>NC_143172.1:22628405-25249310 GCF_047325235.1 Durio zibethinus
CTTCATTGAAGACAAAACGCCTATAAGAAAGATTCTAAAATTACAAAATAGCTCAAATCATATTATAGTCCACATTTACTTAGAGCATTAAAGTTATGTCCTCATATCTATTGTCAAATACCTCTTGCCTTGTTTTACTCATACATCTCCAAACAGTGTTTAAGTCAACTAGGTCATTTTGTTAGAGATAAAAATGAACTCTCTCAGGCAACAATGAGACAAAACCTTTAGATAGGCAATTATTCTATTTTCTTTAACCTTATTTTGATTTGATTTTCAATTGGTAAGAAGATTCATAATGAATTGATGCAGACTTTGATTGCATTTAGCCTTCCATAGATGTAGCCATACCCATGAGATCTGGTTTATCAATAACCGATATGTGACAAGTATTTCCTATATGAAAACAATGCAAATGCACAAAGTTAAACATGACGATGATGCACAAAGTTAATGGACAATATTAAAATGATACACATGCATAAAGTCAAACAAATAAAATGGTTCAATAATTAATATATCACATAAATTGTTCTTTTTTGTACCCTACTTTTAGATTACATCTATCAACGAATAAGAATGGCTCATCTTAAAGCTAATTTTTAAAGTGTGGATTATATGTAGAATTAGGTGATTTTGACCATAAAAGGTCCCCAAACTATTCCTTACATCATTGTCCATCATAGATTAATAAGGCATTCCAATCTTTATCTATCATATGCTACCAATGAAAATATTCAATTTAAGTAGGAGTATTCAATTTAAGTAGGAGTATTTCATTAGTCATTACGGAGATTATCATCTCTTGATAGTGTCAATACTTTACTCTATCCTAAAAGAGACAGAGTTCGAGTACAAAGCTCATATAATGCAAATGCATATAATAGTATATGCGAAGGAATATATAATGTTCAACCTTTAAATTCATAAATCAAATAAAAGACAACTAAGGAAAAAACGTTAGCAAAAAAATAACATAATCATTACATTATAAGACCATTAAATCAAAGAATATGATAAATTTAAAATTTTATGGCCTAACTCTATATACATCCCTAGTGAAGTCACTAAACTGTCATAATATATAGATCTGTAGATCTATAGCTAGATACAATCTAAAGAGTCATGTCAATATTTTTATTAAGGTGTGATTAGTCATTCAAGTGAATCTATCCTTTTAAGAAAATTTTAAACTTGACTAAAGATTCCTAAAAGAATAGGTTTTGATATATTAAACAGAACATGGTTCGAGAGTTTGGTTATGCATGGGGAAGGTTACAATAACCCATACACCCATCCAAATGATGGTACCATTTTATTTTAAATTATCTTAAAGATTCTTTTGGTTATAATTGTCTTTTAATAAATTTTAGTGTCTAAAATATTAGAAATAATTTTTAAGATTTCTACATCAATATGGCAAAAATCCTAAAAATACTTTATCACTTCAAGGGTATTCAAGAATCTCATTTGTTTTCTTGAAGAGGCTCCATCATCGAAAAAAACTTTTTGATAAATTTTTTTATTAAAAATATATCTTATTCTTCTACCATTTTGACCAAAATTAAAAATATTTTTCATCTAAAAATGTCTTATATAATCATCTATTTGAGATTACTAAGAATTTCATTCTCGAAATTTACTTTTTAATTTTACAAGGTTCATTTCTAAATTTTTCACCATTTGGATTTATTTAAAAATATCTTACAAGTTTCATTTTTAAGTTTTCTACCATTTGAGTTAAATTTAAAAATATCTTTTCTAGAATCTAAACTCTCGTTATTTGTCATTGTTTCTTTATCTTTTAGAAAGAAAATAATATGACAATTAGTTTTTGAAATTTCATCTAAATTCTTCTATTATTTAGATCAAATTTAGAAAAAAAAAAACATTTAATTGAAAATCTCATAAAATCCATTTATGATTTTTCTTGAGATTTCATCCTTAGATAATTATAAAATATTTTCACATAAATTTTTTTAGTTACATTTTTAATTTTTAATTTGAAAAAGAATATAATTACTTTTATTGAAATTTCATCTAAATTATTCTACCTTTTAGGTTCAATTTAAGAAAAATTCTTCATCTAAAAATTTCTTAAAAAATTTACTTTTTGAAATTTTTAAAAATCTCATTATTGGAAATTATTAATTTAATCCCAAAATTTTATTAAATTTATTTTTTTTTATATTTAAATTTGAAAAAAAATATTAATTATTATTATTGAAATTTTATCTAAATTTTCTTCCATTTGAGTCCAATTTAAAAAATTTTCTCACCTACAAATTTTCTAGAAATTAGTCACTTTTAATTTCTAAAAATTTCATCATTGGATAATTATTATTTATTTTTAAAGTTTTATTTTGTATATAAATATATATATTATAATTTTTACAATTTTTCTAGAAATTTAATCATACAAAAAAACCTAAAAAAAGAAAAATAAACGAATAAAACCATAAATAAAAATAAAATAAAATACCAAAAAAAGGAAATTGGCTAAGCTTAGTGGTTGGAAAAACCTGGCTACAAGAACAAAGGGACAATTGAAATGGCTCGATATTTGGTTTGACTCGGCTAAGGTGCTTGCTATTGAAGCTGGGTCACGAACTGAGTCACGACTGGATCAGGTCGGATTGGTGAAAACATATGGACCTTCTTAAATTAAGACCTGCAAAATGGAACCATTTTGCAACAGTTCATGATGTGCTAACAATTATTAAAAGGTCTTGGTGCATCATCACAAACTTTTATTTGGGCAAAGAATACACAATATGCCAGTAGAAACTTTTCATATAAAGCTAATATGAGAATGTTCTAATTTTTGAAAAACCTATCATTATTGGGCAAATAGATTTTCAAGACCAATACACCCTCAACCATGATACTTTCTATTCCAAAATAAATTATCCTACACATTAACCCCATTTGGGTAGGCAATTGCATAACATAATTTAATAACTATCTCATAACCTTAAAATGATAAAATATTCCATTAAGTTCAATAAGTGAGCAACTTTGATGGCCAAACACCTATATCAATTAATGAAAAAATTTTCAAACCAGGAAATTTCATTAATTGTCCAAAATTTTCAATTTGCCTAGTCAACCATAATGTATGTAATGAACCACTCCAGCTGAGTTACTAAACCTAAATATATCTTATTAGGTCCTATAAACAGTGTATATTGCATTTAAACTTGGGTCTTGAACTTGATTAAAACATATTTTTAATTACTAAATCAATTATGCATTTAAAGTTCAACTCAAAAGTACATAAATATTAAGATCTATATAGGGAAAGTACCCATTACCATTAGACTCTCAGCATGCTAAAATATTTTATCATAAAATAAAATAACTAAAATCATGTGCATAACATATGGTAATTACTAAAAAATGCATGAATGGCAAACAATAAATATTTTATGCAATTTAAAAATTCTAAAAATTCTAAAAAAAATCAAAAACAAAATTCTAAGCATACCAGAAGAAACTCGAGCAAAAACGGACGTCAGATAAGCCCATACACGTTGCATGCATCGCTCCTTACATGTGGGCTTCATCTGGCGTCATGGGTTGGTCATCTTCAACCTCCGACCGAGTTAACCTAACCTGACTAAAGCAATTTTTTGACTCATTCAAGTCTATTAGTTATTTTCTCCATTTTAAATGCATTTTTCTTGGTATTTTCAATAAATTGAAGTGCCAAAAATTCAATTAAAGTGTTTTTCTATCATAAAAAACTAACAAAAACAGGGTTAATTAACAAAAAATTTTGAATTACATAAACCTATATTCAAACCATTTTTGTTTTCTTTTTATTTGGTCATCTACATCAACATTTTATGAAGTTAAACACTTTGATTCAAGTTTATAATACATTATAAACATCATCCAAGGATCAATTTCGGATTAAACACATAAAATGTTGATGTTTTAATCAAAACAAGTATTTGAATTAAAACTTAGATTCGAAAACTTTCAATAATTAAAATAAAGTTATAGTTGACTGTCATCAACATTCTAATGCATTCTAATTCTTTAACTTTCATACAAAAAATTTATATTACCCATCCAACACCCCAAAATAAAAAAATAGTATTTACAAAAATGCATGCTTAATATAAGTTAAACATCATCAATAAATCCTATTCTCAACATTTCATCTACCTCATCAAAAATTTTAAAATTTTAATGAGCCTGAGTGAATATTCCCCCTCTCTATGTGATCCAGCATCATTTGCAATAAATCATCATCAAATATCATCAATTAATAAATGCATTTTTTATACAAAAAACTTATATCACCCATCCAACACCTCAAAAGAAAAAAAAATAGTATTTAACAAAATACATGCCTAATATAAGTTCAACATCATCAATAAATCGTAATCTCAACATTTCATTTGCCTCATTAAAATTTCAAATTTTCAATAAAGCTAAGTGAATATTCCCCCTCTTAATGATAACCAGCATCATTTGCAATAGATCGTTATCAAATATCATCAAGTAATAAAAGCATTTCAAAATTGTAGAATTTAATGGCAATTCAAAAACTATCAAAGCAACATGAATGAATAACGACCATAGATTACCTTTTATGCAGCCCTATGCCCCAACATCTATATCAATCCCTCTCTTATGTTTTATCTTTTTTTAGTTCCATATAAATAGCATGATGTCAACCCCAAAATATCTCACCATAAACTTCAATGTATTCCAAAACCTAAAAACAAAAGGTTAATTATGATAATTTTTTTTGGTAAAGTTAATTATCATAAACTTTAGACATAAAAAAGACAATATCAAAGAATTTGATGTAAAAGAGCATTATATTTCTAGTGCTATACCTATTTAGTAATTTTGTGGTTGGTGCAAGTGTCACAAGTCGAGACTTAAGCTTCGAATTCGCACGGCTCCGGGACTCAGGCATTCACCCTTCCGGCGTCTCAGATTAGCCTTTCTGTCACGGTTCATACCTTTGTGAGGTATTGTCCGCTCTGGCCCCCTTGGTCTCACGATTTTATCCTACAAAAGGCGCTTCACAAGGAAGAGATGGTGTGAACCCTTTTATACCCCAATGACCCTTCTATTATGTTCGATGTGAGATTCAGGACTCTTCCTTAGGTCCATGACATTCTCCCGCACCTAACCTCGTGACGCCCTCATCACGGAGGCTGGCCACCCTGCCTACCTCCCTCGAGGTGCTTGACGTGGATCGAACAGTATAGGGCTGGCTCTGATACCACTTATCACGGGTCGAAACTTAAGCTCCAAACCCACGCGGCTTCCGACGTCCCAGATCAGCCTTCTTGCTATGGTTCACACCCTTATGAGGTATTATCCGCTCTGACCCCTTTGGCCTAACGGTTTTATCCTACAAAAGACGCCTCACAAGGAAGAGATGGTGTGAACCCTTTTATACCCCAGTAACCCTCCTATTATGTTCGATGTGGGATTCAAAACTCCTCCTTAGGTCCGTGACACAAGCACTAGAATTTAAGCTAAAGTAAAAGAACACCTAATAATGTGAAAAAGCTCTTTTGCATTATATATTATATAGTAAATTTAAAATCGTGTAAAGATAAGATGGAATTTTGATATTTAGACTCATTTTTTAAAAAATAGTTTTAAATTGCAATGTAGATTATATCCAAAATTGTTAATAAGAGACAAAGATGAAATTTTAATTTTTAGATACATATATTTGAAAATAATTTTAAATTTATATTTAAATTTTTTTAAAAATCTAATTTTTTATGATATTTTAAACTTGATAACTTGCATAATTTTAAAATCTAATCTTTTAGATTATATTTAAAATGTTTAACAAGAGACAAAGATGAAATTTTAATATTTAGATACATATATTTTTTAAAATAGTTTTAAATTTATATTTTAATTTAAAAAAAATTTAATCTTTTATGATATTTTAAATGTGGTAACTTGCATAATATTAAACATTTTTTAATATAAAATATTTTATCATTTATTTGAATTTGGTAGAGTGCAAAATTTTATAAATTTTCCCACTTGTCATTAGAAAAATTATCCATATAAGTATCCATAACAACACATCTTATCAAGTAATTTTAGGTTTTGAAATTATATATATATATATATATAATATGATTGGTCTTCCTTTTTAAATTTCGAAAGTTTTGGATAACTAAATAATATATATGAATTAATCTTCCACTTAAATTTTGAATAACTAAATAATCTCTTAAATTTATATTTTTGATAAATAGCTTAAATTTAGGAAATATTTTACGTGTTATTTTAAAGAGAATTTTTAGGAATTTTCTTATGTATTGAAAGGAGAAACTATTCACATAAGTGTCCACATTAACACAGTTTATTTGATAACTATATATGTTATAATATAATATAATATAACTAACTAGTGACCCATGCGAAACACGGATAAGTTTTATCTATTTATTTAATATTATTTAATGTATATGTGTAAGATATATATATATATATATATAATACATATAATAGCCAATTTACACTATACTTTGAGTTGATTGGTCAAAATTGAAATAATTATGAATTGATATAAATGTCAATTAAAAAACCAACTATTAAAAAAAGATAGTAATAGAAATAGTAATAAAAAAAGCTATATATTTCTTGCATTTTCATTGTCCAAATTTTATTTAATATATATAGAAAATAAAAACATAATATATAAAAATTAAAAAAATATTTGTCCAAAAAATAAAAAAATATATTGATTCATGACATACCAATCGAAGATCAACATACAAAGGAAACATTAAACATTAAACATGATTCAATATAATTAAATGAAATATTAAAGAGATGTTATCAATTACAACTTAATTAAAGAGCATATTAAAAAAGAGATTTGACAATTGTACATTGATATACTTATTTCTTAAAGTTAATTTTGTTGCAAAATAAAAATATATTTGGTTTTATTTATTTTTTTAATTTATTAGATATCTTTATTTGTTTTCATTATTTTCATTTATACTCCTTTAATAATCATTTGTATTCACTTTTGTTTTCAAGAAATAAAACTTTTTCAAAATGATATTGAAAGTCAAGCAATTTAGATAGATAATTAATATATGCACTAAAACCATAATTGTTCATTTTGGTACTAGTCGATATGCTATACTTATATCAAAATATGATACACCTAAGAATATTTTTCATACCAAATTTAGATCGAATAATAGCAGTTGTTTTCATTGGTTTTGACTAGTTTCAATGAATTAACTTATTTCGGCCGATATGTAAATGTAAAACATGCTTTATAATTTTTAATTTGTTTTTTGTTGTTTGCTTATTTTTAAGCGAATAAAAATAAAATTAATTGATAAAATAACCCTTAAAAGTTGAATTGTTCTATTTTTTATTGTAACTTATTTTCTTTTATACTTTATTTTTTCAAGCCAAAGTTCATAAGTATTTCAATCTCTTTAAAAAAAAAGTAATTGTACTCCGTTTCTAAAGTTTAAAAATCATGAAGCTAAGGTTAATTTTTTTTCTCTTTGTTTTTATCTTAATATTTGCATAAAAAATACTTATTTAAATATCATATAATCAGATTAAGTGTTTAACAATATCATGAAAATTTTATGATATTATTTTTATACATTTAAACTTATTTATTTAATTTTTTAAGATATTATATATTTATTTTGTAGATTATTAATAGTATTAGAATGTACAAATTCATCTATATTTATAAATATATTTATACTAAATCAAAAAATCTAAAAAAAATTCTGAAACCACTAGTACCAATATATACCATTTTTAAAGTAAATTGAAATATTGTCTTGTACAGTATTGATAACTTTGATTAAAACTCAAATAAAGGTTCAAACTATATACTTTTAAAATCTTTTTCATTATCTTATATTTCATACTCAAATTCATATTATTCTTTGCTTTCTTTAAAATCTTTTAATATATAATTCATTTAATTTACAATCCTACACGACCATTAAAGTTGAGAAAGATAAATAAGAAAATATAATCATATATAAAGATCAAAATGTGAAGGCTTGATTCAAAATGATCTTTTAACATATAGTATATACTACATATAATATTGAAATGGTGACATTGAGTAATGAAATTTGAATCAATGATTTTGATAAAGATATTATTGTGATAATTAAATATTCTAATTGATTTCTAACCAAGTATGCAATTAAAATGAAAATATACAAATAAAATGTAAATTAGAAAAGAATTACACTAAAATCAACCTTTACAATACAAGAGGCAAATTAAAAAATAAAAATTAGGAAATAAAATTCTTATTCTTTTTTATCTAAAAAAATAAAATTTCCTAAAAACAACCAAGCAAAAAAAGAAAAAAGAATTTTTTTTTTGCAAATATTAAAAAAATTTTAAAAATCTAGACAAAACTTATCATGTTCAATTTATTGATTAATTATAATGAACACATTATTATATAATGTGCAAGTAATAATTTAAAAAAGAGCTTATACATAAAAAATAAAAATTCCAAAAAGGCATATAGGCATATAATAGATCAAATGGACACTTGCAATAGATTAAAAGCAAATCTCAAAGAAATCAAGATTAATATGATAATTAATGTATAATAAAAAAAGCAAGAAATATAGAAAAAAAGAAAGCAGAAAATAAAAAATGTGCAACACGAAAAATAATAAATTAAAGTTGATGGTCATGCATATATTTTTACCTTTGAAGATTATGAGTGCTACTACCTTATTCCACATTTTTGAGACCTGATTTGCTTTTAGTATCATCTGTCACCACCTTTACAATTGAGATTAAATATTAGTGAGTTTAATCTTAGATGCATCTCAATTGCTCTCATTTATTTTTGTATAACTTGTTTACTTATCTCTTAATATTTAATTATTTAATAATAATGTGTATTTTTATATCAAGATAAAAAAGATTTGTATGATTTTAAATTAAGATTTGCATGCGATTTAAATTGAGATAAGATATTTTTATTTTAATCATAAAAAAAGATAATAATGTTGGTAAACTACAATTACTCAACCACCAAGTCTAATTAATTTAAATTTATAAGGCTATTTTTATATTAAATTTATAAAACTATAAATTTAGATTGTGTATGAATTATATAGGTTCTAAGATTTAGTGATTTAACTTTAAAAGTTATATTTGAATTTTGAATTATATAGGTGAGTGTGAGTTATGAAATTTTTTTATTTTCCTTAAATTTAGGATAACATTTATATATATTGAAAGATTTGGATAAACTTAATTTTGAAAATTTAAAATTTTAAAAATTAAATAATTAATTGAATAAAATTATTTGATAAATAATTAAAATTAAAAAATTATCTTATTTATCATTTAGATAGAGTGTACATATAAACCTTAAGAAAAATTATCTACTTGTATACTTAAAATTATTTTATGTATCATCAAAATAAGTTGTACACATAAATTACACATAAGCAAATTTTATTATATAACTTTGTATGTTATAATATATATATATATATGATTTGGTTAATGGATCTATTACAGAATTAATTTTGGTTTAATCCAAAAATGAATTTGAACGAATTTTAATTTTTAGTTAGTTTATTAAAAAAATAGAATTAATCCCATTAACCAAAATTTTAGAAACTCAAATACAAAATAAAAATATATAAAATTGGCCATTTTATTTTATAAGTGGTTGGAATTTTTAACTTGATATTTTAGTTTTTTTTTTTTTTTTTGCCGGGATATTTTGATATTGAATAATTTATTAATTGATTTAATTTAATTTATTTTAAATATGAAAAATTAAAAATTAAAAATTTAATTTAATTTAAATATATTTTATTATTCAGTTAATTCAAAATGTTAACTGAATTAAATTCGACTAGTTAGATTTTTTAAATTAATAAATTCAATTCAACTAATGACAATAAAATAAAATAATTTGATTAATTTAATTTTAGATAATTCAATTTAAAATTACAAGAATTAATGAAATGAACACCTTTAATTTGAATAATGAACCCGCCACTTTTTTATAGGATAAAATATACAAAGAGTCACTCAACTTTAAGAATCTTTTTAAAATGGTTACTTGAATATTAATTTTTTTAATTTAATTACTTAAATTTGAGTAAGTATTTTTTTTCACTCAACTATTTGTGTCTAATAACGTGTTGAAATGGTGTTACTACGTTAGTTGTTAGTTGTCTAAGTGTCATGTGGCACTGCAAAGTTATTTAACAAGATACATGACATTATTGATGTGATATTATAAATTTTTTTTAAAAAATAAATTTTAATCACTTAACTTTTTTAAAATTTTTATTTTTATCACTCAACTTTAAAAATTTATAATGTAATTACCAACATAGAAATCAATATTTGATATTTTTATTGCATGAAATTAAATTATAAATTTTTTATTTTATTGCAATTATACAATTTAAATTTGAAAAATAAAAGAATACTAATCGATTGCCAAAATTACTAAAATATTATTACTTCAATATTTATCATTCAATTAATCAAAATAAATTCAAGTAACTATTTTAAAATTTTACATTTTGATCACTAATATTTGTGAAATTATTAAAATTAGAATGTCACCTTCAATGTAATTTTATAATGATTTAATTATCAATGGTTTATGAAATTTAATATAATAAATTATTTTATTTTATTTCGTTGTATATACTTTAATATTTTATTACATGAAATTAAAACTAACTCTTAACATTATGAAATATAAAATATTTAGTTGAGATTATTTAGATAAACTTAATGACAAAGATTTAAAATAACATTATTTTAGTAATTTTACAAGTGGATAACATTCATTTATTTTTCAAATTTAAATGGTATAAGTACAACAAAATAAAAAATTTATAATTTAATTCTATACAATAATAATATCAAATACTTATTTATATATTATTTTTAAAATTTGAGGACTTATTTTTTAGTGATCAAATTGTAAATTTTTAAAATTGAGTGATCAAAATATAAATCCTTAAAAAGTTAAATGATTGAAATTTATTTATATTTTAAATTTAATAAAGCCATATTAATGTCATATGACTTCTCAGATGATGTGATAATGCCATATGGCACTAATGCCATGTCAACACATCATTAATTAGTAATGATTGAGTGATAAAAAATACTTATACAAAAATAAATTATTAAATTAAAAAAATTAATACATAAATAACCATTTTAGAAAAATTGTAAAATTAAGTGACTATTTGTATATTTTACCTTTTTTTATATAGAATAACTACCATATTAATAATTTCTAAAGTGAAATTAAATAGAAGTAAAATAATAATATAAACCAATAGCAAGGTCACATAATGAGTTGTTAGTTCTAATAATCAAGATTTAAACCTTAACCATCCCATAGACTAATAATAAAATTGAAGATTTAAATGCCGGTAAATATAAAAAGAACATTGTTTTTTTTTTTTTTTCTATTTAACTTTTACTTTCAAAGGTAAAAAATTGTGTTTAGATAAAAAACATAAAAATTTAAAAGGATTTTTGTATAGAATATGTAACTTTTTAATATGTAAAAATACATGAATAATAATTGAAGATTTAAATATCTTGTAAATATAAAAACAACATTGTTTTTTTCTATTTAATTTTTACTTTCCAAGGTAAAAAAACGTTTTAGATACCAAAGAAAATATAAATATTTAGAAGCATTTATGAATAAAATAGTGGCTCTTTTATATATCAAAATACATGATTTTATTTAATTTTAAAAAATATATGATTATATTTTATATTGACAAATCTTATTATCATATAATTTTGTCTTCAAACTTTCTCTTTTGTAACACTTGTTCAAAACGGGGTATAAAAAGAATTTGTTTTATTATGCTATAATTTAGAAGACAATTTATTCATGCCTCTCTCACACAATCTTAATCATTTATTGCTATAAAAGAATCATGATACAAATTTTCATGTCCAAGCTCTATTACATATTACTAATAAAAAGTATGATTTGCAGTCATTAGCTCTTGCAAAAACTGAGCTAACGTCCTGAGATTCAAATCTTAATGACTAAAAAGATCAAGGAATCCACATACGAAAACGTATGTAAGTATATATTTACACGAGAAAATGAAAAGAATTCTGGATTACTACCAAGTATGAACTGATTGTTCATGGGTAAATGCTTGACACCCTTGTCCAGATGAGCTTGTTTCATGGAACTTGTGAAGAATCTTTAGCAGTGAGCGTGACTTCTTGCTTGCATAAGTTGTGCCATCTGTTACAAGCGAATATAGGGAACTCATGATGGAAGCATCCTTAGCCAAAACAGCGATGGCCTTGTCACCACCATTGGAACACAAAGATAGTAAGATTGAAACACAATTCTCCTTCCCTGCTTGAGATGTTGAAGACTGCAAAATCCTGGTTATTATTGGCAAAGATGAAGTCTGGAGAATTGCCAATGTTCCATCATAACTCTCGGCCAAGGTTGCAAGAACAGCTAATGAATCTGTTACAAGCTCATGTTTGTCGGATGAAGCTAGAAGAATATCAAGGAGCAATGGAACACATCCAGCATCTAGCACTCTTTGATAATTTCCAGGATATAAAAGAAGTCCAAAAAGTGCTACCAGTGCATTCTTTTTCCCACATGCCGTACCTTCCTTTATCAGATCCACAAGTGCTGGAATTGCCTCAGGCATTTCTCCGATCAATTTCCTGTATCCCTTCACTGAAGAGAGGTAAAATATTGTCGCAGCTGCTATTTGCCTTGCTTCCAAACTTATACCCCTCTTAAGGACTGCAAGAATTGATCTCAATCCCCCACTTTCAACAATCACTTTCTTGCCACTAGCATGCTTTGAGATCTTCAACAAAGCTGCAATTGCATTCTCTTGCATGGACTTATCGAAAGAAAATAGGAGGTTTAAAAGAGGTGAGATCGTTCCAGCTTCAATCAGGCAAGACCTATTAGAAATGTTTGCTTTAGCAAGCAAACGAATCTCATAAGCAGCCTTGTTTTTCTGCTCACTGGGTCCAAAAATCAACTTTCTTGCTAGAAACTTTGACAGAAACTTCATTGCCTCCGCAGCTGCTGGACTGCCTGGAATAATTGTCCTAGTTATGTCGCGACTTTGCTTTCCTGTTTTGGCAAGAGATACCCCATTATCTGCACAAAACTGATGGATTAGCTTGCGGAGATTTGTGTTCGGGACCAACTCTGTGTTTTTTAGCTTCTCCCCTGTTTTGGGACAGATCGTATTCCCTGCTTTGAACCATTTTTGTATCGAAGACCGATCATATGTCTGTCCAGTTGAGACAGTCACCGGGTCAATCATTAGCTCGAGTGATATTGGACAGCGAAAATCTTCAGGATTCAAGCAACTGAGTATCTCCACGTTGCATCTTACGTTTGATTGATCAGAATTTTGATTATCCAATGTATCGAAAATAACTCCCCGGCAGTAGCTCATCAACCCCAACAAACTACTTAGAAATGGTAACTCTCTTTCCTCACCATCAACACATTGAGAGCTAATCTCTTCTTCCAAGAATTTGATTTCCTTGTTGCAATCACTCCATCTTTTGATCTCAAGATAATCAAGAACCGATTTCAAAATATGAAATTCAGGCTCAATTCCCTTCTCAAATCGGTTCAGAACTGAAAGAACTCGTCTCATGGCTCTTTCATCATCAGGGTCAATGTCAATTTTCGTTTTCCTTGCCTGCTTTGCTACCAACTCTACCAATTCCTTCACTTCGCCACAAACATCGATCAAATTCAATGGCAAAACATCAAGAGCTGTAGCAACAGTTCTAATAAGTACTCGAAATTGGGAGGCCACCAACTCTGACTTCATTAAAATCCATACCCTTGCTCCTTCTCGCGAGCAATCCTCCAACAAGAACCGAATTTTCTGGAAAGTAAGATGAAGCTCGGATAAGCAAAGCACAACCGAGTCTGGAACAATTAAACCACGATCGCGAATTTCCTCGAAAAACACAAGGAGGATTCCAATTTGGCGAATCGTTTCCCGGGCATTTCTTCTTTGAGTGGCTAAGAATTTTGATTGGTAATTGTTGATATTTTGAGAAAGAGTGATTAAGGAGCCGAGAAGAGTTGCTGGAGAAACCGCTTCGCACGGATGAACCGCCGGAAATGACAAAATCCGGCGCTCAACACAATTGTATATTTTTATCATTGGTGGGATTGAAAATACGGAAGAAAGGATCAGAGGAGTATGTTTCTTTATGTGCATAAATAGCTTTTTTAGGCTTTCGAAGCTCGTTTAACTGAAGACTTTCAGCTAATCCCAATCCAAATTATAGCAAGGAGCTAACGAGAAAATCTTGGTGACACGTGGCAGTTGTGAGATTACACGACTGCCGAGTTGATTTGGAAAAGACAGGGTGGGATCAATTTGGCGCCAGATATTAAAGACACGTGTCCAGAAACACGTGGAGATTTGAGGTTGGGCCGGTGTTGCTTCCCGGATCCTGCTAAATACTCGGAGACCTGGATACTTCGATGTTTGAATTAGTTATTGGTTGGTACGGATCTGGCTCTTTAGCGGGCCCCACAAGCCGACCACAGACAGCTGGGCCAATGAAAATCAAGCATGTTACCCAGCACACCGGGAATGTCAGAAAGTGCAAATCAAACTTAAGGCTTCAGATTTGCTGGTTTTTTGGCGGGTGGTTGCCTTAGAAAGAAGGAAAGTTTTGTTAATTAAATATTAATGGATATAAATCATGCTTAGCCCAAGATAAAGGCAGAACAACATAAATAATAAATACAATTACTGGGTAAGTTGTAAACTATATCTCTATGTCGGTCCAGTAGTGTAAACCTTAATGAACATTACATTTTCAGACGGATTGGTCAATTATTATCGTATATCTATTACTACATAATATAAAATTAACCTTTTCCATTGAAATAGTGTCAAGAAGCCTAACACTCCTCTCAATAGGTTTTTTTTTTTTTTTTTTTTTCCGCTTAGCTGATACCAAATTTGATTTTTTTTTTAAACGAGAAGCTAAAGAGATTTAGGAAAAGAAAATTGTAAGTGATAAGAATCAAACTCTAAACTTATATGAATTCATTTTTTAAAAGAGATGAATAAGTTATGTGACTTAAACTTTAAGTTTGGATCAAATTGATTTTACAATATATAAAAGTAATCTTTTTAATTGAAATAGTATATTTAGTAAAGATGAGCAATCGGTTGATTTTATTTTTAAAAAAAATTGACTTAATCGATCTCCGTTGAAAAAAATAAGTGAATTGACTAGCCTAATTTTAATAATTGAAAATAATTAAACTGACATATAAAGTCATTCAATACGTTAAAAATCAAATTTTTTCACCATTCTTTTGCTACCAATTTTGAATAATAATTTTTTCAACAATTTTCACCAAATAAAACTCTGTAATTTTATCCCTAATGTCATATTTGTCATTCTTAACAATACAAATTAAAATATTTTTTTTATGTATCATATATTTAAAAATTTATTAAAAAATTTGTTAATTCAATCAGTTCGATTATTAATTTTAAAAATAATAAATTAACCTAATTAATTAACTAAATTGATTTATTTAACTAATAATTACTAAAATCGAACTAAACAAACCGACTTGATCAAACTTAGTTGGTTTCTATCCACAAGTTGATTAGAACCTACTTATGCTTACCCTTATATGTTAGGGTTAATTGAAGGTCTAATTAAATGACATATGTCATTCAATTGAGTTCTTAGATCTTTATTTGGGTTTAGTCTTTAAAAAAATAAAATAAAGAAAATAAATAATAAATAATTTTTTAAAAACTCCTAAAAAAATCAAATTATTTACTGTTTATTAAATTAAATTGAATAGTTACATATATTTATTTTAAAAAAACCCCTAAAATGAAAATTTTAAAAATAGTACGTGACATTTTTATACTTTCATACATGATGAAATATATATACAAAACCAAGTAATTAATATTCTTTTAAAATAAACTTAAAAAAAATTCTTTTAAAATAAAAATGTTATCCTAGCGTAATGGGTCAAATTTTTTAGTATTTATATAATAGCTATAGTTATGCTTAAACATTTAACTATGTAAAAGTAAAATATCCACTTGTCTGCAATTAGATGCATAATCCAAATTCCTTACGGAAGGGCGAAATTGAATTCTATTCTTTTTTTTACCGAAAATTTATATATAATAAACCAAAGATTTCTACTAAAATGTTATGACAATTAAACATAACTAAAATACACCACCTAAAAAGCGTAGCTTGTTGATTTGATTAAATACCATGCCAGGTTTGATGGCTTGGCCAAGCTCAAGCCTGTGCTAAACCCGAGTTCATTTGAACTCGATAATATTAAAAATATTATTAAAATATTAGTTTATATATTAATGTTTTATATTTTACAATTAAAATTAATTTAAAAATAATATTTTAAATTGGACCAAAGTCGAACTTGAAAATTTCTGTTTGCACGAGACTCATTGATAAGTCTAAATGGCTTGATAAGTATCTGATACAGAAGATAGTTTTACACATGAGTTGGTTTTATTTACTATTATTTGTAGATAAAATTTAAAATCTTTTAGTTTTATACTTGTAGCAAATTCTTAAAAGAATAACATATTATTTCATTCCCACCAGCTCCTCCATTTTTTTAATTAAGAAGAAAAAAAATAAAAAAGGAAACTCATTTGAAGTTTAAACGGGAGCGATATTAATCAGGTGTTGAAACATTCAAAAGACCTGATCAAAGTCAAAAAAATTTTAGCCTGTAGGTCCAAAAGAGATAAGACTATGGGGTGACAACAGCTAATTAGAGAGCTGGAAAAAATACTCGAAAATTTCAAATCGACACGCCTGCAAAGGGTCAAAAGTGTAATAGGATCTTTCTCCAATCATTCTTCTGCATGAGTCGGCACTGAGAACGACAAACCATGAAAAATAGCAAAGTCCAATTGCTGTGTGAACTTGTTGCTTGTATTACTTCATTAATCATTCTTACTTCAACAATTGATTTTCTAGAATTTTCTAGCAGAATTGTTTCTGGCTCAGACAACATATATATATATATATATATAATGTAAGGTGAGACGTCCTTATCCCATTCTCATGCATGTCTATCAGAATCAGATTCAGGTACCAGTCGTGGCCAAGCTTGGAAGATTTTCATTAATTAAATCTTTTGTTTTTGTGGCCAAAATCTGAGCTCATGGCTGCTGAATAAAATAACCAATGATATTTAAGTGATTGGAGGCAATCGAGAAATCGACCTAAACGTGGACAAACCATCTCGTGACTAATATCACGCGCATGTTACGTCTTCATCACAATAATTTAATCGTTATTAAACATGCACTTAAACTCATTTAAACGTTAATCATAACCCTTTTTTTAATGATTATGCGGGTAATTAGATTGATGAATATGTTCTAAATTTCAGTCAAAAATTACGTGTCAAAACCTTGATTTTGTTGAAAATGATTGCAAACCATAGCTTCCTTGGTTTAATGCTATACAGACAAGGTTTGATAAGTACATTGAAAGATTATTGATTGAAAATGCATTGTGACCATGAGACAGCTAACGTTTCTGATAGTTGCTTCCTGCCTCCCTCACTTTTATTTGTTTCTGAGAATGAACAAATGATGCAGAGGAAGACTACATTTGGTTGGGGGCACCAACATGGGGTTGTAACCTTTGAGAAGAAAATACATGGCAATAGCTTGTTGGTTAATTTTGAGGATACTTTGCGCGTGACTAAGAGTAGTATTATTTATGTTTGGTTGGAAAACAAAGATGAAATTAAGAAGGAAAGTTTTTTTTTTTTTTTTCATTTTCTTTAATTTGGTAAGAGAAGAATAAAAAGAAAAAATGAAAATAAGTGGAATTGTGTCTTTTTCTTCGTTCCAAATTAATCTTTTTTCTTCCAAAGGCTTGTGACAGTGCCTTAGCCTCAAAGCTCATAATCACATGGGCAATAAATTTGGGCATTTTCCACTCTCATGATGAATTAGATAGTACGACCCCAGCAAATCCGCAGTCTCCTGGTGCATGTGATGTGAGCCACTGTGTTTGGGCCTTCTTTCAATATTGTCTCATATGGGCAGTTAGATCAATAGTGACATTTGCCTAACCCTTAATCTTTCTTTTTCCTTTTTCACAATCTTTCTTATATATTTTTTTACTCTAATTTTATAAGGAATTTACTCTTTATTTTTTTTTAAAAATAATTTCAAAGAAGATAGATTGTCCAACCTTTTTTTGGTCAAGATAAGAGGCATCATACCTATAGACAGCCCTTTCCGTTTGGAGCTTTAAATAAAATAATCCATATGTTTAGCTGATTCGGTTTTCAGCTTGTTAGTATTTTGAGATGATTTTTGGATAATCATTGGGTTTTGAATTATTGTTTGGGCTTTAAGCCCAGTTTATAATTTTCTTTTGGATTTTAAGTCCAACAGTTAATTTTTTTTTTTGTTTTTTCATTTTTAAAAAATTTCGTGGAAAATGAATAAAATAAAAAAAAGTAAAATCAAGAAAGACAATTCTATTGAGGGATTAAATCCTAGAATTCAAGTGGATTAAAAGGGAAATTAAAGCCCAAAAATTGATTGATCAAAATCAAAGCAAGGTTCTAAAGGCAAGAAAATTAACCAATTAATGGTCTAGCAATCAGAATTTTTGTTTGGTTTCATTTTGGTTATGAGATTTTTGGGTTGGATTTATTTTTTTGGGATTTTTGGATTAGGATTCAATTTCTGGTTTGATTGGATATTCTATTGGGTTTTCTATGGAATATTGGGAATTTTTGGAATTGGATTCTAGCTTTGGATTTTTTTTTTTGGAAAAATCATTGAATTTTTTGATGATATTTGAGGGTTCCAGCAAGCAAAATCTGGGATTTTTGCCGTATTTTGGAAATAGTCATCATGTTTTGGGTTTGTTTGCTTTTGCCGGTTGAATTTGTAGAGGGAGAAACACAGGAAACCAAGAAGAGAGAGAAGGTACAGGAGAATTCTGAAGCAAAAAGCAAAATTTAGCCCTTTTATACCACTATTAAATAACAACGTTTAGGAGAACTTTTGACTCGCTTGGAATCCGTGTGTTTTACCATATTCACGTCCGACCAGCAACGCAACCTGGCTTTGAATCGCGTCCCTTTTGTTTTGAGCTGAGCCATGCCATAACCGAATGCCAAGCCTCGCCAGTCCCTTTTGTGCCTGAAGCTAAGTTGTGTCTTCCAATCAAGTCAAGTCGAATTTAGGTATTTTTTTTACTTATTTTTTTTATTTATTTATTCTTTTATTTATTTATTTTTCATATTTGAATATAAAAAAAAAATTTTACCAATATATTGAAAGATTCATTTCTTTAAAAAATATATATAAGGTTTTATCAATATATTAAAGAATCTTATGAATTTTTCAAAAATTTTAAATTTTTTAAAAAATAAAAAAAACCTTACCAACATATTGAAAGGTTAATATTTATTTTTCAAAATAAAGTTTTACCAATATAATGGAGAACTTTATAATTTTTAATAAAAAATATAAACAAAAGATAAATATTTTCGTCTTTCATAAAACCCTACTAACATATTGAAGGATAGTTTTCAACAAAAAATTTTATCAATATATTGAAAGATTTTTTTACTATAAACCAGGTTTATAGGAATTTATTTCTATAAGCAAAATTAAATGAATACGACGACGAAACCTTTTGAAAACATAACAAATAGTCTCATTGAATACTCTCGAAATGATAAAATATTCTTAAATTATTACTAACATATTGAAGTAATTTAAAGAGAATTTCCAATATTAAGATTATTTGATAAATTATAAATATGTTTTAAGGCTTAAATAACTTGAAATCAAATTGATACCATTTTTTAAGTGGGCGTTGTGAATGTCTAATTTTTTTCACATGTAACTGTATTTTCAAGCCTAAACTTTGATTTCGTGGACTAAAATTTACTATTTAAGGATACCTAAGTTAATTTTGAGACTCCTATTTAAATGAAACAAATTTAGTCTATGTCTAGCAATAGGTCTACAGATCTATATGTTATGACAGTTTGACGACTTCATTGGGTACCTCAAGAGTCAAGCTAATAAATAATTTCTTGTTATTCAAGCCTAAATTTAAGAAATTTTCTCCATAGTCATATTTTATTTATTTATTTGTTTTGTTCATATCTATCATTTATTTGCATATGCATAACATGAGCTCTACACCCCAGTTTATCCCTTTAGGATGGAGTAAAGTATCGACACTCTTGTGAGATTTCATGTCTCCGTATGGACTAGTGAAACACTCTACTCAAATTGAACATTTTTTCTTATAGCCTATAATAGGTAAGGATTATGATGTCTTACTAGTCTATGATGGACAATGATGTAAAGAATAATTTGAAGACCTTTAGTAATAACTTAAATCACATATAGTTAACCTTATGAACTTAACCCATAGGTAGAACCATGTTCTCTTGACCTTTTAGAGTTGACTTTATATTAATATCATGTTCTTTTGTATTTATTTTGTTAATATGCTTTATTTTTTGTATATTGAAATAATTAACTAATTTTTTTGTTTGTTTTTTCCTTGTCTTGGATATTTATAAAACATTCATACAGATTGTATAACATACCTAGGGTTGGCATCGGGTCAGGTCAGGGCAGATTTTTGCTCGCCCTGAACCCGACCCGATTTTATAACAATAAAACCTAAATCCGAACCTTACCTGAAATTTTTTTTTTATTTTTTTATACCTGAACCTGACTCGAATCCGACATTGTATAAATCGTACTCAACCCAAAATTAATAAAATATTATTTTTTAAATATAAATATATATAATTAAAAAATTAAAGAATAATTTTTATATTGGGTTGGGTCAGGTCGGGTTTGCCTAAAATCTGAACCCGACCCAACCTCGATTTTTTCTTAATAATACCTAACTCGAAACTCGATTTTTTTTTTTAAAAATTGACCTTATAGGGTCGGGTCGAGTCAGAACACGTCGATTTCGGGTTGGGCTGCTAACCCTAAACATACCTGCCCCAAAGATATTTTCAACAAAAGCTTTCATGGAATCCACTGAACGTCTAGTTTGCACTTCGTCTATCTTTTTCAAGTGTGAGTCACCTAATGATGTAAATGTGGAATTACAAAAAAAAAAAGCAACTAAAAGAAGAAGATTGTTTATCATTAGGTTATGTTTCCACTTTGCCTAAAGAAGTTCATTTACTCCTCAAATAAAATGATTTGAAAGACTTATCATACATATTGAAAAGTATGAGTCAGTCCAAACATCAGCCTCTGTGAGAAATATGGTCATATTGCACATATTCTTTTAGTGGTATTTGAAAATTCCTTCATTAGAGCAGTAGTGCAGTTTGGGATCCTTCATATAGATGTTTCATCTTTAATGAGGTTGACATGATATTGACTATAGAGAAGTATTCTATATTAATGGGTTTGCATTTCCAATCACCAAATAAAATATATGTTAGGAAGTATAAACCAGCATTTCATAAGAAACTAGCAGATCTTATAGAAGTCAAAAAGGAAGATGTGAATGTACATTAAGAACGAAATGACCATATTTGTCTGCATTGAAAGTTTTTCCATGATTTCATCACAAAACATTTGAATGATGATCAAACGTTGGATATATTTGCTTTGGCTATATAAGGCATGTAGTTTTTCCTAGGATTTTAGGTTGTATTGAGATAAAAGTGATTGATTTTTTTTAGTATGTGAAAAAATATTACAATCTTTCTTCTGTAATCTAAGCTAAAACAATTAGATCCTTAAACTATTGTCATTAAAAGGGCAAATGGCACTTTGTTAGATGTGTGCCATTAAAAGACTTATGGATGAAGAGTCACTTTGAGTGTAAGAAAAATACATTTTTTAAACTTTACTTATGTAATTGAGCCCTAATTGAGGAGTTTTGTGAAAATGAATGGCCAAAACCTAAACCTAAGGAGGAATGAATGGTCCCACTACAAGGCCTCACTTACATCCAAGTGAAATAGTTAGTTTCATGGATGAATCATGAACCGATGTTATATTAATATGGAGATAAGACTGTGGTCTCACTTTTGGGTTTATGAAAAGCAACAAGTTAAGCATTGCTCATGGTTCGAAAATAG
Organism: Durio zibethinus; assembly: GCF_047325235.1. NCBI lineage: Eukaryota > Viridiplantae > Streptophyta > Magnoliopsida > Malvales > Malvaceae > Durio > Durio zibethinus. Next base: position 22,650,607 of record NC_143172.1, read on the forward strand.
TATGGAGCTGAGCAATTTGTTTCTATGACACACAAGTTCACTTAATCAAATTTTCTATATAATTAGTCAAAAATGTTGTAAAAGATGGATAACATGATCAAGGCATGGATTTATTCTAGTAAGCCCTCACAATCCAACCGCTTAGCCGAACCAACTTCAGGTATTTTATTTTATTTTATTTTTATTTATTTGATTATCTATTATTTTTTAAATATAATTTTATAAAAATATATTTAAATAAAAGCCGTCATAACAGATTGGAAGGCAATCATTTTTGTAAAAATAGGATTTTACCAATATATTAAAAAACCTTATAACATTTTTTTATTTCAAAAAAATAAAAATAAAAAGCCTTACCAACATATTAGAGCACCAATATTTTATTTCTAAAATAAGGTTTTACTAACATATTGAAAAACCTTATAATTTTCTAAAAAAATCAAGTTTTAAAAAAATAAAATAATAAAATAATATTTTTTATCTTTTCATATAAAATTCTACCAACAAATTGGAGGATAATTTTCAACAGAAAGTCTTAATAATAGATTGGAGGATATTTCTGACTATAAACCTAGTTTATATGTATCTATTTTTAAAAGTAAAAGTAAGTGAATCCAATGACGAAGCCTTTTCAAAGGGTGACAAATAGTCTCATTGAATACTCCTGCTATGAAAAAATATTCTTAAATTATTATAAACATATTGGAGTAATTTAAGAAAAATTTTTAATATTAAATTATTTGATAAATTTTAAATATATTTTAAGACCTGAATAATTTGAAATCGAACTAGTATCATCTTTTGAATGGGTGCTATGAGAGTACTATAACCTTTTTTATGCAAAGCCATATTTCGGGACCTAAATTTTAGTTTTGTGGACTGAAATCTACTATTTAAAGATACCTAAATTAATTTTGGGACTTATCTTTAAATGGAACAGATTTTATTAGGTGACCAATCATAACTTAACAAAAAAGATTAATGACGACTTCTTAAGTTTATATCTAATGGTAAGTCTACGAATCTATACATTATGACATATGTACATAGTGCTTATAAGATATACACATAGTGCTTTTTGAGTATGTGCATAGTAATTATAAAATTATACATCTTGATAGAAATATATATACATCTTATTATTATTTTAAAATCCTAATTAATGAATCACATTGTGGGTATAGGATATGTAGATAGTATATATAAGATATACATAATGTTTATAAGATATGTACATGGTATTTTAAGAAATATACTTTTTAAATCATTTAAAATATGTACATATTGTTTATAGGATATGTATATAGTGCTTATAACTAATACTTTAGGATACATATATAGTGTTTATAGAATATGTAAATAGTGCTTATAGTATATGTACATAATATTTTAAATACTATAGGGTTCAGGAACTCATTTGAGATATGTACATATTACTTATGAGATATGTATATATTACTTATAAGATATGTGCATGTCTTCACATACAAGTTTGAAAACTCGATCATTAGACACTAACTAGAAGTTACCATTAATTTTTTTTGTTTAGGTACAATTGGTTATCTAATGAATCTATTCTTTTTAAAGAGTTCATAAGCTTGACTTAGGTTCCTTAAACAAAATAGGTTTTAATTCATGAAACAAAACAAGGTTTGGGAGTACGGTTATGTATGAAAAAAGGTTATAGTATCTCTACAATACCTATCTAAAGAAAAATACTAGCTAGTTTTCATATTATCCAAAGCCTAAAAAATATCTTAAAAATTTTACTAAATAATTTAATATTAAAAATTATTATTGAAATTACTCCAATAGTTTAGTGAGAATTTAAAAACATTTCCTCACTTTTGAAGTATTTAAGTAGACTATTGTCACTCTATAAAGATGTTTTATTATCGAATTCATTAAAATTTCTAGAAAAAATTATTGTTTCAAAATCAATAAAAATCTTTCAATAATTTGATAAGATTTTATTTTGAGATTTAAATCCTTCAATAGTTTGATAAGATTGAATTTACACAAATTTAATTTTTTTTTCTTTAAAATGATAATTAAACCTTCTAATTAGTTTGATAAGATTTAATTTTGATATTTAAATACTCCAATAATTTGGTATAATTAAAAAATTTTATTTTCAATTATTTTTTTTAAAAAGATCATTAGATCTTCCAATTGGTAAATTTTAATTTTAAGATTTAAATCCTCCAATAATTTGGTAAGATTAAAAATATATATTTTTAATTAATTTTTTAAAAAGATTATTAAATCTTTCAATAATTTGATAAAATTTAATTTCAATATTTAAATCCTTCAATAATTTGGTAAGATTAAAAAATTATTTTTTAAAAATTTATATCTAAAAAATTTAATTGAAATAAACAAAAATATAATTTAATTAAAAATAAAAAATGTCAAAATAGGATGGGCTCAGCACAGAATGAACGCAGCTTAGCTCAACTTCAGGCGCAGAAGATGGCTTAGTTTATATGCAGGTTGACTTCGCTTACTTACAACGAGGATTAGGTCATAGGTTCAGGGCATTGCGAATCAAGTCATAGTATTGCAGCGACGCGCAAATCTTAAAGCTTAATGAAATGGTGTATTTTGGGCACCTAAAAAAGCCAAAAAAAAAAAAAAATCTTTTTCTCTCACTTTTATCTTCCTCTTTTTCTCTCTTCTTCCCAAATTTTCTAACTTTTCTCTAACCTTTTTTGAATACCAATCAATTTTTACAAACGATACTCAGAATCTTTAAGAACTTTTTAGCAAGTCACCAAAAATTTCAATAGAATTTAGAAAATGTGCTAGTATTTTCAAAATCTTGTAAAAAAATTCAAGATTTGTAAAAAAAAATTTAGAAAAATAAAAATTAAAAAAATTCACTTTTTAAACCAAAATTTAATATCCCAAACCTTAAAATCAAACTTAAACTTTCTTCCCAATAATTAAAAACTACACCTACTACCAAGAATAAAAAAATTATCTTTTTTCTCTTTCCTAATTTCCCATAACAAATGTATTTGATTGCTGTTTTAATCCTTAATAATCATTGTTGATTGAAGGTGATTCTTTAAATAGGCACTCAATCATAATCAAAGTACAATAGGATTTCTCAAACTTAACCTTAACAAGACTTAAGAATTGATTTTAAATCCAATTCTAACTCATGATTCTTCCAAAAGTGAGACTCAATACATTTTTCTTTCAATTGTTATTTTAATCCCAACTAAAAATACTCTAGGAATAGAAAGATTTTCAATCCATCTCCATTTAAAATTTCAATCCATATTCAAGCCTATCTCCTTTCATTTTAGTTTCTGCTAAATTTTTTTAAAATTAAAAAAAATCAATCAATCAATAAAAATAGAAATAAAACAAAATAACCCTAAAATAAAATTTTAAAAAATCTTAAAACTCATTTCTAAAACATTATGAACTCTAGACTAAATGGGGTGTTTATAGTACATAGTGCTTATAAGATATATATACATAATGTTTATAAGATCAATTCATAGTATTTTAAGTAATATAAGGTTTATAATATGTACATAATGCTTATGTAATAAAGCTTCGATTTTTTTTAGGTTGTTCTAAGCTAATTGGATGAATTACAGTAACATTAGTGTTTATGAAAATAAAAAAGTTTAGCTATCATTGTTGTGTGGCATACACATACTTGTTTATTTGGCAAAAAAAAAATAATGTGAGGAACTTATCTGAAAGGAGAAAGAAAGGTTATCAGGTAAAATTTCTGAACATGTTATGTAGATTTGTTGTCATATAAATTATTTGTCTTTATCTTTCATTAGCATTAACTGTCATAATGTATTAGTCAAAAAACTTGATCATTAGACATAAACATAGAGTGGTTACCAATTTTTTTTAGTTAAGTGTGATTGGTCATCTAATAATTTTTTTTTTTTTAATTTTTTAAGCTTGACTAAAAGTCCCTAAAAGAATAAGTTCTAATCTATGTTTCAGAACTATATTCAAAAGTCGGTTACATATAAAAAAGACTATAAAACCCCTACAACGTCTATCCAAAAGATATACCAATTAATTTTAAATCATCTTACAAAAGTTTAGGTTAAATGGTCTTTCATTTTATTAAACTTTATTATTTAAATGAAAAATTTTTTTAAATTTTCTCCATCAATTTGACAAAATTAAAAAAAAAAAAATTTATCTCAAGAATATTTAAGAATCATATTTGATTTCTTAAAAAAGCTCATCATTCGATTTATTAAATGTCATATAAAAATGTTTAAATTTATCTATTTTTTATTTTATTTTATTGAAAATATATTCAAAAATTTCACCATTTGAATTAAATTTAAAAATATTTTCTCATTTAAAAATTTCTTAAAGAATCATTCTTTTGTGATTATTAAAAATTTCATGATCGAGTTTTTATTTATATATTATTTTGAATTTTATAAAGTTAAACATTTTTTGTTTTAACTTGAAAATAAATGTCAATTATTATTATTCAAATTTTATTCAAATTTGTCCACACTTTGAGTCAAATTTTAAAAAAAATATTATCACATAAAAATTTCTTAGAAATCAACCATTTGTGATTTTTAAAAATTTCATCATGAAATAATTATAATTTATCTCCAAAATTTTACAAATTTATGTTTTATTATTTTTTAGCTTGAAAATACTGATAAAATTTATCTAAATTTTTTCATCATTTGATTTAAATTTAGAAAAAATTTTCATCTAAAAATTTCTTAAAAAATCAACTATTTATGATTTTTAAGAATTTGATCATCAAAATAATTACTATTTATTTCAAAAATTTTATAATGATTACATTCTACAAAAATCAAAATTTTATTCAAGAAACTAAATTTACAAATTAATGTTACTTGTACCCATATATTATTTTATTTTTGATTGAAAAATTAAAACACGCTTTAAAATTTTAAAAATACATGTAAATAAATATAAAATAAACAAACAAAAAAACAACGGTGATGAACGCGGGTCAAACTGAAGATAAAGGATCCAATGGCATCCTAGAAAATAAAAATAAAGTCAGTTCATGATTAAAATGAAACCAATATTAACAAAATAAAAAACAATGAAGCATCATGATTTAAAAAAAAAAAATTATAAAATCCAAAAGTAGAACAGGTGATGTATAAAGGAAACCAAAATGGTGGAAGAAGAATTCGTCCCGTTTATCAGTTCTGTACTGTCCCTCAACCACTTTGGCTTTAATTCTGCTGCTTCAATCCTTTGTTTCTCAAAAGCCGCTCTCACCGAACAGACTAACTCTCTCTTAATTTTCTTTTTAGTCTACGTTATCTGTCAAAACTGCTAGCAACTCTTTCTTATCTTTATTATTGCTGTCTTGAACTTCTCTCTGGATTGTTTGTTGGAAAATGTGCTTCTGTGGTTTTTATTGCTTCTGTTGTTTCTCGTTGTTGTTTGAATGAAAATCTGCTAATGGCTGGACTGGAAAATTAAACTGGATTACGGAATTGTTTTATTTGCTGAGGGAATTGTTATGGCTGCTTCCTTCTGGTTGGGTTAATTACTGTTTGCTTCTGTGCCCTTTTTTTTTGTTGTCTTCCACCACTTGGTCGCCCGAAATGAACACCAAGTGTTACTCTAGGCCTCCACTACTTCAAAAACCCCAAAAATCATTGGGAACACCCCTTATCCCGAGAGCTTCACCGTCGGGATACCGCTTCCTTCGCCACTGTGAACTGCCACTGCCTCCATCATTCAAAACTCCCCAAAAACCACCATAGAACTATCGCTTACAAAACACCAAAAGACAACTCCCACCATTTTTTATTTTTTTTCCGATTGCTCTCTATTATTCCTTTTTTCGACTGCTATTGTTCATTGCGTTTAAACAGGGGTGAATACTAATTGAGATAGGAATTGAAAGAAAGAGATTTCATCCCAACAGAATTTCGGATTGAAACAAAATTTATTTTCAAAGGGATTTTCTTTTATTATCTTGAATTTTTATCTTAATCCCACATCATCCCATTCCCGATTTCATTTTTCCTTTTTTTTTTATTTGTTTTTATTTTTTATTTTTCTGATGTAAATCGAAAATAACAAAAGAAATAAAATAAATAGGATTGGATTCATATTGGGTTTGGGACCCAAATCGTGTTCAAGGCCCAATTGAGACATTAAAGCACAACAATATGAAGTTCAAGTTCTAAGTGGACAAAATAAAGATCCAATTAAAAACTCCCGTGTCTATTAATGGGTCTAAAATCCAAAAATAAGCATAGAGATTCCAAAAAATTCAAAGATTTCGGATGAAAAAAGTATCGACATTAATTAATATTCACATTATGAAATTATAATATGAGGTAGAATTGAGAACAAGGTGTGATCTTGACAAATTTGTCAGGCTTGTAAATGATGTTATTTGGAGAAATACAACAAAGGAAACTACTGTGCAAAAAATAAGGTGTAGTGGATTGACCGGCAAATTTGAGATGTATAACTTTTTCCCACTTTTTATGTGCATGACTCATCAATCAATTTGATCCTACACATTCAATTTGAAAACAGTCAGGAAAACTTTTGTTAATTAAAGGGACAGATGTTGGTTTAGTATTAAGTTTGCTATGTATCAGCGAGGAGGTGAAAGATAATGGCAACGATATTAAGGTATTGAATAGTTGGAGTGAAAATTTTTTGAGCGTTACATCATTTAATGCTATTGAAAGTCTTACGTAATATCAATGACCTAAATTATTAGAAAAAAACTCTTCTTTATTTGCTATGGGAACTATTCTTGCTCCCACAAGTAGACCAGAAGTGAATGTGAGGCTTATTTCGTAGGTGACCTCTTGGTCATAGGAGGCAACAAAGATAATTCATTATTAAGGCTGTTCAAGCTGTTAATCTCAGGCATGTTATGAGTCTCCAAAGGAGCCATTGTCAGAGCATAAATAGAGTTTTGCTTACTTATTTTATAACAGTCGTCCACAAACTGATAAATGGATACATGTTTAGCTTCAATGACAGCACAAGCATGTGCACGAGGAATTCCACATAATTGCCACACAAAACATGTGCATTGTCGATTAGCCAAGTTCGCAACCAAGTCTTTGTTGCCATTACTAACCTTAGCAGTGAAATCACTATAACATGAAACATTGAAAAACTTACCTCGTCAAACGTTCTTTGGTAACTTCTCCTCAATGTTGTGCCCAATACCATTTTAACATGATTTCACTTCAGACTTCGTTTTATATATCTTTTGTGCCAACTTCTCTCTATGTCCATTCATGAGGAAAGCCATGCAATATCATCTTTCCTTGACTAGCTAAGAGTTGAAAAACTCAGCAACATTGCTAGTCACGTGATCCCAATGAGGCTGTGCGAATTTTAACATCATTCAATGTTCTGTTTGATTATCTAAAACCCATTTAGCTAGCTCTTTCTTATACATACACAAATTTCTTAATATAACATTTTAATACTCTTTCGAATCTTGTATACATCGCAGCCTCCAACAATTGTAGGGCATGCTCCTTCATTTTTCTGCCCTTATGTATCAATTTGTTTACTTCATCAGTAAAGTTCTCCGTAAAATGTCTATAACAGCATGCATGACTATCCAACCATAAATCTACTTTACACTTGTCATGATATTTTGGTTCCTACCAGAACTAATGGTTACATGCACATGTCTGGTGACCTTAAGACTTTAAATTCTCCAAAAACCACATCCGATCCTCTAAACTTTCAAAGCTAACTATTGCATGAGTGAAAAAAGTTGATTATCTGCATCAACTGTCAATGCAAATGCAGACAATAAAGTTTCCAGGAAGGTCCACTCGAGTGGCAACCATCAATGAAAATCAACCTTAGACACCTATGCAAAAACCCTATTATTAAGCATCTATATGCCACAGACGCTTAAAATGATTATGTATATTAAACGTCCACTCTATCACACTTTGCGGATCTGCCTCCTTTAATTGTTGACATAACCATGAAATTAATTTATTCGAGTTCTCAGATTTCCACAAAGGAGCTTTATTGTCTGCTCTTTGCATTATCATGCTTGGTAGTAGGTCATTGATAATCCACGTTTCAGATTCAACTGCAGCTCGAATTTGATAGGGTCTATTGTCTGACTGTAGCTTTAATTTCTCAAAAATTATTGCAGCAGCAAATTTGGACTTTGAGACCGGTCTACCTTCAATTACATCTTGGGCTGAGTGGTTGTGGACGTTGATAAATGTTCCGACAACCATAAAATCCGTAGATTGCATCTTCGAAGATATTAAATGGCAAGGACACTCTTGTGCTTTACAATCAACACTAATAAAAGCCTTGCTATTCTTCTAAATTTTATAGGTAAATCCATTTGCAACACTAAAACCGAAAAGGGCCAGCCTAAGGGTTTTTGCATCTTTGAAATTCTAACCACCACCAAAGATCTTGTTTTTCCAAAATTCGCTCATGAACTGAGTTTTACTGGCAACAATACATTGAACAACAATCGAAGACCCTAAACTGGGTACAACTGCTCGACAAGAATACTTGTTATCTTCGTTTGAACTAATAAGACTGCACGTTCAAGAAAGTCAACAACAAGACACAAGTGAATTAGCTACTTTTCTGTTTATAACCAAAACGAATATTCCATAACAATGTAGAAGGATGCCAAACTAAATAATGCCAATTACCATGCAGATTCTTCACATGCATTCACGGCATCTTCAACAGTTTGATTCGTAGATTTTACAACTTTGGTGGGAGATATATACAAATTTGAAAACTGATCACTGAATTATAGCAAATCTTTCAAACCAACATCATTAATAGAATCAACAAGTTTTGTTTGTCAAAATCCAGTGTATACTTGAAACACTTTTCCCTTTACATTCTTACCTAATTTCTCCCCAATCTCTTGCACGAATTCTTCAAAGGTAGTATTCTCATTCAACATCACTCCAATTGCTTTTCCTCCGGTATAATCTATGCAGGTGTCATTATTAATGATAAAGTCACCATCAAATGGCAAAAACAATACAATTTTATGCTACCACTTGAATCACTAGTTTTCAGTTCTCAATACATCAATATTAGTTTTCTGCAAGGTTTAAGGTTCATTGATGGTTATATATATAATAAAAGCGATATATTTAGCAAACCCAAAGCTAATTATATTAAATGATAAGTTTAACTATAATATATGTACATTGACCATAAATATTGTATATTGTAATTATATATCAATTAATTATATATGCAAACTATAGCTTATGGCCATTTACCCCAAATTATAACATACGTAAATGTCTCAAAATTATTTATACATTATAAATAACATACATGTACATTGAGAATTAATATATGTACATTAAATTATAGCAAAAGAAATAATTTTCTTATCACCTACAACAAGTTAAGAGTTTAATAAAGTTATTGTATTAACTCATGGACTTTTCTCTAATATAAATCTAGTAAAATTCAATTCCATTTCTTTTTCCAATGAATAACTAAAGACACATTCATTCTATTTACTTCATTTCTTATAAACATTTGTTTAAGGCTACAAAATGATTTATATTACACCATATCCTCCTAACCCTTGCTTTTTAGTACTCTAATATGTCCAAACTGTACAATTAAAACACACACAATAACAATACAAATAAGAAGACATACAAGGACCACACATAGCACACATTCCTTCTAACAATGTCTCCTATCTTCTAAGACCAAAACGTCATAAAACCCATTGCTTCATAAAAAATAAAAAACAGTAAAATCTATTTAGATTGTACAATTTATTCCATTATGACTTGAATTTCAACGATAAAGAAAAAAAGAAATTACGCAAGGAATTGATTGAATCTCAATAATAAATAGAAAACGATGAAGAAATTAAATAAGGGATTCATTCACTACCTTTACAGAAGCAAATTTGATTTTGAAAACCGTGGCGACAGCTGGTGAGTTTTTCTGTATGGAAACGAAGTAAAGAAAGGGTGTGAAGATTTTTACTCCCACGGGGAGGGAAGGGAAGAAGCGTGGGAAGTGGGTTTGTGGTTGGTTTTTGTTTCCTGCCAAATCTAAAAAAGAAAGGGAAAATGATTATTCTTTCTTCTTAGTTTAGTAAGGCTAAAAGAGTAAATTCATTTTTTATTCATTTTAAAATTTATTATTTCTGTTTGAGTAATTTCATTTTTTCATCAGACTAAAATTAAAAAAATTTTATAATACTTCCTTTTTCTAATTCCCTCGAACTGTAAATCAGAAATGGTTCCTTTATTTTACTGTAGTACAATATTTGCAACAAGCCATAAAAGCCATCTGATGTTGATGTAACGTTTAAGTAGTCCTCTCTTTGACCATTTTTCTTTTTCTTCCATGCTTAGTACATTTAAGGTTAAGAAAACAAAATTGAAAATCGATTTTAAATTTTAGTGTTTATATCGATTTTTTTTATTTAATTCGATTAAAATTTAAATATTTTATATTTTAAATCAATTTGATTCGATTTTTAAATAAAAAGTAAAAATAAAAATAAAAATATTTAAATCAAATTATATATATTTTATTAATTATATATATTAAATTTTTATAAAATTAAAATAATTATTTTATATCTAAATTTATTTAAATTTATTTAAAATAATATAATAATTAAAAATAATTAACTTTTCAAACAGCCGAGCCGAATTGATGTATTTGATTTGAATCAATTTGATTTTTTAAAAAAATAATTTTTTTAAAAAATTATAACATAATTAGATATTATGTTCATATAATCAATTATTATACTATTAAATAATTTATTAATAAATTAAACTTAATTAAAAAATTAAACTCACACATAATAAAATTTGATCTTAAGATCTTAAAATTTTAAAATATCACTAAGCTAAGGACTCATTGATTTTTAAAAAATTAATTTAAATTCAAATTAAATTTTTAAAATTCATAATATTATATATTGATCACAAAACTACAATAATCTAATCAAATCCCATTCATTATCACCCGTACTTACATCGTTAATCAATTAATTTGGAAACGCAGCTTCAGTAAAGTAACATAAGGAATATTCCAGTGATTTTTATTTATTTTTTACCATTCTTTTCCATAATCCCTTCTTATTTCGTGAAAAAGCAATATATTCTGATTTTCCCTTTTAATTCGAAAACTTCATGATTAAAGTAGATAATAAACACCCACTAAATTTTAAATTAATTTACATCTTTTATCATTGTGAATGGTTTCAAACAAAAATTTTGACCAAAATAACATTGTGCCATGTTTTAATTTTTATTATTATGAGCACCACCCGAGCATTTAACTTAAATGAAAAGAGTAACATTGGTATCTCCTCTTTCTCAAACAAAAAAAAATTTATTACATGCAAGAAGAAAGAAGCAAGGAACAAATTACAAGGGGCGCAGGGAAAATATATTGTTCCATTTGTTGATAGTATAGTATACCAACACAAGGCAAGAAATGCAGCACGTTCTTTTAGCGATCAAGAAAAGAAGACGATGGTTTTCTTGATCCAAGTGACGGCTTCCCTTCATTGCATAATTAGAAACTGAGCACTGTATGCTAACTTTATTATAGTAATTAAGTTTCCAAACAAAACAAAGATTTTAAAGACATAAGAAGCATGTTCAAAGGCGGATATATACCATAAAATTACAACCATGCTGGATTCTTCAAAGGAGTAACAACTGCTTTCACCTGCAAATAGTTATGAAGACTGTAGATCCCTTTTTCCCTGCCAATACCACTCATCTTGTACCCACCAAAAGGAATTGCAGCGTCAAACACATCAAAGCAGTTAACCCATACAGTCCCAGTCCTCAACGCTCGAGTCAAGGTGTTGGCAGTGTCCATATTTTGGGTGAAAACTCCTGCAGCGAGACCATAGCGGGTTGCATTTGCCCTTCGAATTACTTCATCAAGATCCCTGATACAATTTTTTCACTAATGTCAAATAAACGATTATACATATCAACTTATTTTTCATATGACATGGCATTAGAGATTTTTTTTTTCCTCTTTACACCAACTTGAAAATTCATTAAAAGTAGTCTCTATTTATTTTTGTAGCAATCAAATAATCAGTAATTTGACAAATGGTTCGTCTTTCATGACCAAATGAAATAGGTTTTGAAATGAAATTATTTCATCTGTTTAGGATTAGAGGTCAAACATAAATAATTGTGGCAATTCAATTCTATTGAGGAATATGTGATTGGAAAAGTTCTTCACTTACTTGAACTTTAAGATAGATTGCACTGGACCAAAGATTTCATCCTTCGCTATCAACATATCATCCTATTGAGAAGAATGCAAGTATTGTGTTAGGTAGTATTTTAATAACCAATGGTACAAGTATTTATTGCAGAGGAATGAAAGTTTTTACCGTAACATTAGAGAAAACAGTTGGTTGGATGAAGTAGCCTCTTGTACCAAGTCTGTCACCTCCACATTCAAGGGTTGCATTGCTTTCAATGCCAGATCTTATGTACCTTAGAACTTTCTCAAACTGCTCGGAGTCAATCTGAGATTTTCATGAGAGTAATAGAGACATTAGCTCACAGTACATCAGCTCATCAGCTCATGTTTTTTTTATCAAATGATAAAATATTCGTACACATTTAGAAAAACTTTTAGAATTTCATATTGTCATATACATTTAGAATAACTTTGAGAATTTCATAATGTCAGCTTGCAAGTATAAGATTCGGTTCTAGACAGCATTGCAGTTCAAACTAAGAACTAGCGAAGAAGCTTGTAATGACCTATCTAAAACAGACAATCAAGTTCTTCTGGTTACACATCCAGGGAGGGAAGGAGAGAGAGATGGGGCCAGGTGGAGTACCTGTGGACCTTGCTCAACACCCTTCTTGAAGGGATCACCCACAACACGTTTCAAAGCACGTGCCTTTGCCTTCTCTAGGAACTCATCATATACACGTTCATGAACAAAAGTGCGAGACCCAGCGCAGCAACATTGCCCCTGAAGAAAGAAGCATTACATAAGTCTACTGTGTATCAGCATCCCAAATTTCATACAGAAGAAACTCGTCGAAGAAACCTGATTAAAGAACAAAGCAAAATGTGCAAGCTCCACAGCTTTATCAATATCAGCATCTTCGCATACTATGAAAGGTGATTTCCCACCAAGCTCTAATGTTACTGGCTTAAGATTGCTTTTTGCAGCCAATTCAAGCACAATCTTACCAGTATCAGTTGACCCTGTGAATGCAACCTGCAGCAGTTAAAGTTTTAATGGCATTAATCATTGGTATTTCAAAAGCATATACGCAAAGCTTATAGTGCACATCAACAGCTGCAGCAAAATTTCTGTTGAGATATGTGGTTCTTGTACTCTTACACAAGTGGCACCTCTGCTACAGATGCAGAAGCCTTCCAGCTTCCCACAAAAAACAAGTGCTAATGACCAAAAATGAAATACTTGAAATGTTTAAACATCAGGGTCCTTAAGGCAATTCTTTATGGTGTGTCAACTCATCAACCCATGGAACTCAACATCCAACAAGAAAGGGGACAAATTAAACGCTAAATGCAGGCAAAGTATTTCTGAGTCAAATCATGGTTTCATTTTACAGAACAAGTTAGCGAACCTATCTTCTTAAGTTGGTATTATTTTTGTGGCTGCCTCTTAACACAACAGCCCAAACTCTCAATTCGGTTACCATTCAGCTGTAGCCCAATGAAAGATTGTTTCTTTGACCTTATTGGAGTCCATAGGTGTAACTTATTCTTTTGGTAGGAAGCACACCGCAACTTAAGAAACAGAATTCAATTGTGCGTTCTACTGGAAAAATTTACCTGTATTTAACAGCGACCAGACCAGACAAGAAAGAGTCAACTGATTTCAACTATAGCAGACATCATTTATGTACCTTACCATCTCTCTTCCTCTATGGATTCAAAGGTTATATGTGACACTGTAGGCTGTTATATTATAATATGTACTTATGAATTGAGATTGAAGGCAGAAATTCCCAATCTCACTGAAGAATTATGATACCTTGTCTACATCCATGTGACCCGCAAGAGCAGCACCAGCTGTTGGACCATAGCCAGAAACTACATTCAGAACACCTGGTGGGAGACCAGCCTGTCAAAAACAATTCAGTTATGAAAAGAGGTGACAATATGAATTAAGGAAATGTGAAAGTGATTAAGGTAATTTTGAAGAGAACAACATCTCAAAATTTATTCAACATCCTATATAACAGGAAGCCATTACATAATACAAAGCGCTTTTTGGTTCGTCTTGAATGCTTATGTATTTGCGCATCCTTTGACTTTGAGTAGAAGTACTGAAGGAGATCTCTTTCCAAGACAGTTAATGTTTACAGATTATGTTTCAAATCAAGATCAATTTCCTGATTTATTGGGATTTATATTTTTGGTCTTTTATTTCTTTCTATGTTTAGATGATTATTTCCTAATTTTTTGAGTTTCTTTGTACATATTGATTCCTCTATATGTTTGAGGATTTCATTTTAATAAAATAACACACGAGAACATTGTATTTATCTCTATTTTCATGGTATTAGAGGAAACTTTGCTCTTTTTTCTTATTTTTTGATGGCCAAAACAGCCATAATTGGTGCTTTTCCAGAGCGTGGATCAGGGGTGATTTCTGAACAAATTAGTACACTTACTCCAAAGTGCACAATTGCACAACAAAGTAACCATCTCTCTGCTTTGGGTGCAAAGTTAGATTCTAAGAAATTTTGGATTATAGATTCTAGGACGTCCGACCATATGACGGATGCCATAAATTGTTTTCAACATATAATCCATGTCTTAGAAACCTTCATATTTGCATTGCTTGTGGATCACTATCCTCTGTTGCAGGAAAAGGAAACGTTAAAGTTTCTAATATGACGCTATTTTCAATTTCGGATGTTCCTAATTTAGCACATAATTTTAGTGTTTACTAGTAAATTGACAAAGGACTTGAATTGCGTGGCTAAGTACTATCTTAAGGATCCTCAACAAGTGAATAAACAAGCTTTGACTCTAAGTGGTGAATCTGTTTCTATTTACAGTGAAATTATGTTGTGGCACAATAGATTAGGACATCCTAGTTTTCCAAATCTAAAAACTGTTTTTCCTTCTCTTTTTAAGAATAAAGATGTCCATTCCTTTCGTTGTGAAACTTGTCAACTTGCCAAACACACTCATGTTTCTTATCCTAGTCATCCACATAGATTTTCTAAACCTTTTTCTTTAGTTTATAGTGATATATGGGGACCTTCACAGGAAAATAACATAACTGGAACTAGGTGGTTCATAACTTTTATAGATGATCACACATGAGCTTGTTGAGTTTACTTATTAAAAGACAAGTTTGATGCTAAGGCAATTTTTCAGCAATTTCACAAAATGATTCAAACACAATTTCAAGCTCAAATCCAAATTTTCCGCACATACAATGGGGGAATACTTCAATTCAATCATTAGTGATTATCTAAAAGAAAATGAAATTTTTCACCAAAGTTACTTGTGTTAACACCTCTCAACAAAATGGGGCTGCAGAATGTAAAAATCGTCATCTATTAGAAGTTACTCATGCTATCATGTTTACCAATAATGTCCCTAAGTTTTTTTGGGGAGAGAGATGCTATTTTAACAGCCTTATACTTGATCATTAGACTTTCTAGTAGAGTTCTCAATTTTAAAACACCATTGAACATGTTACTTGAATCATATCCACAAACTACGTTGTTTACTTCTTTACCCCCAAAAGTCTTTGGTTGCACATCTTTTGTTCACAATAAAAGTCCATCTCGTGGGAAACTAGAACCTAAAGCTATAAAATGTGTCTTTATTGGGTACTCTCCTATTCAAAAAGCGTAAAAGTGCTATTATCTATCCACAAAACAAACATTTGTCTCATTAGATGTCACATTCTTTGAAAATTTCACAAAACCAACTCTTCAAAAGGAGATACTAGGTGAAGATTGGCTTTGGGATTTTTCATTCCACTTTCTATAACATCTACTATTCCTATTGTGTCACCAACAGAAGCCAAGTTGGAAACAAAGACAAATTCATCTATACTTAGTCCTCAACAAAAAATAAAGCTCCTCAACAAAAAATAAAGCTCCATGTTTATTCACAATGTAAACCATAGCCTCAGGAAGTACAAACTTTTGTGCCCTAGCCGCATTGTCAAGAATCTGATCCACAAGTAAATTCTAAATCAAAACATGCTAAGCCTATAACACCATCACCAGTGAACATTGATCTACAAGTAAATTCTGAATCAAAAAATGTTTTACCAACCGCACCTTCATCAGTGAATACTCCATCTGACGATCTAACCTATAGCACTCAAGAAAGGTGTAAGATCGAGCATTCAACATCCGTTGTCTACTTATCTATCCTACAGTCATTTGTCTACTGCATTTCGTGCCATGATAGAAAAGACTGAGGTAAGTAAAATCCCACAAAATATTTATTAAGCTCTAAAAGTCCCAAAATAGGAAGCTACTATACTTAAAGAGATGAGAGCTTTGAAAAAGAACGAGACTTGTGATGTTGTGGAGTTACCTAGAGAAAAAACATCAGTTACATGTAAGTGAATGTTTACTATTAAGTATAATTCAGATGTTGGAACAGAAAGACACAAGGCTGACTTAGTTGCAAAGGAATTTAGTCAAACTTTTGGAATGGACTACACTGAAACTTTTGCTCCAGTTGCTAAATTGAATACTATAAGGGTACTGCTTTCACTAGCTGCTAATCTTGATTGGCCATTACACCAAATGGATGTTGAGAATGCCTTTCTTAATGGGGAGCTGGATGAAGAAGTTTATATTGACCTGCCTCTTGGCTTTGAAGGGGAAAATAACGACAGGAAGGTATGCAAACTGATGAAGTCTCTCTATGTTTTGAAATAGTCACCAAAGGCTTGGTTTGATCGCTTTGTAAAGCCAATAAGGAGACATGAATTTAGCCAAAGACAAACTGATCATACTCTTTTTTTTAAACACTCACAACATGGAAAAAAGACTATTTTGATCGCTTCTGTTGAAGGTATCATTGACAGGTGATGAAACTGAAGAAATAGAAAGGCTAAAGAAGACTCTTGGAAAAGAATTTGAACTTAAAGATCTTGGACAACTAAAATATATTTTAAGGATGGAAGTTGCAAAGAGCAAGAACGCATTATTGTTTCCCAAAAAAAATATACGATTGGTCTCTTGAAGGAAACTAGTATACTTAACTGTAAACCAGTTAATACATCTATAGATCCTAATGTGAAACTTGGAAAGAAATGAGGAATTCCAGTAGATAAGGGAGATATCAATAACTAGTTGGAAAGCTGATCTAATTGTATCATACAAGACCTGATATTGCCTTTGTACTTAGTGTAGTAAGTCAATACATGCAATCCCCATTCGAAAAGCATCTTGAAGCTGTGTATCGAATCTTAAGGTATTTGAAGGCCACCCCTGGTAAAGGTTTGTTGTTTGAGAAGAATGAACAAAGAAATGTGGAAGCATTTACAAATGCAGATTGTGCAGGATCAATTGCAGACAAAAAATCCACCTCTGGGTATCGTACAAAGGTTTGGGGTAATCTTGTCACATGGAGGAGCAAGAAACAATCTATTATTGCTCAAAGTACTGCAGAAGCAAAATTTAGAGCTCTTGAACAAGGAACTTGTGAACTTATCTAGATGAAGAGACTTTTGGGAGAATAGAATATGACAACTGAATACCCTATGAAATTGTATTGTGATAACAAGGCTGCCATAAGTGTTGCTCATAATCCAGTACATCATGATCAAACAAAGCATGTGAAAGTTGATAGGCATTTTATCAAAGAGAAAACTGATATTGGAGTGATCTATATGACCTATGTTTCTACAAAGCAACAAGTAGCAGATATCCAAACAAAGGAACTACATAAACCAAGCTTTGAGACTCTTGTTGACAAGCGGAGAATGATAAATATCTATTCTCCAGCTTGAGGGGGAGTGTTAATAGATTATTTATCAAATGAGGATCAATTTCCTGATTTGTTGGGATTTATATTTTTGGTCCGTTATTTCTTTCTATGTTTAAATGATTATATCATGATTTTATGGATTTCTTTGTACATATCGATTCTTCTATATATTTGGAGATTCCTTTTTAATAAAATAACACTTAGAGAACATTGTATTTATCTCTATTTGAGTTAATGCTAGTTTAATTCCAGCAAGAAACTATAAGGCGCTCAGACATTTTTATTCAACTCTTGATTCTAAAGATAATCTAATAATTCTGATTATTCTTATCCTTACCTCATGGAACAGCTTAGCCACATAGAGAGCAGTCAAAGGAGTTTGCTCAGCAGTCTTTAAGACTATCGTATTGCCACATGCTAATGCAGGCCCAACCTTCCAAGCAAACATGATAAGAGGAAAGTTCCATGGAATTATCTGTCCTGCAACACCTATTGGCTCATGCAATGTCTGCACATGGTGAGGTCCATCAGCTGGGACTGTTAGCCCATGGATCTTATCTGCCCAACCTGGATCATTGGCCGGTAAAGTCATGAAAAAAATAAAAACATGACAAACCAAATGAAATTTAATTTGTCTCAGTGATCCTACCAGCATAGTAGTGAAAAAGACGTATCAGCAATGGCAATTCAGATTTAGCAGCCTGCTCATGAGGCTTTCCATTATTCCATGTCTCTAAAGCTGCAAGCTCCTCACTATGTTTCTCAACCAAATCAGCAAAGCGCAACAGTATCCGTGATCGTTCCTGAAACAAAAGCATTAACAAATCAGAAATTCATCACGCTATAAAGCCATCCTTGATCAAAATGCAACAAGATAGAGAGATGGAAGAGGGAATTCTTACATATGGACTCATTTTTGGCCATGGTCCCTCGTCAAATGCCTTGCGAGCAGCAGCAACTGCACGATTAATATCTTCAGCATCACCTTCAGCAACACGTGCAATCACTTCTCCAGTACGAGGGTCATAGGTGGGGAATGTTTTCCCTGTTCAATGTGTAAATAATTTCTAGCATCAGCTTAATTGCACAACTTGTCAATAGCACAACTCAAAAACTAAACTAATTTGTTTGATGAAGAATGATTACCAGATGCTGCATCTACAAATTTCCCATCAATTAGATTCTGAGTGTAAGAAATTTGAACTGGTGGAAAAATCAGTTCCTCCAGAGCTGCAGCAGTGCTACATCTCTTGATACTTCCATTTCTGCAACTGTTTGTCCCTGGAACATTTATAGTTTTACAGTCAAGTAAGTTTTTTGCACAACAAAATTTTGTGAAAAGAGGGAAATTAATTGAAAAACAGGGAGTCAATAGACTGTCACAATCCTGTTAGAAAGAAAACTAGAGTACAGACTAATGCATTTATTGCTAAAAAGAGATACGGCACATGTGAAAAAAGTAAGTTCCCTGGAATAAAAAATGATGTTCCAGAATCTGTTACAGATGAGGTCATGTCATCTATGATTCAATGCATTTGGCCTGTTGGTATTTCATATCCTCCAAAAATCTCAGAGGGCCTTGGATTTTGATAATCCTTTGCGGTTTATAGAAGTGATTTCACTTTATTTTATTTCTAAAATTATCTATTTATAAAAGATGTTGACTTTTTAAATCACCCAAAATTCTGTTCCTTCATCACTTAGATTCCCAAACATTCTTAGGTGACAGAGCTTCTTGCATTTAGTTTTTTTTTTTTTAATAGCAGGACATAAACTCAAGATTTAGTTAGATTACTCAGACAACAGATCAAAAAGAAAAGAAATTAAATAATAGACAAAACCTTCCAAGACAAAAGCTTCTAAGAACAGATCTTTAAATAAAGTTATGCAGAATCTCCAAAAATTCGTTGCATAAAGCTTGAATCTTTCCCCACAAAAAAAAAAAAAAAATATCTAGACCAAAATAGCCGGCTTTTTCCTCTATACTCTTCAGTTTCTCACCAACCAAACAGAAACTAGTATATTAAATAAAAATCAGGACACTTTTCAAGTATCTGCAACACTACAAAACAAAAACGTTAAAGCAAAAAAGAAAAAGAAAACTTGAACCAAAACTAAGAAACGAAAGGGTAAAAAAAAAAAAAGAGGAATCAAAGAGATGAGTGGGCCACCTAGAGATGAAAGCAGAGAAGCAGAGGCAGAAGAAGAAGCAGAGAGTGAACGAGTAAGCAATGAAGAGATTCTGCGAGCTGCCATGGCCACACAGGATAATCTCAAAACTCTTTTCGTTTTTTTTTTTTTTTTGCCTTTTCCTGTTTTTGTTCAGAATAACTTCAGAAAAACAAAACTAAAGGATTGCAGGAAAAAGAAGAGCAAAAAAAATATAAATAAATAAACGACGGTCTGTCGGATCAAGTCTCAAGTCTCCTTGATGTGTCACCACTCACCAACTTGCGCTTAAAGTATCCAAAACTATTGGATCCTTTTTAATTTAAAATTCTTTTTTACAATTTTTACTAGAAAAATAAATACAAATATTCATGGACATCACGATGACGCTGGGTTTTGTTTCTTCATCTTTGTTTATTTATTCAAGAAGTTGGTCATGTTGATTGGTGAACAGAAGCAATGAAAGAAGGATACTTTATTTTGATGGAAAAAGAGGATAATTCAGCAAAAGCAATGAGACAGCTTTCAAAAGATAAAATAAGAAACTAATTATGTTTTGTTTTTCTCATTAAAAAAAGGATTAATTGAGAAAGATATACGCACGAAGAAATAGCGCAGACACGACAACCATAGTGTTTGTCAATTGTCACCGTATTGCAAGAAGATTGGGATAAGGCAGGTAGAATTTATCGCCTTCTGTGTCATATTCTTTGGACGCGCTGGTTCCAAGATTTTTTTTCTTTCCCATCTCAAATTGAACGTTCCTCGTTCATTCGTCAGAGTTTAAAATTTTTTTTACTTTAACGCATGTAGTATTAAAATTAAAAAATTAAAAAATAAAATTTTTATCATATTTATTGTTAAAAAATAAAAAAATTAAAAGTTTTACATGTTAAAAAAATAATTTTGAAATGATCCAAAAAAACATATGAACAAAGAAAATAAAACAAAAAAGTATTTGAAAAACCAAAATTGAAGTCCAATTTTTTTAGAATATAATCTCAAATTCCTTTTTAACAATCACAGCTATTGCAGTGTATTATTTAAAATTATTTTTAGGATAAATTATATAAAAGTACCCTGTAATTTGAGGTGATTCAAAATGCCTGTTGAGGTTTTTGAAGTGGCACGTCGCTGTCATGGTTTTTCACGCTTAAAAAATAATAATATTTGTGTCCCTTATTTAAATAAAATATTATTAAATTTGAGATTTAGTCAAAATGATTCACAAATGTTTTTTCAGAAGGTGAATCTTGCAAAATTAGAGTTTGATCTCAATGTACACTAACAAATTTTCATCTTTTATCTTAAATTTTCAATTATATTTATATAAAAAATTTTATTATAACATTATAAATTTCATATAACGTCAACTGATATTTATCATCAATTTAAATGATTTTTTGATGAAATGATCAAAATAAAATAATTTTAACTAATCGAGACTTAATTAAAATTTTTAAAAATTAAAAATCAAAATAAAATTTATTTCAAAATTTAGGAATTATAGATGTTATTTATCATATTTTTAATTGAAATAAATTTATCACTATATTTTTAATTTTGAAAAAACTTTTGATCAAAATTTAATTGAAAAATACTTCTTCACAAGACACTTGTTAGAAGTTGTTTTGAATTAAAAAACAATTTTAAAAATATTATTTTGTCGTCGTACTTTTAATTATATATCATATATAATATTACATTACAAAATATATAATTATCGTATAAGATTTTTTAATGTAAACGTTTATATGAATAATTTATTTTTCTACACTTAAAAAAATTTCTAAATTTTATTTTTGTTATGACAAAACTATTTATCAAAAATATATATTTGAAAATTTATTTAGTTATCCAAACTTTTAAAATTTAAATAGAAGACAAATTTATATATATAATAAAAATTTATTATATTGTCTATAATTAAGTCTTTATTATTTTTTATTGCAGGAATTGTCCCAATTTAGTTATATCTTTTTACATAAAATTTTTATTTTAAATTTTTAAGTGTTGATTTCACATTATTAACATTTATTTCGATCAATTTAAATTTAAAATAATTAAATAAATAAAATTATTCATTTAAAATAAAAAGTAAATAATAATATAAATTTTAAATTTTAAAAGTTAATCTTATTTAATTCATATTTCATTAGTTATGTAAATATATCTCTTTTTTAAAATTTTAAAATCTCAAAATTAGATATTTTTACCTTTATAAATTTTTTATATTCATTTATTTTTTAAACGTTTTAAAATTTGAAAAGATAAAAATCACTTATTATATTTCGTAAATTCAAAATATATTTATCAAATTGAAAATTATCTATACACTTAATTGTTATACAATAAACCTATAAATAGTATGTGTTACACTATTATTATTTGTTCAACTTATAACTTTTTTCCAATGATATACTGTTAGTTTTATATTTTTGTTTTTATAAAAAAAACTAATATTTATTTCAATTCACTTTTTTAACGCTCATTTACTAACTTTTTTTTTTTTTTTGCTTATTTTGTTTTAGAGTTTTGATCATTTTATCACAAAGTGATGGTATATTCATAAATGTTTATTAAAATATTTTTGTTTTTCAAGAAATTTATATTAAAATATAACTTACTAGGATATTTTTTTTTTAATTGTACTATTTTAGATTCTTGGTGATTTTTTTTTCTCATTTTAACCTATTATCAAGATACGCTATTTCTTTTACTTTTCACATTCTTCATATATTTTAGAAATAGTTTGTTTTATTATGAATTAATTTTTGAGATCATACAATTTGGTTATGATAAAATAAATACTATCATTATTAAAGGAAAAATGATAATCTTATTGCTTGTTTCAATCCATGAATAATTGTTTTTGGTAAATTGATGAGATACCAATGATAAAGATATTGTTTTTTTGCTTTTATTTTAAGATAAATAACTCAAAAGATATTCAATTTGATTATATCATATATTATCATCTTTGGTTTAGTATTTGTAACTATATACTTTCACTATTTTAAAGAAAGGTAAATTACATATAAATACCTTTGGTTAAACGAATTTAAGTTTGTCTTCTGAAATTTAAAATGTGATATTTAATTATTTTATAATTTATTTTATTATATTTTTACTTAAACCATTATTTTTTCTTTTTTTTCTTCTTCTTTATTTTCAATTCATTCTCTCTTTCTAAAATCAAATGAATTCTCCCTCTATAAAAGTCCTTCAATAAAACTTATTTCCTTTGGTTCTTCCATCTTTAATGCTTTATTATTATTATTATTATTATTATTATTATTATTATTCTTATTATTATTATTTTGCAACAGCTCTTTTTCTCTAAGTTATGTTTTATGCATTCTTTTTAGAATTGAAGAAAATAAAATTTCAGATTTCGTTAAAAACTCACCATCACCATCTATTGGGCTACCACTATTGGTTGCCACTATCATCCTTCATCACCAATGACCACCACTATAAACTAGAAAAGAAAATCCCAACATTAAAGTCAGAGAACCCATTGTGTTACCATACCTTTTTTCTACCAGTAATGCCTTATTCTCCTTAGTTTGAAAAAAAAAAAAAACCCTTTAAGACAACCAAATCCAAAACCATTAAAAAATTTTTTTTCACAAATTTAAAAAAGCAATCTTAAACCAAGACCGAAAGTTTTGATTTTGCTTTTAAATGTTCTTGTTAATGATGTTCTTTGTCTGTGTTGATTGCTCTTGGTTAAGACTTTCAATTTTTTTTTTTTTTTTGCTTATCTACTTGTATGCAAATTCTAGGTTTTGTCTCTTTTTGGGAATTAAATTTTTGCTGTTAGGAATTGTATCAAGCATTAAACAAATAACCAATTTTTCATTTTGTAGCCATACCAATTTTCAAAGACAACCATAGCCTCGAAGAAATTCAAAAACAAACCCAGTAGCCATAAAAAAAATTCATAGAACCCAAATTCACTTTGTATTATCCACACCCGGTAAACCTACAAAGCAATCACAAATCCACAAAGCAGCCATAACAACTCATTAATAATGGTTTTTTTTTCTGTGGGTTTCAGTTTGAATTTTTTAAGAATTTTTAGATTTTTAAAATATAAATGGAAAGAGGAAAAAGGGAGAAGATTAACTGGCAGCACACACCACACTAGTTTTTTGTTTTCAATATTTGATCTCACACTTGCTGAAAATTATGAAAAATTCATACTTTTAGTTCAAATTTTTTTTTGAAATGTTTGAATATGAGAAATAGCAAACAAAAAAAAAATTTAGGGAAAGAGCTAGGATTTATTGAATAGTTGTTAACGGTGTTAATGAAAACAAATGAAATGTACGGATACATAACTTAGGATAGTTAAATATCATTTTTTAAATCTTAAGGAACAAATTTAAGTTACGTTAAACTTCAAGGTATATTTATGTAATTTATTATTTAAAGAATATTGTAAGATAATTCATAAATCAAATAGCTTATAAATCCCTTTAGATTTTTTTTTTTATTTTTACCATGTAAAAATATTTTTATACTTTATACATTTCTTTAACCACTTTAGATAATTTATAATTTACGGATCAAACAATTTAATTTTTTTTTTTTATCATGAATCAAATAGATTATAAATATATATGCCTTTTTAAAATAAAAATTTTAAGATTAAGATGTGATAAATTAATTTTTTATAATAAAAAATGAATATATATATTCTTTTATAAGATAATATAAATATTAAAATGAATTAAAAAATTAAAGTTACAAAAATATAATAAAACAATTGGTGCATCCCACATGTTAAAATGCTACTTTTAGAATAAATCTATGACCATATTTCTAATTTTGGTAAAGAGTATTAAGATTTTTGCATTATATTTAGTAAAAAAAAAAATTAAACGAAAAAAGTTTTAATTCCATGATTTTTTTTCTTTGTTACGTCATTTTCAATTTCTTTTTAATTTTAAAATAGTTTTCACAAAATATCTTATGGTTCAGTTGATCGGTCACTTTCGCTATCACTTTCTTAAGACGTGTGGTTGAGGAGTGCTAGTAAACTGTCCGTGGTTGGAGGCTTTTATCTTCCAAAACAAATTCTCTCCCGTTCATTTATATATATATATATATATATATATATATATGTATGTATGCTTTAATTAACTTGTAAAGTTTGTTGGTTGCACCACAAGTTTTGCCTTGAATTCATTTATATGGCATAAAATTCGATGCATAATTTTTAATAAAAAGATTTATATCTTTCCTGCCCTTCTTAAATTAGTAACTTTTTAATCAATATACATATGTAATTACAATGATATTTTTTTTAATTGAAAGAATAAATAATAAGAGGATTAATAAGCCATAATTAAAGACCAAAATGTCTAACTAGGAACTTTGGTTAATGAAACTATCATTGCCAAAACTCCACGCTCTTGCAACATATAGAGACAAATGGTTTGCCATCTGACAACTCCCATCCCTTCAATTTCAACATAAGTTTTTTTTTCCCTTTAAATTCTTCAATCTTTTCTGCTGATATGATGAATAATGGTCCTTTGACTTCTATAAAACTTTAAAAATTTTAAGTTTTTGGGAGTAATTTGGAAATGATAGAAACATCGGCAGGTTCGTCCATTAAAGTGGCCGTTCGATTTGATTTATGCCCAACTAAGGGCTAGTTTGGTGTTCTGTTCTTCTTGTATTTTATATTTTTATTTTATTTTTGGAAATAAGAAATAAAAGTATGTTTAGTGGGCTGTTTTGGTTTTTAAAAATAAAAAATTCAAAATAAAATTTTGAAAAATTTTAAAAATTGTTAAAATCTCGTAAATGATGTTTCCAAAATTTTATAAAATAAAGGAATACTTAACCCATCAGCCATCTTTCTCAAAATTTTTTTCTATGGACAGCAAATACTTGGAACATCATACTTTTCCATCTTCACTACATGATTTGCTTCGTTATCTTCTATGGAAACAAATTTGTCCTTAATCCTCAATGCTCTGATGCCATTAGAATCATCATGTGATTTGGGATTGTTACTGGAAATAGATTTATCATGGATTAAAGTTGAAGGTTGATCGCGCAACCAAACAGGTTCTATGGAAATGGCAAAATTTAGCATGTCTTGAGGGGATCGACAGAGTGTTGAGTTGATTATCTATACCATAAGTTGGATTTTGAACGTTTCTCCATAAAGACTGCACATACACGTGTCCATGTGACGCTTGGTAAACATTATCTCCTCCATAAGGGTAAGGGTAATTCCCATAACGGACTCTATGTTCTTTAAGAAAAAATGTGGATGTGGAATGAAGCAACCAAAATTTGATCATGAAATACTTCATTGGAAACACTTCATTCCCTAATGCATATCCAGTTCGGTGATGAACATAATTTGAAGGAGATGATGGACACAGCTAAACTAGCATGCCCATGAGGTAAATTCATGCCACCACCATCTAGAACATACCGGCCATTCAATCTTCCAGCTCCATATACATTTCTTGCTTCCTCAACACAACGGTTCAATTGGTGCAACAAAATCCATCCTCTTCCATGATCGTGTGTTTCACCGTAAGTAGAAGTGTGATAAGTTTGATCTTTGGAATAAAACTCAAAATCTGCATTCAATATGAAAGCTTCCTGGTTTGGGGGGCATTTAGCATATGGATTATTGACCTGAGGAACACCAACCTTATCACCAGAAATAGCTCCAATTGGCACCCATACTACATTGTCTGAAAACTGTCGTTGGTGTTCATATTGGGGATGATGATTTAACTACTGCAACAAATATTCTTCATGCATTATATCCAAGCATTTGTCTGGTAATTCTGGAAATGTTTTTCGATAACGAGCAGAAGATGGTGAAGGTGGAAACTCTGATGGTGACAGTGTTCTGGGATCATGATGTCCATGGTGCCTAAGAAAATAGTAAGCAGGACTCCATGGACCTTCCATTTCATTTTGTCTCTGAAGGAACTGGTTGCTGGAGTTGCGTAGACCCATATGAGGAATAGTAAAAGATGACGCAAGTTTTATGGTGGCATCGATATCTAACCATTCCTCTGGTTATGAAGGAGGAATGGTGAAGGAAGAAAATAATGACGTGGAAAAAAGCTTATGTGGAATTTTATTAGAGTGAATTTATCTTTATTTTGTAATAAAGTTTAAAAGGAATTAAGATTTAGAAATATACTAGTTTAGAAAAAACTCTGGCCACTGCTAATGTTTGAAAATAAAAAAAGTTGTTATTAAAAGAATTTAAACCTTTCCTATCTTATAATTTAAAACTTTAATCATTTTCTCTTACTATGTTTTTTGCTTTGAAACTTTTGTAATAAAACATTTTATCAAGTATTTTTTTCAAATTTAATAAATTAAAAATAAATAAAAAAATTTAAAAAAACATAAAATATAAAACACCTATCTTAATTTCAAGCAGGATCTAGATATCTAATTTTGAGGGTCCAAATGAAAGTCATAATAAATATAACTTGTTATTATTATGTTTTTTTTAACCTAAAATATTAGATGACTTAAGAAAAGTAAAGGTACTTAAGACTTAGTTTAACATTGCTGATGAAAATAATTTTTTCATTCAAAAAGTGTTTTTGATCAAACCACAATGTTAAACAACAAAAAAATGTAACTTTTCAGTCTTGAAACATGATTTACTGATCTAAACCAAAAAATTTCTCAAAAAGTATTTATGTGGTGAAAAATAATTTTTAAAAAATATATTATATTATTCCTAGATGCTAATATTTTATTAATTTATACATATATTGTTAGATATTTTAATTTCTTATAACACTTATTTCATAGCAATTTCAAATATTTAAAATTTTTAACCATATTTTTTATCATATTTTTAAACGTATTTTTTCAAACAAAATTTTTTTTAAACAAAACATCAATATTAAATTAGGCCTTCGTATGGATCAAATCATCTAAAAAGTAAAAGTATAAAGAATTCTTTTTTAGTGTTTTCGCCTAAAACCTACCAACCAATAATTATCTTACATGTACCAAATTATAAACAAGATTGTGTTAAAAAAGTAATATATATTATCGAGTACGAATTAATTGATTCAATAATAAATTATTTATACGTCACCATATACTTCTATCATAATCATTTTAAATGGGCCACTTATTTTAATAAAACAAACTTAAATAAATTGAGAAAATTTTGTAATTATTAAGAGAATAAAACTTACAAAAAGAAAAATCATATGAACAACTCCAAAGCGTAGGGAAATTAACATAGATAAAATGCATTTCTAGATTTAAAAGATAGAATGTTAGATTTTTATGCAAACAGAATTAATTTGGATTACAACGAAATTTTATTGCATGAAGAATAAGAGTTCTTAATGAATAAAATTTTTGATAATCAAATAACATGGCTATATAAATATGGAGTGGATTTTAACATTTAGAATAATAAGGAAGATGTAGTCTTTATGTGATTTGTATGTGAGAGATGGGTTGTAGAGATGTGAAAAAAAGCTAGAGAAAACTTAAGATCATATGGGATAAAAGGTATTCACATGTCTAAACACTAAAGATTGTGGAAATTAAGTTTGCTCAAGGCCTAGGATTTTTTTTTTTTGTGTTTTTATACTTTTTTTTTAATCTTTACATTTATAATGAATGTTTCTCTCATATCTCTCAACAAGTGATATCATAACTATGATTCGAGAATTATATTGATGCAATCATGAAGTATGTGTAGAGATGATGGTTCAATTTGGGGCATCTATTGCTAAAGACTATGTTCATGAGATCAAATACATGCAAGAAGAGATTTATTGCAACAAAGTGTCTGTTGCATGTTGAGTAATTCTCAAATTGATCCAGTTATGTTCCAATGAACTTTTGGATTTGAAGGAGAATGGACTTGTTGTTGCTTGTATGCCAAACAGAGTCTTTAGTGTTTCTTTATGCTCACCAATGACTACCTTTAGTTGAGTGGTGGTACAAAATTAGCTATCATACTGCCATAAAAATAAGTCCCTTCCAAGCTTTGTATGGATATCCACCTCTTGGGTTTTCTTGGAATATTATTAATGAAGTAAAAATATCAATTGTGGAAGACTTGTTTAAAGAATGAAAAAATTTGAGTAAACTACTGGTTGATCAATTAGGAAAAGCTCAACACATGATAAAGTTTTATGTTGATAAAAACAGGACTGAAAGGGAGTTTTAGGTGGCAGATATGGTGTATTTAAAAACTATGGCCTCATAAACAGACCTTTCTTGCATTAAGAAAAAATTTAAAGCTTTCATCAAGGTATTTTGGTCTTTATCCTGTAGTTGCAAAGATTGGAAAAATAGTTTATAAGTTACAGTTACCAAAATTTTCAAAGTTGCATCATATTTTTCATGTTAGCCTCTTAAAGAAAATGATCGGCATTAAGGATGTCCCTAGTCTAACCCCTCCTGAAGTGGGTGAGAATGGTCAACTAGTGGTATATCTAGTTGTTGTGCTTGATAAATGAATGGTGAAGAGAAATAACAAGGTAGTCACTTAGCTACTAATTGAATGGTCTAATCTGAGTCCAGAGAATGCTACATTGGATGATTTCTCGATCTTTAAATCTCAATTTTCACTTTTTAATCATTGGGAACAAGGATGCTCTCAAGGGGAGGGTAATGTGATGAAGCTAGAAGCTGACAAAGATACCAGTAAAGGGTTAAAAAAATTGATAGTAATGATATAGAAGAGTTGAGAATGAAGTTATTTGGTGCAAGCTATCAAGCCAATGATTAGTCGGTTATAAGAATAATAATTATGTATTGTGGGTTATAATTCACAAATTAAAATTTATCATGTATATGCACATTTTGGGATTATGAAAAAGAAACCTAATTTTCTTACTCTCATATATTTTTTTTGGTCTTAATCATCTTATGTTCTGGTCTATTTCTTTCTTCTCTTATTTATATTAACTTTTGATTAATTCAATAGCATCATTTTATTATAACAAGGCAAAAACAAAACCAAAAGAAACTAAAGCAAAAAATAAAAAAGCAAAAAAAATTATGGATGCATAAAGCAGCAAAGAGACGAAACTAGAAAAAATGAGAAGACAACGGTGGTAAAAAAATTGGAAAAAAAAGAGAGAAAATGGGTAATCATGAGGGAGCCAGAAAAAAGATAAGAAGGAAAAGAGAAGAAAGAGAAAAGCAGTATGAAATAAGAAAAGAAAACCATGCATAAAAAAAAAATTGGTAGCAAAAACCAAAAAAATAAAAAAATAAAACAGGAAAGGAATAGCAAAACAATATAAAAAAAAAGGGCAAAAAAGAAAGGGAAAACCCACAGAAAAAAAAAAGTGAAAACCAACAAAAAAAAATAGACGTGAAAGGTAAAAGAAAAAAAATAGCAGAATTTGTAGCAAATGTGAGATTGAGACACACCTTCTTTTTTTTATCACATAGGGTTAAAGTTTTCTCCTTTATCCATTATCCTCTGGTTTATCATAAAAAAAAGATTTTTTCCTCTGTTTAAAATTAAAAATTGCTTGGAAACAATGAAAGAAGTTTTATTTTTCAATAAAAAAATTAATTTTCTAAAATAGAGTAAGGGAATGATCTGTAAAAGAAAATGGTTAAAAGTTTGGGTCTTCTCATAGTGCTTATTTGCTTCTATGTAAAGATTGTTTGCAAAAACCCTTTAAATCATAGCCTTTACATGTTTGGCTTTCTAGTGCCCCTTTTTCTATGAACTTGGTTGGTTGAAGCTTGAAATTTCATTGGTTGCTTGCTCTGTTGGCAAGAATTTCATGTTTCATGTTGGGTTTACATTTTTGGTTTATCTCTCTCTTTTCCTTAGCATTTGCTTGATATATCAAACTTGCATGGAATTAATGAGGCTTGTGTTTGTTAATAATTTCTGTAATAGCATTTAAAGCTAGAGTTTTCTGTTATGCTTAAGTACTGGTTTTAGAGTTTTTGTTCTTGTTATTGCTAAAATGGCTTTTAGATTAAAACATAGGTTAAGGTTATTTCTCCATGAAAGTTTGGGGCTCTTACGGTGAAATTTTATCATATTGCAAATAATAAAAAAATGAAAATGAAAATGAAATAATGTTAAAAAATGAGGGTGTTTTAGAAATAAAGAAAATGAAAGATATTTTAATAAAATAAAAAATAAAGAAATAGTAATAAGTAAAAATAAAAAAAAGTACGTAAAAACTTAGGGCTTGTGAATGTTACATGATCTTTTACATCAATGTTATTATTACTTTTATTTTTTGTATTGGAATCATGCTTACCATCATATGATTATTTTGGCTTATATTTAATTTTGAGTGATTAATGATAGTATACATGCATTAGCCTTTTAATTAGCATATTTATGTTATTTTATCAAATCCATATATTTTCATCGGAATTTGTATTTCTTGTAAAGATCTCTTAAGAATATTATTAACAAACAAAACTTCAATAAAGAAAAAACGATATAGAAATCCATGCCTAGAAATTGGAAAGAATTGGAAATCATGTTTTAAAAATAATTCAACTTTGATGTCGAGAAATTATTAAATAATAAAAATAATAATACTAAAAGATTAAAAATAATAATAATAAAATTTTAATGAAAAAAGAAAATGTATAAAAATATAAAAATTCATTATGTTTTAGAAAAATCATGAAAAACAAATTTGCTCCCAAAATTTACTTAGATGTTAAGATTTTTAAAGAGATTTGTAATTTTTTTGAAACCCTAAAATGAAATTCTAGAACCTATGTGCAAATCTTAAATCCTAAACTTTAGTTGTTGGAGATTATTAGAGAGGTCTATAATTTTTTGAAACTCTAAAATGTAACCCTAAAATAAAACTTTAAAGTAAAACCCTAAAATGAAACCCTAGAACTTATGTGCAAATCCTAAACTCTTAGTGAAACCCTAAGTCCTAAATGAAAACTTAAACCTTAAATAAAACCTGAAAACATTAAATCTACTCAAAATTCCAAAATATATTAAAATTTTAAGAATTTCTGTGAAAACATTTTTGTGAAATAATCTGTTTTCAAATACTACTTAGAAGATAGGGTATTTAGAAAATTTTATTTCATTAAGATTTTTTATATAATTCTTTAATCAAAACAATAATAAGATTAGATAAAAAAATATAAATAAAATAGGATCTTAAATATAAATAGTTGCACTCAAATTCTACCTAAAGGTTGAAGAATTCAGATAGTCTCTTTATATTTAAGGACTTGATCCCAAAGTAATCTCTTATTATCATTTAGGACACATTTGCATATATCCATTTTCTTGCACTTATTATGCACATACATGTATTTTAATTATTGTTGTTTATGGTTAATCATAACATCCTTTGTTTTTTACACAAAAACAAAAAAGTTCTTCAACAAATTGATTTCAAATAAAAATAAATAAATAAATAAAATTAAAATAACATTTTGAGGAAGATAATTTTTTATACTATACCTAAATATTAGAGAGTCATCAATAATTATCATTTGTAAAGAATGATATTTTTACGTTTAAAGGAATTTTGTGGTGAAGACAGAAATGATTATATTTAAATTATGCCTAGATGTTTAACAATTATAAAATATTTTTTTAATTTAAAATTTTCACAATAGTCATAAATAAAAATTTTTAATTGATTTTTTTTAAAATAATTATTATTAAATTTTAAATAAAAACCATTTTTATCCAAAAATATAGATAGTGAATGGTTAATTTGTACTAATTTTATAAGCGCTGTGAGAGTGTTAATTATTCCCAACACATAATCGACTTTCGAATCTAATCTTATTCTCATAGACCAAAATCATCTTTTTAATAAACTTTAAACCTATTTTATTATTTTATTGAAAAGATAAAATTTTTGAAGGGCTAATCACACTTCAAAAAAATCGATGGTGATTCTTTATGTTTTATTAATTTCAAAATTTTTACGTTTAGCAATCGAGTTTTAGAACGATACATTACAAAAATATTTTTTCTTTCTAATAGGGAAAATTGATTCTCAAAAGACTCCAAATCATATTTGCTTGGATACTTCATTATCTTTGATCATGAAATTTAATTATGTAGGGCAATTTTATTGGTTATTTTGAAAATTTTTGAATGACTCGTTGGCACTTTTGTAATGAATAAAGAAATCATTTGACTAGTTTTGATTAAAAAAATATTTTCCATTGAAGAATAAACATTTAAAAAAAAAGATTATTTTAGGCACTTATAAGTAGAAGTAATACAGTTGTTTGTCTTCTTACACGATGTATAAATTAAATTAACAGTAATCATATGCAAAGTGGTTTGTTAGAATTAATGATAAAAACGAAAAGGGAAAAGAAATTAAAAGGAAAAAAAAAAAGAAATCATGTTTGAAAAGGAAAGAGAAGAAAAATTAGTAAAGATACAATAAGAGAGATAGGTGAAAGAATGAAGAAAAAGACGTGAGAAAATGGGAGAGGCAATCCTTTTGAGAGAAAATTGAAGAGCTAATTTGATGAGTGAAAAAAAAAATCAACAAAATTGAAATTTAAAGAATGAAAAGGAAAAAAAGGTTTTAGCACTTGTATTTTTGGCATGCATCTTCATCACAAAAAAAGGTAATTGCACCATTAGGATAAACATTTGCACTTTAGTTAGAGGGCTTTTGAATTGTTTTGATAGAAACTAATTTTGTAAAAGACATCTACATCATTAGGATAAATATTTGCATTTACAATATAATTAAAAGGTATTTGCATCGTTAGATTAGAAATTTATGTCAGCATCTTTGAAGGAAACAGTTGCATCATTGGGACAAATATTTTCATTTGTAACCTTGTAGATGCATTAGTATCATTATATGTGCATCTTGGAAAGAACATTTACATTTGCATAGGAACACTTGCATTTGCATCATTGTAGAGGGGATTGACATTTCACATCATGATGGTTGATCATTTATGTTTACTTTCTTAGAATAAGGTTTTGTGTTTGCATCTTGACAGTTACGTTCACATTGTCAAAGTTAGGATTTGTATTAGCATGTTTGAATAAGTGCTTGGATCATGTATCCATGGATTAGATATTTACATATACTTTTTCTTTCAGAATTCTTCCATTTACTACATTAGGGCAGCATTAGAAATTGTATTTTGGTAAGAGTCTTTATACTTTTGCTTTTACATTTGGCAAAAGAAATTCACTGATAAAAGATTTTGCATTTGTATTTTTGCATACAACAGTTACAACATGGAAAAGATATTTGCACTTGTATAATTGGTAGGGATTTTTACGCTTGCATAAAGACATTTACTTTTGCATTATTATTTTGGAAATAAACATTTGCATCATAGTTACACTTAATAATTTTGTAAATATTGAGAAAAGAGAAAAAGAAAATTTGAATGGTTGGAGTAAAAAAAAAAAGAAAAAAATTGAGAAAAATAGAAATGGATGCAAAAACAATGAACAATAATTTATAAAAATAAATAAGCCAAGGTTTTCTTTTGATAATACCATATTTTATTTAATCTTCTTGGTAGTGATATCTGAGTTTTTTGCACGTTTTATGATAATATGTGAATTTTTATGAAAACTTCTCAATGGTAATATCCGAGTTTTCTATATGTTTTGGTGATGATATATGGATT
Organism: Durio zibethinus; assembly: GCF_047325235.1. NCBI lineage: Eukaryota > Viridiplantae > Streptophyta > Magnoliopsida > Malvales > Malvaceae > Durio > Durio zibethinus. The sequence goes on from NC_143172.1 coordinate 22,685,395, forward strand.
TTATTAAAACTTCTCAGTGGCAATATCCGAGTGTTTAAATTCTAATTTTTCAAATCTTGATGGTGATATCTAAGTGTTCAAAGTCTAAGTTTTCAAATCTTGATGATAATATTTAAGTGTTCAAAAGTCCAAAATTTTAAATCTAATAGTGATAATTGAGTTTTTGTCATATTTCTCGATCATGATATCATAGCATTATTAAATCTTTTTTAAAAAAATTTTATCCACATCTCTCGATTGTGATATCTGAGCATTCTAGTATGAACTTTATTAAAAAAAAATTTTGTGGTGATATCTGAACTTTCATTAAAACTTTCTTAGTGGTGATGTTTTTGCTTTAATCAAATTCACTTAGTGGTGATATCCAGGTATTCAAGTTTGAATTTCATTAAAATTTTCTCTACGGTGAAATTCGAGCTTTCATTAAAACTCTCCAATGATGATATCCGAGTTCTAATCAAATTCACTTAGTGTTGATATTTGAGTATTCAAATTTAAATTTCATTAAAATTTTTAGGTGGTGATATCAAATTTTCATCAAAATTCTCTTAGTGGTGATATACGAGGTATATTCAGTGGTAATATCTAAAGACATTTACATTTTCTTAATGATAATATCCGAGTATTCAAGTATGAATTTCATTAAAATTTTCTAGCTTGCAATATCCAAGATTTTATCAAAATTCTCTTGGTGGTGATATATGAGGTCTTTTCTATGGTTTTTTGGCTTGTTTTGAAAGTCCACCAAGATGTTAAGGATTTTTGAATAAGTTCATAAAAATCATGAAAGCCCTAAAAATATCCTAAACCAAAATTATAAAAACCCTAAACGAAAATCCTGTAAACTTGAAAACCTAACCATCATCCCAAACCCTAAAAATCCATAAACCTTAACCCCAAATTGCAACCTTAAAATACCATAAACCCTAAATCTAGGCTAAAACCCCAAAATAACTTAAACCTTAAATTACCCAAGCCCTAAAACTTAACTCTAAACCCTAAACCCTAGCCTAAACTTTAAACCTTAACATAAATCTATCCCTAAGCCTTAAACCATAACCTAAACTTAACCCTAAACTCTAACCTAACCTAAATCATAAACCTTAAACTTACCTTAAATCTTAAACCAAACCTTAAACCTTAATCAAGACTTAAATCGTACTCAAACTTTAACACAAACCCTAAACCTAACCCAAAATCATAGTCAAACTCTAAAATAATTAATCATAAACCAAAGCCTAAACCCTAAATTGAACCCCATAATCTCAAGTTGGAACCAAACTTTACGTCCAACCCAAAACCTTATATTGTCTAAATAATGAAACCAGTTAAATCCCAAAACCTTGGACCCAAACCAAACATTAATCCAAAATTCAAGGGATTTTAATGAAAATCTCAAGAGAAATAATATATTCCTAAATGCTGCCTACAAAATGGGGTACTTAAGAAATTGTATTTCATTATGTTTTTCATATGATTCCTTAAGCCAAAACATTAATAAGATTAAACACAAAAAAATAAAAATAAAAACAGGATCTTAAGTATAAATAGTTACACCTAAACTCTACCTAAAGGTTGCCCCTATTTAGAAGAGCATTTTATTTTTCAAAAGTTGTTAAGCCTCTATTTAAAGAAGCATTTATTTTTCTTAAAGTTCTTAAGCCTTTGTTTAAAGGAACTTTGTTTATTTTTTCAAAAAAAAAAAGAAAATGAAAAAAAGAGAGCGAATATGTTGAGATGATCATACGCGAGATGTCTACTTCTTTGCACAATTCCTATTTCACAGAAAATGTGCAAATAGAAGCACTGTAGATAGCCTAATTTGTCTGAGGGTCTACTAGATTAGGATTCTATTAATTAGAAAATCAAAAATCAAAAAAATAAAAAATAGGTGTTGAATTTGTATGAAATGGTATAAGAAATTTAAGTTGGATTAAAACATAGAAGTTAAAACCCAAAAGGGATTGAAATCCCATATGGTTTAGGGTTATCAGATTTGAGACCCTATAAATATAGCCTTGAACACACAGAAGCAACACACAAAAACTAAAAGCAAAAAAGGTGTTTAGAAGAGCAAAAGTAATCTTAGATTTTTTAGGAATTTTTTAAAAATTTTTATAGTTTTTTTTTTGGGAAATTTATTAAAAAAATCCAAATTTCGATGAAATTTTCGACAAAACTTGAATTTTTTGGCCTAATTTTTTAGTTTTCGATAGCTTATCCTAGTTTTTGGTGAAATATTCAATCGGATTTCGGATTTGTAAAAAGAATGAGAGAGGAAAAAAAGGGTAAGAGAGAAAAGGAAGAGGGGAGATCTGATAAAAAGTTAGGATTTAGTCTTTTGTACCATTGTAAAATGATGTCATTTTGGCGTTAAGAAACCCCCAAGGTCCGCACGTTTCTATTCAGATAGAGCCGAGCCATGTCTCGAGCCGTATTTTTGAGCTATTGTTTTTGTCTCAAGCCAACCGAATTCCAATCGTTAAGCCAAGTCGTTTCATTTTTTGGTTTTTTTGTGTTATTTATTTATTTTTTTGTGTTTTTTTAGTATTTTTGCATGATTTAATTTAATAAAAATAATAAATAAAATAAATTTCACGAATAAATATTAATTATCTAATGATGAAATTTATAAAAATTTTAAATAATAAATTTTTATAAAATTTTTAGGTGAAAATATTTTTTTAAATTTGTCTTAAATGGTGGAATAATTTAGATAAAATTTTAATAACAATAATTAATATTTATTTTCAAACAAAAAAAATAAAAAAATAAAAATACAAATTACTCAAGGATGAGATTCTTAAAAATTTTAAATGATAAATTCTTAAGAAATCTCTAGGTAAAAAATTTTCTCTAAATTTATCCCAAATGGTGGAATCATTTAGATGAAATTTCAATAAAAGTAATTGTATTATTTTTCAAATAAAACTTTCGTTGAAAATATGTGATAATTATCCGATGTTGAGATTCTTAAAAATTTTAAATGATAAATTCCTAATAAATCTTTAGGTGAGAAATTTTCTCTAAATTTGTCCCAAATGATGGAATAATTTAGATAAAATTTCAATAAAAGTAATTGTATTCTTTTCCAAAAAAAATTTTGGTTGAAAATATGTGATAATTATCTAATAATGAGATTTTTAAAAATTTCAAATTATAAATTCGTAAGAAATCTCTAAGTGAGAAATTTCTTTAAATTTGTCCTAAATGGTGGAAGAATTTAAATGAAATTTCAACAAAAAATAATTATCATATCATTTTCTTTTCGAAAGCAAAAAAAAAAAAAGAACAAGAATTTTTAAATATGCACAAATGGTGAAAATTTTAAAAATTTCAAAAAAGCAAATATTTCTAAATTGACTCAAATTATGAAAAATTATGAAAAATTTAGAAATCCAAAAAAAAAAAAAAAAATTTCTAAATAGGCCCAAGTGGTAGAAAATTTAAAAATTCAAAACAAGAAAATATTTTTAATTTGACTCAAATTATGAAATAATTAGATATATTTTTGACAAAAAAAAATAATAATAAATAACATTTTTTTGACGATGGAGCCTCTTCAAGGAATCAAATGGAATCCTTGAATATTATTGAGGTGAGAGAATATTTTTAAAAATTCTACCAGATTAATGAAAGAATCTTAAGAATTATTTCTAATATTTCAACATAAAAATTTGAAACCATTATAACAAATACCCTAGGATAAATTTAAAATTATATGGTACCATTTTTCGGATGGGCATATGGAGGTGCTATAACATTTTTCACATGCAACCGAACTCTTGAATCCTATTTTAGTTAGTAGACCAGAACCTATTATTTTAAAGATCCTTAGTCAAGCTTAAGAGTTCCTTAAAAGGATAGATTTCTTAGGTGATCAATCACACCTAGTTAAAAAAGATTTGTGGTGACTCCATTTGTTAAGTCTAATTATAGATTTTTGGATCTATATGTTATAACAACGATACGAATGTATGTTTAAATAAAATGTGTCATATAGATATGTATTTTACTTATAACATGATACAAAAATATGTTTAACATATTTTTATATCTATTTTAATTTAATATAAACATGTAAAGATTATTTTAATTTTTTATTTTCTAAATTATAATACTTAATTAGCTATTTGATATATTGTTTTAAATATTTAATTATGATACATATTTTATAATTATTATAAAATTATTATTATTATTAATAATATAAATACAATATAAATAATAATATTAGTACGATACATTATTATTTTATTTTTAAATCTTTAGTAGTTTATCATTTTGTATTTTGTATTAAAAACTAATATAGTTATCTATACATTTATAGTAAATGCATATATTAAAATATATATATTAAATTTATATATATATATATATATATATATATATATATACATATATTAGTAACGTATACATTAAAATTTAAATATATATATGTTAAATGCATATTAAAAGGGAATCAATTTTTTTATATTTTTTTAAATAGGCAAGTATTTTTTATATTAGTAATGTATACATTACATATATAAATCTTAACATATTAAATATATATTATTTTTGTAACTTTTTATAATAAGATTAAAAATGATTTTTTATTAAAAAGAGAACTTAAAACGATAATATACACTTAATTGTTAATAACAAATAACATCCAACAACGAACAATATGGTTATTGATTAAATAAAATAGATCCAAATCATATGAATAGACAATAATATATTATAATGATAGTAAATAACATTTATAATAATAAGAAATTATCTGATAATCTTAATAACATAAATTATAATATGCGACTATTTTAAATTATAAGAATTAAAATAAGAGATTAGATATTTAAAATTAAAAATAATACATATTCTAAATAATATGTGTAATAATAAAAAATTATATAATTTATTTTATATTACATAATACGATATTATTAAAACGTAACTTATAAATTATTACTGTAAATACACATCTCGATAACTTATTTTAAATACTTTATTCTAGATCACATGACAAGAGATTATATATCTGAAATTTAAAATAACGTATTTATTCTAAATAGCATTTAAAATGATAAGAGATTATATAATTTATATTTCTATATCACATAATAAAGTATTAATATAATATAATATATATACTCCTCTTAATGACTTATTTTATATATTTTTTTCTAAAATTTAAATCGCATCATATTATATAATTATAAGAGATTATATAATTTATTCTAAATCATATGTAAATGAGTATATTTTATATCTATGATAATTAAAATATACAATTTATTTTAATCATATTATAACGTATAAAAAATTATTATAAGTAACATAAATATATTAATTTGACTTTTTAAATATATGTTAATTTAATATTTTTTAATAATTTTAATAAGTCATTCAAATCTTTTATAAATAAATCATGCTAATTAAGTAATTATTGAAAATAAATAATAATATTTATATATTAAAAAAGAAATAAATCTAGTGTGTATATATATATATTAATATTATGTATAAAAATATAAAAATATAAAAAATAGCTTTTGAAATAAACTTTTTTATCTTATATATAATACATGATTATTATATATTCATAATTTTTTCATATTTTTATTTATTTATTTTAAATTAAAAATTACTAAAATTTATTACTTTCTTAAACCCGTTTCAACTTTCAAGGCTGATTTTTAAACTTTCAAGCTAATTTTTATTACCTTTAGTATAAAATTACTATAAGAAAAATTAATTAAACAAAATCTAAATTAAATTTAGTTTTATACTTTGAAGGCAAACAACAATTTGCTTTTAGTTTTATAAACCGATTAGGTAGCCCATCGGTTAGGTAACCAATCTGTTTTTATTATTTAACAATTAACATGTTTTTATTAAAGCCATACGTGTGAAAGCTTAACCATTTAACCTTAAAAAGTTTTTTACCCCATTTCACTTTCACATTTTCACTCTTTCGTTGCAGACTTCTAGCCACAGCAATATTCTCTCCTTTTTCAGCCATCAAGCTAGGTAACCATCACTCACCTTTCACCTATTCTTGCCTCCTTTCTCAGGCAACCACCACTCGCCTTGCACTCAAAAACCACAATCAATCCATCAATTGACAAAGCCTTTATGTCCCTTTCAGTTTTCATCATGCCGTTTCTTGCCAAAACACTGAGGAAATTATTGTTGTATGTTGAATACTTTAAAATTAGTAGATCGGTATCTGTTGAATTGGATATGATGTTTAAAGTTTGAAATTTGATGACATGTGATATGTATTTGTGTTTGATTTGTATTTTGTATTTTGAATATTTTAAAACTAAAGTTTAATTTATTTTTACAGTGATAATTATGAATATCATATTTAATCATGTAAATTAGTGTCATTCGTGCTATTTATATTAAATTTAAACGAATTAATTATATACATATTAATCGTGTCATATCACGTGTAACATGAATAATAAACATATCATATTCGTATTTAAAATTTAAATACATTTTATAAAATAAATCGTATTTATTTTTTAATAATTCGTATCATTATACATATTAAACACGATAAAAATAAGACACAAAAACATAAATTATCATATCTAAAAATATTTACTCTCAAATTTATTTAAAATCTAATGACTAGTCATGTTATTTATTGACTTGTCGAATCAATTAAATATACGATGGATATTTGCAAAATGTTTGTATAACAAAGAATATATTACTCGAAGAATTAACCTAAATGAAGAGAATGTTAAGTCATTCCTATCGTATCAATAATAGATCAAAAACTCAAGACTTGAAATATATATATATATATATATCAAGTTGATACAATCTATTTAAATATTAATTTATATCTTAATAAATATTTAAATATTAGTCTATATCTTAATACACCATGTAGGTCCAACTACTTAACAATTGCCATGCAAATCTTTTTGAGTAATCTAAAGAGATTTGGATGACATATATATATATATACATATAGATATATAATTGATGCAATCTATTTAAATATTAATTTATATCTTAATAAATATTTAAATATTAACCTATATCTTAATAAATCACGGAGGCCCAACTACTTAGCAATTGCCATGCAAATCTTTTTGAATCTAAAGAGATTTGGAAGAGTTATAAATCTTGACTAAAGGTGCTCTAAATATGGATTGTGTGCCCTCTAGCTTTTTTGTTAGCTGGATATTTTAAGTAATAATGGCGCTCGCAATTTGAAATCATAAATTACGTATGCCGTACAGTACTCTGCATATCGACAGGAATCAAGAAAAAGATCTAAATACGGATAGGAAACGTCTTTTTGGTTGAAATTAAACAGACGGATGGGATATTCGTTTAAATGACCCAATCGCAAAGCAGACCAAGCAATGCTAGTAGTCACAGTACTCACTGAAATTTATTTGATTTACAGTTCAATTATTATTGCAACCTTTTAAGACATCCAACAAAGACATTATCCGTTTCAGTATTGTCATTTGCTACTGTTTTCTGCTTTCTATTTTTTTGTTCTTTATTTTCATTTTTTGTTAATTTTTTTTATTTTAATTTGTTTTCAAAATTTTGAAAACATAAAATATGTTTGGTACGTAATTTTGTTGCACATTTAAACGAATATTATTGTTTCAAATGTAATTCAACAAACGAAATGAAATTTTAAAATTAAATAACAATATTATTATGTTTATTAAATACAATTATATTATTTAAATAATATAATTTAAATGATATTATTTTATTATTAAATTATATTTGAATTTAATATCATTTAAACAATATTATAATTAACTATAAGCTAAATAATATAATTAGAAAGTATTAATTCATTAATTTCTAAAAGTAATAATTATATAAATTATTTAATATAATTATTTAATATTAAATTTTAATACATAATAATATGAATTAATATAAATATAAATTATATTAAATAATAATATGCATTTATATATAATACTAAGTGCTTTGCACCATTAATTTCATAATTAAATAATATTAAATTTTATAAAATTTTGATAATTATATGATTTTATATTATATCATCAATATCTTTTTTTTAATATTGTACTTAAAATTTAAATATAAATATAAAAATCCAATAGTAAAGATAGATTAAATTGTTCTGTTTGCCATAACAATTTGAAGATAACTACTAGTTTTATTATTTTTTTAGTTATGTGACACTCCAATCCATATTTGGATGTTCTAAGAATCTACCATAATATATAAGTTAAGACTTATTCCTAAACTTGTGAGATATCTTTTGTGGGATAAAACCTTAAGATCTTCAGGTTAAAGAGAATAATATCTCGCAAATTGGATTTAAATTTTTACAAATTGTATTATAGTAGTCACCAGTCAAATAAGACCTAAGTGTTATACTGTATGAGCCACTTTTAGAATCTTACAGGAGCTAAGGGCTATACGGTGAGAGTCACCTCTAGACTCTTAGTGTTTGGTGTAGTTTTGGTTCTACAGTTTTATGTGTACGGTTTTGTTGATTCAGTGTGCTTTACACTGGGTTGAATGAGGACATCAAGCTTTAATGAAAGAATTTGTAACACTCTAATCTCACGTTGAGATATTTTAAAAATCTACTATGATATATAAGTTGATATTTAATTATAAACTTATGAGGTGACTTTTACGAGATGAAAATTGTGAAGCTTTCTGGTCAAAACAAACAATACCTCGTGAGTTGAGAATGGTCTCCACAAGTTATTTGATGATGAAAAAATATTATTTGTATCGCATATTTATTCTATTTAAATTTTATTTTTCAATAAATGATGTGTTTTATTTATTTAAATAGAGGATAATATCTTGTTATTATTACAAACAGTATAAATTATATATTAGCAAATACAAAGACAAAATGAAATGTAAAAGGTGTTAGTGAAAACATCGTGTGTTCATATGCTATATTGTTAATATGAGTAATAAGATGCATTATGAATTCTTATAATTTATAATTGTACTAAAATCTATATTTCTTAAAAGACTTACTTTTGAGGAATTGAATGTAAAAAAAATTCACCAATACCAATCATATTCCATTTGAATTCATTATAAAAATATTGTTAGGATTAAAGTTCTTTAAAATTAGTTTATATTAGTTATATTTAAGTGGTTTTGCTCTATTAGGATCTAATCTAAATATTATTTTCGAAGATGTTAATCAAATTACGTCCTATAGATAAAAATAAAAATTACAAACATAAAAAGAATAGCAAGTTCTTTAAGTTTTAATATAATTTAATCTTAAAATTTATTCAAAAGAAAAATTCATTGTCCCTGACATAAAAATTAATCTTGTGAATCATATTAATAAATTTATAATTCTAATGCTAAAAAAGACATATTACTAAATAATTGTCGTGACATCTCAGGACCTAGGGGTGGGTGACCCAAAAGCCGGACAAGTTGGGGAATTGAAAAACAGGAGGCTAAAAAGCATCTTTGATAAAAATAAAATAAAGAGTCAGTATCAATCTTTTTTAGAGTGTGATTAGTCACTCAAAATTTTATCTTTTTTTATAAAATATTTAAAAACTGGTTTAAAGGTTTATAAAAAGAATATATTTATGGTCAATGAAATTAGAATTTAGGTCTGAGAATCGATTATGCGTGAAGAATTATTAGCACCCTCATTCGCCCATCAAAGATGGTACCAATTGATTGCATGCTATCTTTTAATTTTGGTAAAAATTGTCCTATTTTTCTTAATGTTTAAAATTAATTCATTTTCTTCTTTTTTTCAAAAAAAAAAAAATCAAATTTTAAAAACAAAACATTTTTTTATCTTAGATCAAGATGAAAACTCCTTAAATATTGCAACACATCTTTCACTTTCCTATAATTGGTAGAGCTTTAAATACTCACTGAGAGTCTTTTTATAGTTAGGCCTGATCTCGATGACTATATTTAATTAAGATGTTATCTTATTCAAAACATTTTTTTTGAAAACTCATTTTAAAAAATACTATGCATGATATGCATGAACATAATATGTAATGAATGTATGATATGAATTACAAATTATGAATGCATGACAATTTATGAATGCTTTTAATAATGTAAAATGAAATTGTGGTTTAGGGTTTAAGGTTTGAGAGGTGATTTATGATTTAGGGTTTAAGGCTTAAAGTGTAGAATTTATGGTTTAAGGTTTTATGGAAATTATGCATGTGACAATTGCAAATTACAAAAATACTATTAATGATGGATGTGACAAAAGTATGACATGAGAACAAAATAATTACAAACCTAGATACTTGCAAAATTAAATTACAAACTAAGTTGTACATGTGAAATCAAAGGAAAAAATGAATCAAACATAAAAATTTTCAAATTTTGGATGAACGTTCCACCAATTTTCCTTTAAAAAAACCAACCAAACAAACATAAAAAAGAGTCACTAAAACCAACCATCAAACAACTTTTTTTTCATTGGAAATTTGATTCAACACCTATGAAACATGAAAATCATAATAAATACATAATCCAACATATGAATTAAAGCAATAACCACTCATAAAATTAAGAGAGAGGCTCGACCAAACCAAGAACCTTTATAGTCAAACCTCTCATGCACTTTCATCATCACTTTTGCATTCTGTTTCACTTAAGTAAGCATTTATCATCACTATGTTCATCATTTGAAGACATCTATATTATGAGAGAAGTTTTATCAAGCAACTAATAAACTAAATGGAAACAAAATCATGGAGCCAAACATTCAACGCCAAACAAGATGCATATATCACATACAAGCTAAAATTTATGCAAATAACAAATAAACTTACCATTTAATCATCACAAGAAACTTTTGGAAGCAAGAAAAAATAAAATGAAACAAAATGAGGTTTGACCATGGTGAAAGAGAGGTTGGTTGAACCTCCAAGGTTACAAGATAGTAAAATTCTATTATAGCTTGTTATATATATTTATATATATATATATGTATATAATAAATCACCCTCATCTTATCAATATTCAAAAACAATTTATCATTATCACCTCTAATACTAATATAGTGTGTTGAAAGCTTTATGTACTTGCAATCTTATGAGTGAAGATTCCAATTCATAATAATATTTCAAAAGTGTTTTGCTAAAATAACCAAATCTCTAGATTGTTTGAATTATTTATTAAGAGTTAAGTCATAAAGTATCATTTTAATTAACATAATTATGAACATTGCGAGTTTCACTCATAGCATTATCTCAATGCTAAAATTCAAGATTTTATTGAGAGTCATCAATCGATTTGTTTATATCCTAGGAATTGATATTTCAATTTCAAAATTATAGTCTCGTTTTTACCAAAAATTTGGTTCGAAGATAATAAACAAGATATTAAAGGAATCAAAGCTCCAAATCTTGTGTGGGATAAACCTAGCCTCTACTTATCCATTTTAGACCAACACTTCGACTAGTTTATAAATTAAAAATTATGCCTATCTTTTTTGTTCTAGGTAAAAAAGAATGCATATGAATAATTTATATGTTTCATGTTCCAGCACATGCATTTAGAAAGATACATGTGAGATGGCAGTCTCAGGTAGTTTATCAACCATTAATAATACAACCACCATGCCATCAATCAATTTTACATAAATAAACAATTCATGCCTTATTACATAAAGCATGAAAGTGTAACTAGTGAAGAATGAAATGTAACCTAGTTTAAATGACATATTATAATTACAATTCAATAAAATGACTTTAGGGCATAATTAATACAACTCATTAGTCTTACATAATCTAGATGAAAAGATAATGTATGGTATGGCATGCTAGACATATATTTATATGGAAATATCCATTGCCTTTAACAATAAAGTAAATCTTAAGTTGGCTATTTGGCATACTAACATGCAATCCTAAGACTACATGATGTGTGATCATGGATGACATATTGACATGGTTATAATCTAAAGAGACACTTAAAATGCTTAATGGTTTTGAAGAATATACATAAGCAGATTTACCTAATACAAGATCTAATATAATAGTTATAAGTCTGAGTTTTGAGTTGAGTTAAGTTAAGCAAAGTTTTACCTTAACTCTTTGGATCATCGAGAAGAGATTTAGTTGGATCAAGATTCTTTGAAAAAATTTTAGTTTGAAAAAGACTTGTCAAAAAAAGTTTTGGTGGAACTGAAACTCTTTAAGAGAGTTTTTATGGAGCTAGAAATCTTTAAGAGAATTTTAGAATAACTTTGGATTCTTAAGGTAGAGTTTTGCTTGGACTTGAACTATTTGGATAAAGTTTTAGTGGAACTTTAACTTTTTAGAGAGTTTTAGTTGGATTGGGACTCATAAGGTAAAATTTTGGTTAGATTGTGACTTTTTGGATAAAGTTTTGCTTTAGTGTCTAGGCTGTAAGTGCTGCATTTGAGTGGTAGGGACAAGGTCCTAAAGATTGGTATGGAAAAGACAAGTGAAATAAAAGTGAAAGGGTTAATAAGATGCTATCGATTGGTTGGGGATGTATCAATCAACTAGGAGTCGTAACTGGTTTTTAAAGGTTTAAAAATAGTTAGATAGAGGGTCAAGGTAAAGCAGATGCTTAGGCTGGGGCTTAAGATTATCTAGGTGATTGGGAATGGTTGAGGAAAGTTTTTAGAAGGTTGAAAATATAGAGAATGAGGAGATTTCCTCATGTATTTAGGAATGATTTTTAGGAATCTTATAACTAAATTTCTTAGAAAGGGAGAAGAGAGTTGCTTACAGTATGTTGAATGAAGAACTCAATGGGATAATTAATAGTGAGAGGCTGAGTCTTGGATATAAGGATTGGACTCTGTCATATGAGAGATATAATTCTAAAGATTAATTATTAAGTAAAAAGTCACATTTATCACTCAAATTATCTTCATATGGGATTTATTTCAAATATTTATCCCCTAAAAAATCAATTATCCGTTGGTAATATCATTTTGGAAGGATAAATCCCCAAAATACAAAATTAATCTTGAAATTTGGCCAAAATAAGGTGGATCGATTGATTCAAGCAATTGTTGATTGGCACAACTCCATTTCCAAAATTGCAAATCTAATTTCAAATGGCCATAGCTTTCTCATCCTATGTCCATATTGACTAATTTATATACCGTTGGAAAGCTTAAGGAGTCTAAATTCTAAAGAAATTGATTTCACTAAAATATTCAAAGTATTTTACAAGATCTATGAAAAACACTAAAGGCATGTCAAATTTCAAAAAATGTTTCATATTTTAATCTTATTTTATTGAAATCCCAAAAATAAAAAATTAATCATGAAAATTGGACAAAACATAGTGGGCCAATCGACACACAATATTGTCAATCGACACTACTCGATTTCTAGCATCGCAGTCCTAAATTTAAATGGCCATAACTTTTTCATTTTATGTCCAAATTGAATGAAATATGTATCATTGGAAATCTTAAGAAGTCTAGATTCTAAAGAAACTAATTTCACTCAAAAATTCAAAGTTTTTTACAAGATATGCTAAAAATTTTAAAGGTATGTCAAATTTTAAGACATGCTTCATATTTTAGTCATATCTTATTAAATACTAATCATATTTGAACTTATAATATATCAAAAGAGAGAGAACTGAATGCTGTCTCCAACAATGTAAAGTTTGTTCAATATAATCCAAGTATTATAAAAGGTATGTGACTCAAAATTAGATAATATCAAATATCTGTATTTACTATAAAAACTGTCTTCAAACTCAAATTTGGTGAACAACTATTAATTGTCTTCAAAAAGGATTTAAAGGTAAATTTGAGGATAGTACATATTTACCGAGGAACACAATTGGAAAAAGTAAAAAATGTAAAGAAAGGCAGGTGTGACACCTGTTCAATAAAAACTAAAAAGAGATTTATCATTTGCTGAGGATATATGACGAAAAAAAAAAAGAGAGAGGAAGGGTCTAGAAGCTAAAAAAATAGAGGGAACAGCTGAAATTAGAGGAAGGGTCCCTTTCGTTTTGCTATGTTCTCTTCGTTTATTCTTTCTTTCCATTCTTCCTTTTCTTATTTTTGTTTCTCACCCGTGAAAGATGATTCGGTGTTGCAATAGAAAGAAGAAAAAAAAGAGATCCCCTATATCCTATCAAGTCTTTTCTTTTTCCTCGCATCCTCCATTTTTTCCTCTTCAGTTTTTCTATTTAATTAATTTGCTGCATTTCGCTTCCCTGATTTTTTTTTCTATTGTATTAAATATTTTTTGAAAGTACCACGTCTAATATTCCTTTATGTATTGATAGTGTTTGATGCTTGATTTTAGCAGCATGTGCCAATTTCAATTGTAGTTAGATGATAAACTCATCATGTATTCTATGTTTTCTAGGGTTACGTGCCTTCTTCGTGTTGTTTGGATTTTTTGGGCTCATATTTTATTGCTTCTCTCTCAATAGCAATGATCCTCGCGTAGCTAGATGCCAAAATTGCTGTTGTGGGTGGGGTATCTAAGATTGCTTTCATGCATCTATGGAAGTATGCTTTGCACTGGCGGTGGTTTTTGCTGTTATTTTTGCTATTTTGGGGATAGCTTATGGTTTCCTTGCTGCCACAATGGCAATACAGTCTCGATGGCAATGATCCACGCATGGCTGGATGCCAAAATTGCTGTTATGGGTGGGGTATCTTAGATTGCTTTCTTGCATCTATGGAAGTATGCTTTGCACTGCTGGTGGTTTTTGTTGTTATCTTTGCTATTTTGGGGATAGCTTATGGTTTCCTTGCTGCCACAATGGCAATACGGCGAATTTGGCAAAAAACACTACCACATTCATACTAAGAGGGAGCTTACTAAGCTATCATTGAAAGCTAGCCTTATAATTATATCTTTATTCATATTATTACTGATTAAACTGATTAAATCTCACATTGGTTTTTTGCTGGAGTACATAGTAGAGGATCTTCATGGCTCATATACCCCATCAAAACTTGATCCATAACACAAAAAACGCTTCAAAATAATGAAGCTATTGCAACGATGGATGAAGAGGTGAAAGCCATTTGAGTTATTTGAGTCTTTCAAATTATTCAGAATACAAAAGATACAATTTGTGGATTGCTCGACAACTTCGTCAAATAGAGTAAGGGGGAAAGAGCGCTTTTACAATATAGGAACATTTATGATAGATTTTTTTATGAGATTGATATCATCAATTGGTGTTTACGAATTACCAGCTTGGTCAACCCTCTATGGTTGAAGCTTGGTGTTGGACATGTAGTCCAATGTCTTAAAACATACCATATACAGACAAAGTGTGCATGTTTAAAAGGGTTTGTATATACATAAAAATTATTATGCAGATGCTTGTAGAAGCAACATATTTTGCCAATGATTTGAGTAATAATTGAGATTGCAGCAAATTTTGCTAAAATCTTTGTTGTTAAAAGAACCCAAAGTGTAATCAGATAGGCTTTATAATTTCATTGTTGTTGTGTATACGAGGAATCCTCATGGAGAATGAAAATCATAAGTGACTTTCACTTTTATTACAGGTCACTGTAAGAGAAGCTGCAAAGGCTATACAAGATGTTGGTAAAAGTTGGAAACTTTCTACTGTCACTGGTGAAATGGAAACTATATCTCGAATGGCATCATTGACAGAAGGGCAACCTATCCTAAGATCACCAGCCAAAAGTTGTAAGGTAATTTAACCCCCTTGCCTATTTGCCTCCTCAAAATTTTGCACCTAATCATCTACATTTCTTTGGTAAGCATGAGAAATATCGGATACTCTGCTTTGGCCAGCCTATCTTCCTGTTTAAATCGGGTGGATTTAGGATGCAGCATATCCTGATTTAGTTAGTTTACACTTGGTGCAAAGTTGAACTTATAAATCTACAACTCTGCCATCAAGAATGTAAGGTCATATTGGAATAGATTGATTTTAGATTTTCTTCCGATAGGAGAAAGAAGGGCATTAGTGGTTCATTATGGGACTATAATGAAATTTTGTCGTATTTAAGTACGAGTATAAATGTTCACATGTTGAAACCTTTGGTGAAAAAAATATTGGAATTTTGAAGGTCTAAACGTACGGTTTAAACAAAGCCTCCAAAGAACAAACACAAAGATGCTTGTAGAACATGTTCTATCGAATGAAAATCGCAATGGGTGCTATTTTAGTTAGTATTTGACCCTTTTTCCCCCAGCTAGATTTATGCTTTACCAATTATTGTTGCACTTGCATATGTTATTCAGTTGACAGTTTCACTGCATCATTCTTCTGTAGAGCGCAGAGCAGTGGTGCCTGGAGAGTTGTTTATGCAAAAACTTGATAAAGTCAATAAATCAGTAAAGGGTTGCACCAATATTTGTCACCCTTGGTGAAGTTTAACGTGTAACAGTTTTGATTTTCTTTTATAAAACTTCTAAAATGCTCCACCATATGTTGTTGCATGACTAAATTAAATCTAGATAGTTTGTTGCTTATACCAATTTAAATGTATGGCTCATCTTAAACATAATTTTTATATATTATGGTTGTATTATAACTTCAACCTTCTGATAACATACAATCTAAGCTAATGAAACTCACAAAAAAATATGGATAGAACTCTTTTATTATTATATTTTTTTTTAATATTTAAATTAATACACAATGGTATTTTACTCCTGCAAACAAATTAAGCTACGAGCTTGAAACCTGTTTAAGTAAAAGTTCTCTAAATGATTTCAAAATCAACTTTTTATACATAAGTATCACAGTCAAAAAAAATTCAATGTCCAAAAATATTTTCAAGTGTACGAAACCTTTTGAAAACCTCTATTACTAAAGTGAAAATTTTCGGGCTTACAATAATAATAATAATAATAATCAAACCAAAAGTCAAAATTTATAATTGTTTGAACATCAAAGTTTCTTCTGGAAGATTTTTAAGTTTCTTGTTGCTTGCTATTAACATAGTGGTAGGCCCAAAAATTTTTTGTGACTCCTTATGCGTTTTATGCAAAATCATTCTAAGATTAACAAGACCCTCCTAATTAATCATGAATCATAAAGATAGTACAAATCATACCACATAATAATATATTAGGAACAAAACTCGTATCCAAATCAAAAACTTGTGTTGATAAAAGAAAAAATATGTAAAGAAATGAAAGATGACGAGGTAACGTAGTCATTTTAATCAGGTGAAGCATACAGAAAGTATTTTCATGCAAGCAATGAAATGCATTAGCAATCCAAGATCATTGTTTAGCAGTGGGAGTGATGATATATCTATGTATTTTATTTGCAACCTAAGCTGTTGATCAACTCCTCGTTTAAATTGATTTCTGCCAGAATACCAATTAATCAAAATTTTAAAAACCATCTGGCAACGAATCAACTTCAGGAAATTGATTTGCTTATGGCTTTTTAAATTTTAAAAAATAATGAAAACCCCAATTTTAAGTTTTAACACTTACTGAACCAAAAAAAAAAAAAAAAAGCCAGATAACAAAATGAGTTTTAATTATAAACAGGTAAAAGTTCAATCTTTACATTTTCATGGCTTTTCATGATTCTAACTTTTTAAATAAGGGATGAAAAAAATAAATAAATGAATAAATAAATAAAATTTAGGAACTTCAAAGGGACGAAATAAGCTAGAGCCTAAACAATATGAAGATAAAGAAAAAAAAAAAGTTAAGACCTAAAAAGGAGAACAAAAAGGCGGGAGTGTCGCCATAAATATAAGAAATGACAGCGATGGCAAGTTAGCGTTTCAGGACTAAAGGTAGAAGGAGGTAGGTCTTTTCTCTTTCCAAATTGAGTAAATTGACTGCCCTTTTGAAAAGAAAAAGATAAATGTCTTGATTTTCCGTTGACACGTGACAATTTTTCCTTTGGTCAAGTTATTTTTCATGAAATAAACACTCAAAATTTTGAAAAAAAAAAAAATTATTTCAATGAAATAAACGGAGCATTAATTAGGACCTAAAATAGTAAAATGCCATCTGTTACATTAAAATAAAAAAATCATATGTTTCATCAACTTAAAACTTTGAATTGAAATAATTAATTATTCATCATGAACAACCTCTTCAACGGCTAGCAACTCTAACCTAAAATGAAAAACAAAATGAATTGAATATCTCTTTAGAAATGAATAGATGAGACAAGAAACAGACAAGTAATTGTGAAATTTTTAGTGGGATAGGGCTTAGACAACATGGATTTCATTCTTCTGGCTTCAGAAAAGAGTGACCTGCTTCAATTATTTGGAATGAAAATGCACGGTCGGGTCTCTAACCTCTTTCCAAATGAAAACGAAAAACATGATAAATATTTTGGCCAACCTGTCTGTTAGGATAACGCAGCTCATTTCCTGTCTTAATTTCGTCGGTGTATTTCTGGCCTTTCATAGATATATAATATTTAATTCACGTTCCTGTCCATTCCCAACACATCACTCTCTTCTTTTAATATTCAAGATTATCTATATTTAAACTTTAATCATTAAAATTAAAAATTCAACATCTTATCAGCATACCATCATTCTCTCTTACCTGCTTTAACGTTAATGTAAATTTCATATGAATTTGACTGTTATATAGTAAAGGTATTGACACAAACCAATAAAAAACATATTTATGTACCAAACATATATTGTATTATTAATCATGTTAACGATGATACTAAAAATGTAAGTGGGTTGAATTTAGGTAGGTTTTATTAATATTTGAAAATGTTTGTTCAAAGTTTGATTTCAAACATCCGTTAAAGTTAATTTATATTCAGTTTATTTAAATTTATAATTTAATATTTTAAAAGTTAATTAATATAATAGATGAGTTACAAAAAGTTTTAATTGTATTTTCTTTTTTTTTAATCTTTTATTTATCTTTCAAAGAACAACAATAGGGTTATTACTTAATGGTGTTCGAAGAAAATAACGCGAGTAAAAGAGATACAGATGAAGTATAAGAAAAGTTTATTTAAAATTTTTTTTAATTAAAAATAGATGAATTTATTTATATATATAATGTTTAAAAATTAAACAAATATTTCTTCCTCCAATTTTTTTTTCATTTTTATGTCTTAAAATTTATTCTTTTTAGTGTCCAATTCTTTTTATATTTTAAAAATAATTTTTGTGATTTTTATTTTTAATATTTAAATTTTTTATATATCAATTTCATGAAAATTAATAAAATAAAATTTTAATATAAAATACAATAAAATCAAAGATTTTGCCTTAAACTTCAATTAAATCAAATAAAGACGAGAAATAGTCTAGCTGGCTTCAGTACCTGCCCCTAGAGTTAAGTTTCAAACATTCTGATCGACCAATGGGCATTATTGCATTTAATCTTCAGCAACCAACCAGGGACCCCCAAGCGCCTCTTACCTGTTTCAGCTCCAACTTTTTAGCTTTTCTGGCAGTCGGCATTATTTGGTGTAATGACAGTACGGGCTCCAATGCTTCATTTAAAACAATTTTTTTTTCTTTTTGTCAGCCATTGAAATTAACCCATGTGGAATGGAGAAAAAATATATATTGACTAAGCAGAAGAAGCATGTCCATACAATCTCCAGAATCTGGTTGATTGGTAAAAATGAACTTGATTTGATCACTAGGAGAGTGGTAAAATTTTTTTAATGTTTTACTACCAATGCCACAAAATAAAAGAGCGGGCCAGGGCTGTCATGTCAGCCCATTATTGAGATAATAAAGCAGTAATGAAAGTTAGTATTGACGTTACCTTTTCAATGCAAATCACGTTACGTAATCGGGACCGCAGGGACAGTATTGGACACACACTGATATACCGATTCAAAAGTATCTGGGAACAAAAGATTCAGACCCCAAAATAGGCCCGCAAGTTGCAAATTCACTGGCCTGTGTTGTTCATTCAGAGAAAAAGACAAATACATTAATGTTTTTAGATAAAGATTGTGAAATTTGTTAAAATTATTAAATTAAAATTGAATTTAAAAAATTTTTATTATATAAATTAAATTTGTAAATGTTTTAATATAAATATATATATAGAATTTTGATATTTTTTTATTAAAAATTTTGATAAAATTTTTACTGTTAAGTAAAAATTAATTAAATTTAAATTATAAATATTATTTTTAATTATTTTTTATATATTATTAATCTATTTATTTAGTCCTATTAATCTATCAGTTTGAAATTTTTATTAATATTTTGATTAGGTATTTTTAGTAAAGAATTTTACAAAATTTATCTGAAAAACTTGTTTAAACTTTGCTTCAAGCAGAAGTGCCAACTTGCATGTTCAGCTGGTGCCAAAAAAATATCTTGGAGATTGGCCTATTTAATACCCTCATGCAAGACGCGGCTTGCAACAGCTAGCACATTGAGTAAGAGATCTCTGACATTGCAAAATTAGAGTTCAGTAAGGAAGGATTGATTATGCAAACAGAAAATGGTTTCGCTTTGGTTGACGTATCCACCAATTTACACGTGAAGGAAGTGGTTGCAGATAGTTTTGTGAGTGAATATAAGACCATCAAGTCCTCAGCAGCTGCTGATGATGATGATCTTGAGATACACTATAAATTAATTGCTGGTGCATCTGTTCAAATACCTGGGTGGTATGCTAATGTTCTCGAAGAATGGCCAGGTATATTTATTTTTTAATATTTGGTCCCAATGCCTACTTTTTGTATTTCAACTATTCAGCACGTGAAGGTATACATGTTGAAACATAATAATCTGAAAAGCCCCTTGTTATGAACTGTAAAAACCAAAATCTCCAGTTAGATTTTATAATGAAATTTCATCACATATGTACTACATCATTTTCAGCCCTATAGTGTCTATTGTGTATCATTTCAGCTTTTGTTTTTATACGTTGAATGTGTTGCTGTTTTCCTACCCATTTACAAATTGACTCTGTCGATAGACAAGCTAGTGACTGGTGAATAGAACTATAGAAGTAGTTGAGATTTAGTTGCTGATGTATGACCCAAGCAGTTGTTAATTTAAAGGGCTTTTACTTTGCATGCAGGGGAGGCCAAATTCTACAAAATAGAAAAGATCTTGTTTCATGGAAAGTCAGAATACCAGGAACTTTTGGTATTTCAGGTACTATGAAATGAAATCACAGAGAAAAAGAAAGTTTCCAAAAATAAACAAACCAGATTAGTACTCATGTTGCTGGTAATTCTTTACAAATGTTTTCTTTGTATGTAGTCGCCAGAACATGGCAAGATTGTCATCCTCGATGGATCTCTTCAACTCACCGAGCGGGATGAATTTGCTTACCAAGAAATGCTCACTCACCTTCCTCTTTGCTCCATTCCAAATCCAAAGAAGGTTCCCCACAAAGACCAATGTTTTCTTTTTCTTTTTTTTTTGCTGAATTCTTTAAAAAGCTGTCTACAGGCTTCCAACAAAAAGCTCAGGCATGACTTGCAACTGAAACTAAAACTTCAATTTCCATCCCCTTTTAGGTTCTACTTATTGGGGGAGGAGATGGTGGTATTCTACGAGAACTATCCCGTCATCCTTCCGTTGAGCAGATAGATATTTGTGAACTTGACAAAATGGTGATCGACGTGAGTAAACCGAAGTTCATCTTACCATGTTTTGCAGGCTCCGAAGCCATTTTGAACTACTATTAATTAAGTGATCAAGTCGAGCTTGAAAAGTGAAATAATGGACGTTTTTGTGAATTCCTCAACTGTTTCAGGTTTACAAAAAATTCTTTCCCGATATAGCAGTTGGATACGAGGATCCCAGGGTGAATGTACATATAGGCAATGGTATGCAACTTGGCAGTTTGTATAGCTTGCTCTTGTTTGACCATAATTGAAAATTTTGTTTGGTTTTGTAGCTTCTTGGAGTGATTTTCTAGTTTTCTTACTTCTTTCAAAATAAAATTTGCAGGTGTCGAATTCATCAAGTCTGTTCCTCCAGCCACATATGACGTCATTATATTGGACGCATTCCAGGAGATGGGTATCTCTCATTTTCTCATTTTATACTAAGTATTTCCATATATATATATATATATATATTACCTATAATTGGTTTAAACTGCTAGGTCTTGTTCCCCAAAACTGGTCTATATTCAAAATACTGCTTTCAATATACTCTACTCAAGCTAAACATTCTTAATTATCTTATTCTAATATACAGGGCCCGTTGCAGTAGAACTCGGGGATAAACGCTTCCTGGAAGCAGTGGCAAAGGCTCTTCGCCCTGGGGGAGTCATGTCATGCCCAGCAGATGGTCCGTGGCAGAAAGATTTCAACCTCGCGCATACGATGGCAAATTGTAGCAAAGTATTCAAAGGATCTGTCAATTATGCTTGGACAACTGTTCCTGCATATCCTAGGCATGAACTTTAATTTGCAAACCCACAACTGTTTTTATAATTTTTTTGTCCTGAAAAATTCTTAATAATGAGTATATAAATTAATTGTGAGTGTGGATTCATTTGTCAAATTTCTTTTTCAGTGGGGTAATCGGATTCATGCTTTGCTCCACTGAAGGGCCAGCTGTAGACTTCAAACACCCAATAAATCCTTTAAATCCAGAAAATTTTGGTGTAGCAAAAGGACCACCCAAGTTTTACAACTCTGACGTAAGTCCCACCCAGTGTTCTTCACTGCTCCATCTTTTTTTTTTTGCCCTAATGAATTAATTCATTTATTCTTTTTTTTTCCTTATTATTGCAGATTCATGCTGCGGCATTCTGTCTACCATCTTTCACTATGAAGGTGATTGGTTCAAAAATCTGATCAGCTTGGCCTTTGCCATTATTTCCAGTTTTCATTTTAATAATTGAATAATCTCTCATGCACCCAAGTTAAGCTTTGAAACGAGTTGTTTAAGTACTGAAATTGATTAAAATGGTCGCAGAACTATTCAATTTTTGTGAATGCCAAAGCTCCATTCTGTTCTTTTCCCATGGCAATTACTGCATGGTTTGTTATAAACCTTTTTTCCTTTTGTACTTTAGGAAATTTATTACTTAAATAATTTTCCTTAAACAATTGATGAAGAGGAGCAAACGAGATAATAATGTGGACATTAATCACCCCTGAAGTTGACATATAGGTAGAGTTTATCATGTGAGGTCCAACGCATATTCTTAATATTAGGAGTAGTCATAAATCACATTGTGTACTATAGTAATGTTGGTACATTTTTTAAATTATTTTTTTAGATAAAATTTTAAGATTTAATAAGTTAAAATAAAATTTTAAGATTTATTTTTTTGTTTATCAGATCAATTCAACTTTGATCATCAGTTTTATTAAAATCATAAAATTAAAAAAAATTTAAAATTAAGATTTGTAAAGTTTGAATTTCAAAATTTTCAAATTATGTTTATAAAATTTTTTAATTTAAAATAATTTTTAAAAAAAAAATAATTAAAATTGAATTCATTTGACTAAAAAAATCAATAAAGATATACAAAATGAGACAGAAAAAATAATATTTTATAAATTAATATAAACAGTGACATTTGATATAGCATTGGAGATGAGTATTAGTAATGTACTATTGAAGATAATGAACTCTAGTTGGATAAAAGATTTTTTTTTTATTTTAAAAGAAAAACTTTGAATCTTATATTGATTATGTACTAAAATTTGATTGATATATAATTATTTATGTATTTTTATATTTGATTGGTATATAATTATCGATGCATTGTTAACATATAAAATATTTTTTGTTGAATAAAATTATGATTCATTATTGATAAAAATAATGATATCTTGTACATGGATATGAATCCCACGTTGGGATGATGACGAGTCAAATAAGAAAAGATTTTCGTTCGTTACAACTTCGATCAAATTTAAAAAAAATATATTTGGCATTTACCTAATTTGATATTGAATTATAATTTTATATTCAACTCCGACCTTATTTATATAATTCGTGTTTGATTTGAAATTAATTTAATAATTTTAATATAATATTATATTTATAAAAATATTAATTTTTAAATTAAATAATATCTCACTTATATATAAATATAATAATTTTATTAAATTAATATTTTAAATTAAAATATTAAATAATAATTTTATTAATATATATACATATATAAATATAAAATTAAATAAATAACAATATTTATATATTGTTACGGGGACTAATTCTTACCAAAGTTGGATTTCTGACATACTCATAAAATACGACTTGATCCTGTATCTGTTGTTGATTTGAATATGTTCAATTCTGTGATATTTCTCATCATCACAGAACCATCAGCAATTGCAGTTTCTCGAGGCAGAATCCAATTTTTTTAGCATAATATATGCTAAATCAATGAACGCACCAGTATTATTAGAAATTTTCCTTAATGCAAAGTAATTGTTACTATAGTCATATATGCCAAAGAAAATATGTGCTCACAATGGCAGAAGCTATGGCTTTCTGTATCAGACTCGTATGAAGAGTCTGTACACTATTTCCACATACAAAATTTCCCTCTTACAGGAAAACAAGAAGCAACGAACAATTTAACCACAACACATTACAATCTAGTGGTACCATTCCACAAGGCAATATGATGCTGCCTAACAGGATGCAGTGTTGAACAATCTGTAAACTTTCTCTATACATAGTAAGTATATCTAATTGGCAGGGGAGCAGCAATGATCACCTTTCTCAATGCTGATAATACAAATAAAGAGGGAGCTGCTCTGTACGAAGATCCTCAGAGTTCATGGACAAAATACAGAGACAGTGAGGAAGAAAAAAATATGTGGCCATAAATAGGAGGACTCCAAGATCAGCTTCTTCACCAACTGCAGGCCGACGAGGATTCACCCAATATATTTGGCTTGCACACCACAAGCAGTAGAGGCTAGCTATAATCAAAATAAGTTTCATGGATTGATATGATTGTTTTCTGGTGGACTTTGTCAACCTTGCTCTGCAAACAGGATAGCAGTACAATACCAGTTTATGAGGACCATACACAAAGCTGAAATAATAAGATCAAACAAACATATAAAATTTGATAAACAAGCACCTGTTGATGTAAAGGAAGCCACCAATTAAACAAGTGCATAACAATCCAACAACAATGACAGCATCTGGGTTGACAGGTGCACGGTTTATCCACCAACCAGTGCTCAATATCCACGTATACATGGATGAGTGTCCATTTTCCTGTATGTTTATATTTGCATAAGGTCTATAAACTTGTGCAAAAGAAATGTCGAAGATTAAATAAGATAAGACATTCAATGCAGCAAAACCAAAGACATGAAACTTTAACCCCTTCCAAGGGTTAGATTAATTAATATTATTACGGGGAAACTTCCTAGTTGGAAAAGGTTTAGTTTGTTGTTTGGTTGTAAGAGAAAATCTATACCCTAATTACTTGTATTTTCTTCTTGCCCTACCTTCACTACTATTCAATAATTAACAATGTTAGTCCAGAGAAGGATCAGATAAGAAACCTGACATCCACATTTTAGACTGTTTTAACAAGGTATCTTCACGTCACTCAGCATAATTCAAATAACAAGGCCTCTTAACATTTTTTGAATCTGAATATTGGTAATGTGGCCAAACTAGATGACATCTTGCATGGTAAACCAGCAATATGACAAGATGGCAGCCAACTCTTCTTGATCATCTCACCATTTTACATAGCAGCATTGTATGATATATGCCCAATGGCAAATGCTAGAACATAGAATTTGCAGTAATTCATCTCAAAGAAGCTACCAGATAAACAAATGAAAGCATGCTCATGAAAGCATTAATTGCTAGGTAAACGATCAAATAAAATACTAATATCTAACTATTTCAAGATGGAACAACCATGAAAAGAAGTATTCTAACTCCCCTTCTCCTGACTTAATTCATATTTTATAACTTCTTCCAAAGTCCAAACTGTTCCTTAACCAACCTTAGCCCCAATGTCCATTTTGCATTTTATCCCTGTGTGGGAAACACTTATTTACAGCTGGTTGTAATCTTATAATCTGTATATTTATATTTATATCTCTAGAATTAAGTGTTTGTATCCCTAGAATTAAGGACAAAAAATTAAAAAATTATGATAGACAATCCTTCAATTATAGGATCAGTTTTTAGGAAGATTTAGTTTCCTAGTTTAAACCCTAATTAGTTGTACATATACCTAAGGTGCTTGTATAATTCTTAATGAGCAGTTTTTTAATATACATTGAGTTTTTTCTCTTAGTTTTTCATACAGTTTCATTTCTTAATTTTTTCAAATGGTATCAGAGCTTTAGGCTCTTCTTGGGAAGCGAAATTTTCAGCCTTCATTGCTTACTTCTATTTTAGGCCTTCATTGCCAAACCCTGTTAAGGCCTTCATAGCCATTTTATTTTTCCCTTCTTTAGCCTTCATTGCTAAGAGTCATTTCTGATTATATCTTAAGACTTGTTTCAGTTCAAAGAAAGATATCACTACCACCCAATTTGAGGAGGTGTCAACTGAAAAAATCACCGAAGTACTACAAATATCTCGAAAACAAGGAGAGTTGGACAAAGAAGAGATTGAAAAGCTGAGAAGCCTATTGAAAACCCTTGAAAAGCCTACTGGGGTATATTCCTTGGGTAAGGTCTCTAGTTCAGGTAAAGCTTCTGGTTCTCATGGATTAAATGCCTCAGTTAAGCCTATTACGAGTTCTTGGCTCATTGACTTAGGAGCCACATACCATATGACACATTCCTCACATAAGTTTAGTACATATACCCTGTGTCCTAGTAATAAGAAAATTGTTGCTGCAAATGGTTCACTTACTATAATGGCAGGATTAGGTGATGTTCAAATTAATCTCTCGTTTGTTCTTAAAAATGTTCTTCATGTTCTTGGATTGTCTACTAATCTGATATCTATACAAAAACTTACAAGAGATATAAACTGCAAAGTGAAATGAGCATGCCTTTAGAAGCAGAAATTCATGAATAAGCAATGAACAGGCATTTATCTTCCTGATGAAATCTTAACAATAATATTCTAGCTCTTTGTTTGAGTATTTACACACTTCCATTCCATAGATCAAATTTCTTACCACCCTGCACATTATTGTGCCTACCAAGAGAACACGTTACACCATCTCTAATGAGCCATTGAATCAGAATTTTGTCACGAACATAGCTTTTATGCCTAATAAGTTCATCATGGCAGTCATATAATGAAACAGAATTCTACATCCTAAAGTATTTTGGCCCCCACCTAAAGTAATATTCAATGACCATGTTCATGTATTTGTTTATATACTATAGTGTTCAACATTTTAACATTCTAGAAACTTGATAATGGATGTATAGTCTCTGTTCTCTCCAAACCTGTCATTTGGTTAGATATGGGAAAGGATGATTTGAGCCGTGTTTCCATATTAAGCACTAAAAAATTTATTTACTATCGTTTCCTTCTCACTCTGTCTCAACAGTTTCTTCCCATTTAGCACTCAATAGTCAAGTCATAAACCCATGCAATCATAGCTAGCCCTCAAAACATAGTAATTTCAGCAATTCCATCTCTCAATACAAAAATAATTAGCCTTGTACCCTCCAAAAAAGAATCATCAACCATGAATCTCTTACAGTTTTCATCATTCTTGAAGCTTAGCAAATAAGTTCTATCTCAAACATCAATTTCCTCGTTTTGCACCAATTTCTAGCATCATTTTGCATCATCACCCTTACATGCTAATTACACAGAAAAAATAAATCGAACAAACTTAGCCACATGAATTGGAAACAAAATTTTTAAATTTTACCTCAAACAAGTGGTCAAGGAAAAAGTGTGACAAAGAACCCGCTGACATCAACAATAAGCACTGACTCCTTGAAAGTGGCACCTGCAAAATAAAATCCACACAGAACAAGACCTAGCATTGGCAACTGAATCAAATAGCATTGACCGAGCAACTTGTTCTTAAACAAAGGCAGTCAACTAATTTGATATTGAGCACCATTGCCATCAATCTGAAACATTGGCCAATCACAATTATTACAAGGTTGGTGCCATAAGCAACCAACTGAACAGTTCACCAAGAATTAGATTTCAATTCGCTTTACCTATGTATACTTTACATATTAAAGCAACGGGAAAATGTGAAGCTAATAGCTAAGTTGTGCAGGATACTAACATATCTTTGTTTTATTTTTCCAGTCTTAGAAATGAAAACAACATTAACAAAAGTTAACTATTTGGGTTGTGGTATGATGATTTAAACAGGATTTTGCTTTAAAGTCTCAGTTTTTTTCTCCTTTTTTTTTTCTTTCTTGATGCAATTTAGATAGGAATTCCTTTGAGATTGCCAAATTTCAGACCAGTCGGCAAAAGAAGATAAAATACCTTAAGAAGCTATGTGGAATATCCTAATTGAACTTGAGCAGGAAAGCAGAATGAAAAAACTTCAAGCTCAAATAAGCTCAATTAGACCCAAAACAACTATATGCTCCCAATCAATAAACAATAAAATAAAGCCAATCAAAAAATCCAACTTAACTAAATTTGCTACTGTAGAAAAAAAAAAGAATTAACCAACAAATCCAATATCAAAAATCCAGCTAGAACAAGCAATAATATATTTTCTATTTCCTACCATAAGAAATAACGCTTCAAAAAGGAAATAAGAATCTTTCTCCAATATAAAAGAAACTCAACTCACCCCAGAAACAGAATCAAGTAAACCTCTTCGCACCGAAACACTTGATACCCAAGAGTAGAAAACGCATAAAGGGAACCCCAGAATGAACACATAATAAAAAGGATGATGGATTGCATCAGCTAAAGAAGAGACAAAGGAAGAGCCAGCAAAGAAAGTAGAGCTTAGCCACTCTGAGAAGGAGCCTATGTCAGGGCCAAAGAAGGCGTTGAGAGTGTAAGTAAGGGTGTGGTGAGGGGAGAAACGCCCCTTGGTGAGGTGGGTCAGAGCTACGCCAGAGCTCATCGCATACATGAGGTGCGGACCTGGCCCTGGCATTTCCCTGGTGACGAATGCCGGGAACTGCGCTGGAATTTGTTGGGCGTTTTGACTCTTGGCTAGGTTTTTGGTTGGTTTAATGATATGTTTGCGTTTTGTCTTTTGATTTGAGATGGTTTTGTAAATAAATACTCTCTGTCCTAAAATAATTATCTCCTGTTGAATTTTTTGGGTCAAATTAATTCTACTTTAATTTTATTTTTTAAATATAATATTAAATTAAAATTTTTAAAAAATATGTTTTCAAAATTTTAAAATTCAAAGTTTACAAAATTTATTTTTATGAAAAATTTTTATTTTATTATTTTATTAAAAATAATAATCAAAATTGAGTTAATTTGACCAAAAATGTCAATAAAAAAATAATATTTTGGGATAGATAGAGTAATACCTACTAGTAGTAAAATTTAAATTAAATTGCAACAAGAAACTGACAAGAAGTTAGAATAATATAAATGGAATGTTCATGTCTGAATGTATTGTTTTTTCATTAATGAAAAAGTATTATTACCTGAATAGATTATTTTTAATTAAAAATTAACATGTAGTTTGATTTTAAATTTTATTACTTTTTGAGTGTGTTTGGTGTACATTTTAAGATAGAATAAGATAATATAAGATTATAAATTATATTATATTATTTTATCATATATTTAATATGTATAAAAATTAAAATTATAATAAAATGATTTTTATCTTCATCATGTTTGTTATATGTAAGACTAAAATGATGTCTGTTGCAGTTGAAAAGTGAAAGGACAAGAAAAGTGAAAGGATAAGCGGTGCGTGGGATTGACGAGAGGGGGTAGGGGAGGGAACTCCAAGCACAATTCTTCATAAATATTTTTATGAGGGGTAAGATGATTGTTTTTTTATTTTATTTTCGTTGCTCTCACTTTTCAACTCTACTAATTAAGAAAAGATATTTTCCATCCACTTTCTTATCAAGCACATATATGGAAAGAAATAACATGTTTTCTATCTTTCTACATTTTCCCTCCAATTTTTCATTTCTCTATTTTTTTTCACTTTACCGAGTAAAGCCTAAGATGAAGATAAAATGGTTTTTTTATTAATTAAAATTACTCCTTTTAAAGTACTAATAATTTAAATTTATAATTTTTTATATAAATGTGATTCTAAAAATTTTTAATCAAAAAATAGATATTTTATGATAACTTCTATAGATAAGAGCTAAATTTAATTTTTTTTAAAAATTATCTTTTATTAAAACTTAAATTTATTTTTTATGTAAAATATTTTTTATTATTTTCCTTTTATTTTCTTTCTTTTTCATTGCTTTTCTTCTTTGTATAATTTAAATTTAAAATAATTTATATGATTGAGAGCAAAAATAATTTTAAAAAATAATTGAGTTTTTCCAAAAATAATTATCAAAATTATAATTTTATCTATTTTTTTATTTTTCTTTTATTTTTTTTTTATTCTCCCTCACGGCAAAAGGAAAAGGGAAAAAAACAAAAGACAAAAGAGAGGAAAAAGAAGACAAAAAAGGAAAAATGAAAAGAGAAAAATAAGAAAAAACTTTTTTTTCTATTTAAATTTAATAATTCAAAATCTATTAACAAAATATTTAATTTAGAATAATTTTTATAGTTAAGAGTTAAATTTAGTTTTTTAAAAATAATTAAAATTTTGATTATTTCCAAGAATGTAAATTACTTTTCAAAAAATAAGTTTTTATCAAAACTATTTTTTTATTCGAAAGAAAAAATAAAGAAAAATGGGGGAAAAGCCAAAAAATGAAGAAGAGGAAAAAATAAAAGAAAAAGAAAAAGAGAGAAAAATTAAATAAAGAAAAAGAAGAAAAAATTAAAAAAAAATTTTGATTCACAATTAAATAATGACATTTGTCACCTTATTAATTATTTAAATCAAATTTTAAAAGCAAGTTTTAGAAGTAAAATAAGTAATTTATAAGCATTTATTATCTAATTTCATAAGATTAAAAATAGAAAAAATTATTTGATATACTAATAATGGTATTTTTTAACTCTACAAGTGATGTTAAAATGATGATACATATCTCATTTTTTTTTAAATTAACCTTTTTATTTTTTAAATATATGCATGTCACTATCTTAATCCCGCTTATGAAATTAAAAAAATTATACTATCAATATATTTGATAATTTCTCTTTAAAATATTTATTTATTTTTTACAGTGAATCGAGTCATTTTATACTAAGAGAACGACTATTCCTTGTTGCTATCCAATCCTCTCTCTTATGTGTAGACTAAATATAAGATTAGATGATAATCATCCTATCCTATCTTATCTTATTCTATCCATATGTTTATGCTAAGTTATCCTTAAGGACCAAAATCTTGAAATCATAAGAGAGAGAAAGAAAGTGATTAAAAACAAAGGCTAATAGTGATTTTAATGTTTATGTTCTAACACTCAAATCAAAAATCAATCAAAGTAAAGAAATAGGGAGGAGATAATAAGTGAGTAGAAAAAGCAAGATGAGAAAATGGCATTTGAATTGTACTATTTATACCTATAAGATGGATGTTTTGGGCAACCTTAGTGCTAGGATGATTTAGTAGGTCCGAACTAATATGGATGTTGACCATTCTCTTAAAGCATGACAAGTTAGTGTCCAAAGGGATCTAGCCATAGATTGATGATGTGGTTATGCTTATATAAGCTTGTGAATTCAGGACAATTTGATTAAAAATTTTAAAATATATATAATTGTCTATTGAGTTTTTCTAATGAAAAACTTAATCTTTTTGCTCTTTAGATCTAAAAAAACTAACACCATAATTTACAATAAAAATATATCACCGTACTATAAAATGATTATCCAAACATTGAAATGATGCAATTGAAGACTTTAATAATGCTTCACTACAATAGCTTTTGATTCCAAATGAAACCTTTGTGAGTTCAGATTTATCTTTTATATATAAAGTATGAAAATCTTATATATCTATAACTTAATATAAAATTTGTCCCGTTTCGTATTAAAGGGACAATTTAGCAATGTAAAAGAAACAATTGAGGGGTAGTGTTGGACTTAAAAAAGCTCCAAAAACTTCATCTGATAAGATTAGTTTTCACGCTTCCCAATTCAACAATCCTGCAACAGAAACAAACAAATCTTTGTACGTCACCATCTTCACCTCTGCCTCAAGCTTTGGATATCATTGTTTTTTATTTTTTTAACCATATTTTGTTATTTTTAATAAGAAAGTCTTTGTTTCTTTGTTCTTTTCTTTGTCGATTCTGTCAATCTGTAATTTTGTTTTTTCTTTCTCCATCTCTTAATTCTTTTAGATTTATTTTTTAGGTTTTTTTTATTCCTTTCATGCATTTATAGTGTTTTCTTTTTATAGGTGATTTTTGTTTGCTTTTGTTTGTTGAGAGTATATAGTCAAATTTATATATTTTGATTACTTTTTTTTTCTTAGGTACTACTGTTTGCTCGAAGTTCTTCTCTTTATCAAGTATGAGAACATTGCATGCAAGAAATATTATCTTTTAGGTTTCTAAAAAAATTTCCAAAAAAAGAGATAAAGGCTTACTTCTGAGCTTAGAACTTTTGAAAGGCTAAGAGAAGAAAGAGAAAGGGATTCAGTATGGAATTGTCGAGAGAAAGGTGAGTTAAAAATAAAAAAGGATGGATGGGGCTAAAAGTGGAGGGATGGGAGGGGTGAGAAGAAGACACCGAAATATGCAACAACAGAGTAGGAAAAATAGAGATTTGGAAAGCGAAAGAGAAAAAGGAAGCAAAGGTGTGATGGCGGAAGAAGATCTGTTCATGAGATCTGATTTTTTTCATTTTTGAAATATTTTTTACGACGAAAAGGGAGAGGGAGAAAGAATGGAAGGAAGCGTGGAGAGCCAAAAAAAGAGAGAGATTCAACTTAGCAAATGTCAAGTCTGTTCTTTGTTGACTGAATAAGAAGATGTGACAGAAATTGGGTCAGTGATACATGAGGTAGTTGTTATTCAGACTTTCAATTTCGGTTACTAGATTATTTTTACCCATTTTATTCTATCTATTTTCATGCTATAGTTTTATTATTTGGTTTATTTTTTAGGATCAAATTTGTTTATTTGTAATTTTTCACTATAGCTGGTGTATGCATGTTCATCCATCTTCAAAGTAGAGATATAACATAAATATAAAAATTATTTTAATTTAATCTCTTCTCTTACACAAAGTGGCTTCATTTTCCTTATTTTTAGTTAAAACCGAGGTTTTGCTAAGTAAACCTTTTGCGCTAATTAAGGCTACAAATAAGCATATTGTTTAATGTATATAGTTTTATAGAGGAAATGAAAGCCTCTAAAAGAATCCTTTGTGCATTGTGACAGGGTTTTATAGAGGAAAATTTGCTATGACTATCAAATTATCAGTTCTAAAAATGATTGAAGCTGGAAAACTGAAACAAGAACTTGGAGGTAAATGACTGCTTATTGGCATTACTTTGTCCAAATAACTGTCTTCAGTAAGATGAGGGAATACTTAACTTTGCTTAGTTTATTAAAGGAAAAAACAATGTGTTGTTAAATAGAAATAGAAAACTGACATTTCCACTACGTTAAGGTGAATTTGAAGTTTTGAGGTGAATTCTTATATATAGGAGTTGCATTGGAAAATAGTTCAATCTCACCAAAGATTTTATGCTTAGTAGCTTTATGTGAATTGTAAAATTTCAAGTGCACTTAGAGTTGAAAATGAATTATTGGTTGGGTCTATTTTTAGTTCTAATTGGATCTATTTGGTTACTTTTTAACAATAACAAAAAATATGTAACTAAATCTTCGAACTCACAAAGTTTTAAGGATTTTTAGTTATGTTTACGAAGTAAAAATAGCTAATAGTTGGATCTATTTTTAGTTATTGTTGAGCTTTGAATTTACGGCCAGGGAAGTATTTTCCTTTATGCATCTATAGTCGGTCAGTTTCAATAAATTATTTGTCTACTTTGATGAAAATTATTGTTACGTATATCATATAACTGCGTTATGTGTCTTTCAAAAATATTATTGTTGTAGATGCTAAGCTCACACGTTGCTTTTGGGAAAGCCTGAGGAAGAAATAAATGTAGGCAGATTAGTGGTGATCAGCATCTCTTTGCTTTAGCTTGATTTTGCAGTTTATATGGTTCTTGAATGGATTAGATCTAAAGTTGTGTTGTAACAAATCTTGAACACAAAAGCAAAGCAGCTGGAATTATGTTCAACTTATGAAGGATGAAAAGTTACATCATAACCTTGAGAGTATAGCCATTGGTTCCCACTTAACGACATAGGCATTATAATTCTTCCACTTAAAATTATTCAAAACATTATTGTCCACAACAAGCATCATGAAAACTAAGTAGCAAGGACATGCTTGATAATCTGTCTGGTTGCATTCAAGCAAGATAATCCATGAAAGCTTCTCAATCTAAAGATCTATTAATCTCTATTGTCGATTAACTAATTAAGACTTGAATTTGGGTCTTGGCTTTAGAGTTAATGAAATCTCAATGCTATATGACTTTAACAAAATTTAGTTTATTTTTAATTAAGTTTCTAAACTTTTTTAAGTAATTTTTGCTTGCTTTTAATTTCATCTTTCTTGGATTTATTAGGAGTAACTAGGGTTTAGACATGCACATAATATAATTAGCAAGAATTTAGAATTTTGTTACCATGCCTTTGCTTAATTTTTTATTGTAGAAAGAAGTTGCAATCATGCCTTGACTATTGATTACACATAGAAGAACTTTGAAGATTTACCAAAAAACTTCGATGTCATCTACAATGCCATAAGTAATATCTTACTCTAATTTTTTATATGTGCAATGCATTGTATCTCTACATTATATTTCAAGTTACTTTTTAATCTCTATAATAAGAAAGTAAAGTTTCTAAACTTTGTTTTGCATATATGATTAATTGTTTTGTGATTCTTGCTAACAGTTTTAAGATAATTTTTATTGTACAAGTGTAACCATATGTGTGTTTTGTTTATCATATTTCCAGTGACCTATGTACAATAAAAAAAATAGAAACAAAGTTACATTTGATGCTAATTTTTTGTTGCTTAATAATGCAGTTAATAAGGGATTATTGGTAGTATCAGGTTTTGTAAGGGATTTTTGTTACAAAGCAGATGCGGTTTATTGCTTGACAGGCTTCCTTCCGCCAACTTTATGAAAGTGAATGTTGATGAGGCGGCTAGTTCGAATTTTTAGTACCTGGCGTTAAATGGTTTATGTACAGATGTAAGTGGTAATTTATTGTTTGGTTTCCACTAGCAAACTTGGCTAGGGTATTGTAGTCAAGGTTGAACTCTATGCCATTTATACTGGTCTGATTTTGACGTGAAATCATGGTTGCCGACATGTGTTAATTTGTAGAGTCTAATAATCCCTTCTTGCAGTGCAGAAGATTTTTCAACCATTACAGGAGAAGGATCCAATGCATCAGGTAATATCTGGTTGCCAACGGGTTCTGAAAAGATAGTGATAACTTGCAGTTGTTCACTTAATCAAATGTGCCAAAACAAAAAAAAAGTGGTGTATAAATTATGCTAACAAGTACCATGTGCACAATGCAAGAGTTTTCCTATAAAAAATGTTGGATTTTATATTTACTAATCCTTCATCTCTAACTATTAAAAACATATAGATTCATGGAATTTTAGGTAGAAATTAATTTTCTAACATTTTGTTTAAAGTAAGTGTAGTAAGAAGAACAAGGGAAATTTAATTTCTTGCCTATGAGTGGAAGGAAATAAGAGCTATAAAAGAAAATGAAAGAAATTGTCTTTTTATACATATAAATAAAGCATTTCAAATCGTACTTAAATTCTTTTTTATTTTTCTCCTCCATTTATAAACATATATATATTTTTATTTTAATAATAAGATGAGGAGTATCCTCAAGCTTTAATTGAAGCTTTATCAAACATAACAGTGTGAAAGAGCAAATTCTCCACATGAGAATGATGAATTGATGAGAATAAGTGTAGAAGCATGGCAGCCCATTTCACATAATATATCAAAATGGGCCTAAGTCAATCTCAAAGACCCATGACAATTACCAAACAAACACTCCTTAGAGGATGGATCGGATTCGTGTAAGCGAATATACTCGAAATTTCTTTCTGTTCTTTATGGAAAAGATACTTCACCTCTACTCCGTTTAAAATACAATATGATATAATATCAAAATAATGTCAAAAATATAAAAAAATAATAATACGATTTAAAATTTTAATAAAAATTATATATGATTTGATAAAATAAAAAAAATATTTCGTTAATTTTCTATCAACATGAATTGTATTTAATAACTTTGTATAAATCATAACACAAATACATAAATATCAAATTTAAATAATAAATATCCAACTCCAACCTACCCAAAAAAAAAAAAAAGTCAAATTATGCCGAAAGTCTTATACTCTATCAAAATTTAAAATTTAATGCATATATTATAATTCATATAAATTTAATTATCATATTAATTTAATTTTATAACTTTAACTTAAATTAACTTTATCAATCTTTTATCGTTAAAATATTGACATGATCATTAATTTTACTGACATAGTATTAATTTTTCAAATGTAACAACTTAGATAAATGAAATTAATTGTCAAATTATGCAAATAATTTTTATATTCATACAAAATTTGAACTTTAATCTTTCTAATATAATTTATAAAAATTTTGTATTTGTACAAGTTAA
This sequence comes from Durio zibethinus, assembly GCF_047325235.1. Lineage (NCBI taxonomy): Eukaryota > Viridiplantae > Streptophyta > Magnoliopsida > Malvales > Malvaceae > Durio > Durio zibethinus. The sequence goes on from NC_143172.1 coordinate 22,722,046, forward strand.
ATTTGATAATGTTGTTCTATTATTAATAAAAATTGTATTTTTTTTTTTAATTTTTTTAGAAACAAGATCTTAATTTTTTGCAAAAATCAATAATTTGTACTTTTTAAGAAATTTTTTTATATTTTTTTTAAAAATTAGTATTTGATACAATATCAACATAGAATTTTGATTACAAAAAGAGATTAAGAGAGTGACACATGTTTTTTAAGATATATTTTTAAAAAATTAAAAATTTAATTAAAAAAGAAATGAGACATATGTCACTCTCTTAACCTTAATTATATAATTAAAATTTTACATTAACAGTAAATCAAATACTAAGTCTTTTAAAAATATTAAATTTAATATTTTTAAAAATTTTAATTTGTAAAGAAATGTTATTGATTTTTTTAAAAAATTAATATTTATAAATTCTTAGAAATTTTTTAGATTTTTAAAATATTAAATTTATTTTTTAGTATTTTAAAATTTTTAAATAAAATTTATTTTTAATTTTTTTTAATTTTTTAAATTTTAATATTTTTATTTAATCAAAATGTTTATTGTTTTGTTTTCTAATTTTTTGGAATTCTTATAAAATTTTTTATTTTTATGTTTTTTAAAAAATTTCTAAATTTTTAAATATTTAAATAAAATAAATAAATAAATTATAAAAAAACACGTGTCTTTAGAATTTATTTTGTTTTCGTATATTTGAGAAGAAAGAATATAAAAATTTAAGGTAAAACAAAGCAATAGAAATACACAAAGTGCTTATAATTTCGATTTATTGTTCCCTTGAATAACATAAAAACAAACACACGCACAAAATTTTAAAAATTGTAAACTCTTTTTAAAAATGTAAAAAAAAATAAAAATTATAAAAATATAAAAATTGACATATAGAAAAGTTTATAAAAATTACAAAAAATTAAATTAAATATTTGAATAAATAAAAATGTTAGATTTTGAAAAAAAAATATACAAAACATTTAAAAAAATGCAATTTAAAAAATAAAATATTAAAAAAATAAATTTAATATTTTTAAAAAATCAAGAAATTTTCTAAAAAAATCAAAATTTTAAAATTTTTAAAATATTTATTTTAAAAAAATTAAAAATATAAAGCTTTTTAAAATTAAAATATTTTTAAAATGTTAAATTTAATATTTTAAAAATATGAGAAAATTCTAAAATTGATATATTAATTTTTATTAAAAAATAATATATTTTTTTAAATTAAAAAATATGATTTTTCATTAGTAATTGTTCTAATATTATCAAATTTGACTTATACGAGATGAAATTTTTATGAATTATATTAAAAGAATTAAATTTGAATTTCATATGAGTATTAAAATTATTTGTAAAATAGTTTTATTTATTAAACTTATCACGTCAGTAAATTCTAAGTCATATCAATAAAGTTAATACTTACACCATCAAATTAATAATAAATTAATATTTTTAACAATAAAAAATTAATAAAAATAGTAATTAAACTAAAATTATTAAATTAAAATAATATGATGATTAAAATTTTAAAAACTAGAATATAAAATTTAAATTTAAATTTTTTATAATAAAAAAAATTTATCTAAAATATTTTGATATTCGATAATCATTTTAAATTTTAATTAATTTAAAATTAAATTTAATTGAATCGCATAAGAAACATAAGCACTCTCAACACCTTTATTTTTTATTCATAAGAATTTTAAAATTAAAACTTTATTTAAAAAGAACAAACTCGATCCAACATACGTTGGTTATAGTAAAAATCTTTTGTTATAATTTGACAAAAAATAATAGTAATTGTTTGTAAAAAAAAAAAAAAAAACTATTGGATAAGAGGTGCTGAAATAATTACATGAGTGGGACCCACCGAAGGTCTCTTTTCTCCTTCAACGGATAAGGACCGGAGTCCTCGCCTCGCCCTCCCCTTTGCTATCCCTCACCAGCGGGTCACGACACCCCAACCGTGAAACACGGTTACATAATGCGGGTCCCGCCACCCATTTAACATGCAATTGCAAAGAACATTTTTTTTTCTTTTCCACGTCTTAATGCGTTTAGGAGACAAGAAATAATGATACTTTATGCAGAGAAAAAAAAAGAGGTGAAAATGCTTTAATGGCAAGCCAAATCCTTGACGAGGGTTATATCCTAAAGTTAGCTTTTTGAGAATGTGTAAATTTTTTAAATTTGGTCAAATTATTTATTTAATTAATTATTTATTTAATATTTGAGATATAATTTTTTAATATAATTTATATAAATTCGATGATCTTATTATATTAATTTGATAATCTCAATCAAATTAATAATTATTAAATTTATTTCATTAAGTAGGCTATGAGGCCTTGATTTCGCATTTCGCTTATATGATTTATTTGTTGTTGATATGGCTTTTATTTTTTTATGCCACAAGGCATATTCTTATCCATCCACTTCGATGCATTTTGAATCAAACTAAATTATAAAATTTTTAATTATTAAAAAAAATATTACAATTTTTTTAATCCATCTTTTGATGCTTTTTCTTTAACCCTTAAATTCTCTTCCTATCTTTTCTCTTTCAGTCCACCGTCATCGCTGACTGTCATCTTCCACCGCTCACCTTTGACTAAGATGGGGTGTAAGAGCTGTTAGAGATCTTTAAATTTTGGCTCATTTTAATTCTGTCTGCAATAAGGGGATCGATATCTTTTTGAGAAAGAGATTGATCCTTTAGCTGCGAAATTCCAAAAAATAAACCATTAGTGACCAAGGGATCGATTCTTTCATGCTTTCAAACCAAATGAAGCATTCTGTATTTTTAAAGAAATGATCTTTTTAAAAAAAGGATTAATCCTTTTGAAAAATCAAAAAGTAATCATCTATCCTTATGAGCATGTGACCGATCCTCTCTTTACATTTTTCAAAAATTGAACATTTTAACCATGAAAATAAATTGACTTTTAAAAAAAAATAATTTGACCAATAATATTCATATGAGAACTTGTATATTTTAGAAAAAGATTGAGCCCAAAATGTTAAAAATTTTCTAAAATATTTTTCAAAATAAGTCAAGAAAAATATTGATTTTTTTATCTTGAAATCTTGTTCTTCAAAATTATTAATCAAGCTATTTTAATTCAATATCTTTATTTCTAAATAAAGATCACTTTAAAATAATAAACTCAATAATCAACGAAATCAAAAGTATAACGGTAAAATTATAATCAAAAGATTATAATTTGTTTATAAAATTTAATAATTTCAACATTGATGTATAAGATAATAATCTATTTAAAATTTCTATAAAACGATAATTCATTTAAAAATAAAAATCATTAAAATGCTACAGGTCGACTATCTCATTATTCATAAAAGAATAAACAATATAGAAAACTATTATTCCCCATGGTTCTAATTTAATTATTCAATGGTCAAACATTTCAATTTTGATTTCATTTTATTGGAAATATATGAATAATTAAAATATGAAAGAATATTTTTAAAATATCTTGAACGAAAAGGTTTTTAAATATATTTTATAAAATTTAATTAAATAAAATGTTTAAAATATTAATTATCAATATTTTTAAAAAATAAACCCACATTATTGTTTATGGAATGTAAGAAATACTACTTATTAATTTTCACTTTTTTTTCTTATTTCTCTTTACAAAACCTTTCGGTAAAAAAAATATTTGATGTGGATGGTCTATATTATTAACATATTTATGTTCTTAAAAATTATCACATATCTTTTAATAAATGCATCTTATTTCATTTGATGCATTTTTAATTTAAAAATATTAAAAAAACTAAATTGATTATATTTATATTTTTATTATTTACTTTAAATCACTCTCAAATAAATTCATATTAAAAGTAATAAAACTTTGATTATCATTATTAATAAATAAAATAATTGGGTCTATTTTTTTTAATTATAAATATTCAACTCTCAAATTACATTTATTAAAAAACACACTCGCTTTTGAAATTTGTAACCTATTGGCTGCACCTTTAAGGTATGTATTGCATTTAATATGTTGATTTTAAAATAATTAATAGATAATCAAATCAATTAAAATCAAATTTTGTATGTCAACTCAAATTAATTTCATTATCATTATTACACTAATTTTAAAATTTCTCTTTTTATTTCTTAATTATACTTAGACCATTCTATTTGTCAAACTTAAATTGCTCTCAATACTATTACTCATTCTTAATTTTATTTTATTCAATTAATCATTCCAAAGTTACAAATAATTTCATAATTAGTTTAAAGATCCATTCTATATAAGAGTTCTTTTTTATGCTTAAGAAATAGATTACATTAGAACAAAATTTTTTCCCATTTGTGATACTCCTTTTTTGCTATAGAGTACAAGTAGCCTCTATTCTTTTTGTTTCTTTGTGATGTTATATATAGATGGACTAGATGTGCAAACTTAAATAGAATCAATTACTATTAGAGTTTTTATATCACTTTATGTTTGTTTTTATATTATTTTGTATTATATTTTCTTTATGTATTAAGGTCTTTCATATGCATACTACATCATAGTCATATAATAATTTTTTTAAAAAATCATTTTCGAAAAAAATCCCTAAATTTTGAACATGCATTTTGCATTTGAATTTAAATATGTAATGTATTATCATATTATATTTCATACATATAAGATTTGAACCTATTTGAATTTAAATATGTTATGTGTTAACATATTATCATTACAAGAAAATGAAAGATTAGTGACAATTTTGTAGCAACGTTTCACTTACAAACGTCATTAGCTTTCATGTTTTTATAAAACTTAAGGCGTTTATTATCAAAACGCCACTAAATATTCAAATAACGACATTGTTACTTATAAACGCCACCCAAGACTTGATATTAGCGGCGTTTATCAACTAAAACACCTTGAATAATCCTACCTTAAAAATTGATGTGAATATTAAAGGCGTTTTTGGCAAAAAAATGACTTGAATAATCCCATTAAAAAAATTAATAGGGAATTACTGAAGGCATTTTTGGTAGACAACGCCTTTAATAATCCTCTCATAAAAAAATGTATGCGATTATTGAAGGAGTTTTCTACAAGAAATACCTTTAATAATTCCACCAAAGAATTTCATAGGCTTATTGAAGTATTTTTTTTATCAAAAACACTTTCAATAAATATCATATAAAAAATTTAAGATTGTACGGATGTTAACCATAAGGTGGTAGGTTTGATCTCTCCCTTTAACCTTTTTTGTGTTTGCAGAGATTATTTATAATTAATTATTCTAGACATTTTTGGGAAAAAATGCCTTTACCAATTGCTTTAAAAAATTTGAAAAGGATATTGAAGGCGTTTTTTTACAGAGAAACACCCTTAATAATCCATAGAAAAAATATGAAACCGATTCTTGAATGCGTTTTTAGTCGAACTCACCTTTAATAATTCAACTAATAAGTTTTTAGTTTGGATTATTAAAGGAAGTTTTTGTAAAAAACGCCTTCAATAATCCATACATAAAAGTTGAAATGAATTCTTGAAGGCATTTTTGGCTCAAAATACCTTTAATATTTCATACGATAAATTTGAACGGTCAGATTATTGAAGGCAGTTCTTTTCAAAAACACCTTCAATAACATTTAATTAGGGATTATTCAAGGTGTTTTCGGTAAAAAAATGCCCTTAATAATCCATATGAAAAATATATAACGGATTATTGAAGGTATTTTTTATCGAAAGCGTCTTTAATAATCCATTCAATTAATTTTTAGTTGATATTATTGAAGGTATTTTTTTTTTAAAATGCCTTCAATAATCCATACAAAAAAGTTGAAACAAATTTTTAAAGGCGTTTTTTGCCCAAAATGCCTTTAATATTTCATACAATATATTTTTAGACGGGATTATTGAATGCGATTTTGGTTTAAAACGTCTTTAATAATATTTTATTAGGGATGATTTAAGACGTTTTCTTGCTAAAAACGTCTTCATTAATCCCATCAAAAAAATATTTTTGATATTGTATATGTCAAGTTAGTTGTAAGTTTATGCTCAGAAAACATTTAAAGTCAATTGTATATTTATACCTAGAAAACATTTGGTTTATATATGTGATACTACGAATTACATTTTGAAATTTAGATAATGAACATTGTTGTATTTCAATAAATTGACCACACATCCAAATTTAAAACTAATAACATTGCCATATTAATATACTTTTTTGAAATAATTGTACTCAATAATATATTAAGGATACATAGTGTATTCATATGAAGTATACCAATAATATTAAACTAATACCTCAATCTACAAACTTAAATTTTCCATTCAATATGGCATGTTAAAAACATTACAACAATTTGTTCCTCATATATTTACATTCAAACAACAATGTCTAACCTCAAGGTTTATCAACATTGATAAATAATAATACATACTCACACCATTCTTTACGGACTTTATCCAGTTCCTCTACCGTGAAGCTTTCTTTACCCTCCTAATAAAAAAATCAAAAATAAATGTTAATAAATGATAACATAATTTAGTTTTTTATTTTTTTGAAGATATAACGAGTTTATGAAATTTATACTAACCTTGAATGGTATGGTCATAAAATCATATAAAACTATCTCCTGTATAAAATGAAGGACATAATATCTACATTCAGTATTATTAGGTCGACGAATTATCTGAAAATTAAATTGAGTGGACTTAGAAAATATTTATCTATATAAACTCAGTATAAAAGAATAAATTTTACATTTACCGGTAATGACACCCATTTCGATTTCTTTGCCTTCTTATCGAATGCAGATATTACCCTAAATTGAAAAGAAAAAAATTACTTAATACATAAATAAAATTACTTATGAAAAAATAGAAAATATATAATATAATAAAGTGTAATACTTATTTATAAAAGTTTGAATATTGGAGTTAGGCATCGCTGTTAGATTAACTGAATTAAGTAAGTATGGTGTTAAGGATTTGGTGTCAATCATAATAAGCACCCAATGATGACTGCAAAATAATAACAATGATATACTCAAATTATGCATCAGATCAGATTTGGGTAAAGTTAGAATAATTAAGGTTAGAATATAACTTACTGTACATTATACGGGAGTAAATAATAATTAGTCAATCTTTTCATGCATTCAATCACATGATTAGCATGATAAGCGACTGTGCCACTCTACTCATTAATGAAGTTAGGGTCAACGAATCTAAATTTATTGGTCAACTGTCTCCCATTGAGCTTTCTATATAAGAAGCTGCACGATAACAATCAACAATGCTAGTTAGTATTACACCATAATATAGATTAATACATATTGAATGTCCATATTTGTATTATAAGCTAACCTCATATAAACAATAATATCAACAGCTGATAATTCATCTAGTTCACAAAATTCTTTAACATCTTCCACACCAATAAAAGAAAATGATAGTTTATCAAATAACCCTTCTTCAGACTCAATGGTTATGAAGTTTTCTCTGGATAAATGCTCCAACGAATAATTAGATAACTCATCCATGGTAGCATGAGTAAGGGTCATACTTTGAGTCTCAAAATCTTACTACAATATTTAATGAAATATAAGTATTAAAACCAAATCAATAAATATAATAAACAAATTAATATTAAACTTATAAACAAAATCATACTTCATTAGTGGTAGCAGAGGATGGGTTGGCTACTTAACTTGCAACGGATGCTTGTCCTACGTGGATGATGCTATCAAACTAGCCTACTGGCATGCTTTGCTGCATTGTTGCCAACATGGCCTCTAAAGTAGTGAGTCTTTATTGTTGCTCATTGAGGCATTACTCTTAGTCATCAATTCATTGCTGTTGTTGCCCAATGATTTCTTCATATTGTGCATTTTTCATTCGTGAGGTTTTGGGTTGATTACTAAAAAACTTTGATGGTAAGATAAATTTACCAACCTTATGAACTCGACTAGGAATTTCTTTAGCGCCTGATGCTAAAGACAATGGATCTTTGCTATACTGGGTTACCAATTCACTAGATTTCACTTTGGTAACATAATCATCCTGAAAGAAAATAAATCTATATAAGCTAGTATACAGTCATGCATATAACCACAATGCTAATCATACATGATATTAAAAATGTAGTTATACATACAATCTTTGTTGTCATTTCTTCGGTTGCTTCAACTATAAAAAATCCATCGTTTCGTAGATGTCATTGTTTCCAGACATCCCATTTGGAAACTTCAGTGCCAGAGCTCATTGATTCCTATTAAATTATTATAATATAAGAATCAAAATGTATGAAATGATTGTTCATAAATATTCATTAATAAGTATAAAACAAGTATGCGAATATATATAAGCTCATACTTCATATTTGTATATCCTTTTCTTATTATCCAATGGTGATATTATTGTTTGGCCTGAATGTTTCATTGTTTTTTTTTTATTTTCTATAAAAGAAAAAAATTATGTCAATCACATATGAAGATCAAAGGATATATTGCATAAAGACTTATAAATAATTTTTTTGGTAATAGGTTTGCGTACTGAGAAATTTTCTAAAAGTTGGTATCGAATAAAATTTATCCAATCTTTAACACTTATTACATTTGCATATGACACAGGTAGAATAGCCAATACATCACTTTGATCAACCAGTGGTAAAATATATTGGATTGTCAATCTGCTTTTAAAGTCTCTGAATACTTTTCCAACAGATTGTAATACAATCTTTTTATAGTCAATTGGGACGTCGAACCATTTTTAAGTAATTTAACATAATTAATATGAACATATTGAATTTCAATGTAATGATCATTTAACAAATTTTACAAAATAGTTGAATAAACAAACCACAACCGACTATCATATATCATCTTTTAAATCATCAGGAACTCATCGTCAATTGGTGTACATAATTGAAATCTTACTATGGATGATAGCTCCAATATGAGTAGCCAACTTGGCAGCTCCTTCAGACATAGGCTGCCCACTTTAATTGAAGTCAACGTGAATTTTTGTGTCACTCACTTTAAGGTATTTATTTAGGCCCCTTCTCTTTTTTTTTTAACCTACAGATGTATCTTGTGTATGTTCAATAGAAGGAGAATGATGTTGTTCGGAGTCCATAATACCTGTGATTTTGATCATAATTATACAAATTACACAAAATGATTGTCTAAACTTAACACTGTGCATAATTAAATACAACCAATACCATATTATTTATAGAAACATCATTCAGCAAACCAATCAATAATGTACTTAAACACACTCGTCAACAAACTATTCAGAAAACCATTTAGCAAATCATTCAGCATATGATTTAGTATACCAATATCATACAATACCATTCAGTAAACCAATCAGCAATGTGCTCAGACATACCATTCAGTAAATCATTCAGAAATACTATTCAGCAAATCATTCAGAAAACCATTTAACATACGATTCAGCATACCAATATCATACAAGACCATTCAGCAAAATAATATCACATAACAAGATTCGACAAACCATAATATTTTAAAAAAAGTATACAGAAATAGCATACATGTAATGAAAGGTGCATGGATAACTATGCTTATGGTGAAATTAATAAAAATATATGCAATTGTAAATAGTAAGGAACCGAAAAAAGTTATTTTATTGAATAATATAAATAATATAGTAAACAAAAAAAATAGAGACATACCAATAAACAGAGAGGTGCATACCATTGATTTGTTGAAGGTCGATGACGATGGTAGGGATAAAAAAACTAAAAGTTTGATAGAAATGTGTTTTTGGGTTTGGTTTGGTTGATTAATGCAACTTTTAATCATTTTTTCTACTAACAGTTTGCGATTTTGAAGTTCAAGACAGGGGAATGAATATAAAAATTATTATTAAAGGTATTTTTTTGAAAAAAAACACCTTCAATAACCCCCTTAAAATTTTAGTTGAAAATTATTGAAGGCATTTCTACTAAAAGACGTCTTTAGTAATCCAAAAAATAATTTTTATAAAAAATTATTAAAGGCGTTTTCCTTAAATCACATTATTCTCGTGATAGGAATAGAGGAAATTATTAAAGGTGTATTATGCAAAAAAACACCTTCAATAAATTTCTTGAAAAAATTATAACAAATTACTGAAGGTATTTTTTTTTTCAAAAAAACGCATTCAAAAATCCCCTTAACATTATTGAAGGCATTTTATATTAAAAGACACTTTTAATAATCCTAAATATTTTTAAAAGAAAATTATTGAAGGCATTTGTTCATAAAAAACGCCTTTAATAATTATGTAAAAAAAATTAAAATGAATTAGTGAAGGTATTTTTCTAGAATAAAAGCCTTCATTAACCATCTTAAAATTTGAGTAATGAAATATTTAAGGCGTTTTTCATTAGAAAATGTCTTTAATAATCTCAAATGTTTTTAAAAAGAAATTATTGAAGGTATTTGTTCTAAAAAAATACCTTCAATAATTATATACATAAATTAAATGAAATTAGTAAAGGCATTTTTCTAGAATAAACGCATTTACTAACTATCTTAAAATTTGAGTAGTGAAATATTGAAGGTATTTTTCACTGAAAAAAGTTTTTAATAATCAAATATTTTTTTAAAAAAATTATTGAAGGCATTTGTTCTAAAAAAATACCTTCAATAATTATATATAAAATTTAAAAAGAATCAGTGAAGGTATTTTTTTAGAATAAATGCCTTCACTAACCATCTTAAAATTTGAATAGTAGAAGATATTTTTCACTGAAAGATGCCTTTAATAATCTCAAATATTTTTAAAAAAAATTATTGAAGGCGTTTGTTCTAAAAAAATACCTTCAATAATTATGTACAAAATTAAAAAAGAACAGTGAAGCCATTTTTCTAGAATAAACACCTTCACTAACTATCTTAAAATTTAAGTAGTGAAATATTGAAGGTATTTTTCATTGAAAAATGCCTTTAATAATCTTAAATATTTTTTTTTTAAAATTATTTAATGCGTTTGTTCTAAAAAAATACCTTCAATAATTATGTACATATATTAAATGGAATCAATGAAGGTATTCTTTTAAAATAAACACATTCACTAACCATTTAAAAATTTGAGTAGTGGAATATTGAAGGTATTTTACACTTTTAATAAATTCCTTCAAAAAATAAAGTGAATTAGTCAAGGTGTTTTTCTTGAATAAACTACTTCAATAACCCCTTAGAATTTTATTTGTGTAACATTAAAGGCATTTTGTACAAAAGACGCCTTTAATAATCTCAAACAATTTAAAAAAAAATTATTGAATACGTTTTTAGTAGAAAATCACATTCACTGATATTCACAAATAAAAATGAAGAAATTATTGAAGGCATATTATGCAAAAAATACCTTCAATAAATACATCATAAGAATTAAATGAAATTATTAAAGTGTTTTTGGGCGTAAACACCTTTAATAATCTCAAATAATTCTACTATAACTCTGTTGAAGATGCCTATAATATATTCAAAAAATATTTAGGAGAAAATTATTGAAGACATTTTTCTTAGTAAACGCCTTCAATTATCCGGTACCATAAAATTATCCCCAAATTTAGCACATCCAATCACCAACTTCAAGCTTCATCTTCATTATTTAACTATTTCTTTTTTCAGACCAACTATAATTTACTTTCCCTTTCTTTCAGCTTTTAGTATTTGAGCGTTGTCTTTTAGGCAAAAAATACCTTCAATAAATACATCATAAAAATTAAATGAAATTATTAAAGGTATTTTTGGGGCGTAAACACCTTTAATAATCTCAAATAATTCTACTATAACTCTGTTGAAGACGCCTATAATATATTCAAAAAATATTTAAAAGAAAATTATTAAAGACATTTTTTTTAGTAAACGCCTTCAATTATCCGATCCAATAAAATTATCCCTAAATTTAGCACATCCAATCACCAACTTCAAGCTTCATTTTCATTATTTAACTATTTCTCTTTTCAGACCAACTATAATTTACTTTCCCTTTCTTTCAGCTTTTAGTATTCGAGCATTGACTTTTAGAACCCTATTTCAACTATTCATTAGTTATTTACTTTAGCTTTTACTTCATTCAACTATTCATTCAACTTTTGTAATTCGTAATTTTTTTTGTTTAAATAATTTTCTCCAAAATCCACCTTCCTCACATACCCATTTGTAACCCATCATCCACTTCCCTTTTCGTTTCATTTTTTTTTCCTTTTTTAGGTTTCCTTTGTACCTATTTTACCTTATTTTTACCCCAACTATAAATTCTCTTAGGTACTGTCTACGTTAGTAATAGAGTTTTAACATTCATAATATCAAGTAGCTGATAAAATACTTCATAACAAAGAGTTCTCATTTTCTATAAGTACTGGTCTTGTTATTATCTTTTGTTTAAAACATAATAAACTTAAGTATTTTACATGTTCGGTTTCATATAAATTATTTATATGCATTTAGTCGGATAATGTAGTAAGTACTAAATGGATAAGAATTGGAAGTAAAAGTTAAGATTAAATCGAGAATACAGAGATGGAGTGGAAAATTTTTTTAATTTTGCATTTGAGAAAACAAGTGAAGATAATATGATATTATGTCCATGTGTGAAGTGTGCTAATATTGATTGAAAAATACGTCAAGTTATTTTTGAACATTTAATTTGTATTAGATTTCTCTCGGGATATGTTAATTGGTATTTTCATAAAGAGTTTGTACCGTCAAGGTCTTTCACTAGAGTTCATTCAACTTCAAGGGCTCCCAAACACTAACATGATCCTTTTATAGCAGATGACATTAAAGGCATGTTGTGAGATGCTTTTAGCATTCATAACCAACATTTTCATAATCATTCTCCCCAAAATGATGGATTTAATCAGTTCAATGTTGAAATGAATGAATTTGGTGAACTTAGGATAGGTGTACTTGACCAATAATCTAGAAGAGAAGCATCAAAGTTTTATAGGTTACTTGAAGATATGAATGAAGAACTTTATGAGAGATCAAAGCATTCAAGGTTATCTTTTTGTGTTCATTTTTTTAACTTGAAATGCTTATATGGATGGACGAAAAACTCTATAACTTTATTATTAGAGTTTATGAAAGAAATGTTTCCTTTTGTAAAATTTTTTGAATATTGTAAGGAATCAAAGAAGATGATCAAGAATTTAGGTCTCGAATATGAGAAAATTCATAGTTGTCCCAATGATTGCATGTTGTATTAGAGTGATAGAAAAAATCAAGAATCTTGTTATTTATATGGTATTTCTCGTTGGGTGGACAAAAACCCTGATGAAAGGTTAAATGAAGATGGTGATGAGGTCTATGTAAAAAAAGAAGCCTGTTAAGATTTTACATTATTTGTCATTAATACCAAGACTTCAACAACTCTTCATATCTTTCAAAACTACAGATTCAATGTGGCATCATGAGAAACGGATAGATGATGGATCATTAAGGCATCCTGATTCTTTAGCATAAAAATCATTTCATTCTAGGTTTTCAGACATTGTATTTGATCCTCAAAATGTTATGCTTAGACTAGCATCTGATGGATTTAACCAGTTTAAAATGATGAGTACTTTTAATAGTACTTAGCTAGTTGTATTGATTTTTTATAATTTATCACCATGGATTGCCATGAAGCAATAATTATTTATATTATCTATGATAATTCTTGAAAAAAAAGGTCCGGATAATGATATAAAAATTTACTTACAACCTCTTATTAAAGAGTTAAAGCAATTATGAGAAAGAGTTGAAACCTATGATGCATAAAAAAAAAAGAGAACTTCAATATGTGTGCTGCTTTATTATGGACTATCAACAATTTTTTTATTTATGCAAATTTATCTAGTTGGAGTACAAAAGATTGTTATGCTTGTCCATATTGTGTTGTACAAACATGTTCAAAGTGATTACCTAATGGTATGAAGTTTTGTTATATGGGACATCATTGATGGTTAGATGATAATCATTAATTTAGATTCTAAAAATATCTCTTTGATAGAACTGAAGAGTTACGGAGATCGTTTTTACCCATTAATGGGTCTAATATCTTGTCAAAGTTAAAATATATTAATTTCACTTATGAAAAAATGACTCCATCAAGAAAAATAGTAAGGGACATTTTTTAAGGTGTCTAGCTTCATATTACGCGAATTGGTGATACTGATACTGAAGTTGATGATTTTGATGTTCAAAGCATTGAAGAGGATAATAAAGAAGATGACCCCGATGAATCTGAGTTGTAAAAAAAAAGAAGCATCTTTTTTGACTTACCTTATTGGGAATATAATTTATTATGCCATAACCTTGATTTGATGCACATAGAGAAAAATGTTTGCAAAAAATTTTATCGAGACAATTTTTAATATGAATAGAAGATCAAAAGATGACTTAAAGAGTCAGCTTGACCTAGTTGATATGAGGATTTGCCGTGACCTCCGAAGTTGCTTCTTAATGGCAAATATCAATTGCCTGCTACTTATTTTGGGATTTTTAAAGCTAAAAAAGATATGTTTTGCAAGGTTTTGAAAAATGTCAAAGTTTTGAATGGCTATACATCAAATATATCGAGACATGTGAATCTAAAGGAGCAAATATTTTTTTCATTGAAGTCATATGATTATCACATTTTGATGCAAGATTTACTTCCAATTGCTTTATGTTCATTAATGCCAAAGTAAGTCATTTCTGTGGTAATTGAATTGAGTAACATATTTAAATCTTTATATGGGAAATGTATGAATAAAGAAGAGCTTGACAAATTTTAAGATCAAGTCGTAATTACTTTATGCCATTTAGAGAAAAATTTCCCTCCAAATTGATGCATTTGGTTATCCACATTTCATATGAAGCAATTATAGTTAAAAAGATATATGACTAATGTTTTATGCGATAGATTTTTGTAGAGGTTAAAGTCTTATTATCATAACAAACGCTATCCAAAAGGTTCTATTGCTGAAAGATATTTAACAGAAGAGTGTATAATATTTTATTCTCGTTATTTGGAAGATGTTGAAATGAGATTTAATAAATCATCAAGAAATATTGGTATACAGCATACTGACTCTACCTACAGTTATCTTTTTCAAAGTTTTGGACAACCAATAGGCAAAGCTGAAATGGCAGAGTTTGATGATAAATCTTGAGCACAAACGTATCGATATGTTCTTTTTCATCATGACTCTATTGAATGATTTCGCATGTAAGTTTTTTAACAAGAAAATTATTTATTACATTAAGCATAATTTATATGTTTTTTATTATTAATACTTTATCATGATACTTTGTAGTGAGTATAGAAATAATTTGAGAGCTCTTGCACATTATTGATGATGAAACCCTCAAGAGCTTGATAAGTTGTTTGTCGAAAACTTTCATGAATGGTTAGGAGTAACTGTA
The DNA here is from genome assembly GCF_047325235.1 of Durio zibethinus. Taxonomy (NCBI): domain Eukaryota; kingdom Viridiplantae; phylum Streptophyta; class Magnoliopsida; order Malvales; family Malvaceae; genus Durio; species Durio zibethinus. The sequence goes on from NC_143172.1 coordinate 22,737,440, forward strand.
GGTAATGCCATACTTTCCATTATGAGAAATCTATATAGAACACTTACGGTATAACTAACATTATTGACATATATATTTATTCACTTTTATAGGTTTAGAGTGGAAGGCTTGTTAGTGAAAAGGTAAAGTGTCTTTCATAAAGTCTGAATAGGATTGTGAAATGATACAAAGGTTTCATCATCAATGGATTTAGATTTCACTTTAAATCCCTGAGAGATTTAAAAGTACATAAAATTCAGGAGTTGTTGTTACTTCATCAATTGCTAGCTATGCTAGTACTAGGGACACAAACCATTTAGAAGAAAATATTGACTATTATGGCATGATTAATGACATCATTAAGTTGGATTATTATGACAAGTGAAAAGTTATCTTATTTTGGTGTGATTGGACTATGTAAATAGTGTGAGAGGTATTAAGAAAGATCAGTATGAATTTACACTTGTGAATTTTTTTCGATTAATTTACGCTGGACAACAACTTATCGATGAACCTTATGTTTTTTCATCTTAAGTCAAACAAGTTTTTTATTCTGAAGATCCCAAAGAATTGGGTTGTTTTGTTGTTCTTTGAAACGCACCTAAAGACTTATTTGATATGGGGTTAGATATAATAGATGATATTGAACATGAAACTGAATGTTATCCTTTTGCTGAACAAAACTTGGATGAAAATATCTCCAATACCTACGCTCAATGGGTCCGAAAAAATGTTAATGAAGATATTTATGAACCATGATGGATCATCTATATTTTATAATTCGAGTGTTTAAGACAAAATGTAGTAAATGATTGTATGTAATTAATGTCACATTTGCTATTGTATATTTATTGTATTGTAAATCATACATTATCTTTTGATTTAATTAAATCGATATGTTTTTTATATATCGTAGGTTATGATTTCTTAACTTCTCATGTCTTTATATATGTTCTAAACTAATATCTTTTATATATTCGCTTTTATGATGCAGGTAAGCTATAATGTGAAAGAGTAGATTAAAAGGAATGCATATAAGATATATTAGTTCAGAATCATCTGCGGCACCTATTGATATTGGTTATGGACTAAATCTTTTGGAGGGGAATGAACGTACTATTAGACCTAACTCAGTCACTTCTAACCCTTTAACTGATATTGAATCTGGCAATACAGGAAATCCAAGTTTAGATAGTATCTCGTCAATTGATTATGTTTTAAATTTGAATGCATGTATCATATACCCTATATTTAGAATTCGATTATAATGATAAAAGTATTACCATTTTACAATTTATTTTTTATTTTTTACAGTGATAACAATGGTCAACGGAAGACCAGAGGTCAGACAAATTTGAAGAAATTATTTGCATTACCTTCGAAAAGAGTGTATTGTAGTGTCTACAAACTCTAATAGACAATTAATTGGTGAAGAGGCTTAACTATTGACTAGATTTCTAGGCATGCTTGCCCGTAATGGAATGAAATTACCTATTCATTATGAAACATGGCATAAAGTTCTAGCAAAAGTTAAGGCCGATGCGTTAAACTTTATTAAGGTATTAGTATAATTAATTACATATAAAAAATTAATTATGTTAAATTTGGTTTATTGATTAAAACTTTTCTTTTTGTATTATTACAGTCAAGATTTGTACTTAAAATACCAACTTCATTTGTGCTTAAGTCATTGGAAAAGAAATTGAAAGATTATAAGCATAATTTAAAGAATAAGTATTTCGATTGAAATATTAATTTAGAGGCGATGATGAAAAATCTACCTCGTAATGTGATTAGGTGGCAATATGAACAATTAGTTAGATTTTTGTTCTCAAGAAAATGAGAGGTACTAATTTATAACTTTGTATAGTAGAATGAAATAATGAAAGTGTTTTATGCTTTAGTTGGTAATATTTGTATTTCTACCATATACACAATTATTTTGTATGAGAGGAAAGAGAACATATTGGGATTGATAGCAGAAAATAATAGAAATATAGCTACACAAGTGGATCAAAAAGTTTTGTAAGAAAGCAAAAAGAAATAGTAAGTTTGTGATTTTAAACTTATTCCAATGAATGAACTTTTTGTGTCATTAAAAAGTAAATATGCAAATTAATAGTTATTGTTTTGTTTTAATAGTTTTGATAGTTTCAATACACGATATTAAACTTATCGAAAGTTTTGAACTTAGTTGACATGGATGATAGGTATGAAAAAGTTATCATTTACATCTATTTAGGTTAAAATAAAAATTTGTTGTTATTGTTCTATTTAAACAGTTTGGATAGCTTCAATACTTGATATTAAACTTGCCTGATTGATTGAACTTGGTTTTTACGATTGATATGGGTGAAAAAGTTATCGTTTATATCTATTTTAGACTATTTTTGCCTTTAAAAGGCAAAATTACAAATTAAAATTTTGGATGGCTTTCAACAGTTTGAATGGCTTCAATCCATGATATTAAACTTGTCTAAATAATTGAATTTGGTTGTCATGATCGATGTGTATAATGCCAAAATACTTTTATTGTTTGCGTCTGTTTAAGATTATTGTGTTGTGAAGAGGTCAAAATATAAATACGTGATATTAAAATTATTCAACATTTTTGAACTTGATTGATAGCATGTTATACATGAATAAGTTGCAGTTAATATGTATCCTATCAAATAACATATGTTTTTGTATAGGAGATTGAGATAGGTGGTAAAATTGGACATGTGAAACTTTTTCGCTTAACATACACAAAAAATGAATCTTACATTAATGTCAAAACACAAGAAATTATGGTAATTTGTAACATCTATTTTAACAGAAAGTAAATATTTACTATTTTTAACATATTATCAATTAATCATTAAACTTAATAGTTGTATATGACTAATTTACAAGAGAAAATGACTGGTGAGATTGAAGTAACATTTGATGGTTCTCTCAACATACAAGAATTGAAAATTTGAATATTCATAAAAGTTACTGGAAAAGAAAGGTATGAATGGGTCTGAGGCTTTGGATTGGGTCCAACACCATTTACCTACTATGAACGTAGCTTTCAGCAATTTACATTTTAACAAGTCAGTCTTCGCAAGATATTTTGATATTAAGAGAAGAGTTGTAAACTATGCAACAATATTTTCAGCAATTGAAAGCAAACTGGTCTGAGGCTTTAGATTAGGTCCAACACCATCTACCTACATGAACGTAACTCTCAGTAATTTACATTTTTAGTAAATCAGTCTTCGTGAGATATTTCGATATTGAAAGGGGAGTTGCAAACTATGCAACAACGTTTTCAGCAATTGAAAGCAAAAAAAAAAAAACAGAAGCATGCCAAAATTGAAGAAAAACATGCTAAATTATGATACAAATGCCATCAAAGTAATAATATTTTTTTGATAAAAACATCACTAAATTAACGACATCTCAAAGATAAAAACGTTGCTAAAATAGCGACGTTTTCTAGATACAGACACCATTAATAAAGCAACGTTTTCTAGATACAAACACCGTTATATTAACGGTGTTTTCTAGATTTAAATGTAGCTAATATAGCAACATTTTTCATATACAAATACTGCTAATATAACAGCGTTTTATAAAAAACTTTATTATTTTTCATGACACGTGTATAGTCGGCACTTTGATTAGCACTTTTCCCAAACGTAGTAAATCTTTTAGTAGCATTTATAAACGTCGCTAAATGTTAAAAAAAACACCACTAAAAACCTAAACCCCTGTAGTGTATATTACATAAAAATGAGATTTGGATCTATTTGATTGGTATTTTTATAGTTGGCTGTTGAATTGGGCACGACCCAATCTTTCTTGAAATCAATTATCCTAAAGTTGAGTTTTTTTTTTCTAATTACTTTTTTTTTGTTCAACTATTAATTACTATCTTGATTCTTGGAACTTAAAATATACTTAAGTGTAGAGATGGTAAAAGTTTCTATTCATGTCTAATATATTACTACAACTTTTTGGGTATAAGAAGCAAGCCTACATCTTTACTTTTATCAAAATTATATTAATTTTCTTTACATGAATAAACTATATATGTAATATATTATTTAAATATGATATGTTGATTGCTTTCACAATTATGCCAAGATTGTTATCATCTATAATGAACTTTATTTGAAAAGACTAATTGCTATTGATTAAACAATATTTGCAACTCATTAGTTTGGTTTTTTAGTGAAGTACTCTTCAAAAATACAACTAAATGGTCTTTGGTTAAGTTGTTAAGAAATATTTTATACAAATGAATAATATGGAATATAAGCTTTAGGAAATATGTGGTGTGGGTTAACAAATATTTTTTTCATATCTTGTTTGATGATTAATAATTCTAATTTAGTTGATAAGTCATAACCAGTTAATTCATGAACCAAATTAATAATCTTGATCTTATATCTTAATATTAATTTGTATATCATAAGCCTATATTTTTATTTCTATAAAAATTTATTATTTAAAAGGTGTTTGAAATCTTTTAAAAGATTTACAAAAAACTGAGTTTCTTATCTATACGTACATTTAAATCTATCCCTTCTTTTCGATTAAAATCAAATCAATTTTGAGATTAACAATAATTTGAAGCTTAATTTTGTATTTTACTATTGTATAAAAGCCATCCCTTTTTCCCTTATTCACTCTATCTTTCCTATGTTATCGCTATATACTCAAAAATGGTGAAAAAAAATTCATGAAAGTAACGATAGGTCACATTCGCAAAAAATGGTGTAATAGAAAATAATGGCCATGACAAAGCATTATTACTGCTACCACCATTTCTCCTTCAAAACACCACGTATCAGAAATTCAAAATTTATCATTTTTTTCATTAAAAAAAATCCAACAAATATATAATCACTAATCGATTAAAAAACAAACCTAAGATTTACATCAAACAACTCAGCCTAAATCAATCAAGAATTCATGATCAAAGAATAAATTTTAGAAGTTAAGTACAAGCAAAAACTTGTTAAAAAAAGAATTTTGCTTTAAACCCCTTATCTCCAAACATTCACCCATGGTCACTAAGCTTTTTTATCTTGAAAATTGAAAGAAAGAAAAATATTCTAAAGTCTAAGTTTCAAAAATGAAGAGTTGTTGTGAATCACGACTGTGAGCTTATGATTTGTAGGTTGATTTAGGAAAAAATAATGAAGGAATGGGTTAGAATGGTTTGACACTTGAAAGATGGGAGACTTGAGAGGATCATAAAAACTAGAGAGAAAAAAAAGGATAAGAGAATGGATAGTGAAACAAAGGAATTATTTTAGAGAGAAGTATAGGAGGCTAAGTGGATGGGTAGGTATTAAAGAATCTATACACTATATATAAAAAAAATCCTAAAGGATTTTAAAATCACCATATGTCCAGTATTTTGTTTAATTTTTTAGCAAAAAATTACTTGGGTTAGGGAGAGCAATAGTTAGACAAGCGGTGTTTTGCCAACTCTATTCTACATAGAGATATTTTTTCCCCTTTGCTTTCCTTTGAATCCTTTCTTTTTCCCTTCATCACTCCCAATGCCTTCCTTTTTCTCTTCTTTCTAACTCTTTTTAACACAATAGCACTACACCAAACAAATAAAATAAATCTATCAACAACTCTATACCTCTATAATTTATGACAATGGCTCACCAAAGTTTTGATCGCTTAACCTATGTTGGTACGTGCCATTGAATCAAAATCTTCATAAATAAAGAAAAAAACAATAAGCTTTCGTTTTAGCCTGTTCATTTTCATTGTGGCTTCTATTGATTTTATGGATTTAGTTCTAAAAAAGTTTTAGAGTAAACCATCAGCCAAAGGTAAAGAAGGAGCATGTGGGACCTGCATTCCAACTCAAACAACAACCAAAACAGGAATGATGTGATGGGCCGTGAAACCAAGAAGAAGAGGTCCTAGTGGACAGATTATGAGTCGAAGTTGGTAATTCACTCCCTAATTTCATGAAAGTATCTAATTTGACCCTGAAATTCAAACTTTATATAGTAAGTTGCCAGAGATTAGAAGGATGTTGCATTCTGGATTGCCTTTGGATGATAGACTTAAAGAAGGTAGGTCTCTTTCACCTGATCTTTCAAAGAATAGGGACTTGCATGTTTTAGTTGAAGCTGAAACACAAGAATCATTTGATGTTGTTGAAGCAATCATGGAAAAGCTTTTGTAGCCTGTTGATGATGTATTGAATGAGCATAAGAGGTTTGACTTTTGTTTTTCTTTTCTTTTTCTTTAAATATGCTTATACAATATATACAAAATTAAAAAAAAAAAACTCGGGCGGAGCTGGGGCCGCTCACTAGCAGAAATAAATTGAAAGTATTTTAAGTTTAGATTTTAGAGAAATTTATAGGTGTGGACAAGTTTAGTGAGATCAAATGTTATATTCAATTCAGTCTTTCAAAGTCAACTCTAAGTTAGATGAATTCAACTTTATGTGGATGGAAATCATTTAATCATGTTATTTAAATTAAGTTAGCATCTAATTGGCATATGTACAATATGATGAATCATCTTACTTAAGTTTAGTATATATGCCAATTGAATCATGGCATAGTGCCACCACTTGGATTAATATTAGCCCAATAATTAATAATTTGTTTTATAATTGATGATATATTCTAATGCTATACGTTATCAAAATATCATAAATGATGCGAAGTGATGGTTTTTTTTTTTTTACATATGACTTTTTTAATTGGTCAAAATTGTAAAAAGAAAATTAAAAAAATTATTAATGATTTTTTTTACTTGTATGTCATAAAAATGTATATTTAATTTTCAAGATTTTTATATTTTTAATTTATACACTATATATAAAAAGAATCTCAAAAGATTCTAAAACCACCATGTATCTAATTTTTTGTTTAATTTTTTAGCAAAAAATTGCTTGGGTTAGGGGGAACAACAGTTTGACAAGTGGTGTTTTGCTAACTTTACGCTACACACAGATATTCTTTCCCCTTTGCTTTCCTTTGAATCTTTCTTTTTTCCCTTTAATCACTTTCAGTGCCTCCCCTTCTCTTTCTTTCTAACTCTTTTTAACACAACAACACTACAACAAGCAAACAAAATAAATCTATTAACAACTCTATACCACTATAATTTATGGCAATGGCTCACCAAAGTTCTAATCGCTTAACCTCTACTGGTACGCACCATTGAATCAAAATCTTCGTAAATGAAAAAAGAAAAAAAAAGCTTTTTTTTTTAACCTGTTCATTTTCAATGTTGCTTCTATCAATTTTGTGAATTTAGTTCTAAAAAAGTTTTAGAAGAAATGTTTAACCAAAGGTAAATGAGGAATAGGTAGGACCTATCTTCTGACTCAAACAACAACCAAAGTGAGAATGATGAGATGGGCAATAGAACCAATAAAAGAAAGTCTCGATGGGCAGATGATAAGCCGAAGCCAGTAATTCAGCTCTTTGATTTCATGAAAGATTTTACTAGAGGTATCTAATTTGACCTTGAAATTCAAACTTTGAATAGTAGGTTGCTAGAGATTAGAAGGATGTTGCAATTTGGATTGCCTTTAGATGATAGACTTGAAGGAGCTAGGTCTCCTTCACCTGAACCTTGAAAGAATAGGGACTTACATGTTTTAGTTAAGGCTAAAACACAAAAATCACTTGATGTTATTGCAGCAACGTGGAAAAGCTCTTGTAGCCTATTGATGAAGTATTGAATGAACATAAGAGGTTTAACTTTTATTTTCCTTTCATTTTCTTTAAACATGCTTATACAATATTTACAAAATTAAAAAAGAAAAATAGGGGAAGCCGGGGCTACTCATTAGTAGAAATAAATTAAAGGTATTTAAGTTTAGATTTTAAAAAAAATTGTAAGTGTGGATAGGTTTAGTGAGATCGAATGTTATGTTCAATTCATTCTTTCAAAGTTAACTCTAAGTTAGATGAATTCAACTTTATATGGATGGAAATCGTTTAATCAAGTTATTTAAACTGAGTTAGCATTTAATTGGCATATGTACAATATGATGAATCATTTTACTTAAGTTTAGTGTATATCCCAATTGAATCATGGCATAGTGCCACCACTTGGATTAATATTAGCCCAATAATTAATAACTTGTTTTAGGGTAAATTACATATATATATATATAATGTGGTTAAATACGATTTGAGTTTGTCCCCTAAGATTTAAAATGTGACACTTGACTACTTTATGATTTATTTTATTGTATTTTTACCCAAAATCATTACTTTTTTCCTTTTTTTAATTTTTTTTCATCTTCTTTATTTTTAGTTCATCTTCTCTCTCTACAATTCATATTTTTTCTCTAAAATTAGATGAATTTTCTCTCTAAACAATTAAACCCAAAACCATCAAAAAACACTTCTTCACAAACCAGAAAAGCAATCTCAAACCAAGACTCAAAATTTTGAGTTTGCTATTGGATATTCTTGTTAATGGTATTCTTTGGCTATGTTGATTATTCATGGTTGAGACTTTCAATTTTTTTACTTCTTTGTTTGTATGCAAATTTTAGGTTTTATGTCTCTTTGGGAATGCAATTTTTGCTATTAGAAATTGTATCAAGCATCAAACAAACAATCAATTTATATTCGACAGCCACACCAATTTTCAGGGACAACCATCAACAAACCCAGAAACCCAAAAACCTATAAACAAATCTAGCACCCACTATAAAAACTCACAGAACTTGAATCCACCTTGAATTACTCACACACAGTAAACCCATAAAACAACCACAAATCCACATAATAGCCACAATAGCTCATCAACAATAAGGTTTTTTTTTTTTGTGAGTTTTGGTTTGAATTTTTTGAAAATTTCTAGGTTTTTAAAACAAAGACGAAAAAAAGAAAAAAGAGAAGATCAATTGACCTCACACACCATAATAGTATACTTTTCTAATATTTGATCCCCTATTTGCTGAACATTGTGAAGAATTCATGCTTCTAGCCCAATTTTTCTTTGAAAAGTTTGAATTTGAGAAAAAGCAAAATATATGTATATAGGGAAAGAACTAGAGTTTATTAATTAGGCGCTAATGGCATTAATGAAAACTAACAGAATGTCACTGATACACAGTTCAATATGGTTAAGTGTCACTTTTTAAATCTCAGGGGACAAACTCAAATCATGTTAAACCTCATGGTATATTTATGTAATTTACTTTTTGTTTTATAATTGATGATATATTCTAATGTTATACATTATCAAAGGATCATAAATCATGTGAGGTGATGCTTTTTTTTTTCTTTTTACATATGACTTTTTAATTGGTCAAAATTGTAGAAAGAAAATTTTAAAAAAGTATTAATGATTTTTCTGACTTAGATATTATAAAAATGTATATTTACTTTTCAAGATTTTTATAATTTTAATTTATTTTTAACTAAGTTACAAAAAGTCTGAATTTATATGAATATAATCATATTTTTAATATCATTTGGATATTTAATGTATTTAAAACACAAGTACCTTGATTGAAATTTCACTAATCAAATAAAGGTGATATTTTTATTTCTTTTGAGAATGTATATGTTATATTTTTAGAGATTAATTATAAAAATATAAGTTAATTTTATCCTTTCAATTATAATTTTATGATAAAGAAAAACTAAGTTTACATATTAAATTATTAAGTTTATATACATTGAGAGGTTCAATTTTTTTAGAATACCATTATGTATGTTGTTACTACTGATATTGTCAAAATTTGATTTCTAATAGCATATATAATCATGAAAATATAATTTTAAATTTTTTTTCAAATTTTTATAGTTTTTTAAATAAAATATGTTGATTTTTATGGATAAAGTAATAATTTAATTTTTAAATAGTAATATTTGAAATAGAAAATATAATATATTTATTTGTCCAGTGCTATGCACGAGTTTAAGTTTTGTCTTATTAAAATTAGATTTTTAACAACATATATGACCATAAAAATATAATTTTTTTTTCAAAATTATATGGCCTTTTTTAAATAAAAATACATTGCTTTTTTTTAGGATAAAGTTATGCTTTAAGTTTTAAACAGTAGTATTTATAACAAAAAATATAATATATTTACATGTTTCGACCACGGGTTTAAACTAGTTATTATTCATCAACTTCAATCATTCCTGTCGATTTCATGTAAAATGAGTGATTAACGCATGAGTTAATCATGAAATCATCTTAATTTAATTTATTTTTTTATTAGAATGTTGTCCCCCCTTTTGCCATCCATTTTTCTTTTTGTCATACATGTTCTTCTTTTTTTTTTTTTCAAAGTCTCCATGTCTATACAAGAAAATCCTCTTCATTCAAATTTTCTACACCAATTTTGCTTTCCTTGTAATTAATGCCTAGTATGAGGAAAAGGCTTGTATCTAGTTTGGCAAACTAGTCCAAGTACCTTTGAAATTTAGGTCAAACTTAAAATATTTATGTTCTTCTAATTGATTTCTTTAATTAATTATTATTTAATCATCAAGTACATTTTAACTTGGAATGAATGGAATTGGATCGGTTTGGATAAGATCAATTGGATTTAGGTCAAACTTTGATTTTGTGATAGAAATCAAGTGACATTGAAATTTAGGTTAAACTTTGTAATTGATTTCTTTATAAAAGACATATTAACTTAATTGATTTATTTGTGTATGGTTTTTTTTATGTATATTTATATTTAATTCGGAGGGTTCGATTTTGGTGTGAAATGTGAACTAATGAAGCAACTTAAAAAGGAAGGACGCTTATGTGGACTGACGGAAGCCGGAAGGTAAGGAATGGGACCCATGCGCTTGGCATCCCTTTTAAGATAGGAATAAGGATAATTTTTTTTAATGTTATTTATTTATAAGAAAACGAAAGTGCGAAAAGGGCGGTCCGTATTAGATAGGAATTGGAGATTGGAATTTTTGCCACTTCATCGTTTCTCCTACTTTTTCCTCCTTTATCTCTATTACTCATTAGAATTTTTCTCCCACTTTTCTTACTCTATCTCTATTACCCATTAGAATTTTTGCAATTTGAATCTCAACGGGTGAAGTAAGTTTGGCACCATCATCAAGGACTCCAGGGGTATAAAGCACTTCAAGCCCTTGGATCATTGATTCAGGATAACTATAAAAGATTAAATCATAAATCACAACATAACTCTATAATATTATTAAATACTGTAAAAATTTTGTTTGAACAAAAAAATTTAAAAAAATTACACTTGAGTCGGTTGTCAATATGTGATATGAACGAAGCACCTAAGTTGAAGTTACATTTGCACTTTAGCAAGTATATAAGGAAAGTAGGGAGCTCGCAGCTAACACCATTAATTTTGGTCAAAATATGATATACTATGAAATGATATGTAGTCTAGAGAATTGAAAAAAGTAAGCAAATTGAAAGAAAATTCTAATAGAAGCTTCATTGACACAATACCATAAACACCTTAAAGACATAATTGTTATGGCACCAATCTTGGACGACAATAGAAACACTTGGCCAGAATATTTGGAAACGCAGTCAAGAGGCTGTAGCATTAGTCTCAAAACAATCTGAAACCAAATGAAAGATAAAAACAACATCGCATAACATTTGAATCACCATTTAAACCAAGTCTTGAAAAACAAAGGATCTTAATGTTTAAATGTACTAAGAAATTATACAAAATTTTCAAGTTAGTTTACCACTTGGGCTTCAAGTTTCAGAAATTGCAGTGAGAAATAGAGCAAGAGACGAAGATAAGCAGTGGATTGGATTAAATTGTGAAGATAATGGGCTACTGGTGAAAATCTGTTAATTCTAAATAGTGGATAGCATTCTCTCCCTAACATGGTAGTTGTTGGATGGGACAGCATTTAAAGATCCTTGTCCCTACATTTTATCTGCATTGGACTCCGTAACGGATCGATTGACCTCCATTTCATCCCAAATTACATCTCTGCCACTCTTATCATTTTAAATACACATTAAAATAATCCATTATCATATTGTTTCAACTTTGAGCCCCATAAATAGTAAATAGTATTTCTTTATTTATTTATCTATTCATTCTAACATTCTTTTCTAATTTCTTATTTTAAAAAATTACATATATATATTTTTAATACCATAAAGAGCATCATCAAATTTCGCTTTCACCTCATTTTTGTCATTAGATAATTTTAAAAGTACATTCCCTTGTAATTATGGATATATAAAACATCCCTCATAAAAATATATATTTCGATATATGAGATGAGTATCGTATTTTTTTTTTATTTGTAATTTTTTATATTATATTCATTTATATATTTATACTTAACAGATATTTTAAATAAATTCATATTACTATTTCAATAATTTAATAAGTATAAATAATCTTTATTTTATATTTTTTAAAAAATAAAAATAAAGTTTTTTTAATTTTTTTGCATATTTACATAATTTTTATAAATATATTTTTAAAATATACTATATTACACCTAATTAATTTAAAATAAAATTTTATATGATTAAATAAAAATTTATTTACTATATATATATATATATATATATATATATAAAACATGTATGGATGTAATGCCTGTCCGCGTTTCTATATTTAATAAAAGCTTTAAAATCATATTCAATCCTTTTCACGTGTCAAAAATTTAATATTCATTTCATGTCATTAAAAAAGTTAAATTCTTTATTAAATATTAATAAAATTAATATCTCTACATGAGAATTGAAACCTGATCAATAAAAAAAATTCTTTTATGATTCATTCCACTAATTATGAAGTTTAAATATGCTGACAGCTATTCTAAAACCATAAAATTTATAACAATCAATCATTTATCGTTATAAAATTTAAATGCGCATTATCATTATCTCAATAGAAAAGAAAAAAAAAAGTTGTTAATGCAAAGGCGGCATATGATCGAATCGGATTAGGATTGAGTTGCATTGTTTCTGATTAGATTATTTTGAATAAAAATTTTAATTATTTGTATTTCAAATTATTTTGGATTTGAATTATATTAAATTTGGGTTAAGAAATGATTGGATCATTTCAAGTTTAGGATCAAGTTATGTTTGAATCAAGCAAAATTGGATCATTTCAGTTGTGAGATCATTTGTAGATCAATTTTATGTTTGAATCATTTTGGGTTTGACTCATTTAGATTTTAGATTTTTAAATTTGAAACTCAAATTATTGGATTTAATTAGAGATATAAATGATTCACCAATCTTCATACACTATTCAAGTTTGACTTAATAAAATTTAAATTTAACTTAATCATTATCGAACTAAACTCAAGTAATTCGACTTATTAAGTGGGTCAAATTTAAATATCATAATATTTAACTTGAGTAATTTGTAATATTTATATTTTAATATATATTTTGATTATTTTATTTAAAATTACTATTTTACTCTCAACATATCAATTCGAGTTATAAGTCGAATATAAATAATTGAGTTAAAGTATGAGCACATTTTTTATTTAATAAATAAATCTAATTGAAAGAGTTTAAATAAATTAATTTTTATTTCACGTCGAGTTTGAATTTGAAAATTAAAACTTGATCAAGCTCAAATCAAGTTTTAGATAACAAATTATAAGTTGAGTTCGAGCTTTCACTATATTGACTCGCTCAATTACATCCCTAAATTTAACACTTTGGTTATTCATATTTAATTTGTTAACTTCTAAAATCAAGTAAATATAATTGAAAATCAAATAAATATAATTGAATTATATAAAAATTAAAATGTTAACGTTAAATGATTTAAAAGAACTATGCTAAAATTATGAAACTGTCACATTAAATATAAAATTAACTTTGTTTATGATAAAAATTTATTAAAAATCTCCTATTGACTAATATTTAATATTATTTTTAATATTTAATGTATTAACTATTAATTTGTTATTAATGATTTATTTTGATATTTTATACAATTATATTCATCAATAAATTAAAAATAAACAAATAATTATATAATTTAATCATAGAGTCACCATTAAAAAGTGCGATAATATAAAAAATAATACTATTGTTATTGATTACTTAATTAGCATAATAGTTAATCTTAAAATAAAAAAATCAAAATTACTTAGACATAATATTAATTTAATTTAAATAATTACTCTTTTGAATAGCAAATGGTACAAATGTACAACAAAAAATGAAGATGGCACAATTACCTATTGCCTATGCATGTTTTGACATATCTTGACTTATTGATTTGGTTTTAATTTTTAATTTTAAAGTATAACATTTGATTTTGAATGTTAATTTTATTTATAACAAAATCAATATAACTATAATTGTTATATGCAAATTATACTATATAATTTTTTTAATTTTGTTCATAAAAAACTTAAGAAGTTTATTTGTTTAATATTATTAATCTTAAAACTAATTACTTATATATTATAAGATTATTACATTTAACAATTAAAATAAATATTATTTTTTTACCTTTAAATTATATTTTGTTTAAAATTAGTAATTAATATTTAAATTTAATAGTTATTAATAAATAATAGTAAATTAATAAATTTTGATATATAATATTAAATTAATTAACTGATTATCTTTTGTCTTTTGATTTTTTTTTTGCTTCAAAAAGTAAAAGGTAAAATTTCAACAAAAACAAATTGAAACCTCTAATTTAATTACAAACCTATAAATCATGTCATAAGTTTGAATTAATTTGAATTTGGATCAATTTGATTTAAATCAATTTTAGTTGGAGTTAATTTCAGTTTGAATCAATTTGATTTGAATGAGGTTAGGTGTAAGTTAATTTAAATTATGATAAATTTGATCTTGAATCAATTTATATTCGGATCAACTTGAATTGGATTGTTGATTTTTTAATTAAATTGAATGAATTGAATTTGAATCAAACCAATGAAATAAATTTTTTTAATCAATTAAACGTTTGCTACCCCTATAAGTAGCCTTTTATTAATTTTATAATTATTATTTAGAAATAAATTATTGTAAATAAAGTTTTGGTTTGAGCTTATAAGGGCATATAAGGTGAAACAATTAGCAAATTATTATTTTTATAAAACTACCGTATCGAATATATATTTCCTGTAGTGGACATAAATCAGAAATTACACAAATTATTATGACATGAGGGTAGGATGGTAAAAGAAACAGTGAAAGGCAACGAAATTTGAGTAAATGCGGTTAGGCCGCTTATCTTATCCAACGAAAAGGAAATTAGTACTAGGAAAGTGATGGATGCCAGTATTGTGTCGTGCTATGCCAGAGGGGAAGCGGCTAAATGGGGAATGGCGGGGTCGAGCAGCCGC
This sequence comes from Durio zibethinus, assembly GCF_047325235.1. Taxonomy (NCBI): domain Eukaryota; kingdom Viridiplantae; phylum Streptophyta; class Magnoliopsida; order Malvales; family Malvaceae; genus Durio; species Durio zibethinus. The sequence goes on from NC_143172.1 coordinate 22,752,715, forward strand.
GTGCCTTGTCGGTTCACGCGCCCGATTCACTCACTACCTCCCATCCCTTCCCATGGCTCTCATCTTGCAACTCCTATAGCTGCTTAATAAAAAAAAAAAATTTGATTTTACATTCACAGCTCATCATGTCCCTACGTTTTCATAAACCTATCAAATCGAGGGATTGACCAATTAAAAACTTGATTTGCGTTACTTACTGTTTCATATAGTATCTACCACCACCCTTTTCATCTTCCTTGCCGCTCGTTATCGTTGATTGTTGCAATATTTTGTTAAATATTCATTACTTTCCGTTTTTTTTCAAATACGAAAGTCAATAATTTTTTTTTTTACAAAGAAAATCACAGCATGCAAAATTTTAAATTTAAAGTTACATCAATGGATATTATTTTTAATAATAATTATATAAATTAATTATTTTTAATCTTATGTGAATTTATTTTTAAATTTATTTCTCTTATAAAGTATGATCTTATTCGATTTTAAATTGATCAAAATTTAGAATGATAATAGGATATTAAAAAGTTTTAAATAAAAAAATTATATAAATTAATTAAATTAAATTTTGATTTCAATTAATAAATGATTTTAACTTCCAAATTAAGAAACAAATATTTAGAATTATCTCCTTCAATAAAAGTAACAAAGTAAATCATGAAATCTCCTAAGTTTTACCGCGTTAGGTGAATTCACTTTCTATTATTGAGTTTTTAATTATCAAAAAAATTATTGAGTTTTTATTTAATAAATTGTTTAGCTTTAAAATTGAATTATTTTTAACAACTTACAGATAAGATACGTTTACTCGTTTATCTTCATCTCACATAAGGAATATATAAATGACCAAAATTGCAAACTTGTGATTGCTTTTTTTTTTTTTTTTTTTCATCTCTTTTAATAATCTACCTAATACCATCATTTTTCATTCGAAACGACAATTTGTATTCTAAATGCAAGAGAATTATTTAAAATTTAAAACATCCATGCACTTTCATTCTTTATAGCAACTCAAAAACGTACAAGAAAAATAAAAAATTAATTTTATTTGATTGGCAGTTAATCCTATTCTTTCATTATTAAGTTATAAAAAAAAGTGAATGGACTATAATATTTTGATTTCATGATGAAAAAATATTTTAAAATCTTAAGTTCAAATGAGACAAAATATTTAAGTTTGGAGTAAAGAAAAATATTGAAAGAATTAAAATTTAAAATTATTATATATTTTTTAAAAAATTAATTGTACGAATTGATTGAATTAAATTAAAACATAATTATTTATTTATTTGGTTTAATTTAGTAATATTTTATATAAATATAATATTTGATTATTATTATTATTATTATTTTATAAACAGATAAATTTAAAAATATATACAAAAAGTGAAAGGAGGATAAGGATAAAAAAATTTGACAAGGAACGATAAAAAAGATAATCACTTTAAAACAAATTGTAATATGTAAGATAAGATTAGCCACATTGTGGGTTTGAAAAAAAATAATAAAAAAGTTGGAGTCCCGCAAAACGTGTTGATTGAGCACTTCTATTTTATTCTCAATTTGTTAAAATAAACGCTTAAAGAAAACCTTAACGGGATACATACGGATTTGGGATAATCACGAGAGACAAAAGCTACCTAATTATTCTTCTATACCAGGCTTGCGTTGATTTTTTAAAAAAATAATTTTACGATGACTAATGTGGGACTGAGTCTATGATTATCCGCATGTAGTTTAATAAATAAACATAAAAGATTATTGTAAGTAAAATTTTTATTACACTAAATCGATGAAGTGAAATGTGTTCTTAAATTTTCTTTAAAAAAATAAGTTTAAGTAAATCCCGAAAAAATGTTAATTATATTATAAAAAGAACCATGAATTTTTTTAGTACTACTAAGAAAGTAGCAACAAAAAGGATATATTTATATATTGAGGAAAATTGGTGTAAATAAAAGAGAGGATAATGTTTTTTATTGAGACAAGGAGAGCTTTTTTATTTTTTACTTTTATTTTTTAAGATTTAATGGTAGGTCTTAGGTAAACCTAAAGTATAGATGGCTTTTTGAACATCAAGATAAAGATTGTGATAAAGTACCCATTCCACCCTTCATTGTTCTTCTTGGTTTTTGCATTTTTTTTAAAAATTTCTATAATATCTAAGAAAAAATAAAAATAAAAATAATAAAATATTTGCATTTGTAATTGAAATATGGAATACTCGTATGCATTTTCAGTTGTATTTTAAATGGAATAATATTTTGCATGTAACAACTTAGATTTGGATTATGTTCAATTTGATGGATTTTTTTTAAGCCAAAAAAGCAGATAAAAGGAAAATGGCAGCAATGTAATAAGGAAAGAACAAAAGGGGCGTATGAGGGAAGACAAACTCGCAGGACTATAACGTAAGACCAACCAGACTTGTACTCTGACTGTACATGCTTTGGGGTGGGGAATGGGGTGCTGTCTTCTCTCTCTCTCTCTCTCTCTCTCTGTCAAAATCATGTTTCTTTTTTGACTTTTATATTCCTACGTTTTAATCTCATTTGCAGCTTCCTTTGTTGAATGAACTCACGCCAAACACCAAACCAGAAGGAAGGAACCCTTTAAATAAAAATTTATTTCACTGCTTTTTTTTTTTGTTGGGGTTTTAGTCGGTTTCGAACCCTTCAAAACTCTCCAGTTTTAAACCTAATGCACCATTCCTTCCAAGTTTCTGAACTCCAACTGCTGTTTCCTGCATTCTTTTTCTTACATGTTTTATCAACTTATTTTCTCATGTAAGTTTCATCAAATTTATTCACATTAATTCTTTGTTGAAGGGTGCTTTTCCTTTTGTCTTTTCCATGATTTCATGTAGCTTTGTTTGGTTGCTTGGAAAGTTTTAGGGGAAGCAATGGGAAAATGGGGTTGTGGGATTTTAGTTTTCCTGGGCTTTCCTTTGCAGCAACCATGTTTTTAGTTTTCTTTTTGTTTCTCCTGATAAAAAAAAAGGGGATCATCTTTCTTGCAGGGAAATTTCTGTTCAGTGTCATTGAAGAGTTAGATAAAAGTACTGTTGCTCAAGCTGGAACATTCTATAAAGGTAACATTTTGGGTGACTCTGTCTCTGTAGTTTCCTTCTTTCTACACTTACATATAAATGATTTTGAATATAATATGTGGTTTATATGTATTTTTGTATCTGCATGTATAAACATCACATTGGAATTTAAGGATCTAGATGCTCAGGAGTGAATTTTAAGCTTCCCTGTGTATTTGTGTGTCCTTTTTGTTTCCATTTTACTGGAGCCGTTATCTGCACTGATGAAAATGTCTCTAAATTGTTTTGGGAGCTTAGCTGGATGTTACACAATTTTCATTCCTTCTGTTTCTGCTTGTTTTGGATTGGATTCTTTTTAAAGTATTATCTATAGAATAAATTCAAGTTATTTATAATCAATTCCATGGCTATATTCTGATCTTAAATTAATGAAACAGTTCATAAGGATTAAAAAGAATCTGAAATTCTTTTACTCTTTTTAATTCAGACCAATTCTCAACTCAATTTAAGACAATCAATAGACAAAAGTTTACCAAGAAGTAAAATATTTTGAAAACCAAGAATTATTTTTATTGCAGTTAATTTATTGAGGAACCAGGTTAGAATGATACAAAGTACTCTCGGAGAAATTTAGAAAATGAGATAAACTCTAACCTTAAAATCCAAAGTAGAATACCATTTCTGCAATCTATTACTAGTCTTTTGATTTTTTAAGTCGGTGAGTCATTTATTAAAGATAAGGTGACCCCATGTGATTTGCCTTTTTGATTGTAGAATAAGAATTTCGGTAATTATTGAAATAAGGTGAGGCCCTTGAATACCGCATTGCCTTTTTTTTTTTTTTTTTTGCATAATTTAAGCATCTTCCTTTTTGTCTATGAAAGGTTGACAGGTAAGCTGATAAATGATGAGTCAATGCTTGCCATAAACAAGGCGCTGCCGTGAAGAAAAATATTTTTTTCGACAAGACATTTTCTTTTTTCTTTCATTTTTCATTTTTTTGGTTTTATTTGAAAAGATTTTAGTTTAATTGTAGCAGATATCATTAGATTAGATGAGGATGAAGTAAATAATATGGTAAAATTTCAAAAATATAGTTCATTTATCTATATATTTGTCCTGTCCATACTCGAAAAATAAATAAGTGACTTAATAATCCTGCTGGAACCAAATAAGTTAAAACAGACACGTTTCTAGTACATTACTGAAAGGAAATTAATTCGATTCCCTTATGGGTTAAAAGAATATTTGTTACATTAAATTCCCTGAATAGAGTTTATCTGGATACTTAATTTGAAGAAATCAAGTAGAGTGCAACTTGCATATAAAGGGCTATGTAGGCCATACATCAATGGGACAGATTTTGTTAAGAGCTCATCGGCGAACAGCATTAGGTATGCTGATTTTTTTATTTGTGTGCCTTTCACTCTTATAGTTGATCTTTTTCGTTTACATTTTATATTTTTCTTTTAAACTTTCCCTTACTTTTTGTCTTTTGTCAGTAGATCAGAACATGAACACATGTTTTTTCTTCTTATATGAAGTTGGATGTCCCATTTTATTAATAAATTTGGATGTCTAAGTTGGAACAGATGGCCCAACTTTTAATGGCGTTTTTGTATTCTGTTTGAGTGATGCTTAGCCATTAGATATTTTGAAGTTGCTTCATAGTATTCACCTATGGTTAGTTTGCTTCTTCGGTATGATGCAAACCACTGTTTGTCCCGTTTTATTTCTTTGCAACTTTATTGACATTAGAAAATGCATATCCTGATTATTTGGTGGAATATTGGTAATTTCATTTGGATGACTTTAATCTGTTCGCTTTTCATTACTACTCTTTTTTTACTTGTACATATTCATTCTTCCATTGACATGTGCACAATGTGCTTATTTGATGATTTTGTTTTACTAGAATTTTGATCTTTACATTTAATATCTAATTAGAGACAATGTCCCGTTTCCAGTGTCTGCTGAAAACCTGCTTGTTACATATATATTTTTGAGATAAAAGAATGATCTTTATGGTTCACTTGCAATTAGAGATAATGCTATGTTTTCTAAATATGGAAACTGCATATGGTACATAGGATTTTGAGAAAAATATAAAGGATATAATGGGTTAAAAACCAGTAAGGTGAAGGTTAATTATCCAAAAAAAGAAAAGAAAAAATCTGTAAGGGTTTCTATGCTTGAAGTATTACCCACTTCTTGGAAATCTACGGCTTGAAAAAACCTGTAAGGGTTTCTATGCTTGAAATATTACCCACTTGTTGGAAATCTACGGGCTTTCTCCCTTATTTTGCTTTCTTTTTCAACCTAGTTTGAGCTTAGGTCCTCTTGGTATTTATAGATGTTAGGAATGCAAAATGGTCTAGTGACATAAAGTTCTTGCTTGTTCCTTGCTATATCTCCTTCCAAAATGATGTTGATTCTAGGGATTATGCAGTTGAAATTACTTGTATGTATCTCTTTGATGCCTGCCAGTATATTAAACCTGCATGTAGGCCTACAAGGTCATGGATTGTTTTAGATTTCTTGCTGGTTTCTTTTTTCTTGTTTCCTCTAATTGTTTACATTTTTGTTAAATTTGTGGGTCAAAATATACCATGCCTGGGTTGAGATAAAGCCGTAAGCTGTCATCTGGCCCCAAAGTTCTGCTGGTTTCTGCTCAGTTGGCTTGTGGGGATGTGCAACAGCAAGGGCCACATAAGTTAATAGCACACGATGAAATGTATATAACATATGCTAATCGTATCTTTAACAAACTCTTATATTTGATTTGGAATGAAGCATGATGGACTGCGAAATGCTTGATAAGTCTCACAAGTATTTCTTGTTCACTGCATTATGCTAAGATTTGAATAGGTAGCTGTGACAAAAAATGGAACATTCGATTATTAACAGCATCTTTGATATCTTTTGGACTTTCTTAGTTTCATATTTAAAGGCTAGCCCTATATTTCCCAAAGTGATAGAGTGTTCTTTTCCACTTTCTTGCAGGTATTTGGTTCCCTATAATTCAACATCCTTCTCAAAGTCTCTTCTGTAGGAAGGGCGTTACTCCAGCATCAGTAACCGATAGCGAGAGAAAAGAGTGTTCAGGGAATGATGGTATCAAGATCCAGCATAAGCTTGTTGGACTTGGCATCAGGGGACATGTTTAATTTCCCTCAAAGTCATAGAAAAATTCATCGGGTTATCACTGTTCCTGAAATTATTTCTAAGGTAGATGGTAGCAGAATCAATGATGGAGATTTTGATGCTCGCTCTTCTGAAAGCTGTGAAAAGAAAATTATCGTGGCAAATTTTCTTCCATTGCATGCTCAAAAAGATATGAAATCTGGTCGATGGTCCTTTCATTTTGATGAGGATTCTCTTTTGTTACAGATGAAGGATGGCTTTTCATCTGATACTGACGTTGTTTACGTGGGGTCCTTGAAGGTTGATGTAGATTCAAGTGAACAAGATGAAGTTTCTCGGAGACTGTTAGAGGAATTTAATTGTGTGCCCACATTTCTTCCTCCTGAACTTCAGAAAAAGTTCTACCATGGGTTTTGTAAGCAACATTTATGGTCTCTTTTTCATTACATGCTACCCATGTGCCCAGACTATGGTAATCGGTTTGACAGGTTGCTTTGGCAAGCTTATCTTTCCGCTAATAAGATATTTGCAGATAAGGTCATGGAGGTAATAAATCCTGAAGAGGATTATGTATGGGTTCATGACTATCACCTTATGGTTCTCCCAACATTTTTGAGAAAACGATTCTATCGAATTAAGCTTGGCTTTTTCCTTCACAGCCCATTTCCTTCCTCAGAAATATACGGGACCCTGCCAGTCAGGGATGAAATTTTAAAAGCACTGCTTAATGCAGATTTGATTGGTTTTCATACATTTGACTATGCTCGCCACTTTCTCTCATGCTGTCGCAGAATGCTTGGCCTTGACTATGAATCCAAAAGAGGACACATTGGACTTGATCATTTTGGTCGCACTGTCTATGTAAAAATTTTGCCTGTCGGGATTCATGTGGGTCGACTCCAATCTGCACTAAATCACCCATCTTCTTCTACTAAGGTCAAAGAAATTGTTGAGCAGTTCAACGGGAAGAAGCTTATTGTTGGTGTTGATGACATGGACATATTTAAAGGCATTAGTCTAAAAGTATTAGCTATGGAACAGCTTTTACAGCAGCATACAGAGTTGCGAGGCAAAATAGTCCTGGTTCAAATTGTAAATCCTGCAAGAAGTGCTGGGAAAGATGTTGAGGAAGCAAAAAGGGAAACATACGAGAGTACTAAAAGGATAAATGATATTTTTGGTTTTCCAGGATATGAACCAGTGGTCCTGATTGATCGTCGTGTCCCTTTCTATGAGAAGACTGCTTATTATGCTTTGGCAGAATGTTGCATTGTAAATGCAGTGAGAGATGGGATGAACCTAGTTCCATACAAGTACATTGTCTGTAGGCAGGGAACTTCCAAAATGGATGAAGCTTTGCAGATTGCCTCTGGATCTCCCCGTACAAGCATGCTGGTTGTCTCAGAGTTTATAGGTTGTTCACCATCCCTAAGTGGGGCAATCAGAGTTAACCCTTGGGACATTGATGCTGTAGCTGATGCACTAAACATGGCCATCACACTGCCTGACATGGAGAAGCAATTACGGCATGAGAAGCACTATCGCTATGTTAGTTCTCATGATGTGGCTTATTGGGCCCGGAGTTTTGTGCAAGATTTGGAGAGGGCATGCAAAGAGCATTACAGCAAACGTTGCTGGGGTATTGGTTTTGGACTGAGTTTCAGGATATTGTCCCTTTCTCCAAGTTTTAGAAAACTTTCGGTAGATCATATTGTCTCTGCTTATAAAAGGACATGCAGAAGGGCAATATTTTTGGATTATGATGGGACACTGGTGCCCCATGCTTCGATTATTAAAAGCCCCAGTCCTGAAGTTATCTCAGTCCTGAATAATCTATGCAGTGATTCCAAGAACACTGTCTTTATAGTTAGTGGTAGGGGGCGAAACTCCCTGAGTGACTGGTTTGCTCAATGTGAGAATCTAGGATTAGCAGCTGAGCATGGATACTTCATAAGGTATATTTATGTTACACATTTGAAATCTAGCTTTGGCACTGTTGGCTTTGTTGCAAATGGACTATTGCCTGCTTGAAAAGGATGGGCACTATTTTCAATGATGCTTTTTTTTCTTTATTGATGCAGAGTCGAAGTAAAGCTCTATAAAAGTGACAGTGTCTCCTCTAGGAGAGATTCTGTTGTATAAATACAATGTAACTCTTTGCATTAAGTCTTTATGATGCAGGTTTACTTTCTTAATTTTTTTTCCCTTCCTTGTAGGTGGAGTAGGATGTTTGATTGGGAAACCATTCCAGTTGGTGCAGATTTTGGTTGGAAAAGAATTGCTGAACCGGTGATGAAATTGTATATGGAGGCAACTGATGGCTCCTATATAGAGCCTAAGGAGAGTGCCTTAGTATGGCACCATCAAGATGCTGACCCTGATTTTGGATCTTGTCAAGCGAAGGAAATGTTGGATCATCTGGAAAATGTCCTTGCCAATGAGCCTGTTGTTGTTAAAAGAGGCCAGCAAATTGTTGAAGTGAAGGCACAGGTATAAATTCACTTTATTCACCCTAATTTTCTTTTATGCCTCTGCATTTTTACTTATTTCCCAACAGCCTAACATTAGCTATTTGATATGCCAGGGAGTTACTAAAGGCTTTGTTGCAGAGAAAATTATTTCCACCATGATAAGTAATGGAAAACCACCTGATTTTGTCTTGTGCATTGGTGATGATAGATCTGATGAAGACATGTTTGAAAGCATATCAAATACAGCTTACAGATCAACTCTCCCTGTTCCTCCAGAAATTTTTGCTTGCACTGTTGGTCAAAAACCAAGCAAAGCTAGGTATTATCTAGATGATACTGTTGACGTATTAACATTACTTCAAGGCTTGGCTGCTGCTTCAAGCTCAAAGTCAAGGAGCAACACAGAGACTCAAGTTTCTTTTGAAAATTCTGTTTGATACTTGGAAGGATTTCGTTATGCATTAAATTAGACTGGGTAGCAGATTTGCATGGAATTGACTCGGTATGGATTTAGGTGGTTGAAATATTTTTTTTTTCTTTGACTTGGACGGATCGTTGGTATAAGAATAGATTCATGGTGGCTTATGGCCTGACACAGATATAAGATAGAAATGGAAACACAGATGCTAGTGATCATGGTGAACTTGTAGGTGGCTCTGGGGAAAGCAATCAGTGCATATTTACTGTCTCTAGATAGTTTGATAGCTGGTTGTTGGTTGGTGTAAGTATTTTCGGACGCGGAGTTGATACTTCTGAGGTTATATGTTGTCATAGGTAGTCTTACTGACATGACGGCATTTTTATTTTGTGTACAAAAACAGGTTTCTGTCAAAACATGAAATGCATTCTGAAAATGAAATATATTGGATTGGTCAATTCTGCAATTGCCTTTTCTCCCTCTTTTATAAATATAAGAACATGTTCTTACGTGGCACTTGCAAATTGTCAGATTATCTTGAGCACATCCTTCGTGTTCCTTAAAATTCACTTTGTACATCTGCCGTATAGTGTCAAAGTGTAACATGTGTGGAAGAGATGCATGAGAGTGCACCATGCCATGGCGCAAATATAACGTTTTCTTGACAATGACAATTTGAGGTTGCCATTTAGGGCTTGGAATTAATCATTTTAATTTTATATTTTTTATTAACCCTGATTCCTTAAACTAGAACACAATCTTAACTTGCATGGGTTGACTTGGAATTAAAGTACTTGATACTAGCAGTCTACTACTAGTTGCAAAGGTCAGTGGCTTAATAGGGAAGGAGAAAAAACATCATAAAACCCAGATTTCTGGCGTTTTCAAAACTCACAAAACAAAGTAGACTTTCACTTACTGCATTACCACATTAAATAAAAAGAAAAATGCATTTTCGTGGCTTCACTCTCCTCAGTGTCTTCACCATTTTTCTCGTCACGCTCTTCTCTTCTCTTCCTCAGGTATATCATTGAACCCTGATCAATCTTGTTTGTTACCCCAAAATAGAAAGATCAGAGAGGGAAGTAAAGTAAAGAAAGCAATGAAGGTTAATTAGTGAATAATATAAAGAAAACCCATTTTGTGAGTGCAGGCATATGGAGCAGGAAACTCTGTAGATCGGAGTTTTAAACCTTCTTCACCATTTTCACAAGCTCTTGAGACACTACAGAAACAAATTGGGCAAGTTTTTTTTTTCTTTTTCTTTGAAGTGTCCCTTTACTTTAGATCATCAACTCCCTTTTGATGAGCTCAGTGAATGATAATTATTTTGCTTATGTATAATTGTTTAGTACTGAAAAATTGAAAGAAAACCCAGAACTGAAATGAGAAAAAAAATGAACCATTTAGGCTTGTAAAGCAAATAAAATCAATAAACAAATTCTGAAACCCTTTCTCTCATAAGGTTTTTGTTTTTCCTTTAATTTAAAGTAATAATCTTTCACTTCTTTACTTTTTGATGCATGGGGTTGCCGAGGAACTTGAATCAATAAATTTAATATCTAATTTATTTTGTTTATCTATTACTTGGATTTTCTTATTATGACACACAAATGAGGCTTGCTGCTTGTTTGAAACCCACCTTCAGTTTTACTTTTAAGAGCATTGGTCTACTCCGGCGTGCCATGACCCATGCCTCCTTTTCTGAGGAGAACAACAAGGCATTAAGCATTCTGGGCAGCCATGTCATTGAGACATCAGTTTCCCTCCGTTCTCTTGAGAAAGATATTGATTTGTCGTCCAAAGAACTCAACAAGCTGATATTGGAGATTTCCAATGTGGAATCTTCCTGCGCTGTTGATGGGGCACGATTGGAACTGCATAAAGTAATTCGAGTTTCTCCAAAGACTGATCCTTCAAGCCCAACCATAGTTTGCTTGGCATTTCGAGCAGTACTTGGTGCTATTGCTGTTGACTCTGGGAACACTGATGAAGCTGTAAAAATCTTCTGGAGCATTCATAATGATAAGGTCGGAAGAGCTGTTTCAGTGTAATTTAGGTTCTGTTATTTGCTGTTAAATGTATTCAAGATGGTTTATGTTATATATTATGGTAGTAACAGTTAGTAAGTTGCTTGTGCTTTTTTATAGTATGTTAAATTTAATGAAGTTTGTGAACAAACTAAACCTGTAGTGGTACCTTTGGTGAATCTTAAGACTATATGTTTCCATTTCATTTCGTAACTTCATGGTTTTTTTAATCTCTATTGCAATATTCCTTGTAATTGTTGAGAGATGCACATATCTTCTGGGCTTAGGGAATTATAAATGTTTACTGCTATTAACTCGGGAATTTTAAAACAATATTTGGTGTAGAGCTGCCAAAAATGAGTCTAGAGGAGACTTTGTTGTCTGCTAAGTTATTACCTCTCCTTCTGTGGCTATTCAAGTTTACAGAAAACACAACACTTACAAAAAGGGCTGCCATTTTTTTCATCTGTTGCCAAACCAATGTGAGTATAAAACCTTATTGGTTACATTTATTGTGATATGTTAGACATGATAATATGCTTGGATTGGGTGATGTTAAAAATACTCAAGATTTCGCTCCAAGTCATAAGTCCTATCACGACCAATCTAGTTGAATTTTTCAGTATGCTTCTTTCTTGGATAAGTATCTCTATTATGCTATATTTACTGAAGGACTTGGTCAGTGCAGTGCTCTTCAATCCCTTCTGCAGTGCTTTTCAGGACAATCTACAAACTAGGGTATTTACAGTTCACGAGTGGGATTTTAGCCCTGCCTGGACTGTCTTGATAAGTGCATTGATGATCATTTCTTGAAAAGTACTCAGAAGAATCTAAACGGCTATTTTACTCGTTCAATCATTAAATTTGAATTCAGACATAGGAGTGGATAGGCTCGGGTGCCATAATGAATGTTCACTTAGAAATTAAGAGTTTCATTCATTTTTATTAATGTCATACAGGGTACCAACAGATTTTGGTTCAAGTGACAAGGCAGTTCGCATATCTTAGTTTTAGATGTCTGTCTGAGTTTGAATCGGCTTGAAGTTTGTGAGAATGTAATTATTCATGAATTCACTAAATTCGATATAATTAAATCTGTTTAGATCGATTTGAGAAGGAATGTACTTAGTGAAACTTAGGAACATTTATCACTCAAATAAAAAAAAGTCATACCGGTGAGTAAGGTTGAGGTCTCAATAATATATTTCCTAATTAGGTGCACTCAAAAATCTTTTTTGCTCGTGCCTGTGGAAATTTCAAAAAACTGTAAAACCTAGTGTCTGGTCTTTGTTTTGCATTCATAGTTCAAACTCACTTTATTGTGTGAACTGTGAATAACTGTGAAAAAGCATAGATTAGTCATCTCATCTGGCCTGCCTTTATCTGAAAATGCATTTATTGTTGTAAGAACCATAGAAACAGGGAAGCAAATATGGGCTGTCTATGAAACTTGGATAGTTGTTATGCCTACTTGCATGGCTGTCTTATTTTAGTTTATTTGAAGAATGAGGTCATAGAGAAAACTGATGTCATGTGGATATGTGAAAGGATAGATAGGTAATCCCACTATTGCACAAACGAGTCAACAAATAGTCAAAACATGCAAGTCTGCAGAGGTCATGAGTAGGGTAGCAGCTAACTTCTCTAGGTTAGTTCTTTGATATTTTTGGTATTGCGATGGATAGTATAGGGGTGACAATTGATCGGTTAGATTTGGGTAAAAGTATTTTGAATTGGATTGAAAAAAAAAAAGTTCAATTTATTTGGAGTTTAAGTTGTTCAAATTTTATATTTAAATTATTCGAATTTATGTTATTTTGATTTTTAAATTATTGAAATTAAAAATCTAATTAGTTTAATGAGATTTTTGACTTTCAGTTTAATCATCCAATAGATTAATCTTAATTAAGTGAGACTTTGTTCTTGAAAACTTGATTTTTAGTATTAAATAAGTATTAATAGCAATAAACATTTAACAAAAAAAAATACTATTGGTTTTAATGGTGAAGTAATTCATTTGATTATAAAAGGTAAACAGTTAGAATTCCATTATTCACAATTTTTTAAAATACAAAATAATAAAAAATACTTAAAATTGGATCAATATGAACCTGTCAAATTTATACATTTTTTGCTTCCATTTGACCAATTTATATCTTATTTTCCTTTGGTATTTCTTTGAATAGGTTATAGATTAAGATTTACAACCAAATTCTCATTCATTTTCTAATATTTTTGTGCATTATTTATAATTTAATTTACTTTTTACCCGCTTAGAAGTCTTTGTTTTAAGGCAATATTCTATGATTTGTTTAAAAGCAAAATACATTCTATTTTCTATAGAATCTAAATAGTCTTTATTTTTTATTGTAACGTTGTGAAGTTCTAAATGTTTGGGATACTGTTGATTACAGAGTTCATCCCATGGTAATGGTAATTTATGAAAATATTGTTTTTTCTAAAATTATGAATGTGATTCATCCAATTTTTGGCATTCATGAATATATTTTTTAGAAAATTCTTCTAAATGTCTTATGTCACATAATTTTATTTTAGTCAATATGTAACTAGCTTTACTATTTTGATTAGTTGATTCCATTATACCACAAAATTCATTTTTTAACAGATTTGTAAGATTTTTTAACAAATCTGGTATAGTAGTAATTTGATTTAAAAAGGTTCCTTTTTTAACTTTTCTTATTTCAGAGTTTTTTCATTTTTGTAAAAATTGCAAAATATCTCTTTAAAATATTCCACAAAAATAATTTAAAAAATTTTCTTTAGATTAAGTGTCTTTGTAGTTGTTTACTACAATAATCATAAATTGTGCCTAATCTTTTATGATTTTTTCATAGTCATTTATAAATATTTTTGAAAGATTTAAATACGTTCCTCCTTGAGGTATAGTTTTTTTGTTTAAAGATTTTATAAAATTAGATTGTGATATAAGTTCCGTAATAGTTTTGAAAGATGTTTCCATTTGTTTAATCTCATCTTTATAAATATGAAAGAAACTGGGATATAAAGCAACTATATGTAGCTGCAGAAGTAATGCTTTACCATTAGAATTTAGATTATACTCTAATAATTTGCGTATCATAATTTTATACTAAGCCTACATCTATGGATCATGATCAACAAAAAGTTGATAAAAAAAAAAAAAAGAAAAGTAAGAAAAATTTCTAATAAAAAAATTGATGATAAAAATAGGTTTGAAAATAAGACCAAAATGATATTTGTAAAGATCAGATTAAACAAATGGGAACATCTTTCGAAACTATTATGAAACCTATGCCATAATCCAGTTTTATAGAATCTTTAAACAAAAAAATTGTAGCTTAAGGAGGAATGTATTTAGATCTTTCAAAAATATATATAAATGATTATAGAAAAAATATAGAAGATTGGGCACAATCTATAACTATTATAGTAAACAACTATAAAGACACTTGGTCTAAAGAAAAAAATTTTAAATTATTTTTGTGGAACATTTCAAGGAGATGTTTTACAATTTTTGCAAAAATGAAAAAACTCCAAAATAGGAAAAGTTCAAAAAGAAACCTTTTAAAATCAAATTGCACTATACCAAATTTATTAAAAAATCTTACCAATATGTTAAAAAATGAATTTTGTGATAGAATGGAACCAGCTGATCAAAATAGTGAAACTAGTTACATATTGACTAAAATAAAATTGTGTGACACAAGACATTTAGAAGAATTTTTTAAAAAATATATTCATGAATACAAAAAATTGGATGAATCACATTCAAAATTTTGGAAAGAACAATATTTTTATAAATTATCATCACCATGGGATGAATTCTATAATCAACAGTATCTCAAATATTTAGAACTTCACAACCCTAAAGTAGAAAATAAAGACTATTTATATTCTATAGGAAATATAATTTATTATGCTTCTAAACAAATCATAGAATATTACCTTAAAACGAAGGCTTTTAAGCAAGTAAAAAGTAAATTAAGTGATGAATAATACACAAAAATATTAGAAAATGAATGAAAATTTGGTTGTAAATTTCAATCTAAAACCTATTCAAAGAAATATAAAAGGAAAAGAATATGTAAGTTAGTCAAATGGAAGCCAAAAAAGGATAAATTTGACAAAAAGAAAAAAATTTGTTAGAAGCAAAACTTCTAAAAAGAAATCCAAATCCAAATCCAAATATTTTATTTTTAATGAAAAAGGTCATATAGCACCTCAATGTCTTAAAAAAGCAAAAAATACTATAAAAGTTATTAAAACTCTTGAAGAATGAGATATAAAAATTTGTTTTAGGGAAAAAGTTTATGAAGATGAAATTATTTATGAATTAATTTCTGAAACATATTCTGACTTTGATGATGATGAGTATATTTTTATGCTTAATACAAGCAACAATCTTAGTAATAATACTATATCAGAAGTTAATGATCAATTTAGTTATGAAACTAAAGATATACCTACTGAAGAATAGCAAATGACAAAATTAAGTGATGTCTTAGGACAAGATGTTACTATTTCAGATGAATTGTTAGAAAAACTACAATTATTAAAGAAAGATGAAATCTATAAACTTTCTGTCTTTTCAAAATTCAAACCATGGATAAAAAGGCACATAAAAAAATTTAGTGACAATACTATAGCTAATGATTCTAATCAACGATCTATAGATATTCTTTTATTTGCCAAAGACAAAATTAAAAGAATTAAGCAAAAAATCTTGAAGTTAGATATATACATTTAGGAATAATTATGATAACTATAAAGGCTTTATTCAAAGTTGGTAATGATAGACCAATAATAGCAGTATTAGTAGATAAAAGATTTAAAAATCCTATTAAAACACTAATAAGAGGAATACAATCAAATCATGTATCAGGCCCTATTTGGTTTAAAGTAAAGCCAAATTATTTTATTTTTATTAACGACTCATTAATAGAAGACTGCCTTAGATTAAGAATAATGGCAAAAAAGTTAGAAATTACAAATATGGCTCATGATCTTTCTATAAACTGAACAACTATAAATGAATTCACCAATCATACTTTTACATCTATTAAAGAAAAATATTCTAATATTATAGAAATATTTAAACCAAGACCTTTTGATTCAAAAAACAAACCAAGATTAATGAATCTTAGATATCTATTAATACCCATTGGATGGTAATTAGAGGGTATTACAAAACCTATTCATTCGATAGAAAAATAAAACCTATGAAATTTTTTACATCAGGAAATAACTTGTATTTTAAAAATTATTTAGAAAGTAGTTATAGTAACAATCTAGTTATACCACCACCATCTTCTATACTTTGATTCTCAAATATAGATAATGAAGACAATGAGAGTATTGCTAGTGAACAATAATTTGCTTCACATAGGCAATCTTTTCTTTCTCAACCTCAATCAATAGGTAAAAAAAAATATATGAATATCCTTATTTTTCCAAGAGATATAAATAGTCAAAATCAAGAAAAGTCAGTTTACAACTCAATAAACTCGATTTTAAACTCAATTTCTTCCAGAAATACTAAAAAAGATAATATTCGAAGTTTAGCCATAATCAACCAATATAAAATTATTATTGATGAAGTAAGTACATTTAAAAAAAAAACAAAAAAGTATTACAGCTATGTGGAAGCAGAATTCAGACTTAAACAATATAAACCATACTCATTGAATGTTTTAATAGACACTAAAACAACTATATGTAGTTATAAAAGTAATGCTTTACCATTAGAAAAATGAGAGCCAATGAAACACATTTTAGTAGTAATAGGAATTGACGGAAAAGAAACAATAATAGGATATAAAGCAAAAAATATTTTTATATATTTTATGAATAAAAATATTCATAATCTTAGGATTATGAATTTTTTATTCATAAAATAAATAGGAACATTTTTTGCTTTATATCCTATTATTGTTTTTTTTTTTCATCAATTCCTATTACTACTATAAGGTGTTTCATTGGCTCCCACTTTTCTAATAGTAAAGCATTATTTCTACAGCTACATATAGTTGCTTCAATGTCTATTAAAACATTCAGTAAGTATGGTTTATACCATTTAAATCTAAATTCTGCTTCCACATAGTTGTAACACTTCTTGGGTTTATTTTTTGAAAATGTAATTACTTCATCATTACTAATTTTATATTGGTTGATTATGGCCAAACTTCCAATATCATCTCTTTTAGTATTTCTAGAAGAAATTGAGTTTAAAACCCAGTTTATTGAGTTGTAAATCGACTTTATTTTTTTTATTTTGACTATTTGTATCTCCTAAAAAAATTTAACTTTAAGAGATGGGAGGAATTGTAAAATTTTAAACTTGATGAAAAAGAATACTCCCTTGTAGAGATAAACAATCTCTTAAATATTTATGATTTTCTCATGAAGAAAAAACCATTTCTTTTTCTTTTTTAAAAATTCAAAAAATTCTTTTATGTGAAAAAGCTAACAAAGTTTACCCAACGAATTTTTTAATAGAATAAAAAATTCAATAAGAGATGAAGTAGATCATCTACTTCATGAAAAATTTCATGAAAATTTCCCTTTTATATATTTAGAAAATCAAGGAATTTTAAAATTAAATTCAGATTAAATCATGACCCTTATAATATAATTAATATCAAAATGGGTTTTGTAGGTATAATTGCTTTTTAAAATTTATCTTTTCATTTAATAAGGCATTTTCTTGCCTTTATTAAATCAAAATTTTTTTATTTTGTTAAAAATGATGAATATTTTTCTTATATGCATATTAAAATAACTAGTTCAATAAGATTCTTTTATAAAAAAAGATTTTTTCAACCATATTAAATTTGAAAAGTCAAAAAAATACTTTATGGACTAAATTTATTAGCACTTAATGAAAATGAAAAAAATATAAAATTTGTTCTTTCACAATTTAATAAAGCAAGTTTATATAGTTTTCAAGTCAGAATCACCATGATAGAAAAGGTAAAAGAATTGCTAAATAAAATCTCACTAAATTCATAGACTACTTATATCACTACTACAACAGATGGTAAGATTTTTGTGAAAAATTTTGATGATGAAAATAATCCAGAGCTAGAGCCTGAAGCTATAGATTATTATATATAAAATTATTTCCTAATAACATATCACCATGCATAAAAAGAAAGCATAAATTTTTTGGATTATGAATTTTTTATTCATAAAATAAATAAAAATTTTTTTTGCTTTATATCCTATTATTTTTTCTTTTCCATTAATTCTTATTACTGCTATAAAGTGTTTCATTAGCTCCTATTTTTCTAATGGTAAAGTATTACTTTTACAGCTACATGTAGTTGTTCTAGTGTCTATTAAAACATTCGGTGAGTATGGTATATATCGTTTAAATCTAAATTTTGCTTCCACATGGTTGTAATATCTTTTTGGTTGATTTTTTTTGAAAATGTAATTATTTTGTCATTACTAATTTTATATTAGTTGATTATGGTCAAACTTTGAATATCATCTATTCTAGTATTTTTGGAAGAAATTGAGTTTAAAATCGAGTTTATTGAGTTGTAAACCGACTTTTCTTGATTTTAACTATTTGTATCTTTTGAAAAAATAAGGATATTTATATTTTTTATACCTATTAATTGAGGTTGAGAAAGAAAAGATTGTCTATGTGAAGCAAATAGATGTATAAGCTGAAGATTGGTTAGGTACACATTTACAAAAGATGAAAGCGATTACATTTTTATGCAATTAATATCAATTAATAGCCATAATGGGTTAGATAAGTCTTTGATCACTTTGATATTTTTTTATTCTATATGTGTCATCGACAAATAAATCATTAGTTCTCAATTCCACCAGTTCAACTTGACTTTTTTTCAATATTTTAGGTGATATTTAGATTAGTCTTTCGAATAATTTGAGTTTGTAACATTTCAAATTTGAGTTGGATTGATTCAGTTTGCTGTTTTTTTTTATTAAATTTGATTGGATTGGATTCAAATTGATTTTTTATGTTAGGATAAGTTTTCAAGTTCTAATTGTATACCTTATTTTTTTTAAAAAAATTTAAGTTGAAACTTCATTACTCGATGCAAAGTTTATCAGTATTAATGAGTGCACTGATTTCTGCTGGAAATTCCTTTACCCAGTATCTATTCCCACCATATTCCAAAGCCATCTTTGTTAACACATGGGAGACTTTGTTTGCCTCTCGTCTAACATGCTGACATTCCCACCCAGTAAACGAGTTCAGCAGTAGTTTAACTTCGTCGATGACATTACCTACCAAACTAGACTCCTTTCCTTCTGCACGATTTGGGTAATCATTGATAGGGCATCACTTTCGAGTTCAACCCTGTGAAAACCCATATCCAGCTCGAATCTCACAGCTTCCGCGGCTACCAGTGCTTCAATTGTAACTGCATTCCTGCATCCTTGGACTCGTCTACTCAAAGCCACCATAACTTCCCCCACCCAGTTTCTTGCCACCACCCTTATTCCTCCCATATTCTTCCTTACATCCAAACTCCCATCAAAATTTAATTTTATGGCATTCTCGCTTGGTGCCTTTCATGTTAGCTGTTGTTTCTGTACTGTTGTCATATGTTGTGCTTGTCCTTGCGGGCACTCCTCTACGTAGCCCTGTGCAAATCTCACAGTGTGCTGGTATGTCCTATGGACATTGTTAATCCCTGCCTCATTTCTATTATGCCAGATTGCCCATGCCAGAATCATGATTCGATCCATTTCTTCTGAACTCGCCATTACAGTGGTTGTGGTCACCCAATTTTTTGCACTCTGCCAATCCTGTCCAGCCACATATAAAGTCAGATGGATGTCTTTTCCATACTTCTGTTGCATAAATGCATTCCACAATTGCATGCATTACAGTTTCCTCTTCTTGTTCGCATCTTGGTCACGTTCCTGTCTCTATAATCTTCCTCTCCTTCAGGTTAGAATCTCATGGCACAAACGCCATCCAAATGCCTTAATCTTGTTTAATATATTAGCATTCCATATCCTTCTCCGTGGGCTTGATTCACGTGAATCCTTCCTTACTACTCTGGCTGCTTGTTCTGTGTGGGCTTGGGAATCCAACGAGACCATTAACTTATACCCGCTTCTTACAATGTATTTTCCATCATTATTATAGTGCCATACCAATTCATTTTGCCCTCCTACCTTGCTAAATGGAATCGCCATAATATCTGCCATCGTTTCTTGGGAGACTAAGCCTTCCAATTTTTTTGTGTCCCATTGCTTCGTGTTCTCATTGATTAGTTCTTTGACCAAAATGTCACGAGGTTCAACACGTTCCTTTGGAGTTGGGGTGAAACTGCCATACCTTGGTATCCACGGGATGCCCCATATCTTAATCTTCTCTCTAGTGCCCACTCTCCACCTTATGCCATGCCTCAATAATTCTCACCCTACACAAATGCTCCTCTAAATATATTATGGAGACCTCCCCAACTTAGCATCAAGAAAGAAAGTCCTGGGAAAGTACTTCTCCTTTAGCATTTTGTAAGCTAGGAGGTGAAGTATTTTGCAGTAGCCTCCAACCTCGCTTAGCTAGTTTTTCGAGAAATGGACTAATTGTATACCTAATAATTATACTAACATTAAAATATTTGCCTGCTACATAATAAGCTAATGTTACTAACATTTTAGCTCTATTATGCGGGCTTAGAACTGTTCAAGGATGATTGACCGTCCAAGCTGGTAGGTTTGATCCAACTCAAATTGAGGTTGAACATCTGTAACATATAGTAAAACTATCCTCTAAATAGCCGTTTGATTTGTAGATTCTTACGCTTCGAAATAAAAAGTAATTTCAAAAGAAAGTAATATTTGAAGGGGAATGAATGTTTTTGAGATATCTTAAATTTAAAAATATAAAAATTTTATATTTGATTAAAAGAATATAAAATTATTTAATAAAATTTTTTATTATATCATCTTTAAATAACACATGATAAATATAAAAATATAGAAATAACTTATGTATTTAACATTTTATAAAATTTTAATTATAAATCATTTATATATTTAGTTAAACATTTTCAAATTATTTGTATATATATTTTTTGTTAAGTTACATAAAATTTAATTACTATTTTAATATTTATTGTTCTTATTCCAAGAAAATATGTCGATTGACAAGAAGATTTTGAGTTTTATGTTTTCAAAATGGGTGGGACTTGTTAGCATTAATGTCAGATGATGATCGTAACTAATAATAAAAGCCACATTTTTTATAGACAACATTTTTAAGCAAGAAAACGTATTAAATATTTTAAAAGGCACTTTTTTTTTTCAATAAAACGTTGTCTTTTCTCCAAAAATATCCTTTTTATTTTTAGGGGCAAATAAATTTTTGTATATAAAAATTTTTTATAATATATTTTCAACAAATACCATATTTTTAATTTTAAAAACATTACCTTTATTGAAACTATAGAATTATAAAAATAAATTTTTTTCTTAATATATTTTAAAAATATGATTTTTGTTATATTTTCAACAAAAATTACTTTTTTAAGAAAAAAAAACGTGATCTTTATTTAAATTATATAAAGTAAAATAAATTTTTATAGTATATTTTCAAAAAAGATCATAATTTTAAGATTAAAAATTTGTTTTTTGTTGAAAATATAACAAAACCATGTTTTTAATTTAAAAATTGTGATGTTTATTTAAAATATATTAAAAATTATTATATTTTAAAGATAAATAATGTTGTATATATAGTCTGAAAATGTAAATAAATGAAAGAAAACAGAAAATTTTTCACTTTATTTTCAGAACTTAAAAACCTCACGAATATCTATCCAATATTTGAACCCTAAACCATTACGTAAATTTCCATAATACATAAAAAATAATCAAACAATTATTTTATTCTTAATCAGAACAAAAAGGCCTAAAACCTCCATTACCCAAACTAACATATCAAACTAAAAAAGTTCACAGCGGCCATAAAAACATAAACCAACAACAAACAGCCAAATACAGTAACCACAATTTTAAAAAATTTAAAAAAAAAAAAACACACAAAAAATGAAAATCACAAAAAATAAGGTAAGGAGGGTTTCGGTTTTGGGGCGCTTTAGGACGCTTTGGGATTTGATTTTTTGAGGAGAGAAAGGCCATGGAAGAAGGAAAAACATACTAAGAGGCGGTTGTGTTTGGAGCCGTGAAAGCGGGGTTTTTTAGAGGTTGGAAACCGTAGGCCTTTTTGGTAGATCTAGATCTTTTGGGTTGTTTTTTAAGGAATCCGTTTGGTTAGAAGTGTTTAAGACGTTTAGGGTAAGATTTGGATGATTTTTGGTGACATGTCGATGCTGATGAATGACTGTTGGAGAGAATTTTGAGAGAGTAAACATAATTAGAGAGTGAAAAAAAAAAAAAAAAAACCATAAAAAGATTTGTTATTTGTCAAGATGTTAAACACACCGATTTAAGAAAAAATATTAAAAATCATCTAGGCGAGGGTTCAATTCCCATCATGCCCCCCCCCTTGTACGGGCATTAATTCCCTTTGAAACCAAATATATATATATATATATATACACATTTATAATTCAAATAAATTAAATTATTTTTTACTTAATCCCAATCATAACGGGATATCCTTTCTAATAAATTCTTAAAACTGATTTTAAGCCAAAAACATTAATAATTTAATATATCAAATGTTGAAGCGGTAAGGTCCACCCAGGATGGTCCATAGATGACAACCCAAAATTACACTCCAAGTTAACTCTTATCATATCAATAAAATGAAGCATTATTAACATAATACTAACTCCTTTTAACCAAACATCATCAATTATATCTTATATCACTCAAAAAGAAGAAATTCCTCATTGTCATGTAAGCCTCCAGGGATGGATCCAGGATTTTTATTCAGTAGGGACAAATTTATTATATAAGATATTTACTTAAAATTTTTTATTTAATATAAAGGTAATGTTTTCTAAATGTAAAACATAATTTTAATAAAAAAAAAACTTGAAATATTTTTTATATTATCAAATATATAAAAAGTTTAAATAGAAATTAACACAAAAATGACAAAATTTTATAATATTAAATGCATCAAAAATTTAAATATCAAATAAACACAAACACATAATATTATCATTTTTCAAATGAAAATAGTACTATATAATTGAGTTAAATAATTTTCATAAGTAGAAAATTTAGGATTTTTTTGACTGTCAATATTGAAAGATATATAATTTTATTTAATTTCGGATAATTTCTTTTAAAATTTACTTTTTCTTACTAATGATATTTGTCTTTAACTAACTTAAATCAAATATTAATTTAATTTCTCTATAGTTTTTAAGACATAAGATAAGATATAAAAATAAAAAATAGGACCAACCACAAGCTACTTTTATATATATTTTAACTTTTTTAATAATTTTAAAATTGATACTATTTTTTTCTAAATTTTAAATTTTATTAGATTATATCTCTACAATTTTGTTAGGTTACATCTCTACAACATTATTTTACATCAAATATATATTATTATAAATTTTAAATAATGTTAAAAAAAACACATTTATCACTTTATCAATATAAAAGAAAATCAAGAGAATAAAGTATTTTGATACTTTAAAAATAAATTTTTGTATCATGAGTATTTTGTCGTAGTTTCATTTTACTTATTATCTATATTTTATTATACAAGATTAGTTTAGCTTTAATTTGCACTTTTTTTATCTTTTACAAATATTTTATTATTTTATGTTTGACTTGGACACTTTTACAATAATATAATTATATTTCACATAAGTAAAAAAAAAAAATGAAGTTTATAAATAAAAAGAGAGGAGAATAGATAGATATGGGCAAAAAAGAAAAAAATAATATTAGATTGTGGTTTAAGTTAGCTAGAATGAGACTTACATAAAATAATTATTTGTAAGCCAAAATTTGTTAATAGTTTCATATAATACTTTATTTTCATTTGAAATGAGTCAATTTTTTTTTTACTAAAGTATATCTTTACTTTATAATATTTTCAAATCCTTTTCTTTTATTTTATTTTTTCAATTTAGTGGGGGTAAAATGTAAACGTATTAAAACTTTTGTTTAATATCATGATATATTTAAAAAGGTTATATGATTTCAATGGGAGCAGTTGCTCCCATTGCCTCGACTATAAATTCGTTCCTGTAAATCTCCATTTGTTTTATAGAAAATAATTTTTGAAAAATATTTACATTTTTTGAATTAAAAGAAATTTTTTATTATTTAAAAGAGTTAATAAAAAATATTTTTCTTTATTTGGTTGTTTTATGAAAAATTTATTTTTTTCAAATAACGTTAATATAATTATTTTTGAAAAATAATTGTGATAAATATCTATATTTTTTGAATTAAAAGATATTTTTTATTGTTTAAAAGAGTTAACGAAAAGTATTTTTCGTTGTTTGGTTGTTTCATGAAAAATCTAATTTTTTTCAAATAACATTAATATAACTATTAAAATATTAAAAATTATTTATTATTAAAATATATTTAAATTATTTATTATTAAAATTATTAATATTAAAAAATAATTATATTTTAATAATAATATTTAATATTAAAATAATATGTTAATATAAAAATACTTAACATAAAACTATTTATTATTCTTTATATTATTTATTAATATATTATAATATTAATTATTAATATATTATTTAATAGTATATTATTTATTAATAATTTATTATTTATTCATATATTATTATTTATTTATTTATTAAATTAATAATATTTATTATATTATTATTTATTAAAATAATATTATTTATAATATATGATTTATTATATAATATTATTTATTAATAATATATTATTTATTAATATAATACTATCTATAAGTAAAATTATATTAAAAAATATTAATAAATAGTTCTACTCACACTTTTTTTTTTTTGAAAAAATGTATTTTTTTTCAAATTCATAAGATAATTTTTTAAAAAATAACTTTATTTTTTATTAAGCATTAAATTATTTTTTCCTTGATCGATTAATTTTTTATTAAATAAATATCGAAAATACAAAAATTAGTTTTTAAAAATCATTTTTTACAATGCAGACAGAGCCTAAATGTTCCCTTCGACTGGACGAGTTGCTGGCGTATCTCCTTACATGGGACCCTTCCGTCATTATCATCCTTAATCAATCATGATTTATTTTAATCAAAAACAATTAGGAGAAAGAAAACTCCATCAGGATTTAGATTTCCCACCCAATCCTGTTCCTCCATCCTTCGCCTGCTGCGGCCGATGCACCGAATCAAAACCATAACGGCTCAAATTGGAGGACGACTTTACCAAAACACCCTTTCATGCTGTATCAGTCAAGCCTCTTCTCAATTGTTTCCCTTATTTATAAGTCTCTCTCTTTCTTCTCACAGAGGACACAAAGGCAAGAGAAAGAGAGAGAGAGAGAGAAAGAGTTAGGTTTTCGATCTGTGATGGCGGCGCAAAGAGATGTAGAGCCAACAATATTCGAAGAAACGACGTCGAATTCCCTTCTACGAAAAACTCGTTGCTGCTTCTGTTTTCCTTGCTTCAGCTCCCGTCGCAAGCCTTCCGTCGGATTAGCCTTCTGGGAACAGATACGTACGGCCCAGGTGTTATCCAAAACCAGCTTGTGGGCCCGAAGTGTTAGAGCCTTCCAGAAGGTCCGTAAATGGTCCGAGCTCGTTGCCGGTCCCCGGTGGAAGACATTTATCAGAAGATTCAACCGAAATAAAAGCGGAAGCGGCGTCGTCTCTTGTAATAGGCATGGTAAATTTCATTACGATCCATTGAGTTATGCTTTAAATTTCGATGAAGGCCCGGGGCAGAACGGTAACTTCGAAGACGATGTTGAGTATGGTGGCTTTCGGGCTTTGTCGACCCGGTACGCTTCGGTTTCCGGTTCGGAGAAAATGGCCTTGGCTTCGAAGACGACTTCGGAGGTTCAGAAGGATGTGGCGGTTTTCGCGTGAAAAAAAGGATTTCCGTGACCCGTGAGCTTGACTCGGTGACGTCAGCACGGCTTGTTCGTTACTTTTTATTTTTGTTGGTTTTTTTTTTTTTTTAATTAAGTATTATTTATAATAGGAGTGGGGGTGATAGTGGCGGACGAAGAAGATGAGGGTGAAGCGGGTGGTGGGATTTTTTTTTTTATGATTTTGTATTATTCTTTTTGGGATTTCTTGTACTATATTATATATAAAATCAGGTTAATGATGTGTACATATTGATTGATTTAGTGGAATAACAACAATAATAATGCGAATAAAGTTTTCTTTGATGGACATGTCACTTCTTTTTTTTTTTTTTTTGTGCTACAATATTTATCTTTTTTTATTATAAAAATAATTTTTCATTTTTTCTTGTCATTAAAATAAGTATCGTTGTCTTTTTTAATACTCTAAATTTAGAATAAGGATTGACTATTGAAGGTATGCAAACCTTTTGTAGTGTTAGTATTTTAATTCAATCATTGGTCTAACAAACAAATTTGACATACTTTTCCACAAAGCATTCTTTTGTACCAAAAATTCTTTGTTCCTTTGAACAACAATCATTATTACACAAAAATATTATCTATCTTTGAACAACCAATCTTCAAGCCAATTGCCTTTCTAAGGGAAAACCTCAACGTGAGTTTGAATTTTGATTAAGAAGGATTGAGTTTTTATTAGATAATAGAGAACTAACTCTTATTAGAATTAATTACATTTTTTTATACTTTAATTTTGACAAAATATATAATTTGATATTTAAAAATTAATATATAATTTTTTTAAAAAAAATTTTAAATAATATATCATGTTAATTAAAAATTCTAACATCTTAACTTAATTTATTTATATAACATTTAACCAAGATAATTGTGCCTTATATGTATCATGTGTTAGATAAAAAATGCTAAATATTTTATGAAAATTTTACATGGATGTTACATTCATTAATTTGTTCGATTTTGGATAAAATTTTCTATGTCCAAGTTAAAAAAAAAAAAAATATTTTTAATTAATGTTGAAAAGAATGTTAATAATTTTTAATAATATACACATAATTTGATAATATCTATATAAACATATATATATATTTATATAATGATAACATCGTTCCAATAACATAAACTAATTGAGTTAATTTAAATTAATACAATAAATAATATAAAAAAGTACATATTTTAAAGATACTCCTTTGCACATTTTTCAAAAATTAAACGCCAAATATTCAGTCACCTCTTCTTGTTATATAACTCAAAAATCTTTGCATACCAAAATAAAAAAGTTGAAGCCAAGTAGCCAACTGAAGATAGGGGTGAAAAACCGACCATTGCTTGAGATTAGTCAAACAAATGTAGCACAATTCTAACCAGATTAGTCAGACAGACAGCAGTTTAGTTAAACACTCTCCACCATCCCCCCAAAACTTATATAAAGTTGGTCACCAGTAATTGGGGGTTAATCATCGAACTTACATTACGAGAAGATAACAATTAATAATTATTTATGTCTGATCAAGTCTCCATGGATTCATCACGAGTAGGAGTATGCCTTCTTGGGGACTTAACATAGACATTACTGAAAGCCGGTTGGTTTCTCTGAATTTCTCTGCTATTCAGAAACTTATTCCGAGACTTTACCTTAAGTAAAATGTCTCCGACAATCCATGGAAAGCTCAAGGAATTCATGCTTTCCTGGAAGTAATTTGGGTGGTAAGTCACGTGATACCATGCAGAGGCAAGTCTCTGATGCTCCTCAGCCTTGCAGCTATTCTTAAACCATTCTTTAGCTTCTCTCTGTAGGTTCTTGAGGGACAGAACAATTCGTTCCTTCATATCTGCGTATCTCCTGTTGTCTCGCTTCAAAAACATTGCCTTTTTCTGTATATTACCTGTCAGGATCTCATCCTCGCTCTCTAACTCATAATAGCTCATCAATAAGCTCATTTTCTCTTCATACATGTCTTTATGAGTCTGTGCAACTGACAGGAATGACTCAAAACCGTTCACTTCAAGGTCACAATCATATGCTGCTTCAGCCATCTTCTTTGACCAAACAAACTTTGACCTTGCTTGCATAGTTGAGTCGATTGTAGCACGGTACAGTTTTCCTAGTACTCCGAGGGAAGCATACATGGGTTTGTCTCCCCTCTGCATGAAGTCTGGAAACTCCTTTGGTTTCAGAGCACGAGGCATCTCAGCTGGTGCTCCTGTCTTCGCAAAATCAACAGCCATAGAGTGAAGAGTAGCCAATGCTAGACAATTTTCACTGCGTGCTTTATCTGGTTCACGATCAGCATGCACCAAATGTGCAGTAGAAATGGCACCCAAAGTATCATTGATCATGTAGTCAACAAAAAACTTTTGAATTTCCTGCAAATTTCAGCCGAAGATGAGGGCAAAAATAAGATCTAACCAAATACAAATCTTTTCCATTTTCATCACATCAGAAATTCAGCTCAGTTTCACATTACCTCCAACGTCACCTCATGGTCCATTATTCGAGGTCTGCTTCCAGTGTAGTCCATTGGGGCGTCAGTTTGACATGGGATGAGATCTTTGTCCCAGCTTATGAAAAACTGGTCCCCGTCAAGATCACCACCTGAGCATTCATTTTGATGAGGCCTGCAAGAACAAATTGTTAGGTGTTAGCCACACCAATATATTTAAGATCCAAAAACATATACAAAGTTAACCACCTCATATTGCTATAACTGGCATCAGATGCAACATTATTGGGACCCAACAAGACGAAAACAAAATCTTATAAGTGGCCTCTTATTGGGAAGCCCTTATGAGCAGAAAATGATACGAACAAACATGAGATTCATAAGGAAGCAACTGTTTCAACCAAGAGGCAGCGACTTTTCCAGGAAGAACAGGAAAATGAGAGTTGACTTAAACTGTGAACTATACCTTTCTCCTTTCTGGGGAAATACAAGACAATCCACGATACCCTTCTCTTCTAGTTGAGCCTCATAAACAGCCTCGAAGACTCTAACATCCCCAGGGTGAAGGCAAGGATTTTTTGTGACAACCACCTTTCCTATCACTATAGCCTTTTCCTCATCCACCTTACGGAAGAAACTTTGGTCTGCACATTCTAGCTCTGCTTTTTTCATTTTTACACAGACATAAACTTGACCATAATTCAAAACACCAGTTTCATCCAAACAACCAATTAAGACCCGTCCCTTTGGAACAAATATCCGGCACCTGCTTTTTAAATCAGATAGCATACTCTCATGATGTGATAGAAGCATCTTTGAGAGGTAAGGTTCCACTTTTGGCTCATAACCTTGAACCAACATTTCCACCAGAATGTTTTTGGAATCAATTCCACCTAAACTCTGTAAGGCATCCAAAGCTGCTTCTCTATTTGTCAGCATTTTTGCCAGCAGACATAATTGTTCCTGTTGCATTGTCTCAAATACTCCATCCTCAATGCCCAAGGTGGACAAGAGAATAATGATTTCTCGATTCAAAAAGCAAGGCATGGACTCACTCCATTTGGTGACATTAAGCATCCTGATTTTTGACTCAAACTTAAGCATGCTACTACGCAGAGATATCTTCCTAAAGGAGTTGCGATCAACAACAACAACACCTTTGTAACCACCATATCTTATTTGAAATGCTGATGGAGTCCAATCCAATCCACATTTCTCAGCAACTTGCCTAGCAAAAGGCAGAGAAATTTTCCCTATACCATCAGAGAAGCAGTAATCAATGCCATCCGAGGTAACTTCAATATCAGGAATAATCTCCACATCCTGCACAGGGACAACAAGAGTTGGCAAAGAAGAACTAAACAATTGACCCATCCTTGCAGCACACTTAGATATACTACGTATCTTCTTGAAGCATCCCATCCATTCTCTAACATCTTCTGCTTTAACCTTGTCGTTAGACGCAAACATCCAGACAGAATTTGATCGAAGCTGACTAGCAGAAAATGCCAGGAACTCAAATTGTTTATCTCCAATAACAATTCCATTCTGAAGAACAGACAATATCCTGTGATATATTTTAGTTCTGAAAGGTCTTGAAAAGATACCTGGCTGAACACTAGTAGAAATGGCATTTACAGAAAGCTTACTCCAATCTTCTTCAACAAAAGTGACTCTCATAAAATCTGAAGCATATTCTGCAAAGTTCTTTACAACACAATTAGATCTTTCAAGCTCAGGACCCAAGCAATAAATTTTTGAAGGTGTAACGAGGGCTCTGTGACAACTCATGACATTATACTTTATTAACCTTTCAAATAAGGATAAAGGAAGACTTTGGAAGTTTCTTTCCAGGACAGATAATTTTGTCTTCACAAAGGACACAGGATTATAGCAAGTGGACTGTAGCTTGTGAAACTTCTGAAGAATCATTACAGCAGTTTCAACAGGCAAAACACTTAGGATATCTAACAGATCTGTGTCTATTGCAGCAATACTAATTTTTTGAGTATGAACAAGGGAATTGAGCAGAAAAAGGATCTCATATGCTAACTTGGGATCTGATGGGCCCTTCACAAGTGGAACAATTTCAGATGCAGACGAGAATTCTTCCCCACCCTCTAAAATTGGACCTTTCATGTCTTCTCTATAACAAGGGAAACATGTAAACATATCCGACATTGATAATCCTGCTTTAAATTCCCAATAAAACGAAGTTGATTGTCCAATTGACTTTATCCTTGAAAAGTCTGTTGTGCGAACCCAAAGAAAGTCAAAATTTTCCTTGCAAAGATGGTATCGATCAGTATTGAATTTTGAAGCTACATTTTGTCCAGATACTTTCTGATATATCCTTGGAGCATACCTGACCTGGAAAAAGTAGTTGTTCAAGTAACATTTTGTAGACCATGACAAAGAAACTGTACTCTGGGCTAAGAACCAATCCACCCGAATGATAATATATAAAAACATGTTAAGTTTAATAGAATTAATAATTTTCCAAATATGTACCCCAGCAGTATATTATACACAACCATTTTGTGTACTATTCCTAGAATGGAATTACTAAATCAGCGAAGCACCAAGGTGAAAACCTCAATGATAGTTCTATAAAATACAATTTTCTTGCAAGGAAAAAGACATTATCAAGCTCATTAAACTGTCAACAGTTCAGCACCCCATGAAAGTTCTTTTAATTTAACTGGCTCTACAAAATGCCTTATAACATTTTTGTCCGCTTGTTCTGATTTGTTGAGGTTCCAGACTCTGACAATTCACAGGTGTTTGGATGTAAATCAAGTGCAAAAATGGAGAGAACACTGAATTTATACTATCATTTAACAAGATTAATCGAGCTTAATTCCATTCAATAGCCAGAGGTTTCGCCTTTGGGGGATCTTCCCTAGTCTATGCACTATAGACCTAAATGCCAAGAACTAGTATAAGATATCTAATGCAGCAATGAACACTTTAAAAAAATAGCTAGATTTTTAATACATATACACATCAATGGCAATTTAAAACAAAGCAATGAAGGATTCATGCTACTTGTTGTTTTAGAAACAAATCACATTCTCTACTACTCCTTGATTTGCATACATGCATCTTGGTCAAGTCAAAGGCCAAGATAAGAAGGAAAAAGAATTAAGGCTTCTAATCACTTATTAATAAAAAAAGGTATCACCAGTTAATATAGCATCCAAATTGGTAACTACGAACAGAACATATCATCTAAAGGGCAGCATATTAGCAAATCAAGAACTATAGCTCAAAAACTTTGAGACAAAGTAAAAAAAGTAGGACGTGAAAGGCATAATAATCACAATTCCCTTCAAGCTCAGTTGCTTCTTTTCTCGAACTATTATTCCTTCAAACAAATCAACATTAAGAGAATGATAGTACCCATAGGTATAAGCTCAAAATTGCTTACTTGACAGGCAAATAATCAACCTTTGAACAAAGTATAACATCAAGGTTTAATTGGTTAGTAATAATGAAGAGGAAAAAGCATACCCTCAAGAGAAGAGCATTGCATGCGGAGCCATTGAAGCAACACCCAACAGTCTCCAAAATATCATCAAACAATACTTCAAGCTTGTAACACTCCCCATTACTCCACACCCAGAACTCTAGTCTCCTTCTCTCAGGCATCATCCACCCTCTCACTCCCTCCCATCGTTCCAACACACGCAAGCAATCATCTTGAACCATAAAACCCACATGGAGAACCCCACCTTCGAGCCTATGATCGGTTCTGACGGGCCTGGGGATGATGTCATCGTAAGTTTCAGAGAGTTTAAGACAATGGGACTTGAAAACGAGAACGTTTTTGAAGGAGAGACACTGCGCTTTGGACTTCGCTTCCAGAGTGGTGAACTGGACTCTGCCGAAACCACGGGACTTCCAGTTGTTGCGGTCTGTTGAGATTTCAATGGCGAAGACGGCGTCAGGTCCGAGCCTGGACTCGAGGAACTCTAAGAGGTCTTTGGCTACGGCGGTTTGGGGTATGTTCGTGATTCGTAAAGTGGGTCTCTCTATCTCCATACCACCCATCACCTCTCTCTATCTACACGGAGGTTTTGTGCAGTTTGGCTTTGGGGTTTTAGTGTTCCGTGAACTGAGAAGGGAGCATCTGTTGCTCTCTTCCGCGGTTTACTTTTTTTTTTTTTTCTTTTCCAATGAAGTTTTGTGAATTTTTATTATAAAAAACAAGTTTTGTGATTTTTATTTTCTTGGGTTTAGGCTTTTTTGAATCGGAGATGGAGTCAAACGCAATTCCCATTAACCAATAGAAAAAGATGAAAAAGGAAGGTTCAAATTATGACAATAGTCTTTATATTTTAACCAAATTTAAAACTTAATTCTTCAATTATAATTTATAAAAATATAATTTTTGTATTATTTTATTTTGATAATATTAATTTAATAATTAATTCTTTAAATTTTTTATTATTAATAATTGATTTAACTGTTAATTTGATGATATAGATATTGATTTTATTGATACGATATTGATTTTGTTGATATAATAATATAAATAATGAAATCAATTGTTAAATAATATAAATAATTCTTATATTTATACAAAATTTAAACATTAATCTATATAATTCATAAAAATTTTATCATCATACAAGTTGAATTTGATAATATTGATCAAATTAACAATGCCATCAATTATTTTTCATTAATTTTGTTAAAATGATTATTGTCTTTTTTAGAAAATCATTTGAAAATTTTAAAAATCTCAAAAAAAATGCAGAAAATGATTTTTAGGTTTTTCTTGAATTTTTAAAAACATTAAATTTATATTTTCAAATATTTTAATTTAAAAAAATTATATTTCTTGGATTTTTTAACAATTGGATTTCAATTTTTAAAAAATAAAAAATTTAATTATTTAGAATTTTTTCTGATTTCAAAAAAATTAATTTTATTTTTTACAATATTTTAATTTATTTAAAAATAATATTTTTAAATTTTTTTGAAAGCCATTTCATTTTTTAAGAAAAACATTGTTAATTTTTAGAATTTTTAAATATTACCAATATATTTTTTAAAAATAATATTTTTCAAATTTTTTTGTTAAAATCAGAATTTTTTATGAAAATTTTAATATGTCTAAAATTTTTTGGAAGTTTTTAGATTTTTTTAAAAATATTAAATTTATTTTTTCAATATTTAATTTTTTTGAAAATCATTTTTTACACAACAAATTAAATATTTTTATTAAATAAAATGTTTAAGATTGAAAAAATACAAAAATTTGAAGCAATAATTTTTTGAAAAAAAATGAAAATATTGAAAAAAATAAATTTAATATTTTCAAAAAATGTAAAAAATTTTGGAATATTAATTTTTTAAAAAAATAAAAATTTGATTTTATTAAAATATTCAAACAATGAATTTTTTAAAAGTTAAAGTATTGAAAAAATTTTAATTTAATATTTTCAAAAATCAATGAATTCAAAAAATTGAAAATTATTTTTTAAAAAGTTAAAATCTGATTCTTTAAAATAAAATAAATATTATTTTTTAAAAAAATTATATTTAATATTTCTTAAAAATCAAGAAAAATTCTAAATAATTCATAAATTTGATTTTTTAATTAAAACTTTATTTTTAAAATTCAAGAAATACAATTTTTAAAAAAAATTAAATTTAATGTTTTAAAAAATCATAAAAACCTAAAAAATCATATTATTAAAAACTTTTTTTATCATTTTTTATTTTTTTTCAGATATTTTCTTTTGAATTTTTTAGAACTTTTTAATTGCCAATGTTTTTATATATAAAAAAAAACTTATATCTCATTATCGTTTATAGAAAGTAGTTGATCACATTAGTACTTATATTAATATTATCATATTTAACTTGTATAAGGACGAGATTTTTGTAAATTATACAAAATGAATTATTATTCAAATTTTGTATGAATATAAAAATTATTTACACAATTTGATAATTGATTTTGTTTATTTATATTGTAATGTCAGCAAGTTAATACTATTCAATAGAGTCAATGCATGCGTTATCAAGTTAATAGCCACGTTAGCATTTTTAAAGACAAAATTTTGATGAAGATAATGTTTAAACTAAAATTATCAAATTAAAATAGTATAAGAATTACATTTATACGAAGTAGAATAGAAGTACCTAATTTCAAATTTGTTTAGAGTACAAGGTCATTATCATAATTTGACCGAAAGGAAAAGAATTAGCTACTAGAATTGAAATTGAGAAAGCTAGACACGTGGCCGAAAGAGAAAAGTATGTGAATATATATATATATATATATATGTATTTGTATAGGTAGAAGAAAATGAAGTTACTTAATTAGTGAGTAATTTTTATAATATTTCTAAATACATTGACAAGAAATTATTTATATGCTTATCTTTAATTTGCTTTAAATTTTTATTCATAAGCGGATCTTCTAAGGAGTTTGAGGGGGTCTTGACCTCCCAAAGTTTTAGAATCCCTTAGTATGTATGTTTTTAATTGATTTCCTTAAATTAAAATTATGAAATTTTTTTATTTTTTATATGCGATCTTTCTATTTAATTTATATATTACAAAGAGTAATTAAAATTATATTATTATTATTTGTCTATTTATTATACCCACCAATCAATGTTTATAAACCCTTAAAATCAATGGATTTATTACAAAGATTAAATTATAATAATTCAAATTTAACAAAAACCAGCTTTATCAATAAGAATCCAAATCTCCAACCAATTATCAAACATTTTTTTAATAAACTACAACTTCTCTTCTCCGCTTAATTCTCCACTTTTAATCTTATTATAGATCTCTTTTTCTTGTTATCTTGCAAGGACAAAAGAGTAATATGAAATTTGTTAGAAAACTATCCTTAACTTATAATTTCAAAGTTTTTATTTTATTTTTTAAAAAATATATTCCATTTTTCCTGTTTTGATGAAAATATATTATTTAACAATTGATTTATTTAAAAAAAAGTTTCTTGTAATTTTAAATAAAATTATTTATATATTTATTTATGAATTGATAAATTATATATATATTTTTTGAATTTTTTTGTTAGTATATGCTTGGATTTTTTTTGTTAGTAAATATTTATAAATGTATTAGGATACATCTTATAAAATATAAGATCAAATATCATATAAGTTGGCCCCCTCAAAACTAAATTTTAAGATTCGTCATTATTTTAATTGTTGATTTTTTATTATTGCATCTAGATATGGTAATTCGTATATAATTATTATATTTATTTCATGTTAAACGTGTGTAAAATATAAAAATTATCATGTCATTATTTATTTTAATACGAGACTAAAAAACATTTTTTTTAATTTTTATCAAATTTATATATAATTTTTTTTAAAATTTTAAATTATATCATTTTTATATTTTTTTAATATATTTTTATGTTATAATCATCGTATTGTGTCTAAAATCATCAAATTGCATCTAAGTGAATTAATATCAATTGATTCATGTGTTGGACATTTATAAATAGTATAGATTAAGATTACTACATTGTACATTCGGAAAATTTTCTATATTGCTTGTGAGTTGTAAATTAGTTAATTTCTTTTTCCTCTTTATGTTAAATTATAGTAGTATCTTATGTTTTAGAAAATTTTTTTGTTTAATAACTTATTTTCGCTTAAAAATTTTAGGATATATAAATTTAGATGTTCACTTTTTTGATAGTTGCTAGACAGATTGTTTGAATATAGTTGATTAGGTCTAAATTTGAATTTCATTTGTCAATTGAGGAACAATGATGTAATAAATTTTTAATAAGCATGGAAGTGTTTAATGGATCATGCTAGCTACACAAATATAACCTATTTAAATATTCGTCCATATGTTAGTGGATCATATTGATTCACTATTATATTTTAACATACCGCATTGGCACGTCATAAAAGTTAAGAGAATGGTCCAGCATGTCACACGGCTCATAATCTTCACGGGTTATGGGCTATGTGCCATGTTAGGTACAACATTATTTTTCATGTTGAGATTGGCCAAGTATAGACCCATTAATATTTTTTAAAAATTTTAGTTATTTTTTTTAAAATTTCATGTATTATTATAAAAAATAACATCATGGAGATAATAAACATAAAATGAAATAAAAGAGACGTATAATTTATGTGATTCAACAAAATATCTACATCTATAAAGATGAATAATAGAACTACTAAATCAAGATATTGAAATTACAATTCTAATATTTAAAAAAAAAAAAACGTACACATCAACTATCAAATGCCTAGTAATACACATATAACTAAAGTTTTGCTAACTAGTCTAATAAAGTAAGTGAAATTTTAAAGGAAAATTTTGCTAAACTATATATTAAATTTTTTTTATAATATGATCTAATAGTATTTTTTGAAACTATTTTATGATTAGATAGTATACTAATTCTAATTAAATTATTAAAACATTCATCATCTACAAAAACTAATAGTTGTTCAAATAGCTTTATAAATTTAGCTAATTGATTATGTCAATTATCTTAAGAAAAAAAAATGCACCTAAAGACCTATTAGGATGTTAATTAAGTATAGTTTATGTGAAATATCTTATATATATATATGTTATAACTTTGAAGATTCTGAACATATAACTTTGAAAAAAATGTTAATTTATTTTTATACACATAAATTTAAATAAATAAAAATAATTCATACATTAAATGGTTCGTAAACTAGTTTGATATAATTTATTTATCAATAATTTAAATATTTAATAAGTAAATTTTTTAATATAATTTTATTATATAAATTATCCAAAAAATAATTTCATTAGAATATAAAAAAAATATTAATACATTTAAAGGTCACAAGCCCATATAAAACACTTATGGGCTAACATGGCATGATACATTTGGGCTTGTATAATGTGTCATGCTAGCTTACGTATCATGTGCTAGTTAATTGATTATGTCAATTATCTTGAGAAAAATAAAATGCGCCTAAAGACCCATTAGGATACTAATTAAGTATAGTTTATGTGGAATCATTTGAAGCAGCAAATGTAGCATGTATTTTTCTTTGTATCTCTTCAGATGACTAGTCTCTTTTAGTTTTACAACTAAAATATTATATATATATATATAGATATATATATATATATGTTATAAGTTTGAAGATTTTGATCATATAACTTTTAAAAGAATGTTAGTTTATTTTTATACACATAAATTTAAATAAGTAAAACAATTCATACATTAAACAATTCATAAATTAGTTTGATATAATTTATCTATCAATAATTTAAATATTTAATAAGTAAATATATTTAATATAATTTTATTATATAAATTATCAAAAAAATAATTTTATTAGAACATAAAAAAATTACATGAATACATTCAAATGCCACAAGCTCATTTAAAATAATTTTAGGCTAACATGACGTAATATAACGTACTGTCCTAGCCTATGTGTCACATATCTTATTGGGTTGTGCCATATTGACCATAAATTTAAAATTTTTTAGCTCACGACAACACACACATATATGTATATCATGTTTGACTTAATCTTATTATTTAATTTCATATCTTATTGAATCATATCATCCTATGAATTACTTAATGGATTTACCACTTCTAAATAAACATATATATATATATATATATATCTCTTTTACCTTTACGACACTACAAGTCTTAATTGTCCCTTTATCCAAAAAATCTGTCACATTTTCATTTTTGTTGATAAAAATTTTCAACTTGGACCTCTTATTCTTTAATATTTATTACTAAAAAATATGAAAAATATAATTTAAGTTGTTTTTGAATATTAGTTTACAAAATTTAATTAATTAAAACATTTAAAATAATAGAATTCCAAGTTAAAAAATTTGTACAAGTTGGATAAAAAAAAGTCAATTATGACAATTTAAGCGGGTAAAAAGATTACAAGTTTGATAAATTTTTGGCAGGGAATATTTGATAGATGATTAAGATCGATCATAGACTTCAAGACAACATCTGATGATTTTAGTGTTAAACAAGCTTTAGAAAACGATGGTTTTTTCTTTTTTAATTTTTAATCAACCTTAAAAAGTTTTCATTCTCATATTTACATGGTGAAAAGAAACATTACACTTATAAACTCTTTTAATCCATAATTTTAAAGTATTTACTTTAGTATCATGTCAACTAATAAAAAGGTCAATCCACATGAAGTCTTTTTTTTTTTAAAAAAAAAAATTGTTGTGTGACTGCTCAAGAAATGTGTGATAAAGGGTGGAGATAAATAAATAAAATATTCTCATACAAGTTTCATGGCAACAAAAAAACTAATTAACTTAAATTTTGAAAGGAGAATGTTCAAATAGTTATACTCGTTTACATACAATGATGCAATTTTTATTGGTTGGAATTGGGAATTTTTCATTTTATATAATGAATATTTGATACTAATATAGCTAATAAAACTGGATGACCCTCCCTTATTCAGTTGTTTCGTACCTACGGCATTTGCAAGAACAGCATGCCGAATCATTTCTTTCTCGTTTGTTTTCCTTGCGTAGGCATGCTCTTGTAAATGCACTACGACAACAAGAAATACAATATGCATGATTCTAAATAAATTTTGTTTTGGCTAAATACGTAAGCATTGCTTATTTTCCTGCTATAAAGAAAGAAAACTAAAGTTTTAAGATGGATTAGTGCAAATGAAACTTGGAAGCGATCAACAATCATTTATTGATAGAATATTAAATTTTTAATTTTAAAAATTTCTAAAACAAAAAAAAAAAAATTATATACGAACGGATGTTGGCCCAAATGGCAAATAAAGTTCGCTCTTTTTTTTTGCTTGAGTTCAAATTCAATAAGAAATTATAAAAAAATAATATCTTATAAATTTATTAAATTCGATATAGATAAATTTATTTAAATCGGTCTAAAAAGAATATTTATTAAGTAAAGCTCAAGAACTCCTTATCACTCAATAAAACATGAAAAACATGCTTGCTTCCTAAAATTAAGCGTGAGAAAGTGGAAATTCCAGAGTAGACAGTGAGCAAGAGCTTCAGAATAACAGGTCTGACGTATGCTTCTTAATCCAAATGCAAGGGACATTTTATGGTCAAAGCTATAATAGACTTTTTGGGTAAGAGAGTGACTCATCATCAAATTAAGGTAATTTTGATTATTAAGTTTGAGAAATTATATTAATAATTTAAATTGTATAAACTTTAAAATAAAGTATTTTTATCAATAAATAAAATTATTCTATCTTAACATAAGATAACATGAAATTTTTAATTTAATCATATGCATAATATTATCTTATTTTATCTTATCATAATTTTGTATACTAAATATACCATTAATTTCAGTTATTAGGATTCAAATTTTGACAATAACAAAAATATTAAAAAGAAAGTCCCCATCTGCTCCATCTTCTCTAATGCCTCCCAAAGGATCAAGGAAGATGAGTTTCCCATCAACAACATAGGGTCAAATGAAAGATATTTTGCCCTGTCAGGCTGTCAATCCAGCTCTAGCATTCTCCATTTACAAATCCTTGCTCACAATTTCTATTAGTGTTCAAAGTCGAACGTTTATTGGTAGAACTAGAAGGGTAAGCATTTCACTCAAGCGGGGCATAGTTGCATACAATCCAACTAAACAGGAGGGCTAGACTCAAAAGTCACTGAATAACTGGAAAAACTTTTCCTGATAAGCTTTGGATGGATTTTGCTAACCTGGATTCCAGGATTAAATTCAAGTCCCAACTTCCAAATCACAACTATTAACAGTCACATCAACAAACCAAATTTGCAGATTCAGTGTCAGTAAGGGATAGATGAAGTTGTATAATCAAATTTGTTTGGATAAGAAATTTAGATTGTAGAATGCCTGGGGCTTATGTTCTGGAAAACCAGATTAGTTCTTTTTGCATTTGAACACAAAACATAGGCATCCTCATGAATCAGCTAAAGAAAAAGCAAAACTGTAAATGAAATAGCACTTATATTTGATAAGCATATAAAGGTTGATTGGTGAAAAAACAAATTTTTTTTTTATCTAAAAAATAAAGTGATGAACCTGTATATCATCATTTCATACAGCTTCAGTTCTGTCATTCCTAGGCAAACTTATATTAAGAGATAAATCAGCGTGAGTATCTGAAGAAGCTGGGAATCTGCTCTTCTTAGACCAAAGCCATATCTTAGAAACAGAAAAGCTCTCACCTTTAATTCTCCTGATTCTCTTCTCTTCTGCATCTCCACCAATGGAAGAACTTCCATCTTCTCTTTTCCCTTCCATAACCTTCTCATCTCTAACACCAGGAGACAAAGTCACTTGCAATGAATCACCAACCACATATTGATATGCACCCATTGAGTAACATCTTCTTGCATCCAAATTGGAGCTACTGATCTCTACTTGTAATACTCTTCCTCCACTTTCACCATCATTTATACTTCTGAACTTACCAAGTCTCACTGAGAAGACCCTTTTTTCACTAATATCTTCCGTAGCAGCTGGCTTCTGACTACAAGGAATGCCGATTTCTCCATCACTCTCAACCCCATTTGATATTGCCCTTAGGTACTCACATTGGAACATTGGATTTTCCAATGGAAAGCTGGAGCCAGAAAGGGTTATTCTACAAAGGGGGCATGTAGAATTTGAAAGAAGCCATGTATCTATACAATCAATGTGGAAAGCATGGCTACACATTGGAAGCAATCTGAGCTTGTCATGGTCCGAGAATTCACATAAACAAACAGCACAGTCAAATGGCTCCTTCAATCCCATTATATCTTTGTAGAAGAAAACTGGTAAAGCATCTATGACCGATTGGTCTAGGCCTGAGTCATGTAAACGAAAAAGCTGTTGAAGCTGTCTTTGAAGCCCATGAGACTCTGAGTTTCCAGGGTATCTATTGGATTGATAAATTGGTGAAAAAGATGGTCTCTTTATGAGAAATCTAACTAGCAAATGGAGAAGACCAGCAATGAAGAAGATTACAGCAAAAATTACTATAATCAAAAGAAGAACTGGACTGATTCTGATAGAAGATGATGAAGGGGATGATTCATTGTAGTCAATGTTATAATCAGGAGTTGGGAATGAAGAAAGAGGTGAAACAGGAGGTGGGTACAACATTTGTTTTATTTCATTTGTAATTCTAGACATTTTTAGCATATATGCATGTTCAAAAGTAAATGAAACAAACTCTTTTGTACTCTTTTGGCACAAAAGCAAAACTCTTTGCTATCAATTCCTTTTGAGCAACTCTCCAAAAGATATTCTTCCTTGCAAACTAGGTAGTGTATATTCTATCAGCAGAATTAAGGAAGCTATGCAAAAAAGCAAAAGACTAAATCAGATTCTGCTGTTACTGCTTTTACAAGAAAATTGAAGAGTCAATGTGAAGCAGAACTAGAAAGAAGACGGCTGCTAAGACAAAGAGGTTCAGAAAATGCAGGATACCAACCTGAGAGATGAAGAGTACACATGAAAAACCATTTGATAGAGTCCTTTTGTTTATGATTTTGGTTGGTTGGCTGTTGCTGATGGGTCTTTGTTTAAATTCTATTTGCACCACAAAAGCACAGCTTTTCACTTTGTTTTATACACAAAATAGAACAAGGGGATTAGTGGGTGAGGATTGGTTTGGCTGTGGGGTGGGGTGGGGAGTCCCAGAGGGTAGTAGCAATGGGTAAGTCTAAACATTTCCACATTGAAATTTGAAACAGTGCATGCCCAACTGGTAACCCTTTGTAACAAAAAAAGAATCCCCAAAGACACTGCTTTTAGACCTGTCTAAATGAGGTTTAGAAACCGAATTAAAAAGCAAGTGAAGATAAGAAG
Organism: Durio zibethinus; assembly: GCF_047325235.1. Taxonomy (NCBI): domain Eukaryota; kingdom Viridiplantae; phylum Streptophyta; class Magnoliopsida; order Malvales; family Malvaceae; genus Durio; species Durio zibethinus. The sequence continues at coordinate 22,795,129 of NC_143172.1, forward strand.
GAGAGCACAAGAAAGGTGAGAAATAATTGAAAAGGTCCACCATTAAACCCAACTTTGATTATCCACAGTGGTCAGTGTGACTTCTTTAATGGGAGATTTCATCAGGACTGTACTAAATTATTTCCCTTTAATGATGGCTTTTTTTTGGTGTGATTGCCTGCTAATCACGGCAACCCTCCATCACTCTTGGTCACACACTAAGTTACTTCCACTGTTTAAGACAGTAAAAAAATCTTTAAAGATGATTAAGAAAAGGGTTTTCGGATCTTTTTAACCCCCCTTCTTTATCAACCCACTTTGACGTATCAATCAAATGTCTACCCAAACAAGCTAAAATGGCAAACAATGAAATGATGTAAAACAAGAAAACAATTAAGTAGTCACAAGCTCTTAAATTGTGCTATTATTACTATTTTTCCCTTTTTTTTTAAAAAAAAAAAACTTTGTTGTAATTAGATTTGGTTAAGCTCATCCGATCTAAAAAAAATTAGTCTAATTCACACAAATTTGAAATTTATCAAATTATATTTGTTTTACAAAAAAATTAACAATCTAAATCTATCTAAATCGAACCTAAAATAATTTAAATTGTAATATTTATAATTTAATTTAATTTTAAAATTTAATAATTTAAATTTAAAATGATTTGAGTTCAAAGAATTCAAATATTAAATCTAAAAAATTCAAAAATAAAATAATTAAAATAATCTAAATCTAAAACAATTCAAAAACTATTGACTTGAAATAATCCGACCTATAATGATTGAATCCAAACTCCACCCAATCCAGCCATTGCCACTTCTAGTTGCAATGTATCTAAACTTTGAAAACTAGCATCCCTGTTAGATCATCATGACCGAACGCGTGGATATGATGATATGAGAAAAGTCTAAGGACAAAACCAAATGGTGGGGTCTTTAACTCTCATGTTTCCTATTCCTTGCACGCATGGCACCCCAATAAATAGATTATTGTTGTGCCCAACCCAAACCGGTGATTATAACCAAACATGTATTATAGTTTCTTGACAAATGCCGGATTCTTTTTCATCGACAAGAGAGTAGAAAAACTTTGTTTCCAACTTAATTGTTTTGCAGCTACTTTGTTTCTTGAATCATCTTAAAATCTAAATCAATCATTTTTTGACAAGTGCATAGTTAAGAGGGCCATATTACAATAAGTGTTTGGATTTTATCAAGACCTTGATTTTTAATGAAATACGTCATTTCGTAATAAGATGTAATATCATTAATTATAAATTTAATATATATACTCAAATCGTTAAATCTATAAATTTGCAATCAATTTCAATTTTTATAAAAAAAATCATAATCTCACATTTATTTCCTAAACCTTCTTTAGACACACTTATGAGATAGTGTTACAAAAAAAAATCATATACAAGTTAGATGTAATATATTAAAGTGTGAACTTGTTTTTAATTGTGAATATACTAAAATTATTAGACTTGGAAACCCATAAACTTGTTTTTCTAGAAAAGTCTGTCTTAATTGTTGTGCACGCAATATATCGAAAATTATCAAATTTAATGATTAATTATTTTAATTAATGTAAAAAATATAACTAATGAATAGGTAAAATTCTTAAAATATTGCTAGTCACTTGTAAATGGACCAAGTTACTAAATGACAAATGTAACTAATGAGATTATTTATATCCAATAACTGTGTATGTGATGTAACATTTAGAGAGAAAAGAAGAATATCATAAATGTAGATGAGTGTATGCTTAGAATCAGTACAAAAATTTTTGACATCATTTTTTGGAACAATAAAGGAGTGACTTTTAGACCAAAGTGCATAATTATCTACTGAAAATGGTGTTGAGGGATACAAAATACTGTTTTGTATTTGTCTTATAGATGTATATCTAATTGCCAAAATCATACCTTGAGATCAAACTTTGAGAAGACTTTAGCTAATGATAGGTTTACGAACAATAGTTTCTTATTGGGAAAAAGAAATTTATCATCTGTAAGAAAAACATTAAGAGGCTTGTAATTGATAACCAATCTTCATTTTTCTCGAACTTGTTTTGATCTTTTGTTGACATAGAACTCTTCACACGTCGATGGAGAAAAAATTGGTTCAATTAATCCTTAAGCTTGGTGCTATGAACATTCTTCAACTTCTAACATCAAATGATCTAAGTTCATGCCTAAATGACTATGAGATTAGCATTCTCATATTTCTTAAAAGAAAAGGTAATGAAAAATTTTGGATTTTGCCAAAGTGGGTTTTTGCATTTCTAGAAGAATTTTGAATGATTATTTATACATGAAATCTAAATGAACTTTTACTTGAATTCCTGGAACAAATCCATTTGGACTGCCATTGTGAAGAGGTTTGGAAGGTTTTTTTGAGGCTCAATATAATTTTCAAAGTTAATACATTTTCCATTGAGTCTTAAACCTAGTATACTGGTAATAACATCAAAACCAATAACTAAGTCTTTTCGTCGAAGTGGGGATCCTAAAATCTTTAGGTTATTTGATAACCTTGGAATATCTAAAAGGTAACTAGATTGCTGATAAAGTCTATTAAGAAAATATTCTCATTAGTGATCTTAAAAAAAGGTTTTCTATTTTTTTCAAAGGGATTTTGGTAAAATAATGGGATTGGCTATGGTTTAGGCAGCATCTATATCAAACAAGGCTGTGACTATTATAAGAGAAGAGTGTTCATGGGTAAAGATTTGTACTAGGGCTAAGGGTACTTTTAGAGGTTGAATAGACCAAGTAGAAGAGGATCGGTTACCCATATCAAGGTAATACCAAACATAAGCAGTTCATAGTTTAGACATATAACTAAGTTATTCTAGCCAATGTTTAACACTAAGTGCCCTCATGGCATGATGTTGAGTTAGAGGCTTAACTTTTATAGAGATATGTCTTTTGTTATGGTAGCCTATTTCAGTATTCTTTGATATAGTAACTTTTCTTTGTTTAAGTGGATCAATAGTCTGTTTGACAATTCTACAAGGCTTTCTGATGTAGAGGATCTATAATATTGTGGTAATTACAAAGCATACTATCTTATATCATTACAAACCATGATATAGAAGACTAAATCTGATTCTAAGCCTAACAACTGAAGAATGATGAAGAAATCACCAAAAGAGAAAAGAGGTTTTAGAAAAACATATCTATATAGGAGGTTTTCTTATAAAAAAAGCTTCTCTAAGAAGGAAAACTTCTAAAACTAAAAACCTGACTTCTCAAAGAAAGAGTTATAAACTTATATAAAAAGGAAAAGTAAACAAATAGTATTTAACATAATTACTACTTGTTCATGAGTTGACGAAAGTAACTAACTTAACTAAAGTAACTTTAATAAAATATCTTTAATAAAGTAAATGTAAGATTTTTTTTTTCAAAGTAGCTTTAATAAAGTAGACTTGACACAAATTAAAAAATTGACAAAACATAAGGTAGACATAAAATTGATGTTGAAAAATGCAAAGCTGGGGTTGACGTGTCAGCACCAAACTTATCTTGTAATTTTTGGAACACTCTGCAAAGCATTTTGAAATTATTACACATAATTATACATTATTAGACTAGAACAAAGAATTTTTAACTAGATCATCATTACTTGAAGAAGCACTAAGTATGTTCTGGAGAGAGTTAGTCATCTATAAGGTTGAAAAATTCATCAAGAAGGTTAAATTCATCATCAGGGTGAGTTTTTGTTGAAAGAAAAATGAAGGAATTTTTTTAGGACAAGGCTTAAAAGGAAGAAGGTGAGGGATTCATCATTGCTATCACAGGAATGATCTTCAAAGAACTTAAAAAAGGTTTGAGAGGAGGTCCGAATAACATATTTAGGAGAACATTATATTTTTCTTTTATATATGCTGTGATGAAGAAGTACTTTGAAAACCATTGAGATAATCTAAGTAATTATGCATTTTTTGAAATTAAGTATCTAATAAAAAAATGACATGTCTAGTAGTTTCACAAGAAAGTGGTATCTAATAAGGTAAAATTTAAATTTTTAGATTTCATATTTTATTGTTAAAATCTCTTTTAGCTTAGAGTGATAATTGATTTTCGAGTCTTTGAATTTACTACTTTTGTATCCATATATCTGTTTATTTTCATTTTTTTCTTCAATGAGAATTAAGGACCAATATTTGTTACTTGTGTTTGTCTACAAAATTTTTTTTCATCAAAAGAAATCTTTAAAGTTGAAAGTGATTGCATTTTTATCTTTAACATATTTATTGACTATGTCTATTTTTAGGACCACTTTAGAGGTTTTTTCTTTAACAACTGTCTAAGAGGATGAGCTATTTAAGCAAGATCTAGAAGAAATTCACTTATGTAATTGACTACATCGAGGAATTATTGCACTTGCCTATTAGAGAGATTTTCATCAAAAAAATCTTTAAGTGTCTTAACAATGTGAGATTGAGCAATGTACTATCCATCTTTTAAATGTAATCCCAAAAAATCAATTTTAGAGGCACCAATGACCATTTTTTTCTTTGAAAGTATTATCCGATGCTATTAGATGATCATTTGAAACTTATCCAATAACTATGTATGTGATGTGACATCTAAAGAGAAGAAAAGAATATCAACAATATAGATGAGTGTATAATTGAGAATCAGAGCAAAAATTTTTGTCATCACTTTCTGGATCAGTGAAGGAATGACTTTTAGACTAAAAGGCATAATTGTCCACTAGAAATGGTGTTGAGAAATGCAAAATATTGTTTTGTATCTATCCTGTAGATGTATACCTAGTTGACAAAATCTTACCTTAAGATCAAGCTTTGAGAAAACTTTAGCTTGTGACAAGTTTGCAAAAATACTTTCTTATTGGGATGATAAACTTATCACCTACAAGAAAAATATTAACAGGCTTTCAATTGATAACCAATCTTAATTTTTCTCGAACTTGTTCTAATATTTTGTTGACATAGAATGCTTTATACACCCATAGAGAAAAAGTTGGTTTAATTAATCCTTGAGCTTGAAGCTGTGAACATTCTTTAATAGATAGTTTTAAATGATTTAAGTTCACATCTGAAGGACTAGTTTTTGTGGGATTAGCATTCTCATCTTTCTTAAAGGGAAGGGTAATGAAAAATTTTAGGTTTTGCCAAAGTGGGTTTTTGCATTTCTAAAGGAATTTTAAATGACTATTTGCACATGAAATCTGAATGAATTTTTGCTTGAATTTCTAGAACAAATTTGTTTGGACAATCATTGTGAAGAGGTTTGGTAGGTTTTTCCAAAGTTGAAAATAACAATCAAACTTGATATATTTTCCACTGAGTCTTAAACCTGGTATATTGGTAATAACATCAAAACTAATAACTAGGTCTTTCTGTGGAAGAGGGGATCCTAAAATCGTTTTAGTTATTTGACAACTTAGGAATTTCTAAAGGGTAATTGGGTTGCTGATAAAGTCTATTAAGAAAACATTCTCATCAACGGTCTTAAAAAAAGTTTTCTATTTTTTCCAAATGGATTTTGGTAAGTTAATGGGATTGGCTATGATTTGGGCAGCACCTGTGTCAAAGACGGTTATGATAGGGATTTAAATTATAGTTGTAGTCACATTTTTTATCACGTTGCATTTATCTTGGTTACGAACGTAACATTTGCTATTGTGGTCATTACAATCATTACGGTCGTGAAATTATTTTAATTTTGTACAATTTATTATAAAACAAAATAATTATACTTATTATCGTAAAAATTCTTTTCTAATGATTTTTAAAGTAATTTATGTCTCACTAGGATCATTTATTTATATGAAAAAAATATTTTTTATTGTCATTATAGTAAAATATTCATATTTAGAAAAGTACCCATTCTTATCTATGAATTTTTACTAGTATTAATAACTAATAAAATAAAATATATTAAATGTCAATGATCCACATATCCTAATATTACATTGAGAGTAAATAAGGGTTTTCTGTATTAAAGATTCTTCTTATTAGAAAATTTTAATAGAATCAACACTTAGATTTTCTTAAACTTTTATCATCAAAGATTCACATTTACATTATTTATTAATAATGTAATACTTCATTTATAAATATTTCATAATAAAAAAGATTTTAACAATAATACAATCATTCATAATTTATTTATTTTTATAAACATTTTTTAAAATATTATTAACATGAATTAAAAATAAATATATGAATAAAAATTTATTAAGATTTTAATGTAAAGTCTAAAGGATCCAATAAGTCCATAAATCAAATGGCTTGTCAATTATTGGGCCAAAATTTAGGCTAAGATCCATCCAATACTTTTCTTTTTTTTTTTTCTTTAATCCCAAAACTTACCGTTTAGATCTTAGGTATGAATAAAAAATCATAAAACCTTAATCCATTTGTTATTTCTTTCATTTTTCTTTTCTCATCAGTAGCACCATTCTCTTCCTCCTTTCAAACCCAAAACTTCAACTTCAGCTTACAAGTTCCCTCAACTAGTAATGCTCCATTCACAATTTAGCTCCAAACACAGTTTCTTTCCTTCTTTTCTTTTTTCCTTCATTTTTTTCCTTTCTCTTGAAACCAAAAAGCTTCAATCGCCTATCTTTTTTTCACTCTAAAAACTGAAGGCTTCAATCACCTAATCGTGTCCTTATCAATTTAGGCTCTAGCATTAATGCATTCAGCTTTAGTTTTTTCAAGATGGATCTCATAGTATAACTCACCAATTTACAACACAGTTTTTACAAAACTTCATAAATAAAAAAGAAATTTTAAGTCAAATTGTAATGCTTACCTTTAATTAGTTGGTTATGCTTATCTTAATTTAGTATTTGAGTTTGATTGAGGCTAGATTTATTTTGTTTTTTAGGTTTTTCTTAGATGAAAACCTCTTAATTTTACTCAAGCATAATGGTTTTGTTTTCATTTTTCTATATACTTTTTGGATGGAAATTGGAGTAATCGACAATAATGGACCATTGCCACTATTAATTGTTTCACCACTTTTCGCATCCACAATAGGTAGTGACCATCATGATTTGTATTATCATCTATTTTTTCTTCAATAACGATGGCGGACGGTAGTGTTACCATAAAATAGCAATCGCTAAACCACTACCACATCGCTATTTAAATCTCAAGCTGTGATTATTATTGACAAAAAGTGTTTGTGGGTAAAGATCTATACCGAGGCTAAAGGTACTTTTGAAGGTAGAATAGTTTGGATCTTTTAAAGTTCTTGAATTATCATGTACTCAAAATAGTGATCTTCTCATGAGTAGTCATCTGTATCTGAGTTTGAGATGTCATCTTCATATTGCTTGATTATAAATAATGATCTCTCAGTCTGGTCATCATCAAGGGAGAAAACTAATTCAAGGTCATCATCTAAAAGATTAATACCAGAGATGTTAGTAATATCATGTATCATCTTTATGGACTTTCTATCTTACTTTAGGTAGCTTTTTGAAAAATGTCTTAATTTACCACAAAGAAAACATTTATTTCTTTTCTTCTTTAGGTCTCTTTTCTTTTTGCCAAACTTGAACTTTTGGAATCTTTTAGGCTTTTTTGTAGCTATGAAGAGTTTTTTCTGTTTGAAAGAGTGTTTGAGGTTTCTGAACTTTTTAAAATATTTTTTTCTTGTAATTGCAAAGACATAAGGAGTTTTTAAAAAAACATTTAATCTGTAGTCCTACGGAGGAAAAAGAACATGGTCTGTCTATTTTTTTGGAGTTATTTACCAAAACAGTAATGTATTTGTGCACATTCATAGTTTTCAAATCAAGAAATCTTAGATTAAGTTGAGTCCTTATCTATTAGCAAGTTATTTTAGAACAAAATAAAAAAAAAAACTTATTTCAAATTGACATTATCAAATCGACTAAGAATATAAAAGTACTAGAAAAACTATTGGTAATGTCCGTTACGATCTTTTGGATTAAGCGAACAACATTTCAACTTGAAAATTTTTTCTTTTATCTTTTCCAATCATGAGTTTTTTAGCCATAAAATATTATTGAAAACTAAGATATAGCTTATGTGATTGTTAGGTATTGGAAAAACTATAATTGTCTGTATTTACTAATATTATCTTAAATAACTCGAGGGTTCAAACTAGTCTTGAGACAACTCTGATTAAAACTATATTCATTTTAAGATTGGGATTGGAGTTTAATTCAACAAGTCTATATGCTAGGAATTCTTGAAATCTTGAAGGCCATTTAGAAAGAAGAATATCATTAATTATGAACACTAAAAACTTTGATGTGAAAGAAGGAGCATGAGTTCGAGGAAGAGGAGATGGTTGTTTAGTATTCATTGTATCAAGCTTATATACTTCTAGGTTATCTTTTAAAATTTCAACTATTGGTTCAGTCATAAAGATCTATAGAAGTGTTTCATTTGAATCATCTAAGTTGTTTGACTCATTACTTTCCATTTGAGAATTTGTTTCATACTTTGTGGAAAAAATATCTTCAATAAAAAATTGATGATGCTTTTCTTATGCCATCTATTGGAGCATTTCTTGAAAGACATTGGGAGTAAGAGAAATCATGAGCTGTGTTGAAAGTTTTGGGGTATGAGAGGTACTTTTATGAATGGGTTTAGGTATAGGGTTTATACTTATGCTTGGTTTTGGTTTTGAAGGTTGAAAAATTGTTATTCTATAATTCTCTTAGGTTTTGGTCAACTAACTATTTTTTTGAATCTGTGAATCTATTTTTTAGTTATGCCAAAGGGAGATTGTTCTGAAAGAAAAGTTTGGAATGGTTGTTTTGACATTATTGTGAAGAATTTTCTTGGTTAAGTGTATGAAAAAGGTGATGTGGTTAGGGGTTTAAATTGAAATGGTGTGAAAAAAGGTTTTAAAGGTGAATGTGAGGTGTAAGGCTGATATTGAGAAGAAGCATAAGCTTACTAAGGAGTATTATGCATTTCAGTGTTAATGGGAGTAAAGATATTGGAGGTTGGCAATTATTGTAGTCATTGCTGTTGTTTTAGATGGAGTTAATTTTGAAGATCTACAAGTTGAATTTTGAGGCTTTTCATATTTTTTCTCTCTCTGTAAAAGCATAAGTATAACCAGTATTGGCTTTTACGATGTATCTGAGTTTTCGATCTAATGCTATTATCCTTGTCTCAATGTCAAGAATAATATTTTAAAGATTGATAAGACTTTTATCCAAATATTGGCTCACTTGATCTAGCTTGTTCTTTATTTTATACAGAAATACATTTTGTTGAATATAATTCTCTATCTGCCAGTTTAAAATTACTTTGCTAGAGAGATACTTTTTTGGTTTCCATATTCATCTTTGTTAGTGGGATTTACGATTTTTGGGATGTATTTGTAGTTGTCTCTATGGAATTCTTGAAAAAGAGGAAATTATGAATCATAGAATTGACTTGGTTATATTATACACATCTGAGGTAAAGGTTCTTTTGGTTCTGGGTTTTTAGGTATCTAAGGTTTACAAGTTTTTTGAAGAAAGTTTGGTTTCTTGTGTTTGGAATAAATAACATAATGGTCAAAATTTCCTAAAGGTTCACTAAGGAGATCAATTTCAAGGTCTCTTTTTTCATATTATTCTTTTAGCTTATACTATAAAGACTCTTTTTGGCTTTTTTTAGAAATCATCATCATCATTAAGGAAGCTTCTGTAGTTATCTTTCTAACATCTTTTGCATTTACAATCAATATCTCAATAGTAATGTCCTTTTAGAGATTTGTATGCATGTGCAAGCTTTCTATCAAGCTTAAAGTGTGTAACTGTTACATTTGATTCAACTTGACATAATTGCATTATGAACTATGTGGGAAAGATAGTTAGTGTAGGAATTTTTTTTTTTTTTTGCTATGATTAAATTCAATTATCACAGTACCATCTAGATTTATTTTGTAAGAAAGATTAAAGTGTTGAATTGGTTCATCTTGCTTTTAAATATTTTGATAACTTGTTGTCCATGACTTATGAAGTAAGGCAACAAGTTCTTCATTTGAGATTTGCTTTGGAATATGAACAATTCAGAGATTCTTGTTTGTAGCTTCTAACTTTACAAATACAACATCACCAGAGTTAGGCAATGGTAGGTTTATGTATGATTTTAAATTCTATAAGCCATTTGGTAATAAAAGGTTGCCTATAATCTTTTTATCTCAGTTCCTATGATCTACACTTGAACTTTTAAAGTATCTAGTAACGTTAGATCATGTAGAGATATATTATAGTTGAGAAAAACTGTGAAGGAAATAGTTCTCGCATTGAGAGTCATCTCAACTATGTCAAGTACTGCATGTTAGAGGTATTTGAATCTCGTATTCAATAAAGCCATTTGGTATAAGCAAGAATACCATTTTCTACCATGAAAGTTTAATGCAATTCATGAATACGAGTACATCTTTGGTTTAGCCATTGTTAAGAAAATTCTAGAGGAATCTGGAGAGTAACAAAGTGCTTTTGAGATCCCACTAAAAGAATACACTGATTAAACTTTAATGCTTTAACATACTTTTTTGGGGCTTGATATTTTGATTTCAAAAAGGTTTTTATGGATCTAGTAATGGAAGAAGAAGTTTTGTAAAAAAACAATATAGGTGTAGACACCCAATTGGGTCCGACCCAGATCAATTGGGCCTGGCCTAAATGGGTAAGCCCAATTCAATTTTATCTTGTATTTTTTTTTCTCTTTTCTTTTTCTTTTGTATTTTATGTATTGTATTATTTATTATTATTATTATGTATTAATATATGTATATATTTATTTATTTATTTTTTGTTAATATTTATGTGTATTTTATTATTTATGTATATATATTTTTTTTATCTTTTTTATTTTATTCATTTTTGTATTTTTACTTATCTAATTATATATCTGATATATTTTTTATTATTATTTATCCTATAATATCTGCTGATTTATCTTCTCTAATTATCTAGTTTTTTATTTTATTTGATTTTGATTTTGGAGGGCTGAGATTGAAGGCTGAAGAATCCCATTGGAAATGGGAATTCAATCAGAAGAGTCCAGTGGGATTCAAAGATTGAATTCCTGTCCAAGGAGGAATTGGGATTGATCAGGAACTCCTGATCAATCCCTATAAAAGGGACTCTGGAACAGAATGCAAGAGACACAGAAAACAGTAAGCAAAGCTACTGATTTGAGAGAAAAGGAGGCGTATAGAAAGCTAGGAAAAGTTTAGGAGTGTTCTGGGAGTGAGAAAAATTTTTTTAGAGATTTTTGGCGAAAAATTTTTTTGGAAATTTCTGAGAAATTTCCAGATTCCGACGAAAATTCCGGCGAAATTTGAATTTTCCGGCAACAATTCCAACTAACATTGAAGTTTCCGGCAGCAAGCCCAGTTTCCGGCGAAGAATCCCAGAAACCGGTGATCTTCCGGCGAAATTTCCAGATTCCAGCGAAAATTTCCAGAATCCGACACCGGTGTTCTTCAGTTTCTAGAGAGAAGGGAGAGAAAAAGAAAGAAGAGAGAGAGAGGGGCAGGAGCGTTCTGCCAAAAAATGGAGGAAGGTGCCTTTTATACCCTCCCAAAACGACGTCGTTTTAGGCTTTAAGTTAACCAGGGGATCCGCGCGTTTTGCCGAACCCGACCCGACCCGGACGTCGACCCGCTTTCTGACCCGCGCGTGCCAGCCCCCTCCGAGTCGAGCCGAGCCGCCAAGCCGCTCCCCCCGAGCCGTTTCTCTTCCTTGAGCCGAGCCGAGCTGAGCCGCGATCCGAGCCGCTTCCAGGTTTTTTTTTTTTTATTTGTTTATTTTATTTTTTATTTATTTGATTAGGTTTATGTAATATTCTTTTTATTTATTTTTTATTATTTTATTTTCTTTAAATAAAAATACAAAATTTCAAAAAAAAAAATATTTTTAGGGAAAAGTTGAAAGTATCAATTTTCCTTGAAAATCAAAATTTAAAAAAAAAATATTTTTGGGGAAAAGTTGAAAGTATCAATTTTCCTTGAAAATCAAAATTTCAAAAAAAATATTTTTGGGGAAAAGTTGAAAGTATCAATTTTCCTTAGAAAGAAATTTTCAAAAAAAAAGGGTTTTTGAGGAAAAGTTGAAAGTATCAATTTTTCTTGAAAATCAAAATTTCAAAAAAAATATTTTTGGGAAAAAGTTGAAAGTATCAATTTTCCCTACAAAAAATTTCATTCTTTCCTTCCTTTCTATCTTAATTTTGATTTTGTTTTTTTTTTCTTTAAATAATCCGACGACGGAGCCTCTGCAAGTGAAACAGTAATTTTTTTTGCATACTCTTGAGGTGAGAGAATTTTCTCAATTTTTTGCTAAAAATATTAGAGTCAATTGAGAATAATTTTCAATAATTAATTACTTGGTAAAATTTTAAGGCCTTTGGATAACACAAATTTAAGTTGGTACCATCTTTTGATGGGCGTTGTGAGGGTGCTATAATCTTCCTCACACGTAACCGAACTCCCGAACCCTGTTCTGGTTTGTAGACCTGAACCTATTCTTCTAGGGACCCTTAAACTTAGGTGTTCCCTGAAAGGACAGATTCTTTAGGTGGCCAATCGCACCTAGATAAAAAAGATTGGTGGCGACTCCCTAAAAGTCAATGTCTAGCGATAGATCCCCGGATCTAGACGTTACGACAGCTTGGCGACTCCATTGGGGACTTTGAGAGTCAGGCCAGCAAATAAATTGTGTTCTCCAAAGCCTAATAAATTAAACCTTGTTGTATATATGTGTTGTTATTCATTCATGTTTTAGTTACCTTGTTAATTATGTCATTCATATGCATGTGCATAACATGAGCTCTATACCCGAGCTCCATCCCTCTAGGAGGGAGTAAAGTACCTATTGCTTTCGTGAGGTCTAATGCCTCCGCAGTGGCTAGCGAAATACTCCCACTGAAATTGAACCTTTTCCGCTTGTAGCCTGTAATGGGTGAGGATTAGGGTGCCTTACTAGTCTGTGATGGACAGGGATGTAAGGAGCAATTTGAGAACCTTTAGACTTTGACCTTAAAACCGCATGTAGTGAACCTTAAGAGTGCCTACACCTAAGATAGAGCCCTTTCTACCCAATGATAGATATACCCTGAAATTAGGACACAAAAAGAGTGTTTGTCTAATCATTTTGATTGTTTAACTTTGTGTATTATTTTTATCATATGTGACATTATGCATCAACATCACTTACGTTTCACCCACGGAACTAACTATGTTGTTTGTCTGATTGTATGCATCTGTATTCTTTTCATGACATGTTTCAACACAATTATTTGCATTCATTTCATACTAGATTTCATTCAAAAAATGTACATTTCATTTGTGTATCAAAGCATCATACATAAGGTACAGCATAACATTTCTAATCATAAGTATGGTACTCAAGGTCCGAGGATAGCTCCATCTAGCGAAAACTTTGCTCATCCATACAACACAAGATCCAGAGCAAGGCAAATGGAGGAGGAAAGTTCTCATGGATTTGAAAAGCTAGAAAAAGCTCAGGAGAAGATTGAAAATGAACTTAGCAAAATTCTGGAGGCTCTCAATAATATGAATAAAGGAAAAGGAGTTGAAGGAAGTACAAGCCAGCAAGAAGTGGCTGACCCATTGTACCCTCCAGGTTTTGGCCCACCTCAAGCCCAGTTTGCCCAAGAGGTCCCACCACAACATTTTGCATATCCAACATGTCCTGGAATGCCATCAGCTTTCAACCCAGGGCAGTATAATAGCTATATAAATCCTGTCTTCACTGAAAAGGTAGCAGAACCAATTCCTGATCTAGAAGAGAAGGAGAAGGAAAAGATAAGGGTGGAAGCTGAGGAAAGCTCTAAAATTAGCATGCTAGAGCAGAGGCTACGGGTTGTGGAAGGATTTAGCTGTTATGGGTCAGTTGATGCTGCTGGGCTCTGCCTAGTTCTTGATGTGGTTATCCCTTATAAGTTTAAAGTACCGAAATTTGAAAAATATGACGGTACAAAGTGCCCTAAAACCCACATCACCATGTATTGCAGGAAGATGGCAGCTCATGCACATGATGAAAAACTCTTGATGCATGTCTTCCAGGATAGTCTTACTAGTTCTGTTGCCAGGTGGTATGTTCAGTTGGATAGAACCTACATTCGCTCCTGGAGCGATATGGCTCATGACTTCATCAGTCAATATCGACACTTCATCGATTTGGCCCCTGATCGTTTATCTTTGCAAAATCTGGAGAAAAAGTCAAATGAGTCTTTTAAAGAATACGCCCAGAGATGGAGGGATATAGCTTCACAGGTACAACCTCCACTGACAGAGAAAGAGACCACAGTGCTGTTTGTTAGCACTTTAAAGCCTCCCTATTATGAAAAGATGATAGGAAATGCAACAAAGAATTTTGCTGACATGGTAATCTCTGGAGAAATTATTGAAAGTGCCATAAAAAATGGCAAGTTGAGAGGAGGAGAAACTAAGAAGACATCAGAAAAGAAAGAAGCTGAAGCTCAAGCTGTGAGCTTTGATAGACAACAATTCAGGGGTTATCAACCCTATCCATCCTAAGGTTACTCTCCATACTATCCTGCTGTGAATAATACATCATCCTACCTATACCAGCTAGCTTCACAACCATCTTATTCATCCACTTATCGCCTCAACATTCAAGCTCCTGCAAGAACCCAAATTCGTCCTGCTAACCCAATAAGTGGCTCACGAGAACAACGGACTACTCGAGAAAAACCTGTATTTGATCCAATCCCTATGACTTATACAGAGTTATATCGAGAACTCTATAATAGCCACTTGATTGCCCCCAGCCATGTGGAACCACTTAAACCACCCTATCCAAAGTGGTATGATCCTACAACCCGTTGTGACTACCATTATGGAATTACTGGCCATTCTACTGAAAATTGCACTGCTTTAAAGTATAAGGTGCAACGGTTGATCAATGATGGAATGGTAAGTTTTGATCAAGGAAAAGCAACAACACCTAATGTTAGTGTACTGAGCGAAAGTCAAGAACAGAAAGGATCCGGAGATTCACAATGAATTGAGGGGCAAGATGTCAATGGAGATAAGGCTGGTTGAAGGTTTCTTCTGTCATTTTGAGATTTCTTTTCAAACAATGTTAGATTTTTTTTTTGCAATATGACTTCACTTGTTATCATTTTAATAAAGGCAAGTCAATGCATTTCATTACATTTTTTGATTTTTTTTGCAATATGACTTCACTTGTTATCATTTTAATAAAGGCAAGTCAATGCATTTCATTACATTTTTCTCTTTCACTTGACCATTACTCCATGCTTTGTTACCTTTCATAACTTTATACTCCCTTTCTTAGAGTTCAGATGATGAATATTTAGACAATGATAACAATAATTTTGGGATTTAATTTTGAGAACTCATCCACGTCGATGTGAGAAGATGATTTGAGCAAAAAGTAAGCTGTTACTGAAGGTGAAATAGATATGTCTTGAAGATGTGCAATCTTTTATACAAGTTCATAAGCTTTGTTCAATAGATGATGTTTAAGAAAGGTATTCACAATTGAGATGAAAAATGGCCATCTTTCTTTTACCATTTGAAAAACCATTTATTGCTACCCCTTTGAGCCTATTATGATTTCTTTTTCGGAGAAACCCCAACCAAGGATCACCCTCTACACTAGGGGGTAATTTTTGAAAAAATTTTCACAAAAGGTCTCAAAAATAAAAAAAATAAAAAAAATAAAAAAAGAAAAAATACCACACATGACTTGGGGCAAAGTAATGAGAATCCTTTGTGTGAAGCAGTGAAATGATGTGGGGCAAAATGTCAAGCTGCATCAAATGATCCTTTGGTCTTGAACCTTTTTAATATATGTTTTGAGCCTATTATATCCATTTTTTTATGACCCTTCACCTTGGCCTACATTATAACCTTGAAAAGTCCATTTGGATCAAGTGTGAATACCCAACTTGAATGGTCATATGTTGAGCAAAGAT
Source organism: Durio zibethinus (assembly GCF_047325235.1). Lineage (NCBI taxonomy): Eukaryota > Viridiplantae > Streptophyta > Magnoliopsida > Malvales > Malvaceae > Durio > Durio zibethinus. The sequence goes on from NC_143172.1 coordinate 22,811,071, forward strand.
ATGCTCATGATGAAGCAATGGAATCATGCTACATGAAAGATATCAACACTGGATGAAAAATGAGAAAAGAAAAAAAAAAGAAAAAAAAAGGAGAAAAAATGAGAAAATGAAAAAATAAAAAAAGAGATCCAAATTGAAAACCTGAAAGGGTGATTTTGGTACCAAAAAAAAAAGATCCAAGTCAAATGGCTCACATGAATGAAAGATCAAAGACATCTGAAGATCCCTCAAAGACTGGGGCAGAGTTCGTCAAGCTCAAGATGACTTCAACTGTAAATGGAATGAGTTTTTAAAAAAGAATCCTAGATTAATGTTGAGAATTGTCTGAATATTCATCATTTGGACATACCATCCATCCCAATGACATGTATCCAATTCACTTCCTTTCCCATTTGCTTTGTACCAAAACAGATCTTCATTGATTATCTTTACCATAATTCACCTTGCCTTCTCTTATTGTTTCACCCCTAGAATGAATTGAGAAAATACTTGGTTGCATTGTATTTGTCAAAAATTAAAATGATAATAAATTAATGAATATGTGCTTAAAAGAGTCTTGCATTCATTTGAAAAGAAATCTAAGATGATGGTGGAGATAAAATGAAGAAATGGTAGAAACCTAGAGGAGATGATTTAGAAGGATATATGATGTGATCAAATGAAGAAATGGGGCAGTGATACAATCAAGTGATGAGTACGAGGATGAATTGGTCAATATGACTTGCAAGTTGTGATTGAATGATGAAGACAAAATCTGTTTTGGAAAAGTTAATGCTGAGACACCTATGAGTAATGACCCAGTGATGGTGGATGAAACTTGTTTTGAAATTTGTTAGTGCTGAGAAATTCATTGAATGATGGTCAAGTGATGATCGATCGATGAAGCTTATTCCAAAGTATTGAGAAACTGAACAAGGAAGAATGTGAGTGGAAAAGACAAACTGAGAGCTACATTGGTTCGATCCTAGAAGAGCAGTGCAATTGGATCCTTAAGGAATCAAAGGGCTTGACGCCCAAGAAAGAAAAAAAGAGCTTGAGAAACTTGAGTACCATACATTGAACAGGAATTAATTGGCCAACATTTGCATAGCATGCATTGAAAATCATGCACATTGCATAGCATACATTACTTTCAGGAAAGTATAGTGTACAAATTCAAGAAGCAGGGGTGTTCCAACATCCCACATGAAAAAGACAAGTATGAAAAGACTTTGCAAGTTTGAGAAGAAACTTGTCAGGTAAGTTCCTAATCCTTGAAATAGGATGTCTCTTGGTATCAGGGTTGATTTATAAGACCTTTGGGCATAATCTCCTAAAATCCCTTCAAACACAACTTTCAACTCCTTCGGACATGATTGTCTAGGAGTATTTACTTTTTCCAAGTTCGTTGCCTCTGTTTAGAGGAGCAATTTACTTTTTCCAAAGTCGTGGTGCCTCTGTTTAGAGGAGCAATTTACTTTTCCCAAAGTCGTGGTGCCTCTGTTTAGAGGAGCAATTTACTTTTCAAAGTCGTGGTGCCTCTGTTTAGAGGAGCAATTTACTTTCCAAAGTCGTGGTGCCTCTGTTTAGAGGAGCAATTTACTTTTCCAAAGTCGTGGTACCTCTGTTTAGAGGAGCAATTTACTTTTCAAAGTTCGTTGCTTCTGTTTAGAGGAGCAATTTACTTTTCAAAGTTCGTTGCCTCTGTTTAGAGGAGCAATTTACTTTTCAAAGTTCGTTGCCTCTGTTTAGAGGAGCAATTTACTTTCCAAAGTCGTGGTGCCTCTGTTTAGAGGAGCAATTTACTTTTCCAAAGTCGTGGTACCTCTGTTTAGAGGAGCAATTTACTTTTCAAAGTTCGTTGCCTCTGTTTAGAGGAGCAATTTATTTTTCCAAGTTCGTTGCCTCTGTTTAGAGGAGCAATTTACTTTCCAAAGTCGTGGTACCTCTGTTTAGAAGAGCAATTTACTTTCCAAAAGTCGTGGTGCCTCTGTTTAGAGGAGCTTTGGTAAAAAAAAAAAAAAAACAAAAAAACAAAAAAAAAATAAAAAAACCAAAAAATGTTGAGTTGAGTCTTGATTGGGTGTCTACGTCTTTGCGCAATTTCTGTTTCACAGAAAATGTGCAAAGAGGGGCAGCTGTAGACACCCAATTGGGTCCGGCCCAGATCAATTGGGCCTGGCCTAAATGGGTAAGCCCAATTCAATTTTATCTTGTATTTTTTTTCTCTTTTCTTCTTCTTTTGTATTTTATGTATTGTATTATTTATTATTATTATGTATTAATATATGTATATATTTATTTATTTATTTTTTGTTAATATTTATGTGTATTTTATTATTTATGTATATATATATATTTTTTTTATCTTTTTTATTTTATTCATTTTTGTATTTTTACTTATCTAATTATATATCTGATATATTTTTTATTATTATTTATCCTATAATATCTGCTGATTTATCTTCTCTAATTATCTAATTTTTTATTTTATTTGATTTTGATTTTGGAGGGCTGAGATTGAAGGCTGAAGAATCCCATTGGAAATGGGAATTCAATCAAAAGAGTCCAGTGGGATTCAAAGATTGAATTCCCGTCCAATGAGGAATTGGGATTGATCAGGAACTCCTGATCAATCCCTATAAAAGGGACTCTGGAACAAAATGCAAGAGACACAGAAAACAGTAAGCAAAGCTACTGATTTGAGAGAAAAGGAGGCGTATAGAAAGCTAGGAAAAGTTTAGGAGTGTTCTGGGAGTGAGAAAAAATTTTCTAGAGATTTTTGGCGAAAAATTTTTCTGGAAATTTTTGGGAAATTTCCAAATTCCGGCGAAAATTCCGGCGAAATTTGAATTTTCCGGCAACAATTCCGGCGAACATTGAAGTTTCCGGCAGCAAGCCCAGTTTCCGGTGAAGAATCCCAAAAACCGATGATCTTCCGGCCAATTTCAGGCGAAATTTCCAGATTCCGACGAAAATTTCCAGAATCCGGCACCGGTGTTCTTCAGTTTCTAGAGAGAAGGGAGAGAAAAAGGAAGAAGAGAGAGAGAGGGGGAGGAGCGTTCTGCCGAAAAATGGAGGAAGGTGCCTTTTATACCCTTCCAAAACGACGTCGTTTTGGGCTTTAAGTTAACCAGGGGATCCGCACGTTTTGTCGAACCCGACCCGACCCGGGCGTCGACCCGCTTTCTGACCCGCGCGTGCCAGCCCCCTCCGAGCCGAGCCGAGCCGAGCCGCCAAGCCGCTCCCCCCGAGCCGTTTCTCTTCCTTGAGCCGAGCCGAGCCGAGCCGCGATCCGAGCCGCTTTCAGGTTTTTTTTTTTTTATTTGTTTATTTTATTTTTTATTTATTTGATTAGGTTTATGTAATATTCTTTTTATTTATTTTTTATTATTTTATTTTCTTTAAATAAAAATACAAAATTTTAAAAAAAAAATATTTTTAGGGAAAAGTTGAAAGTATCAATTTTCCTTGAAAATCAAAATTTCAAAAAAAATATTTTTGGGGAAAAGTTGAAAGTATCAATTTTCCTTAGAAAGAAATTTAAAAAAAAAAAAGGGTTTTTGAGGAAAAGTTGAAAGTATCAATTTTCCTTGAAAATCAAAATTTCAAAAAAAATATTTTTGGGGAAAAGTTGAAAGTATCAATTTTTCCTACAAAAAATTTCATTCTTTCCTTCCTTTCTATCTTAATTTTGATTTTGTTTTTTTTTTCTTTAAATAATCCGACGACGGAGCCTCTGCAATTGAAACAGTAGTTTTTTTTGCATACTCTTGAGGTGAGAGAATTTTCTCAATTTTCTGCTAAAAATATTAGAGTCAATTGAGAATAATTTTCAATAATTAATTACTTGGTAAAATTTTAAGGCCTTTGGATAACACAAATTTAAGCTGGTACCATCTTTTGATGGGCGTTGTGAGGGTGCTATAACCTTCCTCACACGTAACCGAACACCCGAACCCTGTTCTGATTTGTAGACCTGAACCTATTCTTCTAGGGACCCTTAAACTTAGGTGTTCCCTGAAAGGACAGATTCTTTAGGTGGCCAATCGCACCTAGATAAAAAAGATTGGTGGCGACTCCCTAAAAGTCAATGTCTAGCGATAGATCCCCGGATCTAGACGTTACGACAATAGGGATTTAGAAGGAGAAGATTTATCTCTTGGACTTTTTTATTTTTTGAAACATAATTAATTTCATACAAGAAATCTAACTTAGTGGAAGAAGACTTTCTAATTATACGAAAATGAGACTAAATGAAGATCTAGAGGTTGAAGGTTGTGAACTATTAGCTTTTGATAAATCCATGAAAAATAAGACTTTTTTGGCTATCCTATCCTGCTCAATCTTAAGAGTAGAATAGAACTAGAATTCTATATGAAGTTATGCCTTTAAGTCTGATAGAAAGCCTGTATATATTGACAGATCTCTAAAAGAACATTGCTATTGAGATATTGATTGCAGATGCAAAAGATGTCAGAAAGATAGCTACAAAAGCTTTATTGATGATGATGATGATTTTCAAAGAAGCTAAAAAGAAAGTCTTCATAGCAAAAATTGAAATAAAGATATGAAAAAGGAGACCCTGAAGTTGATCTCTTTATGAACCATCAGGAAAATTTAACTATTATGTCATCTATCCTAAACACAAGAAACCAAACTTCCTTCAGAAAACCTGTAAACCCTAGATACCTAAAAACGCAAAACCAAAAGAACATTTACCTTAAATGTGTATGATACAACCAAGTCAATCCTATGACTTAGAATTTCCTCATTTTCAAGAATTCTGCAGAGACTAGAAAAAACACATCCTAAAAATCCCAAATCTTATTGACAGAGATGAATATGAAAACCAAAAAAGTATTTCTAGTAAAAAAAGTTTTGAACTGGTAGACAGAGAACTTTATTCAATAAAATGCATTTCTATACAAAATAGAAAATAAGCTAGATCAAGTGAACCAATATTTTGATCAAAGTCTCATTAATCTTCAGAATATTATTCTTGACATTCAAGCAAGATCATGAACTCAAATACATGGTAAAAACCAATAATGGTTACACTTATACTTTAGCAAAAAAAGAAAAAGAAATGTAAAGCCTTAAAATTCAACTTGCAAATCTTCAGAATTAACTCTGTAAAAAATAATTGCAACAACCTCCAACCTCTAATATTTTTGTTCCCATCTACACTGAAATGCATGATACTCTTTACCAAGCCTATGCTCCTCCTTAATATTAACCTTACAACCCACCTTCACCTCTAAAACCTTTTTTCATACCAATTTAGTACAAACCTCCAGCCATATCACCTTTCTCATACACTCAACCAAGACAATTATCCACACTAATATCAGAACAACCATTTCAAACTCCTTCTTCAAAATAACCTTCTTTTGGCACAATTGAAAAATAGATTCACAAATTTAGAGAAAAATATTTAGTTTACCAAAAACCTAAAAGAATTACAGAACAACCATTTCTTTAACCTCAAAAACCAAAACCTAACACAAGTACTAACCTTATACTAGAACCCACCCTTGAAAGTACCTCTTGTGCTTTAAAACCTCTAACATAGCTCATGATTTCTTCCACTTCAAATGTTTTCCCAGAATTGCTCTAACAGATGGCACAAAAAAACCTTTCTTAGTTTTTCATTGAAGATATTTTTCCTACAAAGTATGAAACATATTCACAAATGAAAAATGATAAGTTAGGTAACTCAGATGATTCAAATGAAACACTTTCATAAATGTTTATGACTGAACCAATAGTTAAAGTTCCAAAAGATAACCCAAAAGTGCATAATCCTGAAGCAATAGATGTTAAACAACAACAACCTCCTTCTTAGACACATGCTCTTTCTTCGATGTCAAAGTTTTTATGTTCACAATTGATGATATTCCTTCTTCCAAATGGCCTTTAAGATTCCAAAAATTCCTAACTTAGGAACCTGTTGAATTAAACTCTAATCCCAACGTTACGATGAATACAGTTTTAATAAGATTTATCTCAAAACTGATTAGAACCCTTAAAAATCTTTAAGACAATATTGGTGAATATAGATAGTTACAGTTTTTTTATTGTTCAACAATCACAAAAGCTGTATCTCAATTTTTAGCAATATTTTATGGCTAAGAAGCTCATGAATTGAAAAAGATAAGAGAATAATTTTTTGAAGTTGAAATGCTATTTGCTTCATTCAAAAGATCTTGACAAACACTACTAATATTTTTTTAGTACTTTTACATTCTTGGTGGATTTGATGATGTCAATCTGAAACAAGCTTTTCTCAATTCTATTTCAAAAGGACTTTCTACAGACAAAGACTTAATCTAAGATCTTTTAATTTAAGAACCATAAATTTTAGTGATATCAATAAGATGATGATAAGAGCCCTTGATAAGATTTATAAAGAGCATAAATACGTCATAGATTTACTGAACAACTCTAAAAATATGGATAAACCATGTTATTACTCTTTAGCAAGACTACAAATCAAATGTTCTTTCAAAAACTCTTCATATCTTTATAGTCATGAGAAAAAAACACACTTTAAAAATATTAAACCCCTCAAAAACTCCTACTTTTCTAGATATAAGAAACTTTTCAGAGCTATAAAAAAAGTCCAAAAGATTTCAAAAGTTCAAGTTTGGAAAAAAAAAAAAAAGACCCAAAGAAAAACTTTTCTTTGTAGTAAACTAAGACATTTTGTAAAGAGCTGCCCAAAGTCATATAGAAATTCATAAATACGATACAAGATATTGCTAATATCTCTGGTATTAATCTCTTAGATAATGACCTTGAATTAGGCTTCTCCTTTGATTATGAACAATCTCTTCACTTATTATTTATGATTAAACAATATGATGAAGATAGCTCAGACTCAGATATAGATGACTACTAAAAAAATGATCAATGTTTTGAGTACATGACAATCTAAAAACTTCAAAAAATCTAAATCATTCAACCTTTAAAAGTACTCTTAGCCCTAGTATAGATCTTTATCCATAAATACTCTCTTGCCATAATAGTCATAACCTTTTTTGACACATGTGCTGCCAAAACCATAGCCAATCTCATTGTTTTAGCAAAATTCCTTTTAAAAAATTAAAAAAAACTTTTTTAAGACCACTAATGAAAATGTTTTCTCAATAGACTTTATCAGTAACCCAGTTACTCTTTAGATATTTTCAGGTTGTTAAATAACCTAAAAGATTTTAAGATTTTCACTTCCACAAAAAGACCTAGTTATTAGTTTTGATGTTATTACCAGTATACAAGGTTTAAGACTCAATGAAAAAGGTATCAAGTTTAAAAGTTATTTTCAGCCTTGAAAAAACCTTCCAAACCTCTTCAAAATGACAGTCCAAACAAATTTGTTCAAAAAATTCAAGAAAAGTTTATTTAGATTTTATGTGCAAACAATCATTCAAAATTTTTACAAAAATGCAAAACCCACTTTGGCAAAACCCAAAATTTTTCATTACCCTTCCTTTCAAGAAAGATGAAAATGTTAATCCTATAAAAGTTAGTCATTCAGGCATGAACCTAAAACATTTGAAGTTAGTTATTGAAGAATGTTCACAGCTCCAAGCTCAAGGATTAATTAAACCAACTTCTTTTTCATTAACATATGAAGCGTTTTATGTCAACAAAAGATCATAACAAGTTCAAGAAAAATTAAGATTGATTATCAATTACAAGCTTCTTAATTTTTTTTTGCAGATGATAAGTTTTCTCTTCCCAACAGAAGACTATTGTTTGCAAACCTATCACAATTTAAAGTATTTTCAAAGTTTGATCTCAAGATAGGATTTTGGTAATTAGGTATACATTTATATAATAGATACAAAATGTCATTTTGTATCCCTTAAAGCCATTTCTAGTGGACAGTTATGCCTTTTGTCTAAAAGTCACTCCTTTATTATTTTAGAAAGCGATGACAAAGATTTTTGTCTTGACTTTTGAACATGCACTCATCTACATTGATGATATTTTTTTTTCTCTTCAAATGTCATATCATATGCACAATTATTAGATAAGCTCTAAATAATCGTCTAATAGTATGAGATAATGCTTTCAGAGAAAAAAATGATCATTGGTGCCTCAAAAATTGATTTTCTAAATATGCATTTAAAATCTGGACTTTACATTACTCAATCTCATATTGTTAAGACACTTAAAGATTTTTCTAATGTAAATCTCTCTAAGAGACAAGTGCAATAATTCCTCGGTATAGTTAATTACATGAGTGAATTTCTTTCTAATCTTGCTCAGATAACTCATCATTTCATATAGATGTTAAAAAAAGAACCTTTCAAGTGGTTCTAAAAGCAGACACAATCAGTAAATATGATGAAGATAAAATTGTAGTCATTTCAAACTTTAAAGATTCTCTCTAATGATAAAAAGAATTTTACAGACAAACACAAGTAACAAATATTGGTTTTCGATTCTCCTAGAAGAAAAATATGGAAACAGATAGATATGTGAATATAAAAGCGATAGATTCAAAGATTCGTTATCACTCTACATTAAAAGATATTTTAGCAGTAAAATATAGAATCCAAATATTTGAATTTCATCTTATTGAATACCATTTTCTCGTGAAACCAGACATGTTAGCTTTTGATCAAATGCTTAATTTCAATAAAAAAATATATGTCAAATGCACAGTTACTCATATTATCCTAATAGTTTTCCAAATACTCCTTTATCATAGCACATATATATATAAAAAAAAGATAATATTCTCTCAAATATGTTATCTAGACCTTCTTTTAGACTTCTTTCAAGTTTTTTGGAGATCATTCTTGTGATAGCAATGATGAATCCCTTACATTTTTCCTCTCAAACCTCGTCTTCAAAAAGCCACTTTAGTCATCTTTTAATAAAACCTTACCCTGGTGATGAATTTGACTTTTCTAATGAATTTTTCAACCTTTCAGATGACCAACTCCCTCCAAAATTGTCTATATTGATTGCAAACAAATCCCTTGACCAAAAAACCTAATACCTTATGTTCAAATACCAATCAAGACACTTCGAAGATTTGGAGATACTTTCATTCAATCCCTTGGAATACACTTAGATTATCCTTTCATTCATCATTTCAGATGCTTTAACCCGTTTCGATTCAAAAAAAATTATTTGTTTCTTATGGTACCTCTGTCACCTTTACTATATTGCTATAGAATTTTCACTCAAAAAGCTCAAAAGACTACTCCACACTTTTCACTAATCAACTATTAATCCAAAAAGAAATTAAATGGACCCTAGTCACTAACACTTCAAAAAAAATTTTCAATTGTTCAAACCCATTACTATATGGATCTAATGGATAGAAATCTATGAGAGATACACTAAAGTTTTTCCTGATCTTTACATTATTTTTTTCACAAATCTTACAGTTATTTGACAAATGAACTACAGTATTTTTCTTACATGATAATTTATAGCTTATAAGGTTATTCATTGTTAGATTTTTTATTTGGCCACCCTACTGAACACATAAAAATTTAAGGACAGATATATGAAATGAACCATAAAATTTTAAGTCAGATTTGGCTAGAACTCCAAGATGATATTCCTTGAGAAAATTACCCTTCGAAAATAAAATTATCAGCTTAAGATTAATAAAAAGATTTATAAAATAAGATTTGATGGTACAGGGAAATAACCTCTTCTTAAAAGAATAAGATTTGAACTTGACCATATTGGACCAATAGATTGGAACCTTTATTGGACTTCTCCTGATATGGCAAGAATCATAAGATTCGTATAAAGATTTTAACCTAGACCAATGGTTAGAAAATCTAGGTTATGATTTCTCTCTAAGTGTAGATAACTCACATTTGAAACTCTCTTCACAACATACCCAGCATTTCTTCAAGTGATGATGATCTAGTCAGAAATTTCCTATTCCAATCCAAATTTGTGTATAATTATTAGTGATGATTTTAAGATGCTTTACGGATTGCTTCAAAAACTACAAGATAAGTTTAGTGCTGACACATCAACTTAAGCTTTGCTTTCGTCAACATCAATTTTATGTCAACTTTATGTATTATGATGCTTTATTTCAAGTCATGCTTTAAGTTATTTTCAAGTCAAGTATACTTTATTAAAGCTACTTTGATAAAGAAAAATGAATCTTACCTTTACTTTATTAAAGACACTTTACTAAAGTTGCTTTAGTTAAGTCATGGTCTCAATGTAATTATTTAATTACTATTTATTTACTTTTCCTTCTTATATAAGTTTGTAACTCCTTCTTAGAGACGTCAAGTTTTTAATGTTAGAAGTTTCCTTCTTGGGGAAGCTTTGAAAACCTTCTATATAAATATGTTCTTCTAAAACCTTTTCTCTCTTTTGGTGATTCCTTCCTCTTTCTTCAGTTGCTAGGTTTAAAATTAGATTTAGTCTTTCATATCATAGTTTGCAAGGATACAAGATAGTATGCTCTGCAATACACAGTATTGTGGATCTTCTACATCAGAAAGCCTTGTAGAATTGTCAAACAGTCCATTGATCCACTTAAACAAAAAAAAAAGTTACTATACCAAGAAATATTGAAATAGACTATCATAGTGAAAGACATATTTTCATAAAAGTCAGGCCACTAGCTCGACGTCATGCTAAGAGGGCACTTAGTCTTGAATATCGGTTAGAATACTTTGATTTTATATTTGAACTATAGACTGCTTGTATTTGGTATTACCTTAATACAAGCAACTGATCCTCGTCTACTTAGTCTATCTAATTGACAACTGCATTTGGAATATTTTTGAGTTGTGTGGATATTTTTTATATTACATAGTTAAATGGGCTTTAGGTTTTTAGACTTTTGAGAATAAATATTAATTAGTTAAACCAATATAATTTGAGATATTTTGTATAGTTTTTAATTTATTGTATAAATTTAATTTTTTTTCTTTTTTAGATTTTAATTTAAATATTTTTTTAACTTTTTTTTTTTGTAAAAACTAAAATGTTATCTAATATTTATATTAGTTCTATTAATTTATATCTTTAACATAAGATAAAAAAAATTTTGAATTTTTAGATGAAAGAAATTTTTTTTTTTTAATTTTTAGATGAAAGAAAAAAAAACTTATAAAAGAAAATGAGAAAGATAACGAAAAAGAAGAATTTAAAATAAATATTATATTTTTAAAAAATTTTAATTTGAAATACTTTTTTTTAAAATTTTACTAATTACAAAATTTTATTGATTTATACTTTTAAAAATAAAACATATTGATACTTACCGTAGCAAAGCGAGGAACATTTTACTAGTAGTTATTAAATCTGGCGACAAAAGATTTATAAAAGGTGTGAGGTCATTTGGCTAACAGTTCAATCACCAGGTTGTCGGTCGAGTAACATAATTGATTTTTTACTTAAATTTATGTAACAATAGAATTATACATTTAAATAGCAAATCTTTGAAAAATGATAGACAAACATAATGCTTCACTTTGTAGTCATTGGAGCTTATTTCTTACTAGATTCATGAGTGAAGTTATTCATCCATTCTTTGATTTAGATCGAGATTTGAATAAAATTTTTTAAGTTTAGATTTGGTTTGGCTTGGATTATTATTTAATTAATAAAAATATTTTTTATTTAATTTTAATTTAAAATATATTTAAAAATATAAATATTTTAATATTTTTAAAAAATTTAGACTTCCTAAATCTTAAATAGATATTTTAAATTTTAAGTAGATATAATCCAACAAATAAACAGATTTATTAATTGAAATATTTAAGTGACTTTAATTTAATTTAATTTTCTTTAAATGTGAATCAAACCAAATTAAAACAAATTTAACCATTGGGGTTAATAATGGGGTAATGCTAAACCTATTATATTATTATTATTATTATTATTATTTTATAATTTAATATATTTGAACTAAGAATGGCTTCGTTACTTAAGCCACTGCCCTTTTTCAAACCCTACTCCTTAGTGAATTGTCTTGTTACATTTAACTTAGAGCACATTATAGATGTTTCACACACAATTCTATAATCACTTACAAAATGGAAACCTTTAGAGTCTCCTTTGGAGATAATCCAATCCAAACAAGTTTTGTAGTCATAATCCATTTTGGCATAGACCCAGGATAGCAGGAGCCTCATGCATCATGAACAGCCCTTCAATCTAGTTTGGCAAAACAGAATTTGGTCATAAAATGCATATGCAGGTCAGTTTGAGCTTGGCATTGGAGACAATAACAGAAAACTTGGCATTAATGCTGAGAATGATCACTTCTCTTAATGAAAATTTGTAGAATATATTGACAAAAGTTAATTTTCATGCCATCATAAATTTTGAAGGAGAATTAGACAAGCAAAAAGGGATTAATAAATTACAGAAAAAACCTGAAGTTGGATTTATGGATCAACAGGAAAATTAATTTTCCAGAGCAAATATATTTGTCAATTGTATGGTATTGGTCTAGGATCATGGTTCGGAGCTGGATCTGTCTTCTTCATCTTTTAGTGTGTTGATCATTATAGCAACCTGATTCATGCTTGGCCTTTCATAAGGATTGGGATTCATGCACTTCAGTGCTATCTGTAAGAGATTCAGCATCCTTTCTTCACTTGCACCCTCCAAAATTAAGGCCGTGTCAAAGACTTCAACAGTCCATTCCTCTTTCACTACTGAATGCACCCATCGAGCCAAATCTAACCCATTATTCTGCACCGGTTTCCCCGTTAGAAGTTCAAGAAGAACCACCCCAAAACCATTAATGTCAGCTTTAAAGATTCCATAGCTTCGGCCACGGTCCATATCGTTGTTTTTGGAGCTGTTGGATTGAGAATGAAATGATTGGTCTTCACTCTCGAACACCATTAGCCCATATTCACTGATACAGGGATCCATATTCTCGTTGAACAGTATGTTTGTGGATTTCAGGTTACCATGAGCAATTCCATCTTCACGAAGCTCCTCATGCATAAATGCCAAAGCCTCAGCAACACTAACTGCAACATTTAATCTGCTTCCCCAGTCGAATGCCTGGCCATTCTGGGATCCTGAATCAACAAGGAAGCATAGTTTTATTAAGTTCTCTTTTCCAGTGCGATGAAGGCTAGAGGATGGGGGTAGCTGAGCAGCAGACCCCTAAATAGAATCAGGTCAAACTGTTTCAAGTTCCATTTCTATTATGAAATATATCAAGGTGCCTAGGGAAGAAAAGCCAGGTTTCCTAGTGTGATGTGAAGTTTTGTCCTGGTTGTTCTTGTAAGTGAGCATAAACTAGTGTGTCTACTTTCTTTGCCTAAAATATCTTTTGCATTTTCCATGGAAAATTTTAAGGTTCAAAATCACCATCTAGGGTGGAGTTTGTAAGAATGAAATTACCCAGGAGGATCCTGAAAAGACTGCCATTTGGTTGATATTCATATACCAAGAGCTTCTCTTGCTCCGAGCAATAAAATGCAACCGATGGCATCACATTCGGATGCCTCGCCTGGTCCAGCCTCAGCATTCTCCTTTTGAAGTCATGACTCGTAACACTCCAGTCCTTTATCCTCTTCACAGCCAAGGTTGTCGCCCCATTATCAAGCATTACCTTGTAAAGGCTTCCATGTTTCCCCTTTCCAAGCAATTCAGCCGGAGCTCGAAGCAGGTCCTCAAATCTTAGACCTTGGGCTTTTGGACTCGTAAGAACTACAAGCGATGACACGGCCTTTCCAGACTCAACAGAACTTATTGAATACTCTGACTTATGCTTAGTGGTATTGGATTCGTTGGATGTACTACTAGTCTTGTTGCTGCTAGTGTTTGCTTCCATACCCTTTTCTGGAACGTTGACTTTCTCTTCTTTTGGCTTCTTCTTGCTGACTAATTTAAAGACAACTAATAGGACAATAATAAGGCCAAGAACTACATAACCAGAGTAGATAAGAAACTGCTTGCTCGATGAATCTTTAGATTTCTGTGATGATGGTGGTGCTGGTGCTGACGGTGGGCATGCCTTTGAGACTAATTCTCCGCATAGTCCAGGATTATCTGAAAAACTGTTAGCAGAGAACCGCCCTTTGACATCAGGAATTGGACCACTGAAGTTGTTGTTAGAAACATTGAACTGTAGCAAATTGGAGAAGTCAAGATTTGGTATCCCTCCACTAAGCTGATTGTTCTGAGCAAGGAAAGTAATTAGGCCTGAAATTCGAGAGAAGTCAGGAACCACTCCGGAAAAGTTATTGTCAGATATATCAAACCTTTTCAAATCACTCAACTGTTTCAGAGACCCTGGAAGGTCACCGGATAATTGGTTCCCACTTAAATACAGGTGTGTCAAACTTTTGCAATTCCCTATCTCTTCTGATATCAATCCAACAATATCGTTTTTGCTCAGGCTAAGTACGGAAAGGGAAGTTGCCCTACAGACAGAATCAATATCTAGAACTCCAGTGAGATTTAGCTCATCGAGAACTACTTTCTTGACGGATTGCAACTGCAAATCACAGGATACACCCACCCATTTGTCTTTGCAGGGGTCTGAAGTCATGTTCCAACCCCAACTTAGATTTCTCTCTACATTTCCAGGTGCAAGTTTGTCCATGAATCCCACCAGTGATCGCTTCACATCTTCATCTTCTGAATTTGACACATGGAAGAGGAGAAAGATAGAAATGAGTAATACCCAGATGGAAACTCGGTTCATTTTCGATGAGCAAGCAAGGTTTAGCAATTATGAGCAGGATGATCCGCTTTTGCCTCCTTTACGAAAAGGTGTTTGCTTGAACATGAATTGTTGTAGAACAAACCGAAAATAACAAGTCGGGAACTATTGCAGCACCGCCCACTTTTGCTTGCCAAATGGCTGAATTTACAAAGATGTTTTGTTATGTTCCGGCAATGACTGTCAATAATGACTCGGGAATGAGCCAAAACGGCCAAAGTGGCATTTTAAAATAGACCGCCGGCAAAGTGAAATAGTCAAGTATTTCTAAAATGCCATGTCTTTCTTTGTTGGCGTCTCACAAGCCAATTCTTCAGGTTCTACAAAAGCATTAATGTGATACGTATAGCACAAATGCAGCTTTGTCATTGATCTAAATCCAGCAATCAAATGACAGAAAGTGTGCATGGAATTTTTCAGCCGAAACCATTGAAGTTTTAGCAAGCTTCAGTTTGTTGACTGGCATCATGCAAATCCATCTTCTGCTGAAAGCATATCCCTTTATAGAAAAATAAGTGAAATGACTGAATCTCAGTTGTTTCATTCACAACGTGACTCACGCAGTATATTCAATTCAATACAATACAATATATTCAAACATCGTTATATCCTAGTACAGGATCTATTGAGAAAGAAAATACAAGCTATTTAGAAAATCATATAACTAACTAAACAACAGATCATGCTAAATAAAAATATTTTATATAGATGTATCAATTGTTCTATCCTTTTTCCTGGTGAACCCTAGTATTTTGAATTCACTAACTTCACTTATCACTTCTATCTTTCTGTGCTGAGGAGAGCAACAAAAGGGCTCATCATCACCTTTATCAGGTGTTTAATTCATAGAAGCCAGGTCCCCAAAGGTTTGTTATGGATCTGCATGTCCAGCAATTTCATCATCACTAGATCCGGTTTCTTCATCAGTGATATCTTCATCATCATCAGTCTCCTCGTCAGCTGTGGACTTTGTGATATTTTCTTTTTTTGCATATCGCTCACAGTATTCTGTTTCCATAAAGAGAAAAGACACTAGTTACATCACTCAGCCTGGAAATGAATATTTATTGGGAAATAACCCTCTTTCTTACACGCATCTCATGGATGAGTGTCCTATGTTAAAGGAGCATAACCCTGAGTTACCACCAAATCATAAAATTTTCAAATGCACAGAGTACAACATTTCTTTGGAGTCATTTGACTGGAGCAATCATGAAAGGACAGAAAGAAGAGAACACCAATTCAAGATCTTCACCTTTTACTTTTTGATCATATTGCTTCCGATCCTTCATCATCAATGATGCTGCATCCCCATTTAGGGGGTCTGACGGGTTTGGATAAAGCAAGAGCTGTGGAAGAAAAACTTCAAAAATATTTAAAAGATCTGCAGCAACAGGAAAAAATTGTATATAGCTCAGATCCCCTTAAATTTCCAGAAAGAAAGAAGATTCTACTAACTTATATGTGGGAGAAGAAAGTGTAATAGTGCAAAAACAATGTATAGGGGACATTGTAAAGGTGCCAATCAAGAAAATGAATAGTCTGCTGCTTATTAGTAAGCAATGGCAGTCAACTAATGCTTACCAAACATTGGACTCCATGATTGGTTAATAACATCCAAGCATACAGAACCAGACCTGCAATTAATTCAATATGGAAAAAAATCAAGTTGTGTCAAAACTTTGAACATCAGCATGGCAAAATCAGATATACAAAATGGTTACCAGAATCCTGTCTATTAAGAATTAATACAAGAGCCTCTAAACTATTTGTCTTAGCCAAACCATTCCACATTGTAGATGGCTAACCATCACAGCCTATGAAGCACGGACACTTTTGAACCCCTTGCATACCCATGTCATATCCATGTCCGACATTTTGAAGTTTGTGACACATCGAAATATATGTCACTTGGCCGGATACAACAAAGAAGAAGAAAAAGAAGAAAAAAGACAATTCTCGTATGAATAATGACACCATATGTTCTTTTATTGTTATGTCTATCATCAGTTTTTCTTCACAAGAGTAAAAATCTATTAACAATCGGCCCAATATCTATCATATATTTTTAACCGATGATTATAATATATAAAAAAAAATTTTTTTACTGCCATGTCCTACCGTATCCATGTCTTCATTTTTTAAAAATTGCCATGTCACTGTATCCATACATGTCATAACTGTATAACGTGTCCATGTCCGTGCTTCATAGATTACAGCACAATGAGAACGTTTTTGAAGAAAATTGGCAAGAGAAAAAACTACAGCAGACAATATTGCAGTTTGTAAGAGTCAATTTTGAAACTATAAATTGCTCACATTTCATCAACATTTGGGTGGAATATCTTGTTAACAAACCCAATAGAAGGAGACTTGTATGGATAAGCATCTGGAAGCTCAACCCGGATTTTCCAAACCCCACCTTCATACAGACCTATAAGCAATGCAGTAGAAGAGGTTAAGGATATTAAAGAAGGATAGGAAAAATGAACTTCTTAAGGAAACAATGGTTATAGGCTACAGCAGACCTATAAAGAATAGTAGAGAAAGAAAACTCTCCAAGCAAAACAAAGTTTCGAAATCAAAACCCCCTCCATATAAGAGAGAGAGAGAGAGAGAGAGAGAGAGAGTAGTGTGTGGGAGTGATACAACCCCTAGGTGTATGAATTTAATCAATTTAACAATCTATTCCCACATTTATAAGTACATATAGTGCCATGGAACAGTCCATACAGAAGTCAACTTACAACCAGGTGACTAGGTCTGCCTGGTAGTGCTTACATAAATATATGAATACCATGAGAGACAGATCATATCAAACACATAACAAGAGAACATATATTGAACAGATTAGTATAAGCATACTTTCTTTGGGACCATGAAATTCAATGTTGAATTCGTTGAGTCCGTCATTGATTGTTTCCACATTGTAGTCACTCATCATCCTGGATAAAATGAATAGGTGAGAAGTGTCAAAGAGATCGAAAACTCATTAGCAATCCAAAATTGAGGCAACCATTTCTAAATTCAATAAAGCTTTCACAAAGTGAAATAGGAAAAGTAGTATCATCATTTAAATAAATTAGAAGTACCAAGACATAAAATAGCCAATCAGGCAACAAAAAATGGAATCCAACTCTAGGATTGTTGTAAGCAAGAGGACGTGCTATCAAATGCAATAAACTCACCATGGAGTAAAGGTGAATTTTGAAAACCACTAACATGTCTTTATGTTCATGTATGGCTTAATTTCATACAAGTATTTAGTGAATAATGGTCATTCAGATTAGCAATCCCATTCAGGTTATAGTCCTGTCCCAACCTAAACCCCCTCCTTTTCCTCTCTCTCTCTCTCTCTCTCTAAGGCTTTGCTTGGTAGAGAGGATGGAAAGGTTGAGGATAAAAAACTTGTTAATCTAATGGTTAAGATTCAAAGTAGGAAAGTGGTTATGAGCTTTAACCATTAGATTAACAAGTATTCTATCCTCACCTCATTCCATCGTTTCTACCAAGCAAAGCCTAAGGGAACATTCATTTTGCAACTGTTTCTCATAATCACTCTGCTTAAGCTGTCCTGCTTGAAATGAGGGAAACTCACATCTCAAAGAACCTAATGTGCTAACATTGTCGGATAAAACCACATTAAAGCTATCTGCAGATTCACTACAAAGTAAAATTTCTATTCCCTCTTAAAACTAACAAGGAAGAATGTGTTAACTAAAATAAACCATCTACTCATTGCTCTTAACTTCAAATAACAGGTGCAGAAGCAATTTACGCACTTATCATGTAGTCTACAAACTTCTTTATGATAATCTTCAAACATAAATCAATAATGATTCCGTCATTCACAGTTGCCACAACAACCAAAAGGCCTTTTTACAACCCATAATTTTACAAAAATAAGAAGATAAGAAATAAGACACACAAAATCAAACTGAACCAATTTACAACACTCTGCAGTCTGCCAATCCCGTTATTAACTTATTTCCACATGCAATATACTTATCAGATAATAAATGTTTCGATTTGCAAATTCAATTAGAGTAGCCATATTTTCCACAAACATCTTCATGATGCTATTCTGTTAGGCTTATGGTTCAAAACATTCCAACTTATCCAAATCACTTATTATGTGATTAAGTCAGCTGGTCTAGGTGCCTAGGTCCGGGAGACTAGGCCACCCTAACCCCCAGCACCTCCTTAGGAAAATGCAAAGGATAGTGCCCAAAACACCTTGGACAAAACCATATTATTTCAGTGAAGGCAAAACAATTATAAACTAACCTCAACAACATGAAAATGAAAGAGATCGAATCATGTGAGGCTAAGACAGTACTGTATATGGAGATGTAAATATGTAAGAGTAACTTACAACTTCATTACATCCATTTCTCTCCTCTTGCTTGGGGAAGACATTTTAAGCCAATATGACTAAATTCAGACTACCTGCCAAAATGTCAACATCACAATTAATTTTTTGCATTTTCTGCAAAAATAAAATCTAAGAAATGAACTTCACATTTTATCACTTCTATTATCTAAAAAGTTCTTATTTACAAAAATGTTTAGGACAAAGTAATCTGACATGGGAGAAAAGGCACATATTAACTTGTATAAACCAAACACTTAATACGGTAAAGCAAAATACTGAATTCTAAGAAACCTCAGATTTTATGTAATGCACAACAAATAAATGTTGATGCACAGAACAAAACAAGGATATGTATTGAAGGAACTAATAACAAACAGACCACATCATTGTTTGTAAGAGTCCATTGAAAGATAAGTTTTCTTAGTGTTTTGGGTGCAGGATAGTGAGTATTGAATATGCTACATAGTCTATGTAACTAAATGAATCCCCAAATCAATCAGAGTGCATTATTTCTTAGCTTAGAAAGACCACTAAAGTACTGTCTTTGTTCAATGTCTATGTTTAATCAATCAATTCCCAGTTATGCTGGATAACAACCTCTAAAATATAACTAATTTAACTTATTGTTAGTCTTGTCTTTCGGAAGTAGCTAACTCAAAACATCCTGAAATCAATATAAAATCTCAAACAATTGCTACATACATCAAAAGCTTTAAATCAAATATGAGCCAATAACTTCAGGAGCTAGTACATCAGTTCAACAAAGTTGAATTTAAACAAAGTACAATGTTGAAGAGCACTTTTCATGCCAAATGGTCATATAACATCTGATTATCCAAGTAAAACATCCATACGCATTAAGTTATAAATACTGAGGCAGACGACTAAAAGCCAGTATGCACAAGCAATATAGCATATTTGACATAAAGAACATGAGAAAATTGGAAGAAAAAGACTATGATAACCTTTCAAACTGATTTCAAATTCCCATACAAGGAATATTGTCTTAGCACACTCTCTTAACAAGAAAATTTCCTGCCTAGGTTACCATTAGAAAGTGAAAATTTTTTACTTCATGATTTTTAATACTAAAAGAGTTCGAAAAAGTTAGTAAATGTTTGAAATGTGGTTCATAGATTCTTTAGTTACTAGAATTAGCACATGACCCTGAACCAAAGTGGTAAGGTTTTGGAAATTTTGATAATTTTGTTCATGCACACACAAGCTAGATGCTAAGATCGAACCTTAGCATCTTCGTATTCTTCTGGAACAAATCCATAATGCAAAAGATCTAAAGATAGAAGATTCAAGTTCATAATTCAATTCCCAGTAGTTCCACAGATATTAATACTGGAGCAAATCTAGTACATAAAATTCACAACTTGCACTAGATAAAAAAAGGCAAAAACGTCAAACAGCTGCTTGCTGCTTATGACAAACCCCCCTGCTAAGCAAAATAAATATTAAATCCATCTCATGAATCAACAACTTTACAATTCTTCTAGCATTGATTCATAAATGAATATACAATCCTACAATGCATAATTCCAGTCTAAAAATGAAAAATTAACAATGCTCAAAGAAAGAATTTTGTGATAATTTCCAAAAAAAGGGAGATAAAAATGCCTTAACTTGTCCAACATTTAAATTAACAAATTTTAAGCATTAGTTCTTATTTCACACATTTGCATTGTAACACTAGAATATAAATATGTCCGATCCTTAATAAAGACCACCCCATTTCCCCAGAGAAATGTAGACATAAGAAAAAGAGGAGAATTAAAAAAAAAAAAAAAACTACATGAATCCCCATTCTCAAAAGTTCTCTCTTAATGCACAAGAAACGAAATACAAGGCATTATCTTTGAAATAGAGGGAATGAAGCGTCAAAAAAACATATAACCAAATTCATCGATTTGCGATCCTTTTAAACATACAATCCTAATAAAAGGTAATTAATTTAAGATCTATGGGTAAAAGGGTATCTTAGAAACAAAAAAGTAACGACCAACAAATTGGTTCCCCGTTTGATCACTTATAGAAAAAAGAAGAAAACCGAGAAAACGAAAAATGAAACCAGGGCTTCTTATGTTTGAGCAAAACGTATTTTTACCCAAAAGATTTCAGGAAGAGGGTGCGATTGATCGTCCTATAAACAGAGATTCCCGAGAAACGAACAGAAAATGAGAAAGAAAGAGAGGAAAGACAAAAAGTAGGGAAAATGAAAAGTTTTTATATGGTGGGAGTGCCGAGTGAATGTCGTAATATCTTCATGTGCACTTGTTGGATTCAAGGTTTTATTTATTTATTAATTAATGAATTAGTGGCAATTAAATTAATTAAAACATGTTAACCTATATAAGGTGATTTTGAAAAAAAAAAATCAATATATTGTCTTTTTTTAAAATGTATAATGATGAATTAATTAAAAGAAATTCTCAAAATAGTATTTTAATTGACTTAATTAGTATTTCTAAGTACTATTTTTTTTTTGGAAATACTAAGCCCCATATATCTAATTACTTATTACTACGTTTCTTTTTTTCTTTTGAAAATATTTATTTTTATTTTTTTGGAACCAAGCAATAAAGGAGAATTCTAGTTTCATTGATATTGATTCATGCATCTATCTATAGATATAAATAATAAGGCTATATTATCATTAATTATAAAAAAAAAAAAAACAAAAGTAATAATTTTATTATTACTCATAATGACATGTATCAACAAGACTTTAGATTGTTAATAGTAATTATTAATTATTAGAGTTTATAACATTTGTGATTTTTAAATTTTGAAATAAATTTTGTTTTGGTTTTTAATTTTTTTAAGTTTTAATTTGATCTTTAATTATTTAAAATTATCTTATTTTTATTTTTTCATGTATGAAACAATCTAAATTGACTATAAATAATAATTATCACTACTTGAATAATATTTGTTGACATCTCACGTAATAGATATAAAAATGAGAGGTCAAAATAAAATTTCGTTCTAAGTTTAAGAACAAAAGGTGTTATTATCTTGAATTTTTTTATATTTTAGATATATTTTTTAAATGTTACAGTTAAAATAATATTTTTATATTTTTTATTGTAATATAATATTTTATTAGGTAATTTTTTTAATAAAAAATGGGTTTTCCCCTTTAAACTTAAAATAGTTGTTACTTTTTGAATTTTCAGAGCCCCATTGCCAACGCTTTATTCCTTTCAAATGAAATAGGGGTCAATTGTGAAAAAGTTTGAAGAGACTGGTGTGAGCTTCAGCTAAGTGCTTTGATTAGTTTTGAGGAGAAGTAAACTTCTAGGTTAATTGCTGCCAAGTCTATGTGGAATGTTCTGATGATTGATCCCATGTATGCCTGGAGTTTCCTTTTAATTTGACTCCAAAAGTAGTTGTCACTTTTGCTTAAGTTTGCATGGACAACCAAGCAATTTGATAACTTGAGCTTAACGGAGCACTTCCCGTGTTTACTACCCAAATGGTAGTCATAAATTTCTGAATATTGCTCCTGGAAGGATGTAAGAGGAGACTTACATGGATGGTAGCTCTTTGTAGTAAAGTTGGAGCACTGTATTGCTTTACTCTTTGTTCTTTTCTGTGGATGCATGAAGACTCTGCTTGATCTTTTGTTTCTAGCTCATTGGACTTATTAATTGCTTGGGCTCAATGTCATTTTTCTTTCATTGTAATAGAACTAGTATTGCATGAAACTATGCCAAACTTGTGAGCATATCCAAAGTATTTCAGTATTCGAAATACAAACAGTTTTCTTCTTTCTAGAGAAATTCAAAATTCAAAATTCTCTTCACTAGTTTTGACCAAGAAGTTTATGTGGCCAACGTGAAGTAATGGGCATCCTATATTTTGGTATTTGCTATTTGACTATTTGCCCCAAAATTTCCATTAACAATTAGAGTGATCATTGCTTCACTGTGAATTTAATTCACCAATTCCATTAACAACTTTAATGGTAAGATGCTTGTTTATTTGTTGACTGTCAACTACTGAGATGCTGTCACTCTGATCAAATTAGGTGAAGAGTTTGTGTTTAGTAGTTAGGACTTAGGAACCCTTTAGGCTTATGTCTGAAACTCACCCAATCCTACTTCGCATTTTCTATATTACAAACTCCATGCCTTTTGACAAGGATTTGATTAATTTATTGTCTAACCATCCTGGAAAGTTGACACTGGGATGGGTGCTTAAATCCAACTTTTGTCCAACCTGGAAGAAACCTATTTCTATTTGACCCAATGATCCCTCTTAAGAATTTAGCAAGCTAAGAGCTTAATTTAGCAGTTTGTTCAATTTGGTTCTATTTGTGTCATTTTGAACCTCACTTAGCATTTAGATTGTATGCTTTTTTTTGTTGGTTTTTGTTTTCTTGTCACATGGCTAGTTCACTGACTATCTTGTCAGATTGATAGCTTACATTATTTTAGGCATTTTCTACGAGTTATAGATGTTGTAAGGCATTTGAAGTACAGAATCTAATTGCTTGCTTCTTTCTTTTGTCTGCTATAGCATTTTCCGGCTAAGATATTCTTACTTAGAAATGATAATGGTTTTGGACCTTTGTTTAAGCATCTTTGACATGTGTGTACTTTACAGGTGCACTTATGACTGCCGGAGTGCTCAGTGCTGGGTTAATCAGTTTTAGACGAGGCAATTCTCGCTTGGGTCAGATGCTAATGAGAGCTAGGGTGGTAGTTCAGTGGGCTACAGTTGCTCTTATGGTTGGCACTGCTTACTACTATGGGGATAATCCCTGGAAATCGATTTAGACTTTGTGAACGGCTCAGTTTCTTGCGGTTCTCATAGTGGCCATATTACTAATTGGTGGACCATGGTCCTTGCCGGTAACACTTCAGTGTTAATTTTTATTGCTTTCCATGATCCAAATTTTCTTGGTTTCAACCATTATTTTTTATTTGAATATGCATATTTTGGTAGCTATATATTCAAAAGAAGCATTATGCCAAGAAAATAAATGCCCTTATTTTATGTAGTTTGGAAATAAATTGAATCTGCTGGTTGCAGTATTCCTTCTATGCATGTCTTGTTCTAAGAAATTTAGAATCATATATATTTACTTTTATTTTTTTGGGTACATCTGTATATACTCTGTTTAATATGTTAGTAAACAGTTAAAATTAACCCTAGCAGCAAAGTCGGATTACTAGGACGCCATGAAAGCACTGGTTGGGAACGAAGGAACTGTAGGTCCTTGAGAACTCATTCTTTGCAAGATAAAGAGCAGTGGCTATTAGTCTGTAGCCACTAGCCGGGCCTCTTGAGATTCCGCAGCTTCAATAAGATTCTGACCAAGCTTTTTCATTGATTGAGTCCAAAAGAATGGGGTTGGATGCCAGATTAGGTGATTTAGAATAGAAGTTCAATAACCTGCCAAGCATTTTTTGAGTTCAAAAGGAGATTGTTTCCACACTCGAGAGATAGGACGAATAGCCTATGATAATAGCCCAGCAAATATGTCAACATCTGGGATGTTGAGAATCCAGATGCCAGGAAACAGCACTTTACAGATTTCCATTTCAGGAGGATGAGGAACCTGGTGGTACGTTAAACATCCGTCTTTTCTCCCTGAAGACAACGGGAGAAAAACGTTTTACTGGGCACCCACATGGTTGCTGTGGTCTCTCCTTGTCAATGGCAGGGCATCATTTCTCGAAATGTATGGTTAAAGCAAATTGCTTTCATATATGGTAAAAATCAGCTGTTCAAAACCATCATGTGAGAGAAGTTGAAAGCTGCAGTAGAATTTATCATGGGCCATAGGCTGCCTAGTGCCTAGAATATAGAGGCCAAAAGGATAGAACCGTCTTGAAGTTTCACTTCCCCATAAAAAACAAAGAGGCAAGTACTTGTGTAAAAAACTCTCTTCATGATGCACATAAATGCACCTGAGAGGGACAAGCATTGCATAAATATGGCTGATTACTTGTTTGAGCTGGCCTGTTTATCAATTAGACATTATTGTTAAGCATCTGCATCTGCTATGTTCATAACAGAAAAGATCATTTTCATTATTATATTTTGGAAACCATATTATGATGATGGTCAATCTATCTCAACAAGCATCGTTTACCAGTTGTGCTTAGAGAAGTTAGAACAATTCAAAGGAATGTAACATCCAAGCTCTCCATCTCATTACCACTTTTAGCCTTCTTCTTCGCAACTTTGATGTGTCTTCAGGACTTTAGCCTTTGTTTTGTTTTAGAAGGGATGAATTTGTAAATTGGCTAATGAATTAGATCATTTTTCACGATGTGTATTTATAGAAAGAAATTAACAATTTGAAATTTTAACTTTGCTTCTGATAAGCACTTTGTAATAATGACTAACGGTGTTAGATAAAATGATGATGCAGCAGATATGGGCCAATGAAAATACGCTATATGTAATGATTTTATTTGCTTATTTTTTGTTACATCAGTATATTATTAATGAAGTTAATGTGTATAGCAAATGACATGACAAAATGAAAGCTGGGTATCAAATCAAGAATTTTATTTAAAGATCAAATTATATATTAAGCCTTTTAGAAATCATTTTCTATTCTCCATTCTATTTTCTGTAACTTCATTTCTTTACCCATAATTTAAGTAGTGAATATGTTTAGCCTTTGCTTGCCCCAAGCGCAGAAGCAAACAAAGCGCAATCCAGTTTTAAGATCTGGAATCTGTACGCAAGTTCTGATAGACCAAAAGCCAGCTGTCAAAATATGAGGATAGGACGACAAAGTCTGGCTTTATCCTCCTGCGCCCTGCCCCTGGAAAAACTAGTGGCTAACGTGTGCAATGCAAAAGCTGTCGACACCCGTGCTTTAGTACTATGAAAAACCATACCACAAACGCTGAGCGCAAAGAGTTCAGCCCCAAACCCACATAACAAGAAGCTTCATTGGCCACCTTTTTCTCAGGAATTTCACTCCACAATTCCAAATAAATCCCACCAAAATTCCCGCTCCCACATGGACACTCTCTTTAAACCCACGTGAATTTGTTTCTCCCCTTTACATAAATACAACCATAAACTTCATTGTGTTTATTGGACTTTCTCTTATCTGTCAACTGCCAATGGGGGTGAATTCATGCTTACATATATGCTGCTGCAATGGGAGAAAGAAATTGCAGCTGGGAAGGAGGCAAAGGCCATGGGGCAGCGGGTCAGTTCAAATGAAGGTCCAGAAGCTCCACAGAGTTGTGCCAGGCAGCCATGGCCTGCACCTCGATCAGCTTTTGGTTCATACAGCCAACTACATCTTGAATTTGAGGTTGCAAGTTAGTGTCCTGGAGGTTCTTGTCAAATTCCATGAGCCATGAAGCTTATTCTTTTGTTCTAATTATGATCATGAAGTATCTTTAGTTTTCTCCTCAGTGTTCATAGTGTCGAAATTTTCCTTCTCTCTGTAAAATATTCCTATTTATGACTATTTTCATCAATGTGGAATGTGCTCGTTGTTGACTAATGACTATTATCATAGTCAGAAGTAGCAGTAACATTTATCGGCCCCATAAAGCCTTGCAATTTCACCTTGTCTAGTGTTTTCGAGGGAAGCAAGTGTAAGTGATGTTTTTTGGTTTTTTTTTTTTTTTTTTGGATAAAAATTAAATTTATGAGTTATTTGAATTAAAATAATTTTTTTAATTTAATAATTTTGATTAAAAGATTTTAAAAAAGTATAAGAGTTATACGTATATAAATGGATGTTTACTCGTATATTTGGATTAAAATTAAATCTATGATTCATTTGAATTAATATTTTTTAATTCTGTAATTTTGATCCAAAAATTTTAAAAATGTAAGAAGTTATATTAGTATAAACGGATCTTTCCTCTTTTTTATAGTCAACTTATTAGTTAAATTGCCAATTGACTGCTACATGGCAATCAAATTTTTTCTTTGGTATTTTTTATTTTTATTTTGTTTTGTTTTTTCAGTTTTACTTTTTTTATTTATATTTATTGATTTGCTTATTGATTTGTTTTTTATTTACATACATATTTTAATTTTTATATAAAGAACATATTTTAATCAATTGACAATATAAAAAATAAAAAAATGAATTAAACAAATAAATTTATAATTTTTTACAATTATATTTATATTGAGGGTTGCGCTTTAATTGAATTTGAAAAACAAAATATGAGTATTTGTTTGATGTTGATTTGTAATTGAATCTGTTTTTTTTTTTTTTTTATGAGTTTTGTGTTTTTATCATTTATGATGTGAGTTTGTAATTAGATGTGATCTTTATGGGTATTGAATTTTTTGTCATTCATTATTTATAATAAAATAAAATAAATATTAAAAATATAATAATGATAAGTATAAAAAAAAAAAACAAAAATTAGACATTAAGTTACTTTTCTTACTATTTTTCTTTTTTTTTGTTTTAAATAATTTTACCAAAAAAATTTATAATCTACAATAAATTAAAAAATCATATATTCAAATTTGATCAAATTATTAATAAAAAATAAATCACTCATAATATAATATAAAAAATTAATTAAAAATATAATATATTAAATAGTGTATATAATTTTCAATTTTAATATTTTATAATATTTTTATTTTACTTTTTAATAACGGGCTACTCTTACTATTTATGAAAGTAACTTAAAATTTATTTGATTAAATGATAAGATTAATTTCGATAAAATTAAAAATAATAATAAAATTATTATAATTGTAATTAAAAATATTATTATAATTAAGATTGAAAAAAATTTTAATAAAAAATAAATAAATTTTATTAAAATTAGTATTTAAATTTAATTAATAATACAATACAATTGAACTCATAGTACAAAAAGTAAGATGAATTCATACCTTATCTTACATGGGATGAAAATACATTATTATTATTTTTTATAAAAATAAATTCGAAAGTAGATAAATTATTTAATTTTTTAAGATAAAATAAAATGTGTTGTATTTGATAATTTAAGATAAATAATTATAAGTCATACATTTGAAATAATTTCAATAAATAATCATCGATAATATTTAAATTTAAAATTTTTTTATCAAAAAAAATAAATTTAATCGATTAAATGAATCATTTATAGATGAAAACACATTATTTAGAAGATAAAAATTGTCCCACAAAATTCAAACTAATAAGTTGTAATTTTCAAATAAACGTGACACCTGTCAACTTACCACCATTAGATATGTCTAAATTCATTTTCATTTTTGCTTTCCCTCATATCAGCATTTTCATTTTTAAAAAATAAATTAAAAGTCACAATCCACGTATCTCTTTGACCACACAAAATCTGTTTTTTTTTTTTTTTTCCAACAACCATTCAAAGGTAAACAACTCATGACTTCAAAATTGATGAAAATATCTTTTATTTGTCAATCTAAAGCAGTGCCCTTTTATTACTGGTATTTTTTTTTTATCCAAATACAAGTTTGATGCCTTTCATGAATATATTCTTGAGAATTTGAAAAATATCTTTCTTAGTTCTCAAACGATAAATTGCTCAATTTTTTTAAAAACAAAAATCAATTTCCTTTTTTAATGAAAAATTAGTTCTAATAATTTTTGTATTTATATTAAATACATATAAAATATAAATATTATTATATTAAATTCTTGTCTATAATGTAAATATAAAATATATTTTTTAAATTTTTATCAAATTTATATATAATCTTTACAAAAAATTTCACATCATATTATTTTATATTTTTTTATATTTTTTTATAGTATAACATATCTATTTAAAATTATAAGATTTTTATAAAATCATAAATTTAAATTTAATAATTTAAAACATGATATTATAATATAAAATAAAAATAATATAAAAAAGACACTAAAATAATATAATTTAAAATTTTAATAAAAATCATATAATTTTAATAAAAAAGATATATTTCGTATTTTCAAATCAACATAAATTTAGATATATAATTTATATAAAATATAATATAGATATATAAATTATTATTATTTTATATAATACAAATACATAATTAACCGTTATGCCAATGTTTTGGGTCCAGGAAAGACATAGTTAAAAATGACCACGTTCATTACCTTTATTTTACCTTGTACTAACCAAAAATTTCCTTAATTCATGGTAAAAAAATTTTAAATATAAAATTTTATTTGAATAAACAGTGAAATTAAAAATAATTATTATTATTATTATAATTATGATTAAAAAAATTATTGTAATTAAAAAAATTTAATAAAAAATTTATATTGAATAAATTTTATTAAAATTAATATTTAAATTTAATTAATAATATGATAAATTCAATCATATTATATCAAAAGTATGATAAAATCCCAAGAACTTAGAAAATTGCAGCTCACCACCTCATTTCGTTTGAGTGTTTATGAGACGTTGTAGAAAATTGATCACCTTGGAAAACATTTTCCAATCAAGACATCGAAGAAAAAAAAAAACTCTCTCTCTCTCCTTGGCATTTTTGGTTCGCTTAGTTCTCTTTTCTATCTTTCTCGAATAATTTATTGATTTTGTGACTTTTTATTGTCAGTTTTGATTATTTTGACTTTTGATTTGTGATTATCAGCTTTCTTCTTTGTGATAATGTCAAATGAAAAAATTATCTTATTTTCGAATTTTTTATGATGGTTTATTGGTTTTTTTTTTTGGTCTTTCTGTGAACTTTGAAAGCAAACATTGGTTTCTCCTTTACTTCAAAAATTTTCGACTTTCTTTTGAGATTTTGATGTTTTCGAAATAATGATGAGATTAAAAATAATAATTATTATTATTATAATTATAATTTAAAAAATTAATATAATATATATAATAAATTTTATTAAAATTAATATTTAAATTCAATTAGTAATACCATAAACTCTTTCGCATTGGAATAATAGAATCTAAACCTAGGATAAATTGGGAACTGGGCAGAGTTCACCTCACTAACCCATTCTGTTCGTGGGTGTTTCTGAGACGTTGCAGAAAATTGATCAACTTGCAAAAACATTTTCCAGTCAAAACACCAAGAAAGGGCAAACAAAAAAAAAAAGAGAAAACTCTCTCTCTCTTTGGCGTTTGTGGTACGTTTATTCCTCCTTTCTATCTTTCTCGGATAATTTATTAATTTTGTGAGATTTTTTTTTTCAATTTCGATACTGTTGACTTGTGATTTATGATCATCAGCTTTCTCTTTTGTGGTAATGCCATGAAAAAACTATCTTATTTCGGGTTTTTCTTTGATGGTTTATTGGTTTTTTTTTGTCTGTCTGTGAACTTTGGAAGCAAACGTTGGTTTCTCCTTTACTTCAAAAATTTTCAACTTTCCTTCGGGATTTTGATGTTTTCATCTACTGAATTAAAACTTTTCATTTTATGCTAAAGACTGAGCCCTGTGGATTAGGTTTGACTTTTCGTTTTGGCTGTAATTCAGGTGCTTATCTGAACACAATCGTTTCCAAAGACAAAGATAGTGAAACATGAAGAGTAGGAAACAGATTCCTATGGATGTGATCTTCGACATATTCACAAGTCTTCCTGTTAAGTCTTTGGTAAGGTTCAGGTGCATTTCCAAGAGCTGCTCCTCCATTATAACCAGCCAAGATTTTGCCAAAATGCACGCAATTCTGTTTTCCAGGATCAAATCCGAGGCTCCGTTAATACCAACTATTATCATCAGCTGCTCCACCGAGCTTCAATCTGCTCAAATGTTCTTCTCCGCAGAGCTTCTTGAAGGGTCTCTGTCAGCATCAGCAGTTCACCTGAGGACCATTCCTCCTCGTTTCTCCCGCTACACAACCCCTTCAGTTAATGGGTTAATCTGCATGGACTTTGGCCTTTGTGCCACCATCTTTAACCCCAGTACTCGAGAGGCTTTTACTTTACCATTTGTTTGCCCTCCCAACTCTCCCGCTGCTGCTTCTACTTCCTTTTGCGTGAACTCATTTGGGTTTGATCCGATCACCAAGTGTTATAAGGTCTTGAACTCTTGGGCCGTTTCTGGAAAGGGTACTGAATACAGGGTCTTGACATTGGAGACAAACAACCATTGGAGACTGCTTGGTGATGGACCCTCGTACTTCCCTAAGAGAGAAAGCGTTTGCATTCATGGAATTATATATTTCAAGTGCCATTACGCTTCAGTTCTTTTCGCATTTGATGTCCACACAGAGAAATTTCATGAGATTCCACTTCCAGAAGGTGTATTCAATTGGAGAAGTGATTTAATACAATTTGGGGGGCGCTTGGCCCTTGTTGATACTCAATTTGATTCTCCGTCCAATTCAATGAATATTTGGCTGCTAGAAGATCATCTTATGAATGAATGGATTGGTCATACAATCGTCTATCCTGCATCTTGGAAAGAAATTGAAGGCTACCAAAACTTTTTGATTGTTGGCACCATTCATACAGGTGAGATTTTACTGGCACCACGCACTTTGTTGAAGCACTTTTGCGTGTATATCTATGATGTAGAAAGGAGGAGATTGAGAAGGATTGCATTGTCTGGACTCCCTGAATATAGGCCTCTTGATTATTCTTCTAATGCTGTCATAGTCACCAATTACGAGCAAAACATTTTGAGTTTGGCATAATTGATTATTAGCCTCCTTCTGGTCCTATAATTTCTTCTTGTTTTGTTTTAATTTAGTATTTTGCTAGTGGAATCAACTAACCTTTCTGCTGGACTGCCTATGCTGCTTAACATTGTGGATAAAGTGGCTGGTTTTGCAATTAGACATGGTTTTGGTCTTTGGCTCTTTGCTACCAAGTTAAAACCTCAACAAATTGAAATTTAAATGGAGATTTACCCTGTTATCCAATTAAAATCGGAGGCCTTTATTATGTGGCTGACATTGGTAGCTTTTCCCTGTTTGAGTTAGCATCCAAACCCTGCTGACATTAGTAAGCTTTAATTTGACCCCATTAATTTCTCCTAGTCAGTTGCTTTTGCTATTTCTCTCCTCCCCTATCTATCTTTAATTGTTCAAAAATTACAATTCAAAATCTAAAATGAAAAGGCAAAGCCAAGGTAACTTTAACTGGCTGCAAAGAGCAGCTAACATGCATACAGTTTGATACAGAAAAAAAGTCAAAATTTTAAGCTTTTTCCTTTTCAATTTAGGACCTTTTCTTTTCTTTTTCTGTCAATTTGGGGTTTTGCTTTTCCGTTTCATTATCATTTCGTATATTCAATTACCTATTACTGAACTATAGATTTAACTTTCTTTTTCTCTCCCTAAACTAAGGGCTTCTCTCTCTAAAGTGAGTCCTTTTTTGGGATTTTCTCAGAGTGTCCTTTTTTGTTTCTTTTCCCTCTTGCTTTCCTCTTTCCATTCGTCTCGCCCCTTTAGGATTTCTATACTTTTAGTTGTGATTTGTTGGAATCATTCAATTTTCTTCTTGTTTTTCTTCTTTACTTTTGATTTTCATGTTTTCTTTAGGTCTAGAACTTTAAGACATGTTTGATTAGGGTCTCAGTGCCTTACATTGATAGGGTTACATAAGCTAAACACTTTAATTCATTGTTCATCTATTGGTTCTGGATTTACGGTCATTCTTCAACTGGTTTCATTCTTCTCTGTGTGATTAATGATGGAGGAAATGAGATTGTACCGAAGGACGGTGGAATTGAAATTGGGGAGTCGTGAAGAATACTTTGGTTGGAACTTGGAAAGATTATTGCAGATAAACCCCTGAATTGAAGAGGGGTTTTAAGCGAGCTAAGGAGTATATGGTCGCAGAAGGAGGCACCAATGATTCAAGAGCTTGGATCTAATGTGTCTGGGATCAATTTTGCTCAAAAGGAGGTGATGTTGCAAGTTTTGGAGAAGGAGCCATGGTAAGTAATGGGATACTGCCCAACTCTTCAGCGCTGGACGGTAGAAACACTGTTCAGGAGATATGGTTTACTAAGATTGACTATTGGATCCAAGTTCACAATTTGCAGTTAGAGTTACTCAACAGAATGCTGAGAAGATTGGGGCGGTACTGGGAGACTTGGTAAAGTTGAGAGCCCTGATTGGAACGATGACATTGGTAGCCATTGATGTTCCAAAACCTCTGTTGGAAGGGTTTTAGGTGCCGCGATATGGGAAAAGTAAAGTGTGGGCATGAGAGATTATTTGATCTCTGTTTTACTGATAACAGATTGTGTGAGGAGGCAGTTAGAATGGACACACGTGATTGTCAGTTACAACAGAAAGCTCTCCATTGTCCCTCTGCCATGTGTCATTCTCAGTCACCGTTGGATAACAGGTCTGACTTTTGTTCAAAACCCCTCCCAAATAACACCATGTTTACAGTTTAAACCCTTCTTGATGAACCTATGGCCATCTAAACCAACCGGCACATTTCAAAAGCACTTCTTCCCCTACTGAAATAGCTGAATTTTCTAACTGTAACCTGATGACTGATAATTCCCCCACCAAATGTTGAAACACTCGTTCCTTAACAAACCATAATCTTTCACAGGCTACAGCCTGCCCACACCAACAACAAAGTTTTGCTACCCACGATCTCGTGTCATACTTTGTTGAATTACTTCCAGAAGAAAGTGAGGCTGTAGTTGAAGAAGAAGTGAAGCCTTTACCGGTAAGTGATGTCTGCACTCTTTATCAGTTTAGTATTCATTTTTTTTTTTTTTTTTGAAAATTGAATCTCAAAGAGTTTCTGATGAAGTCTTTGATAATGATAAGGAGGGTGAAAAGATGAAGAAACAAAGAGTAGGGTATAGAATTTGGTAATGTACAATCTCAAAAGAGTTTATGTGAAATTCCGATCGACTAAGCCTATTGTTGATCGAATTTGATTCGTGTTAACCATCGTTAGAGTCCTTTGTCGGGGGAGTCCAATCGAATTGGGTTCGATTTAGTGTTTATAGAGTAATGTGGATGGTTTAGATTGTCTGGGAACTCGGATTGAGTCTTTATCTGAAATTTCCTTTTTATTTCAGTGCAATTTTACTTTGTGTTTACAGAGTAATGTAGATAATTTAGATTGTATAGAATTGAGTCTTTCTGTGAAATTGGCGGCTGCTGGCAGGGAAAAGAAATTTAGGATATGTAAGAGAAGAGAAGAAGGAAAATGGAGAAAAAAATGGGACAAAATAGTTTCATTTTAATCCATTTAGCCATCTACCAGCTGTCATTCAATTAGTTTTAAATAAGGTCACGAACAATAAAAGTGGACAAATGGCTTTCAGTTATCAACTTCATTCATGAGAAATTGACTGTATGGCACAATTTCCCTATTAAGGTTTGGACACGTTTAATACATACTAGAACTTAGACCCGTGTTACACAACGAGGAGTTTACTTGCATTTTTATATGCTGATCCAACAGAGATAGTCAATCCCACAATTCTTTTCCAAGTTGTTTGCCTTTGAACCATCTCCCTAACAAACTCGGGTCCACAATCAAGCGAACCAAATTGGGATTCCTCTGGTAAGCCTTCTTGATGCAACCCAATTTGGCTAGCTTGGTTTCAAATACCTACAATCTAATGAAGCTGCGATCGTTGGAGTAGCAACAGACGACCCAGCAGCTTACTGCCCCTTCATTCCAGTCTTATCCAAAATCTTATCCACCAAATACCCATCACCCAACTCGTCCTTAACTCTAAAAATATCAGATGTTATCTCAATTAAGAAACTTTCAAGCTCTCCCCTGTTCCATTTTGCGAAAATCTCCGCCACTTCATCATTCGAATGTCCCCCAACATGTTTGAGAACATCATAAGCTTTAGAAATTAACTGTATATCACCATTTTAATTCCATTATGAACTATTTTAACGAAATTACCTTATCTTCCTTCGCCAATGTAAGTGACACAGGGTCCATCCTCGACTTGGGCAGCTACTTTTTCCCATCTATAGATACATCTTCACAACACACAAAAGCTTTTAAAACAAATTATCAAACTATGTTACCAAAATCAAATAAAATGATCAAACTCTTAATAGCTCAAATTCCTGTCATTTGTTTCATTTAACCTACAATAAATAAAACCATTTTTTGCTCCTTATAGGCCAAAAAAAATGAAAACTTGAAAGATCCAAATTCCCAATTATTTTATTCAAGTTAAACCAAAACCTTAAATTTTCCATAGCTATGAAAACTTCTATGATATAAGTAAGCTCTTTACTTTATTGTGGTCTTAGGGTTTTATTTACCTCTTTTATGATGAAATTTTTTGAAAAAAACATTGTTGTAATGTGCCAGCTCTTGAGATAGAGCTCTGGTTTTGGCATCCAAAACAATCGATCAGCCCCCCTTGTTCATCCCAATTGAATGCACAAGGGTATCAATCTTTAAATTCACAAAAAATAAACAATCAAGAGTTGAATTTCTATCATTCTTTAAATTCACAAAAAATATACAGTAAAAAGTTGAATTCAAAATCAAAGAGTATAAATCCCTATCAAAACTTCAAAAAAGACTTCACTTTTTTAACTCGTCTTTGAGTTCAGCTTGTTCTTTTAAGGTCCCATCCAAGAAAATACCAGGGTTATGCTTCATACCCAAACTCAAGCTCTCGAGTATAGAATTCTCATTATTCAAGTGTGTTCCATTGAAAGAAAAATGATGCATGGTTTGCTTCTTACTAATAGTTTTCTGGTGGGTTCGATATCAGTTTTAGCTTAAAAAAACTTCAATATTTACACTCTTTTTTGAGATTTTACTGAAAAACTATTGAAAACAAAAAAGAAAAGAAAATAGAATTCCCAGAGAAAGAAAGTTGATTCCTTCCCACCAACTGAACATTGCCCACAAAAATCAATTAATTATTACTATATAAGTTTGTTATTTATGTACCTGTAATGTTGTTACACTCCTTTCAAAACTGGTGGAGGGCTCAAGCACATGGCAAAATTTTCAACAATCCTGCTCCAACAAACTCATGCATTGTAGAAAAGAAAACAGAAGCGAAAGCTTTTGGATGCACCTTATTTAGTATTTACATTCATATTTCCATCACAGCAACTCCTACACCGAACAGCTCTGGATCCATCTCAGTCAGAGCATACTAAAATTAATGTAAAGCACTAAAGCAGTATGCAAAGTTAACAAATACATCAGATTAATCCATCAGATAGCAGAAAGTTTTCTGTCATATAACAGAACTAAACCAATTTTCTGATTAGATTTAACAATTTTTTTCTTACCAAGCTTGTATTCTTTCTAATATTTGAGACTAATTACCTTATTAAACTCCACTAAAAATTAATTTGTGATACCCTTAAGAACAAAATCGCGCCTTCAAGGGATCTATAACACTATTTAAAGCTGAAAAAGAAACCTCTTGGCTTGTCTTCCTCGGTGGCTTTTGGGGTTTCCCCTATGTCATCTCTTGCAGCCATCAATGAACTTGTACTAGGAGACTCTGGTAGCAGTACAGCATTCTCAAAACCAAACGAAACAAACTCGCACAAAACACAAAAATTAAAAATTTTCCCGTTTCAAACCTTAACAACAATTAGAGAAACCGAACAACAATTAGGAAAAGGAAAAAACTACAATTATAGATTAACCTCAAAAAAGATAGAAACAACAATCACAAAAACGCCACAACAGAAAGAAAGGGAAGTTGTAAAAAATGAAAAACAAAAAAAGAAAGGAAACCTGAAAAAATGAAAGCATAAAAGCAGGAATAAAAACCATTCGTAACTCGTAAGAGACTTTTTAAACTAAATATCCCTATATTTCTACCATAACTAACGCCACATATAAAGTTATCTTCCAAAATCAATCCTTGAATCCAGATTAAAGACAAATCTGATTTGCCTTGAAATCCTTAAGTACAAACAACATGGATAAGCTTAATCTGTTTCTAGCAACTGCAACATGCAAGGTTGAGGATTGATCAGAAGATGCACACTTTAAAACTTTCCTCCTATCTAAGTTTCATCAAATCTCCATAATTCTGATGCATTGCTTCGATTTCAATTATCTTCTGAATTCCAGCAATACCCATCAACAAAATCATAAAACTAAATACTTCTCAAACAAAAAAATTTCTTAATCTTCAAATTTAATTTAATCCCAAAAAAATTCCAATGAAGCATTAACATTAAGCAATAAAAAGAACACTGAAATTTCTAAAATAACTCACAAATTAAAGCGTAAAAGCGATTTTTTGTTTTACTTGGAGGGGGTAAGCCAATGAGGTTTTGCTACGCATCTCCAACTCATTCAATTGCTGTTCACGATCCATCTGCAAAGAGAAGAAAAGGTTACTAAGTAACCCTAAAACAAATGAAAACTGGTCAGTGTTGTACAAGGGATATTTTTATATAATTACACATAAAATTATTATTTTTAATAAAAAAATAGAATTTATATATGTATACATCTAAATAATATCTAAAAAAAACTCATTATCATATGAATACTACATGTAATTGAAAAATTAAATTAAATATTTAAATTAAATATTTTTTTATTAGTGTGATCAAATTTATTTTAATTAATTTAAAATTTCAAAGTGATTTCACTTACTTTTTAAATCGATTAAAGAAAATGCATAATTCTTTTTAATAATTGTCTTTTTATTAATTTGAATAAACATATATTAGTCATAAAATCATATCATTAAAAAAATTATATTGCTATTGAACTCAAAATTTTAATAATTTAGAATTTTGTAAGATATGTTTATAGAAAAAAAAAATTATATATTGACGTATATGAAGAACCAAAGATTTATTATGTAAGTTTGAGAAAAAAAAACCAAAGATTTACTATTATTTGTGAAAAAGAAAGAATCAAAGATTTATTATATATGCATGAATTTTGAGTTGAAAACCCAATATAAGTTTAAATAATATCAAATTGATTAAACTTTTTGTGGAATCATATAAAAATAAAAAATAAAATTGTAAATAAAAATAAGTAAAGAATAGTCTCTTTCACTACTCATTACAAATGAAATACTTAATAATCAAATAAAAAAATGAGAAAAATAGACTTTTAATCATTTGTTTTGACAAATTGAATAATGAATTTATCAAAGAGATAGAAACATATAAGTGCCAAATATTAATAATAAATAAAAAAATCATTCAAAGGGTCTATAAAAAAATTAAACTTTTGATAAAAAAAATTTATCATCATTCACATTCTTTTTTAACATTATAATTTTTTGTTTTAATATGAAAACCTTGCAACTATAAAATTGAAAAGAAAAAATTAATTATCACTTATTTTTCATAGTAAAATATTTAAGAACACTAAAATTAAACTGAAATAAAAAGAAAAAATGAAATAATCATAATTAAGATTAATCTAATAATTCTAACTTGAATAATCAAGGAAAATATATTTATAAAAATATAATACTAAATAAAAAAAATAAAAGAACATATCACAAAATATATATATATATATATATATATATATTCACAGAGTTATAATCTTACAACATCCCTTTAGAGCTTATTATAAAATGTTGAAAGTTTGTTAAAATATCAAAAAGTCATACCACTATTTAAACAATGTATCAAGGGTAGAAAAGAATAGAATAATACAAATGAAAATTTTTTGACAACAGTTATTGTATGTGTCAACTTTATCATATTACTATTATATATATAGATAACATACAAACTCATAAATGTGAATCTCAAGAATTGAGATATCAATCAATTACATATTATTATAAAAAATTTTTGTCTCCTTAATTACATATTATTATAGAGTTTAAATTTTAAATAATATAATTTGACATATTAGTTCTTTTTATTTTCGTAATCAAACACCCAAAATTAAGATAATGTAAGTATAAAAAATTTTAGAGAATTCGAAACAAAATTAAAGTTATTGAATGTATGGTCAATAAGACTTTTATTGTAAAAAAAATCGAAAGAAATATTCATACTTAAAGTTAAAAATAAAATAAAATTAAAGCCATTGAATAGGTCACAATATTTTTTGGATGATAATTGAAAAAATATTAAAGATTAAATTAGTTTGTAATTTTAATTTTGAAATTTGAATTGTTGATTATGATCAAAACACATGACATCATTTGACATTGTTCATGTATAAAAAATTATCCTACATACATAGACTTATTTTATTTTTTTTTTCAAGTTAATATATTGAAGTTATCTTTTTTGTGTGTGTGTATGTGTGTTTATATATATATATATATATATATATATATATATATATATATTATTATAACTAATTTATATATATATATATTAGATTATTCTATTAAATTAATATGTTTATATAATCATTAATAAAGATTAGTAAATATGCAAAATTATTCATAATTAATTAGCTTTTTATTTAAATTTT
This sequence comes from Durio zibethinus, assembly GCF_047325235.1. Classification (NCBI taxonomy): domain Eukaryota; kingdom Viridiplantae; phylum Streptophyta; class Magnoliopsida; order Malvales; family Malvaceae; genus Durio; species Durio zibethinus. The sequence continues at coordinate 22,850,432 of NC_143172.1, forward strand.
TGTTTTTTGAATTAATGATCTAATTAATTATAACTAATTTATAGGAGGCAAGAATATTGGTAGTTAAATATAGTTAATTAAGCCATAATAAATTATTTTTAAATTAATTATATAATCAAATTCATTAATTATATAACACACATCATTTAAATATGACATTCCACATGTAAAAAATGTAACTTATCTACATAGGATAGGATTATTTTCTTTTATGGTAAAAGCTTTGGCTTTTATATATTTATATAAGATTATATAAAATTACCTTTTGCATATTTCCAAAATATCCTCCAAATCTTTTTTTTTTTTTTTTACAATGATGAGTTATACAATACAATTGAGGTTGGGGATTGGTTTTATTTAATGTATAGATGTATAGATATGCAAATATTAGTTTTAAAATCTAATCATTTATTATATTTAAATTTATTAGTTTATTATTATATATAATGTATTTATATATTTATTTATTTATTAGGGCAATATTTAAAGTTAGAGAATGATTTTTTTTTCTCCAAAATATGATGAAACAAAATGTTTATTAGGTTTAAGTTTTTAACGCAAATAAAATCATGAAATCTGATTTCACTTTCAGCTCATTTCCTATAACAAATAATGATATTTTTTAAATTAACCTTCAAATTATTTTTATTGTCAACACTTACTTGACTTTAAATTTTGAAAGAGAGAATAACTTTAATAGTTTTTATAGATAGCAGATTTATCAATTCACCAATTGTAATTAAATTTTGTACAGACAACCTTTTATATATAAGGTAAGGTATCCTTTAAAAGTTAAGGAATTCCTTTCCTTTTATCAATCAATAATTTCCACAATTTTATTACATTTTTAGACTTTAGCTTTAGGCTATATATTTTGTATGCTCATTGTAATTAAAATTTGTACTAGTATCGTATTATATACATAGGTCTCATAAGATTTAAGTTTGTCAACTCGATCATTGGATATAAAAATCATAAAGTCATCGTTGTTTTTTTTTTTTTTGTTTAGATGTGATTATTACCTAAATAAAATATATTTTCTCTACGCACATCTTAAACTTGACTAAAAGTTTATAAAAAAATTGGTTCTAATCTACTAATATAATTAGATTTAAAAGTTCAATCACATATAAGAAAGATTATAGTATCTATATAATGTCCATCTTAAAATGGTGTCAATTAATCTTAAATTATTTTTTTTTAACTTAATTAAAATGGTATGTTATTCCTAACTTATTTTATTTTATTATATTTATTAATTTTGATACTTATATATTAGAAATAGGTCCTTTATGTTTTCTCCATTGCTTTGATTGTAATCTTAAAGAATTTTTCTTACTTAAAGAGTATTAAAGTAATAAGTATATTTTTGTTAAGAGGCTTTGTTATTAGATATATTAAATATTTTATGAAAATTAAATGAAAATAAATACACACAAAGTTCACAACATATAATCTTAGATAAGCATAACTTATTCATTAATCCTTTTATGAAAAAAAAAGTTAAATAATACATATAATCACAATTTATTCATTAATCTTTAATTTTTATTTTAAATTAAAAATAAATAAAAAATTTTTATATTGAGATCATTTCTAAATTTTTCAACATCTCGATTAAATTTTAAAAAATTTACTCACTAAAAAATTTTCAAAGAAAATTGTATACAAGTAACTTCTTTAGAATTTCATCATCGATCAAATTTTTATTATTCCTAAATCATGATTATTACTTTAAAGTCACATTATAAAATTACTTAATTTATTTACATATCTATTATTTTTAATTTTACAAATTAAATAAACAAATATTTAAAACACTTAAACATTAAAGCAAATAAATTAAAAAACAAAATTAATTAAAGATAAAAAATCAAAAATAAAAACAACAAATAAAAAAAAAAAAAAAAAACATGTCAAACAAGTCGAAAGATTGGTAAACCTGTGGACCCTTGACAAGTTACGAGACGAATCTTCAAAATTTCCTTAGAAAGAAACATTGTTGCTTCTCAGGGTTATTAAAGTCAAAAGGCATTTTTTTCCTTCATTTTTCTTCTCTTCCTTATCTCCTTAAATCTCAAATACTCTCTACCTCTCTCTAAAAGCCTAGTTACTAGCGTTGGAACCTTCAAATACCTGTCGAAAACTTTAAAGGAAACCTCAAGTTTGCCAAAAAATTTAAACACTTTTTCGTAAATTCAAAAAAAAAAAAAAAACAGATTCCCTAAATCCTTTTTATTCAATCCAAAGCTTCCACAAGAATTCAAAATCCATTTCTACCCAAAGCCAAAAATCTTTAAAAAACCTAAAAAAACTCTAAAAGAATCCTAATTCTAAAACAAATTTTCATTGCCAAAAACTATACTTTTGAAAATATATATATAAATATATATATATTTTTTATCAATTGCTATTGATTGATGATTGTGATTTTTGTGCTTGATTATGGGCATTTAAATTGGGACTTAGTCCTAAATCAAATGGAATTCTACATTGAACAAGAATTTCATTGATTCATTTTCACAAGATTTCGATTTTAGAATTTAACTCTAATTTCTATTCAGTTTTCTTCCAAAAATTAGGCTAAATACATTTTTCATTCAATTATTATTTTAATCTAACCAAAAGTGTAACTAGGACAACAAGATTTTTAAATCCAACACAATTTTAGGATTTCAATTCCCTTCCAAACTCGACTCTCTTCTTTGCAGCTTTAGTTTTTTTATAAATAAAATAACAAGAAATTGAAGCCCGAAATTCAACCTTAATAAACAAAGAATAAATATTTCTTGGACTGAAAACACATTGAATAAAACCTTGAACTTAATAAGATATATAGACACTTCATTTTATTCGAAATTTTATTTTTTGTTTTTGAACTTTGAAATTAAAAGCTAACATTTTATTTTCTATATTTTTTTTGGTGTTGTTTTCTTTTAAGTATTTTGTTTGTTAAAAAAAAAAGAGTGATAGAACAATTGCAAGATGGTGAAGCAGGTTGGAAAAGGATTGAAATCCTTGAAGTCAGCTGGGAATTAAAGAATGAATAATACTTATTCAGCTGACATTCAATGGTTTATCAAATGTAGAGAATGAATAAAGTCTGGTTTTAGGAAATATCCGAGTGAGAAGTGCACTTACAATCTAGTATTAAATCCTATTGAAATTAACTAAAGCAATCTCTTTAAACTCAGATTTTCACTTAAACAAGGATTAATTCCTTATTTAAAACAGCCAGAATCAACAATCAAAGGGATGGTGGAAACAATTGACAAAAAAAGGAGAGAAAAAATTCTGAATGTGTTGTTTTCTTTTATTTTTTTGGAAAGATCTTTGCTTTGATTTGAGGATTAATTGTAATTTAAGGGATTTAGATATTGAGAAACAAAAAGGGAATCAAATTCTGGGTTTAGGAGTTTTTAATTTTTTTCTTTTTTTGGGATATTTTTGGAATTTTTGAATCTTTTGGTCAGGTTTTTGTGGCCTTTGAATTTTCCAATCAATTTCCCATTGGCCTTTGAATTTTCAGATCAATTTGCTAGCTGCATTTAAAGATTCCGATCGACATTAAAACTGTGTTTAGACAGAAGTTAAAGAGAACGATGGAAAAGAGAGAAAAGGAAAGGAAAAAGTGAAGGAAAAACAAATTTCGGGTCTTATATACCTCTGAAATGACATTGTTTTAATTTTAAAAAAATTTTACTATCCTAACCCAATTAGACTTACACACCAACATGAGGCACAACCTGACCCGTTTCATATGATTTTTTTTTTATTTGTTTTGCTATTTTGATTTGATTTTATTTGATTATTTCTTTTCCTTTCATTATTTTTATTATGTATTTTGATTAAGTCATTTATTTTTTGTAATGTTTAAAGTTTTTTTATTTAATTTGTCAAAATTTTAATTTATAAGATAATTAGGGGTAAATAAAATTTTGTCTAATGATGAAATTTTAAGAAAATTATGGACATGTAATTTTCTTAAAAATTTTTTGGCGAGAAAACTTTTCTCAATTCGATCAAGGTATTAGAGAATTTAGAAATTGATCTCAATATAATAATTTTTATTTATTTCTAACTTAAAAAATTAAAATTAGAGATAAATTATGGTGATTTAATTGCATAATTAATTATTAGATAAATTGTGATTGCATGTAGTAAATTTTGTATTTTATTATTGTATTTTATTATTGTGAATATGACAATATATTATCATGTATTAACAATTAATTTAATTTTATAAAAATTTAGTAAATTTGATGATGGAATCTCTTCATAAAACGAGCATGTTACTTGAATACTCTTAAGATGAAAAATATTTTTAGAAGGTTAACCAAGGTGTTGGAAAAAACCTAAAAATATTTTCAATATTTAAATATTAAAATTAACAAAAGTAATAAATAATAAGAATAAATTAATACCATATTAATTAAGGCAAAAAAGATAATTTAAGATTAATTGGTACTAATTTGTGGGCATTATAAGGATGCTATAACTTTTCTTACATGTAATTAAATTCTTAAACCTAGTTTTATTTAGAAGACTAGAACTTATTCTTTTTAGGGACCCTTAGTTAAGCTTAGAATAATCTTAGAAATGATAGACTCACTTAGGTAGCTAATCACATCTAGTTAAAAAAAATTGGTTACTACTCCATATGTTGTGTCTAATTTTTAGTTCTTAAATATACACGTTATGACAATTTGACGACTCCACAAGGGATATAAAAAGTCAAACCAATTATTAATCTTAGCTTATCTTATGCTTTATTTATTGGTCTTGCTTTGATTATTTGTGTATTTATTTTTATTTACTAACATGTTTGTTTTCTGTATCATCCTTTAGTGAATTATTTGACAAAGTATGAAATTTGAAATTTGTAAATAAAATCTGTAAAGGGTATGTATGTTCCTTAACATACATTGCATATGCATTTTATACATAAGCTCTCTACCTGAGCTTTATCATTTTCTAGGAGGAAGTAAGTATCTATATTCTCGTAAAGTGATAACTTTCGCATGAGCTAGTGAAACACTCTCACTCCTATTTGAACTAAACCTTTTTCCTTTTGAAACTTATTATGAGTGAGGATTAGGGTGCCTTATTAATCTATATTGGACAATGATATAAGGAACAATTAGGAACCTTTAAATTGTCAAAATATCCTAATCCAACATATAGAAAAACCATAAGAAACAAACTGTTAAAATGTAACCCAAGTTAGGACACAAAAAGGAACTTTTGTAGTTTCATTTGTATGAATTTTGTAATAAAGTTGAAAGAGTTTAAGTTTATTCAATCTTTCATGCATTGTTATGTGCAAATATTAACACATTTATACATTTATTCATCTATGTATCATTGAATTTTATGTATGTAGCATGTAATGTATGTAGCATGTAATGTATGCGTTCATCCATTCATACATCATTAAATTATTATGTTAGCCTAGGTAGTCATTAGTTCATTCATGCATCATAGGGCAAAGAATGCATTCCTTCAATCATGCATTATTTTGAGGAAAACACTAACGCATGCCTTCCTTCATTCATGTATCATATACTGCAATGTATTAAATATATAATGCATACATTCATTTATCCATTAAGGCATATAGAAATTTTAGTATAATTATTAGTATAAGCATCTTGTAACATATCATCCTGATTGTGGTAAAAAAGATTCAAAGATAGCTAAATTGTTAGAGAATTTTGGGTAGCCTAGTTGCCACCATTATAACCTTCGTTCTTATGTAAAGCTTACGAAACAAAAATAAGCTAGCCAAATTGAAAAGGTTGAAAAAGCCCAAATAAAGATTGAGGGAGAGTTAAAAAATATTATGGAGATGCTTAATAAGATGAATAAAGGAAAAGTTATAGAAAAAACTCCCACTTTGCCAAATTGCACATCCCAAGATGTTATGAATCCTTTATACCCTTATGGGTATAGCCCATACCAGGCCTAAACATCTCAAGAGGCACAAGTACAATAGCTCTATTTTTTTAGGGCATATCCATTTGCATATCCAAGATTATTATTTACAGTTCTATAAGGAAAGTTCCAAGCTTATACTAATCCTACCTTTGGTGAAAATGTATATGATCATATTTAAGTTTCTAATTTAGATCATCCTAAACAGTAGAAAAAATTAAAAATAAACACCTCTAAGGCAATAAAAGACTCACCTACTCAAAAAATGAATCTCATTAAAGAAGCTTTAGGCAGTAATAAGGATGGATTTTTATAGATTGATAGATGCATCTGAACTATGCTTAATACTTAATATAGTGGTTCCAATTGAGTTTAAAGTCCTTGAGTTTGAGTAGTATGATGGGACTAAATGCCCTGTGACTCATGTCACGATGTATTGTTGAAAGTGATTGCTCATACAAATAATGATAAGTTATTGATCTATATGTTCTAAGATAGTCTTATAGGTTCTATAGCTAGATTATATGTCTAGCTTGATAGAACTTACATTCGATCATAAAAAAATTAGAAAGGGCATTCATTATTCAATATCCTTATATCATAAAATTTGGCTCTAGACATGGAAAAAAAAGCTATCAAAACTTCAAAGAGTATGCACAAAAATGGAGAGATGTTGTTGCCTGTGTCCAACCATCTTTTACTGAGAAAAAGACCATAATTTTATTTGTTAACACATTGAAAACCCCTTATTACGAGATAATGATTGGGAATGCCACTAAGAACTTTGATGACATGGTGATCTCTAACAAAATTATTGAAAATGCTATAAAAAATGGCAAGTTAGATAGATGAGTGACTATTAGTGTAAAAAAAATTGGTGCACCTAAGAAGAAAAAAAGCAAAGCTTAAACTCTAAGTTATAAAGGCTAAGAATTTAGAAATTTTACCCTATATTACCATCACCCAATGCACCTAGCTCATGTACCAGTAACCTATTATCAGTCAATGCCAACACTAGTTTTTCAATCAGCTTTTTAGCCTCTCGTATACGTGCATAACCCTGCCACCTATCAATTACGAGATTAGATAACCAATAAAGTGATTTAAGAAGACCTCAAAATAATCGAGACAGAGCCTGTATTGATCATATCCCTATGTTATATATTAAGTTATTTTTGGAGCTTATTAAAAATCACCTTGTAGCACTTGTTCAAGTGAAACCATTAAAATCACCCTATCCTAAATGGTATGATGCCAATGTCACTTGTGATTATTGTAACAAAATTGTATGGCATTTAATAAAAAGTTGCCTTACTTTTAACACAAGGTGAAAAGTTTGATTATAGTAGGTTTGGTGAGTTTCAACAGGACACATGGGCCAAACATTTGTAAAAACCTTTTACTTAACCACACATGGGTATAATCTTAAGAATGATAAGGATAGTCAAAGCTGTTTGGAACTACTTGTTATTTTATGATTTTTTTTAGAATAATGCTAAGATTGTTTTAATATATTAGGATTTCATTTTATTTTTTTATCATTTTAATAAAAGTGACAAATTGGATGCTTTATTATGACATTTCCTCCTTCATGCGAATCACCATTATGTTTTTTTATCTTCTCATATCTTTTCTTATACCTTCTTAGATTTCAAATAATGAATATTCAAACAATAATGATAATATTGATAAAATAATAATTGTATACACCCATTTGTGTCCGGATCCGATTAGGCCTATTTGCGTTCGAGCTCGATTAGACTTATTTGTGTTTAGGCCCATTGATGTCTGGGTCTAGGCCTAAGTAAATAGCTTATTGTTATTATTATATTGTTATTGTTATTTTCATTTTTTTTTCTTTTCTTTTTGTTCGAATCTGTCAAGGGATAGAAAAATTTGAGTTTGACCAAAATCAGGGGTTTTAATGCAAAGTCAACTGGTGAAATTAACTGGGATCAAATTAAAAACCCAGAATCACACTTGGACAAAATCAATCCCAGGATTTAAGCTTGGATTGATTCTATCTATTTCCCAAAAATCCTCACAAAACTAATTATAAATTAGACCAATTCTATAGAAGGAAGATACACAAAAATAGATAAAAAATTTAGAGAAAGAGAGTTTGGAAAATTTTTGATAGAAAGGATTTTGGGAGTTTAATTCTGAGATTTTAGGTTCAATCGAAAGTTAGGGGTTCGATTTTAGGTTCAATCGAAAGTTAGGGGTTCGATTTTAGGTTTCTAGTTTAAAATTAGGATTCTAGGATGTTTTGGGAATAGTCCGGGCAAAATTTAGAGAAATTTAAGAAAAATTTAAAGAAATATGGGTTTTTTAGGTTTTTCTGGGTTTTTGGGAAGAATATGAATTTTTTGACTAAATTTTTCGATGAAGGTCGAAGTTTTCGATGAGATTTCAGCAAGATTTTCAAAATTTAGCACATTTTCTAGAAACCGATGGGTTTTCTAGTTTTCAGTTGAATTTTTCGATGACATCCCTAGAAACCGGTGAAATTTCTAGTTTTCGATTGAATTTGCCTGTATTTTTTTAAAGAGAAGATAAAAAAAACTAAGGGTAAAGAGAGAGGCTCGAGTAATTCTAAAGAAAACGCTGAGATGCTACCTTTTATATTGCTCCAGAATGGTAGCGTTTTGGAAGGTTTAGGATCCGCGTGAACCTAAATCAGGATTTGCTTATTGATCTTGGTACCGACCCGACCCGATCGTAGGTTTTTCTTTTTTCATTTTATTTTTAACCTATTTTTATTCTTTCTGGGTTTATCTTTTGAAAAAAACAAAAGAATTATTTCTGCCACTTATATTTTTTTTAAAAAAAAGAAACAAAATAACTCTACAAAAAAAATTCTATAAGAAAATAATAATAATACAAAAATCCTTTCAAATAAAAAAAATATACTTGCAAATAAACAAAAATAATTTTTATCCTTTAAACTATTTGATGATTACTTTGAAATAAATCCTACTAACTATTTGGAGGCTTTACTAATTTATTTGAATAAAAGTACATTAATAAATTCGACGATGGAACCTCTTCAAAGTGGGACACTAGTTTTCATGAATACTCCTGAGGTGAAAAAATTATTTTAAATTGTTACCAACCTATTGGGATAATTTTAAGATTAATTTTTAATATTAAATTATTTGGTAAATAATAAAAATGTTCAAGGCTTGGATAATTCAAAATTAAACTAGTACCATCTTTTAGGTTGGCGTTGTGGGGGTGTTACAACTTTTTCTATGCGTAACTGACTCCTGAAATTAACATCTATTTTGTAATTCATATTCAATCAAGTGGCTAATCGCATCTAAATAAAAAAGATTGGTAGTGACTCTTCTAATCCATGTCTAGCGGTAGGTCAACGAATCTATACATTATGATAGTTTGACGACTTCACTAGGGACCTTATGAGTCAAGCTAGTAAATGATTTCTTATTATTCAAGCCTTGCTTAATAAGTTTGAAATTATTTTATTCTTTTTTTATTATTTATATCTGTTTTATTATTTATTTTTCTTGTGTATACCTATTTATTTAGTTATTCATATTTACTTAATTATTTATTATTTGTATATATATCTGTCATTCATTAGCATGTGCATAACATAAGCCCTTCACTCGAGCTCTACTTTTAGGAGAGAGTGAAGTACCTATGTCATCATGAGATTTCATGTCTCATCATAGGCTTACAAAATACTTCCACTCAGATTAAACCCTTTTCGTTTGTAGCCTATGATGGGTGAGGATTTTAGTGCTTTACTAGTCTGTAATGGACCATGATGTAGGAAACAATTTGAAAACCTTTTTAGAATGAACCTAAACTGCATATAGTTAACTTTAGAAGCTTAACCATAGATAGAGCCTTATTTTCTCACCCTTTATAGTTAACCCAAAATCTAAGTTCATATTAACTTGCTATTTGGTGTTTTTTATACTTGCTTTATTGAAATGACTAACTAATTTCTTTGTTTTCCTTTATTTCTTTTCTTTATGTGCATATTCATAAACATGTTCATAGATTGTATAGTATTTTTGCCCCAATGTTATTTCAATAAAAGCCCTAATAGATTTCATAGAACATCAGGTTTGCTCATCATCTATACTGTTCAAATGTGACTCTCCTATATATGTGAAGTTGGAATAAGAAAAGAGGTAGCAAGAAGAGAGAGATTATTTACCACCTGGTCATGTCCCTACATTATTAGAAGAAGTCCACCTACTCCTCATACATAATGATCTGAAAAGCTTATCAGATGTATAAAAGAGTATGATCTCTTCAAAGTAAAAGGCTTTTTTATAAGAAGTTTGGACATATTGCATATCTCTTATCAGTGAAAGTTGACCATTCACTTATCAAGGTGATCTAATGCTAATATTAGAGGAGTACTCAATCCTAGTGGGTATGCATCTATTATATCCATATAAAATATACATGAATAAACATAAATTAAGAAGTCGCAAGAAGTTGGGTTAGATTCTAAGAGTAGAAAGGAGGTCATAAATTCATACATTCGAGAGAAAAAAAAGCATAAAGATATTTTATGGAAAATTCTTTGAGATTTTATTATCAAGCATCTATATGATGATTAGGGAATGAATGCATTTGCTTTAACTATATATGGGTTGGTTATTTTTCCTAAGGTCTTAGGCCACATTGAGATAAAAGTGATGGATTTATTTAAGTAGATTGAAAGAGGGTGTAATCCTTCACCAACTATCTTGGTAGAAACCATCAGATTTTTGAATTTTTGTAGGCAGAATAACAAGGCACATTTTATGAGTTGCATACCCTTATTGTATGTATGGATGAAAAGCCATTTTAAATACAAGAAAAATACTTTTATCAAACTTTATTTCTACATTCGGAGTTTGATTAGAAAGTTCTGTTAGAGCATTTGACCAAAAATAAAGACTCAAAATGAGTGAAAGTGTTGTTACAAAGGCTCACAGTTGGACAAATAAAATGGTTAGCTCTGTGGATGAACAAGAAACTTATGTTGTATCAATGTGGAGATAAAATAAGAGTCCCACTTTTAGGTCTATAGAGGTTAACGAGTTATGCGCCATTGATGGTAAAGAGACAGCATGGATCTGAACAATTTACTCTTATGACTTGCAAGCTCAGCCAATTTGATTATTCATATGGGGAGCCCAAAACTTTTCAGAATATTGATAACATGATTACGGTTTGAAAGAAGCCCAAGAGAGTTAGCCCAGGGCCATTCACTGATAGAGTCACTCAGAGGTATCTGATTTGAAGAAATAAGAGGGGTCAGAAGATCATATTTATACCTCAGGATCATCACTTGCCAGTGGGTCAAGAGTCAGACAATAAGCTTTCAGAGTTAGAGCATGAAATGAAAAAAGAGAAATTGAAGCAAAAAATTTTAAAGTTGTAGGAGGAAAAAGACCAGTGGCAAAATAAAGCAAAAAAATTAAAAATCCAAGTTTACAGGATCTTCAAAGAATACAACAAGGCCTAAAAAGTTGTTAGAGAATGGGATAATGCCTTTAAGAATTTGAAAGAGCTACAATAAGAGCATAAGAGGTTGCGCATACAGTATAGGCTAAAGAAATAAACAACACAGAGTTAGCTCATAAGAATGAAGAGTTGAAAAAGGAGTATGCCCAAATAGAAGATGACTTTGTAGAGGTTGAATAGGAGAGCCAAATGCTTGCAGATTACATCTTGACTCTGACATTGAAGCTGAATGAATAAAAAAATATGTTAGAACCCCTCACGAAAAGGCAAAAAGAGTTATCTTATCAAGTAGAATCCAATTGAAATTAAACTAGAGCAGTCCCCTTAAATATGTCAGAACCCTCACAAAAAGGCAAAAAGAGTTATCCTATCAGGTAAAATCCAATTGAAATTAAACTAGAGCAATCCTCTTAAATTCAAACTTTAACTTAAACAAAGATTAATTTCTTATTTAAACAAGCAAAATCAACAATCAAAGGGAGAGGGAACAATTAGCAAGAAAGAAGAGAAAATTTTCTGGTTGTGTTGTTTTCTTTTGATTTTTAGGGAGAGATCTTTGGTTTGATTTGAGGATTAATTGTGATTTAAGGAAGTTAGATCTTGGGAAACAAAAAAGGAATCAAATTTTGGGTTTAGGAGTTTTTTTTAATCTTTTTGGATTTTTTTTTGATATTTTAAATTTTTCAATAATTTTTCCAATGGCCTTTGAATTTTCGAATCAATTTTTTTGTGGCTTTTGAATTTTTTGTTTAGTTTTTGGGTGGCATTTGAATTTTTCGATCAAATTTCAAACAGCCTTTGAATTTTTTGATCAATTTCTTGGCTGCCTTTGAAGATTCTAGTTAGCATTCAAACTATGTTTAGTGAGAATGAGGGAAGAAAGAGAGAAAGAAAAAAGGAAAAGTGAAAGATAAAATAATTTTTAGGCTTTATATACCCTTTTGAAACGACGTCATTTTAGCTTTAAAAATTTTTTACAAAACCAGCACATGGCCCGATTAGACCCATATGACAACTCGACGTACAACCCGACTTGTTTTATATGATTTCTCTTTTCTATTTTTATATGTTTTTCTGTTTTGATTTGATTTAATTATTTTTCTTTTCTTTTTATTATTTTTATTATGTATTTTGATTAAGTTATTTATTTGTTGTAATGTTTAAAGTTTTTTATTTATTTAATTTGTAAAATAATTAGGGATAAAAATTCTAAGAAAAATATAGACGTGTAATTTTTTTAGAAATTTTTAGGTGAGAGAACTTTTTCTAAATTTGGTCAAGGCATTGGACGATTTAGAAATTGGTCTCAATATAAGAATTCTTATTTATTTTTAATTGAAAAAAATTAAAAATAAAAATAAATTATGGTGATTTAATTACATAATTAATTATTGGATAAATTATGATTACATATAGTAAATTTTGTATTTGATTATTGTATTTGATTATTGTGAATTTGACCATGTATATTATCATGTATTAACAATTAATTGTATTTCATAAAATATTTAATAAATCTAATGATATAATATTTTCAAAGAAATAGGCATGCTACTTGAATATTTTTTAGGTAAAAAATATTTTTAGGGGTTCGACTAAGTTGTTGGAGAAAACTTGAAAATATTTTCAATATTTAAATATTAAAATGAACAAAAATAAATAAATAAATTATAGTAATATCAATTAAGGCAAAAAAGATCATTTAAGATTAATTGGTATCGATTTGTGAGCATTGTAAGGCTATTATAAACTTTCTTATATATAACTAAATTTTCAAACCTAATTTTGTTGAGAAAATCATAATCTATTCTTTTTAAAGACTTTTAATCAAGTTTAGGATAGCCTTAGAAAGAATAGATACACTTAAGTGACCAATCACACCTAGTTAAAAAAATATTAGTATCAACTCTATATATTATGTTAATGATTTAGTTTTCAAACATACACGTTGTGACAGGGTGTCTAAAGTTACCCATATTTGCATATTTTTTATAAAACATGAATTGTGCAAAGATATAGACTTTACCTCAAAAATACTTTTATAAATAGACTCTACAACTTTTTTTAAAAATAAATAAATAAAAGAATCCTTTAAATAGAGATTCAATAATTTTAAAATTTAATGGCTCATTTAAAAAGAGACTCAATAACTTTAAATTTTTAAAAGGTTAAAATTCTGACTTAGACTAAGTCGAAGCCAAAACTGAAATGACTTGGATCAAATTGAAGTTTGGAAATGAAATGACCTGGAATGAACCAAAAGTTGCAAAATATGTAATGACTTAGATTGAACCGAATTAAAAAAATATATGACTTGGACTAAACCGAAGTTTAAAAGTACGATTACCTAGTTTGAACCGAATTCTAAAAATGAAATGACCTAGACTAAATCGAAGTTTAAAAATACAATGATTTAGATTGAACTGAAGTCTAAAATAAATTGACCTGGATTGAGTTGAAGTTTGAAAATACATTGTTCTGAACTAAATTAAAGTCTGAAATTCAAATGACTTAGGCTGAATCAAAGTCAAAAAATGAAATAACTTGGATTGAATCGAATTCTAAGAATGAAACGGCTTTGATTTAGCCAAAAAAAATGACTTGGATTAAACTAAAGTCTATGAATGAAATGACTTTGACTGAGCTAAAATCTAAAAATGAAACAACTTGGATTAAGCCAAAGTCTAAGAATGAAACAAATTGGACTAAGCTCAAGTCTGAAAATGCAATCTTAAAAGTAACAACCAAAAGTTTTAAAGATTATACTCAAAGATCTTATAAATATTGTTATTATTTTGAAAAATGCTCATTTAAACAAAGGTAAACAACTTTAAATAAATTTAAAGCTTTTTACTTGAAATGTTTCCCTCATTCGAAGGCTAAAATCTTATCTTTGAAAAATTTTTCTCAATTAAGGATTAAAGCTTTTTTCTTGAAAAGATTTCCTCAACTGAGGATTAAAATCTCATTCTTTGAAAACTTTCCTTAACCAATGATTAAAATCTTATTCTTTGAAAACTTTTCTTAAACGAAATCAAAGTTTTATCTCAAAAAATTTTTCTCACTCAAATATTAAAATCTTATCTTGAAAAACATTCCTCAACTTAGGATTGATATCTCAATTTTTGAAAACTTTTCGTAACCAATTATTAAAATCTTATTCTTTGAAAACTTTTCTTAAACGAAGATCAAAGTCTTATTTCGAAAAATTTTTCTCACTCAAAGATTAAAATCTTATCTTAAAAAACATTCCTCAACTGAGGATCAAAATCTCAATCTTTGAAAACTTTCCTTAACCAATGATTAAAATCTTATTCTTTGAAAACTTTTCTTAAACGAAGATCAAAGCCTTATCTTGAAAAATTTTTGTCACTCAAAGATTAAAATCTTATCTTAAAAAACATTCATCAACTGAGAATTAACAAGTTTAAAATTTCTCTTCGTGAAAATTCTTAATCTTTCATTAATCTTAATTTCAAAATCCAAAATCAAAATTTGTCGTATGTAATGAATGCCATGATAAAAATGCAATTGCCCACTAAATGATGCAAATCCAATAATTCTATCAATAAATTTAGATTCTCATGAAATGATACAAAATTCATGATCTACGTAATAATTCGAATTTTCACTAAATGTATGATCCAAACAATGATGAAAATGCAATATTCTAAACAAAGATTTTCCTGCTCACCAAATGATGCAAATGCATTATCCAAATAATGATGCAGATGTAATATAAAAAAAAAAAGATTTTCTTTGCCCTAGAAAGGTCATCTTGGTTTGGAAATCATATTTCTTCCATTCATATATGTAGTAATTCAAATTTGAATTTTTTTTAAAAATTCCCAAAAGAATATTGCCATAATGTATAAGTTTGCAAACTTGCTCATTAGACACAAATAGAGGAATCGTCACAATCTTTCTTGTTTAAGTGTGATTAACTACTTAACTGAATCTATCCTTTTTTTAAAGAGAAATTCTGAGCTTAAGTCAAGTTTTTTAAAAGGGTAGATTTTAGTTTACAAAATCAAATAAAGTCTGGGAGTATAATTACATAAAAGAAAAGTTAGAGTCCCTAAAGCACCCATCCAAAGGATGATACTAGTTGATTTGTGTTATTCCAAGCCTTAAAAATCTTACCAGTAATTAAGTATTAAAAATTGTCTTATATTATTGCAATATATTGGTAACAACTTAAGAATATTTTATCACCTTAAGAGTGTTTAAAGTGATTATTTGTTACACTTGAAAAGATTCCGTCGTCGAATTCATTAAGATTTTAAAAGATTTTATTTCATGAAAATTGTAAAATTTTATGGAACTTTGGTGTTGGAAAACTTTTTTAGACTCTTCAATATGGTAGTAAAAATTTTTTTAAAAAAAATTCACCTAAAAATTTACATAAAAATTGTTATTTACAACATTTTAGTAATTTCATCATCAGGAGTTTCAAAATTATATTTTTATGAGATAAAAAAAAATGAGGTAAATCATCATTGTTTGATTATTTAAAAATATTTTAATATGTTGGTAAAATTTTTATCCATAAATATCATCCAATATGTTAGTACGATTTATAAAAATTATTTTTTCAACCATTTTTTAACTAATAAATTTTTTAAATATGTTGATAAATTTTTATTTAAGATCTTAAAATCAAAAAACTTTCTAATATATAGATAAGGTTTTTTTATTCTTCAAAATTATTTTTAAATTTCATTTTTTAAACTTCAAAACCCTATAATATGTTGATAAGATCCATATTTCCAAATTAGTTTTTTTATTAATTTTATTTTTTTAAACTTCAAAATTTTTTAATATGTTGGTAAAGTTTTATTTTGTCCAAAATTATTTTTAAAATTTTAAAACCCTCTATTGTAAGGTTTTTTATTTTTTAAAATTGTTTTTAAGTTCTAAAATTTTTCAAACATGTTGGCAATGTTTTTTTTTTTAAATCATTTTTAAATTCACAAATAAAAGACATTCTAATATATTGGTAAGGATATATCATTTATTTTTTTTATTTTTTCATTTTAACACATTTTTATTAAAAATAACAAATACATAAAATAATAAATAAAATACCAAAAAAATTATTTCTAGCTCGGCTTCAAGATACAGCTCGACTTGGCTTAAGACTTGGCTTAAGACTTGGGAAAAAGCATGGCTGTTTAGCTTAGTGGCTCAGCTTTATGGCTTGGTGATTCAGCAGATAAATGGTTTGCAATCGGGTTAGAGTATTCATAGGTCGACGTGTGGATCTTGGCGGTGCAGAACGCGGGTCTCTCCCCCTCTAAACAACATTGTTTCCGTTTTAATATATATGCCAACTTTCCTTTTTCTTTTTTGTTTTTTTTAGACTTTTTTCAGATTTGCTTTTATTCTTTGGAACTAAGTTTGATATCAATTTTTTTCTCTTTTTTTTAGAAGATTCAATAAAATTTTTATTTTACTTTTACTTTTTTTATATTAAAGGTATAACGCGTGTTTTTTTTTTTCTGTTTTTAATTTTTTTCTCTTTTATTATATATTTAATAAATAAATTTCTAAATTTAAATTTTTATAATTGATTTGATCTCAAGGGTAATTCACATGCAAGTTATTTGATTCTTATTTCTCTTTTGGTTTTTAATTTTTTTATTTTTCATTTATTTATTTAATAAAAAATTAAAATATTTTTTAAAATTTTAAGACTCATTTTGTATTACTATTAAAATATATTTTATTATTTTATCTTTTAAAAAAATATTAATGAATATATTGATGTTACATTCGAATTTAATTTCTTTTATTTTTTAGATTTTTTAAATTTTAGGACTTACTTGATATTGACTGTATTTTATTTTAAGATTGTATGTCATGTATTTTCTTTTTATTTGTTTTTGTTTTCTATTATTTTTAATTTTTCTATTTAATAAATATTTTAATGAATTTAATTTTTTTGTACGTCCCACTTGACGTCAAGTGTATATAACGTATCTAGTCATTTATTTCTTTTTTCCTTTTTTATTTTTTAAAATATCTTTAGTATTTAATAATTTTTAAATATTTTAAAATTTCTAATGAGTTTCATTTAATATTATTGATTTAATATATTTTTTATTTTAATTTAGAAAAAAAAGATATTATGGAATTTCGTTGTCACATCAAGATTTATTTTTGTTTTTTTAATTTTTTTAAATTCTTTATATAATTTTATTTTTATTATTTTACTTTATTTTATATTATATATATGTATTATATTAATAAGATCATTATTTAATGCCTTAATTTAATAAATTCATTTTTTACTTTTTTTATTTTTTATTTTTATTAAATTAATTTAATTAAAAAAAAGACCAATTGAAATATTCACATTGCAACTCAATTTAATTTTTGCTTTTTGTATTTTATATTTTGTATTTTTTATTAGATCAATTTTACAAAAATGATATTGATTGAAAAAATTATTAAAATAATTTGTATTTGATAAATTTGATTTATCTCAATTAAATAAAAGATGAATTTTTTAAAATCGAAATTAGGTTGAAACAAATTACTTTTTAAAAAAAAAAAAAAATAAGAGATCGGGGCAGAAACTTATTCAAGATGTTCTGTTTTGACTAATTTGAAAATGTACATAGAAGCAAATGCTTTATTTGTAATTTTATTTTACATATTATATTTAAAAAATGATTATTTGATATCTTGATTTAAAAAATTAATATTTTATGCTTAATGAAAGTTCAAGGACATTCTTTATGAGTTTTTTTTATTTTTTTATTTATTATTATTTTTAAATTAAATAACTTTCATAAAAAAAAATAAAGGCCAATCATAGTAACCTCTTGTCATCCTATTTATTTTTTTAGTTTTCGCTTTTTTATTTTTAAATTAAATGAATTTTGTAACAAAAAATTAATTAAATAAATATGATACATGGACGCGGGTGTTTGTTAGTTCAAATAAAACCTACAAACTATTAGTCAAATCAAATGTTTGTGTGGCAGATGATGCAACACGTGACGAGCTTAGTACTATTTTTGTCTTTTTGTCAAGTCGTCTTATCAAATTTGTCCCAATCACAATTTTAACATCTGAAAAAAAAAAAAAAAAAAAAAGGCGATCGTTAAGTTTAACAGCAACTTTTAAGTTAACCAGTTTCCAGCAATCTGGAGAGATAGAGAAGAATGAGAGTTGGAAAGATGAAAGTAAAGTCCTGCTTAGTTGACTTGGCGCCATTTGCAGCCATGGTGGCTGTGGAGTGCCTGGATGTTGGCTTAACTACCCTCAGCAAAGCTGCCATGTCCAAAGGGATGAGTCACTTTGTCTTTGTTGTCTACTCCAATGCTCTGGCTTCTGTCATTCTTCTTCCTGCTGCTTTTTTCTGCACTAGGTTCTTCACCATCTATCAACTAGCTCCATGTTCTCAATAATCATTGAGCACTTATACTAAGTTTTTCTTTTTTGGGACTTTTTGTGCAGGAAAAAGAGGCCACCAATTACTTTACCTTTGCTATGCAAGTTTTTCCTCTTAAGCGTTGCTGGGTATGCAATTAAACCTAACAGAGTTCTGTTTGTTGATCTTAGGAAGTGTGGGTTTGATTTCCTTTTTCTTGAAAGAATTGGGTTATGAATCTGGGTTTTGCAGGATTACTTTGATGCAGAACTGCGTATTCACCGGTGTAAACTACAGTTCTCCGACCCTTGCTTCTGCTCTTGGCAACTTAATTCCAGCTTTCACTTTCTTACTTGCTGTTATCTTCAGGTTTCATTTAATATTCTGATTTTTAAACAGCTATTTTTTGTTGAATTGAAGGATCCAATCATGCCTAGAGACTAGGGTAGAAGTTTTAATTTTGATCCCTGCTATATATATCGATTTGTTTTTTTGAACTTTATAGGATGGAAAAGCTAGAATTGAGAAGCTCAAGGAGTCAGATCAAAATCTTGGGCACCTTGGTATCCATTTCTGGAGCACTGATTATGACCATTTACAAGGGTCCTCCACTACTTTCCCCACCATCTCAACTACACTCACAACCATCTCCCTCAACCATGTTAACAACAACAACAGCAACAACAAACAATTGGATCATAGGTGGACTCTTCGTTGCCATTGCTTGTTTGTCCCTTTCAGTAAACATCATTGGTCAGGTAATATGCTATTTCATGATCTATACTAGGTTTGGGTTCAATCTTTGTGAGAGTTGAATTGATATCCTTCCCTGCTGTATTGAAAGGCGGCAATTCTTAAGGGGTATCCCTCAGAGATAACACTAGTGTCCTTCTATTGCTTCTTTGGGAGCATTCAATGCACATTGGTTGCCTTGATTGCTGAAAGAAACCCAAATGCTTGGAAATTGAGTCCTGATGTTGAACTCATCTCAGTGGTCTACTCGGTAAGTATACCGCACAAAAGAAAACTTCTTTTTGACTGGCAATTCATATGTTAGCTTTTCCGATCTTGCACAGCAAAGTTTGGCATCTAAGATCAATATCTTTTCAGGCCCTATTTGGAAGTGTGGTAACGTTTGCTGTGATAGCATGGTGCATACGACGGAAAGGGCCAGTCTTTGTAGCCATGTTCAAACCCTTAAGTATTGCTATTGCTGCCTTCTTGGGGTTCATTTTCCTTGGAGAAACGCTATATATTGGAAGGTAACAAACTCCTTACATCATTTTCAAACTTTTTTAGTTATCAAGCTGTTCGTTAACATAAATGACGCAGGCACTCACTTCTGTCTGAACTTGGATTATTTATTACAAGAGCTTGTAAATGAAAATTTTTGCTCAAATTTGTTTATTTAAATTAGTAAATGAACATAAACTAGTTTAGACCGGATGTTCAAGTAGCCTACCGGTTTGTTTACATTCATACTAGCAATGAGATACATGACAAAAACACAAATTAATAATGCATTGGAATTTCTTTGGCTCCAAATGGGGCAAATGGACAATTGATTCATGTCAAAAATATTAAATGCTAGCTAGGGTTTTTTTTTTTTTTTTCTCTTTTATATGACATAAAACATGGGAATGTTGAATTTTTGCAAACATTTTCGTTCTCTTTATCAGCTAATAAAGTACTGCTCAGTTACTTCTATTATAGCATTGGATAAACAAATGTTATTTGATTTAATCATTTATCTGAAGAATTTGAAGCATATAAAATTAGAGGGTTTACTGACTAAGAGTAGAAATCTTGAAAGCCTCCTCTTCCTCTCCTTTAGCAAGCCATAAAAATTAAACAGAAAAATTGGTGCATGCCAAACAAAAAAAAAAGTGAATATGTTTCCATTTTTTTTAATCAAGGTTCATGATCAAATAATGAAATCTTTAGTTTCTTAATTCTCAAATCTTAAGGTAGTTTGTCAACTCATCAATAGGGACAATTCCATTACAGTTTGAACATCAATCATGAAATTAGTGATCACAATAGAGCAAGTTGGATTGGTTTAGACTTTTGAGTTGGGTTATTTTGGATTCAAATCATTTCATGTCACAGGTTTGATCAGATTTTGTCGGATTTGGGTTTCTTTATTTATCAGGTCACTTGGGTTTTAGCTCGTTTTAAGTTGAGTGAAGTTTGGGTTACTACACATATCAAGTCATTCAAAAACTGAATTGTTTTGAGTCGGGTTATTTCGGGTTTGAATTATTTTAAGAATCAAATCATTACAAATTATTAGGATAAAATTCAAATAAAACTATTGTAATTTGTAAAAAAATGAAAAGTAAGAAATATTTTACTATGATAACTTTCAACTAATATTATAGTGATTAATTGCTTATATATTTGGCTTATGCTATCTATCTCTTTTCATCTAATTTCTTTTATATGTTGATAAAGTTTTAATTTTTTAATCTCTTTTCATGTTTCTTTGATTTATGTTCAACTATATTCTTCGTCTGGGTGTTTATTGAACTTGCAAATAAGTGTTAAATATTTTATTTACTAAAAATTTTAGGTATATAAGAATGCATGGTTTGAATTGATTAAGGCTTCAACTCAATATAAGCCAAACTCCAAAGTAATTCAGAGTCAGATTAATTTGAGTTCAGGTCACCATAAATGACAGGTCATTTTGGGTTTTAGGTTACCTTAAATCAAGCTAAGTTGGATATGAGGTCTTTTATGTTTTGATTATCTTAAATTCGAGTTAAGTCAAGTTCAGATAGGCAATTTTAATATATTATCGTATTAGAGTCAGTTTCAATTTAAGGCTGGTTAAGTCGATTTTTTGAATCATATCAAAATTTGCCACCTATATATGTATTTAGATAATATATCTTGGAGAAGTTTGAGTCATTAATCAATATTAGTTTTTTTTTCTTTAAATGAAAACGAATATAACGAGGTTTGAATCATTAGTCAATATTTTAATATTTTTAAAATAATACTTATATAAAAAAGTTTTAAGAAATTTTTTTTTTTTCTTAAAAAAAGAAGGGTGACATGACCCTATCTAGCCCCCTGTATAAAAATGTTTCACCGAACTCAAGTCTGACTCTGGGCTGAGAAGTGAATGCTGAAATGCTTCAAAATGAGAAGTTGCAAGCAACACTTTCCTTCATTCATACTTTCAGTTTTTAAGACGAAAAAGGATTCCATGGGTCACCTTAGGGCCTTACCTTTATAAAACTTAAATTGATTTGATAGTAACCCTCCTGTCCTTTGCAGCATTGTTGGAGCAGCCATCATTGTTACTGGCTTTTACGGAGTGATATGGGCGCAGTCCAAAGAAGAAAAGGACGAAATCGTCAACATGCATAAGCTACAGTCGTCGTCCTCGTCGTCATCATCATCATCGTCATCATCAAACACCCCTCTCTTACATGGACATCTTGATGCATAAATGATAGTGTCTTTTTTTCTTGTTAATGAATAAGAGGATGAGAATTCTTATTATTTGCTAGCAACTGAGCCCTTCTTTATAAATGTGTGAATTATCGATATATCCACTCCTACGAAAAAATTGCAGTTAGGTAACGTCCGGTTCGAAAAAATTCATAAATTTATTTCTGAAATTTTGATGGTAGGAATTTGAAATATTTGATTAAGGGTAATCTAATTATGAAAAAAAGTGACAGATTTTTAATAGTATTTAAAATGTCATAATCATAAATTTATTTCTTCTTTTGATATTTTAGGATTTTGCATAAAAAGTTATTTTATTTTTAAATTTAATTTAAATAAAAAATTATAAAATAATCATTATTTTTTTGAAAAATGTGTTTGGAAGTAATTAGAATTTATATAGAAATTTTCTTTTCAATTACAATTAAGACGTTTGACATTAAGAAATATTTTATATAATTCTTTTATATTTTAAAATTTAAGGTTTAGGAGTAATATTTTATAAAAAAATTATTTAAGATATTTTTGTATAAAAAATATCTTACATAATTTTTTATATTTTTACCAATAGATTATTTAAGATATTTTTATAGAAATATTTTAAATAATTTTTTTATTTTTTTAACGAGATTATTTAATGTGTTTTTAAAGAAAAAATACTTTAAATAATTTTTTTATTTTTTAAAGGGTATTATTTAAATATTTTTGGATAAAAAATACTTTAAATAATATTTTTAAAAAAATATGAGAATATTATTTAAGATATTTTTGGATAAAAAAATACCCTATATAATGTCCTCATATTTTCTAGAATGATTTAAAAAAAAAAAACAAAAAAACTATTTAAGAGGTTTTTGGATTAAAAATATATTAAATAATCTCTTTTAATTTTTTAAAAGAAATTATTTAAGATATTTTTCTCAAATATACTTTCAATAATCAACTTTTAAGAAATATATATATAAAATTTTTTAAGACATTTTTTGTCTTAAATAATCCCTTTTAAAATAGTAAAAAAAATTATTTAAAACGTTATTCAATCAATAATATCTTAAATAATCTTCCATACTTTTTTATTGATAATATTTTATAAATAAAAGTAACAATCATAAAAATATTTATTTTCTTTTATCATTATTTATCATTTGAATATTTATTATTAATAAAAACCAATGAAAAGTTAATGTCATATATTACGAAGTTTATGATAATTATTTAAAAATTAATATACGTAAATTTTTTAATTAAATAAATAAATTTGAATACAAAATATCTTAAAAATAAAAAATAACCCTGAGTAGCACACTTTTTCAAAAACATATTTTCTCTCGAAATCTATAATTCCACAAATCAAATAACCCTTTATAGTTATTATAGTTTCCACCAAAATTTCGGGATTAAGTTTCTTTTTTTTTTTTTTTTTTGTGCGTCTGGTGGTAGAGCTGGAGATACAAGCATGGCTGATGACTTTGGACGATTGAAGATATGTTTTCCATTCAACAAGGCAATTCTAATTATTAAGTAGTGAGAAAATATAACCACGACTAGGCTTTCATTTCTCAAATATATATATATATATATATATATATATATATATATACATTATAGTAGCGATCAAACAAAACAAATGCTTCAAAGATGTATACAAAATTCATACAAGGGAAAATAAAAAAGAAATGTTTGACAATCAATAGCGGATGGGCAAACCCATTCATAGCTAAGTGCAAAAATGCTTTTAATCGCCTTAAAATGGGACATCATTGTTTCATATTAGCAGTCCTAGTATGATATCCGACCAAGAAGGCTATAAACACTTACCTGACAAGCCCCATTCCGCAAAATATAACGTTGCTTCCTAGATGTGGCAAAAAACAAAAATTACCCATAGAAAAGCTACAACAAATCAATCAATTAGGTACGGTCATTTTCATGTCTTGAGATCGTCCGACATAGCTGATGGTATGCAATGCATAGTGAAAATGTCTGGAGTAGCCGCCTTCGCCGTCTTTGTCCTAAGTACTACTATCTACATTAAAAAACACACATGAATCTAAGAGCAGTGCAACAAGAGCATGTGTTGGAGTGTGCATGCATGTCGACAGAGAGAGAGAAAAAAGGAAAACCTGTTCATATTCTAAATCAAATTTCAAAAATTCATCATCACAGTTCTCTACCATCTCAGCCAAGCTCTTTAAATTCTTCACAAGCTTACCATTAAATGCAAGGACCTGCATAGGTACAAAACACAGAAGGTATTTGTATCCGACAAATAAAAGAAATTGAACTCCTGAAATAAAAAATAGTTGCAACGGACTGATGATCCTAACCTGAGTGTTAACAATGTCCTCATATCCTATATTGATATCAGACACAAGAACCTTCAAAAGAATTTTTAAGAAAATATGTTAGAAGAACGGATTAGCAGAACATGCCCACTGTAATAAGTAGGCATATGCATGTGCATGCAAACACACACACACACAAAGAGAGAGAGAGAGAGAGAGAACCTGAGACACCACAACAAGCTGTTCATCAGGTGATTGTGGCATTGAATGCAAGAGTTTGTCCAAAAGCTTTACTGGAGCTTCATATTCATAATCCTTCCCATACTGAATAAATATGCAAAATACAGCTGGATTATTTGGAAACAAAACCTAAAACTGCTGATTTTATTGCTAACTTTTGAAAAATAAAACTCAATACTGTCAAGAAATTGATGAGAAATTGAAGTTCTACATTTTTATGCTCTTATTTTTATAACACCATAGGTGATAAGCATGTCCGATTTAGCACAATGAGATCAACAGTAAAAACACAATTTGACTAAATAGTCATATAAAATCTCACTACAAAAAGAAAAGACTTAATAAGGAACACCAAAATTTGCTTGAAATCCTAACAATCAGTCATCTTCTGATCCATCTATTACATAATTTGAAAAAAAAAAGTCTAATGATGCACACAACAGGAAAACTAATACAGTCAGAAGGTGGCAAAAGAAAATGGTAAACCATTGCATAAAGTCCTTTTCCAGTTCCTAAAAACATGAAAAAAGATGATATAGCATTTAACTCACACCCAATCAACTCATCCAATTCAGAACATCCTCTATCCCAAGACATTGCAGTATTGAGCATTTATTAACAGCACAGACTAATCCAGCTTCAACAGAAACATTAATTTATGAAATTCTTTGGCAACCACCTAGGCACCAGAGAATTTGGGGGTGATTGGGAAATATGAAGTTCTTCCACAAATCACAGATAGAATGATGAGGAAAATTTCATTTTCAAAGTATTCTCTACAACCCCAACATCAAGAAGGGTCTAGAAATGTTTATTTAGGCTATTACAAACTACATAAACAACAAAATTGCAGGTTTTAAGAGAATATTCAATCCACTAAGAAAGTAAACCAGCAGAGCTGAATTCACTAAGCCGACTGAGGCAGCTGGAACCTGTGTTGTGCACTTTGAATGCAAAATTCAACAGAAATATGCTCAGTCAAACATGCATACGGATTCATGGCTTTTGACACTCCAAAAAAGAACATGAACAATCATACATATAGCGCAATATTGAAATAAAAATAGATTAATATTATCTACTTTTTGAGCATGCATAAAGGATCTTCACTTTATAGCATCTAAGCTAGCAAAACAGGTCTTCAGAGGCTTTATTTTATTATTGTGACAGACGGAGGCACTAGATTTTGAAGAAAAAAAGGTACCTCGGAACGTAAATATGGGACAGACACAATTGTAAACACAAATCCTGCAATTATATAATATGAAGGAGGTCTGCCCTTGTTGTGTGCTGGAATAAGCCTTCTGTGCGATGCAAGTTTGATGTTGAAATTTAGAATCTCAGAATCACGAAGAACTTTAATTGCTGAACTATCTCCACTATATTTTTGTGACACAAGGTAACTGAAACCTATGCGTTCTCCATGCCGAAAAGGAACTGAGAAAACATCAAGATTGGAAAACAAATGCAACATCAGAAAAAAAATGAACAAAAGGGATTGAACAGAAGATAAAAAGAGAAGAATTGAACTTGTCAGTTGTCCTAATAAAAATATTGATAGCAATTTTAGCTATCTTTCAAGTTAATAGTGCTGTATGGATTAACATTTCTGACATAACTAACTCTCATTAGTACATTTAGTAAAGTTCATAACAATTTTTTAATAACCAAACTGGAGGTCTAACCAGTTAGATGTCTAGTTCAACTGGCCTAACCGGTTTAAAACATGCATTGGTTATACTTTAAATAAATAATCTATTATTGAATATATATTAAATGACAGATACATAACAAATAAATGAATTTGACTTAATGGCTAGTTTTTTAATGAGACAAAAAGATGGTAAGGATTCAAATCCCACTATTTACAATAATTTTATAAACAATAAATAATGATTTAAATAAAAAACCGATTCAAAATTCGGTCAAACCTGGTTTAACAGGAAGCTTGACCAGTTCTTAACTTATTTAATGTCAATAAGTTTTTTAACATGTTCCAGACCGGATAGGCCACTGGTTCCCGATACCACAACGGTCTGGTTCTGACAAGACTCATTCATAGTTGTGGAGATAGCGGCTCTTAATCATAAATTCATAATTGGTTAATCCAGGAATTCATATTTAAAAGATTAACTAAAGGCCTCAGAAAAGTTCCCTATTCAATTCCACCCTCACCCTTTTTGGTTTGAATTGTTAACCTGTAATTGCATAAAGCCCTAGAAACACACATTTTATAGTAATGATAAACTTACTATAAAGTACTTTCTGAGGACCATACACAAACTTGTTTAGTTCATTGTAATAATAACAGTTCACTCTTATGATAACAAGGATTTTCACTACTTACGAAGCTGGTGCATAAAAATTTCACTCCGTAAAAACATGGCAGAGTGTATATGTGTATCCATACAGCACAAGTCTGTGCGCAGGTGCATTATGTATCTATGTATAGATAAAGAACACCTTACCTGTTCCATCGTTGGCAATATCAACCCCATCAAAGCTGAGCATAATATCTGATGACTTCAAAACCCCAGATTCTGGAGCTGTGGGATCAACTCTTCGGATTCGAACACCTTTCTGATCAGGTTTCATACTCATTGCCGTTCGCAAATCAGGATTTTCCATTTTCTGCCACTCAACCCCCAAAATTGGGAATCCTAGCACAATCAGAGAGATCATGACAAGTTCAGCAGGATGATAAACACAGCAGATAGCACTTTCATCACACAATCATAACTTTAAAGTAGATTGATAAAAAGTATTATTTAACAGAACTCAAACTAAATTTACCAGTATATGCTTCATTCTTCTCGTAGTCTTGGATGAAGTGCTGGATAACAGGTGTTGGTATCACATACCCTATATTTTCTACGTCTTCATGTTTGAGTGACTGAAATGCGATGCCCACACAACTGCCTTTATCATTGAAGGCAGGCCCACCAGAATTTCCGGAGTTTATAGCAGCATCTATCTGCAAATAGTCGATAATAGATAATAGAAGAAAATTTTTAATGGGTTAGATATTGCATGTAAAAGAAATGCTAGAAAAGTAATTATGTAACCTGCAAACCCAGGAGCTCTGTGGACCCGTGAACATAAGACAGGATTTCTATTCGTGATACAACTCCACTTGTCACAGAGATTGTATCTCCCCCAATTGGGTAACCAACAACAGTCACAGCATCTTGAAGTGCAGGCAATTCTCCAAATTCCACTGGTGACACACCTTCCCAGAACTCATCATCATTAACCGTAAGCATTGCTACATCACCACATAAACCAAAGCATATATTCACCAAATAAAGAAAGAAAGCTATCATCTGAAGCCATGCAGATATCTCCAGAATTTCAATTATTTTTTACATCAGACTGACTGAAGTCCAAGCACCTCTCTCTTGAACATGAGTTCACACTTCACACTATGAATGAGTTGAATTTGCCCCTCCTATTTTCTTACTATATTAGTGTTTTTCATCTATCCTCTTTCTCCTTAACCATGCATCACCTCCAAAGAAATTTACATTCAGCTCTCATAAACCATAGATCAGTTTTCTATGTCTGTGCCTCGTATATGATGCCCACACAGAATACTTGTACTCTATTAGAAAAAAAATAAACTCGTACCTCTCAAAACATGAAACTTAATTCACGTTTCCTTCTCATCATTGCTTAAATATCTTTGAAGTACTTAATATCTAAAATATAGTAATAACAACCAAGGAGGGAGGGAAGAAAGATTGAAAGACAGAGAGAGAGCAATCCTCACACCCCAAGAAGCTTACTTAATAGTTTAAACTTCGTGCTTTGCCTCCATAGGCGGAAGAAATCTTTGCCACCCTCTCTACTTCAAGTAATTAGAAATTTTCATTTCATATATAGAATATATGCAATATCTTCATTTAAGCATTACAAAATAATTAGAAACGGTAGGGCAATGATACTAGTTAGCAATAGTTATAATGAATATGATTATTATTCATCATTTACTTAGGGTATTATTTTCAGTTTTTCACCATAGTGTAATAATTTCAATTTCCTTTATGCTGACATTATAACATGCTAGGCCAAAACATTGGTAGTAGTATCGGATTACCAGCGTTTATTAGAAATTCGATTTATTCATGTGAGAACTTAACATACCAATATCACATTCGGTTCCAATAGCAAGGACAGTAGCCAAGTACTTAGTATCAGACCCACGTTTCTTAACTTTAACCTGAGTGTAATGTTCCACGGAATGCGCATTCGTCAGTACCCTTCTCCCTCCGATCACGAACCCACTACTACTTGAACTATACTGCCTTTTTCTCTGCCAAGGCAACGAGAAATTTGGCTCCGTATGAACGCAAAACACCTTCACTACTGCATCCATTGCCGGCAACACCCGACCTCCGACCGAATCCCCGCTCAATTCCCCTCCGCCACCTCCTCCTCCTCCAACTCCAGTGGCGTTGCCGTTGGGAATGCGGCGGCTAGGGGAGAGGATTGCGGGCGGAAGTTGAGGATGTAGAGGCTCGGGGTTTTCGGGGAGCTTGGGGAGTTTTTTGGGGCGGCCACGAGGGCGGGCAGAGGTGGTGGTTGCGGCGGCGGATGTGGAAGTGGTGGTGGAGGGGATGATTTCGACGTTACTGACGGAGAAGACGTCGTCTAATGCAATGTTGGAGGAAGGGGATTCTAGGGCTTCAGAGGGATTAGGGACTTTGGGTTTTCGGCCTCTTTTTCTTTTGGCATCTTCCATTTATTTATTACGAAAAAGGAATGGCGATCAATTAACGGAAGAAGCTTTCCTTTGGGATCAAAGAAAGGAATTCTTGGAGAGAAAGAGAGTACAGTGCTATTAGAAGTAAGTATTTATATTTGATCGGAGACAACGAGAGATGGAGGGAAGAGAAAGGAAAGCTAATTGTAGTTGTTTTTGGACTCTGCTTGTTTGTTTGTTTGTTTGTTTGTTTGTCGTTACTTTAGACTCAGTGCCTAGTCCTCGGCCTTGCGTTTGTTTGAATGGCATTGGCAAAGGTTGTCACGTTGTCAATGTTGTCGGCCAAATCAGGCATTTGGGGAATTGGATTGGCTTCCGCTCGGCTTCAATCGGGGGTGGGCTGGGGGAAACCCAATATCCAGGCTTCGCCCTTTGAGAATTGAGATAGGCTTAGTTTATGGTTGATTTAGGCCTTGTTCAAACTTGTATTGGGTTCAGTTGTGTCCCGTCTTCTCTCACATAACATAACACAGACGGGAAAGCCTACCTTGTCTTGTCTTCCCAAGTTAACATTTATGTTTCTAGTTTAATTGTAAAATTATTGTATGCTTAGCTGTGGAACCTAAGCCCTAAAAGGGGAAGCACAAACCATAGCCTTAATGAAATCAACTTAGCATGCAAGCTATATAGCATAAAAGGACTTTAATTTTTTTCTCAAGTTTATTTATAAAATAACCCCGTAAAAAATATTTCAAAAAAAAAAAAATCCCAAAAGATTTTTCCCCAATGGCTTAAGAATTTAACAAATTTTTAAATTTAAATTTCAATATTTATAATCTCTTTTATTAGCTTTTTTTTTTTGTAAAAAAAATTTGAAGATAGATAGATTATTCAATCTCTCAAATTAAGATAAAATATGTTATATTTAATAGTCTAAAACAAATTTAAAATGATCTCAATAAATGATCAGACTCGAACTCAAAATCTCTTATTTGAAATGGATGAACCTAACCGATTAAATTAACTACTTATTGATTTCTATTGTCTTTATTATATTTAGACTATGACTTTTTTTTTTGTTTAAAAAAAGCATTGCAGCTGCAACAAACTAAAGAACAAGCATCCTTGTTGTTGCAATAAAACTATAAAAGCATGCTTTTAGGCAAAATATTGAACAAATTAATATCACAACATTTTTTTAAAACAGCTGTTTAGCTTTGCTTGCATTCTGGCAAATATATTTTTCCTCCTTTGTGGGCAACCCTTTCTTTGATTATGTTTACTTAATCTTTACTTAATACCTTCCACCACCCCTCTTGAAACCTGCAATAATTATGGTTGGCTCTCCATTTTTTTCTTGCTTTAGAACTGCCTTTTTTGTCTTAACTTTTGCAAATTTAGTGGGATGGCCAACCCAGCTAGACTTTTCTCTTCTTCCTCTTGTTTTAAATCTCCTTTTTTTTTTTTAAGTCTTTCTTTATTCTATTTTCATATGCACGTTTTCAGCATACCATATTTGTTTTCCCTAACTTTTCATTAATCAAAACGGTTTCTATTTTCTATTCTCTTATTTAAACTTTAAACTCGTAACTCTCTTTTTTGGTACATGTGATTTAAGAGAGTTATAATTTTTCTTTTATAACATAATTTCCATTCTATCTTATTTAAGATAGATTTGGTAATTAGTGTCATTGTGTCGTGTAAAATATTATATTTATATTATATTTTACATAAAAATTACGTATTATAATTCATATTGACACGAAAATATAAAAATGTAATTTTTTGATTTTATTTAACATATCTATGATTTTTGTAAAATTTTAAATCGTGTTATTTTTGTGTCTTTTATTCGTATTATTTTGGTATTCAATTATCATATCATATTTTTAATTATCAGATCTTGTTTAAAATTTGAACTTAACTCTCATTGCACCCATTTTAAGATTCAAATTCAACTTGAGATATTGAAATTGAAATTTCAAGTTGCTCTAAAAGTTTAAATAAGTTTTTTTTTTTTTAAGAAAAATTCGAGATAAATAAGTTACCCAATCCCTTAAATTAAGATAAAATATATCATATCTAACAATTTAAGATAGATTATTATAGAATATGCATTCAAAATTATCCCAACAAGCGATCAATAATAAAATTCAAACTCAAAACTTTTTTATCAAAAAAAATAAATTTTAATTAATTGAACCAATCACTTATTAAAAAAATTTAAATAAATTATTCTTTGTATTATGACATGCATGCTTTGAAGCAATTTATATTTGAATCAAGTACCCATAACTTAATAATTAAACAAATAAACAAACACATTTACTTCCTTCTACCCCTTCTATTAGTTAGTTTTTCTTCCTTCAAAAACACATTTGTGTGGGGATACCTAACATCTTGATGGGTATTTGAAATAAATTAGTTTTTCATATATGAACATTTTCAATGGGCGGAACCAAAACCAACTTTGATAGGTCTGAATTAATAGCATTTTTTTTAGTATAAAATTGCAACTCCTGTTGTTGTTTAATATATCAAATTGATTTAATATTAAAAAATATAGTAATTAACACCATAAATTCAACATAAAAAAATTAATTAATTAAAATATGAGCTTTACCTCGAATAATTCATCTATAAATTTTTATAAAAGTGAACTTTGGCTACTTTTTTAATAATAATAATAATAATAATGCTTTTTGTGGTCCTAATCCTAAAACCGATTATTTAATGTAGTAGGTATCACTTCAATGGGACCCATTCAATGTCGTAGGTGTCACTTCAATGGGACCCATTCAATGTCGTAGTAATGTGTAGGTATACTAAAATTTCATTGATAAATGCTTGTAAGGGATCAAATTTATTGGAGGGTTATGAAAATAAATAAATAAATAAATATATTAGATTTAATTTAAATAAATTTATTTATATTAAATAAAAAAGTACATTGATAAATTTAAGAAAATAAAAAAATAAATTATTTATATTTAAAATTTAATTTAATTAATTAATGCAATCATATTTGTAATGATATTTAATAATTTTAAATTTTAAAATTTATAATTTTTTTATTATCTTTTTATTAATTTTTTATATAATACAAAAATATTTTTGGTTTTTTTGTTATTGACGTGGGATACTTATTGAGTAATTCAATTTTTTTTTACTGGAACCATTGTCAGGCTAAATGTGTTTTTGTTTTTTATGAAATATTATCAATCAGTGGAGTTACATTAGAAAAGAAATTGACCAAAAAAAAAAAAAACACTACGTTGAAAAGTCTAGGCTTTTTTATGACCTTAAAAAACTCTTGGAAGTCATTATCTTGCAAATTTTAAAAAAAAAATGGAGAGATAAAGAAACACATTTTCACAATAATAATAATAATAATAATAATAGTAATAATAAAAGAAGTAGAGTAGTTATAGAATTGTTACAGAAGAAATGAACTGAGTGAGAAGCATGTGATCCACCGCGAGTTTTCTCTCTCACTCTCTCTTTGACTCTGAACACAAAGTTAAAAAAAAACAAAGAAAAAGACCATAAATTGATCCACCCAACAAAACTACCCATTTGTCTTTTTTCTTCTTTATTTGCTTTTTTCTTTTTTGTGTGTGTGTTTCA
The DNA here is from genome assembly GCF_047325235.1 of Durio zibethinus. Lineage (NCBI taxonomy): Eukaryota > Viridiplantae > Streptophyta > Magnoliopsida > Malvales > Malvaceae > Durio > Durio zibethinus. Next base: position 22,883,559 of record NC_143172.1, read on the forward strand.
ATGGCTTCAAGTGCTTCAAGGTTTATCAAGTGTGTAACAGTTGGAGATGGAGCTGTTGGCAAGACTTGCATGCTTATTTGCTATACAAGTAACAAGTTCCCCACTGTATGTTCTTTTTTCTCTCTGGCCTGGGTATCTCAGTTTTGATGTTCATTTTTGTAGTCTGTTAAGGTTTTTTTTTTTTTTTTTTGCAAATGAATTTTCTATTTTTTCATGGCTTTTCTTCTTGTTTCATGCAAAATCTCTAACTTAATGTTTCTGAACATGTTTTTGGCTTGTTCATGATCATGAAAAGTTTGTCCTTTTGGGTTCTTACAATTTGGTAAATGTTATGGGTTTTTCTTGTTCTATAATTCCATGGGGCCTTTTCGGTTCTTTTGAATCTGGGATTTTGTTGTTTTTTGTATCAGGATTACATACCAACTGTTTTTGATAACTTCAGTGCAAACGTTGTAGTTGAAGGCACAACTGTGAACTTAGGTCTTTGGGACACGGCTGGTATCAATTCTATTTGATGTTTATCCTCTACTTCTTCAAAACCGTGCTTAAAAAGCTTCATTTTACATTCATTATGGCACTTTCTTTTTTTAAGTCAAATTTGGTAACTATACTGTCTTAATTCTTAAACTTGTTGTGAAGTTTTGATGACTTTTTGTAGGACAAGAGGATTACAATAGATTAAGGCCTTTGAGTTACAGAGGGGCAGATATCTTTGTCTTAGCTTTCTCATTAGTTAGTCGAGCAAGCTACGAAAATGTTCTAAAAAAGGTGAATTTATCCTGGATCTTTAATTTCTTTGAACAATTGTGATGTGTTATGTTAATCTTCTTTAATTCTCTAATACATTGCTTTCTTTGACAGTGGATCCCTGAACTTCAACATTTTGCCCCCGGCGTCCCTGTGGTTCTGGTTGGCACCAAATTGGGTAAATGGGCAACCATTTCTTTAGTATTTCTCTAAAATGAATGCCTCTTCAGTTAAATCCAATGTCGATTTAGTTCCTTATATTGTAGTAGAGTAGCATCACCAGATATCAGACATTCGCTCCCAAAATTTTTGAACTGTTCATTACTTAGAGTTTAAAAAGTAGTTAAATGATATGCGTACTTTAAAGCTGCTGTAATATTCATTCTTTCCCCTTTTGGCAAATGCTTTAAGGAATTTGAGTTCTGACAAGGGATATAGTAATAGAATATTGTTTTAAACACAATTTCTATTTGCCAATTCTGTGCGTGTTTGAAATGGAGATTTTAGCTAGGTTGTGACTGCAAAGGAGACAGAGTAGGAAATAAATTTAATTAAGAGGTACTGGAATTGACACTGATTAATGTGTATAATCGGAAAATCTTGTTCAAAATCTACTTGATATACTAGAAATTTACTTTTTAATCCAAGTTACATGTCCTGTAAAGATCAAAGGAAATAGGATATAGACTGCAGCAGACTTGAGAACATAAGATAAACAGAAAATATGCCCTTGAATCTGTTAAGCTGAAAGGATTTGTTTATCAAACTTCGGTAGGTGGGGACCTGATGCTATTTTCTAATTACCTTAGGTCTGAGCTTAAGCTTGGTTGTATGAAAATTGTGTGGTCATTGTGAATGATTGATCCTAGAATTAGCATTTTAAAGACAGCTTCTAAAGTTGATAGTTTCATCTTGTTTTGATCTAATAATGGTCAAGCCCGTCAGAAGACTAATGCACAATTTAAAGCACTTAGGAAGTATTTGGTGCACAAGATTATGATAGGATAAGATAAGATGATATTATGAATAGGATTAGATTAAATAATGTCATCTTATCTTATGTTTGATGTGTGCAAGGATTATGATAGGATAATTTTATTTATTGGTCAAAATTATCCTTCCTTAAAGTTTATACAGTTTAAATTATTGATGTAGTTTTTAAGGGTATAATAGGATATGTAAGTTCAATCCGATGGATTAAAAGTAATCCTCTCCACTTTGTAAGGATTGAATCATCCTAAATGATTAATCCCCCTTGCAATCCTATCCCTTTCTTTAGATACAAACCAACCAAACATAATAGAGGATGATTATTATCCTATCATATCCATTATCCTATGTACCAAACATGGCCTTAGAGCCTAGAGAATGGTTGTCTATTGCATCTATAGAAGAATGCAATTACTCCAATATCGAGTTTAGATTAGTGTGAAGCTTCCAGTTTCAAACTTAGCATCCTCTTTTGTGCATTATTTTTCATTCTTGGGAAAAGATGTGTTCAGAGTACATTTCCATATGCCTGATGAACTTTTTCGCTGTATTTAGTTGTTGCATATTTTAAATTCTGCTGGACACACTGCTTCTCAAGTTAATGGACCAAATGGACAGTTTACTGCTTTCATAGAGAAATATAAATGGAGTACTCTTGCATCTTCTAAAAAAGGGATTACTACTGCACTCATTTGAATGAACCGTCAAACTTTTAAGTTACCCTTTTGAAGTGGGATCTGAATAACCCATCTCCTTCTAAAGGCGCCTTTCAAAGTTAATTTATTACTTTTGGTAAAATTGCAATTTATATGTGATAATTTTCTGGACAACATGGTAATGTCTCTTAAAATGGACGAATAGATCTTCGTGAGGATAAGCATTATCTGGCTGATCATCCTGGCTTGCTCCCTGTTAGCACTGCACAGGTATGATTTCTACTCACTGGTGGTGGACTATGTAGTAGGTGTTATTCAGGTTTTAAACCCTAATCATTGCATTAAAACAGGGCGAGGAACTTCGCAAACAGATTGGTGCTGCTTATTACATTGAGTGCAGCTCAAAAACTCAGCAGGTATGAAAAAACTTAGCATCTACTCTGTATTGATGGCATTGGGAGACTTAGGTCTCTCGCGGACAACACAGAGGAGTTCTTGGTTGGATTGGTTTATAGACTTGAACTCTTTCTTTGAACTTGGTAACTTGTAATTCTTTTGAACTTGGTAACTTGTAATTTGTTAAGTCAGTCTCTATGTGATATGGATCATGTCATTAATAATAAAGATCCCATTTCAAACTTCTTGGAGCCATTGTATTTCAGGCTCAAATCTTGGTCTTATTTTGGTCCAAAAATAAATTCACGGATTGGTTATACATCTTTATAAGACTGCAGTTTTGTTCCCTGGTTATCTCAAAACACAGGACATCCTTAATTTCATACATGTCTGTATTTCTGTGGGAGGCTTGAATAGCATGGAATTATTCCCGTTATCATTTTCTCACTTTTGCAGAATGTAAAAGCAGTTTTTGATGCTGCAATCAAGGTTGTCATCAAGCCTCCCCAGAAACAGAAGGAGAAGAAGAAAAAGTCAAGTCGAGGATGCCTAATGTCAGTATTTTCTTTTCTTAAATTTATGGGTGCTTGTTATCTTCTGATTGTCTGTTTTGCGAAATTTTCTGGCCTGACATTCTATTTTGTGTTGAAAAATTTTAAAAGCAAACATACAAGTGCCCAAGGGAAATTGTTAAGGTTCTGATTTTTAAATGTGACACTGAATGTAATGATTTCCTGTGCATTTCAATTTTACGGCACTTATTAGCAAGGCTCAATCCTGAGTAGCTTAGATATGACACAGCTCCTTTGATCTGCACATCATCAACATTCAGTACTAAGAATTCTCTTGTAAATTGGTTTTTTTTTCTCTGTTCTGCATGCTAAATACATATTTGTGCTTCTGTATTCTCTCATCTGATATAGCTGTTGGAGCCATTTCTACTATCCGGTCAAATCATACAGTAAGAAAATTTTCTAACTTGCTAGTAGTTTAAGGTACTTGATTGTGCAGCTTAAGTAGTTGCATTGCATTTTTGCTTTTGTTCGACATATTTTATTTCGATTTCCATGATTTTTATGAAAAAATTATTATTACTTCATAGAATTTACTGTCCAAAATGTCATTCTTTAATCCATAGCCCATAGGTCCCAGGCATGATTTGGTTTTCATTCAAATTGCAGAAACATCTTCTGCGGAAGGAACCTTGTGCAATCTTAAATGAAATAGATTATCTTCGAATCAAATGCTTCTGGAACGATGATGCCAACATGTCACCTAGAGATTCTTGGAGCCATCATGATCAATTGAGTTTGCTTTTCATGCAGCGGTTTTAATAGATTATACAGCATAGTTCTCCCTGAAAGTCACTTTGTGGTTTTGTCTGAATTTGATCTTACAGTCTGATTAGTGTTAAAAGAATACATTCCACTGCTAAATCACTATCTTGATTTCTTGTAAAGAGTTAAAGCTCTGTGGCTTTGTCACAAGTAGATACATCTTTTAGGTATTACTGTGCATGGAAAAAAAAATATCTGGTTTGAGTTTTGTGTTACAGTAAAATATCTACAGCTTTCTTAAGTAGATGTTCTATTTTCTTAATTTTCTTTTGGTACTTCTGGTGATGACCTGTAAATTCAATGTAAGTTCTCATCAAAGCTTGTGATATGCTCTGATCCTGAAATGAATAACCTCCCCTCAAACTTTTTTGTAAAAAAAAAAAAAAAAAAAAAACAAACCCCACCATTAGATGATGAACATTTTCATTTTATTGAGTTGATGGTGTCAGTCAGGAGTCAGAAGAAAACTATATCTATACGCACCGTGGCCATTTTAATGTTGACATATAAAGCATGCATAAAATGGTACTATCGTCTTTTTGTTGTGTGTACAATTTAAATATAACATTCATTCCTAAAAAATACTGTTGAATTAAAAGAAAAAATTGAGAAAATTAATACATGTATTAAATAAAAATGGAGCCTTAACATTTCATCGATCATTTGACATGGTTCTGCCCTGCTCTGCTCGATAAGTTTTGTTGCTGCCAACCTCTTTTAAGTAACAGAAACAGATGGGGCACGGGCTGCTGCACAACGCTAGGTAAATGGAGTCGCTTCCGTCAGTTGAGTTGAATTGGAAGGCTGAGACCTCCAGTTTGTTTTTTAAGATGTGTTAGTCAGTACTGAAGAAGAAATACCACCAACAATTAAATCATTTTATTTGCATTTTAACAGAAACATGAAAATCTCCTTATTTAAAAGCTGTTGCAAACACAGGCACGCTACAAGCACTTGGGAAATATCTTAACACAACCGAGAGCTGCACACTCAATCGTCTTTGTACCATTCTGTTTTTTAATGAATAAAAACACCTGCCTTCATAACTCAAAAATATCCGAGTTTAACACAAGACAGCAGGTTTTCTGACACAGATTACATGACATTATTGTTTCCTATTAATACTTGTGGTAATAAAATTATTATATAAAAATAAAATATAGGCAAATGGAAAATTCATGTGAATATATGCCAGTTGCTGACCACAAAGCGTTCCAGAATCCAGAATATAAACAAGGCTTGGCTTCTTAAGTCTGTTTGACCTACCCACCTACCTACCTCCCTCGCTACTCCAATCAACACATAATATGAAGCGGAAGCAGGAGCAAATACACTTGGAAAGATGAATGACATAGTTGCTACTGGTGTCGTCAGGTGAAAGTGCAACCTCATACTTCAAAGCAGTCTGTCTCAGTGCCAATACCCTTTTAACATTGAATAGCAAAGTTGGCATGAATTAAAACTGTAGCAGATGAACTACAATTAGTTTGATAAATTAAATAAGATCAGAATACAACATCAACCAGAGCAACTAAGTCATGCCAGATCATAAAAGGCTTGAGCATCAAAATTCAGTGACCACTTTAATTAGGAAAAAAAAATTAAAAAGGGCAAATGAAAGAAGGCAAGAACAATATGCACTAACAAACAGTATGGGCACCAATTTCTAATATCTGGGCAACATAGCCCAAGATTTCCAACCGTTATAATATCTACAAAGGGAAACTGATCTGCATCCAGAACAAATTCAAGAAACAAATGGCTTGAAAACCCCAAACAGATTCTTTTAGGATGCAGTTGATACAGCGAAAAAGGTGGGGGTCGGAGACTGAACAACATCAAATGGCTCACTTACCACCCATCCTCTAACAGCACAAGGTTAGATGACCTCTGGGGGGGTTAGCCAATGCCTATCCTTGAAGAACTGAAAATGAATGAAAAAAATAAAATAAAATTGGTCACAAAGGAAATCCATAAATCCATAAATCTACTAATATTGTTTCTTTCTCCCTTGCCACTATCAAGAGAGGGCATGGAAGTCGCAAAATAAAGGGAAGAAAAAATAAAGGCCTCGCCAAAAGAAGCTGAGAATAAACATAAATGGCTTACAAGCTTTCATGGGTCACCAGATTGTGACATTGGAGGATTCCTACTGCCATGAAGATTGCTTGTAATCCCATCCTCCCTCAGGTTCCTTCCTTTTCAAAACACCACCTGGCACCTGATACATTCTAGCTTGCCCCTCTGCCAGGGCCTGTGAACTGGAAACAGATAGTTGCCTAGATGCAAGAGGTGCTGTCTCATCTCTTCCTTCAAAGTCTGGAACTCCAGGCCCGGAATTTAAGTCTAGACCTTGCCTTCCCCATTTCCTACCACTCTCAGCACCACTATTATTACTACTGTCTGGAAGGCTAATAACATAGGGCCTTGAGTAATGGGAAGGAACAGCAGCAGCAGGTCCTAACAATTGAGAATGGACTGGGGGGTAACAAAGCCTCCCACCAGGAGATGAATCGACATAAGTTGTTGAACCACCAGAAAAGCTGGTCGAAGGAAGAGGAAATGTTGTTCCAAAGGGGAACATGGGATATTGGAAAGGAGTCGATGGGAAGGGCATTGCTGGTGAAGATGACAATACAGGTCCCCTATACACATCAGGATTAAAAGGGGCGGCGCCAGTAGGGGGAGCCAACACCCTCTGTGGTCCACCAGTTGCAACAATTGGAAAAGGCTGTTCTCTATCAGGCAAGATTGATGGAATAGTGACAGCTGAGTATGTATTCCCTGTAGGAAACCATGATGAGAAATTTGCCATCTCAGTATTGTTTATCCGCAGGCTGGAAACCAGTGGTTGAGATGGCACATTGCTGCTTTTATTATGCTGGCTAAATAGTGATGGTTCAGCACTCACCTCATCAACAGCAGGTCCATTGTTCAAATCAAAGTCCCTGTGGACACTTGCCTCACCATTAAGAATACCAACTGATGATGATTTTATAGGCTGCATAGGGACATCCAGTCTACGACTATTTCCAGTTGTGTAACTACCCAAATCGGCAGGCTCATCAACTCTATTCAAATCAAGATCAAGTCCCCCAGAAGAACGAATGGTTGCAGAACCCACCAACCCACATGTTAAATCACGCTTATTTGTAAGATCTGGTGCAGAGACTGTACCCTGAGCAGAATTTTGGGAAGCTAGATCCTCAAGGACTCTCTCATCAGGTACATTCAAATCAATATCCAATGGAGGACGACTTTGTTTCCTGGTAGTAGCATCAGGAATGGATGCGTTACTTGTAACAAGAGGCATATCCAGAATCTTTCTGGGTTCAGCTGGACGAAACGCACTTGTGGCTGCTGATCCCTTCCAGCCAAGCACCCCTTTAGTCCTCAGTAGGTCATCTGGGGGAACAAAGGGCCCTTTTGCAGCAGCAGCAACAGTAATTGAAGCAGGAAGGCTGCTAGACACAGAAGAAACAGTGAAAGGCAATGGGCTAATTAATTGGACAGGAGCTGAACATCCTGGAGCCGTCAATTTATTAGGTTCCCCGAATTTCCCCTCATCCACATTAAAGCCTTCATTCAAGTCAAATTCTACTTTCGCATCTGTATCTGCACCACCTGCAGCGGGAGCATCTGTAGTGGTTGATGTACATTCTTCTGCCTCATCTGCTTCTACAACAGTCAATTTAGTTCCCCTTGGCCTCATAGGTTGTTCTGTTTCCATTACTGTGGTTGATGCCTTACAAGGAGACGCTCCACCAAATGGTTCATGACCTTCACTACCTTCTAAACTCTCCACGTGCTCACCTTTCTTCTGGGCAGTGACAGCTGAACCACAACAAGTAAAATTTACTTACCAGTTTTAATGATGAAAAATTATAAAATGCAAAACAAAAAAAGGTAAAAAATAATATGTACTTCAAATTTTAAGATATCAATAAGAGAAGCATTACTTTCCCACTCAGGTTTTTGCTTCTCATTATGACTGGCATGACTACGTGCATCAGTCTCAACATCCTTCTCAGCTTTCACTTCATCAACATTTTCCAAAACCATATCTTTAGCAGAAGCAGATGGCAATGCTTCTTTATCTGTTCCTTTGGAGGAATGCCCAATAACAGCTGGTGACTTCTGATGAGTCTGTGAACTTCTGTCAAAACCTTCAGTGACAACATTCTTCTTGTTCTCAGCATCAACTTCCATTGAAGGTACAGACGAAGATCCTTCAACCACCTCTTTCTCAACTTTTACAACTGGATCAATGATCTTATCTTCATTTACTACAGAAGTACTCACCTTTTCTTTAGTATCCAAACTGCCATCATCATCAACATCACCAGCCTTTTTCTCCAGTTGCTCTTTCGAATCTTCAATATCAGTAGTCTTCTCCACAGTGCTTGCAGAGGGCAAATTGACTAAAGCAGCTGTTATAATTTCCTTTAATTTACCATTTTCAAGACATTGGTCTGCAGTCTGTTGCAAACCCATACTTGATGAAGTTAAATGCTCATTCAGCTCTCCTCCAGATTTTTCTTGAGAGGAACCAGTCTTGCTGTCTGCATTGTTAGCCCATGAATTACCAGCAACAACACCCTGCTTCAGATGCTCATCATCTGTGCCCTCAACAGACTGATTTCGATCCCGAACAACGTCATCCCCAGCAGAAGTTTTTAGTTTTGTATCATTGCCTGTGGAAGAGGGGTCAAAAACAGGGGTTTTTCTTTGCGGAGAATCAATCGGTGAAGCCACGTTAGACTTAGAAATCTCTCCAGTAGCCACACTAGCAAGCAAATTCATTCCAGCATCATCCCCAACTGGTACGCATGCATTTGCTTCAGAGTACTTGACACAACTTTCAATTAAAGCGTTAATGGAGCTGAAAGAAGCCTCCTGCAGTTTCCCTGATTTAAGTTCATTTCCAGAAGATGAGGAAGCCGTTTTTGTAACTTCAGTTGTTTTCCTGGCATCTTCTCCAGTCTTACAGTTTTCTTCATCTGGAACAGTTGTGGGTGAACCATCTCCCTCATCAGACCCAGTCAGCACATCTTTGAAGTCATTGCTCTGCCAAGATTCAGTATTCACATCAGCGATAATATTTGCCCGGCAAGTATCACTCTTCTTCATGTTACAATCTAATTGTTCATGCTTCTCTGAAAGCACAGGAGAAGAAGCTCTGCTATTCATGACAGAATGATCTTCAAGAGATCCTCCACTGGCACTTTGTGCCGGACTTCTACCTTGATTTGGGATCTTAACAATGAACTTATGACCATTACCCTCAGCCATAGGAGCATCCACGGCCTTTTCACATGTTAAACCGGACTGTGATATTTTTTCTGAAGCAGGATTTCTGTGCAAAGAAGAATTTTTGCTTGATCCAGTTTCCCTTTGAACCCCTGATGGTCCTGGGAAACCATTAATGGATTTCCGGTGCCGTGAAGAACTGCCTGAGATCTTAGACACTGTCCCTGAACCAGCAGCAGAACTTCTTGCATCCTCCTTTCCAGAAACCCCCCCAGTCTTTGCATGATCACTAGAACAAGACTGACTATTGTTGTGGGACTGACTAGAACCGCTGCTTTTCTCATCCCTTGGGGTTGTTTGAGGGTCAGAAGTGCCACTAACAATAGCATTTCGTGCCTGCCCATCTTTTAAGTTTGTACTGGCTGAAGCAGGTGATGTTGCTGCCTTTATAGGTCCCGGCGATGCAGAAGCAGACTTGTTTGCAGTCTCTCCTTGAGCAAGCTTAACCAAACCAGTTTTAGAGGCAGAAAGTTGAGTTACTGAACTCTTCATGGCAACCTCAGATGACCCAGAGTGCTTGCTTCCACTGTGAGAAACTTCAGAAAGACGAGGTCTTGCAGACCAGCTAACAGCCTGATTTGAACCAGTCTTAGCATCCATCTCAGCCTCAACTCGTTTTTTCCATGTATCAACTAAACTCCTCGCTTTCTTCTGTATTTCTATATTCTTGTGACTACGCAAATGATTCACAGACTTACCAATGTTACACATCTGTAGAGCTGTAAGATTTACAGGTAGCTTATCAAGTGCTTTTAGTAAGGTTAAAAGAAAATCGTCTACTGATCTATCATCCTTGGAGACACTACCATCACCAATCTTCCCTTTGTGGACTTCCTGGAGCCATTCATCAAAAACAGGCAACCCTCTGAGCTGAACAAAACGACTAAGACAGTCAAACTTGTCTGTAGCTGCTATAACACCAGCAAGCATTGAACGGCTCACCAAGTCTATTTTCTTCTCATTTCTCTCAGGCACCATAAGCTGAACCAACCTCTCAACTCCTTCAGAATCTTCTAGTCCCCCCTTTTCAGTAACTTTAGCAATCTCAGACTTTAAATTAATTTCTGGTCTACCATGACTAGAATCCCCATCATCCATTTTACTAGTACGTTCTCGTTTAACAGGCTCGGAGCCTTGATCCCCACGCTCCCTTTTCTTTCCCTTACCCTGAGAAGGAAATGAGGAAGCACTGTTCTGTACACTATCTGAACCAGGTTTTAACTGTGATGTTGATGTCGGACCATTCATTGGCTTTGGAGAACGGCCACCCGGTTGCACTGTTGCATGCATTTCTAAACGTCTCTTATATAATAGCTGATCTACTTCTTCTTGTCGTTCCTGTAAAAGGAGAATGTATCAACTACTAAAGTTCAACAAATTTAAACCAAATTAGATATCTTCAAGAGCACCTAGAACTCACATTAATATAATCTTGATCAGTTAGCCACCATAAACACTTGTTTGTAACGTCATAAACTCGCCGGCACACAAATGAACAAATCCCTGATGGAAGTTCAACGTCTTTAGGAAGGAATGCAACTTTACAAGGATGGAGTAACGATGCAGCAGGAATCTCATCCTTGTGAAAGGAATAAAAGATTTCGTTTGGCGCAGCTTCCAACAGGATGCCTTTGCCAAGTTTTACTTCGGCAGGTCGATAAAGCCAATTCACACCCAACTTTAATTTATTTTCTTTACCAGCAGTTAGACAATGAATTATTCCAATGAAAGGTGGAGAATCTTGGGCTGGTTTGAAGAGAGCACAGTCACCAACACTGATCTTGCGTCCATCCTATTAGGAGCAAAACAGGTAATATCAGTAAACTATTGAACAACTAACCAGGTATGCCAATTTTACCAGTGACAATATAAAGCAACTTGTATGAAGAAAACAAAGGCTTGATCAACAACCCAGACTGGCATTAATCAGTTATTCCTAAAAACCATCAACAACTCTTAGTTTCATCATAGACTAAGCAACCTAACTCAAGTAGAAATGGTAATTTGATGCAAATAGAACCAAGGTAAAAGAGCAACCCTCAGCTAGCAACTAGCAAATCATTCAACCATTCAGATCTGTTGTGATTCAATGTAATCCAGCTTTATTAGATCAGAAAGACTTCTAAGATGCGTATGTACAGATAAAGATGCATATAACACATTTAGAGCATGACTGGTCATTCAGAACAAATTCTTGAAACAAATACCTTTTCTCATCAGTAAATTTACAACAGATGTCAACAAGGTTTTTGACATGCATATGTACAGATAAAGATGCATATAACACATTTAGAGCATAACTGGTCATTCAGAACAAATTCTTGAAACAATACTTTTCTCATCAGTAAATTTACAACAGATGTCAACAAGGTTTTACAAATTTCAAACTGTAATTTCATAGTGGAAGTAATAAATCCACTATAACAAAATATAAGAGCAAATTACACATTAATTATTCCCAGGTTAACAGACTTCATAATTAGGAAAAACAAATTATAGCAAGTCAAATATGTTCAAAGCTTGCTATACTAGTTTAAAAAACTTTATACAACCGCAATCAAGGAAAACTTGACATTTCTCACACTGAAAGTATGGTATTTATATCACAAACTGCTCCGTAAAACCTTGGCATGTTTAAGGTGCTGTTTCAAGAGACGCCATTATCATATATGGCTCCATCGAAGATAATGCTAATAATTTCTCTAGTCTAATATTTTGACATAATATATGCTACAAACATGATATGACCAATTATTTTTCATATAATTTTACCAGAGAAAATACCAGTCATAACGAATATCGTGTACCTTATCACTCAGATACATGTAAGTCAAACCATGTCAATAAATGGGAAGACCTATATACTTGCTTTATGTAACACAACTAACTTTTTACCTATAATAAAACAGGATGCATTACAAAAAACTCACATAACTTGCCTTATACGAACAAAACCTAAGACTTAGTAAAAAAATAATTAATTAAGAGGCAAGTATTGCATTAATGCATCCTGGACAATCTATTGGTACAATAACACCCTGCAAACTACATACAAAGAAGCCAGCATCTCCTCCAAGTTGAAATTTCTGGAAAAAACTTACTCAGAACAATTTTGTTACTAGTAGTATTTAAGAAAGCAAAACCTGCTGCCTAGTTTAACCCACCAGAAGTAACAAAAAACATTTTCTTCCTGTCTGATTCCTAGTTAATAAAAGTGTAACTACGTCCAGTAAGAGTAATAGATCTTTACATTTTAATATTTTCTTATTCTCTATCTCTAAAACAATGAAACAAAAACTATTTCCTAATGTAGTATATCACTTCATGATTCAAGCTGTTCAAACTAGGAAAGATTTCCAGTATTTTGAACAATCAATAACCCTGGTGATTACTTCACTGCCTCCGAAATAAAAAACCAGAAATTTTTTCCTTATTAACTAATTTGACGTTTCAAGCTGTTGCAAAAATTGGAAAATTTTCCTATAATCTGAACAACAACAATGCTGATGATTACTTCTAATCACTCCTTGAATGTAGGCAAATTCCCAAAATTCAGGTGCAGTTACATTGATCTACCAGGAATCTAAATATCTCTATCATCTCCCAAACACTTTCTGTCTGGAATTCCCCTCTGCTTGGATGAAGAAAAAACACCCCATGGCATGCTAAGCAACCATTCCTCCAAGTCCGCAATTAAAAATCTCAGACAAGTCAATAGAAGCAACTTATCATCTGTAGATGAGCTTCTAGTAGATGAAAAGAAAAGGAAATCATTCTTGTATCATAATTTTGTACACAAAAGATTTATTTTACGGCAAATGAAAATTGGCCCAAGGAAACATACGCTTCTCATCTTACCCAAATTATAATGTAGTAAAACTGCCCCACACACCTGAAACAGTACATGACGCACAAAAATCAAGCCAAAAGTTCTTACACAACCACCTCAGCAAGACAATCCACCCAAAACATGAAAAGTTAAATGCCTTCCTACCAATCAATCCAACATTTAAAAATTCCGCAGAAATTCCATTCCCTAAATTTTACACCAAACGAGGACAAGAAGTCATCCACAAATTTCAAAACCAAGCCAACAAAATCCAAGAAAATCAGTACTAATTCCACACTTTCCCCCATCAATCAAGCCACCATCTCAAAATTCAGAAGCAAAATCGAACCCCCTTCTTCCTTTCCCCCAAATCAATCTGATAAATCCCCTCTCATCAAAATAACCTGATAAAACCCATAAAAGACAAACAAAACAAGCAAACAAAAAAGAAAAACGTAGAAAATAAAAGAAATTTTCAATCGAATCAAATCAAAGTTAAAATATCGTTCAAAAAAGGTATACCTTTGAAAAGAAATTAACAGTAGATGATGAAGAAGAAGAAGATGGAGAAGCACCACCATCAACACTCAGAACCGCCGTTGCACGTTTAGGGACTGTCCACATGTGCCGTGCCTTTTTCCTCTCCTCACCTCCTCCCTGCCCATGCATAGCCTTGCATTTTCCCCTTCGAGTACCATCAATCCCCCTCCTTATTGCTATCTTCTTTTCCCCTCTTTAATTCCACCCCCTTCTTTCACCAATTCCAAACCCTAGATCCACCCAAAACCCTACCTTTCACCATCTACCAAAATCTTCCAATTAACCAAACCCTAATTCCCCCAATCTCAAACCAAAATCCTAATTCCCTTCGATCGCGATTCTCCACTTTACCCGATCTACTTCAATCTCAGATCCATGCACCGCGTTCAATTTCCCAAGCCGCCTTGCGATCTATAGAAAAAAAAAATTAAAGAGAGAAAATCGAGAGAGAAAAAAATTTGCTCGATTTTTAGAGAGAGAGACGGCAAAAAAAAAACCGAAGAGAGAGAGAGAGAGAGACAGAAAGAGACGGCTAAAGAAAAGGTGTACTTGGGTACATGGTAGGGCAGAGCGGGCAAGGAGGTTGGGCAGTCGGGCAGTTCGGGCAAGTTCTAAACAAGGGTAAGATAAAGCCACAGGAATGTGACGGAAATGAAATGACGAGTGTGAGATTCTGGAACGGGACTGGACTAGGTTTGAGATTAAAAGTGTTGACTGATGTGTGTTTGCCAAGGCAAAATGCTTTGACTTTGATTTATTACGTAACGTGGCCATGGGAATGGGATTTTCAACGCCAGATAATCTGGTTTTCATAATCCCCTTTTTCGGTTTTATATTTTGTTGGTGGGTTTTCTTTTGGGTTGGGTTTTGATAAGGTTACGTATGAGGTAGTTCGGACGATGTTTAAGCGAGGATAAAATCGTAATTTTAGAGAAAAGGGGTCCAATTACACATGAGGGCATAATATAATATATGATGGAGAAGTTAAGGTTGTTGTCCTGGGTTGTTCCAACACACTTTACTAAACGTAACAAAAGCAGTGATGTTAAATGGGTTCTCCTTCTCACAAATAATATTTATTTTTTTTTTTTTTCAATCAGGCTATTCAGAGTTCTTTTAAAAGGATAATGTAATTTATTTTGTTGATATTTAAAACAGTAAAATTAATTATTGTAATGTCAAAATAAAATATTATAATGATAAAATTAAAATTAATAGTAAAATATATATAGATGTAAATGTAATCATCATAATAAAGTAAATTTTGATAAAAAAAATAAAAATTATTAAAAATTATATAAAATAAAAAAATTTAATTATTTGATACCTATGAAAATAATAAATAATTAAAAAGTATTAAAATTTATGTTAAATAATAAATTTGTTAACAAATAATTAAAAATTAATAAAAACATAATAATTTATCAAGTAAAATTTTAAATTAATTATAATTTTATATCAAAATAATTATTATTATTTATTCAAAATAAAGTTTAAAAGATAAAACAGGAAAAGAGCGAAAAAAAAAAAGTTCTAAACCAAAAAAAACTAAAATAGAGATTTTTGAGTAAAAAGATTGAGTGTGGGAATGAAATTTTTAATCAAATCCTTTTTCGCTCATGAAAATTTTTATTTTAACATCTGTCCATTTGGTTTTTATCCGATAATTGTTATCCAAACATATATACCACGATGCAATTACAACGATAACTTTTTTTAAAACGCAGTGTTAGTGAAATCCAAACCTATTCTCATTTGGAATAGAAATACGGAATTTTCAAAAATCCAAAATACAAATGCTTTGTTAGAGTAAAACAAAAATGAAAATTTTTTTTAGATTTGAAATGGGAAACATACCTAAATAGGTGTTTTTGGAAATTCCTCTTCAATCACCTCCTTCCCATTCTGTGCCAGTAACTTTAAAAGTTAAATGTTAATGTTAATATTTTTAACTTTGTTTTTTTATATATTTAATAAAATTTTTACATTTTTTATAAATGATACTCGTATTGTACTTTTTGTATATACATTTTTTTTATCTAGTATTATTAGTATTCTTCTTTTATATTTTTTTTATTTTGTTAAATTTTAATTCATCAAATTCCATTCTAACAAATATTTATGAGAATAAAACAATTATAAATACTAGTATTTTATAATAATAAAAAACTTTCCATCTAATATAGAATGCCAAGTTTTTTTTTTTTTTTTTACTTTAGAAAATAAAAAATCCTTATTCCAATTGTTGTTTCAAGATTAATTCTAAATTCATTTGTCATCCCTTTTCCACTTTTCCCTTATTGCTTGCTTTCCTTTTCAAACTTTCTTTCCATCTTGTCTTACAGAATGTAAATTTTTTTTTTTTTAGAAATTTATTGATTAATATAATCACTATTAAAATATAATATTTAATAAATTTTAATTTTAATTTCTAATAATGTAATTCTTTTTTTATTTTATAAATTTCATGTTACGCATTAAGAATTGGTTAAAAAGGATTGAAACAACTTATGAATTGCTTGAGGTTCTTAAATTTATTCCATGAACTTATACATAAATTGGAATTTGAAAATCAATCTCATTTTTAAACTTGATTTCAAAATGCATATAAATTCACTAATGAAAGTTGTAAAAAGTTTGCAACAAAAACTTTGTAAACAACTAAATTTAGTTCATTAACGTAAATAATTTAAGCCTGATAAACAAGTAAAAATGCTAAATATAAATTGGAACTTTGATCTAAAGGCTAAAATCAAAAAGGCCAAAATAAATTGGCCGTGGGGATTTATAAGCCAAGTGTGTGAAAGATTAGTTGGCAGGCAAGGTGGCGTAGTTTTTAAAGGCTAATGTTGTTGAACATGGATGGTCCACAAATAAAAGGAAAGGATGTGCTTTTGAATAAGTTAATGGTAATAGAGGCCATTTTCTGTCCTCATCTCGGCGGTCCTAAAACATTAAACAATGAAGTTTGTGTTTTAGGCAGTCGCAATCCACATCTCCTTTTCACTTTCCCTTCTACGTGTGTAAAGCGGCATTTGGGCAACTTTCATCCCCCATTAACAGCGACATTATTGCTTTACCCGTGGGATGGCCGAGAATAAGAACATGTTTTATTGTTCAAGTTAGGGGTCTCATAAAAACAGTCCAATAATACAAAAAGGGACCATTCTCTGCCTGATGTGTGAACCAGCCTTGGCGGATAGCGGGGGAATAAGAATATGACAGCAGGAGCGAAACAATACGCCCTAGCTTTGTAGTTTCCCCACGGAAACAGTCTAGAGGAACAGAGCTTTCAAGCCTAAACAAGAGTATGGAGCCCTGGTTTGACAGTGACGATCACAAAGAAAGATAAACAAAAAAGCACAGATAATAAGGAAAACGTAACTGGTTGCGAGGTACTGACAATGACAAGGCCTGTGGCTGAGTATGTTTAAAATACAAGCTGCCCAATGAGTAGTCTGGATCATTGGGGTGTATATGTATAGCCACCTGGCACAATATGAATTACCAACTTGGACTTTGTTACCTGTCCTGATCAACCCACAAACAGATAAAAAAGGCTTTGCAATTTTCAATTTGGACATTGCCTTCTTGCAATGATAGCTATGTGAATTACTGCTTAAAATGTGTAGCAGTACACAAGCAAAATAATGATCCATTGGTTTCGTTGTTATCCATGGCACACCCAATTACTATTAACCGATTATCCAAAATCTTTGGAAAGTACCGTTCAAAGTTCACAGGATATTGTCCAGAGACTCTCATTTATCATTCCTGTTGTCATTTCTTGTTTCTCTTGTTATTCTGTGACTTTTAATGGTAATACAAGTAAGCTTTACACAGATTGGAGGACTCCTATACATATATTTGTAGCTGCCGATCACCTTTGTTGATCTTGTTTGCGTACAGAAACTGCTGATCCCTCTTCAATTTTCCGTTCTAGTGACAAGTACGAGAAAAATATTCTTATTGAAGAACTGAAACTTAACTCAATTGATTCATACAACCATTTTAATAGATGACATCTAACAAGTCTAAAGTTTCAAATCCTAACACTTACAACCTCTTTCTTTATACCCAGTTATGGTCTTGTTGTACAAATATATATATATATATATATATTGCAAAGTCTAGAGAGATGAGGATTCAATGGGAAGGATTGAACTAAACAATCTCAACAGCCGCTTTAAACTAAGATGTTCAACATTAGAAATTTTTCAAGAGAGAAAGAGAAGTGTGAAAGGGAAAAAAGATAAAAGAGCCTCACTCAGCTATAGACAACCTGTGCTGATGTTCTATAAAGCCAATTATGTTGTTGGTTAAACATCCTACCCTATTGATTATGGGCCATCCACATAAGCTGTTTGGTGTCATAATGAAAGGGATGCAGTCCTACACATGGAAAAATAAGGCAGCATCACAGCTCCAGCAGCAAAGTAATATTATAGAAAGTGTCAATGTCAAATATATATATATATATATGTATAAAATAGAAAGCCTTAAGAAATAGAGATAGTACAATATCAAAGAGCATTGACTTCTCCTAAATTTCGTGACCAGTAAAAACATAAAAGCCTTAAAATAGAAAGCCTTAAGGAATAGAGATAGTACAATATCAAAGGGATGTGGGTCTTCAATTGCTCTTTCAGTAAGTACTGGCTTGATGAAGCACGTTGACTTCTCCTAAATTTCATGACCAGTAAAAACATAAACGCAAGTTAGCAAAATGTGCTTCCCAAAAGATGGCGGAAAATAAAGAATCTGGAACTCAAAACAAGAAAGATTGCACTTAGAATATCAGTATTGGCAGATGGGGATCATCAAAAAAATTGAAGGGCCTCTCTCGAGGCACTTGAGCTTCCAACTACAAATTTCCATCATATTCCTGAATCCTGACATTCATATGTCTAATATCAAGAATTGGAAACTTCCTGAATCCAAGGCCATTTAATTACAAGTCCATGTGCCATAAATTCTCCTGCCCCACATATCTATATTTCCTATAAAACATTGGGTTTATGTGATCAGAAGGAACCCAAACCTGATGTACACTGTAGAATGCAGACATGGACACGCTTTAAATTGGCCTAGTAAGCAAGCCCAAAAGACTCACATTGAAATCAAGTGACAAGATTTGGATCAACTTTATTGGGCCCAAAAGTGAGAAATCAAAGAACGGCTTGTAAAATAAGAGCTAATGGAATGTTGATTTTCGGAATTAACGGTGGGGACTCTTGGACGAAGAAAATTATTAGAACACATGGAATGTATATTTTTTTTATTAATGTACTTAATTGAAAAAATAAAAAAGTTATTAATTGGGAAATTTGAAAAATAAAAAATAAAAAAATATAATTTTATTATTTATAATTTTTTTATAAATTAAGATAAAAAAACTAAATTTGATGGATAATCATGTAAATATGTAACTCTTATTCATATCTTTCTCATTTTCTTTCTTTGTTTTTTTAATTTGAAATGATTTATTTTTGTTAACAAATGTCTTTTATTATGTGGTTCTTTTTATCAGCAATTTTTATAAATTAGTTATATTGATATAACTATTAAAATATTAATAAAATGTTGAAAGTTTTTTATTATTAAGATATTAAAATTTTATTATTTAAATATTAATATTTTTTTAAAAATAATTTATAGTAATATTTATTATTAAAATATTACTATTAAATTATTTATTTTGTTTTTGAAAATATATAAAAAAAAAAGTACAAAGCGCGTTTGAATACAAAAGTAAATAAAAATTTGAAAGATTGTAACAAAATATATAATTTTTCAGAGGATAAAATACATGATTCTGCTTTTACGTAAACTAATTATGTTGGAGGCGGAAAATTTTACGTTATAGGTGGTGTTTCTAAAAAAATTTATGTTATAGGTTGGGTTACATTTTAATTATTTGACCATTTTAAATCAAGTACAATATTGCTTTTAATTATTTACTTTTGTTTTATAACAAATTTCAAAAAAACAAAATAACAAATACACCAACCAAAAAGAGTTCAAGTAAATTTTTCGATTTAACTCAATTTATTCATATAATTATTCTAAAAAAAATTTAATAATTTTAAATTTTAATGTATATAATCTCTTATTTTAATCTTAAATTGTGACTTTTTTCATAAAAATAAATTAAAGTAATTATTATTAATAATATATATATTCATCTAACCTATCATGAGTAAGTATTAATAATTTTTTACCCAAAAAAACAATATAAACAAATGTTAACTATATAGATCCACTCATAAGAACAGGAAACATTTAGATAAAATTGTGAAATTTTTATTAAAATTGATTAAATAAAAACTAAAATAAAAAATTAAAAGTAGTAGATTGAAATGTATTATTATATAGATCAAATATACAAATAAAAAAAAATTGATATATTTGTAGATAAGCATTTTTAGTAAAAATTTTGATAAAATTTTTACCATTGAATAAATATTGATTAAATTTTAATTATTTTCAATATTTTTTTTATATATTATGGATATTCTCATTAAATTCTATCACTCTATCAGTTTATATTTTTTATTAAAGTTTTATTAAATTGGTTTCAATAAAAAATTTCACCTAAAAAACTTCATTTAAAATTTTCACTATGACAGCATGATTGATTCTAGTATTACACAGTAAATTTTTTATTTATAAATGAAAGATAATATAATAATATAATTAATATGATCATATATAAAAAATAATACAAAAAACTTATTTTATTTACAAAAGCACAATGAAAGTGACACCAACTTAATTCAATGCTCATAAATAAAATTACGCATTCAAAAACTATCCTTAATTCAATGATTATGAATAAGATTATAAGTCCTTAAATACCTATGTGAGCGATGTTTAAGAAAATTTTATTTTCTTTATCGAATTTTTTTTTATGTGACTTATCATATAATCTCACATGAATTAATTTTATCTCATATTTTATTTAAATGAACGTACTATCTTTTTTATCACGACTGAATTCCATATTAGAGAAAGAGACACAATAAAAACATTTTCATCATCTTCTTACTATGGCCGAACGCCACTTTTATTTCTTTAAATGAATTATTTTCATCATCTTTTTTTGCATAACCGCATGCCATATTCATAAGGTAGTGGGGAAGTTAAAAGCAGTTTATGTTCATGGTTTTAATGAAAAAAAAAAAAAAAAAAAAACCAACGCATACTAACTACCGATAGCTGTTTCCTTTTCCTAGTTCAAACCAATAATATAACTATTACATGTAGTTATTAGTCATGTAAGATTTATTCACTCATAAATGGACGTTACATTTCAACAATAAATATTATCTTATTGCCGTTTTAAAATTTACTGTTTCATACAATTTATATTCAATATAACAAAATTTAAAATTTTAATTAATCTTAAAAGTGTCTGTACATACTTGTTTATTGGACATATTCATATATATATATATATAATCTAGAATTTAATTTAATTAATTAATATAATCATATTTATTTAAAATTCAAAATTTAATATTTGCATTCATTTTTCTTTAAATTACGATCTATTTTGTATTAAAAAATTGCAATTGCAAAATGGGCTGAAAACTTTGTGGGTTTATTTCAATTGTCTAGTTTTTCTTTTTTTTAAATTTGTTGACCTTTTTCTTTCGGTCATTAAATTTAGAGAAAGCAAAAAACCTAAAATCGATAGGTTTTGATTCGATCCGATCTTTTATTATTAATTTTTTTAAATTCGAATATCGAATTGAATCAAATCCAGTGATATAAAAAAATATTCGGGGTTGAATTTTAGATAAACTCAACTCAATATATATAAATTATTTTTAAAATTTTTATATTTATATTTAAAATAATATTTTATTAATTTTAAATCGAATCGAGTATAATTTTATATAATATTATATCGAATCGGATCGAATTTAAATATTAAAATAATAAAAAATTTATTAAATCGAATTTAAATTTTATATATTTAAAATTAAATTGAATTCAAAACAAGTAAAAATCTGTTTTGATCTAATCCGTTGCCATCACTAATTAAATTCGGACTTTAGCCCTAAGAAAGACACGTCTTGTGTGAAAGAGATTGAGCAACCGAATCACTTAAAGTTCAGTCTTAAGTCCAAGATGAATGTGTATTTGAGCGAGAAGAAAATTAGAGAAAATAGAGAACTCACCAAACTCATATAATTTTCATTTCTTAACAGAATCATCATCATCATTCATCATAAAAGCTGATAGAAAAACCAAAAAGAAAAAGGCTCCTTTGTGCATTGTGCATGAAGAAAAAGCAACTCAGAAAGAGAGAACCGAAAAACAAGCGTATCTCCAAAATTCAAAAAGGACACAGAATTTCCTCATAAGTGGTCCCTGCATGAGCTAAGGTTGGGCGCGCCTTTGAGTAGCCCTTAAACTACTGAAAAGCTACCTTCATGTTCTGTCTCTTGTTTGCATCCCCCTAGCACTTTTCTCCCTCCCTCTTCTCATTTCACCTACAATTTTTGCCTTCATCTCCTCTATTTTTTTTTAAATTGAACTATTTATATATTTATATCACATTTATTTTATATTAAATATATGTAAAATATAATTATTTTTATATTGTATATATTAAATATTAAACATTTTTATTTAATTTTATATTATATTTATCTAATTATATTTTAATTAATTAATTTAATTATCAAATTATTTAATATACTATTTGATTATGATTATATCTTATAATTTTATAAAAAATTTGTGATTTCTTCCCTTGCTATTATTTCATTGATTAAGGTTCG
Source organism: Durio zibethinus (assembly GCF_047325235.1). Classification (NCBI taxonomy): domain Eukaryota; kingdom Viridiplantae; phylum Streptophyta; class Magnoliopsida; order Malvales; family Malvaceae; genus Durio; species Durio zibethinus. The sequence continues at coordinate 22,906,156 of NC_143172.1, forward strand.
GTGAAATGAGATAAACATTTCCAGGATATCACCAATCCGATTTTGACATGTGGCCCATTGCCAAAATATAAAGATTGATTGATTGATAGAGATTATGTATTACCAGATAATTCTCTATATTAGGATAATATATTATATTTCAATTTACAACCGCAGAAAAGGACAAGCTTAAGCAGGCTCCCCTTCAATAATTTTAAATCCCAAAGCTCACTTGGTTCTGTCTTTTTGGTTTCATATATTGACAAACTTTTCCACGGTCCAATCAAATATGTCCAGCCGTTCTCCGATACGATCGTCATCTTTCCAGCTGTGTCGGTACAGGAAATACGAAAACCATCTAGTGTCAGAACTCAAAACTTTGGACCATGAATTCCTGATTTTAAGATTCTGTTGGCTTTTTCTCTTTCCCTTAAAACTTCAAGTAAAAGTAAGCAATGGTTGAAATATTCTAATTGAATCTAACTTTCCAGTCTTCTTTTATGATTCAATTTATCTTACAAAAAATAAAAATAAAAATAAACTCCTGATTTAATATAATTAATTCATATAATTTTTTATAAAAATTAATATTTAATAGATTTAAAATTTAAAATTTAATATCTATAATTATCTTATCATTAGAATATTATATATATATATAAGAAGACATCTATATCTATTGATGTTAAGTCTTGGTAGGGGCTAAACCTTGATAATTGCTGGCATTGAATTCAATTTCAACGTCTTACCTAGTTTTGTTTTAATCCATTAATAAAACTATGGAAGATGAAGAGTAACATCAGAATCGATTCTTGCGCCTTTCGTTACTTAAATAATATGGTAGATTGATTTATACAAGAAAAGCTTGATTGAGATCAATCACAAATAACCAATTCTGGAAGTAAGGCTTAATTTTCTATTATACTACAAGTCAATGTTGAATTCGGTTATTGTACTTCAATTCCATTAAATTTTTTATTTTATTGATTTTTAAAAATATATATTGAAATTGATAAAAATTTTCACTTGCATTAATGCATAGTCGTAGAAAACCTTGATTGTGATTACTTTTGTAATTTTGTGGTTTATCTCATTTCATAAACATGTGAAAAAAATATTACTCACATATAGAAGAAAATATTTTGTATCCTTAACCTCAATCATTATCTGACTTAACCTCGCTACTTTAGAAATATGGTTGCAAAAAAATTTCTTAATTATCGATATACAATATTTTTGAACAATTAAAAATAAAAATCATTATCAACGTGCAAATTATTCTCAATATTAAATTCAAGAATTGAAATATTAAAAATAATTTCAACGAAAAAATAAAATATGAAAAGAAAAAAAAAACATAAAACATTAAGTAATAAAACCAGTATTTTTAATAATGATCATAAATTAAATCATTAATAAAAATTAAGTAATTAAAACTATTAAAACTATAACTATGTCTTAAACTTTTATTAGTACTAATATATGAATTAGATTAAAACGTAGCTAATTATAGCTAATACGGGATATAATTGCTAATTGATTATAATATTATAATTTTTAAATATTAAATTAAATCAATGAAAATGACAAATAACATTTTAGAAATATAATCAACAATAATCCCTATTTTAATTAATTCAAAAGATTTTCCACATCCGACCTTTTATTATTATTATAAATATAAATTATAGATTGCAAATATAAATTACATTAAATTTCAATATATGATATAATTATTACATTTAATTGAAAAATCAATAAATAAAGCAACTAAACAAATAAATAACCTTAAAATTAATTATAGGAAATGTCATATGAGATTTAAATTTATGATCTAAAAGTTTTAAAACATTCTAGATGGTAAATACAATTCAGATGTAACAATCGTATAATCTATTAATAGAATATTAAAATTTAATTCATGAAAAATTTTAAATATATTAAAAATATAAGTCATATGAATATATTGAAAAATTCATGCAGGTAACATAAATATGTTGCACGTTATGTTATAAGAGATTAATTAAATATTAAAACAGGGTAAAATTTTGAAATCCATTTTAAGAAAGCTTTTCTCATTGGTCCCCGTCAAGATTAATTAGACATTACAACTAAATGCTACTATATATTTTATAATTTGTCCCCATTGTTAAGCTCCTGCTCTCATTGGTCATGCTTAACCAACTCCCTAAACGTCATTTTCTTTGCAAAATCTTTGAAATTCGACATGTTTGAGAATAGCAATGTTGGATTTTCAGTAAATTAAATTGTTTTTTTTTTAGCAGTTTTAAGATTAACTTGAAGGTAGGCCAAGGTCGAATTTGATCTTACATTTTGTAATTAAAATAATTAAAGAAAGAGAAAGTTGAGCAACCTCAATTAACAACCACAAGTCTTATCCTTGATTGCTACTATTAAAACCATTTATTTGTGATGAATTTATAACTGTTAACTCGATGGTATTTATCACGTTAAGACATTCTTTGACGTTTTGATTTACGCGTCTCAAGATAATTGGTAAAATATATGGTAGATATAGTTTCAAGCATAGTTGTCTGAGAATTATTAAGTTAATAAACTTTAAAGAATGATCGTGTATTTATTTATTTGACTTACTTGCGAGGAGAATTGTATTTATTTGAATAAATTGTTTTATTCAAAAAAAAAAAAAGATTTATCGTGTAAAAAAAATTCGAATTAAAAAAAAAAAAAATATATATATATATATATATAGATATCAAAATTTTAAAAAATTAGATTTCAACACAAGAAAATTTACCAAAATGACCTTAAAGGTTTGAAATTTAGATGAAACTAAAAAATTTACAATTTTGGCGGTAGACAAAAAATCTTGACCCATATTACAAAATTTGAATGGGTGCTAAACCATACCCTCGTAGTTCTAGAAATTGAAATCGAAGGAAGTGTGGGGCTTTTGGGGATAAAGAAAAAGTAGAACAGCAAATTTAATAGGGGCTGCCTGGCTGCCAGTTGTGCACGAAGCCATAGCAGCAAGAAAGCAATGACTTGATTCTCGAGCCTTGACCTTAGGGCAGCATGGCACAAATTTACCATTGGGATGTAAGGATGTACTTCTGTGACCGATTTAAGGAAGAATTTTAAATTTTATATCAAATATAATAAAAAAATATTTGAGATATAAAAAAGTTTATATCATTTTAATTTTATAAAATATTTTTTATAAGATAAAATTATGAAATTAAAAAAATTAAAATAAATAATATTTTATAAAAATATGAATTATAACAAAAAAAAAAAATTGATTTGAAATATTAAAAAAGTAAATGCACGAATTTTAAAATCACACGAATTCAAACCTTGAATCTCTGTGACTGATTGTCTTACAAAAAGTTTCACCCTTTTTGCTCGATTATTTGCCCTTGGTTTCAGGGCAGCCTAATTCATACATGCTGCCTTGCACGTGATCACCTTTCCCAATTCCCCAAATTACCCCCAACCGTCAATCATTTGAGCTACTGAGTATCCCAAAAACATGCCCACGTGGGTGCCAACTCTCTAAGGTCAATCCAGTCATTTTCACTACAAGAACGTGTAGGGTTATCAAAACTAGGTGTACTCTTCAACAGTTCAAGCTTGCACCAGGGGAAGTTGATCGCTGGAAATTGATGTTGCCAAGAAGACAAAGCAAGACGTCGTCGTTTAATTCTCTCTTTTTTACCTTCTCAATATAAAATTTCAATGAAGTTTCCATCAATTTTCTGCTTTAATAATTGGAGAAAGGAAAACAAAAAACAATAAATGAATGTTCATGTCATTAAGAAAATGTAGTTTCCCTTGAAAAAAAAAATTGTAGCTTCCACAAAACAAACCAAAAAAAAAAAAAAAAAGTTCTCAGCTTCGTATAGAGTGAAACAAAGAAAAAGAGAAAAAAAGCTCGAGTACAAGGTCAGTTGGCACTCCTTTTGTAGCATTCAATTCAACTTAACTTGCTTATACATTTCTGAATTCTCATAAGAATTTCCTATTCCACTCTGTTGCTTCAAAAAACACCTGGGTTCTTTGTTTTCCTCTGCTTTTTTGCCCTGATTTTTTTTTTTTTACTTGAACACATTTTAGGTTGGTGTGGGGTAAACATGATTTATTGTAGACTTTAATGCGTTTTCACTTGATTTGCTTTGAAGTTTGCCAAAAAGGTTCTGTCTTTCCTTGTAACAACCTTTTTTTTTTGGCTCATTATTTTGGTGTTGTAATTATTAACATCAGCCTGCTCCCCACATTTCATTTCATCTTTCTCTTATCTTGAAGTTGAAATCTTCATTATCTTTAGTTTTTGTCCCTTAACCTTACCCAGGCTGCCCCATCTCGTTATTTTTCTTCCTTTCATTAGCTCTATATTATTAGCTGCACATGTAAGTGGTTCACTCTTTTGGCCTTTTGGGTCATCTTGTTTGCCCCTATTTTCTCTAGTTTGTTGCTGTTTAGTTACTTTCTTTAGGATTTGGGATCTGAGTAGTTCTCAGATTTCGTAGTTTACTCTTGCTGTCTCTAAGAAGTTGGTCTTTTGTACACAGAGAGAGAGAGAGAGAGTGAAAGAGAGAGATCATGGCGGGAGGAGCTCCAGCAAAAGCAGATGAACCACAGCCACATCCACCGAAGGAACAGTTGCCCAACATTTCTTATTGCATTACAAGTCCACCTCCATGGCGTGAGTTTCTTCAACGCCGCTGTTCTGTTTTTGTTTTATCTTTTCCTCGCTTTGACAGCTTAGATTCCAAATTTTATGTTCAGTACCTCAGGTATTATGTTAAGAGTTTTGGTTGGTTTACAATGTGATTCTTGTGAATCCACCCGGGAATTTTTTGAGGTAGATTTTGGTATTTGTCATTGTTTTTGGAGGTTGTGCATCTTCTGTAAATTCTATTTTAGCTGAAAGTAAGTAACTTTTTTGCGTTCTTCTTTCGGCTCAGATACCCCTTTTTGGAAAAGTGAAATAACACTATTCTGCAAAAAAAAAAAAAGAACTTTCTTTTTAGTTTTTATCTGTTTTATATTCTAATTCTGTGAGGATGAGAAAAAAAGAAAAGAAAACATAAATACTTTTTGATAATTCATGTATTAATTTTGGGTTTATTTTACTGAAGGAGTAATATATATATATATATATATTACTTAAAAAAAAAGAAGAAATCTTTCCCCGTTTCTTTGGTAACTAAGGATGGTAATTCTAGTCTTATGCTTATTGATTTGGTTAGAGTTAATTTGAAGCCAACTTCTCTCTGCTAATTGACTTTCTTTCGGTTCAATTTTGTTTGGCATTTTCCCTCTTCTATTTGTCTTTCACCTTTACTTCCTCTTCACTGTCTTCAATTTTCTATGGGTGTTCTATCTCTACTTCAAACAAATTGAGGGAACTTTAATTTATTTTCTTGATGTGGGTTGAAGATATTACATTACTATTTGGATATGCCTCCACTTGGCTATTATGTGAGTGACTGCTGCTATCATTGGCATTTCTACGTTGGTAGGAAATAATTGCAACTGATCTCTTGATATTTTGGTCGGGTATTTGATGCAGCCGAGGCCATCCTTCTTGGTTTTCAACATTATCTTGTGATGCTTGGCACGACAGTGATCATTCCCTCTTCTCTTGTTCCCCAGATGGGAGGTGGAAATGTAAGGCTCAAATAAAATTAATCAATATAAAGAAGCAACAATTGTTACTTACTTTGATTACTATTGTATTTTGTCCGCACATAATAATTTCAACCATGTTGTTGCAATGACCTCTATAGGAGGAGAAAGCAAAGGTGATCCAGACTCTGCTTTTTGTTGCTGGTTTGAACACATTGCAGCAGACACTGTTTGGGACTAGATTACCTGCTGTGATTGGAGGGTCTTATACCTTTGTCCCAACAACAATTTCTATTATCCTTGCTGGTCGGTTCAATGATACTACGGATCCTATAGAGGTTTTGTGATCTACTCCATTTTACTATATTAGGCTATGTTTATTTGGACTTTGGAATTGCTAAAGTTGCATATTAATTCGGAGAAGCAAGCATTTACCTAATTGCAATATGGGACACAATTTCTATCCAGCTTGAGTATTATTGATGTGATACTTTATGTCTTCACTCCTCAACATCCCATTGAAAGAACAGTGTAGAGATGTTTAGAATGCATTCCCTTTTTTCTTAATAGGAGTTTACAACCCATTCTCATTTTAAGGTACCACATTCTAGATACTTTTGTAGTTTATTACTTGAATAGTAAATATACAGAAAAAGGAGTAATTAAGTTGTCCAGTTTGAACACCAACAATTTCCATATTGGTGTTTTCTTTGGTTTGTTTAAATATTGTGTTTTGATGCCTTTTCAGAGATTTAAAAGGATAATGCGGGCAATTCAGGGCTCCCTCATTGTTGCATCAACTCTTCAGATTGTCCTCGGCTTCAGTGGCCTTTGGCGTAATGTTGCTAGGTTAGTTCACTGGTGCTTAATATTTCAGGGAAAGCTTGAATGGCTTGGCTATATTTGCTTTTCCTTATAAGTAAATTGGAATTAGATTGATTGTATCTTGGTTTATATGTTTAATATTAGTTATTGTAGGTGGATTTTGTTTTTGAATTATAGGTTCTTGGACTAATACTTAGTTCATGCTGATTCACATGAATGTTTGCTACAGTATATCTAGAACAAAGTAAAATATTTTAGGGTGACTTTTTCAATAAACACATTTTAATCATAAGGGTTTTTTTTTCTTTTTTTTTTTTCCAGGTTTTTAAGTCCACTTTCAGTTGTTCCTTTAGTATCCCTGGTTGGTTTTGGGCTATATGAGTTTGGTTTTCCTGGGGTAAGTCTATGCTTTATATGATTGACTGTGAATGCATAGTCTGACATGGTACCATATCATGATTACCATGGTTGTTGACTATTTTTTCTATTAATAGGTTGCCAAATGTGTGGAGATTGGACTGCCTGAGTTAATTCTTCTAATATTTGTCTCACAGGTAGTATCTTATAATTTTTGGGACATGCTTTTATCCATCTTATAGTTATAGTCTTGCATATTTTTGACTTTTGATCTCAGTTGACTTTGGAAACTATAACTTTTATCAAATAATAATTGTATGTCTGTGTTTATTTTGCAGTACATGCCTCATGTGATAAAATCTGGAAGACACTTGTTTGATCGTTTTGCTGTCATATTTTCAGTGGTGGTTGTTTGGATTTATGCTCATTTACTCACTGTGGGTGGTGCTTATAATGGTAAAGCACCAAAGACACAAGCAAGCTGCCGCACTGACCGTGCTGGTCTAATAGATGCTGCTCCATGGTGAGTTCATGTAGCATCCTTAGTGAAGTTGTCCCCTTCATGTTTCTCAATTGGTATATCATGCATGACTCTACCTATTAATTATTTATTATGAGATGAGGTGCACTTGAAGAACTTTTGTGACTAGAGCACATTTTCTTAAATCATAGGGTTTCACAATCAATTCAATGGGTAAGGTCTCGCATTTTAAAGTATGGGTAAACTGATTTGGCAAGACTGGTGTTTATATGTGCTATCTGGGAAAAATTCTGCTGATACCAATTAACTATCTAAGTATATATTGGATAAAGCTTCTTGATGTACTAAATCCTAGCCCTACTTGCCTTCTATGAAATATTATTCACTAATTGGCTTAGAAGTGCCAAAAGTTTTGGGCCTGGGTTTGCTTCATAACTCCTAAGGTGTTATGAATTGAATAAAGATCTAAGGTACAAAAGGCACTTTTGGACTTGTGCTTGATAACAAACTTAAGATTTCTTTTACTATAATATGATATCATTCGTCAAGAATGGCATAGCTATAAGTCCTTCCTTACAAGAACTAGTGGTGTGCAGGATAAGAGTTCCTTATCCCTTTCAATGGGGAGCACCTTCATTTGATGCTGGTGAAGCCTTTGCTATGATGATGGCTTCTTTTGTTGCTCTTATAGAGGTTTGTTTTCTTCTGTTATTTATGAAGTTTTTTAACTTTTGAAACGTTTTCTTTTTTTCTTATTTTGATGTTTCTAAACTAAAAAACTGAATTGAGTGTCATTGTCATCGTTGTTGTTTTTCTTATTGCTGTCTTTTTCCTTTCATGTTGTTGTTTTTCTTATTGCTGTCTTTTTCCTTTCATGTGATTTCTTACTGACTCTCCTTCACTGCCATTTATTTCAACCCTTGTTGTATGAAGTGGCTAAAATTTTTTTCAGCTTCTCCCCTAGGGGGTAAAAGTATCACATTTTTCAGTTTTCTTTGGTGATTTCATTATTTATATTGCTGTTTAAACATGCATCAAAGCAAATTCTTTCATAATCTTAGGAAATTAATAGTTAATTGCAGTGTTATTAAATAATTCAAGGTACTAACTTTTTTCTTGTTGCATATCATGAACAGTCCACTGGGGCTTTTATTGCAGTGTCAAGATATGCTAGTGCAACTCCGATGCCTCCATCTATTCTTAGCCGTGGTGTTGGTTGGCAGGTAATTATATTAAGCTTGTTCCATATGCCTATGATGTGAAGAAATTTTTGCAATTAAGACTATAAGTTAAATTGGCTGTCTTATACTGAATGATGGCATGCGATTGCCCCACTACTAGCCTTGTGCCTAAAAGTACATGAATTCATTCATACCTATTCATCATCATTGGCCCAGGAGCCAGGACCTTGCATTTCCAGAACCATTTAACATCTGGAAATTTCATCTCCTTTTTCTGGACTTCAGTTTCATGTTAATATTAAATTCTTATCTTTTGTGAAGTAACTTCATTTCCCTGCTTTAGGGAGTTGCAATTTTGGTCTCAGGGTTGTTTGGAACTGTCAACGGATCCTCAGTATCTGTGTAAGGCTTTGACTAGCTATGAACATTATCGTTGTACCTTTTTTTCCCTGTTCAATTAATAAAAAGCAGAATTTGCATACTGACTGTGGTCTCTCTACAGAGAGAATGCTGGTCTTTTAGCCTTAACACGAGTTGGTAGCCGAAGGGTTGTACAAATCTCAGCAGGATTTATGATTTTCTTCTCCATTCTCGGTAATTTGCTGATTTACGAGATTTTGTTCTAAATTGACCTTGTGCATTTTTTCTTTCATGTAAGTTGATTTTTATAATTAATGTGCAGGAAAATTTGGGGCAGTCTTTGCTTCAATTCCAGCACCCATTGTTGCTGCTTTGTACTGCCTATTCTTTGCATATGTTGGTACGTGTCTGATTTGAGCTGTTCGCAAAGAAACATGTGGATCATGATTTGTTGTAAGCTCTTTCAAGTATTTATGTATTCTATTTCCTCGTGTTTCTGCAGGTGCTGGAGGTCTTAGTTTTCTTCAGTTCTGCAACCTAAACAGCTTCCGTACAAAGTTTATATTAGGCTTCTCTGTTTTTATGGGCTTATCTGTGCCACAGTACTTCAACGAGTATACTGCAATTAATGGCTATGGTCCTGTTCACACGGGCTCGAGATGGGTATCCATACTAAATCTCTTGTGACTTTTTAATCATATATAGCCTATTGTTATAATCCTTTTGTAGTTAACTGCAGACATGACAGTTTGCATATCTCTGTTGTGTCTGTTATGTGTCAAATACTAATAAAATACAAAATGTTCCTGTCATAATTCATTTGATACGTCAAGTACAAAATGTATTTTTTGGTTTTTCCAAACTCATACAGTTGTCAAAAATTTAAACCATATTTTTATGTTTTTTTTTTTAATTGATTCCGTATCCTGTCTAAAATTAACAGGTTCTTGGGTCTTACTGACAAGGATTTTATGCCTTTGTTAACAGTTCAACGATATTGTAAATGTGCCTTTTTCATCAGAGGCATTTGTTGCTGGTTGCTTGGCATATTTCCTTGATAACACATTGCATCGCAAGGAAGCTTCAATCAGGAAGGACAGAGGTAAGCACTGGTGGGACAAGTTCAGGTCATTCAAGGCTGATCCAAGGAGTGACGAATTTTATTCCCTTCCCTTTAATCTGAACAAATATTTCCCGTCTGTGTGATATATGAGGTGCTGAGTTCAAGGTCGTGTTATCGAATATTTATCGCCTTTTGTTTTGTTCTTGATGGCCCTACGTGGCTCACATCTTACCATCACAAACCATTACTTCCCTCTTATGAATTGTATTACACGCTATAGCAGTATAACATAATGTTTCCCTCTATAGGAGGCCTTGGAACATTTATTGAATTGCCTTTTTTTTTCTTTTCCTTTCTCGCTGTAAATCCAACGGAGACAGGTGGATTTGAAGTGGCAATGAAGCAGTTTTAATGCCTCTGTTCAATTCATCTAGTTTGATTTTTTTTTTTTTTGGTACAAAGGAAAATGTAGCCGGAGAATAAGATAAAGATTTATAAGTGTTGGATTTAAATCTCAAACTTATTTGATAGCACTTTTAAAGAATGATTACATGAACAACTAAGTTTCGAGATCATCTTATTCGATGTTTGCTTTATAAGTGTTAGTGCACTGATTCCTGTATGTATCCACATATTTGACATTTCAAGGTTATCTGCTAATCTGAGGCCATAATCCCTGCGGCTGTCTTGGGTGAGTGTTCATCCATTTGTAAACCAAAACTATAAAGCTCACAACTTGGTAATTTAATTTTTATCATAGTCCACCACAATCTGGAGTTTCTGAAGTGGCTGTGTATTCATCTCTCGTTCTTTTTAATAAAGTTTTCCCACGAGTATATCATTATCACGTTGGTAGGGTAATGAGGTTTGGATTGAATTATATTGAATTATATTTTTTAAAATAATGTATAATATTATAAATTTAAAATTTAATTCGAATATTTTGAAATTGATTTGAGCTAAATTGAATTTTGTCTGTTTAGTTTGGTTTATTTATTTTTTATTTTTTATTTTTATATACTCTTTTAATATGATGTTTAATATATTTAAATAGATTTATATATATAAATAGATTTATATATATAATAATTATTTTTATTTTATAAAAATTTAATATATATATATAAATTAATAAAAATATATAATTTGATTTAATATTTTTTTATTTTTTATATCTCGATTTAAAATTTAATTCAAATTTAATATATACATTTAATATCTGAATTTAATTTTAACTGAATAAAAAAAATCTTATTTGAATCCAACACTATCATTTTTAATTAATTTTTAGTTTTTTTTTTTTTAATTTTTTTCACCCTTAGTCTTTGGTACAAGTAATACATAGGTAACAAATTCCATGCTCATGTCTCATCTCTATTAAGGGTAAAATTGATAATTTATCGTATATTTGTGTATATCAATTTCGTACTTAACAAACGTGAAAAACGAAATTTGACATATTACAACTCATATAAATAATTAAATATAAAATACATTTTTATTGAATTTATATATAATTTTTATTAAAAATTTAAAATATATTATTTTAATTAAAAAAAAGAAAACAAATTCTATTTTAAATAATCAACTGCTTTATCATCAAGTGGTTCGTTTAATTATTTAAGATTTATTTTTTTTGACAAAAAAATTTTAGATTCGAATTTTATTGGTAGTAGCTTGTTAAGATCATCTTTGAATATACGATTTATAATCATTTATTTTAAATTATCAAATATAATATATCTTATCTTGACTTAAAAAATTGAACTATTTATTTACTCTCAAAATTTTCTTTTACTAAAAAAAAAATTCAACTGTTTCAATCTCCTTTTTTTCCCCCTAGAGCAAAACGCATTAAATATCAACAAAATTGACCACACTGGCTTTTCAAATAATGTTGGCATCCATGATGGTAGAATCTCCTCATTTTTTATATCAAAGATTTGCATCTAACCTAAAAAGAAGATATCATGATTATTCCATTTTCACAAATTGCTGTACACATGCTCAAAAAGATAAATCTAAGCATCAATATGAGCTTATCATCAAACAAATCCACCAAATATTCAATTGGTTTAGTTATGATTTATTTTCTTGATTATCACCTCAACCTAAAATGTTCAAGTATCTCAATCAAATAGTTCATATCTTATGGACACGATGATATTTCGTAAGTTTAAGATCGGACAAAAAATAAGTTAGAATAATTGATTATATTAGCTAAATGAAAGTGTAAATGGAGTTTAAATTTTTTTAAAATTTTTAGTTTGCTTTTTTGTAAAAAAAAAAAAAATTGAAACACCAAGGTCTCTAACTTCTTCACAGGATAGAAAAGCAGCAGAAAGATTTCGGAGGGGGGGGGGGGGCGGGCTTGTTTTTGTTCTAACCTGATACAACAAAAAACAGATAAAAGTTTAAACTAGAAAGCAACTGATCTTTTTCTCTTTCTAATTCGATTGCCCTCAACCTGGCTGAGGCTCCTGAAAGTTATATGTGCTAAATTGGGTTGTACAAGTAAATATTCTTTCAAGTTGCTGAAGAAAGTAAAGAGAAAAAGGTGTCATCCCTCAAAAAGTTGCAGGAGCTAGTGCAATATTGGAACACTGTTTTTTTGGCATTTCATATAAAAAATTCCAAAGCATTCCAGCACTTCTTTTAAAGGTGATAAACATTCTATATTATTTTTTTTTTCTTGTCATATCAGATTACTAAAACTAAGAATTCAACATTCTACCAACAATTTACGTGATTGTTGGCAACTTTCTATATCAATTTGCCTAGTTAGTGAGCATCCAATTAAAGGAAAAAGGTATGTAACTAATATCATTATTGTGGCACTAATCATGTGTAAAGTTGGATTATGCTCTTCATAAAGATCTTAGCAACCTGATTATTGTTTTCTGCAATTCAAATTCAAATCAAATTGTTTCCAAGTTGGAAAGCAATAGCATATGGAAAACACCCAACTGACAGATCATTTATTGTTTTCTTTATACAAGCAGCCTTGTGAGTAGAAAGTGAGCAAATTTTGGAGTTTTGCTAAATCTTTTTTATTTTCTAACACCTGCTACCATAAGTTGAAAGAAACAAAAACATCTCTTCAGCAGAATCCTGAAACTACTCTGGATGTTGTTTGGTGACGGAGTTGTTGTTAGAATTTCAAATATAAATGCCAGGTAGTAACAATATGGGTTACAAAATTTTGTTCCCATTCACTTCAATTCATGAAAAGGAGGAAGAGTACAATGTTCTAGTTTTTTAGATCCAAATGACTATGAATCAATTATATTAATAAGAAAAGTCAGATTTTTCCATGTAATATTTTATGGAGGTACAGATTCCGTACAAAAGAAGTCGAGATATTTCATGTAATAATTTAACAGTTATAGTCCACCAGCTTTGGTGGTATCTTGCACGGAAACCCTTTGGTGACAGTCCATGATTCCCGAAGGGAGTTCCAGATAGGGTGAGCAAGGTTTAACTAATTGAAATTGATCAAAATATATTAATTCGGTTTGGTTTGGTTTGATCGATTTCAAATGTAAATGGGGCTAAAGAAAATGGTTTATTCAGTTAGTTTTGGTTATTAATTTTTAAAATTGATTATCGGAATTAACTCTATTCATTTATTTTTATATAATATAAATATAATCTAATTTACAAAAATATTAGAGGATTTTTTTTTAGATTAAAAATTGACAGTATTACATCAGAGGAGTCAAAGCTTCATGATCCTAATGGATTAATGTTGTTTTTTTTTTAATTAAACATAAAATATGGTCTCTTTCCCAGGTTGATTCTGGGATATTAATGTTTATATCAAATCAATTAAGAAAAGCTTGTGGTTTTGCATGAGCAAATATGTAAAGCAACTGGATGAAAAAACCAGTTATTATTTGGAAGATCAAAGTAGAAGTTACCATCCGCTTGGTAGAAAAGAAAGCAAACGGAAGAATCTCCTAAACATAGGGTAAATGGAAACAATCTAATATAAGATTTAATTTTTCAAAAATACCAAAGAACATTTAAAATGGGCTTTTTCTTAGGACATATACGAATAGTCAATTCAAAAGCATAATAGAATAATTGTCTACTAAATAAATACCAAATCAAAGCTTTTTTAATGCATTGATAGTCACATACTAATGTTCTGTGGTTTAGGCTTCAGCTTTGTAAGATCATAATGAACCCTAAGAGGGAAAGCAGGCTGTGAACCATAATGAGAATTTTTGATGGGCCAAAAGTTGAAAAGTGAGGAGATTTATGTGAGATTTACTGTGAATTATTACTCCTTAAGACTTGTCTGAAAGATCTTGGGTTAATCAGAGTATTTGGAACTTAGAGGGACCAAAGGAATTGTGATACATCAGATTTGAGGGACAGAAAAAATTTGGCAGGGTAAGTGCCCCCACAACTTCATCTGTTGTTCCCAATTTCAGCAACCAGGCATGGAAACTTACATTGGTCCCCAATAAAACACAATCATGGATGTTTAACCTCAGAGTGGTCATTTTGTGCATAAAAAAGTAGACACAAGGAAAGAAAATCATGCACAGTCAAATCAAGCTGCAAAATTAAGGTTTCTTTTGATCCACTAAGCGGCAGCATCTCTAGCATTGTTTTACATTTGCAATATTGATTCCATTGTCACGTGAACTTGTTCATGAAGAGGGGGCCAGGGGTAACTATCTTGGGATGACGGATCTATGGAAAGTGAAAGAGAAATGCATACATAAAAAGCATATATCACATGCTTAATTATTTCCTCAAAAATATATATAAGGTCATCAGTTTCAAGCAACAAACTATTAAAGTCTAAAGGCTTCGAATTTGGCCATGGATTCAATTGTATACAGATGACAAAAACAAGTGCCAAAACATTCTCAATGTAATTATTTAATCTAGTCAACTTAGTAAGTGAAATTGATTACATAAATAGTTTAAAATAGAAGAGAAAGCCAACAAGAAAACACAAATGTTAAATGGGAGCAATTAGTGATGAATAAGTGCTCAACTTGTACTATTTGATTATAGATGTCAATATGTGTCATCTTGACTTGGTTATTGATGTTGAATTCAAATAGCTTGTTCTCATTCACTTGAAACAACTTGATTCCTTTGACAATATAACAAATCTAAGACATGTAAAAGCAAAGGAATTCTGTCATCATAGCTTGTGATGTGTGCCCCAATTAAAAGAAAAAAAAAAGGGTCTTTAGTTGGCCTTACCGGCGCCAAGAAAAAGGCTTTGATCTAAGGCAAACTGGATCCTTCTTTTTGGAAATCTTTTGCAATGTAACGCATTAAAAAAGGGGCCTTAAAAAAAAAAAAAAAAGGGTCATCCCCATTCTCCCTCACACGCAGCCACGCCGCTCATAATGTGGCAACCTCCTCTACCCGATGGGGCTGCAAAAAGTGGGGACTTTTGCCTTTTCCCACGCCCGCACACAATTTCACGCCTTGCTTTCCTTGTTCGATGGACGATCCATCCGTAACGGCTCATCGCCCATGGTCCACCGCTGTGTCATGCCCTCCCTAGAGCGTGCCCAAATGGGACCTTTTACTGTTATAAGCTCCTCTCAATTATTTGTCTTTTAAAAGGAAATAACTTGCTTTTGGAGCCCAACGACCCAACCCAATTGAGATAAGTAAATGCTAAGATGCTTTTATCTACACACATTTAATCAACAATTGGTTGATATGATCATACAAATATATCAATTTAAAAAATTACTTGAACTTGCATTACACTAGTGAAATTTCTTAAATCCAAGCTACAAGTAGAATCTCTGCAAACACTTGAACTCTCTCCTTCCCCTAACAAAACTATACTAAAAGAATGTTTTACATTCGACTTGAATGTATATTTTTCATAATACGATCTAAAAGTAACTTCAAGCTTTTGCTTGTAACTAATTTTTTTTCCATCTAAAAAATAATTTTTTTAATATTAATTTGATGAATTTAAAATTTTATTTTTGAACATAATGGATTTAAAAGGAGAAAGAGCCCTTTAAATTTTACTATCTTTGACTCGGGTAATAATAAATTTAATAATTTTAAATATAATATGATAAAATCACATGAAAATAATATAAAAAATATAATTTAAAATTTTAATAAAAATTATATATAAATTTAATAAAAATTTTTATATTTAATATATTAATATAATTTTAAACAATAATTTTTATTTTACATATTTAATATAAAATAGATACAATACAAATATGCAAACGTCGTATAATTAGTAAGAAGACGTTTAAATTGGAGCATCTTTGAGAGAAAAGTAGTCCACATATCCATAGATAACCTTCCATATATTCCAAGATGAGCTGTTGGATAAACTTAGTTGACGTGGCAATATTACAGCCTCTTTGAAACAGTGCTATCTGTTCAACGATGGTGGACCTGTTGTAGACGTTTAGGCTTTAGTAACGTATTTCTCTTAAAACTAAAAGGGGTTCCAAAAAACCACCTATGTCTACGCGTTCCCATCGCCCCTTTAGACAGCCAATCACAGCTCACCAAATCATTGCATTTCCTGTTAGGGCCATTAAAATTACCAAAATTACTACTTTATTTGCACTTTAAATGACTCAATTACCCTTTTACCAGTTGATCTCACCGTCTAATAATTATATAAGAAAATTTTATTTAAGTTCCTCTTGGTAGGTGTGGTTTGGCTATAAAGACTCTGCAGCATATATCTCCTCACTTCCTGATTGCTTCCTTCCTTGCTTTGCTTTGCCTGCCTGTCCAGCTTGCTTTGAAGACTGAAAAAAGAAAAGAGAAATGGGGAATTGCCAAGCTATTGATGCAGCAACTCTAGTAGTTCAGCACCCATGTGGGAAAGTTGACAAGTTTTATTGGCCTGTGAGTGCTAGTGAGGTTATGAGGATGAACCCTGGTCACTATGTTGCTCTTCTTATCTCTACCACCTTGTATCATTCAAGTAACAATGATAAATGCCCAGAAAACAGCGCCAACAATGTCAACCCTGTTCGTTTAACTAGGATTAAGCTTCTCCGGCCCACTGATACTCTTGTTCTTGGCCAGGTTTACAGGCTCATCACCACTCATGGTATTCATATATTTTCTGGTTGCTTTTTGTTCTTGTTTTAATTACTTTTTATTGGTAATACAGACTGCTTTCTTTTTGGGTTGTATCTGATTTTAAGTTGTGTTAATTTGCTTGTTTAATTTTTGCTTTTTAGAGGTTATGAAAGGGTTGTGTGCAAAGAAACATGCAAAGATGAAGAAAAACCAGCAAGAATCGGCAGAGAAGCCATATGACAAGGCTGGCCTGAGGCCAGAGGTAATGGGAACGAGATCTGAACCAGATAAGGAAAATAAGGTGAATTTCCTTAAAGAGCTATGTATTTTTAGTTTGTCTCTCTAATTCTTTGTCAATTTTTACTGTAGATAATCATTAGCATATATACATGCATGTTCTTGTAATTGAAAGCTTTATTTTTAGCATAAATTTCAGAATAAAATTGCCTTGGTGCTGCTTTAATTCCCTCTTAATTTTTATTATTAAATTTCCTAGTGCAACATATAGGATCTAGAAAAGAACAAGTTTGAAAACAAAATTTCATTTAAGAACATCAAACTGCTTGAAGATTTAAAGATAAATATTGACTGATGAGCGTATGATAATAAGAAATGTTTTGAGTTGGATACTCGTATATATTTTTCTATTTATTTTTTCAAAAACTTTTTTCCTGATGATATTAAACGTCTCCAGGTGAGCAGACATGAAAGACACCAGCCAAGATCAACAACATCAATCAACTCTGCTGCCAGATCAAAGACATGGCAGCCTTCATTACAAAGCATCTCAGAGGCTGCAAGCTAAGGATGTGGGATCTTGCCACACGCTGCATAAGAGACAGTGAGAGAGAAGCACCACTTGGCTCTAGCCGCACAGAAATCCTGGCTTCTTTTAACCTGTAAAAAGCAATACAGTTTCTCACTTTAGGACGCAGGTAGCAAACCATGAAAAATCACAAACTGTCTTCAAGAAGCGAATCTGAGCAATGCATAATTGTATATCAAAAGGGTGAAATTAAAACCCCAAAGTGTTGTAATCCACCATTGTTAAGTAATGAAACTGAGTATTATTCCCTAATATAGCAGATTAATATAATATAAATAATACCTGAAAAAGAATAGGGTTCTTTAATTATTAAACAACATGCAGTGTCATCTGTCATGGCTGCATCGCAGTTAGTTTTACAGGTGTAAACCAGGTATTTAATTTCAGGAATAGGGCAGCTATGAATTGAGAGGAGAATATGAATATCACTATTCCAGTACCCGAGGGAGCTACACGTCAGCAATACTTGTTCTTGCAGGTAGGCCAGATGTCAACAACAAATGGGCTACTAAAATAAAAGGAATCGAGGTTGTAATAATTGTATTGAAGGACCATTACTTTTCTCCTATATGGTCCCCAAAGGCCATAACTAATTAACTGGTGAAGACATAATCAAGTACAGATACGAGGTGATAATGTCCTTTATAATATTATTTGTAATTATTTATTAAATTTAATTAGAGGAAAAATTATGAGCATTAATCTCAATGTTACGAAAGAATAGATGGTGGGACATGTTACAAGACTCCCCATTAATCATAAGGCATGTACATTTTGACTTTGAAACACCCGTTACTACACTAACAATTTCCGGCCCATTAAACGAAGAGGAATCTTTCCTAATATCAAAACCATTATTTCTTCCAACATGCCATATTCAAGAGCGAAAGATGCCCTCATCTTTTCTCTAACAAGCTCAAAAATAAAATTATGGCTCCACTTCACACTCAACATTTGAGTGAGGGGACTTTGGATGACTGGTTTCTATTAATGGAAATACAATGAAATATTAATATAATAATTATATCGTAATTTTAAATATGATTTTAATTATAATATCATAATTATAATATTATTTTTAATTGCATAATTACATTAATCTTACATAATAATATATTAACACAATCTTTTTCAAGCTATAGTTGGCTTCCAAACTGAACAGCCAATCCACAGCTTGACAAACAATTCCAGTGCAATTGGGGTTGTTTTAATAGCACCGTACTTTTTTTTTATTGTCCCTTTCTTTTACCCTTGAAACAATAGTGCAGGGTAAAAATGTCTCTTCACTTGTAGTTTTTTTTTTAAATTTAATTTTATTTAATTTATGTCACTTTTGATTGGCATTTTGGAATAGTAAGAATAAAATAGATATACCATTAAAAATAAAAATAGAGTTGAAATATAATAGAATAGAATTAGCATTTTATAGTTTGGTTGATGGTAAGGAAATAGAAAATGAATTTTGTGAATACAAATGAAATTATTATTTTACCCTTTACAAAAATAATTTATTCACATACAAACCCAAACATATTTTTATTTTTTTATTTTTAATTTTCCTTCTTGATTTTCCGTTCTATTCCAGTTCAAAGAAACACTTCAACCCCAAATGATTCGATTTTGCCTTGACCTTAAATCCAAAATAATCAAACTCAACTCGACTCAATTCCTCCGTCAAATCTTCACAACTTGTTTGTATTTTCCGTATCATGAATTTATAAATATGAACTGACATTGATTAATTTCACTAACCAATCCAATTTATACACAAATATATGAATTTTCCAAATCCTGGAGTACACACAGGATTCTTTTTCTGTGGGCCATTAACTCTTTGCTGTTTATCCACCAAATTTATATACGAGTAGAGACTGCAAATGGATGGTTTTGAGTTAGGATAATTTTTAAGTTAAGAAAAAAATAAATTATTTTAAATTCGAATTAAGTTGAATTTAGATCAAGAAAAAAATTCGATTATTTTGAATTTTGATATTTTGGATAGAATAATTCATTTTTAGATTAATTTGAATTTAAATCGCTTCAAGTTTAAATTAATTTAAATTTAAATCATTTTGATTTTTTGATCATTTTGATTTTGAATTATTCGACTTTAACTTTTAGATCATTCAAATTTAGTGTTCAAGTTGTTTATATTTAATTTGGTAACTTCTAATATAAAATAAAATAAAAATAAAAATAAATAAAACATATCAAAATTAAAATATCAAAATTAAATAATTTAAAAGTCATTTATTAATAATATAAAATTTACTAAAAATATAAAATTATGACACATAAAATATAAAATTAACATGATATAAAATTATTAATAAGTTTTTATAGATTTATATTTAATATTTATTTTAAATATTTCATACATTAATTATGATTTTATTATTGGAGATTTATATTAATATTTCATACAATTGTATTTGAACACATTAATTATTAGTTTTTTTTTATTTTAATTGAATGATTTCATGTGTTATAATTAGCTTTACTTATTATTAATTTTTTAATTTTTAAGATTTTTTTTAAAATTATTATTTATATATTTAATTAATTTTTATTATATTCTTAGAGCACAAAATAAGGAAGAGATTTTTATTTTTTAAATAAAATTAAAAAATAATAGTAAAAAAATATTGAGAAGATAATTTTAAAATTTTAAAATTTAATAATTTATGTTATATTTTTTATTTTTAATTATAACAACAATATTAAAAAAAATAAAATTTTACTCAATTTAATTTTGACTTCTTTCCAAAGAGTACTTCAAGTCATTGAAAATCAAATCAATTTAGATTTAAATCAATTTTGTTGGATTAGATCTATTTGGATTATTAATTTTTTATTCAAATTGAGTCTATCAAATTTGAATTTAAATCAAACGATTAATTTTTCAAGTTGAATGGACTTTAACCATCTTTGTATATGACTTTGTTTTCATACGCTTGTAATAAAATTTCTCTTTTATTTTCACAAATGAATTAAAAAATTAATACATGTTTTATTTTTTTATTTTTTAATATATCTTTAAAAGTATATGTCACGTTTTTATAGCATAGTTTGTGGAATCCAAAAGCATGTAAAATACAAATTTTGTCTCTATTGAAAACAATCATTTAAAATACAATCAAATTAATGAGCTGTGGAGCAATGTTTCCAATTTTCATGTCGTTAGCTTTTATATATGGCTGATCGATAGGGCCTGAGGTGTCATAAAATTTTTTGTTATAAGGTGAACCTCCTAATTTAATGCTTGAGAATAACAGCTTTTAATCCAAGGCAGAGAATGAACGGTTCCTATTAATAGGGCAGCTCAAATTTCGACAGGGACATCCCCTTTCTTTATGGCACAAGCCTATCAAAATTATTTCTTGCCATACCTTTTTCCCATCAGAGGAAACTGGCTGAATTTTCAAAGCAACTTGCATTGCTTACATTGGAAATATGAAAGAATGGATACCTACCTATTATTATTGCTATAGCAGGCTTGAAGTTTATTTTTTTTAAGGAAATTGAAGGAAAAATAAAAAATTATGAATGCTAGATTTGAATATTAAATTTATTAAATATTATTTTTTAAAAATAATTATATCAACTAATTGAGTTTCAATTTTTTCTTTTTACAAATTCCAGAGAATTGACCTTGGGTTTGGCAATCATTACATGATTTTAGATATTTAAACAATTTAGAATCAATGTTAGGGGAACTTCTATTCTTATTCACTCTGCTAAGCCAACTAGCTGTCGTTGCATTCTCCTCTATTCACACGAAACATTCCTCTGCAATTGAAAAAATGTGAAAAGACTGGATTAACACCAATAATCTTTGCACGCAGAGCTGGTCCCCTTCATTTAAAGCCTATTGACTTATCTCCAACTCTTATTCTTTGGCATATACTTGGGAAATGGCCTTCAAGGTTGAATGATAAAAAGCAAGCAGCATTTATTATTGAACTGCATTTCCTTTGAAAAAAACTGCCTTGAAATGGGAAAATAGCCTCCTTGTCTTGCCTGGTTAGACTTTTGGTGTATGCAGCTGCTGACACGATTGATCACAGAAACTCATAAACAACATCGTTGACCACGATCTCTGATCACACTGCAAGCAGGGTGGTTTGGTTCAATCCATGCATTAATTCATCCCCGCGTCTGCTCACTCGTAGTAATTTATCAAGAGAAGAAAAAAAATATAACCATACTTGCCAAACTGAGAATACCCCTTTTGCTTTTGGTCATTTGGCCAAGCAAAAACAGTATTTGCAAAATTTCTTTTATATTTAAAATTATTAAAATTTAAATCTTAATCATTGAAATTAAAAATATAACACTCTAACAACAAGATTTAACTAAATAAAAACAGTATTTATCAAAATATCTGTCCTCCTGTATCTTACATGTATCACGACCGTGAACGGGTCCAAACCCAAATGAATTGTTCAAGGGCCGCATAAGGTGACAATGCTTGAGTTTTAGTCTGTGACACCTCTGTGACACCTGTATGTAACTGTGCAAAATACATTAGTAACTACATTCAAATAAAACGAATTTTCTTCCTCTTAACGTCTCCAACACGACGGAAGCAAATTAAAAACGTTGACAAAAAGTTTATGTTGATATATATTGGAATTGAAAAATCACAGAAATCAATGTCTTTAACTTTTGCAAACAGACAACATGACACACGTTACAATCTGGGATCACACTTTTCCTGAAAATGTCATTTGGATGAAGCAATAAACATGTTCTTGCAAATTATGCAATAGACCCAAAATATATAGCTCCATAGGTCACTGGATGACGATCAAATAAGATTATTGTTAAAGTAAAAGCGTTAAAAGATGTATCTGATTCTTTACTTGTTATTCAGTCTCTTTTACGTGAGAATTTGTTGCACATGAGTGAGTGGTAAAACAGAAAAAAATGATGAACTGCTTGCTTCTGAAGTGGATTATTTGATCACACGTGCTAGAGGGAAAACGTGTTAAAATCACCGATGGATACTTAAATGGTAAAGAGATTATACTCATCTCTTCTTCTTGTCTGAATTCAAATCCACTATAGGCTGTGAGAAGATAATTTTTCATGAATTCCTAACACTTAATATAAATAAACTTGTTTAAACCTGCCCGAAGAAATTATGTACCAGACAAAGTCCAAAATATAAATAAATCTTTTGTTGCTTGAAAAAAACTGTTAGTCTACCTGAAATGCCACCATTTGCATTATCTGATTCTTTGAATTGTTATTTCAACTTTCTTGTTGTCCTTGATTTTAGTTCTTTTTTTCTTTAGTTAACCAATGAACCTGATAAAACACATGTAAATTAATTAATAAGGAAGACTACAATGAAGGATAACCACGTGTGTTTATTTTATAAATAAAAGAACATTGTTAATCCAAGTCAGGGTCCTGATCATATTTGTATCAGAAAACTACTAGATGATGCTTCGTTTGGGAATTGCTATAAAGAAAAAAGATACTTATCATGGACCAGAAGTGATATCTAATAGGTTTAGGATTCAAATCTAAATACTTGCAATATCTTTAGCTATTCTCGGACTACAACCTCCCATGTACTAAAAGAAGTACCTTAAGGCAAAAACCTCTGTAACCAAAAAAGATGCATACCATAAAACAAATTCCTCCACAGGTGAAAAGCATTAATGATTCAAGCCATGCTTGTTATTTCCCAGCCAAAGGAATTACTGAAGTTTACATGACTAATAATTTTTGATGGTATATACTGCAGCACCGTCACTAGAAAAGAAAAGCAACATGGATCACCAAAATGAGAGCTATTAGATAAAGGCTCAAAACACATCAATCTTCAAACCAAAGATCTAACATGATATTTCTTGGGATATATCAACATAGTTTATTGAGAAGGACAGAACACCAACTTTCCACTTCATACGTCAACTCAAAACTCACACAAAAACTTTTATCAACAAACTCAGACTCTTCTGCTGACTATTTCTCCCTGACGACAAATGACATATACTAAATAGGAAGTAAACCCAACAACAGCTCTTCTATGCATCAAATGTTGAAATCTGGTTCTTGCTTGGAAACAGGATTCCTCCTAGCTAGGCCACAGTGTTCTCAGTCACCTCCTTGACTTCTTCATGCTTGTCAAGTTGGCTGAAGTTCCCCTTCTGTTTGAACAGTTGATTGTGGTGATGCCTACAGTATAGACGATGTTCATGGGCTATGTAGTTAGATGGGCTGATCACACAGCCTCCATGGGTGCACCTGAAACAAACCTTATGATAGCAAGTGCCATCGACCGCCACCTGAAGATAGAGGAAACAATTGGGGTTAGAACAACCAGCAAACTCCAACTATGAAATAATTTTCATAATGTAGATCAGAGTTTATATGATTAGAGGCATTGTTTAGTCTGAGCGTTATAGAAATTAAAAAGAATTCCATTTTTTTTATTAGGATAAGATTCAATAGTCTGTTATTGATCGGCCTATAATTTTTTTAATCAGTTATTTTAAAAACAACATGTTGACAATTAAGAGGAACGAAAATCTACAAATTAAATCTTATTATATCTGTCAATAAAATTGAAAGGAGGCATTTCTATGTACATATGGGAAGAAGTCTTTAGCAGTTATGGTTGCAACTTTAGGCTGCATTTGGTGATAGCAATTAATGATTTAAATTTGCAATGAATACCTTTTCAATTGGGTAAACAGTTTTCTTACAAGCGACACATTTGTCTTGAGTTCCAGCAAACAGTCTCGAAACTCTGCTGTTGGTGACCTGCAGAATTCCAGTGAGAACAAGTAACAACTTACGTATAACATGACCTCAATGATCAAGTGTGGTAGTATGATTTAAGAGCTAAAAATAATTTCTATGACTTGGAAATGAATTGTGCAACATAAGACAGTGAGGCACCTGGTCCGTTGATCGGTCTACCCTAACAGTTTTTCGAGTTCCTGGCAAAGAGAAAGTAAACAAAATATCCTATCAATTTGGCTTTCGAAACGGAGATAAGAGGTAAGTAAATAAGTGTAAAAGCAATTCAATAGCAAGTTAAGAACCTTCAAAACTTTTATCCAAACTGCCAGTCATCTTAAACAATTGATCGAAGTGAGGCTTGCAATACAAGACGCCCTCAAAGGAGCTATAATTACTTAGCTGCAAATTTGTAGGAAAGGATGAGCAAACAACTTATAGGACACAAAATCAAAGGCAGCCAACTAAAGAAAAGAAGCAATATAACTTCATGTTTTAAATACTGCAACATCAACGCCTAGCAAATAGGGATCTCAATGGCCAGGGTATGGGGTAGGTAAAGAATTTCCCATCCTTCAAATCTATCTCAATTTCCATCCTCACATATATTTAATATATTTAATGGGCATAGATAATTCCTATACTATAAGTTTTTTAAAAAATAAAAATAAAACTTTTTTTTCTAATTTTTTTTTAATTTTTAACTTATATATTTAGGTAATTATATATATTAATATACTTTTTTAATAAAATATATTAATTTTAATTAATCTAAAATAATAATTTATATTATTTAATAAAAAATTTATTTATTATTTATATATATATATATATAAGATATCGTATGCGACGAGTGTGCGATGAGTGCTATATTATCATCTTCGTATATGTATCTAATAAAAATTTAAAATTATACACATTTTCATCCTTATAATTTTATATCCATCCCTATCTCCATTAGATAAAAAAATATGTTCCCATTAGATATGGATAAAATTAACATCCTATCTAGCAAAGACTTGAGAATCATTGAGGAAACTATATGTTCACACCAGTAATAGTATTTCTAAGTGAATGCCCAAAAGGCATAAAAACAGGCCTCTGCACAAGAAAGAAAACAATGATTGTAACATAAACATGAAAGTGCTAATAAATATGCTCATGTTTCAGATTACACAATCTCGGATATATATATATTTTTCTGATCATCATTTGCATTGTCACATCCAATTTAGGAATACCATGGCTACAAGTTTTCATATTCAAGTAGACAAGATACTTGAATGAACAAGTTAAAAGGCCGTAGTCAAGAAATTAATTCACGGATTGGGAAACTCTTCCACTGTTGTTGCGGTTAGTCCTGAAAAAAGGGCATTCATCTTACACTATCCAATATTTTCACAAATATGATTCTACGGTTAAATACAGGAAAAGGGTCAAAGATTCCAAATCATGTCCGTTGTTCGCTTGATTCCCAAAGAAAAAAAATGCTTATATCCAATAAAACATAGATCGTCATTAATGATGGCTGGTGCGACCATATCATAAACCCGTACTCTAGAGACAAATTCTTTATGCTGTAATAACTGATAACTGATCACTGCTCGGCCATTTTTTACCTCATGCTTCAATGTTTTTGGAACAATTTAATCACTATTCTGTGTGATTCCAGCAAGAATGTAATTTTTTTTTCTTTTCGTTTGTCCACTTACTCCCTACAAATAAATTAAGGAGATTACTCTTTCATAAAGATTGATCTCAAGGCCTATTGGAGACTTGAATTATCAGCTTCATTGGATTTTCCTCAAACTAAAAGGAAAAATGTTTCCAGCAATGCCACTGAAATTAGGTTCCTCAGCTGTATATACCAACTGTAGAGGGGGAGAGATCTCAATTTTCTAAAGAGAAGAGAAATGAAGAAACTTATTTTTTTTTTTCTGCCACTTCTACTGACATCAAATTTAGAATTTGATGTCTTGAGAACCTTTCCTGTGACTACTAGAAACAGGTGACTGTATGATTGTTGGGGTTTGGCTATAGTGTTTTATGATTTTACAGCATCTTTCACCTTTATTTTTTTATAGCAGTTTCCCTTATGAATTCCATATGGCTCAAGGGAATTAATGTATAGGAAATCCTATATAATCTCAATTCGCTTCCAAATTCTGGTAAGCTTTTCTTTAAAAAGTAATTTAAATCAGAAAAAATTGATAACCTACTCGGTAGACCTGCCCTTCAACACCATGAAAACTGATCAGATCTCAAACCATAATTTATCAGTTTGCAGGAGCTTTGATTAATAGGCATAAAACTACAATAACTATGAAAAGTCTTTGATACCAAGAATAACATGGAAGTTGGATCAACGTTCTTAGTTGAAGATTCTTTAAGAAATCTGTCTACATATCATCAATCAATAAGGACACAAAGGATTGATAAAAACTCGAGCCCTGTAAGCTACAAATGAAGCCAAAACCCAGATATACAAATCCATAATTAAGCAGAGAAACAACAAAAGGCAAAACAAAAAATTAACAAAAATTAGACATGTTCAAATTAAAAGAAGCATCACCAAATACATTGACAAAAGTCAACTAAAGCTGTGAGTGTCTATATATATCAAGGAAAGATAAAGATTGCTGATATGAATAAAAAAGATTTTACCTTAAGGGTACCCTTGCAATGGTGACACCTGAAACAAGCTTTGTGATAAACTTTGTTGTCAGCAGTGAGTTGATCAACCAAGTAAACAGTTTTTTCACATGCCTCACACTTCTGGGTAGTCCCTCCAAAGGGTGCCATACTCTTTCAGATCGTTCCTTTCAATCCCCCACCAACCAGAAACTGTTTACACTGCAAAATTCAGTAGCTTTATTGATGTTAAGCCAAGAGCAAAGGGCAGAAGAGGAGACTTTTTCTGTTTCCAAACAAAAACTCCTTTGACTGACCGTTTCCTTTTATTTTATAAATTTGTGCCTGTCAAAATTATTGTGTATGCAGTTAGAGCTCAGAGATATTGAGGTTGGTCTTTGCGTAGACTTTTTGACCAATAACATGTGCTAGCTGTCCACGTTTGAGGATAAAATAGTAATTTATTTTAATGAATTTACCATAATTTCCTCGTCTTGGACAGGTGTCGGTTGCGTTTGCTAACAGTGAATTACTTAAAGTTCTTCAGATCGATCTAATATGCAGATCAATTCGAACAGAATCGCGCTTCTTTCGGACTTAGGAAATCTTTGTACCACCCTCTCGAAAAGCGCGTGCGTCCCATTCCTCTGTTTCTTTGTTGGCTGGACAATTAGAGAATAATGGGATAAAATGTAAATTTATTATTTTATTTATGTGAATGTGAATGGTTTAAATTTACAATTAATTTTTTAAAATTTATCATTATATTTTTAATTTTAAAATAATTTATTATCATACTTTTAATTTTGACACAAATTTGATTAAAATATAATAATTATCTGTTTTAAAATTCAAATACAATTTAAAAACTATAATTTTTTCATCATATTTTTATTTTTGGTATAAATTAGAAACCGTGTTTTTATGAAATTAATTGGAAACTTCAACTGTCAATATCTATAAATAAATTATAACTTTTTTCTTCTTTAAACAAATGTGTGAAAATTAAAAGGTTAAATGAAGTATAACATTCGTTTATGAATTCTTTTTGTCTTATAAATTCATAATCCTCCAACCTAAAGCATCTCTTACCATTTGAGAAGATTTTGTTTTCAACATTTATATGAAAATTTTATAGAGTTTCTTAGGAATTAGCGATCCAAGATAATTTACATTTTTTAATTAAATGCTAAACGAAATCATCAAAGCTCTCTTTGCAACAGTTATCAAGCAAGAAACAAAAGAAAAAAATTAAAAAATAAAGATCCATCAATAGCAAAAAGAATGAGAACACCTGTAAATTTAATTTTTTTTTTTATTTTGATTTCACTTTAATTTTTAATTTTTTAATTGTCTGATTTGAATCTTTAATCTTTTAAAATATTTCATTTTGGTCTTTCATCTATGTTGTAACTTATTTGGCATGCGATGTGGACATTTTCTTGACATGCCAAGTGGATTTTTTTTTCAATTTTTAATGAAACAATGTGACAAAATAATAAAAATGAAACAGTTTTAAGGGACCTAAACGGAATATGCTAAGGATTAAAGTGGAATCAAAATAAAAAATTAAAAGCCATGGATAAAATTTACCTTAATTTATATGAGACTTCCTTTGGTGTTTTTTAATTGGGAAAATGATTCTCCAGCAATTGTTTCCCCATTCTGATTGAATGATTAGAGATGTACTTTTATATTGAAATTCAACTTAAATTCAATCAAATATTCAAATTCGATTTAATAAGTTTAATTTTATTTGATAAGATTATAAATAAAAACATTAAATATTATATTTTTGTTATTTAGTTATATATATTAAAAATAATAATTTATTTGATTTAGATATTAAAACACTTGAATATGGTTTAACTTTTTATTCAGTTAGTTAAAATTTATTTAAATATTGAATAAATGAGCTATAGCTTATCTCGAATAGCTGCAGCTTGACTTAGTTGTATCATATGGGCAACTAAGTCAATCCATTTTCCCACGAGATTGTTCCTCACTAAAAAAATCCTTCAGAGGCGGTGTTTGGACGAGGTCATGGAGCAAGTGAGAATACACAGAATGATGAATGGTAAATAGTATATGAATTGTCACCGTAAATAGGTGGGGAGATATTCTTTTCTTGTACAGGGTCTTGTGGGTCATAATGTGAAGTGTTAATGATTCATTCCCAAAATATTTTTTGTCATTATATTATTTAGGTGACAGATAGTGTGCATGAACGATCCAATAACTCAAACCAAGTTATATTATACTATTTAAAAAAATAATAATAATTAAAAAAGCATCTCGTTCTCTTTTGCTATTATTAGCTGCTAAAATTATTCAACTAGATTTGTCTAATGTTAATGTATCATTTTCTGGAAAAAAGAGGGTTTACAATCAATTACATTTGAATGGTTTTAGCCGCTTGATGCATTAACATCAGTGATTTTTTCTCAATTAGTAATTAATTGAATTTGATTATTTTCTAGATTGATTTCACGCTCATCCTGCCGTCTCAGTGGTAGAAAAATAGTTGAAAATCAAAGCAAATTAGTAGTTATCCAATTAATTTTAGAAAATTTAATTGATTATTAATTTTTTATTGGAAATCGTCAAAATTTTAATTATTTTAATTCTCTCTACTTTAACTAATTTAATTTCTGAACAGAACCAGAACCTTAAAAAAGAAAAGACTTTCTCTATTCTTCTTCACATTTATGTTTTTTTTTTTCCTTGCTTATTTTACAAAAATTTACGAACTCAACTTAACAATAGCAACCCAAAAAAGAGCCCGATGGGATGTGATGGCCTCTTTTTCTTTCTCTGGGCAATCTGAGCATTGCCCCATTATCTTTTCCATCCAATGCCAATAGTGGCCAGGTCTTAATTCTTTTTCTCTCTTTTGGAGGCCACAACTAAAGTTGAAGAGATTCAGTGTCTGCTTTTCACTTGGCCATGAAAAGTCCTTGTTGATAGCCATCTATCTCATATTCTAGACACCAATGCCAAAAACAAACACAAGTTAGTAGAGCTGTACCCAACAATTTCTACTTTTTTTGGGACTGAGAAAATAATTGTGTAAATGTTGCCCTACCATTTTTACAAGTGTTTTTTTTTTTCCACATTCTGGCAACTCTGTTGAAAAATGATCAATCATTAAGGAAAGTAATTAAGTTTTCAAAATTGGCAACCATGCTACCAGCTTGGGAAGTCTTCTTCATGATGCCAAAACCTAAGGAGATTCAAAAGTTTCAGCTATGATAAATTGCTAGCCAATGTATCCATTATTCTTATTATAAAAGATTTCTGGGTTTCTAAATCTAAGCAAAATCCAGCTGACTTGTAAATTAATTTATGCTAT
Organism: Durio zibethinus; assembly: GCF_047325235.1. Taxonomy (NCBI): domain Eukaryota; kingdom Viridiplantae; phylum Streptophyta; class Magnoliopsida; order Malvales; family Malvaceae; genus Durio; species Durio zibethinus. The sequence goes on from NC_143172.1 coordinate 22,936,639, forward strand.
ATATCCAAGCAACTTTATAGAACAAACTCCAGTCACGAATAGGGGAATCTGAAGTTACTCTGGCTTGAATGGTGCTGGCGTTATGATAACTCGGCTATTTTTAAGTCTAATAAATTTGATAGTTTTAGACATTAAAAAAATATAAAAGTATTACAATTTAAAATTTTGATAGATTTGATAAAAATAAAAAAATATTTTACATTTCATTGTTAATATGAATTATAACATGATAATTTTTATATTTTACATTAAATAAATACAACAAAAATACAACAAAAAAGAAATGTTAAATGAGTTGGATAACTAATAACATAATTAGATTGGATATGATGTGAGCTGTATTTGACACAACTCTTTGCTATAATTATGGGCCGTGTCATGCGCAACTCATATACTTGTGATATGCTAAACTAAATATTTTAGCTTCATTGAGTTATCACGGCATGACTCGTTAAGAGCCAATGTTAGCACGTGACACACACACAAACACTAATGTGTCATGTTTTTTTAGTTCATAAATATTATAAATGAGTTTAATTTATTGGTTTTTAGTTGAATTTTATGTTATTTTATTCATATGACATATGTTCTTTTATCCTTTTGATACTTTATGTTAATAATTTATAAAAACTAAATTGTTTCATTAAATAAATATTTAAATTATTAGTAGATAAAATTCTAATTTTTTATTTTGATTTATTATTTTTTAAAAAAATCTATTAATATTTATTACTTAAAAATTAGTTATTAAAAAAATCAAGAATAAGACAAAATATATGATATAAATGAATCATCATATGGTGAAAATAAAAATAAAATAATAATGTGGTATCCATTTTTTTTTTTAAATTTAGAACTTTAATATTATTATTTGTTAATTTTTACATATTATTTCAATAAATTCTTTTATCTTTTATTGATAAATATAAATATTTTGTTGAATCATATAAAATTTATGCTTTATGTATTAATTTCATAAATTAATTTTAAAGATAGTTGAAAATCAAAGAAAAAAATTTTCCTAAAAAAAATTATACAAATTTAAAAAACTATAAATGAGCCATGCTTGGCTCAATACAAAAAATAATATCGTGCTAAGTATGGCACGATCCATAAAGTCATGAATCATAAATCCTGTTGAATCATACTCTTACTCTTCATAAACCATACCAGCACAACAAATTACATGATAACATTGAATCAACGCAACCCATTTACACTGAACTAATTTTTTAATGACAGCCGTGCCCGACACCTCTAATTCAGATACACGAACTGCCAAACCTATCTCACACAGATATAGGGACTGTCAGACCTGTCTAACCGAGATCGCATTCTTGCATGATAATTCATTCATTTTCAAGCCATAGTTGGTAAGCCAAAGTGGGCAGCAACCTACAAAGAACCATCTTGAGGGCAACTCAATCAACACAATTCAAATTAATAAAACCTGCTTCTTTAATGGAAGTTATTATTTTATATATATATATATTTTTAAATCTTCTTGATTTTGTCTGACAACCATCCAATATTTTTTTTTTCTTAAAAATAAAAAAGGAGAATTCACATGAATTTACATGACAACATCTCAAAACCTAAATTTTGCATGATAGTACCTAGTTACATTAATATATAAAACATAAATGCGATAAAAGTAGAATGAAATCATATCTTATGGGTTGATATCATGTGGAAAACCCATCCACCACTTTTCTTGTTCCACCTCTCCAACTAGTACCCAGCAGCACCGTTTTGGATGTTTCCTTTATGCCACAGTGCATAGTTACCCCTATACTGGAGCGATTTTCTAAAATAATTGGAATCATCATAAAAGAAAATTATTTGACAGATTTTATGAAAGATGAGAACTTGATTGAAATCTGCTGAGTAGGGTCTTGCATTCAAGAATGTCACAGCAGCACATTTTATTTTGCTTATTTATCGATGAGGCAAAGTCACTAAATGGCTAAAATATTGCTGCCAAAACAAAATCAAACACTAAGTCGTACACTTTTCCCTTTTGGCAGAGAAGCAAAAACATGCACAGCCTCATTCACTTCCACTAGCAGCCTTTGCCTGGTTCCGAGTTTCTTCTCGCATTACTGCCTTGACATAAATTTCATAGCAACAACCTGAAACAAACAAACGTAATAACATCATACAAGAAGTTTAGTCACAGATGCTTGACTGTTTGTCTTACACAGCGATGCATAAACCTTATTTTTCTTCTCCAAGTGAGGTTTAGTAAGGATATTGGTTTAATGTCTCCCACTTCTCACCGTTTATTTTGAAATTATAGACTAACAATTCATGACAGATCTCTCTAACTCAATTTCAGACATAAAATGGACAAAGCTGCAAGTTTAGGACTATAGTTTCTTTTTTTTTTTTTTTTTTTTTCCTTTTTCAAAGCTGAAGGCGATTAATTAAGAAAAATAAAAACAGACAGTATAAACAAAAGGCGAGAGAAGAACTTGAGTATCAATGTTCAATGATAAAATGCCAATGAAATGAAGTTGAATATTCATCACAAATTTGAAAACAATCATTCATTAGTTGTATCAACCCCCAAATCTCTATGATTTAGCAGCATTACATTTCCTTCTGTTCTCATTCAGGGACCAGAACAATTTTACTCTAGAAATTGCAAAGCTAACTATCTAATCAATCAAATTTATTATGATCAATTCAGCATGCTTTATTTGTTGGGTTTGTCCATAATTTCACAATTTCCATTAAATATGGGGGAAGCGGAAAAAAGGAAGGGGGGAGTAGCTATTAACACAATGAATCCTTAAAATCTAGCTATTGGCAATGAGAGGATATATCACCACATAGGTTATATACTTTCAAAATTAAGTTTTTAAATGATTTACTACATTTTTTTTGTTTCAAGCTTTTTTTCCTTCCAAGAAAGAAGGGGAAAGTGAAAATTAAAAAAAACAAAAGAAAGAACATTTCCAGTCATTACAACATTGAAGTGTAATGTCCAAATTCACCCAAAATCAATTCGAACCATTATAAATATTAGAGACATATTTGGAACAAATCTAAAAAACATATGAAACATGAGGACTATAGAAAATCAAACCCAACTTCTTATGGAGTTATCCATACATAATAAAACTCAAGAAGCAAATCGTTCAACTTATAGCAAATGCTAGCTTTACCTGCTACAACAACAATTGTCAGAACATCCCCGATTCTCTTCAGTCGCCACACACTCTTCTTATAAGATTTAAATCGTCTTAAAGAAGGGTCCTTTGCCAAGAGCTGCAAGGCGTATTCCACATCAACATGGTATCAAGTATGGCACAACAGCATCACATGTAAGAACATATACATAAGTAGGGATCCACTTACACTTTTTTGGACCCTTGGATCAAAATTAAATCCATAATTTATTTAATCAAAATAGTATTTTTAAATTTAGTAATTTTGATCCAATAGTCCAACAAAGTGTAAAAACTACACTAGTGTAAGTGGATCTCCTCCCCCCCCCCCCCCCCCTCTCTCTCTCTACATATATATACATATAATCACTAATCACTTCTAACCCTCCCCCTCCATGGCAGAAAAAAAAAGAAAAGAAAAGAAAAGAAAAAGGAAACTGTTTAAAGGATTTGATTATATATCAAGAATTTCAAACCAATTCACTCGCAAATGTAACGTCTCACTTGCTAAAAAAAAAAAAACACTTATAAAAAATTGAAAGTTTGAAACCCATGATCAAGGAGAGATAAAAACAAACAAACTTTTTTCAATCTCTTGAAATAATAATTTTTCTAATCTTCACTTCATCTATTGGTATAGGCTCAATTGAAAGAGATAAAATCCTAAAAACTAGATTACCAGCTGACCCAGAAGTACAATTGCAACCCTTTTGCCCAACCAATACGAAATCAAAAGATAAACCAAAAAGAAACAAAAGGGTATATTCTTATCAAGAAAATTGAACTCGGAAAGATACAGAAAAGGGGAAACTCACAGCTTTCTCACGATCCCCAGGTTCCACGTGAAATGCTCGACTTGGCACAGCCAAGGAACCCTCTGTCTTCTGCTTTACTCAGTAAACAAATTTCAGAGAGTTAGATATAGCTATTAAAAAATCAAGCAAAGAACCAATCAAGATCAAATGAAATTATTATACATAAATAAAATGTATAAATGTTTTCACACCTGATAAGAACATCGGAAGCGATTGGCAAGGCCGCCTTTTTGAAGGAAAAAGGCCATTTCTTTGATATTTCAGAGATTTTCAGAGATCAGATTGAAGAAAAAATAAAAATAAAAATTAGCTGCGGGATATATCGAGCGAAGCAGACTGCCAAATGGGCTTTTGCCAAAATAATTTAATAACAAGTTTTTGCATGTATACCCCTACAGTTTTTCATATTATTATTTGTAACCAATATGTTTTTTTTTCTTGATTTTCATCACTTGGGTTGTGGGCTATGACAGTTCTGACGTTGGCTTCCTGAGTTCTTGCCATGTGTTTTTAATATTGGTGAATATGCGGTTGCCACGTGTACAACAGAACCTCGTGGTCGTTTTTAAGGTTGATGAAGAAACGAAGTGACGATTAGAACGGAAAACCCAATATCAAATGCAGTATGGCGTTGAGAGGGGCTGCCGTTGCTGGTGCCTGTGTTGTAAGACAAAGAACCACCCCCATCTCTCCTTTAATTTTCTCAAAATTTCAGAGTACGATTCCATCATTCCCCTTCACATCCTCTTCAAGATTCACATCTTATCCTAACTGCAAAACTGGTAAGGATGCCGTTCACTTTCGTCCTTCTTCTCACTCTTAATTTTGTCATCTATTCTAGTCATGTTTTGTTTGCTGGGTCACTTTTTGATGATCTTTTTTGAGGTTTCATTTTTTTATTATTATTTTTTCTATATATGCATGCTAGTTTTCCATTCATTTTGATTAGCATATTCTTAAAAGGATGTGGGAGTTTGATTTGTTATCAACTTTGGTACATTTTCTTTCCAGGATTTAAGTATCAGATTCGGGCAATACAGGAGGCAACTGCAGATACTACAACATCCCCGAAAGGAAAAGGAGATGATGAACAGAAATCCCCTCAAAATTGGAAGATTAAAATGCTTTATGATGGAGATTGTCCGCTTTGCATGCGTGAGGTATACTCTGAAATGACTACTGTAGGAATTTGGAATACCATACCACTCCATATTTCTTGCTTATGTTTGCTTATGATATATTTGGTGTTCAATAGTTTTTTTTACTCTGTTTACTATTTCTTTTGTTATCAGGTTGATATGCTAAGGGAGAGGAACAAGCAATATGGCACTATCAAGTTTATTGACATAAGTTCTGATGATTATTATGCCGAAGAAAATCAAGGATTGGACTACAAAACTGTATGTTCATGATGTAGATGTTTGTTAATTGTTATGAGAAGTTGACTATTTTGTAGGCAACCTTTTATATTTTTTTTCATGGGTTATTAATCCCTTTTTGATCAATTTCAAATAAGTTTGCCGTCTGTGTGTGATCAGTTTCTAATGCGGAAAATCTAAGAAATAAAATGGTGTAGAAAATTGAGAATAAAACTAAATGTATATTGAAAAATTACTCATAAAAAATTATATAAACACCTTAGGTTTATATACAACTAACTACTTGGTAAACTAGGAAACTAAATCTTCATAAAACTGATTCTATAATTGATGGATTGTCTATCCTAATTTTTTTTCCTTAATTCTAGGGATACAAATACTTAATTCTAGAAATACAAATATAGATATATAGATTACAAGATTACAACAAGTCGTAAATAAATGTTTTCCCACACTCCCCTTCAAGCTGGTGAAAAGGTGTTTTTCCATTTCCAGCTTGGAAATAATTTTTTGAAATGTTGCACTGCTGAGACCTATAGTCAACATATATGCAAATTGACTCTTGGTTGATACATATGGTTTACAAATCAACCCACACTCTAGTTTTTCCTTTATAAAATGCTAGTCTACTTCAATATGTTTTGTTCTGTCATATTGCATAGGATTGTGTGCAATGTGTATTGTAGACTTATTATCATAGTAGAGTCTCATTGGTCCATCCCACTTGATTTTTAAGTCTTCTAGGATAATCTTTAATCATAATAATTCACAAATTCCTTGAGCCATTGCTATGAACTCTGCTTCAGCACTTAATCTTGCCACCACATTTTGTTTTTACTCCTTCAAGTCACAAGATTACCACCTAGGAAAGTGTAATAGCTTGAGGTGGATCTTCTATCAGTTACTGAACTTGCATAATCTGTATTTGTATATGCCTCTAGAACCAAACCTGAATTTCTTTTGAATATGATACATCTCCTAGGATTGACCTTTAAATAGTGCAATACACGAACAGCCTATAGGTGCACTTCTTTAGGACTATGCATAAATTGACTTATCACACTCATAGCAAATGCTATATTAGGTCTAGTATATGAGAGATAAATGAGTTTTCTAACTAATCTTCATTGGCTTCTTTTATGATTAGGATTTATAAGGGTATTTGTAGGTTTACTCGTGAGCTTCCCAGTTTCTTTTGAAAGATCCATCACATATTTCTGTTGTGAGATGAAAATACTATGCCGTGAGTGAGCTACTTCAATTCCTAGAAAGTTCAATCTCTCCAACTCTTTTATCTTAAATTCTCTAGCCAAACATTGTTTTAGAGATTCTCTTTCTTTTTCATCATCTTCAGTTACAACTATCATCAGCATACACTAATAGAACTGTGACTCTCCCTGAATTAGAGTGCTTGATAAATAATGTGTGATCTCCTTGACTCTGCTTGTGTCCCATTGCTAGGATCACTTTTGCAAATCTCCCGAACCAAGCCCTAGGAAACTGTTTAAGGCCGTATAAAACCTTTTTCAGCTTGCATACTTTGTTTGCTTTTAGATAACCTCTAAATCCCAGTGAAACTTTCATATGTATTTCTTCTTCCAAATCATCATGTAGAAAAGTATTTTTTACATCAAATTGTTTAAACTGCCAATTGTAATTTACAACCAATGATAACAAAATCCTAACTGTATTTATCTTGGCAACTGAAGCAAAAGTTTCCTGATAATCCACTCCATAAGTTTGAGTGTAGCCCTTAGCCACCGACATGACTTTATACCTTTCAACAGTACCATCCGCTTTGTATTTTATAGTGAAAATCCATTTACACCCAATTAAATTTTTTCCTTTAGGCAACTTTACCAGTTCCCATGTCTTATTTTTCTCTAAAGTCTCCATTTCTATTTCATGGCTTGTTTCTATTTCTCACTGGATAATGCCTCGGATAAAGTAGTTGGAATAGAAATAGTGTTTAAGCTCATAAGGTAATTTTTGTAGGATGGTGAGAACTTTTTAAATGACACAAAATTAGAGATTAGGGATAGCGGATGCTTAGTACATTCTTTGGTTCCTTTCTTAATGAAAATAAGCAGATTATAATCACTGGTTATAGTTTTAGAAGATTCATGCTCATTTTAAAGAAATAGAGTCAAAGACTGTAGTTACCTCATTTTCAGAATTAGGATAAGATTTTTAGACTTGCACTGGTTTAGGATCTGGAACTTTCCTTCTTGAATACACATGTAATTCCTTCATAGAATCAAGAACAATATTATCTTTTGTCACATCTTTTGTGTTTGGAATGGGTTTAGACTCAAATTTAGTATTTGACTTCGACTCAGAAGAAACAGGTTTAGACTCAGAAAAATTAATGGGTGAAAATGTTGAAGAGAAGGACAAGTCAAGCAAAAAGAAGTCTTTATCCTTATCTTCCATGAATGAAGTCTCCCTTTATAGATAAGGTTGAGTAAAAAATGGTTTACTTTCTTCAAAAGTGACATCTGTAGACACATAGACTTTTTTGGTAGGAGGATGATTGCACTTATACCCTTTTTGAGTTGATGAATACTTCACAAAAAATGCACTTAATTGCTCTAGGATCCAACTTCCCTCTATTATGACTATGAACATGAACAAATGATGTACAACCAACTATCCTAGAGGTTGTTTGTGGTATTAAAGTTGAGATAGAATTGTGATAGTAGTTCCATAGGAGTTTTAAATCCCAAAACCCTTAAAGGTAAACTATTTATAATGTGTGTGACAGTGAGGACAACTTCCCCTAAATAGGATTTGGGTACATTTACTTGAAAAAGTAAAACTCTGGTTGTGGCTAATAAATGATTGTTTTTTCTTTTTGTCACTCCATTTTACTATGGAGTATTAACACAAGATGATTCATGGATAAGCCCCTCTTTTTGAAAATAGGTAGATAAACTCTGGTTAAAATAGTTTGTTGCATTATCAAACCTAAATTTCTTGATTTTCACTTCAAATTGATTTTAGATCATGTTTTGAAAGCTTAAAAACATACTATTGACATCTGATTTGAATTTAAGTAAAAATATCCAAAAGCATAGTAAAATCATCTATGAAAGAAACAAACCATCTTGCACCAGAAATATTAAGAATTGTATAGGGACCCATATGTCACTACGAATCAAGTAAAAAGAAGTAGAACTTCTTTTATCAAGTAAAAGACGAAAATGATAAAGCTTGATTTTGTCTTTATTGGGAGATTTTTCAAAAAGAAATGACAAAGGTAAACTATTCTTGATATTACTTGTGTTGCTTAATGTCTCAAGATAGTATAGTCCGTCAATCTTTTTAGCAAATCCAATCCTCTTCCCCGAACTTTGGTCCTGAAATTCACAATAAGAAGGATAAACAATCACTTTGCAGTTTATGTCTTTGGTAAATTTTTGCCTAGATGTTAGATTTGTAGACAATCCAAGAACATGATGAACATTTTTAAGAACAAACGAGGGATTAATTTGAACATCACCTAATCCTACCATTGTAGTAAGTGAATCATCTGCAACAATAATTTTCTTATTACTAGGACAGATGATATATGTACTAAACTTCTGGAAGGAATGTGTCATATGGTTTGTGGCTCCCGAGTCAATGACCTAAGAATTTGTAATAGGTTGAATCGAGACATTTAATCCATGAGAACCAAAAGCTTTACCTGAACTAGAAACCCTACCCAAGGAACATACCTCATTAGGCCTTTCAAGAGTTTGGAATAGGCTTATTAGTTTCTCATCTCTTTTCTGTCCAATGCTCTTTGTTCTTGAGACTTCTGTAGTACTCCGGTGGTTTTACCAGTTGTTATTTCTTCAAATCAGGTAGTAGTGGCAGATCCTACTATCTCTAGCATAGTTATCTTTTTTAGGACTGAAACGAGTCTTGATGGTAAAAGTTTAACCAGAGATGATTCTAGGCAATGAAAGGCCAAAGAAGGAAAAAATAAAATTGAAGCTATGTTTGGATAAATATTAGTAAAAGAAAGGAAATGAAAGTAAAGGAAAGGAAGGTTTTTTAAAGGAAAGGAAATGATATATATACCCTTTGTTTGGATAGCCAAAATTAATAAAGGAAAAGAAAGTAAAGGAATCCTAACAATCATTGTTTGGTTAAATAATGGAAAGGGAAGGAAATGATTTATTATATTATTTTTTTTCTGATTATAACCTTTGATAATATTTGTTTTTACTGTAACATTTACATGTTTGTGTTAACATATTCCATCTTTTAAATTTTCCTTTATTTCTTCATAAAAATAATTATTAATGAAATTTGTGGAATTCATAAAAATAAGAGAAAAAAATTAGAGATAATAAATTTATTGGTAAATGATGTTTTGTATTCTTAATCTAATTTTGGAGTTCAAAATGATACAGTTTTAATTTAGAGAAATTAATAAGGATATAATAGTCATTTTATGTTTTAAAATTTTTATTCTTTTCCTTTCCCTTCCTTTTCCCCCAATTTGAGGTAATTAAACGATGAAGAAAGTTGAGGGAAACCAAGGGGAGCTAAATATACCTTCCTTTCCTTTATTTTTTTTTAATGTCATATACAAACAAGGGAAAGGATTCCCCATCTCCTTTTGTTTCCTTTCCATTCCTTTCCTTTCTCCCCTTTACCTCAATCCAAACATAGACAGAAAGATTTAACAAGATTTGGTTATAAAGGCCTGAAATAAAATTCAGCAATGAAGGCTGAAAAAATTTTCTTCTCAAGAAGAGCCTAAAGCTTTGATTTCATATGAAAAAACTAAGAGTAAAATTGAATGTATATTGAAAAGCTGCTTATAAAAAATTATACAAGCATCTTAAGTTTATATACAACTAACTATTGAGTAAACTAGGAAGCTAAATCTTCATAAAATTGATCTTATAATTGAGAGATTGTCTATCCTAATTTTTTGTCATTAATTCTAGAGATACAAGTATAAATAGATAAATTACAAGATGACAACCAGTTATAAATGAGTGTTTTCTCACAACTAGGAATATGATTGATATTCAAATATGGAATTTCAATAAGTTCTGTTTTTTGTTTAGGTTATGGGAAGAATTCATGCCATTCTCTCTGATGGAACTGTTGTCACAGATGTCGAGGTGTGACTTTCTTAATTTTAACAATGCTCTAATCGTGGATTGTGAACTTTTTCTTGTTTGTTATTCTAACCTTGTTCTGCAGGTATTGTTAGCCAAATTTGCTGAATGTTGTTATGAGAAAAACATTTGCTAGAGTTATAAATTGTTGGACTGAAATATAAATGAAAGTAAAGGATAAAACTATTGTAATGAAGAGGAAAGAAAAAAAATTCAACTGAGGTATATGAACTTTGAATCTGAAAGTTGCAAGCCAGCATTTCTTTTGATAGTTGGAGTCCTGAATGCTGTTTAGGATGTCGAAGCAGGTTATAATAAGTGATCACTACAGGTTATAATATGTTCAAGCAGTGTACAAGTTTCTATAGGCATACAAGGGGTGCTTACTTGGGCAAGAGGGTTTAATTAAAGTACTATCAAATGCTATTATATTTAACCACAACCTGACCAGAGTATAGTGTTAAGATATCTTTAATTGAAGCTGGTTGCCTTTACCCCTTATTTCCTTCTTTTTTTTTTTTTCCTTTAATGTTACATCTGCTTTTTTATGGATTGGGGAGCACAGTGGACAGGACGATACAATTTAAAGCATTATTTATGCTACTGATGATTTGCAGGCATTTAGAAAATTGTATGAGCAAGTTGGTCTTGGATGGGTTTATGCCATTACCAAATATGAACCTGTAAGCTTATTCTTTCTTATATTACTTGTAGTTCCAGTGATTTGCTACTGTCTTTCAGAAACTTGTAGTTTCAGGAAAAATAAAGATTTTCCTTGTACATCAGTGGCTAATGCATGCCATAATCCGCAGATTGCAACAATTGCTGATTCCATCTATGGTGTTTGGGCTAAATATCGTCTTCAAATTACTGGTAAACATATGCTGCATTTAAAATTCTGTATTCTATCTCCTTTCAGTTTCATTCAGGCCAAAAAATGAAAATTGAAATTCTGAGTCTCTGTTCTTAGCTTCCGTTGCCAAGTATAGTTAATTTGTACAGTTAATATTTGGTTACAGAATTGCACCATCATACTAACCTACATGTCAAAATCTGTCGCCTTTTGAAATTAAAGCATTGAGAGTGGAAGTTAATGCAATTTTATCTCTAGAATTCTTTATCTTTATGTTAAAAGTTTCAAATGCTGGCTTGTGAGATTTTATAGGGATCTCATGTTTGAAGGATTCCTGTTCTTGTTTCAGGCCGGCCTCCGTTAGAAGAGATCTTGGAGACACGAAGAAAGAACAAGGTATGCATACAGTAACTGTATGAGGTTCCAAGGTTCTATCATGTTGAAAGCAAAATAAATTAGCTGAATAGCATGCATGCATAAGATGTTGGCCTTTTGCTCTATCTCATTACAAGCAAGGTTTTCTTTTTTTGTGTTTGTTTATCATATCAACAAACAGATGTCATTCAAATATATGAATTGATGATTGTTTTGCTTTCCACATTAACTCTTTTTAGATTTTCAGACGTTCCCACCTTTGAAAGTAAAAGTGCGCCAGTCCTCTAACCGTGCCGCTTCTTACAAGTTAAACCTATGCATATGTTTTGACTTTTGAACACCACAGTGTGAAACACTATTGTTGTTGGTGATAACTCATAACTGTGGCAGGAATTTCATGCTATGCTGTGAAGAACCTTTATTTTTAGGCATCAGTTATCAGGTCCTTGTTCTTATGGTGCTTTATATTTAAAAAAATCCCAGTTAACTGAAGTTATGAATTAAAATCCATCTTCCAATCCAGCCTGATGGGCACAAATTTATTTAAACTTCAACCATTATAAGACCATGAAATGAACAAACTGAAAGATATATTAACATTCTGTCCGGTAGGAAGTACAAGAGAAAGATATATCTTGTGATTTTATCATGTTGTGTCCCATGTTTCACAAATGTTTAACTAACTGTTTGGCTTTATTCTTTCCTCACAGGCTGACGTGTGTAATGACAACACCACTTGCAAGATGTGAAGTATCCTATGAATTGCTGATGAAAGGTCTTAATGTAACTAATTTCATACATATCTTTTTCAAACTTTATCCTTATATGACCTCACACTCTTAACTTCCAACACACATACTATTGTCCTTTTGCAAATGGTCACATTCAGTACAAATGTAAATTTTCAATCTTCTGCATATTGTTAATGTAATTGGAATATTCGATTACTCTATAATAAATTCTTGCATTTATACAAGGTTATTCCATTTTGCAGCAAATTTCCTCAGGTATTTGTTAGTAAAGTTCAGGTACATGAAACCAACCTCTCTCCCTTTCATTTTCCCTCCCAATCCCATTCCTTCTTATCAAGCATAATTTAAGTTTCTGAAAGCAAACGTCAGAGCCTTAGATCAGATGATCACCTGGTAGTCTCTATTACAGCCAGATTACTTGTAGTTGTAGAGTGAATATTTCATTTAGCTACAAAAGCTCTGAACAAAAGCCAGAATCCAGTTATTTACCTCACTTTCCAGCGCTTCGAAGGAGTTGCAGAAAACCCAATCATTTTCATCCAGAGTTCTAAGTTTGTCCAAGGTCAGTACTGGTAAAGAAGCAGAGTGAATTGTAGTCGGAAAAGTCAAGAGAAGGCAGGCCACGCATTGGGGCTGCTAAGGTTTCTTGTTTCACAGGCAAAGTCAAGCGCTCTTGATGGATTTGCAATAAAAGGAGAGCACCATAGCTGAGTTTGTTGACATTATAGCTGCATAGACGCCGAGTTCTTTAGCTACATCAGGAGCCCAAGACAGTAATGAATCATAGACAATGGAACTACCTGGTGTCCTTCAGGTGTTGAATTTCACTATCAGCTCTACCAAAGTTCTAGGCCCAACTATTTTGAAGGACTCCAAGCAGGCTTCTAAACTTGGAGCTTGCTTGAAGTCTCCTTCATCAAAGCCATCAGAGATTGGTTCGATGGCGATAGTGCTGTTTGCTTGGTATAAATATTTAGAATGTTAATATAAGTTATATTTTTTAATGTTTTAAAATAAATTTAATTGGAACAAGCTTAAATGAACCTAAGTAGTACAACCAGGCCTTGAACAAGGTTCTAAAGATGTAAGACGGGCCTGTCCCAACCCTGGACATAGTTCAAATCAAGGTTAATATTATAAATGATTTATAAATTGTAGTAAAATATTTAATATAATAAATGAATTTAAAATTTTTTAATATGATACATAAATTATAAATTTTAATTAATATAATTATTTATCTATTTTGGATTATCATTTGAAGTTAATCGTGATAAAAAATGAGTATAACATTAATCAATAAATTTATAATTTATATAATAAATTAAAATTTTTTAAAATTTAAATATCATAATAAATATTTTACTATAATCAAGGAGACATAGCAAGAGAAGACGTATTAAGCAGAGCATGCATAACACTTTCAATCTATAAAACCAGCATTGAAGATTTTATATTTGGACTCACTCAATAGACCATATGCTCAAAACATGGTACTATTTGCAGAGGCTTTAGAGTCTTTAAGCAGAGCCCAAGAAAGGAAAAAAGAGGGGTGTTGAACCATTGAAAACTGCTGCTGGTGGTGCTCATAAACAATAGATAAGAATGCAATTTGTTTCCAGTTATCAAGCAAAATACACGGCGGATTTCACTTCACGGTCCATGCTACGATTGAAGCAACTATAATTTTACAAAAACAAAAAGATCTGCAAATTTCTGTGAAGCGCATCTGTATATTGACAGTTTAATATGATACATGGGTGCATTTTCCGACATCCAACAAGAACAAGGATTTATAAACGAGCAGCTCTATCGACATAGAGCGACACTTCCAACTTGTTGAATTCTATAACTGCAACCAAAATTTAATAGGGTTGCAGTTGGCTACCGCTACTATTTGCAACCGTACCCGTAAAAATATTACAGTCTTCTGCTGTATCTCAGACCTAGAAATTTTTCTTTAACTTTTCTTTTAATATGGAACCATTTCAGCACACTGAAAACCTTGGTCCATCTCCTCTGTGCTTGAACAGCAACAGTACGTTGCAAAAGTAATCCATCATCGGCTGTTTGTAGATCAGCTTGTGATTCCAAACCAAGGCTCTGTGATTGAAGATCATTATCAAAAAATTGAAGATGGTCTTCATCACAGAATGTCTGAGTAATATCTGTGTTACAGATCAGGGAATCAGTGAGTTGGCCAGGATAACTCAAAGTTTGGTCGTATCTTAGACCCATGCTTTCAATACCAGGCAGGGCATAATCATCTAAGCCACTCATATCCCCAACTGAATAGATGGTTGAAATGATATCAGGAGAAGAAGCACATGGTTGAGCAAAATCAAATCCACTCGTCTTTTGAGAGGCCGAAAACTTGCTGCCATTGGAAATCTGTGTCTTGGCTGAGCTTGTGCAAGAATAATTAGCTGAAGAAGCACCTATGAGAGAGGCTTCATCATCAAAAGAGGTAACTTCTTCCCAGTGTTGGAATGCAGAAATTACCAAGCTTTGAGCTTCAATCTGGTGGCGGAGCAGATAATCAGAACCCATGTGATGACAAAAGTAAAATAAATTAAAAAAAATCAGATGAGATAAAGGAAGTGTGCCTTCTCAGTTTCTGACAGCTTATCAATTGTAACATAGTGGCATTCTGAAAGTAGTCCTGTCACTCGTCCCACAATGTTGAAGACCACACCAAATTTCTGTTGAGAACCAGGAGGGCAGTACAAGTGTATCCTCTTATCAAGCACACATGTTCGAGCATGCTCCACGGTGACTTCCCACATCTTAGCAGACATACCTGTGCCGAGGATCTACACACATCCCAAGAAACAAATATTCTTGCTATTAGCATTTTACCATCATCAAAATCCTAACTTGAAGCAGTTAAAGCTGCTTAAGTTGATGAATAGTCAACATGAAACCTAGTAAGACCAGGACAAAAGCATGGATCTTTAGTGATGCTAGGTTACATTTAATTTTCCAATTTACATCCTTATTAATTATAACTGATGAAAAGAACATCCCGGTTGCAGTTTAGTAAAAATTAAACATTGATGAATGCAGACATAGGGTCCTACACAGAAAACAGCAAAAAGTTGAAAGTAAACGTAATCAAAAGATTATGGGGATACATATCCAACTAACTAGCTTTTTAAGGTATATAATTCACAAACGAATTCATGCAGTCTAAACCTATGGCATTCCCAACACAGTTCCCTTCTGAAGGCTATGGAAACATGCTCAGAGGCTCAAAGGCTCAAAGTTAACGCTTGACTTAAAACTGATTAAACACCAGAACATTTTAAAACTTTTAAAAACAAAGGGGCTACCACATTATTAGGGACAATTAAGTAATTGAATCTGTTGTCTTCTTTCTAATTTTGATGCTAATGCCAGTAATCGAGGACGTTTGAAGAAAGATGTTAAGAAACTGGAATCCTTCATAAGAATTCTACGCGGTGTACGAAAAGAGGGATAAAGCAGTAGTCTCACATGTCGCAGCCTTGGAGGATCTATAAAGAGCATGGTCAAGAAATCCTTTACAGTGTTGATATTTTCCCGACTCAAGCGCTTATGGAAAGCCCCATCTTTGCCAATTTTCTCTAATCTCCACACTTCATCAGAAAGAGATGGAGGATGGTGCTTCTTGTATACTGCAACCAGAAACCGAAAGCTGAAAAAGAGTCTTCTAACTTCTATCTGTTTCTTATAATTACTTACTTAAAAACCACTATGTCAATGGATATACAAATTCTAAAGAAAACAACCAAAAAGAAAAGAAAAAAGAAGGCCATGTAGCTTTTCTTTTTCTCGTTGTGATTGGAATCCTAAAGCTAATTTGGATCTTTTTAAGACTAGATTAAAAGTGTAGAAAGTTAGAAGGAGAACAATACATAGAATTCGTTCAACACCATGATAACATCACTTTTGGAGTGATTGTCACAAAACTATAAAATATGAATTACAGCAATATAAGAATTTATATTTTAACACTGCACTAACCAACACAACTCAAAGAAACAAAATTCCATTTTCTTAGCCTGAAAAATTTTTAGATCTTGAAAACATCTTAATCTAAGCAGAAGTGTGCTATATAATAAAGAGATACCTACTTATCAAAAATGGATTAATAAATAAGTACTTACATTCACCACGATGATCCCTGACAATGAAGGATTCTGTCTTTGCTTCTCTTACCCTAGTTCCATCGGAACCATCCACAACTCTTGCACCAAGTCTGAAACGACGGCTTCTTGTCCAGCTTGAATTATCTGTAAATGAAATCTCACCCGCTAATCCGATGCCCTCGATAAGAGTTAGACATACATCTCCGGTAAGAAGAGGTTTCTTTCCTTCTCTCTCTCTTACAATGTTATTCTTAAACTCTTCAAGTGTCCAATTGTCCGCCTCATCACCATCAAAATCTCCCTCGAGGACTACAACTTCTACTTTGGCAGAAGCCTCTGGGCCGGAGGAAACTATTTGTCCGGTAAGAGAATCAACCATAGCCACCTTAATGGCAGAACACTCTTCTGCCTCGATTCGGGCTCCAGTGAACACAGGAAGAGAGAGATTATTTAAGAATTGCAGTTGTAAGCTTCTTGATTCGGTAGAATTTACCTCCTTTCCACCATCCCTTAAAACAAAAAAGGAGCAGAACCGCATGGTTTAGCATACAATGAAGTTAACACAGCTTTCTGGCAGAAATATTTCTAATTCATATCTTTTTGCTTCCTTCTTTGAATAGAATTTGTACCTTTTCATATTGTTAAAATGCTTTCTAAGAGCCACTTCAATTTCCTCTTTGACCTTCAAAACATAAGATAAGTGACGTAGATCCAATTTGACATATTCAATTATTTTTTTAACAAGTATTGTGCATAAACAAGAACGACGAAAAGATTTGGGAGCTTGCCACCAATAGATAAGAATACAGGTTTTTGCTCCCTTTTTCTGACAAAACTTTGAAATTAGATGCTAGACACCATAGCATGGGAATTTACAAAGATATAGAAAAAACTTCAGGAAAAATAAAATACAACTCTATTTGACAGAATGTCCACTTATTAAGGCAAAAATAATAGCATTGATATAACATTTCATGCTACAAAGACTTGTTCATTAAAAACATTCATAGAAAGGCTGAGTGAAGCTGCCCAAAGAATTTGTTGAACTGAAAAGCATTAAAGAAATGTCTATATGAAGGACTTAGAGTCGAGTATCAAGGTTCAATCGTTTTAAAATAGCCAACTGTTCATTTACTATGACAAATTCGGTTCAAACCTTCAGTTTTGTTTTATCATGCTTGCTATCTGATCTGAAAGCTCATGCAGAATAAATAAAGAAAAAGACAGCTAACTCAAGGAAATATGTTCGAAAGACCAAAAACAACCAACTTCTTTGCAACTCATTAAGGAGCACGTGGTGCAACAAATCTTAAAGGCTAAATTAAGGACGTTTGGCTGAACGTATATGTTAAATAATATCTTAAAAAAGATACACCACCTTCAATCTATCACAGTTTTAAAATTAAAGATCATCTTGATTTAAGTGAGGAAATCTGAGTCTGGACTTTTGTTAGGATCCAAAAAGAATAAAAGAGTGTAATTGAGATGGAGCAAGAACCTGAAAGTTCTTGCACTTAGTTTTCAAAATTGTTAAAGTCTATAAACCATATGAAGCCTTAAAAGGATTGGAGTAGAACAAGTTAACAGGGATTATCTACTGCTTTCACATGATTTAGACTTTGCCAGTACCACCAGAAGAGGCCCAACCACCATGAAGCTGTAGGAGACACTTAGTGCTACACACTTTTTTTATAGTCATAGATTTTGAGGTTCACATGTGAGTGTACTATCCTACATCACTTAAAAGTGAGATGTAAAAGTGCCATATATACATGGAGGATCCAAAAACCCGTTTGCTAAGGTTTTTGGGTTCAAGTGGCATCCAACATGTATGTATAGTCCCTTTGGTGTGCTCCTCAAGGACTTAAGCTTTGGCTTATTTCCCCAACAAAGAGTATGAAGTTTAGACCCTCCAAATATAAGGAAAAACTTAAGAAAAAATTGAACATGCCCATGTTGATTTTGGACAAATAATTGTATCCGAATTTCACTCCTGAGTCGAAGCAGCATACACTTCAATAACTGCTAAAAGTAAATGTCACCAGCCATTAAAGGACACAGGACATGGTAATTTTATGATTTCAATTCTTGAGAAAGGCAGCATTCCTCGTTCTGACAACCTTTATTATGACATTGAAGCTCCATAACGTGAGAAGATGTCCTATGAACATATACTTCTAACTTCATTGTTAAATGAGATAATATGACAAGATTTTAATAAAAAAAAGGGCTGAATAGGGAGCCAAGCTTGCTAACACTCTCTCTACCATGTGAATAAAAATCTAAACTTCTTTTTTCTGGAAAATGAAATAAAATAATGTAGGAGCATTTCTGAAATAACATGATCAAAGGAAGAAACGTACCACCCTACGAATCAATGGCTCCAAAACTGGCTCAAGCAAATGCTGGACTGATTGCAATTTCATCACCTCTTGAACCACACTACCATAGTTTACAAGCAGATTAGCAACGAAACAAAACAAACACTATAAAATGATACATAATATTACATGGATTGTATTACCAATCATCACAAAACATGAATAGGAGGAGTAAGTTTGATAAAGCATGTGCACTTGAGATAACAACTTTAGAGCATCTCTCACTGTGCTAACATATCATTCAGAAATCAGAAGAAAAACCCATAACCCCATTGAACAAAAAAGGCTCATGGAAGTCCACAATAACAAATCGCAACAAAATGAAGTCCATAAAGGGCAAACCACATTCAATTAAGCCAAAACAAATGCCTAATTCAGTTCTCTGATTGGTTTCAACGTTAGCAGAGGATTTTAATCATACAAAATGCCAACAACAACTTTACTGACCATGTCATAAACTCAGTTGAAATATCCACTCTTGTATTCACTTCAGCTTAAGAATTTCAATCATATTAAATACATGCAAATCACATTAACCAAGATTTTCAATTAAACCAGTGAATGAGCAAATTGTTTTTTTCGCATTAACCAAGATTCTCATGTCATAAGGATCAACCAACAACATTCAGTAATTAATTTTTCCTAACAAGAAAAACCCAATTAACTTCTCATTTCTTTTATTTCGTTTCAACATATAGATATCAACAAGCAAAAGAAGAATGAAAATTAAGGTAAGAAAGGAAAGGCATGTACTTTCTCAAGGTTGGAACCCTTCTCCGTTTATCCTGATCAGGACTATGCCCTCCTGAGGGTCGAGCCTTACCATCTTCCTGGGGCCTCTTCTGTGACATTATTACTACTATTAACTCCAACAACAAAAGCACCCCAAAAGACAAGCGGCTTGGATGGTGGGCAACGATGACGATGAGGTTCATTAACAAACACTAAGACAATAACAGCCAAAGAACCCTACATGCAGCACTTAAATTGAAAATGAAACCAGCAGGCAGCAGGAGAAGTATATGCATATATATTTATATATATTATTCTTTCATCAATAATACTAATCGATGAGTAAAATCCAAAACCAGAAAAGAAAAAGAAAACAAAAGGAACCCAACACTTATAACCGTTTTTCCAATCTCATTTTCCTATCTATTGTCAGAATTGGCGGTGTCTGGGATGCTTCTTCGCCGTGAAACTCTTTCACCATCTTTCCTTTTTCTCTCGTTTCTCTTTATCTCTCTTCTTTGAGTTTGACTGCAACGTTTGCTGGGTTTCTGTACCTCAAGGATTTTTGTCTGTGGGACCCGACAAAGCGCGTTTGGACTCCGAAAAACAAAACGAGGGGTTCTCGCTGTAAATGCAATCCTTTTATTATAAAAAATTAAATGATTTTCCTCTAAAAAAAATATAAATTAATTATTAAAAATGATAACCAGATTTAATCAGATTCTATGATTTTTTTAAATAATATATGATATCATAAATTTCTTAAGGTCAATCTAAATTTAAAATCAGTTAAATTTAAGTGAAAATTTTATCAATTAAGTTGGTTCTTCGATTTTTTTAATTAAATTTTTTTTGTTTTTATATTATTTTAATATTTTAAAATAAATTTAAATAAAAATAATTATTTTATTTTATAAAAATTTAAAATATATAAAAAACTTATATATAATTTAATTCAATTCAATTTTTTTTAATTTTTTTCTTTTAATCCATAATTTTATCTAAATTTAATATATATTTAATATTTCAACTTAATTTAAATAAGTATACTTATCCGAACCAAATATCTTAACTTCAAATCGATTTATAATTTTTTTTTAATGTTTTCATCTCTACATATTATATATTGACTTTGGTTAGTACGTTGAATTGGGGGGCCACTAATTTTACTTTGTGGGGTCCACTTAGAAGTCGGTTACATCAGATTTTTCCGATAGTTATCTAATCCAAGTGCCTCATACCCGTCTTTATCATGTAACTCACTTTGGGAATGTCTATCCACGATTTCTTTTGTAGACAGCGACTAAATTGGTGAGTTGGCAAGAAATGAATTAGATATTTTATATCCTATAAATGGAAGTTATTTCTTTTGTTGATACCTATCTTCTGAGGATGAAATGGGGATTTTGAAATTGATAGAACATGAATTAGACATTTTATGACTTTTAGGGCTCAATTGTTATGAAGTTGGCATTTTTAAGTTAATAAGAGATGAATTAAACATTTATGATTTTTAGGACTCAATTGTTAGGTTGTCATTCATTTTAACATTTTTAGTCATATTCAAAATCTAAATTAAAATTCAAAAGGTGATTTATTTGTGACGTATTAATTTCTAATAATTATGTTTAATTATTTTCATATTATTATTATTATTATTATTAATTTAAAATCAAGGAAGTTAGTTAGTATATTACGTAAATAAATAAATAATTAATAAATTAAAGATAAAAAATGATTGTTAAAAAATCTTTCGTTGTTGAAAAAATATTTTCATTTGATAATGAATTAGAAAGTGGTAAGTTGAAATTTTCATTTAATTATAAGTTATTTCAATAGAATGAGCGGGATTCATATTGCTTAAACATATATATATTTATGAATTATATATACTATTAAAATGAATTTGTAAAAAAAATAATATCAAAGTAAACCTCCAACTTAATTGAAATAAAATCAAAATTATGTATTGATTACATGAAATTAAAGTCATAATATTAGATAATATAAATGCATGTTTAAATATTTTTAGCAATGAAGTGTATGTCCCATTTTAATTATATACAAAATTCATGATTGGATTGATGTTTATTGGTCTCATTTTATGAATTCAGTTTAAAAATTAATAAAAAAATAAAAAATATTATAGAATAATACAAAATTAAAGATACACATGTTGATTCACTTTAAAAAAAAAACCCACTTAAAAATAATACACTTGTCTATGCATTTTTTTAATTTAAAAATACAATTTTATTTAGAAATATTATTTAATATTGAATGTGTTAAATTCTAATATAAATTATGATGGAAAAGTCATATATTGTAATAATTTTTAGGTAAGGTTACATGAATTTGCACGATACATGCACATTCTAACCATTTAAAAATTAATGGATTATCATCCTTCTTAAGTCTTAATTAATGACGAAGTGTTGAAGATTATATTATTCATTTAATTAGTCCAAGAAAATCAACATCTAATAAGTAAAAATTATTATTCTAAAAATTGGAAATAAAATTTTTAAATTTCACGAGTAATTTAAAAACATTGTTATATATCTTGTTAATCATTATAAAAATTTCTTTTCTTATAAGAGAAGTATGAACCAAGTAATTAAGTTGAAGTAGAGTTATTGATTAGTCGTGTGAGTTACGCAGGACTATAAAGCTTCAATTCATACATTAGTTGATGTGTGAGTTTCCTTTCTTTTTCGTTTTTTCTTTTTCTAAATCCTTTCCTGTTGGTTCTTCGTACTTTGATAAGCCTTTTGGATGAAAGAATTTTTTTATGATGAAAGACATCATAAAAGTGCTTTAATCTCACTTTTGAAAACATTTATATTCAATCATTTAAAGAAAAAAAATGTACAAATTTATTTATTTTACTTTCTTTTGTATTTCCTTTCTACCAAATTAAAAAATATATTTTCTTTCCATTTTCTTTTGTTATTCTTCTTCTTTCCTTTCAACTAGACATAAGATGGAGGTATCATATGATGGTTTAAAGCCCAAGATTTCAATCGAAAAAAGAAGATTTTTCCAAGTCCAAGAAGTTAAGGGTCAACGTCAAAATCGAAAGACGCTCACATTTCTTCCCATTTCCTCGAACCTTCCTTTGTTCAACCGTTCTAATCCCAACGACGGACACCTCAACGACCAGTATCTTATTCTTTTATTTTGATCATATGCGGACAAATACATAATCAAAATATATATTAATATATATTTTTATATATGCCAAAGGACACCTCAACGATCAACTTCTTCCCATTTTTTTATTTTTTGTTAATTTTTTTTTATGTTTAATAATTTTTTAATAGATTTTATTTTTTAAAGTGGGATTCTCTTTGCATCAAACTTTTTGGTCAAGATTTCTTATACTTAAATTTTAGTCATATATGGATGAACTGAGTGTCACTTTTTTTTTTTTTTTGCTTTCTTTTTTCTTTTTCCTATTTTTATTAAATTTTTTATAGATTTTTTAAGTCGAATCCATTTTAAACAATTTTTTTTATTTTTTTAAGATTTTAAATTTATTTTTAGTGAGACCCATTTGATAGTGTATGCCATAGATTTATTTTTTTCTATTATTTTTTATATATTTAATAAATATTTCTCAAGATTTTAAAGTTCTTTTTTGTCTCGCCGATGCTAAGGGAATGTCATATGTCAAGTTTTTTTTTTCTTTTAATCTTTTTTTTTTATCATTTTTTATTATTTTTTTAAATATTTATATATTTTTACAATATTTTACTTTGAGACAAGTAGAGTAGATATTTGATTATTTTGTTTTTAAATAATATACCATAAGATGGGTCGCATATTAAAAAAAAAATAAGCTCAAGTTAGAAATATATTTAAGGTGATTTGCTTTGATCTATTTCAAGGTATATATAAAATATATATTTTTTATTATTTATTTAATTTTATACATAGATATGTATTATATATTAATAAAGTTATTTTTTATCATAATTATATAAATTAATATTTTTAAACTCAATATGGAGTGTCAATGTGACATCCTCTGTGAGCTATTTTCCTCTTTTTTATTTATTTTTTTATTTTTGGTATTTATTTTGAGTGATAAATTTATGAAAAGCTAAGACCAATTAAGGTATTCGTGTATCATTCCCATTTGTTTTTTCATTTTTAGTTTTTTTTTTATGTTTTTTAATTAGATTAATTTTATAAAACAAAATACGATGAATAGAGATAACAAAACAAAAAAAAAAAAGTTTACATATGACAATGCACGGACATTTTTTCTAGTATCTTTTGAAAATGGTTCAAAAAACATATGTTTTGAAAATTGATAATTGAAAGATGTTACTACTACATGGTATTAATATCTTTTTGAAACATCCACATCTCTTAAATAAGTGGCTACGGATCCTAGAGTTTAAATATCTTTTGAATTTAAAATTTAAATTAAATGTTTAAGCAATTATCTTAAAAAATGATATTCAATAATTTAAAATTTAAATTCTAACACCTACAATTTCTTTTGCTATTTTTCTTATTTCTAAATTTCTACCTTTTTATAAAAAAAAAAAAAAAAACTATAAAAAAGAAGAATAAGCTAAGGTTATACCATTCATATATTTATATGACATTACTGTTTTATTATTCACCAAAAATACAATGATCTTTATGGTTTTTCTCATTTTCTTATTTAATTATTCTCAATATTAAATTACTTAATATTATGTTTATAAGTTCATGGATCTCGAGTTCAATAAAAATGTTCATGGATCTCGAAATGCATGCGCTAAAGGGTAATATAGTAATTTTCTTTTATAACAATAAATGCATGAATTAAGGTATGTTTGGTATCATTTTTAAAATTATTATAATAATTTAATCAGTAAAATAATCTATTATTAAAGTCATTTTATTACTTGTTATGTGAAATTATTTTTTTATTTAATTTTAAATTATATAAAATATTAATATTTTTAACATATCGACATATATTTAAAAAAATTCGAGCCCATTAGACCCAATGGGCAAGGCCCTAAGTAAGGATAATGTCTTGAAAAATATGTTGACATTGAAAAGGCCAACCGCTTGGCTCTCGACAAGTCTAGTTGCATGTTTAAAAATTGTGAATAAAAATAAAATATTACAAAATATCATGGATAAGTAACGAAATTTACTCTTACACCAATCATGGACACTCCAATTATATGTTGAAGTATGTTAGCCAACTTTCAAAAAAATTTTTTTTTTTAATTTGATAGAAGGAAGATTCGAATAAAATTTTTGACTAGATAAATATATATATTTATTATTAAATTAAATACTCGAATGCATTAATTTTTTTAAGAAGTCAATTTTTAAATCTTAATAAAACACAATTCAGAATCAATCTTTTTCCTACTCAAAAATGGTAAATTCAAATTAAATATGCAGTAATTGCTTTCGTTACAGTCCCATCCCTCTACGCCATTTACTTAATTTAGCTATACATGCAAATTAATTGATCGCGTGCTCTATTACATGCCCCTCTACGGGCTTAGACTAACGTACCACTTGCGTTCCACAACATGTTAGATAGGAAATTTTTTTTAAATTTTTACATATTGCCCTTTGTAACTCGTCATAACATCCATCAACAAGGCTCACCAAAAAAGGTTGTCTCGATAAAGATGACACGCCATCAACAAAAAGCTCGCTAAAAGGGGTCGTCTTGAAAAAGATAACAAGTCATCAACAAGGCTTGTCAAGAAATGTCGTCTCGACAAAGACGCACGCCAGACTCGCCAAGAAAAAAGATCTTGCCAACACATATTTAATAGACAAATCCTCGACAATGACAAAGGTATGAGGGCAACCATTTTATAACCCCCGGGGCAATTGTTGTTGAGATTTGTTTTGAATCTCATAATTTTACATCAAAAGTTATAAGAGTTTTGAGTTTATTTTGTATCTCGTGTTGGGAGTTTAGTAAAGGTATAAGAGATTTCACTCTTATAAATAAGATATTTTGATTTTAGTTTGATAATCCTAAATAATTGATACCAAGAGAATAGCTAAGTGAATAAACTGTCAAAATAGTGTAACTGGGTTTTGGGTTAAGTTTTGAGTAAGAAATTTTTAGAGACTTTTCTCATTCTAAAAATCTCAAAATTATAAAGATTTATTTGTTAGTGGATTAGGTTTGGAGTAAATCATTTTGAGTTGGATCGAAACAAATATATTTGTGTGTTCTTATTCTTGATTTGATCTTATTATTTTATTCGTGGGTACCACGTATGCATATTGATTTCCCAACAATTGTTACACTTAACCACCTAGTCAACCTCTATATTCACCAAGTTAGTGCACTTTCAATTGCCATGTCACTATTCGAAAGGGTTGACAACCAGGTTCTTTACTATCACATAGTTCACCTTTTAAGTGTTAATCATCAACCTAGAGCTTTTTGCTTACACGAAGATAGCTCACCTGACATTTTCACTAATGTCCCATTAATGGATCACATCACAATAGTCCAATTTGCCAAGAATTATTAAATGCAACCTACTCCAACCCACATGGATCTTTCTCAAGTTTCACATGAGCTTTTTATAAGCTGTCACCTACTCACGTCATGTCACTACCTTATCCATAAACACTATTATGACTTTATCCCTAAGCTTCCTTAATACTCTCTGTAACTCTTTTTCTTCTTCATTAAAACCCTATCTTCATACACTTTGCTAACTTGAGCACCAAAACATGCCCTAAAGATCAAACTCATCATCCAGCTCACTTTTAGCCAAAATACCTTCAATAGAGTCTAAAACTCATATGCAAAATTTTGTTATAAATTTTACTAGAAAAATGAGAAATTAAGTATATCATAAGTAAAAGTTATAATCTTTTGGCTGAGTATAATTCTATTTTAATGGATATGTCAAATTATATGATGACCAAAGACATAATATAAAC
Source organism: Durio zibethinus (assembly GCF_047325235.1). Classification (NCBI taxonomy): domain Eukaryota; kingdom Viridiplantae; phylum Streptophyta; class Magnoliopsida; order Malvales; family Malvaceae; genus Durio; species Durio zibethinus. The sequence continues at coordinate 22,963,291 of NC_143172.1, forward strand.
GATAAATCAACCCATAGTAAGTTGTAAAGATTTTTATGTATTGCTTAATTTCTTAATGGAGATCAAATTTTGCTTTTAGAGGTGATAATTTTTTTTTTTCAACCTAAAAAATCCGTACAACTCTTTCAGCAGCTTAATTGGAGTTGATTCAAAAACTTAACTATTAAAGCCTTGTATAACTTAAACTTGGTTAAATTGGAACCCTAAAAAAAACTGAACTAAAGATTTGATCCATTTATTACTAGAAGTAATAGAAACCAATTTAAACCTAAGCGATCAACCTTTTTCTTTGGGTACAACTAAGTAATTAACTCAAATTTAGACATGATAATCTAAAATATGGCATGATAATATTATATGAAAAAGACACAAAAGTGATATAGCTTAAAATTATAACAGAATCATATATGATTTTGACAAAAATAAAAAAATATATTTTATATTTTTCGTATAGATACAAATTGTGATATGTAATTTTCATATAAAATACGATATAAATATATGAAATATTAATTTTTTATTACATGAATACACAAATTATCATGTATACTAAAATAGTTTTAAACCCAACTTGAATTGATTTAAAAAGCTAATCATGTGATTTTGAATTAATTCAATATGCTACATCTCTACCTGGGGATAAATACTTTAATTAGTATCTTTCACTACCAATATTATCTTTAGTATCAACAAAAGTTTTTCATCGGTAATTACCAATGAAATATTAACGAAATATAATTATAAAAAAATTTAAGTATAACTGACAAAATATCGACAGATTACCAACGAAATTTACTATGGAATTAATTTCGTTGGTAAAAGTATTACCTACAGATTACAGACAAAAAAATTTCATCAATAAAAAAATTCTAAAATTTTTTTTTTATGGTTGCTAATTACTAATGAATTTCATCGTTAATCCTTCAAAAAATGTCAAAAAATTTAAACCCTCATTCCTAGATTCGAGAAATCACAAATTTGCCCTAAATCAAAATCCTTAAAATCTTTCCCCTATCTTTTCACTCTTTTTCCTCTCTCCCCTTCTCCATTGAGAATCACCCCCTCTCGACTGCCTTTTTCCCATTGCCAACCGTCTAGTCATCCCCCTCTCCACCTTCGATAATAGGCTTGTTGATTTTTTCAATTTATTTATTTATTTGTTAAGTTTATTGTTTAAATTTATGTTATAAATTTGTTGAGATTTGTTAGGTTTTTTTGTTGTATATTTGTTAAGTTTTTTGTTAGGTTCAACTTTTTGTTAAGTATTGTTGAGTTTATTAATTTTTTTTTGGTTTTTTTATTCAATATTGTTTGTTGATTTGTTAAGTATTATTGAGATTTGTTGCATTTTTTGTTATGGATTTATTGACTTTTAGATGTGTAAGATTTAGATCTTCTAATCAAATGAAAAAAAAGTTAATCTTGATTTAAACTTAGTTGAAGATTATTGATTGAAAAGTAAGTTAAATTTACTGAACAGTTGACAATAATGAAAATCAAGTGAAAACCAAGATCGATGTGTCTAATGACACTGAAGAACAAGTTGTCAAGGCTACTCAACCACAAGGAAGGTTGTTGCACTTGTTTCATGTTTGTTTGTTACTCTATTTTTAGTGATGGGAGATCATTATCAATTATTTATGTTATTTGTTCTTGTTTTTACTTTCTTTGGTTCTTAGATATGAGAAAAGAGAGAGATGGAAACTTGTGCATACATATTCTTCAAAGGATTTTGAAGGAATTCTTGTAAGTTTTAAACTTTCATTATGTCTTCATTAAAGTTATTTATTTTGTCAAAAATACTTGTTTGAAGCTATGGCAATCATGTCTTTTTATTTAATATATATTTTAGTATGCAATTTTTTTATTCCCCAATGTCTTTTTCAAGATACAAAATAATTTTATATTACATCAGATCAAACTATGACATGTTTTATGTTTGATTTGAAATGTGTTAATTGGTCACAAATTATTCAAATTTGATATTTTGATAATGCCCAATTTACACACAACAAGATTTTCTTGGTGTAAAAATACATGAGAGCTCTGAGGAAAATGTAAATCTTAAATATTTACATTTTCTTAGGTGTGTTTGTAAGTCAAATTGTTAGTATAATTTATACACTTGATCAATTTGTTAATTGTTTCATATTAGCACAAGAGACAGAAACCATTTTTCCTTCACCATTAAGTCTTTCAACTTTTTGAACAAATACTACATGTCTTTACTTGAGTTAGAAAGGCAAAGACACAAAGCACTTGTGAAGCATAGTGATTCAATAATAAATAGTTCCTATGTTTTTGGTTAAATGCTAAATGATCTTACAACTTCATATGGAAATTGAAATGGTCATTAGACAGTAGTTTTTACGTTTTGTTTGATAGAATTGTCAAACCTTTTTTTTTTTCATAAATATATTTTTCCTTTGTAAATAGTGTTTGATTTGATGCATTTTTAACATTTACTAGTATTTTTGGTTTAAACAATCACTATATATTTACCCATGCATGATTTGTAATAGGCCAAAAGAAGTGAGGAGTCATCATCCATAAATCCTAATGTGAGACAGTAAGTTTTATAATACAATATTTTTCTAGTAAATAATTGTGGCACATTATTGCTTTCATGATTTTGTATGAACTAAAAGCTCTATTTTAAGTTAAATGATCTATATGTCTAAATGTTGGGAGATATTTATGCAGTCCTTTATGTATCTCTTATAAGAATTAATAGTTGCAAAATTTAAACTTGTAGCAGTATAATTGAATAATAATATTCACTTTTACTTTTTCTTTTTTTCTCCCTTTTGCAGATAGTTAAACAAGATTTGAGCCATGGAAATAAATGACTTCAATGTTGATGATAAAGACATGTATATGGGCAATCCTGAGTCAAATATAGTTCATTTACATGATTTAGCCTCATCAAGTGGATAGGGCATTAAAGAAATGTTTAATACCATGTTATATAAAGTTAACTTAGAGTTGTTATTTTATAATGGTCCTGAAGTATTTTATGATAGTCGAAGGGAGTTATGCTATTTACATCGAATTTAAAATTCATAAATAATTTTGTAAAACATTATTATATTCTTTTATAAATAAAAAGTAGTAGTTTGTTTATTTATTTTTTATATTTATATATATTTTCATATTTATGTATTTATTTTAAAAATTAAATTTAAAAAAATTAGAAAAAAATAACAAAATTACAAACAAAATATAATTGAAAAATAAATATTATCAATGGATTTAACTGATGGAATTTTATTAATAAATTTTGTTGACGGATTATTGACTGAATTACCTATAGACACCCCATTTTGTCTAGGGTGTGCATCCAAATTCTTAGTTTTGATTTTGTCGATATTGTTAGGCTTTGAGCCCAATGCATGTTACTTTAATGTGGGCTTTGCCCCAAGAAATATTTTATTTTTATTAATTTGTTTATTCTTTAATAAAAACTAAATGAATAAAAAAAGAAAGAAACGAAAATCAAACAAAATTTTTTTGAAAATCTTATACAATAATCAAGCAAAGAAGAAATTTTGGGATTTTTTCTTGATCTGCATGAAATAAAAAATCAAATAAAAAAAGATCACAGAGCATCAAAGCTAGAGTTTCTGTAAAATTGATTTTACCTAAATTAAAAGGGATTTAAAAATCTTTGAAAATTCTTGATAATTAATGGAAACCTAAAATTTTTGACCAAAAAATCCTTGCAAATTGTTCCAAGGTAGACAAAGAACAAAGAAGGAGAAAAAGATAATATAGAAACTCTTGAAAAAAAAAAGAAGAAAATCATTAAGGAAAAAGATACAATTTTTGGCAATAATTTTTTTTTTTTTGGAATTCTTTACAGAATTTGAATTTGTGGGGATTTATTTTAGTAAGCAACGCAACCCAGTTGCTTAAATAAGTTGGCTTTAGGTATTTTATTTATTTATTATTTATTTAACTATTTTATTTATTTATTTGATTATCTATTATTTTTTAAATATATTTTTATAAAAACATACTTAAGTAAAAGTCTTACCAACTGATTGGAAAGTAATCATTTTTTTTTTAAAATAAGGTTTTACCAACGTATTGAAAAATTTTATAATTTTTTTATTTCCAAAAAAATTAAAAATAAAAAACCTTACCAATATATTAGAGAGCTAATATTTTATTTTCAAAATAAGATTTTACCAACATATTGGAAAGCCATACCATTCCTAAAAAAATAAGTTTAAAATAAATAAAATAATAAAATAATATTTCATATCTTTTTGTATAAAATCCTACCAATAGATTAGATGATATTTTTTATTATAAACCCTGTTTATAGGTATTTATTTTTAAAAACAAAATTAAATTAATCCGACAATAGAACCTCTTAAAAGCATGACAAATAGTCTCATGAAATACTCTTAAGATGAGAAAATATTCTTAAATTATTATAAATATATTAGAGTAATTTAAGAAAAATTTTTAATATTAAATTATTTGGTAAATTTTAAATATATTTTAAAGCTTGAATAATTTGAAATCAGATTGATACTATCTTTTGGATGGGTGCTGTGGGGGTATTGTAGCCTTTCTCATGTATAGTCGTACTCCTAGACTTAAATTTTAGTTTCGTGGACTAGAATATCCTATTTAAATATACCTAATTTAACTTTGAAACTCTTTTTTAAATGGGATAAATTCTGTCAGATGACCAATCACATCTTAACAAGAATATTGGTGATGACTCTTTTAGTTTATATATAGCGGTAAGTCCATAGATTTATACGTTGTAACAGTTTGGTGACTCCTCTGAGAAGATCAAAAGTAAAGTCAGTAAATGATTTCTTGTTATCCAAGCCTAATTTCTTATTTGTATTTTATTTATTTATTTATTCATTCATTTTATATATTTGTCATTTATTTATACATGCATAACATGAACTTTACACCCACATTCTATCCCTTATGAGGGAATAAAGTATCTATGCCTTCATGAAATTTTATGTTTTTGTATGAGGTAGCAAGAAACTTCCACTTAAATTAAACTCTTTCCGCTTGTAGCCTATAAGGAGTGAGGATTGAGATGCTTTACTAGTCTATAATGGATAATGACATAAGGAACAATTTGAAAATCTATAGATTGTCAAACATTTGAACCTAGCATGTAAATAAACCTTAAGAGTTTGAACCTAAATTAAAGCCATGCTTTCATTTGTGATAGAAATTCCTAAATAGGACATATGATGGAAAATTTATTCTATTTGTAATTTTATGTAATGTTTTTATATATCATTTGTATAATAACCCTTTATGTTGTTCTTTGCATTTATATATTATTCTTTGTATATATTATATGTCTACTAACCCCTTTTCTTTTACCATGCATACATTCAAATTATTAAGTTCATCATAAGGAGTAATTATCACAAAATAATTTTTAATAAGGAAAGTCTCAGTTACATCCATGAAAAGCCTAGCAAAGTCTTCTAATGGCTTGAAAAAGGGTGTTTGACTAGTTGAAGCTTGTAAACAAAAGGCTAAAAAGGGAAGTTCAAGCACTTGAATAGGAAGAAAATGAATGAAAGAGTTTGTTCATTGACCTTAACACAACATGGTGATCCATTAATCGAGAACTGACCCAACTTTTGAAAAAAAATGGACAATTGCAAGCAAAGTTACAAGAAAAAGAGGTGGTGCTCTCTAAAGTACAAAAGCACATCTAAAAGTTAAATGAAGTGGTGGTAGAAATTAGAACTTAAATAGAAGTTGTGAATGAAGAATATAAGCAATTAAAAAAGGCATATATAGGAAAACATAATCAGTTGGAGTCTCTACTTGACCAAATCATCGTGGTTGTTTATAAAGCCAAAAACCTGGTAGAAAAGGTTGAAGAATGGAAGATAAAGGTGCTACTAGTAGGAGCACATGGCCAAGAATTGCTAGATTTCCTTAATGAAGGGTAAAACTAGTATTGACAAATTAAAAATTTTTTTTCTCAATAAATTCTAGACATTTCGTGGATGTAATATTGGATTTGGTTAGAAATAACTTTAATTCAATAAAGATTTTTTTTAATAACAATTGTTATGTGATAAATTCTCTTTATTGCATTCATGTATTTTTCGCATTCATTATAAAGCACAAGCTAATGGTTCTTTAAATATCATTTTTAAATTTACACTCTAATTATGGAAAATCAAGGTTCAAGAATAGTTCAATATCAGTATTACACTCGAGTCCAAGCTAGAAAAATGAAATAAGATAATGCAAATCATGTTAAAAATTTAAAAAAGGCCCAAGAGAAGATTAAGGGAGAGCTAAACAAAATCCTTAAGGCATTGGACAAGTTGAATAAAAGAAATGTAGTAAAAGAATATGTTTCACATGATGTTGCTAATCCTCTATATCTTTTGGTTTATGACCCATATCAGGCCTAATCCATTATAAGCTTTCCATCACAATAGTTTGCATTTTTGACAAACTATACTTATTTAAAAAATGCCACCTGCACCTAACAAAGGAAATGTCTAAAGCTACAACAACCTTAGCCTTGTTGAAAAGGCAATTGAACAAGTCTAAGTTCCTAATTTGAAAGTCCCAAAAGAGAAATTGAAAATGAATGAGGCTTTAAAACATTCATAAGTTGACTATAAGATGAACATGCTAAAAAAAAGGTTACGAGCTATTGAAGGGATATATTTTTATAGCTCTATGGATGCTACTGGCTTTTGTTTGGTCTCAAATGTTGTGATTTTTTCAAAATTTAAAGTTTTAGAGTTTGATAAATACAATGATACTATGTATTTGATAACTTATGTTACTATATATTATCAAAAAATGACTACCTACAACAATGATGAAAAGCTATTGATGTATATATTCTAAGATAACCTTACTAGCTTATCTGTAAGGTGGTATATTCAACTAGATCAAACTTGCATCCGCTTTTGGAATGAACTTGCTCATGCATTTATCAACCAATATTGTCACATCATTGACTTGGTTCTCGATTGTCTTTTTTTACAAAGCATGGAGAAAAAGACAATAGAGTCCTTCAAAGAATATGCCTAAAGGTGGAAAAACATAGTTGCTCAAGTCTAGCTACCATTGATCGAAAAAAGACAAGAGTTCTGTTTGTATGTACTTTGAAGTCATTTTATTATGAAAAGATGATAGGGAATGCAACTAAAAATTTTATTGACATGGTAATCTCAAAAGAGATTATTAAAAATACCATTAAAAATGGCAAGCTTTAAGAAAGAGAAGTCAACAATAATAAAAGCGAGGGATGCCAAAAAAAGAAGAAGCTGAAATCCAAGTTGTAAGTTTTAAAAGGTAACAGTTTAGAGGTTATGCTCCATATCCACCATATGTTCATTTTGCTTATTACCCTGCAATCAATAATATTGTACAACTCCCTTACCAACCTCATTACCTAATCATGAATAACATCTTCCCAAAACTTTTATCAACCAACTTTTCAAGAACCTGTATATGGGTTTAGTTTTGTCTGTACACTAGTTTCAAAGCTTAATAATCAAGCGAGTGGTTTGAAAAGATCTAAAGGCAACTAAAAGAGAGCTTACATTATTTTATTCTCATAACATACATTAAGCTATTCCCAGAATTGGTTAAGAATGACTTGATATATCCAATTCTTTTAGAACCATTAAGGCCACCCTATCCCAAATAGTATAATGTTAATGCCATATGTGATTACCATAATAGAAATGTGGGTCACTTAATAGAAACCTATCATGTTTTCAAGCATAAGGTGTAAAGTTTGATCTGAGTAAGCTTAGTAAGCTTCAATGAATTAAGGGAATTGAATTTCAACAAAGGCCTTTTACCTAATCACCCAATGGCATAATTTTGAGAAGATTGATTTGAACTTCTTGTCATTTTAAGATTTTTTTAGAATAATGGACTTCTTTCATGCACTTGAATTTCATTTTATTTTTTATCATTTTAATAAAAGTGACAGATATGATACATTTTCATGACACGCCTTTTTTTGTGTGAATCATCATCATACGCTTTTGTCTTTTTACATATTTTCCTATTTCTTTTCCTAAATTTCAAATAATAAGGTTTAAACAATCATGACAATAATTCAGGATTTGATTTAAAAACATCACTCATGTTGATAAATTGAGATTGTTAATTCATTGGGATTGTTGAATAAACAAAGATAAATTTGGTAAAGAATTTTACTTATTGAAAGATGAAGTTGATACAGAATGCAATCTTTGTTTTGGTCAATGAATATTCTTCATTGAGAATATTCATATTTGAGATGAGAAATTGCTATCTTTTTTCTATTCTTCACTAAAAAAAAAGTAAAATTATCTCTTGCTACCTCATTTGAGCTTATTAAAATTTTCTTTTAAGGAACCTTAACCAAGGACACCTCCACACTTGGGGCATAGTTTGAGAAACTTGAAGAGTTAAGATCCTTAGTGATTTAAGGGGAAAAACCCTTTTGTGCTTAATTTTTTTTTTGAAAAATAATGAAAAATGAAAAAAAAATAAAAAAAGAAAAGAAATTGATGGGGTAAAATATCAAGGTGCTTTATATGAAAAGAAATGATCCTTGATTTGATTACCTTTTAAATAATTTTAGGCCTATTTTATCTATTTCTTTCATAACCCCTTATCCTAGCCTATATTATGTCTTTTAAAAATCTATTTTAATCGAATATGAACACTCGAATTGAAAAATCATGAATTGAACCAAGACAGGTTTGCTATTGGATTATTTGAAAATTTGATCAAAGTGACACTGATGGATAAAGGGAAAAGAGAAATGAAAAGAAAAGATGAGAAAAAATGTGCAAAAAAAAAAAAAAGCAAAAAAAAAAGAGAAAAAAAGAATACCTAAATAGAAAACCTGAAAGGGCAATTTAATTAAAAATAAAGATTTAAAAATTAGTTTCATTTGAAGATCTTAAGAATATGGATGATGATTGGCTCAAAGATTGAGAATATCGATAGAATGTGTTTTTGAGAAAAAATTTTGAGTTAAAGTTTTGAATTATTTAAACAATCATTATTATGAATGTTAATACTCTATTTCCATAGTATTTTACTTTTATTCATCCTTGATTTGTTCTTGACCAGATTTCTTTTAATGAATACTCATTTTTCTTATTTTTTACCAAGTTTGCATGCTCTGAATGAATTGAAAAAATGTATCATATTTGTCATGAATTAGAATGATGATAAATAAATGAATGACAATGTTCATAAAAGATTTTTTCATTCTTTTAAAAGAAATTCAAAATGAAAGAAGTGCAAGAAGCCTAAAAAAATGATTTGAAAAGGGTAAATAAGGTGATCCAATGGTGAATACAATAACAAATTCGTCGATAAAACCTATGAGTTAAGACGAGATAAGAAAAATAATATGGATCAGTTGATAGAATTTTGTTTGAAATGGATACTACTAAAAAGCTAAAAAGGAATAGTAGAGTCTTGAAAACGTTGTTATCACAATTGACATTTCATGGCATTAATGTAGTGACTTTTACATTACATACATTATATTTACATTGTATTTAAATCCTTGATAATTGTATTTGCATCATTATTAGGGCATGCATTTGCATCATGTAGGGAACATTTAAATAATTGTATGACATTTGCATTTACATCATTTAGTGAGACTATAGGTTGTTGATTTGCATCATTTAGAAGGCATTTGCATTATTAGCATGTCATTTATCTTTGTTGAGAGAAATGTTTGACTTTTAATTTCTCAAATGAAAAAAGATTTTTCATGTGGAGATTTTTGGATAAGGAAAACTTTTCAAACTTTTAAAATTATAAAGCTTTTATTTAAAAGAGCTTTTCAAATGAGAATCTTTAAAATTTTGGATGCAAAACCCTAAAATTTTTTTGAATGAGAATCTTTGAATAAGAAACCATAAAGTTTTTGAAAAAGGACCTTTGAAACCTTAGATGTGAATTTTTAAAATTTTTTGAATGAGAATTTTTGGATGGGAATTCCTAAAATTTTTGAATGTGAATATTTGAAATTTTGATGTAAAACCCTAAAATTTTTCAAATGAAAAATTTTTGAATTCTGAACGTGAGCCTTGAAACCTTTGATGTGAATTCGTAAAGTTTTCAAATACGAAAATTTAAATTTTAAATGTGAATCACTAACAAAAATCCTTTAAATGTGAATATTTGAATCTTACATTATAGTTTGTGAATCTTTATAATGACAAAGTTGAATTTATTACAAATCTAAAATTCTTGCGAATCTTAGATTCTTGCAAACCTTAAATTCTTGTGAATCTTAAATTCTTGCAAATCTGAAGTTCTTGCAAACATGAAATTCTTGAAAACTTGAAGCTCTTGTGAACTTGAAGTTATTGTGAATTTGAAGTTCTTATGAAACTTAGATCTTTACGAATATGAAAGTATTACGAATCTTTGAAATCTTGTGAATCGAATTCTTATAAATCTAAAAATTCTTGCAAATCTTTAGATTCTTGTAAAACTGAAAGTCTTGTAAATTTGAAACATTTGCTAAACTTGGAACTTTTACGAATTTGGAACCTCTGAAAAATTGAAATTCTTGTGAATCTAGAACCTCTGTGAAACTTGAAACCTTTACAAATTTAAAACCTCTAAAAATCTAGAAAATCTTGTGAATCTAAAACTTTTACGAATCTGAAACCTTTGAAAATTTGAAAAATCTTGCAAATCTGAAACCTCTGCAAAACTTAAAATTTTTATGAATCTGAAACTTTTATGAAACTTAAAATCTTTGTGAATCTAAAACTTCTGAGAATCTTGAATCATTTACAAATCTTTGAAATTTTTGCGAAACTTGGAATTCTTGCAAAAGTTTATGAACCTTGACTTTTGGTGAATTTTGAAATCATTACCAAGTTTTTACGAATCTTGGAGTACAAAAATTTTTTAATTTTTGTTATGAAACCTTGCAAATTTTTACAATTTGTGGACCCTTGAATTTTCAAATTGTGAATCATTGAATTTCAAGCTAAAATGTTTTTAAACCTGGGTGAATGGATGTCTTTTGACATTTCCTATTTAAAGTTTTTAAAGTTGTTAGCCTCTGTATAAAGAAGCTCATTTCTTACTTTAAAGTTGTTTAGTGTCTATATAAAAAAGCTTATTTCTTATTTTAAAGTTGTTTAGCCTTTATTTAAAAGAGCGCATTTTCTATTTTTAAGTTGTTTTAGCCTCTATATAAAAAAGCCCATTTATTAATTTTAAAGTTGTTTAGCCTTTGTATAGAGAAGCCTATTTCTTATTTTAAAATTATTTAGCCTCTTTATAGAAGAGTCTATTTCTCAATTTAATTTTTTTTGCCTCTGTATAGAGGAGTTTCATTTGTTGAACCTCTGTTTAGAGAAGTTGTCAAAGTTTTTAAGCTTTTATGCCTCTACTTAGAGGAACTCTTTAAAAATTTTTGAAAATCACATTCTTTTAAAATTGCTTGAGTTGAACCGAACTCAATAGTTGTCTATGTCTTTATATCATTTCTGTTTCATAGGAATGTGTAAAGAGGGATAATTATAGACATCCCATTTTGTCTGGGGTGTGCATTCAAGTTTTCGATTTGATTTCGTTGAGATTATTGGGCTTTGAGTCCAATGCATGTTACTTTGATGTGGGTTTTGCCTTAAGATATATTTTATTTTTATTTTTATTTGTTTGTTTATTCTTTAATAAAAATCAAATAAATAAAAAAAAGAAAGAAAAGAAAAGAAAATCAAATAGAATTTTTTGGCAATCCTGTACAAAAATTGGGTAAAGAGGAATTTTTGAGATTTTTTCTTAACCTGCATGATATAGGAAATCAAATAAAAAAGGATCAAAGAGCTTCAAAGCAAGGGTTTCTATTAAATTAATTTTACCTAAATTAAAGGATTTAAAAAATCTTTTTCACGCATTAACCGTACTCTTGGATCTAAATTTTAGTTTCGTAGATTATAATCTACTATTTAAAAATACCTAAGTTAATCTTAAGACTCCTTTTTAAATGGGATGAATTCTGTCAAATAATTAATCATACCTTAACAAAAAAGATTGATAATGACTCATTTAATATATGTCTAGTAGTAAGTCCGCGAATCTATACGTTATGATATTACCGACAGAATTATTATCGACATAATTTACCGACAAAAAATTTTATTAATAATTATCAATGAATTTTATCTATTACCGATAGATTACTATTATCGACTTGTCTAACAACAATGAAAATTTTCATCAATAAATTTTGTCGATAATACTATTATTGATAAAAATCATACTATTACTGACGTAAAATTTCATCGGTAAAAATTATTTTTTTATAATATTTTTATCCTAAAACTATATTTGATAAAAATAAATAATAAATAATAACTCATAAGGCAAGATCCAACTTATAAATAAATATGGTTTAAGTAAGAGCTTAGAAGCCACTTATTTTCTTGGCTAAATTTTTATCACAATAGTGGATTTTTCAATCAATTTATAGACGAGTTTATTTACTACAAAAGCAAAATTCAGGTTTTAACTTTAAAAAATTTAAAATTTTTAGATTATATGAGAAACAAATATAAACTTTTAGACAAAATTATAAATTAAATTTTTTTCAAAAAGTGCTAATTTTACTAAAATTTTTTTATATTCTCACTTGACTCTTCAATAATTTATAAAATTTTATGAAGGATTATATTATTCCAATTTTTTTCTATTCTCTCCAATTTTTCTTTTGATTTCATTTGTTTTTAAGTATAATTAAAAATATCTTTTTGTTTTATTTATTTTGGGTAAAAACTTGTGATTTAATTTAGTAAACTTTTTTTTGCGAAAGCATTTAGTAAAATTGACTATTTTATTTTTTTATTAAAATATACAAAATAAAATAATTTCTAATATTATACAACATTACTGTATAAAATTTATCAAAATTTATTTTAATTTTTCTTTACAACTTTTTAAAAACAACTCTGCTCCAACAACATTTCTTATAAAAACTCTTAAGGGACCTATCACACCTATACATGCAAATATGAGTTTATTTTTATTTTTTGAAGTTTGAAAAATCAACATGGTGGAAGGCAAGAGATAGGTGTTAGTTAACTCAGGTAGGTCCATTCGGTCCAAAGCTATCCTTATGGGCCTGATTTATTAACAAACCTATCCTATGCAAATTTAACATCGTTTATACCATGAAAATAAATGGGTAATGTACTATTTTATATTTTTATTACCAAAAAAAGTTCGTGCAAGTAATATGTTCAAAATAATATAATGGCAATAGACGTGTTAATTCTAATCTGAAGCCAAAAATCTATTCAACTTACCCAATTCAAAATGCAACCCAATTTAATCATAAAAAAATTTATAAAATTTTCAACTCGAAATCAAAATTAATCATAAAAACTTTTATAAAATTTTTAATTCAAACTCAAAATTACCTAATTCAAAATAACCCTAATCCAAAACAACTTAAAAAAAAGGTAAATTATTCTAATTTAAAATTAACTCAAAATTTTAAAATCTAAAATAACTCAATCTAAATCTATCTAAATCCAAATCACCGGATCAATTGACAAGTCTAATAGTATATTATGAAAGAATATCATATACAATTATTATAATATAATTAATCAATTATAATTTAATATTATGTAAGATCCTTAAAAAATTATGTAAAACCAACACTTTTAAGTGATGATCTTTTATATAATATTTTATTGTAATTAATTAATTATAGAATTACAATAATATAATTAATTATAAAATTATAATAAAAAATTATAGATGATATTCTCCTAAATATTACTCACTAAAAAAAATCTCTTTGTAAACCATAGTGATTAGATTTTTTTGAACAAGATAAAAAATTTTATTTATAGCAACTTAGATAATGTTTGGTATATTAAATTATGATAAGATAAAATAATATTATGAATAAAATTAAGTTACATAATATCATCTTATCTTATATTTGATATATATATATATATAAATTAAAATAAAATAATTTATTTACTAATCAAAATTATCTTTTTTTAAAATTTATACAATTTAAATAATTAATGTAATATTTAAAAATATAATAAAATATGTAAACTTAATCATATGAATTAAAAATAATCTGTCTTCATTTTTAAAAAATTGAATCAAATGATATTTCTCTTTATAATCCTATGCTTAAATATAAACTAATTATAGTACTATCTAATCCATCATCCATCAAACACATCTTTACTATTTTCGGTAAGAGTTTCAGTTTCCAATTAACCAAATGTGCAAAACCAATTTTAACACCGATACTTAGTATTGCTGTTTGTTAATCCCTGATTGCTTATGCATACACTTAAATTCTGTTTGGTTGATTTTTTTCTATTTAATATTTTTCATAAAAAAAGAAAAAAAAAAACGTATCAACTAAATGAAACTTGACTCATTATTTGATATACGGACAGATACATTGGCCGAACCAAAACATACATATTACACAAACGAACAATTTTTTTCCCTTAAAGCTGAATCACATTTTAGGCCCAGAAATATTAGGTCGCTGTAGGCAAGAAGCTAAGGGCACTTGGTGACATTTCCATGGGTGGTCATGCCAGTGTAGCATGTCCCACAGACCTCCCTGTTCCCTGAAGTCCCTGGTGGCACGCACTTGCACCTCATGCAGCAAGTCCCACACGCCCTGTTACATCTGTTTGGCCTTGAGTGCAGGCTGCATCTTTGCTTACACAATCCTCCACAATCTGCAGCCAACCGCACACAAATTATAAGATTGAATAAACAAAAAAATTTAGTACTACTAATCTTAGTTTCCCAGCTTGTTGACTGCCACTTATAACTGATTCCATGACATTCTTGGATTGGTACATCTAAAACAGTTTTTTTTGGGCTTTAGCTTGTCATACATGAAAAATGTATCGTCAGAACGAGAACGGTTAGTCAGAAAATCTGAGAAATAATTATACCCACCAATCTCTTGCATGAGCCTTCTGTTTCCACCTCTGACAAGCAAGGAAGCCTCCTGTAAGAGGTTTAAAACAAGAACATTTTCACTGAAAATACAGAAACAAGAAAGAAAAGAAGAAAAAATTTGTGAACATTTTCTCTGGTCTGTTACATATACCTCATCAATGGTGGTTATATCTTGTTCCGTCTTGACATTAGATGAAACCTACATTGAAGATGAAACCAAACTTCAAAACGAAAACCCAACATCTGAAACTTAACTGTAAGAAATCGATGCTTACCTCTGCAAGGCAGAGTAGAAGAACAGAAAATGCAAGAAGCACGCGGACTGCCATGACTGCCACTGTATTTTGTTTAATATAATCTTGGTACAAAGTTGCCTGAACATGGCATTGAACTTTATAGCGGTGTAGTTAGTGTGAGTTTACTTAACTGGGCACCAACTTTATTGTTATTACGACAGGACTTGTCATGTTGGGCTACCTTGGTCTTTGGATATCCAAGAACATAGAATAGTTAAGGCAACGTGAGAAATGGAGTTGGAAATATTTAAAGCCTCAAAGCTGACATGCTTGTCTAACCTGGAATAGTAGTGGTTGATACTGACTTGTTTGATAAACATTACTGCTACTCTTACATTATTATATCATGAATTTATGATTCATTAAATTTTGGATAAAACATATCACTAAGTCTTTTTTAATTATGATTATTATTTTAAAATGGTGATTTAATTATTAAATTTTTTATTTAATCATTAAAATTTAAGTAAATATTTTTTATTACCAAAATATTAATTTTTAACATATTGACGTGATTATCAAATACATTTAGTATTATCATGTTTATAATTCCATATTATTTATTAGATGATGAGATAATATTATATGATATTTAATAATTAATATAATATTATCATTATAATATATCATTAAAAATTATAATAAGATAAAAAACATTTATTAAAAATTTAATAACTAAATAATTATTTTAAAAATGCAATTATAATTAAATAATCAATTATATATTTTACCCTTTAATTGCTTTCATCATCAAAACATGGGTAGGAGGTAGGAGAAAAATATCTCCATAACTCTCATTTTCAAGCAAGGGAAGGAGCCGAATATATGTGTTAACCAAACAAAGCGCAGAGCAAATCGAGTTGGGTGTTATTATTGCAGACAGCTGTTTATGTTCTGTACTCCAACAAACATCATCTAAGTACTTTATGTAGTTTACATGAATGAATCCAGTAATAATATCTCACGTCATTGTCTGAGGAATCGGAGGACAGCTTCGCTTTGGCTTTAGCAGTGGACCCCTAACCAGCTGTCTACTACACTATTAACGAAACGGCTTCATCTTCTCATACAACTGGCGTGCATCGTTTTGGGGTAAGGGGCTAAGGCTAACAAATTACAGCCTCGGGTATTGATTGAGTTTAAATTAATATAATATTAAATTTAAATTTAATTAAATTTTATATTTAAATTTAAATTTAATTTAATATAAAATTTAAATTATTTAAATTTATTTAATTAAATTTGATTAATATATAAAAATAAATTTAATTTTTATATTTAATAAAAATTTAATTATTTATGTTTAAATTTAAATTTAAAATATTTTATCAATTAAAATATTTAAAATATATTAAAATATAAAAATTTAATTAAATTCGTAAGTTATTAAAATTGAGTATAAAAATATTTAAATTTGATTCGATTAATAAATCAAATTATTCGAACTTACACTCGATTTGATAATTTAATAAAATTTAAAATTTATTCTAACTTAATTCGAATAAATTATAAATATTAATGTATGATTTACATTTTTAAATTTGACACATATTAATTGAGATTAGCCTAAGTTTTGAGTTCTTTCTTTTTTATCTTTTATTTAGGTGACGTGTCCAATTCCGTCCAGTTTTTTTAATTAAAATTAGTATAAATGATTTGAATGAACGTTAAATTTAAAAGAAAGTATGCTTTAAATAATAATTTTAGAAAAAAAAAATTTGTTTTTAAGTTTACAAAGTGAGAATTATTTTTTACAAAAAATATTTTGTGTGATTTATTTTATTTGTGTCAATTTTATTTGATCCAATCACAAAAGTGAACTGTTTTAATATCAATCTTAAGTTGAGTTTTTTTTTTTTTTTATAATATGTATTATTAAAGTTTTAAAAATATTTGATAAATATAGCATTATTCTTAAATCGCTAAATTTTTATCACTTTAACAAGCTGAAAAAGAAAGTGATTGAAATTTAGGTATTTAAAAAAATACTAATAAAAAAAATTACATTTACAATTATCAATTAAAGCCCAATAAACCCCGTGATTCAAAAAACCGAAGGACTTACAAAACTGTCTAAAAAACGCTGACTGTCAATAGAAAAAGTGTTGAAAGATACTTTTAATTTATAATTTAATAGATTTTTAATGTACATATATAATCTTAGAACAAATATTTCAAATTTGAGAATTTTTATTTATTCAATACATTAAAAATCATCACATCAAAAATATGTAGATTTTTAATGTACATATATAGTCTTTTACATGGTGAAAAAATGTTCCTTTATGTAAGAGAATGAAAAGCAAACTTCAATAATTACTTCACCATAGCATTCACACGTGCAATGCCGCTACATAAACAAACAATCAAGCAATACTTTTGAGAAAATCATATTTTTCCAAAAGTAAGATAGAAGTAACCAAAAGTTTCTAATTTGAGACATCACCGACACGCTATGTTAAATTTTAATTCTAATAATTAAAATTAAAATATTATAATTTTAAATATAAACAAACATGCGATGAATTGATAATATTAAAGAGACACACATTAATTATTATGTGATATTAATTTTGTTGATATGATAAAATTTATTATTTAATTATTTAGATAGTGATTTTTTATGATGTAAATTTTTGTAACCTAAATGGACCAGATAGTGAAATTTTCTTTTATTTTTGCTTTCTTCCTAATTTTAATTTTATTTTTCTTCTTATTTTTTTTCTCTAAGTCTCACCTTTAGGCTTTAACAATTAACACTAAAGAACAACCATCCATCACCATTGTCTAACTCCATAATCTAGCATCCAACCTCCATTTACCGTCGTCACCCAACTCCAAATAATTTTAAGTTATAATCACTTCTAAATTTCTTTACCTCGTATTTGTTATCATATTCATGCAATAGTTCCCCTTATCTCTAGTAACGGCCTTTCTTTTTTGTACAAAATTCAAAAGAAAAATAAAAATAAAAATTCGTAACAAAGCCATGCTCTTTCTAGTTGTTTGTTTTTTGATTTGTAACGAGAAACCCAAAATTTAAAACTTTCTTTTCCTTCATTTTATGGTTTTCTTAGTTTTTTGTTCTTCTTTCTTTGATCTGATTTAATGGAGATTTCTAAATCTTGACTTGGGTCAAAGATTGTCAAATCAATTATCCAAATTGAGAGCTCCATAACTAAATTAATTCAACTCTAGATCAAAGCTTGTGTAATTGGATCCTTTTACCTATGAAACTTAAAACCAAACTATTATTTCAATTGATGTATCTTAGATCAATTTTCATTTGGGTTTTGTCGGATTTGGACCCGTTAAACTCTCTGTATTGTTGGTTTTTTTATGGGTAAACTTCATAAATATATATATATATATATATGTATGGTTAAAGGTAAATTGAAAGTGCCTAAAAAATTTTACACATAATCATCCTTCATTATTTTTTTTCCACCATATAAGTGAACTCAAATGTATTTTCTATAATCTACAAAAAATTAAAGATTGAATAGTAAAAAATTATGTTATTGTGGTGAGAATCACCAATAAAAATTTCTTCAACAAGTGGCAATTGTGGATAAAAATTACATGGTTGTGAAAAATTTGAGGTTAGATTTCATTAATTGTTGATATAATTTCTAGGTAAGAAAAAAGTTTAATATTTGGGGTTTTGTATTTATAGAGAGTACAAAAATATGAATTTTTTTTCAATAGGTTGATAAGATGCCATATAAGTGTTGTAAGAAATAGATGCTAAAATTGAAAGAAATAACGATAAAAATGATAAATGAGATTTCAAAATCAATTATAAGGAAACAACAATTAATTGAAAATTTGACAATATGTTAGTTAGAAAGTTGTTATTGCAACAATTGCTAGTCGAAGTAGAAAAGATAAATCTAAAATTGAATGAAGAACTTGTTGAAACTCGAAATAATGAACAAGAAATTCAGAATGAATTATTGGAATCTTATGTAAGAGAGTTACAATAAAGCACCGTTTATTCATATTTGACCTAAGAAAAGGTTATTTGCTTTATTTGTGGTAATGTTATGATATTGTTGATTTTGATTTTGTGTGATCCTTTTGGTAGAAAAAGCTTAAGAAATAATTTTCTTGAGTTAATGAATTAATGTTAGTAGTTTATTATGAATTTGTTATGGGCAAAAAACATGGTATTTTTTAGTTGTAGGGAATATTGTAATGGTTATTAAGATGTAATGTGTAATAGTATTAAGTGTTTGATGAAATGTCTATGTGAATTTGTTATAGTAACTATTGAATGAATGTTTGTTTGCCTTTTGTGAAACAAGCCTTGTAGTGGCATTTCTTTCTAAAATTTTTGTCTTGCAAATTAGCATTGTACTACTTTAAACCAAGTTGGTAAAATTTTAAAGGTACTGAAGAACAAAATTGTAAGAATTAACACATCCATTTATAAAAAGTACAATCCAAAATACAACCTTAAAAGTTAACATTCTTAATGAACAAAATAAGGCCATCAACTATTTTGAACAAAATTAGACTATTAGTTTATAAGATCATTACCAAAATGCACAGTTTTTGACCAAATAACAAAATAAAAGGCCCATATATATCAGTTTATAAGACCAATAAGTCAAATAACATATATAAGTTCAATGCATCAACCTAGAATAACATGTATGAGTTATTTTCGAATTGCATCCAAACACCTTAGCTACTAGTTGCTTGACTACTAGCTGCATAGGTGTTGGTTGCTTGGTTACAAGCATTATGATTATTAGATATTTAATAAATAGCAACTTGACTAACAAGTGCATACTAACCAACATAAATTAAAGTATTACTTTGACCCCTTTCTCTAATTGAAGCAACTTTGGCCTTAGATCACCTCTTTTTTGCTAACATTTCCAACATTTCTTTACCCAATATTTTTTGTAGATTCAAAACCTCTACCTTTACAACCAATGTCATATGTTCTACCTCTACTGTCAGTACCAAAAGCTCTTTCTTTTCTAATAGGAAATTCTCTTGAACTTGTCCCAAAATCTCTTACTAAACTAATAGCTCTTCATCTTGAACTTTTTTTAGAATCCCTTCCTCTAGTAGTACTTAATTGTAACTCAATTCCAATAACAACAATTTTCTTTTGGAATGCATCATTTGTCTTTTGAAAAACTTGTCAAATACACCTCATTCATGTTAAATTTAATGTATGAAAATTAATTTAATTGAAAATGACCTAATTATCTAAAGATTGGTAAACTGAGGAGGAACTGTCTTTAATCCCTTCAATCTTATCGTTCTTTGCCATAAAATCTCTTTTACCATTGATACCTTACAACACCTAACATTGTGCCTAACCTGACCACAGTTGCCACGTCTAATTGACTTGTTCTTTCATTACATTTTGTATGGTTCATTAAGTGCTTTTTTTCTTAACTTTCTTGATCTGCTTGGTGATTTATATTTTATTAGAGAGGCTAGAGTAGAGTTACTACTTGTAGTCCATTCATGTTTTCCTAGAATACGGTTAATAATGGTATCATATATAGCCATGTCTCTTTAGAATAGTAAGAATGAACACAAAATTCTAGTTTTTTTTATTATTGTAAAAAATAAAAAAATACTTATAAGGGATTTCAATCAAAATCTTAAACCTACAAGTATAACTCTATTTAGCTAAGTTCATAATATGAGAGGTTATGCCATATTAAACTTTATAATTCAGCCTATTAATAAAAACAAAAAGGAAATAAAAATAATTTATTTTAATCTTCTTAAGCTTGTCTTGAATATTTGGACATATAGGCCCATTATAAGACCTCATACCAACATTTTTAGAATGGAACATTTTTATCAATCTTTTCCTTATCCATTATTCATTTTAACATGCTAAGGATAGAAAAACCCATACCTTTCAATGTATAAGCATTGAAAGATTCACTAAGATTATTAACCACTAAATGAATCTTTGTTCTTAATATAAAATGAGACATTGCCTAAGCTTTTAAATTTAATTTGCTCACCTAAGCATTTACTGCCCTTATTCTGTCAAGTCCTTTTAGCACCAATATAGCTTTGTCTCATTTTCCATTAACTACATGCTTGTTACCTTTCAAAGAGTATTTTTATACTCCTTTCTACTGAGGTATGCTTTGAAGTTTGAATACAAATATTTCAAATAAAATCTATACCTAACTTGAAGATACACTTTTTCAAATGTTTAATTTAAACCCTATAAAAATACAAAAAGATATAAAATATATATAGGATATAAATTACCCAAAATATAGTAACTAAATACAGTAATATTGATATTTTTTGTTGGTTAGATATAAAACTCTAATTCTAGTTCAGTCAAGCCTTTTGAACATTAACATAACTTCTTTCATTTTTTCACTGACCTCATATTTTGCTTCAAAAAGCTTTTTTATACTCTTTTTCCTTAAGTTATGCTTTGAAATTTGTGTACAAATACCTCAAACATAACTTATGCTTAACTTAAGAGGTACACTTCTTCAAATGTTTAGTCTAAACTTAAAAAAATAAAAAAATAAAAATATATAAAAGATATAACATACCAAAAATATAGCAAATAAATACATTAACAATTGATATCTTTTATTGGTGAGATATAAAACTCCAGTCCTAGTTCAGTGAGATTCTCAAGTTCTTAATGTAGTAAATTCATAAACCATAAATAGATTTTTTATTTTTTTATTTAACAATTACATAACGAAGTGGAAAAATGTTGTCTTTCTTATTTCTAGCAACAACACTTAATAACTATCCTCCAAAATGGCCTTTTAAGTAACAACCATCCAATCCTATTAACCTTCTATATCCAATCATGAATCGTTTCTTATATAAATTAAACATGATGAATATCTTTTTAATCCTAAGAATAAAATATCTAGGAACACTAATATCTGCATCAAAATACTAACTTTTCATTTTCATCAATACAGAGCTATAAGGTTTATCTTTTGAACCAGTCAAATTAATCAAACAACTTGGCATACCTAACTTGTAATGCCATTTCATCATTTCTTTAGTTTTTTTCTAGCTCTATATACTTAAAGGATATTGATTTCAACATTCAATTCTCTGGAAATCTTTCTTATTATTTTTTTAGTTTTTCAATTAGGTTTATTGTTCAAATCATTAAAAAACTTCTTAATCAAATAACGTATAATGACTTGGTGAATTTTGAACTCTTTTGAACAACAGTGCTTTGGATGAAAAATCTTTATTTGAAAGATGCGATTCTTATTTAAGTTAAATGCATATATTCTCCATCTACTGTTCTTAACACAAGTAGCACTAATTTTATCTCTATCATTCATTTATAACTTATAGTCATAATCTTTACTAACATAGTACCCTTTCAATGCCTTTCTATAAATAGTGCCATTAATAAATTCCAATCCAACCTTTAAATGTGGATTCTTCATGTCAACCTCTTTTTTTAACATTAGGCAATGGTTTACCTTTTTATCAAATTCATGAACACTATGTAAGTCACCATCACTTATCATTTTATCCTTCTCTAAAATAACGTTTTCAATTAAAGGGTTTGAACTAGGTTGTCTAGTTTGAAGTCTTTCTCTTTTTTCTAAAACCATAAATTTTATTATCCTCAAATATATCATTAGGCTCTATAAATTTTTCATTAAACTAACTAGGATCACTATTAGAATAACCATCACTATCATATTCACTACTTATATGATAATCACTATCATCCTTATCATAATTTTTCTTATCCCCTTTTTCATTATTTTTAGCATATTTACCAACATTTCTAGCATCATTTTAGCTTCACTTACACCATTGTCTTTAACCAAATTAGCAATACCATTATCAACCTCATTTGCACCGTTTTTTTCTGTCAAATTAACAGTATTATCTTCAGTTACAAGTTCTTGAGTAAGCTGGCCTATTTCTACCTTTTTTTCATTTTCAATTAGTGTACATGAATGAACAACAAGAAAAAGAAGCTCACATATTAAACATATATTGGAATGGTTCTTTTTATTTTGATGACATAGAAATATATATTCAATATGGATATTTGAATGAATTCATTTCAACCTTTTATCAAATGATAGCCCAAGAATACAATAAAACATGTCACTTATTGTCTCGCACCCCATTTCATAGCCTAATCTTACAATTGAAAAAAATGATAACTTATCTAGAGGATAATTATCCACCCATGCTCATCACTTTATACCCAAACCTTGTTAAAAATATGCATAAATGACCCATCACGATAAAACTCAATAGTTTGGCCAGCATTCCACATTTGTAGCAAAATGAGAATTTTATTTTTTTTTAAGTGAAATTATGATTTTTTTTTTCATCATGCTAATAACATTTTGAACTTGACAACTTCAAAACTTCAAAAACCTTAAATTAATTATGATATACAGTCAAATATAAAAAATCTCCAAATGTTTTTAAAACTTGTTAACCATAACAATTATTTTACAATCAATCTCAACAAAATTAATAAGAGAATTATATGCACCTTGTTTAATTGTGTAAATCCAATGAAACATCTTTAAGCATGCCCAAATTTCAATTCAATCGTTAGCCTTCCACCAATTTAGCATAAATCCAACCTAAGTCTTGATTCGAATCACTAGCTTAAATACTTACTCATCATAATAATCGAATAATTTTTATAATTGATTATTAAAAGAAAAGTTTTGATAGAAGAAGATTAGATTAAACTAAGTTTTATTCTTTTTTTTTTTGTTACATATTTGGCTACTTTTATATCAATTCGTGGCTTGTGTTATACGAATATTAATTTGGTTGTTTTACTTCCAATAGTGTTCAATGGGTGATAACAAAATAATGTCATATAGTTGTTGTGTGTCATATTTTAAACCTTATGGATACTTTCAATCCACCCTTAACCATAGGGTATATTTTTTAAGCTTGTTTTGCTTCCTCATTTGTCAACGATGATGTTATGTTTTTTGGTTTTTATTAGGTTTTTGGGTTTCAATTTTTAACGAAGGCCTTTTCAATTATTGATTGTGTATTTTTTTATTGTTGTTCTGTATTTATTAGTAAGATTTTTTTATTGATTGAATTTGAAATGTAGATTTTAGTTGTGATTGTGTTGGGCTTAGTTATCTTGACTAATGAAATTTGAGTTTGGACTTTGAATTTTTAAGAAAGTGTTTGGTTTATGGAAACAAAGGTGTTTTCCATTTTCAATTTCATAAAAATGAAAAACAAGTTTAAAAACTTGTTTAGTTGAAAAAATTAAAAAATATTTTTAAAAAATGAAAATGAAAATAGGCCTAAATTAGAAAACAAAAAATAAAGCTGTTTTGATTGTTTTTAATGAAAACAATTTGAAGGAAATGGAAAAGTTGAAAACACGAAAGGTTTAAAATTTTTGTTTTATTTTGAGACAAATACCTAAAAAGTCCAGGTTCGAACCATTAGATCTTCAAAATAATAAATACCTTTACAGCCATAAAAACCAAGGACACTTTGGCTGCAAAAGACTTTGTTATAGACTTCTTCTTTTTCTCTCTAAAACAAACCCAGAAGTTTGAACTTCATTTTCAGGTATTCTTTTCCTATAAACCATGATCTTTTTTTTTTATTTGCATTATGTTAATATCATTGTTTATTGGGTTTTAACTATTTTGCTTTTACATTGCACCATTGTTTTAAATCTTTTTGGTTCTTTGACTAATTGGTACTTTTTTCTTTCTTTATTTTGATGATTAAATACATAGGCTTTGCTGGTTCATTCTCAGATGTGGATTAAATTGAAATTCTTTTATGCTTTTTTTTTCATTATATTAGGTTTATCCTTATCCTATATCTAGCAAGCAATAGAAAAAAAAATAGGAATAAACGATGGAAAAAGAAAAGGCTTATTATTGGATTGCATCGACCAATTTTTGTGAAAATTTTTTAGCATAGATTTCTAGTCTTAGTTTTATCTGATGCCTTCTTTGGCAAAAAGAATAGAAGATTGAACATCTTTTAATAGTAACTGAAAGTATAATACTTATGGCCAATGACACACTATGACATTGCTTAAGAAGGTCTTAGGTTCTGTCTAACCTCTTTGTGTGTTGCTTCTTCAATTTTTCAATTATTTTTTATAATTTTAAATTGAATTTTGTTTCCCTTTAGATGTATTATAGTAACGCTATTAGCCAAATTTAGGGACTAGTAATTTAATTGTATTTGTAAACTGTACTGGCTATCTAAAAATGTGTTGTATATGTTTTAAAGATCTCTAATTAATATTATTTCCCTCAATATAATTGATCTTTATGCATAAAGATATAATGGTTTTTCTCATCTTATTATAAAGGAACATTTGTTGTTGGATTTATAGATTGAGTAAACTGCCTTTGAATATGGTAGATTAAATATGAGATGGAATGAGTTTGGGATCTTTGTCTTGAGGGCATAAATTGAAACTTAGTGATTAAGAAGGATTAACAATTGCTTTCAAAATAATTTAATATAAAAAAAGATTATAGATTTTTGTTTGGACCATGGATAATGTTATAACGATAATGGAAAAGATTTTGCCATTGTGATAATAGGTTTAATACAATCAAAATCAAATAGTAGCACAACTCTATAATAATTAAAGGTTTGAAAGTGCACTTGTGGGTTGAAATCATATATAGTAATGTACATTATATATTTCATTCATAGTAAATAATAATAATAATAATAATAATAATATATAGCTAGTAATTACATTGTTAGGAATCTTCTGTGACAATCTTTTCTGTTGCTTAACAAATATTTAAGAGCAAAATATATTGAAATCCATAGTAAGGACCACAATTTAAATTTGTACACATTTATTTTAGATAAAGGTTTAGAAAATAGCTTGTCTTATTTGGAGAAACATTGTCTTTTTGGATATTAACTTTGGTGTAGAGTTTATCCTATCTATAATCTGCTTATTTTAGAGATTTGTGAAGCTTATATAGTACACTATTAAGGATACAATTTGATGATTAATATTTGTAACCTTAAAAAAACTGTTAAGAGACATGGTATTTCCTTAGTTCTAAGGATTGAAGTTACCAATTACAAAAAAGGCTCTGTCACGTTACATCCCTTTTTTAAAAAAGGCATTTCAATAAATCTCTTTTTTTATATTTCCTTTATTTGTTACAATTTATTCCCTTTAGTTTTATTAATTCATTTAAGTTTGGAGTTACTTATGTTTTACAAAATTTAATTGCTTTATTGATGATTGATTTGTATTACAAATAGTATTTAAATAGGAGGAAAGGGTAAAGATGTTGATGATGCGAAAGATTGGCTTAAAGTAAGGGAGGCATCATTTATTCATCTCTTAATTTAAAAAGTAAGAGAAGGAAAGTTGCAATCATTTACGTTTAAGAAAGAAGTATGATAAGAAATAAATAATGAGTTGCATGATACAACTGGAGTAAATTATGGAATTGAAATATTGAAGGATTAAGTTCAATCGATTACATACAAAGTATCATCATTTTTCTAAATTAATTAGATGACATATTGGAGTTAAATGAGATGTAGCATCCAATACTATTAATGTAACACAACAAGTTTGGGAAAATTTTTTTAAGGTATAACTAATTTATATTTTCCTTTTATCTTATAGATTATAATATATATGTAATTATCTTATACATTGCTTTTTTATGGCATAGAAAAATAAAGATTTCAAAAAATTCAAAAAACAAGATTGTGTAGATTATGAATTACTTGGTGAAATATTCAACAAAACAACTACAACTAGAAAACTTCAACAATTATCCATTAAAGAACCATTATCTCCCATTAAAAAAAGGTGCTTGGAAGAAGAATTTTTATTTGGTACCATGCATATTGATTTTGGTGACAACAATTCAGAAGGTGAAGAGGATCAAAAAAGTAAATGCGTAATATTCATTTAATTCCTGGTGAGCATCGATCTAGTAAGGTGAATAAAATGGATAAAATGAATTTATTTTTGGAAAAGTGGGCTACTACATTGAGTGCAAAAGAAGAAGTTGATAACACAAAAACTAAAAGATACAAATAATCTACTAGTGGTGAAAGTACCACTTCTATTTTTTTTTCTTATCCTTATTCAGTAAGTATATGCATAGGTTTTTTGGAAAAAATGGAAGTTATTTCTTCATGTTCTTATAATAAAGCAATAAAAAAATTCACATTAGTAGAATGGAGATAAATTTTTGTTGAAATGTTTGACGTGAAGTGAAAAGATTGGGTCGATTGTCTTGCTTAATCTTAGTTTTTTTTTTTTATTTATCAATAATTGACTTCTATTTTTACGTTATATAATAATATTCTAACATTTAAATGTGGAATGTACGAAGTATGTAATAATCTTTTATTATTATATTATGAAATTTATGGTTATTGAATGACTAATAAATATTTTTTTACTTTGTTATAGTAACTAAAATTGTTATAGCAAGTATAATGCATTAATAGAACATTGATATTCAATATTTATGCAGGTAATTACAATGAGTACTAGCTCTAGTTCAAAAACTTCGTTTGATTTAGATGATGAAATGGGGTAATTTATACTTATAAATTCTATGAGTACTACAAGGCCATCTTGCCTAAGATGCTATGTAAGACTTCTATATTAAGTGAAAAGGCATATGTTATGGAGATTTTAGATGGAAACCCTATAGTATGTAATGAAATGTTTCATATGAGAAAACATGTTGTTTTAAAATTTTGTGATAGGTTAAAAATGGAACATTTTTTACAAGATGAAAAATTATTTTCTATGGAAAAAGTAGTTGCAATGTTTTTATATATAATCGGTCAAAATGATATACAAAGAGTTACGAGCGATCAATTTCAATATTCAATTGAGACTATTTTTGTATGGCTTGAAAAAGTTTAAGTTGTTATTTGTAAATTGGGAACTAAAATTATTTATCCTAGAAATCAAGGTGAGGTTCAACAAAAAATTGCTAGAAATCCTAATTGATTCCCTCATTTCAAGGTATGTTATATATAATACTCTTTTTATATATATTTTTATTTTTTAAAAATTTAGTTTTTATGTAAAATAACATTATTTATTTATTTATTTTTAATAATTAAGAATTGTATTGGAACTATTGATGACACTAAAATATCTGCTTGGGCTCTTGCATCGAAGCAAGTATTATTTCGAAATAGAAAGCAAAATATTTCACAAAATGTAACGGTAGCTTGCTTTCATAACATGCTTTTTACATTTATGTGTACTAGATGGGAGGGAACAGCTCATGACACGAGAGTTTTTGTTAATATGATACCAAGTAATTCTATTGTACAAAATTCTTTTCCAATGCTAAGTGTTGGTATGTTTTAATTGATAATTATTTCTAAGAGCTACTTAATTGGTTAATGTTGTTTATATAATTTTCATATTTCTTATGATATTGTAGGTAAATATTATATAGCAGATGTTGGATACCCAAACATACCTAAATTTTTAGCGTCATTTCATAGATAAAGATATCATGCACGAGACTTTATAAGTAAGCATCAACCAGAGCGGAAAGTAGAATTATTACTATAAGGCATTATTTTGTTCGTAATGTGATTGAATGAAGTATTGGAGTGATAAAATAAGATTTGCCACATTGAAGGATATGCCTAGCTATCATCTTAGAAAACAACATCATATACCAAAAGCATGTTGTACCGTGCGTAATTTCATTAGGTTAGAAGTTGAAAAAAATGAATTACTTAAAGAGGATGAAAGATAACACATGCAAGAATTTGATAACACAGAAGCAACTTCTACTAGTTTGAACAATGAGCAAATTGTATTTAATATGTTACAAATAGCTAAAATAGCTCAAGTTAGAGAAGAGATTACTAAATTTTTATCGAATAATTATAGGCAAAATTGAGATTTCAAAAACTATAACAATTAAAAGGTGATGTTAGTTGTTCAATATTAAAGTACATTTTATTATTTTTTTTATTAACATTATGAGTTAATTTTTATTTGAATTTTTGTGCTTATTTTAATTGCAATTTACTTTTATTATTTAATTATATTTTTAAAAAAATGTAATTTACTTAATTATTTAATTATTATTTTCATATTTTAAAAATTCACATATGAAACACATTTTTATAATTTTCATTTTTGAAAATAATTTTTCATTTTATGTACCAAACATATTTTCTTAAATTCAAAAAATTAAAAGTTAAAACTATTTTCAAAAAATAAAAATAAAAATAAAAAATATTTTCATTAACTAATCACAACCCCAGTGTTTTATTTGAATAAAATACTTTAATTTTTTTATCAAATTTTTATTTAATATATTTTATTACAAAAAATTAAAAAATAATTTAAAAATAATAGTAAGATCAATTCAAAACATGCCACATGACCTTAAAAAAAGTCACATGACATTTTTAAATTTTAAAAATTTTCACTTAAGCACATGCTAATTTCACGACAGCATGATCAATATTACATCAACAATATTAATGTCCCGCCATTGATCAATGTCCAATTCAGTAGACTCAAACTGAGAAAATTAGACATTCTTATCAACTAGACCAAAATCTCAAATCTAAAAAAATATAGATAGTGTTAATATTGAAATCATTAAAAAAAAAAAAAAAGACTAAATCTGTATTTTAATCATAGTAGAAGGACCGATGGCACAACCTGATCTAAATCAAACTAAAACACAAAAATAATTTTCTTCAACTAAATTCCCATGGAAGCTATGTTTTCTCTTCAATAATTTTATTTAAAAAAAAAAATTCATGTTGACGCACGCAACAATTACATCTTTGTTTGGTCTATTTTTTACTCTGGTCAACTCGGTGCCTTGTTGCTCATTTTCTTGAAACAGATTAAGGCCACATTAGCCTTGAGAACTGCAGGTTGTGCACACTCCACGCTGAATAGCTATGCCAATCAAACAAAATTTAGCATGCGACAACTTGATAACAATTAACAAACAAAATTAGTGACAAATAAAGCCCTTCCTACTAACAGAAAGAACAGAAAATTGCTTCTCCTAAAACTCCTCCCATCCATGAGACTCCCCACATTTTGTCCATCTCCCGCTTTGCCTTTCTCCTTACAATTTCATCTCTTTTTCTTGTTTGTTTTTTTCTCGTCCTTCCCATTGGGGAAAAAGCCCTTCAGGAACAGGAAACGGGAAGCTGCAGGAAAGGCCTTAATTTCTGTCCCTTCACCATGGCTTTTCCTTCCTTTCTGCTCCTCATTCCCCTCGTCATCTCCTTCCCTTTCTCGGAATCCAAGCTCTCCCCTGACTATTACAAAAACTCATGTCCTGGCTTGGAAAATATCATTCGAGAAGTCATCACCAGCAAGCAGATCAGCAACCCCACCACGGCCGCAGGCACCCTCCGTCTCTTCTTCCACGACTGCATGGTAGGAGGCTGTGATGCTTCCGTCCTTGTCTCCTCCAATGCCTTCAACAAGGCCGAACGTGACGCAGACATCAACCTGTCTCTTCCAGGGGATGCTTTTGATGCCATTGTACGTGCAAAGACAGCTGTCGAGCTATCATGCCCTGAAATTGTCTCTTGCGCTGACATCCTCGCCCTTGCCACACGTAACGCCATCAGCATGGTTGGTGGACCCTTCTACACCGTTAAGCTTGGTCGCAAGGACAGCTTGGTGTCTAATATCTCCAGCGTCGAAGGCAACCTGCCGAGGGCTACCACGAGCATGGATGAGATAATCAGGATGTTTGAATCCAAGAAATTCACAGTTAAAGAAATGGTTGCCCTTACTGGTGCCCACACCATTGGATTCTCTCATTGCAAAGAGTTTGCTTACAGGCTTTACAGCTACAACAAAAATACCCCTACCGATCCCAGTTATCATCCAAAGTATGCTGCGGCTCTAAAGAAAATGTGTGAAAATCATGAGAAGAATCCTACAATGTCAGCTTTCAATGATGCCCTGACTCCATCAAAGTTTGATAACATGTATTATCAGAACTTGCAGAGGGGGCTGGGACTATTGGAATCAGATAATGCACTATTGAAAAACTCCAGAACCAGGCCTTTTGTGCAATTGTATGCTTCTAACCAGACTGCGTTTTTCAATGATTTCGCTCGAGCAATGGAGAAGCTTAGCCGTTATGGGGTTAAGACTGGGAGGAAAGGAGAAGTGAGGCGGAAATGCGATGTTTTTAACTCAATTCAGACTTAGATTTTTTAATTCAGTTTCTGGGTGATGGCCATGTATGCGTGAGCATAAAAGAAGAGATTATATTTTACTATAATAATTATAATTACTATTTTCGTTTTGTGAAATGATTTATGTGAGGATGAGGATCGATGGATGGATGACTTTTAATGTTGTTGCAAATGGTGACAACGATTAATTTCTGTTTGACTAAACAATATCATGATTTATAAGAATTTGTAGTTTTAATGTTTAAGGATGTTAAGATTTGAACTAGAAAAACACTCTATAATTGCATATTGACAAGGATGTTCTGCTTCATAATGCTCGAGAAGAATCATTGAATCAAAAGTTTTATTCATTCTCATTGCAAAACAGTGAACAACAATTAAATTGGATTATATGAGAGAGTTTTTTTTTTTTTTTATTTCCTCAGGGAATGGTGCGTTTTTGGGTTGTCCAAATCCATCTTAAAAGGTTATACTGCACCGCCAACAGCTGGGAAAGAGGAAGCCTTGAAGTTGATGATAATGAAACTAAGAAAGTCCGAGTTTTTCCCCTGCCTTTTTGTTCCTCTTTCGTTTTGGGGCCTAAAATATGGTAACAGAAAGCAAAATTGAAATCAAGGCCTCTATAAGAACAGCAATTCGTGCTTCCTCTGGCATTCCATTTCTAGACTAAGATTGCAGCCCTTGCCAACTTTTACTGTCACCTCCTTTCATACAAGCAATTGAGTTGCAATACCCTTTTCTTATGTACTTTTAAGAAAAAAAATTATGGAGGTTCTAAAGTTTGAAGTTGAGCTTATCTGAATACCGTTCAATACACACCAGCAAAAGATAGCATAAATGAGACTCTGATGTAAGCAAAACGTGTCCTGTCTTGCACCCGCACAAACACCCCATATCTCGATGGAAGAATAATTCTCACGCATAACATAAGAAAAGCAACATAATTATTGTTCATGAAACGGAATTTGCAGTCGATAATTGATCATCCGGCTGAAAACAATAATAATAGTTCACTCGGAAAATGTTTCCTTTCTGAAAGGAAGCTACATGGCAAGGAGGAAAAATGGAAAGAAAGCAATCAAGAAGCTTGCGAGAAAGAAAGCAATTTTATTGTATTCCCTTCATCCTCCAGGCTAGAGAATTTGTAAACTGATGAACGGTATTACAGAAAATTAGAAACTCCTATCATTCCCATTTCTGGAGGAGCTGTGAATTGCTGGTGGAGCAAGTCCTAACTGATTATACAGACTCTGACAATCCTTTGAAATATAAGATGGAGACCGCTTGATGACAATGTGCCTGCCGCAGGCGCCTTCCTCAATGTGATCATGGGAAGGCAAAGGAAAAGAATGACAGGATTCAGCCATGTTGCAGTATAAATTTTGGCTCTGATCAAGAGACTTGAAGTTAACTAGAAACTCCTTGAACAGTGTAAACTCAGGTACACAAGAAAAACAATTAGGAGATGGAAGAGAACAATGCTGACAGACATCACTGTGATCTTGGGAAGGTTCATCCGTGAAACTCAAGTTTGTGCTCTTTGTCTGGAGCTGCATTCTTCTCTTCTTTAGCTTCTCAGACTTATGGCCATTTTGGCGTCCCCCAAGAGCCTGTGAATTTGTAAACTTCTTGAGGCAAAACTGACATTCATACTTTCTCTTCTCCAGTTTCCTAGTCACACTTTTCTCTTTCACAGTTTTCCCCATCTGAGACACAATTTTCTCTGAAGACTTTCTCGAATCATTCACTTCTTCAGATTCCCCCACACAGTTTTCATGCCCTTCATGAAAACTAAGCTCAAATCCAAATAACCTCAATTGCTCCTTTCCCATCTGAATTTTGCATTGAAACCATCAAATATGGCCTTTACAAGCAAGAAAAAGGCAGGAAGCAGCAATGTGTATATCTTATTCTTCCTACTCTATCATACCGAAAGTCTAAGACATCCTAGAATGCTTCTCTGATCTCTCCTATTTATAGAAAGCTGATTTGGATTAAGTGATGCAAGCTACAATCGGATTGGACTTTTTCCCCCAGATATGAACAGCAGAAAGATACCAAATAAAGTAATGGAAAATAAGAAATGAAAAAAGAAAGAAAGAAAGAAATCAGATTTAAACTCAGCAATAAAAAGTTATAATATATTCCTGCAGATATGCATCATAGCAGTCCATTTTGATTCCACTTTTTTTTATATGAAAAGTCTTAATGAACGGCAATACTTCAGCATGCAACTACATAAAAACTTGAGCATATTAAAATTCATATATGATGATAATTAAAGTGATAACATTTGGTAAAGATTTAAAGCAATGCCAAAAGTCCAAAAGAGGCGAGGATGCTAACTAGGACAGCACAAACTTCCAAACCAGTTGTATCCCAAAAATATCTACATGCTTCTATGTATACACAGTATCTGCAAATTGTGACCCCCGTAGTACTGTGACTTTGGCTCCTAAACGTTACCATTTTATAACAACTATTCCAGCAACTGAAAATACAATAGTAGTTTGCGTAAGAAACAAAAAGAATAATAGAAGTGGACAATGATGTAAGCATATCTACTAAGAAAGGATAACAAAGGAGATATGAATACATCTTTTAAAATCGTGCAAACACCAAATTCTACACAAATAAGGAAACTTTATAGCAATGTTAAGTCATTTGCCACTGACTTTAGGAAAACAAAAGCCATGCATCAGATTATTGGGGAATACACTTTTAACCTTTTGGGACAAGTATAGACTATTGGATTGTGTTCTCATCCCACTCTACTTTTCTTTCACAAAGTACTACAAAATTGGTTTTTTGCTTTAGGAAGAACGCATATGCACTATGCAGGCACTATATTTATCCAGGTGGCCAAATGGTGTCCCGTCATATCATTGTTAATACTCATCTTGTTCGATGTCACCACATGCAACTTGTTTCTTGAATTTTTCTTTCTAATCCGGTGGTCCAAAATCTCAAAACCAATAATTAAGAGCAATACTTTCTTTGCTGTGCAGAGAAAAGAAAAAAAAAGGTGAAGTTAATTATGGCTCTGAGATTGAAGTACAAAAATTACTTGATTTTGTTCATGCTCGAGTTCTTGCAGTAGTCACGTAGGGGACAGGAATTATCATTGGGTGCCAACTTTTTCTGGCTACTTCCTTTCATTGTACATTTGCGGCAAAGTTTACCATGTGTATACAGAAGACAGTTCAGATCAAACTTAAGTTCATTTGGGATCCTTAGGTTGAGATGAAGGTATGTGTTATTCTTGTCCGCTATAGTTGGGACCCAACCAATGGCCCTAGCAATTTCAAAGACCTGCAGAAATATTTAAGAGCTAATAAATAGTTCCATACATTGATGTCAAAGCAACCAGAGCAATCTACTACTCACATGTGTGTCAACTGGGAAATCATCTTGCTGAAGATTGAACATCAATACACAAGCCACCTGCCATGCACCAAGTATTGAGTTTTTATATGATTAAACTGGTGAACTGAATGCTGAGAATACTAAGTAATTCACAGCAAAAACCAAGAAGCTGAATCATAACTTCAACAACAGGTCACAATCCAGAAAAGTTTAAACAGATAAAATATTACATCTAAATCAGAAACCAGTATTACAAATCTTTAACATACTACCTAAACCTAGTCAGTTTGATACAAGGTCCAAAAAATACAGAGTACTGATCAAGTAACATATATGCTGAAATTCCACATCATGATCCAGTTCTCAATCTAATTCTATGAATAACATGCACACTAGCACAGATTTGTTATTGGTTAAATTTTTTTTTTTTAATTTATCTCTTAATTGCATATCAATAACAAGTGAATGAGCATATGAATTCATGTCAAATACAAATGAAATAATGATAGTAAAAAAGAATATTACCATATTTTGGTGATTGTGAAATTTAACTCAGATACCATGCCAAATTAAATTACTGAAGATGAAATTTATGAAAAGATATAGAAGATCTGGAAGAAAAAAGCAGGCTTGAAAATGAATGACAATGATAACAAAAACTTAATTTGAATTATATTCTACTATAGGACATTGGCAAATTCAATGAACCTCTCCATTAACATCATACTAAAATAGAACACTGATTCCTTTTTTTTTTTTTTTGGGATAATTGAAAAACACTGATTCATACATCAGTCCTAGCACACGCATGCAATTATGTACATGAAAGTACATATGGAATTCATCAAACATAAGCTCAAGATCCTGCAGCTTGTCAAGCAAAGAAATCTGATAGGTAGTTCAATTTTCTATGCTACGATATTTCCAATAATTTTTTCCATGGGTAGAAATCAGAATGCACTTGTAGCACTTTCAACCCTTATACTAAGCAACCAAAGAAGGCACCTAACTCTATTCTATACAACAAATTGTGAGGCATTCATACATTGAAAGAGACTTGATAACTCAACACTGACAGCTTGAATATGTCCAATCATGCGGGCATGAACTCTTGCCCTTATCATGAATACACACAAAAGTCTTCTAGACCTTTTTGAGGTTCACATTATCTTTCTAGTACTCATACATGAAATATGAGACTAAAGATACCTCTTCTTAGAGGGCTGATGCACTTAATATATTTTCATGGGACCAATGAGTTGTCATTTGGGCTTTTTTTTTTTTTGAAAGGGGGGGGGGGGGGGGGGGGATTTTTGGGGGTTAGAGAGATGAAGTGTAAGAAGAACCATCATTGTTGATGGGTTAGGTTCCAACCAGGGAAAAAATGAAACGGTGAATCACTGTCCATCAGGGATGAAGATGGAAGTAGCTTTTGATCCAGAGTGAGGAGAGATGCAGCAACATCTAAATCTTATGCAGGAGTGGGCTCCAAAAGCAACATTGCAGCCACCAGCATTGAAAGGTGCATATCCCTTCAAATTCTTCTGTTTTCCTTTTGCAACTAAGGACAAACTAATATATCTTGGGTTAATAACATGTTCAGATAGAGTAAATATAGTATTACATATAGTATTACACGTCAGTAAATATAGTATTACATATAGCATATTCCAGTAGGTCACACAATTAAGCATTCTGCTGGAGTACAGCTAAACTACAATGACCTTTGGTTGAGTAAAACAACCAAAGACCAAACTGTTTTTTGTTCTAGCTTGAATAATGAGATGAAACTTTGGATCTAAATAAGTGAAACTGTAATTTAGCGGCATAAAGATTCTATACAATGATGTATGGAGTGAATGATCACACAGATACAATCACGAATAGAGAAAATTTTCCCTCAAGGCTAAATATAGGTGATTGGTGATGCCAAAAAATATATTATTCTTGATTGCTTGCTGCATAAAAGGAAAAATAGACTGATTTAATGCTTGCAGGACTATATGCATTGAAACCAATTTGATCATATAAAAAGATATGCAACAAAAGCAAACTTGCCATTGATGAGAACCCGATAAATTTAATCATTGGCATACACATATACATTTATATGAAAATAAGATTATCCAAAGTGCGAGCATTCACCAATTTCCTTCAATGCTAAAAGGGAGTAAGCAGTGCTATATTTCCTTTCCTTAAGCAAAGCATTGGATTCAAATTATTTAACGTATTTATTGAAGTCCATTTGTGGAAACTTACTGTCTTAGGGCCAACCCCTTTAAAATTGGAGAGCTCAGCCTTAATTTCATTAACTGATAAATCTCGTAAGTACTCCAAGCATAGTCTGCCTTTTCTTTCGTGTAGACAACTCAATACATTCTTAATAGAAGAAGCTTTCCTCGGTGCTAAACCTCCACATCTTATTGCATTTTCCAGACTTTTTGATTCAGCGGCAAGTACCTTGAATAAAAACCAAAGTTAACAAAACATAAACCAAATCATCTCATTAAAATGCGACTCATTATACCACTCAACAAATCAAAATATTCAAACTCACCCTTCAAGACTAAATACTCCTCAATCTCACGTAACTTAAGATGCCTTTTAAGTTAAAAGAACACAATTACATAAAATTCTATTACAAAAAAAAAAAAAAAAACCAAATATATAAGAATAAACATTAAAAAAAAAAAAAAGAAAAGGAAATTCTTGTTATTAAGTGATAAACCACGAAGGCAAAAATGAAAACAAATCAATGAAAACTAACTATAAAGCTCCAAATTCATAGATACCCATGAAGCCAAAACAAGCAAAAAGAAAAAGAAAAGCCCAGAAAACTTACATCTTCCCAGGTGGGAAAAGTAGACTTTAGAGAAGCAAAAGCTTTTTGGGAATTAACCTCAGTAGTATTCTGAGAGAGCACAGTTTTCACCAGACCATCCAACACACTCTCTTCCACATCTACCCCGGCATCATTGTTAATCAATGGCTCTGATTTTGCTTCAGAGGGGGGATCATTTTTTATGAGTCTGTGATAGCGGTACTTGAGGAATTCTCGAGGGAAACCATGGAGAGCCAAGAGCTCGTCTCTTACGGTTCTGCATTCTTCAGGGGTGGGTCTATGGTGAGATGGGTATGGCTCTTCAATGGTGGTTTTGGGTGTTTTGGAGCGGCCATAGATTTCAAGCTGCTTCCTTTTGCGGGTTTTCTGCATTTTGATCTGGCAGGTGCAGGTGCAGGTGCAGGTGCAAGGGCAGGGGCTGGGCTGTTGGCTCTTGGTTAAGGAGTAACGACTTAACGCGCAAAGGAACGACATGCCGTTTTGGAGGGAGTACTAGACACAAATAATAAATTAATTTCATTTTATATGACTAATTAAAAGCTTACCCGAATCCATGCAGCAAAGGGCAATCAATTAGTATTACCGAAAAAAAAAGTTAAAAGATTAAAGTTGAAAAAAAAAAAAAGCAACAAATCTAATTTATCTGATTGATTCATGCATTTTATTTGATATTCAATAAATTAAAATTCAAATTACAACACATATTATCTCCTGAATGAAACTACTTTTATTGCCACCTTATGCTAAATTCTCAGGTTGTTTTTTTCCTCTTCGGCTTAGCCCACAACAACAAAAGAGAATCGAAGCAGAAACCCATAATCCTAGACTGTCAGAGATTATCGCAGGTTTTCTTTTCTATATACTCCAAATAATTAAATCAAACATGAGATGAAAGTAGTGAAAAGTGAGTTGTGGATATCATTGTGCCATTGTGGCTAGTATTTCTCTGATTTGAAAAAGATGTTTTATCAGTCATTATGATCCAAAATGCCAATTCTAAAAACAGACTAAGACTAATACAAGTCAAACGAGGATCTTTCATAGAATTGACTTGCTCGACATTTCGAGCAAGTTAACGTCGTCCATGTAATTGTAGGACTAATGACTAGCAGATTTTTCAGTAGTTGATAGCCCAATACACAAAGAGCAAGACTTCACTGTGAGCCGCCCAACTGGTACTGAACCGTTGGTCATAACCTCTGTTTTTATTGGATGATGATGAACCCAGCACCACGGCAAACTATCCTAAAGTTAGAGCTACAAACATCGACAAAATCACCTTGCTGCAACTGATATGATGTTTGATTTTCATTCTTGTAGTGAGCAATGCATCATTTCAGATTAGTAGAATGCCTGAAGCTCCAATGCATAAATCTTCTCCTAGTCTGTTGATAATTGACACAACTGTATATAAACTGATTTCTTGTTTTCCCAAAATTGAAAGAGAATCAGATAAAGGATGAAAAGAAAAATAAAGAGATTACGGTTTTTCTGGAAGAGTCCCATTCTTTTTCATGGACACATGCTACAGTCCCCACATTCAAACAAATTATTGCCATGAAAAAGGCCAAAATTAATTATTAAGAAAACCAAAAATGTTTCACTTCCAACCCAACAAGAGAAACGCCCAAATGGCTAAAATCCAATTACTTACAAAACAATTCAGTTATCTTCACTTGGTGCCATGTTTGGCAGGAAATATTCATTATTGAGTATCAAAGTCTTATCTCCTTTTAATCATTATTATAATTATAATTAAAAAAATAAATTTTTCATAAAAATTTTTATTTAATAAATTTTTCTAAAATTAACATTTGAATTCATTTAATAATGTGATAAACTTAATCATATAACACCAAAAATTGGATGAAATCTGAACCTTGCCTTAATGTTTGAACAGGAAAAGAAATTTTCTAACGAGCCACCAACACAAAAAAAAAAAAAAAAGAAATCCTAACTCACCACATAAAATTGATTTTTCTTTACAGCAAAAGGATTTTCACTGACATATTCCATAAACATTTTCCTTTAAATACAAAAATCCAATATAATCTAAAAACCTAAAACCCCACCAGAAATTTTATCTGTACACATTCACATCCCAAATCATCGATAAGAACCCTTTTCTCACCTTATCAAAAAAAAAAAAAAAAAAAAAAGAGAAAAACCTTTTCTCACTAAAGTAAAAGTAAATGTCAGAAAAAATTACATTTACAAAAGCCACAAGAAGTCAAAAACTACTAAAACATAGTTGAATTCGCACCAAAAACATCTCTACCAACTCGGTGCCGAGTCCGACTGAGTCCACCTGACTCCAAAGCTACTTCCCAATCAATCTCCTCATCTTCCTCCTCTCTTCCTCTCATCATCTGCAAAATTCTTTTCGCTTTCTCTTTGGCCCTTTCGCTCCCTCGCTCTTCCACTTCCCTTAAAACCTCCATGGCTCTCGCTTCTTTTGCCAGTCCCTTGAACCTCATGCTACCATGACTCAGCGCAAACAACGCGGCAACGCAGTTCTCCCGAGTAGCCTCGGATACCAACTCTCTTTCCCTCAACATTCCCACCAATATCGCTACCGCATTGGCGTCCAGCATCGCTGACTTCCCCTCCGTGCACGCAGCTAAATTACACAGTATAAGTAACACCCGACTCGCCAAATCCCCTGATTTCACCATCAGTAACAGAGTCGAAACAGCGCCGAGCTTCACTAATTTAACTCGATTTGACTGAATCAAAGAAAGATGGTAAAGAGCGAGTGCCGAATCGTGCTGTGTACGCTCGGAGTCCGATCTCAGCGCGTGAAGCAACGGTTGCAACGCGCCCAAAACCCCAATCGCCATCTTATTTTCATCTTCTAAAGCTAAACTGAAAAGCGCACCAGCAGCATGCTCCTGCGCCTCACTGGATCCCGCCTTCAAAGCATCGATCAAAAGAGGAACAAATCCTGACCGTACGATCATAACCTTGTTCGATTTTTCCAAGGAAAGATTAACGAGCGAAGCAATGGCGTTGGTTTGAACAACGCTGTATCTGGAAATGATCAAACATCGGAGAGTTGAGAGTAGCCGAGGAGAACAAAGAGAAACCCTAGCCTCTTCTTTAGTCCTCGTGATTCTCCTTAACGAAATCAAACCTGATTCTTGCTCGGAAATATCAGAACTTTTAAGCTTTAAAAAAAGCTCTTGTTCTTCCCGCGAAGAAGAAGATTGGGAATTAGGGATTAGGGTTTCAGATTCGGTGATTTCAATAGAAGAATATGAAGAACCGGAATTTGAGAAACACGCGGGGCGGGTGGCTAGTGGCAACGGCGTGTGGGGACTACTGGCTGTTACGATAACGGATTCATCGGAAGAGGACGAGGACGAGGTGGAGCAGAATAAGTTGTTGACACGTGGACCTAATTCGGTGGCCGCGTGGGAGAATAAAACAGGCGGGTTTTCAGCGACTGCTTTCAAAAGTTCACGTTCCGAGACCCGAATATCGGGGGCGGAAGAAAGTCTGGATGGACTCTGCTGTTGAACCTTGGAGCGGACGATTTTCTCGACGGAGGTGTAATCGGGCGGGGTAGGGTCTTGAGTTTGGTGGTCGCGACACCATGTGAGTATGGTAGTTTTTATGGCGAGGTTAGGGATGATGGTGGAGAAGTCGGGGGTTGAGCCGTCTGGAAGAGTAGGGGTGACGCGGAGGTCGCGGCAGACTTGGATGGAGGTTCGTTCGAATGATTGACCCGAGGTGACTACAACGGGATCGAACATCAAAGAGCCAGAAATTGGGCAGAGGAATTCAAGTGGAGGTTGGCTCTTGGGATGCTTCGGAGATGATGAACTCGAACGATGGTAAAATAAAATTTTCCATCTGTGCTTTCCATTTCCTCCCATAACTAAAAGAAGAAAGCTAAAATTAGTTTAATTTTTGTGAGGCTTTAATAGCAGAGGTGAAGAAGGAGAGAATGTGAGCTGGGAGGATGAGGCAGAAGCAGAAGCAGAAGCAGAAGCGGAGAGCTATTAAGCCTGCTATGCTGCCTTTTCTTGGAAGGATTAGGCTGGGTATGTGGGGAAAATTACATAATTGGCCTTTTTTTGGTGGACTTGCTTTGGGTGATTGGAGTTTTGTTATTTTCATGCATTGGGTCAAGGTATAGCAAAGTTGACTGGTCATTAAATGAGACGACGTTGTTGGAAATGGAATTACATCAATTATGACATGTCTCTCTTTTAATAATAATCAATCATATGACATATTCAGCTGATTTACTTGAAGCTAGTTTTACATCGTCGTGGTTAAAATTTTGAGATACAAAATTGCGTTTAAAAATCATAATAAAAATAATATAATTAAATTTTTACTTGTTTATTGATATAAAAATGTAAAAAGAGTAGTTGAAATGTTTAAAAAGATATACATAAAATAACAAAATATTAAAAATATAAAAAATATAATTTTTTATTGTAAAATTACTTTTTCATCTAAAAGTACCTTTTGAGTTTTTTTTTTTTTGTTTGAGTTATAAAATCATACTTTTAAATTAAAAATTTTATTATTTAAAATTGAGTTTTAGTTAAAAATAACTCTTGATCGCAAAAATTACTTTCATTAACAATGTGAAACTGACGTAAATTTGTTATTGGATTTTGTATAAAATTTAATTCATGTACAAAAATTAAATAAGCAAAACAAAAGAATGGACTAATAAATATTTAATTTGTTATTGGATTTAGTATAAAATTTTTAAATATAAATGATAAATGTAAAAAAGGTTTGACATTATTAGAGATAGATCAATCCATTTTTTAGAAACTTTGTGTTTAAATTCTTAGTCCATAAGTTATCCTCAAATAGGTTAACTTTTCAAAATTTTAATATTAAAGAGGCATTTGATTCAAAAAAAAGTTAGATTATCTTGAAATCTTATTTTTTGTAATCTAATACTCATGTGTGGTTCATGGTATTTTATTCTTAAGGGTATTTTAAGATTTCTTACAGTGTCTAAATATCCAAAAATTAGAAACCAACCTCTCGTTGTGGTTTTTAAGATTTCGAGTGAAAAATTAAATTTTTTTCACATTTGACCTTAATAATAAATTTTTTTATTACATTTTACCTTTGAAAATCAATATAACTACATGATAAATGATGACTCATTTTGACACGAAAATAAACATTCATAACCACACAATTAGGCAAAGATACAATCGTAGCCACACAATTGGAACCTAGCACATGATTGGACACCTAGTATATTACATATAATAAAAACAATGTTTTTAAAAGAGCAAACGTAGTAGATAACAACAATTTTATGTTTTTGAATTTTTTTTATTTTAAAAAATATCTTATCTTTTATATTTGAAACGTAGTAGATCATAAAATAATAATAAAATAAAATAGATATTTTCATATCGATAACTTTTTTTATGGGAAAAATGTAGAAATTGATATAATATTAAAAAATATTTATGATACTTAAAAACATCATGTTTATTAGTTTTAAAATGTGATTGATAATTTATCAAATACTGCATTTTTTTTATTTCAAAATATGGTTGATAATGAATAAAAAAAGTTATATTTCAAAAATTATTTTAATTATTTTTTTATATCATAAACGTAGTATTTGAACTACGAAGACCATATTTTTACTATAAAAAATGTGATTGATAATCACTCAAATGCCACATTTTTTGCTTTCAAAACATAGTCTTTGAATACATTACAAAGACCATATTTTTTACATAAAAAACATGGTTGATAATCATTCAAATATCACTTTTTTACTTTCAAAATGTGATTGATAATGAATAAAAAATAATATAATAAACTTACACTTGAACAAGATATAACCTACTTTCTCTTTTCAAATAACATTGTAGAACTCTAATTAAACCCTTTTTTTTCTGTTTCACACGACATCAACTTCAACCATTGTGATTTCATTTTCGTGCGGTTTAGTTTAGCTTATCTTTATCAATATACGATCAATCTATTTTTTGTTTTGTATGATCTATTCTACATTATTTACATTAAA
Source organism: Durio zibethinus (assembly GCF_047325235.1). Taxonomy (NCBI): domain Eukaryota; kingdom Viridiplantae; phylum Streptophyta; class Magnoliopsida; order Malvales; family Malvaceae; genus Durio; species Durio zibethinus. The sequence goes on from NC_143172.1 coordinate 23,006,993, forward strand.
TTAGATGTCTTCTTGTTATATTAGTAGATTTAGGTTAAATCTTGATTGAAAATTTATTGATCTATTATATGTGTTCTTACTATTGATTTTTTGTTCTTAATCCACAAATGTTTAGTTGCTATTTTTTTATCTAATAAAATGTTCCCTTACTATTTGTTTTTCATTTGATGTGACTTAGATCTTGATATACCAAATGCATATTTTTTTCTTTTGACACATATTTTCAACATTAAAAAAGTTTTTCTTGTAAGCAGTTATAGCTCGTTTATCAATAAAAAAGAAGCTACAATTGGTAGCAATGATTATTTCGCAAATGAACTAGATGGAGAGTATGTTTCAACTATTACTTATTGTTGCTGTAACATTAGTTACAATGAAACTTAGAAAAACACAGAATATCTTACGTTGATAAAACTCATGATAGGCTTCAAATTAGGTCATTGAACTTAAATAAATTAGTCTTTGAGAATGATAAAAAGAGTATGAATAATTGTAGAGTGAATAAGAGAGTTTTTGCCAAATTATGCCAATTGCTTCAAACACAAACGAGATTAAAAGCATCTAGAAATGTGTCAATAGAAGAAATGATTATTAGCTTCCTTTACATCATTATTCATCATACAAAAAATAGGATTATGAAGCGTTAAGTTATCAAATTTAAAGAGATAATTAGTAGATAATTTCGTATTGTGCTAAATTCTACTACATTCCTTGTTATTTAAAAAACTAGAACCAATACTAGAGAATTCAATAGATAATAAATAGAAATGATTTAAGGTAATACATTAACCATTACTTACTCTGAATAAATATTAAATTTGAATTTTGTATAATGTATTAATCAAAGTTGTTGGGTTTTGGGTTGTTAAGTGCTTTAGATGAAACATTTACAAGGGTGAACGTAGACTCAGTTAACAGGCCAAGGTACAAGACTATAAAAAATAAAATTACTACCAATGTTTTTGATATTTGCACACTAGACATATAATTCATTTATATTCTACCAGGATGGGAAGGTTTTACAGTAGATAACAAATAACTCAAGGATGCCATTACACGTAGAAATGGTTTAAGGGTCCCGTAAGGTATTAGCTTTAAATATTTTGATTTTAGTTTTACATGAAACATGTTTTAAAATGCATATTAATATTGTGACAATGGAATAGGTTTTTGCAATTTCTATGATGCTGGATACACAAATGGAGAAGGTCTTTTAGCACCTCATAGAGGTCAAAGATATCACTTGAATGATAGGAGGTTAAGATACTAACCTACGACACCTCAATAATACTTCAATATGAAACACTCCAAAGTAAGAAATTATATCAAGAGATGTTTTTGTATATTAAAAGCTAGTTAAGCAATTTTAAGAGAGAAATCATTTTATCTAATTAAAACACAATGTATAATTATTTTTGCTTGCTGTCTTTTCCATAATTTTATTAAGTTTAAGATGATAATTGATCCTATTAAAGGTGATACTATTGAAGTGGGTAATAGCCAAGCAGAAAAATATGAGCATCAAGATTTAATTAGGTACATTAAACTAAGTGATGTTTGGATTGAGTTTAGAGACAACCTGAGTAAGAGATGTTCACAAATTGATTGTAATCCAATGGTTAAGGATATTATTTTATTTTTTTAGTTTAATTGCTGACATTGACATGTGTACGATATGGTTGAGTGTACTATTTAGTTTTTATATTTGTTTTATATTTATTTTTCTATTTTTTAGTGTATGATGTAGTTGACTATTATTTGTAATGATATTTATTTTATTACCATGTTTATTGGTTTTATTTATGCACTAATTATTGTTTCATGTTTATTGATTATTGATTTGATATGCATTGGTTGCATAATATCTAACTATATGATTAGGATATCAAAATGTCATCATATGGTGCCAATATAAGAAGTGCATCTTTAAGAAGAAAACAAACCTCATCAGTAAATAATCATACTTGGAAAAAGGTTGAATATGCGATACTAGTCTAATACTTACATGTTTTGGCTAATGATCATCGATGAAAAGCTGACAATGAAATATTCAGAGTTGATAATCTAAGATATCTAAAAAGCATGTTAGGGGCCAAAATTCTCTGAGCACAACCAAAAGTAAACTTATACGGGTCAAGAGTAAAGTTACTGAAAAGATAATATCATGCTATTTGTTATATGATAGCCAATGTAGGTGGATTTGGCTGAAACAAAAAAGATAAATGTGTAACTACTAACAGGGATGCTTTTGATTGGTAGGCTACACTAAGTAGTTAAATAATGTAAAAGTTACTTTAATTGTTGATTTTTTTATCAAAATATTTTATGTATATTTAATTTAACTTATGTGTAGATTTATTCTCATGCTAAAAGGTTAAAAAAACAACATTTTTCTCACTTTAATGACTGTAAAATTATTTTTAGATTCAACAAAGCTATTAGTCAAAGAGTTAAAATAGTAGTTGATGCAATGAAATCATTTAATACTAATGATAATACTAACTTTGGCTATAATAAGAATAAAGCCGACATTAATCAGGAGGGAGAGATTATAGAATGATAAAATTGAAGATTTAGCTTGTGCAATAACCCCGACAATAAGTAAAACGCTATCAGGTAAGAAGTATTCTAAGAGCAATGATGGATTAACTGAATTGGTTGAGCAAATTAGTAATATCGAGGCTTCATATTGTGTGATAGCATAAAAATCAAGGGAATTTCATTTTACTTCAAGAAAAGAAGCTGAAGACAATGATAGGTGAATGTCGTTCTTTACTAAAATCATGCAACTAAATGGTTTCTCTCAAGATAAAATACTTTTTGCTAGTAAGTATATATCAAGGAATACTCACAAAGTTTATTTTTTTTGCCCTACTACATGAATTTAAAAGAGTTACATACGAAAGCAATTGAATGAATGTAATGCTTATCGACTATTATTTGACTTTCCTCTTCCAAGATACATGTAATTAATTTGTTTTATTGACATCGTATTTGTTTTGTATTGTTAAGATATTATAATTATATTTTTTAACTTATGGATGTAGTTTATAGTTGAAATATTATAATTACAGAATGTAATAGTTTATAGTTTCATATTTTCAGACATATTGTAATGTTTTATAATTGACATTTTATAATTACTTTTTTTAAAACATTATCTATGTGTATCAAACATATGTTAAATTTGGACATGAGCCATTTATGAATGAAAAAAGTTAGACCTATATAAATGAAAAATTTTGAAATTATATAAATGAAAAACTTTGAACTTGTATAAATCATAAAATTTGGACATGTTTAAATAAAAAAAAATTTGGACTTGTATTAATCATAAAATTTGGATTTGTATAAATGAAAAAATTATTTACTTTGATTTTAGATAAATATACAAATTTACATAAACAACAAAAGGAAAAGACTCTTTCTTATCATGTTCTCACTATATAAATCTAGATGTATAGTCATACCACATGAATATAATCATACCATTCATGACGCACTTCATCTATTTTCTCTTATGTGAATTCTTCATTTTCAACCCACTGAAAAAAAAAATTGAATGAATGGCAATCAATATGCAATTCATAATTGTGTTTAAGGTAGAAACATGTTTGCAATTCATAATTGTGTTTAAGGGAGAAACATGTTTATGTACTTTAAATTTATGCTAACCTTATTTGATATACTCATAAAATCATTGTAAACTATTTCATTCATGAAAATGAGAACATAATACCCAAATTTTAAAGTTCTAGATTGATAAAGAAATTGTAGATTATTGTTGGGTTGTCAAGTGTATTGTCAAGTACTTTTCACTAAATCGTAAACAATTAAAGAAAATAAAATAAACAAACTTACCAAAAATGTAACTCACATTATTTTTTTCTTTTTATTACAGATCATCAATCCCATGAAACAACACAAAAAAAAAAACCATAAACCTAACATTTTACTAATAAATAAATTGTAAACATAACATAAATTATTTGACATAACTAAGATAAGTACTTATTTATCACATTTGTTAATTCTTGTGATGGTTTTAGGTTATCTTTTCTTGAGTTGAAAAAGTAAATTGTATAAGTTGTGTATTAACAACCAACTACCAATGACTCATGAATAAATATTATCAAGATCAATATAAAAATATAATGCTTTTAACAATTATCAAATCCGCATAAACTACGATAAAATAATTAACAAAGCAAACAATGAACACTAAGTAAATAATGAATACATACACAAGATTAAAAGGGGTGATAAAGCATTATGACTCCATTACATATACCAAAACAAATGCACGATCAGGTACATTACCTACACCACTTGATATATGACTTAGGTCAATGAATCTATAGGCATGAGTCATCTGTCTCTCCTTCACACGTTGTAAAGGAGGTTACATGATAAATATAAAATAATTATAATACCAATATATACTATATATGAATGAATATATATTATATATATTTAAATGAATATATAAGGGAACTTCATATACGCCAATATTTTTATAATTGAAATCTCCAATCATCGAATAAAATCTAATAATCTCCTATTGCCTAATCCACATCATCGATGGATAAGTAAATAGTTCATCATTGATTTTACGTTTATTAGTGATCCACCAAGTAAACTCTATTGCGCATAATTGAGAAGTGCATGCATACTAGATTCTGTAGATGAATTTTGGATAATCTCAATCTCAAAAATCTATTACATACAAAAATATATTTATATAAAATCAAATCACAATTATTAAAGAATCCAATTAATTAGTTCAGAATATGTATTATTGAAAAAAAAAGATTGGTCAAAAGCTTCAACCATAAAGTTATTTCCTATATTGTTGGTAAATGATTAACCCATTGTGTTAATTGCCATAGTTGCCAATTATGTCTTCAGTTCAACAATTTGTTCATTTTACTGAGCTATTATGAAAAAATATTCAGTAGTTTTAAATATGTGAGGTCTAGACTTTGTTTTGAAATAATTTGTTAGACAAAAGCTCCCAACAATCCTAACACAGTCAAGTCTATTTTTTGAACTGAAAACTAAGATCGACATATCTACACCATCACCAGATTCAAGTTCACCAGATGTGCATTTCATAACTATATCGTCTTAAAACGTAAAATGTATATTTTAATAAAAATAATAAATTAACATGCATAAATAGATGAAAGTAGCAAACAATATATAAATCTAATATGAACTTACTATCTTTTTAGCCATTTCTTTAGTTACTTCGTCAGTATACTCTCTAGTTTTTATAGCATGTGCCTTTTTCCAAATATCACATATTGATATTTTGTTACTTGATCTAGATATTTCTTGAAACCATATCAAAATATAAGTTTGCAACTTGAAAGTAATTGAATTTCAAATTCCTTAAACCATGTATATAATACATAATAAATAAAACTTACAAGTCTATGCTTCATATTTACATACCATTTTCTTAATGATCGACGATGATACTTTTTTGGGCCCTTATTTTATGTTGAGCTTCTTTTATTTTTTGTGACCAATAAACTTGAGAACATATGAAACAAACAATTTTAACACCACAAAAAACAAATAACACAACTTCAATAATTTTTAACTAAAAAAATTTGCTATGCATACATTGAATTCATCTTATAGCCAAGCTAAAACAAACTTTGTCCACTTTGCATCACTAATTACATTTGAATATGTGGTTGGGATATTAGCCAATAGTTCAAAATTGTCAATATTAGGTAATATATATTTTTGAGTCAATTTGCCTTTAAAATCTCTAAATTTCAACTCAACATATTGCAATGTAACTTTCTTATACTCAGTTGGGACGTCAAATCATTCTTATAAAGAACAAATTAAAACATATGAACAAGGCAGTGTAATTGCATTCCATAAATTAAAAACATATGAATAAGGTAGTGCAATTGCATTTCATAAATAATAGACATTAACGATCAATAATTTTAATTTGATTAATATAACTTACTATGATCGATTCTCATATATATTTCTTTTTATCTGTTAAAATATTCTTCTAACTGTTGTAGTTAATGAATATCATCTCTCGAATGAGAAATCCAATATGGCTAGTCATCTTTAACAAACTACTTAAAACAAGTTGGTCATCGGTATTGAACTTAATGTGTATTTTCTTCCTAATTACTTGAAGCAATTTAGAACATCCCTTACCTTTTATATTTTTTTCGAACATGATGTGTTAACCAAATGTTCTTCTTCATGTTTGGTTGAGGTAGAAATGTGTTTTTCAAGATCCAAAACATCAATTAATTTATACAAATAAATATAAAATAGGAAAAACAAAAATAAAATAAAAATATTTATTTCTATTATTTCATAACATATATTTATATTGTTTATATTGTTCATAACATATATTTATTAATTCACAACAAAAATACTATTGATTTTTTTTTTGTTTCATAACATAAAAACATAGCATGAAATTAATTGCTATCTGAAACAACGACGATGGAAACGATGGCGTCAATGATGAGGTCAACAACGACGACAACGATGGTAGAAGAAACTTGACAGTGAGTAGATGGCATAAGGTTTTTGGTTTTGGGTCTATGGAAATTCAATTTTGGTTTTATGGTATTTTGATGAGTAGGCTAAAAAGTGGTTATAAACAACAACAAAAGGCTATGTTTCTAATTCATAAACATAATGATTGTAAATTTTTTTTTCAATCAAATACTATACTTCTACTTTCATAAATGTAATGATTGTAATTTTTTTTTTCAATCAAGGACTACGTTTATTCTTTCATAAACGAAGTGACTATAAATTTTTGTTTTCATAAAAGACTACATTTTTACTTTCCTAAATGTAACGATTGTCAATTTTTTTTTCAAACAAAGAAAACTACATTTCTACTTTTATAAAAGTAGTGATTGTAAAAGTTTTTTTCAATCAAAGGTTATGTTTCTACTTTCATAAACATAATGATTGTAAATTTTTTTTTCAATCAAATATTATGTTTATATTTTCATAAATGTAGTTTCTACTTTTATAAACATAGTGATTGTAAAAAAAAAAAATCAAATATTATGTTTCTACTTTCATAAACATAGTGATTGTAAATTTTTTTCAATAAAAAACAATGTTCTTGGTTTTGTTATATATATATATTTTTGTTTGTAATAAACCGGTTTATTTTTAACATTGTAAAAATGAAAATCTTATTTATTTACTTTTATAAACATAGTGATTGTAAAAAAAAAAATCAAATATTATGTTTCTACTTTCATAAACATAGTGAGTGTAAATTTTTTTCAATAAAAAACAATGTTCTTGGTTTTGTTATATATATATTTTGTTTGTAATAAACCGGTTTATTTTTAACATTGTAAAAATGAAAATCTTATTTATTTTGGTTATTTAATGGTTATCACAAATTTAATTTTAATAACATAATTGACAGTTGAAATGTTGATCACGTACTATTCACATGTAATGAAGATTATTATAATAAAAAGCTTTTATTACGTTATCTAACTTTCTTTCGAATCAAATATAAAAATCTAACAATTTTATAACATAAAGAATCACCTATTATTTGAAATTCATATTTATTCGAAGATCACTTTTCTCTCAAAATATAAGATTTTGCAAATCAAATGCCCCTAAAAGTTAAAATAGTTATTTTGTGATATTAAACAATTGTAACATAAGATTTTTTGGATTATTTTAATACAGAGTTATAGATTTTTTTTATTTTTATTATTGTTGAGATTTATATACTTTATATTATAAAGATGTGAAGGCTTTGATTGACTGCTTCTTGATCATGGCAATGCATGCTTATTCTAATTATTATGTGTACTTCTCATTTTCAAGAAAAAGCACTCATTAAGAAATGTAATTATTTTAATTTATCAAAAATTACTTCATTAGATATCTACTATAGCCTATAGAATTATATAAGTATAAACTTATGTATACGGATAAAATTTTTAATTGCATAGTATAAGAAAGTCAATTAATCATAATTTCTGTTGTAAATTCATCATTAATCTGTTACTGTTAGGCGATATTACTTATTAAATTGTGACATATACTTTACCATTGCAGCTGCAACATTTTGTGATGGTGAAATTTTGTTGTCCATCAAATATAATATATTCTTGGGCTAAAATCTAGTAGTATATATGTTATGCCATCAAGAAAGAAAGGTTTCTTCTTCCACTCCTAGCAGATTTGATGTGAAAGTATTTTTGTCTCATGGGCTCTAAATCCCTTTTAATGACAATGTATATTATTGGTGTTTAAATTTTTAACGGGAGGGATCCAAACCGAAGTTTCGAACTCAACACTTTTTATTTCAATTTTAAATATGATATTAAACAAGCTAAGTTGGAGGGAATAGTTAGGTTGAGTTGGTTTATTGAGCCAAAGTTTTACCGTTGGCTATAAAAGAAAGAGTTGTATATGCATTGAATAAGAAAAAAGTTGACATAATTGTTTTATGTTAATGCTAGCTTACTATCCATATAATGCATGAATTATTTTTATTTTATTTAAATTTAAATAAAAATATAAAATAATATTATTGAATTATTTTTATATTCAAAATATATCTAACATCCCTGAATTATTTCTTTTCAATTTTATTTTTTATGAAAAATAATCTATTGATTTGAGTTTATATTACATGTTTCACAATGAAGATATGAGTTGAGAAATTATTCACTCTTTAAATGTACAACTGGAATATAGTTTTTTGTTTATGGCACATAATTCTATTATATCAATTAATCAGAACATCATTTTTATTTTATACAAATGGGAGCTATTGAATAAATAATCAATTAAAAGATAAAATATATGATCTGATTGAGTGAAGAATCCATGAAAAAATAAAAGGTTTGCAAATAATACTGATAAAAATATAAGAATATATGCGTTTTTGCAATTTTAAAAAAATTATTTACAGTAAAAAAAATATTATAGCTAATTTGAAAAAAAAAATTTCTAACTAATTGAGTGAATAGTATGTTTAGTGAAATAGTTCCTCTTACCTGATGGAGTTAATAATATGTTTAATGAAGTAATACATAATATGTTTAGTGAAATAATATCTATTATCAGAAAAAGTATATTAGTTCTTGTAGTAAGAATAGACTAATAAAAAGAGAGACTAAATTAATAGCAGGAAAAAATGCATTTAGCTCAACAAGATATTGAAAAAGTTTATAACTAAGCATTATCAACAATTAGGGTTTTCTTGAAATTGTTTTGGTATTTATATTTTTTTTTTCACATTTCCTTTGTGAAATATATTTAAAAATTGAAGATAATGCAACAATTATTTATAAAAATATTAAAGATGATAAAAAATATTTTTAAAAATTGTGATAAATTTAAATACTTATGTTAACTGTAGATAAATTGAAAAAAATATTTTAAAATTAATTTTAAATTAAGATAAGGTGATGTATAGGAAAATTTTCCTAAAGTTATTTTGGTATTTATATATATATTTTTACATTTTCTTTGTGAAATATATTTAAAAACTGAAGATAATGTAATGATTATTTATAAAAAAAATTAAATATATTAAATAATATTTTTAAAAGTTGTAATAAATTTAAATACTCATGTTAACTGTAAATAAATTGAAAAAAAATAAATTGTTTTAAAATTAATTTTAAATTGAGATGATATGAGGTATAAGAGAAACTTTATTGAAGTTGTTTTGGTATTTATATTTTTTTCATATTTTTTTTGCAAAATATATTTAAAAGCTAAAGATAATGTAATGATTATTTATAAAAAAATTAAAGATATTAAATAATATTTTTAAAAGTTATGATAAATTTAAATACTCATGTTAACTTTAGATAAATTAAAAAAATAAATTACTTTAAAATTAGTTTTAAATTGAGATGAAGTAATGTATAGGAAAAAGAAATTTGATTAAAATTTAAAATTTTAGATAATTTAATAATTTTTAAAATATATTTTTTATAAATAATTTAAATTTAACAAATATTTTATGTATCATCATAATGAAAAATTTTAAAAATTATCTTAAGTATATAAAAAAAAAAAAAGTTATCCACGTCAACAATTGTTATCCGATAACTATGTATATTATAATATAATATATATATATATGATTAGTTAGGAATAATGTTATATGAATAATTCTTAAATATTATAAAATATTAAATATGATATTTTTGTTGTTTTTTCAATGCAATGTTTTAATTTTGAAAATTATGAATTTATTAATTAATATAATATGTAAAAAAACTATTTATTATCTATTATCATTTAAAATTAATCATTTAAAAATAAATATCATATTAATTAATAAATTTATAATTTAAATATTATATTAAAAATTTTTTAATATAAATAATATATTAAATATTTTATTATAATTTAAAAATCCTTCTTAATATAAATCTTATTAGTTAATCTTTAATAGACAATGACCTAAGTCATACCTTACAGCCAACCGATTTGATATGTCTTTGCAAGGGTGTTAAGTAACTTCCATAAAATACTAGCACGTGGAATGACCATTTCAACCATATCACATCACAAACTTCAGGCGATTCCCTCCAATATATATATATATATATATATATATATATATATATATATTAGTATTATCTGGTTGTTAAAAAAAAAAAGGGTCAAATCTTAGTGTGAATGCTCTGCATGACTGGGATTAATCTATATTTTGTATATATACTAATTTTTTCAGTGACATCACATCAGGTCGAATCGATTAGCAAAAAAAAAAAAGATATGAGAAAATAAAATTTTTAGCAAAGAGAAGTAAATGAAATGAGAAGCTTTGCAAAATTAATTTTTTATTTTTTAGAAATATTTAATATATATCATATTATTAATTTTTTTGTAAAGTTATTAAAATATATAAATAATATATTTGCTAATTTTTTTATAAAAAATTAAGAGTAAATAAATTATTTAATTCTTAAATTAAAATAAAATATATTATACTTGATAATTTAAAATAAATTATTAAAAATCATGTATTCGATATGATTTTAATAAATGATCATTAATAAAATTTAAATTTTTTATTAAAAAAATATAAATTTTAATTAATTATAATAATATATTTGATAATTTTTTATAAATATATATATAAAGCAGGTAATAGTACATTGTATGCACAAATTGAAATAGTATGAGTTTGATGTTACCTTTAAACTTTTCAAAGGTTTTAATGATTCTTTGAGTCAGGCAACTGACAGTAATACCTTTACTTTTTTAAATTAGAGATAAAATTTATAAAGTTATCATAAAAAAAGTAAACACCACTTTTCATTTTTTTATCCTTTGTTTTTTTTTCCAAACAAACAAATATTAGAAAAAGGACAACTATATTAAAATGAAACCAAAAATATTGATAACCTTGAAATACTTCCAGTGGTACAATATTTAAATAAAAAGGTAACAGCACGAGGTGAAACAATCTTACAGGTAAATATGCCATTCTAAGTTTATGACTTAAAAATAATGTGACTGTAATTAGTTAATTTAACTAATAAAAAATTTACTATTAGAATCCAAAATTTAACCATTTAATTTGTACAATTCAATAAATTTAAATTTCAACTTTTAAAATCAGTCATTTTTTCTTTATCTTTAAGCTATGATATATTTTGTAAGAAAAAAATAAGTTAAGCATGAGGATTAGTGTTTTTAATAGTAATTAGTACAAATAATATTGATTAACTGTATAGTTTATGTTTGAATTTCTTTATTGGGAAGGGAATCGCGTTAACTGTCTTTGTTTTGCTGTTTGTTAAATGGGGAAGAGAGAATCCGAGGTAAAGAAAGTGACAGCTACTTAATGCTCAGTCAACAATTCAATATTTTACAATTCCCAAACCAAACTTTCATTTCATCACGCTTGCAAATTTAAAAATAATTTAAGATAATAAATTTTGATTTGATTAAAAAATGATAATAATAATAAAATTAATTATTATAATATTAAAATTGAGTATAATAACGATGAAAGTAAAATTAATATTAAAATAACTAATTAGATGAAAACATAATGATACGGTAAATGATGTGTTGTTAGATTTGATAATTTTAGACACAATAAGATAATATGATATAAAAATTATATGAAAAAAATTTTATATGTATTTTTAAAAAATATATTTTATATTTATTTATATTGATATAAATTTTGATATGATATAATTTATATCGTATATGTATTGATTTATTTAAATATTTAATACGATATGAATAACACATTTAATTTAATATTATCATATGAGTATACATTTAATGTATTTAATATGTTTAACACATTTTTTATATTTATTTTAATTTAATATAAACATATAAATATTATTTTAATTATGACATCTAATTAGCTATTTAATATCATATAAAAGTTATTTTAAACATTAATTATGATACTCATTTAATAATTATTATAAAATTATTTTTTATATTAATAATATAAATACAGTATAAATATTAATATTAATCGTATACATTATTATTTTATTTTTTAATATTTAATAATTTATCATTTTAAATTTGATATTAAAAATTAATATAGTTATATAATATAAATTAAAATTAAAATATATATATATTAAATACATATTAAATGTGTATTAAATTTTTTTATTTTTTTAATATATAAGTACTTTTTTAGATTATTAATGTGTCAAGTTTATTAAGTTGTAAATTATAAGTTACTTATAATTATTTATTATTTTAATCGTGTTCTTATATATTCATATTAGTCATATTTATTTATATATATCTGTATTATTCATGTTTATTTATGTCTTATTTAAATAAATTAATTATATACATATTAATTATATTGTATCGCGTAACACGTATATTAAACATGTCATGTTCGTGTTTAAGATTTAAACATATTTTATAATTCGTGTCGTGTTCGTGTTTTAATAATTTATATCGTATTATTATTTTAATAATTCGTATCATTATACGTGTAAAATATTATATAAAATACGACACAAAAATATGAATTACCATGTCTATGTATAGTAAAAACATTATTATTAAAGATATTAAATTAAAATTTACATATAATGATTGGAAATTTATTTAATTTTTTGAATTTATTTATATAATAACTTTTATATCAAAATAAAAATCATTTCTTAAAAAGATTTAAAAACATTTAAGTAAAAAATGAAAAAAAATTAACATATAAAAAATCCATAATATAAATTTATTTATCAATTAAATAATTAAATAAGGGAAACAAAATTAAAAAAAAAAAAAGCAAGTGAAAAATAAGGGGTAAAAAAGAATAAAGTGACAGTGAAGGAATGAAGAATTTTCACTAAACCTTAAATGGATCGTAATATCAGTTAAATTTAAATATTAATTTTAATAAATTTTTTATAAATTTTTTTTAATTATAATTATAATAATAATAATAATTTTTTTTAATTTTATCAAAATTAATTTTACTACCCTTTCAAGTAAAACCTAAAATTCTAGTTTTGTTGAGGTGCAAAAGTTTCCGATTACACTGAAGGGTAACATACAAATGATTGTTTATTGAACTTTTTGATGAAAAACGTGTCTCACCGTAATTCCGGTACAATCCAAATAGCGCCTATAAGGTATTGAACTTCCTAAGACATGACGCCCAAGCTTTGGTACAAATTTCAGGGCACTAAATGTTGAAGAGCTCCATGCGTTTGCCTTAATTTTTTGAAAATCAGAGCAAAAATATGTTTGGTGAATACGTTTTTGTTTTAAAATAACAAAAAATAGAAAATAAAATTTTGAAAAACAAAAAATGTTTTCAATATTTTGGAAACATTTCCAACATGTTCCTGCTACGTGAACGTATCAATTTTAATGTCAAAAACCCCAAATAATCCAACAAAACTGCCAAAATTACAATCCGAGCCCTTCCAGTTGTACAAATCATCAACCGCTTCGCTTTATGATCCTTGTTTTCAAATTCCTACAATAAAAGTTTCAACGAAACATGCTTTCAAATTCAATTAAATAAAACAAAAAATTTTCAAAATTTAAAATATAAAACATAAAATTGACCACAATTAAATGTTTCATCGGTGCCGTGCATTACCAAATGAACTTGATAAGCGACACGCAATAAATAATCCACCAGGCAATTTAAAGAAAGGGTGCATTTGGATGAAGGTTCAACAAAGAATTTCATTTGTAAAGATATTTTTAAAATTTAATGTGAGATTTTGGAGGGCTTAAATTCTCTTTTCAAAATTCCATAAATGAAATTTATGAAATTATTTAAATTTATGATTTATTTTTTTTTACATAATTTTTATTCAACGCTAACAACAAAATATCATTATAAAATTTACTTTTTTATTTTTTTTCATAGTATTAGTAATATTTAAACATTTTTACAAGCCTTAAGTATAAAACTAATAACTCACAATTATAAAGAGACAAGGTCATCACGCATGGAATTAATTAGGCGATTTCTTTTTTTTTTTTTTCTTCCTGAGATATTCCAAAGAGGATCTCTTACGTCTCCTTAAGTGTGATGAAGCTTTACAATTAGACATTATATATACCCAACTTTTCCATGTTAAAATTAATGTATATTCCATGCATATGTTGTAACCAAGTTTTATTGAATTTATAATTGAATCCAATTAATTTATATAATCACCATTAATAGATAATATTTAAAAAATTTAAAATTTTAATTTTAATATCTATAATTTATTCTTTTATTCCTAAAATGTGGCTCCGATTCTAAAAGAAAAATAAAACAAGCTTTATTCTCATATATTTACCGCAAAAAGCACCCATTTTTTTTTCTTGAATGGATAACAAAGTAACATGTCCTCCCCTTGCAGAATAAAAAAACCAACCAACTTCTTTGGAGCGTGACGGATACAAAGTCATTTGTCTCTTGTGATGAAAGTGTTTCAATTTTAGAGGTATTTCATCCAAAGTAAACTAAATTTAGTTTGGATACAAATACTGTAAAGCAAACATGGTGAAAACTATACACAATTAAGTAGCCGCCATCTTTAAGATTGTTGCTTTGGATTTGTGATGAATATTCTAGCTTTCTTACTCGATAAGTAAAATAAAGTTGCATTGTTTTGTTTTGTTTCAATTGAAACAAGCAGAGAGATTGAGGCACAATTTGCTTAAATTAAGTAGCCTATGACCTGCTTTTAAAGTTTTCCAAGGATTATAAATAGGAAATGAAGAGCACTAGCTATAGATTGGGTAGCATTGTTTGTTTTGTTTCGATTGAAACAAGCAGAGAGATTGGGGCACAATTTGCTTAAATTAAATAGCCTATGACCTACTTTTAAAGTTTTCCAAGGATTATAAATAGGAAATGAAGAGCACTAGCTATAGATTGGGTGAAAAAAAAAAAAAACACCATGTAAAACATTGATCATATTTTTCTCATTAGACATATAGTCTAATATAGAGGTGTTTATGAGTTGATTGACACTTTTACGGCTATCTCAAAGACTCGTTTAGAATCGTTGAGTAGTCAACATAATATTTACGAACATGCCACCAAAGCTGTAAACTTACAACAAGGGCGTAATATTAAATTGTTTGATGAAATTAGGAGAGTAGTATTGGGCTGGCCCATTTTCCAACCCAAGAAAAAGCATTGTTGCTCTACTGAGCGCTTTTTCTTACGTCGTGGTGGGCTGGCTGAGCAATGTATGTGCGGTGCTCATTGGGTTGGCAATTGGGCTTAAGGATAGAAGACACCGATTTGATTCCGGAGTTTAAATTTAAATAGCAGATTACAATATTTCAATACAAAACAATATTTAGATGATAATCTTGGCTTGGTTGGAGTCTGATCATTCACATATTGTTAGCTTTTTCAAAGGTTCGTTAATTAGAGCCAACTAAAACTCACATAAATTTTTTTTTTTGAAGAACCTAATAAACAAAGTCATGATCTTGTAAAAAACACGTACAGCCACCATATATATATATATGAAAACTTGGCAATGGATGCTCCACGGAAACACCAGTGGTGATAAGCATAATATGGAGTAATATAACATCCGACTGAAAAAAGATTATATGAAACAGTTGCTCCACATTCTGATAGCCTGTGAACTATTATATTTTTTGAAAATGAAAAAGACAAAGTAAGGTGGGATATGTAGCTCTCAAACCTGATATGAACAAATCTTACGATCGGATGGAGTGGCCCTTTCTTGAATTTCAATGATCGGTTGGACAAATATGATAATGCAATCTGTAAAATGTTGAAAGTTTAGAATGTAATGCATCTCGCTTTGAATAAAAAGAATAAATTATTGATGAATTAAATTAATTTTTGTAATAATTTTATTCATATTTTAAATAATTATGTTTGAACACAAATAATTATCATATGATAAATTGTCATAACTATTTGAATATAAATAGATTATTATTCATAAAAATTATGATTATATAAAAGATCATAACTATCTGAATAGAAGTTTATGTCTGTTCATTCATTATAAATAAATCTTTCAAAATAACTATTTTTATTACTTTTGATTGGAGAGTTTAAGGTTTTGTTATATCCTAAATACATAATTACCTTTAAGAAAGTGTACTTCACGTCTTAAAGCCAATTTTTTTTATTTTTTCTCTTTTTTTATTTATTTATTTTAATAATTTAAAGGCAATTATGAGAAATTTATATTTTGCAAAAGGAAAATACAAGAAAAAGAAATTGACATGATTTGGAGATCAATATTAGAGGCAGCTCAAGGTGTCAAACAATTAATGTTTCCATGGACCAAAATATTAATTTTTAAAAGATCTTCATTAAAGGTATGTATTTTATTTTTTGCATAATTACTGGTAAAAAGATTGATTGAATGAGACAAACACGTAAAAAATTAATTTCATTAGTATGTAAAATCAAAACACAATATGCAAAATATTGATTATATTGCATAAGTTTATGCATATACTGAAATTAGCTCTACAATTGGGTTTAATGAATTGTATTATATCTATTTAAAAAATTGATGCTTATAAAGATTGGGATAAGAAATAGCTTGAAAACATAAAAAAGAAAGACATAAATGGATCTACAATCAAAAGAATTATCACTTATTATAAAGTAATGAATTAAATTGGATTCTAATGAAGTTGCTGATTATTTAATTGTCATGTCTTAGTTATATATAGAACAGGTAAATTGTCCCACCGTTTCTATGAAAACAATCGAAAAGGTAAAGGTATTTACCATAAAAAAATTAAATATAAGTGGAGAATATATACAGAAAATAAGATTTGGTTGCAAGATTAGTTTTATTTTTAAATCATGGCACCAAAATTGAGATAATAAGTTGAGTCTAGCTATTTGTATGGTTATATATTTGTTTGTCGTTTATAAATCAAAGGTTTTTTTTTTTTGTAAATTTATTGTTGCTTCAAATTTTGACTAGTGTTCAATTTTCATGAAAACCAATTAAAATTAAATTGATGTATATAAATAATTATTAAGATTTGGTGTTTCATGGATTAATTGGTGGATAATAAACCAAATAATTATTAT
Organism: Durio zibethinus; assembly: GCF_047325235.1. NCBI lineage: Eukaryota > Viridiplantae > Streptophyta > Magnoliopsida > Malvales > Malvaceae > Durio > Durio zibethinus. The sequence continues at coordinate 23,024,568 of NC_143172.1, forward strand.
TATCAGAAACATGGGCAATGTGACATATATTTTATCTACTGGGTGTATTACACTAAAAGTGATTTTACCAAATAAAATTTTAGTGTGAACAATCACAAAGTGAAAATCATAAATAGCTATTAAAGAGTTAATCAATAGTTATAAAAAGCATTGTTGCTTTTCGCAAATGGGATGTTGATTAAAAAAAAAAGAATGTCATTAAAAATATTGAAGCATTTATTGGTTACTAGTATTTTGATGGATGCTCATCAATGTTTAATTAGCCATGTTTATAAATTAGAAAAGAATATGCAAATTCAATGTTCCAAAAGCACCAATACATGCATGTATTTAATTTTATTTTGTGATAGCATAGAGAGCATTTGTACAGTTTGTCATATATTATGAAAATAAATTGGATGGGATGGAATTTTTTTTATATGCATACAAGAAAGATATGAACTATGAAGATAGAGTATTATCATCCAATTAATAAATTATTGGTTAAAGATAATAAAGTTATTTTTACATTTTGTACCCGAAAAATGGCCTTTTGTAGGTTGTTAAAATAAAAAGTGAACAAGTTTTTGAGGTTTTTAATAGTTTCATGACAATGGCAAAAATGTAGATAGTTATACACCATACGTATGGGCTTAGATAATAATATTGGTTTGTGAAAGCCGTAAGCTTTAGAATGAGCCAATCAATGATTTAACCAATGCAAATTCAACACGAATTTTTTCATGAAATATGAGTAAAACTCATATTATAATTATTGTTTATACTATTTTATGAAAATAATTGTTTGGATTCATGTTTCATTACTTGCATTGATATGATGATCTAGATATGAACATATTGATCACAAAATGATTGTGAAAGTATTTGAAATTAGAGTTAAATATACTATGAATTCTTATTGTACATAGGCATATTGATCCTATAAGTAAAGTTTGAATTTATTATATAGCTGAAAATGTTATGGCCAATTAAAAGTGATAAATAACAAAGATATATAGGCTGCACAATGGTAGAGAAATAAAGTTCTCATAAAATTTTGAAATCAAGTTTAGTGGTTTTAATAGTCATGAACATGGAATTGCCCATTGGGCAATTAATATATGCATTGAAAACTCATGATAACATTTAAGATAGTTAGTTTTCACTAAAAGTCATCACTATAAATGAGATAATTTCAATAGTCAAATCTACCTGATTTGTAGGTATGATGTGAATTATTAAGGTTGGTTTAAACTAGCCATAAGCCAAAATTGATGCCACAATCTCGATTACATTGTGATAATTTTGTTATGTATATGGTCTAATTCATGGATTGTACAACTGATTTATCATCTATGATTTTATATAGTGAAAATTTCAAAGCATATTTACTTTGAAAACCATGAGTGATTCAAAGATCTTGTGAATATAAAAACTTTTATAATAGCAAAAGGAATGTTATTTGATTAATTTGGGTGATGAAAATGACTTTGTACATGGTAAAATATATATATAGATATATATAGTGTCCATGATGAAATAAATTCATATAAGTATTTATGAATTGATATAAAAAGTCTTAAAAAGAGACTATAGAAGCATGATTATATTTGAAATCTGTTTATTGATGTAAACTCTTATATTGAGTTAAAATATAAAAATTTTGTAATTTTTATGAAAAAGAAATATTAAGATATAAAATATTTGCTATTTATCGTTTACTAAGGGTGGATTTGGAGGCCTCCTACTTAAAAAAAATCACCAAATAGTCAAAAGATAAATGAAATGGTAACTTAATTAAATATATGATATCTTGATAATTGAATGAAACATTTTTTAATAAAAGAATGCATACTTGCACATAGTGGGGGTGATAAAAATAAAAAGACATAAAAATTACCATTATAGTGTTGTAAGATTTTAATATAATTTTATGAACAAATTATACAAGCTAATAAGTTTAGACACTTATTAAAATAAAGTCATAAAAAGGTCTTTAAAAATCTTAAAAGGACTAAAATGATTTGGTTTATTCATTGAGTTTATCCAACTGTACTAGAAGTATACTTGTATTAAAGATGTATAAAAGTATGAAAATAAAATGGTTAAAATTTATGAATATAGAGTTGTGGCCATAACCAAAATTAACTATTTCTTAAAATGATAAAAATAAGGCAACAATGTCTAGAGCATATAAATAATATGCAAAATGAAAAGTTTGGACACATTAGCTTGAAGTGATTATATTAGATATTCAATTTCAAGTGAGAATAATTACCATAAAAGAAAATTAAATTTCAAGATATTTGGTTAGTAGCACTACAAGTAGAATGGATTTAAACCCTTACTATTAGACATTAATTATGGAAACCAAACTTTGAATTAGCAACCTCTAATTACAAAGTTTAATGAATAAAAGCAAGTTATTGTTATGTATCTGTTAAGCACTAGTAAAATCCATTCAAATTTAAAAACTAGTGTGATCCATTGCATGGAGACGATGAGTTTTTATACTCTTAATGGAGTTTTAAATGTCTAAAGTAATGAAAACATAATGAAAACTCTATTTATATAAATATAGAAGTGGTGTCACTTTAAAAAAAAAGAATTGGGATCTCTCTTGTAAATATTTATAAACAAGATAAGCATATGACTATAATAGTGTTAAAAACGGTTATAAACCTCTGACAAAAGAACAAATAAGTATTATGTGTGTTATATCTTCAATTCTAGCATTAGAAGTTGAGGTTTAATCTGTGGACACCAATAATTTTATTAGAATTCTAAGATATATACACTAATTAAAGGTTTAAATCGAGAGACATATTCTTATATTCATAATATTTATTTGTGTGAAAGATAAAAATTAAACACCAACATTCTAAACTAATTGGAGATTGTTGATAGTTTACAATATGGTGTATCCTACATTAGATAAAAAGATTTAATTATTGATAAATAAAATTAATTTTTGTATTAATTTTATTCATATTTTAAATAATTATGTTTGAACACAAATAATCATCATATGACAAATGATCATAACTATTTGAATATAAATGATTATTATTCATAAAGATCATGATTATACAAAAGGTCATAATCATCTTAATAGAAGTTTATATCTGTTCATTTATTATAAATAAATATTTCAATAAAACCATTTTCATTACTTCTGATTGTTTCAATAAAACCATTTTCATTACTTCTGATTGGAGAGTTTGAAGTTTTGTTATATCCTAAAGGCATAATTGCCTTTAAGAAAGTGTTTTTCACATCTCAAAACCAAAAATTTTTTTTCTATTTTTTTTTTATTTTTTTTTTCTAACATAAAATTAGTGTTTTACTATGTTGTTGTTAATGGTAATCTCTTTAATAAGTTTTACCTATGGCATAGCCTACACTAAGTGGATCCTTTTTTGTTATACCTTTTCTTAATATGCACAAAAAGCATTGCTTTCCAAATACCAAATGGAAGGATGGATCATGGTGTGAGGGCATGCTAGAATGATTCCAAAATCAATCATTTGTTTTTTACGGATGATAGTATACTTTTCTTTAAAGCAAACAAACTAGAGAGTGATAGGTGAAGTACATATAAAGAAAATATAAAGAAGGTTAAGGACAACTAGTGAATTTTAAGAAATCGTTACTATTCTTTAACACAAACACCTTTGCGGGTTCAATAGAGAATATAAAGCAAAACTTTGGTGTTCAAGCAACCAATAACCTAGAAAAATATTTAGGATTACCAACAATGGTTAGAAAAGAGAAAAAAAAAACCTTAGGGACATTGTCAATAGGATAAAAATGAAAATCTAACATTGGAATAAAAGATGTCTTTCGTAAAGGAGGAAAGAAGTGTTTATTAAATCAATTTTGTAGTCTACTCTAGCATATGTTAAGAACTACTTTGTTTTTCCCAAAGGACTCCATGAAGAAGTAAATAGCATAATAAGCAATTATTGGTGAAGTTCCAATACAAACCAGAGAAGAATGCATTAGATAAGATAAGACAAGTTATGTTTATAAAAAAAAAATGGGGCATGGGGTTCCGAGACTTCGAACGCTTTAACCTAACTTCACTTAGGAAGTAGGGTTTAAAGCTATTGAAAAGCATAAACTCTTTGGTGTATAGAATACTTAAAGCCAAAAATTCCAATATCATCATTTTTTAAAACATCCCTAAGGTCGAAACAATCCTTTACGTGGTAAAGTATTTAGACTACTACAGACATACTAAGATGTAGATTGTGTTGGTGAGTGAGGGATGGATCCCAAACCAAAATATAGCATGGCAAATGGTTGTTAGATGACATGATGCTAATGTTTCCAACCAATTAAAATCAACTACATGAAACTATGTTAGTTGTAGAATTGATAGAGCACCAAAATAGACAATAGAAGAATGAGCTAATTTATAATATTTTTTAAAAAAATGAGGCAAATCTAATATGTAGTATCCCACTTAGCTGTTTTATACATCATGATAAACTAGTGTGAGGTATCGAAAAAAAAAGAAGATGCATCATGTAAACCTTAACAGATTGAAAGGGACACCAACACTACAAGCATAAAATGATTAGGTACACAAAGCAAAAGAAAAGGGATTTTTAGACCATGTTATGGCATGTTAGGATACTAGCTAAAATCAAAATGTTTGGATGAAGGTTGAATCATGGCATCCTATCTGTGTTCAGCAATCTTAACAAGCAACATATTGAAACCCTAACTCTATGCCCAAAATGTGGACAAAAGAGAAAACAATGTTGCATACAATCAAGGATTGTGAAAAGGTAAAAAATGCATGGGTAGCAACTAGTATAGATAGTACGTGGACAAGTCAAGGCCATGCAATAGACAAAGGTTGGCTGACCAGCTTGGTAGAATCTATAAATAAAGAAAGCCTTGAAAAGGGACTAACATTGTGTTGAGTGACATGGCACAACAAGAATTTGTTAGTAAAGAATAATGAATTGATGAATGCTCATGTTACAATAAGCTTTGCCATAAATTATCTTGAGGAATTTAAGAGAGCCTAAGAGACCAGAGAGCAAAAGAAGGAACAAAGGAAATGGATATCGCCGCCACCTGACATGATCAAAGTCAATTTTGATAGGGTATTTAATGTGGTAGAGGCAATAGATGGAGTAATAGTGATGACAAAGAACAATAAAAGGGAAGTTTTGGGAACAACATCAATATACGTAGAAGGGGTAATGGATGCTTTTATGGTAAAACATATGCTACAAAGACATCGATCACATTTGCAAAAGATTTAGGCCATACTTCAATCATACTTGAAGGAGATGCCTTTGAAATCATCAATATGCTAAGATCATAATTAGGGGACTTATCCATAATTGGTTATATTTTGAAAGATATGAGGATCCTGAAACAAAGCTTCAATTATCTCAGAATGGACTACACAAGGCACCAAGCTAATGAGGGTGGACATAACTGTCTAGACAAGCACTTGAGACAGAGGCAAACTAGTACTAGATAGAGGAATGTCCTTCCATCATACATGACACTATTATCACATATTGTACTATTTCTTGATCAATGAAAACTCATTTTCTTAAAAAAAGAAAGAAAGAAGGAAAGAATAAAATAGTTACTTCACATCAATACGTGTATTTTCTATTAAAATCATGCCATGTAATCATTTATTACATATTACATGCATAAGCCTATTGAAATAAATAATTACTATTTAATTATTTACATGTGATATTTAATAAATAGTTGATTTTTTTCTGATAACATGATTTAAATGGAAGGAATACATGCTAACATGGAGTAACTATTTCATACAATCCTTTTTCGAAAATTTTTTTTTTTGCCAAAACATTGGAAATATGTTTAATTGGTTGGTGCATGATATTTGTTAAAAAATAGAATTCAAAAATTTTCTTTCAAATAAAAAAAGATAAGCAAAATATATATAATAATGAGGTAGTGTCCCACACGTTGTGACGGTTCAACAATAATAACAATTAAAAACATTAAAACATATTTATACATACATGTTTTATTAACTTGTGAAATATTAAATTTTCTAAAAACAAATATGAAAATCCGTCATGAACAATAAAAAAAAAAATGAAATGGGTTGAGAATTTTGAAGCACAAATCAACAATTTCATAATTAGATTTTTTCACTACCTTTTGAATTTGTAAGTTAGGTCTTTTAACTAATGGGTTCTGCAAAAAGAAAATGTAAATTAGTGAGTATATTTATCAATAAATCATAAGAGCTTAAATAAAATGATAAAAAAATACTTACAAATCAACGAATATTCTTTTAGAGAAGCAAAATTTAGATGAAAACTAAAGAATAAAAAATTGGATAGTTTCTTATTTAAGGTTTTCTTATAAAGACTTTTGAAAGATCAACGACATTAAATATATTGACAAAAAAATTATTAGATAAGGAGGAAGAGATTTCATCATTTTTGGATCTAATGAATTAAACTTTTCTCTTCCTTTTCATTCAATGAATGAATTAATTGATAATGGGGTGAAGAAACCAATAATTGTTGGAATTAAAGACTTGTTGATTTGAATATTCTCTTTAATAATTGTAGAACTTTAATTTACAAGTTGAAAGGTCAAACTGGTTTGTGGAGTTGTATAGTCAAACAAATAGAAAAATTTCTCTAAAGATAAAAAATTTATTTATTTATAAAGTTGACAAGTGGCATGTTTTTTGAAAATTGTAAATTCAAATAGAATTATGTTAGATTTTATGCTTTTTTTTTTTTTTGAATTTAGCTTATAAAAAAAATATTATGCTTTTCTAATGTGACATATATATAGCTATATACTAATATATTTATATATTTTTATTTTATATTAATGTGTGCATAACACACTTATTTACATTATTGTACCTCTAACACATTTTGAAGAAAAATTTTACATGAACAAATTAATCATATATTAATCTGTTATATGCACAGGTTTGAATCCTGATAAAGTAAAATTTGTTTTTTCAAACGAAAACTACAATGTGAAACAAAAGAAATCAAATGCTTAATTTGACTCTGATTAACACGCATGCGAAGCCTGCTTTGGAAAATCTTTCACATGCGGAGAAAATAATGATCTTTTGACTTGGACAATTCATGAAGAGAATGCAAAGAAAATCCCGAAGTGAAAATAATAATGAGAAAAAGACTTAACAAAGATGGGTAAGACAAGTAGAAACATGATAATTACTTGCTGGTGTTTTTATTTTTTTACTTTTGCCGCTGTTGTTGCAGCTGCAGGCATAATCCTCAAAAGCAGCATCCTATGGAAAACATATGCAGATTATTGCAGGCTACATATGTATATTTTTGTACTGCCAGTTTACTTGGTATTCATCCTTGTCGGCCAATTCATAACACATTGGAGTTCTCGCTACTCTTAATGCATTATAAATACTAGTATATGCAAACATAATGGAAAAGGTTTAAACGAAATTAATTAAGTGAAAATTTTTATTAAAATAATTAAATAAAAATTAAGATTAAAATTATTGAAGCAGATAAATTAAAAGGTTTTATTGAATTAAAAAAATTATATTTGATATATTATTAATATATAAATTTTATATATGAATTCGATGATATATTTTATTAATAAATAAATATTAATTTTTAAAATAAATATATAAAAATTAATATTTTTTTAAAATTTACTCATTAATAAAATAAATATTATCTGATTTACTTATCATGTACAAAATTTATAAACAATGAATCAAACATAAATCCATTATTTTGAATTCACTAACTATATTTAAAAACCTTCTTCTAAATATTACCACTAGCATAAATATATATTTACCCAACATTTATAGGAATATAAAGTGTAATAAAGGGCTCTAGTATTATGGGTCTATCACAACCGTATATACCAAAAACATATGTATGCCTTTTTAAGGCATTTTTCATGTACATTTATGATGCATCCAAGATGACTTCCCTTATGGCCATGGATCTGAAATTGTAAATTAGTTTGGTGATTAAGGAATTAATAAGTTAAATATGATAATTTAATGGAATCTAGAGAAGAAAAGGATATATAATAAATTATTCAAGTTATGTACATAATGAAAAAATATTGATAGCTACCTATCAAACCCTAGTTTGAGGGATATTGTTGATGTAGTAGGCTAGTCATTCCCTTACCAACGGAAACTCTGTCAAAGTTACTATATGCCTTAAAAAGATATATGGCAGAAGAATATTTATTGCATAAGCCATGAGGAATAATTATATTTGCATCAAACAACAAAGTTCGTTCATCATATCATTGCACCAAACAAACAAAAGTGAAGAAAAGATCATGGAAACATGTTTGGGAAAATTGAGAGAGAAAGAAAGAAAAGAACAAACACAAAAATAATTAAGCACGTACAATCAGCATCTTCTTCGTCTTCTTCTTCTTTCATAAATGGTCTCGATCGAACACCATACCTAAAACAGAAAGTAGAGCGTCCATATGCAAAAAAAAAAAAAAAAAGCAAAGCTAGCTACAGCTATACCGTTTACTAATTGAGGGACCAAAGTGATGAAAAAGGAAGAAACCCCATGTAGACAAAAACTTGTATGATTTGCTTTGATCTAGCAGAATAATCGGACCGAGCAGCTTGATTCCCCGTATAGAGTTGTTGGATCTTTTGAAAAAAAGACCCTTCCACTCTTGACATGCAGTAGTAAAAGACTTTGTTCAAGTGAAAAGTACTAGGGTTTTCATGATCAGCTTGTGAGCAAACCCTGCTGCTCTTTTTCTTTTCCTTTTCTTCTTTTTCTTCTTCTTCTTATTCTTTCTCTTCTTCTTGGGTTTCTTGTTGTTGTTTTGGTTTTGGTCTTGGGATGTGAAGTTGGTGGATATTGAAAAGGGGGAGCAGATGATCATGATGACGAGTGGTGGTGGTGGTGGGAGTTAATGATGATAGTATTGAAGAGTCAGAGGTGGGAAGGAGAAGGAGGAGAAGCCTATGATGATTGATAGCTGTTGAATTTAGATGAACAAAATTTCAAGGTATTGCGTGCCCTCTCCTCACTCCTCACCTCTTTGATAGAGAGAGAGAGAGAGAGAGACTAAAGCTTTTTCTTCCCTTTCTCTTTCTATCTCTATATGAGGGAAGAATTATGACGAAACCCATGGTGGTAGCTTTTTCTTGCCCCCATCTCTTGCTCTCAAAGAAAAAGGAAAGCCCCACACTTTTTTTTTTATTCTTTTAATTAATTTGGATTTATTTATTCTCTTATGACAATAGTCATCAGATGCAAACAGTTGCACTACTTTTTCTCTAATCATCCAATTACAAAGGTGCAAGCTGTCCCTTTGACAATTTTTGAGATTGATCTGATTTACCATGTCCATGATATATCAGCATCCCAACCACCAAGATCAAGATGACTACTAGTTTCACACATTTAACCTTAATACTTCAAGAAGAGTAGATTAATTCCTATATTATAGATGATTGAATAGGATATGATTGCAGTACAATTGGGGCAGCAATAAAAATGTTGCAACAGATTGTTTTTAGTTTTTTTTTTTTTTAATTTCTTCTAAGTTGGGTTTTTTTTTTATAATGCAAAAAACAGTAAAAGGCTGTTTGTGACTGTATATGGAGTTGGATATATAAAATGAGGTAAGCTTTATTGGTTTTAGTTAAAGAGAGGGAATTTGGCAGGCCACAGGAATCGGTAACTAGCCTTAATTGTAAGAATAATTAAAAGAATATTAACGACAGACAGAGGAATCATAGAACTCAGGAATGACAGAGTGAGAGGATCGAAGAATTTTTTATTATTCATTTTTGTGAAAAAAGAAAAAGAAAGATCAAAGAGAGTAGACTTCACAATTTAAATTAAATTCGTACTTAATATTAAATAAAAATGATATGAAAAAAAAAACAAAAATAATACAATTTAAATTTTTTATAAAATCAAATTTACTAAAAATTAAAAATATATTTTATATTTTTTGTATAGATATGAATTATAAGATGAATTTTTTTGTATAAAAAAGAGTTTATAGGGTCTAAAAGAAGTTTGATTGTGGGGCATGGGGCCTTGGAGAGTATATTTGCTTTGCTGCAAAAGCACTGTGGTAACTGCTATCAGTGTAGAGGAGTAGTGGAGACAAAATTGTTCGTTTGCTGTTCCTCAAATCCAATTTTCTTTCTGTCAAACAATGAAAACTTATGATGCCTTTTTTTCACCCTTTGGTGTTCTGTTTTCCCCCTTCGAAGTTTGCACTAATATATATATATATATATATATATATATAAGAACAATGGATAAGATTCCCCGAAACAAGCATCAGAAGTATATTCAAGTTAATTATCTTCCCTTAATGTTTTTTGGTAACTGATCAGTGATCACAGCTGGTGGAAGCTGAAAAGGAGAAAATAAATAAAGTTACAGCTGTTTGGTCACACAGCGATTCCTCTAAGCTCAATCATAGAACAGTATTTTGACATTTGTTTACTTTTCCAAACACGTAGCAAAGCTGTAGAGAGGAAACGACTGCCATGGTTTTATCTATTTCCTGTTCATTTCGCCATGAATAAGGGGCCATTGTCCTGCAGCCAATATGAGATTATGTGAGCAAGTGCAAGCTAAAGCCTCCAAGACAACCCCACCCCACCACCGCCCCCCCCCCCCCCCCCCCCCCCGCGTCCCAAAAAAAAAAAGGTAAAAATACATATATGGCCACGCGGGGAAGGAGAAAGCAGATGCACTAACCGGGATCAAGATATACGAATCAATCCAGCTTCAGGCTCTAAAGCTTAAACACAAAGCTGAGAAAAACAGGCTTGAGAAAAAGCCTTTAATCAATTTATAATTCAGCTTTTTTTTCCTTCTACATAACAGTTTTGCCATATCCCTTAATCTAAAACCAATCCCCACCCACATGTTCAAACAATACCCAAACAGGCCCTTATTAATAAAATGAAAGTAGCATTCATAATCTTTTTGTTTTGAGAATATTATCAGGCAAAATGCAAGCTGTCATGCTTAGGGTTAGGTTTGTCAGGTAACATGTAAAACCATTTTTTCTCAATGACTTTTAAGTTTGACTCTGATAAAGTCACCCCACATGAACCAGCCTTTTTATTCCACTTTCTCCTTTACAAAGAGAGGGAATTTTTTTTTTTTTTTTTTTTTGTGGCAAACTAAAGTTGTTTGATGATCAATATGAAAAAGTGCAAACTCTAGAAAATTAAAAAGTAAGAAAAAATTTTTCCGGAGATTCAAATCTTTTTAGCACCAAAACAAAGTCTAAAACCAAAGATCAAAAGTTCACAGTATTTCATGTGTGTTAGCAGTGTCTTTATCGATGCTCTCCATAGAATTGTATTGCTGGGGCATGGCCATGTTCTTTTTCTTCATTGTTTGATACTTACATATCAACTTTGTTGGAAATTTTCTGTGACATGCCACATCAATCTACAGTTCTCATGTTTAACAAATGTCACTGGGGGTTTTGTCTAATACTAGAATTGTCAAATTTCGAATGATGCTAGATAGATTCCCAGGATGAACATTATCAAGAACACTCTAGTTTTAATATATACTATCCTATATTGCCATAATATTATGATGAAAGATACAATTTAAGTAACAACAGCAATTTAAATATGATATCTACATATGATCATTCATATATCTACATCATATTTATTTTATATTATAATTTGTATTAATTTATTAAATACAAAATATAATTGGTATATCTTTATTTTTATATTTAAGTATCTAATAGTGTATACTCTAGGTTTTTGATGTAATCTTAACTAATAACACCAATTTAAAACTAAATTAACGTTGACGAAGCAATTGGTGAATTGGGCCCACAACTAACTTTTTCCTGTGAAGGGGACCAGAGCAGAGCACCATGCTTGTGGTCTCCGGAGTGGGTAGGAGTTGGCTCGCATGGGTGTGGCCCAACACAGAAAAGCTCTCCTTCTAAAAATTTGTTTTGGATCCGAAAATTCTGTCACTCATCGCCATCATTGCATCCAGAAAGTGGCTTGACACTTGACGCCATGTTCTCTATCGGATAAGTGATGCCACCAAAGCAGCACCCGTGCAGTTTTCGGACTGCCCCGCACCGATCCATCTCTCTTCTGCCTCGATCTTGTCTCTATGATTCCAAACGACATTAGCTTATAATATTTATATTTATGAGGTTAAAATAAAAAAAAATAATTCTAAACTTTATTATTTTATTTAAATAAATTTTATATTTTATTACATTCAAATAAAAATTTACCTTTTAATTTATTTAAATAAACTCTTAAATTTTAATTTGTATTTACATAAATTCTTAACTTTTAATTTATATTTAAATAAACTTTTAATATAAATTATTTATTTGAAAAAAGTATTTATTAAATATAACTCAAAGAATAAAAATTTATTTGAACATAATAAAAATGTAAAAATTTATTTAAAAATAAAATAATTTGGAATTTTTTTTAATATTTTAATTTTTAGACTAGTTATAATTTGAATATATAGACACTCATTTTATTAAGACATTTTTAATTAAACCAGCAATTTTTCCAATTTTCTTGTGAAGTTTTTTGGATGTAATTTGAATTTGTTTAATTTGTGAAGTATAAAGTTCAATTTTCAGGATTCAGTTTTAAGTTCAATTTTGAGCTTTGGATTTAGCTAATTGGATCTTTAAATTTTGATTGGGCCTTGAAACCCAACGTGAGCAGGCTTGCTCAAATGGATAAATTTCCTTTTATTTCTTTAATTTTTAGTATTTACCAATTTCCATAAAATTACAATAAAAAGCCAAAATTTCAAAAAAAAAAAAATTGAGAATGCCATGAACATGTAAGAACCGCAAAACTAAAAAAAAAAAAAATCAGATCAAAAATAAAAAAGAAAGGAAATAAAAAATTAGAAATTTTTAAAAAATATTAAAAATTCAAAATTATCAGAGAACAAAACAAATGGAAAAAAGTTGCAAGTAACGAAATATAATCAGTTTGTGGAAAGAAAGGAAACTTGAGAATCCAATTTTAATTTTAACTAGATATCAATTTGCGCTTCGCTGCGGATAATTTTTTTTTTTTTGGTGCATATCATCAGTAGATAAACAACTGAAATGTAAAAAAGATAATATAAAGATGAACAATTTAGAGACAAAATTGTTGTAGTAGTAAGATGTTGATAACTTTAAATGTTAAGTAAATAAAGTGAGCATGAAGTGGTGTATTAATTAGCTATATGTTTGAAAGATTTTAGGTGAAAATTTGTTGTGGTTTGACTTTAGTTATAAACAACTAGTTTCACATTAATCTCATAATTAAAAAGACAATTGGGTGAAAAATAGCAAGACTAATTAGAAGTATATATTATTAGAAAAGTGGGGTCTAAGCTCATGGGTTATTTGACTATTCAAAAGTAATGGGCTTTGTGTTTTTAGGCTTCTTTAAGAGAGTCCTACATAATAAAATGTGAGAGTTGATTTTTGGTGAAAAAAAAAAAAAGAGAAACAGAAGAGGCGCCGAAAAGAGAAAAAGCAAAGCCAAAAAATTAAAAAAAAAAAAGGATAAGGGAGAGTTAATTGAACAGAAGTCAATCCGTAGTCCAATTAAACTAAAATTTTATTAGTAAGTTTATGATTTAGAGTTCTACATTCTGAACAATGAAGATCGGATTTGAAGCTCTCTAAGATCAAATCTAGAGTTTATTTGTTGAATCACCTGTTTGGTGAGATTTCTCTAATTGTCTCTCTAGTTGTTGATTAGCTCTAGTTTTAGCTAGAGAAGAATTTTGTATATCCATTATTTGATAGTATAGATTTTTTTTATGATTCGTGATTTTTTTCTCTACACTAGAAGATTTTTCACGTAAATCTTAGTGTTTTATCTTTCCTGCATTGTTGATTGTTGTCTATTACTATAGGTTTATTATGATATATTACTTTTATGTTATTGTGTTTATTACTTCAGGCCCAACAAAGTGGTATCAGGTAAGGGTTATTTTGAGACATTGATACAAAAGCAACCTAAGATCGAAGTAAATTATGTTTAAAATTATAAAAGGTTTTTCGTGATAAAATTGATAGCATCAAATTATTCAATTTGAAAGCCCATTATGGAAGACTATTTATACTACAAAGATTTGTATGAGTTTATATTAGGTGATTTGATTAAATTAACATATATAAAAGATGAAAGCTGAAACAAGTTAGGTAAAAAAATACTGGCTACAATTAAAAAATATGTTGATATTAACGTGTTTCATCATGTAATGTAGGAGATAAATGCCCACACTATTTGAAAAAAATTAGCAGCATTGTATGAGAGAAAAATATGTATGAATAAAATTATGTTTATTAAAAAGCTTACAACTTTACAGTATAAGAATGGACGATCGATTACAAAGCACTTAAGTGATTTTCAAGATATATTTAATTAGATGACTACTATGGAGCTTAAGATGAAAGATGCAATGAAAGCATTATTTTTTTTTGGTTCATTGCCAGACAATTGAATTGTTCTATTTGTGACTATTTTTAATTCAACTCTTGATTTCAAGGTGACATTGGAAATAATAAATGACAGTATGCTTAATGAAGAAGCAAGGTGAAAAGATTCAGACCCTAGGAATCAAGCTTTGGTCATAAAGAATAAGAGTAAAAACATCGACAGAGGTCAAAACTCAAAAGGCCATAGTAAATTTAAATATAGAATTAAGTCCAGAGATAAAGTGAAGTGCTTCCATTATGGTAAAGTAGGTCATATAAAATGATACTGTAAAATCTTAAAGTAAGAGCAAAAAGATGAGAAAAGTAAGTTTGAATGATGATATGTTACAGCAATGAATTCAGATAGTGATTTAGTTACTTTGATTTGTACACATAGTGATTGTAATCATGTTAATGATCCTGACATTAAGTGGATAGTTAACATAAAAGTGGTATATCATTATGTTTCTAAGAGGGAATTGTTTAAGACTTATAAAGCATGAGACTTTGGTTGCATCAAGATGAAAAATAAAAGTGTGTCACAGATTGTTAGGATTGGTGATATTATTGTACAAACTAATATGGGTTGCATGTTCACTTAGAAGGATGTTAGATACATTTCGGATATGAGAATGAACTTACTTGCTATCAATGTCTTTAATAAAGAAGGATACGATAGTCAACAAAAGAATGGACAGTGAAAGCTTCTTAAAGGATTTATGGTAGTTACAAGGAAAAAACTATGCTACACAATATATAAGACATGGATGCAATTGAACAACAATCAAATAAATATCGTTAAAGATAATGCTTTAACAAACTTGTGGCACAAAAGACTGGCACACATGAGTGAGAAGGGTTACAAATTTTGACAAGGTAATCTTTTATTCCTTTGATCAAGGGTACATCTCTCGATTCATATGATTATTGTTTATTTGGTAAGCATCGTAGAGTTTCTTTTCGTAAAAGTTCTTAGAGAAAAAATAGATTGAAATTAATTTATTTTGATGTATGTGATCCCATTGAGGTTGAGCCATTAAATGGTAGTAGGTATTTTGTTACTTTTATTGATGATGTTTCATATAAGACTTGGGTGTATATGTTAAAAAATAAAAGCTAGGTATTACAGTATTTTCAAAAATTTTATACTATGATGGAAATGATGACAGGGATATCATTAAAGTGCATTCAGACTGACAATGGCGGAGACTACACATCTAAAGACTTTAAAGAGTACTATTTAAAGTATGGGATCAAGCATGAGATAACAAAACCTAGAACACCGTAGCATAATAGTGTAGCTGAAAGGATTAACCATACCATTATGAAAAAAGTTAAATGTATGTTAAGGATAGCAAAATTACCAAAACTATTCTGAGGTGAAGCAGTCAACACAACTTGTTATTTGTTTAACAGATCGCCATTAGTTCTTTTAGGCTTTGACATTTCAGAAAGAGTGTGGACAAGAAAAGATGCCTCATACTCTTACTTGAAAATTTTCAGGTGTCAAGCATTCATGTATTTATTGAAAGAGCAGAGGTCAAATTTTGATAGTAAAATCACATAATGTGTGTTTGTAGGATATAGTGATAAAAAATTTAGCTATAGATTATAGGATCCAGTGAAAAGAAAGACAATAAAAAATAGAGATGTGATCTTTCATGAAAAAAAAATCATAGCAAACCTTAAGAAAAATGAGATGACTACAAGAGTTATTATTGAATGTGATGTTTCAATACCGACATGGGTTTTATAAAAAAGAGCTACAGATAGTAAAAATGAATAAAAAATAAAAACTTGGGGATATGAATGAGCCAACCATAATTAGTGATGAGCCAAATGCAATCAATTTTGAGTAGGGTGAGCAGTTCTCCACTAGAGAGTGTTAAGTAAGGAGAGCTACTTTCGATATTAGGTTTTATAGAATCTTAGCCTAAAAGATCTACTAGACAACATAGGCTATCTATCAGGTATCCAAGTTCAAATTTTATTTTAATTACCAATGAAGAGAAGCCAGAAAGCTTCCAAAATATGCAGGCTACTCCGAATAGAGAACATTGATTAAAAGCAATGAAAAATGAGATGAAGTTATTACAAAAAAATGATACATATGATCATGTTAAACTTTCAAAAGAAAGGTGGCCATTGAAAAATAAATGGTTGTTCAAGTTGAAAAATGATGGTGACAAGCTAGTGAGGTACAAAGCTCGATTGGTGGTGAAAGATTTTTCTCAGAAATCAGGCATCGATTTTGATAAGATATTTTCTTCCATTATAAAGATGAGTTCCATTTGAGTGGTACTAGGATGAACAGCTAGTTTGAATCTTGAGCTTGAGCAACTTGATGTCAAGATTACATTCTTATACAGTAACTTACAAGAAGACATTTATATGAATCAACCTAAAGATTTTGAAGTAAAAAAAAAAAAGTACTTAGTTTACAAACTGAAGAAAAGCCTGTATGGCTTGAAATAAGCTCCACGATAGTGGTACAAAAAATTTGATTCTTTTATGGTAAGCCACAGCTATAAAAGAACAACAACAGATCCTTATATGTATGTCAAAAAATTTTTTGATGATAACTTCATTATTCTCTTATTATATCTTAATGATATGTTGATTGTAGGACAAGATATCAGTATGATTTACAAGTTGAAAGAATAATTATCTAAGTCTTTTGACATAAAAGATTTAGGTCCAGTAAAATATATTTTTGGTATAGATATTATTCGAGATAGGAAAGCTAGAAAGTTATGGTTATCAAGGAAAAATATGTTAAACAAGTGCTTAGTAGATTCAACATGTAATATGCTAAATCAATTAGCAGTCTATTTGTTAACCATTTTCATCTGAGTAGAAAATCTTATCTAGTGACTAAAAAAATAATTGACTGTGTCTAATATTCCTTATTCTTTTGTAGTTGGTTCTTTAATGTATCTTATGGTTTGCACATGGTCTGATATTGCTCATGCAATTGGTGTAGTGAGCAAATTTCTTTTTAATTCAAAAAAAGTTCATTGAAAAGTAGTGAAATAGATTTTTAGATATTTGAAGGACATTTTAAATGTGCTTGAGTTATAAAGTTTCACAACCAGTTCTAGAAGGATTTACTGATGCTGACATGACAGGTGATCTTGATGGTAAGAAATCTACTTCAAGTTATTTATTCACTTTTGCAAGAAGAGTTATGTCTTGACAGTCTAAGTTATAAAAATGTATTGCTTTATCAATTATAGAGGCTGTGTATATTACAACAACCGAAGTAGATAAAGAAATGCTTTGAATGAAATATTTTCTTCTTAAATTGGGGTTGAATAAAAAAGAGTATGTGGTGTTTTGTGATAGTCAGAATACTTTAGATTTGAGTAAGAATGTCATGTATCATGCTAGAACAAAATATATTGATGTTAGATATCACTGGTACATTCAGTGATTGAGGAATAGCAGATGCTATTGAATAAAGTCTATATTGATGAGAATGTAGTAGATATGTTGATTGAGATACTTTTCAATAAAAAGCTTAAAATCTATAGTAACTTGGATAGAATAGGTTATTTGGCTAGGGTAAATTCTAAATGAAACTGTTGTGGTAATGAATCTCCTCCTAATGTGACTGGAGGGAGAGATTGTTAGGAAAGTAGGGTCTAACCCTATGGGTTATTTGATATTCAAAGGCCATAAGCCTTGTGTTTTTAGGCTTTCTTAAAAGAGCCCTACATAATAAAAGATGAGGGCTTATTTTTGGTGAAAAAAAAAAAGAAAAGCAGAGAAGACGCTGAAGAAAGAAAAAATAAAGACAGAGAGAAAAAAGAAAAGAGAGAGTTAGTTGAATGAAAGTCGGTCCGTGGTCCGATTGAGCTGAAATTTTATCAGCAGATTTATGATTCAGAGTTTTACATTCTGAATAATGAGATCAAATTTGAAGCTCTCTAGGAATAAATCTAAGATGTATTTGTTAAGTCATTTATTTGGTGAGATTTCTTCAATTGTCTCTCTAGTTATTAATTAGCTCTAATTTTAGCTAGAAAAGAATTTTGTATATCCATTATTTGATAGTGAAAAATTTTTTGGTGGTCCGTAATTTTTTTCTCTATACTGGAGGGTTTTTCATGTGAATCTTGGCCCAACATATATAACACCTTCTTAAAAGGTTTATAGTTTGACTTCTTATAAAGATATAGTGGTAATCATTAAGTAAAATGAGAGAAATAATCAAATTTTATTACTTGTCCTAGGGTTATGAAAACACAAACTAGAAGCAATTGTAGAAAATAGATAACTCAGCTCCCATTGTCAAGCAAATCAAAATATGCAAAAAGATCAACAATCTGAGAGCATCAAGGAATTACAGATGCAACAAGTTCAAGAAATCAAGGAAAATTTGAATATTAAATAATCAAAGAATTAATAAAATAGAATTGAACCATATTTACTCCTTTGATTATATTAAGTTTATTGGATAGTTGACTTACCAAGTATATTGCATCTTTGAACATTATAAATAGTGAATTCTTTTCCTTTGCATACCTTTTTTTTAGATTGTTGATCCATTTATATATCCTAATTTGTTTGACAATATGACCCTTGAGTTGTCTATTTTCTACAACAATTGCATTATCATAAGTTAGGTCAATGTGGTTTCTAATTATGAGAAGTGAACTTGAGTGGTAAAAACCCTGTTCTGATTTTTCAAGTAGCTTAGCTAGAACTTAGCCTGTGAAATTATTCTCAGTCAAGTTTCTGTGAGGCATAGAAATGAGATTTGATATTTTCAAAATTTTAAAAGTTTAGCATTTTTTTATTCAAGTCACATAACAGGATGATCAATGACAACATAAATAGAAAATTAGGTACTGATCCAATTAAACTATTATTTGATAAGTTTCTAACATGTTATAATTTATATGAGAAGATGAGGCCATTTCGTACAAACAAATTAAGCTTGGTTTAGATCATTTTATTTTTTTGACTCGCAATTTGATCTTGGTCATTTGTTTTTTATCTCGGCTTAATCCAAATTAGTTTATTTTTTTACTCATGATTCAATCTCAATACTCATTTCGATCTCCAGTCGGTCTAAATCATTTTATTTTTTTGATTTGTGATTTAATCCCATTGCTTAATTTCGATCTCAACTCAGTCCAAATCATTTTAATTTTTTTATTCATAGCTTAGTCTCAATCATTTTCATATTTTGGTATACCTTAATTAATTTTGACTTAGACTTAGTTTAGTCATTTTCACATTTTTAATTTGACTTAAGCTTTCGGGCTCAGATGTAATGACTGTCAATGTTTTTGCATCAATTTTGTTTCACATGATTGTGCAAAAAAAAGCAACTGTGGACACTTGTTTTCATCTAGGATACAATTGATTTCTCAATTCAGATCTTTTAGGGATCATCTGGCCTCAAGGGGATTTGTGTTTGGGCTTTTTATATTTTTTTATTATTTCGTTTGGGCTTTCAACCCGATACTTGTTGATCAGACGCAGGTTTTGGTCTAATCAATATTTTTATTATTATTATTATTATTATTTTAATTTTAAGTTTTTTTTTCTTTCTTTTATTCACATGCTGATTCATTAACAAAACTGGAAAAAGAAAAAGAAAAGCAATAAATCGATAATTTAGGGATTTTGAGTGGGAATCAAGAAAAAAATTTCTAAAGAGATTTGAGACTAATCAATTGTGATAAAATCTAAGGATTTGAGCCTGGATTAACTCTGTTTAAGCCCTAAAATCACTACTAAAACAGGCTATATATGGGACACTAAATCACACAGAAATGATAAGGGGAAGGTTTTGTTGTTGTTTGGACAAATTTGTTGTAGGATTAGTTTATAGTTAGGTTTATGAGTTTGATGAAAAGTAAAACAGTTTGAAGTCCTTAAGACAAATCTGAAAAAAGGGGAGTTTTTGAAAAAATTGAAGTTTTGGAAAGAACATATGAATTTTTCGATTAAATTTTTTGACAAGGTATGAGGTTTTCGACTAAGTTTTGACTAGTTTTTCAAAAATCGACGATCAAACCTAGTTTTCGACGGCCAGATATGGAAATCCTAGAGAGAAACGAGAGAGAAAAGGGAGTTAGAGAGAGAAAGACTAAGGCAGGTCTACGAAAAAATGAAAGATTTTGCCTTTTATACTGCACCAAAACGATGTCATTTTGAAGGCTTTAGATCTGCACACCAACCTGCTGACCCACCTGTTGATTCGCGCTCATACTCGACCCGATCGTAGGTTTTCTTTTTTCATTTTATTTTCTATTTACATTTTTATTTATTTTATTTTTCTAAATTTTCTTATTTATTTTCTATTTGCATTTTATTTGTTTTATTCTTTTTATATTTTTTAATTTCATTTACTATCATTATTATTATTCTACTTATTTTTAAATTAAATAATTTATAAATACTTTCATAAATTTTATTTTTTTAAAAAAAATAAAATATAATAAAAATGCTTCTAAAATGAATTTATAAATCTTACCAAACTATTGGAGTATTTTCCATGAATTTAAATATTTTATGAATTCTACCAAATTATTAAAGAATTTCATAAATTGATTGTACAAAAAAATATATTATTAATAAAATATTTTATCTTACCAAACTATTAAAGGATTTGCATTTTGAATTAAATCTTACCAAACTATTAGAAGATTTAATATATTTTCTAAAAAATAGTCATATAACAAAATCTCACCAAATTATTAAAAGATCTACATCAAAGTAAATCTTATCAAACTATTGAAAAATCTTACTGATTATTTCTTAAATTAAAATTTAAATAAATCTGATGATGGAACCTTTTCAGGTAAAATACTAGTCTCTATGAATTCTCCTAATACGAGAAAATTATCTTAAATTACCACCAACCTATTGGAGTAATTTTAAAAATAATTTTCAATATTAAATATTTTGATAAATCATAAATATGGTTAAGGCTTAGATAATTTGAAATCAAATCGGTACCATCATTTGGATGGGCACTATAAAAGTGTTATAATCTTCTTCACAACTAATTGCACTCCCGAACCTAAAATTTGATTTCGTAGACTAGAATCTACTATTTAAAGATACCTAAATCAATCTTGAGACTCATCATTAAATAGGACAGATTCGATCAGGTGGCCAATCATACATTAACAAAAAATATTGTTGGTGACTCTTTTAAATTATGTCTAGTGATAAATCTACGGATCTACACGTTATGATAGTAATAGTAAAAAACTAATGAAGTTCTAATGCAAAAACTAAGCTACTTATGAGTATAAAATGTAATAAAAATCTAAAATAGCTGGCAAATAAAATTATTTATTCAAAAAAATTTTTTATTAGATCGAGACATAGATGATAAGTTAGATGCTTTGGGCATACTCGTGCATTTGAAAGAATAGTTTTAACATTTAGGTGAAAAAGCAAAAACGTAACACCTTCTTTTAAACTTTTTTTTTTTTTTGGGATCAACTAGTGGTTTGACTTGTTTCCCATTCCTAAGAAAAATCGAAACAACAAATTTAATGATATTGCATATTAATCTAAATGAAAATATTTATATAAAAAAACAAAGTAGAGAATCAAATATAAGCCAAAAAAAAAAATCTAAATCTAAATTTCCATTTTTTTTCATGATTTTACTTTTTTCCTTCCTTCATCTATCATCTTTACCATTGAACAGTTCTAGATTTAGTTAACATTTCTTGCTTCATATCTCTATGTTTTCTCCCACACCCATTCATGTTTCCTCTTAATGTGTCAACATATCATGTTTACCATTACATGTCATAATATAAACATGAATGAAAGCACATATACAATAATTATTACACTTACATTCATAAAAGCCTACTTTGCCACCCCAACTATCTCTCATATATAAACTTTATGGAAAGAACATAACTACTTTCTCTTACCAATAAATATATTTATTCTTACCAATAATCAATCATGGTGTGAATCTTATAACAACATCCCCCATTAATTTTTTGAGGTTACTCTAATGCCCAATATCCATTACTAATATTCCATCACTCTCTTCCCTTTTTACTTTTTTAATCCAAGTTAAGGCAACGCGTTGCCTTTGCTTTTTCATTTTCACCACCCACAAAATTAATAGCCTAAAATTTTTTAAACCCTATAGAAGAAAACTCCATTTCACTTATCAAATTCTCACCTTTAACAGTCAAATTCAAAATTTTCCTTAAAGTTCACATATATTAATTAGTAAGAAAAACCTATACTGATTTTATTGTATGAGTAAAAAGTAAAGCTTTTTAAAACATCAAATTAAGACAAACATAAAGCTCATCTATATTTAAAACACTGGAACAAATATATCACACCGTCAAAGGGTGCAGTTTATCATCACATCAACCGCATTACCAAGAAGTGTCATTTGAATCTTGCTGCAACCTTCTTTTTTTAAAAAATAGATAATCAAAACCTCAACTTTATTTTGAAAAAAAACCCTTAAGTTTATGGGAAAAAAATCGAAACCTAAACCAGAGAAATAGTAAAAAAAACCCCACCTAGGCAATCAAACCCTCAAATTTATCGATCAATAATCAAAATCCATTTCAATAAATATCAAAAAGCCCAAAACAAACGATAAAAACCCAAATTTATGAACTAATAATAGAAAATCTATATAAAAAAAAAGTAATAAGAAAACTCAAAGAAAGCGATAAAATCAAGTCAAAAACATAAAAAGAAAAAAAGAAAAAAAAACCTAAAAACCAAGTCAAAAAAGACTTACCAAGAAAAACTCAGATTTTGGCATAATCCATAAAAGTCTATTCATCATTGAGAAAAGATTTAGGGTTTGAAAAAGTGGCTGAGAAAAGCCATTATTGGGTTTATGCAAGAATTGAAAAGAGACGAAAAGAGTTTGAGAGGTGACTAAAAGAAGCCATTATTAGCTTTAAGGAAGAAATGAAAAGAAATATGAAGAGTTTTAAAACAAGTAAAGAAAGAAAGATGGTGGTAGAAACTGGACTCTGGAGTGATTTTAATTGCTTGGCTTCTATATTCAATGAATGTTAAAAACACTTTATTACCTTTAAACATTTAATAAAATCTCTTCTCGATCTTTTTTTGACAAGTGTTGGCTGATGAAATGTCTATAGTAAATTTATAAACAAAAATATATGAAGGTATAAATTTTAAAACTCTCATATTTATTTAATTTTAATTTTTAAAATATTTAAAATATTAATATTAAAAATTAAAAAATTTTAAATAAAAAATATTAATATTATTAAAATATTTTAAATATTAAAATAAAAAGTCTAGTTTCCCAACCTTAACGAGTAAGACATTGGGTAGGGTTTTAAGATACAAATTGCTAGATTATAAATAGTAATACATCATATATCTATTATTTTTTAAATATTTATATTTGAATCTATTTAATTTTTATAATATTTATATTTGTTTAAATATATTATTAAATTTAATATCATTATCTGAATCCTATTCTAACTCCAATTAAACAAATATTACTTGTTAAATATCTGAATCTGTTAAAATATTAAATTACTTAAATTTAAATATTATTTTAAATATTATTAAAATATTTTAAATATTAAAAAAGAAGTTGAGCCTTCCAACCCTGACGAGTCTAGCATTAGGCAAGGTTTTTATATACAAATTGTTTGATTATAAATAGCAATAGAGCAAATATCAATTATTTTTTAAGTATTTATATCTCACTTTATTTAATTTTTATAATATTTAAATTTATTTAAATATATGATTAAATTTAATATTATTATCTGAATCTCACTCTGACTCCAATTACACAAGTATTATCCATTAAATAAATGAATCCATTAAAATATGTAATTACTTAAGTTTTTTACCAAAATATAAAATAAATAATAATTAAACTTAAAATTAAAATTTACTCTTAATTAATAACAAATAAAGGTTGTTTGCTAATATTCAAACCTTTTGTAGGCATAAAATTTTACATATATTTTGTATATATAAATGGGCAAAGAATTTGTATATGTACAGATTAAGATATTCGATATTATCCTTTAAAACTTAAATGGATCTGGGTATCGAATATTCAATGGGTACTATTCAAACTCTTTATGAATCTACTATGAATAATAAACCTCATATTTGAATCCAATAATTAATCATTTATAAGTATCTAAATCCAATATAATTAGATTGATTATTATTAGATATTTAATTTTTTACTATCCATTATCATTTTTATGTTGAATAGCTTTTAATAGAGCCAAGTGAAAAAAAAAAGGGAAAAAATACTTGTTTGCTTTAAGTAAAGATAGGATATATTGATAGTTAAGAAATTGATACATATTTTATTTTTTAATATATCTTAAGATATATGTCATCATTTTAATCTTGTTTGTGGAAAAAATAATGCACTATTTGGCCCATGTCAATACCTCCCTCATAGAAATGATCCTTGTCCTCAATGATCAAATGTAGAAACTTGTTCTTCAATTCCAACAGAACCTTCCTTGTATCATTTTCTAATACCACCATGCTATTAGCATTATCAGCAAAGTTGTCAGCAGTAATGACATCAGTCGAAAGCAAGAGAGACACTTGTAGCTTTAGAATTTTCATAACAACAACTTTTTCATAACATGGAAACTAATCATTTACCACAAAGGACAAGTAAAGGATGGTAACAAAATAAGTAAGTTAAGTCTTTGTTATTATTACCATGTTAACAAATTTTTTAACTATTTTATGGCAAGCACATACCAAAGCACCATCAACATAAATTGTAATAATCTAACCACCGCCCTTAAAATCTTCTTGTAAATGCATAAAATAAAACTCAACGTGTAGTTTTTTAGAAACAACAACAATGTGGTCTCCTAACTCTTTAATGGTGCAGATGACCATATGATCATATTTCGCCAAATACTTTACCCTTTCAACCATTTTAGAAAAATAAAAAAAGTCATGATTAAAAGCAAAGAACCTATAAGGAAGCATTACCCCAACAAGCAAACCAATAAAAACTTTAATGATCATTTTATGAATTGTTGAAATAGTAGAAACACAGCTCACAAAGCTACCAAAGAGGACAGAAGACACCAAGGTTGCTAAACTAATGGTAAAACATTTTCCAAAAGTAGTAATGCTATTTCCTTTAGCATCAAGAGCATTAACTCTTTTGTATTCTATCATTAATTGGACCATAAACATCAATAGACAATCCAATAGCTATGGTGTTAAAAATTCCAAGGATAACAACAAGGCCATACTTAGCAACAAGGTGAACATAAATAAAAATGCTGGCTACGATAGCAAATATAGGAATAATGCAAGACTTATAGCCCAATGCAAGGCTAACAATAACAATATTTTCAGCACCAGTCTTGAAGACAACATATTGTACAAGGCTATATGTATTATTAATATGATAGTCAACTATAAAACCATTAATTACGCCAATCTAAAGACCAACTATAAAACCATTAATTACGCCAATCCAAAGACCAACAGTATCATATAGGAATTGTTGCCACTTTATCACATCTTCATGATCTTTAAAACTAAAAATGGTAAAAGAAAATGAAAGAACCATCCCATTAACAAACTAGATTCTAACCTTCATGCAAATCGTAGCAAAGATAAATCGTTTCTGCAATGATGGTTCTATTTCCTTAGCAATCTTGATCTTAACAAAACTGATGATGATAAGACATAACCTTCAAGACAACTCATGATTTATGCTAAGGGAAAGAAGGGTAGCAACAACAAGTGCAACACATAATCCAACATAGGACTTAAAAAATCAGACATCACTTCAGCTATAATACCAATATTATACCAAACATTGTTAGCACCCACATTTGCCAATTTGGCATAAATCCTTCAACAAATTCTACAAAAAAAAAAAAACCATGGATGACCCTCGAGGCTAAGTACCAATGATCATTAAGATGGCCATTAGTTGGAAATTCTACATTCTAGGATTCTTTTGTCGAACAGGGTTAGTAATCAAATAAACATCAATTACTGAAATCCACAAGGCCTTATTTTGATAGGTGTTACATAAAACCCATGCTGAAATTTTCTTTATTACCCCATATAGATATAACCAATAATCATAAGATTATAAGACTAAACATCATAATCATCATGCTTCAAGCCATCCATAATTATTTAAACATGTAAATGCTTAATAAGACCAAAAAATCTCATACTCGTGTAAGTATCAACAGTTACAAAAATCTTGCTCTCAAGTCTTATGGCATAATTACCATTCATTTCTAGAAAAAACAATTAAGTTTCTTCATATAAACCACTCTAAGTAAACCCACTAATCATTTTACCAATTCCATAATAACTTGCCACCACACTAACCTAAATAACCTTATTTGTATCCTCTATCCCATTACTAACAGCCTGAACTCGTAAGGATCATAAACCACCCTTAGCTTATTATCAATCATAGTCACCATCAAATAAGCCATTTTAGTCATCCTACATACATCAACATGTATAGTAACCATTTTCTCAAAAATTACAGCAAGCTTAGGTTCATTACATACTTCATATATTGAACTAACCTTATTAATTGGTTTTTAAAACATCGTCATCCACTCTTACTATATCTATATTTTCTTGTCCATGATGTTGAAGTATATAAGAAACCAAAGTGAAAGGATGTGAAACTTCAGGTTTGACAGTGCTACCCACAACAACATAGTTAACATAAGACTTATCATCATCCTCATTATTGAAAGTGACCAAAATGCCTTTTAGGTTACTATTGTCTAATGGTATTGTCATTATTGAATTCACATCAATATGTAAAAAGGAGAGTGATAAGGGCTGTTCAGTTTGAGGTTGGACACTAGGTTGAATGGCAGGGAAAGTGTTTGATATTGAGGGTTCTTTAGGCACATCCTAAAACTAAAATTCTAAATGCTTAGCTATTTTCAAAATGTTTGTCAAGGATTTGGGTCGAAAGAATCTTACTAATTTGGATAAGTCAAGCTTCAGATTGTTGATGAAGAGTTTGATAGCATTTTCCTCGTCTAATTACTGAAACTCTAAAATTTATCAAATTCTTTGAAATATTCATCCACTATTATAGTTTGCTTCAAGTTCAACAGTCAAAACAGGAGGTCAAAGGCCATTTGAAATAGCTTATTGAGATTTTCTTTAAACTCAACTCAAAAATTTTCAAACCATTGGTCTCTCCTTGCATCCAATTTCTGCGACTCATTTAACATTCAGGTCATATCGTGTTGCATTTGGTTGATCTCCTATGTTGTAATTCCTTCCACCAAGGTTGCTAGGAATGCTAGGAATAGGCTTTAATACCACTGATACAAGCTTTTGCTTAGCCTACTGAAATTTTAGATCCTGAAAATAGAAGAAAAAAGAATAAGAAGGAAAATAAAGAAGAAGAAAAAAGTAAAAAATTTGAAAATAAGATTTTTTTTATATTACTCCATATGATCTTTTATAATTCCTTTCTGACTCCTTTTTTGTAATCTTCTTACAAATTTAAGCTGTAATATGAAAATATCGAATGTCAGCAACAACTACCTTTAACAATCATAAAAAGCAATTAAAAATGAAATAAAACTACTAAGGCATTATCTAAAATAAAACCTTTCTGTAAGTCTAAAATTGAAGTCTAGGATTATTTAGATAGACCCAATGACACTAGATGATTGTAACCCAATGCACTATTTGGCCCATATCATAAATCTATAATAGTAATAAGACAAATAAAGGCATATGCTATGGTTTAAGGGAAAAAAAAAACATTATCAATTTATCACTTAAAAAATCATAACCACGCATGTCTACTAATTCAATGATTAGTTAAAAAAAAAAAAAAAAAAGAGAAAAACCATAATCAGTCACCTGCATGCTTAGTGCTTACAAAACCAAAGGCGACTCATAGTGTTGACTGTAGACTATACTCAAGGGAGCGCGCGCACCAAACGATGTTGGTTTTCCGTTGCAAAATCCTCGACGTACACTTCCCATCATCTTTGTCTTTGGGAATTTTTGTCAAACACCTTCCACTTTCCAGACGCCAAACCTTTCAAGAGGACCAGATTCATCTTTACGTAGACGCTTTACTTCAATGGAACGAGGTACCACTATGAAAAACCGTCAAAACTTTGAAATTTTTGTGTTTTTCTTTCCTTTGATGGGTTTGTTATTTTCTTTGCAGAAAACGAATCTTACTGCTGAGAACGAAGTTGATGAAGTAATGGAAAGGCACATTGAAGAATTCCTTGAAATTATTCCTCCTATGCAAAACTCTTATATCTCAAGCTGTAACAATTCATTTGATAACCTCAGAATTGTTGATGTTGGAAGCAGTTACGGCCTTCCTGGCCTGGTTTTAGCTATTGCTTGCCCAGTTTCACTTCCTCACTTCACTTTACATGTTCACATATTGGCGTCATAATTTATAAGTAGTTTTTATATTGGTTTTTAATTTTGGTGAATTTACTTGTGGATTCTAGTTCTGATTTATGCATATATCACGCGAAAATGTGTAGGTTGGGAAGTAACATTGGTGGAATCTATGAAGAAGCGATGTCTTTTCTTGGAGCACGCAGTGAGCCTCACCGGACTGTTGAATGTTCAGGTTGTGAGAGAAAGAGCAGAGGTATTTTTTTCAACAACCCTTATAGGGTTTTGTCATTATTTGAAATTGAATATCTTTGTAAAAGGAAAAAAAATTGAATTTGAGTGCATTACTCAGCTTTATCTTCTCATGGCTAATATTCATAGTCCAACCGTTATCATAGGACAGAATTTGGGGCAGGATTCCAACTTTAGGGAGAAATGTGATGTAGCAGTAGCCAGGAGAGTTGTAGAAATGAGAGTTTTAGGTAATTATGATATGCTAACTTCTTATATTGAAATTATTTTATTTATCCAAGATTGCAAGCTTTATCACTGGTTAAATGGGTTATTTTGGTTTCTTTTATTTTTCAGCTAAATACTGCCTTCCTCTGGTTCGTGTTGGTGGGTTGTTTGTAGCTGCAAAAGGTCATCATCCTCAAGTATTTGGATTTTACCTTGGAAATGACTTTGATAGATGAGTAATTTGTTCTTAGCATTAAACTTTAGCTACTATTTTGGCTGTTAGAAAAAGAAAAGTTATGTATTGCTTTTAGAGAAATCCCATACAACTTTCATTCATTTTCTGATTTGGCCCCTATTTCAAAGTTCTAACCATTTCATTATGAAATGTTTTTAGGCACCAGTTTATTTTTTAACTTATGTACTTATACCTTTTTATTGTTGTTGTTTATAAGGCTTAGTTTGTGGTTGTTGTTGTTGTTACTTGTACTTTTTTATTCTTTCTCTAAAACTTTGTGGATAATCATATCTCCAGTCAACTTGAAATAAAAGTTTGTGCAAGAGGTTTGTTTTCAGTGAACCTGTTGTTGTTTCGTATATTCAAATTTCACTAAATTATAGGTCTAGTTATTAATTCTTCCTTTATATTTCCTAAAAATGTAAACTGTCAACCACTTTTTTGCATGCGGTGCATTTAACAGGAAGAAGGTAGAAATGCGGAAAGTGCAATCATATTGATGGGTGCTCAATATTGCAACTCTGCTCAGGTATGTTCATCATATTTCTGTCGGTGTGGTATGCAATGCATGATGGATAAAAATAAGCAGGTTGTTGATCGCCCTATAACTATGCATCATTTGCTTTGCATGGTTTCCATTGAGCCTCATTGGTTTTATTAGTAAGTAAAGTTAAATAGTTATGGCGTCATTGCTCTCTATAAATGTAAAATCCATGTACATCATGTACTTTTACTAGATTTAGTACAGGACCAAAGTCATTCATTTTGTTATATGCAGGTCAAGATCTTTAACTCTGATTGATAAATAGAGTAATCGGCCTGCTAGAGTGGTTCAACTAAAAAATAATGGGCCCCTTACCTTTTTGTTGTCAACTTTTCCTTCTGTACGATATGGAGAAACATTTCTGAGATTCTGAAGAATTTGATATTATTGTGAGTGATCATCTATTGTGAACATGTGTAGTTAACTTTATACTTCTATGAATCAATTCTTTTTTAGGAGATGCAAAAATTTGGGTGTTTGTATCAAAGGAATTTGGAGGAGGATTAAGCAGATAGGATCTAAGGGACCTATGAGGATGATTATTTATTTCAAAACCAAAATGATACAGATTTCTGTTGCTCAAAGAGTGATCAAGGGATTTGGGCTATGGTAAGGACAGTCCAGTCAGATCCAAGTGCACTTATTCACATGTGTACTTTCATGCGTGTCTGCACACGCACATGGAGGGTGAATGCAATATCAGGCACCAAATGGTCAGCTAAATTTCCATTTAGATTGGATTTTACTGATTGGCCTTGGATACAAAGATCAGGGTTTTCCTTTCTAGTAAGTTCAGTGAAGTATTACAGATTGTTCTAGTTGTGCTTATGTTTGAAAGAAAGGCTTGAAAAGTTTGGTCATTGTTTGCAAAATTTGGATTTCCTCATGACAGACACATTCTCTTTGTGATTCCTATTCTTTTTTCCTGGTTGCCAATGACGTTGTCATTGTTTAGTTGGATATGTTTTTAATAAATCTAGTTTAACTTTGTAATCATTTGTCCTTTTCATTCATTCATTTTTTAAGTTTAACTTTGAAACTG
This sequence comes from Durio zibethinus, assembly GCF_047325235.1. Lineage (NCBI taxonomy): Eukaryota > Viridiplantae > Streptophyta > Magnoliopsida > Malvales > Malvaceae > Durio > Durio zibethinus. Next base: position 23,055,714 of record NC_143172.1, read on the forward strand.
ACCTCGCATTTATGTGCTTCCTTTATGAAACTTTTCTATGTTGCTTTGCCAATTGCATCTAGCGCAATCACACAGCCCACATGGACGGAGAACTGCTATCATTTGCTTAAAAAATCACTCCACGCCAAGAGAATATCCATGTGATCCAGGTACACTGACAAAAGTACCACTGTCTGTTCTGCGGTCAGCTTCATTTTGTTATGCTTCCTGTACTTCCAAATGCATGAATTCTGTTCCGAAATTATTATTTTTTATTGAACAACTTCGTTTTGGGTTCAGAATAAGCTTAAGACCTTTATTCTCCGCAGTCTGGAGTGGACTATTGTGCTCGATATGCAAATTCAGTTTTTCTCAACATATTTGGCTTGTTACTTTGGATCCTTGGGAATAATTTTTTCTAACTTGGATGACGAGATTCTAAATCAGTCTCTTCCTTCTGGCTTTTGCAAAACAAGTTGTTCTTACATTTATTTATGACATGAGTTTCTAAAATATATGCTGCATGAAATTGCTTTCATAAAAAAGGAAACTGAAATCTGGAGGGGACAAATTCTGCCCTGTAAGGAATTTGTTAATGAATTGTTACCATAGGCATTCCAATCCACAAACCAAGTGGACTACCCCTTAAAAGTATGATAAAACAATTGAGTATGAATATAATCCAATGCATTGCACTAAGAAAGAAGCATCTATTAACTCTATATGCGGGACAGGCAGTGTCGGTGTCTGTTTATGATACATTATTATTTTAAGATGTGAAGGGTTGTTTAAGTCATTTTTTATTTTGTAGATTTGGCAAGGAAATCTTGATGGTTTGTTGCTATGTGTACAGGCTAATAATTTTTCACATATTCATCTGATGCATGTAAAAAGTATAAAAAGGCATACACTTTCCAGTTAAGCACTTGACATGGCATATAGATATGAAAACACAAAACCCCCAAATAGGAGAAGTTGGTTTCTTTTAGACATGAAACATAATTATTATAGCGTAGTAGAGTATAGCATACATAAAAAAAAAAAATTATTTGAGTACTTTTGAAGGAAGCGTTAGACGAATAGTATATCTATTTACCTCTACACTCCAGACGGCAGAGTATATATATTTATATATAAAGAGATGGGTTTTGAAGACAAACAATAGATGGGTGGAAATTAGGTTACAACAGTGGGATGAGAATAGTGATATTTACCTAATTTCTCAGCCACTTGTAATTAGGTAAGTAGGTCATACCATTGAACTTGTATCTTTGCATTTTAAGTTGAAGATTATTAAGGCAGATCTCTGTGATATCATACTGCCACGTTTCACATTCCCAGACTTCTTGTCACTTGTTAAGAAATAATCAAACATCTGATTTGATTATTGAACTTTTTTTTTTACAGTTTTTCTATATTTAAGTTAGTATTGCCTTTTTCTCTGTAATGATGATTGGCTTCTTTATCTAACTAACATTTAGTTATAATGAAATTTATTTAGGTTACATTTTGTATCCTGAATATGATAGCAAGACTGATACGGTTTAAATAGTATGGTAGGATTTATCAATACAGGACTTTCGTTCTTATCCTTAAACCCATCGATTTGTTAAAGACCTTAATGGAAAACTAAATTCTAAATTTATTTTCTTATGCTTTATTAAATTCATAATTACATAATAAGCATATACAATCATCCTCAAAACATTTGACAAACCAAAGTTAAATTCATTCCCCCCATTTTTATATTTCCAAAACGAAGCACGAGTCTTAAGAATACCTTCTTCCTTTTGCTAGTTACTCTAATTTTAAGGTTTAAAGACTAGTGGTGAGCCGTAAGATTTGTCCACTGAGATCTACTTGTTCGCTTAGCCTTTACTTGATAGAGAAGATAGAAAGGAACAATAATGAAAAGCTTGTTAATCTGGTTAAGCTATAAAATAAAAAAGTAGTTATAAATTTTAATCATTGAATTAATAAAGTTTTTTATCCTTTCCTCTTTTCATCTTCTTACCAAACAAAGCTAGTCTTTTCTCAACTGCTTTTTCCTTTTGCCTAACGTTGTTCGGGAGAAGACAACTTCAATTTAAGTTTCTCCCTTCCCCACCATTTTTTCCTTTTGTGGTTTGGGGTCTGAATTTTGAAGACTGCCTATTCAGGTCAAGTTCTTAGAACATTTAACTTTATTCTATCCAATGAAAATGCTTTATTTCGATAATCACTCAGTCATGTGTTCTGTTTATAACTTTTTCACCTCCAATGAAGATCAATCCTAATCAGTAGTACCATTCATCACTTTATATAAATTGCTAAACTTAATGTTAAAGTAAGATCCTTATCTCTGTTTCCTATATATCATATTGAAGATGGATAATCCAACTTAAAATAATGCTCGACAGTTCTTCATAGGCAAGAAAAAGAAAGCATGGATTTAAGCATGATTAACCTTGCTTTTTCGCAATGCATTACTAGTCTCGTATTACACATAATAGAATCCCACAATCCCAACCAAGATTTGCCTTGACATTCCCTTTTTTTAATTTCCTATTCTACCGCTGATCCCCTACTCTTACTTGAAGAGGATATTAAGTGTGTAAGTTCCTCCGAACTTACTATCTCCAAGCGTGAATACTGCCAACTAATCCAAACATAGGGAATTAGTCACACAAAAATAGGGAATTGTCCGGATAGATATGGATGGATCATGGATGTTCGGCAACTAAACTACTCAAAAAAGCAGAAGCTTCCAGTGTTTGATTTGAATATTAGTAATTACTCAGAAATAATTATTGCAAGTAATTTCTTGGTGATAGAAAGGTGAAACAGCTTGTAAGCAGCAGGTAGGTTCTTGACAACTAAACCCAAGAACAGTAGTTATTGTCTCGTTGTACCTTTTACTTTTTTGCCTGTTATGAAGTCAATGGTTGCAAGTCATTTGCTTGTTGAGAAATTAGAATTCTCATGACTCAACATTAATACCTGCTACAGCCTTAGCCATAGAAACCAATTCAGAAAATAAATATACAAATTACAAACACTGTGCTTTCTTAGTACAAAAATGGCTTGGAGAAGAATATAAGTAATAAAAACCAAGTCCTCTCTAGAGGACGGGAACAACAATCTGCCACACCTTGATGTCACAGTCCAAGCTTCCGCTATAAATAACATAGGAAGTATCCGAAGGGTTGAAACGATCAACTGCTCCGGCTAAGCACTTGACAGGGCCATTATGCCCTTCCAAGACTGCCAAACATGAATAATTTCCATCTGCCCCTTTCTTCCAGATTCTAATTGTTTTATCTGCTGAACCACTGCAAACTAAATCCGACACAACTGCCAAGCACAATATAGACTTTGTATGCCCCCTAAGTGCACCAGCCACTCTCATGCCATCGCCTCCATCCTTCTCCCAGACGACTATGGACCTGTCGCTTGCACCAGAGTACAAGGTAGACCCGTTAAGACTTATTGCTAAAGCGTTGATCCCGGAGTTATGTTTTTCTAGTGTAGCAACTAGAGAATGGTTTTTTTCTCCTGAATTTTTTCTCCACACCTTGATTTTCTTGTCAGTTGATCCTGTGTAAACGTCTCCATCATTGGATAATGCCACTGCGTTTATTGCATCGTCATGAGCATTTGTTACTGACTCCAAGCATTTGAAATCACTGGTTCTCCAGATTTTGAGTGTCCTGTCCCAGGAAACAGAATATAAAAGGGTCTCATCCCTGGATAAGGCCAGTGCAGATACTGTATCAACATGATGGACCCAGGTGCACGTCTTGTGTCTTCGAATTTGAACATGATTTTTGGGCAGGAGAAGTTTCGTGGCACGGTCACTCAACGTTGGTAAGGTTGCCAACCGAGTGTACTTTTGGTTATCAGGATCATCATTATTAATTTTCCATACTCGTATCTTGTGATCTTGATGAGCACTGAAGAGCTTATCAGTTAACACCACCAAGGACTTCACAGCACCCTTTCCCACAGCTAGTATGTTATTGGTTAAATTTTCATATTCAAATTCGGTGTTGCGCTTCCATAATCTGATTTCTTTATCAGAAGAGCCTGAATAAAGGAACTTTCCAGCGAAGGTGAGAGAGGAGACATAGGAGGTGTGGCCTTTTAGAGTGGTGAGGCAGTGGTGCTGGATGTTGGAAAGATAGTATTGTTGCAGGTGAATTTGGGAGGTGAGGGAAGGAACTGATGGGAGGCTTGGCTGAGACCATAGAGATTTGGAATCCGATTGAAAGCGGCTAGAGTTAGACTGAGATTGAGAATTATAATTTGAATAACAAAATTGATGGTCTGACATAATTCTCACAAAAGACAAGTAGAAGAGGGAGAGCATATGGTGGAAGAAAGAGAATGAGTAAAATATATAGAAGAGAAATATTAATGGATTGTTGGCTAAAGTAGCATAAAGAGTGTGTTCCTCTTTTTGTTACTTGAGTTCGGATATGCTCGGAGGTTATGATTTATGATAAGGTAATTTCACATGAATTTATTAGATTCAATATAAATAAATCTATTTGGATCAATCTGAAAAGAAAACATATTGGACAAAACCCAAAAACCCCTGCATATAGAGAAATTTGTATTCACTACTGAGATTAGTTCGAGAAAAAAGAATTGTTCCCGGTCCAAAAAGTGAAAATTGAAGTAAAAAATTGCCCTCTTTTGCTATTCTAATATCTTGGTGAAGCACAGAAATTTGGTCATGGACAGCCATAAGACATCCATTTTAATATCGCATTATCTGGCTCTACTTTGCAGGGAACATGAATTAAATTACATGTTTCCTTTGAAGGATTGTTGGATGTATCAATTGAGAAAATAATGCAACTCTTTAGGCTTACTTTTGATCGCAAAGTTTTGTCACAACATTTATGAGCTAAGCAAGTTTGACCCACCGCTACTGAATGACTGACCCTTTCTTTTTGTGGAGGGATCATCAAAGCAACATCGTCCAAAGGATTCCTTCCACGTTAATCTGCTGTGATCAATACTGAAGTTTAAGGTCTTAATCACTAGCAGACACTGATAATACAGATTAAATGTCCCCCAAATCTAATCAGTTGGTTTATTATAGTACTCTTTTACACTGGCTGTTAAAGCTTTGTTGAGATATAAAACATGCCAAGTTGATAAAAAAAAAAAAAGGATACATATTATTTTCCAGGGGTTAACTCATTGATGGAGACTTTTTTGTTTAATGGATAAGGAAGGTATAAAGAGAAAGTTATAGCTAAAAAAGTGGAGAATCATTATGAATTCTTTTTTTCCACAAATGAGATCACATTTGGAGATGTAGAAAGAAATCGTAAGTATTAAGATTTGAATTTGAAATTTCGTCATTTTTAAACAGTTCTTATATTAACCTATTAAACTAAAATTCCATTCAAATCATCTTGAACTTTATGAATTAAGGAAAGATGTTAGAAAATCAATTTAAATTTTAGTAAAATTCTATTGGTTAGAGAATTATTTGATAATTAATTAACGATAAATATTTTTAATAGGTAAGAGTACTTAATAAATAAAAATTTTTGGTAATCAAAATATGAGGCTCTATAAATATAGAGTGAGTTTTAATCTTTAAAATTTTTAAAGAGCGAGAGTTATAATCACTATTGTGATCTCTAGAGAAAAAGATTTGCTAAGATGTGAAAAAAAATTTGAAAAAACATTGGATTGCATGGGCTAAAAGATATTTTATAAGTTAAAAATTAAAAAATTAAAAATTAAGATTTTTTTAAGAGCTCGAGATTAACGTTTATTTTTAAAATTTTTATATTATTTGTGATCTCTATATTTATAGTAAATTCTTTTCTCTCATGTGTGAAGCATTTTATATATAATTGAACCAAATTATATTAAATATTATTTTTTGTGTGTGTAATTTATTTTGTCTTAATCTTGTTTTAGAGTAATCTTTTGATTGAAAACTCCTAAATAAAAAAAAGTTGGAAGTGATAGGTAGGCAAAGATGTTTGTATTCATCACCATATTGACCTCAAGGTTGTTTGGCATCTAGTAAAAAGAAAGAAAAATAAAGGAAAAAATAATAAAAAATATCCTAATTAATTTGATGAACCCTTTTCGTTTTGGTTGTTCCCAAGTAGTGGACGACAATTGATTGATGGTTCGCATTGAGTTTGTCTTTCACTATAATTGCTTACTCATCATCTATTTATGATGCTCTTGGGTGAGATTAGATCATATGTTTAGCTTAAGCAACCTTGCTAATTAATATCCAACGAGAATAAATGAAGTTAAAAGAAGACAATTAATGACTCGTTTTCTCTGTCGTCATGTGTATGTACACATTAGAAAAACCTATAATAATTGCTCAATCTTTGTGTCCAAGTTAAGTTGGAATGTATTTCATGAAAATCATACATTAAAAATTTAAATATTATTATTTTGTGTCCGTTATATTTTGAATTTTTATGTATTTAAATTGAGTTTATTCATCAATTATTAATTAACTTTCGCTTGGATATTTAATATCAGAGCCTTAATGATATAAGAACCTTTTTCTTTTTTTGGGCCTCTGATGCACTCTAAGTTTTTAATGTGTTAAGTCAAATTTATTTAAAAAATTATTTAATTACATTAATTTTATATTATTTTTTAATTTTTATTAATTAAAAATAACTATAAAATTGTATCTCTATTTTAGAAAATAAAGATAAAAGGCAATTTTACTATTACAATATAACTAAGGTTCAATTTTGCCACTACACTCTTATTTAATGATATTTTGACAAACATATTAGAAAATGTTATCAATCATTTTTGTCTTATAGCAACAAAAAATAATTAAATAATTACATATAAATTATAATAAAAAATACAAAGAAAAATTACCTCCAATCCAAAGCAAGAGGATAACATAAGAAAAAAACAAGTAGCATTTTTTTTTTAATTTTTCCAAAGCAAAGGAAAAAAGTTGGAAAGAAGGAATTGACTCTCAACCTTTTCGCATTTTAGAGATTACTCTATTCATAATTGATTTTTAATTTCTAAAAACTATTTAATTCATTATTTTTAGAAATTTTAAACTCTATAAGTGGCGTTAGTAGGGTAGTATATACCTATTGGGTTATATTTAAAAATAAAAAATTAATTAAAAACAAATGAGACATGCATCAATTTTTTGATCTCATTAATGAAATTAAAAAATTACATTAATAGTGTAGCAATCATTAATTTAATCTTTTGCCATAAAAACATATTTTCTATAAAATTGGTTTTCTTTTTTCTATCACAACTTTAAGTTAATAAATTAAATATATTAGCTAAAAATATTTTTCATGCTAAGCTTTTGACAGACTAAAAATTTAACCTACGATTTAATATTAACATGTGCTATAACATATTAATCCGAAAATTCAATCGTTAGATGTAAAAATCAAAAATCATCATAATTTTTTTTTATTTAAGTGTGATTGATTATAAATATTATCTTTTAATAACCTTTAAAATTAATTATGGTTTACTAAAAAATCTTTTGATCTACAAATCAAAGTTGAGTTTGAAAATACAGTTATGTATGAGAAAAATTATAGCACTTAGCGCATGTCTGAAGATGGTACCAATTAATTTTGTGTTATCCATTAAGCTTAGTAAAAATTTTTTAAAATATTTTCAAAAGAATTTAATATTGAAAATTATAATAATATCTTTAAAAAATTTTAAAATATTTTCTCAACTCAAGAATATTCAAGATATTTGTTGTCACTCTTGAAAAATTTCCACCATCAGATTTGAAAAACATATTTTATTGATATTGGATAATTTTTTTCTTTTTTTTAACAGATAAACAAAATAAAAAAAAAGATAATGGAATAAATTGGACAATAATAGAAAAAAACATATATATATATATATAAACAAATAAAAATAATCATAATTAAAAAAAATTATTGAATAAACCCAAACCCAATCGATTTTGAGCTTAAAATTAAATTAGGTTTAATTAACTTAGACTTTAGACTAAATAAAATGTCAATAATAAAGATCTAATTTGAATATATTACAAGAGAGAAATTATAATAAGGATCTAATTTAAATAATAAGAGAGAAACTAATTTCACCGTTTGATCAAAATATAAAAATGTACTATACAATTTGACCTAAAATCATTCATTGTTTTTTTTACCTTCTTCACAGACATATTCCTAGTATCTAGCTAAGCAACCCTCTAGTATAAAATATGCATATATGTTTCAGAAAGGAAAAAAAGTATAGTAAGAAAAGTAAAAAGTGAGGGTAAGGGTGGGGTGGGGCGGGTTTGAAACTTTTATTGTAGCCTATCGGGGAGAGTTTTCCCCGTCAACAACAAGCAATGTCTAATGTCTATGTCCACTAAACTTCTCATCCATGGAAATTGTTAAGATTTTCTATGTAGAGATTTAGGGTTCATAGATTTATAGCGAATAGGTGGAATCATCCCATGTGGGCTAAGCCTTTGCTTTGGCACACAATTGCGCAAACAGATGATATTGTCTGATATCGTCCATTTTGCCAGTTGAAGGTACGATTAAATAGGACTCAATGATAACACACAAAAGTAATATTAAAAACTTATAAATATGATATAAATTAAAATTTGAATAAATATTATATATATAAATTTAATAAAAAATATATTTTTTATATTTTACATATTAATATAAATTATAACATATTTTTATATAAAAGATGAAATAAATATATAAATTATAAATACACAATGCAATACATGTAGAGTAAGAACCTGAATGGGATTTAAACCAACAATAGCTGACAATTTTTCTCTGGGACATTGACAATTTTTATGCACCGTTCTTTTTTTTCTTCCTCCCCTGGCATTTTCAGCCAAATAATTGTCCTTTCACAAGCTTGCAACTCAAATTGATTGTGACATTACGTTTGACTTAACTTGATTAGGGTAGGATATTATCCTTAGGTTTGATAAGATTTTGTAATACGAAAGATATTTAAATTACGAGATAAATTGGGGAAATGATTCTTTAATTATGAAATTTATGGTGGTTAATTCAGTATATAATTGATGCTCATGCATTAATCCACTTGAGCAGGCAGAGAGTGTGATATCAATTTCACTTGATGATTTCCGGATGCTTAAAGCATAATAATCCATTTTAGAGATTTTATAACTTATGAGATGAGAGAGAAATATCTCTCCTTGTATAATCAATGCATTATAAGTAATCACCTCATTAATTTGTTTCAACATAATCAAATGTTTAAAATTTAAAAAAAAAAATTTTAAACTCTAAAATTTTAAATTTACTAATTAATAATGTGACAATTTGTGATGCGTTGATAACATATAGCACCTATAATTAACAGGGCTCCATCGTCCGTGCATCAACAGCTTTTGGGATGTGTTTTCAACAATTGATCAGTTTGACTACCTATTCAAGGCAATTTTTCTTATGTTAACTTAGATTTTTGTTTTGCTTAGTGTTCATTTTTGACTTCCTATCACTTGCCATACCCTTTTTCCACGAGATGATCGTCAATTCTCCTTATGTGATTTCACTGATTGCGTCATGTTTAGTGAATTAATGAAGATTTTGACAATAAAATTGTCACTTTCAATCACAGGAGAGAGTATAATTTTGTTGAGACATATTTTTAAATTCGAACCAAAATTCAATCCCAACAAACTTTTAAATTTACAAATAGAATTAAGGGATCGATAAATGTGTATTAAAATATATTTATGAAAATTAATATAAGATTATTAAGATTATAATAGCAATGTAATCTGTTGATTGATAAAGTGTTAAATTTTTATTTTATTGATGAGACATAATCTCAAATATAAAATATATATTTATTAAGATTTAAGGATTTGTTATATATTAATTATAATTTGGGATTGTATTACTTCAATTTATAATGACAATGATGGGATTGCTAGTAGACAAAGAATAAAGTCATTTGCTTTCCATCAAATCAGTTCAATTTTTTTTCATTTGGAAAAACACTGAAAATGCAATATGTCGAAATCTTTTATAGCGTGTTTGGACAAAGGATTTTGAAATTTTGAGGAAATTTGAAATGAAGGTATTTTAAAATGCATCATTTTAAAATATTAGTATTTATAATTATTTTGTTTGGATAAATATTTTTTAGAAAAAAATTAGTTTATTAACATTTGATGGGATAAAAAATAATTATAAAAGAAGAATAATGGTATTAAAAATAAAAATATATATGTATACCTAAAATTTGCAATACGAGTATCATTATATTTGTAAAAATATATAGATACTATTAATAATATAAAAAAATAAAAATATATTAAAATTAAATAAAATGATATTTATATTTATATTTATATATTTTATGATGAGTCATGTACAGTAAAAATATAGAAAGTTATCAAGAATTTTGAAGGAATTTTGAATAACCACTTTAAAATTTTAAAAATCTTGATCGCTATAAAATCTTTCATTTAAAATTTTATCCAAACACACCCTTCTTTTTTGTTGCAAGGAATCTTTTATTTTCTTCATCAACTTGCTTGCTAACTGACTCATCGTCCATTTTGGTAGCTTTATGTGCATTTTTCATCCTTCGCATGTCGGACCATCATTAAGGAACCTTTGTTCATTATGATCATCTACCCAAAACAGATTATTATTATGATGAATTGATGATCATTAATTTGTTTCTATCTCTTGGCAACTTTCTTTGAGGCATAATTAAATTCATATACTCATTCTAGTTTAGCATATGTATATATTTATGATTTTATGTGCCAGAAGAAAAGAGTTTCAAGTGTTGAGATTTGAATAATCTCAAACCTATTGCATATCATTTCTTAAAAATAACTGCATGAACCAATTGAATTAAGTTTTAAATCTTATTTTAATTAATATCTTCTAATTCTTCATATATAACTTTGTTTAATTAAGAAAAATAACAAAAATGACCTCAACCATTAGTAACTTTTTCTTCAATTGTTTGTTAGTGCTGTAAGATATGCATAACAAACACCAAATTCGATCCATCAAACCAATAAGGAAAAGAAGCGCAAAAGGCAAAAGGAGAAGAAACATTGTGTTGGAATATAACAACAAGGGTTCCTTTCTAGCACAATATAATAAGAGTTTTGAATGCACTAGCAAATATACATCCAAATCACTTCTCACTATAACATTTTTCTTTCGAGTCTACATATTTCAAAGTAAACATTAATAAGTTCTTTTTGATGGTTGCTTTTTTGTTTACTGTAGTCTTGTATTCCCTTTTTGTTTTTTTTTTTTTTTTTGAAATAGTCTTGTAAATATAGTTTAGGCTAAAAAAAAAAAAGTTTAGTCCACAAACAACTTGCCTTTGGTATTCGATCAATTATAAAATGCACATATATATAGGGATAATGTCAAGTATAGCCGTTGCACTATTGAAAAATATCTAATGTGATATCTAAATTTTTTAAACAAATTTAATCATATACTTCAATTTTCAATTAGTATATAATCTATTGGAATCTCTAATATTGTTAACAGAAACTGGTGATGTGAGAGTCAATCAATAAAAAATTAACACGTGTATAAATATTATACATGTAGATTACACATAACTACCACATACAATGAGAGGCTCCCAAATATCATAATTTAAAAAGTTAATTAGGTTAGAGTTCTCTTCTTTCAAAAAAAAAAAAAAAACAAAACAAAACAAAAATCAAATTTTCATTAATCTTATAGATACTCCATTTTGTCTAAAAATTTTTCGAAAATCAAAAACGTGTTTTGATCGTAAAGATGGCTCAATTGTGAAGTTTTGAGCCTAATAAGAAATTTTTTAATTTAAAGTTTAATTTAATTGAATTTGATCCTATTCTTGGTTTAATGTTATTTTTCAAAAAAACTCAAAAAGTAAAAAAAATTAAAAATTAAAAGTTAAAAAAAGTCAAAAGTTAAAAAAAAAAAAAAAAAAATCAAACAAAAAAATTTTCTGGAGATCCCATACAAATTTGGCAATAATGGTAGAATGATTTTTGGGATTTTTATTCCTAATATGCATGAAATAGAAAAGTCATAGGAAATTGAATCATAATCAAATCATAAAATATCAAGACTAGAGATTCTGTTGAATTGATTTTTTCTCAAATTAAAGGGGTTGAGCTCCCATATAAATCTATTATAACACAAATTATAGAGAAAGACGGAGAAGAAAACTTTTTTTCAAAAAAAAAAATCAAAGAATAGTGTTTGGTTTCGGCAGTAGGGTTCTTGAGATATTTTTCAAAAAAGTTAAGAATTGTGGAAATTTATTTTGATTTAGGTAAGTGTTTAAAAGATTTCAAAAGTTTAAGAGAATAGATTTAGTATTTTGTTTCGATTTTCTAGTTTTTTTCTGGGATTTTTTTAGAATTTCTAGATTTTGTTGAACTTTCCAACGAAGAGTCAAACTTTTTGGTGACATATCCAGCAAAAAACCCAGTTACCGATAGCATTTTCTAGAACTCAGTGAAAGTTTAACTAATCAGCACTACATATTCACCTTAGAGGGAAAAGTTTTAAAAAAGAAGAAAATTTAGAGAAGGTGTGTGTAGGGAAATTTTGAAGGAAAAAAAAGATTTGGGGTCTTTTTATATTGAGGTGAAAATGACATCATATTGAGTTTTAAAGCCTAGGATCTGCATGTTTTGTCATTTTTTGACCCGACTCATGCATGAATCTAAATTACAACCCTGTTCTAGCCATCCCCCTCTAGCCAAGCCGATTAGTACGAGCTGAGTCGATCTAACGCTGGTTTGTGCCTAAAGCTGAGCCACGCTTCAACTCTTCACTCCAAGTTGAATTATGGTATTATTATTTTTTTTACTAAATTATTTATTTATCTATTTATTCATTTTTTATTTATTAGTTTAATATTTATCTTTATTTATGAATATAGATATAAATATTTGAAGAAAAAACAAAAGAGCTTTACCAACAGATTGGAGGGCTATCATTTTTAAAAATAAGGTTTTACCAACATATTAGAAAGCTTTATAGATTTAAAAAAAAATTAACAATAATTTTTAAGAAAAAAACCTTACAACAGATTAGAGGGCCAATATTTTATTTTCAAAATAGGATTTTACTAACATATTAGAAAGTCTTATAATTTTTTATAAAAAAATCAAGTTTGAAAAAAATAAAATAAAATAAAATATCTTTTTTTTCATAGAATCCTACTAATATATTGGAGGAAAATCTTTGACAAAAAATCTTACCAATACATTGGAGGATATTTCTGATCATAAACCAAGTTTATAGAAATTTACTTCTACAAGCAAAATTAAATGAATCTGATTACGGAGCTTATTCAAAGTGTAATAAATAAGCTCCTTGAATATTCATGAAGTGAAAAAATTTTTAAATTATTACCAACATATTGGAGTAATTTAAAAAAATTTTCAATATTAAAATTTTTTGGTAAAATTATAAATATATTTTAAGGCTTGGATATTCTAAATTCAAATCGATACTATCTTTTAGATGGGTGTTATAGGTACTATAACATTCCTCATATGTAATTGTACTTTCAAACCTAAACTTTGGTTTCGTTGACTAAAATCTACTATTTAACGATACCTAAGTTAATTTTGGGATTCTTTTTAAAATGAGATAGATTTAGTCAGGTGAGTAATTGCACCTAAATAAAAAAGATTTGTGGCAACTCTTTTAATTTATGTCAAACGATAGGTCCACAGATCTATACATTATAATAGTTTGGTGACTCCACTGGAGAATTGAGAGTCAGGCAAGTAAATGATTTCTTGTTATATAAGCCTAACTTAATAAATTTAAGAAATTTTTTCCTTGTTTGTATTTTATTTATTTATTTATTTATTTATTTTATCCATCATTCATTTGTATGTACATAATATGAGCTCTATATCCTTTAAAAGGGAGTAAAGTACTTATACTTTTGTGAGATTTTATATCTCCATATGGACTAACAAAACATTCCTACTTAAATTGAATCCTTACCGCTTGTAACCTATAATGGATGAGGATTGAGATGCCTTACTAGTCTATAATAAACAATGATGTAAAGAATAATTTAGAAACCTTCAGGCTGTCAAACTTTTGAACATGCATGTAAATAAACCTTAAAGGTCCAAACCTAAGTTAAAGCCTCACTTTCCCTTATGCTAAAAATTCCTAAATAGGACATATGATGGGAAATTTAGTCTGCTTATAAATTTATGTATTATTTTATTTTTGTATACATTATTGGCATACTAACCCTTTATGTTGTTCTTTGTATATTGTTCTTTGTATATATTATATGGATACCAATCCTTTTATTTTACCATGCATGCATTTATATCATTAGGTTTATCATAAAAAGTAATTGCCACAAAATAATTTTAACAAGAAAAATCTTAGTTACATATATGGAAAGTCTAGCGAAGTTTTCTATTAGCCTGAAAAGGGAGTTTGAAGAGTTGAAGCTTGCGAACAAAAGGCTAAAAAAAAAGTTCAAGCATTGAACAAGAAAAAGGTGAATGCAAGAGTCTGTTTGCTAACCTGAACACAACACAATCATCCACCAATCAAGAATTGGCCAACTTTTGAAAGAAAATGGACAATTACAAACAAAACTACAAGAAAGCAATAAGCATTTTCTAAAGCACAAAGGTGCATTCAAATGATAAATAGTGTTGTGGTTGAAATTGAACATAAATAAGAGTCATGAATGCAAAATATGAGTAAGTAAAAAGGGCATATGTAAGAAAACATACCCAGTTAGAGTCTCTACTTAACTAAATCACTGTGGTTGCTTACAAGCCAAAGATATGGTAGAAAAGGTTGAGGAATGGAAGACAGAGGTGTCAGTAATGGGAGTACACTAAACTTTCTTAAGGAAATACAAAGCTAATATTGACAAATTAGGGATTTCTTTCCTTAATAAATTTTAGACTTTTCATGGATGTAATATTAGATTTTGTAGAAATAACTTTAAATTCAATTGTTAATAATTGTTATGTGGTAAATCTTTCTATTGCTTTCATGCATATATTTTGCATTCATTCTCATGCATAATCTGATCGTTCCATGAACATCACTCTAAATCTATACACTAATCATGAGAAATTAAAGTTTAAATATAGTTCAACCCACTCACCATCAATATAATACTCAAACTTAAGCCAGAAGAACATAGCAAGACAATGCAAGCCACATTGAGAAGTTGAAAAGGGCTCAAAAAGAAATCAAGAGAGAGTTGAGCAAAATACTTGAAGCATTAAGTAAGCTAAATAAAGGAAATACGGTGAATGAAGATGTTTCACATGATGTTACTAATCCTTTGTATCCTTCAAGTTATGACCCATATCAGGCCTAATCTACTCAAAGCTACTTACCATAATAGTCTGCATTTGTTACAAGCTATAGTTACTCAAGAATGCCATATGCACCCAGTTAAGAGAATGTCTCAAGCTACATTAACCCAACCTTCATTAAAAAGGTAGTTGAATCGATCCAAGTTTTCAATTTGGATGACCTACAAGAGAAACTAAAATTAAAGGTGGTTGCGTTTTTGAAAGACTTTAAAGTTGATTATAAGATGAACATGTTCAATGAGAGATTACGAGTTATGAAAGGTATTGATTTTTATGGTTTCATGGATGTCGATGGGTGTTATCTAGTTTTAGATATAGTTATACTTTCAAAATTTAAGATACCTAAGTTTGAGAAATATAATAGTATTAAATGTCCCATCATATATGTTTTAATGTACTGTTGTAAAATAGTAGCTTACACTAATAATAAAAAATTGTTTATGCATGTATTTTAAGATAGTTTGACTAATTTTGCTACAAGATAGTATATTCAATTGGACAGAACTTACACTCGATCATAGAAAGATTTGACTTGCTCTTTTATTAAACAATATCACCACATCATTAACTTGGCCTCTGATCATCTTTCTTTGTAAAGCATTGAGAAAAAAATAATGGAATCTTTTAAAGAATATGCCCAATGGTGAAGGAATATGGCTATTCAAGTTCAACCACCTCTAACTAAGAAGAAAATGACAATACTATTTGTTAGCACCCCAAAAGCACCATATTATAAGAAAATGATAAGGAACGTAACAAAGAACTTTATTGATATGGTGATTTCATGGAAAATTATTAAAAATGCCATTAAAAATGATAAGCTTGAGGAAAAAGAGGTTAGTAGTACTAAGAAAGGTGGGATGCCTAAAAAGAAATAGAAACCCAAACCGTGAGTTTTGATAAGCAACAATTCAGAGGTTATGCTCCATATCCAACACCTGCTCATCATGATTACTACCTTGCAATCAATAATATTGCACAACTCCGTTACTAGCCTTATAACCTAACCATGAATAATATCTTTTCAAACTCTTATCAATTGACCTTTTAAACACCTACATAAGTGCCTAATTTTATCACTACACTTATTTTAAGGCCTAACAATCAAAGGCAACCAATAGAGAGCTTCAATTGATCATGTCCTTATAACATACACATAGCTATTCCTAGAATTAGTCAAGCATGACCTGGTGTCTCCAGTTCTTTTAAAACCATTAAAGTCACTCTATCTCAAATGGTATAATATTAATGCCACATATGATTACTACAATGCAAATATGGGTCACTCTATAGAAACATGTTTTACTTTCAAACATAAAGTGTAAAGTTTGATCCGAGCAGGTTCAGTAAGCTTCAATGAATCAAGGGAGCTGAATGTTCATAAAGACCTTTTACTTGATCACCCAATGGCATAATTTTGGGAAGGATGTGAAAAAGCTTATCGAAACTACTTATCATTTTAGATTTCTTTGAAATAATGAGCTTCTTTTATTGTACTAAAATTTCATTTTAGTTTTCATCATTTAATCAAAGTGGCAAACATGATACATTTTTAATTTTTTTTTCATATGAATCACCAGTTTATGATTTTATCTTTTTACATTTTTTCTATATCCATTCTTAAATTTTAAATAATGAATGTTCAGACAATCATGACAACAATTCATGATTTGATTTTAAAAATATCATTCATGTTGATAAATTAAGATTATTAATTGTTGAATAAAAAAAATAAATCTGGCAAGAAATTTCGCTTACTAAAAGATGAAGTTGATGCATATCATGATCTTTGTTTTTGATCAATGAATATTCTTCATTGAGAGTATTCATGTTTGATATAAGAAATTACCATCTTTCTTCTACCTTTCACAAATAGAGTAAAATTATCCTTTCCTACCTCATTTGAGCCTATTGAAATTTTCTTTTAAGAAATCCTAACCAAGGATCAATCCCACATTGGGGAGCAAAGTTTGATAAGCTTGTTTACCCAAAAAAAAAGTGAAAATCCTTAATGATTTCAGGGACAAAGCTTTTGTGTTCAAATTTTTCTTGAAAAATGATGAAAAGTACATAAAAAAAAAGCAAAAAAGAATGACAAAAATGAAATAAGAAAAAAAAATTGATGGGACAAAATATCAAGGTGCTTTACATGAAAAGAAATAATTCTTGGTTTGATTACCCTTTAAATAAAGTTTGGGCCTCTTTTATCAATTTCTTTCATAATCCTTCATCTTAGCCTATGTTACGTCTCTTAAAAGTTCATTTTAAGCAAATGTGAATGCATGAATTAGAGAATCATAAATTGAACTAAGGTAAATTTGCCACTAGATTATTTGAGATTTTGATCAAAGTGTCACTAATTGATTAAAAAGAAAAAGAAATGAAAAGAAAAGATGAGAAAAAGATGTACAAAAAAAAATGAAAAAGCAAAAAGTAAAAAAAAAAAAATTGAGGTAAAATGAAGACTTAAATTGAAAACTCAAAAAGATAATTTAAGTAAAAATAGAGACTAAAAAAAATAGGTTCATTTGAACATCCCAAAGATATAGATAATGTTTGGCTCAAAGATGGATAATATCAATGGAATGTGTTTTAAGCAAGAATTCTGAGTTAGAGTTTAAAATTGTCTGAACAATCATTATTTGGATGTTGATATCCCATTTAAATATTCACTACATTTTGCTCATCTTTGATTTGTTATTGACCAAACTTCCTTTTAATTCTCAATTTTCTTGTTCTTTACCAGATGTGCATCCCCTGAATGAATTAAAAAAAATATATTATATTTGTCATAAATTAGAATGATGATAAATAAGTAAATAACAATATCTATAATAGATTTTTTCATTCTTTTGAAGAAAATCTAAATGACTGAAATGAAATAAACTTGAAAGATGATAAGATAACCCAATGATGAATTGGTCATTATAACTTGTGAGTTGGGACTGGATGAGAAAAATAATATAGATCAGTTGACAGAATTTGTTCTGAAATTATTATTACTGAAAAGCTAAGAAAGAATGGTAGAGTCTTAAGAACATTGTTACTATAATTAGAATTACATGGCATTGATATCTGCATTACATACATACATTGTGTAGACATCTATTTATGTCTGGGCCTAATTAAGCCCATCGATGTCTAGGCCCAAGTAGGCCTATTGGTGTCTAGTAGGCTTATTGGTGTCCGAACTCAACTAGGCCCATTTGTGTCTGGGCCTAATTGGGCTTACCTTTTTTAATGTCACTATTATTATTATTATTATTATTCTTTGGTATTTTTGTGTATACATTTATATTTATATTATTATTATTATTATTATTCATATTTATATTTTATTTTATTTTCATTTTTTTACTATTTTCCTTTTTGATTCAACTCACACGTGCACAAAAGATGGAATTGGGATCAGAATCCTTTGGTCAAACATAGAACGTATCAATATGATCAGCTGGAATTTTTGATCCAAAAATCATGTTAAACAAAATGCAATCCTAAGATTCAAGCCTAGGATTGATTCTGTCCATTTCCTAAAATTATTTCTATGACTGCCTATAAATTGGATTGATTCTACAGAAAACAGACACATAAATTTTAACAGAAAGTTATTGAAAAAATCTAGGAAATTTTGGGCAAAAAAGGATATGATAGCTTAATTTTGGGATTTTAAGGTTCAATATGAAATTGTGGGCTTGATTTTAGGTTTCTGGGTTAGAATTAGGGTTCAAGACGATTCTAAAATGGTTCTGGGAGTAATTTGGGCAAAATTTGGAGAAATTTGGGAAAAGTTTGAAGAAATTTGGGATTTTCTGGGTTTGGAAAAAAACTTTGAATTTTTCAGTGAAATTTTTCAACGAAGGTTGATGTTTCTAATGACATTCTGGTAAAATTTCCAAAATTTGACATGTTTTCCAGAAATTAGTAAGTTTTCCAATTTCTAGTTGAATTTTTCAACGACATCCCCATAAATTGATGAGATTCTCAATTTTCGATTGAATTTGCCAATGATTTTTTTTATGGAAAAGTTAGAGGTTTTTTTTTGCTAGAAAGAGAGGTTCTAGGATTTCTAAAGAAAAACACTAAAAGGTGCCTTTTATACTAGCCTAACACAATGTCATTTTGGATAACCTAGGATCTGCATGTTGACCCAATGACTTGCGTGTTGACTTGCGCTCCAACCTTACCTAATCACAGGTTTTTTTTTATTTTTTTTATTTTTTTATTTTATTTTATTTTTAACCCATTTTTTTCTTTTTTATTTTTTCATTTTTTTAAATTTTATTTCTACCATCTTTATTTCTGGAAGTAAAAAAAAAAAAAAAGAGATTCAATAAAAAAATATTTCCAAATAAAAATAAAAATATCTTTTCAAATAAAAATTTTCAAAAAAATCCTTTCAATAAAAATAAAAATATATATGTTTTCAAATAAACAAAAATATTTTTTATCCTCTAAACTATTGGATGATTTCTTTGAAGTAAGCCCTAACAAACTATTGTGAGGCTTTGCTAATTTTTTTGGAATAAAAAATAATAAATCTGATGATGAAGCCTCTTCAAAGTAGGACACTAGTCTTCATGAATATTCCTAAAGTGAGAGAATTATCCTAAATTACCACTAAACTATTAGGATAATTTTAAGGTTAATTTTTAATATTAAATTATTTGATAAATCATAAAAATGATGGAAGCCTGGATAATTTGAAATCAAACTGGTACCATCTTTTGGGTAAGTGTTACAGAGGTGCTATAACTTTTCTCAGGTGTAACCGACTCCCAAACCTAACATTTGTTTTCATAAATCAAAATATGTTTCAGGTGGCCAATCACACCTAAACAAAAAAGATTGGTGGTGACTCATTCTAATTCATGTCTAGCGGTAGGTCCACGGATTTATACGTTATGACAATTTGGTGACTCCACTAGGGACATTGAAAGTTAAGCCAGCAAATGATTTCTTATTATCTATTATTATCTAAGCCTCGTTTAATAAATTTGAAGTTATTTTGTTCTCTTTCATTACTTATATTTGCTTTATTATTTACTTTCCTTGTCATTGTGTATATTTGCCTAATTGTTCATTTGTCTATCTTTTATTTCATTAATTATTTTTGCTTAACTATCTACTTATTATATATATCTATCATTCATTTGTATGTGCATAACATAAGCCCTCAACTCAGACTTTACCTTTAAGAGAGAATGAAGTACCTATGCCATCATGAGATTTCATGTCTCCGCATAGGCCTACAAAACACTCATACTCAGATTGAACCATTTCCACTTATAGCCTATAATGGTAAGGATTGGGGTGCCTTACTGGTCTATAATAGACCATGATGTAGGGAATAATTTGAGAACCTTTTAGAATTAACTCAAACCGCATATAGTCAACCTTAAGAGCCTAGCTATAGATAGAGCCTTACCTTTCCACTTTTGTAGATAACCCAAAATCCAAGGTCATGCTATTATCTTAACCTGCTATATGCTATTTTTTTACTATATGTTTTATCGAAGTGACTAACTAATTTTTTTGTTTTCTTTGACTCATTTTCTTTTTGTGCACATTCATAAACATGTTCACAAATTGTATAGTGTTCTTACCCCAAAGCTATTTTAATAAAAGCCCTCATGAACTCCATAGAACGTCAAGTTTGTGCCTCATCTGCACTGTTCAAATATGACTCTCCCATATATGTGAAGTTAGAATAAAAAAAAAATAACTGCAAGAAAGAGATTGTTTACCACCCAGTCATGTTCCTACACTATCAAAAAAAGTTCGCCTACTCCTCAAATATAATGATCTAAAAAGCCTATCAGATATATGGAATAGTATGACCCATTTAAGGTATGAGGCTTTTTGTGAGAAATTTAGGCATGTTGCATATCTCTTATCGGTGGAGGTTAACCACTAACTTGTCAAGGTGATGGTACAATTTTAAGATCTTTCTTATCGATCTTTCATCTTTAATGAGGTTAATTTAGTACCAATAATAGAGGAGTACTCAACTTTAGTGGGTATGCATCTACTGTATCTAGATATAATATACATGAAAAAACATAAATCAAGAAGTTGTAAGAAATTAGGCCAAATTCTAAGAGTGGGAAAGAAAACTATAGATTTTTACATCTGAGAGAAAGGAGATCATAAGGGTATTCCATGGAAGGTTCTCCAAGATTTCATTATCAAGTATCCAGATGATGATCTGAGAATGAATGCCTTTGCTCTAGCTATAAATGGGTTGGTCATTTTTCCTAAGGTCTTAGGTCACATTAAGATAAAAGTGGTAGATTTATTTGAGCATATTGAAAGGGGGTGTAATCCTTCACCAACTATCTTGACAAAAACTATCAAATCTCTGAATTTTTGTAAGCAAAATGACAAAGTACGTTTCATGGGTTACATACACTTATTGTATGTATGAACGATGAGCCATTTTGAATACAAAAAAAAAAAGTACTTTTACCAAACTTTATTTCTACACTCGAAGTTCGATTAGGGAGTTTTGTCAAAGCATTTGGCCAAATGCAAAGACTAAGAATGAGTGGAAGTGTCTGCTGCAAGGGCTCATAGCTAGTTAGGTAAAATGGTTAGCTTCGTGGATGAATAAGAAACCTATGTTGTATCAATGTGGAGATAAAACAAGGTTTCACTTTTAGGTCTATGGGGATTAATGAGTTATGCACCATATAATGGTAAGGAGACAACACGGATCCGAGCAATTTATTCCTATGACCTACAAGCTCAGCCAGTTTGATTATTCATATTGAGAGCCCAAAACTTTCTAGAAGATTGATAACATGATTAAAGCCTGAAAAAATCCAAGAGAGTAAGCTTAGAGCCATTCACTGATAGAGTTACTCAGGGGTATCTGATTTGGAGAAATAAGAGAGGTCAAGAAATTATATTTATACCTCGGGATCATCAACTACCAATAGGTCAAGAGTCAGACAATAAGCATTCAGAGTTAGAGCATAAAGTGGAGAAAGAAAAATTGAAATAAGAAATTTTGAAGCTACAGAAAAAAAAGACCAGTGGTAAAATAAAGCTAAAAAATTAGAAATCTAAGTCCATAAGATTTTCAAAGAATATAGCAAGGCCCAGAAAGTCATTATAGAACAGGATAATGCCCTTAAGGAGCTGAAAAAGCTACTACAAAGCATAAAAGGTTACGTATATAGGTACAAGCCAAAAAAATAAACAACACAGAGTTGGCTCATGAGAATGAAGAGTTGAAAAAAATGTGCCCAAATAGAAAATGACTTTATGGAGGTTGAACAAGAGAATCAAATACTTGCAGATTACATTTTGACTCTAACATTGAATTGAATGAATAAAAAAATTATTTTAGAACCCTTACGGAAAGGCATAGAGAGTTATCCTATCAGGTGTGGTGTGGCAAAAAAAAGTGTTGGAAAGACAAAGATACATAGAGCACCTCACAATTTAGATAGGCAAGGCCATGTTTAAAGTAGGCGAGATGGTAGAAAAGGCTGAGACACTGAGAGCTTTAGTTACACCAGCAAGGGAGCATTGACAGAGGCTGTTAAACTTCATTAAGGAAGCCAAAGATCAGTATGAGTAAGTTAGGCATTTCTATAAAGGGACAGTGTTAGATTCGATGTAAAACAAACTCCTGTAGAATAAATGAGAATTTTTTTATTGAATTTTAAGACGTAAATTTTTTTTCTTTTTTTTTTTCATGCATTTGCATTACACTCATTCATTCATTCATCATCTTAATATCAGCATTGAATCTTCAATTGTGGTACTAAGGTACAAGAATAGCTACACTTCCATACAATACTTGAGTTAAAGCTAAAAAAATAGAGTAAGACAATGCAAGTCATCTTGAAAAGATAGAAAAGGCCTATGAAGCACTTGAAGGAAAGTTGAGTAAAATTTTAAAAGCCCTGAAAAAGGTAAATAAAGGGAAATCAATGAAAGAGGATACTTCATAAAAAGCTACTGAATCAGTATATCTTTCAGGCTTTGATCCATAACATAATCAAACTACACCAATCTTTCAACCTCAACAGGTAGCTTTTCCAAAGTATAATTACCCGGGGATGACTTATACACCCAGTCATGAGAACGTCCAGAGTTATGATAATTTTATTTTTGCCAAAATGATAGCTGAGCCCATTTAGCTCCCTACCGTAGATGAAGCAAAAGAGAAAGATAAGTTACAGAGAGCTATGCCTTTAGAAAACTCTAAGGCTAATCAGGCAATGAACAGACTAGAAGAAAGATTATGGGCTGTAGAAAAAATTAACTTTTGTGGATCCATAAATGCAATGGGACTTTGTCTAGTACCAGACGTAGTGATGTCACTCAAATTTAAAGTACCAGAGTTTGAAAAGTATGATGGTACTAAGTGATGTATCACACATATCACTATATACTATCATAAAATGATAGCATATGGTAGTAATAAAAAATTACTTATGCATGTGTTTTAAGACAGCTTGATTGGATTCACAATGATGTGATACATTTAATTGGATAAGATCTGTATAAAGACATAAAAAGATCTTACTAGATTTTTTATTAATCAGTACCGCTATATCATTGATATGGCTCTCAATCATCTTTTTCTACAAGCAATGAAAAAAAGCATCTGAATTCTTCAAGCAGTATGCTCAAAATTGACAAGATGTGGCTATATAGGTATAATTTTTCTTAATAGAGAAGAAAACTAATGTGCTATTTGTGAATACTCTAAGGTCACCAAGGATTGGAAACACGACTAAGAACTTTGTTGATTTAGTGATTTTAAGAGAGATCATCGAAAATGCCATAAAAAATGGTAAGCTTGAAAAATGTGAGTCTTTCAAAAGAGCACCTAAAAAAAAAAGTGAGACTTAAGCTGTAAGTCTTAAAGGGTAGCAATTCAGAAGTTACTCTTAGCCTACCTACCCTATATACCACTACATGGTGAACCATATTTCTGTATTTCCTTACCAATCATCTTATCCATCTTCACCAAGATCTTTTGCTCACTCAGTCAGCACAATAAGTAATACCAAAAAACCATGAACCAGAAAAAGACCTATTTTTTATCCTATACTTATAAGCTACACAGAGTTATATTAAGAACTTTATAAAAACCATTTAATTACTCATATTCCTGCCAAACAACTTGAACCTCTATACCCTATATAGTATGATTTTAGTGCTCATTGCAACTATCATTTTAGAGTAGCAGAACATTCTACTAAAAATTATGTCCCTTTCAAGCATAGGGTATAAAACTTGATCAAGAAAAGGTTGATAAGTTTTGACTAATGAAAACTCAGCACCCAATGTTAGTGGGAATTCCTTACCTAATCATACAGTAAATGCTTTGGATGAGGGCAAGAAACATGTGAAGAGAAGGGTAAAAGAGTTTAAAATGCCATTTGGCCAGCTGTATAATACCTTTATGAAGCTGAACTAATACAACTAGTGACTCCGTGAACCTATGTGAGAAGTTACGTCCCCAATCAAAAATGTAAATATCACAATAGAGTTTCAAGGTATTATATTAGAAAATATCGATAATTTCACCAAAAGATGTAGAAACTAATGGACTCTTACTAGATATAGTTATATGAAGAATCAGGAGCCTCAAAAAAAATTAGGGTGACTATGATAGATAAGTGGATGCCAAAACCTATTACCATATGCTATAACAAAAAGACACAATCAGTTAAGAGCAAGTTTGTTCCCAAACCAATAGCTCTCAAAGTCTCAATACCCATTTTCTTATAAAAATAACAAAGTAGTATCCTAAAGATACGAGTGTGAGATGACGACTCAAAGGCAGCAAAAAGATATGTCAAAAGCTAAAACTACCCATATAAAAGATGTAAGAGGCATAACTAAAAGTGAGGGATGTTACACTCTGACAACTTTAAAAAAAAAAAAAAAGAAAAAAGAAGCAGATTGAATCGAAGACTCCAAAGAAAGATACCTTAAAGTCTATGCTTGAAAAAGAAGCCTGTGAGTTTTTTAAGCTGGTCAAGCATAGTGAATATTCTGTAGTGGAGCAACTGAATAAGATACCAACCAGAATTTCTCTACTATCACTTTTTCTAAACCTTGAACCACATCACAATACCTTGTTAAAGGTATTGAATCAGGCTTATATAGCCATAATGTATTCTTAGAGTATGTAAATCACTTGACAAGAAATCTAGTAATGCCACACCATATCTCTTTCAGCAATGATGAGATTTTGCTTGAAGGTAAAAGGAGCATCAAAGCATTGCACATCACTATTAAATGTAAAGGCTATATAGTAGCTAAGATCTTTATTGAAAATAGATCAACTATTAATGTCATACATGTGTCCATTTTAGCCAAGCTACCCTTTGATATATCTCATATCCAAAACAGTCAGATGGTGGTTTGAGTATTTGATAGGACTAAACAAGAGGTCTTGGAGGATGTTGAGTTATCTATATAGATTGGGTCGTGTATCTTTAACATAAAATTTTAGGTCATGGATATCTTTTTATCATATAGTTACTTATTGAAAAGACCATGGATCCACAAGACGGGTGCCATCCCTTTCTCATTGCATCAAAAGATCAAATTTAATGTAAAAGGATAACTGATGATTATGGCTGGGGAAGAAGATTTATTGGTGACTTAACCTATAAATGCCCCATATATGAAAGCAGCAGAAGAATCAGTAGAATGCTCTTACCGATCTTTTAAACCAGTAAATACAGTGGGAGAAAGACTTAAATTCAATCGAAATATAATTAATCAGATGGTTAACAATGGTTAGAGTATTAGGTTCGATTTAGGCAAAAGCCTTCAAGGGATAAAAGAGATTCCTAAGATTGAGGATTATAGTTGCAAATCTGGATTAGGTTATAATGTGAAAAAATGGTAGAACAACAGTAGAAGGGTAAAGAAAAAATCAATGATCTTTTCCCATTTGAATGAAACTTTTATTCTTAGAAGATACATACACTAAGAGCTGAAAAGGATATAAAAAAGAACCAAAATTAGAGGAAACTTTTACTAAGTTATCCATTCATATGATAGATAATGAAAGTCAAAATGAGGAAGCTTTGGTTTACCCCTGCCTGCTGGGATATGAATTGCAGAATTGAAGGGTCATCCAAATGCCTATTTTTATTAATTTTTTTAATTTAATCATATCTTCTAATTGCTTATGCCCAAAAAGCATTGGGATAAACTCTTATGTTTTGGCCTTTTATTTTCATTATTTTAATAAAAGTAGGAATATGCATTTTGTTTATTTTTTCCATTTCATTCATTATCCCATTAAAATTTCTTGCCAATATTTTTTATTCTATTAACTTTTAATTCCCCAAATGAATGCGAAGGTAATCATGATAATGATCTAGGGTTTAACTTTGAAATTTTAATTAATATTGATGAACTCAATATTGAAGAAGACTCTGAAAAATACACTTTGTCTGTGGATTTAATAAGGTTAATTGAACAAGAAGATAAATTCATTGAGCCTTATCAAGAAGTTGTTGAATTGATTAATTTGGGTGATGTTGAAAATAAGAAAAAAGTTAAGATTGGTACTTCACTCTTAGCAGTTGACCGACAGCGATTAGAGAATTTACTCCAGGAGTTTGAATGTATTTGCTTGATCCTACCAAGATATGCCTAAACTCAGCACTAAAATAGTGGAACATAGGCTACCATTAAAGCCAAAATACAAACCGATGTAGCAAAAGCTAAAAAGAATGAAACCAAAGATACTGCTAAAAATTAAAGAGAAAGTTAAAAAGTAATTTAATGTAAGCTTCTTGCAATTAGCCAAATATCCTAAATGGGTGGCTAATATAATACCTATCCCCAAAAAGGATAAAAAGGTATGGATGTGTGTAGACTATAGAGATCTAAACAAAGCTAGCCTTAAAGATAATTTTTCTCTGCCTCATATTGATACTTTAGTGGATAATACAGTCCGACATTCGATATTCTCTTTCATGGATAAATTTTTTAGTTACAATCAGATAAAGATGACCCGAGATGATATGGAAAAAATCACATTTATCATTATATAGGAAACTTTTTGCTACAAAGTTATGTCTTTTGGATTAAAAAATGCTAGGACAACATATCAAAAGGCTATGGTAACATTCTTCTATGATATGATGCATAAAGAGATTAAAGTGTATGTGGATGATATGATTATTAAATCTTAAAAAAGAGAGGATCATGTAGTCAATCTCAAAAAATTATTTAAAAGGTTGAGAAAGTTTTAGATCAAACAAAATCTAGCCAAATGTACATTTAGAGCTGGTCAAGGAAGCTGTTAGGATTATAGTCAGTGAAAAAAGGATAAAGTTAGATCTAGACAAAATCTAGGCTATCCAAAATTCATCTCTTTCAAGCACACAAAAAGAGGTTCGGGTTTTTTAGGCAAATTGAATTATATTTCTCGATTTATTTCTCAACTCACTCTTAAGTGTGATCCCATTTTCAAACTTTTTCGAAAGAATAATCTTGGGGAGTGGAATGAACGATGTCAAAAAACCTTCGATAAAATTAAATAGTATTTATCAAACCCTCCAATATTATCACCCTTATTTCAGAAAAACCACTGATTCTATACATAATAATACATTAAGGGTCAATAGGATGTGTACTAAGCCAACAAGATGAAACTGACAAAAAAGAGAAAGTTATTTATTACCTGAACTAGAAATTCACAGAATATGAATCTAAGTATTCATCACTAGAGAAAATGTATTATGATTTAGCTTGAACAGCTAAAAAACTCAAGCAATATATGCTTTACCATACGACTTGGCTCATAGCTAAATTGGATCCCATTAAATATATCCTCAAGAAACCATAAGAAGAATCCCAAGATGGCAGGTGATGCTTTTTGAATATGACATAATATATGTAAGCTAAAAAATAACCAAAAGAAGTGTCATTATTGAATTTTTAGCAAATAGGGTTGCTGATGATTATGAGCCCATAAAGCTTAATTTTTTAGATAAGGAACTAATGGCCATCTCAGAGTTAGAAGAAGATGATGATGAGGAAGAAATATGGAGGATGTATTTCGATGGGGCTGCCAATACCATAGGCCATGGAATTATAGCAGTTTTAATATCTCCAACAGAACATTACTATCTTATTACAATAAGATAGAACTTCTATTGCACCAATAATGTAGCTGAATATGAGGCTTGTGTTATGGGACTGCATGCTACTTTAGACAAAAAAATTGAAACATTAAAGGTGTTTGAGAATTCAGCTTTGGTTATCTATTAATTAAAAGGTGAATGGAAAACAAAAGATTCCAAACTCATCTATTATCACAAATACATCTTAGAAATGTGCAAACAATTCAAGGTAATTCAGTTTGAACACTTGCCTCGAAAGAAAAATTAAATTACAGATGCTTTGACTACCTTGGCTATAATGGTATGGATTAGTGATACTACTGAAATTTAACCTATCAAATTAGATATCAAAGACATACCAATACATTGTGCCAACTTGAAAGAAGAGGAGGATGGCCACCCCTGGTATCATGATATTATACGATATTTAAAGAATTAGTAGTATCCAGATCGAGCAATAGAAAGTGACAAGAGAGTCTTGCAAAGATTAACTATGAAATTCTTTTTAGATGAGAAAATTTTGTATAAAAGAGACAAAGATCAAGTGTTATTATGCTGTGTAAGTGCCTCTAAAGCTAAAAAGATTATTGAAAAAATTCATAACGGCATATATGGAGCACATGCAAATAGATATATGATGGCAATATAGGTTATGCGAGCTGAATATTACTAGTTAACAATGAAAAAAGATTGCATTGATTATGCTTGAAAATGCCATAAGTGCCAAATTTATGCTAACAAGATTCATGCCCACCTAGTGATTTACATGTCATAGCACTTTTTTAGCCATTTTCTATGTGAAGGATGGATATCATAGGTCCCATCACACCAAAGGCTTCAAATAAGAATAGATTCATTTTTGTGATAATTGATTACTTCACTAAATAGGTTAAAGCTGCCCCTTTCACAACTGTAATATGATCAGTGATTTATAAATTCATCAAAAGAGAAATAATCTACAGATATGGCTCCCAAAGAGAATTATCTCAAATAATGTTAGAATTTGAATAGCAAGATGATGCAATAAGTATGTGTGTAATTCAAGATCAAATATCACAATTCAACTCCGTACCGTGTAAAAATGAAAGGGGCAATGAAAGTTATAAATAAGAACATCAAAAAAATTTTAGAAAAGATGACTGAAACATACAAAGATTAGCATGAAAAATTACCTTTTACCCTATATGTATATCAAACTTCTGTACACACCTTTACTGGGATAACTTTTTTTTTTGTTTATGGGATGAAAGCTATATTGTCAGTAGAAGTAGAAATCACATCGCTAAAGGTCTTAAAGGAGGTGGGATAAAAAGAAACTAAATGGATTCAGGAATGCTATGAACAATTGAACTTTATTGAAGAGAAGAGACTGATGGTACTTTGTCATGGCCAATTGTATAAAAAAAAAATGATGATAGCTCATGACAAAAAAGTCAGATCTTATCAGTTTTGAGAAAGAGAGTTGGTATTAAAAAATTTTTTTAAATCAGTATGATGATAAAGGGAAATGGACCCTGAATTGAGAAAGACCATATGTTGTAAAAAGAGCCTTCTCAAGAGAAGCCTTAATTCTGTCAAAAATGGATAAAGATAAACTTTCTAGTCTTGTTAATTCTGATGCAATAAAGAAGTACTTTGCTTGAACTAAAAAAAAAAAAGAGTTCAAGTTGAAAACTTGAAAGGCTGCTTGAACCCAAAAAAAAAAAAAAAGTTCAAGTTAAAAATCTGAAATGACGACTTGAACCTACCAAAAAAATAAAAAAAAAAGGGTTTCAAGTTAAAAACCCGAAGAAAAATGGCTTGGATATAAAAGAAAAGGTTCAATTTGAAAACTTGAAAGGTAACGTGAATAAAATACGACATCATTTGGAAGGCATACCAGAGACAGTGAATTTTAAGAAGCTTTGAAGTGTCGGGGCATCGAGTTTTGATTAAGTTTTTTAAGGAGATCCTAGATTTGTTGTCATGATTATCTAATCATTTATCTTAGGGCATTGCTACCTAAATAACCGCTTTTAAATTTTTTTTTATCTCTATACCATCATTTGTAATTCATTGCTTATCCAAATAAATGAAAACCTTCTTACTATTATCTTAGTTTTATATATCGCTAATATATTTGTCATTTCTCTGTATACCTTGCCATGAATGAAAGAATTGTATAACTTACATTTCACACTTTGAAATTGAGATCATGAGTAATAATTGAACAAAATTATAAGAAATTATGTTATTTTGAAGGATTGAATAAGACAAGAACCAAAGATGAACTTTTCTAGAATAAGAGTAAAATAGCTCCCATAACCTTCTTGAGGATAAAGATAAGCATTCAGGCTAATAAAAAATGATTTTTTTGCCAAAGATATGCATTCAGGTTGATGAAAAAGGGTTTTTTTGCCAAAGATGTGCCTTCAGGTTGATAAAAAATGATTTTTTTACCAAAGATGTGCATTCAGATTGATAAAAGATGGTTTCTTTGCCAAGATGTGCATTCAGGTTGATAAAGGATGGTTTCTTTACCAAAAACGTGTATTCATTATGGTTTTTTCACTAAAATGTGCAATGTAGATGAATATTCAGGGTAATGAAGGATGATTTCTTTGCTAAAGATGTGTAAAAATGAGAATACAGAAGCCTTAGTACCATAATTAATGTTTCATTTGCATTATAGATAGAACATGCTTTTATATTATCCGATCACTTGATCTTGACTCAATTCAGATTATTTCTTATGATTCGTGGTTTCATTCTAGTCATTAATTTTTGACCTCAACTCGATCCTAGTCACTTTACTTTGACTCATAGTTTCATCCTAGTCACTTGATCTTGGCTTATCCAGATCATTTTTTATGATTCATAATTTCGTCCTGATCATTTATTTTTTACCTCAACTCAATCTTAGTTACTTTGTTTTGACTCGTGGTTTCATCTCGATCACTTGATCTTGGCTCAGTCCAAATCATTTATTATGATTTGTGGTTCCATCTTGATCATTTATTTTTAACATTGACTCGATCCTGATCACTTTATTTTGACTATGGTTTCATCCCGATTACTTGATCTTGGCTCTGTCCAGATCATTTCTTATAATTCGTGGTTTCATCCTAATCATTTATTTTCAATCTCGACTTGGTCCTGATCGCTTATTTTTTACTCATGATTTTGTCCCAGTCACTTGATCTTAGCTTAGTCCAAATCATTTTTTATGATTCGTAGTTTCATTTTGAACACTTATTTTCAACCTCGATCCAGTCTTGATCACTTTATCTTGACTTGTATTTTAGTCCCAGTCACCCAATCTTGGTTCAATCCAAGTTATTTTTCAAATTCAAAGGTCATACTTGATTCGACTCGAATAGAGTGGGTGTCTAGGTCTTTACAACATTCTTGCCTAACAAGGATATATAACTCTGTTCCAGCTGAGCCAATTAGTATGACCTAAGTTGGTCCAACCCTCGTTTGTGCCTAAAGTCGAGTCGCACCTCCAAGCCTTTACTCTAAACCAAGTTTTAGTTTTTTTTTTTGGTTAAATTCTTTATTTATCTATTTATTCATTTATTTTATTTATTAGTTTAATATTTATCTTTATTTATGAATATAGATATAAATATTTCAAGAAAAAACAAAAAAGCCTTATCAATAGATTGGAGGGCTATCATTTTAAAAAATAAAGTTTTACCAATGTATTGGAAAGCCTTATAAATTTTTTAAAAAAATTTTAACAATAATTTTTAAGAAAAAACCTTACCAACAAATTGGAGGGCTAATATTTTACTTTCAAAATAGGATTTTTACCACCATATTAGAAAGTCTTATAACTTTTTATAAAAAAAATCAAATTTGAAAAAAATAAAATAATATAATATAATATAATATTTTTATTTTTTTCATAAAATCCTACCAACATATTAAAAGATAATCTTTGACAAAAAATCTTACCAAAATATTAAAGGATATTTCTTATCATACACCAGGTATATAAAAATTTACACATACAAGCAAAATTAAATGAATTCGATGACGGAACCTCTTTAAAATATAACAAATAGTCTCCTTGAATACTTTTGATGTAAGAAAAAATTTCTAAATTTTTATCAATATATTGGAGTAATTTAAGAAAACTTTTCAATATTAAAATTATTTGGTAAAATTAAAAATATATTTTAAGGCTTGGATAACTTGAAATCAAACTAATATCATCTTTTGAATGAACACTGTGAGAGTACTATAACCTTCATCACATGTAACCATACTCCTGAACCAAACTTTGCTTTTGTGGACCAAAATCTACTATTTAGAATGCCTAAGTTAATCTTAATATTCCTCTTTAAAAGGAATAGATTCAATCAGGTAACTAATTACATCCAAAAAAAAATATATTAGTAATGACTTCTTTAATTTTCATCTAACGATAGGTCCATGGATCTATACGTTATGATAAATCTTATTAAGATATGATGCATTAAATGGGTGAAGCTCATAATTAATTTAGACATCAGCCCCATATAAGAATTCATATGTAACCCATAGCCTTCACATTTTTTTTTTTTTAAAGTGTCCAGTAACGTTATCAATCTAATCTTCTTATGTGATTGTAAGAAAAGCAAGGTGAACCCTTTTATAATAAATCTCATTTTTAAATATCTAAGTTACCCTTGATCCAAATATCTTGTGAGTCCAAACTTTGAAATATATATCATGACAACAAAGTTATATAAAAAGCATTTCTATATTATCAAATATCAACCAATAAACCCAGCCCTGTAAGACTTTCCTTTTCCTTTCTCCTTGACATTTATATTATGTAATTAGCTAGCTTTTGGTTGTACCGCGGGACCATCTTCATCATAAGAAATACAATTATACAAACTTGTTAGAGTGAAAACAGCATACTATAAAAGATAAGCTTAATTATATATACATATGGGAAAATTTTTATATACTCTCGTCTAATTTATTCATTTCACACTTTTATATAATATATAAGTTTTCACAAATCTGTAAAATAAAAAGTTAGTATGTGAAATGGGTAAATGAGATGAGCCTAAATAACACTTTCTTATGTATATTCAAATAATATAATGTTTTAGCATTATTTATTAGGTAGTTTTTTTTTTTTTTGTTGAAGAAAATTTTTATTTGTTTTTTCTTTTTGGCTCAATGGGGTCGACTCTTTTCTAAGCACTTCCATTTCTTTGCCAATAATAAACCGACTTGCATAATTTTCAAAAGCCTATCCACATGGTTTGTTGGTCCCATAAAAGAAAAAGTGATGGATCATAAAGCCTGATGATTTCATGCACGAATTTGTGTACTTAAGGCTTTTCACTGTTGCAAAACCTTTCTTTTCTTTTGGCTTTAATTAGGAAACCCTAGCTACAAGCACTTTTGTCGTTCAAGATTTCCTTGACCTGTCCTGTATTCCCAAAGGGGTAGCAGCTCTATAATTCTTTCAATACCATGTGACAGCTGGTCCTTGCTCACCTTCAACTATACATATATATGATGTCTCTGATGTAGGCTGAAGCTAATGAATGCACATTTATGAGTCTTATTTGACTGCATAGATTTCGTTGAATGGCTTGGAAAGTCAGTTGGAAAAATGCAAAAAGATTATAACTAGCACAAACAAGACACGACATTAATCCTCACTTGCAAGTGCTATACATACATTTATACATGTATATATATATATATATATATATATATATATAGAGAGAGAGAGAGAGAAAGAGTAGAAACGTAATTCTGGCTTTGCTCAGTTTTCTTTTTATTTTTCTTTTGGCCACAGAAAAAGACTTGCTTTCGCTAGAAAATGATGATAGGAGCCAAATGATCAGTCCCAAGTCATGACAAGATAAATTTTCTCGACTACGTGCTCGTGTAGGAATATGTTTGCTTAATTTCTTAACATTTTCTATAAGATTTGTTGCAACATAAACAAAACAAATGATGTTTGCTCGTATTTCACATGGGAATTGATCGACATATCAAATTTTAATTGAGTTGCTTCGAAAAAAAAAAAAGAAAAGAAAAGTTATGGTTGGTTGTGACTTATGACTCATATAAGCACTCCTCCAACTCATGTATAGTGTCTTATTTGATTTTGCACAAAGATTAAGAAATTTTAAATTAAATTTTTATTTTATTTTGTTATATCAAGATAACAAAATCTTAATACAAGTAAAAGAAAATGAGAAAGTCTAGTTCGAAATCAAAATCTTAATGTCTCATCAAACGTTTTTAGTTACTAGACCAAAGAGGATAACTTTTACTTTTATTTATTATAAAGTTTCTTTCTCAAATTACCTTCCCAACAAGAGAAGAAAGTGAATAGTTATAGTTAAAGCCTAAAGGATAATAAAGAAAAGTAAGAATTTTTTTTTTTTTTACAACAACTGAAAGTATACAAAACAAAACACTATATATGAGACGAATGGAGTATTAAGTAATGATATGATCAAATTATACAATTAGTTCCTTACTCAAATGAAATGATGAATTTAATCCCAATACATTAATATGTTCAAATATTGTCCCTTTACTTGGATTATTAAATTTTATCCAATTATTCACAGCGTCAGATTTGCACAGTTAACCTCGCTTCATGGGGTGGACTATGAAGAAAAGATATCGATCAACATGATGTGGCATTTTTTTCAAATTTTAAAATTTGAAAATGATGTCACGAAAATTTTTAGCTAATTTTTTGTTTATCCACGTTACTTTTAAACAATCTTTCTTAACGTATTTTTATGCATATTGATAAAAAAAAATACTACTACTTTGACCGGCTACCGCAACAGCTATAATTTTTTTTTTTTTTGAATGATGTCATGTAAGTCGCAATTTGTGTTAAAAAAAATTTTCCGCGTCGGATATGAAGTTCAAACATTTTGTATTATAATGTAAAAATAATAGTTAACAATTTTAGTCTTAAAAGCATTGCTTTCTTAACCTTAAAGGTCAAAGCTAAGGCCCAAGTCTTGATGAAATGGGAAAAACACAAAACGGAGAAGTTGGCCGCAAGGCCTAGTTGTTGTTAAATGGGTAAAATGATGGCCCATTAGATCCGGTTATTGGTCTGAACCCAAGTTCTCACAAATGCCCACCCCAACAATTTTCAAATTCTGTTCTGTTTTATTGCTTGTTCTTGGATAGTTGATACCCACTCTAGTGTTGTCTTTTCGCACGCTCAGGCCGGCCATGAATTTGTCTGATGCTCTTTGTAGAATCTCCTGGATCTCATTCGCTTCAATGATTCCATTTCATTTTTGTAAAGAGAATCGCCTCACTCTCAACTCAGTTCCTAGGTCAGGATTCCTTTACCTCTTTCTTCCTCAACCTCTAAACTCCATCGCCCACCGCCATGGACTCTCCACTTCCCGCCATTTCTCTCTTCTTCCTTTTCTCGTTCCTTTCCTTAGCTTACTCCTCCACCATCGGGGTCCAATACATTTCGAAGCTTCTCGAAATTCAAGACCGCGAGAGAGCACCTCCTTCGCTCCAGGTTGCGGCTGCTCGTGGCGTTCTTCATCGCCTGCTTCCTTCTCACTCTTCCGCCTTTGAATTCCGGATCATTTCTAAGGTGCTTCCTTCTCACTAGTCTGTTTGGCTGCCTAGATGATGAATTGAAGGATTAAACTCTCTTATTAACTGCATCTTTCTGTAGGAGAAATGCGGTGGGGGAGCTTGTTTTATTATCAGAAACCATCCTTCTTCTTGTAAACACGGAGCTCCAGAGATTCTGTAAGTAAAGATTTATTTGTTTCATGTCGAAGTTTTCGTATTCAATGACATTAACTAGTGTTGAAGACATTCCCCTTTGCTAAATTTAGTTGATTTTTTGTAACAACATAGCAATTCAAAGACTTTGATTGCTTAAGTCAACATATGAACTTACTTGAGATTGTGGCAGTGTTTTATATTTAACACACTGAGGTCATAGAAATTGTAGGCAATGCATAATTTCTTTTCCGCTTTTGGCCATAACTGAAA
The DNA here is from genome assembly GCF_047325235.1 of Durio zibethinus. NCBI lineage: Eukaryota > Viridiplantae > Streptophyta > Magnoliopsida > Malvales > Malvaceae > Durio > Durio zibethinus. The sequence continues at coordinate 23,092,176 of NC_143172.1, forward strand.
TTTATTAAATCTCCTTGCCTTACATGAAGAAGCTGTATGCAAGTAAGTGTATGTCTAATGTAGAGAATGATAATTATCTTCTTCATGCTTGTATGGCTGATCTGGAGCAGAATAAGTGGTGTCACTGGGGTGGAAGTTTTGGCTGGTCTGCACTGGTACTTAAAGTATTTGTGTGGTTCACATATATCCTGGCAAAAAACTGGTGGTGCGCAGCTATTTTCAGTACCTAAGTTAGGCTCTCTTCCTTGTGTTCAAGATGCGCAAATCTTGGTCCAGAGACCCATTCCATGGAGTTACTACCAGAATGCTGTTACATCAAGCTGTGAGTTTCTGCTCTGAGTGTCCTTTCTATCTCCCATAAGTTATTAATGCCTTTGGAAATATTTCAAAATTTGGTCTGATTAATTGTATATGCACTTTATCTGTTGGCCTTTGAAAGATACTTTTTCTTGGTGGGACTGGGAAAGATGGGAACAGGAAATTGACTGGATGGCTCTCCAAGGTATCAACTTGCCACTAGCATTTACTGGGCAAGAAACTATCTGGAAAAAGGTTTTCCAGGTAATTTCCTCATATAAAGTATCAAATTTTGACTAACTTAGCTCACTTTCTTCAATTTGCCTTTGTCTTTTCATCTTTTCTTGCCTGTGGAGAAAAGCTAGTTACATACACAGCCCTCCACCATGCCGCAACCCTGCTTCCCTTCCTCATGCATGTCCTGAAATTTGAAAGATCTCTGGCATTAGTGGGATGCCACTCATTAGGCATCCGTGTTACCAGCTTAGATACTCTTTTTTTTCCTTTTAGGTTGCCTTCACAAATGAGATATAGATCTACAAGGATGGCATAGCTGAGCAGGGCTTAAATGCTTGTTACATGCTCTTTCTGAACTTCTAGTTGAACCTAATTATAAATAATGTTCTTAAGTTGGGTTCTTTAGATTTAAGTTTTTCTTATCAACTTTTTATCTCAAGCAGAAATTCAATGTAACCGATTCTGATTTGGATGACTTCTTTGGAGGCCCTGCATTTCTTGCTTGGTCACGTATGGGAAATTTGCACGGGTAAGCATTTTGGTAAAAGTTTTAGAAGATATTTTTGACTTTGGCTTGATTAATTTGGGTTTTAGCCAACATGGTAAGTCTAATATCAAAGCATTTTAAGATCATGGTAATGGAAAATGTTTTTAACTTCCTTTCAATCAGATGACAGTGAACGTTTTTCTAATGGCTTATTGTAATAATCCAGGATATAGAAATTTTGGGTTGTGATGACATTATTGTGATTTCCTATCTAATAAGTGTTACTTCAATCACAGATGGGGTGGACCACTGCCACAAAGTTGGTTTAATGAACAATTAAATTTGCAAAAGAAAATTCTTGCCAGAATGTATGAACTTGGAATGACTCCAGGTACCAATTGCTATTACCATCCATTATTTTTTTTTCTCAGCAAAAAGGTTGCTATCCATTGCTTTTCAATTTTTCTTTCATGAATTAAATTGCTTTGCAATGTCAATTTGTTACTACTTTAGAATACCTGAAAACTACTTTTCTCTTTTCAATTTTGTTACTACATTAGAATACCTTAAAGATCTTAATCTTTTTATCTCAATTCTGCCCATTCCTTTCTCTTTTGGTCTTTGAATGAACAAAGAAGTATTTTATGAATTCTTCCATAGAAAAGTAGTCATTGCTTGGATCTTTTGGTGATTTTGGTAGGTTGTGCTCCATAATATCAAGTAGGCATATTTACTTGGTTTCATCTGAACCGGTAAAGCATTACAAGAGGTCATATAGGTATCAAACAGAAATAACTCACTGACACACAAAATTATATCAAGTTCTTTGTAGGAAATAATGGCAAGATTGGTTCTAATTGTTGATTTGGAATTAGCTTGTAAGCAAGAGGTGGCATCACCTGTCAAGGATCTAGGAAACTATTTTAACACTTATTCTATCAATTTTCTTTCCTGCTTGATTTAACAGTTTTAAAATTTTGTGAATACATTTTGCAGTCCTTCCAGCTTTTTCTGGCAATGTTCCTACAGCATTAAAAAATATATTCCCTTCAGCAAAGATAACACGCTTGGGTAATTGGTAAGTTACATAGCACTCTGAATTGAACAAATGACTTTGCTTTTGATGTCTCTAAATTATATTGTTGACTTGTCATTAACTCTTATTTTCTCCAAGGTACAGTTAACTTGGCAAGAATACTTGCTTTGAAGTGTTTGCAGTTTTAGGCTTTCTACTTCATCTGATGGAACATAGTAGTTGGAATTTTGGCTTTCTTATTCAAGTTGAGAATTTTTACAAATTTAACAGGAGACTGGAACCTCATAATATATTTATATGAACTGATCTCCAGGTTTTCTGTTAAAAGTAACGTTAAATGGTGTTGCACTTATCTTCTTGATGCAACTGATCCATTGTTCATTGAGATTGGGAGAACTTTTATTGAGGAACAACTGAAAGGTGTGATCCTTCAAGTTCATGGTCCTTTATGTCTATTAGCTTTTTCTCTTCTTTATCATGCACATAGAAGTTATTAGGTTTTTCTTTCCCTTCAAAAATAATTTATGCAAGTCTTTTAAACTTTTCTTTCTATGTTTTGGGCTTCCATCTTTGGTCAGAATATGGAAGGACAAGCCACATTTACAACTGGTAAGATTTTTTCCTCTTTCAATTCTCAACTTTAAAATTTTAAAGATCTGTTTTCATTAACTTGTAATCAATAATCTCCGATATGGTGGTCATTCCAATCTGTAAAAGTCACTAAATTGCTCCCTCAGTAGCATTTTATTTGGCTTTGATTCCTTTTCTAGAAGGCCTAATTTACTTATTTACTGCCGTGAGTAGATAAGCTTTATTGTTAGTTAGTATATTTTACACCCATTGTTTTGTTAAAAAAAATTACTTGTAAAAGACAACAAAATCAATACTTATTATGCTTACAGAACTTTTTGATGCTTTTAATGATGTTTTCTTAAAATCTGTTCAAGTCAAATGGGTTCAAGTAAATTGGAATGCATGAAGCAGTTTATGAGGCTATTTTGGTTCCATATTATCCCTTTTTTATTAAACATGTTGTAGATTCGACATAGCATGTTATGGCTTAAAAATTATGAGTGATAATTGTTATTATGCTTTTGTTAGCTCAATGGACTGCTTTTCTATTAATCTTGTTTCCACTTATTTATTCAATTGTTTCTTCCTCTCTACCTCTCTGCATTTGGCCTCATCCTGCACTAGAGGATTAAAACTTGGACCACAATGACCCTTCAATAAAACCATCCATTCTTTTTTACATGTTGCCATCTTGTCTATAGAAACTGTGTTCCTTTGCCATTTATAGATCTAATATATTAAGCAATTTATCACTCTGTTTATTGCTTTATTTCTGCATTGTTTTTATATGTGCTTAACCATACAGTGATACATTTGATGAGAATACCCCCCCGGTGGATGATCCAGCATACATCTCCTCATTAGGTGCAGCAATCTTTAGTGGAATGCAGAGTGGTGATGACAATGCTGTGTGGCTAATGCAGGTCAATAGATCAAATCTCACTCACTATGTCATATGATATGCACCATGTCATTGCTCCATGTATCCTGAAATCTTTATAGAGTTCATTTCCTTTTGTTCTGATTTTCTAACTGATTGAAACTTTTTCCACAGGGGTGGCTGTTTTCATATGATCCATTCTGGAGGCCTCTACAAATGAAGGTTATATCCATAGGATTTTTTTTCTTTTACTTGTCTGTGTTGGTCACTGCATTTCCAATCTCTAATAGATCAGCTTTTCGTCTTATATGTTGATTTGGTTTTATTATTCTATTCCAAGTATCTGCAACTTGAACCAAAGTTGATAAGTTTTTCAGTTTTGATTGCCATAACTGAAGGTTTAAAGCATAGTGGGAAACATTTGTGTGAAGAGAAACAGGTGGGAGGGGGAGGGGCCTACAGTGTGCGGCCATTAACTTTATTTAATTATGTTCCAGTCATATATGTGATTATCAAGTGAAAATGCAAACAGATGTCTGGCCTTGATATATGCTTAAGCTCACTACCATAGCATATTGGTTGCCCTTCAGAGTTTAGAGGTTTAAAGGAACTTATTTCACAGCTCACTTTTAGGTATTTTATATGTCAGTAAAGTTACATTTCCAATCATCACTCAAATAGCAATTAGTACTGAACTTCTTCAAAACTCTAAACCACATTCAATACTTTCCTTTCGGATGAAAAGATCTGGGCAATTAGCTTTCCATGAAGCTATCATGATGTTATGATGTTATTGTCTAGAATTGGAGTCCATACATATTGCTGTTTTCTAGTATGAAATTGGATAATTTATGTAAATATGTGTTTGTTTAAATGAAATCATATTTGTGCTTATATGCACAAAAGATATGAGCCTGTTCGGACATTATTATGCATTCTGGCGTTTTCTTTTTTCTTATGTTTTGAAGAAAAAAAAATATCTTGTTCATTGACCGACAGTAACTATGATTTCCTCAGGCACTTCTGCATTCTGTTCCCTTGGGAAAGCTGGTTGTCCTTGATTTGTTTGCTGAAGTGAAACCCATCTGGATTACATCAGAGCAGTTTTATGGTGTTCCTTACATCTGGAAAGTGATTGTTCCATTGTTTCTTTCCTTTTTTCAGTTCTATACGCAAAAATCAACATGTTGCTATATTCCTGTGTCCACAAGTTTCTATCAATAATTTTAATCCTTAAATAGTAGGAAACTTATCAGTTTAATAAATATGGGTACAACATTTACACTGGACCTTGGTGTTAAACAACTCCTAGATAATAGTTGTTCTACATGATTACTTTTCTCAGGTACTAAAGCTGGAAATGAGGTGGGTCAAATAGGTTCAATTGCTTAACTAACTTCAAGATGAGATGCTTTTAGGGATTATGAATGATGATTTTCTGGATTTCTTCCATCACTTAGATTGTAAGATATCATAGTTTTCTATCTTATAGATTGATGATGCATACTCCTGGTTGTCTCCATTTCAACAGATGAAGATGCTTGGGATGGTCCTCTTATTTATAGTGTGTGCTTTAACCATTGAACAAATCCATTTGGAGTCATCTAAGATGCATTTGGTTCTTATTCCACACCCCAACTCCCCTAAAGAGTATAGAATAAGAAAAACAGCATCTAATGTGCCTACAGAATTTAATTTTCAGGACTAAAAGTAATGTTGTTCTTCTATTGCCGACCTCAAGCCAAGCAAATGGAGTTGTGGAACTTGTTCTCTTTTTTTTTCTCATCTGATTTATTGGTGTGCTCCTTTACAGGTGCATGCTACATAACTTCGCAGGAAACATTGAGATGTATGGAATTTTGGATACAGTAGCTTCTGGGCCTATTGAAGCTCTTACTAGTGAAAACTCGACAATGGTAAGTTATATTACATATTTTCTAGTTCCAAAATATCATCAAATGGTTGTTGGATGTCATAAGATTTAGTGGTCTTGCCACAAATATCAGTAAGCAATTGATATACAAAATTGTGCTCATTTTAATCATAGGCTGGAACATTTACTCCCCTTTTCATGTCAATGTGCATGCATGAATGTATAAGCATTAATTGCCATGCAGACAAGTTTTCTTGGAACTGACTCTTCTGGTCATTTGAAATTTATTTGCAATGATTTATTTATTTATTTATTGATAATTTATATATCTTTTTTTGACTTAATCAATAATTTCTGTTAAGGTTGGCATTGGAATGTCGATGGAAGGTATAGAACAGAATCCAATTGTCTATGATCTCATGTCTGAAATGGCATTTCAGCACAAAAAGGTTGATGTCAAGGTAATTTTAAATTCTTACACATTGCCCTATATGCGGTATGTGCTATTCACCATTATTATTTTAGTAAAGATGCATGTAAATTGGGTTAAAAGGTCCTAGATTTGAACCTCTGTTTCTTTATGTCTGAATAGGACAGGTTATGAATTCTGTTCTTTCATTCGGATTCTTCTTGGAAAATTTGTTCTAAGGAGATAAAAGTAATCAAATGGCAGGGCAAGAATGATTATTATTAACCCTGAACTCCGTACAGGAGAAGTGAGAGGATGGGAAAGGAAGGGTGGAAAAGGAAGAGTGGAAAATAATTCTTCTACTTGATAGGACAGAATACGCGAAGGAACAGAAAGTGTGGAGGCATGCATTTTCAATCGAACTAACTAATTTGTAAACTAACCCTTTTTGTTTATTGAAATACATCTTTCAGTCATGGATTGAACTTTATATAGCAAGGCGTTATGGTCGATCCATTCCTTCGATAAGAGATGCATGGAGTATATTGTACCACACAATCTACAATTGCACAGATGGAGCCTATGTAAGTTCTCAAACTTCTTCAAGTGTTTCTTTATTTCTTTCTTCATTTTTTTTCTCGCTGTGTAATATCTTGTCAAGTAGTTCTGCCATATTAGGCTTTCATCCCCACAACTTCCTCATACATGCAAGGATTTTATCTTGTGTTGTGTGTATACCTAATGCAGCTTATATAGCTTTATCATGGTATGGGTCAATGTCCATCAGTTCCTTGAGCACAAGTGACTGGTAATTGGAGGCTGTACCATGCACAATAGTCCATCAACCTTTATTAAAATCTTTCTGTCAAGTAACATATACAGAATGGTTTTTTCTTTACACAATTACAAGCATATGTTTATCATCTTTATATATAAAGTTGATAATTGATCACATTTGAGCAGGACAAAAATAGGGATGTTATTGTGGCATTTCCAGACGTCAGCCCATCCTTTATTTCATCGCCAAGTGAGAGTTGTCAACACTATGGTAAACCAACGTCAAGAAGAGCCGTACTAAGGGAGAAAACAGATTCATACGATCAACCTCATCTGTGGTATTCAACTTCTGAAGTGATAAAGGCACTAGAACTTTTTATTGCAAGTGGGGATGAACTATCAGCAAGCAACACTTACAGGTAGATTTTTGGTTTCAAAGTACCATGTGTTTTAGCAACTCTTTGCCAATTGTGATGTATTGTAGAACTTCTAGCATGTGCGTTCTCTATCAGCCATAGTTATTCTTCTTTTCATTTGATTTTTTTTTCTTTCGTGCCGCTCAACTTTCGATGCCCAGCTATGACTTAGTTGACTTGACTAGACAAGCTCTGGCTAAATATGCAAATGAGCTATTCTTAGAGATCATAGATGCCTATCAGTTAAAAGACGTTGATGGGGTAACCTCTCTCAGTCAGAAGTTTTTAGACCTTGTTGAAGATATGGACACTCTCTTAGCTTGCAATGATGGGTTTCTTCTGGGACCATGGCTAGAAAGTGCTAAACAACTTGCACAAAATGACAAAGAAAAAAAACAGGTTAGAATCCCATTAAAGTTATATATGACTACTCAAAATGCAAGCAGATTTTGATAATTTTAATGGGTGTGATCTGAAAATGCAGTTTGAGTGGAATGCAAGGACTCAAATAACTATGTGGTTTGACAATACAGAGGAGGAAGCAAGTCTACTTCGCGATTATGGTATTTTTCACCTCTCTGCCTGAGTCATTCTTCGAAATTTCTTGGTTATGGTGCATATACCATCAGGATTGTCGGACTTGGGTGCTATTTTAGGACCCACAATTTTCTGCTCAAAGTTGCAATGCCGTAATTTACTTTCTCTTTTTCTTGAATTCTATTTAGGGAACAAGTATTGGAGTGGACTGCTACGAGATTATTATGGCCCCCGAGCAGCAATATATTTCAAACTTTTGATAGAAAGTCTGGAGGAGGGCGAGGACTTCAAGCTGAAGAAATGGAGGAGGGAGTGGATAAAGCTGACAAACAATTGGCAGAAAAGTCGGAAGTTGTTTCCGGTAGAAAGAAATGGAAATGCTCTTAGCATATCGCGGTCGCTATTCAACAAGTATTTGAGTTCAGATTCTTGAAATGAACTGTGATAAATTTAATAAATTTGCTCATCCAGAATCACAAAACAAAATGAACTGTTTTCGTGAAGGAAAAATATGCTAGAATTAGTTCTGATGTAGCAAAAATTTGTTGTAAAATATCACTGCTACGTCTTCTCCTGATGCTTTAATGAAGTTGCAAGCTGCCCTTCCAAAACTTCGTTTGTTCCTTTTTTTTCATTTTCGGTTTTCAATTTTTGCAGGGGCCTTGCATTCCTTACTTTCCTCCCTTGATTTTAGGTAAAATAATATTTGCAAATTTGGTGTGAGGAATTGGTTACATCAGTCGTTATATTTTAGTTATATCAAAAAATTATATATTTAAAAATAATTTTTTTTAATGAATTTGATAGTAAATAATATCGATTATTTTTATAAATTTCGATTGATTTTGGTGAATTTTGATAAATTAGTAGGTTTCAAAATTATTGATTGTTTTCATTAGTTTCGATTGATATCGATAAATTTTAGTATATTAATATGTTTTGATCAGTATGTGAATATAAAATATATTTTGTAATTTTTATTTTATTTTTTGTTTTTTAAATATTTTTCATCTAATAAAAATAAAATTAAATGATAACATAATCTTTGAAAATTGAGTTTTTTATTTTTTATTGTAATTTACTTTTTTATACTTTATTTTTTCAAAACAAAATTTATAATTTTATTTTTTATTTTTTATTTTTTCAAATCAAAATTAATAAGTATTTCAATCTCTTTTAAGAAAACAATTATCCTCCTTTTATAAAACTTAAGAATCATAAAATCTTGGTTAGTTTTTTCATATTTTTGTTTTTATCTTAAGATATTTACATAAAAATGTTTATTTAAAAATTATATGATCAAATTAAGTATTTAAAAATTTTATAAAAATTTTATAATATTATTTTTTATACTTTTAAACTTATTTTTTAATTTTTGAATATATTACATATTTATTTTATAAATTATTAATAATATTATAATATACAAGTTCATACATGTTTATAAATATGTTTATACTAAATCAAAAAAAATTTAGAATAATATATCAAAATAACTGATATCGATATATACAATATTTTTATAAAAAATCGAATGTCATCCATACGATATTAATAATTTTAGGTAAAATTTTAAATTTTATTATTTTATTTAGATAAATTAAATATATTTATACTAAAATCAAAAAATTTAAAATAATATGTCAAAATAACTAATTTTGATATATACCATATTTTTATAAAACATTGAACGTTATCTATTATGATAATAATAATCTTAGCTAAAATTTTAAATTTTACTATTTTATTTAAATAAAGCATTATGTGGCATTTAAATTGACTTTTAATTTATATTTAAATAATTTTTTAATTATTAATTTGTATTTAAATAAAATTTTTACTATTAATTTATATTTAAATAAATTATTATAGTAAATTTAATATTTTATTTAAAATAAAATTTTATTTAAGTACAGTAAAATATAAAAATTTATTTTAAAAGGTAAAATAGTTGAAGAAGCTTTTTAATATCTTAGAAAAAAATCTGAACTGCCCTTTAGTTCGCCCAGAGTAACCACACGTGTTGAAATCCGAAACCGTGTCCCATTGCCCAACACGGTACAGTTTTGTTAGTTGGACCAACCTGATTTCGTTGACGCCTATAAAAAAAGGCGTTAGGCAATGAACATCAAGTTCACGAATCACGCCCACCATTTCTTAACCTTCCCAACTTTGACCAATAAAATTCCCAATCGTTTCCTCCATCTCGCTTTCTCCCTTTCTTCTTCTCTCAATATATCTATCCTTGATCTCCTCCACCTGAAAACTGAAAACCCCTTAAGTTTGTCAAAACAAAAAAAGGAAAAGAAAAGAAATGGAAGGAAACAACTCCTACGGTACATCATGGGCAGACCAGTGGGACTACAACGAACCAGCCCCAGCAACCACCACTGATAACAAGAAGAAAAACAGCAGCAACGGTGGCACAACCGCAAAGTACAAGCAGAAGGTTGGAGAAGGGCTTGGAAAGACGAAAGCGGTGGCTTCAACTGGGGTGAAGAAGGTCAAAGAAGGAACCTCTGTCGGAATTCAATGGATCAGAGACAAGTATCATAAGACTACCCAGAAACACTAGGAGGATTATTCCTTCCTTTACCAACGAATCTGATCTACATTAGATTTGGGGTTTCACCTTTATTTATTATTTTATTGTCTTTTGCTTTTTACACATGACTCATTCCTTTATTTCTTTGTTTTGATGTAAAAAATAATAATACTTCTATAAAGATCACAGGGTTTATTGTATTTGAGATCTGTATGGTATATGATGATGATTTAGGATTTCGTGAACTTTAATGCCCATTAATCTCTCTGTTTCTAACTCTTTTTTGCGTCATCGTGCGAATTGATCAGTTGACCTTGTCAAAACAATTACTACTACTATTTATTTTATTCAAAATATATTAATAAATGTGATTTCTTTTCGAAGAAGAAAGTTGTAATAAGCTATGGAATGGGTAATGTTTCTTTATTTTATTATTATAAAGATGAGCGTGTTCTGCAGAGAGCTTCAGTGCACGCGTAATGGTTTATATGGAGAATATACATGTATTATATATTTTTTATTAGGTAGATATCTAAAAAAAATAAGATTTTTATTTTAACACTCAAATCTTCGTTTGATAAAAATATTTTAATATTTTATATTGTTATTATTAAATAAATAATTGATATAATATGAATATTTAATAAAATTATGTCATATGAATAAATATTCAATTATCGTTAGCTACTATTATTACATCAGTAAAAAAAATTTTAAAAATAAATTTTGATTTTTTAAAACATAAAAAAATAAAAAGAAAAGACAAGGGAGAGAGAAAGGGAAGAATGGAATGGAGAGAGAGACAAGAAAAAGCGGAGAAAGGAGGAATGGGCGATGCCGACCAACCGGCCAAGGGTGGGATCGACGTCGGCCTACCTCAGACTTGGCAAATCAGCACCAGGTTAGCTCAATCAAACCAAGTCAGCGCCAATTTGTTAAGTTGGAGGCAGATCGACCTAGATCAAGCCCTTGACCGACCGATGACACCTTCCTTATTTTCTTTTTTCCTCTTTTTCCTCTTTCTCCTCTTTTTGACCTTTTTTTTTTTTTTTTTTCTCTCTTTTCATTCATTAACCTTTTTTTATTTTTTAAATTTTAAAAAGTTTTTTGAAAATTTTATTTAAATATTAACATGAAAAATAAATGATGCAACGATGATTTAACATTTATATCATGAGTTATGATTTTATTGAAAATCAATGTCACATAAGTAACTTGCCTAATAATATTACTGTAAAGCATTCAAGTGTTTGATAATATAAAAGTTTAAATACTAAAATAAAAATTTATTTTTTTAGATATCAAATTAATAAAAAATATTATGATACATTGTTTTTAAAAAATTATCTATTTATTAGAAGAATAATTAATAAATTTATTAAAACAAATATGCCTTATTTAATTATTACATTAATCTATAATAAATAGTTAAGTTTTTCAAAAATAAGATTATGTGACGTAATTAATATTATGTTGGAATGTGTCCTACGCTTTATTTTCGGGTTTTTTTTTTCTTATTTATGAACTTTTTTATTTCAATATATAAATTGATTATCAAAAATGTATTTTATAAATAAAATTTTCCAATAATTTACTGATATTAATACAATCTTTATTTTTAATGATTAATTTTTTATTCAATTAATAATTAAAAATGAGTAATCCATAACTGTAAATTTAATCTAACACATAATCTTTTCTTTTCTTTTCTTTTAAAAATAGAAATATACATACATATGAATATCTGCGAGGTTATCTTGAATAATTAACTTATATACAAATTATAATTTATTTTAAATTCATAAGTTGAAGCTTTTAAATGAAAAAGTAGAAATATAATAAGTTTAAAGCTTTTTTTTTTAATTTGTTTAACAAAATTGGAGAAAATATTTGATAGACAAAATAATATCTTTTTAACTTAATATTTAAATTTATTTTATAACATTAAAATATCAATATAAAAAATTAATGCACCGATAAACATATCCTTTTTTTTTTCTAGTACTGGTACATATCAGTATCCATGTGTTTTAGTGAACCATTACAGGTTTACCGGTATTATCTAACATTTTGTTTATAAAATATATGTACGCAGACAAATACGCCTCTATTAGATAAATTTATATGTTTATACGCAAATGTAGATTTTAATAATTATAAATATTTAATATTCAAAGTTTTCAAATCTCAAATAAATGAAATAAATATAATTATGTTTGGAAAATATAATAAGCTATTTGTTCAGTAGCTTAATTTAATAAATATACATTATTTTTTGATGAAATTATGGAAACAAAAAATTATCAAAGATAAAGTATTAAGTAGTGATTAAAAAATAAAATAAGTGAAAAGAAAAAAAGAGCAAATCTTCTATCAATCAAAATGGTAGTACGAATCTAATAAAATATTCAAGATTTTTTTTTTAATGTTCACTTATAATATATGTATAATTGTGAAGAATTTATCAATTTTATTAATAAAAATAGTGTTTAAAATAAAATTTTGAGGAATCTCAAGATAAATTTTCTTTTAAATTATTTTGTTTTTCAATCGATACATATACATACACCTAGATGTGTTTGTTTTCCTCAACCGATATGTATTGGTCGATACTATGAATACCAACACTGTACCGATAATATTGCCATGAACACCTCTCAATTCGCGAGTCATAAAGTGGGAAATAAAATGATAAACAAAATTTTATAAAAAGAAAGAGGTTGTAGGAATGGATTAATTTAATTAAGGTATATCACAAAAATAAAATAATAACAAGAAGTATACATCTCATTATAAGTTTATTAATGTTAGTAACAAAGGTATATAGCTAGCTAATCCATGGACACGTTGTTGATGATTTTCACTTGTAATCTTTCTTTTTAAGTCTTGTGTTGAACTTAGGATGGAAGCTTTTAATCATGAACGTAAATAAATTTAAAATGTGTTGTGAATGTTATTTTTTTAAGATTTATTTTATTTTTATAAATGATGGTATGCAAAAAGAATATAATTAAAATACTTTCAAGATATAATAAAACTTTATTTAAATCACTTTGTTCAAACCACTGTATATCCTTTAATGAGAGACAAAAATATTGTCTTTAACAAGGTTTTCCTATAATAAATAATGCCAAGAAACAATTTATTCGAGAAAAAAAAAAAGAAAAGGGAGAATTTTTTGAATTTGTATGTATATCAAGTGAACTTACAGCATGTCTATTTATAAATATTGAATCATAAGATTTCGTCTCTTTAATTGTATTATTTTAATTAAAAATTATTTTAATTGATTATAAATATCTCGTTATGAATAATTATAAATAAATTTGTTAATTTGAATGATTATATCATTTTTTTGTTTTCTGAAAATTATAAAGTTTTCACTACAGCAATCGACTACTTCTATGTAAAGGTGAGAAAAAAATTGAAAAAATTAAAAATCGATTCGAAATTTTATTATTTGATTCTAATTATTTTTTATTTGATTCAGATTAAATTCAGATATTAAATATATATATATATATTAAATTCAGATTAGATTTAATATTGAAAAGTAAAAAATTGAAAAAAAAATAATCGAATTAAATTATATATTTTTATTAATTTTTATATATTTTAAAAAAATTTATAGAATAAAAATATTTATTTTAGATCTAAATATATTTAAATATATTAAAAATCATATTAAAATAATATATAAAATTTTAAATTTGATGAATTTAACTGAATCAAAATAAAATTTTGTTTAGATTGTATAAATATTCAATTTAGATCTGATCAAGTTTTAAAAATTCATAAATCTATACATTATATTAAAAAAAAATTAAACTAAATTTGATTCAATTTAAACCGTTATCACTTATTTTTTATCTTTAAAATGTTTTATGAAATAAGACAATGCGACTTCTTTTAATTTTATAATATTCATAACTTATAGCAATCGATTTCAATCATAGAAGTCAATTATCGAGTGCTCTTCAAGGCAAGCATTTAGCAAGACAATCAATTACTCTTATTATACTATGCCTTTTTACATGGGTTATTTAAATTTAAAATCAATTATTTTGACCATAAAACATTATATTAAACAATTAAATAACTTAATAATATTTTTCTTTAATTACTATTTTCATATTTTTAAAAATATTTTCAACAAATAATTTTATTTGTAAATTTTAAAAATTATATTTATTACTTTTTTATATACCATCATTGGAACTTTTAAATTTCGTGAGCAGAGTTTTTTCTACTTTAACTCATAAAAATAAAAATTGAATGTAATTATTGAAATTAAGAATATGGACAAATTTCACAATCAAAATAAAGAGAATAAGATATGTGTCATGTCACCCTTAACTCTAGTGCAACTATGGTTAGGAGTAAGAAAAAAATTTTTAAAATTAAAAATTGATTTAAAATTATAGTGTTGATTCAATTTATTTATTTTTTTATTTGATTCAAATTAAATTTAAATATTAAATATATATATTAAATTTAAAATAAATTTTAGATCAACAAGAAAAAATTAAAAAAAACCTAATTATATATATTTTAAAATTTTATAAAATAAAAATAATAATTTTGTATCAAAATCTATTTTCATATCTTAAAATTTTATATTAAAATAATATATAAAAATTTAAAATCAATAAATCGAACAAAACTAATAAAATTTAATTCAAATCATATAAAAATATTCAAATTTAAATCAAAATTTAAAAAATTATACACGATATTTAAAAAAACTAAATTAAATCCAATTCAAGCAAAATAATAATCACCTAATTGTGGTTAAGGAAAAATATTTATTTTTTATGAGAAGAGAAAATCTTTTTATTAGTATTATATTTAAGTAAACGGAAGGCGCGTCCAATATATTTTCATTGAGAGGGAGATTGTGGGGAGCGTGTAATAATATTATTGTTATTCTTATAGTCGTTATAACTGAATTCAAATTCCCGCTTACCTAAATCTGCGTTTCAAAAGTTTAAATTCCCATCCCTCCAATTCCCAAACAAAAACCATCCCATTCCTCCCTCTCTTTCAAAAATTCTCACCCCGCCGCCAACCCAACGCCCAAACCTTCTCTCTCCTTCTTTTAACGCCCCTCCGCCCTCCTTTCCTGCAATCCTTCCCATTCCTCCGCCGTTAACATGCCGCTTTCTTCTTCTTCGTCTCTTCCCGAATCTTCCTCCCGCCATTACACCTATAGCCGCAAGCAGAAATCTCTCGGCCTCCTGTGCTCCAAGTAAATCTCAGTTTCCTCTCACACGCACACGTTAAAGTCCTATTTTTTTCAATTATAAGATTTACTTTTTCTTTTTAATTTTTACGTTGCAGTTTTTTGAGCATGTATAATAAGGATGGCGTTGAATTGATCGGTCTTGATGAAGCCGCAGCAAAATTAGGTCCTTATTTTATTTTATTTTTTAATAATTTACCAATGATTTTTATTTTTATTTTTTAGATCCGATTTAGTTTTTTTATTGGCATATTTTTAGGAGTTGAGAGACGACGGATCTATGATATTGTCAATGTCTTGGAAAGTGTTGGGGTAATTTTCTTCTTTCTTTTCAATTTTGCATCTTTTTGTTGGTTTTGGATGAAATTTTTTTTTTTGTTTGATGGATGTTTAGGTTCTTACAAGAAAGGCTAAGAATAAATATACATGGAAAGGTTTTGGGGCAATTCCTAAGGCTTTACAAGATTTAAAGGTAAATTCAAAGCTTTTTTTTTTCCTTTTATTGTTTTGTTGAGTTTAATGTTGTAAAAGATGGTTGAAAATTCAAGATAATTTTGCTGATTTCTTTTGTGGTTTCATTTTATGGTAGGAAGAAGGTTTCACTAGTAATTTCAAAAACTCTGATGCCAACAATAAAGCTAAGGTAAGTAGATTAGTTTTTTTTAATTGTTCTTTTTCTATCAAAGTATTAGCTTTTCTTTTATTTTTGCTTAACGAAAAACATTATGTCTGGAGTGGTACCAGGTCTCATTTGATGATGACGATGACGAAGAAGATGATGAAGGGTTTTCCAACCCTTACACTGGGAGCCAGACTGAGACTTCCAAGCCCAGCTCTGTTCTTAAGTCTTCTGCATCCTCGAAAGTTGGTAAATTTCGTGTTTGAATTGCAACAAATTTGTTTGTTGTAATTGCCCGAAGATCTTTGATTTTGATTAATGTGCAAAATTGAAATGGGCTGCTCTGATTTGACATGCAAAAAAGTCATTGTTTATATGGCGGTTTTAGTGAAATTTAATGAAGTTTTAGTAGGCAGTTCCTAATGACATCTTATAGGCCATCTCTGTTGTTTGCAGATAACCGAAGGGAAAAATCCCTGGGGCTACTTACTCAGAATTTTGTCAAGCTATTTGTCTGCTCTAATGTGAGCCTTGTTCTTGCTCTACATGAATTGCCATTGGATTACTTTGTTTGGTCATCATTTTGATGTTTCTGGGTAACTGCTATTCAGGCTGAGTTGATCTCCCTTGATGAAGCAGCGAGGTTGTTGCTTGGTAACGCTCACAATAGCTCAATAATGAGAAGTAATAAATCCCAACTTTTCCCACCTTATTCCGAATTGAGAAATAACAATAAAGAGATAAACTGATGGACTAATTGGTTGTTCATTTGGTGATTCAACAGCAAAAGTAAGGCGGCTATATGACATTGCAAATGTGTTATCTTCCATGAATCTTATTGAGAAGGTAAATAGATTATTGAGAAAACTAGAAAAGATTCGAACTTCTTTAACTTCGACTCTACAGCCTGAAATTGTTATTCTTACAAACTTTCAATTATGGTGCTTTTAAGTTCTTAATGTTATATCAATTTTGTGCAGACCCATACCGTAGATACCCGGAAACCTGCATTTAGGTGGGTGGGGCTAAGAGGCAAATCAGAAAAAGGATCTGCGGATGCATTGGTTCGTGAGTCTAAGAAAAGGTTGTTTGGAACTGATGTTACAAACATCAGTTTCAAGAGGAATAAGGTTGATTCTTCAAATCATCAGAATGTCAATCAGTGCAAGGTGCAAAAGGAAATAAAAGTTGAAAATTTGGTGACTGTGGCTGATAGAAGCAGTTCAGAGGATTCAAAACATGGTTCAAGGAGCTATCAATTTGGTCCTTTTGCTCCTATAAGCTTGACCAATATTGGCAACTCTGAGAACAATGCAAAGCGGGTTCATGACTGGGAGAGTCTTGCTTCCACTTACCGTCCTCGATATCACAATCAAGGTAACGTATAGTTTAATGCTCCATTATTCAAATGAGTGCATTATTTTGATTGTAACAGTGCCTTTTGTTTTATGGCTAATGCGATGAAAAATTGGTCAGCATGAAAAGTAGTAGTAACTGAATATTATTGAAGTTTCATATGGGAATTTTGTTCTTCTTTATAATTTGTATTTTTTGCAAGTAAATAAAGAATTTTGATCTATAAAAATTTAAAACCAGCTGCTTGACATATAACATTTTATCTAAGCACTTTTGGTCTATTCAGCATTTTTCTCAGTTTCTGTGGCATTAGTACCTTTGTGTGCCTGCCCCTTTAGCTTGTTACGCCATAGACTTGTTTTCATTTTGGCTGTGCGCATTTTCTTAGGTATTGCTTCGCTGATTATGCACATTGTTACTAGTTTAGCAGTGCTCACTAGAATGAATGCTCCTTGTCATTTGATAGCAACAAGTAATAATTCTAATACAACTATCATTTTGCTGACATAATGCAGCTTTAAGGGACCTCTTTTCTCATTACATGGAAGCGTGGAAATCATGGTATACGGAAGTTGCAGGAAAGAAGCCAATACAACAAATTTCCTAATGCTGCAGCCCTTGCTTTCCTCGGTGGACTGCTCAAAATAACCAAGTACAGCGTTTGGGAACCAATCTTTTACCCCTACTTTTACAATTTTCTTTTACATAGAAGAGATGACTTCTTGTTGGATGCATTTTTCTTTGCACCAACTTGAGTGGCAGCACTACCACACCAATTCACTCAAAAAGTAGATGCATTATGTCCTAGACAATTTCAAATCATCATCTGCCAATTTCCAGTTGGTTAGATAAATTTGGGGTTTTTTTTTCTTCTAATCACTGCATTGGGAAGAGCTAATGAGTGCACTGCAAGAGTTATTTCTTCAATCACTATAAATTTCAGCTTTTCCTGCTAACATCAATGAATATGCTTCAGATAATGAGAATGGTCTGATCTGAATAGGTTTCTTGCACTAATATTTGATGTCATGTGACTCTTAACTCAATTGCCCCAAAATGGTATAGTGTGATTTTCTGGAGGTTGCATTTTTATACCTCAAAATGTAGTATTGACTTCTATCTAATCCAAAAAGGTCCTTTTGAACTACCCAATTCTCAGCGTACAATAACTTGCCTAGCATTTGAATATATAAATATATGTATATGTATATATTTAATAATCGTGTTGGCTTGTTTATAGAATATTAATTTTTTTAGTTTTATTAATCAAGGTTTAAATCTTGGTACAAGAAAAATAATGAAAATAAAACGTCCAAAAACCAAATTTCTTTTTATTCTAATTCGAAGATGTCTATTTACATATGGGTAAATTAACTTATGAAAGACTCTGATTTTCCTGCTTGAAAAAATGAAAAGAGTAATGACCGCTACATCACAACAAAGGGTAGATAAGCGGCAGATAGGAGAGTCTGGTGGTTGGCAAATTGGAAACGGATCAGATATCATAGAAGTATTTCGTCTTGCACACTGACATTTAGTGTCTTGTTCGGAAGGACAATGCTATTGGTGACCACTACTTCATCTTCAACATCAACTGCTTCTCCTGGAACAAATATATGCAAATACCAGATTGAGCATAGTAAATAGCAGTTTATATTACGATAAGGAATGGAAATAATAAGAGTCGTATCATATGCAACATACCAAGAATTGTAATTCCAAGTTTTGCATTATAGTTTCCTTCAGCCTGCAACAGGTTGATCGAATTTAAGATATTATCAATGAATCAAGGCAATAAAAATTGGAAATTAGCATTTAGCCGATTAACAAAAAACAGCATCCTTTCAATCATCAATATCATGTAAACATAACCATAAGTTAAACTTGCCTGAACACGGGACCATTTCCCAATAGAAGACTTCCACCCGACAATTGCATGAAAAACAACTGCATTTTCCTGAGGACAGAATAAACATGAATTATCAATTGAAACAAAAAAATAAATTATTATACATGTATCAGGTTCAAGGAAAACTCAAGGGTAAATTTTTACACTGACTAGAAATATGGAAATTGGTTATATACCATGATTTCAACACCATCAAGAATGATACAGCTGATGAGCCTTACACCTGCTCCTATACGAGCATTAGCAGATATTGAGACATTGGGACCAATCTGTTCCAACATATAGCGGACTAGTCAATCCCATAGATGATGCAGACAACACTAAAGAAAGACAATGCTCATTTAGTGGAAAGGAGTAACAACATCTTTGGTGTAAAATGGTCCTTTACTCTCTGTGGATACTAATTGGACCTTAGAATGAAAAATAGCATATAAGTATCAGAAATGTATTCTGATACGTGTTTCGCTCAATAAGCACAGCCATCTGTCATATACTCTGTCATCAATTTAAAGTGGGTCTGATATGTGGAACTACAACAAGAACTTGAGGGGACATAAAAAATCTGTGAAGGTCCTAAATTTTCTACAGTTCCATTTACCAAAGAAAACTTTATATGAGACAAATTACCTAGAGTAACAGCGTGTTACTCTGGGCGCACATCATGATAACAAAAAAATGAAAGGGTGTTACCTTAGCACTTGGATGTACTTTTGCTGAAGGATGAATATAAACATCGCCAATAACGGTGGCATTTTTCGTACCATCCCCACTAGCCAATAGATTAGGAGAGGTGAACCGAAATTGGGCAAGATACAAAGCAGAACATTTTAGGGACATTCTGCAGATATTAACATAGAAATATCAGGTTTACCTGAAGGGGAAAATTATGATAGGCTTCTTCATTGTAATTGTGCAATTCCTCCTAGAGTCTTGGTTGGTTTTAGTTTTGATTTTGAATATCCTCTGTTTCCATTAAAAAACAATACAAAGCCTAGCGGACAAAATGAAGAAGGGGATGAAAAAAGAAGTGGAAGCTACTGAAACAAGTACAACAGTCTGGCTTACCCAGGGGTTTTAATTTGTTCCCAGAAATCCATGGTCTCATATGTATACAACTGCTTCTTCCCGGCAAAAGGAGTCAGGATGTCTTGATCCAACCTTACAAAATCTAAGGGAGGATTCCTGATAAAGGAACTTGTATTAGGATACATGTTGAGATACACATCTGGATTCCGCTAGATACAAAATCGGCTAATGATAAGTGTAACAACAAATTAAAGAAATTAAATTCAAAATAAAAATATTGTAAGTATTTCTCTATACAACAGAATGCCCACAGAAGGCTGTACCCAGTTTGTAAAATCACAATATGGATTCAAACAGTCCCAAGACATATGTGCATGACTCAATTTCATTTAGATTCCAAACCCAGCCACACTAAAATAGTGTGTCTGTAATTATCATGTGTATTTTTACCTATATAGCTACATTATAGCCTAGAAAACAAAACTGTATGGCCCCCCCAAAAAAAAACTTGCTTCCCTGTTTTTTTTTCCTGGTAACCGATATTTTAGCAATAAAGGCATAACACCCCCATGGCAAGATAACAAGAAATAACATGTGTCAAATATTCAAATGGACATTTTGATGGCTTTTTAAAAAGTAGGGAAACAATATGAAACTCCGTTGATCAATGGAAAGCATATACTAAGCATTATTCTAATCTATTATTTGCATTTTGTTTGAACAAGAAGATTGATGCATCAGAACATGTTGAAAATGTTAAATAACATGGCATGCCACAAACGATAACTTCATCAGCATAGCTTGATGTGAATGGAGGTAGAAATGAAGTAACCTAAACTAAGAGAAACTTTACTTGTGTGATTCCTAAAGACAAAGAAAGAGCAAAATGTATGGAATGCACCTACTATTGCTACAGACATACCTTGTAGCTGATTGGAGGGCTTCAAAGCTGGAGAGACGTCTCAGATTGGCTGCAGGTAGCAAAACATGAATTTAGATTTCAGCAAGATGAAGATTAATGATATTCAGATGTAAAAGAAATATGATAAAAGTAAAAGTTTTCTATCGGATCATGATGAGGAAAGATGGCATAACTTGAAAAGGACAAACTCACTCTATTATTAAAAATGAAGCCATAATAATAGAACATGCCAGTACATTCAGTTTATGTTTCAAATAAGTACAAAGCTGTAAATATAGCAACTTTGAAATTAAAAACACAAATCTTATTCAAAGATCTAGTATCACCTACCTCTGTCTTTCCGTTGAGAGGAAACGCCTTGGATGGCAGTAAAAATATCTGGTGTGAATACATAGACACCACAATTTATATGGTCACTTACCTGCATTATGGCAAGATATTACAGCAGAGCATTAAATTCCAATGTTCAAAGAAATAATAAAATTACAGAATTCGACAAATTGTAGTTGAATCTCTGATACTGCACATACGAAAGTTTCAGGTTTTTCTGTGTAATGTAACAGTTCATTGGTGACTGGATCTGCTACCAACTCCCCAAACTGACTGGCTGACTCCGCTGAAACCTACAAAGAGAAGAAGAATAAGGCCAAACTACAGAAGCATATATCAGGACAAAAAGATCACACCATGACAAAAATTTCCTATTGATAACATCTTGCAACTTGCAAGTGTGCTGACCAACCTTGATTACTAGGATAGTCCCCATACCACCATATCTTTTGTGAGCCTCTGTGAATGCAAAAAAGGTAAAAAGGCATAACTAATCCTCCAGAAAGAAAAGAAAACAAAAATAAACAAACCTCCTTGCCATTCTATCTGTGCCAACTTCCCTTTAGTCCTAAGATATTGATATCAGAGATTTTGGCAATGCAAAAAAAAAAAAAAAAATCACACTACACGGCACGATAGCATATATCAGCAAGAAACTCTAATCAGAAAATTAAGACTGATAAATTACAAGGTTCAAACATTGTAAAGAAGATTACCAAGCATTTCTGGAAGTGGAAAACTGCAGCAGACATCACAATTCAGCAAGAATATATGAGACTGCAACAAGAAAAGCACACAACACATTTAACTTAGTAAGTCAAATTGAAGTATGTATGAACAAACAGTGCAAATTACAGTCTGCGTATGTAAAGGAAACAGGTTAAGATATAAACCGGGTTGTCTTCCATGATCAGATGTCTGAAGTTGTAAAGCCCACCAGCTGAACCATGAGGCTTGTCTTCCCTTAAGTATCTAATAGCAGCGCAAACAAAGTATTATCACTAAGATAAAGCAGTCATAAAGACATAATAATTCCCTGATGAGAAGTCATATATTTAAGTGATCACAAAAGCAAGAAGTTACCTGACAGGAACCCTTAGCTCGTTAGAGATTGATGGGACATACATTGCAAATTCACGCTCCTCGTAGAAACCAACTAGATAGATTTGGGCTAGGTTTGGAATCTACAATAGAAGCATTGATCTTAAGACATACCCGAACTATAAAACAAAAAGTGAATTATTATATTTTAGTAGTATAGATCAAACAATATACTCTTTTACAAGCAGAAATTGGATGTTGAACCATTGGTTGTCCGGCCAAAGGAAACAGAGGCTTTGGAATGTTCAATGATAATGCACGAAACCGAGTGCCTGCAATATGCAAAATGCAGACAGAATTAGAAGAGATTACATGTTAAAGCTTCAAATTGAATGGAAAATCTTACTGATAGACCAAATTAAAATGAAAAGGAAATAATAAATCATTGCAATTCTCAGTCCAAAAAATAAAAAAATTAATCTGAAATCTCAAACAAATAATTTAAAAAGAAAGAAATTCAGTAATTTGACTTCAAATTGTAAACATAAACCAAACAACAAAGACAGAAGATCTCCTTATTCATTGCAAACAAACTTCATATCCAATCCACAACATCCAAGTTAAAAGATTTCCCCATAAGAACTTATCTCAGTACAGTCTTGAGAACGTAAAGGCCATACCTTTAGTGGGTCCACCTACCATGATCACAGCAACCACCTTCTCCTCCGAGCTTCCCATCATTAAATCAACAAAAACCGAGATCTCCAATACACAACAATTGCCAAAACGAACTCTTATATAGCAAAGCTAAGAGTACCCTCTCCTAAAATTAACTAAGAAACCAAATTCACATTCAAAACATGACCCGGATGTACAATTCCGGCAAACATTCAGCCATCCACGACCAACCAAATAAGCTCACAGTAGCAGTACCTAAAATGTTTGTGCCTGGGAAAGAGAGAGCTGAATCTTAGGAGATATATAACAACGTTAAATAAAGGAAGGAATTTTTTGAAGATCCATTAAGTGTGGGTAAAGAGTCGGATAAATGAGTAGAATTTTGGATACGCGAAGACAAGACAGGCACCTTCGCTTACGATAAGTACGCTGAAAATAAAAATAGAAACATAAAAGGCAAAAGCCAGGAAGTTTCCTTGGCCTTTGTCAAACTACGAAAATTTTCTGGTTTTGATACTGTACATAAACATGTGTCTGGTGCCTCTTTTTTTTTTTTTTTTTTTTTTCACTCCTGTAATCGCGGGAGGAGGAAATGGGCTTTTTATGTTGGATTTAGTGGTGGGACAGTTTGCTTTGTTGGCTCTCGGTTGATTGTCCATTGAAAATCTTTACTTAAGACTTGATCCGTTGGCTTCAATAGGCTCAATTTTTTTAAATATGTTAAAATATATTTTAAAATTAAATAAAAATATTATTTATTCATTAAATAACATCTCATGTCGACAAAAATTGAGTTTGATTTTAAAATATTTTACCCAAAACTCGAATCAGACCAAACCCATTAGGTTAGATATGTAACCTTAGATTGGTCTAATTGGGACTTAGAAAAATGCAAAGGACAAAAATTCACATCAAAGGTAGTCGGGAAATAATAGCCCAACAAGGTTTTTTGCTTTTCTTTTGGTATAAGTAAATATAAAATAAGAAAAGAAAAAAATACTAAACATAAAATTATGAAGTCATGTAAACTCTAGTTTGATAATATATTTCATGAGTTAAACATTAAAGATGAAACACCTACAAAAAAAAAAAGGGGGTGTAGTTGGCTGTTATAGTATTTGTTTGTTCAGGATATAGTGGTTTTTTAAATGATAACTTTCCACAATGTAATAAGAAGGTTTAAAGCTTTTGCATCTAAATTTAGATGGATAACTCCAAAAAGAAAGGAGAGATTGCATGCGCCTTGCTATTAATTTTTTATCTTTATCATCGTTGAATATAATGGATTAAAATAATGAATAGTGCATGAATTATAATAAAATATTAATGTGATATTTAAATTTTAAAAAACTTTAATTTGATATTAAATTATAAATTTATTAATTAATATGATATTTAAAAAATTATTTATCTTATATGTGTTATTATTTAAAATTAATAAGTTTGAGATGATTATCATATTATTTAACAAATTTATAATTTAAATAATAAAATTTTTTTTAAAAAAATTTAAATATCATATTAAATATTTTATTATAAATAAAAGCTATGAGTAACATTAACCTAAAAAAAGAAAAGGAAAGATAAAATCACTACTATTATTTGTCAACAAATGTTATCATTTTCATGATGTTAAAAGAATGAAAAATACACACATCAGCTAGCTATATATGGTGTCTTGATTGAACATACTAAATTTAAGTGATGCTTTTAGCTTTAGAATGGGAGATTTACTATGATACTCAGATAATATGTTAGTGGTAGTTAAAGGGTAGAAGCTATATCCTAATCGTTAAAGGAAAATGTCTTTGATTGGTATTGGGTAATCATGGCCTTAAACACAACTTTCATAACAAAACACGATCCAAGGTACAATCATTAAAAAAAAGTGTTTCTATGGCCAAAATGATGATTTAATAAGTTACAATGTTGCAATTTATTATTGTTGAAATATGGGTAGAGTCTCAAGTGTCAACATTAAAATTATATCCATCATTTTGTATGGAAAATGCATGGCGCATGTAAGTAGTTCTTTCATGTTAATTGCTCGGTACCAGTTATATTCACACCTCCCATCAACATATTTATGCTTTGCCAATATTCACTTTCATATCTTTGTCAATAATTAAAAACATAGATATGTATTCCCATGGTCATCATAATAAATCTCTATAAAATAAAAACAATGACTCTTCGAATGGAAGTACCGGCGATTTAGCCTCCAAGTTCGCCACATCCACGCAGAATTCTGTGTAATTTCCTTCTGAACTAAGAAGGCAAAAAAGGTGATATGGAGCTTTAAATTTCGAGAAAAAAAATTTGTATAGAAGTTGAGAAGCTGGTCCCTCCAGGAAAACTAATAATTTCAGATATTATATAATGATATAATACGAAAATGATATAAAATAATCATATATGTGTTTTAAAAAACATGTTTTTTTATTCATGTCATATAATTTATATTTTATGTGTTAACTAGAAATGATAGTTTAATCCATCTTTGACGGGTTCTAACCCAACTTGATCTCATAGAGTCAATTTTTTTTTAATCGAGTTTCGAATCAGGTTGAATAATAATAAAAAAAAAAAATCAAAGTCGAGTTTTAGGTAAATCCGACTTGATATATATAAATAAACAAATTTTTAATTATTTATTTAATTTTATATTTATATTAAAAAATAATATTTTATTAATTTTAGGTCAAGTTGAGTATGATTTATATAATATTGACTTGGGTCGAGTTTGGTATAAAAATATAAAAAAAAATTCATTGGGTTGGGTTGGGTTAGGTTCGGATATTATGGATATAAAATTAGGTATTATGCCATTTCTAATGTTGATAAATCTAAAAATGTGACGTAACACAAATAATACGTTTATTTTAATTTTATTATATAAATACACATTAAACATGTTTAATATGTTTAACATATTTAACAAATTTTTTTATTTATTTTAATTTAATATAAATATATAAAAATTATTTTAATTTTTAATTTTTTAATTATGATACTTAATTAACTATTTAATATTATATAAAAATTATTTTAAATATTTAATTATGATATTCATTTAATAATGATTATAAAATTATTTTTTATATTAATAATTTAAATACAATATAAATATTACTATTAGTCCTATACGTTATTATTTTATTTTTTAATTTTTAATAGTTTATCATTTTAAATTTGATACTAAAAATTAATATAGTTATGTAATTATATTAAAATTTAATTATATATATTAAATACATATTAAATGGTATTAAATTTTTTTATTTTTTAATATGTTAGTATTTTTTATATTATTAATATACTAAATTTATTAAATTATAAATGATTGATAGTTTATAGTTATTTATTATTTTAATCGTATTTTTGTACATATTCTTGTTAATCATATCTATTCATATATATCTATGATAATTATATATATTCATGTATATTTGAGTTATTCGTATTATATTTAAATAGATTAATTATATAAGTATTAATTTTATTATGTTATATATAATACGTATAATAAATATGTTATATTCATATTTAAAATTTAAATATATTTATAATTCGTGTTGTATTTACATTTCAATAATTCATATCATTATATATATTAAATATTAAATATGACACAAAAATATAAATTATTATGAATAGTCTCAACTACAACGTGAGTTGTGACATTAGCCTCTCCGCACAATAAGACCACACGAAAAAAAAATGGACCTTCGCGCGCAAACCAGAAAAGTGAAAATGATGCAATAAATTATGGATCAAAGTTGGCCAGATTTCCAAACTACTGATAAATCCCAAATTTTTAAATGGTGGGAAATGGGAATGGTCCTGAAAAAATTATATATAAATATATTTATATATTTGGAGGTCAATGGTTATGGCTTTGGGGTCAGTTGCATTTACAAATGCACTCGCAATTCACATATAAATGAGTAATAACTATCATCGCTACATCTGTTTCAAAAAAAAGAAAAATCAAGTAATGAATTTCAGAAATTAAGGAAGAGGCTTGGTTAAGATACTTATTAGAAGCGCACAAAACGTATGATCAAAGTTCCTTGAGCTACTTTCTCACGAACGAAAAAGTACTCGATCTAAATATGTTTTGTTCATAGCATTAAAAATGATAATAAGAGATGTATAGTGATCTCATATCTGTCACATCAAGGTGGACTGGAAGGTCTAGCAAGGTGCAGACCAGGAGTGGTCAACCATTGCAATACGTGCCACTTGGCACTCTCAAGAAATCAAATTTGAAAAAAACAAAAACAAGCCTTGGGATGGCCGCATCAGTTTAGGTACAGATGGCCCAATCAACATCAGAGAAACCATACAAATACAAACTAATGTCCTTGAGAATAGTGGTGAATATGAACCAATATGGATTCGTTTCAAGGGAAAACCAAACCAAACCAAAATATTTTGGTTTTTAAAACTTGAAAGTGCCCAATTTTGATTCTTTCTCAAGCCTATCAAATTTAGGTCAAAGCACAATTCTTACGGAAAATATTTTTTAAAATAGTATTTGGTATTTGATGATCAGAGATAATAACGAATCAGATTAGAATTGATTTTTGCTCATTTTAAATTGACCTAATTTTATATTTATTATATTTGATATTAACTTGACTTAATAAATTTTTTAATTTTTTATATTCGACTTGATTCGATATTTTATAAAATTGCATTTGATTTGATTCAAAATTAATAAATTATTATTTTTTAAAATATAAATATTATTTTTAAATATAAATATAAACTTAAATATATATAAAATATATATAAATATATAAATATAAAATTAAATAAATAATAAAAAATTATATATAAACCGAGTTGGGTTAAGAAATTTTTTGCCTAAAATCCTATCTTGACCCAATCTTGACTTTTTTCTCCTATTATTTGACTCGACTTGAATCTCGATTTAAAAAAAAAAAAATTATAGGTCGGGTTCAGAACCTAATGAGTTCGAAATAGGTTGCCATCCTTAAGTGATTATTTTAAAATTATGATGATTTACATATGATTATTAGATCATTATATTTAGTAAGAACTTGATGATTTTATGTGACAGTGATCAAATCACTACTTTAAATGATAATTTAATTCTCATTTAAAAATGGGAAAAAATTTTATCAATAAAATAAAGTAATATGTAAAATTAACAATAGTTAATATTAATTATTTAATATATAAATTAAAATTTTATTTCTTCTTAAAATTATAATTATTTTATATTATAATTTTTTTTATATTTTTCAAATTCATGTTCATAATAAGTTCAAAAATAATTTGTGTATTTTTTATTTTTGTAATGTTTTATATAAAATATAATCTTTTTTCATTATGGTACCTTAGTAAATTTAAAAATGCTATGAAACACTATCTTGACGAAATTATTAAATATATTGATAGTGTAATTTTTTAATTTTATAAGCATATTTAAATGGGTGACACTTACCTTTTATGATATATTTTTAAAAAATAAAAAACTTAATTAAAAAAAAAGTGATGTATGTGTCCATTTCTTAAACCTATAGAGTTAAAAAAAAAATTCACTTATAGAGTATCAAATAATT
Organism: Durio zibethinus; assembly: GCF_047325235.1. Lineage (NCBI taxonomy): Eukaryota > Viridiplantae > Streptophyta > Magnoliopsida > Malvales > Malvaceae > Durio > Durio zibethinus. The sequence continues at coordinate 23,120,960 of NC_143172.1, forward strand.
TCCCTTCTTTTAATTCATTTTTTAGATGTATTTTTTATATATTTATTTTTGTATATTTTTAATGTATAAAATTGTTTAAAAAAGATAATGATTAAATAATTTATCAATTTGAAAAATTTAAAAAATATAACACTCCAAGATAAAATCCAACAACTAAAACATAATCTCAAATTATTAAATAGTAAATTTAAATATTTCCTTTTTATTTTTATTATTGATATTATCGAGATAGATAAATATAATCAAAATAAAAACTTAAATTCAATTTAAATGATGTTTTACTAAATTTGCTAAATCAAAGTCCAAATCCAATCAATTATTAGAAATAGCTACCTCGCTACGTTAGGGTGAACTATTTTTTTTTATTATTTATCAAAATTTTGATTATTTTGAATATGTTTATAGTTTTTTAATATGTAATTTAATAATAATATTATAGTAATTTTTACATAAAATATCATATGTCAACTTCCTTTGAAGTAATCATAATACTATTTTTGTAATTATAATAAATGTTATTACAGTAATTTTGATTAATTATAGTAGGATGATTATTTCCATAATTATAATGAGTATTATAATAATTTTGGTCAATCATAATATGAGAAGCATTTTTATAATTATAGTTAGAAAGGTATCATTGTAATTTTAACTAATTATGATAAACGGGATATTTTTGTAAGAGTACTTTTAAATGCACCACGGTTTTTGCTTTCACACTCTTTATTTCTTAAAATTTTTTGTAAATGACATTATTTAAATACTTTCTCACAAGTTTTTGGATATTCATATCTAGTAACTTTTTGAAAATCCATTTTTACAAAGAGAAAGATTGAAATTTTAAGAAAAATTACGAAAAAAAGATATCATTAAACATTTTTGTTAATTAGTGTAATGAAAAAATTGTTATTAGAAAAAAATTATAAAATTTAAAATTAATAAAAAGCAAGTTAATTTTACTATTTTGATTTTAGAGAAAAAATAAAATTTTATGAGACACTAATTAAATATTTCATCTCTTGATATTTCGAAATGTGGTTAAGAAACTATAAGGTCTTATCAATATATAAAAGTTGAAATTTCTTAAAATTGTACAAGTAATACTATTGAATATTACAAATTTTATCAAAATCTAATATATTAATTAGAAAAACACATTATGGTAAGTAGATGAAAATACTTCTTTAAAGAGTTCAGTTTAATTAGAGTTATTATAAAATTTTAATAATCAATACAAAAAATTATATTTATTAAATTTATAAAAAAAATTTTATTTATTATTTTATCCTTAATTTAATTAGGGCCTTATAAGATTTTATTATTTTTTTAAGATTGAAATAGTAAAATTAGTTTTTTTATTAATTTTAAAATTTATAATTTTTTTTCTAATAATAGCTTTTTTCATTATATTAATTTATAAAAGCTTTTAATAAAATTCCATTTTTTATAAGTTTCCTTAAAATTTCGATCCCTCATTCATGAAAATAAAATTTCCTTAAGTTTTATAATTTTTCAAAATTCTATTTCCAGTAAGTTATATTACATTTTGGAAATAGATTTTTGAAAATTCGTAAAACTTATCGAATATTAATATCTAAAAACTTGTGAGAAGGGTAATTAAGTAATTTAACATACAAAAAATTTAAAAAAAAAATTAGGGTGTGAAAAGAAAAAATAGTGATGCATTTAAAAGTGTTTTTTTTGTAATTATGGTAGAATGACATTATAATTATTTAGGACATATGTTAGCCCTTTTATAAAAAAATCCAAAGGGGCATTTTCATAATCTCAAAAAAACTACTTTAATATATAGTTATATATATTTTTAAAATAAAAAAAATTATGATATGGCATAGCAGGGGTCAATTTTTTAGTGAAAAATTGAAGTGTAACTTAAATGAACTTCTACTATCAATTAAGACCAACAAGCATTATACAACCTAAACGAAAACATGATTCAAAATCCATTTGAATGAATAGTAAAATTAAATTGAATGAGATTGAAAATAATGGAGACAATAAAATTAGTTACCGTAATGATGAAATTCGATATTGTATCTGTGAATTGGTAGTAGAATATATATTTTGAATGTAAACACAACAATAGATGTGAGATGAAGTGTAATGAAAAAAAAAAAAACTATTAAAAATATTAGGTTAAAATTTGTATATAGTAAAAAATTTAAATTATTTAATATTTTTAAAATTAATAAGTAATTAAAAATGACTAAAATTATTTATTAATATATTTATTCAATTTTTAATTATTTATTAATTAGTTTATCCTATAATTATAAAAAATTCTTTATTATATTAAATTAATGAATTTAAAAATTGCTGAATAAAAAAAAAAAAGAAAATGCAAGTGTTATGAGCATTTTTGTCTCTACCCTACTGCTATCAGGGAAAGTATGAGAGCAAAAAAGTGAAAACAGAAACCAAAAACCATGAGAAAGCATGGGTATGATAGAAGGAAGGGCTACGATGGAAAACTTCATTGGACCTCCTAGCTCCGTGGTGAAAACAACTTCATCGCATTATAATAAGGGCCTATTTGGATGACCGATAAAATTAATTTTAGAGAGAGATTAAAAATTATGATAAAGATGAAATTAATTAATATAGTAATGAAATTAAAAATCAATGCTAAAGATATGTATTTGAATGCAAATACAATGATGATAGTGAGATTAATTATAGTTAAAAAAAATAATCATTAAGTATATTAAATTAAAATTATATGCAATAAAATCATAATATAATAATAAAATTAATTAATTTATAATAAAAATTTATTTATTATATTAAATTAATAAAAGTATTTCATAATTTTTAAATAAAAAAATCAAAATGAAAAAGAAAAGTTAAATGATAAGGGCATTTTTGTTTATATAATATAAAAAGAAGGGCAAAAAGAAAAAGGTAAAAAAAAAGTGAACATCATTCCTTTATTGAACCAAAACTTACCAGTGGAAAATCGAAGGTTAAAGTTTCCCATTGTCCCGTAGCCTTAACATCCAAATGGATGTCTAATAGCTTCTGAAGGCTTTTTAAGAGTATAACTGGACTTCACCATAAGTGTGATTGCTTCTAAATGGAGCTTAAGAAGATCCAAATGAGTTAATAGTGTGATTATATGTACCAACAGAACCAAACCATAGCCAATTGGGATGTAAATGGACCCTTAATCAGCAAAGACAAGTAAAGATAATGAACAACAGATTACTTGATCTTTTTTTCAAATTTTTATAACTATAATATAAAAGTAATCTCTCAATTTTTGTTATTCAAATATTCATTTGTTATCTTTTTATTCGCCATCTTATAAATTTTTCTTAAGCTTTTAGATTAAAAAAAATTTGTTTTAAACGTAGGTAAAACTAAAGCTTCTCAATAAGCTTCTCCATTTTTTTTTTTATGATTTCATTGTTGTTGAAATAAACCAACATTGAACCTATCAAGAAGTTTCTCGATATGGACGATTGTGAAAAACAAAAAGAAATCGAAGGAAATGGGAAAAAGGGAAGGCAACGAAAGAAGGAGAGAACACCAACCAATGTTGATGGAATTTGCAATTAGGGGTGCTGAAGGACTAAATGAAGAGACATGGAAAAAAGGAGAGATAGAGGGATAATAAGGGCGAGTCTCTAATTCAAATAGAGATTCAATTAAATACATCAATATTTTATATGAACAGTAAGTTTTTATAGTTTGACTTTATGAATATCACATTTCTCGAGTGTTAGTTTCAAATTTGTGATTTTTGTTCCTCTTAATTAATTAGATAGGTAATATGAGATTTTTTATTTGTCTTTCGTTGGTTAGATGAGGAATGATTTGAAATTTAAAGAGTTGTCGTGTGTGTTTGAAATTAAAAAAGATGATATGATGATAAGATTGAAGCATAGAGAAGTTTATCTTTTCAAATTAAAATTAGGTATATATTTTCTTTTTTGATATTTGGTTCTAAATTTTGCTTTGTCTAGTTGTTTGTTTTACATGAAAACAGAATTTTATATTATTACATGAAAACGTTAGGCCAGGGACTGGGGACAAATGTAACTAAATTTTATAATATTATTTCTTGAATAATCTTTTTGCTGCCAGATTAATTCTAACATCAAAGCAAAGGCTTGAGAAAAAAAGGTTGGATGATCTTGCTAGACAACGAGATAAAAGTAAACTACAAAATATATTTAGTATCTCTTCAATTTTTTTTATTCCCTTATTACATATTTATTTAAAATTTTGCACTCTAAATTTTTTTTCATAGTTGGCAAGTTAATATGGTTTCTTTAAAAATTTGTGTTGATTATAGTTAATTTTTTACGTACTTATTAGTGAAAATTTATATATTTTCTACTAATATTTCTTAAGAAAGTTTTGTGTTTGATTTTTTATTCTTAGAAATTTATTAACTATGATGATAAAGTCCTGCAGCAAAGCGCTGGTATCCTTCTAGTTATATGAATAATAATCCTCATTTTCATTATTGAGTTTACCACATAACAATCCTCTCACACTACTATTTCCCCCTTTTTCTGCTCTTTCATTACATCTGCAATGATTTATTTCTATATCCAGGAAAATTCTCACAGCTTTGATGGAGAGCGATACCATCCCCATGGTTCATTGGAGACATACTGTGTGACCTGCTTCACGCTCAGGTAATTGTCGAGACCCCTGTGAAAAAAGCCAGCAAAAACCATCAGCTGTCAGAATCAGTTCCAACAATTATCCATGAACCATTTCTTTAGAAGAGGAAGAAGAAACAGCATTTTCTTGATGTAAGAATCCATAAGACACTGTTATACTATAGTTTGGATTTTTGGTAATCAGGGTAATACCATTCCCCTAGTTCACGACCGAAACCACTGCGTTTGTTGCCTCCCCATGGAGCTTGACAGAAGCATGGCTGTGAACAATTGATCCACACGATGCCAGCTTGAAGAGCCTGCAAAACAGGAGAAATAATAAAAATAATTCACTAACAAAAGTACTACTATTTACGACATTAGTTAAGATGCATAACAGCTGAAAACTTCAATTACAAACTACAATCAACTCTTACCTTGCTCACGCGATCACATCTTTCCAGGTCATTTGATATCACAGCAGCGGCCAAGCCATAACTAGAAATTAGAAATAAATTATCATTCTCAAAACCAAAACAAGAAAGGGAAGGAAAAGAAATGATGAAACAACCCAAAAAAACTTAGATATATTTCATGGTATTATCCAGACTATCAATTCACTGCACTTCAACAAGAAGATCATTGGGGGACTTACTGGGTGTCATTCGCCAATTCAAGGGCTTCCTCTTCCGTACTAAATGTTTTAACACAAAGAACAGGTCCAAAAACTTCTTCTCTCCAGATTTGCATGGACGTTGTCACATCAGTTATTATAGTTGGTTCAACAAAAAATCCCTTCTTTAAATGCTGCCAAATATTTGTCAAATATATAAGAGAAGGTGAGGTTTAAAATGAAAGAGAAACGGTGAAAATAATGAGAAGCAGTGGATACCTCAGGGCGAACTCCACCACACAAAATGGTAGCACCCTCATTCGCAGCAGTTGAGATGAATTTCAATAGTTTCTCATACTGCAACCAATGAATTAAATTTTAGCAAGTAAAAGATCTTGAAATCTTGCACATATACGTACTATTGTGTCTAACAATCCATTCTTAAGTAACGTTGGCTGCCAAATCAACCCAATTTACAAAATCAAAATCTATACCTCCCACGTTGAGCTGTCAAAGCTGACCCAAACACAAAAAATCCACCCAGCCTACCAAAACCCGAATAAACCCTGAAATGATTCAAATCCAAGTGACCTGAAAGACTAATCCGAAATTATATTGATTTGACTTTAAAACTCAATAATTTAGACTTGAAATAACTGGAACCCAATGACAGGAATCCGTATAACCGAGTGTCAAATCCGAAAGACCCAAACCTACAATGATCCGAACCAGAATCATCCAACTCAAACCAACCTGCCCATTTGCCAACTCTAATCTAACACCAAACTTATGATGAGAACCATAGAGAATGGAGAATGTAGCATACCATGGTGGATTTAACAAAAAGCATTAATGGGCATAAAAAAGAAGGGTAGAGAAACAGGTTATTGCTGCAGAATTTAAAATCTCTTACTGCCCATGCTCCCGATTCCAATAGAAGGAAAAAGAAAGGAGGGAAAGATACATAGTTCTCAAACAGCATTCTTACCTGCCCTGCACTAACAACGGGGCCAAGCCTGCAACCTTCTTCTAAAGGATCTGAAATCTTGATGTTTTTAGTCCATTTCACAAGCCTGTCCAGAAATTCTTTTGCAATGCTTTCCTGAAACATTTAAATGTACATTTTCATAATGAGACGAAGGATGGAAACAAGAAGAAAAGGAAAAAGGCACAAGGATAGACTACTGATTCAATAAAGTTCTAACTAGTAGATCTATTACATGAGATTTCAGCTGGCAGTGCATTATAAATAAGCTTGCTTTATCTATTTTAAAATACAAGAGTGATATTTATAGCTTTTGTTCACTAATATTAGGAATGAGAAATTATGCGTATTCCAAAAAGAAATACCATGAGACCAGAAAAATTGCAGCGTGCTATTGCCATTTAATGTAATGTTTAAGCCCATAGCCCCAAATTTAACAGCAGAACAGGCGTGCAAAAAATAGCAAATGTTCATGTTGCAGCACTGTATGCTTGGGCAAATAAACTGTTATACAACATATAGGGGGGTGAAAGGTGCACAAAGTTGTGATTACTGCTCTTGCTAGTCTTTCTAATATGATAGCTAATTAGTTGAACAGCAGATTTATGGTTCTGGACCATGGACATTTATTTTCTATTTGTCAAAAGTGTTCCTCAAATAGTCTGTCCAGTCCGATGGCTGACATCATATTAGGTTCTTTGAATTTTTAGATTTGGGTCGATGGGAGGTTAATTCACTGGGTTATCTAATTTCTACATTAAATTTAACATGACCTAAGGAGCCTTTCTAGGTTCACTATATCAGGAATAAGAAATTATACGCCTTACAAAAATAAATACCATGAGATCAGAAAAATTGCAGCATGCTATTGCCATTTAATGTGATGTTTAAGCCCATAGCCCCAAATTTAACAGAACAGGTGGCCACTAAATAGCAATAGTTCACGTTGCAACACTGCATGCTTGGGCAAATAAACTGTTATACAACATGTAGGGAGGTGAAAGGTGCATAAAGTTGTTATTACTGCTCTTGCCAATCTTTCTAACATAATAGCTAATTAGTTGAACAGCAGATTTATAATAGTTCTGGACCATGACATTTGTTTTCTATTTGTCAAGTGTGTTCCTCAAATAGTCTGTCGAGTCCAATGGCTGACATCATATTAGGCTCTTTGACCTTTTAGAATAGGGTCTATGATAGGTTAATTTGCTGGGTTATCTTATTTCTACATTAAGTTTAACATACTCTAAGGAGCCCTTCTAGGTTGATGTGCTTACTCTAGAAAATGGTTAGTTAAACCAGTTTGTATGTGAACTGGGTTGGTTCACATCATGCTTGAAGCTGAGACAAATTGCATGGCTGCTTGGTTTATCATAACTTCATTCCAGATTATTACAAATATTCCCCTCTCATAAATCGAACCGAAAGAAAATTTGGAATGATGATCAAGTATTTAAAAAATAAAAACTGTATAAAGAACAAGCAAACAATGTGGTCAAGCAACTTACATGTACAATAAGACGGGATGTTGCACTGCAGATCTGTCCGTTTGTCCAGAAGCAACCAAATGCAGTCCATTCAGCAGCTATTAAAATCACCAAGAATTTCAATAAACAACTTTATAAACATGGAGTCAGTAAAAAAGAAGAAGTTTCATCATCATGGAATACAGTTTTTCTAACATGATAGGTTTCAGAAACCTGATATTTGTGAACAATTTGTTTCTGAAAACAAGTCCAATTGCATGAGGAACATGGGAAACACAATGATTAAATTGTAATTCAGGTGGCACTAACCCTTGTCAAGGTCAACATCCTCAAACACGATGATTGGGCTTTTCCCGCCAAGTTCTAAAGATACAGGCTGCCAGAGAAAGCACATAAATGATTTTATGCACATATCAAAAGTGACTATGACAAAAGAATGAGAGAAAATAAAAAAACTTTTAAGTTTTGTTTCTAGAACTTCAATATACCTTGACCATTTGAGCTGCTGCTGCCATTATCCTGCTCCCTGTTGCAGTGCTTCCGGTAAAGGCAATCTGTTTAAAATAAACAATTAGAACTTATGCCACTGTTGATATTTATCTTATAACAGCCAATTGCTGAAATCAACAACCACTCCTAATTCAAGTTCGTAGAAAAGCTACAATGAAATAAAGACAACTAAACCTTGTCAACATTGGGATGAGATGCCAAAGGAGCACCAGCTTCAGGGCCCAGTCCAGTCAGAATGTTCAGGACACCTGGAGGAAGACCAACCTCCCTACACACATCAGCCAGCTCCAAACAGGTGCTGGAAAAAAGAAAAAAGATGTACATCATGAGCAGCATTGTTGCTCCCAAATACAATAAATAAACCAACATTCTCAAAATTTTATAAAAATTGACAAATTAACAAACTACTGCAACTAAATTGAGAACGTACATAGATGCCAACTCGGAAGGCTTCAGTATTGCAGCACAACCTGCAGCCAAAGCAGGAGCTACTTTCCATGCAGCCATCAACAGTGGATAATTCCTTCAAACAGAAGAAAAACAACAATCCACAAAAGTCATTGTTAAGAGTTCAAATCACCAACAACATGCGAGTCTAATTAATTGATATGAAGCATAATAACATCAAATGCACAGGCCTAGTGTCATGTAACCAAGATGGCTATGCATATACCATGCACAAAAAAAAAAAAAAAATTCACATTGCGCACAAATGGATTTGATAAATTGTTCAAGCAAAACCTAATAGGACAAGGACAAGGGCAAGATCTTTATTCATACTAGTAGAAGTGCGAAAATAGAAGTGCCAGTGAAAGATGATATAAGAAATAGTTACACTCCATTAACACAAAGAACTACAAAACAAGAAGCAGATGGTACCATGGAGTAATCAATCCAACAACCCCAAGGGGTTCCTTAAGCACATAACTCTTAAATGTCTCCATAGGAAGAGAGACAGGAGCCTTTTGCTTCGCATCTAAACCTTCAGCAAGGTCTGCATAGTACTCAAAACATCCAGCAACATCATCCTGAATGAAATAAATAAACTGGTAAGAAAATAAACTGAATACTGAACCATAGAATCTTCATCAGTGTTACAAGCGTACAATGTCCCAAGCTGCTTCATCAAGTGGTTTCCCGCAATCAATTGTTTCAAGCTTTGCTAATTCAGATTTTCTCTCTGTTATCTGGACCATTTGAACAAGCTCAACACATCAAAGTCAAGCCAAGACAGCAAATTCAAAGATGAGCATATAAAAAAATCAGAAACCAAAGGAAATGCTAGGATATCCCGTTACAAGAAAAATTTGTAATACAATTCTGATAAAGAAAACAATTTTACTTCTTCACCTGCAAAAGTCATCATCATCACTTTAATTTAAAAAAAATATTTGGTCATCACCACTGTTATTTCTCTACTATATTAGCTAACAAGTCTAGTGACAGAAAAAAGAACTCAACTGCGTTTGCATATTTCATTGCAATGACATTGCTAACCCAATAACATACCACAAAATTTCTCTTGATCATATATTGTGTTATAGCAAGCACATCAGTCCCCAACTTAGCATTTAGAAAAATAGGTATAAATCTATGGTTAAAAATCAAAGAAAATATATCCAAAATTCAGTTCTATTGACTGGATCATTTAATCCAACCAAAATCAGTAGAAATCTGAGGATATGCATGCAGAAGTCATAATTTTCGGCATACCAATTCGGGAGATTTCAGCAGACATCACAAGGCCTTTTGTCGACTGATCCACTACAACAACAATATCTAGTTACCATCGACTAAGCCTTTTCTCACTAGGGAAAAAACTAATTTGATAATCAAGGACCATATCCTCAGTAACTTCTAATTGCCCGGTGACATGATTTCTACTTTATAAATGAAATGAAGTAAATTATTCTAAATTATCTTATACAACCAGATAAGTTTACTGTATTTTTACCTTGGAAGCGATGGCACGTAAATACTTGGCACGAACAGCGCCAGAAGCTGAAGCCCAGTCCTTGCCTTTGTTTCTAGAAAGAGCTCTCCGAGCAGCAGCCACCGCAAGCTCCACATCTTCAGCTGTAGCTGCTGGAATATCACCTGAACAAAAATAAAATTAAAAAAATAAACATGAAACCTCAAAATTTTCAACATTTCAAAACTTATCCGCTAAACACCATGTAATAGTACTGATCAACCATTAATCAACAAAACTAAAAGCTAGATCTAAAAAGCAAACGAGAAAAAAATAATAATAACCGATGATCTGTTCAGTTGCAGGATTGATAATTGGAATTCGCTTCTTGAGAACAGGCTCTCTCCACTCGCCGTCGATGAGTAACATTCGACTCGGAATTTGGACCGCCATATTAAATCAGTTTTCGCTTTTTTTTGGTTTCACACTCACCCTTAAACCAGTGTCCAAGAAGCTTTTTGTTTTCCCAGAGCGTGGACAGGATAGCCAGTTCCTTTATTTTGTAGTGAAGGTTGACTGTTTTGAATTAGGTGGCTGTCTCCATCTTAATTTTTGCTTTTCTGGATAATTAACCTGCGGGTGTTTTGAGTCAGGTGTTTAGTTAATTTCAAATAGAATTATTTAAAATAGAATTATTTTATTTTATTTTTATTAATAGAATTAAATTTATTAATTTTAAAATTTTAAATTATAGAATTTAATTCTATTAATTTGATTAATTTTTAAATTAATTAAATAATAAAATATATTTAAATTAATTTATAATTTATGCGATGCATAAATTAATTTTATTTATTAATTAAAATATTTTAAATTTATGAATTATTAATTAAATTTTATTATTATAAACAAATTGAAAAGACTATATTAAAATATTTGTCAATAATTAAATATCAGTACATAATAAAATATTTATATAACCAATAGATAAAAAAATTATTTTAGATCCAAAAGAAATTTATTTGGAATATAGTTGATTTCCACTTCCAAATCTATGTGATTTCAAAATCAATAATTAATGTAATAGACTTACTCAAGTTACAAAAATATATAAAAAATTATTTAAATTATAAAATAGTAAAAAATAATTTACAAATTTTTGAATTGAAAAATATTTATTGACCGAGCAAAACTTATTATCATTACCTTTATGAAAAATAATATTTTGTGGCTTAATATTTATATGCATAATTTTTGTTATCACTTTTTTTATTTGAGAAAAAATATGTTAATATAAAAATTAAAAAAATAAATATTTAAAAATTTAAATATAGTAGCAATAATAACAATTATTCTCTTTACTCTATTGTTTCCCACTTTTTATTTAATAAAACATTATAATAAACATAATCTTGCATGTTAAAAACTATTTTTGAAAAGTTTCATATGTCCAAAAAATAAGTAGTAGAATTAATGACTAACCATTTATTTAACACTTAAATAGGATATTTGCATAGAGCCAAATTTTCACAAAGTTAAACTTAATATATAATATAAAAAATCGAACGAATGAAATATATGTATATTATTTATAAATGATATAAAACTAATTTTTTATGCAATGATTTTTTCTTGGCATAACAAAAATATATATACCTCCAAATTTTGTTTAGTGTTTGAAAATTGTGATCTTGATTAAAAAAATAATTAAAATAATTAAAAATTGTGAAGCAAATAAAAATGAGTTAAAAATGAACAATAATGTTAGAAAATAAAATTAACTAAAAAAGAATTGACATATCTTATCTTAATTGTAATATTGATCAAATCATTAAAAAAATTAAGAAATTTGCATTAAAAAAAGACTTTGAATAAAAGTAATATACTTGTAGGATTATTAGATGTGAAAATACATATTTCATATTTAACCGGTAATCAATACAAGTTCAATAAGGGAAATATTAAAATATTTTGAAAGTATAAAGGATATAATAATTGATTTTAATTTGTTTGAATTTTTTTAAAAAATAACAAATATTAAAATATTACGAAAAAATCTATGAAGATATTAAAATTTTCAAATTTAAAAGAGATATATTTATATTATTAAAAAAATTTATTTTAAAAGAAGTATATCTAAATTATATTTAATTTTGTATGCTTTACATATAATTAATTCAAATATTTAAAATAATATACATAGGAAAAAGTCAAAAAATTAGTAAAATTATAATGATTTAATTGAAAAACATTTGATACTTAAAAGTTAGCATTTGAATTTTGGATTTAATAAATATTAATGATAAGAGTTAGTTGAGATTTTTTGTGATTTAAATTAAGTTAAATTTTATATAAAATTGAAATATTGGATAAACTTAATTTTTAAAATTTTAAAAATATTTGGTAAATAATTAAAATTAAAGAATTATCTTATGTATAGATTATACATGTAAGTGATCTTGCAAAAATGTTTATTTGGTCATATATTTAAAACTATCTTCATATATTTAAAATTATCTTATGTGTCATCAAAATAGATTATACATATAAAATTACACGTAAGCAAATCTTATAAGGTATTCTAATATGTTGTAATATAATATTATTTATGATTGATTTTTTATTTAAATATTGATAAACTTTAATCCATAAATATATTTAAATAATATTTTATTTATAGATAATATCTAATCAGATAATAATATTTAAATTTTGGTATTTTATACCTTTATCTTCCAAAGAAAAATATCTAATTAAATAATTACTTGATAACTCTAGACTTAAAAAATTTCATCAAAGTGACCAACATGATTTATTAGAGTTTAAAAGTTATCTAACACAGATTTTCTTTTAACTGTTATTTAGTTATGTATTGTAATTTCATTTGCATAAATAAATGAAACAAATTTGTTGAGTTTTTTTTTTATTTATCATAATAAAAAAGATATTAGTTTAAGTGGGTTTTAATTAAATTTATTATGAATTAAGAAATAAAAAATTATTATAGTTGATTTGAAAAAAAAAAATTTACATAATGGAGTGAATAGTATATTTAACAAAATAGTACCTATCATTAGAAAAAGTATGTTAGTTTCCATAGCAAGAATAGATTAATAAAAAAAGAGATTAAATAAATAGTAAAAAAATACGTTTAACTCATATGTTTCGTGGGATATTAAGAAAGTTATATAATAAAAAATTATTTTTATTTATAATTAATATATTTAAAAAGCTGAAGATAATGTAAGAATTATTTATAAAAAAAATTAAAGCTATTAAATAATATTTTTAAAAAGTTTTAATAAATTTAAATAATCATGTTAAGTGTAGATAAATTAGAAAAGATAAATTACTTTAAAATTGATTTTAAATTTAGATGAGATAATATACATGAGAAATGAATTTCATTAGAATTTAAATTAGTTTTTAACTAAAATTTAAACTTTAAAATAATTTAATAATTTTAAAATATATATTTTTATAAATAATTTAAAATTAATAAATATTTTAAGTGATATCATAATGAAAAATTTTAAAAATTATTTTATTTGTCAAAAAAAAGTTGTCCCCGTAAATATCTATGTCATAAATGCTCCTTGATAATTATTTATGCTGTAATATAATATACATATATATGATTAAATTATATTTAAAAACTTTCAATTTAAAATAAATTAAATAACATTATTTAGTAAAAAATTTAAATATCAAAATATTAAGTTAAAAATTTAATAAATTATAAAATGAATGACTTATTTTATATATTTTTAAATTTATATTTAAATTTTTATATTTCAATTAAAATTTTAATTAATTTAATTAATTCGATTTTTGATATGAATTATTAAAAATCAAAATCTTTTACATTCACCTTTTATAATTAAAAAATAAATTTGATGATTATTTAATTAATTAAATTAAATCGATTTAATAAATTAATTAATTAAAACAAAAATATAAACATTTTATTGTGAGAGTAAAAAACAATATAATGCTATAAAATAAGGCCAAGTACGATGCACAAATGTACACGTAAATTAAGAGGTGTTTTTTTTTTTGGTTGGGGAAGTATCAGAAGTCGTAATAAAATAATGCAACGTGATTGGTGTGAGATATAAGATGCACGTGACTGGGCCACTATTGGATTCTTCTGATGCTATGATGAGGTGGATTAGCACCTAAAAGTCTACTGGACATTAAAATGACCAGGTAAGGAAAGGAGGTAGTTTGGGGACTTTTAAGTATTTTAGCCTTATAATAAAATTAGTAAAAAATAATCATTAGATTTATATAATTAAATACATTTATTAATTAAATTTTAAAGTAAAAAAGATAAAAATCTATTTATTAGATATGAGATTATAAAATAAAATTTATAAAATTTTATACAAAATTTAAATAATTTTCACTTTAGGTAAAAGTTTTTTATTTTCTTCTTTATTACATGTTTATGAAATTACTCAAAAATAAAAAATAATAATTAAAAATATTCTATTTTTTTTTAAAAAATTAATGTAATTTTATCTTCTAAAATAACTAAAAAGTATTATAAAATAAAAAAAATAAATCTAAAGAAAGTAAAAAGCATTAACATAAAATTCTTTCAAAGAAAAAAATTAACTTAAAAGAATTTATATTTTAAAATAAAATAAAAAACTATTAGCATAATAGATGAGAGAAATAATAAAATTTATATTAATTTATGTAAAATGAGATAAAAGTATTGTAATATGCTAAAGACGAATTATGAAAAATTTTAAACATAATTAAATATAAAACAAAGCATTAGAAGAATTATTTAACATAAATAATTAAGTTAATAACATGAATTTAAATTAATAATTTTTCTTATAAAAATATAAGAAAAATAGTTTAAAATACTTTCAAAGATAAAAAATAACACAAAAGAAATGATACTTTAGAATAAAAAATAATCAAAAACTTATTAGCGTAAGTAGGTAAAATGAATTGTAAAAATTGTATCATTTATCATAAAATATGTTAGAAGTATCGTATCACTTAAGAAAGAGTTATAATAATTTTAAACGTAATAAATATAAGAACAATCTTAAAAAAATATTATTAAAATATAAATAATTAAGTTAGCAAAGTAAAATTTTAATTATTTATTATTCCTCTAAATATATAAAATTATCTAATAGATAAAAAAATAAATAACGTAAATAGGTCAAAGGAAACATAACATTCGTATTATTTTGTGTAAAATAAGTAAAAAGTGTCATAATATACTAAAAAATAATTATGACAATTTTAAACATATTAAAAAGTAAAAAAAATGTAAAAATATATTATTGTAACGTAAATAATTATGATGACAATGTAAAGTTTGATTAATTATTGTTTTGTATATATGTATATATATGTGTATATATGTGTGTATATATATATATATATATATATAAAGAAAATAGTTATAAATTAAAAAATAAATTAGTAACAGAAATGAGTGGGAAAAATGTAAAGTTGGTTTCATTTGGCGTAAAATGGATAAAAAGTGTCGCAACACACTAGAAAGAGATAATAATTCTAAATATAATAGAAAGTAAGAATAATCATAAGAAGATGTTATTGTAACGTAAATAATTATATTGGTAACATAAAATTTTAACTAATTATTATTTTTTAAATATATAAACAAAATAGTTAAAAATTAAAAAACAAATAGGTACCGTAAAAAAAAGAGAAAAAAACTAAGATGAGTATCATTTGATATGAAACAAATAAAAAGTGTTGTAACATACTAAGAAAAAATTATTACAATTCTAAACATAATTAAATATAAAAATGATCATAAAAAGAAATTATTATAACATAAAAATTAAGTTATCAATTTAAAATTTTGATTATTTATTTTTAAACATATAAGAAAAATAGATAATACTTAAAAACATATTAGTAACACAAATAAGTTAGATGAAGCGTAAAAAGGTGAGAATTATCATAAAATTGGTATCATTTGACATAAAATATGTTAGAAATATCATAACATCTTAAGAGAGAGTTGTAATAATTTTAAACGTAATGAAAGTAAGCATAATCGTAAAAAGATATTATTGTAATATAAATAATTAAGTTGACAATGTAAAAGAATTATTACCTTAAACCCAAATAATAATTTTAAACCAATAAGTAAGTGTTAACATAAAAAGATAAAAATAATCATAAAATTGGTGTCATTTAACGTGAAATGAGTTAGAAGTGTCGTAATACCTTAACAAAGACTTATAATAGTTATAAACGTAATAAAAAGTAACAACAAGCATAAAAAGATATTATTGTAACAAAAATAATTAAGTTATTAATATAAAAAAACTATTATTACAAATAAAAAAAATTTAAACAAAAAAATAAAAGTTAATGTAAAAAAAATGAGAATAATCATAAAATTAGTATTATTTGACGTGAAATAGTTACAAATATCATTACACCTTAATAAAATATTATAATAATTCTAAACGTAATGAAAAGTAATAATATGTGTAAAAAAATATTATTAAAACATAAATAATAAAATTGGTAATGAAAAAAAAATTAGTGTTATAAATAAAAAATAAATGTTAACGTAAAAAAATAAAAATAGTCATAAAATTGATATATTCTGGCGTAAAATGTACTAGAAATGTCATAATATCTTAAGAAAAAGTTATAATAATTTTAAACGTATTAAAAGATAAGAACAAGTGTAAAAGATATTATTATAATGTAATAATTAAGTTGACAACATAAAAACTATATTATTATAAATAAAAAATGATTTTAAACAAAAAAAAGTTTAACATAAAAAAGTGAAAGTAATTGTAAAATTAGAATAATTTAACGTAAAATGTGTTAAAATTGTTGTAACGTAAAAAGATAAAAATAATTATAAAATTAGTATTACTTGACATAAATTAGATTAAAATTATTGCAACATCTTAACAAAGAGTTGTGATAAATTTAAATATAATAAAAAGCAAGAACAAGTGTAAAAAAATATTATTATAACATAAATAATATTTTTAACAACATAAAAGAATTATTATTACAAATAATTAATAATTCTAAACCAAAAAATAAATGTTAGTATAAAAAAAGTGAGAGTAATCATAAAATTAATATTATTTGGCATAAAATGGTAATAAGTGTCCTAACACCTTTAAGAAAAAAATTTTAATATTTCTAAATGGAACGAAAGGTAGCAACAAATGTAAAAAAATATTATTATAACATGAATAATTAAGTTGGTAATATAAAAAAATTATTATTACAAACAAAAAACATAATTTTAAATAAAAAGTTAAGAGTTAACGTAAAATGGTGAGAATAATCGTAAAATTAGTATTTTTTAACGTAAAATAGTTAAAAGAATCGTAACACCTTTAAGTAAAAAGTTGTAATATTTCTAAACGTAATGAAAATGTAACAATAAACTTAAAAAAAATATTATTATAACATGAATAATTAAATTGGTAATATAAAAAAATTATTATTACAAACAAAAAAAAATTAAATAAAAAATTAAGAGTTAATGTAAAATGGTGAAAATAATTGTAAAATTATTATTATTTAACGTAAAATAGTTAAAAGTATCGTTACACCTTAAGAAAAAAATTGTAATAATTTTAAACATAATGAAAAGTAACAACAATTGTAAAAAGATATTATTGAAACCTAATAAATTAGTAATGTAAAAAAGAAATAGTATTAAAAATAAAAAATTTAATTAAAAAATAAGTGTTGATATAAAAATGTGAGAATAATCATAAAATTTATATCATTTGACGTAAAATATATTAGAAGTGTCTTAATATCTTAAGAAAAACTTTTGATAATTCTAAATATAATAAAAAGTAAGAACAAACATAAAAGATTTTATTGTAGCATAAATGTAAGTTGTTAATATAAAAAATTATTATTATAAATAAAAAATAATTCTAAAAAAAATACGTGTTAACGAAAAAATGTGAGAATAATTGAAAAATTAGAATAATTTGGTGTAAAATATGTTACAATGTCATAATGTAAAATGATAAAAATAGTTGTAAAATTAGTGTCATTTGATGTAAATAGGATTAGAAGTGTTGTAACACCTTAGCAAAATATTATGATAATTCCAAACGTAATAAAAAGTGAGAACAAGTATAAAAAATATTATTATAACATAAATAATATTTTTGGAAATATAGATGAATTATTATTACAAATAAATAATAATTTTAAACAAAAAAATAAGTGTTAATGTAAAAAAAGTTAGAGTAATCATAAAATTGATATCATTTGACGTAAAATAGTTAGAAGTATTATAACAACTTTAAGAAAAAGTTATGATAATCCTAAATATAATAACAAGTGTAAAAAGATATTATTATAACGTAAATAATTATGTTGGTAATATAAACAAAATTATTATTGCAAATAAAAATAATTTAAACAAAAAATAAGAGTTAATATAAAATGATGAGAATAATCGTAAAATTAGTATTATTTTATGTAAAATGGTTAAAAGTATCGTTACACTTTAACAAAAAAATTATAATAATTTTAAATGTAATGAAAAATAACAGCAAATGTAAAAAAATTATTGAAACGTAATAAATTTGTAATGTAAATAAAAATAATTCTAAATAAAAAAAGGTGTTAAAGTAAAAATATTAGAATAATTATAAAATTGATATAATTTAGTGTAAAATGTTTGAAGTGTCGTAATACTTAAGAAAAATTTATAATTATTTTGAATATAATAAAATATAAAAACAAGTGTAATAGATTTTATTATAAAGGTAAATAATTAAATTGGCAACATAAAAATTATTGTTATAAATAAAAAATAATTCTAAACCTAAAAATAAATGTAAACATAAAAAGATGAGAATTAACATTAAATTAGTATAATTTAACGTAAAATGTGTTAAAAATATCGTAACATAAAAATGTAAGAATAATCATAAAATATGTATCATTTGGTGTAAAATAGACTAAAACTATCGTAACACTCTAAAAAAAAGTTGTGATAATTCTAAATGTAATGAAATATAAAAATTAATGTACAAAAATTATTTTAATGTAAATAATTAAGTTAACAATATAAAAAATTATTATTATAAATAAAAAATAATTCAACCAAAAAATAAGTGTCTGCGTAAAATTGTGAGAATAATCTTAAAATTTATATCATTTGGCATAAAATATATTTAAAGTATTGTAACACCTTAAAAAAAAGTTGTGATAATTCTAAACATAATAAAAGATAAGAACAAGTGAAAAAAATAAATTATTATAACGTAAATAATTAAATTGATAATGTAAAAATTTATCATTATAAACAAAAAGTAATTCCAAACTAAAAAGTAATTGTTAATGTAGAAAAGTAAAAAAAAAAAGTGAAAATAATCGTAAAATTAATATAATTTGATGTCATAATACCTTAAGAAAGAGTTATGATAATTCTAAACGAAATAAAAAATAAGAACAAGCGTAATAAAAAATTAAAGTAAATAATTAACTTGATAATGTAAAAGAATTGATATTTTTAAATTAAAATATTCTAAATAAAAAAATTGTTAATTTAAAAAGATGAAATAATTGTAAAATATAATTAGATTTAAAATGAGTTTGAAATGTCTTATTCTTGAAAAAAATGTTAATAATTCTAAATGTAATGATAAAAAAAGTATAAAAATATATTGTTAAACGTAATTAATTAAGTTAATTTTGTAAAATAAATTGATTTTATAAAATTAAGAAATATATCATTTTTATTTGTTAAATTAATAAATTAAATAAAATTATGTATACTTCTTTTATTATTTGCCTGTTAATCTGTTTTTTTTTTTTTAAGTTATATTATTTTTATAATTTATCATGATATATCATAAGATTTGATGGTATCGCATGACCTTTGGCTAAGATTGATATATTACGACCTTATTGTAGACAAACCTAGTAATTTTGTGGAATTTAAAACCATACAAGGAATTTCCTAGAGAATGGAAAGTTAAGGAATTGTCCACGTTATCTCTTTATTTTTTTCTTTTTTTATTTAATTTGTTTTGTACTATTTTTTAATTAGATCATTTCTTTTTTTTTTTTCATTGTTTAAGTTTTTTCATTTTTATTTAATTTTTTATATTTTTATTAGATAAATTATGCAAGAAAAAATTAATCAAGATATGATTGACAAAACAACCCTTTTTTAGTGGATTTCAATTCCCTCTAATTTAATAGGTGCATTTTTTTAATTCATGATTGGATCAATTTTTTTTTAAATAGGATTAGATCAGAGGCAGATTTAAGGTGTTCCACCTTTCTTGATTTATATAAAAATTTATATTTTATTATTTATTTGATTTTATGTTTATATATGTATGTATTATATTAATTAAGTTATAATTTAATACCTTAATTTAATAAATATATGTGGCATCTTGTCTGATTTCTTTTTATTTTTGTTTTTTTTATTTTTTTACTTTTTTGATCAGATAAATTTTGTAAGCAAGCAAATTAATGAAGGTAAGGATGACAAAATACCCTATATTTGATAAGGATTGATTTTTCCTGATTCAACAAATGCGATTTTTTTTTAAAATTCAAGATCATATCAAGTTTTGTTTTTTTATTTTAAAGATCGGATCAGGTTGGAGATGGATTTAAAATTTTTTTCCCACTTTGAGTATATATAAAATATATTTTATTATTTATTTAATTTGATATTTATATATTATATTTAAAAAATAATTATTAATACCTAAATTTAATAAAAATAATATAATTTATTTATATATATTATATTAATAAAATTCATATAATAAAATTTGCAGATTTTGGTGAGCATTGGTGATATCTAAGTGACTACATACAAAACAATTTATATCTATTGGGTTTTTATACACCAATATTCAATAAATGCATTTTTTAATAGTTCAAGATCAAATCGAGATTTTTTTTTTAAAATCAGGTCAAATCATAAATAAATTTAGAATGTTCCATCATGTTCGAGTATATATAAAATATATATACTTTATCTATACTAAATATTTAAAAGTTTTTAAACTTCTAAAAGTATTCATGTGGTACAATTGTGCTATTTAACTAATTTTTGTCTTTTTTTTTTCTACTCATGTCTTTTTTTCTTTTTTTTTTTTTAATTCTATAATGCTAAATCGATACCAAGTAATGAACAACCTACTTTTCATTTCCTCACACATTATTAATGAAAAGTCATGCTATTCTGGACTTTATAATGCTTCACAAATCTTTCAAAAATGAATGGATACAATCTTTGAAAAGTATAAGGATTTTTGTGTAGTTTATATAAATGATATACTTATTTTTTTCAGATACATTACATAACCATATGAAACACCTAAATTTCATAGCTCAAGAATTTATAAAAGATAAAGCTTGAAAAAATAAATATAGAATTCTTAGGATTAACTTTATCCTCAAATGGCCTTATTTTATAGGATCATATAATAGTAAAAATCAAAGAATTGCCAAAATAATTGGAAGATAAAAAAAAGTTTCAAAGTTTTTTAGATCTTTTAAATTATGGTAGACAATTTATTAAAAACTTGTTTAAGAAAAAAAAAAAGTCTTACAAGATAAATTGAAAAAAGATACATATTTTTTTGGACAAAAAATGACTATGAAATTGTTAAACAAATAAAATCAGATCTTCAATTTATACTTAAAGTATATCTACTTATACCGAAAAAATTATTTATTCTTGAAGCAAATGCCTCAGATAAACATTGAGATGTGAACTTAAATCCAAAGTACACAATCAAGAGCTAATTTGTGGTTATAATTTAGGAAAATTTAAACCAAATAAATTAAAATATATAATATTTGAAAATGAGCTACTAGTCATAAAAATGCGGTAACTAGATTTCACATTTATTTTGCACTTAAAAAATTTGTTTTTGGAACTGATAACCAAGCTGTAAAAGATTTCTTAAAAAACAAGAAATTAGAAACTAATCCTAGGAGAATTATATGTTATAATTTTTATATCAATACAATTTTTCTATTGAATATATTAAAAGAACGAACAATGTTCTCGCAGATTTTTTTAAGCAAGCTACATAGATACAAGTAAAAAGCTTCTCCAACAAAATGGAGAGGACCATAATAACTAATAAACTTGGTAATCTTAACTAAGGGTTATAATTTCAGTCTTCATTGTCATCTTTAGTACCATATCCTAACCTAGGATATTTTTTCTACCCTCAACCATATATGAAAATGCCATAGATTCATATACAATATTGAAGCCCTATTAGTTTTCTTAGGATCCAAACAAATGGACTTCTATGTCATATTCTAAGATTATCTAATGAATGAAAAATTTGTTGAAACCATAATAAAATCTTCTAGAAGTTAAAAACTTTTATAACCCAGGATTACACCTGAGTTATATAATCTCATAAATAAAGTTTGAAAATTCTAGCTTCAAGGTAGTAAATCAATTTTTAGAAAAAGTATGACAAAGCTAGCGAAATGATTAACCAAATAGGTTAATAGATTCTAAAGTTTTCAAAATCTTGTTTTAAATAGTTTAACTTTAAGAGACTAAGATGAACAATAAAATTTTGAACTTGATAAAAAAGAATACTCCCTTAAAGAGATAAACTATCTCCTAGATATTTGTGATTTTTTAAAGAGAAACAAGCAATTTCCTCTTCTATTTTAAAAATTAGAAAAAAAATTTTTATATGAAAATGTTAACAAAGTCTTATCAAGTGAATTTTTTAATAGACTTAATAATCAATTAGAGATGAAATAGACCAGTTACTTGATGAAAAACTTCATAAATATTTTTCTTTTATTTATTTAGAAAATAATGGAATTTCAGAAACATTCCCTAAAATTAAATTTAGACTTAGATCATGACCTTTATGATATAATCAGTATCAAATTAGGTTTTGTAGGTATAATTATTTTTCAAATTTTATTCTTTCATTTGATAAGGCATTTTTCTACCTTTTCAAATTAAAAATTTTTTATTTTGTAAAAAATAATGAATAATTTTTTTATGTATATATTAATTAACAAGTTTAACAGAACCTTTTCATAAGGAAAGATTTTTTCAACCATACCAAATTTGGAAAGTAAAAAAATACTTTATGGACCAGATCTATTAATAGCAAATGAATATAAAGAAAATTTAAAATTTTCTCTTGAACAATTTAATAAAGCAAGTTTGTATAGTTTCTATGTTGGAATTAGCATGATTGAGAAAGCCAAAGAATTATTTAATGAAATCCCATAGGTTTCAGATTTTTATCCAAGAATCTCTAATATCACTGCAATAACATATGGTAGAAGGATTTTTGAAAAAAAAAATTATGATGGAAACAATTGGGAACCCTTCAAGCCTCATGCAGTTAAACTTTTATAAAAACTATCTAGATTGGAATACCTGGATTATTTACTTTCTTTACTACTTCAGTGTCAAGAAAAATAGGAATAATGGAATAAATCAAGGACAACCTCCCCAAATTCTTTTAACCCAGAAGATGAAGAGGCTATAAATTTGAATAATATTCAAGAAAGGTAGACGACAAAACATCAAAGTCTAACAAAATGAGATTCTTTTTAGCTGTCAAAATCATGGCAGCCAAAAGATTCCTATCAAGAAAAGCAATGGATGAGGCTTTTTATCAAGAAGATAAGATTCTGACTTAACCAGGGTTACATCGATTGCTTGTAAACTAAACTAAAATATTAACTTTGTGTATATAAAAGAGTGCTTTTTTTGTGAAAGGGCATCGACTTCCATAAGCAATTTCTCTATTCTTTTCTTTGTATTCTTTTTTTTTTTTCAACTAGAATATATATCAAATTCATTAATTTGTAAAGGTTCATTAATTTGTATATCAATTCATTTATATCATGTTTGGTATAGATCATAAGTTTGACTCTAATTATTTTATTAGAATCTAAAATCTGTAAACTACAAAATCTAGGGCTTCCAAACCATAATTTTAATGGTTTTTCACTAAAATTTTTCTATAGTATTTTAAATAACCAATGCGTTTCATTGACTAATTTAACTTCTACCTGTTTGGCTTCAAGGTGAAAGCTAGAATCACATATATGCTTAAGAGTTTTTAGTAAAGGAATTTCTACAAAATTTTTATCTATAGTCAGTACTATATTATTAGGATTTAAATAAAAAGGTAAATAGCTATATATAAAGTTATTTCCTAACAACATATCTTTATGCATAAAAAGAAAACATAAAATTTTTGGAATTATAAATCTTTTATTCATATTTCTTATTATGGTTTCTTTACCATATATTCTTATTACCACTATAGAATGCTTCATTGACTCCCATTTTTCTAATGGTAAAGCATTACTTCTACAATTGCATATAGCGACTCCTATATCTATTAAAACATTTAAAGAGTATGGCTTATACTTTTGAAATTTAAATTTTGCTTGAATGTAATTATAATACCTTTTTGGCTAATTATTGAAAAATGTAATAACTTCATCATCTTGAATTTTATATTAAGTTATAATGGATAAACTTCTTATATCTTCTCTTCTAGTGCTTCTAGAGGAAATAAAATTTAATAGTGAGTATATAGAATTGCAAATAAAGTTTTCTTAATTGTTTTTGAAGCTATCACCTGGAAAAATAAGTATATTAAAATTTTTTATTCCTATTTGAGATTGAGAATGAAAGAAAGATCTAGTGAACTAAATGATTGTTCACTAATTATATTTTCAGTATCTTCATTTGTTCTATTTGAGAAAGAAGGTATTGAAGAGGATGGAGGTAGAATTAGATTTTTGCTGAAAGTACTGTTACTGAGGTTTTTAAAATACAGGTTAACTTTTGATACGAAAAATTCTATTAGTTTTATTTTTCTATTAGAAAGTGCAAGTTCTGTGATTCCTTCTAATAGCCAACCAATTGGGACTGACAAATCCTTAATATTCATTAATCATAGTTTGATTTTTGATTAAAAGATCGAGGTTAAAAAATTTCTATAATTTTAGAATCTATTTCTTTAATAGACATATAACTTTAATTAGTAAGTTCATTTATGGTTGTCCAATTAATAGATGGATCATAAGCCAAATTATGAAGTCCTTACTATCATTATTCAAAGTCTAAGACAATCTTCTATTAGTGGATCATTAATAGAAATAAAATAATTGGGCTTTACTTTAAATCAAACTACTTCTGTTACTAAATTTGATTGAATTCCTCATATTAAGGATTTAATAAGATCTTCAAACCTTTTATCTATTAAAACTATTATGATTGGTGTATCATTACTAGTTCTAAATAGAGCATTAATAGTTATCATTATAATTCCTAAATGAATATATCTTACTTCATGATATTTTTGTTTAATTCTCTTAAATTTTTTCTTTAGTAAACAATGAAATATCTATTGAGCCTTGATTAGAATTATTAGCTATAATATTACCACTAAAATTTTCTATATGCCTCTAAACCCAAGGTTTGAATTTAAAAAAAATCGAAAGCTTATAAATTTCATCTTTTTTTAGTAATTATAGTTTTTCTCATTGATAATTTGAAATATTAAGTTCATTTCCTAAAACATAACTTAATTTTGTTTTTGCTATTCTTCAGTAGATACCTCAATAGTTTCAGAAATATTACTAAAATTCATCATAAAGATATACTCATCATCTTCTGAATCTGCATCAACTTCAGAGATTAATTCATAAATAATTTTTTCTTCAGAAACTTCTTCTCCAAAACAAATTTCTAAATCTAATTTTTCGAGAGTTTTAATAACTTTTTAAGCACTTTTCCCTTTGTTAGGACATTAAGGTGCAATATAACCTTTATCACAAATAAAACATTTACATTTAGATTTTCTTTTAGAATTTTTTCTTCTAACAGACTTTTTTTTTTGTCAAACTAATGCCTTTTAGGCTTTCATTTGACTAATGTATATCTTCTTTTCCTTTTGTGTTTCTTAGAATAGGTTTTAGATTGAGATTTATAACCAAATTCCTATTCATTATCTAATACTTTTGTATATTGTCCATAATTTAATCTACTTGTAACTTGCTTAGTAGCTTTTGTTTTTAGGCAATGTTCCATGACCTATTTAGAAGCAAAATAAACTTTATTTCCTAAAAAGTCTAAATAATCTCTATTTTTTGTTGTAGGGTTATAAAGTTCTAGTTATCTTGGGTACTGTTGATTACACAGTTCATCCTAAGGTGATGGTAATTTATGGATATATTGTTTTCTTCCAAAATTTTGAATTTGTATCATCCAATTTTTGGTATTCATGAATATATTTTTTAGAAAATTTTTCTAATTGTCTTATATCATATAGTTTTATCTTTATTAATATATAATTAGCTTCACTATTTTGATCAACTGGTTTATTTTTCCACAAAATTCATTTTTTAGCAAACTTGTAAGAATTTTTAACAAGTTTAGTATAGTAGTAATTTGATTTATAAAAGTTCTTTTTTAAGCCTTTCCAATGTCTGAATTTTCCCAATTTTTTAAGAATTGCAAAGCAAATCCTTGGATAATTTAAAAAATTTTCTTTAAACCAATAATCTTTATAGTTATTTACTACAATAATCATAGATTGTGTCTATTCTTCTATGATTTTTCCATAATCATTAATAGAGACTTTTGAAAGGTCTAGATAAGTACCACCTTGAACTACATTTCTTTTGTTTAAAGATTCTATAAAACAAGATTAAGGTATATGTTCTGTAATAGTTCCAGAAGATGTTCCAGATTGTTTTATTTCCTCTTTATAAATATCATATTCAATTCTATTTTCAAACCTACTTTGATCAGTTGTTTCTTGATTACAAATTTCTCCTACTTTTTCTTTTCCTTTATCAACCTTTTGTTGATTAAGATCCATAAATTTAGGTTCAGTATCGATGTCTTCATCTACATTTTCAGAAGATAAATGTTTTACACTACTAGTTTATTCTTTTACTATTGGGTTAGTAGTTAAAATTTTATCTTTGTCACTATCTTCTTCGTCTGAACTACTCTCATTTGTAGTATCATAATTAAGTATATAATGATTATTAAATATTTTAAAAAGCTTTATATGTGTTTCCATAATTCTTCTATTATATTTAAATACTCAATCATTTTTTAAGGAATGGTTGCTTTTTTTATTTTATACTCAAGATGTTCTCTAAGACTTTAATAAGATTTAAAATCCAATTGTTCGACTTTTAAAAACTTTGGTGGTTGGAAAGATGATGGTTTATCATTGTTAAGTGTAAGGATAACATTATCATAATATAATGATCCAAAGTCATTTGTTTGACATTTATTGGCATCCAAAGATTCTAATTTTTTATTAATAGTTACTCATAACTATTTACATTCTTGGTTTAAATCTAACTAGTAACTTGTCCTAAACTATCTAATTTTACTTCTAATATGTCTACTTGGTTAACTATTTTTTTTTAAAGAAAGAGCTTTTAATCGAGGTTCAACATGTAAATTATAATTATGAGATTTTTCTGGACAAACATAATTTTTATTTCTTGTTTCATATTCCTAATACCTAAAACTGTCTGATTACCTTGTAAATGTCTCATAAAGCTAGCATAATAAGCTATTTCATCGCCTAAATGCCAACAATCCATTTTTTTTCTCCACAACTACCAGCCTACCATCTTTATCATCTATACTTTTTCATTTATTCTCATTTTGTTTCTCAATCTTTTATCAAGAATTTCTTAATATCTTTCATATTTTCTCAACCTTTTTATTGGGAGCATTTGGTGGTCAAAAGGATATAATGATATTTTTTCTCATTAGGAGACTTCAGCAGATAGCCAAGGGTAATTTTGACATTTGTACTGACCTAACATGATAGGTCAACTTGACACACTCAGTGCTATGTCCGTTCAACCATGTTGATATTGTCCCTCAATGATCCCCTATCGCTTATTTATAAATACAAGCATCTATGCATTATTAAGGTAAGTTCAATCTACCCCTAATTTCTCATACTACTCTCATTTTGACCTCACTCATTCTGACTTAGAGTCAGAGTTTAACGTCAGAGTGCAAATGTAGAAAACACTCCCTGTTTTTGCCTTTAACTGTTTTTCTCTTCTATCTTTTTATAAACGCCTTTAAATCGAAGCTCGACATAAACATTTGGTGCACCAAGTAAAGGGCCCTTTCCCATTCATTAGTCAAATACGAAATAATGCCATATAAGAAGAAAACTTTAGAGGAAAGAAAGACAGCTATACAGGCTGGGATGAAAATACATAATAGCTAACACTTAAACTGACTTGGCCCACCACAAATTGACCCAATCATGGAACAATTCCAAACTTTGATTGAGCAGATACAGTCTTTTAAATAGATATTACAAACCATAACCCCACTACAAGCTTCAAAGTGCTTGACCTAATCACTTCTAATCAAGGAGCTACAATAAAATAGCCAAGTTACAAAGAAATAGAAGCTCCATCTGCCTTTAGAGAATAAGAGCACAATACCCTAATTTGCCATTACTTCAGTCATAACTCGACACACATTATGACCTAAAAATCAAAATAGACAAATCTTAAACCCAACCAAACAAGGACCTAGAAGCTTGGATGTAGGTCATGGAGAAAAAGCTAAAAATAAAGGTAGTGGCATTTGAGGACGAGTTTATATTTCTAGAAACCTCACATTTTACTAAAGAGATCAATAGAGCCATGGCTTCTAAGGGGTTCAAAATGTTGACCTTAGAAACCTATACAGTACTTTTGACCCCTTCGATTATTTGAAACTTTATAAGACTAATATGATGATGCAAGGTGTAAATGAAACTTTAATGTGTAGGGGCTTTACTACCACCCTAAAGGGTGCAGCTTAATCCTATTACAGTACTTAAAACTGAAGTAGATCACAACATTTAAAGAACTCAGTCACTCTTTTTTGTCTTAATTTGTAAGTAGTTGAATGATGAAAAAGATAATTTTGAGTTAATGTTGATCTATCAGGGTTGTAATAAATCTTTAAAAAACTACGTCGCACGTTTTAATGTGAAAGTTTTGTAGGTAAAAGGTTTGGAACAAACGGCTGCTGTAGCCTATCTAATAAGTGGACTCAATGATAAAAAGTATCACTTGAAGTTGACTTTGTCATTAAAGCCACTTAAAATTTTTATCGATGTCCTGCTTATAGCTGAAAAGTATATAAATATCAAAACTATAATGAGAAATAACTAAGATGAGAGACATCTTCGATGATCAAGGTGAGAAGGGCTCATCCCCCTTTTCGATCGAAAAAAAGTAAGAATTTCTATGATTTTCCCTCAAGAGAGAGACAATATAGAGCTAGAAGCCTTAATAGAGAAAAAAACTACATTGTACTGAATACCTCTCGAAAAAAGATTTTAATGTAAATTGAGAAAAATCTTTCGCTCAAATAGCTAAAGCTATTGAGACAGAACATAATGAGAGATTTAACTAAAAGATGTGCTTTTAAGGACATAGGCCATAATACTGAAGATAGTATTGACTTAAAAAATGAGATCGAAGCTCTAATTAGGAGAGGTTAGCTGAAAAAATTTGTATAACAGTAAAGACAAGGCCAAGCTAGAATAGATTATAGACAAAATCAAATAGAGCTCACTCGAGACAGAGAATGTAGGTCAAAAGAAAACAAAAAGAGAAAAGTCCAAAAAGATAAGTCGAAACGAGAAAAAGATTGAATTGATAACAACAGGTTAATCGCTAAAGTAATTAATATGATTACTAGAGGTAGCTTAACCTTAGTAAAAAAAAAAGTTTAATCTAGGCAGATTATGATCGTAGGCATCTCGACAAAGAAAAAAAGACTAGAAAAATGAATTGATCTTGTTCAACCTGAAAGATTTGGAAGAAATCTAGCACTTACATGATGATATTATAGTAATCACAACTGTAGTATATAATTATATAATCAAGAGAATCTTGTTTGATAATGGGAGCTAGACCAACATCATGTACTATTGCACGATGAAAAAAAATGAGAATCAGTGAAGATCAACTGCAATCGATCACTATAACACTAGTGGGATTTGAGAATAAACAGGTACCAGTAAAAGAAACCATCTAGCTACAGATCTTTCTAGGGACAAAATTATGGACTGTCACCTCAATCATAGAATTTATGGTTATGGATTATGGTTATGGATGTCTTATCTGTTTACAATATGATATTAGGCCAACCTAACCAATCTATTATACAACTCATAAGCTAAGCTCCCTATCTGAAAGTGAAATTTTCAACACCCAAAAGGGTCAGAGAGATTAAGAGAGACTAGTCTATGACACGATGGTGTTATGCCATAATAATGAAATGAATCACTAAGAAGCAGACTAGTAGTTTAACCGAGATCAAAAGCATTGAACAAAGGGCAAACAACAAAAAATGAAAAGAATGAGAAAACCATGAGCAAGAACATACAACATAAGATTAACTTGATGGAAGCACACTTTTAAACCACTCCAAGCTCTTAAGCTCAAGCGAAAAAACAACTTTTGTTCTATTTTTTGAATTTTTGAAGTAACTCTAAATATGACTAAGTTCTCAAGCCAGTGTAAATAATTATATTTCATTTGGATTGAGTTAATATGCTGGCCAAAATATAGCTTGAAATGGAAAATAATACCAATTCAACCATATATTTCAATAAGTTAACAATAACATACTAATCATCGTGTCGGGATCTATCTTAGTAGGAACTGGTTTTGATCTAATTGAATAAAAAGAGATAATTGATCAAAGATCAAACTCAAATAAAAACTGACATGAATCGATAGAGGATCTTATAGCTATACTATTTTATGAGGATTTGAGAATGAATAGGTACCAGTAAAAAGAACCATCAAGTTATCGATCTTTTTGGGGATAGAACGGAGGACTGTCACCTCGATCATAGAATTTACGATTGTAGACATCCCATCTATCTACAATATGATATGAGGCTGACCTAGCCAATCTATTATACGGCTCATAGGCTTAGCTCTCTATCTAAAAGTGAAATTTCTAACACCTAAAAGGGTTGGAAAAATTAAAGGAAACCAGTTTACGGTATGACAGTGTTATATCACAATAATGAAAAGGAAAACTAGAAAGCAGACTAGTAGTTCGATCGAGATCGAGAGTGTTGAACAAAGGGCAAAGAGCGAAAATTGAGAAAAAGCAAAAAACCATAAACAAGAACATACAATGTAAGATTGACTGATATAAAATGACTCTTAAGTCGTTTCGAGCTTTTAACCTCAAGCAAAAATACATATTTTGTTTCATTTTTAAAATTTTTAAAGTAACTTTAAAGATGATTGAGTTTTCAAGCCAGTGTAAACAATTATAGGTCATTTGGACCAAACTAATTGCCAACCAAAATATAGCTTGAAATGGAAAATACATACCAATTCAACCATATATTTTAACAAGTTACCAATAAAAAACTAATCATCACGTCAAGATCTGTCTTCGCAGGAAATTATCTCAACTTAATAGAACAAAAAGAGATAATTGATCAAACACCATCTCAGATGAAAATTGATTTGAACCAATAGAAGATTTTATAGTTATACCATTTTGGGATAATGTCTCTAAAAAACATATGTAGATTAGAACTAAATTTTAGCATAAAGATCAATTAATCTAGCTTTTAAGAAATAATGCTAACTTGTTCGCTTGGACACCATTCGACATGCTTGAAATTGATATCGAGATAATGGTCCATAGGTTGCACATTAATCCCAATGCTGCACACTAATCTTGATGTAAAATTAGTTTGACAAAAGAAGAAAACTTTTACCCTAGAAAGATAAAAGGCTATTGAGAATGAGGTTAGCAGATTATTACAAGCATACTTCATCAAAGAGGTTTATTACCCTAAATGGATAGCTAAAGGGTCATGATAAAAAAACATAGTAAAAAATAGAGGATGTGTTGACTTTATCGACCTAAACAAAGTATGTCTAAAAAATAGTTTTTTTCTTTTTAGCATAGATCGACTAGTGGATGATAGTGTCAAGCATGACCTTCTCATCTTTATGGATGCTTACTCTAGGTATAACCAAATCAAAATGGTAAAAGATGACGAGGAAAAAATAGCTTTTATTACCAAGAAAAGCCTTTACAATTATAAGGTAAATGCCTTTTGGATTGAAAAATGCAAGAACAACCTATTAAAGACTAGTTAATAAGGTTTTTAAACATCAGATCAGTCATAACATGAAAGTATATGTGGATGACATGATAGTCAAAACTAAAAGCTTGGTCGAGCACTTGGAAGACCTTAGAGAGACTTTTAACACCTTATATAAGGCCTAACCTAAGCAACTGTGCTTTTGAGGTCACGTTAGAAAAGTTTTTTAGTTACATGATTAATAAGAGGGAAATAAAGGCGAACCTAAGAAAGGTTCAGGCAATCTTAAACATGAAAGCACATATCTCGATAAAAAAGGTATAAAAGCTAATTAAAATAATAACCTCTCTAAGCAGATTCATGTCCAAGTTGGTAGGATGATATCTACCATTTTAAAAAAATTTTAAAACATTTTCGACTTCAGGTGGACCTTTTAACACCAGAAAGCTTTTGAGGAACTCAAAAAGTTCTTATCATCTCTATCTATTCTATCTAAACTAAGATTCAATGAAATTTTATACTTATACATGACTACCATGGATTAGGCCATTAGCTCAGTCTTAGTCCAAGAAGAAGAGAAAAAATAAAGATCGATTTATTTTATGAGTAAAGTGTTGATGAGGCCAAAAATTAATACAGCGGTATAAAAAAATTAGCTTATGCAATTGTCATTTCGGTCAGAAAGCTCAAGCCATATTTTTAAACTCATATGATCTATGTACTAATTGATCAATCACTAAAATAGGTTTTACAAAAACTAGAAATGTCAATAAGGTTAGTCAAGTAGGTAGTAAAGTTTAGTGAATTTGACCTAAACATATTACCTAGGTTACCTTAAAATCTCAAGTATTAGCGAATTTCGTTGTAGAGCTTACTTCAGCCCTCCTTGAATAATAACCCGAGAAAAATGAAGAAACTTCATATGAAGAAAGTTGGAAGCTTTTTATTGATAGATTAGTCATAAACCACAATGAAGGAGCCGACTTCATTTTGATTAGTCCAGAAGGCTACAACATCAATACCCCTTGAGTTTTAAGTTCAGGACATCCAACAATGAGGTAGAATATGAGACATTGCTAGCTGGTTTAAGATTGGCAGTCGAGTTAAATGTTTAATATATAATAATGTATAATAACTCCCAATTAGTGGTCAATTAGATAAACAAAGAGTTCAGAGTTTAGGAATAAGGAATTCAAAAATATATGGATAAAGCATTGGCTCTAGTGATAGATTTTAAAAAAGCTAAGGTAAAGAAGATATCGAAATTTGAAAACTCATTGGCAAATTCCTTATCTAAGTTAGCTTTAAGAATAACAATAGAAAGTTTGGATCAAGTCCTAGTAGGAAAATTGATACACAAAAGCATTGAAAAAGAGTTCGTAAGATAAATCATAAAAAAAACTTGGATGACCCTGATCAAGACATATCTGACCATGAGAATGTTACCTAAAGATAGGACTCGAGCTAAAACATTGATAAGGAAGGCTCCTTAGTACATGATGATCAGTGTGAAATTATATAAAAGATCTTTTAGCTTGCTTTATCTAAAATGTGTTGACGAAAAAGAAACAAACTACGTCCTATGAGAAATCCACAAAAAAAATATGTGAAAACCATTTTGGACTCCAGTCATTAGCCTACAAAATGTTTAGGTAAGGTTATAATTGGCCCACTATCAGAAATGATGCAACTGAATAGGTCAATAGATGCGATAAATGTCAAAAGTTCATCCATGTGCAATATTTTCCCTTGACTAGGCTCGCTCCTATCATTAGCCTGTGGCCCTTCATGTAATAAAGAATGGATGTCTTTAGAACATTCAACTTAACTACGATTAAAATGAAATTAGTTTTAGTAGTAGTAGACTACTTTATGAAATGGCTTAAAGCTAAAGACTTGGTCACAATGATAAAGGTCCAAGTTGAGAAATTTGTATAGAAGAACATAGTTTATAGATTCATTCTACCTCAATCCATAATAACAGATAATGACAAACCATTTGAAAACTCGAGATTCAAAAAATGGTGTTCTAACCTTCATATTGATCTGAGACTCATGTCGATCATCCACCTTCAATCCAATAGACAGGTCAAAGTAACAAATAAGACAATATTAAAAGCCCTAAAAAAGAGACTGGATGAAGCAAAAGAAAAGTAGGCCAACAAACTACCAAGGGTACTATGAGCCTTGAGGATGACCACTAAGGTACCAACAGACAAAACTCTATTCCACTTGACATTTGTAATGAAGATCGTGGTATCTACGAGATCAACCTTTTGAGCTTAAGAGTCAAATTAAGGTTAGAAAAAAAATTAAAAGGCTTTAAAGGTCGATTTAGATCTCATTAAAGAATAAAAAAATGTAGCCCTAACACGAATAACAGCATATCAATAGAAGGTATCCCAGCTATTACAACAAAAAGGTCTAAGGTAAGTAAATTAGGAAAGATGACCTAGTGATTAAGAAAGTTAAAGCTTCAAGAGTGGATGACTGAGGTGGCAAATTAGACCCAACTTGAGAAAAGCCATGTGTAGTCAAAGAGATCATCCATGATACGACCAACAAGTTATAGGATATGAATGGTAACATCATCTTAAAGATGAGGAATATAAATAACTTGTCTATTACCAATAGCTCAGACTAAACTGAGCTAGCACTTATAACCCAAAAATCAATGAAAATAAAACAAATTATGTTCATCCAATAATGCTTAGGTTTACTTTAAGCTCACACCCTAACTGATCTAACAAAATCTGACCTGAAACTTGGATGGATTCTCAAGTTAACTTAATTCAAATATTCTTGGGTAAGTAAGTAAATCTTCAGCTTATTTAATCGGGCTTAACCAAATCAATTTCAATCGAATCAAATACCGATTGATTTTTTCTAAATGACCTAAGGTAAATCCATATAACTTGTGTTACCATGATTAACTGAGTTTAAACTTGTTCGAATAAAGAAAAAATAACAATAAAAAAATTTTACAAAAAGTTAAAAAGAAAAAAAAACTATATGTCAGCAACATCATCAGCAGTAAGAGCAATAGCACCTTCATCAGCAAGAGCAGTAATAACAACCCAAGCCTAAGCTTTCCTAGCCTCATCCACCTCAGCCTCAGTCTTTAAAATGACATTGAGCTCAACATTCAGTGCCTTACCTTCGTTCTTTTTTTTTTTTTCTTTTTCAAGCTGATTTGAAAGAGGCTTTGATTTGATATTATTGATATCAATATCAGGGAGATCGAGATTGAGGTCAACAAATTTGAATTGCACTTTATCCTTGGTTAACTGAAATGCACTGAGCACATTGTCCCTGAAGAATTCCATTTAAAGCTGGAAGAATTCGTTGAAGGTCTTAAAGTCTTCAACAGCTTTCTTTTTTAATTTTTTTTTCTCTTTCTCCCCAACTTCTAACTCTGATGTTAGCTTTGCTATCTTAGCTTGAGTGTCATTAAGCTTCAACTTAATCTGTTTACTCATAAAATCAACCTAGGCTTTCTTAATCAGGACGACTTTCAACTTAGTTATCATTTCATCATTTTTTTTTTCTTCTCAGTTTTCTTTTTATGAGACGCATTGAAATTAGACCTAACATTGCCCAGAGTATCCGAGCTCTTTTTATGTTTTTCACTCAGGGCAGTCACGTATTTCTTAGCCATGGTAGGTGAGCCATGGTAAGGCAAACATGGTGGAAGGCTTGGTTAGTGTTATTAAGGGTATAAGGTGAGAGCATTTGTTAGATTGTATAAGATGAGCTTAGACTTAAGTAAAAATAAAAATAAATAATAGTGAAAAAACTAAGTTGAAGTTAAGTAATGCTTACCAAGAAAAGGGACTATGACCTTGCAAAACCTCCTCGCCACATCAAGGTTCTCCGTAGGGTTGTTAGTGAGAGTATACTCTAGCTTTATGTAAATCTTCTCTAAGTTGGGCCTTAACACCCTTGCTTCGAGATTTTTCAAGGTAGAGGAAGAGATTTTAACCTTCGATTTCTTAATATAGGGAGATACTATGAAGGAAAGCTCTTGATGAACTATAGACTTCATCTTTCAATCGATGGAGGAGTGCTGGGTTAAAGTGCTCGATGGTCTACCCACTGTAGGGTTGATGACCATATTCCCTCCATAAAACATGGCCCCAAGCTAAATCTTCTTACTTTAGGTCTTTTTGGGCTTTGAAGCATATTGGAATATGAAGAACTTGAAATTTTTATTGGCAAATATCTCTATAAAATTGAGTTAACAATTAAATAAAAACCAAGTTAAAATAAAATTTTATAAGGTTACGTCATACCTACCTCA
The DNA here is from genome assembly GCF_047325235.1 of Durio zibethinus. Taxonomy (NCBI): domain Eukaryota; kingdom Viridiplantae; phylum Streptophyta; class Magnoliopsida; order Malvales; family Malvaceae; genus Durio; species Durio zibethinus. Next base: position 23,157,543 of record NC_143172.1, read on the forward strand.
GTACTTTGTTTCATTTATTACTTCGGGAAAGGTTAGCTCATGGGCATTTATGATGCTATCCCTTTATGATTGTACTTCATTATTTTATCCTAATATGATAAATTTAGAATAAAGAGAGCTATTATCACATCTATAAAAGCACCGAGCTTATTTATTATTTCCCCCAAGCCTCGACTTTAGCCTTAGTCTCAACCTTGGTTTCATCATCTTCATTTTTTTTTTTTTGCTTTTAAAGGAAAAAAAAAGAGTAGCTTCCAATTTTTGATAGAGCTCGAGCAATCGACAAATAATTTTTATTGGGTCGAGCTATTATGTAATACCAACTCCTATCGTTATGATGCTTTTTAATGGAAACAAATTTCATAAATAGAAGAAGAGCGAGAAAAATATCTAAATATTGGCAAAGAATGATAAAACTTACTATATATCATATAGAGTTAGGAGTGAGCTGAGTGACAACTAAATTATAAGAATTAAAAATTGAAACAAATAAAAAAAAAAGTGAAAATCTCAGATTGAGCATGAATGAATCCTAGTATACATGAGTCGATGTGGCTCTAGTATATCAATGACTCGATCTGAGGAGTTTGGCATTAATATGCTATACCTCTCTTTAGGAAAACAAAAGGTCATGACCAAAGCACGGATGTGATGAGTTGAAAACATATTAGGATAGTTTTCGGGATTAATCCTACCTTTTAGTTCCCTCATCACATTCTTAGGGATCATACTGAAGTCATAAGAAATATATATAGGAACCTTGGCTAACTCATCTTGCTTCACAAGAGTCTTTTCCTCACCATCACTTTCCCCAGTCGAGGCACTCCATTCCTCTTGTTCCTCATTGGAACCTTCTTTATCGTTAGAATTTTCACCACTATAAAACTTTAACTCCTAAGTAGGAGTAAGATTTTGAGATAAAACCATGGTTGAAAGCAATATGACCTCCGAGGAAAAAGGGCGAGGTAGAAACCCCTCAGGAGAAGAAGTAATTTTAATAAAAGTTCACCAAAGAGGAATGAAAGTGACAATGGGAGCATTTATAGGAGAAAAAACAGAAGTAGAGGAAAATTGATGAGATTGGACCCTAAAAGAGGGAACAGCTAAAGGTAAAAGAAAATCAGCCATAGAAGATAGACTAACTTAAGAGATAGGGAAATGAGGTGGATTTTTTAGCTCAAAATATATTTGAGCACATAGCTCATATATACTTAGAATCCATTCTCCTTTTACCCGAGCTTTGTCATCATTTCATTATTGCCCTTTTTTGGACATCGGGTTGAACCAGTAGGTTATCCTTTGACAATCACAACCTCTGATGATTGACGAAATCAGGGTGTCATCATTTTACCCGAGCTAACCCCTCAAGTTTTACCTTGAAACTCTTGGCCTTTTCAAAACTAAAACTAGAAGACATAATAAAAAATACGTATTGAAGAACACGAAGAGAACAAATGAAACAAAAAACAACTAAGGTTGGAAAGCTTTTGAAGTAAAAAATTTAGGTCGAATTGAGAGCAATGAAAGCAGAAAAGTAAAAAATGAAAGTTCTAACGACCCTTTATATAGCCACGCCTCAGATAAGATAAACAACCCATGCTATGCCATATGTCAAAGCATAGACAAGAGAATGTCTTTTCATATTCTTATTTTAGATTTTCTAGCTTAAACTACATTTTTTCTTATTTAATGCCATTAGATCGACTAGATCAGACGGCTCCTTGAAACAGGCCTAGCAAATTCCTCACTTGAATCGAAGCCTGGTTCGCCTCCAAAGTTCAAAATAGAAACTCAAATCCAAGCTCTTAAAATAAAACACAAGTCCCATGTCAACCAGGCAAACTCTCATCCTAATCTTGGATCATCCTGAACAATTAATACCTTGGGATCCTCAAGCTGACTATACACTCAACCCAAAAGATACATGTGAGATCGAACCCCCACTAGGTCGGACCACTACTTAAAGCTAATTGTCTCCTAATGTCGACCTCCACGATGACGTCAACTGTAAGAAATCAAATTTCACGTCATTCTTTTTTACTTATTTGGCCTGCATGAAATGTGTCGCACACCCATTAGTTTGATATTCAAACCACTTGATGGGGGGATAGAATGTTGGGGACATTTGGTGGTCAAAAAAGTATAGTGGTCTTTTTCCTCATTAGGATCCTTTAGCAAACAGTTATGGATAATTATGACATTTGTGCCAACTTGAACTAACACACTTAATGCCACGTCAATTTGATCACATCGTTATTATCTCCCGATGATCCCTTATTTCTTATCTATAAATACGAGTGTCCATGCATCATTAAGACAAGTTCAATCTATTTCTAGCTTTTCATATTATTCTTCTTCTAACCTCATTCATTTTGACTTATACAATGGAGTGCAAATGCAAAAAACATTCCTTATCTTTACCTCTAAATGTTCTTCTCTTCTATCTTTTCAGGAAGGCCCTAAGATCTATGCTCGGCACAAACACTTTCATGCTTTGTAAACAATGCTTTCTTCTTTTACCAAACAAAAAAAAAAAAGAAATGCAATTCACAACTGGTGTTTTCATTTTTATTCTGAGTTCAAAAATCCTTCCATACTCTAACGCGTTCTCAACCTTTCTCCCTCTCTACCTCACTTCTATTCTCCCTTTCCTTTTTAGAAAAAATCTAAAACCCCTCTTTGTTTTCGATTGCCATGTTCTTAATCGCGACGACCTTGCCCATTTACTGTCGAATTAGGCCTTGGTTCTGATTAGATTTTTTTTTTCTCTTTTTTTGCTAAAAAATGATTTGATTCAGAGAGGTAAAGCTCTATCAATTCGATAAGGAAGGGAATCGATAGGATTAAAGACATTGGAAGTGTGAAGCTTTTAAAGCATAAAGTCAGTGGCAAGGTTCGCCTTATCATGTACCAATCAAAGACCCTCAATATCAATGCAAATCATCTTGGCCTTTTTTTTTTTTTTTTTATACTATTTTTCTGATTTTAAAATCTTTAGCTAAGTTGAAGTTTATCAAATAATATTTTGGATTAGCATTTTTTTTTTCTTGTTGGCGATGGTAATTTTGAATCTAACGGTTGTAATTCTTCTAACAATGATTATTTTTACATGTTCTGGTTTTAAAGATTTTATTGGATGCTAGAGACTTCAATTCTATAAGATGTTCTGCAATTTCTCTGAGTCTGAAGCCTAAAAATGGCATATTAGAAGCATTGTGCAGTTTCGATGTGCAGTTACGATGTGCAATTTCTCTGCATATGAATATGTTGTGCACTTTCACAAAAAAAAAAAAAAAAAAAGACCTATTTTGGACTATGTGCTAACTGCTAACTTCTTTTCTCTTCCTTACATTGGTTGTAACTGTTTGTTAGGCGTGTTAGGCAACATCTATGGTTGATCTTCGAGTGACAGGTTGCAGGATGTAGTGCATAGCAAGAAGCATTTATATTTGGTTTTCGAATATCTGGACTTGGATTTAAAGAAGCACATGGATTCATGCCTAGAATTTGGGAAAGATCCACGAATTATAAAAGTTTATGAGATTTTTCTTCTGTTTGAAGGTTTATATGCAAAAAGCTTTCCTCTTTGTTTGGACTTTAACAGCTTTCTGAAGATTAACATAATGGTTATTGTAGGTTTTCTTTATTTATAATAGAGAAAATTTGACAAATATTTTTGAAAGTGTGAGGAATTGTAGTTCTTTTATCTACAATCTCCTCATTCAAGTGTCTGATGGAAGCAAGAAATATGCCATCTTACACTTGTCATGTGTTGTATAATATTTTTGAGTTTAAACCAAGTGGAAATGTAATACTTTTGCAACTGCTTTTCAAGATATGTCTAATTGCACAACCCCTTTCCTTACCATATTAATTACAGTATTCAACTTTAACATCTTTGTTTGAATGCATTAAGACCTTGCTATTATCAGTCATTGTCTGACCTTGGTTGTCTAATGGATTTGGGTGATGATATTATTACTCGTAAAAGTAATGTTGTTATTTGATCATCTTGCAGACATTCCTTAATCAAATTCTTCATGGCATTGCTTATCGTCATTCTCATAGGGTTCTTCATCGAGATCTAAGACCACAAAATTTGCTCGCCATGTCAATGCACTAAAGCTTGCTGGTTTTGTGTTTGTCCGAGCACTTAGTATTCCTGTGAGAACATTTACTCATGAGGTGTAAAAAATCGTCAAGTTTGAGGGTTGTCCTTTTCTAGACATTTATAGTTGATATCAAATTTTCGGAAGTAATATTACATCTTCCTCTTACACAAGCAATAACAATTACAAGTTGGAAAAAGAAATTTCAATTCACCGGAGAAACTCCTTGGCTTTGAGGCATTTTTGCAAGATGATATCATTTTGTTTCTACTTACTGATAAGAAAATTCCAATCTTTGAAATAGAAAAAATATAGAATTTGAGTAACTACTATTTGTTGGTTGCATCAAATAGTTTCCTTTGCATTATATCCAAGATTTCCTTTGCTCTAGAGTATCTTGACTCTTTGTTGAGTACTCAACTATCAATACAATATTGAACTTTTATGGGTTATTTTTTACTTCTCAACACATTAGAACTGTATCTTACTTTTGTGCTTTTTGGTTTCAAATATGAATATAATGTCATAATGTTTAAATGAATCCTTAATTATTTACATTAAAAAAATCTTTTTATCTTTATTTCATTTTTTAAAATTTTTTTAAATAAGCATGAATAACCTTTGACCCACGGCGAAGCGCGTTTATCCTGTTAGTGGACATAAAAACAGGATCTCAATTGCTATAAAAGATATGAAGAATCCACTAGTTCTAGTATATCCTAGTTGTTTTGGGGTGGGAGAGTAGAGTGTAAGAGACATACAAAGAAAGAGAGATCAGACAAAGGAAGAAGAATGTGATGGGGAAGAGTGGCACCAGCCTTTCCCAACAAATTCCATTCGATTATCCTAGCCAAATGAGAGGAAAGAACTAAAAAATAAATAAAAATTGGGAAGCATCCTATCTGTTGTAACTCAGGATACAGAATCACAAGAACCACAAAAAAAAATGCATCAGATTTGAAATGAAAACGATGATAAATAAATAATATAAGTTTCATACCACTTATTAAATAAATCCTATAATCACAGTCCTTAAGCTGATGAAAGGTTACGACTGACATACCCAACAAAGCTAAATTTTTAGCTCTTCAACCCGGGGGAGTAGAAGGGATTTTGGCAGAGAAAATACCAATGATACACGAAAAGGCATCTACTTTTATGTGCCAAAATTTGAGTCTCACATTACACGTTGAGAATAACAAATAGAATTCCGAAAAGAACCGGTAACGAAATCATCATGGCACAAGAGGGGAGAAATCCTAGTTTCTAAAAACATGATTAGTCTTGACATCTAAACTCGTGAAACTTTCAAGGAGCAAAAGAAATGAACGCAACAGCACCTGATAAACGAAAATGTTCAAAATGGAAATCCAGTGCGCAGTATTTTCTTTGAGGCCTCCGCCAATCGCTTGCAACGTTTAGCATGTTCGTAGAACTCCAACAGTTCAGTGGCCACATTTTGTGGGTGACATTTAACAAATGCTGTCAAGAATCGAATTTCTGTCATCCTCAGTGCCCTTAACATCATTGATCCCTTAATCTGTGGATGGAGCTCCATTTCCTTTAGCTTCCCAGCCAATAATACCCGCGGCTTCAATATAGCTTCCAGATTGCAGAACAGCAAAAAAGGGTGCTGAAGCACCAGTTTTGGAGAGAGCTTCATGGTCCCCAGAATAAAAGTCATGTTCCTTTGAACCTTGTCAACTGATAATGTCAAAATAAGGGGAGACCGTGCCAAAAGACTCCAAACCTCCTCCTCTGAACACCCAAATTTCTCCAAGTTTGTCACCTTTTCACGTATAGTCTCAAGCCGCGATATGCCAATAAGTGCAACCACGTATTTATACATTTTGGAACCTTTTGAAACCCCTGTTTTCTTTATATATTCCATCTTCTCCTCATTAAAAGAAGTCCTTGGGATCAATGTGGGCCGCGAGATAAGCATTTTAATCAGATCATTTCCGCTAACTCCAAATTCTTCATACAACGCAATGACTGGTTTCATCCTATTGTGGAAATCATACAACAAGAGCGAAGGGTTCCTAACAAGGGCTTTACGAAGCATTTCTCGTGACCCGAATAGTGTCATGAGAAAATCAACCCGCTCGTCAAAGCAATTATTGAGACGATAACACAAGAAACGAGGGCGACAACTGATTATCTTAACAATGTCCGAACCGGTAAGTCCCAAGCTACTCAGCAAGTTGAGTTTGGATAACAGGGGAGTAACTTGAGCATGGCGCAAAGAAGGCCGGCGTGAAAAAATCTTCAACAAATCATTTTCGCTGCAACCCCATTTCCTGAAAAGTTCAATAGAATCTCTCGGATGCTCCATAACTTCTGCCCTCCGGCTTCCAACTTGGTTTTGGCATATTGTCGAATAGGTGGCAGTAATTCGAACAGCGGAGTTTATAGTTGGAAACTGGCGGTTCGAGGAGGAGATGAGAAACCGGAGCTTGAGTACTAGATGAACTTTGGGGAACATGTGAGATTTTTTTGTGTAATTCTAAGCAAATATGTAGAAGGGAATAGGCTCTATAGCTTTTAAGTGAGGTTTTCAGAAAAAAAAATCCAAACCGGCCAAAAGGAAAGAAGGGGAGAAGAATGAGAAACAAAGGAGTTTTTGGGCTTCCGTTGCCGGCATAAGCAGTCACCGGCGATAGACTGCGTCAGCAGCGGCGGAACTGGCAGGATTCTGTGTAAGGTGGCGGCTAGTGGCTGGACAAGGAGAGGCCGGAGAGAGAGAGTATTATCCTTCGCTGAACTAATTTCAACCTAGTAATTGAGCGTTTCCACACTTTATTTAGTTTATTTACGGGTTAAAATATTAAAAAATTCTTGAATTATTTTATTTTTTAAAAAATAAGTTTATGTATTTTTGTTATATTTAAATAAATTTTTATATTTAATTAAATGTTTATTTTAAAATTAATTGTTTGAATGATTAATTAATTTAAAATTAAATATATTGTTTTATATAAATAAAAATTAAACATTATTTATTTATAATAATTTATGATTTTTTTTAAATAAAAATAAAACTATAAAAGACACGTGCCATTATATATCGTAAGAGGTTTAATGTGATGATAACGTGACTTTGTTTTTTTCTTTTTTTTTTTTTTGGCTGATATGGATTTCAAGTGTGTTTTAGTTTCATATTAGAATATGCTTCATTTAAAGCCTTTCTTCCACAATTTCGTATGTAGATTGTATAAAAAAACCAGAAAAAGATTACAATCTCATATTGAATTATGTACGTTAAGATTTGGAAAGCTTAAACTTGAAATTTACATCTTCAAACTCATTGATCGATTGGACGACAGCTTTAGAAAAAATCAACTAATATCCAACGTAATTTAGCTCCACCACAATTCAATTCGTGCTTCGATGATCTCCATCATTTTCCCTTTAACAAAAAAAAAAAAAAAATTTCTTTGTTATCTAAAGCATAAGCCAAAAAACACAACTCCTAGAAATTATATTTTGTTTCGTCTTAATGATATCATAATGTTTAAATTAGGAAAACATATTCATTAGATACAAAAATTATGAAATCACCATCAATTTTTTTTTATTTAAATATGACTGATCACTTATATGAATTTATCTTTTTTAAGATTATCCTAAACTTAAGTTAAGGGTCTCTAAAATGAATAAATTTTTATCTACATCAATAGAATTAAGGTTCAAGAATCGATTATGTACTGTGAAGTTATTAGCACTTTTTACGTTCAAAATTAATATCAAATTAATTATGTGTTATTTAATTTAAGCTTTATCAAAGATGATTTTATCGTGTAAATAAATCAATTCCAATCCTTTTATTTATTTACAAAACATGATGATACAAAAATTTTATCAAAATATCAAGCAATCATGTAATCATGCAATAAATATTAAATCATACCATACAAAAATTATAAAGCAAATATATTATAAATCATACCAAATATCATATAATAATATCATGCCTAGATCATACTAAAATATTCATTCAAAAATATTATCATGCAAATACATTAATTATCATGCAATAATAATAATCATGTAAATATATAAATAACAATTCATACAAATATATAATCAAGAAATAATATAAAATACCAAGCAAATATATTAGTAATGATGTATAATTATGCAATTATGAACACAATAAATATAAAAACATGCAATTAAATATCATTCAAATATAATATTAATTATGGAATGGCAATAAATATAAAATCATACAATAATAATAATAATAATAATAATAATAATAATAATAATTGTGCAAATAAATATATTAATAATCATACAATCACACAAATAAATAAATTAATAATCATATAATTAACAATGTAAATCATGCAAATAAACATGCAAATAATTATACAATTAAAAATATAATCATGCAGTCACACAAATAAATAAATTAATAATTATGCAATTAGATAATCAACTAAATATATAATCATGCAATAATAATATTAATAATCATGCAAATAAACATGTAAATAAAAATATAAATCATGCAAATAAGCATACAATTAAATTTATAATAATACGAATCATAATATAAATCATGCAAATAACATTCAATTAAATAAAATATAATGCAAATAATAATACATAAATCATGCAAAAAAAATTATAATCATACAAATAATAATATACAAATCATGCAATCATGTAAATACTAATCTATAAATCACGCAAAAAAAAATATAATCATGCAAATAATAATATATAAATCATGCAATCATATAAATACTAATCTATAAATCATGCAAAATATGCAATTAAATATATAAAAGTTATGTAAAAATCACAAAAAAAAGAAAGCAAATATTATCTCAATGGATCATGAGTTCCAATAATTTTTCAACTTTCAAAAACTTATGCTTTCTACTGTAAATCTTAGCCTTCCTTTCAAAAACTCCAATTGGATCTTTTGTAAAATTTTTTTGCTTGATTGGTTTTTCTTTGTTGATTCAAAACTTTACCCAAATTTTCTCTCTTTTCAATGATCTTTACTTAATCTGAAAGTGAATTACTGTGAGGCTTCCCTTTGATCACAAATTTAAGGTCCTTATATAGGGATTGAATCTCTTTCGATTTAGAAGAAATTAATTCAATCGAATCTAGGATTTCTCTCCAAATTTTACTGTCTTGGTAATCTTCCTTTTTTTTAATAGATTGAGTCCAAAGTTTTTTCAAAATTATTCAACAATTAAAGTTAAAATCTTAGATAGAATCTAAAAGTTGAATTGAATCCAAGATTTTCCATGCAAAGTCTCACCTTTTTTTTCTTTACTTTTTACCTTTTTTTTTTTACCAATTGACTTTGACTCTTTTGATTAAAAAACAAAAATTAAACCAAAATTAAACTAAAAAAAATTAAAATACAAATAAAATTTAGAGTTTAATTTTTAGGCCAAAAATTCACTTTTTCAATTAAGACTCAATTGCATAATTAAAATTAAAATTCGAAGCCTATTAAATTTTGAAAAATCTCTTGACAAAATAGAGTGTCTACAGTTGCTCCTCTTTGTGCATTTTTGTTAAACAAAAATTGTATAAAGATAAAAAACATTAAATTTTGTCTGGGTCAAGAAAAATTGAAAAAGAAAATTGCAAAGACTCTTTCTTAGAGGTTTGAAACTTTTTATTTTTTAAGAAAATACTCATCCACAATTGAGGCTTTGAAACGTTTGAAAAATAAAATGAGATCATTCTTACATTCGAAAAAGCTTATCCCTGATAAAGGCATTGAAACTTAAAAAAAATCTTACCTTAAATTGAGTTTCTGCATCTCATCTGAATCTTCATTGATTGTCTTCCAATGTCTCTTCTTAAAATTATTTTTTCATCTAGTTTTTCCTTTCTGTTTTCCTAATATATGTAATGAATGCATGCAATGACTGAAAAGATTATCCACAATTCTTAAATTCAATTTCAAGGTTTAGACTTTAATTTTTCTTCCTTTCAAACATGTATGATACATGAGATAAATATAATGAATACAATGTATGTATACAATGAATGCATAAGCCAAATATTTTCAAAATTCCATCCTAATTTCACAACTTAAACTTTGATCTTTCTTTTCTAAACATGAAGTGCATGAGTGTAATAAATGTGATTATATATGCAACATGTAATGATGCAGTGAATACAATGCATGAATGCAAAATTCCTATCTAATTTCAAACTTTAAACTTTATTTTCTTTTTCCAATATGCATAAAGAATGCTATGAATGAGTGTAATATTCTCAATATGATGCATGCATGTAATTCATGTGGTAAATGCAATGTATGCTGTGCAATTCATTTATTTTTTTCGATTATGGTAAATTAAAAGATTCTCAAGGCTCTTGATTTATCTTCTAACTTTCTTTAACTCTTCAACACTTGTAGTTTTCAACATGAGCTATCATACCTTATCGAGTAATCTCATCCATTTTTTTATCCAAATTCAAAGTTTTCTTCTTTCAATGGGATTTCAAGACTCTTCTTTATGTCTTCTTTTTAGTTTCTCATTATGTTTTTCTTCAACTTTTTTAGAACTGGCCAACAAATGTATTAATTAATTTGTGATCCAAAAATTTTTTTCATTAGCTTCATCATTTGATTTCAACATTCGGAATATTTTTTTTCATTTGTAAGCCGTAAGAATCAACATCATTTTAAACTTCTTTCATCTTTCAAATTTCATTTTGAATATGCCCTAATCACTTTGAAATAAGGTAAGGATCTTTCATAATAGTCATTTATTCATTCATCTTCAATTCAATGCCAAATCCATTACATTTCTTAATTCATCATGAGAAGAAATAAATGGTGAAGAATAAGAAAAATCAAAAGAAAAGTTATTCATTATAAGAACAAGTCTAGTAAAGAATAAATAGGCAAAGAAATCATTTCAGAATAAATCATCAAGAAAAATGCTGGGAAGGGTAAGCAACATATAAGTTAATGAATATTCAGATAATTTTAGACAAATTAATTCTAAATTCTTTTTCAAAAGCTTGATCCATTGATATTCTTGATCTTTCATCAATTCAAGTATTATTTCTATTTCTTGGGGATCCTCATCAAGGCTATTTTTCCAAGTTTCCTTTTTGCTACTTAAACCATCCCTTTAGGTTTTGAGTTTAAGTCTTTTTTTTTTTTTTTTTTTGCCTTTTTTTACACATCTTTTTCACTTTCTTTCCTTTTTATTTCCCCTTTTCTCCTTAATCCATTAGTAACATTTTGATCAAAATTCTCAACATTCTCATTACAACTTTGTCTTAGTTCAATTTATGATTCTCCACTTCGACCATTTACATTCGATTAAAATAGACCTTTAAAAGATGTAATGTAGGCTTGGGTGAGAGGATTATGAAAGAAATAGATAAAATATGCTCAAAATTAATTCAAAGGGTTATAAACCAAATAATCATTTATTATTATATAGAGCATCTTGGTTTTTTACCCCATTCTTCTTCAATTCTCTTTTTTTCTTTTTTTAATGTGTACTTTTCATCTTTTTTTAGAAAAGATTGAGCACCAAAGAGTTTTTTTTTTTTTTTGCCCTTGAAATCATTAGGGACTTTTACTTTCTTTTTTCTTTGTTTTTATCTTTATGATCAAGCTTTTTTCAAACTTTGTCCTCCAGTGTGGAGGGTGATTCTTGATTAGAGTTTTTTTCAAAAAAAATTTAATAGGCTCAAATAGGATAGCAAATTGATAATTTTACTCATTATGTGAAAGATAAAAGAAAGATGGTCATTTCTCATTTCAAATATAAATACTCTCAATGAAGAACATTTATTGACTAAGAGCAAATTTGTGAGTGAATCATTATACACACTACATCACTTTTATCTATGAATAAGCGAAATCCCATTCTAGTTTCATTTCATGAAACCTATCATCTTTTACTTCAATGATCTCAATAGATTAAGAGTCTCAACATATCAATTTCATAAATATGAATGATGTTTTCAAAGTTAAATCTTGAATTATTGTCATGATTGTCTGAACATTCATTATTTAAAATATGAGAGTGGGTGAAATATGAAATGCATGTATATAAAAGCAACGAAACAAATGAGAAAATGTAATAAAAATGCACATGTCACTTTATTAAAATGATGAAAGATAAATAAAAGATTGACATAAAAGACTCTTGAATGTTCAAAACTTGCATTATTTCTTAAAATTCCTAAAATGACGAACATTTATAAAATCTCTTTCAAAATTATGCCCAATTTAAGGTCGATAACCCAACCTGCCCTCAGTGGGTTTTGACCTAACCCGACCTCATAGGGTCAATTTTTTTTGTAAATCGAATTTCGGGTCGGATAAGGCTAAGAAAAAATTGAGGTCAAATCGAGTTCGGGTTATAGGCAAACCTGACTCGACCCGATTAATATTATATAAAAATTATTTTTTAATTATTTATTTATGTATATTTATATAATTATATATTTAAATATTTTATATTTAAAAATTATATTTTATATTTTTAAAAATAATATTTTATTAATTTCGAGTCAGGTCGAGTCGGGTCAAGTATGATTTATATAGTATCAGGTCGGGTTAGGTTCGGGTATGAAAAAAATAAAAAAATTTTTTGGTTGGGTCGGGTTCGGGGTGAGCAAAAACCCGTCCCGACCCGACTCATTGCCAACTTTAGCCCCCATTGTAGTTAAACAAAGGGTTTTTGATGACACATGTCCCTATTTATTGATCAAAATTTACCAATCCATTCTTTACCAAACTTTGCACTTTATACTTAAATGCTGTGTAATTTTTTATAGAATAGCTAGCAATCTCAGGATAATAGTCACAAATAGCATTAGCATCATACTGCTTGAGATGGAGAGGCTTTATAGGTTCTGAATAAATTGGTGCGACCAAATAATTCTCAATGAGTTAAAATAGTAGCCCAATATATGTTATAGGAATTGGATCTATAAGAGCTTTTTCTTTTTTCACCTGATTTTTAGGTTAAGCAACTGACCAAAAATTGAATGACTGCATGATTGATTGATAAGTATAAGGATTTAAGGAGTCATTATTGATGGTTAAGTAGTAAAGTTGGTACATCGAGTAAGGATAATATAGGGTTAAGCCTCCAACCTATTGCCTCTAATCAATTATAGCTTGAGCATCTTATTCTTTTTTTTTTAGTATAGCTCATTTCTTTACATCACCATCTTCAAGCTTTCATTATTGATGACATTTTCAATGATCTCTCCAGAAATTATCATATTATTAAAATTTTTATTGCATTTCTAATCATTTTTTCATAGTAAAAAGCCTTAAGAGTATTGACAAATAGGATTGTGGTCTCTTTTTCAGTGAGTGATGGTTGAACTTGGGCACCAATAACTCTTTATCTCTAAGCATATTCTTTGTAACTTTTAGTATCCTTGTTTTCCATGTTTTATAGATACATGCAATCTAATACCAAATTTATAATGTGCTTGTATTGTGCAATGAAAGTCTTTGCAAATTCTCTCTATTCATGAATACAAGATCTATTCAGTTGCCCAAACCACCTAACAACTGAACCAGTAAGATTATCTAAAAAACATGGATGAGCAACTTCTTATTATGAGCATATACAGCAATTTTAAGACATTACATTTTAACATTTGTAATAGGGCATTTGGTCTTATTATACTTTTCGAATTCTAGCATTTTAAACTTTGGTGAAATCACTACATTAGGGACTAAGTAGAGTCTAATAACATACATTGACCCATAAAAATATGTCCCTTTAATAGCTTTAAGCCTTTCTTCAATGATATCTATCTTTTGGGTTTCAAAGCTTTCTTTAGTTTCAATAAGGCCAATACTCAATTTTTCTTGTTTTTTTGGATCATCAAGATTTAAAAGTTGTGTAGGATCAGATGTCTTGATATCAAGAACAAGGGTAATGAAAGCAAGAGCAATAGTTGTCGACATGTCAGTCTACCCATATGGATAGTTTGCAATAAAAGACATTTGGTGCTAGGCTTCTCAAGATGCATGCGTTGAATATGGGCCAAAACTAGAGGGATATAATGGATTAATCTTATTTTGTATCATTACCTCTTTCATCATTGTCTTCCCTTTATGCATGTTCTTTAGCAACTCAGTAATAATTTTTAACTGCCTATTCAATTTTTCTTATGCTTTTTTTAGCTTTTAGAGGTGAATAGTATTTTTTTTCTTCCATGATCCTTGCTTAATATCTACTGTTGTAACACCTTAGATTGTTTGAAGATTGAGCCATCCTTGAACCTTGGTTCCATAATTTTTAAGAATTAGGATAACTTATTATCATGCACTTTAAAGAGATGTTTATGTATGAATGCATGAATGCAATAAAGAGAATTTACCACATAAGAATTGTTAACAAAGAAAATCTTTATTGAATTTAAAGTTATTTCTAACCAAATCCAATATTACATCCATAAAATGTCTAAAATTTATTGTAGAAAATAATCCCTAATTTATCAATATTAGCCTTGCATTTCATTAAGAAAATCTAATAATTCTTGACCATATGCTCCCACTAGTGGCACCTTTGTCTTCCATTATTTAACTTTTTCTATCATGTCTTTAGCTTTTGTAAGTGCCATAATGATTTAATCAAGCAAGCACTCCAACTAGTCATGTTTTTTTACATATGCCTTTTTTATTTGCTCACATTCTTCACTAACAACACCTATTTATATTTCAATTTTGACCACTACTCTACTAAGTATTTGGATGTGTTTTCGTGCTTCGGGGAATGTTTCCTCTTTTTCTTGCATCCTTGCTTACAATTATCTATTTGTCTTCAAAAGTTGGGCTAACTCATAATTGGTGGATGACTATGTGATGTTAAGATAAAAAAAAAAAAAGATTCTTTCATTCATCCCTTTCTTATCTGACTACTTGAATCTTTTTGTTCATTTTTTCCTTTAACTTCTTTTTTAGCCTTTTATTTTTAAGCTCCAATTCATCTTTTTTAACTTAAAGATTTCTTTTAGCTATTTTCATTACTAATTGGGGATCAAGAGGTGGTGATTTCATTAGGTTATTTAGAATTGTTCTTCAAAGATTTTAATATCTTTACCTCACTTAATGTGCCACACAAAGTACTCAAAGGTAATTTCATTTAAACGTCTTCTCCTATCTTTCGTTTGAGATAAATTCCAAGCTTACAAGGCTTTGGCTATATTTATGGAGGCATCAATTTCAATATATGAAAACTCCATTTTACTAAGTCCAAAAGTGGTTGGGATAAATTGTTCATAGCCATATTGTCTTTGCACCATGATGAGAGAATAACTTATTGTACACCAAAGACCTAAGAAAAAAACCCAAAGCTTATCTTCGTAACCATACAATACTATTCTATAAAACATCCAAATAGTTTTCTATATCACATCTTAACTAGTGAGCTTGCATAGAGATAAAATCCATGCTTTCTTGGATTTTTTGTGTAGGCTATTCATTTTTACAAAATTTCTTGATAGGAGTGCTTGTAGTGAGATATGGCTTGCGAAATTTACCACCATTATTTTTTATGACTTTTCATCCAAATGGTTAACAATTGAGCTTATCCAGTAAAACTACCCTTTTTATTTTGACAATAATGATTTAAAGATCTAATAGTCTCAGCCAAAATTGTAGGAATAGGGTTGAGTTGGTAACTAAATTGATCAAAAAAATCTACCACTACAACATCAATGTAACCAATTACTTTTAAAAATACCATTATCCTATATAGAGCTAATGCCATTAAATCCATTCATCTTTTAGTGTCAAAATATTTGTATATAAAGTCACAAACAATGGACCAAAGAATACTAACATTTTCACCTTTTCCTTTTACCTAAGTATCAACAGTTTGGACATCTGTGGCCATCATTTAAGCAAGCTTTTTTCGATAACCAATCTTTTTATTTTTTCCAATATACCTTATCAAGATTAAAGAGATCCAAATGAACAATTGTTGACTATTCTTCAATAGTTGGCACCATATCAACCTCATTGAACACAAAGTAGAGATATGAAGGGTCTTAAAACTAAACCATGGCCTTAATAAACTTATCATCAACAGAAACTAAAAGAAGTAATGCCAAGTCTCTATGCAAAGTCTCTAAATTTTTTGGAAAGTCTTCTTGGCAATGACACTCCATTAGTTCCAAATACTAACCAAATAGTTAAAATCATTTCGTTTAAGATTGAGATGGATTTTGGCAGGTAGAGTAGTTACATAATTGGCTGGCAAACAATCATCTCCTTTAAGTTGAGCTTCCTTGGACTTCATTTTTAGGCACATAGGAAACTTTGATAAGCTTTCCATGGATGTAATTAAGATTTTTTTTGTTAAGATTGTTTTGTGGTAATCATTCCTTATATAAATCTAATGATACATGCATGCACAATAAGGTAGAGAAAAAAAGGTTAGTTAACATAATATAATATATACAAGGAATAACAAAATATAAAAGGTTAGTATGCAAAAATATATACAAGGAATAACATAAATTGACAAGAATAATAATTGTCCCATTATATGTCCTATTTAGGTTTTTTCTAATTAAAGGGAGGGCATGGCGCTAGCCTAAGTTTGAATCCTTAGGGTTCATATACATGTTGGGTTCAAAGACTTAACAATCTAAAGGCTCCCAAATTGTTTCCTACATCATTGTCCATTATAGACTAGTAAGGCACTCTAATCATCACCCACTATTATAGGCTCAAACGGAAAGGATTCAATTTAAGTGAAAGTTTTTGCTAGCTCAGACGGAGGTTATCATCCCACAAGAGTGTAGGTACTTGCTTCCTCTTAAAAAAAGATAAAGCCTAGGTATAGAGCTTATGCATGAATGCAAGTGTGACATGTGTAAAGGGACATGCCAAGTAATAAAATAGATAGGTGTGAAAAAAAAATCTGCAAAACAAATAAATAAGAAATCACAAACAAATAGGTTAGTGTACATAAATAATTG
The DNA here is from genome assembly GCF_047325235.1 of Durio zibethinus. Classification (NCBI taxonomy): domain Eukaryota; kingdom Viridiplantae; phylum Streptophyta; class Magnoliopsida; order Malvales; family Malvaceae; genus Durio; species Durio zibethinus. Next base: position 23,174,621 of record NC_143172.1, read on the forward strand.
CATAATAAAAACTATCAAAATAAGGCTTAAGATAACACATGATTAATTAATAGCTTGACTCTCTAATGTCCCTAGTGGAGTCGTCAAACTGTCATAATGTCTAGGTTGGGAGAACTTACCCATTAGACATAAAAATTATAAAGTCACTACCAATCTTTTTTATCTAGGTGTGATTGATCACCTATGTAAATATATCTCTTTAAAAGTTATCTAAACTTAAGCTAAGGGTCCCTAAAAAGAATAGATTCTAGTTTACATCAACAGAACTAAGGTTCAGAAGTCGGTTACATACAGAGAAGGTATTAACGCCCTTTTACTCCCAAAATTGGTACTAAATTAATTATGTGTTATTTAATTTAAGCCTTATCAAAAATGGTTTAATCATGCAAATAAATCAATTCCAATCATTTTATTTATTTACAAAACATGGTGATACAAAAATTTTATCAAAATATTGAGCAATCATGCAATTATACAATAAATATTAAATCATACCATGTAAAAATTATCATGCAAATATATTATAAATCATACCAAATATCATGTAATAATATCACGCCTAGATCATACTAAAATATTCATGCAAAAATGTTATACAAAATATATTAATTATCATGCAATAATAACAATCATGTAAATATATAAATAACCACACATGCACATATATAATCATGAAATAATATAAACACTACAGGGGTTTTTGTTTTTAGTGACGTTTTTTTTTTTTTTTTTTACGTTTGGTGGCGTTTATAAATGCTACTATAAGATTTGTGGCATTTGTGAAAAACACTAGTCAAAGTGTCGACTATACACGCATCGTAAAAAATAGCAATGTTTTCTATAAAATGCCACTACATTAGGGGTGTTTGTATCTAAAAATGTCACTATATTAGCAACATTTGTATCTAAAAAACACTGCTATATTAATGACGTTTGTATCAGAAAAACACTGTTATATTAGAGGTGTTTGTATCTAGAAAACACTGCTATATTAGCGGCGTGTGTATCTTTGACATGCCGGTAATTTAATGATGTTTTTATTAGAAAAATGTCATTACTTTGGTGACGTTTGTATCATAAAAACATCGTTAATTTAGCTCATTTACTAGCAAGAGTATTGCTACTTTTAGTGGTATTTTATGGTACAAATGCCACTAAATTATTCATTTAGCGACATTCTTGAATAAAAATGCCACGAAATTGAGAAATGTATTTTTTTTAAATAAAATTTTTTTGTTAATATTTATTATTTTCATAAACGAGCTTAAATTCAAATATTGAAATTAATATAAAGTTAATTCACGTTCAAATATGCTTCTAATTAACATAAAATTTAATAATTAGTATAATAACATTCAAATTTTTTTAATACATTAACAAAATAAAAATTAAAATGTATGAAATTGATGACTGCATACATTTTAAATACTGTTAATTGATGAAAGAATTTTTTTTACCCTGGTCATTAGCGTGCTCAAGAACCTACTAAATAATAGCATACAATTTTTAACACTTCATTGTAAGCTTTTTTTTTATATTAGAAAAATATAAATATTTACTAAATATAATACCTAAGTTGGAAGATCACCGAGATCAGTTCCTGAAAATTATTGTTGCATAAAATTTATAAGATGATCAAATCGATCACGCAACTGGTAAAATTTTACATGCTCTTGCTCCATTCTAGCACGTTCTTCCTTAATTTTGGCACGCTCATGTTCTCTTTATGCTTTCATTTACTGGAAACGTTATTGCATAGTTTGCAACTCCTCTCTCAATATCGAAATGTCTCACGAAAACTGACTTGCTGAGAATGCAAATTACTGAGAGCTACGTCCATAATAGGTAGATGGTGTTGGACCCAATCCAAGGCCTCGGACCCGTCCATGCCTTTCTTTTCTAGCAACTTCTATGAATATCTGATTTTTTAATTCTTGCATGTTTAAAAAACCATCAGATGCTACTTCAATCTCAGCAACCATTTTCTCTTTCGCTTTCTCCTGTACATTAGTCATATACAACTATTAAGTTTAATGATTAATTGATAATATGTTAAAAAGAATAAATATTTACTTTCTATTAAAATAGATATTACAAATTATCATAATTTCTTGTGTTTCAACATTTATTTAAGATCCGTTTTTTTGTATGTGTTAAGCAAAAAAGTTTCACACGTCCAATTTGACCACCCATCTCAATCTCCTATACAAAAACATATGTTATTTGATATGATACATATCAATCATAACTTATTCATGCATATCATGCTTATCAATCAAGTTCAAAAATTTTGAATAATTTTAATATCATGTATTTATATTTTGGCCCCTTTACAACCAATAATCTTAAACAGATACAAATAATAAAAGCATTTTGACCTTTCAGACATATCGATCATGGCAACCAAATTCAATTATTTGGATAAGTTTAATATCATGAATTGAAGCCGTTCAAACTGTTGAAAGCCATCCAAAATTTTAATTTGTATTTTTGCCTTTTAAAGGCAAAAATAGTCCTAAATAGATATAAATGACAACTTTTTCACCCATATCAACTATAGAAACCAAGTGCAATAAATAAGACAAGTTTAATATCAAGTATTGAAGCTATCCAAACTATTTAAATTGAACAATAACAAAAAATTTGTAATTTTACCTAAATAGACATAAACAATAACTTTTTCATACATATCATCCGTCTCAACTAAGTTCAAAACTTTTGCTAAGTTTAATATCATGTATTGATACTATCAAAACTATTAAAAGAGTACAATAACTGTTAATTTGCATATTTAGCTTTTAATGGCACAAAAAGTTCATTTATTGGAATAAGTTTAAAATCATAAACTTACTATTTCTTTTTTCTTTCTTGTAAAACTTTTTGATCCACCTATGTGGCTATATTTCTGTTGCTTTTAGCTACCAATCACAATCTGTTCTCTTTTCTGTCATAAAAAATAATTGGGTATATCATAGAAATACAAATATTATCAACTTAAAACATAAAACACTTTCATTATTTCATTATACTATACAAAGTTATAAATTACTTCTTCTTTTTCTTGAGAACCAAAATCTAACTAATTGTTCATATTGCCACCTAATCCTATTACGGGGTAGATTTTTCATCGTCGCCTCTACAGTTGTATTTCTATTGAAATACTTATTCTTCAAATTATGCTTATAATCTTTCCATTTCTTTCCTAATGACTTAAGCACAAATGAAGTTGGTATTTCAAGTATAAATCTTGATTGTAAGAATACAAAAAAAAAGTTTTAAGCAAAAAACCAAATTTAAAATAATTAATTTTTTTATATGTAATTAATTATATTAATACCTTAAGAAATTTTAAAGCATCGACCTTTACTTCTACTACTACTTTATGCTATGTTTTATAATGAATAGGCAATTTCATTCCATTATGGGTAAGCATGCCTAGAAATCCAGCCGACAATTGAGCCTCTTCACCAACTGGTTACCTATTAGAGTTTGCAGATATTATAATACGCTCGTTCGGAGGTAGTGCAAACAATTCCTTCAAAATTGTCCGACCTCTGGTCCTCCATTGACCATTGTTATCAATTATAAAAATTAACAAATAAATTAGTAAAATGGCAATACTTTTATCATTATAATCAATTTATAAATATGGGGTATATGATACCTGCATTCAAATTTAAAGCATAATCAATTGACGAGATACTATTTAAACCTAGACCTCCCGTATTGCCAGATCTAATATCAGTTGAAGGGTTAAAAGTGATCGAGTTAGATATGACAGTACGTCCATTCCTTTTTAAATGATTCAGTCCATCACCAATATCAATAGGTGCCACAGATGGTTCTGAACTAATATCTCTGATGTGTATTCCTTTCAATCTATCTTTCGCATTATAGCTTATCTACATCATAAAAGTAAATATATAAAAAATATTAGTTTAGAACATATATAAAGACATTGAGAAGTTAAAAAATCATAACCTATGATACTAAAAGAATATATCGATTTAATTAAATCAAAAGATAATATATGATTTATAATACGATAAATATACAATAACGAATGTGACATTAATTACACATAATCATTTACTATATTATGTCTTAAACACTCGAATTATAAAATATAGATGATCCATCATGGTTAGTAAAGGTACTAGAGATATTTTCATCCAAGTTTTGTTCAGCAAAAGGATAACATTTAGTTCCATGTTCAACATCATATCTTGTATCTAACCCCATATCAAATAAGTCTCTAGGTGTGTTTCAAATAACAACAAACCAACCCAATTCTTTGGGATCTTCAAAATAAAAAACTTGTTTGACTTCAGATGAAAGAATATAAGGTTCATCGATGAGTTATTGTCCAATGTGAATTAATTTAAAAAAATTCATAAGTATAAATCTATACTGATCTTTCTTAACACCTATCGTACTATTCACATCAACCCAATCATATCGAAATAAGACAACTTTTCACTTGCCATAATAATCCAACTCAGTGATGTCATTAATCATGCATAATAGTCAACGTTTTTCTCTAAAGGGTTTGTGTCCCTAGCACTAGCATAGCTAGTAGTTGATAAAGTAACAACAACTCCTGAATTTTGTGTACTGCTAAATCTTTCATGGGATTTAGTGTGAAATCTAAATCCATTGTTAATGAAACTTTTGTATCATTTCACAATTTTATTCGAACCATGTGATAGACACTTCACCTCTTCACTAACAAGCCTTCTACTCTAAACCTATAAAAGTGAAATAAATATATATATGTTATTAATGTTAATTATACCATAAGCATTCTATGTAGATTTCTTATAAAGGAAAGTATGGCATTACTTACAATTGCTCTTAACTATTCATTAAAGTTTTCATCAAACAACTTATCAAGCTTGAGGGTTTAATCGTCGATAATGTGCAAGAGCTCTCAAATTATTTCTATACTCACTACAAAGCATCATGATAAAGTATTAACAATAAAAAAAATACAATAAATTATGCTTAATGTAATGAATAATTTTCTTGCTAAAAAACTCGTGCAAAATGATTCAATAGAGTCATGATGAAAAAGAACATATCGATGTGCTTGTGCCCAAGATTTATCATCTAACTCCACCATTTTAGCTTTGCCTATTGGTTGTCCAAAACTTTGAAAAAGATAACTGTAGGCAGAGTCATGTTGCTGCATATCAACATTTTTCGATGGTTTATTAAATCTTATTTCAACATATTCCAAATAATGAAAATAAAATATCATACACTCTTCTACTAAATATCCTTCAGCAATAGAACCTTTCGAATAGCATTTGTTGTGACAATAAGACTTTAACCTCCCTAAAAACCTATCATATAAAATATTAGTCATATATTTTTTTAACTAGAGTGGCATGATCATTAATAAAAATCTAATAATCTATTAAACAATAATACCTTTTGATAGGATACAACAATCGATAATAAATCTACCCACCAACTTTTGCTTTATATAGAAGGTGGATAACCAAATGCATTATAATAGTAAAGAAGTTTGAAGGAAAATTTTTTTCTAAATGGCATAAAGTAATCACGGCTCGATTTTGAAGTTTGTCAAGCTCTTTCATATTCATACATTTTCCATATAGAAATTTAAATATGTTACTTAATTCAATTACCACAGAAGTGACTTGCTTTAATATTGATGAACGTAAAGTAATTGGAAGTAAGTCTTGCATCAAAATGTGATAATCATGTGACTTCAATAAAGAAAATTTTCGCTCCTTCAAAATTCACATATCTTGATATATTTGACGCATAGCCATCCAAAACTTTGACATTTTTTAAAACCTTACAAAACACATCTTTTTCAGATTTTAAAATTCAAAAACAAATAGCAGGCAATCGATATTTACCATTATGAAGCAACTTCGAATGAAGGTTAGGGCGAATCCCTATATCAACTAGGTCAAGCTGACTTTTTAAGTCATCATTTGATCTTCTATTCATATTGAGAATTATCCCGACAAAAATTTTCACAAACATTCTTCTCTATGTACATCAAATCAAGGTTATGACGGAATAAATTATATTCTCAATAAGATAACTCAAAAAAGATGCCTTTTTTTCATAACTCAGACTCATTGGGGTCATCTTTTTCATTATTTTTTTCATCATTTTGAATTTCATGATCACCAACGTCAGTATCAGTATCACCAACTTGTGTAATATAAGGCCAGACACCTTCAAAGATGTCCTTCATTCTTTTCCTTGATGGAGTCATTTTTTCATAAGTGAAATTGATATCTTCTAACTTTGACAAGATATTAGACCCACTAATGGGTAAAGGTGATCTTCTCAACTCTTTAATTCCATCAAAGAGATATTTTTGGAATCTAAATCGATAATTATCATCTAACCATCACGATGTCCCATATAACAGAACTTTCTATCATTAGGTAACCACTTTGAACATGTCTATGCAGTACAATATGGATAACCATAACAACCTTTTGTACTTTAACCAGATAAATTCGTATAAACAAAAAAATCATTAATAGTCCATGATAAAACAACATGCATATTGAAGTTCTTTTTTTTATGCATAATAGGTCTCAATTCTTTTTCATAATTGCTTTAACTCTATACTAAAAGGTTGTAAGTAGATGTCTATATCATTATCTAGACTTTTTTTTCCTATAATTATCATAAACAATATAAATGACTATTACGTCATAGTAATCCATAGTGGCAAATTGTAAGAAATCAATACAATTGGCCAAGTACTGTAAGAAGTACTCATCATTTTGAACGAGTTGAATCCATCAGATGTTAGTCTAAGCATAACATTTTGAGGATCAGATGCAAAGTTTAAAAACCTAAAATGAAATGATTTTCATGCCAAAGAATCTATAAAATACCTTAATGATCCATCATCTGTCCATTTCTCATGATGCCACCTTATTAAATCTGTAGTTTTGAAAGATATAAAGAGTTGTTGAAGTCTTGGTATTAATGAAAAATCACGTAAAACATTAACAGGTTTCTTTTTAATACTGACCTCATCACCATCCTCATTCAACCTTTCATCGGGGTTTCTATCCACTCAACGAGAAATACCACACACATGACAAGATTTTTTATTTTTTCTATCATCCCAATACAACATGTAATCATTGGGACAACTATGAATTTTTTCATATCCAAGACCTAAATCTTTGATCATCTTCTTTGATTCCTTACAAGATTCAAAGATTTTTGTAAAAGAAATATTTCTTTCATAAACTCTAATAATAAAGTCAAAGAGTTTTTCATCCATCCACATAAACATTTCAAGTGAAAAAGAAGAACACAGAAAAATAACATTGAATGTTCGAGCTCTCATAAAATTCTTCATTCATATCCTCAAGTAACCTATAAAACTTTGATGCTTCTCCTCTAGGTTGTTGGTCACCTACACATATCCTAGGTTTACCAAATTCATTCATTTCAACATTGAACTGATTAAATTCATCATTTTGGAGAGACGAATTACAAAAATATTGGTTATGAATGTTAAAAGCATCTTATAATATGCCTTCCATGTCATCTGCTATAAAAGGATCATGTTGGTGTTGGAGAGCCCTTGAAGTTAAAGAAACTCTAATGGAACACCTTGATGGTATAAACTCTCCATGAAAATACTAATTAACATATCTTGGAAGAAATCTAATACAAATTAAATGTTCAAAAACAACTTGATGCATTTGCCAATCTATATTAGCACACTTCACACATGGGCATAATATCATATTATCTTCACTTGTATTCTCAAATGCAAAATTAAAAAAAATTTTCACTCAATCTCTGTACTCTTAACTTAATCTTGACTTTTACATCTAACTCTTATCAATTTAGTACTTGTTATATTATCAGACCAAATATATATAAATAATTTATATGAAAATGAATATGTCAAATACTTAAGTTTACTATGTTTTAAACAAAAGATAATAACTAGACCAATACTGACAAAAAATGAGAACTCCTTGTTGTAAAGTATTTTATCAAGTACTTGATATTATAAATGTTAAAATTTGCTACTAACGTATACAGTACCCAAGAATTTTTGTAGTTGAGGTTGAAATAAGGTAAAATAGGTATAGAAGAAACCCAAAAATGAAAGAAAATGAAAGCGAAAGAGAAGTGGAGGATGGGTTACAAATGGGTATTTGAGAAATGTGGTTTTGGAGAAAATTGTTTAAACCAAAAAAAAAAATCACCAATTGCAAAAGCTAAAGGAATAGTCGAATTAAGTAAAATTTCAGTAAATAACTAATGAATAGTCAAAATAGGGTTTTAAAAGACAATGTTCGAATAGTAAAAGTTGAAAGAAAAGAAAAGTAAATTATAGTTAGTTTGAAAAAAAATAATAAAATAATGAAGATGAAGCTTCAAGTTGGTAATTAGATGTGCTAAGTTTGGGAACAATTTTATTGGATCGGATTATTGCAAGCGTTTACTAAGAAAAACGCCTTCATTAATTTTCTCCTAAATATTTTTTGAATATATTATAGGCACCATTAATGGAGTCATAATAGAATTGTTTGGGATTATTAAAGGCACTTACGCCTTAAAAACTACCTTAAAAAATTTCATTTAATATTTATGGTGTATTTATTGAAGGCATTTTTTGCATAATACGCCTTCAATAATTCTTTTTTTTTTTGCGAATATCAATGAAGCTAATTTTCTACTAAAAACACCTTCAATAATTTTCTTTTAAAAATTATTTAAGATTATTAAAGGCGTCTTCTGTACAAAACACCTTTAATATTACACTTCTAAAATTTTAAAGGGTCATTGAAGGTGTTTATTTTAGAAAAACGTCTTGACTAATTCTTTTTTTTATTGAAAAAATTTATTGAAAGGATATTCTAGTGAAAAATGCATTCAATGTTTCACTACTCAAACTTTAGGACAGTTAATGAAGGCATTTTTTGACAACAAATGCGTTCGATAATTTTTTAAAAATATTTTTGAGATTATTAAAGGCATCTTCCAATAAAAAAAATACCTTCAATATTCTACAACTCAAATTTTAAGATAGTTAGTGAAGGCATTTATTCTAGAAAAATGTGTTTACTAATTTTTTTTAATTTATGTACATAATTATTGAAGGTATTTTTTTAGAACAAACGCCTTGAATAATTTTTTCTTAAAATTTTTAAGATTATTAAAGGCGCCTTTCAGTGAAAAACACCTTCAATATTTCAAAACTCAAATTTTAATACGGTTAGTGAAAGCGTTTATTCTAGAAAAATGCCTTCATTAATTCCTTCTAATTTACGTACATAATTATTGAAAGCTTTTTTTTAGAACAAACACCTTCAATAATTTTTTCTTAAAATCTTTGAGATTATTAAAGGCATCTTTCAGTGAAAAACGCATTCAATTTTTCATAACTCAAAATTTAAGATGTTTAATGAAAGCGTTTATTCTAAAAAAATGCCTTCACCAATTTCTTCTAATTTACATACATAACTATTAAAGGTATTTTTTTAGGATAAATACCTTCAATAATTTTCTTTTAAAATTTTTGGGATTATTAAAGGCATCTTTCAATGAAAAATGCCTTCAATTTTTCACAACTCAAATTTTAAAATATTTAGTAAAGGCATTTATTCTAGAAAAATACCTTCACTAATTCTTTCTAATTTACATACATAGTTATGGAAGGTATTTTTTTAGAATAAATGCCTTCAATAATTTTCTCTTAAAATTTTTGAGATTATTAAAGGCGTCTTTCAGTGAAAAACGTCTTCAATTTTTTACAACTCAAATTTTAAGACGTTTAGTGAAGGCTTTTATTCTAGAAAAATACCTTCACTAATTCTTTCTAATTTGTGTACATAATTATTGAAGGTGTTTTTTTGAAAACAAACGCCTTTAATAATTTTCTCTTAAAATTTTTGAGATTATTAAAGGCGTTTTCCAATGAAAAATGCCTACAATATTTCACTACTCAAATTTTAAAACGGTTAGTGAAGGTGTTTATTCTAGAAACGTCTTCACTAATTCTTTTAAATTTTTGTACATAATTATTGAAGGTAATTTTCTACTGAAAACGCCTTCAATAATTTTTGTTTAGAATTATCAAAGGTGTTTTTTGAGGAAAAACACCTTTAATAATTTCCTTTGAAAATTACTTTTTAGATTACTAAAGGCGTCTTTTAGTAAAAAATGCTTTCAATAATCTTCAAATAAAATTTTAAATGGATTATTGAAGGTATTTTTTTCAAAAAAATACCTTTAATAATAAATTTTATATTCATTCCCTATCTTGGACATCAGAATCATAAACTGTTAGTATACAGAATTAAAAGCTACATTAATCAAGCAAACTAAACCCACAAACAGATATCTATCAGACTTTTGGTTTTTTTATCCCTATTGTTGCCACTGACCTTCAACAAATCAATGGTGCGTACATCTCTGTTTATCGATATGTCTTTGTAATTTTTTTATTGTATTATTTATATTATTCAATAGAGTTATATTTTTCGATTCCTTACTATTTATATATGAATATATATTTTTATTAATTTTTTCGTAAGCATAGTCGTCCAAGCATCTATCATTGCATGTATGTTGTTTCTGTGTGTTTTTTATTAATAATATGGTTTGCTAAACCTTGTTGTGTGATATTATTTTGCTAAATGATATTGTATGATATTGGTATGCTGAATCGTATGCTGAATGGTGTTTCTAAGTGGTTTGCTAAAGGGTGTGTCTGAGCACATTGCTGATTGATTTATTGAATGGTGTTTCTGTATGTAGTATGGTATTGGTTGTATTTAATTACGTACAGTGTTAAATTTAGACGGTCATTTTGTGTAATTCGTATAATTATGATCAAAATTATTGGTATTATGAACTCCAAACAACATCATTCTCTTTCTATTAAACATGCAAAAAACACACCTGTAAGCCAAAAACAAAAGGAAAAGGGCCCAAATAAACAAATTAAAATGAGTGACACAAAAATTCACCTTGACTTCATCCAAAGTTGGCAGTTATGTCTAAAGGAGCTGCCAATATGGCTACTCATATTGGAGCCATTGTTCGTCGTAGGATTTCAATTACGTACATCGATTGGCGATGAGTTTTTGATGATCTAAATGATGATATATGGCAGTCGGTTGTGTTATGTTTATTCAACTATTTCGTAAAATTTGTTAAATGATCATTTAATTAAAATTCAATGTGTTCTTACTAATTATGTTAAATAATTTAGGAATGGTTCGACGTCCCAATTGATTGTAAAAAAATTATGTTACAATCTACTGGAAAAGCATTTAAAGACTTTAAAAGTATATTGACAACCTAATATATTTTACTGTTGGCTGATCAAAGCGATGTATTGATTGTTCCATCTGCGACATATGCAAATGTGATAAGTGTTGAAAATTGGATAAATTTTATTCGATATTGGGTTTCAAAAGATTTCTCAGTACGTAAACCCATCACCAAAAATATTGTTTATAAGTCTTTATGCAATATAGTCTTTGTTCTTCATATGTGATTGACGTAATTTTTTTCTTTTGTAGAAAATCAAAGAAAATTAATGGAACATTCGGGCCAAACAACAATATCACCATCAGACAGCGAGAAATGGATATACAAATGTGAGGTATGAGCTTATATGTATTCACACATTTATTTTATACTCATTAATGAATATATATGAACATTCATTTCATACATTTTGATTCTTTTATTACAGTAATTTAATAAGAATCAGTGAGCATTGGCATCTAAAATTTTCAGATGAATGTCTGAAAATAAGGATATCTAAGAAAGGATGGATTCTTTGTAGATGAAGCAACCAAAGAAATGACAAAAAAGATTATATGTATAACTATTTTTTTAATATAATGTATGATTGACATTGTGGTTGTATGCATGATTGTATACTAACTTGTATAGATTTGTTGTTACAACTTATCTTATTATTGTCTTTAAGGATGATTATGCTGTCAAAGTCAAATTTGGTGAACTGATAACCCAGTATGGTGAAGATCCTTTTTGTTTTTAGCATTAAGCGCTAAAGAAAAGCCTGGTCGGGTTCGTGGGGTTGGTAAATTTGTCTTGTCATCAAAATTTTTTAGTAATCAACACAGACCTCGTGAATGAGAAATGCATAATATGAAGCAATCATTAAGCAACAACAGTAATGAATTGATGATCAGGAGCAATACCTCAATGAGCAATAGCAAAGACTCACTGCTTTGGAGTCCATGTTAGCAGCAATGCAGCATAACATGCCATTAGGCCGATCTGATAGCATCGTCCATGTAGGACAAGCTTTCGTTGTAAGTAAAGAAGCGAACCCATCCTCCGTTACCACCCAAGAAGTATGATTTTATTTATAATTTTAATATTAATTTATTTATTATATTTATTGATTTGGTTTTAATACTTATATTTCATTAAATATTGTAGCAGGATGTTGAAACTTACAGTATGACCCTTATTCAAGCTACTATGGATGAGTTATCCAAATATTCGCTAGAGTATTTATCCAAAGGAAACTTCATAACCATTGAGTCTGAGAAAGGGTTATTTGATAAACCATCATTTTTTTCATTGGTGTAGAGGAGGTTAAAGAATTTTGTGAACTGGATAAATTATCAGCTGTTGATATTGTTGCTTATATGAGATTAGCTTATAAATACAAATATGTACATTCAATATGTATTAATCTATATTAGGGTGTAATACTAAATAGCAGTGTTGATTATTATCGTGCAACTTCCTATATAGAAAGCTCAAAGGAAGACAGTTAACCAACAGATTTAGATTCGTTTACCCCAACTTCATTAGTGAACAGAGTGGCACAGTCACTTATCATGCTAATCATGTGATTGAATGCATGAAAAGATTGGCTGATTATTATTTGCTCACATATAATACGCAGTAAGTTATATTACAATATTACCCAAATCTGATCTGATGTGTAATCTGAGTATATCATTGTTATTATTTTACAGTCATCATTGGGTGCTTATTGTGGTTGACACCAAATCCTTAACGTCATACTTACTTAATTCAGTTAATCCAACGGCGATGCCTAACCCCTTTATTCAAACTTATATAAAGAAGTATTGCACTTTATTATATTATATATCTTATGTTTCTTCATAAGTAATTTTCTTTATGTATTAAGTAATTTTTTTTTTCAATTTAGGATAGTATCTGCATTCGATAAGAAGATAAAAAAATTGAAATGGGTGTCATTATCGATAAATGTGAAACTTATTCTTTTATGCTGAGTTTATGTAGATAAATGTTTCCTAAACCCACTCAATTTAATTTTCAGGTACCTCGTTAACCCAGTAATACTAAATATGGATATTATGTCTTTCGTTTTATGTGAGAGGTAGTGTTAGATGATTTTATGATCAAATCATACAAGGTTAGTATAAATTTCATAAACTTGTTATATCTTCAAAAAAATAAAAAGGTACATTATGTTCTCATTTATTAACATTTACTTCTGATTTTTTTTAGTGAGAAAGAGTAAAGAAACCTTCATGAAAGAGGAACTGGATGAAGTCCATAAAGAATGGTGTGAGTATGTATTATCATTTATCAATGTTGATAAACCTTGAGGTTAGACATTGTTGGTTGAATGTAAATATATGAGGAATAAATTTTTATAATGTTTTTAACATGCCATGTTGAATGAAAACTTTAAGTTTGTACATTGGGGTATTGGTTTAATATTATTGATATACTTAATATGAATACACTATGTGTACTTAATATATTATTGAGTACAATTATTTCATAAAGGTATATTAATATGACAACATTATTAGTTTTAATTTAGAATGTGTAGTCAATTTATTAAAATACAACAATGTTTATTATGTAAATTCCAAAATGTAATTCGTAGTATCACATATATAAACCAAATATTTTATGGGCATAAACCTATAACTGACTTGACATATACAATATCAAATATATTTTTTTATGGGATTAATGAAGGTATTTTTAGCAAGAAAACATCTTGAATCATCCCTAACAAAATGTTATTGAATGTGTTTTTAACTAAAATCACCTTTAATAATCTCACCTAAAAATATATTGTGTAGAATATTAAAGGTATTTTAGGAAAAAAAAATGCTTTCAAGAATTCGTACCAAATATTGTGTATGGATTATTGAAGGTATTTTTGAAAAAAAATCACCTTCAATAATTTCTGTTAAAAATTTATTTATTGGATTATTGAAGGCGCTTTCACCTAAAAACGCCTTCAAAAATCTGTTTCATATTTTTTCTATGAATTATTAAAGGCATATTTAGCAAGAAAATGTCTTGAAAATCTCTAACAAAATGTTATTAAAGGCGTTTTTTACCAAAATCGCCTTCAATAATCTCACCTAAAATTTTATTGTGTGGAATATTAAAAGCATTTTAGGCAAAAAATGCCTTTAAGAATCCGTTTCAACTTTTTTGTATGAATTATTGATGGCATTTTAAAAAAAAATTACCTTCAATAATACCAACTAAAAATTAATTAAATGGATTATTAAGGGCATTTTCCTACCATTAATGTATTAAACAATCCATAACAAAATGTTATTGAATGCATTTTTGAAAAAAACCACCTTTAATTATTCGACCATTCAAATTTATTATCTGGAATATTAAAAACATTTTGAGCCAAAAACACCTTCAAGAATCCATTCTAACTTTTGTCTATGGATTATTGAAGGTGTTTTTGACAAAAATCACCTTTAATAATCCTAACTAAAAATATTGGATTATAGAAAGTGAGTTCAGCCAAAAACGCCTTGAAGAGTCGATTTCATATTTTTCCTATGAATTATTAAGGGCGTTTCTCTGCAAAAAAAATGCCTTCATATTCTCTTCAAAAATTTTTAAAGCAATTAGTGAAGGCATTTTTGCCAAGAAAATGCATAGAATAATCAATTACAAATAATCTTTGTAAAAACCCAAAAAAAGCTAAAGGGATGGATCGAACCTACCACATTATGGTTAACATCCATACGATCCTAAAATTTTGATATAATATTTATTGAATGCACTTCTAACCAAAAACGCCTTCAATAAGCTTGTGAAATTTTTTGGTGGAATTATTAAAGGCGTTTATTGTAGAAAACATCTTTAATAATCGCATACATTTTTTTATGAGGGGATTATTGAAGGCATTGTTTGTCAAAAATGCCTTCAGTAATTTCCTATTAATTTTTTTAACGGGATTATTCAAGCCATTTTCTGTCAAAAATGCCTTTAGTATTCACTCAAATTTTTAATGCAGGATTATTCAAGGTATTTTAGTTGAGAAACGCCACTAATATCAAGTCTTTGGTGGTATTTATAAGTAACAACACCGCTATTTGAATATTTAGTGACATTTTGATAATAAACGCCTTACGTTTTATAAAAAAAACGAAAGCTAGTGGCGTTTGTAAGTAAAATGCCGCTACAAAACTGCCACTAATCTTTCATTTTCTTATAGTGAAAATACCTTGCAAATATATTAGTAATGATGCATAATCATCCAATTATGCACATAATAAATATAGAAACATACAATTAAATATCATTCAAATATAATATTAATCATGCAATAATATATAACATCATATCATGCAAAAAATATAAAATCATGCAATAATAATAATAATAATAATAATAATAATAAATAACTATGCAAATAAATATATTAATAATAATACAATCACACAAATAAATACATTAATAATCATGCAATTAATAATGTATATCATGCAAATAAACATGCAATTAAATGTGTAATCATGCAAATAATAACATTAATAATCATGCAAATAAACATTCAATTAAATATATAATCATGCAAATAAACATGCAATTAAATATAATATCATGCAAATAATAATACATAAATCATGCAAAAAATATATAATCATGCAAATAATAATATATAAATCATGCAATCATGTAAATATTAATATACAAACAATGCAAAATATGCAATTAAATATATAAAAGTTATGCAAAAATCATAAAAAAAAAAAAGCAAACATTACTTCAATGGATCATAGATTCCAACAAATTTTCACCTTTCAAAAACTTATGTTTCCTACTATAAATTTTAGTCTTCCTTCCAAAAACTTCAACTAGATCTTTTTGCAAAAATGTTTTGCTTGATTGTTTTTTCTTTATTGATTCAAAACTTTGCCTAAATTTTTTCTCTTTTCAATGATCTCTGTTTGATTTTGAAGTGAATTGCTTTGAGGCCCCCCTTTGATCACATATATATTCAAGTTCATTATATAGGAATTGAATGCTTTTTTATTTGGAAGAAATTAATTCAACCGAATCTAAAATTTTTCTTCAAATTTTATTCTCTTAGTAATCTTTCTTTTTTTTCAATAGATTGAGTCTAAAGCCTTTTTGAAATTATTTAACCATTAAAGTTAAAATCTCAGATAGAATCTATGAGTTGAATTGAATCCAAGATTTTCTATATAAAATCCCACTTTTTTTTACTTTTTACCCCTTTTTTAACCAATTGACTTTGACTCTTTTGATTAAAAAACAAAAATTAAACCAAAAATTAAACTAAAAAAATTCAAATACAAATAAAATTTAGGGCTTAATCTTTAGGCCCAAAATTCACTTTTCCAATTAAGACTCAATTGCATAATCAAAATTAAAATTTGAAACCTAATAAATTTTGAAAAATCTCTAGACAAAATAAGGTGTCTATAAATGGTAACAAATCTATGACAAAGCTAGGGGTACTTAATTTAAGGCAAGATTTTTTTTTATTTCAACCGAAAACCCAATCAAAGTTTTTTACTTTTCTTCCTTTGATTGTCAATTTTGAAGTTAGGGTTTTATATTTGTACAAAATCATACCCCTTTTCAATAAATCTTTTGTTTACCCTTTTAAGTAAAGTCACACCCTTTTAGAGTGTTTGGTTATTGAGAAAATCACCCTCATCGCAACCTCTTAGGCCTATTAGCCTTTCTGTGAAAAGACCAATTGAATCCAAAACTAGCAGTTGTTCTCTCAAGCACATTATTCAATTGTCGCCATCGAGTACGAGTCCATTCGAATAAACGGTGAGATTAGTTTTGGTGAGATTGAAAGCAATGGTAAAGATGAGATTAGTTACTATAACATTATGAGTGATTAATGTAACAGTGAGATTAAAATCAGTAGTGAAATATTTGTTTGAATATAAAAGTAACAGTGACAATGTAGTAAATTATAGTGTGAAAATAAAATAACCATTAAGTATATTAAATTTAAATTTATATAAAATAAAAAAATTAAATTATTAGACATTTATGAAATTAGTAAATAATTAAAAATTATTAAAATTATTTTTATGTTAAATAATAATTTTTAATAAATAATTAATAATTAATAAAAATATAATAATATATCAAATATTTTTAAAAAAATTGATTACAAATTAATGATAATTTAGAAAAACATAATAATTATTTTTATATTGAAATAATAATTATTTTCATTTAAAATAGTTTTAAGAGAATAAAAGAAGTAGATGAAGAAATGCCAAATGACATAAGTGCACAATATTTTAAAAAGTTATAAAAAAAAAAGGTAAAACAGTGTCTTTTTTGGAAAAAAAGACCAAAGCCTCTTATCTCCAGTAAACTTTTGAAGCGATGATGGAAATTTTTGTGCTCAATTACACATGATCGATCTACACGCTGTTGAAATAATACCAGATAGTCTCTACTACCGGAGAGCCCAACCAAAATAACCCTCATTTGGTACAACTGAAAAATGGATTCACTGATTTTAAGGGATGGATGTTGGGGGAGGTTTGTACTGAAAAGGTGTGAAAAAAGGTATTGGAAGTGAGGTTGGAGGATTGTATGGTTGAAATGGATAAGGAGTATAGGCTTGGTAATGAGTGTCATGCATGCCTGTGTGAAATGGTGTGAAGATATTGTAACTAGAGGCTGCCTAGGCAACCCTTCACTACCAGATGGCATATAGAGTTCAAGATCATGCCATTAACTTACCTCTTTCACACTCTAGTGATGCTGTTTTTGTCAAAATGGAAGTATCCAAATGATTCATCACGGTGCAATTGCACAAAAAAATGTTAAACAAACCAAGACGAAAGATTAGTCAAATTCTAATGCAACATACAACTGCACAAACTCCATTTAAAGGAATGAGAGAGATTAAGGATAAGTTTTGGGAAAAAGATAAAAGTTTGAAAAGCTTTGCCAGATAGCAGTGATAATGAGAATTATGGTCATATTCATGAAGGTGTCGGTGATAATTCGGGTTTAGGCTAACTAAGTATTGAAAATTTTTGTTTCAACTAAGTTTCGCAAGATAAAATGCCTCTCAAGTTCTTTTCGCTTCGACTAGTTAAAGGATGAAAAAAAGACGTCTTTTGTACCTAATATTTTTTCAAAAAAATCATCATCTGCAAGTGACAATCGAAAATGATAAATGAGTCTAGCACCGGATTCTTACTGCATTGTCATGATGGTGGCTACGAAAATTTTGAATAATTAGGAAAAGAGAGGTGTGAGAGAGAACTAATGGAGACAAAAGTTTTTTTATTATTTTTTTAGAAAAAATGAGTTTTTAAATTTGAGAGAGATCAAAATTTTTAGAGTTAAATTGTGAAAAACGTAGATGTAAATAATAAAAAATAATACAAAAATAAAAAAAGTAGATAAAAAGATTATTTTTTATAGAATTGAGTGTTGAAAGAAAATTCAAAGCTACAACTTAATATAATTCATTTTTTAGCCCTTCATATAATTAACTGTAGAGTTATGAGATATAATACTTAATTTATTATTGTTGTATGAGTTCAGGAATAATGTTTAACTTTTTTTTTGCCAAATTAACAATCAAGTTTGAATTTTTTTTTTTTTTCAACCATGCTATATTTGGCTAACTTAAGGTGTGTGTGTTTCTTAGTCTTATTTTCATTTAAAAAGATCTTAAACTATTTCATGTCAATAACATTTAATTTTTATTCAAATAAAATAACACGTTTAGTCTTGAATTTAATAATTATCTAAATGTTTAATTTCAAATTGAGCAATTAATATTTTTTTATTTGTATACAAATAAGTTTTTATTTCAAACAATATATTGATTTATATCAAAGTTTTATTTAGATACAAATTAAAGGCTAATGGCTTACTTTGATATAAATTAAAAATTAATGAGTTATTTAAGTACAAATTAAAGATCAAAGATTTGTTTAGGTGCAATTAAAATATATAAACTTACTTAAATAAAATGATAAAGTTAAGAGACTTTTTAGTATATTAGCATTTGCAATTTTATTTTTTATCACATTTGATTTACATTTTAAGCATATTTATGAAATAAAATGTTAAAATAATTAAGGAAAATTATTTAATATGAATTATGCCGAAGTTTTTAAACTACACTTGGGGTTAGAGTTGACATATATCACTTATGATGTATAAAATAATTTTATAACCTAGGATATATAAAATAATTTTATAGTTGTGATAAAATTGGTCAAAATTTTATTATTATCATTTTACTTAAAAATAATGGTCAAAATTGAGTTCCTTTAACTCAATAAATCAATAAGTAATAAATATAATGAGATGATGGGAGTAATAAAAAAAATGTCGATAAAGCATTGGCTTAGAGAAAGTTTTAGGATCTTGAGGTTTTATATTCAAATTTTATGGTATATTTGAGTTTGTTGATTAGATTGTTTATAATTATAACTAATACTTATAATTTTCTTTAAAAAAAAAAACACAAGATAAATTTTCAACTTCATTGTAGAGTTTTTTTTAAAAAAAAAAAAAAAAAAAAAACTCTACCAACCACATATGAAATAATAATTTCGCTAATTAAACTCCACATTTATTTTTGATACATTAGTAGTTGAATTTTTTTCAACTTCACAAACAATGTTAAGAAGTTATGACATATTTTATTTATTTTTTAGTTAGTTTTTAAATATATATTAAAGGACATATGTTACCTTATTAATTGTATTTATAGAATCTAAAAATTCCACTTAATTTGGGTTCGAAGTTTGGCTTTTGCTCTTCTTTCAATATGCCTTTTTGATGACGAAGTTATGTTCTTAATGCTCCACTTTCTCAATGAGGTGCAATCTGCCATTAGAATTTTACAGAATCTCTACTTGTTGTCTTTGAGCAATGAATCTTTGATTGGTTTTTATTTTCAGGGCAGCAGAACAGCTTGTGGGAATTGAGCAAGACCCGGCAAAGTTCACACCTTCAAATACAAGATTCCAGCGTGGCAGCTCAAGTATTCGCAGAAGGTTCCGGACCAACGAGATCACTTCGACACCTCCAACTGGTGTTGCCTATGTGTGCGCTCCAATAATGGAGGAAGATGAATCAATATATGGTGACTTCTGGCAAAGTCATGCTTTGACTTCTGGCAAAGTCATGCTTTGACTGCCGGCAGTATAGGAGAGACGCTCAGGTGCTTCGGGATCAAACTAGAAAGGGATCTGTGCTTTTCTTCTTGTTTGTTTATTTCTCATTGTATCATTTTGTAGTAATTTAAATCACTTGTTGTTTTCATGACCCCTGGTTTTGATAATTGTGTAAAATTTAGTGATGATGTGACAGTTATTTTCATGTGTAATGTTCAATAAGCCTTAGTTGACCATATCTCTCTTTAGTAAACATTTGAAAAACACTGGATTTAATGAAAAAGAGCTTCATTTGTAGCTCTAGCACATATTAATAACGGCATCTTATTTTATGTGGAAGCTTATGCAGGAGAATTTCTGAGGTGGTTAATTATTCAGCATCAATGAAGAAGATTGTCTTGAAGATTGTCCTCACGCTAAAGTACAAAAATTGGGGTGACCCAAGTAGTTGATTTGGAAATTTATGTTACCCCATTTTCCCTCTTTTTGGGGCTTAATGGAGAAATTTCGTGACTTGGTTGAGGGAGGAGGGAAATAACATTGATCTTTGCATAAGTATATGTCCTCCCCAACTAGATTAAACTTATATCATGACACCCTTTCGTGATCTTTTGTTTTATGCTTGTTTACCGCCTTTTATTCTTATTTTGTTAATGATTTTGTTTCCATTGCTTGATTAAAATTTTAAAACGCATGCATGGATGAGCAATTTATGTGCTTCCTATCTTGACTAGCATATGAAAAATACTGTTTTGATCCATCACAAGTCTATATGAAAGTATTGATGTGTGGTCGTTAAAGTTGCTCGTCATCTAATAACGTTGAATTGCTCGAGAAACTGTGAAGAATACCTAGTAACTATGTGCTGTAGTTTTGGACTGACTGTTAAAATCTATATCAAACTTAGTAAAACCTAATCTTGGCATTCATTAAACCTCAAATATCAAAGTACAAGTCATATGGTGTATTACATTTGTTATGTCCTACCGTCAACTTAACAAGAGTGACCATCATACTTGTCAAGTCAACACACACCCAATTGCCACGTCACTTGTCCAAAGTGGTTAATACTCAGGCTCTTCGTCCGCCATAGTTATTCATTTACTTGAGTTGCTCATCTGCTCGGATCTCCTGGCTTATACGAATTGATCGCCCATCAGGGTAACTCGTCTAACTATTTCCACCAATATCCTATCAACGAGTCATCCCCATATAGATCACTTAATCTGGGATCATTAAATGCCACTAACTCATAATCTACATGAGTGAACTTCCCATCAATCGCCTTTAACTCATGTCCCATCACCAGCTATATTTTATATATAAGGTAAAAAGAAATCTAGGTACATTATTTTGAACCTTCTTATTGAAGCTTCTTTACCTTCTCTTTGCAACTCTCATTTCTTCTCTTAACTCTTAACTCTATGCTATACCTTGCTGACTTAAGCGTTGGAGTTCATCCCGAATATCAAACTCCAACAACCTTGGCCTGTTTTCTTTATTGCAAGTCCAGTTCCTTCACATCACCATCCGGTTGAGCCGCAACTCACCGCTGCCCAAAATACTCTCAACAACATTTTTGAAGTTGATAGAAGTTGGCATAGAGTTTTTTTGTTGCTAGAAGAAAACTCGAGAGGACCGTAAGAAAGATTTTTAAAAAAGGTTAAAGTGTAAATTGAACGTTAAATTATCACTTTTCACGATTTAGTATTTATAAAAAAAGTTCATGATTTGATGATTTTATCTTACATCTGTTAAGCATTACATATCATTGACTTACAACGTTTTAAAAAATGATGGCATGACAGATATCGACTAAAAAAAATATATCACGTGATATGATTTTATTCGTTGATTTCTCATCACGTTAGCATATTATCAATGGAGTTGATGTTTAAGACAAATGATAAGACAAAGCAAAAGTTGAGATATCAAATGTAATTTTTTTATAAGTATTAAATTATAAAATGTGAAATAATTCAAGAATCAACTTACATATTAACCCCTTTGGAAAGCAGTATTTAGGTTTGTTATTGTAATCCATGAAAAGTGCAAAACCATTACGCAATGCAAAGTTCAGGACTGTGCGTGCCTTTATATTTGAGGGAATATTAAATGGAATAGGGATTTTATTTATTTCCTTGATTTCCTTACTTTTATCTTTTATTTTGGTGTTTAAGTTTGTTTGGTAGATTTCCTCTAGTTCACCTGGCATTCAAGATTAGTTCACAGGGAGGAAGCTCTTATCATTGATGCATGATGAAACTACTTATTGAAATACTTATGTCATTTATTATTAGCATTGAATATAGTAAACATTGTTTATAAGTCATTTATTCTGATACCAATGCTATGTGATGTCTTCAAGCTGTCTTATGTTTCTGTACTTTATTGTTTGTATCTTGGAGGCTGGAGAAAAGCGGAAAGAAGAAGAGATGATAGAACTTGAAGGGCCCCTAGTTAAGATAAAGGCAATCCGCAAAGTTCTAGTGGAATATGTGAATAGTTACCCTTGGAATTGGAGTGCAATCCTTATGCACTATTGTCAACATCTTGAGCAGGCTTAATCTCAGTAATCACTGGATGACTTCTTTCTTGCCAGTGTTTACCAAGAGCTCAGTGGCATAAAGAATCTTTATCAAAATATGAGAATCTACAGGCTAATTTTACATTTATACAGGCTCAAACTGCAAAAGCTCGGTAAGGAAACTTGAACAAGTTGAAGTGATATTTGAAATAACCAATATCGAGTAGAGGACATCGATACATATTCTAATCTGCTCTACACAATGGAATGTTTCTCTACCTTGAGGTAGCTTGCTCGCAGGGTAATTATGACTGATAGATACAGACCTGAATCATTCTGCATTATTGGAAATTATTACAGTTTAAAAAGGCAGCATTAAAAGTCAGTCACGTATTTTAGGAGGGCACTCAAATTGAATAAAAATTATTTATCTGCTTGGACTCTAATGGGACATGAGTATGGCGAGATGAAAAACACTCCAGCTGCAGTTGATGCCTATAGACGGGCTGCGGACATAAATCATCGGGATTATGGAGCTTCGTATGGGTTGGGACAAGCGTATGATGTGATATGCGTGCCCTACTATTCTTTGCATTATTTAAGGAAATCTGTTTTCTTTCAGCCAATTGATCCTCGGTTGTTGATTGCCATGGCTCAATGCTATGAATCTGAACAGCTGCACATGCTTGAGGAGGCCATCAAATGTTACAAAAGGGTTGCAAATTGTAAGGACACAGAAGCAATTGCCCTGATTCGGCTAGCAAAGCTACAGAGAACTTGGCTACCTGAGGAGGTAGCATTCTATTATAAGAAGGATTTAGAAAGAATGGAAGCCGAAGAAAGAGAAAGACCATCTATAGTTGAAGCTCTGATCTTTCTCGCGACACACTTCAAAGCACGGGAGATTTGAAGAAGCAGAGGTGTATTTGTACCCGTCTTCTGGATTATACTGGCCCATTGAGTTTCGTTGTTATTCTTTCTGCATATCGTTCAAAATTACCCATTTTAAGCAAAATTTTCAGATGTTTCGAATGAGTTTTATTTATTTTATTCTTCTGGATTGTGATTATAGGGGAGAGAAACCGCAAAGAGTTTACTTCGGGAGTAATGAGAATAGCACAATCCGGTTTTCCTTACATGGCTGTCGAGTATTTTCATCCCTGATTTTCTCATTCATACCTATAAATGCTTGAAAATCTTTTGAAACACATATACCTTTCCCTTTGGATTTGGGAAACCAAAAGCCAATGAAACCTTTGGGATAGCCAAGTCTAGTTGGCTAATTCTTGGTCTGCAGCACAACGGATGGTCTCGCATGTTTGTAACTTGAAAAAATCCTCACACTAATTCAGCATTTTACCAACAGATCATGTGATTGTTAACCCTCTGTTCTTTTATTG
Source organism: Durio zibethinus (assembly GCF_047325235.1). Classification (NCBI taxonomy): domain Eukaryota; kingdom Viridiplantae; phylum Streptophyta; class Magnoliopsida; order Malvales; family Malvaceae; genus Durio; species Durio zibethinus. The sequence continues at coordinate 23,198,992 of NC_143172.1, forward strand.
ATCACTAAAATTGAGAGTAGCACTCTTTGGTGACCCTCATATTCTTTTTATTGTTGTGTTGTAATATAACAACTTCAAACATGCAGTTACAAGCCTGTATAAACCTTTCAAGGCCGGAGTAAACGTACATTTACAAATGTAATAAGGACTTATAAATCTGATCTCATTGGCTTTGATTGACTAGTGAAATCAGTTGCATAGAAAGGCAGCCAGAGACCATGAAGCATCTAATTTGCTTTCAGTTTGATCTTGCTTTTACGCTGTCATTTTGAGAACAAGATAGTTAGGCTTTTAAGGAAAGCATTTGTTGCCCAAAGTGTGTTATATTTGCCAGGCCACGAGTCATCTTGCACTCAACTCCAAACCAGATTCACAGGACCATATTCTAATAGAAAAAAAAATGCAATTCATATGGTTTCAAAGCATAAGAGCAGAACAATCCAATCCAAAATCATATTGCAAATACAGTCATTCATATAGCTGAAACTAGAAGGAGTTTGAAATTTTCACAGAGCTTATTACCTTTAAAACCACATCAACTAACCAAAATCAACACAAACTTTGAATTACAATAACCAAATAGATTCACTTGGTATTGAAACCTTTCAGCATAAAGCAAAGTGAAGGCTCCTCATTTTGGCTCAGTGAAGAAGCTGTTGACACTGGGCATAATTTCAGGTGCCCTGTTGCGGACATATTTTCTTAGAAAATGTTCAGCATACTTTTCTCCCTCAGAAAAGTTCTCCAAAACCCCAGCTGCCCTGTTCTCCTTGCTTACCCTGATTCAACCCAGACATTATCAGAAGCAATGTATTTTTTTCCCGCACTGAAATTTATTGTCACAATCTTTCATTACGACTCTGTCTGTTCGGTGCTTTTTGTTATTTCCCTCTTGTTTCCTATTCATTTTTTTTTTCTTTTCTTTACCTTCAATTTATCTTCGGCACAAAAAAAATAAATAAATAACAGCATCGACCAAACAAAGCCTAACTATCTCCATTTTTTATGTTCTTTTTTTTGTTTTTCCCAAAAATCAATCTTCCAATTAATTTTGTAAGTAGAGTGAACATACGAAATAGCACATAGTAAATATATTTGGGATTATTTTCCTTTTAACACAAAAATTACCATTTTATATTCTGGAAAAAGGGCCAAAAAAATAAAGCTAAATCAAACATTAATTGACTTTTCCTTCTCCAAATGAAAGGGAAAAAATTATAAAAAAAAAAAAGAAGGAAGTTACCAAATATATAGCTTCGAAAACCGAAACTAGGATTAAAATGAAACTAGATTTATTTTAGCAACATTGAACAACCAGAAACCTTTTATGCAATTCTTGGAATGGAATTCCAAAAAAGCTAAAAATCCGCATGCAAATATGATTGATTTCAACAAAATTCAACATATATCAAATTTACAAATATCTTGTCAACACCTCAAATATTGTTTTGACTAAAAAAAAAAAAGGAAAAGATATCTTACACCAACGGTTATGATTTAAAAAATCATAAATATATTAAATATGCAAAAAAAAAAAAAAAGAAATTGGTAGAGAGAGGGGAAGAGAGACCTGACTTCAGGGTTGAAGCAGATATTGCGCACCAACTGGAAACCGCAGATCCCCACAGCAACACCAACGGCCGCGAACAGCGGATACACCTACGCAGTACACCCCTCTCTTTTATTTAGTATTTCTTCTTATTTATTCATTGGATCTACCAATTTACTAAGCAACAAAAAAGAAAAAAAAAGTGAATAAAATCAACGCTGTGGATCTGAGCTTACCTCAAGCCTCAACCACCGGTTTGCCATCGAGCGCACTGCACGGAAGCGATCAGAGAGTTGCAGCTTTGAAATGAAAGAGAAAGGCAAAAGAAGATGAGAAGGTACGAAGAGTTTTTATTTATCTTGATGACTTATTAGGGCATTTTCTCTTCTTTTTTAAATTATTGGTTGAAGCCGATTGGTTACTAATGAGGATCACAAGTGGCACTTATTCGATGCCGCGTGGACTACAAGAGTGCGATTCGAGGCCCATGATTATAGCATTATTGTCTTCAACTCATATGCTCGCAAGAAAAAACTTGCCTTAACTTATTTTCTTTTTTGATTTTTCTTTACATTGATTTTTAAAACAAATTTATTTTTGTTCATTACTATTGGCAAAATCATAAAATTACAGATTGTTAATTTCAAAAATTTTAAAACATATTTATATTTTAATTATGCATCACTCTAAAAGATAATAATCAAAATTTAATTTGTTTGACCAAAAAGTTAAAGAGTTCATTTTTTAACTAACAACTATGAAATTTTTAATTAGATATTGTCATTTTTTATTTTTAAAAAATTTATTTCGTATATTATCTACAAAAATTTTTAAATTCGTCAATAGAATATCATGTATTAATTACAAATAAAATCAGACGAAAAAAGAATAAAGGTAATTTAAAAAACCATCAAAAGTAGAAACCATGGGCGATTTATTGAATTACAATTCAATAGTATAATAAATGCCGCAAAAAACCATGTGCCACCTAATAGAACCCAAACAAAAAAGGTACAGCAAGCAAGTTGATATTGTCGCGTGGCACGTATGTAAATTTATAATTTCATTTTTATCATATTCATATATTAAATTTATATCAATATTTTAAATATAAAATATTTTTTTATTATTTTTATTAAATTTATATATAATTTTTTATTAAAATTTTTAAATTATATTATTTATACATATATATATATATCATATTTAAAGTTGTCAAAACTACCAATGAGTTGAGCTCTAACGGTAATCACCTCACGCTAATATTTTAAGATTTAGAACCAAATCGGTGACAAATGACCATGTGTGTGCTCTCAGAGTTATTATGAATGGATACGAGACATAAAATTATAACAAAATAAAATAAAATAATATTATGAATATAATTAAATTAAATAATATTATTTTATTTTATATTTATATTTATATTTATATGTACAAAATTTAAAATAAAATAATTTATTCATTAATTAAAATTATTTTTTTAAGTTTATATAATTCAAATTATTAATATAATTTTTAAAAATAAAAAAATATATAAATTCAATCTCAATAGTTTAAAATTAATTTTTTTTACACTAAAAAAATTAATTTTTTTATAATCTTAATTTTTAATATAAATCAAATATCATATAAAATTATTATTATTTTATTCTGTCAATTTTATGTATCAAACCTCACGACTCTACCACGCCTAACTCACAGGATAGTGCTGTTCCCCTGACAAAGACGACAAGAATTAACCGAAAGAACTACCACGTGGCGTGATGCAAGTGTGCGTTAAATCCGACATCAAATGTGTTATTCATGCGTGTACTCAAGTGATTCTGAGCTTAAACACCGCAACTAATAAACTAGTCTTCCGCGTTGAAGCTTAACCCCGGACAATATGCTCCACCGACTATTTGTTTTCTTCTTTCCTTATTCGAGCACAAATTGTCTCCTTTTTCTTTTTTTTTTAATCTTTTGGCAAGCAAACCGCGATACAACTGAAAATAGTCATTGATTACTTCTCCTTGGCTATTGTTTTACTAAATGCAAGGTGAGCATAACCACAGCTAGTCACTAGAAACATATATACAGTTTAAACAAAAAGCAACTTAGTTAAAATTAGGAAAGCTTACACCAATAGTGAACTGAACAAATTACTATTCTTGATTTCTTGTTCGCAACTACAAAAACCAGATGAGAGTTCAAAATCAGATTGAAGCAACATTGTTCAACCTGAGGACTTGAGTTCATCGAGGAACTTACCAGCTTTCCTAGTTCCCGTTGGCATTTTATCCTAGCTTTGCATTCTTAGCACCGCGCAAATTCTATTTGGAGTTCACCGTTCCCACCAAAATTGAGTCCACACTGGTTGATGAGTTGGTTAGGAAGCCTGTGTAAGTAACAGAAAAAGTTAATTTCCTAAACCCATCCTTTTGCACACCAGCAAAGAGACTTTTTGCAAAAAAAGTCAAAAACATGCTTTTCAAAATGCTTTCAAAACTCAATTTCTGAGAGGATGCTTTTAAAGCACAATTTAGGTAAAAACAAGTTTTGGAAGAACATGTTTATATTGAGGTCACAAAAAGCCAATAAGTTTAAAAAAATTTTGACACTGAATGAGTTCGAGAAATATTTTCTTTCACTGTATGAATTTTATCATTAGACTCCCTGATTGGCTGCTGCCATGTTGACATCAGATTATTACCATTTAACGGCAACTGTGCCTGTCTACGCCAACATCCATGATCATTGAGTCAAAGACTGCATTAGTTTGCTACTCCCTTGAAGACTGTGCATCAGTTTGCCACTCCCTCTATTGTTTACATACCCGATCTTGCCAAGAGACTGGTTGCTTTGCTAGCACCTACAAACATATAGAGAATAATTGATCATCTATTGCTCTCGTGGATCCATTCAACGTACAAATACAAATACATACTTGAACAAAGAAAGTACTCTCCAGTCCACTCACCTTCTCATTTAAGAGGCTAGTAGGCAGACCATTATCATCGCTATCCTTTTTAAGGTTTTCCTCCTCTGATTCACTATCTGTAGTAACAGAAAGAGAAACTGTTGATGTCCCAAAAATGGCCTCATCATGAGCTGCTTTAATTTGCTCCTCCCTCTGCGCCTACATATTAACACAACATCAGTTACACTACAGCTGTTGAATTAATTGTCTCACACGAAACTCAAACGACGGACACAGCAGAACTGGAATGCATGAACATCAGATGGAATTTGAAAGATTAGCCTATACAAACAAATGATGCAGCACCTCTATGGCAGAAAATCGAAAGCTCTGACCAATATGCTTGACTAATGCTGCATCATCTTCAGCAACTGCAAACAAGGAGCACGTCAAGTTCTAGTTTGCTCTGTTCACTCCAGAAGTATATGTATTTCAGGCAAAAGGTAAGTCCACTTGAATAGATAAATTCAAATGTGAAGTACATATTCGATGATAACCAACTTAACATCTTTAACTGACAATCATTGGATAACCAACTTAACATCTTTCACTGACAATCACTAGATTCATTGTAAGCACTGCTAATAAACTACATAGTTTCTTCTTAATAATCTAATATTCACAAATTTCAAATTATTATACAATATTGAAGTATTACTAGAAGAAAAGAGGGAAGAGAATGGAGTACAGAGAGGCCTTACATGCTCCTCAGATTTATTGATTTGAAGGGCTAAAGCCATAGATGATTGACTGGCAAGAGGCTTATCAAACTAAGTAGGACTTTCTCAATTGGTCATTCTAGTCGAAAGTGGTGAATTTAGCTTTTTGCCTTCACAAAAATTGAGGGAAACCAGTAAACTTAATTTCATGCTTAGCCTCTACAACTCTGACACCAAGTCAGTTCGAATCCTCCTTTTATTATTTTAACATGTTTTTCTTCCACAGAAATAGATTTGCATCAAGCATATTTGAATTTTGAGTCACTTTTTATCAAGTACCTGATACAAATACTCATCATTACTTATAAGACTTAACAACTGATACGTTTTAAATTTTATAGTAAATAGCCAACCAGGAAAAAAGTAACAACCACCGAGGTTATAAATCCAAAGATCAACCAGCAAGGAACTACTTGTTCATAGACCATAATATCAAATGAGCCTGATAGATTTAACTTCCTAAAATTGTTGTTAAATTACACTTATGAGGCAATGGATAGATGTTAACCTTCAATTTCCTCATCATCAAGAGGAGCATCTTTGTCAAACTCAGACTGTTCCCAACCAGGGCCTTTTGTTGGAACCTTTTCAGCTGCATGTAAAATTTAATTCTTAAGAAATAGGAATCTAGAAAAATCTCTCTCTCTCTCCCTCTCTCTCTCTCTCACACACACACACCCCACAAAAAGACTTGATGACTTGGAATAACTCATAATTTCAGAAGTCGCATAGGTTCTCTGTTCATGAAATTAAGTAACAAACGTATGAAAGAGCAATGAACTAACAGTCCAGCATTTAAATTGCATAAGCATTATCGTCAAAGAAAAGTGCAAGAATGCAACAAATCATCCACAAGACTTCTCTAGCAAACTTTAATTCGAAAAGTACATAGATCACATCTTTATATAAAACGCATCAAGATGAATACAGCTTTCCATTTTTAAGAGTTATTGAACTTCTTTTCTTAAGATCATACTGACTTCCCACAAATAAACTAAGATTGCCACCTCAGCCAAAATAATGCTAAATTGATAGTATCAAACATCAAAAGCTAAATAAGAATGGCACATAGCACTCTCAGGACCCCTTGAAACTCAAAATGAAAGAATGGAAACCCATATGTAAGATAGGACAAACTACCTGTTTCAGCAAGCTGAAGTTTCATCTTGGCTTTAACTCTTTCAGCTGGTGACTGTTGACAAAAGAAATTCGGCTTTTTCATCACTCCTTAAAGCAAAGGACTTATATAGAGAGATATCCAAGCATATTAAAGATAATTGGCAAAGTCACCGAATTAAATTAATTTAAGGAATAGATTCCAGTCCAATCTGCTCACCATAAAGGACTTCTGAAAAATAATTTCCCGATATCAGGCAAATTGGATTAGTATGTTCTCAAATGTTAATTCTTTTTCCCTTTTTCCATGGCATACTAATAACTTTCAAAAAATTCCGTATCCCTTCTAATCATGCTTTCTTATTATATACGGATTGTACACATATTGATAAATTTAACAATAGTATACAATTGTGGCATGAAATAGAGAAAGCGAAGATTAAGCAGCTTGGGAATCTGATTATTTCAAAAAGCAGTTGCAATCATAAATGTAATAAGCTAGAAGAAATACTTTGTGATGAAATTTAAAGGGAAAAAAAAGAGTAAACCCGAAATGAAGAGACTAGAACATTCATACCATCCTATGGTAGCCTTGGATCAATCGCGAATAATCAACAGCGCCATGTTTTTCCTTCTTGGATTTCCCCTCTGTCGCCCCATCCCTCTCTGACCCCCTACACTCCAGTGGAATCAAGCTCCCGCTGCTCCTCCTCTCCGACTTTCGATCTTGACGTGGCCACCTACTCCCGCTTCTCCGCCCCTTTCTGTCTCTATCTCTTTCGCTGAATCTCTCTTTACCCCTGCTTCTGCTTCGCCTCTTCGAATGCCTATCCTTATCTCCATCTCTATCTCTGTCTCAGTCTCTCCCCCTCTCCACGCTGCTTCTCTCCAAAACCCTAGCCTCTCTTTCCGTCCTCTTCTTTAGCTTGTTTTGGATGGATTGAAGTTGAGAGTCTTTCACTAGCTTAGAGGCGGTGGTAGGGCTAGAGGCCCTGTAAGCTGTTGAGGAAGGACGAAGACGAGGAGATAAAAGCTGAGCCTCTTTGCTGAAGCGCATCGTTCTGATCATCGTTGGAGGAGACACCGATGCCTCAAGCCTTTGCGCGTATGCTTGTCGTAGTAAGCCGCCGCCTTTTCTTCTTCCATTTTTGTTAACTGATTTTGTGGACGGAATGGAAGAGTGAGAGCTGAGCGTGGAAAATGAATTTTCAATTTTAATACGATTTCCGTTCACAATTCGTAGGAACCAGTAGTGCACAGTGGAACGACATCGTTGTCTATTGGATTCTTTTTTTGTTTTTTCTTTGCCAATTATTGGATGTGTTATTGTTAATGGCATTTCGACATGTCGGCCTTCCAATACGGATATCGACTTTGTAGCCGAAACCCCCTCAGATTCTTGCTTAAAGGAATCTTACAACCATAAATTTATTTACAAAAATAAAAAATATTTCAATTCTTTGTATAGGTGGATCTATGCCTAAAATTAGGTACTCATTGGACATGCAAAAATTAAAAATTTTGAAAAATAAATTTCCACAAACCTTTTTGTCGATCGAATTGATAAAGTTAGTAATTCTTGACTAAAAGCTCTTTTTTTTTTTTTGCTAATTTGATTAAACGATTATTTAATTACATATATTGATAATAATTTATTTGATTATTAGTAATAATATAATTATGATTTTTTAAGATATAAAAATTTATCATAGACAATTATAATAATATATCAACATATTATTTCAAATTTTTAATATAAATTATAAGTGAACAATTTCAAAAAAAATTTTAAATTCGTCTCAAATTCTTTGAGACACATTTTACCATTGGAGGATATATATAATACAATTTGGTATCATTTGTGGCTTTTCTTTTTTTAGATCAATTGTTGGAAGTGTTAAAAATCCCAATGATAAATATTATTCTAACACATTGATTTCAAATAATAATAAAAAAAATACAAAAGTAATATAAAAAAGCTTAAATAAGGTGAAATATGAAAAAAATAACTAAAACAAAAAACTTAAATTTTTAAATAATTTATAAATTACATCATTGTATATTTTTATGTGATACACACTTAATTATACAAATAAATGAAAAATTTACCAATGTAAATAACACGATAGAATCTAAAATATATAAAATAACAAATATCTTGAAAATTCTTCATCTGATAGTTTTTAAAATCTATCAATGAGTAAAGAAATTTTATAAAAATCCTTAACATAAAGGATTTAATTCATTATTTTATTCATTCTCAGTGAAAAAATTTTGAGTTTAAGTCCTATTAATGATCATTTATTAGAGTTATCTCGAATATATGACTTACAATTATTTATTTTAGACTATCAAATACGACACATCTTATCCTAACCTCAGATATTGAACTGCCTATTTATTCTTGAATTAAAAAAAAATTGTTATTTTATGATGTTCAATATAAAGTAATTTCTTTATAATGAAAGATAATTTAGTCATTGTGATTTGATTAAAGTGTTTAATAGTAATTTTAAAATCTTATATGATAATGATTTTAAATCATTAAAATAGATTAAATTACTATTTCGTAAAGTGATTAGAATCCCAAAAAAAGAAGGGTCTAGTATCAAGGGAAAATGCACTTTTAAATCATTCAAAGAGAAAAATTTACGTTGCCCACCAAAATATGTTTCTCTCTAAATTTATAATTTTATAAACAAACCTTCATTTTTTAAATCATTTTATACAACTTATGTGAACATATAAATAACTTTAAATTATACTAATTAGATTGTTTATACCTTTTATATGAATTCTTATTTTATAAATTGTTCATTTAATAAAAGTTGAAATTGTTGCTTTTTTAAATAATTTTATTATTAATAGTAAGATTATTTTAAATAGTTTATATTTAATAATTTTTATATAATAATTTAAAATAATTACTAATTTATAATATTTTATCAAATATGATGTAAACACCCTATTTTAACTCGTGTCTTTTGGAATGCTATGAAAAATTCATATTAATTTTAATTGAACTCCTTTTTAGATTTATTAGGCTTAATTCAAAATTGGATTTAAAATTAAATTCGGTTCTTGTGATCCACAGTAAAATTTTATTAAACAGAATTTAAAGTTTAATTTTTTGGGTTTCCAAATTTACTTTTGGTCGCAGAATTTGCTTTTGAATCATTCAATGTTTGTTGGACTTTAATTTTATTTTCAAATTCTTAATAGCACGCCCAATTTTATATTTCCTTTTCTTTTTTTTTTAATATTTTTATTTATTTCTTTTTTATTTCTATTATTTGAAAAAGTAAAAAAATAAAAAACAAGAAAATCTTAAAAATGAAAAAAAATGAAAAAGCAAAAAATCTAAAAAATAGGAAAATCGTAAATTCATTCGAGTAACTGGAAATAATGTTTTTTAAAACGAATCAAGGATTGAAATCTCAAAATTTTTGGAGAAATTTAGACATGAAAATAAAAATAATTAGAGAAAGTTTGAAAAAAATTGAAAATTCATGGAATGTTTGGATCCAAAATCAGAAGCATAAAAGAAAGCAAAATAAAAAATAAAAAAAAAAAGAGGAAGGAAAATAGGAATATGGATCCGATCTCCAAAAACCTATAACTTTTTACACTAAATCCCTATATAAACAGCATTCATCAACCACAAAAAAGAAAAAAAAAAACACAATAATCATCAGCAATCACACAATTCGATCAACAAAAATAACAAAGAAGCGATTAGCAAGGAAAAATTGCTAAATAAATTGTTTTGGCAATAGAAGAGGATTTCGAGGTTTTCAAGTTGAAGGATTTTGGGAGACATTTTGTGCTTTTTGAATCGGTGTCTAGTTAGAAAAGTTCAGAGGAAAATTTCTGATTTCTTTTAATATAGTGGGCAGCAGACTAAACGACAGCGGGTTTCGGTTTGGGGATCTTGGGGGGTTTTTTGTAGTTTTAAAACGGTTGCTAGTTAGTGGTGAAGGAGGAAGTCCTGCTCATTGATCCGATACCTGCGCAATCCACCTGTTTCTAATGGATGTTCACTTGCATTGACTCCATCAACTAAACCCAGATTTTGATGACCGCAAGTAGATAAAGCCCAATTGCTTTGAACCTCTTTTGATTTAGACAAAAAAGCAAGTTTTGGGTTGAAACTCTTAGTAATAAAAAAAACATATATTAAAATAATATATAATATAGATTTTGACATAGGATGAAAGTCATGAAACGGATGCAGGAGAACTATATAATTTTTTTTTAAATCGATATCAAATAATAAAAAGAATAATCTGAGGTGAAGGTGGTGTGAATTTGGGTTAGGAATTTATGAAATTAGCTTTAACTCGTGTAATGCACAAATTAACTTTAATTATTTAAATATATGTGTAAATGTATAAATTAACATATTTTAATAAAGTATATTTAAAAAATGTATATAAGATATCAATACAATTTAAGTCACTATCTTTTTTTTTCTTTTTTGAAATATTATCATATATATTTTGAATTTAAAAATAATCATATAATAAGTGATATTTGTGTTTTTTTTTAAACAATTTAAATTTAAAAGGAGATATCTCTAACTTGTTAAATAAAACAATTATAATCAAGCATGCTCGTCAAAATATTAAACTTCGTCAAACATAAAGTATATTTAAAATTTTATATCATTATTATAATTTAATTTTGTCATTCAATTAATGTGTTACAAAAAAAAAATACTAAATGATAGAAGAAACATTTAAATTAGAAAACAGTTTTTTACAAAATAAAAATGTAAAAAATACAAATTATGAGTATAAATAAAGATGTTTTCATTTGTTTTCTTGTCAATAGAAGAAACCAAAGAATGTAATGTTCATAATTTATGGACCAATTATGTATTATTTAAGAATTTTTTATTAGTTTGAAATATTAATAGGATTATAATACTGAAGACACGTCTAAAATAATTAATTTGCTATATTAATTTATCCAATTATTAGCAAGTTTTGAAATTGATTAGCATTTCAAAGTTTTTTTTTTTTTTTAATTTTCTGACTTAAGCCAATGGAGTTGGCAGATAACATGGATTGTTTAACCATAGTTTGACTCATAAATTATTTCTAGGATATTCTTTGCAATATTTATAATGTATAGCATAGCTAGTTTTCTTAGTATAAATTGTGCTTTTGAGAAAACATCTAATGCACCGAAAAAATATATTTTTAATTTGAGTTTTGAGAGATGCCAATTTTATTTCTAATGAATTATTCCTCTTGAGGTACATATTTGTTAAAACAAAGTTTAAAAACTACTACTTGTTCCCTAAGACAATCAAATATGATAGGAATTTTTAAAAACAAAGTTATTCTTTGTGATTCATTTTGACATAGCACAACTCAAATTTATATTTTAATATTTTTTGTTGTGTTTTATTCAAATATAATTTTAAAATTTATAAGTGCATAATTTTTAAAAAAGAAAAATAGATATCAATATATAAATATTATAAAAATGAAAAAAAAAAAAGGAAAGAAATGCATTTTCACATTACCTAAAATTTTAACTTTATATGAATATTGAATTACATGAAATGTGTATTCTCATGCTAATAAGTACATAATAAGGAATTAGAAATATGATAGGAATACAAATAACAATACGAAAAAATAGGGAAGAATTGGATTTTAACATTATGTAAAACCTTAACATCATATGACTATTGGATTATATGGACAATCTATATATTATCATTTCAATTTCTTTTCTTTAAATGCAATTGAATATAAATTTAATTAAATTATAAAATAGTTTGACATACCTTTACTACTATTATGACTATGGTAAAAATACCAAAATAGATGAAAAATATAAAAATGCTATTGTTTTTTTAAAAGAAATATAAATACACATAGTTGAATAATGAATTAGATCATAAGGGTAGTATTTACATACCATCACTTGTGATCTTTAAATAATTTTTGAAAAAAAAAAGTTACTAAATGTATATCAAAAGAAAAAATTTTGTATTATTTTTGTATTAGAAGAAACTGTACACCTCAAACTATTTATAGATGTTGGATGATAATTAGGATATCTACATAACTTTTAAATTGATAAATATCTTTGGAATTTAAACACAATATAATAAGTGATATTTATGTTTTTTAATTAAAAAAATAAAACTAAAGGATTATAGAGAAATTTAGGAAGGTAAATGTATTTTTTTGCAAAATGTAAATTTTAAAAAAATCTAAATAGGTAAAATTAGAATAAAATAAAATGAATGTTAAATTTTAAATTTTTATTACAATTTAATCTATTCAAATTTTATTAAGTATTCATTTGAATTCAATAATAAATCTAGATAGATAGTTTTACCCATTTCATGACCCAATTTCTAAATTGGTTGAAATATTAATTAACAAATTTTGTTGTTTGTTAGTCAATTGGAACTTTTGATATTTGAATTTGAATAACATATAATTGATATTATCTTATTTGAAATATATATATTTTAAAATATATACTCTTGATTTTACACACCTATATTTTAGATTTAAAAAGATATATTAGGATTTTTAAATTTTTAAAAATATATATTTAGATTGTTAAAAAATCCATTTTAAATGATAAAATATCATTATATTTGAGATTTTTAAATTTAAAAAGATATTGTCTAAATTATTAGAAAATTTAATTAAAATTTATAATAATAATATATCTCAATTAAATTTTATTCATAATAATTTAAAAATCATTCAAGTAAATTTTACATAAACAATTTATTATGTATAAAAAATATAACTTATTTATAAAAACATTTAAGTGATATACGTTATCATATTTTTATATATATTATAATATAATATTATATATAATTTGATCGAGTCTGAGACGTTCAAAAATAAGTTCGTCTCACTCATTTGCATGTCTATAAACTCTTCAATTGTGATCTTTATAAGTACGGTGATATTTTGGGTTTTAAGCCTATAATAATAAGGGGTATAACAAGATTAAATAGTTATTTGGTTCTTAAATTATATTATCATTTATATTATATTAGTGTCTAAAAAATAAAAATTTAAAATCAGATATTTGGTTGGACAAAAGTGATATAATTTAGGATTAAATGAAATTTCACCCTAACAATAGGTATTACTACTAATACAAATTAAATAGATGCAAATTCTGTTACCTAAGCTTGAAATAAAAAGGAAATATCAATTCATCTTGGGAATGAGAAATAAAAAAAAATAGAAAAAATTTATCTAAAAATCAAGTAAAACTTATGAAATCAAAACCGGGAAGATATCTACGGTAAAGCAATAGGAGTTGTCATTTCAAGATTCACCGCCTGAAAGGACAAAGAGAATCCCTATCTGAAGCGTTGGATTCTCAAATTCAGTCTGCAATCTCCTCAATTATTATCCCCCCAAAAAAGTAAAGGAAGAGATGAGCGTAAACTACGAAGCAATCCAAGACGATCGTATCTGATGATATCTTTTAATTATTATTTTTTTGATAAAAAAAATTTAAAAATAAATAAATAATTAAATTTTTTATTATGATATAAATAAGATATATAATATTTGATAATTTAAAATAAATTAATGTAAATAATATATTTGAGATAATTTTAATAAATAATATTAATAATTTAAAATTTTTTTTATAAAAAAATAAATATAATAAAGTAAATCAATCACTTACTAATCATTATTATCTCATTTTTAATTTAGCTGACAAATTGAAACATTTTCAAAAAGCTTGTTTTCCAATTTTACTTTTCTTTTCCTTTTGCGTCGAGAGATGGAGCCACCCAGCCCTCATTTAATAGTATAAAAAAAATAGCGGTGTATATTGATCGATTAATCTTAATTCGATGATTTAAAAAAAATCAAAATTGATCTATTAAATCAAAATCGACGTAATTAATTTTTTAAAAATAATCGGTAAATCTAACTATTTTTAATAACTAAATTGATACAAAATTGATCAATTTAATTTTTTTCAATAAAAAATTAATATTTTTTTATATATTTTTTTTTACTGCTAAAGGACCATTTGAATTAAAAAGCATACACGGTGAAATGCGGTTAAAGGAGGAAATTGCGTCATTTTAGTGTTTGATTAACAAAAGCTCAATGGCTTACTGTGCGGAATCAGTTGCAAACTGTATATTAATTATTCATTTGTGAAAATTTGTGAAGTTCAACCGTAACTTTCTTCTACTTTTAACCCTTGTATATTTTGTTTTATTTTTATTTGAAATTTGTTTCACTTTAACACTTGTCTATTTTTTAAATTTATTTTTACTTCTATTTTATATTTAAAAAGTTTCAAATGTTTTTTTTACAAGTTACAATTATTAATTATTAATTATTTATTAATAAAATTATTACTTGATATAAAAGAATTTAACAATAATTTAATTATTTATTAATTTATAAGTATTAAATAATTTAAAATTTTCTTTAAATATCATTTTTAATTTAATATCTATAATAATTATTTTTTTTAAATTCACTTAATTATCATTATTATTTTTATATCTAAACATATATCTCATCATTTATTATAATTTTATAATCATAATAATTAATCTCATTTTCATTATTATTTTTAATTTCATCAAAATCAATTTTATTACTAAATCAAATAAATTTTAAGTACAAATAATAATTTAAAATAATTTTTATTCAATAAAATTCATCTTATAATTTTATCAATAATATAATATTTATTGTTTTCAAATGCATATAAAAATATTGTTTATATATTTATATTATATGTATAATATATTTTATAATTTATTTAAAAAAATCAATTAATTTGATTATTTTCATTATAAAAATAAAAAATTAATATTTAATTGAAACCAACCAAATCTTTATCAAATTGATTTGATTTCGATAGATCATATGATTAAAACCAACATGTGCTCATCTCTTAAATATATATATATATATATATATATGTTATTCGTACGGAACGGTGCCTGTAAACCAGCTGAAAGTCACGCGCAAGTAAGTGAACGCGAGGGCTCGAGTCCTACTCCTAGGTAGAGGGAGGCCGGGCCAGGGCGGCTTTCTTTTACCTTTTGACGCCGCCGGTTTAGATTTCAGTCTTCAAACTTGAAAAGCACTAGAGGGATTTTTTTTTCCTTGGAAAATCCTAACGACAGTTACATTTGCAGCGTTTCAGCACTCGAGCTTTTGAAGAGTCACGTCTCTTTATATTTTAAACTTGAAACCTCCTGATACTCATTATTTCGATTACCTTCACGTTTTCTTTTGGTGAATTTCGATTACCTTCACTTTTCGTTTGGTAAATTGATTTATATCTTCTTACAAGTTGCTTTTCTCAAATGAATTTTTTATAAAATTTAAAATACATCGCTATCCATAGCCCATAAAACTGAAATACACTCCTGCTAATTTTTTATAATTAAAATTATCAAAATTTAAAAATTCAAATAAGAAATCTAACAGTCTATCAATATAAAATAAAAAATAACAAAAATAAATAATTTAAAAAGTAATCTTTTAAAAGTGTACCTTCTATCTTGATTATTTAAAATATATATTTTGCATTTTGTATAACTTCATGAATTTAATTAACTTAATGATCGATTTTATCTCTTATAAAACAAATCAATTTTATCTCAAATTTTAAAAATATATAGCAATCCTTTTAAACTCTGGGTTCTTCACTAATGTTCCTCCAATATTTTTCACAAAATGGATGAACAAATTTGATTAAAGGAACAGGAAATGAGTAGATGATGGATTGACAAATTTGGTTAAAAGAGACAGAGAAAATTATCGCCATTAAAGCAACAGGAAACAGGCATATGATCTTTAAGTTCTAAAGTCATTCACCATTGACTACAAGAGATTTGGGCCAATATGGAAGGATCATATCTTCAATCTCCTGCATAATTAAGAACAAAAACTTCATATTCTCTTTTAGTTTAAAAAAGATAGTTCACAGTTTGATTGATTGTGGGATTACGAGAAAACCTTTATGGATGAAGGAATTTTGGGAGAAATGGGAGAGAGTTGCTTTACCGTCTCCTATAATTTTTTAACTTCTCTTTAAGAGTGCGATTAGTTTGGAGAATTCATAATTTTTTTTAAAAATTTTATCGGTAAGTATTTAATTTTCATGTTTAAATTAGGATAATTCAATTATAAGAGAAATATTAAAATTTCAATAATAACCATAGTTTCAGAATAAAAAACTCACGTCTCCCTATCTTATTTTAAGATTCTAGGGAAAAAAAGGTACCTTATTCTTAAATTTAATTTGAATAAAAAATGATCACATAGTCATTATCTTTTAAAAAACATGTCTAAAAGTAACTAAAATTAGTTGTAGATTTTTGTCTGTGACATTTTAATTTTATTTTTTATATTACAATTAAAGGGTTTGATATAAAGAAAACGCCTTAATTGATGATCAATTAAAATGTTTATGTACATAAACACCTTAATTGATCATCAATTATGGTATTTTGTTTATCAAACGCCTTCATTGATCATCAATAAAAGTATTTTTTCATTGAAAAACCCTAATTAATAATTTATTAAAAATATATTTTTTGCTTTCGAAGACCGTGTCATGACATGAATGATTTTCAATCACAATATGATAAAGATTAAAATATCCATCAATTAAGGTGTTTGTATGAAAAAATACCTTAATTGGTTATCAATTAAGGTATTTCTTCCAACAAACACCTTAATTACTGCATATTAAACTTTTGTTTTCCCTCTTGAAGATCATGTTATGATAATATGAATATTGTAATGTCTAATCGTGAAGTAAAAGAGCATATATTTTATGCATCAAATAATGCATTTGTATATATGGAACTCCTTACTTGATGTCTTCATCATGTTTCAATATCGAATATGTTTTTTATTTTTATTTCAACATATCTAAGCTCATAGCATTTACTTTTCTCTTTGAACCAATTTCAGTTTTGACATTCGTCATTTAATCTTCGTTCTATTAACTTTATCTTTGTTTTTTTATATAAAACGGTGTATATACTTTTTTATTGATCTCTTTATTTGATCTACATTATTTTTTACCTTTAAATGTTTTTTCTTTTTTCATAATTGTAGATGTCGTTTAGATCTAGATTTATGTTTATGATATAAACGCCTTATTTTGTGATTTTTTTTATTGTAACTCTTTTATCCATAAATGTTTTGTTGCTAATTTATATTTTCTTTGATGATATTTGATAGATTTCATGTACTATATGCCAATATTTGCTTTCCATTTATGTTTTTAACTTTAATGATATTCTATTTTATAAACAGTTATGGTTAGTTTATCATTAAGAACGAAGATGCAATTAGTTACATTACTTATGATGCATTTGAACTAGATGACTTTCTTGCATTTGTTATGTTTTGTTGTTGTAACTTATTATATATGAACATTAAAAAATGGCGTACACTATCTTATGGTAAAACATCTTATGATAGGCTATATATTAGAGAGTTAAATTTAAATGTAATGGTCTTTGAGAGCGATAAATAGTATGTAGATAATACTAGAATGGAGAGAAAAATTTTTACAAAATTATGTCATTTGCTTAAAACAAAAGGGTATTCAATCATCTAAACATATGTCAATAGAATAACTAATTATTAGCTTCCTCTACATCATTGTCCATCATATAAAAATAGAGTTATGAAACGTCAAATGACCAGATCTTGAGAGACAATTAGTAGATAATTCTATTCAATGCTTAATTTTATTTTAAGATTACATATGCTGTTGTTTAAAAAACTTGAACCAATACTGAAAAGTTCAACAGATAATAGATGAAAATGATTCAAAGGTTGTTTGGATACCTTAGATGGGACATACATTAAGGTCAATGTAGACGTAGTTAATAGGCTTAGATACAGAACTAGAAAAAATAAAATTGCTAACAATGTCTTTGGTGTTTGCACCTCATATATGCAATTCATATATGCAATTCATATATGTTCTATCGAGATGAAAAGATTCTGCAGCAGATGGTAGAGTGCTAAGGGATGCCATTACACTTAAGAATTGGTTGAAGATCCCACAAGATATTACTTTTATTATGTTTGTGTTATGTTAATAACAAAACACCCTTTTTTTTTCATATTATTAATGTTGTTGATCGATAATAGGTAATTACTATTTGTGTAATACCAGATACACAAATGGGAAAAAATTCTTGGTATCTTATAGAGGTCAACGATATTATCTTAGTGATTAAAGGGTAGGACTTAAACCGATGACCCTACAGGAATACTTCAATATAAAACACTTTCAAGTAAAAAATTATATCAAGAGATATTTTGGTATATTAAAAGTTAGATGAGTAATTTTAAGAGAGAAATCATTTTATTCAATAAAGAAACAATATAAAATCATTTTTGCTTATTTTCTTATCCATAATTTTACTAAGCCTGAGATGGTTTTTGACCTTCTAGAAGGTGATGTTATTGAAAGAAGTATTAGCCAACCAAAAAAATTTGAATATCAAGATTTGATTACGCATGTTGAGCCATTTAATTTTTGAACTTAGTTTAGAGATAATCTGGCTAATGAGATGTTCACCTATTAGTTGTAATCCCAATGATAAGAATATTATAAAAATGTTTTGTATGTTATAACGTTTGTTCAATGATTTTTATTGTATATACCATATGCTTAAGTGTAGAAGTTGCTTTATATCAATGTTGAATATATGTTTATATTTTTTTATTCTTGAGTGTCTAATGTATATTACAATTGGGAGTACACACTTTTTTATTTTCTTTTCATATGTACTCTTTTATTTCATTTTCTTAATGGGTTTTTGATTTACTATATTGATATTGTTGCATAATATCTAACCATATGATTAGGAATTGAACATCTCTTTATCATGCGTCAATCCATCACAATCAATTTGAAAACTACCCAAAAGTACAAATGAAAGTTTGGGCATAAGTAACCCTTCATGGACTTAAAAAGAAAATTTTTATCTAGTTCAACGCCTACATTTTCTGGCTGAAGATCCTAGATAGAGAGCGAATGATGGGACATTTTGTGTTAGATATCTAGGTTATATTGAATGAATGTTGGAGCAACTCATTTATACTTCATAACCTAAAGCCATCCCTCACATCGAATCCATGGTTAAATTGCTCAAGAAACAATATCATGTAATTTGTGATATAAAATTTTTTAGTGAATTTAGGTAGAATGATCAAGAAAAATATATCACAATTGAGAATGAAGTTTTTGATGAGTGAGTTTGAGTAATTTTTTTAAGATTATATTATGGTTTATCTTACTTATTTACGTTTTTTTTTCTATGGGTTTTATTTGATTCGTATTTGCTTGAATTTTTGGCAAACACATCCACATGCTAAAAGGTTAAGGAATAAACTTTTCTTAATTTTTAATGATTTTAAAGTGATTTTTGAATCTGATAGAGTAATCAATTAAAGAGCTGAAACAACAGCTAATGCAGTTGAATCATTGAATGCTAATGAGAATGCTTACTTTCTATAGAGTTTGATATATATACTAAAGAAAATGCAGAGAAAGGAGACGATGAAGAAGAAATTGGTTCTACTGCTCCAAGTAATGCTAGAATGATGTTGTTAGGCAAGAAGCGTTCTAGGAGTGAGGGTGGACCAATCGTTGATTTGGTTGATCAGATTGGCAAAATTAATGCTTTATATGATAGATCAGTGAATGTAATGAAGGGTATTTCAGCTTACTTCTAGATAGAAATCAAGAATACGGATATAAAAAAGTCACTTTTCAATAAATTAATACTATTCAACAAATTCACACCTTATAAAATGATTGTTGCAGGTATGTATACGTTAAAAAATCATAAAGCTAAGCCTTTGTTTACTCTGCTAATTGTATTTTAAAGTAATTACATTAGAAAATAGTTAAACGAATGTAATGCATATTATCCATCGTTTGACTTTTCTCATATTGGACACATGTAGACCATATTACATTTTGCAAACAGATTCATACAATAATTTTGTAAACATATTTATTTAATTAAGGTAGGAATGGGGAAGGTTATAAATATGCAAAATGTACGGCATGTTATAAATTCTTTTATTTGTAATGGATATCGTACTTATGTGAATTAAATAAATATTTGTATTACTACAAATTTCATATTTGTATTTACTGAACAAAAATCATAATTATTCGAATGACCACACAATTTGGATTTATAAATTTTATATTTGTATTGATAGAAGAATGTTTGGTGGTCAATGTTGTGTGTGTCTTGAAATAATGCGAATGATATAAAACAATTATAAATCAATAAAAATAAAATAATAAGCTAATCAAAATTAACAAATATCCAATCATACTACCTTTATTAAAAAATTAAATCAATGTAATGCATATATTTACAGCCAATCAATATTGTCCAATATTAATGTTTAGCGAATCCTAATACATAATTAGATCATTCTTTGTGGACTTCATCAAGTTCATTTTTCATGAAGCTTCATTTGGTCTCCCACTATAAACTAAAAATAAAAAGTCAATGCTATTCAACTTGCATAAAATTTTTGGGTTCTTTTATTAAAAGATATTACTATTATATGAAATTAATACTAATTTTGAATAGTGTGCTCATAAAATCATATAAAACAGTCTCCATCATAGAACGAATGACATAATATCCACATTTGATCGATCTTAGTTGATGAGGAACCTAAAAAATAAAATTGAGTGGGTTGGTAAACATTTATCTAAGAAAAATAATAGTAAATAAAAAATAATAGTAATTATGAAGAAATACAATATGATCTAATTATCACTTATTAATAGCATATCATGCCTCTTTATTAAATTGACGATATCTGGTTTAGGTCCTTGGTTGAATGGAGTTAAATAAATATGGCATCCCCAAGTTAGTATCAATTACAATAAGCTGCCAATGACGCCTGTAAAATAATAGGCATGATATGTAAATAATAGGCATGAAATTAGATGTCATAAATGATACAATTAATACTAAGGATAAGAACTTACGCATAGTTATAAGGCATAAAAAAATAATCAACCTATTTTTGCATGCATTGATCGACATGACGAGAATGAGTAACGATAGTGCCACTCTCATGACTAATCAAATTTGGGTCAATGAATCTAAATCTATGAGTCATTTGTCTCATTTTTATCTTTTTATATGGGAGTTGCATGATAACAATTAACAATACCATTTAGTAATACATCATAAAATAGAATAATTGATATTGACTTTGGATATTTAAATTAATTGATAAGCTAATTTCATTTAAGCAACAATATCAAAAGTTGATATCTCATTCAAGGTACAAAATGCCTCAATCTTTGGTCTCTTAATGTAAGACATGGATGGATGGTCAAATAACCCATTCTCTCCCTCAATGGCAATGACGTTTTCTTCGGGTAAATGAACAAGCGTATAATTAGATAACGCATTAATGGCAAACTCTGCAGGGATCATCGTTTAAGTCTGAACATCCTATTATAATATATTATAAAATAAAAGTATTAAAATCAATTTAAAAAATAAAAAATATAAATAAATATTGAATGAATAAACAAAATGAAAATAATGATTATTATCGGAGTTTGAGTTTGCTATAAAACTTGATTCACGAAAGCATTTCCCTGCTAAATGTCGATAACAGACTACCTTTGACGTATGTTAGGCTATATTGTTACCAACATTGCCTCCAAAGCTACGAATCATTATTGTTGATTATTTAGGCGTTACTATTGCTCATCAAGTCTTTGTTGTTGTTGCTAAATGATTGCTTTATATTCTGCATTGTTCATTGGAGGGGGTTTAGGTTGATTACTAAAGAACTATAATGGCGACATAAATCTACCAATCCCTCGAACTCGACCATGTCTTTCTTTGGATCCTAATGCTAAAAACAAGAGATTTTTACCATAACCGATTGGCAGTTCATCGAATTCATATATCATAGTAAATTCATTTTGAAACATAAAAAGATGGTACGTAACAAACCATATACAATATATAGTTATGCATACAAGTACAAATATATCATACGTGATAAAATAACGAATTATACTTATAATCTTTTTAGTCATTTTTTCAGTTACTTCATCCATGAATGATCCATTTTTATGTATATGTCATTTTTTTCACACATTTTATCTAGAAACTTTAGTTCTAGAGCTAGATGATTCTTAAAAAATTAAAGCGATATAAGAAACAGAATGTTTATAAATATTCATATATGAGTATAAAATAAACATGTGAATACTTACAATACCATACTTGACATTTATATAACCTTTTTTCGATGTCCGACGGTGATAAACTTGTTTGGCCAGAATGTTCTTTTGTTGTTTTTTTATTTTTTGAAAAAAAATGTAACTCATATATTAAGATATCGAATATATTAAATAAAATATTATAAACAATTAACAAACTAGGTATGTATATCGAGAATTCATTTGATAGACGTTTTGAACAAACTACTACCACTTTCATAATTGATAACATCTGCATATGATGTTAGAGGATCAATCAACAATTTAAAATTATTAGAGAACAATAAAATATATTAGGTTATCAATCTACTATTAAAGTTTCTGAATGCTTTTCAAGCCGATTGCAACACAATCTTTTTATATTTAGTTAGAACGTTGAACCGTTCCTAATAAATTTAAAATAATTACTATTAACACATTAATTCAATTCAAATTTCAAATTAACAAAAGTTTGGATATTATTGAATAAATATACCACAACCAACTCTTATATATTATCCTTTTTATCATCAGGAACCATCTGCCAATTATAGTACGTAATAGGAATCTTATATCGAATGGCTGCTCCAATGTGGCTAGCCAACTTTGCACATCTATCCAATATAGGCTACTCATTTTGATTGAACTTGATGTGAATTTTCGTTCTAGTTGCTTTAATTTGTTTACTACATCCTTTTGATTTTTTTTTTCACTACATATGTGTGTTTTTTTTTGTTCAATAGAAAAAGACATGTTTTTTAATACTTGCACTTTTGATCAAAATCATACAAAATACACCAAATTATCTTTCTATATATCACACATAGTAAAAAACAATCAATATCCACTACAGCAAATAAACCAATATGCATAAAACATAACAATACCAAAATATTACACAGGTACAAGCTATACTGTATTTCATCATATCATAAGAGTTTCATGTAAAACAAATAAGTACAACTATAACAACTATTTTTCACAAAACCATTCAAGAAACCACAATACTCAAACCAAATAAAAAAAAAAAAACCATGCATGCAATGAATGGAGGTTGTGCAACGTAAGTGACAGTTGTAAATACCTATAAAAATAAAAAATATAAATATATATAGTAAGGAAAGACAAAAATGACATATATAGAAGAATATAATTAGTACATAAAGGATAAAATACACAGATGCCAATAAAAATGAGATGCGATAGTGTTGAGTGGTTGACGATCGACGGCAACATGAGAGATGAAGAAATTAAAATGTAAAGTAAATGGGTTTATGGGTTTAAGGAAATACACACATTGTAGCTTTTTATCGTTTAATTGTACTAGCCATTTAGTTTTTCAAGGTTCAATAATAGGGAGTGAATCTTTTAAAATGATCAATTAAGGCATTTGTGTTACAAATGGCTAAATTGATCAATTTTAAAAATAATTTTTAAGTCAATTAAGGTGTTTGTGAACAAAAATGCCTTAATTGATCCAATTTATATATTATAACAGATGATTATTTAAAGTGTTTCCGTACATAAACACTTTAATTAATTAGTTATAAAAAATAAAAAGATCAATTAAGACGTTTGTGTATAAAAATGCCTTAAATGATTGATTAATTAAGGCGTTATATAAAAAAAGATAATTTAAGACGTTTCTGTCAAGATTGTTAATATTGTACCGGATAACATTTTGATTATTTAAAAAAATATGATATATACCGATACCAGTTGTTTCGATATATTATTTTAGATTTTTTGGTTTAGTACAAATATATTTATAAACATATATGAACTTGTACATTATAATATTATTAATAATCTACAAAATAAATATGCAATATATTCAAAAATCAAATAAATTAATTTAAAAAGCATAAGAAATAGTATCATAAATTTTTCATGATATTTTTAAACACTTAATTTGATAATATGATATTTAAATAAGTATTTTTCATATAAATATTAAGATAAAAACAAATGGATGAAAAAATTTATCCAATGTTTTATGATTGTTAAATTTTATAAAAGAAGTTTAATTGTTTTCTAGAAAAAAAATTGAAATACTTATAAATTTTGGTTTAAAAAATAAACTATAAAAAAATAAAAAACTTAACTTTTAAATGTTATTTTGTTAATTAATTTTATTTTTATTAGGTTAAAAATAATTAAAAAATAAAAAACATGTTAAAAATACAAAATATATTTGACATTCACATACTGGTATTATTTTATCGAAATTCACCAAAATAGATGAAAACTAATAAAAATAATCAGTATTATCCAGTATCAAATTTGGTACGAAAATCATCCTTAGGTGTATCATTTTTTTGGCCTGTACTGAAATAAAATTAAAAACTATGGTTTATGTACATAAACTCTTTAATTAATCAATTATAAAAAAAGGTTTAGTACAAAAATGACTTAAAAACTTGATCAATTAAAATATTTATTTACTACACAAATGTCTTAAATAATTTTATTATAAATTTATAAAGAGATCAATTAAAACGTTTAGTTATACATATATCTTAATTAACCATTTTTATAAATTTTATATGAAAGATCAATTAAGATTTTTGTATAATCAAACATCTTAATTGATCTCTTTATACTCCTTTGTAAATTTTATAAAAAGATCAATTAACAGATTATAAAAAGATCAATTAAGATGCTCGGTTACATAAATATTTTAATTTAAAATATGATATAAACTTAATATTAAAAAAATATAATTTATATAATTTAAAATTAATAATATAAATTTATAAAATTAAAAATTTATATTAATTTTTATATATTAATATAAATTATAATATAATAATTTTTATATTTCACACCTATTTAATATAAAATAAATAAGATATAATTTCATAAATTATTGTTGCTGCTCAAGTAAAACATTACTCCATGTGTACTTCACTATAATTGAGGAAAGGCTTAAGATAACTTTTGAGACAAAAAGCATTTGATTGACTGGTGGTCAAAGCGATGACAGCAGCCCACAAGTCACCACCCAGTAAAGTTATGTGTGCCAGTGTCAACTAGTTTCTTTATCAGGGTAAAAAAAAAAACCAAAAAAAAAATGGTAATTTCCGAGCCAAAGCAAAACGTCCGTTAGACGATTTGTCATCTGCCTCAGCGCTGAACACATCCTCCATTGGGACAATTACGTAGAAATACCATTCAGGTTCCGCTTTTCCCTTACTTTCTTTACATTTTAAATGGAGGTAATAGTAGTAAATTTGATTGGACAAGAAACAAGTGGGAGATAATGCTGCATCTCTCTGCTTCAAAGATTTGCAAAGATCTTACGATATTGGATCCTCAGAATCTTTACCTTTATCTCTCTTTTTAAATACTCTGTCCATTCTTTTATTCAAAGCCAAAGAGCCCCAGATTTTCTTCTTCGTAAAACCGCCCATTTTCATTCTCAAGTCTTCCAGTATACATCCAAAAGAAGCAAAATACCACACTAAAGAGAGCTTCTTCCCTTCTCATACTGGGTTATGGCGATTGCTGCTGAAGTTTTACCTTCTGGGTCACAGGAGTTGCATGTTCTTGCCGTTGATGATAGCCATGTGGATCGTAAGGTCATTGAAAAATTGCTTAATATCTCTTCTTGTAAAGGTATGGCTTATTTCAATCCTTTTTTTAATGGTTTTTGGATCAAAAGTTGTGGTTTTTAGTTGATTTTGAAGATTCGGTTTGATTCTTTATTTCCCTGCAGTTACCGCGGTGGACAGCGGGACGCGAGCTTTACAGTTTCTTGGCTTGGATGGGGAAAAAGGGTCTCTGGGTTTGAATGTGAGTAGTTTTATCTGTTTGATTGCTGAGAAACTAGTATAAAGAGAAAAAGGAACCTTTGAATTGAATGTTCTGTTTTCAATGAAGTTTTGTTTAAAATCTTTGAGTTTATCATTCTCACATTTGTGATTTCTGTTCTTTCTTTTGAATGGTGTTTTAACGTTTGATTTGCTGTGATTCCAGGGTTTGAAGGTGAATCTTATACTGACCGACTACTCCATGCCCGGGATGACAGGATATGAGCTCCTCAAGAAGATCAAGGTTAGTCTTTGTGGCATTTTTATATGCTTTTAAATTTCTCCTTAAGTTTTTGTTTGATCAACCAAATATATTTGTTTGTTTGATATGCATAATTTGATTTGTAACAGCAATCATCAGCTTTTAGAGAAATCCCTGTGGTGATCATGTCCTCTGAGAACATCCTCACTCGTGTTGATAGGTATGAATATGATCTTAATTTAATATTTTCTTTTTCATTTTTGTTTTTTGTTGGCGTCAGAAATTTGTATTTACTGTTCTTCATGTTTTGGATTTTAGTGTAAATATCAGTGAAAATAAATTCTTTGATGATAGTGAGCATGATATGATTGATTCATACTGATTTTTCTATTTGCTGATGATTTTATATGGAACCCAAATCTGTTTGGTGGATCTGGAAATATATTCTAATTCATTTCTCTATATTTGTTAACATTCTTTGAAAATTTACATAGTTGGACTTCTATCCTCATCCTGTGGCTTGAAACTATTGGACGAAAATTAAAATTAAGGAATTTTATGGATTGCATTGATTTAGTGCATTATTATTGAAAAGATTTGTCAAACATATCTTTTCTTTTAAGAGAGAGATTTGTCAGACATATCAGTCATTATAAAATCATCCAAAACTGATGATTTTCTGCATAAACCGAACAAAATAACATTTTGAGTAGTAGAGCTATGATTAAAATTATTTGCAAGCCCAGATTATTTGTTATGGGGATATCCTGTTATTTTATGTATATATAAAATTGCTGATGGATTTATTAGTTTTATCAACGGGAAAGGGTGGGATTACTAATTTTGTCAACTGTGTTCAGGTGAAAATCTCGGGTGTTTCAATATGAAAATTTTCCGAAAAAATTATTGGTTTGGTTTTCTAATTTTCGTGGGTGTCCATGGACATCCTACTTGTCCGCGTGCATCCCCTGCTTAGATGTGGTGTAGCTATGAAAATTTTGATGGATTCCTCTTTGGAACAAGCTTAGGGGTGATCGCCGGTCTTTGAACTGTTCTCACTGATGATTGCCAACGGTGATCATCCCCTCTTAATCGACAAAGCTAGAGTAATAGTGAAGATATGTTCGGGAGTTAATAGAATGTCATCAAGTGTAAATCTTATGGTTTTAACCTGGTTCTTTTCAGCCGCTTTCCATGTGCATGCACTCGTGGTTGATGTTGCTGTGTGATTTTCTTATAAGTTGCCATGTATCATTATCTTTCATTAACTTCTGTCGTTTAAATGCTTTCTTGAACAATGGCTAAAACGTTCATTTCATTGACAGGTGTTTGGAGGAAGGGGCAGAGGAGTTCCTGGTTAAGCCTGTAAAGCTGTCAGATGTAAAAAGGTTGAAAGAGTTCGTAATGAGAGGAAAAACAGAGGAAAATAAAGGGAGAAGAGTCCACAAAAGAAAGTTTGAAGATGATAGCCACCCGCCATCATCATCATCATCATCAACACCATCATCATCATCAACACCATCATCACCACTGTTGCCCCCTCCTTTGACTGCAGCCCCATTTGCTTGTGATATAGCAGCCTCAGAACTACCATCATCACCTCTGCGTTCATGGAAGAGGTCAAAATTGCGTGACAGTGACTAACTTCTCTCTCATCCTCTTTTCTTTTTTCAGTGGTAACTATTTTTTTGTCAATTTTTGTCATGGTTTCCCCAGTGTGGGTAGGTGAAGATAACATGTGCATATTGCACTTATAGTGGCCTATCTAGATTCTGACAAGAACTAATAGGACCAGTAACAGAGAAACGAGAGAGAGAGAAGAAATACAAATGATATTCCTTTTGTTCCATGTATGTAAAGAAATCCAGAATATTATAGGCGCTTTTGTTTTTGTATCGGTCCATCTGTATGGATGTGCTATACCTTAATTAAGTTTAACTTTGCAAAACTCTATCTAGGGCTTGTGCTTCTATTGGAGGCTCAGAATTTTGCTTCTATTGGAGGTAGATGTAATAATTTTAAACATACAAAGAGTCACAAAAAAATGATACGAAAAAAGATAAAAAATATATAATTTAAAAATTTAATAAAGTTTTATATGAAATTAGGAAAAACAGTATATATTGTGTGACGGTAAATTTCATATTTTATGTGTAAAGTGCAAAATAAAAAAAATATAAATATATGAATCGTGAGGATTAATGTAATCTAGAGTTATTCATGTAATATTAGATGAGTTACAAATGATAATGTGTCCCTTGATAACATTTGTCACGGTGATATTCTTGCATTCTATGCATGGTTGATTGTGGGATGTGATAACATTGCGTTCTTTGGGTGGAAATTTCTTTTGAAACAGTACAACTGTTACTTGCTCGGCGAGACCATAGATAACAAGCCTTGGTACTTAAAAACCTGGTCAAATAAAGGCTACTCCTGCGTCATATCTATGTACTTAAAAAGTTCTGGAGATGGAGGGAAGTGAATGTATTAACTTGATACTTTACCTCTCTTTTAAAATCTACGTATCTTTCTATTTTTATACTTATCGAGAACGGGAAAGAGAGGATTTGCACCTGACACTCCTCTCTACCTCCAAAATCTTTTCTTTTTTTTCACTTTGTTACTGGTTTTTTTTTTTAATTTTATGTTTTTATTAGATAAATTTTATGAAAAAATAAATTGAGGTACGAATGATAAAATAATTCATATTCAATTAATTTTAACTCATATGATTAGTGATTTTAGAAAAAAATTTTTGAGATTAGATCAAATTTTTTTAAAAAAATTTTAGTTGGGTCAAAGATGAATTTAAAGTGCTTTATACCATACAAGATTTTCACGTGGCATTTCATTTTTTTTTTTTTTTTTACTTTCTTTTTTAAAGCTTTTGATTGGGGGGTTTCTAATTTATTTTGTTATTTTTATTTTTTATTAAATAAATTTGTGATAAAAAGTCAATTGAAATAGAAATATCAAAATATTTTGTATTCAATAAATTTCAATTTGTAATGATTTAAATAGTGTATTTTTTTTAATTCGAAATAATTTGATTAAAGTTTTTTTTTTTTTTTTAAATGAGTTCAATGGAAGTAAAGTTTTAGGTGTTATAACTTAACATTGGTATCTTATCAAAAGTCTTATTCTTTTTTGTTAACTTTTTTTTTCTTTTTTTTATATATATTTTTTCTCTACACACAATTTTCACTTTTTTAACGTCATTTTCCCTTATCTCCCCTTCTAAGCTCCCTCGTTCTCTCACGACTCTTTAAAAAACAATAAGAAAGAATAACTACGGTGATGAAACAAGAGATGATCCGGTGAAGTCGAGATCCAAGTAGAACATGTACTTACATTTATTTTTAGTACGGGTTTGCATTATTTAAATATTTTTATCATTTATTTTTTAAAAAATATACTTACATTTATTTATACGTTATTCATTAAAATTTAAAATAAAAATTTTACTTCTCTCGTATTTAAAACATAATTTAAAAAAATAAAAAAATAATCCCCGATTCTAGTTATAATATAAAGTTTCCCTGTTTGAAAGAGTTGGATGTTGAGCAAGACTCAACTGCCTGTAGGTGCCGCCACTTCAATGCAAAATGTCGATCAGTCATGGGAAGATGCCAAAAATCTTCCAACCTAGATTTAATGAACCTTTGGAGTGGTTGAATGGTTTGGTTAAAATGGCCTCAAAATGCATAAATAGCATAGGGTAATTGCACCAATAGCATTTCACCCTTTATATTTTTTGAGGCTACAACATCATTGTTTCACTACGCAAATAAATTCATTGTTCATAAAAGCTTCAACTTCTGCAATGAAAACCTTAAATTGGATGATGGTCCCACTTATTTACATTGGATGTGTGGTGAATTTAAACTACTATGAGCGAGGATCCAAAGTTTCTAATCTTGAACAAGTATTGAAATCAAATTTACAGATGGGATTTTCTAATCGATTTTACAAAAGTATTGATTTCGAGTTTCTAATCAAGGCTATGAGATTTTCTCCCAACCTTGTTGTGCTATACGGTAGCTTGCTTCCAAAGTTTGAGTATCATCGTAGTCATTATTATTATTATTATTATTATACACTACTTTGTTTCTAACGAACGAGACATTTGGAATCCTTGTTGCAATCATAAAATCACTCGAGGCAGTATGCTTGAATTACTGTTTTAGCCTTGAAACAGGCCATCTAGGTGCAAGTTTGGGTAATTGTAAATAAAGAAATAAGACAGAGAAGTCAGAGTGAAAAGTGTGAAAATTAGTAGGTTTTGCTCAATGCTTTTGTTGTGGCATACTATGAACATGAAGCAGGCGGCAAAAGTCAAAACCTACCAGTAGCTGATTATTTTAAGATCCCTCTGTTTAGAGTTGCCAATGGCAACTTTAAAAAGAGGGCATTGTAGTCATTTAGAAGAAGAGATAAGAGTAAAAACAAATCAACCAGCGAGCAACTACCTTCATTGAAACCGTCAGCAAGAGACTACAAGTACACAGGACAGGAATTACTCACATCGCATTGCCTAAAAGCACCAAAGAAAAAAAATCAGAAGAGGAAGTTTACTTTCGCTTCTTTACGACCTTCAGCAGCTTGATCTCTGGTTTTCCCTCAGAATATCATGGTTCAGCCATGCCTTTTTCCATGTGCTCTATTCTTCTTCTTGTTTTCCTCCTGCTGTGTTGTTGCTCTATCTTCTTCCAGGCATCAACTTTTTTCACACTTCACCAGAGTTCAGTTTATATCTGAACCTTCACCTCCTCCCATCTCTTTAGTTCAAAGCCTGGCAATGCCATCGGTTCCACCATCATCATCAGCATCCTCAAAAGGGAAAGTTATGAAGGCTATTGTTGCCTCAGCTGCAACTACTCTAGTTATTGCTTTGATTGTATTCTTCTTCTTCTTTTTCAGAAAGATTGCAAGATGCTGCCGGAGAGGTAAGTATGAGTCAAGCTTTCGTCGAGAAGCTGTGGTGATTCCAGATGAGTTCAAGAAGTATGGTGGAAAAGTGAAAGGATTGATCATTGATGAAAACGGGACAGATGTTGTTTATATGACAAAACAAGATGATCGACGACTAAAGAGTGACTTTCCAAAGGTCATGTTTAATCCTAGCTATGAAGAAAATGAAGAAGAAAAGGGGATAAATACTACAGTAGGGAGATCAAAAAAATCAAAATCTCAGGAGGATTTTGAGTTCCTCGATGTGCCATCTGATGTGATTGGTGATCAAAAGGAAGAAAAGCCTACTTTCCAGACTCCAACTCTGCTGCCTCCAGTTTCAACAACACTGCCACATGCACTTGATCAATATCCACGACTACCAGCTCCTGCAATTAATTCAATGAAGCAAACAACACCTCCTCCTCCTCCTCCTCCACCACCACCACCACCTTCAATAAAGAAAGCTCCTTCTCCTCCACCACCAAGACGACCACCACCATTACCTCCCCCTTCTCCATTGCTAACGCCACCAGCACCACCAAACCTGGTCAAAACAAATTCTGCAGCCCCACCTCCACCACCGAAAACAGGGATTTCTGTTCCATTACTAAAACCCCCAACAGCGTCAAGAGGCACAGCAAACAACAGAAACAGAGCAAGCACATCGCCAGAGAACTGGAAAGGGGCTGGCTTTGGGCAGCTGAAGCTGAGGCCTCTTCACTGGGATAAGGTTATAGCTGATTCTGACCATTCCATGGTTTGGGATCAGATCAAAGATGGATCTCTAAGGTAATTATTAGTCTTGGAACATATGCATGATTATTGTTTCTTTTTCTAATTTTTTTTTTTAGTTTCAAGGGGGGGGAGGGGGAGGCTTGGTTCGAAACCAAGCCTTTATGTCTTCCTAAATGCTTCTGTGGCCACTAGGCTTGGTTCTAAGATAATTTGTTTTATCATTCCGATCCATTGCCATATCTGTGTCTTCTGACTGATTGTTATGCTATCTTCAGATTTGATGATGAGCTAATAGAAAATTTATTCGGATACACTACTGCCAACCGCAAATCACCAGACAGTAATAGCATATCATCAACTTCAGGTAGTTCCAGCAACACCCCTGCAGCTCAGATTTTCATCCTTGAACCCCGGAAGTCACAAAACACTGCAATAGTGTTAAAATCTCTTGCAATATCTCGGAAGGAAATTATTGGTGCCCTGCACGAAGGCCAGGGACTTAGTGTTGAGACCCTCGAGAAACTAACCAAGATTGCTCCAACCCGAGAAGAAGCAGCTAAAATCCTCCAATTCAACGGCCACCCTATGAGACTTGCAGATGCTGAATCATTCCTTTATTATGTCCTGAAAGCTGTTCCTTCAGCATTTATACGTATCAATGCAATGCTTTTCAGATCAAATTATGATTCAGAATTTCTGAACCTTAAGGAATCCCTGCAAACACTTGAGTTGGCATGTAAGGAGCTAAGAAACCGAGGACTATTCTTAAAACTCCTGGAGGCCATCCTGAAAGCCGGTAACAGGATGAATGCTGGAACCGCGAGAGGCAATGCAATGGGTTTCAACCTTACTGCCCTTCAGAAACTTTCTGATGTCAAAAGCACTGATGGAAAGACAACGCTTCTTCACTTTGTTGTGGAACAAGTTGCTCGGTCAGAGGGTAGGCGACATGTGATCGACAGGAACCACAGCCAGGGAAGATCAAACAGTGGCAGAAACAATGGCGATGTAAATTCAGATAACCTGATGCCAGAAGAGAAAGACAGAGAACGTTTGATGCTAGGTTTACCAGCATTGGGAGCCTTGGGTTCTGAATTTTCCAATGTAAAGACAGCAGCTACCATAGAATACGAGAGTTTCATCAATCTGTGCTCCAACCTGACAAGCCGTGTTGCAGAAAACAAGCAACTGATAACATTCTGTGGTGACAGTGAGGAAACTGGTTTTGTAATGGAAACGAAAGGGTTCTTGGAGGCGTGTGAGGATGAGCTGAAGGTAGTAAGAGAGGAGCAAATAAGGGTCATGGAACTCGTGAAGAGGACAACGGAATATTACCAGGCAGGAGCATCCAAAGAGAGAGGAGCAAATCCAATTCAACTCTTTGTTATTGTTAAAGATTTTCTTGACATGGTTGATCGAGTACGCGCAGACATTACAAGAAAGCTGCAGCGTACGAATGGGATACACAGTGCAGGATCATCACCACCACCATCACCACCTAGGAGGAATCCTCTTGAATTAATAAATTTCCGATCACAATTCATGTCATCAGACATGTCTAGGACAACTTCTAGTGAATCAGATGATGATTTCTAGCAAGAGATTGCTTCAGCTCTCTGAATTTGATTAATGGTGAGAAGAAATGAAATTCTTACGAAAAGAAAAAAAGGAATTTATGAAATTTATAACATTCCTAGCGAAATTTAGTTTCGGAAGTTGATATGTATAACATTGAAAGGTAATACCGTCAATAATTCAACCACATTTTTTATTTCAAGACCCCTTAAGACATTGAACCATATCGACTATTTAAATCAATGACCGAACGCAGGCACCGTTTTTGCATCTATGTTTTAAGGCACCCATTGTCAGACATGACAAAAACATGTACAGGGCATTTGCAAATAACCTGCAATGTGTTCATAAGGTCTCCAAAAGCAGCTGTGGTTAACTTACTGTAGTTGAATAGTTTTCTTTTCATTCAATTGCTTTGTCTCAATTCCTTCTCAAAATCTACACGTCTTTGGTTTTTTTTTCTTTTGAATTGGTTGCCTATCAGGTATTGCCATCCCTAGCTGCAGGGGACTAGAATCCTCTTGAGATTACTGGTGTGAGCAGACTAGGCTTGATTCCAACCAAACAGGTTCTGGTCTGGGCTTCCTGCTTCTTGTTTCAAGGCTAATTTGGGCCTCTACCTTGCCTCAACCAAGCAATACTAGTAACCAAGAACGGTTTGACCTGTTAATGTAAACTTTAATCAAGCTCGCCAGTCTCTTTACGTACGTAATGTATCAAAATTGTTATGAATATTTTTTTTTTCAGTCTCTTCACGTACGTAATGTATCAAAATTGTTATCAATATTTTTGTTTAACTTGATTTAAAATTTAAAATCTTGTTAATTTTTTTTGCAAAATATTCTTTTATTTTTCTCTTGAAATATTCTTTTTAACATTAAATTTGTATCATTTTTGAATCAAATAAAAAATAAAATCAAAATAACATATTTAACCTATTGTTTTAAGTAAATTGATAAAATTGAATCTTATCTCAAACATTAATTATTAAGTTATTGAAGTATTGTTCTGACTCACGTCAAAAAGGGGCTGTTGGGAATACCAACTAGGACTATTTCCAATATGGGACCCTATAAACTTGCAACCTATAATTTTGTCACTTGTTTCAATTCCTATGACAATTTTATCAACTACGAAAAAACACCAGGCACGCAGCCTCTAAGTTTGAAGTTTTAACTTGAAAAACATGTTGTAATAATAAAAATAAATAAATTATATAATTAATCATTTAATTATGATCATATTTTTAAAATAATTATTTAATTATTAAAGTTTTTAATTTAATTATTAAAATTAAAGTAAATAATTTTTTTAATCATTCAGTTGTTAATTTTTAATGACATACTAAAGTGATATTATCTTATTCAATTATAAATATCATGTTATATTCTTACATCATTTGATATATCACATGAAATTATTAATTTTAAGAAAAGTATATTTTTTTAATATGATAATGTTAAGTGATACTTAATAACTAATGTATAATTGAGTTATAAAAAATATTTACTCAAATTAAAATGATTAAATAGAAAATTTAATAATTTAATGGTTATTTTTAAAATATAATTATAATTAAATGATGAATAGTATAATTTATACTTTTTAATAAAAATAAAAAAGAAGATGCTTTCCAAACGGAAACGCAATGTTGAAAAGTCACCAATGAAAGGCAAGAAATGAAGAAACAGTTGTGAACAATGCTGTCGGCTTGACTCGGTGACTCAGACTGAGTTTCTAAATTTCACACAACCACAAGTCTAATACTTTGATTTTAAAATATTAAATTTTTTTTTTTGGTAGGAAAAGAATAATTATTGCTTCATAATCGCCAAAAACTTCATCAAGTTACATGTAATTCACATAGAATATCTATAGGCCACTCCCATAGATCCCATCAATACGTAATTGAAAAGGTCCTACTTTTTTTTTTTTTCCTCTTCTGGAAGTAGAACGGCTGTTTCCATGAAATT
Organism: Durio zibethinus; assembly: GCF_047325235.1. Lineage (NCBI taxonomy): Eukaryota > Viridiplantae > Streptophyta > Magnoliopsida > Malvales > Malvaceae > Durio > Durio zibethinus. The sequence continues at coordinate 23,234,875 of NC_143172.1, forward strand.
TCTCACTACTAATCTTCTGTCAGCTTATCCTTAAAACCCAAGAAAAGAAAGCAAAGCTTCTAAATCTTTCAAGTTCTGCAAATTCTACAAGAAAAATGGATAGCATTTCGCTTGGAGAAATCACAAGGTTTAGCGAAGAACTGATAAGGAAAACATGTTCAATTGCCATGACAGCACACAAGTCACCGGAAAAGCCATACCTTATGGAAAAATCTCGTACCTCGTCAGATGTTTTCATCAGCTTCCCTGGATCCTGGTCTGTGGGTCATTGGTTTACCCGAAAACCTTTCGGGGCAATTAAGATTGATCGGTCAGGGTTGCTGTCTCCCAAGGAAAACGATAAAGTTGCCACATCTCTTAGAAATATTGGTCGTGATGAACTTGCAACCGTTAATGAAGGGTTTTTGAGAAGTTTAGAGATGATTTTGGCAAATTCTTCGCTTCAAAGTGAGGTACCAGTTACCATTGACCTGATATTTCTGTTTACTTCTGTTCACTTTGAATTGTGCATAATTTAATAGTACAAGGAAATGGGTGTAGGTATTGAAATTTGAACCAAGATTAATCGGATGTCACCGACTATTTACACTAATTAAACTAACCCAATTGAACTAGACTCGGATTGATATTCCTTGTTTCTATTTGGTTTCACTTTTGCGCTTCAATGCAACCTGTTGGAGTTAGAAGCTGATTTCTATACTTTCTTATGTTCTAAAAGAAGTTGATGATTTTGATTTCAGTTTGGTATTAATTTTTCTGAGATTGTGGGATAGACTCAATTTACTATCTTTTTGGTGTTAAAAAAGGGTAAAGAATATTAAAAAGGAAATATAAAGTATCGGCCGAAGTAATCAAATTGTAAAAGTAACTACTCATAGCTTGATAGCTATACATTTTGATGTTTGTCAGGTAGAAAAAGCTATTTCAGAGAAGAAGCAGATAGTTTTTGCAGGGCATTCCTTTGGAGGTGCTATTGCTATTCTGGCAACAGTTTGGTTGTTGGAGAACTACCTAAAATCTGAGAAAACTCGGATGTCACCTCTGTGTGTGACTTTTGGATCTCCTCTTGTTGCTGATTTCATTTTTAACCATGCTCTTAGACGGGAGAACTGGTCGCAGTACTTCCTACATTTTGTTATGAGATATGATGTTGTCCCTCGAATTTTGCTTGCTCCTTTGACTTCCATGGAACGAGAACTACAGCAGATTCTTGATCTGTTAAACCAAAAGGCGGTGTTTCCAATTCAGGGATCTATTGCAGAAGCATCAAAGTTTTACATAACTGTGATGAGAAATGCATCAGCTCTTGCCAGCCATGCTGCCTGTCAACTAATGGGAAACACAAATCCCATATTGGAGACATTTGCAAGCTTCATTGATCTAAGCCCTTATAGACCCTGTGGAACTTTTGTCTTCTGCACTGGAAATGGAAAGCTGGTTGTGGTAAGAAACGCGGATGCTATTTTGCAGCTGCTGTTCTACTCTTCTCAGTTGTGCTCCGACGAAGAACTTGAGGCCATTGCTGTGAGAAGCCTCGACAGCCACTTCGGTTATCAAAGTGAGCTTCAAGAAAGCTTAAATATGCAAAATGTTGTTCACTTAGATCATTTGGAAGGGCTTCCACTCTCCTCAAATGGCGCAGCTACTGAGAATATAGCAATACACACGGCCTTAAATGACCTTGGCCTGGTAAGTTCCACTTCTTCACTTGATCACCATAGTCTTTGAAAGTTCTGTTGTTTGTAATGTGATCTAATATATGGTGTCTTGGAATTGCAGAGCACTAGGGCAAGGCTGTGTCTTCGGGCTGCAGGAGAGCAGGAGAAGCAAAAACTAAATAACTATCAAAGAATAGATAAGAAAAAGGCAGACATTGAAGCAGGACTGGCAATGCTAGAAGAATACAAGATAAAATCTGCAGTTCGCCAGGTGGGCTATTATGATGCCTTCAAGATTTCAAAAGACGAAGATGATTTCAAAGCAAATGTAAAGAGGCTGGAACTAACAGGAATATGGGATGAGATAGTTGAAATGCTGAATAGGTATGAACTCCCTGAAGTATTTGAGAGCCGAAAAGTTTGGGTTGAGCTTGCAACCAAGTACCGTCGCATCGTTGAGCCTTTGGATGTCGCTAACTATTATCGACATGCAAAGAATGAAGACACCGGACCCTATATGAACAAGGGCAGGCCAAGACGCTATAGATACACCCAAAGATGGCGTGAGCACGCCTTAAGAATGCCTGTTGGATCAAGTGTAGAATCCTGTTTCTGGGCTGAGGTAGAGGAGCTGCAGCTCTGCAGGACCACTAACCCAGGAGCATTTGAAGATATCAGGGAAAGAGTTCTAAACCTGGAAAGAAAATTGGAGGACTGGATTCATGGTGGGCAAATAAGCAAAGACGTGTTTCTGGATGGCTCCACCTTTACTAAATGGTGGATGACACTTCCTCACCAACATAAATCAGTCTCTCGAATCCAGGGGTTAATGAACAGCTAAGCTGAGAAATCCAAGCTATTTTTTGTATGGCTTGGAGAAACTGATATACATGCCTTGTGGACTGATCTGGCTGCTCATTGGCTGCAGCTATCTCAGCTGTTCGTGGGTCAACAGTTTTGAGTTTCATGTGTATGCTAAATTTAGTAGTACTTTTAACTAAAAATACATGTCTAAACAAGTAGAACTTCGCAAGAGATAACATGATGGCATTTATTTATCTTGGATTTTTGTTATGTATCCAGTTTGATTTCGTTTCAAGAATACTAAGAAAAACTTGGTTTGATTTTGATACTTGCTCCTCACCCTTTTCCTTCCATTTTCCTTTGTTCTTACCTAACATAGTGTAAATAACTTAATATATTTATCCACAAAATTTTTAGGATTGATTGTTGAAGCATAAACCAGAAAGAAAGGCCAGCAATGAACCACCCAAGCCAAGACGGAAAAACACATTAAAATAGAATTGTGTAGTTGCAGCATTTGCCGAGCAGTCCACTACTTTTACAGCACAGCCTAATTGTCCAAAAGCATTAACTCAAAATCTAGAAAAGGAAATCAAATGAAAATTTTACAGCACAGATGTGATTGATATCCAACCAAGTCAAACAGAGCATATTTTTAGTGCATCTTCCCAAGTATGGTTAAAAGCCAACAGCAAGCATAAATAAATACTCACATGTCTAACATAAAGCCTTAGGGACCCAACCATCATAAACAAGCCATGTTATAAACTGCTCCTATCAATGAAGTAACAGCCATTTATATTGAATATCAACAAATTAAGTACATATACAAAAAGGTTAATGTAATGAATGACCTCTACACTATGGTAAAATGTTTCATATAATACCTTAACTTAAAAAAATCTTTAATGTGATACTAAACTATGAATATATTAACTAATGTGATACTTACCTCTAGCATGACTAACTTCAAATGATAACATATGACGAACAATAACTTTTCAAGTACCACGTTATTTAACAGATTTATAATTCAAGCAACAAATTAAAGATTTTTAAAATTCAAGTGTCATGTTCAACATTTTATTATAGTTTAAGGATCATTCATTAACCTCACTGAAAACATCATGCTTCTTTGACAACAAATAACCCTTCAAGAACTACATTATTTAACAAATTCATAGTTCAAGCAACAAATTAGAGATTTTTGAAGTTCAAGGATCACATTGAACATTTCACTATAATTTAAGAGCCATTCATAACATTAATCTTATTAAAAACATCATATTTCGTTGTATATCATAGCTGCTCGTTCTCATTTCTCAAACATAAGTTCTCCTACACAATATCATCCATTGACCTCATAAATAGATCTGCTTATCCATACCATGATATTACTGTTTATTCTTCTACGCATTTTATTCCTTTTTCCACATCAATCAGAGGTCTGAGGTCGCTTCATAATCCCTTAACGAAAGTAAATCCTCCTTCACAACATCTCCCTTTGGGATGAAGGATAACAACAAACTAGTGATTATACAAACTCAGGCATACCGATAAAAAAAGCAGCGGGCCTTATCCTTACTAAAGAATTGAGGGACAACCAGTCAAGTAAGCATTTGTCCTCATTGAATTATGAATTCCTAGAGGATCTCATCCAGTGAACCATATTATTTGTCAGTTAACTTATACATAGTAAATGAGCAAAATTGTGGATGAACAGCACCTTTGAAATACACGAGCAAGAGTTTCTCTGCTTAGGTTTTGCTTGGTTGGAAGGATGGAAAGAGGTGATAATAGAAAATTTGTTAATCTAATAGATAAGCTACAAAGTAGGAAGGTTGTTATGAGTTTTAACCATTAGACTAACAAGTTTTCCATCCTTACCTCTTTCCATCTTTCCTATCACGCAAAGCTTTACTACTGGTCCTGGTAATATCTGAAATGATCATTGATACTGATAAACTAAACATCAGCTTCAAACATCATAAACAAAAGAACAAGAAGTTCAAACACCAACCTATATGTGCAGGGAAATAGGAATTACATTAACAGAAAGAGCAAAGCAAAGCACGAGGAACACTGATAGACTAAAGCAGCTACCAGGAAATATAACGTTCAACCATCACTTACTTTCTCTTTTCTCATCTCCCTCACATTTTGATGCTCTTTTTGTTGAAAACCTCAACACTTGAGTATATTTGATGTTCACATAAAGGTTGAAAATTAAAAATTTCAGGATTTTCCTTTATTTTTTGTGTTTGTTCACATGCACAAGTTACTACTTAACAATTTTCTGCAAAAACTATTTAAAATTGCACAGAACATATACCCCCGTAATATTCATCAAGTTCCTTTCTGGCATGTTTTATCATTATCAAAGATACAACCTTTTTTTTTCCTTAGTGCAATAAAAAATAAAGGTTAAAATAGAATGCCATCACCACTTGTCTAAGTTCAGTTTCTAACGAATTACACCAGTGTTTAGAAGAAATAAATTCAGAAGTTAGAGTCTTACGGGGCAATTTTTAACTGGAAGTTGTCTTTGCAAAACAAAAAGCTTTCAGAAGACAGTCCTCAACCTTTACCTAACAATATTTCCATGGCTTAACTATTACAGGTGCAAATCAAACTCTGGAAAGTGCAATATTTCCATAGAGAGTCCTCAACCTTTACCTAACAATAACTTGTTTCACCATAACCACTAATATAACACGGAAAAAAAAAGCAATACAAAGTACAAATAAAAGTAATCGCTTTCAGGAGTCAATTTCCTCTTGACAAGCCAAAGACTTTACAAAAACATGCACTTTATCACCATCAATAAATTAATTTTTAGGAATCAAGACCATGGCAAAAGAATTTGACACTCAATACAATAATAAACACAGAAACACAGGAGCCTTCAGCGTATGCAGTGTCTCATAAGCCAAAGATCCCACCCACTAGCAAGAGCATGAAGCAGAGACAATGACATAGATAAGGTGCAAAATTTGCCGTTGTTGCAAAACGTTAGTAGCATATAACATAACAAGCAAAGGGAATTATTACACAGACAACATTAGAAAACATTCGCGTGTCCATGCACAAGTGTAACCAATCACGGAAACATAGAAAAATCAACATCTGAACATTTCTGTTTGGAAAAGAAGAACCTAAAGTAGATCAGAGTTAAATTTAAAAAGGGAGGGGAATATCCCAACAAGGACAAAAGAACCATCAGAGAAGAACTGTTGGAGATATAGGTTTAAATTAAAATTTCAGTTACTTAGAGATACTATATTTGAAATTGGAAAATCTTGTCTTCGTCTGTCTTCGCCCTCTATACAGGTGTTACAGACTAAAAGAGTGAAATATCCAAAAGATTTATTAGGAAGCAACCAGCAGTTAGTATTATTCAACAATCATTTTAATACTCATTTTGACCTTTGATTATTATCAAATACATTTTAAATATCTTCAAGAGTCCTGAACCAAACATGAAATCCTTCCCACAAGCCTCAGCAAAATACTCAAGAAATAAGCGTTAAACCTTCCACAAAGGGTGATTGGTGAGGTAAGTCTACTCATCAGATTGAGCACATTTACAACTCTAGAACTATCAAGAAGAAGCTAAAACTTAACCAAATCATACGGGTTTGGCATGCATCTCTTTCTACTAACATCAACAATTTTTACTTAGACACTAACACATTGATATACCAACAAATCAATGAAATTATAAGATGCCTAAGCATATAAAGTACCATTACCATACTAAAAAAAATTAGACACATATTTTGATCTTGTTTTAATGCTGAATTTCTAAACCATCGTATCCCAAAAAAATTACACTTATTTTGATCTTGTTTTAAAGCTGAATTTCTAAACCATCGTATCCCATACTAAAGATTGTCAAGGTCATCTAGTTTATTATTTAAAAAAAAAAAAGAAGAGAAAGAATATTAGATGCAAACTTTATTCATTCATTCATTTGGCAGTGAGGAGAGCCTTTGGGAAGGTTCAAAGTAGTGCAAGAATAAATAGAAAGCATGGCAGCTGAATGAGGGAATGGTATGCATGTAGACACATATAACAGTGTCATGGGATGAAATTTACAGCAGAGATCTCATATCTAACTACCTAAAGCACGTGTTTTAATTAGTATTGTTTATGCGAAATTGATAGAAAGGTTAATTACCATCCTCTCAACCACCGTTCAAGAACACAAAAGGCAAATAAAATTGTCAGCCTTGCTGCAACCAAAAGTTTCATACTCAACAAAGTAACCTTAACCAGTTAAACATGAATGCTATCCTTCCATCCATTATCCACATTCATTCATATTCATGTATCACTTCAAAATACAACAAGAGTCATCACTGTATAACGACAAAAAGCAAACTTGGATCACCAAAAGCACATTTGACAAATGAAACATTCTAAATGTGAAAAATATTCTCAGTAAATCTGACTTAGTGCCTTTCTAACATAAAAAGCTAAATCTAGATAAGCCTTAGCACGGAGAGTAAACAGCACATACCCCTGGCACAGAAAGAAATTAAAGATGTCATATTAATACCAGTAAACACCCAAGGAATGCATTAAAGAAAAAAAAATTACAGAATATTCATAAGCACAATTCAAGGAGTAATGCAACTAATAAGAAAATCGAATGTTAATAATTACTTGTTACTTGATACTAAAAGCATAACCAAATAAAATCCATAATTTTAATATAGAAAGAATTATCATAGAAGTAGGAAACACAGAGAGGAGCAAAGCTTATTATAATATTATTTATGTATTGAATTTCTATACCACCTTATCTATTCACATGCCAAGATGAGTCCTCTACATCAACTCATGCACCATACAGACAAGAACCAAACTCAAAGAAACATATCTCAATTCCTGAGTGCCATACGAGATAATGCTATAGTCACATCTAAATCTATAAAAACCTAAGTCTGTGACTAATAAAACATGCAATAAAGGTGAAGAAAAAAGAAAAGTGTAACCCAACATACATAATTCATGAAAACAGAGACTGCTCCTAAGACCTTGCACTCATGCTACAAGAACGAGCCAACCTAAATGTCAGACTGCCTCCTTGAACATTAGCTTCAGCCTCCACAGGATCATGCTCATATGGCTTCCTGCAACCAGGACAACGTCCATCCTCCTCAAGAATCCTCTTGTGGCAGAAAAGACACAATCGGAAACCACACAAACAGGGCAAGAAACTTGAGTCCGTGAAATCCAAATCCTCATAGCATATGGGACATGATGATGGCACCGAAAATGCACTGTTACGCGCCCATGACACCCCTCCTTGACCAAAATGCCGGTACGTAGCTGGAAAACTCCGCTGCTTGGACAAATTAGGAAGGCTCTGAGAACGAAAAGCATCATCAGCCCTCCATGCCCTGCTACTTCCTGTCGTCCTCTGCACTATTCTTGGACACTCAGGCTTCGAATTCCTCAAATCTGATCCTGCCCCAATCGAACCTAACTGGGTATTTGGTTCACGCCCAGGAGTCGGTCCTAAACAAGGGGTTTCCCTGTTATTTTCATTCCGCTCTGTTTCTTGCTTGTCATCATCTGCAGCCAATGCATCAGCAACCGCTTCCCAATCATCCAAGCATCCATCATCGCCTTCTTCTTCCGTGATGCTACCGGAACAGCACCCACCACTACTCGTGCTGCTGCTACTGCTGCTGCTATTGGTGAAACTGGTCCCGGAATCCGTTCCTCCCAACAGGCTGCTGCTTGTGGGACTATTTGAAGGCGACGACTCAGAATCGCTATCGTGATGGAACGATCCATTTTCTCCTCCTCCGATAGCCTCAGCAGTTCTCCTCATCTCTAGATTCTCCAAGGAACGGTCCCTTTCACCCCGCTGCGTTTGCTTCGAGTTGCCACCGTTGGTTCCCTCCTTGCAACAACCGTTGTTCTTTAACGCACCTTAACAAAATCAAAATTCAAAAGATAACAATAACAACAACTACCAAAAACACCAGAATTAAAAAAAAAAAAAGAAAAAATTTATGCATTAACATACTTTGAGAAAGCCATTGCTCACGGCGGGCATCCAGTTTGCACTGCTTCAATTTTGCAGACCTCTGAAGCCCCCACGAAAAATAATAGAAACATTAATAAAAATAATATATATATATGAAATGAAAAATCGAATACCAATAAAGAAAATAAAAATAATATAAAGAAGTCCATACCCTCTTCTTTCTGGAGAAATCTTTGCAGTTAGAGGCTGAAGGAGAAGAAGCATTGTTGATCGAATCAGAATCCATACCTACCAATGAAAAAAGAGAGATTTTTTTTAAAGCAATTGGCAGATTACAAAAAAACCCTAATTTGGTTTGGTTTGTTAATTTTTTTTTTTTATTAGAGTTTTGTTCGAGTTGTCTTCGTTTTGGGTTTGAGAGAGAGAAAGAAAAACAGAGAATGGATAACGGAAACTCCTCTGCTCCGCTCACTCTTTCGAGTCTACTGGCTCTTCCAAAAGAGATCCCAAGCCTAATATATACAATCTATGTGACGAAAATACCCCTAGTTTTTAACTTCAACTATGGGTAATCCAATAAAGGTAACCGAATTATGGTAAAAAAATTTAGGGGTAATTTATGAAAAGATTATTTATTGGATTGGAATGGAAAGTGAACGAAACGGTGTCGGAGGTGGAACGGAAAGTAAACAAAATCGAAGGCATCAAGAGCTAGAAGTAGTGAAATATGATAACATTTCAGTGGTAATTTACGCTTGAGTAGCGGGGTAAATCGCGGTTAAATTTGAAATTATGTTGATTTAAAAAAAAAAAAATGATCTTTGACGGTGGTATTTATTAGGGGTTGCATGCATTAATTAGGAAAATTAATGGTTTTTGTATTATGTAAAAAAGAAATCTAAGCAATAAATATAAGAGAGTTATTTTCTTTCTTAATCTCAATCTTATTTTCTTTTGCTCCACAATTATAAATAGATTTGATAATTTTTATATTGATATCTTGTAAAATATTAATAATTTATGTATTTATAATATATTTTATTTTAAAATTAGGTATTATAATTTATGTTGATATAAAAAATATGAAATTTTATTTTAAACATATATGATTATTGTTAAATTTTTTTTAAATATATAAATAATTATTACTAAAATTTTAATATATTATATTTATATTTTTTTATTATTTTATACCGTGTTATCATGTTATATTTTAAATTCTCTTAAACTATAAGTTATAATTACTACTATTAAAATTAAACTTATCTTTTTATTAAAAAATAATTATTTGATACACGATATTTTTTAATTTTATAAATAAATTAAAAAATTAACATATATCCATTTCTTTTCTAATTAGTTTTTTAATATTTTTAAAAATTGACATACTATAAATTTCATTTTATACAAATTTTAATTTAATATATTTAATAATTATTTTTAATTTTAAGTACATTTCATCTTGCAAATATTATTACATTTACATTCAAATATATGTTCAATAATTAATTTTATTATCACTATCCAAATAGACTTAGTACGGCGCAATTTAGCACTATTTTTGGTGCAATCACACCATTCCAAGCCGTTTGGGTGCAAAGCAGTGCAATGCAATTGGGCTTGACAACTGCACTGGACCAATAATTTTGGATCGGATGGAAAAGAGTCTAGTAAGCTACCACATTGGATCCGTGGCCATAATACCATTACTTTTTAGTATTAGTTCTTAATTAATTTTTTATTTTTATGATATATTCATATTTAAATTAGTTTATTTTTATATTTTATATTTTATATGTTTAATATTATTTTATTAAATAATATTTATAATTGATATAAGTATTATTTCTTTAAGCATTAAATATTTAAAAATATTTTTATAATTTTTAATGTTTAAAATCCTAATTATTATTTTAATATAAAATTGTCTTTCAATATTTTTATCAAAAAAAATTATGAACATTTTAAATGTTAAGTAACGTTAACATATACATAAAATTAATTTATTAATATACTTTTAAATTAAAAAATAAACAATAGTTTTTTATATGAATAAATGTATTATTATCTTTTAAGAAATAATTATAATTTTAATATAAAATTATCATATAAATAAATACAAAAAATAATAAATACTTGAATATTACTTTGTTAAGTTTCAATTTAAGTAAATATATTATTATAATTTTTTTAACAAAATTATTATTTTACATAAAAATAATTTTAATAAATTTTAATAATTTATTAATTTTATAAATGATAAATATTTTAAAATTTTCATTATACACAAATTTTAATCTAATATTTATTTTTTTTAATTATAGATCACTTCACCTTTATCGTTACTTTTATATCTAAATATATATTTTAATTTCACAATTATAATAATTAATCTCATAACTATAATAATAAATTTTTCCTCAACCGCAATTTTCATTCTTACCTAAAATTAATTTTATCATTCGTCCACATATATGCCAAGTGCATTAGAACTTCCAAAGAAGGAATTAAGACCAAACAAATGGGTACCGATGGAGTAATTTGTGATTTTCACATATTGGAATTACCACTGTCAAAGAATATCAAATACAAGTCAACGAAAATTTAAGAGTAATAAACTCCGACCGGTTGTGTACGTGGTTTTGTCCTCGATGGTTTTTCCTCGACTGGTGAATAAAAATTAAGAAAATTAAAAAGTGCTTTGAAAATTTAGTGTTCGATTTGTATTGAATTTTTTGTTTGATTTGAATTAAATTTAAAGATTAAATATATATTAAGTTCCGATATTAAGAAGTAAAAAAATTTAAAAAATAAATCAAATTATATATTTTTATTAATTTTTATATATTTTAAATTTTTATAAAATAAAAAAATATTTTATATAATTATTTAAATATATTAAAAATTTATATTAAAATAATATATAAAAAATAAAAAAAAATTTAAAAATTTGATGAATCAAATCAATATAATTTTATTTGAATTGAATTGATTCATATAAAATATCAATTTGAATTCAAATCGATTTTTAAAAATTTATATATTATATATTATCTAAAAAAAAGAATCAAATAAGATTCAAAGTTATCATTTTATTTTTATAAATTGCTGATGAAATATGTAAGCTTAAACATAAAAAAGGAAAAAGAAGTTTAAAAAACTTGCATAAATGATAAACAAGCGAAAAGGCTTGTAAACCTAGAGGACCATGGAATTGAAAGAGCAGACTATCAGTGATTCGTCAATAAAAGCCTTCCCAATCTCAATGAACAGGGGCTCAATTGCATCATGACGATAAGTGCAAACCCATTTAGGGCTGATTTTAACAGAATCATTTGAATATATTAAGCGGTTCCAGTACTTTGTTAAATCTTATAAAAATTCTCAACTTGAATAAAAAAGCCTAAATTGCAACTGACGAAGAAATTCTAATTAGGTATATTTAAAAAATTAAAAAATAATTAAAAAAATAAAATATGTATCAGTTTTTTAAATTTAATTTATAAAATTAAAAAATTATGCGCTGACAATGTATCATATAATTTCTAAAAGAGCCTTCAAAGAATTTCATAAGAGTTCTTTGTGAACTCAAATAATAATAATTTGAACTCTTTAACAAGACTTCTTTTTCAAATAAACTATAAATTATTTATATGCTATATATAATATATAATATAATGCTAAAACTATATAACTAATTTATTTGCCATATACATATATATAAAATCATAATCCAAGTCCTTAACCCTGTAACGTCAATCAATCCAAAATTTATTTGTAGTCAACAATGGCCACTGCGGCAGCAACAGGTTCCATGAAAATAATAACTAGACCTAACGAAGAGGAAAGCATAGATAGGATTAGTAGTTTACCTGATGACATTCTTCGCCACATTCTTTCTTTTCTTTCATCCCATTATTCAATACCGACCAGCATTTTATCGAAAACATTTAGATACATATGGAGGTCAGTCCCCATTCTTGATTTTTGGGATAATCTGTATATCCAAGAAACACCTTCGAGAAGATCATGGACAAAGTCTTGAAGAACCATGAAGACCTGTCAGGGGTTTTGAAATTTCGACTTAGGTGTTTTGACTATACATATAAGAAAACTACGCTTTCTAGGTGGATTAATCTCAGTGTAACTGCCAGTTCATGTAATCTTGAGGAGCTTGATGTTCACCTATTTGCAGGATATCGTTTAAACTGACCTTGTACAGTGTTTCGTGTCAAAAACTGAAGACTCTTAAGATTGTCTGGTGGAATCAAAGTCGATTACATTCCTACTGATCACGTGTTGTTTCCATGGCTTAGGATCCTTCGAGTTAAATCGATTTCTAGTGTAGGTGGTAACACGTTAAACAAGCTCCTCTCTGGCTGCCCTTGGTTTGAAATTTTCCATATAGAAGATTGCTTACTCAAGAGTTCAAGGAGAAGACCAACACGCGAAGTTGCTATCAAGAAACTATATTTAGAATACCAGCTGACGCTTAAACCAAGAGGTTGTAGGATACAAGGTGATTCATATTGTGCAAATCGCGTATTATCCCTCGCTTCAGCAAGCATTGATGTTATTAAATATTATAATTTGTATACCAGTGATACAAATCTCACCTTTCATCTTTTGAAGGCAATCTCTATTATGGTAAAGCAGCTGGAGGTATGTAAAGCGAATGTGAGTCCCTTGACCTCTGCCTCTCTCGTATCCCATGCATGTGTCACTACCCGTGCAGGCTCCCGGCCCGTGACACATTCATGCTGTTAAAAATTCTGTCGCTATTAACATGTTTGTTTTCTTGTAGTTGATCTTATTGCAGAATGAGAGTTACGATTATCCACCAATTTTGCAAAATTTGACACATCTTGTGGTTAAAGTAAATGACCATAAGTATGCCTCTAAAGCTTTGCATTTCTTACTAGAACATTCACCTAATTTGATTTCTTTGGTTTTGGGGAAGGTCACCTTACAAGCAACATAAACACACACACACACATGTATATATTGAATTGATTGTTTCTCTTATTAATTAATCCTAGCTTGCTACTTAATCATAATCTAAGGTTTAATTAATTGGAATTATTAATGTTTCTATTGTTCATTACAGCCATTTCCGCGTAAATATTTATGCAATGATATGTGGAATCTACCACCTATTGTTTCCAAGTACCTGGAGACAGTTCAAATTATGGGTTCATAGAATTCAAAGAGGTGAAGTTTGTCAAATACATTTTGAAGGATGCATTGGGCTTGAAGAAGCTGGTTTCGTGTGCTGCAAAAGTAACTGATAATGAAATAAAGGCAAGCCAAGGGGTTCCGCTCAATGTGAAATACTGTTTATTGATTCAATTATTTCTTGATTAACTAATCATGTGCTAGCTTGAAAAATTTTGAGTTAATTCAAAGGTAAGCCCAGCTATAATGTTAGAGGGACTTTTAGCTTATTGCTTACTGGTTTATTTTATTTTATTTCTATATTACTACTATTACTAATACAGCCATACAGGCAGTATCTTTATGGGAGGAGTTTTTATCAGTACGGGTTAAGTTAATATTTTATCTTTGTGTTTTACTAAAATTTTCAATGTGATGCATTTGTTTTAAAAAAATATATAACATAATACTTGTATTACCGAATAATGATTTAAATCAAAATGATACTCGGAGTTAAACATACAAGTGATGCGATTTCTATTCGATTTTATAACGTTTAGTATTTTTTTATTTTGAAAAATAAAAGTAAAGATTGAAAAATCAAAATTCTAAAAAATCCAACCTAGCTTCGCAAAAAACTAAAATCTCAGCTTTGCAAAAATCCTGTGCAACATAAGGCATTACTTATATATTGTGTTTGTACTCTAATGAAATTGGACAGTCAGACTCTAAATTCTAAGACCTACTTGAGTACAAAAAATTTTGCCCTCTAGTTTTTTGTTAGCCTGTTTCAAATGAAGACAGTTTCCTCCTATTGTAGTTTTTGCTTGTTTTCTCTGCTGCTATGGGACATCATAAACTCAAAGTATACCAGAACCAAAAAATTCTAAAACAGTAAAAGCTGCAGTGGAGAACCATAGTGGCAATGGTTATAGCTTTTTTCTTTTTCACGCAAAATCATAGACTCAGTTCCAAGGAAGTGTTGAGTCTGTTTCTTTGTTTCTGCTACCTGTGTGGAAACTTCTTTGATAACATATGCGACGTGCCTCGTTGAAACATTCCATCCTCAAGTATCTGAAGCATCATGTTAAAGACATCAGGATGGGTCTTACTTAGTCTGACCAAAAAGCACTACAGTGTATGGTCGTCTTCTAACAGCCTCAGTTGGCTGACCACCCTCACTGTAACCAACATACCCAAGAGGTGAACTGATGAGCTTAGACACTGTGCCTTTCCATGAACTCACTCATATCAAGTTGGATCATGGCTTCTTCGGAGCCAAAATAGTAGGCAGTTGGAGCCTTTGCTAGTTCTGACTTTCCTACACCAGTTGGTCCAGAGAATAGGAAGCTAGCAATTGGCAGATTGGGGTTCCTGAGACCAACACGGGCAGGTTGAATAGCATGGCTAATGGCTTTGGCAGCTTCATTCTGACCAATGACTCGCTTATGAAGAGTCTCCTCCATCTTAAGGAGACGATCAGATTCATCAGTTGATACTTTCTTAACAGGAATACCAGTCAACGAAGAGACTATAAGCTGAATGTCCACTTCTGTCACAACAGGACTTCCATCCCTTGCCTCCACCTCTACCTTATTCATCTCCTTTTCTTTCCCTTGGATTGCAGTGATCTGAGCCCTAAGCTCAATTTCTCTATAACGTAATTCCCTGGCCTGTTTAAAAGAATGTATTATGATATGAATTAAGCTAAATCAAAGGTTGTCAAAACTAGATAAGAAAAACAATGGTTGACCACTTAACAGCGTAGAAAGAAAACAAATCTTTGAGACCAACAAACAAACACCAACAAGTTTGGACCCAGAGAAGAACCATTAAAATATTTAGATCCACCCTCTAAAAAAATCAACATAAAATGGCCCCATGAAACTCAAAAACTTTTGTACCTTCTCAAAGTCCTGGCCGCGAACCGCTTCATTCTTTGACTTTGTGATCTGCATGATCTCTTTTTCAAGCTCTCTAGCCTGCTCAGGGAGCTGCAACATCAATAATGTCATTAAATCAACTTGAAAAAGAAGGGCAAATAAGAGTCACTAATGACTAGATTGTAACACAAGCACACGAGAAGCGGCTTCATCAATCAAGTCCATTGCTTTGTCAGATAGAAAAAGGTCGCTGAAGTATACAAAAACCAATGTGAGGAACAAAAAGTGCAATTCCATTTTTAGACCAAGTAATTACGAAAAGACTTGATGAAAATAAGATGACCACATGCCTGATGTACTGTGCACTAAAAATTAAAGCCCCATCTGTGTAACGAAGCTTGTGGTGAATCTCACAACGCTCTTGCTAACCTTTCAAAATCTGTATAGTTTTATCTAGAGATGGTTCAGGCACTTTGACTGGATGGAATCGTCTTTCCAAAGCTGGGTCTTTCTCAATATGCCTTTTGTATTCATCGAGTGTTGTAGCTCCAATACACTGCATTCATTTTTCAAATAAAAGATATAACAAATAGCAAGATTTTATTAGAATAACAGAGCCAACAGGTAGCATTAACACAATACTGTAACTTCAACAGTAGCACAAATACCAGATCTAACAATATGCTTCACTTACACCTTGCTAAATAGAAAATTCCAACATGAGCAGCAATAGGCAGGCTCCAAATAATTCAGATAGAAGTAAGATATCATATAACAATCAACTCTAGTCTCTAAAACAACACATACAGTTTGTCGAGCATCACCCTTAGAAGCAAAAGCAATTTGATGGAGGTTGACCGTCTGATTGTAAACAATATTACGCTTCCCTTCATACCTAACCAGAGACCCTAAACAACACTTTGTATGATTAGCAAGGTTTTTTATTAGCAAGATTTTGAGATTAAACATTCGCATGTATGCCGGTTCTGTCCTGTGCTCTTTGCTTCCAAGACAGCATCATTTGTTGCTTCAGCTTCATTGCTAGAATCTTCACTTACATAGTCTTTATCATTTGAATTATCATTTTTACTGTCACTACCAAGAAGAAACAAGCTATCGCCGTATCTAAGGAGAAACTTACATTTTCTATTTCCCAGAATTTCACCCTTCTTCCTATCATATAGCAGCAATTCTCCGTCATCCGTTCGAAATATAAAATCATCATTCTGTGTCAAACTGAAAATAGTAGGAGTGCCTTTCAAAATTTCAACTTTCAATAACTTGCTCCTACCTTGAGAACCATCAATGCACTACACCCATATGTCACATATCTCACTATACACATCAGGCTCAAACTTTGCAATAGCCAGAGAGTTATTGTAGTAATAATATTGTTAATTTAGAAGGCAGTGAATCTCACATAGAATATCATTTATATGTAATTTTAAAAAAATTATTTATATTGTTTAAATAGTTGAGTTAAGCTTAAAGTGGGTCAATTGTTAAGAATTTTATTAAATGAGTCAAATAATTTTAAAAGTCAAAGTAAAAATATTTGAGTTTATTTAGTAAATAAATTTATTTTTTATTTAAATTTTTTACTTTAAATTTTAAAATATTAACAAAATATTATTTTTGTTATGAATAAGCATATTTGAATAGAAAAACATGATTGTCTAAATAAGCATGTTCATTGTTTGAAAGTTAAAGCATTAGGGCTTGTTTAGTAAATAAATTTATTTTTTGTTTAAATTTTTTATTTTTTTTAAATTTTAAAATATTAATAAAATATTATTTTTGTTATGAATAAACATGTTCGAACAAAAAATCATTACTATTTGAATAAATATGTTTAAACAAAAAACATGATTGTTTGAATAAAAAACATAATTGTCATGACTTTTTTAATAAGAATTTTGTGATTATTTGTATATTATAAATAGATTTTTTTACATAATTAATTTCATTAATTTTGACTCAAGAGTTTTAAAGTTTTGTTATATTCTACAAACATAATTGGTTTTAAGATATTGTTCTTTATTCCCCAAAACCATATTTGTTTTCTTTCTTATTTTTTCTATTTTCTTAAATTTTTCTAACAATAACTCCCATGGAAATATCAAAGCAATAAACCTTCCAGTATTCTCATTTGCTCCTTTATATCTAATTAGAGATTTTTATCATCAATAAAATCTTAATTTTTGGAGATAGGTTTTCCAAAAATTTGTTTTTAATGTAAACAATTCAAAGAAAGTGGAATTATATACCTGGAGATTTTCAAAATCATATATTCAGCACCAAAGCCGAACCCAAAACAAAGTTCATGAAAAACACTAAAAGATGGATTTGGCACCAGAAAGCACTTTCCTATACTTGAATTCCATATTCTCAAACGGCCATATCCTACCATATATACTAAACCATTGCAAGATCCAACTATATTATACTCAGAAAAAAGAAATTGCTAGTACATAGTCAAGAAGTAGTCAAATTTTTTTAAAAAAAATCTTACATTGCCAGATTATTGAAGGAGAAAAAATTTAATTTTTTTTTAATTCTCTAGTTGGTTGAGAATGAAATCATCATTTTTGGTCAAATTTATCCAAGTTTTGGAGACAACCAAATATCTTGCCAGAGTCTCCACAAGTAATTTGGTAAGAATTTTGAAAACCAAATCTTCATCAGGGATTTTTATTTGTCCTGCATTTTTGTGATACAAGCCAAATGAATAGAGAAGAAGAAATTATCTTCTTGTTTTATGCAAACAACTTAAGGAAGGAAGAGGAGAGGAAGAAAAATGAAAAGAATATTATGTTTTATTGAAATGAATAAGAACATATAAATATATTTGTTTTGGCCTAACTCAAAATGGTTTACTCCAAACCTAATCTACTAACAAATAAATTTCTACAACTATGAGACTTTTGAAATGAGAAAAGTTACCAAAAACTCATTACTCAATACTTAACCTAAAACCTAATTATACACTTTTAATAGCTTACTCACTTAACTATTCTCTTGGTATCTAACTATCTAATATTACTAAACTAAAACTAAAACATCTTATTTATAAAAGTAAAACCCATTATATTTTTATTAAACTCTTGATATGAAATATAAGATAAACTCTTAACTCTTATAACTTTACTCAACTTTTGATATGAGATTAAGAAATTCAAGGTAAATTATAACAAATTCTCTCTTGACTTGAATCTTCAAATACTTCAATTTGTAAAGCTAACACATTTGTCTTTCTTGTTTTTTTTCATCACAGGAATTCCAACAACTTAGCCTCCATCAAGTATGTATAAGTGATTTTTGATCATATTCTCTTGTAAAATCACATTGTCATTCTTGTACATTTTGCACTAATCATTTTATCCATAGTATGTAGATCCACGAGAAGCTAACTCATCCAAAGAATCAAATTGTAGTTATAACTTGATACATACCTTACATGACGAAAAGTCCTAACAATACCATTGTGAGATCTAAGGCAAACACTTTCAATGCCTTGAATTTGTACCTTTTTCATTATTAACAATCACAATATCCCCATACTTTCTATTCTCTTCCAACTTCACAAAAAAACTCTTATCATTGTAGACATGTACTGTAGCAGTTGAATCCAAAACTCAACCTTTATCACCTTTCAAAGTCTGAGTTTCATCTACACAAATCATCAAAATGACATCATCATTATCGGACACAGTAGCAATGGTATCACTCTTTCTTTCATTTGATTTTTTTTTATTCATCATTTTGAAAGGGACCATATCCTTTCTCAACTTCTTGCAACACATTGGGATATGTCTTTTTTCACCATAATAAAAATATTTTATATCAATGTAATCCCTATCTCTTGACTTAGATCTCCTTTTTAATCTATCAACCTTGTTTTAAGTCCTTCTTTGATCAGAATCCTTTATAGTTAGTGCACTTCCTCCAAGTGATGAGTTTTGAGTTCTCATAAATCTTTCATTTTCACGTAATAGAATAGTCACATCATTCAATTGCAAAGTAAATTTACCCACCAACAAAGTTTGAACTAAAGGTCTATAAGACTTAGGTAAATATGACAACAAAATTAAAGCTTTCTTTTCATCTTCCAACTTATCAACAGAAATAGCCAACAATTAAAAAATTAACCTATTAAACTCATTCAGATGATTATGAAGACTTGTACCTTCTTTTATCTTTAAAGAATACAGATCTATCTTCAAATATAATCTATTAATTGACAACTTCGAAGTGTAAATATCTTTAAATTTATCCCACAAACTCTTTGAAATACTCTCAGTCAATATACTATATTTTAATTTTAGAGCAAGCGTCAATCTAATAATACTAACAGCTTTTTTCTAAATTTTATTCTAATTACTATCTCACATTCCCTTAGGCTTACTACTTTTCTAATATCTGATCTAACCTTTATTGTACTAATAGATCTTGAATTGTATTTTGTCATAACATAAAATTACTCTTTCCATGAAATAAAGAAATCTCAAAATTAGGCATAAGCATGCTAGATAAACATTTTGAAATACTTACACTGACTTCACATCTCTTGGACCTGCTTCTTTTCTTTTCAAATTTTTAGCTCTAATATCACTTGTTAGGATCACGATAGCTATGATATTACTTGTTGAGGAATCAACACGCACGCGTAATACCCACACATAAAATAACAAGCTCAAAACAATAATAAGAATACATAAATATATTTGTTTTGGCTCAACCCAAAATAACCCACTCCAAACCCAATCCACTAACAAATAAACTTTACAATTGTGAGACTTTTGGAATGAGAAAAGTCACAAAAAATTTCTTACTCAAAACTTAACCCAAAACTCGATTACTCCCTTTTAATAGCATACTCACTTAGCTATTTTTTTTGTGTCTAACTATATGAAATTACCAAACTAAAACTAAAACATGGTAAAAACTAAAATCAAAACATTTTATTTATAAGGGTGAAATCCCTTATACTTTTACTAAACTCTACTCTTATAACTTTACTCAACTTTTGATATGACATGAAGAAATTCAAGGCAAACTCCAACAAATATTACACTAGTCTCAAGGAGGGTTTGAAAATCTGATCTGGTCTAAGTATATTAAAGACATGAAAGACAGGTTTGTCTATGAGGATTATGAGGATTCTATGGCTGAGTCAGTTGAGCTCAAACAAAATTCTACTGTAGAGCAGTTTTATGAGGAATTCATAGGCATCCTTAATTTGCTGCAGTTGCCTGACCCTTACGCCCTTAAGTGTTTTCATTAGCAACTTGAAACCAGAAATAAGCCAATATGTTAAACTGTTCAGACCAGCATCCTTAAACCAAGCTTTACAGGCTTCTTTCCACTAGCTGTCAAAATGTAAAAAATATTGCTTGCGAGTGATGTTTTTAATATGACTTAACAAATTGATCATGTGTGAGAATGGAGTATAAGGCCAATAGGTTTTAAAGAATAAGCGATTTCTTTGTTTGAAGTTTATATGGTTCTATTAATTGTTCCATCGGCCCTTCTAATATTCTGCAACCAAGAAAAGAATAGACAAAAGACGAAGAATTATTTTTCACAAGGTTTTAGCCTAGGAATGTGTTACTGACTTAATTCTCAAGCTTTCACGTGGTTCAATCCAGACAATTCTTGTCTCAAATAAAAAGCTTATAATTGGCCGCCTTCCTGGTTCATTTCCTGATCAAATTAAGGAGTTTGGAAAACATTCATGAAATGTTCAACAGGAAATTGAAAAGTGGAAGAGTAGGAAGAGGGTCAGAGAAAAAGCGTCAGGATTTTGGCAGCAGGCTAGCTAGTGTGAAGGTAACAATTAACTTCTAAAATTCGGGTGCCGCTCTTTTCTTGTTCCTCTTTCTTCTTACTTACATTTTTCTCCACTCTGAAATCAATTTCCTTCTTAAAATCTTTTTGGAGCTTAGTACTAGTCTGACATTGTGTATTCTGGTTTCTCATTTGCTTTATTGTCTATAAGGAAGCATTGCTAATTGAGTCTGACTTGGGTTATTGTACTTGTCTCACTCCTTTGCATTATTGCACAAAAGTTATATCTTTTACTTCTAATAGATAAAAGTATCATTTTTTTTTCATGGTTTCCCAACTTTTATATATTATGTTTTCCTGTCTTGACAAGTAAATTTGTGTCGTTGGATACTTCACTCCTTCCTTTGTGTACTGCAGAGAAGGCGAGCGTGATTTCAGGCTGAGAGCTTGAAACTAAAGGATATGCAGAACTCAACTGTTGTTGATGCTAGAATGTTGCCTGAGTCAACTACTAATGAACTTCTTCAAGAAATTTCAGTTTGTTCCATGATTGACTTGGATTACATACTATGCTTTTCTACTTTGTGGTTAGCCACTCGCGTATAGAGGATAATTAACATTTCTATTTGTTTCGTTTTCCTTGGGCCCTGCTTGTTTCAAAATTGTTCATATTACAAAGCAAAGTTTTTCAAAGTTGATTAAATTTCATGCCCTCTAAGGTATTTTAGAAATTCTTTTGGAGTAGAACATTCTGGTTGTTCTCTCTGGCCCTGCTGTAGAGTGGGGAGAACAACAAGTAAGAAAGAAACTATTGAAAATTAGAGATGAGCATTTGCTGATAGGCATTTTACGAGGCCCTGGCTTTTGCTGCAGTTTGTCATTGCTATGCAAGCTTTTGCTGGTTCCTTTTGGTCTTAATCCTAATATCAATTGCCTTTGAGCACTCTGATAGTAAGGCAACACACGAGTACTTTCCAAGAAATAAAGAGAAACTTTGATTAAAAAAAATTTGTATAATCTGTCACATGTGATGAATACATCTTGGTATAGTTAACTTGGAAGAACGGATCGCCTTCTTCAACAATATTATTTATTTTATTTTATTTTATTTTTGGAGGAGGCTTCTATACAATTCCTTAATGCCTATTTTAGTTAATCTTCACAATTAGGTTTAATGGCCATTTGGGAAAAAATTTTATCAGCGGCCACATTAAGGTTAGTTATGAAGAAAAGACCCTTTCAATAGAGGTAAGCTATCTATATCACCAAGTTTAATAGCTTCAGTTATGGAGTTTTTCATTATAAACTATTTTTCCTCCTCTAATTTGATTGTTAAGCAATGTCTTCTTTAGAATGTGATCTCGTCGAACACACTCTAATGAACAAATTACATCTTAAACTTTTTGCTGTTGGAAAAGGAAAATCATGGATTGTTGTATTCCGTATATGAAAAAGGAAAAGGAGAATTAAGATCAAATGAATGGGGACACCTATTATTAGTTCTTTTTTCATCAGATGCCACGTTTATTCGAATAATCATGCCACACAACTAACTAGAAATTACTTTGAAGACCAATAGTATCATTCTAATTATATTAAAAGCTTAAGGGTCGTTTGTCATTGTTGCCAATTTTGTATTTTATGTTTCATGTTTTTAAAATTTATTTTATTTTATTTTTAATTTATTGAATTTAAAATATTTTTACTGCAGAAATTTGTTAACAAAATCTTATAAGAAAAAATTATTAAAGCTTTAAATTATAAGATGACAATATCTGAGCATTCTTTTTTTTTATTATTTTTTTTGGCTCGGCGTGGTTTTTTTTTTTTTTTATATATTTTACTTTTTGGTTATTATTTTTTAAGTTTATCCTTTACTTCCTTTTTTAGTCTTTGATCTAAATCATTTTCCCAATCTCTTGATAGTTGATATTGCTTGATGGTTGATCATTTCACCAATTATTCAAATTAATTTAAAGATACAAATACTTCATTACAGTTTGTTTTTATAATTGATCATACTATTAACCTAATTTCTTTTTTATTTTTCTTTTAATTGAAATGAGAATCGTATGATTTTAGAATTTGGTTTCAGAGCAGCAAGCAGCAGCCCCACCTTGAACTTGAAAGACGCCTGCATTGAGCTAACCTTTTGGAACTGAAATGCCATGGTAACAACTTTTCGATTGTTCTTTTTTTATTACTTTCTCAGCCAAAAAAATGAACGTTTTTTTGACCGGATGGTTTATGATAAAGTTAATCATTTTTTTAATTGGAAAGTTAATAATCTTTGTCAAAACTAGAGAATAATTACCTACCAACCTGGTGTAACCAATAGAAACATGCCAACGGATCGATTATTCCATTTCACTCTTTTTTGGCATTATGATTTCATTGATTTCTTAGCTTTACTTCCCTTAGTAGCCCTCTCCTCTACTTTTCAACATAGCTGAGCTTTTGTATGTTATGTTTCGATCCAACCGACGAGGATGACCCTGAAAGCAACATTAGATAACCAAACTGGAGAAGCAGCTAGAGAAATGCTTTTGCTTTCCATTCTTAAATCTGCTGCAATTATATTCCAGCACTACTTTCCCATTGTTAATGCCTCAGTTTCTTCCCCCAGTTTTTTTACCTTCTCTTCTTGCACCAAGTTCAGTCTGGGAAACTTTTCACCAAACTGGCCTGGCCAAAATGAAACTGACCTCATTTAGGTTCCTTTCTTGAGGTGGTCTGGTAGGTGCTTGGAGGTTGAGACAAAGTTTTTGGTAGGTTTCAGCTGACCAATTGTAACATATGCCATAGCTGTATAATTTGGCTGGTATGGTTGAACTGGAAACAACTGTACAATTATGATAATCTGAAATTTTCTTGAAAAAAAACCAAGAAATGTTATTTGTTCGGTGGTTTTTTGGTTTCAGATAAAATGTTTTGGTACTTGGAAATTATCAAGCACTTTACATGAACCTTTGAGAGTTGGTCCGCTGTAATAAGGGCGAAATCAAAGCCAAAGGAGCGGGTTTGATATTTCAGTTTAACAACCGAGTTAATTGAGTTTGATAGGGGGCCTTTATCTCCCATCTCCTGTGCTACCAACCTTTTGTTGGTTGATTCAATTTGATTAATTTGTAGTCTAGCAGTGTCGGTTCAGAAGTTGGCCATCACTCATTTGACTGTACAATGCTAATTAATTAAATAAGCAATTATCAGACACAGTGTAACAATGCTTATTAACCACTCATTCTCTAGCAGAAAAGGATTTCTATTAACAGGAAACTAAAAACAAGATGTTTGATTGAGTGGATTAAAGATTTATTTAACAGCATGATAAGAAAATTCAATTATAAAACGTAATTATGGTATGACGAGAGTTTTTTTGGACCATGCTATCAAAGGAACCATAATTCATTTGTTTGGACATTAAAAGAGATTTTGAATTGGAAAGTCATCTAAAATATAAGCTCCCAACGAAAACCCTAAAAGTAACACAAGACCCAAATTTTATTGTTAACAAAAAAGAAAAAAAAAAAACACAGTGCTTGATTAGTATGCGAGAAAGGTAATGATTTTGAAGGGTAAAAATTGAGCAGGTCGATTACAGCGGCAATAGAGTTCACTTTTCGATAATAAAAACTGAGGGAGTAGCATCATGTGAAGTGAAGCCTTAATTTTGGAGCTAATTTACCCATATTACATGATTGCTTCACACGCTCTCCTCTGCTGGTTCATCAAATCTTCACTTTTAGGACCGCTGCTCCTTCCATTCTCCATTGCAATTTGCAGAGGCCAGGCACCGGTGTTAAAGTAGGTTATCTAATAGTTAATAAATATTTAATTTTTTATAATTTTATATTTAAATTAAATTTTTTTATTTATTATCAACTTTGATATTTATTATGATATTAGAATTAAAAATCTTTTCGATATCTTTTTTAAATTTGTTATATAAAAAACTTTTTCAATAAAAATTTATTAAAATAAATTATCTCTCGTTTAATAAATATTTAATTTTTTATACTCATAAAATTTGATCGGCCAAACCACGTACGTCCTTTTTTATTACATAACGTACAACATTGCTGGCTCGTAATTTTTTCATGTCCTTTTTAATGATACGTGTTGTTTGATCCATTTCACTTTTTATTTCACTAATTCCTTAACTCATAATTATTTAATTTATTTAAAAGAATATTATGCATTTGAGTTTTATCAAATTTTTAATTTTCAAAAATCTTGTTAATATATATCATTTAAATTAATATTCATTTGAAAGTATTGTATTAATTATGAGATAAAATGAAAAATAATGTAAAATTGCTTTATAAAGCAAGTATTCTAATTATTTGTCGATATCATATAACTTATTTATAATATCATATATAGCTTTCTTCTTGAAAAACAAAAATTTCAAAAGCTCATTACCGTTATATGATTTCTATATTTTGTTTGTGTAATTTTTTTTTAAGAAAAAATTTAAAATAAATAAATTATTTAATCTTTTATATTAAAATAAAATATGTCGTACCTAATAACTTAAAACAGATAACTATAAATCGTATATTTGAAATGATCCAACAAGTGATTATCGGTAAGATTTGAATCCAAAACCTCTTCATCGGATAGAACAAGCTTTATTTAGTTAAACCAATCACTTGTTTGTGTGATTAGTGATTTAATTTGATATCCCTTTTATTTTTTTATTTTTTTATACTTTAAGTTATGATAAGATATATCGTATCTTATAATTTAAGATAGATAACTGTAAATTATATATTTGAGATAATCTCAATAAATAACAATTAATAAGATTCAAATCTAAAATTAGTTATTTGTGTGATTGATGATCTAATTTAATATCCCTTCTATTTTTTTTATTCTTTTAGTGTGTATTACTATAATTGTAGTACGGTCTTTTTTTTTTTTCTAAATGTCTTACGTAATCTAGTTTTTTGTTTTTTGGACGTCTTATGTAAGTTAGTGACTTGATATAGAAAATTTACTGATGAAAAAGATTTTTCAACGTCCAGAACCAAAATATCTGCCAAAGGGAAAAACATTAAAAACTATATTTCTTTCCCCTAACAATATGTGATAATGGATTGTCATGGAAATTTGTTCCGATAAAAAGTAAAGTGGGCAGTACTGTTTTTTTTTTTTCCTTTTGTGTTAGAAAATGGAAACTATAAATGCTCTGCGTGAAAGATTCATAGAGTAGTCGGTGCATGGAAATGCAAGCTTTAAAAGATTGAAAAAAAAAAGAAAAAAGAAAACAACAATTAAAAATGATCTCATTTAATGATTTTAAATGTCATTAAACACGATACGATTACAACATATAAAAATAATAATTTTAAAATTTTAAAAAAAATTTATAAATTTAACAAAATCAAATAATATATTTTATATTTAAAATATTAATATAAATATAAAATAATTATTTTAACAATATTTAAAATAATAAAATATAATATAAATATAAAAATTGTCATATATAAATACACAAATAAATTAGCATAATTAATGGTCTTAAATTAATTAGTGCTTCTATTTTTTTTAAAAATATAAATTAAATCTTAAGCAAGCATGGCCAGATTGGATTATTCTTGACAATCCCATTGCCACCTTGAGTAGAGTAAAAAACAAACAAATATAAAAGCTACCAAAAAGAGGCCATAACCTGCATAAAACGCCACCGTTTCACCTGCTTCACCTTAAGGAACGACTCTTCTTCTTCTTCACCTTAAATTAAAAGGCCTGGACGAACCTCGGACATCATTGGGGACTCGCCCAATGCCACCGCCACCCGCAGCGCCGGCTGCTCCACCGCGGCAGCAAAAGGAGTAAAAACGAAGAAATGGCGCAATCTTTTAAACTCAAAATTAACACTCTCCTAAACAAGCTTGGAGACAGAGACACCTACTCTCTTGCCGCTGCGGAGCTCGACTCCGTTTCTAGAAACCTCGATGCCACGTCACTTCCGACTTTTCTTTCCTGTATTCTCTCCGTCGATTCCTCCGATAAAAGTGGAGTCCGGAAGCAATGCGTGAAGCTCATTTCTGTTTTAGCCGTTACTTATCCAAATTCTCTCCCTCATTTCCTCCCTAAAATCCTCTCTAGCCTCCTGCGTCGTCTCCGCGACCCCGACTCCGCCGTCCGCTCCGCCTGCGTCAACGCCGTCTCCGCCCTCTCCGCTAACCTCACGAAGTGCAACTTCTCGTCTTCGTTTTTGAAGCCTTTGAGCGATGCGCTTTTTACGGAGCAAGAACCGAACACACAGATTGGGGCGGCATTGTGTTTGGCGGCGGCGATCGATGGGTCACCCGACCCTGATCCGGTTAGGCTGGGAAGGTTGTTGACGAAGCTGGAGAAACTCGTGAAGTGCGATGGCTGCAAGGCGAAGGCGGCAGTTTTGGTGGTGATCGGGAGTGTGATCGGGTCAGGTGGTGCGTCGAATTTGGGTCAAGGGATGATGAAAGGATTGGTTGGGTGTTTGATTGGATACTTGAGTAGCGAGAATTGGGCAGCGAGGAAGGGGGCGGCAGAGGCGCTTGGTAGGTTAGCGGTGGTAGAGAGGGATTCATTGGCTGAGTTTAAAACTGGTTGCATGAAAGTTTTTGAGGCTAGAAGATTTGATAAGGTTTTTTGCATTTTAACATATAATTCTAGCTTTTAGCTTAATTTTTATTCAAATTTTTGTAAGATCTTTTATATATTGGTTTACATTAGTTTTTATTCATTGTTCTTAATGTTAATGCCATTTTTTAACGTGGATCATATAGGTAAAGGCCGCTAGGGAGGTTATGAATCAGATGTTGGAGGCGTGGAAGCAGGTTCCCGATGTTTCAGAAGATGCGTCGCCACCGCCTCGATCGCAGGCTTCTTCTAGAGGTATGTGATGATCTGCTTGTGTTTGATGGGAGGTAGATCTCTTGTCTAATGTGTTCTAGTTAATCTGGTAGATTGATGTGTCTTCTAGAATATCGAAATTAGGAATGTTGCATAGAATCAATGCATCTTTATTGTGAGCTGGTTATTTGGTAATTGTCTATTTGTAAGTCGCCCCGATTGACATGATCCCTTTCTTGTGAAATAATTTTGCCATTTTTGCCAACATGAAACGGATTTTTTACTCATATACTCGATTTGGTTTTGTTCTCATAACAGAGGATGCAAGTGATGGACACTATCCGCCTGGGTCTAAAATTTCTTCCAATGCGGATGTTGCAGTTAAGAAACGTGCTTTGACTTCAAGGTCAACGCCACCCTATAGTTCCTCTGCGACGACAGCTAGGAAGAGAAGTCCTTTAAAGGCAACCATTCAGAAAGTGAATGGCAAAAAGCCCCAAAACTGGAGAGTTGAGATCGCTGCTCCTCATGCTGCTACAGTGACAGGGGTTAGTGAGGATAGTCTTAAGGAGAGTAGTGAGAATGTATTACAAAGGGGGGATAATGAGAATGTGAAATCTTCAAAGTCTGAAATAAAGCGTTCCCTTTTCATTAATAAGAATTCCGATGACAAGACACACAAAATTGGTGGTTCGAAGTCTCGTGTTGCTCCTTGTCACGAGGAAATCCCAGAATCCACTATTGTGGTTAGTAATGCCTCTGAGAATCTCCATGCAAACCACAAAAACTGCGAGGATTTATCTTTGATCCGCACCCAACTGGTTCAGATAGAAAAGCAGCAATCTAGCCTACTAGATCTCCTGCAGGTTTGTTTCCAATGCTTGACAAATAAATATCCTCTCAATTACCATCTAGTAATTTGACTATTCTAGTGATATATCTCTGAAGATGCTTTTTTCAATAACATAAGGTGCTTAGGCATTGCATTATTCACATAATTTTTAACTTATAGGGCAAATCAATTAAACTACTGAATTTTGACCGATCTAGTGAGTACCTGACTAATGACATCATTGATTAGGCTGAAATCGACCATTATTTATATTTTCTAGAATTCTAGTTTCAGCCAATGTCTTTGAAGTTGAAAGAAAGATGGTATTTCTACACATTATTACCAACTCCTTGTGACTTCCATTTTTTAAACTTACTGTTAATTTCGGAATTGATAGAGGCATTGGACTATAGTATTTGATGATAATAAAAAAAAATTAACTCCCATCCGTAATTTATGTCATTGAATGAGTAAAAGTTTGAAAATATATATGATTGATCTCAGCGGATAGTAGGATTGTTTGTGTGATAATAAAAAAAATTTAACTCCCATCCGTAATTTATGTCATTGAATGAGTAAAAGCTTGAAAATATATACGATTGATCTCAGCGGATGGTAGGATTGTTTGTGTGACTATACAATAAAATTCCAATTACTGGGCAAGCCTCTGTTGTATGTATTCATACAAATAGGCAAAGAATAACCATAAATTATTTCATTTTTATATATTTGAAGCCTGGACGAGGTGTAAATGCTCCAGCAATTTCTACTACATCTACTTTGATTGTACTTATTATCACACCAATGCTTCATATCTCCTGTTTTCTTATTTCTTTCTTCTTTTGTCTAGAGATTCATTTGTAGCTCACAGACTGGGATGAATTCATTGGAGACACGTGTGCACGGTCTAGAACTTGCTTTGGATGAGATCTCGTATGACTTGGCTGTATCAACTGGAAGGATGTCTTATTCTGGCAGGACCACTTGTTGCCTACTACCTGCTGCAGGTTTTTTGAGCTCCGTGTTCTGGAGGAAAACAGATGGTGGCCGATACAAAAACTCTAGGTTTTCTATGTCCAGTGGCACCCCGACAGTGGCTGCTACACGTTATAGCGCTGATAGAAATTGCAATGCTGAAACATTTAAGTTGGAGAACCATAGGTTACGACTTCAAGGTGGTGGTGGATTTATTAGGAATCCATTAGCAGAAATTCATAGTGATTCAAGGCATTTCTCTGAGATAGCACATCAGTGAAGCAGCAGGTATTTAACATTAGGTTTTACTTTTAGTCTTGTAATCCCACTTTGATTTGGCAGAACCTGCTTGAATGTCGATATTTCCTCTAAGACAGATAAGCATTTACGCCAGGACAGACTCCTATCACATGCCTTTATTTCGTTGGGCAATATAATTTTTATTTCCTTCTCTAACAGTAAATGGAAACAGCAAGGTTCCTGATCCGGTTATTGTGGGTGGATTAGG
Organism: Durio zibethinus; assembly: GCF_047325235.1. Lineage (NCBI taxonomy): Eukaryota > Viridiplantae > Streptophyta > Magnoliopsida > Malvales > Malvaceae > Durio > Durio zibethinus. The sequence goes on from NC_143172.1 coordinate 23,265,326, forward strand.
TCCTAACCCTGCCTTCAGTAGAACATCCATTTAATATCTTCCTTGAAATTCATGCTTTCAGTTACAGGAGCAACCTCTCTTATTTATTTTGCCATCCAATTATCAAACTTGTATTCTTATGTCCTTACATCTGTCATGCATCTCAGGCGTCATACCTGTCGCTGTTTATTTCTCAATCATAGGGCATGAGATATGCATTTTTCTTTCTGGACATTTGTTGTTACGGTTCTGTTTCCCCTTTTAGCAGGATTCTGATTTGCATTCGAACTGATTCCTTGTGGGTTTGCTGCATGATTGGGACTTGGGAGTTATGGAAATGCATGGTTTCACTCAATTTCTGGTCGGTGGTGTAGAAAACCTTAAATGATAAGGGAGACAACAAAGATGATGATCCACTTATATCTGGTCCGTTATGAAGTAGCCTATAGAAAATTGCTTGCCGGATTTGTTATGCAGTTCATTTTGAACTCATCTCAGACAGTCTACCGTCTTGCGTCTTCTGGAGAGACCAAGAGAAGCCGCATCATCTTAAAATTTCTCCATTTATAATTAATAGTTAAGTTTAACCCTTTTTTATCCCTTAAAAATTTTTCTAGTTATATTGAGGCATATGAAAATGGAGAAAGAATGGGTTACACCACCTAATTTCTCCAGCCTGGAGTAGAGTGTGAAAGTGTGTACAAATTTTTATTTCGTTCTTGCTTTATAGATCATTTGAAATGGCAATCTTTATTATTTTACATCCATGGTGAGCATCCTTATACATAAAAACTAGCAATTTAATCATGGTGGGGTCTAAACATGTTAATGCAAACAAGAAAAATGCTTATTGACCCAACGTATTGTCCCACATCGCATGAAGTTATTGGTATACTATTATTCATACCTAGAAAATGAATTTCTGCAGACTTGCTTTGTATAAAATAAACCAGTAATAACTTGTCACGTTCAGTATGAGTACAATGTTGGGTTATATGACTTCAGATGAAAAAGTTTTCTTTGTAATTTCTTTTGGCCAAGAGCTGTTTTTATTTTGTTCTTCTTGAAAGAAGGATATGTCAAAAGCCGTTCAAATACTTCTTCATTTTGGTATGAAGTCTCAGCAATTTGGAAGAGAAATGTCCTAAAAATGCTTTTAAGAAGCATAATGTGGGAGAAAAGAAAGAAACTGAGTTTCAAACTTCCAATAAAATTTCACCAAGGTTGATTGTGGGATACGGGAGTAGCAGTGAAAATGTGTCATATCTCAAAAACAGTGCAGAAACTACAAATGTTGCCGACAGTGGCAAAAGCAGTGAAGGGATTTAAAGGTTTGCCGACAATGAGGATGGACTATTACATGCCCCAATGGCAAAATGCAAGGTGCCAATTTTCTTGAATCAAATCGCTTTAAATTCACCATTATTCATTCCAGTGTCCGATAGTACCACAACCTTTTCAAGATGGCACGATATTATCTAGTATTACTTCTTAAAATGAAGTTGAAAAGTTACTCCACACCTTATACAACAAAAAATCAAACTCCTAGAGGCCTCACATCTTGGAATCTCAACTCAATACCCACATGTGAAACATTAAAAATGAGGTAAAGTTGGCAAGGGCATAACCTTTGACAAATTTAAGACCAGAGTTCACCTGCAGCAAGAAGATTCGTTAAGAGGATTGTTCAGTGGAGTCCTGCTTCTCAATTTTCTGCCAAAAGAAAGAGTCAAGTTAAAAGAGCTCGATTCATGTCAACATCATAGCAATACTTTGACAGAACATTTCGATCAGCTACAAGATTACCCCATAGCCACATACTCCATATCAGACAATATTGAAAATACAAGAAGCAAAGAAATGCTACAGCCTAACAGTTTGCACTCTCATTCATAAGCAAGTAATTTGCTAAAAACCAGTTCAGCAAGACCAGAAACTCAGCAACTAATAGGTATGTCAATATTCTCACCCAAACCCAACCGGGAATCCTGTTCCACACCAGGGATGGGGTTGAGGAACATAATCCCAGCCCTGCTCAACCTTGCTCCCGATAATTATACTATTTATTAAATATGTTTTTATCTATTAGTTCTATAATTATATATTTATAAAAGAAAAAACACCATTAAAAATTTCAAATACAATAATAAAATCAAAATAACTTGGTAAATTCAAAAAATAAATATATCCTAAATATGTTAGGAAAAAATGAAATATTTAAAAATTTATTTTCAATTTAAAAAAAAAAATTGATGGGAAGCAGGGATTTCCTGTTCCCATTAGATCCCTGCGAGGGCGGGGATGGGGAGAAAATTTCTCCCCAAGACAATATGGGGATGGGGACGGGGAGTGCACTCCCCTCCCCGTTGACATTCTTAGGAACTGATGACACACTCGTGTAAATTGTATGTGGCAAAATGCTAACTGAATTATGAGGCGCAATACCAGATGACTGAAAAGCATCAGATTAATCATTTATCATACATGGAAAAACTGTCTTTTGTTTCCTTATTCAATGTCCATCCCTTTTTTTTAAATCAACCATTTTTTAAGGTAAGCATTCTAGTTACTTCAGATAATGTGAAAAATCAACCTTCTTCCACAGAATAAAGGTGCCAGAAAGTGAAGTTGAAAATAAAAATCAAATTGAGATTGTAACAAATCCAAGAATATGCATAAATACACATGCAAACACACATACAGACGTGCATGAGAAAACTGTCATTTAGATGAATATAGCAAAGAAAATGTCAAATCCAAATTTGAAGGAACTCTCTTTGTGCACTGCTTCCAAGTGTTTCTACCAGCCATAGTTAACACTTGAAAAGATTTTTAATTTCTCACATTCATGGTTTACATTCGACCTCAGTATTCTTGTGAATCATCATATAGGAAGCAGTTGAAGTCGATTTAGACCTTAATAAAATCTTTTTGACGAGAGCACAGCTCATAGATCTTTCAGAAATGATTTCAGATGCAATAGCAGTTAGAAGAAAAAATGTTATGCTCTGAACCACATAGAGACATACTATTCATACTCCCAAAGGACTCAAAACACAGCATTATCTCATTCCAAGTGGATGCAGATGTGATATGGCATCAACCAACAAAAATTACTACTGCATTTCAGAGATATGTAAGTATAGAAAAGAAGAAACATAAAGCTACAATCAAAGACAAAAATTACTGTAAATAATGGGTTAATGTTACATTGCCCCATGAGTTTGCACCAATTCTGGAGTGAAGGATTGAGCATGAAAAAAGAAATGGGTCTTGCAGTGAATCATTCAAACAATTCCCAAGCATAAAAAGATGATAACTCAAAATAATATTTAAAACAAAAAAGTAGCAAAAAGGTTGAAAAAGGAAAGGGTATAGAGGAAGAAGAGAATACGGATTGAGAGTTGTGCCAGGCAAGGCCTCTGTAAACATTAACAGTGAAAGTGGCGGTTAGGTAAACGGTGGCCAACCCAAGACCAGCTACGAACCCTTTGAATGCCCAATCGCCCGCTTTGCTTCCCCATCCCATCTTTCTATCTCTCCCTGTTGGCGGCCGCTAACTCTGCCCCTTTCGCACCACAACAAATAGTATTAGTTGCCCCTTTCGTCTTTCCACTTTGGATTTGGATTAGAGGAAAGACCTTTGCGGTGTTTCGCCTGTTTTCACACCTTTTTTTTTTTGCCACAACACTTTCTTATATTAGGTAAGATTTCTTTTCTACTTTTAATTATCCCAAAAAACCTATATTTATCTTTCTTTATATACTCAAATTTTTTATTAAAAGATTCTCATTTTTTTTATTTTTTTATTTTAATTTGCTATACGAAATATGTATTATCATACTAATTTAGCTTGTAATATGTAAAAACTTCGTATAATTTCTCCATGTTGTACAAGTCTTAATAAAAATTAATTCCTAAGAAAAACATGAGTAATTAAGTACTAATTTCCTAAAAATTATTTCTTTAATTAATTAATTAATTAGTAATGAAGATGTTTTAATATTTTTTATAGGAAAATATTTGATTCTATCCAAAATGTTGAATTATTTTTTGCCATCAATATCGTACTCCTACTTTAAATAAAAGAAATTTTTTCTATCAATGAAAGAACTTAAAATCTCATCATTTTACATTATTTAATTTTAGAAAAACTATCATTTTCATTACTAGTGACAATTTCAGTCTTCATAAGTAAAATTAACAAAAAATAACTTTAGTGTAAAAAAATTAAAAAAAAAAAATGTAATAACCTCTTAATCTCATTTATGAAATTTAAAAAATTTATTACAGCATATGAAAAATAAATGTACGAATTTCTTAATCTTTGACCAAAGTCAAATCTACCTTCTTTTAAATAACCCAAAAAAAAAAAAAAGAACTTCAAATTTAGTTGGACGTAAAGCTTGAAAGTGTCAAATGACAATAAAACCATAGCTTGAAGCTTTTAAAGGGACAATAAAACTATCTCACCAGTAACCGTCCATTAGCTATTAGTTGGTAAAATTATTTTTAGAAATATGATAAAAATTCGAGTCAACAATTTTAAAACGATTCACATTTCATGACTGCAAAGAAGAAGCCATCAAATATGATGTCCTCCAACTTATGATATATGTTATGGGACAAGCCCACAACAAAGGGGATCACATTACCACTTCAAAAGCCTTGGGTTGATGATCATTGATCAACAACCAACTCTAGTTTTGCCTTCCAAAGGACAATGACAACCAAGGTTCCTGCAGTTCAAAACACTGTAAAATGTTGGAATAGCCAACTACCATGGAGAAGCAGCATTTCATCATTGGGTCTTGTATTTTTGTCTTTCCTGATTCTTTTGTATTTCATTGGCATAATGCATGTTTTGTCGGTCAGATGGCAGTTCAGCAAACATGTTCCAGAACCAAGCATCGGGCTGTTGGGCATCCACCCTCCTTTTAAGGGTATCAAGACAAAGAGTAGTGACCAAAAATTGCAAGTTTAATCATTTTACTAAAGCTAATTCAACACAGTTAGATCTTGATAATAATGACACCAAAACAGCACTAAAGACATATAACAATGTCATTAATCGATATAACTATTTGATTAATCGGAGACCTATAGCTCTTCATTGTTCACCCATCTATCTTCTTATGAGCATTCTTTCATAAAAACACTGGCTTAACATCTCTATACCCACAGAGGGAATGGACCAATTTGCTGCTTCTGTTTGGCATCCCCGTATGAATGCACAAAACAGCCACATCTACTACCGCCACTTCTTTTCTGATAATGATATGAGCTGCAAAAGAAGAAATGGCAGACGAATCAATATGTGTAGCTATCATTAATAGATATCAAATGATTAAATGCGGGCAGAATGCTGCTTGAGAAGGATTATATATGTGCATGCATGTGCGCAAAATCTAAAGATAGAGGTAATCAAAATGGGGAGTAAAAGTGACACCTAGACTTTGGAACCAGGTTAAGAGAGAGAGAGAGAGAGAGAGAGAAGATGAAATCCACTGGATGGAATATCTTGTATTTAACATACTGATCATATAGAAATATCAAGAAACATACAGAATTGTTTCTGGAAACTCCGAAGAAGGCCAAAACAAAAACTGAGACTAATCTAAGAGAAGAATGAAGAACTTAAAATCTCATGTTTGGCCTCACCTAAAATAGGTGCAAGTAAACCTCCTGATGATAATAGATTAATGTCTATGAGAAAGACAAGTTTAATACAAAAAATATTGTCTAAATGCAAACAAGTCTGCATCAACAGACGCAAATATCCAAAGATCCTCAAATGAAAGCCCCAAATTGGCCTACCTGTTGTCAAAGTCTAAAAACCCAACCATCATGTCAATCTCTAAACAATAGCAAATTACTGATACCGTCAAATTCAAGCCATCAACTACACAAAAAGAAAAACACATGGAAAGCCTGATGCAACGGTAACCAAACCGTAGAATCAGGCGATAACATGTTCCAACATAAACTAGCAACTCTTTCTTTTGCTCACCTGGGTTTAATAAATCTTGTTCAAAGAGTCCAGTTTAAAAATGAAGAGGAAACCACCACTTTAACAAGATTAGATGTTCATGCTTTATTGTTACAACCGATTGCCTTATTAACTTTTGATAAGAGGGCATGAAATCCCAAGAGCTTAATACTAAACTGAATCTGAAATTTTCATTTCAGTCTATGAAAGGGCTGTTGTTACTTGCAAGTGGCTTCATTTGAGGGAGAAAAAAAGACGATTGTTAATTTTCACTTTCAACTTAGTTTTATGATAATGAGGTATAAGACAAGAATATAACAGAATGGCAATGACCAGCCAAACCTATATGGTCCCCAATGGATTTTGGAGGGGAGTAGAAGAGTGCAAATATAGATGTGCAAGCAGTAAAGTAGTCTCCTCTGACATGAGAAAAGTAAGAAACCAAATGTAAGGATTCAATGAATAGGGAAGAAAAGAATGCACTTAATGATAGATAAAAGAAAATTGGGAAACTTTTAATTTGACGAGAAAAACCAAGAGGATCTCAGAGAAAATCAAAACCAAAAGTCAATTTATAAGTTACAGCAGGAATCAACCGTGTCAGGAGGATGGCTTCCATGTTCCACCAATTAAAGGACCTTATTGTCTGAATAAATCAATATATAGCACATGATTTAATAAGAGCGTACTAAGTCCTTTAATTTGTCAAGAATGCATCACAAACATGACAATACAGTATGCTGCAAGGGCAATGGATAAACAGCATTCTTCAGAAAATTGAGGAGAACTCAGCTCACCTTAGACTAGGGTCCAAGCCCATGAAATCAAATCTAAGAAAACATGACAAAGATTTGGCTTAGAGGTTGATCCAGCTGAGACCTGGGTCCAAGCCCATGAAATCAATTTTATAAAACATGACAGATTTGACTTAATGTTTGATCCCATTATCAAAATCCTTGTGGTCCCATTGCCAACAAACAAAATTTGGGAAGATTGTTAGCATGACTAGTAACTAAAATATGAATAAAAGAAAAGAAAATAAATTAGAGATTAGGTAAAAATATGATTTTCAAAATATTTGGTAAACAAATGATTTTTTTCCATAACACAAATAACACCTTGCACCTGTCATAATATTTCCAGAGATTGCATGAACCGTTATAACATCTTGGACTTTAATCAAATAGTAATAAAAAAATCACCATAGCAAATTTCAAAAAGTGTAGAATGTCCCAAGCTATGCCCTCATTCTCATTCAAAGGAACAAGCTGCAGCTCTCTTGCAAAAGCACAAACAAGTTTGTTACTAAATCTATGCTGTCACACTTTTGCCTGCAGAAAGCTGAACAACATTTTCATTTAGACTATGGAGTTGAGAAGAATGAAACCAACAACTTAACTAGAGGACAAAACATAGGTGACTAGCATGATCTGTATAACCAGAATATCTATGAGATTAAGAGGAACTTTTAGATCACAGGAAAACTATCGAAGGCAACAAAGTTAAGTAGAGTCGGTAAAAAACGAGGATAACAATCACAGTTAAGATATTAAGATCAAGGAATTATTGGCAGGGTATTTCTTTCATAGTATATCTTTGAATTCAGATAAAATTCATAAGTAAATATGTCATTTTTGTGAAGTTGAAAATGGCAACAGTAAAAGTTTGAGAACATCACATCAAGTTACCTCAAAGCCTACAATCAATTAAATAAAATTTATGCCCTAAATATGATGATACTTCCCCAATCAAATAAGGTCAAACATAAAATATCAGAATCTAAGTTTCTCAAGAGCTAATCATTGCTTGATATGACATCTTAATCTAGAGATATACAAAAGCACATAGACACATGAACTAAGAGATGCCTACACCAGTCCATGCACAAATATAATGCGTATAAAGCACTTATGCTAATTGATAACTAACCTGACGAGCAACTTGTGCTACTCGCCGACTGTCTCGAGATGATTCAGTTGTCAATGTGGACTTTTCTGAATCTAGAGAACCATTTTGTTTCTCCTCTGTCTTCCTTTGTGAAATCCCATCATCAAGTGAGCAATCTCTGTCAGGGCTGCTCAATGAATCCTTCTTCCGCTTTCTTTGGAATGTGTACATAAGAAACTTATTATTTACCGGTTGAGTACAAGACCCTTCAGTTATTTCAGACACTTTAACCTCCGAGTTTACTGCAGACACATCAACTATCTCAAGATCCGTTTTGCAAGATGGAACCCCTGAATTTTCAGTAGATCCACTTTCCTGCCTTGTCAACACTTTTTTCTCTGTCATCAATTTATCATTGTTTTTGTCATTTTGGAGATCACAAGCTTTCCCAAACTCCATATCATCTTTGTCAACTTCTTCATATCCTGATTCAATAATGACTTTAGCTGCATCTGAAGGTAAACTAGGGATAGGAGAATGAGGACCCTTCTGAGCATCATGTATGATGATCCTAGAATCTTCCCCAAATTGAGCATTATCATGAGCAACATGTGAAAAACTTTCAGGACACAATAGATAAGATTCTTGACACGTTGCTACAACCTGAACTGGTATATTCTTAGATAAGGGAGCTTTATTTTTCTTAGATCTAGCAGCTCTTTTCCTTTTCCTGCAAAAAGTACTAACAGGAAGAACTTGGATAATGTTGCAAACATCACTTTGCAACATTTCGCACTCATTTGTTTTTTCCTCGGGTCTGCACATATCAGCTCTCGAGGAAAGTTTTGTGTGCATATCCTTACCTTCTTCACTTTCTCTAGTATTTTCATTCTTTGCTTCATCTACTTGCACAGAAAGAGATAAATTTTCATTCAGCAGACACCTTTCAAGTGCACGAATCCTCTGAGTGCATCCATTTCTATACAGGTCAGGCTCTTTTCGTCTCATCGCTATGGAGGCAAAATCTGGGTTACAAACATAGCAATCATCTTTACAAGAACACTTATTATCCACATTTGTTCCACTCAGAACTGAACTCTTGATGTCAGAAACTGTCACAAAATTAGTTTGTGCATCAGGTAAAGAAGATTTGACAGACCAAAATTTGTTGTTTGTATTTTCCTGTGACATCTCTACAGAAGCAGCAACATCATCTTTTGATTTTTGTTCGCCCAAACTATGCACTGGGTCTTTTGACAGCTTCTCCAACTCATCCTGTGCTTCTCTCAACTCTGCTCTAAGATCTCTAACTATATCCTCAGCCTCCCCCAGTTGTGCTTCAAGCTCTTCAATTCTTTTCTGTTGATTCAAGGACATCATCTCCGCTTCACTAACCTACAATTGTAGCACAGACAGCAAATTCTTGTTATTCAACATTGGCTTCATTGTTTTTTCCAGACATAATCATGTTATATACATATTAGATACCTTGAATGGGCATAAATATGAGGGTATAACCCTTCAAATATAAGGAAAATTTATGAAAATTTGAGCTTATCTATGTCAGACATGTCCCACAGTCATAGCCGCATTTGAGTGATGAAGCACAAGATATGTAACAAAACAGTCTCCAATCCAAGATATGAAACATACAATCCAGAAAAGCTGCTTGAATCTACTTGACCAAATCGGCCATTTGCACCCTACTTTAACAAGGTCACCATGACAAGCTTTTGGGCAATTCTTATACACATAAACCAGTGAACTTGTATCTATGAATACATTTTTCTCGCCATGGGGTTAAAGAGAAAACTAAATGGTTTAACCTCCATTGATGCATAACCTCCCATCAAAGCAACCCATTGCAGACAAAGCAAATAAAACTATTAACAGAAAACAAATGCATAATAAAAAATGTAATTCCAATTCACAAGTTGCATTCCTTCAAGCTCCTTACACCTGTGCATAATGTTTGTAATGCTTGTTATTGAAGCAATCACAAAACAAAAAGAAGGAAATTTTCCTATCACAACAACATATTAAAAACAAACTACCTCTATGCAATCCACGTAGCAAATTGGCACTAAAAGCAACGGAATAATCAATCAAACATCAAAAACATTCATCACCAAACAAACAAATATTGAGAGGAAACCCACATTAGAAAACATTAAGGCAGTGAACAAAAGAAACTTACAACATCCACGCCGAAACATCGTCAGACACAAAATGAAACAAAAAGAAAAAAAAAAAAAAACAGAAACAAAGACAATCCTAAAAACCAACAGTTACCTTAGCATCCAACATCTGTTTCAACCTAAGCAACATACGCAACGCCTCATCTTTGGCCGCGAACAGCTCCTGCTGATACCGGAGAGCCTTCCTCTCCGATACCATTATCCTCGCCGCCGCCTCTTTAGCCGTGTTCAGAATTATTTCGGCATAAGCCTTCTTCAAAGCCGTCAATCTCTGTTAAAAAAAAAACCCAGAAAACATCAAAGAAAACCCACATCGAAAACACTCATGTTGAACCAATAAAAAATATCAAAATCAACTCTTTTTAACAAAAACCCAAAAACTAAAAAAAAATTTCAAAATTGACACAAAAAAAAAAAAAGAAAAAGAAAGAACCAAAAGTAGATTATATACAAGGGTAGTAGAGAAATTTTACCTCGGAATCTGCCATTGTCGTTACTAATGCATCGAACTGATGCTGTATCTTTCAGACCAAGTTGTGAAGAAGAAGAAAAAACAACAGAGTAAAACGGCAGGTTGGAGTAGTTTTTTGTTTCCCTTTCCTTTGTAGCAGCTGTCTGTTAGGAACTGAAAGTCTTTCTCGTTATTACCAAACTGCCCTCTGTTGTCCCTTTTATTTACCAACAAGCTGACAAAACGGTTGAACCGGTGAGGTTTTTAGTCTGATGTTTTTCTTTCTTCTTCTTTTCTTTTCTAAGTGGGGCCCACGAGAGTAATTCAATATGACCTGGACGGAGATATGACAACGTGGAGTTTCATACGTGGCTCGATGCATGCAGTGGTTTTGCGTTGGGAAGCGTGAACCAGGTGACAGTTTGGGCGGTAGGTGATCGGGGGCCTAGCGTGAGGTAGCGGGTAGATAAGTGAGGCTCCGGGTTTGGTGCGTGTGAAAAGTGAAAGCCGTTGGCAACTCCCGAACTTCGAGTTGGGACGCCGACTTGCGTGGGACGCTTAAGGAGTTAAGGTTGTCAACCTACGCACCGTTTTTGGCATCAAATTTGGACGAGGGATTATCGGAACTTGGAACTTTTTCTATATTTCTATTAGATTCCTTCCTCGTCTAAATTGTAGTATTTATTTTTTTATTTTTATTTAATGACAAAAGATTTTGAGATTTTTATTTAATATTATTTTGGAACCAACTAATAAAATAAGGAAGATATTCTCATGTTATAGCAACTAACAAAGTCTCTTATTAAGAAAAATATATAAAGCCAAATTTTTGCTAAGAAATATATTTAAAAAACCAAAAAATAAGCCTTAATAAAAATCTTATTTATATATATATTAATTTTTTTATTATGTTTGGTTTATTTTATATATATAATTTTTTTTATATAAATTTTTTGAAAGTTAAAGAACAATTTTATTACCCAATAATTTGCATTTATTTTGATCGAGAAAAATCATTATTTTATTGTAAGAGAAAGAAAAGTTATGTTTTTCTCTTTCTTTAAAATTGAGTTTTACTTTTTTTTTTTTGGTTAAATTTTTATTTTAAAAAAATTATTTTTTTTACTTTCCCATCAAATTTTTTGGGTCAAAAATGGTATGCAAAGTTTATATTGTCGTGAATTTTTTTTATGAATCAACAAATTTTTTCATATAAATTTGTTACAATTTATTAATTTAAGTACGATATTAATTCTTTTTAAATTTTAAGTATCAATTTAAATATTTTATTATTATTTAGATGTCATTTTGTCATTAACTCGTAATAAAATTAAATAAATTACCTCTTATGTTGAATTTAGATCATGATTTTTGTTCACTATGATTGCATAACTATACATTTCATTGTAATTAGAAAGTAAGTATAATTTTATCATGTATTTATGTATTTGGATATTGAATTCGATAGTAAAAATTGTATATACATATATATAATTTTTTTTTTCAATAATTATAATTCAATTTTATTTTTCAAATATAAATAGGCATCTCAAGGTTTGCTGGTTTATAAGATCATGAATTTTTTATAACTAAGATAAGAAGTGTAAATGTTGAATGTGTGTTATTTATTTATTTCCTTTGATTTATAATATTAAAAATGTCAAGGATAAATATAAAGATTCTGCTTAATAATAGGAATGATGAAAATAGAAAAAAGTTAAAATATTTTTTAATTTAATAATTGAAATCCATTACAACATCTATGGCAAGGTTATTAATCTCGTAATGGATAATTTTTTTTATTTTTTTAAATATGATGTATGTTGATATTAATTATTTTAGTATATTATTTTAAAATTTTTTTATTTAGTATAAATATATTTATAAATTATACATGAACTTATACATTATAATTCTATTAATAATTTACAAAATAAATATATAATATCTTAAAATAAATAAATAAATAAATTTAAAAGTATAATAAATAATATCATAAAATTTTTATGATATTTTTAAATACTCAATCTAATCATATGATATTTAAATAAAATATATTTCATGTAAATATTAAGATAAAAAAAATAAAAAAATGAAAAAAATTAGCATTAATTTCATAATTGTTAAACTTTAAAAAGATAGTATAATTGCTTTCTTGAAAGAAATTGAGATACTTAAAAGTTTTTGTTTGAAAAAATAAAATATAAAAAAATAAATTATTATAAAAAAAATAGAAAAAATCAACATTTAAAAGTTATTTTATCAATTAATTTTATTTTTATTAGATTAAAAATAATCAAATGACAAATGACAATTTTAAAATTACAAAATATATTTAACATTAACGTACTAATCAAAATAAACTAATTATCGAAATTGATAGAAATTAATCGAAATCAATGAAAATAATTGATATTATCTGATATCAATCCGGTATAAAAATTTATTTTTAAATATATCATATTTTGATATAATTGAAATATATCAAAAATAAAATTAACAAGTATGATTTATGAAGTATTTTGTAATTAAATATTTAAATTTTTTAATTTTTAATTTACTCTTAAACTCTTAATTTAATAATTACTTAATTAAAAAAATAAAGTACATATATTATTTCAAACCTTTTAACTTTCAAACATTAAGCTAATATCATTTCAATTTATTCAAAAGCTAATTAACCATATGCGAACTAATTTTTTTATTTTATCCTTTACATCTTCCTAGTAAACTGAAGTGTAAATGACAAATTTGTCACAATCAGATATTTTTCTTTTTGCCAATGGAAATTTATTCATTTATTTATTTTTATTTTTGATGAAATTTGTTTATTTATTTATTTTATTTTCTTTATAAACCTACCACTATATTTTAGTCCATCACCGTTCAAAAAAAGACCCATTTGCCGCCAAATATTCCCCGAAGCATCGTGTCAACCCGCCCCAACTCATATCTCTTCCCCTCTATCCCTCTGTTATCCACCAAAACTCCACGTGTCCTTCTTCGGACGTACTTTCCGCTCCCACCTTCATTAGCAACTTCTCCGTCAAAATTTACAAAAAAAAAAAAAAAAATCCAAATTACATCCCGATTTTCCATTGAAAATTTTCTCGAGAAAACTGCGATTCACCTTTCAGGCTCATGCAATACTCCAAATGACAACTTCAATACCTAATCACTTCCTAGCTCTCACGCAACCTTCCAATTTTTCACTCAACCGGCTGCAGCTCTCTTCCACTCAAATATTCAAAGGCGGCAGCCGTAGCTTCCTCTACGGCGGAGCTGGAATATCTGGAATATGCAGACCGCAGCCTCGAGAGCTGGTCCTCGGTAAGTCGGCGGTGACGGTAGAAGAAGGAAAGTACAGCTACGACGTTGAAACACTAATCAACAAGCTAAGCAGCCTCCCGCCACGTGGCAGCATCGCGAGATGCCTCGATGTCTCCCGCAACAGGCTTTCGTTAAACGACTTCGCTTTAGTGTTCAAAGAGTTCGCTCACCGCGGCGATTGGCAACGATCCCTTCGACTCTTCAAATACATGCAACGCCAGATCTGGTGTAAGCCAAACGAACACATTTACACCATCATGATCAGCCTCTTGGGCCGCGAAGGCTTACTCGAGAAATGCCGCGAAGTGTTCGACGAAATGCCTAGCCAAGGCGTGATTCGCAGTGTCTTCTCCTACACGGCATTGATTAACGCCTACGGACGGAACGGTGCCTATGATGTTTCGCTTGAGTTACTTTATACAATGAAGAAAGATAAAGTTTCCCCGAGTATTTTAACTTATAATACCGTGATTAATGCGTGCGCAAGGGGCGGGTTAGATTGGGAAGGTTTGTTGGGGTTGTTTGCGGAAATGAGACATGAAGGAATACAACCTGATATTGTTACTTATAATACTTTGCTTAGTGCTTGCGCTAAAAGGGGTTTAGGTAATGAGGCGGAAATGGTTTTTAGGACTATGAACGAAGGGGGGATTTTGCCAGATTTAACTACTTATAGTTATCTTGTTGAAACATTTGGGAAGTTAGGTAAGCTGGAGAAGGTTTCGGAGTTACTTAAGGAAATGGAGTCTGGGGGAAATTTGCCGGATATTACGTCATATAACGTGTTGTTAGAGGCTTATGCTAAGTCAGGGTCAATTAAGGAAGCCATGGGTGTGTTTAGACTGATGCAGGCGGCAGGATGTGTGCCAAATGCAGCTACGTATAGTATTTTGTTGAATTTGTATGGGAGGGATGGGCGGTATGATGATGTTCGTGAGCTTTTTCTTGAGATGAAAGCAAGCAATACGGAGCCGGATGTAGCTACTTACAATATTTTGATACAGGTTTTTGGAGAGGGTGGGTATTTTAAGGAGGTGGTGACTTTGTTTCATGATATGGTGGAGGAGAATGTTGAGCCTAATATGAAGACTTATGATGGTTTGATATTTGCTTGTGGGAAGGGAGGGCTTCATGAGGATGCGAAGAAAATTCTACTTCACATGAATGAAAAAGGGATAGTGCCTAGTTCGAGGGCTTATACAGGTGTTATTGAGGCTTATGGACAGGCAGCATTATATGAGGAAGCTGTAATTGCCTTTAACACAATGAATGAAGTAGAGAGCAAACCAACCATTGAAACTTACAATTCGCTGCTTCAGACTTTTGCAAGAGGTGGATTATACAAAGAAGCTGAAGTAATTTTGCCCCGAATGAATGAGACTGGTGTTGCAAAGAACAGGGATTCCTTCAATGCTTTGATTGAAGCCTTTAGGCAAGGAGGCCAGTTTGAGGATGCTATCAAGGTTTATGTAGAGATGGAAAAGGCAAGATGTGATCCTGATGAACAGACCCTTGAAGCAGTTTTAAGTGTGTATTGCTTTGCGGGTCTGGTTGATGAGAGCAATGAGCAATTCCAGGAAATCAAAGCTTTAGGAGTGTTTCCCAGTGTCATGTGCTATTGCATGATGCTGGCTGTTTATGCAAAGTGTGACAGGTCAGTTTTACTCAGTTATTCAACAATCTCTTTTGTGATTTATGTTATGTACAGGAGGAATTTATCTGTCTGTGGGTAATGTCATGATGAATGTCTGACTAGCATGAACATTTGGTAATAGCTATATAGCTGTATGGTAGAAATTTGATGAAAGATATAACCTACCTTGGTATGTCAGTATATATGATTTTACTGCATGATGCACCGAGCTGTATGTATGATCTTGGTATAATTGTAAGAAAGTTCAACTGTTATTAATCTATATGCAGCACGGTAGGCTGCCCTCAATGACTCACACCATTAACCTTCATGCTTGTATTCCGCAATCTCAAGGCTGCTGTGTTGTTAGATGTACAAGTTAGCCTCTGCAACCTTGGTAAAAATCAGCTTGTTTCTTCTTGTCTCTCATACAGTGGTCCTGTGAATCAGTGACCCAGCTGCATTCATTTTTTCTCTTTGATCCCTTAAGATGCTCTTCCATTTTCCAGTTATCCTTTCTGTTAGAAGTTTAATTCTTGTTACTGGATGAGGACTGTTATATCTATGTGATGGATCGTCCTAGAATGAATGCCAGGAAAATGTTTTGTGATGTTGAGTAGGGACTTATGCCTTAAGGAATTCAAAGTGTCTTGAGAGGAAAAAGCATACACATGTTGACAGTTGCTTTAGCAAAAGTATGTTAATAAGCTGATGGCAACTTCTTTTACGTAGTTAGATGCTCAGAATAGTATGATGGTCTTTTATTATTCTTGAAAAATACTTTAAAAAATTATGTTAGATTGCTTTACACAGAAGCTTGGTTAAGTTTTACTTGACTGTTTTTTGAGAATTTCCATTATTTTCCAACCGTGCCTAATATTTAGTGTTAGTTCAAATATTTTCTTTTTCTTATGTTGATGATGAAAGGATACGACTATTAGTTTCGTTAGCTGGGAGCAGGGATGTATTATTGGTCCTGGGCATGGTAATAGGGCGACAGAGTAACCCTTATGTGAGGAATGATTGGGCAAGGAAGCAATCTGTGTCTACTTCTTTGACCTTTTTCCAATCCTAAACATCTTGCAATATGGATGATATTTATGCTATAGCAGTCTATCAGAGAAGGTATATCAGGGCATAGGCATACAAGTGTGGGTTATCTGGTGATTGTGTGAATATCCTGGACTTGGTCATTACCTATTTGTAGTTTTTAAGATTGATGTACTGATTCTGTTAAATATTTGCCTCCTCTTTCTCTTTTATTCTCTCTGTCTCTCTTCTCAATAAGCATTCAATCTTTTGTTATGACTTATGGTAGAGGATGTGTCTTTGGCGTTTGGATGGAATTTCTTAGTAAAACTGATTGTTTGCATGGTTTCTCCACATCAATTTAGAACATGGTAATAACATTTTTTTTCAGTAATTTTCTGCTACAAACATTTTGCTTAGAAGTGAACTTCCCTGGAGATGAAAAGTCAGTTGGTAAATGGTATTGCAGTGCTTGATACGTTGGTGTGAGTTGATCTACTTTTCTTTTTTCCCCCTAAGCTCAAAAATGGAGAGATGCCCATAAACAATTTATTGATATGAAGTTTGTTTCCTTAGGGCACTACCTAATATAAGATTATTTTCAAGGATTCTCTTCCTGAAGCTATGAGACTACTAGCCCTGGTGACTCATGCACATCTATGAGTAACTATGAGGTTCGTCATGTGAATAAAATTTGAAATCTAGTGATATGAGAGGAAGTTAAATGTAAGAAAGAACCCCATTTATTCTCTATATTTTGTCCTATATGTGTAAGGTTAAACTACACAGACTCCTCATAAATATATTTGAAAGATGCATGATGGTTGCAAACTAGAAACAGTAATCCTTAAGTTATTTGTGTCAGAGTCAAATTTTATCAGACTTTGTTCGGTCTTGAATTACAATTCGTGGAGTTTACAATCACTTTGGAAGCAGAACTGTTATTGCCTTATTTGCTAATTTATCTTACCTCCTAAATTTCAACGCGTTTAGGTTGGATGATGCCTATAAGTTACTCAATGAGATGCTTGCAAATAAAGTGTCGAATATTCATCAAGTAATTGGACAGACAATAAGAGGAGATTTTGATGATGATGCAAACTGGCGGATGGTAGAGTATGTCCTTGACAAACTTAACTCTGAAGGATGTGGCTTGGGAATAAGGTTCTATAATGCACTTTTAGAAGCACTTTGGTGGCTAGGTCAGAAAGAACGGGCTGCAAGGGTGCTTAATGAAGCAACAAAGCGAGGGCTATTCCCAGAACTTTTCCGTAAAAACAAACTTGTATGGTCTGTGGATGTGCACAGGTATCAGGGGACTTATATTTGAAGTTGTTTCTTTCCAAATTCATGCTAATTTTATTTCACTAATGATTTTATCATTTCACAGGATGTGGGAAGGTGGCACTTATACGGCAATGTCAGTTTGGCTCAACAATATGCAGAAGATGTTCTTGAGTGGTGATGATCTTCCTCAACTTGCTACTGTTGTTGTAGTGTAAGTTTTATTTGATATGCAACTTATCTTTTCCCAATCTTATAATTTGAGAGAGATAGCCTGGCGGGGTTTAGTCAATTGTACATGGAAACTGTGTTAATCCCATCTTTTTTCTGGATAATTATTCAATGATTATAAAACTCCACCAACAGGTTTGTACCTTTCACATATGTCCATTTAACCTAACTAATTATGGGCAAAATAGTTAATTTAATAAATTTTCAAAGGTATATATGTCATTCATTATTTGTACTTTTGGAGCTCTTTTTTTTGGTACAGGGATTTTGTGTTTTCATTTGTGGCATAGATATGTTAACTCTTTAATTAAATGTTACTTTCTGTATTTATGGTTAAATGGACGGTTTCAATGTATGCACATTACGGTGATGCGTTGCCTTAAAATTCTTAATTTTATCAACAACTTTTGTTTTTATTACCAAGATTTGTCCCCAAGAATCTTTTGTATCGCATGCTATCATGACTCTCCAACTGCATAATTCGATGATGTTGCTGGCGTCACTCTTGCCCTTGTACCACCCTTAATAACTGTTCCTTCTGCTTCACTCTTGATTAAACCACCTTAAAGGACGTTCCCTCATCAGCGTAAGCTATCTATTGATGTATACATCTTTCTATGCTAACCTAATGAACATGGTTTGTTGCCTTTTTCTTTGGTACATAGGAGGCCACAGTCTAGGTACGGGGAAAGTGGTTGCAGGTGTTAGAATCCGAACCCAAATCCGCTAGATACCACCTCTTAAGGGTGGTTGCATGAATTAATTGAGCTAAACTCTGGGTTATGGTTTGTGCCCTATTAAGTTTGCAATATGTTTGGTAGTGAGATTCTTTTGACTAGAGGTTAAGTCAGTTGATGGTGTGCATCACTTGTCTGGAAAATTGATGAAACACAGCCAAATGAGATCAAGATCCAGCCCTTCTATATATATATATTTGCCAAGTATTTCATGCCAAAGTTCAGCTTTACATGATTATGAAGATTGTATGTACTGTTACATATTGGAAATTTATATAAATGCTGGAAGCTACCATGTAGATTGAAGGTTTTCTGCTACATTGACTGGCTTATGCATTTGTTTACTCTCGTTATACAAACCTGTCAGTTGCATTGTGTGTTTTGATTCAGTTTTTCTCCCTAATAACAACAATGTTTTGTCTTTTGTCTTGAGCAGACGGGGGCAGATGGAGAAAAGCTCAAATGCCCGAGATATTCCAGCTGTAAAGGCTGCCTATGGATTCCTGCAAGATAATATGTCATCATCATTTTCTTTCCCCGGGTGGAACAAAGGTCGCATTGTCTGCCAGCGGTCTCAGCTTAAGCGAATTCTGTCAGCCACAGGCTCATCTTCAGATGAGTTCAAAGAGAATAATATAATTGCTTTAAGTAACTCCCCCATTCCTTTAATGGGAATGAAATCATCTGCTAGTGATGTGGAGTATAGCCAATGTGATAATGTGATTTCTGAAACAAAATTGAGAACAAGAACAGAGCTTATGGCTGGCACAGTTTAAATAGAAACACAAAATCTATTCATGAGTTTCCAGAGCTTGGAATTTGTCCATATTTGTTTGCAATGGAAAATGAAGCGATGGTCTTTGCCAAAACATCAGTCACCAAATTGCTGAAAAGAATCAGTCCCGGGGAGAGGGTGGACCTCAGTGGCTAGTGTTGCAAACTGCTTTTTTGTGAAGCGACACATACCTCAAATGGGTCTCCAAATTCTGCAGCTGGATGATGAAAGCTTCTGGTCTTTCACGTAAGGCTGTTATTTTATTTTCTATTTTTTCTTGTTAAATTTACACTAATGTGTATTTCATATTTTGCATAAATTATTCTTTTGAGAGAAGTTAGAGCGAAGGAGGTGACCAAAATTTCACGGCATTTGGTATAAGATCGATCAAAAGTTAAATGTCAATGAGCATTGGATATTGGAGACTGAATTGAAGAAAAGAAGGAAGAAAGGCAGGAAGAATAGAAGGAATTTGTCGTTCCTTTTTCTTCTTCACACAAACTAACATGATGTCGGAGAGGGATTCGTCGGAAAACGTTTTATTGACCGGCCTCCTTTTGCAAATTTCTTGGTTAGCCCAGCCCAGGCTACTCTCCATCAGTTTTTAACTCCGAGCTAGCCCAATCCACATCCTGCTCATCCAGAGCTCAAAATAATCGGTTTTTTTTATGTGCTAAATAATTTTCAATTTTTGAAAGATGATGAAATCCGATTGAATTCATATGCAATAGACTAATTTTTAGGCATTACAAATTTACGAAGGCCATAATATTTTGATTAATCTTGGGTTAATTAAACATTTAGTGCTTGAAGTACATTGAAACTATCGATTTGGTATTCGAAAAAAAAAATGCAATTAAACACTCAAGCCATGTTGCACTTTTGATTAAAGATGATAGTTAAATATATTTAAAAAAAGATGATAGTTAAATAGTTGATGTGGTAAAAAATAACCAATAAAAATGTTAGGTGCCCAAAAAATGCCACATTATTTTTTTTTTATTTTTTATTTTTAAAAAATTATAAAAAAAATGAATAAAGATGGGGAAAAAAAAAATGAGGAGACGGAAAATGAGAAAAAAAAAAAGAAATTGAGGGAGGGGAGGGGTCGGCTAATGAATGATATCGAGCTATTGACCTGCCATTTCCTCTACAACCTCCCTTCTTTCCATATTTTTTTTTCTTTTATTTAATATTTTTAGTTTTAATTTCAAAAATAAATTAAATTTTTTTTTAAAAATGACATTTTTTTTTCTCAGGTAATGTAATAGCTATTCTTTTGTCGCATCATCAATTTGACTAACAATATTGATTTGAAAGTATAAAAATTTTAATGAAAATAAAATTTGATTATGTATTTATGAATTTTTTTATTTTTAATATAATACTTTTATTATAATTCAAATATCAAATATATAATTAATCCATTAATCTTTAGGCCTTTATTGATGCTATAATTTTGGTTTTCTTTTCTTTTCTTTTTTACACTTAACTTCTCTTATTAATTTTTCTTGAGCTCCCCTTAAAAGAAGGCTTTTTTTTTTTTTTTGTTGAAACACTTAAAAGAAGGCCTTTGATGCTCTTGACAATGATTTAGTTAGGTCATGGAGCAAGTATAGCTTAGACAGTACAATCACATAAAACAAAAGGATATTGTTTTTTAATTTATGTACTTCGCTTTTAGTTGTAGGTACAAAGATACTTTTTTTCTTTAATCAGATACCCATCACATTATTTATTTATTTTTTAAAAACGATGGCTGATATTTTTGTTCTTCTATTTTTTAGTTTTTTTTGGATAGGGGATAAACAGGCTAAGCTCATGTTCTTTGACGCCAAGACAATACTTTTGGACAAAAAGATGTAGTTGTGTCGTGCATTTCATTGGATTGAGAGAAAGATAATTGAGGATAAGTTGGATCATTTTTCTTCATCTCATCATCATCAATTGTGCACATCAAACTTCTTTGATAAGCTTTTTTGTTATGCAAATTCTATCCATACCTACCACTTTGAGCTAACTTCCAATTTGCTTGCATACTTCGGAGCAACTATTTTATATATACTCAATTTAATTATCCTTTTTATACTCAATTTGAAACACAGAAAAAAGCCTCGAGCAAATCAAGCTTTATGATAATTAAATTTACGAATTATATTTTTGAAATAATTTATTTTTTTTTTTGATAAATGTGATATTGATTTTTTTTATCTTATAATTCTCATCTAATTTATTTCAAAATTTGAATTCTAGATATTAGGATGCACAAAAAAAATGATAATGTTTTTACACAAAATTTCATTGTTTTCACTCTTTGCATGCATAAATTTTATTAATGGGTAATGCTTTTCTCTTGGTCACAAAAGCTAACACTAAAGAGTAAGGATTCCTTAATTTTTACCTTTTTTTATTGATTGAATTTGAGGAGGAAGGTAATAACTAATAATTATGAGTTTTCAATGTAAACCCTACTTCCAATCAATACAAAATGCATAAGTGATTGAAGTGAGACTTAACCTTTTAAGTGTTAA
This sequence comes from Durio zibethinus, assembly GCF_047325235.1. NCBI lineage: Eukaryota > Viridiplantae > Streptophyta > Magnoliopsida > Malvales > Malvaceae > Durio > Durio zibethinus. The sequence continues at coordinate 23,287,380 of NC_143172.1, forward strand.
GGAAGCCCTAGATTATGAACTACAGTTTTTTATTTTTTTATTATGATTCAATCTAAATTCAAGATTTTCAATTTTAAAATATAAATTCCACTATTTCATTTAAATAAGATTTTATATTATTTTCAAAATTATCATCACCATAATTTTTTAAGTGTTTATTCCGTATCAATCACTACTTTATATCATCTCATGTTCTGATTTTTTTTATTTTAAATAATGAAGCAAAGTGAAGATTGGCTTAGGAATGTTGAAGGATATGGTTGATACCCACAAAAACCTTATCTTTGCCTTATCCTCCCAAAAGCACCCCACCATTAAAGGCCCCACGTTAAGTGATCAACCTAAAAAAAAAAAAAAAAAATTAAGCTAGTATCTTCTTTTTTCTCTCATTGGGCAGTCCAAACTCCACCACCATGTTTCTATATTTCAAAAGAAAATTTATCAGATATTTCATAATTAATTATCATATTTTATAAAGATGATTTTAATTTCAGTAATCAAATTTAAATTTTGATAATTTTAAATATAAAAAAATATAAAATGACATTCAATTTTTTTTTATTTTTTAATTGTATAGATAAAATTATTCAATTACTTAGATTAAGATTATATCATATCTTTACAAAAATTAATATTCAAAATTTGAACAACTAGAGTTTATGATCGTATGCAGCTCAAGATTATTTTGTAACAAAAAAAACCTTAAGATTATTTATCGTTTGACATTAAAATTTAATTTAAAATCAATATTTTTTTATATGTATAATATTAAATTACACAACAAAAAATAACTTTTTTTATTCTCATAAATCTTATCTTATCTATTTCAAACAAGTAACTTTTAAGATGAACTTTTAAATATTAAACAACCCGTTGAGATTGCTTAAATTAATATTAATTCTCGATTAGACATTGGTATAATACAATTAGTGGAGAGTCGGAATAAATAAAAGTAGAAATGAAGTCAATCGAGGAAAGCCAACTTGACATATATAAAAATGACAAGAAATTATAATAATACCAACACACAAATATTTAACAATTGAATTGTGACTTGAAAATAACATAAACTTAGTAAATCCCTAAATATATATAGATATAAAGAAAAGTTTGTGAAAATGAGTTTGCTAGGAAAGGATTTGGTCGGTAAATATGATAGGAGTATTTTTTATTTATTGTGAATGAAATTTTTAAAATTTAAAAGTTGTATTAAAAAAATTAACACGCATATAGTTTAGAATTATATTAAATATTTAATATATTTTAATATGAATCATAATTTAAAAATAAAATTTAATAAGTATTATTTTTTAAAATAATTAGATAAACGAATTCAGTTAGACTTTGGATTAATATGCGGTAACCCGTTAATTATTTAACTTCGAAGATGTATAAAATAGTTTTTTTTTTTTTTTTTTTTAAGTTTGCTTAGCATAGGTAGGCAGAAAACCATTTAGTCAAATTGCAGAGGGGACAAGTTAGGTTGACTGGATTCATTTGACCTAAAAAAAAAAAGAAAAGGATTGGATAAGATATTATTTTCCGGACATGGTCCCACCATTTCCATGTGCATATTGTCCTTTTTTAATTGAAAAAAAAAATAACCGAAGGATGCATGCCAATATGTGTTTTTTTCTTTTTTTGAAATTTTTAATATTTAATAATTATTTTAAAATTAAATTAAATCGAATTTCAAGATAATTTCAGGATACATTCTTTTAACGTCTATCTTTTATTTGTTTATAAAATTAAAAACCGATTCTTTACTCAAAAAAAATTGAACTCATTGCGACTTTGTAGTTGATCGTTGTAACACCTAGCATTTGTCACGCATATTTTTATGTGTTGCTGTTTTGAGTTTTTTATTTTTTTTATTCATATAATGCTATTAGATTTATTTACTCGTGAATTTTAATTAATTTTATGTTTACTTGATAAATTATAGGTTAAGAGTTATCTAAAAAACTATATTTTAATGAAAGTAATTTAATATAATTAAAACTCTTTTTTGTCTATAAACTTATATATTTTTTAAAATCTTGATGAAAACAGATATTTTTACAAAATTTTTAAATTCTAGATATGGTTATAGACGATGAAATAAGTTTCTTTTTTTATCTTGAAAAGTAGTATAATTATATAGATAATTATTTTTGAAGTAACAATTATAATCAATTAAATAATTAATTATTATATCATAATCAAATTATAATAACAACTTACAAATTTTATAAAAAAAAAAAAAAAACCATTGGTGTATAGACCATTTTGCAGTCTAGGTTAGCTCATGTCTTTAATTTGTTTTTTGCTTTTCAACTTTAAAAATCTGACTTTTTTTTTTAACATATTAAAATTTTGACTTTTAATTCTTACTCTATTTAGATAATAAAATTAATTTTAAGGAAATAAAAAATAGTAATTGTGGTGAAACTAGTATTATGGCGCTAAAATTAAAATTAATTATGAAGTGTAATAATAAAAAACATTGTTTATTTAAAGACATTTAATTAAAATTTGTATATAATAAAATTTATAAATAATTGAAAATTACTACATTCATTTATATATATCAAATAATAATTTTATATATTAATATTTAAAAAATATTTCTAAATAAATAATTTGCTGTAATAAGGTCAATTGGAGATCGGAAGGGAATGCTAAACCCACCCTTACAGGAACAAGGGGCGAAGTCCTTTAAAAAAATATATCTAACATAATTTTATTTAAACTATAGTTTTTTTTAAAATGTCACGTGTCAATTTTATAAATAAATTATTTTTTTTTATTTTAAGAGAAATTGTACAACTTCACAAATCAACCTTTTAACTTGCAAATTAAAGTTCTACAATTATCCAAGAAAACGTAAAAAAAAAAAAAAACAAACATTTAATTTCAGCAATTATCATTTTCTTCACCCATTATCCCAATTAATCCATTTATTGAATGAAAAGGAAATGAAAAGTTTAATTTGTTAAACCAAAAAATGATAAAATCTCTTCGATCTTCCTTATCTAATTATTTTTTTTGTCAATTTATTTAATATTGTTGATTTTCCAAAGGTCTTTATAAGAAAACCAATATATATATATATATATATATATATTTTTTATTCTTCAATTTTCACCCAAATTTTGCTTCTCTAAAAAAATAGTTATCGATTTGTAAGTATTTTTTTTATGATTTTATTTAAACATATATGATTTATTGATTTTTTTTTTTACAAAATTCATTAATTAAAAAACTTAATTTGTAAATTCGAAAGGTATTAAAAGAATTTGATTATGAATTTATTGATTTATAATGCAAAATTCTCAACCCATTTTAATTCTTTTTTTCATTATTCATGACAAATTTTCATTTTTATTTTTAAAGAATTTAATATTTTATAAGTTAATAAAACAAATATATACAAATATATTTTAATATTTTAAATTATTTTTATTGTTAAATCATAATAGCACGCAATATATTACCTAATAATAATCTAAATAAGGGTATTTTAAATTTTTTCACATATAATATATTTTAATTCCTAGATAATGATGATCGAATGTGATTTCTAGGTAAAAAGGATAAAATGTTTAATAAATACCTAGTGGAGGGTAATTAAATGCCCTAAGCCTTTTTTTAACTTGGCGCATAATTTTCTAAGATGGTAATTGACTATCTAGTAGAAGATAATTGATTGACCTATTAGCCAAATTAAAAAAATGGCTCAATTATCTATTAAAAAGTTCGATTGATTGTATATAATATAATAATTTGTAGTAAAATAGGTTATTTATACAAGGAAAAACATTAAGAAATGGGATTGGCATCAATAATAAAGTAAAAGTTTATAAATATTGCATATTGTGATTTAATCAGATATGATATTATATTATAAAATTTTAATAAATAAATAAATTTAATTTTAAATTTATATCTAAAAATTAGTTTTTTTATAAAATATAATTATATTATTTATTTATAATGTATTAAAAATAAGTTTATAAAATAATATTAATACCTAGTGTAGAAAAAAATAAAAAAAAAGGATAATAATAAAAAATCTAATGCAGCATTATTTATCCGGTATATCCGCGAAGTACCAAAATAAAATCCGGTAAGCTCCCTCGTTATCTTTTTAGAGATTTGATAAACAGACAGAATAACAAACACTTAAAACAGATTCACCAACCATTAAAGGCCACGTAACTTCCCGCACATCGAAAACAGTTTCCACAACGTGGTGCCACCTCACCCTTGTCGTTACCCTATATATATTCTCCACGCGATTCAACCGGACTCGTTCTTTAGCAGTTCTCTTTCTTCTATTTTCTCTCTAATTGTACGGCTGGCGATTACGTCACAGGGTTAATCGGAAGAAAAAGAGAATAGTATGCCGGCTGCCACGTGCCCCTTTGCCTCTTCCTCCACCGCGAACTCCACTGCGAACGGTGGCGGAGGAGGAGAGATCATGCTTTTCGGAGTCAGAGTGGTGGTTGATTCGATGAGGAAAAGTGTTAGTATGAACAATCTTTCTCAATATGAACAGTCTCATGAATCTAACAATAATAACAAAATTAACAACAACAACAACAACAATAAAGGAGACGACAACGCCACCGCCTGTTACGCTTCCGCCGACGACGCTGTTCCTCATTCCACCGGGAATCGCGAGCGTAAACGAGGTCTTTTTTACAATTTTTAGATCTTTACTTTTATTTTCGCTTTTTTATGTCTGAGTTTTATTTTGATTTTAATCTTGATTTTTAAATGAAATTTAGGGGTACCATGGACGGAGGAAGAGCACAAGCTTTTTCTGTTAGGGTTGCAAAAAGTAGGGAAAGGGGATTGGAGAGGGATTTCTAGAAACTTTGTGAAGACTCGAACGCCCACACAAGTGGCGAGCCATGCTCAGAAATACTTTCTCCGACGAACCAATCTCAATCGCCGCCGTCGTAGATCTAGCCTCTTCGATATCACCACCGATGCGGTATTCCCTATTATATCTCTCTCTTTTCTCAAGACCCTTTTCTCTTTGTTTTTTGCTTAGAAAATAGATGAATTTAGGAATTAAAAAAAAGTTTGATCGGTTGAATCTTGACGTTGACTCCTATTAGGTGGATAGATAGAAAGACGAACATTTTATAAGCAAAATCAAAATTTGATTTGTTTTGGGTAGTTTTCTCATTTCTGGCTACTAAAAATCTGTTTTCTTTATTTGACTTACCCCTGGATATGAATGATAATTGTATTAATTTCTTTAAATTCTATAAAAAATCTGTATACGAAAATGTTTACTTATATTAGAGTTTTGCTAATAAGTGAGCAAAGAATTTATTATATATTGTTGCATTTAATATAAAAATATTGTCATAAATTACCGACCTTTATTTTGACCTTTTTTTTTTGCTACTATATGGTTAGATAGCGGCAATTCCAATGGAAGAAGAGCAAGTTCATCCACAAGAGAACACAACTCAGCCAGCCGAAACCAATCGGTTTCTCATGATGCCGGCGGCTTTTTCTATGCCTGTTAATCCGGTAGTTCTACCTGTTCCAATTGAGAATCCTATGGAAAATCTGACACTAGGGCAAGGGAATCAATCCATTAATAATGCAACAACAAAGCTCATCCGTCCAGTTCCTGTCTTCCTAGCTCCTCGGCCATCTGATCTTAACTTGAACTTGAATTCAGTCATGGATCCTTCACCATTGTCACTGAAGCTGTCTTTACAATCTGATCAAATGGATTCTACTTCTTCATCTTCTAGGCATTCTGCCTTTCAGGTGATCCCAAACTTCAGCAATGGAGATAGCAATAGCATCATCAGTGTTGCTTGAGAAGGATAAAAGTAAGCAAAGAAGCAAGGTAAAATTAGGTGACTGGGTTTGAAGCCTTTGTTTAAGATGTACAGACAAAAACAGAAAAAAAACTGTCGTGTCTTGTTGCTTTCGTTGTTTTCTGTTGCTATTATGTTAGAATCTTGTTCATTTGTCCCTTTTTGCTCTGCTAGCTGATAATATAACTGAAAAATAACAAGTGCTGTCTCTGTTCATTACTGATCTTGCAATCTTGGTGGGTCTATTCATATGACTTTCTTGTGGTCTTAATGGCTTAACGAGGGAGCCCAAGAAACAAAGCAGAAAGAAATATCAAGCTGGGTTAGTGGTAGGGAGGCAATATTTTTGTTATTTTCGGAATTTGAATTGTTGAATAAAGCCCTTATTAAATGAATGGTAGATGGTTGTTGGGAAATTTAATGTCTGGTTACATGGGGCATACCTTATCTTTTGGAATTATATGGATTGGAAAAAGTGGGTTGGTGATTTCTGTGGTGGATTTCTGCATATAAGGATGGATGAAGGTCCTTAATTGGGACAGAAATGGGTAGCTGGCCTCTCATGCATGTTACCTTCGAATCCCCAGATGGACAGGTTTTCATTTCATGATTCATGACTGTAGGCTGTAGTTGGTTTGGTTTGATGTTCGTTGTGGATGGCTTTTTTACTTCCGAGGTTTTATGTTGTTTTAAGGAGAAAATAATTGTTGCCGGTTTTAGAAACTTTTTCATTTTTACAAAGAGTCTCGATTTGAGAACAGAGAAAGGGTTTACAAGAATTGAAATAATAACAATCTGAATTAGATTTTTTAAAAATAATTATATAAATCAATTGAGTTAAATTTTATATTTTGTAAAAATATCATTTTGCCAATATAATTTTCGAAAAAGAAGGCATTTTGCAATTTGTCCAAATATCCAGCGAATAATTTACTTTATGGAGTTTTCTTCGATGAAAATTCGTAGAGGTTTTCCATGATTCCATCTGTTTTGGTTCTAGCAAGGAAAAAAAAAATTTAATGGTTGGCGTTTGTATTTCATTTCATTAATTCTTTTGCCTGAAGATGTGGTGCTCTCTAGTTGAACCATAACCGTGCTTAAATACAAAAGCCGTCCGTTCCAAGTGTGAACTTCACTTTGTATGGTGTTGGAGTAATGGTGTAAGGTAGAGGTGGAAATTGGAGAAAAAAATTGAATTATTTCGATTTGAAGTAATTTAGATTTGATACTCTGTTATTTGAGATTGAATCGTTGGAATTAGACCATTTTGAAATAATCTTTGAGTTGCTCAGAGTTCAGTCATTTCAGATTTTGGTTGTCCGTTTTATTATCAAATCAGATTAGCTTGATTCGACCATTTTTTTTTTTTTTTTTGTTGTTTTGTTTGCATTCGAGCCAACTATAGCAATTCTGGCGCATGTTATAAAAAGAAAAGGTTGTAGAAAATGATCATGTTCAAGATAAGATGGGACGCAGGGGAAGATGGGACGAAATTTTTTTATTTTATTTTTTGTTTTTGTTTTCAGAACACTAACCACTACTCGTTTGAAGCTCCTTGTTCTTCTCAAATGAAGTTGTCATTTTAGCCACACAATTTTTATTAGGAGGTGTGGGCTTCGTATTTTATTTATTTTTTGCTAAACCGAATTGTTTCAAAGCTAGCAAAAGAAGTGAATATATCTATCTAATACAAATCTCGAAGAAACAAACAGAGTTCAGCTGAGTAAGAAGAAGAAAAGCACCGAATATAATATAGCAATTCCAAGCCCCGCCACTTAAAAAGGAAAGGCGAAGGGCGGACAACAATCCAAGTTATGAAAAACAAGGACGAAGCAAAATCATCCATTATAGTATTTTAGGAATCTTTGTGATGTGTGAAGATGGAAAAAATTTTAAACCTCTGTGGTTCAGGAAAAACTCGAATAATTTAAATTGTATATATAGAGCAATTATTTGAAAGCAAAAAAAAAAAGAAAAAATGGGGGACTTTGGGAGCCATAGCCCAAAGGGTAAAACAGAAACATTGTGACATAGTAAGTGTGATGAAATGAGTAAAGAGAAGACCTACAGTCATCTGTTAATAAAATTTCGGATTTTTAATTTCAGAATTAAAATACTGATAATTTAAGTGCCACAATAAATGAGTAAAGAAAAGGAGAAAGGAATGCCTGAAATCCTGTTGTATGTTTATTGTTCAAGCAAGCTTTGACAAAAGTTAATGAACTAGCAAGCTGGAAGTAATGAACATTATCAAGTCTTAACACATCCAGAAATTTCACAAGAGTTGCTATAAAGATCTTAGTTCAACAGTCCTCTTGATACAATTTCTTCTGTTCTGATATAATTGTTCCAAAAAGAAAAACAAAAAAAGAAACTTTTTTTTTATTAGAATTAAAAAAAAATGATTGTAAGTATTAAATTTTAAATCTTAAATCATCTGAATATCACCTCTTAAAGTAGCTGCCGTATGAATTAATAAATTTTGAAAGAAAATATTTTAAACTCGAAAGATTTACTTATACAGTGAATAACATAATCTCGAAAACCATGCATATTTGAAGAAAGGTACGACAGATTGCACCTAAATTTTAGACAACTTTCTTTGTTATATTCTCAAAGAACAAACTTAAGCAAATAGCACTTTGATTCTAATACGTGGAATAAATTATTTGACCCAGATATGATTCTTTTTTTGCTAAGCAGTTGATGGTCTCATGAATGAATATAATTCAGCTGAATCTGTTTTCCTCTAGTGCAAGAACCTGCTTTATTAAGGAACAAAAGAAGAGAAATTTTCTTAACCTAATACTTCCCATCAGCCCATCATTCACCACTACCAATGAAGTTTTTTCTTTTTCCCCTTCGTTGTTGGTGACAAAGGGGATTTAATTTATTTGCATAGAAATATGTCCATGATCCGCCTTGAAAGCCACTAATTTAAACAAAGAGATTCCTATGAAGATGATGGAGAATCACTCATATGATAAAATGTTAAACTTTTAATTTCAGTAATTAGAGTTCAAATTTTAATGATTTTAAATATAAGAAAAAAAATGGGCAGTACAAAAAAAATTTCAGATAAAACTTTATGCCACAACTTTTGAAAAACATTGCTTAATCATAGAGTATAGGTTCCAAGTTTCTTAATCTGGCACTTTGGAAGTCACATGATTAAGGGGGTAATTATTAAGCAAAGAAGCTTATAATGAGATTCTCCTTGTCCTTTCCACCATGTATTTTATTCATTTTTGTCTTGCTCTCAGCTTTTCCTCTGTTTCTGAATGACCAATTCACTCCACAATCTTGAATGGATAGGTTTTTGATTCCCTGAGTCCCCCCATATCTCTTACTTTTTTATGTGATGTTTGATTTTAATAGAGAAGATGAAGAAAAGGGAATTACTGTAACATTTGTCCAGTACCTGGCATATCCACCGTGCAGATTTTGGCTGTGTAAGTAGATAAAGCTTGATTTGCTTTTAAGAATTAAGCTGCTTATTTAATATTTAAAAGCAGAACTAACAATTTTAAAAAGAATATAATAATGATACAATAATAAAAAAAAAATAGGGTTTAAAATTTTAATAAAAATTATATATGAATTTGATAAAAATTAAAAAAGAAAAGTATTTTATGTTTGGTGTAAGGACAAAGGTTATGATAACAATTTTTTTTTATTATTATACACATGTAAACATGAAGTAGACAAATACACGAATTGACACGTTTATAGGAAAATTAGTTTACATTATCTTCTGCAACATCTTAAGTAACCAAAATTATCAATAAAAGAAGAAAAACAAAGAGAGAAAATTATAGAAAATTATCTTGGAAACCTGATTCCTTGATGAAATAATTGTAACTATCTGTACACTAATAGAAGAGATATTGGGTAGAATCTCCATATTCTGGAAGTCTTTGCATCTAAATTTAGCTGAAAGAAACACCCAATCAATTCACTTTTTAACTGTACAAAACAAAATAATTCTGAAACACATTGCAGGGAAGGCATTAAATTAGTAACAAACCCGTATCCTTATTCTTAGGATGCTTTGGCTTCTCAATGACTAAAGATATGAATGATGAATGGATCAAGAAAAGATAAGTCAATCAGGCACAAATCCTTGCAAAACAGAGCAGCAAACCAAATATGATATATTTCACAGGCTATTTGGTTCCCCATCATATCAGAGGGCATGAGTCAAGTTGTGATTGTCTGGTTCAGGATCATACCAGACAATCTGGAAAAGATGTCAAGGAAAATAACTAACATGTTCAAGTAATCAAAATACAGTACTGTCTTATTTGTGCTTTATACCAAGCAGCATAAAAAGGCAGATATGGACTACAAACTGAAATCCAGTGGTGTAGAGAGGGGGTATATATAAAGATAGTTACTTCTTTCTGCTTAATGGTGTGGTGGAGGTGGCAGTATGTAGGGAGAAAGCTTTGATGCTTCATGTAAATTGCTTCGGTTCTTGCCTTCCTTATTAAGGCAGCGAAGACGCCATCACTGTCTCTTTTCTCTTCATGAACCATGAGAGATTCATTTCCTCCGCCTGGTTGCATCACGAATGAATAAGGCTTCGAGCTACAATGCAGCTTTTCTGACCTTTGGCTCCCAGAAAATTGAGGCTGCAGCAGTTCATCAGTAACCATATCAGAATCTGTTGCGGGTGCGAGGTTTTTGGTTGCTGTTGGATGTCCAATTGCTCCAAGACGCATCTTGGCAATATAAATTGACGAAAGCTTAATGATGTTCACCAGCATCTTCGTTGATTTCTCTCAAAGAGACTTGCCATTTCTTTCCTCAAGCATCTTTTTCAATACTTTGATTCAAGTTTTTTGCACTTAGGGCCAAACTCCAAACACAAGTTGATGATTAAAAATGAGCTAATGAACTGTGTTTATAAATAAGCCTTATGAAACGTTTTTTAAAGCAATTTGAAAGAATATATCAGCAGATTCATACGTAGATTTTATATGTTATAGCCAAAGAAACATGAATCAGCATATATATATTGTTATTTGAAATTGTCAGAATTTAAATATGATCATTAGAATTAAGAGTCCAACACTTTACCAATATGCCACGCGGCTGTTGGTGAACTTTCTCTGGTGGGTGGATCCCTTTCTCATTCCACGACAACGAGTCCTTTTCCAGAGGCCATTGAGTGAGTAGGGTAACTATGGTCTGGCAAGAATCTCCTCTCAACCTCTCTAAATGCAGCAACTGTCATTCACATTGCCTGATATCATTAACCTTGAGCCTAGATCTCTCATAATTGATTCCTGTCAAATCTTTAGCACAATTGATTAACAATAATTCACATGAAAGGTTTGGTTTGATTCTAAATTGAAACCAATCGTTTTTAAAATCTTGTTTAAGACAGGACAGCTAATTATAAGCTAAATACCATAGAAACATGATGTCCACAATCAAGCTTTCTGGATAGCATTCAGCATCTAGCCAGTTTCAAGTAAAATGTAAGTAAGATGGAATGGGATTCCTGTCTAAATTGCTTTCTACTTCTCTCTCTCTCTCTCTCTCTCTCTCTCTCTCTCTCTCTATATATATATATATATATATATATATATATCACCTTCATCACATCAGTAAGGAATTTTAAAACAGAATCTGATGCATCTCAAGCCAACCATAAGGTATTTATATATATATATATATATATCACCTTCATCACATCAGTAAGGAATTTTAAAACAGAATCTGATGCATCTCAAGCCAACCATAAGGTATTTCAGCGCTTTGGGCTGCATCAAATGTTCATAATTTGAAAAAGTTTAACAACTGAATATGATTTGAAAAAGTTATTGACATCACAGGCGGAGAATAAACATGCTTTGGCTGAATTCTGCAGTTATTGAAAAAGTACCGAGTCTCTTGTTTCATTCTAAGCATAAAATTTGTCATTACTCTTTCTTTAATGACCTATGCTCTCTTATCTCAAGATGTGCAGCATTTTCTATGACTATGAGATCCACTCAGCAATCTTGCCAAACGGCATAACAAAACATTGGGCTGAAGTGAAAAGTTAGAAAGTAACACTTTTTCATTGAATGTATGGAGTAATCTTAACAGAGCAACATGCAGAAACAAACCATCTTCCATTCTCGTAACAACTGGAAACAACTTCAAAGCATTTTCCCATTACAAACTAAACTTACAACTCTGTATGGAAAAACTTTTTGTCACCCAAAAATTGAAGCCAATGCATTCGAGACCACTCGGAATCCATATCTCAAGCAGAAGATACAACAACCCATTCTGACCCTAGTGTAAAAGAAAGAAATGCCGACACTCACCTCAAAAACGGGTGGAGAATTGACGAATGATGACTGGTACAAAATGAAGAATGAATAAAAACAGCAAATACAGGATCAACTAATTCATTTGGCTACTAAACAAGACGAGGCCTCAGCAAAAACAGCCCCTCCAATAATTCTTATTCCTTTCCACTATGATACAGGTACCAGATTCAATTCAAGTGGCTTTAACGCTCCCTGAACAATCTCTTGAACTGTTCGATTACGACGACAAACATCAGATAACTCTTCAACTGGGGACATCAGGACATTGACATCAGCCCCGGCGGCAGCATCTGATAATGATTGCAAAAATCTTGAGCGCTCCACCTCCTTGACGGCAGTCAATGGGATCAATGAAACACTTTCCTTGGCCCACCCCACAGCTTGCATCCCATATGCTCGAGTTAGTGCTAGAAGTGTGTATGCTACCTAGAGTAGCAAAACGCCCCATGAAATTTATCATGTAAGATATTTAAGGCAATAAGTTTAAACTTATTCTCTAATCATTAATGTATCAATGTCAATGTGCATAAAAGATGAAGAATACAATAAAGCAGCAGAAGCTACCGTTTCTAATCGAGAATTTGGGAGTGCTCCAGTTAGGGCTGCCACCAAAATTCTAGTAATGGTAGCACCTCGCAGAATAATGACACTATCCCTGATAGATAAAAACTGTTCTCCCTTGCTAGACTTTGCAAGATCAAAGATATCAGACAAGAAGGTCAAAACAGAATTGGAGGCCTCTCTGCAAATAAGATACGGTCACACAATAAATTTCTAGAACATGTATAATAAAATCATTTATTACCTTCAATCATAAGTGAATGTCATCTCATTTTGGGGCATTCCAATCTATGTCTTCTTTCCTTTCTTTGAACATTTCAAAATCCTATTTATCTATCCTCCTTACTACCATTCTTAAAGATTATTTTTATTTTTTTTTCATTAAAAAACCATTAAACTTCAAGTCTTCAATATTTAAGGTTCAGAATGCGAATAAAAAAATCCAAAAGTCAAAGGTTTCCCTTAAAATACATGCCAAATCAAAAGAAAGAAATTCAATTCAAGTTAGATGGGAGGAGAAAACACATACCCAGTACCTTTTGATTACAGGCTAATAAATGTTAGAACAAATGTTGTGTAAGAAGGATGTACAATGTGTGTGCACAGCCACAGACATGTGAACATGCACAGACAAACCAACAAACAAGCTCATGCAATAAACACAGGCAGTGAGAATGAAAGAGGCCATACCTGTGCTGTACTGTGATACCAATCATCGAGCAATCTACTAAGGCTGGAAATACAGTAGAAGGAATAAATAATTGAGGACAATAACGAATGCACCTTGATGCCAACAGAAAACAATCATCTGCAATATCTGGTCTTGTAGTGAATTCCTGTAGCAACAAAATAGGTATAAGTTTCGCAAATTTAAAAAAAAAAAAAACACAACTTGTAGAAACCATACCTTAATACTTGTAAGAAGACATGTTGTGTGCTTGAAGAGCGCTTCAATCATATTTTTTAGGTAGCTTGCACAAGAAGGATCAGAGCCAAATATCTGCAGCCAAATATCAACATTTAAATCAAAATGAATATAAAAGTTAAATCAGCAATATTTAACAAAAAGAAAAAAGTACCTTTATAACTTCACTAGATAGATAAAGGAAGCATGGCTGGTGGTGTTGTTGATACAGGCCTTGAATTTCTTCAAGCATTGCTCCGATTGTAATTCCCATAAACCTTCCAGAAGTTCTCACCTAATAAAAAAACCTTTCAGATCATTGCCGTGGCTTAGTAATGCTATTATTGTCAGACAGGTCACTGATAATAAGAAATTCATTCACTTTCTTTTTTTCTACACCAGGTTATGGGGGATAAACCCAGGAGTCAACAGGTATCCTCGGGTTTGATCCCAGAGCCTGTAAAGTAAATCTGCCCCTGGATAAAACCCATGGCTCAGCTAAGAAAGCACCTGAATAACATAATTAATAGCAACTACCCCTACAAAGTAAGGACTACACATTCCATCCAACATAGATTTGGATGGATGGTGGGATTAAAAATAGCTGTGGCAGGTAGATTAGTTACTGCAAGGATGAGATTGAGTATTGTAGTAATAAGATTAAAATCAGTAATGAAATATAAGTTTCGACACAACCGCAGCAGTAATGAGAAAAAAAAAATTATTAAAGACATTAAACTAAAGTTTTTATATAATAGAATTTTAAAATTATTTAACATTTTTGAAGTTAATAAGTAATTGAAAATTATTAAAATTATTTATTCACTTTATTATTTATTTTACATATTTATTCAATTTCTAATTTGTTATTAATTAGTTTATCCTATAGTCATTAAAAAAAAAAAATGCTATGTGGTATGAGCACTTTCATCCCTACACTATTGCTATGAGGGCAAAAAAGAAAAAACCAATGGGGTAGCATGGATATAAAGGGAACAGAGGCTGTGGTTGAAGATTAAAATTCTTCACTGGTCCTTTGAGCTCAGCAGCACGGTGAAAACAGCTTCACCGCACCACAGTCAAGTGATCCAAACAAGATTTCAGTGTGATTGAAGGTGCCAACGAAACCACACCAAAGGCAACTGGAGATCCAAATGGACCCTTTGTCTTCAAGATAGTATTTACACAATTAATTTACCAACTTCTCCCTGGAGATGCACATGTTATGATTTGGGACAGCTAGGCTTGTACATCCATCCGAAGTACCAAGTAACAAAATAGTAGAAAATGAATTTAAGAGAAGTAAAACAACAAAAAGATCAAATGGAACAGATTAATTCATCTACAATAAATAAAAACACACTAGTTTAAGTACAATGGTAGATGCATACCACATTCCATGATCAAACAAACTAATTCAACAATCATATTCTGAGAAATCTGATTAGAAACATATTTCTTGGGAATTAATATTATCAGTGCAATCTATTCATGCAACTCCTGCAACCAGAGAAGGCATAACATAACATGCATGTTGATTGGAGAATGCCAAATTTGTATCTAAGTGTGGCAGAATGTTGATTGACAATCAAACATCTGAATCCAGTCATTAAAAATACAGTTTTCTGAGCTGACTCAGCAACAGTAAAACATTACAGCAGACTCACAGCATATTTGCAAGCACGGCAAAGAGACTCCATGGTCCGCATGTCCCAAGCACGACTGCATCAGAAGCATTTAAAGAACAAATCAGGTACAAATCAGAAACCCCAGAACACTGACATTGTAATGTCCTATTTAGGAAGTTCAATACTTACAGATCAAATATCACTTTGAACATTGGCCAAAGCCTGTGAATTGCATCTGCAACTGCTCCAGGATGATTTACATACCTAGAATCGGTGCCAGTTACATGGTGAAAAAACCTCAATAAACCAAAATAAACCAACAGAAACAATGAAAATAGAAAGGGGATGGGAGAAGGGGGAACATTTATCTCACCTAAAGATATATGCGAATCGATCGATGTGAACAGTTAATTCACGAGCATGTTTCTTCTCTAAAACTTCAGGACCTAGGTTTATAACTTCCTGGTAATGTATCATAAAAATGATCCATTGTCAAACAAAAATAAAATTAAGCATTACTAATTAAGCCTGCTGGAAGCAAATAACCTGTAAAGGAGCAACAACAGACGAGCACAGTTCCTCCAAGGCATCCTTAGCAGGCTCTGGTGGAAGTTCGGTAATAACCATGCTGAGGAAACAATATAAAAAGCCATTAATAAATCAATTGGACAATGTAAAACTATAAGTTACTATCCATATCTTTAACACATAAAGTTGTTAAGTAACAAACACACCTCAAAGCTTCTACTAAGTGCAATGAGTCCTCAGCAGTTCCCTTAAAACTACCTTCCCCATTAACTGCTGTATAGTATATATGGAAAAGCTGTTTACAATAAGCACAAAGTTTTTTACGGCAATCTGCATTCAACAGAAACCATTTGAATCCACAGTTAAAATTCTGAATGCAGAATCATATAAAGCAACATATTCACCATCTAAGTATAAACTCAGACAGCTAGTTTCCAAGGATATACCAATAACTATTTGAGAAGATTTCATGCATATATAGATACATACATACAAACATACATATGGATATGTATGTATCTTATGATGCAGACAGCAAGGTTCTTCCATGTTTTCTGCTCTTTTTCTTATTTTTCCTTCTATTTTCTTTTCAGGAAAAGGGGGGGGGGGGTTGGCATTCCATTATACACAATCTCACATGATGAGTTCATGATTCTCCAAAGTTAAGTACAGATTTGAAAAGACAAGCAGTCAATCCAAATTTTACTACCCACACTTAATTACTATTATTAAGGAATCAATCATTATATGGTTTTGAAAAAAAAAAAAAAAAAAAGTTCTAACCACAATGTCTAAGTATCATTTGTCAGTCATCAACAATTTGTTGAAACAAAGATACATCACATGCTATATATCAAAGTACAATGACAAGCACCTAAAATAGTTTGTCTTAATATTAAGCATAAACGTCCTTTACATCAACTTGTCCTGGGTATAAAATAACATTCCACAAGGTAGATAGAGAAAGTAGCAAAATAGTTGAAGAGAGAGAATTATACCATCACAGATGTGTCTAAATGCCAAAGCAGCAGCTGCAGCGGAATCTTCAGAGGTACGCATGCCACCCATGAGAATATCAATCACCAAAGGCAACTTAGAGAAGCCACTTGGTGCAGCATCAAGCCACTTAGAGTATGCTCCAATGATTAAGCAAACTGGCATTTTTTACAGTGGCACATCACTCTTGATTATTGAAGATGAATTCATATAACAAACTATAAAATTTAAGAACAGTAAAAACACTACTTTGCTATCTTTGTAGCAGCGCCTCTGCATGGAATGCCAGATGAGAGCAGGCATTTTGGACTCAGAATACATCTACTGCCTTGGAAGGAGATGTTCACCATCTCCACATCACATTGGCCTTGTCCCCAGTCAGGGGGTGAAAAAGTGGATGATTTCACAGATTATGAAGTGGTAGATTACCTGTTTGAAGTAGCTGAGGCTGATGAGGCAGTTTTGAAAGCAGATCCATAACCTGTAAAACCAACCACATAAAAAAATGAGTATTTCAAGCATTGTGAAGTAACATATGACTTCAAAACATAACTGCAAATAAACTGTCAATAAAATTCAAAGATTAACAGAAATAGCATTTCTCAAGTTCAAAGTTCATGTAGTAAACTCTCATTCAGACTGCCAATGAACGCCAGAGTACAATAGTACCAGAAGGGCTACATAACTTCTAGGAAGTTATATGTATACAAATGTATTTTATATAATAGGTGAGTCACATTTAACATTACTTAATACTGCAGATGCATTTAAGAAAAGATAGAGATGGGAGTTAATGTTAAGACCCCAACCAAAGTAACATTTGCTCATGTCCTGGGATAATATCAATGTGGTGTATCAACAAAGAAAGTAGCACATAAGAGGATTCTAATGTTCATTTATACCTGAGGCATTACGTTTGCTTCAACTACTGAAACATAATTTGATATAGCTCGAATGCAAAATAAAGCAGCCTCAGCTGGACGCCATTCACTCTGTTCGTTTCCACAGTAAGACACAGCCTTGGCAACACAAAAAAGGAGAACTCAATTTAGCAACAGGGACTTTCTAACAGATTATACCATCAGTAACAGGTAAAATATATGGTTAGCAAATTTTCTTGAAACACCAATCAAACTTAAGTTGCATAACCATAGACAGAACTAAAGCTTCACCTCATTCTTCCAAATTGTTTCCTAGCAGGCAAAGATTATTCATGGCCAATTTTTAGCAAGTTCCGCAAATATGCATATAGTTATAATTAAAAGATTGTAACTATTAAAAAGAAAATGGAACTGAAAAAAGGCGGCTATCAAAAGTTAAGCAATTCATATATCCAGATTTAAAAGCACTGATGGCCATTGAAACTAAGTCAAAATCACCAGACCAGTCCACCAGATACCTATGGAACTTCGCCAAAATTACGAGATCAAGTCCAACATAGCACAAGAAAAAATCTAGGTTGGTAGTATTAACTGAAAATTCGTTAAAGCCTATTCTTACCACCAGTAATGCTGTGGTTAGATTATTTTTTTTGGCCTGGCCTGACCATAATTGCATTCGAAAACCTGACAAATTAACTTAAAAATACTAGCAGAAGGACCAGCCAAACGTTGGAACAGATGTTTCTCTCTCTCACCCCACCCTCTTATCTCCTTCTCTCTCCAAAAATTCCTGCATAACTATTTCAGTAAGGAAAGTAGGTTGGGGGAGGATGTAAACAAAACTCCAAGTAGTTACCAAATCGCAATGGCATGCACCATTTGAACTTTGAAATTCAGCCTCCTATTACAGCCCCTTTATTAACTACCACCAGGCTACTGGAGTTGTGAAGAAAAGAAACAAACTTCATGAAAATAATTCATATTGCAACCAAAACAAATAACACATACCTCTACAAGCTTCATGTACAGAATTTGCAGCGTCGCATCACCGCATAAAACTGATGCTGCATCAGTTAACACATCCGCAACAGCTAGAAACATAACAGATCCCATCAGGGTCTCATCAAAGCCAAAATATATATTCCAAAAAAGGAAGGAAAATAAACGAATCTAATGACCTTTATATTCAAAATATAACTGCAACCAAATCCCAGACAGATGATGAGACAAATTTTACACTATATGAATAAAGATTAAGTTAATTATTAAGTCACCTTCTCTAAGAATTCGATGATGGCCTAGTGATTCAGATACAAGAGAAAAAAAATCCAGAAAGGTTAATCCTAGAAGCAAACTTCATGTTATCTAATTGGAAACATGCACATAATCTAACATAAATTAAGGAAATATAATATAGCAGCTAGAGAACTCGTGCTAAAAAAGTGAACCATGAAATATGTGACGGAATGGGGAACTAAAAATATCATAGAATTTGGGTGTGCAAAGGATGTAGAGAGTTCCATTAGATGGATGGAAGAAGAACTGCTCTGCGTTTCAATTAAACATTCAAACAAACAAGTTCCATTAACCCAAAAAAAAAAAAAAAATCTAAGAGAACATGTGCTTAGTATTTATACTAGGTGATGGTCTATAGTACCTACACACAATCATGCAAAATAAGGTTGGCTAGTAGATCACTTGAGAAACCAACAGCACCCAAACCCAAACGTATAAACAACATCCACAATAGGGTACATATAATTTGATTTGCATACTCTATTTCCTTGGAGGCACTAGACATTTAATATCCTCGCATTAAACAAGAGTTGACAAACTAAAAGCCATTGTTGGATAAAAATCTCGCACTAATGGGATGCAGAAATTAGGGTTTGGTAATAGAGAAGTCCCATCATGTAGTCTAACCCATTAATCTTTTCACTTTTTTTTAGCATTCACATTAGATACAAGGAAATATTAAAACAAAGGCTCATAATTATCTACAAGCATATTTAGCAATATATTCCACCAAAAAGGTGAAAATATGGTGTAAGCACCCATTATGCACGTAAGATGTTCAAGCATTTTTTGTGACACCTGACTCAATTGAGATACCATTTAATGGACATCCCAAGTTACTCCAATAGAACAAACATTCTAACTTCATCATTATCAAGTTTAAATAAAAAGCAGCGTATTAAGCCTTTCAGTTGCTCAAAATTGTTGTTGGGATCCAACCTACTCAGCTAAACAGTGAATTAGAGTAAGAGGGACTCTTACATGATATCTCTTGACTGATCCTTTTTGACTGGTGATAAGAAAGTTAAGCAACTTACTAAAGAAAAAATGGATTTCTTTGCAATAATAGATTTTTCCATATCATTACCTCACCTAGCATAGGACACTGATCTTTCAGCTTACAAGCTGTACATGATTTTCCTCCTATTTTATATGCTATACTTAACCAATTGAAACAAACGATAAAAACTTTGGTAAAAATTATAATTCACCAGATAATCAGCCAAAGTAAATTCCATCACTTCAGTTACAAGATAGTCTTAAATCAAATCCTCAAATTACAATAGCACAAACCATTCCTCAAGGGAGCACACAATCAGCATAAGTTAGAGCCAACAGTTGATTCTTCCCTTGAATTCCATTGGGAGTGTATTCCAAATAACGGACCAGAATAGCCAGCTAGCAGTTGCTGAAGCAACAATTATCGAGAGCAAATTATAAGCACAATGGATCATTATTTACAAGCCAAACCTCAATGACACTCTACATAAGACACTTGATAAATTTATGATTATGTATGTGAGCAGATGACACTGTGGTTACTTCGGACACAACAATGAAGCTAAAACAGATAGAATGTTCTTAACAGAAGGCATTGCGGGAAAACACTTATTTACAGCTGGTTGTAATCTTATAATCTGTATATTTATATTTGTATCTCTAGAATTAAGTATTTGTATCCCTAGAATTAAGGACAAAAAATTAGGATAGATAATCCCTCAATTATATGATCAGTTTTTAGGAAGATTTAGTTTCCTAGTTTACCCACTAGTTAGTTGTATATAAACCTAAGGTGCTTGTATAATTCTTTATGAGCAGTTTTTTAATATACATTCAATTTTACTCTTAGTTTTTCACACAGTTTTATTTCTTAGTTTTTTCACATGGTATTAGAGCCAAGACTTTCTTTTCGTTGCCCTTTCCTCATTTGTCATGTGAAAGGCTTCTTCCATCTTCACCTACACATGATGGAAGCCTGTTAAAGTGGGTTATCCACATCAAATAAATTTCCAATATCCTATAGTCTTATATTCAAGTTGGGCCCCTCATTTACAATCAATTGGTTTTAAGTTGGATGCTTAACATGGTATTAGAGCTTTAGACTCTTCTCGAGAAGCAAAATTTTCAGCTTTCATTGCTAACTTCTATTTTAGGCCTTCATTGCCGAACCTGTTAAAGCCTTCATAGCCATCTTATTTTTTCCTTCTTTAGCCTTCATTGCTAAGAATCATTTCTAGTTATATCTTAAGACTTGTTTTAGTTCAAAGAAAGATATCACTACCACCCAATTTGAGGAAGTGTCAACTGCGAAAATCACCAGAGTACTATAGATGTCTCGAAAACAAAGAAAGTTGGACAAAGAAAAGATTGAGAAGCTAAGAAGCCAATTGAAAACCCTACTAGGGTATGTTCGTTGGGTAAAGTCTCTAGTTTAGGTAAAGCTTCTGGTTCTTATGGATTAAATGTCTCGATTAAGCTTATTACGAGTTCTTGGGTCATTGACTCAAGAGCTACAGACCAAATGACACATTCCTCACAGAAGTTTAATACATATACCCTGTGTCCTAATAATAAGAAAATTGTTGTTGCAGATGATTCACTTACCACAGTGGTAGGATTAGGAGATGTTCAAATTAATCCCTCGTTTGTTCTTAAAAAAGTTCTTCATGTTCCTGGATTGTCTACTAATATAATATCTATACAAAAACTTATCAGAGATATGAATTGCAAAGTGACTTTTTATCCCTATTATTGTGAATTTCAAGACCAGAGTTCAAAAAAGAGGATTGGACTTGCTAATGAGAAGGATGGACTATACTATTTTGAGACATCAAACAATACAAGTAATATCAAGAATAGTTTACCTTTGTCATTTCTTTCTGAAAAATCTCCCAATAAAGACAAAATCTGACTTTATCATTTCCGTCTTGGACATCCTTCTTTTGAAACTTTGAAAAACACGTTTCCTTCTTTGTTCAAAGGATTAAATGCCAAAAATTTTCATTGTGATGTTTATGAACTTGCAAAGCATAGAGGTGTGTCTTTTCCAATTAGCAATAAAAAAAGGTTTACTCCTTTTTACTTGATTCATAATGGCATATGGGGTCCCTTTATAATTTCAAATATTTCGGATGCAAGGTGGTTTGCTTTTTTCATAGATGATTGTACCAAAGTCTCTTAGATTTGATAATGCAAGAGACTGTTTCAACCAGAGTTTATCTACCTATTTCCAGAATGAGGGGATTATCCATGAGTCATCTTTTGTTAATACTTCACAGCAGAATGGAGTGGTAGAAAGAAAAAACAGTCATTTACTAGCCACAACCCGAGCTTTACTTTTTCAAGCAAACATACCCCAATCCTACTGGAAGGAAGCTGTTCTCACTGCCACACATATTATAAATAGGTAACCTTCAAGGGTTTTGAGATTGAAAACTCTTATGGAACTACTCTCACAATTTTATGTCAACTTTAATGCCACAAACACCCTCACACCTAGGATATTTAGTTGTAAATCATTTGTTCATATTCACAATCACAATAGGGGGAAGTTCGATCCTATAGCAATTAAGTGCATTTTTATGGGATATTCATCAACTCAAAAAGAGTATAAGTGTTATCATCCTCCAACCAAAAAATTCTATGTGTCTACAAATGTCACTTTTGAAGAAAGCAAACCATTTTTTACTCAACCTTATCTTCAAAGAGAGACTTCATTCACAGAAAATAAGGATAAAGACTTATTTTTGCTTGATTTGTCCTTTTCTGCAACATTTTCACCCATTAATTTTTTTTAAGTCAAAACCTATTTTTTCTGAGTCTAAGTCAAACACTAAATCTGAGTCTAAACCCATTCCAAACACAGAAGATGTGACAAAGAATAATATTGTTCTTGATTCTATGAAGAAATTACAAGTGTACTCAAGAAGGAAAGTTTCAGATCCTGAACCAGTGCCAGTCCAAGAACCTGATCCTAACTCTGAAAATGAGGTAACTACAGTCTTTTGACTCTATTTCTCAAAATGAGCATGAATCTCCTAAAACTATAACTAGTGATTATGATCTGCCTATTGCCGTTAGGAAATGAACCAAAAAATGTACTAAGCATCCATTATACCCAATCTCTAATTTTGTGTCATTTGAAAATTTCTCACAATCCCACAAAAATTTTCTTGTGAGCCTAAACATTATTTCTGTTCCAACTATATTATCTGAGGCATTATCCAATAAGAAATGGAGGCAAGCCATGAAAATAGAAATAAAGCCTTACAGAAAAATAAGACATTGGAACTGGTAGAGTTGCCTAAAGGAAAAAATCTAGTTGGGTGTAATGGGTTTTCACTATAAAATACAAGGCGAATGATACTGTTGAAAGGTATAAGGCCAAGTTAGCAACAAAGGGCTACACTCAAACTTATGGAGTGGATTATCAGGAAATTTTTACTCCAGTTGCCAAGATGAATATGGTTAGGATTTTGTTATCATTGGCTGCAAATTACAATTGGTAGCTTCAACAATTGATGTAAAGAATGCTTTTCTACATGGTGATTTGGAAGAAGAAATATATGTGAAGATTCCACTAGGATTTGGAAGTCCTCTAGAAGCAAACAAAGTATCCAAGCTGAAAAAAGCTTTATATGACCTTCAACAGTCTCCCAGGACTTGGTTTGAGAGATTTGCCAAAGTGATACTAGCAATGGGATATAAACAGAGCTGAGGAGATCACAAATTGTTTATCAAGCACTCTAATTCAGGGACAGTCAATTCTATTAGTGTATGTTGATGATATAATTGTAACTGGAGATGATAAAAAAGAAAAAAAATCTCTAAAACAATGTTTGGCTAGAAAATTTGAGATAAAAGAGCTAAAGAGATTGAAGTACTTCCTAGGAATTAAAGTAGCTCACTCACGGCATGGTATTTTCATATCACAATAGAAATATGTGATGGATCTTCTAAAAGAAACTAGGAAACTCGCATGTAAACTTGCAAATACCCCTATAGATCCTAATCATAAACTTAGAGAAACTAATGAAAATGCTGCTGTAGATAGAGAGATGTACCAAAGATTAGTTGAAAGACTCATTTATCTCTCACATGCTAGACTTAATATAACATATGCTGTGAGTGTGATAAGTCAATTTATGCATAGTCCTAAAGAAATGCACCCATAGGTTGTCTATCGTGTATCGTATTATTTGAAGGCCAATCTTGAGAGAGGTATCTTATTCAAAAAAAATTTGGGACTTGGTCTAAAGACATACAGATGCTGATTATGCAAATTCAGTAATTGATAGAAGATCCACCTCAGGCTACTGCACTTTCCTAGGTAGTAATCTTGCGACTTGGAGGAGTAAAAAACATAATGGTGGCAAGATCAAGTGTTGAAGCAGAGTTCAAAGCAATGGCTCAAGGAATTTGTGAACTACTATGGTTAAAAATTATCCTAGAAGACTTGAAGATCAAGTGGAATGAACCAATGAGACTCTACTATAATAACAAATCTGCAATAAGCATTGCACAAAATCCTGTGCAACATGACAAAATAAAACACATTGAAGTAGACTAGCATTTCATAAAGGAGAAAATAAACAGTGGGTTGATTTGCACACCATATGTATCATCTAAGGGTCAACTTGCAAATGTGTTGACAAAAGGTCTCAGCAGTGCAACATTTCAAGAATTATTTTCAAGCTGAGAATGGAAAACACCTATTCACCAGCTTGAGGGAGAGTGTGAGAAAACACTTATTTACAGCTGGTTGTAATATTGTAATCTGTATATTTATATTTGTATCTCTAGAATTAAGTATTTGTATCCCTAGAATTAAAGACAAAAAATTAAAATAGACAATCCCTCAATTATAAGATCAGTTTTTAAAAAGATTTAGTTTTCTAGTTTATCCACTAGTTGTACATAAACCTAAGGTGCTTGTATAATTCTCTATGAGCAGTTTTTCAATATACATTCAGTTTTACTCTTAGTTTTTCACACAGTTTTATTTCTTAGTTTTTCCACAGGCATGAATTAAACTTAAACAAATTGTCATTAACAGCCCATTGCACTAGCACAGTAGAGGGAGAGACATACAAAAAAATCAATCAAATCGAACGGCTTAAAGTGATTTGGATACATGGAATGTCGGAAACAATCAACTAGAAGGTAAACAAACTTTTATAAGCAAATAAAGTATCCACTGCTTAACAAACCAACATGGAAGGAAAGTCACCAGAATGAGGGGCTAGGCACACCAGAAAAAAATCAATTCAATGTTACTATGCCTTCACCAAGACCTACACTTACAAAGTATAATTTATGGGAAGAACATATTTCTGAAACCATTTCCAAATCATGTAAATTTACCAAGCTTGTAGAATAAACATGCAGTTTATGATATTAGGTTTTGTGCTTAGTCTTCTCCCTCCTACAATCCATTTGGAATCTACATCTATCTACTGCATTAGAGATGGCCACATGTGAATAATGATCTACATCATTTGGAGTATGCTTATCATGAAAGGCAAATAATTAGATGAGAGAGGCCATCACATGCCTTATGGTCAACATGATAATTGGAATACGTTAAAGGAATATCAACAAAAAGACCCTATTCAAATTGTAAAAAACTTCGAGGATTACCAGTAATGTGTTGGGAACTAAACCTTCAGAATCACAAACAAATGGATAGAAATATGATGGTGCTATCACTTTTATCTTAAATTTTACAAAGTATTTTGATATTTGTTTCACACAGTGTAGTTAGATAAAGAAGCAAGTGAAAATTCAATCATATGCATACATTCATACACAGAACTGTCAACATATGAATGTGTATGTTATGTATAAGCACATGCACATGATATACGTTTAATTTTATATTTCACATTTCTATGTTGAGATAATTAGGAGATGCTGTGTATAGTACCCAGCATCAATGTCCAAAAAACAGCATCACAAAGAAGGCTTTAAAATCACAAGAAAAACACCCAAAAATCCCATGTTTGTCACTACTTGAACCCAAAACCATTCATTGCAATGTGGTGTTTACTAGCCATTTATTAGGCTTTTCACAGCAAAAAAGGATAACAGACAATGGAAAGCAGCCAATTATTACCATATCTAGTCTGCTTGAATTCCTTGAGATCTTCATATGAAAGATCTTGATAGTCTTGGGGATATTGAACTCGGAAGCTAACCTGTGAAGCAAAACGGTGGCAGTCCAAAGTTTTAGCCAATTGGAAACATAAAATTTTTAAAATTGAACATGAAGTTCATTCTTTTGCAATCAGTTAAAGTTCACCCACCAAAATATTTATTGGCTATTCTTTCCTTACAGCAAAGATAGATATTTAAATATACCTAATATTAAACATTGATTTTCATAAAATACTTGTTCACAAATACAGGACACTGAAGCAAATAGCAAGAGTTGACATTATGCAAGTCTTTCCCCCTCAAAATAGCCAATTACATACCATCAGAAGAACAATAGGGATGGAACAAATATTGCATTCTACAAATTCTTATGGTAATGATCTCATACATTAATTTAAAGAATTATATGATTATTAGACAGCTACCATATCGGTTAATAGAGAAGCGGGGCTTCAGCTTCTGCTTCTGCAAACTTACTGATGCTCCATAGTTGCCACCAATGCAGTCAAGGCATTCACGAAGGCACTAAGGCGAGGTGCCAGAGAAAAAAGCACCTCCTGGTACACTAGGTAGGCACCTTTATTCAGGCACTTTCTGTTGGTGCCCAGGCACACATTTTAGCAATGCAAGAGGAGACCAAAAGCTTCGCCTAAGTGAATTGTCCCCTTTAATGTCTATAATTTCTTATTTCACATATTAATTTTTTTAGTTGTGCCTTACAAAAAGGAAAAGACATGGATTTTCTCCAAGCATAAATAGGTTTACTAGCGTCTATTTGTTTGAGATGGAATTGTCCTCTTTCTTTAAGTCTAGGTTATCCAAAAAACAAAAGGAAAGATATGTGAAGTTTTTGGCTGCTTCCTTTGTCCAGAAAAAATCTAAAAATAAAGGTAATAATTATCACTCTGACTAATATGTTTAATTACTTTTCTCCTCTTTCCCTTTTATAACTTCACAGAGAGCTGACTCTGCCTTCATCTTATCCGTAAATATAATAACAAAGCATACCTCTACTTTTCTCTGCTAAAACATATATGTAATAAAAATAAAGGATACAGTACCACCATTTCTATATTTTTAAATAGAGCAACCTCTGTTTTTGTAATACGAGGACTTTGTATGTAGCAAGATCTTGCTTACTTGAGCAAGTACCTTTTTAGCATCTAGCACCCTGGTAAACAAGGCCTTAGCAGCCTCAGGGCACCTTTCACCCTTGACCATACAAGGGACACTACAATAGCTTTGACCTTTTATTAAAGGCACTAGCAAAGCTGAATTCCCAAAATAGTGAATTGAACTAGCAGACTCACCAAGGATACAAGAGACTCATAGGATTGGCGAAAAACTTGAAGCCTCCGGTTTCTCTCGGCTTCAACAGATGCTTCATCACCAAATGGAATATTGGAATTCCTGGTATTCAAGAAAAATTCAAATGAATAACAACTCATAAAACTAGACAATGTTCCACATGGACTAACCTTTTTGTCAAGATAACCTGAAGACTGTGCCAAAAATTAAAGGTCATTGAAGCAATATCATATTCTGGAAGGGAAGCAACTTCTAGCAAAGCATTCACTATCATCATTGCTTCATTTGAACCTAAAAAAGAAAATCCATCAATCAAATGGGATGGGGATAAATAACAGACAAAATTCTCAACATTATTCATGGGAACAAGAGCAACATGCATTAATTCAAAGCAATCTGCTGTTAAGAGGTGAAAACTGAAAAGTATTCAACAATTGTTGAAATACACAGTAATGTTATGTACCAGTTGCAATCAGTTCAACATATGAATCACCCATATCTGCAAATAATCGAGCAATGGCTTTCACATCTTCTTCATCCTGAAAGCACGGAGTACAATTTAGGAGTTAAAATATAAAAATATAGTTACTTTCTCAATAACGTAATGATGTTACGATAAGAATCCGCAAGTAAACAGTAGTTTAAAAATTCTTCTAGTGAAACATAAAATTATAGTAACAAATTCTATATGGCAGGCCAACCCTTGGACGAATCACAAAAAGAGAAATAATACTTCTATAAAAGAATTAAGTCAATATCATGCCCTTAATATAGAAAACTAAAGATGCCAAAAATTATAGTATTAAACACATTTCTGTCTCCTATGATGTATACAAAATATATCCATCCCAATCATACCAAACTGCAGCTGATTTATAAAAAGTGAAACATCTCAAATTCCATCCATATGTTTGAAACATAGAATGAATTGGCTATACTTTATCCCTTCTAGGTTATGGCTAAAGAATAAATCTAATTTTACCAATTTAAAATAATGAAGATAGTAATCTAAAGACTATGACATGGAACATGGTGAGAATGATTAACTTATTGACACTAATACATAATATTTGATGTCTCCAAGATCAACATAGAGCATGTTTTACAAACAAGAAACAAATTTACACCGTGCACAGAATATTTCACCCACAAACCAACTAAGACCTAACTTTTGGCCACCCCTCCCCACCCCCACCCCTGACACCCCCCCCCCCCCCCAAAAAAAAGCCACCAAAAAAAAGATGAGGTATTATGTCAAATCAGTCTTTAGAGTTTTTCCATTATATCTCACCACTTCCATTGATTGCCCTACCATATGAGATGATTTTTCCACTTCAGAAAAAGAAAGAGAGAAGAGGGGGTTATATTGAAAGAAACTAACATCATACCTTTGAAGAATCTCTAAGTTGCACCTGTAGACTCATAACTTGAGGCACAATTACTTGAATTAATGGCATTTGTATAGAAACACCACCAGAGCTTCCCAATGCTGTGTAGTGTATCAATTCAGAAACAACTGCAAGAATAGGGGAAAATGATAAATAAAACCCAATACCTAACCACCACCATCCAATGAGGGTAGATCCAACTAGCAAAATATTTTAGCAGGAGAGCTGACTGAGAAATTATATTTTCTCAAAAAATGCAATACCATTTACAGATGCCTCTGAAAGTATGTCAGAGTTCAAGCTTGAAAGAGCTGTTAGCACCAATGGGTGAGTTGCAAGTACAGACCCAGGGATCCTGAAACAAATAAAAGTTGAAATCAACCCATGGATGACTGTAAATTCAAATATGAGCAAGGAGGGTTGTCATATAATTTGATTCCTCAAAATAACAGAACTGGAGGTGGTCAAAGACATTACTATTAATTTATGGCTAGAATCAGAAAGAGGAATATGAGAAAGCAACCAAAAATTGACTAACTTAGCTGTTAGCACCATTAATTTAACAGGTGAAGTCCACATTAACCAATGCTGACCAATTATCAACTTACCTCCTCCACCCACCCATCCAACCCTATCCCCCAGGAAACAGGGACCAGAAATTCTCCCAGTGGAGCAGAACTTAATACAGTCAAGAAATAAAAACTGATCATCATGGGGGTGTATTAGAAAACTTTTAGAGGGCATGCCAATTACACACCATGGCACAAAAAAAAAATCTTCTTGCTGATTGTAACAAGTAACAACCCAACTTACAATACCAAGTTTTACTCAGAGATGCTTTTAAAGAGAACAGGATCAGCAAAAACCCTTCATCCTCCATTAATTGCTGTCATAGAATCTTATAAAAATATAATAAGACTATCATCTATAGCTATGCACCACTAACATGCAACAGCGACACAATATTGAATTTTTACAGATATCCAAACCTCAATATGGAAAATAAACAAGCCATCACTCCAAATTCCGTGTGGACAGCATAAAAATCAACCAAATTAATTCCCTAAGGAAACAAATTTTGGAACATAGTATTTGTCCATAAATATAAAGATACTGTAAAAGAAGCACATACCCATGCTTTAGCCGAAGCCAAGAAGCAAATGCCTCAAGAACCTGGTAAACCAATCATGTTGAAGTAAGAAATGAAGCCACTTAATCAACAGTTACAAGCAGTAAGTAATGTGTAAGAAACATCAATCTTAGTTAAAACTTTTTTTTTTAGTAAAATCTTAATGAAAACTTAAAATGATGGGACAATTATTAACAAGTCAACAAGCTAGAAGAGGTCTTCTTCTTATTTTCAATATTATCTGCACATAAGAAAGAGTATATATCCCCCTCACCAAATAAATTATTAAAAAGAAAAAAAGAAAAGGTACATCTGCCACATCACACCATAAGCAACAAGGAAAAGGGCCAGTGATAACAGAGGCCCTACTTTCTCTACCTCTTAGTAGCAGGTTTAGATTTCTAATCATACATGCAACTTGAACTCCACATTAGGAAAAAGATGATGAGGCAGAGAAAGACTATTGCCATAAACCCTCGTCTTTTGAACAGCAGACCCACCTTTATTCCCCTATAGAACAAACCAGCTATGCATTTGGCTTGTCAATGAACAAGCTACTTTTCTAAGCTTTCAGCCTCGATTCTCTTGTTAACAAGCAAGAACCATAAGTGGCTCTGCCTACCACTCTATCCTCTGAGCAGAAGAAGCTACATTTACTCAAGCTAGTACATGAGCCATAAGCAGCTCGTCCTCCCTACCCACCCTATGCTCTGAGCAGAAGAAGCTATATTTATGCAAGCCAACTATCAATAAAAACTACTAAGATTAAGTAACATTACCAACGGGCCCAAATTTTAAAATTATAACTCAGTTCACCTTAGCACATACTATGATCACAAAAGGTTTCACATGCAGGCCAAGTAATCTGTAACCTAAGACACGTAACTTTGTGCAACAATTGCACCATGATATTCAGTGATCAAAGAGAAAAATCAATGCTTAGTCCTAAATTTCTTGAATTCCAGAAGTCTCTTTTAGTTGAATGTTCCTTTCCAGGAGGAATTATTTATATCTTTCACTATTGGAAATTAAGAAAGCCACCTACAATCCTCAAGCTATTGAAATCAGAAGTCGCATGCAAGTGGGAAGGGGAGATGTATGTAGCAATTATATTGGTATTCCTTTATCACAAAAGATTATAGGTTGATCTTGGCCCTCTCATTTGACATTGGTTTTTTTTCACTCTATTGTAGTGGCTGTGAATTGTGAATTTTTTTTTTTTTTTTGTTCATCACACAGACACTAAATAAAACTACAACATAGAAGTAACAAAATAAGGAAAGCTCTCACCTGCTCTTTCAATTCACTAATATTTAAACAAGCTGTCAGTATATTAAGAGCAATTTCCATTTGTGAAGTTAGCTCTTTTTCAAAATGGCGGCGTCGTTCAGGACGAGCTGCTATCTTGTAGTTGAATGTTTCCTGGGTGTAAGCAAAAAACAATTATCGATGTCATATACAACTCAAAGTAGCCACAATTAAACCAATTTGTTCTATCATTTGTTCTTATAATATTTAAATGGTAGGAAGAACGTTTGTTTTCCATATTCCCATGTTTATTTAGAAGGTTTGAAGTTCTCTCCTACGCTAACTGTAAGTTTGGTTCTCCAAATGGAATAGATACTGTGTGAGAATAGACTAGAGAGTGTATAGATATTATATAATTTAGTTTGTAGAATGGAATGGAGTAGGAAATTATGAATATGTTTGGTTGGTTAAAATTATGTCATGGAATAAGCAAGGAATAAGATTAAAAATACCATCTTACCCTTTAATAAAATAATAATTTTTTATTTAAAATAACCTTTAATTCATAATTTTTTTCTCTTTTTCTCTAATTTTTCTCTACTCTTCTTTTTTCTGTTTATTTTTTTGTTCTCTTCCTTTCTTTTTCTCTAGCCATCAGTATGGTCTTTGTTGATCAGTGCTGCCACCGGAAACTGATATTATCACTGACAGGCTACATCGACGACACCAACAACCACACTTGGTCGCCAGTGCACTCTATCCTTCTCTCTCCTTGACCACTTTTGCTTCCTTCTCCCTCTCTCTTCCCTCTTTTTCTTCATGTGTTAGTCACTATTGTTGGTCCAACACCAGATCTGGTTGTTTGGGCAACTTCAACGGTGGCAACACCAAGCTTTGGTAGCTGGCACAAGAACCAAACCTATAATCTGACCAAATTTGGCAGCAATGAAGATCTGAAATCATGCTTCATTGGTAGGGTTTAGGACTCTGTCTCAAGATCTAGTGTTTTGGTGATCAATTTTGGTTGTTAACGTTTGGATGAAGCCGTAAATGTTGCCAGAAAAAGGATCAAAAGGTCGTTGTGGACTGCAGTGGCTAGGGCTTTGTATATGTTTGGGGTTAAAGTTGTGATCTCATAAACTATTAAAGGGTGTTTTGGGAATAAAAATATTTCTTGCTACTGGTGGCCACTGCCATTCTGAGGGGGGAGCCCTGAATGGCTGTTCAGCCCTTTTAATGAATAAGTCCTGAATGACTATTCCTTGGAATAGCCATTTAAACCAAATGAAGGAGTAGAGTATGGTCTTGGAATATGGGCTGAAGAGAATAGCCATTCAGCCCAACCAAACTTGATGTAAGGCATCAGGAAAATGTTAAAATAGAATAACAGCATTCAGATTAAATGAAAAGTGCATCCCAGTTAAAATCATCAACTAATTAGTTCAGAATGTTTATTTACAAGGTATGTACCAGAAAAAAAAATTAACTAATTAGACAATTACCAGTTAAGAATGTAAACTAAATTCTAGGTTAAGGTGAAATCAGATAGAAATGCGAAACTATATAACAAGCAACAAATCTGAACTTGATAACTCAAGCCTAAATTTATGCATACCTCAGGCAAGACAGTAAGCAGCTCCAAAAAACCTGGTATATACTCTGGGTGAGAGTTCATCTCATCCCGAAGCCAATTGACAATGCCACCATCTCCCCAGTCTTCTGCAGGAACATGCACAGCCAAAGCAGCAACTGCAATGCTAATCTACAAAGGAAAATAACTGAGCACAAAAGATTCATGTTATCAAAAAATTTTGACTGCAAGTGTATAGTACCTGAGTCCGGACAATAGGAGGCCCTTTATGAAACTTTTTCAACAAGTTCTGCATATGAAATATCGATTACAATAAATCTTTATACAGGTGTTGCCCAAGTATTATCTATAGCAGTATGCATCTCTACATGTGTACACATAACAAACAGAACAGCAACTTACATAAGAATTCAAGCTAACTACAGCAGAAGAGAGCAGATTTAAAGAAGTAAATAAATAATAACGGTATGTGATACATTGTTGAACCAGAACCAGGAATAAGAAAAATACAAGTTTTATGATCCTACTCATATACTATGAAATCATGAAAGCGAGTGCAGCAGTAAAAAAAATTTTTTAAAAAAGGAAAATTATCTATTTTATATGTCATTTCTATTAGCAGTTGATATCAGTTTCAAATTCAAGTTTCTACAATGATAAAAAATATGCATAAACCAACTCACATTTAATGAATCCCTTAACTGGCGAAAAGCTTCAGATGGTAATTCTTCAAAATCACGTTGTACCTATCAAAACAAATGCACCATCAAATGTAAAATAAAATTTTGATCTTGAACATTGAGCATAAAAGTGTATGTTAAAGTTACCTTGCTTCTAAGAGTCTGTGAACAAAATATCAAAGTCTCTAGATTGCTAGTGGCATCGTGAAGCAAATTATCAGCAACCTAAGAGGAAAAAAAAGGTTCAAACGAAACATGAGAACATATTTGGATAAAAGGAAAAAGAAAATTGCATAAGAAGAAACAAAGACAAAGCATTATAATTGAAGGTGAATCAAAAGATGAATCTAATTTGCAAGAGGATTCATGTCACCATAAAAAATTTATAACCAGACACTCTCTTTTTCTAATCTGAACAGACAGATTTTAAAAGGTAAGGTGGTACAAATCAATGAAAAAATAGGGGAGATACATTTAAGGTGTTTGGGCATGTGACATGAAGACCTAGAAACACTCCTAAAGGACATAACAGAGAACAATCATGTCAAAAGGGGAGGAAAAGTCCAGAAGATGTGGGTGGAAACTATCAGAAAGGGCCTTACTGCTATTAATCTTACTTGAGACATGGTTCTAAATAGAGCACAGTGATGCCTGCAATATGATCCATGTATCCAGCCCTACATAAGAGAAAGGACTACCTGTTGCTTCTTCTAGCAGTAAACCAACTACATTTTAATCAGACCATCTCCAGATGGATTATGGCTAGTATAGAGAAATAAATGAACATTTTTCAGTAAATGAGCCTGTCCTTTAATTCTTTCAGGCAATCTCAAAAGAATTCTATGTCTCATGCGAATCCTTCACTTGTCCACTTTCTTCTTGCTTCTTTTTCTAGCATCTTGAATTATGCATGA
The DNA here is from genome assembly GCF_047325235.1 of Durio zibethinus. NCBI lineage: Eukaryota > Viridiplantae > Streptophyta > Magnoliopsida > Malvales > Malvaceae > Durio > Durio zibethinus. Next base: position 23,321,747 of record NC_143172.1, read on the forward strand.
ATAGCAGTATTGTGCTAAAGACAAACTAAAAGGGGCACACTTATCACTAGGTTGACCTTTGAGGAAACTTTTCTAATAATTATCTAAATGTTAAACCATGCTCAAAATTATACTCCCCTTGCCAAATGAGCTTAATACAAAGACCAGAAGTAATAAAACCTACTAGAGGGAAGATGGCGGTGCTCGCATGCCCAAGAGGAATTGAAAATCAGTGAGAGAGTGGAAAGGTCAGTTGGTAAATAGCTGGTAATAACAGTTCCAGCAATTATTTCATTAACTTTTTCTTGATGTGAGACTAGGTAATTTACACAGTATAATCCTTCTCAACATGAACTGCTAATAAGGAAAGTGCTTTTCTTTAAATCTATCACATAGAAATGTGCATTTGATTTCCCAAATATTCGTTTGGGCTTTACTTTGATCATTATGGAACATAAACCGAGCGTACAATTTTCACTGTTTAGAAATCAATTATTCTCAATAAATTAATAAAATTTTAAATCCTAACAATTCCCTGCAATTATCATGATTTCCTCAACCAGACACCGCAATAAAGCACAGTACAATAACAATAGTTAATACTCCTAATGATCATGAAGTTCGCCATCTGAACTTAAGCTCGACCAATAAAAAAAATAAAAATTAAAAGTTTTTGCTAAAAATTGTGAAATAACAATGGAAATAATCCTTTACAAACACAGCCTTATATCCACAAATCGAACGAAAAAGCTCAAAAAGAAAAAAGAAGAATAGAATACCTGCCAAGCATCGAGGGTGCGTTGAAAATCTTGCAACCATCGATCAGCTTGCATACGCACCGCATCGTCGGGGTGATGGTACAACGCGTTTAGGGCTTCTTTAACAGTGTTCTGTAGCTCCATGCTTTGCATTTTTCTCTCTTTTCGATTTCAAAATTCAACTGTAGGCTCGCAGAAATAAGGAAAATAAAAACAAAAGAAAAACAAAACAAAACAGAGCTCTCTTTCTCTTGCACTCCACTGTTAGGAGATTTGATTTGATTTTTTTTCTAATTAGGGTTTATTTTGTTTTTTTATTCTTTTGAGTTTTGATTTGTTTTTTCTAATGAAATTTTGGGAGGGTTTTTGGCGCCCCTCGGTGAATTCGGGGGGTTTGGGAAGCTCTGATTGGTGATGAGGGAGAGGCGAAGTGAGGTTATAGCCGTCTGATTCGTATATCTTTGACTCTCTTTCCGTCAATGCGATGGCTGAGAGATTTGTGGATTATTATCTTGTTTGTTTGTGGGTCCAATAGACACGTGAACGATGATTAATGGGTCTTGGAATTTCTGATTTGGGTCCCGTTGATGATGGGAATATTGTTGGATGCTTTTTTTTTTTTATTTCATTTTTTCATAAAGAAACTATTTTATTTTTTATTTTAATGTTTATTTTTAAAATTTTATATTTGATGCATTATTTATATAAATTTTATATATTATTTATAAATAATAAAGTAAATTAAAAAAAATTTTAAAAATATTAATTTTTATATATTTATTTTATAAATTGATATTTATTAATTAACAAAATGATATTATTTAATTTATGAATAATATATAAAATTTATACATTAATAATGTATCAAATATAAACTTTTATTTTTATCTATCAAACCTACTCTTATTATTTTTCTTTCAGTAAAAATATTTAAAATTTTTTTATTTTAATCATTTTAATGAAGTAAACTCTATATTTTTATTTAATTCAAATACATTTTTATTTTTTGAATTATATCCAAATAAATTTCTATTTTATATAAAAATTAATTTTATTAAAATTTATTAATTTATTTAAATACAAATTAAATTTTAAAAATTTATTTGGATAAAAAATAAAAGTTAAAAATTTATTTAGATGCAATAAAAAAATAAAGAGTGTAGCTAAATTAATAAATAAAATTCAGTTTTTTTTATTTTATCTTTTATCTCAAATTCTTAAGTTTTTCCCTCTCTTTTTTCCTTCTCGGTTTTGCTGACATTTCCTTTCCATTCTTCCCTTCTCACTTCTCCTATTTTCCGTTCTTCCTCCCTTCTCGGTTTGATCGATTGTTTGTTCCATCTTTGACGTCTGTCGATGTTGCACCAGCCATCCCGTCGATCAAACCAGTTTGTTGCGCCTGCCATTGCCGTCGATCAGATCAGTTTACACCAATAGCATAACCTGACCTAGAAATTTCTTTATATTCTTTTCTATTGTTTCTTATTTTTTCCAGACTAAAGTTTATTCCCTGTTTTGGAATGCCGTAGTAACATATAAAACTGTTATTCTCTGTTTTGCCATACTGGTTACTTATTTTCATTGTAGTAACATGTAAACCTTCAGTAGTAGTAATAGCTTGTGATTTCAGAATTGACTTGTGTTACTATTTGCTATTCATTTCCTAAACAGTTGCTCTCAAGCGGCATTGTTGTCATCCTAAATATCATTTTCAAAAATTTAGGCTTCCACCAACCAAAATCTCACATCACATGAACGTATTCTGGCACAGCTAAGAGGACAATCGAAACTATCATTCTACCAACTCACAGCCATATAGAATTTTAGTTGGGTAAAGATTGAAAAAAAAAAATGTTGCAATATTGAAGCATTTCAATTACCAGAAGCTTCTATCTAAAGTGGTGAAGTAACTTCCAGAATTCATAGCAACTTAGGATATAACCAAGTTTGGAGCCAAAGCCATTTTTTACAAGTGTATATCCGATATCCTAACCCACCAAAAGCACACACTTTCAAGGTTCCAACAATCCCCTGTAAATATAAAAATCTTCTTGCTTTATATTTGAACCTGACCGATTGTGTCTAGGAAACATTTTTAAAATCAGATGCCATCCTAACTCTGATGCCTAAGATTGTACAAATATTAAGCTTGGAACGAAACTGATGTTCCACCAAGGAGAGCCACTTGAATACTTAAGTTGGCATAAGGCACTATGACAAACAGGTGGTTAATTGGCCTAATTTCAAATTCATCATTCATAAGAAACAAGAAACGTGATCATAAGAATTTTTTATCTATTCAAATCAAGAATGATTAATTAGATAACTTGTAAAAAGGTGAAGTTTGTATTTTAGAGTCTTGTCACAATGGTGAGAAGTGTTCTCCCAAAATAACTGAATTATATTTTGATTACAATTTTTCATGAATAGTTCGTATCTATGGGGACATGCATCTCGAATCCAATTGAATGTTGAGGACTCAAAATCATTGAGTGAAAAGGCTGCCAAACTAATAGAGTGCATGGTTAGGTAGGGACGTCCATCTTTTCACCCATATTCTTGGTTGTTTTGGTTTTCCCATTTTATGACTATCCATTATACTAGATGGAATGATACTGATCTGTATCTATTTATGTTGATTTTCTCTTCTACTTTATTCTATGCATAAGAAAGTGTGTGCATGTGATATATGTTGAATGCAGCCACCTTATGATATTGTGTTCGATTGCGTTCTCTTTATACAAAAATAATTTGGGTCAACTGCATCAATATTTCCCTTTTTTCCTTTTACCCCATCATGATATTGTGTTTCTTTGGCGCAGTGTGATAAGCAGTTTTGAATGGTGCTTTCAAATGGTTAATTGCATTCTTATTTCAAGGAAATGGAGACCCTCTAGGGTTTGTTCTCTGTTTTGGCATACTGGTTACTTATTTGCATTGTTGTGACATGTAAAACTGGCTATAGCCTTGGCATGTTGGTTACTGTGTTGTGAAAACAAATTTGGGCCCTTGCTATTTATGTGTCTTCAACAAGATGAAGCTGCCAAGATTGGAGAAGTTGGAAAATTCCTTGGGTTTTCAGGTGATGAAGATATTGTTATTAATAAACTGATGGAAGGGGAATGAGAGCGGAAAAGAAAGGAAAAGATGATGATAGTAGTTAATGGTCTTAAAGGTGACGAATTTTCAATTTCACTTGGTTCTTTTCACTTACATGATGTTTAATTTGGGCTAACAGAAGATATTTTAAGTAGGTGAGTTACACTTAATTTGAATGCATCATGAAATTAAAAATTATAATAAAAAATTTATATTGATTTGATTTTATTAAAATTGATATTTAAATTTAATTGATGATGTGATAAATTTAATTGTATTACACAAAAACTACAATAAAATCTAAACAGGACTTAACTAAAATCGCACGTTGGTTGATTCAACACGAATGTGTATTTTGTTGTAGTGTTTTCCTCACACTCAGGTGTTTCTGACCTGCTTGAAAACTAAATTGAGGGTCCAATTATTCGCTCTACATCCGGATTTAGCCTAACTCAAATTGAGTTTTAAATATGAGTTTTAGAGCTCAAGCGCATTTAAATAAAATCTTAATGAATAAATATTTTATTTATTATTTAAATTTAATTTTAAAGATATATAAAATATTAATTAAAAAAATAAAATTTTTCAATATTTTAAAAATATAATCCAGTCTGCTCGGCCCATGGATCAGACCAGACCGGATTAAAACTTGTTTCCAAGATTTTAAAGGCCATACAAGAACTCATAAACAGATTGACCTGTCGGTTGGAACTTTGCAGCCTTTTAGTTACTTTTAAAACAATTCGTTGAGAAAAAAAAAAAAAACAAAAAAACAAAAAAACACAGTTATCTCACTTTTCCTTTTCGTTTTCATAATTTACATTTTTAAATTTTTATCAACTCCGATTCAAGTTACAACGCGGGAACAAATTACTCACGCTTTCGTTTCCTATATATTCATGCCATTGCCGCTTCGTCTGCGACACAGAGAAATTCAAAACTCAGAGAGTGAAAGAACTCAAATGACATAACAAATAAAAGCAAAAAAAGGAAGAAACATTGTAGGAGTGAGAGTTAGATTAGAGGGGTTTTTTTTTTTGGTCGGTTTTCCCCACAATGCTTCGATGTTGGAACCTTGAAGTTCAACTACAAACATTGGGTTTTCTTTCTTTTTTTTTTTTTATTTGTTTTCATTATTCGTAGTGAAATGGATTTATGTCTAAGTCTTTAAGAATGTGTTGATATTAGCTTAAATACTTTTCTTTTGTGGTGTCTTTGCTGGATGGCTAATGGGTCTGCCCCAAATTTTATTTCATTTTTTATTTGTATGTAGAGGGCTGATTGTAGACGTAGTTTCTGGACCGAGGAAATAAAGGAAAGGAATTTATTGGACTTGTTCAAGCTGTTATCATGGAGGTGAAAAAAGGCTTTCTTTGCTGTTGTGTTTTGTTAATGGTGGAAAAAATCCGAGCCGGGGTTTCTAGCAATTACCTGTGAAATAGGCATTAAATGGTGTTCCTTTATGAAACGAATGCATGGTTTTTCTTCTCTTTTTTTTTTAAGAGAATTATCTTCATTATGATCATCTGGTCGGTATGTTGTTTGCAGGTATGGAAAAGTAGCTTATTTGGACACAGATTTTGGTCAACCTGAGTTCACTGCTCCAGGTTTCCTGTCCCTTAAAGTTGTTGGCAAACTAACCCCACGTATTAGGCTTTATTAAGATCTTGTCTTTTCTTCATATCCTCAAAATTTCCTCCCTGGGTTAATCAACTTGGTTTTTGTCTACTGACTAGGGGCTTTCTATAATTTTTGGCCGTAATAGATTTGGCAATTCCATGTTTGAAGACACCTGAGGGGTTCATGTCTTTCAACCTATTCTGTTAACTTTGGTTTATGTTGAGGACTGAGTATTTCAAGAATCGAACTCAAGATCTATTGTTATTGTTTGTAATGAGCACTAAAATTTTTAAGTTCGATTTTCTTAAAGGTGTTTTTCCTTTGGGGATGTTTCTTCAAAAAAGGGATCCATCGGCATACTTGAAATATATATGTGAAATATATATTTACCCTACACGATTGTTGTCAAAAGGAATACTGCATGTTTGACAAGAGTGAAAGCCCTGGTAGGATTGAATTGCCCCTTCTTGTCAATACCCTTGGCTGGGTGAAAGGTATGCTATGATCTTCATCCAATTGACTAATTCCCTTGTTTCTTTACTACTTGTTGTTATTAACAGTTGTTCTTTGATGCCTTGTTTCAGATATCTAATTTTTTGTACAAATATCATGTATTTCACTACAACTATGACGTTAATGTTTTAATTTCTTTTATTTGTCAGGTATTGGTTGCGAGATATTGGTGGATATGATGAAATATATTTCTCCTTCTCATGTGGTTAAGATAAACATATCTGCGGCGAGTAAGAATCTGCCAGGTGGGACATTCTGGTTGGATGGTGATTGTGACGGGATGGTTAATATCATAGAGATCAACTCAGCTTGCCAGAACTCCTTTAATAGATCGTAAGTTTGTTGCCAACTTTATGTTAACTTACAAATTTGAAATCTTGAATCTTAGTAAGTTGAATAGTTTTCTTTAATTTGCCCCCTTCGCTCTAGAATTATATCACAATGTAATTTACTTAAATAATTTTGGGTGCTGGTTTCACATAGTTTGGCCTTTGTGCATGATATTAACATTAAATAATTTGTATATCATACTAGTCTGTTGTTTATTTATGCCAAGTTGGTTTATTTTATTTATACTTGTATGTGATTGAGATGTTAATTGTAACAGTGGTGCCCAATGCAAGTGCTAAATTACTTTAATATGAATTTTAATGCCATTTGTCTGGCTGCTTGATAATATCTTGTTATGCTTCTGAGTTATGCTAGATTCCTAATTTGAATAATTTTTTAGGATTCTTATTGATGGTGAATCAGTGATTCAAGGTTTGTCTCTTTCATATGTTCTGTTCTTTTAATAAGTTGTGCATATTTGTCTGAAAACATGATAATTCTCGGGAGATGTGGCTTTGCTTTCCTACATCTTACATGAATTTCTCTTTATGTAGATTGCTAGTACAGAAGGATGCTCGCCTTCTGCGGGATTTACGGATTATGGCTTATTTCAGGCAGTGCTTTCCTTGTGACAAGCCTATTACTACAATCAAAGAGCTTGCATATGCACTGGCTTCTCATTCTCCTTATGAAGTTCCAATATCAAGTATCAAAATTAGGCATCTTCACTGCCAGGTTAGATAGCATTATATATATATGTATTTTTGCAATAAAATTTCTATCCAGAATAACAAATTAAGCCTTTCTTTCTATATTGGTCATATTATGTGCCTGGCCCTGTTTGACTCCATTTCTTCACAATACTTCATTTGCCCCGGAAAAATGCTTTGATGCTGTTTCGGAAGCTTTATGTATTTATTATGTATTTCAACAAACAGGACCAACCATTTCTCTATTAATTCCTTTCATTGCACAATTTTAAGAAGGAAGAACTTAGTGATGATCGCACAGAAAATATAAACCTTTTGTAGCATCTCTCTTACTTTCGGATTGTAAAAACTAAAAATGATTCATTACTAATAAGCCCCTTTGTATACTGGCTTTTGTCCTTAATTCCAGGTCCCAAGCACTGAAATGTACTACAGTTCGAATGCAACTAATGTTGGCTTGGCAGTTAGTTCAGAGGAGTCTGAAAATTTACCCTGGTGTGTTGGTCTAGGTAGGTCAGGACTCAGGGTTACACTGCCTCAGTTGATTTGCTCAATCATCATTAACTTTATCTTTGTGATATTGCTTTGCTTAGTCTTTCAGTTCTTCAAATTTCCATTCATTTTGTTGGAAAAAGTAGAGAAGTCTAACTATATAAATTCATACTTTATTACCAAAAAGCCATCAACAAATTATTGTTGGTTTTGTGGCACTTGCAGATAAAATCATTGTTGCTGCAAAGAAATCTCCTCAAGTATGATTACTGATTGCTATTTTTAAACTAGAAAAGAGAAAAGCATTCTGCAAGGATAGATCGGCAGACGGACTAGCTGAATAAGATCCGCGGGGTTTAGCTAGGATGAATATTAGCATGAACCCCACCCTTGTTGGAAGGACAGAAAAATAGTATGGAAGTAACTTAAATTTTTCTATTGGTTCTTACTTGATGCCTTTAGGAACCAGGAATTGTGAGGGGAATTGACACATTCAAAGTTTAGCTTTATGTGATCACTCCTGTTCCACAGAGCTTTCTGGAGAAGGTCAATCTCTTCCTGCAGGGGTTTATTCAAATTCCTACTTGTTTGTTGCAGTTAAGTTGAACCTAAAACTGCAATATCTGTGAAGGCCAAACTGTATTTGCTATGTCTTCTCATGGGAACCCCACTTTTCCCCCCTTTTGGGGGGTGAGTTAGCCAGATAGACTGGCTGGAATGGTTACGTAAATCAGAGTATATAGGATGCATGGTTCTTATAACAAAAAGATGGGGAGGAATAATGGGGATGGGAGTGTGGGAGAGAGAGACATACACTTGATTGGTACTAAAAGGGGAATAAAATTATTCAAACTCCAAACTTCTATGGGAAGCAGTCCTGCTGAATTGGGTTGTGTCTTGCTAGTGCGCAGTCCTTATCACTGCTAATACCTCCCTTTTTGGGCATCTTGACTTATCTCCACATCCTAAACTCAACTAACTAGTTTTAGATATCTATGAAGTATGTACATCCTTTTGCACGATATTGTCATCAAAATATTAAGCTTTTACGTTATTTCCTAGTGCCTTGGCTTACAATACTTTGGACAATAAAGTTGGTAGTTGATTGGAATTTCCAAGTTGTCCCAATTTCTTAGATAACACACTTTATCACGTTATCTTTAACTATTACGATTTCGGTTCTTATCTAGACAATTGATTATATATTTATTTGTAATTTTACAGGTCAAAGGATGCAGATCACCTTATTTCTCTTCAAATGTTTTGCCTACAAGCTAACTGGATAGGTTTTCCTAACCTGATGAATCATATTCATCAAATATCTTTTATTGGTGTTCAACTAATTAATATTCCAAGCTTCCTTATAAAGAGTTGTCATCGGAAGCAAGTTGCCAGTTTATGACACTAGTATTCTGTATTTTGGATTTGATTGTATTTTTTTTGGCTTTTCAAAAGTATGCCAATCAATACCACAGAATACTTAAATGTCAAACACATACATCTCTTCTATGGAAAGTTAGTCTTCTTATTGATGCCAAAAAATAAGCCATGCCATAAGGAGGCAGTGGTTTTTTGAATAAGATATCAGCATGCAAAGCTGGTTTATGAATTTTTCTTCCCTTGTACAGCAGGTATAGTTCGTGCTGTTGGTTTAAAGCAGTGTTTAATGGTCTTGCAGATCAATGGAGTTATTGAAACATGTTTACTGGAGATGTCAGAAAGTGAGAGCTATCAGCAATGCAGGTGATCATAAAATCCAGACATAAAAACCTTGGAAGACCATTCGAACCAGTTCTTGAAGTCAACAAGATCAACCACATTCTCTCATGATTTGACTTTCTTTTACACCCACTGAAACACGTTATAAAACCAACATACAACATGAGAATCAGTCACAAATTGGTTGTGATAAGTGGCCGTAACCTCGACTTTGTCTCCATTCCAAAAAATTAATATTAGGTCCAAAGCATTGTAAGTTGAAGATGAATCAACCATGGCCACATACGTATGGACGATTGGACAATTTAATCGTCGGGTCATCTAATAAATATGCCAACTAACATTTATTTTGTCACATGTCTATTTTTCATTTACGGGTATATTTATTTATAGTATAAACAATGCTACTTATTAAGATAGATAAGTTACTAATATATACTTACGTATTTCCCATAAATTTCTACCTATCCAAAATTCTTACCCTTTTTAGCATTAATTGTTGATTTACATCCCTCTGTGTGATCCCACACTAAATGTATCGAACAGCCTAAAAAGCAATGTGTTCTACTTTTAGCAATGGTACAATTTTTTGGAAAGTACATGATAAACCGTTTTTTCAGGTCCAAGGTTGTCCTAAGGACCTCAATTTTCTCAGAAACACTCTCTCATTTATAGCCAAAAGGAAATTCACCACCCAAATATTGAATCCTTAAACTGAGCATAACCTTCATTTGCATCTCTCTCCTCTCCTTCCTCGTACACAGACAAGAGAGAGAGAGAGGTCATGATCTTGGTCTGCTAAATGTCACCCGGGTCATGATCTTCCATCTCACCATTCTTTAAGCACATTTAGTGTGATCTTCAGATAAGGCTAAGGCTAAGCTTTTGGCTTTTGTTTCTTTGTATTTTTAACATTTTAAGAGATGGCAAAACGATCATTTAAGCAGTTTGTGGAACAAGAACTTGGAATAGTCCCAAAGTTTTTTATTTATGCAGTGCTTGAATGGATGATTATATTTGTTCTGTTCATTGACGGGTTTCTTGCCTTTTTTGCAAACGAATTTGCCAAGTTCTTTGAGTTGCCTATCCCTTGCTTGCTTTGCACGAGGATTGATCATGTCCTTGCCCGTAGAAATGCTGATTTCTATTACAATGATTCCATATGTAACCATCATAAGAAGAATGTTTCATCTCTTGCATTCTGTCATTCTCACAAGAAGCTTTCTGACATAAGAAACATGTGTGAAAGCTGTCTTCTCTCCTTTGCAACCGAGAAAGAATCTGATTGTGATACTTACAAGTCACTTCTGGGGATCTTACACAAGGATATTGAACTGTTTGTTGATGAAGATCATGAAGTTCATCTGTCATTGCCTGCTGGTAAAAAGGATGAAGAAGTAGTTATTGAGAAGAGCAATGATCATCTGTGTTCATGTTGTGGCCGGTCATTGAAGGTGAAATCCTCCTATTCAAAAGGGAAGAATTCTTCCCTGTCATTCCTTGCTCCTGCTCCATCTCCCAGGGCTCCATCCAGTCGAAATTTGGATTTGTCACACATCAAATATACGGAGCTCAAGCACAACTCGTATGAATCAGAGGCTTACGAGCATAATGATCGCTCAAGAGGTATAATCCTTGAAAATTCATAGTAGTTTAAAGCTTAAACTAGCATTTATTTTCATTTTGCTTTGTTGTTTTTCACACTACTGACTTTGGTTATGGATGTTTCTACAGTCATGGAAGATGCCAAGGCCGCTACAGCAGCACCATTGCTGATGGATGCTGATGATGAAGATAAAAGCCCTAACTTTATCAGGGGAAACAAGTTTTTTGGAATCTCACTGTCAGATTCAGCAACAAACAGTCCTAGGTGGACAAGAATATCAAGGAAATCACCGCTTGAGAAAACAGAATTTGCTTCAGAATCTGGAGAGGGGCAAGTGCCAAATGAGGTAGAAGGTGATATTTTGCATCATTTGAAGAGACAAGTTCGTATGGATCGCAAGTCACTGATGGCTTTGTACATGGAACTGGATGAAGAAAGAAGTGCATCTGCTGTTGCAGCTAACAATGCAATGGCCATGATCACCAGGTTGCAAGCTGAGAAGGCAGCTGTTCAGATGGAGGCCTTACAATACCAGAGAATGATGGAGGAGCAGGCAGAATATGACCAAGAAGCCCTACAAGAGATGAATAATTTGCTGGCCAAGAGAGAGGAAGAACTTAAGGATTTAGAGGCTGAACTTGAGGCTTATAGACAAAATTATGGATGCTTAAAGGAAGTTGATTTTGAAGTTCAAGGAGATGAGAGTGACGAGGGCTATCAAATCTTGAAACCACCATCTTACTCATCCACCAATGGGAGAGCTGATTGTACCAGCCCTACTCATAGCCTTAATGAAGGGTCCAATACTGGTGAAGAAGCACAGAATCATAATCAGGCTAATTCAATGCAAGATGAGGTCGGAGGGGAAGCCATTGACAAACCAAAGAAAGTCTCTCAAAGAGCCCGTCAATTAGGCAGGTTGAAAAATCTAGAGAAGAAACCGCAGATTTTATCAGATGGTGGGGGTGTTTCCTCAAAGTCTAGTACTGAAAATGATGACTTCATGGAAGAAGAGACAGGTAATATGCCTACAAAGACACAAATATAGTACTTGACTTTCATGTACGGTCACGCTTTTCCATCTTCATTGAAATCATTCAAGATCAATTGTCTCTGCACTGTTCCAGGAAATGGAAGTAAAGCAGTCCTAAAGAGTGAATTGTCCCATATTCACGAGAAGATTGAGGCCCTTGCAGCTGATGATGGACTCCTGAAACATGTTTCTGATCTTACCGATGAAGTAAGCAGCAATGGAGAACAACTATTAACAGAAATTTCTCAGAATATACAAAAGCTTCAACACATTGTAACAATGCCTGATTCTGAAAGCAGAGATGCATAATTATCTTCCAACTAGTAAATGTTTATGCTTCCAATAACTTCTATCAGGCCATTGATGACATGACAATTAAGGGAATACATAAAAACTTAACAGATACCACTTGGTTTCATGTTTTTCTTGAGTTACTAATTGCTAACACATTTTCTTTTTTATTCCTTTTCTTGTTAGGATGCATGTTAGATTCTTGCTCGTTTTGAAGCTTTTGGAGCTCTTCTTTTTTGGTCCTTTCTACAAAGGTAAGAAGTCTATTTTCTATCACTTATTACATGGTGACTTAGTTAATCTTTGCATCGGGCCTCGCAGTGAAAAATCCCACTGCATCACATAGCTTATCCGAACATAACTTTAAAGGTCTAATCATAAAATAATAAAAATTTCACCTTCAATCGAGCTTTCAAAGGGACTGTTAGTTGTGGTTAATGCCTTGTTATCCAAAGTGTTATCTCATTGCTACAATCTAAAAAAAAAAGTACTACTATTTGCTTAAGTTGCAATACATAGAGTCTAATCAAAGCACTAGTTCTGGCCGATGATTTTGCAGGACTAGCAGCAATTTGAACTTTGCAGCGACTTGGCAGCTGGCAAGCAACCATTTGACGTGTGAAGGAATCGGTCATCTGAGATTTTAGTTCAAAAATGAAACTAGCGGTAGGCAAATGCTAGAGAAAAAGAATATGGTTATAGACTTTATATAGTGCTTTGAATATATCAACTCACTTTGCATATTGTTTTTCAACCTTCAAGAACAATTAGCGCTTCTATAAGATTGTTGGCGATGAGATCAGGGAAGACAAAAATTAAAGTGTCTTCCCACAATTTCAGTGCTGTGTAACTCGATTGGTAATAGTTTCTTTCCATTTTTTTTTTTCTGGTTTTCTCTTTACTTTTCGTTTGATTATTTTATACAAAAAGAGATTTGTGATTGTTACAGTTTGCTCGAAAATATTGGATAGACAAAGATTTTTATAACTTTCGAAAGCTAATCTCTTTCTCCTATGTTTTAAGAAATTGCATGTTCTATGTCAATACAATGCATTTCCTTTTTATTTTTAATAGTTGAGATTTTTAAGAATTAAAATTTGAAACTAAAAACAAATTTATAATATAAACGCTGTAGTTTGGAAAGGGTACCGTAAGCTCAGGCTTTCTTTTTTAGGATTTTACTTAAGGTTTTTTTTTTTTTTTTGGTTAATTTTTTTTCTTTTATATATTTTACTTTTTATTTTGTTTAATTTTGTTAATATATTTTATTATAAAATTACTTTTTAGAGTGGGGCCCACTGCTTTCTATTGGTGGGACCCTTTTTTTTTTCCAATTAGGTAATTTTTAAAAACTTTTTATATTTTATTTTTTAAAATATTTATTATAAAAAATTTTATTTTTAATGGAATTTTTTTGGTGGGATTTACTTTTTTAAAGTTTTTTATTTTTTATATTTTATATATAATGTTTTTACTTCAATGATGTCCACAATTTTTCTATGAAATTCGCATTTTTTTATTTTTTATAATTCATAATATTTTTTATGTATTGCCTACTTTTTAATTATATTTTTTGCGGGACTCGTTTTATCTTTATTTTTTTTTAATTTTTAGTGTTTGTGGTCACATGTTTTTTTTTATTTTATATTTAATAAAATTTTTATTTTTTTTAATTTGGACCACTTGATATTAATTTTTTATTTTTATAAAAAATAAATTAATTTTTTTTAGACCAACTTGATAAAAAAAATATGTATTTTTTTATTTTTTTATATATTTAATAAATGATTTTTTAGGTCTCATTTTTTTTAATAACTCAATTGATACAAAAAATATGTCATGTGCCAAATAATTTGATTTTTTTTTTTTCGCTTTTGCTTTTCAAAATTTTCTATTAACAAATTTTCCCTTTTTATTTGATAAATATTTTCAAATGTTTTTTAATATTTGACTCATTTGATATTATTATTGAAGATATATTTTTTAGTTATTTTTTAAAATTTGATAATTTTTTTAAAATTTGATATTAACATAATTTTTTAATTTGAATTTGAATTTTTTTTCTTTTTCTTTCTTTTTTTTTTTTTTTAGTTTTTTAAGAAGCATGTTTACAGCCTTTATTCCAATTCATTTTGAAGTATATATAAAATATATATTTTATTTTTTAGTTAATTTTATGCATATATATTATTTCATTAATAAAAAGTTTTATCTTAATTTAATTAATTATATTTTAAACTCATATGTCAATTAGCAACTTTTATTAACTTTTTTTCTTTTACTTTTTTTACCATTTTTTCACTTTTAGTATTTTTAGTTTAATTTTATGATAAAAGAGAGCTAATTAAGATATCCATGTTTCATTTCCGACTTTTTTTCTTTCTTTTCATCTTTCTTTTATTTAATAAATTTTGCAAAAAAATTTATAGTGAGTAGATATGACAAAAAAATTGATACTGATTAGACCAAATAATTCAAAACACTATACAATAAAAAAAATATAAAAAAAATACACGAAAGTAACAAAATATTAAAATTTTAATAAAAAAAATGAGTTTAATAAAAATTAAAAAAAATTATATTTTTTTTGTCGATACGAATTATAACATATAATTTTTATATAAATGTAATATAAATATATAAATTTTTATTATTTTACATGATATTAATACATAAATTATCATATCTACTTGCATTAAACACTTTTATAATATTCTACAAATGTACCACATGATTATTGACTTTGCATTCAAGATTTTCTAAATGCTTCAATAAGAATCAAACCAGACCTAATATGTGAACAATGACATTAAATTCATTTAATATAATTGTCCTCTAATGAGAGATTATTTATTGTTTTCTACAAAAAGACACCAAAAAATAATATTCTTGGGATGCCTGCACATCATCATGGGTAACAATTTATAAATACTAGCAATATGTGCGTGATTTGCTTTGAGTCTAATTTTTTTTTATTTGTATTCAATAATTGAATTTAATAAATTAATAAGTATAATTTTATTTATAATTTTTTAATAAAAATAATAATTAGTAAAAATATATTAACTAATTTGTAAGTAATATATGCATTTTGTTTTTATAACTTGTATAATAAATTTAAATATAAATCTATTCTTTTAAATTTATTTTTATAAACATAGTTAAAAATATTAAAAAAATAATTAAAAAAGTTAAAACAAAAAAGGATAGGTTCAAACAAAAGGGAAAAAAATGAAATCCATTTAGAGATGATAATGGATCAAATAAGAGTGTGTATATATTCGTCTCGATACCAACTCGATATAGGGTTATTATTTTTTGTATTTGATTTTAACTCGATATATATATGTATAACTCGCATCCAATTTTATTTTTCAAAAGTCAATTTAATAATGTAATGTTTATGAAATATAATTTTTTAATATAAATTACATCTTAATTATATACGAATATAATATTTTATTAAATAATACTTTATTAATATAATATATATATATATATATAAATCAAATAAAATAATATATATTTATATATACACCATGAGATGAGATATAAAAAAACCCTAAACTTGCCTCCGACCTAACCTTAATTTTCAAGAAGGAAAAATCATCTTATTTCGACTTGACTTTGATTTCAAAAAAAAAAAAAAATCTTTAATGGATCGAAGGATCGAAACTAATTGGATATGTATTATTTTAACATCTTAATCTCTATAAACTCTATTTTTAAAAAATTTATTTTATTAAAAAAAAAAAAAAAGTCAAATAAGGTATCACACTTACACTTTTATTGTTAATTTATTTTTTCAAATCTAGATAAAAAAAAGTAAATAAAAAAAAGCAAAAAAAAAAAAGAGCCAAAACTAAAAAGAAGAAGCACCTTAAGCAAAAAAAAAAAAAAAAAAAAATCCAAATTAATGGGGTGCCTAATTACACATCCATTTAAAGATGGAAATTCGTCTAAACAAATTTATTTTTATTCTGATTCTAATCCGTTCGTTTAATAATTAAGTCTGATTCTAATTTCAATCAATTATTGAGTTATTATTTATTAATATCCGATCTTGATCTATCATATATATATATATATATTCATTCAACCTGAACTGACCAAAAATTAATTTGATATATTTATTTTAGTAATAAAAATATTATTTTAAATATACATTGCCTTTAATTATGCAAAAATATAATTTTTATTGAAATAAAATATTAAATAATAATTTTATTAATATAATATATATAGATATAAAATTTAATAAATAATCAAATATTTTTTTAATATAATTGAAATAAGATAAAATACTCCAAATTTGCTTTCCTAACCAAAATTTCAAAAAAGCCTTAATCTCTCGGATTTAAAAAACCTATATCTATTGGATATCAAGATAAATTGAAACTCATCATATATAAATTTTGTTGTTATTCCTATCTTTATTAATTTTTTTTTTACAAAATTTTTCTAATTAAAAAATAAAGACAAAAAAAAAAACTAAATGAAGTACTTTATGAATTTATTAAGTTAAAATATTAAATAATAATTTTATTAATAAATATATATTTTTTAAATATAAAATTAAATAAAAAGTAAAAATGATATTTTTATATATATCCAAAACAAAAGAAAACATTTTAAATCTATCTGACCATAATTAAAAAAAAAAAAAAAAAACTTCAATCCAATCTTTATTTAAAAAAATACATTAATTGAATTGAAACGAATCAAAATCCATCATATAAATTATTTTATCATCTTACCCCTATTAATTTAAAAAAACAAACTGAAACAAATTAAAAAGTAAAAACAAAAAACAAAAAATTTTAAAATACAAATTTAGAAGGAAAAGTAAGATGTCAAGTGAACACTCTCACTTTCTCTCTAAATCTACAAAAATCAATATAATGGATTGGTAAATATAATTAATAGAGAATTGAGAAGTTAATAGACAAAAATGTAAAAAAGCAATTAGGAAAACTTTCCCCTCCCTTCATTTCCGAGTAACACTAATGGATTTATGGTTCATTCTCCAAAACCCACCAGCTCAAGTTGGCATCACCTACTAGAACAAACAGAAAAACTGTACCATCCATTCAGAAGAATGCATTGACCAATGAAGTGACTTTGCTCTTCCAAGTTGAAGATACAATCCACTTTGTTTGGGAAGGGAAGTACCACAAGAAACAGCTCTCACATATAATCAACATTTACAAGAATAAAAATTGGAACATCCTGGTGATTTAAACTCGTAATGCAGCAAGAACAAAAAAAAAAAAGATCCCTTGTTATTCTACTTCCTTCACCCCTTAGAATACAAGATAAAAAAGCCTTCTATAAATTAACCCTATAGACTCGTACGAATGCAGCACCAGAACAACCGAAAGAATGATAAAAACAATGGTTTCTTTTGTCCCTCCGAACTCCCCCAACTTGTAAGACACATCTACAAAAACACAACAGGAAACATGAAAATTTTCCAGGAGGTAAGTAAATGGAATTATAAAAAATAGTCCGGGGTTCTGCGCGTGGTCTCAGGTTCAATCTGACGTGGAGCTGGGTCAAACTGAAGAAAACTTTGCTCCATATTCTCCCCAATCTCAAGTATTGCAGCCATATTTCCACAGCGATAGCAGTAATTTGGAGCACTAAACACTGTTACCACATTCTTGTCCTACAATGATACGGAGATAAATGTAAATAATAATCTGTGAGAATAAAACATTCAACTATGTTTCTATTTTGATGAGGGATCCACACCTGGGACCAATTATATCCTTCCATAACAAGCTGGTGAGCTCGAGAAATCAGAGTGAGCCCATTCGTGTGGTTGAACTGCCCAGAAATATCCTGTCCAAAGGTATACCCTGCTCCCCGAGGAGATATTCCCCATCCACATCGGTCATCAGGATCAGACCATAAGAGATCACACATTGGACCCTCATGAGGAACCTAAACACCCAACCAATAGGAAAATACTAGTACAATTAGAAATGCAGCGATACCAGGAGAGGCATATTTGATGTGATGACACCTATTAGGCTTCTGCAAAAACAATAGAATGAGAATGCTGCACTGTTTAATATATGCTGCTGTTATGATTTCACCTTATAAGCATCAACAGTATTACCAGTGTATTTGATGTTAACAATAACAAAGGCACAAAGCATTCCAAGGGGCAATGAAGTTTCATGAGTCCTAGTATCTTTGGCTAGTGAGTCAGGCATATCACAAAAGCTACAATAAGCTTTACTCTAACCTACCTCTTATTTTCGAAAGCCCCATTACGAACTCCACATACGTCAATATTGCACTTTATATGCGGTACCACTACTAGAAAGTAAGGTTTTAACAACAATAATTTGCAATGACTAAAAACATCGTTGCGAAATCTAATTATATTCATAATGATTTTTCATATTTGTTACTAATTTAAATTTTTTTATATTTTATAAAACGATATATTTTGTTGTTGCAAATTTCTATAAAATTGGTAACGATAAAAAAAGTGTTACTGAAATCTTATTATATTTACAACAAATTTTCATTTTGTTGTTTAATTCACTTTGTAAATATTTGATACAACAAAAAAAAAAAAAAATTGTTACAATATCTCTACAATTTTCATAACGACAAAAAAAGTTGCTATGAAATCTTGTCAAAGTTGTAATGATTTTTTACAATTGTTGTCTAATTAAATATTTCTTAATATTTTATACAATGATCAAAATAATGGTAACAAAATCTCTACAATATTTATAGTTATGAAATCTTATCAAATTTGCATCGACTTTATAACCTACTTAAATATTTTTTAATATTTTATACAATAATCAAAATAATTGTTACAAAATCTCTACAATATTCATAACGATAAAAAAAAATCATTATGAAATCTTATCATATTTGCAATAACTTTTTATAGTCATTGTTTAATTAAATGTTTCTTAATATTTTATACAACAATCAAAATAATTATTACGAAATCTCTATAATATTCATAACAATAAAAAAATATCGTTGCACAATCTTATTAAATTTACAGCGACTTTTTATAGTCATTTTGTAATTAATTTTTAAAAAAAATATTTTATACAACAATTAAAATAGTTGTTACAAAATCTCTATATTATTCGTAACAACAAAAAAGTCATTTGAAAATTTTATTAGATTTGCAACAATTTTTATAATCATTGTCTCATTAAATGTTTCTTAATATTTTATACTATGATCAAAATAGTTGTTATGAAATTTCTATATTTTTAATAACAAAAAAAATATCAAGTTATGTTCTCAAAGAAGGATGTACTATTAAATAAATGTATGGTTATAGTATCATTACTTTGAAATTTAAATACTTGAAAAAAATTTTATTAAATTAAAATTTTCATTCTTTTTATGGATTAGAAAAATATAATTTATGATTATTTTTAAATTGTATAAAGTTATAATTTAATCATATTATTAATTAGTAAAGTAAAGAGGATTAGTTATTTGGAAAAAAAAAAATTAGCTATTAATGTATTAATTCAAGACTTAAAAATGTTAAGATTAAAAATTTTATACTCTTCTACATCTTTTATATTTAACATTATCAAAATAATGGTTTAGGCTATTAACATATTATTACTTTTTTAACATCATCTGCCAATTTTGTTTTTTATTAAAATTAATTGAAAAATAAGATAACATGCGAGTTGTTTGTTAAAGAAACAATATTATATTTATAATAATCATTTTATTTTTTAAAATTATTTAATAATTAATATTAATAAGAACATCTATTAAATTCTAGAAAACATATATAATGGTAAAAGATTATACATTGTAAATATAAAATAAAAAATTAATCCTAAATAACATGTATAGCAATATTTCATTACATAATTTTATTTAAGTTATATGACAAGATATTATTATAACACAGCATACAAATCATTATGATAAAATATGCATATTAATATTTTTTCATATTAAAACAAAATAAAATACATATAATAATGAAAATGTTTCACAAATTTTCCTTTATCCCTATTTTTCTTTAAAAAAATTCTAAAACTTTTTTTTATTATTATTTTTTACAATTTTTGGCATAAAACATAAAATGGGTTGTTTTATACCGAAAAAATTTGTCGGCAAGGCAACCCTCAAAATTTTTACCCGTAAGCTAAAAGTCCCTCTTTCATTTTTATTTTCTCTTTCCCTTATCCCTCACAACCGCCTTTCTTTCTCCCTTTCTTTTCCTCATTGCAACGGTTGAAGTGTCATTCTTTTAAATCTCAGACAATGATAACGACAGCTGGATATTTCATTAAGATTGGTTTTTAGGTGATTTTTCTATTTATTTTTTGTTTGCTTGTTCTGTTGTTTGCTCCTTGTTTTCAATCCACAATCTGTCCTAGTGTTTCCCATGTTTAAGCCCCAATTGGAAGATTTGGTATCCATCATAGAAATTTGGATTCCTAGAATTAATAGAGCCTTTAGCTTTTATTTGTCACTGAATATTTTTTTGGATTTGTCTCCATGAAACGGAAGCTTGTGTTAATTTTCTATTCCTAATTTGGTGAAATATTGGGTTTTTATTTCTGGGTATTTTGTGATTTTGTTGAATTTGATGAACTTTCTTTGGGAATCCTGTAGGAGGTGGATGCTGAAGGTTTGAGGGAATATATGAGTAAATATGGTGATTTGGAGGATTTTATTATCATGAAGGTTTTGGGTTTGGCCCCTAAAAATTTAGGGATTTATTTCTAAACTGGTTTTTCCATTTCCGTTTAGGTGAAAGATTCTCTATTACCATATGATCCAATTTGAATTTAGGGATTTTAGGAAAACAATTTTGGGTGAGTAGATTTTAGGAATTGATTGCCTGCTTAGATTACACAATGTAAAATATTTATATATAAATTATAATTCTTTAAGCCCTAAGCCCTATTTTTTTAAGGTCTTGCAACATTCATTATTTGTTTTAGACAGCTAGTTATATCTATAAGGTAATAGGATTTGAATATGATTGGATTTGGAGCCTCGGATGGTGTGTTCAATTTCATTTCTTTTTTTTGCTTGCTATCACTGCAGGCAGCCACTCTGCTGGTTCCAGTGCAGGCAGCTATGCTGATTGCAATATTGAAGTTAAGACTATTTTTATACATGAAACTTAAGAATTTTAAAATGATCGTAAAAACACTTTTAGGGGAGTCTAATTGGATTTTTACTGCAATGATAGACAATGGTTTGGAATGTCTCCCTAATGGCAGTCCCTTGAGTGTATTAATCAGCCATGTGCTTTCTAATATGTAAGTGGTTCTTGTCCCCAAGATATAAGTGGTCCTTGTTCCCTAGATATTGCCTAATTAATATTTGTTCATACCTTGATAGAAAATCTTAATATAATCTATTCAAATAGATGGTGCTTATTTGTTTTCTGAAAGAAAAATATTTTATGTTTAACCTTGAAAATCTCTCTATGAAACTTATGTGCAGTTAGAAAAATTTTAGCATCTTAATTTGTTGGTTCTGGATGAAAAAGAAAGATATTCATTTTTTTTTTTCACATTTTCCATATTTTTATTAACTGATATTGTTCATTATTTGTAGACTATAAATGCATTGGATCTAGGCATAGAAGCACTTAAGGAAATCCAACTACTCTTTAATAGAGATTTTTCACCCATCCAAATAAGTGAGCATATGGAATTGCTACACTATCAACCATGAAACTAACTCAATGGAGTTGTACGATAAACCTGAGGTTACATTCAGAATTATTTACACTCATTCATGAATTTTAATTATTGTAATACATTTTGATATTCCTTACCCATTTAGGAATTTTAATTGTTGTAATATATTTTTGGACAAATGTATTTTAAATGACAACAAAATAAATAAAATTTTTAATGTAATTTTATTTTTCTTTCAAATGAATTTTCCATTTTTTAGCCATTAAATTTTATTCAATTTTAAATTTTATTAATAGTAAATATTTAAATTATCATAACAAGATGAATGTTGTGTAATTTTTTTTATAACAATATTTGTCATTTTCAAAACTAATAAAGTTGCTGTTAAATATTTGTTTATTATTTGTAACCACACATATTATTAAAAAAAAAATTATTTGTGACAATGATATTAATTGTTAAATTTTTTTAAGTCGTTGCAAAAAAAGTTAAAAACGACAAAATTATTGTTTCATAACAATTTTAACAATGATTATTGTCAATTTTAGACTAACTATTGTGACAACAAAATAGTTGTTGCCAAAGTGATTTGCAACAGAAATATTGTGTCACAAATAAATTTTTAGGAAACAAAAAAATTTTGTTACATAAAAAGTTTTGGTAGCCAAATATTTAGTTGTTAAAAAAAAGTTCTAACAACTAAATTAGGTCGTTGTTTAAACATAATTTATTTACCAACAAGAAAACATCCTTGAAAAAATTATATTTTAAAACAACTTTTCTTATAATGAAAATTGTTGCACATACTTTTAACAACAGAGGTACGAACAACAACTTTGCAACAACTTTTGTTTCATTGAGAAAAGATTTTAGGAACGATAAATTTCCATTTTGCAATTACATTAAATGTTGCTAAAACAACTTTTTCTAGTAGTGTACCATGTTTCTAAAGGTTTTTCTGCACATACTATTATTAATACAAGGTAGACAATCTCTAAGACTATAAAATTTTAAGTGCGAAGGATAATGGAACTACAGGTTTACCTCCTGTATACGGTCCAGAGCGCGGATGTTATCTAATGTATCCAAAGACGGTGAGAGTCCACCATGCAAGCAGAATATCTGCAAGGCACATAAAATAGTAGTCAGCTGAGATCTTGAAAAATGCTCAGCGTAAGACTGTGTCTGAGAATTCAAACCTGACTCTCAATCAGGGCGGTCAGAGGTAAATAATCAAAGAGGTCAGTGAAATACTTCCATACATTAGCATTTCCATATTTTCTCAAGCATTCATCATAAAAGCCATACCTGAAAAGAGAGGCTCTTGGTTATTGATATGAGCACAGACTGATCCAGCAAAATCACTAAATAACTTCAACCCTTTATACTAGCATATCATGATCAAAATATGTGTTTTAGGTTTAACAAGTATCCATACTCCAATCCTCCAACTATCTTACAAGACAGAATAGTTTGTCCTTGCATTCACCAGCAAATAAAAGAACAAAATTACAAACATTTTGGTGAACTAATCAAGCAAACTTCTTGCAAGAAAACCTTATTATTACATTTTCAATTTTTCATTTAATGACATAAAAATATGACATAAGAAAATTAAAGTACTCCAAAGAACATGCATGAGTACTTTTTGGCAGAAACTTATTTAGTTGACAACAAGCAAGACAGCTAGTGCAATTACTGAATGAAAAGGGAAAAAAACAGTAAATATGTATATCTCACACTTGAGTTATCTGGCGGCTCTCATGATTTCCCCTTAAAATAGTTACTCTATCTCTATAACGAACTTTCAGAGCAACTAAAAGAGTGACAGTCTCCACAGAGTAATATCCTCGATCTGCATACAACAAGGGACAAAAGCATAGATAAGTGCTGTTATGCTAAGCACCTAGTAAAGATGCATCAATATGTATGATTTGTTGCAATATTGGACTAGAAAAAGGCCAGCACAGACCATATGAAAAATAAACAGTGAACTAATGATACTATATTGTTAATACAACTCAATCTCAAGACATTACAATATCTTTCTACAAACTCCTGTTCTAAAGGTAACATTACCATTGCTTTGTACTTCCTACCAAGTGCCAAAAATCAAGATTCAAGAAAACCTGGAAATTTTCAGCTGTAGGGTAAATTTTTTTGCTTTTGTGGCTCACATTTAATGTACGGAAACTAACTTGTGCATATCACAAATGAAACCAAACAACACTATAATCAACAAAATTTATTGAAATCTCATAAAGGGGCTTGGCTTGGTTGAAATTCAATGAATCAACAATTTTCAAGTTCAACAAGGAAATACTCTGAAATTTACTTATCTCTCCTCCAACAGCTCTATCTTAACCTTGTCATACGCTAGCAGTTCGGTTTGAACAGACAATATCAACTGATTTCCAACTATCAAGAAGTTAATACAAAAAAGACTAAAGGATTAAAAAAACATTTGAACTAAATCATCCAAGCCCTTATTTTTTTTATTGCAATCAATAAACTCCTCCAGCATCTATTTGCATTCAATTAAGCCTTTATTTAGATGAAAAAGTTAATATCGTTAATTTTTTTTACCAAATAAGATTAAATTTCATCTGACATCAATAAAATAGATTAAAGTTTGACACTTGACGCAATTAATATATGTTTTAACATTAATAAAATAAACTTTTTTCTTTTTCTTTTTCTTCTCTATTTTCTTTACCCCTCTCTCTTTAAGATCCCTGGGTTCAACTGACTATAGCTCAGAGGTTGATTGATTAAATTTTGCCACTTGATTAGATTTTGTCCATTTAAGGGTTCAATTAAGAGCTTGATTGATTGCAATAAAATGTTAAGGGCTTAAATGATTATTGCATTATAATTCAACAGTATATTTTTCCCTTTAGCATACAAAAAATTACACGTGTGTCATTTCGTTCCCTAAATCTTCCTTCTAACTTTTTCTGATTTCAATCAATAATAATTACTATAATCTGAAAACACAAATCCCATAATATTAAAAAATTGCCAATCAATAAATCTTCTAAATATAAAAAATGATAAAATTAAAAAAAAAAAAAGCACTAAAGAAATACTTAATTTTCATTTGAACAAAGAAATCGCAATTAAATGCAACGAAAAGCGGATCTACCTACGTAATCGCCCATAAAGAGATAGTTAGTGTCGGGAGCGTTGCCACCAATGCGAAACAGCTCGACGAGATCGTGGAATTGGCCGTGGATATCACCGCAGACGGTGACGGGACACTTCACCGGCTGAACATTCCACTCCTCCACGAGGATCGCACGTGCCTGTTCGCACAGAGTCTTCACCTCCGCCTCCGATAGCGGCTTGCACTGCATTAAGTGCTCGATCTGACGGTCCAGATCGCCGTGGGACGGCATCGTCTAGCAGTTGAGCTTTTCGTTGATTTCTTTCGTAATTATATTATTTTGTGATGGGGTTTTGATCGGACGGTGGAGGGATGAAGATGGAAGTTTGAGTATTTTTGGGATCAGGTCATGGTTAGGGTTTGGGGAGATAGGATTTGGTCCTCAAAGCACAGTTTTTTTCCCTTGCAGCTAAGCTAACATTATTTTTGTTGCCAGATAATTATTGGAATTTGCACTTATAAGTCCCTGGTTTTGGCTCTATTAAGTATTGCGTCCTTTTCTTTGGAATAAATATAAAGTACGGCTTCAGATTCCACTTTTCAAAGTTTTGGCTTAAAACTTTCTTATTGTTTCATTCAAGCCCCCCAATTAAATTTGTTAGAGAAACGATGTTTTTTCGATTTTACACAATTATTTCATAAATTAATACTTTCATATCTATATATAAGTTTGCATGCAAGCATGTATATGCATGTTTCATTATGTATTCACATATTTAAAAAGAAAAATTTTATTATAAATTAATTTGAAAATGCAAATAAATTATTTTTTAATGGAATAAATACATAAGTAGCATATTCCATTTTAATAGTTGAGTTTATTTTGTACGAAAGATTAAATGGGCCAAACAATTTAAATTTTTTTAAAAAAATTAATAATCTGTTTACTAAATAGAAAGATATCAATTGAATTTTGATATAAATTGTATTTAGGGTAATTTACATTCACAACCCTTAAATCTAAATATTTTCATATTTTGTGTTTGAACTTTCGACAATATTAATGTAGGCAATTAGGGCAAGTCTCTTTACTAAATTAAAAGATTCATGAGGCAATCAAAATGTACAAGCAGTAAATTACGCTTGTCATATGTAAAATTCGACCAAATATTACAATACAACAAAAATTTTGATAAATATCGATTTAGTCCTCGTAATCTAAGTCATATCAATTAAATTTATTAATCAAAATTAACAAATTACATTACTTATTAAATAGAAGATTTATTTAATTCATATTTGAAGCTTAAAAACTCTATCTTATAACACAACATTTTTTTCCTTTAAATTTTATTTCAAATTTTCATGCCTTTTCTTATAGTATTTTCAATAAAATGCTTAAATAATGAAGAGAGAAAATCTAACAAATTCACTTTCATGACATTAAAAAAAGCATGATGTAGGGAAGGGTTATAGCAGTTAAAGCAACTAGCTAGCAACAGGACAACTGCAGCTGCAGCCGCAACAACGCTCGGTTTCATCCGCAACCATCCGATCCGACCGGACCCAGTTACCTACGCCAACGTCCGTCGTAGCCATGTTGAACGACAATCGAGAGCACGAGAATCTTGAATTCATTTTCAAGCAAAAACGGATCCTCCGATCCAAAGTCCGCCAAGTCCTCAAGTCCATGGACCCCACCCTCCGATCCCAAGAAGGTAATCCTTAATCCCCATCATTTTGAGCCTCACTTCCATTTTACCAATGCACACATATTAGATTTTGAGCCGAAAATTCTGGGTCTTTCTTTTTAGATGATATAATTCAGAGTATAGTATTGGACGCTCCATGGTTCAAATCAAGTAAGCGATTATGTGCCTATATAAGCTGCAGTGCTTTACGGGAAGTTGATACCTCAAAATTGTTATCTCAAATTCTGCGCAATCCATCCACAGGTTTCTTCTGTTCTGTTTACAACATTTTCAGTATTGAGTATTGAAATGCTAGTAATTGTTCTTTTTTTATTATTATTTTTGTGTGTTGTTTTTATTTTAGCAATTTGTATAATCTATTACTAGATGGTAGCATGCTCCAGACTGCAAAAAAACTTTATGTTCCGCGTGTAGAGGACAAGAATAGTAACATGAGGATGTTCAATATCTCACGCATGGATGATTTAGTTGCAAATTCAATGAACATTTTGGAACCTGCTTCGGTTGATGCTGATGGAAATGATCGTGAAGATGGTATACTTGTTCATCTCTATATAGTTTCATCCTTTTACCTCTTATCCTCGAATAATGCACTCATTATTGTTTTTCACTGCTTGCTCTTTGCTTCCTAAAGAGTTGGCTATAAACTAGTACTTTTTTCTTTAATTCTGTCTTCATGCTATCATATTTTAACTTTTATCGTTGAATAATTCTTGTTTTTTCTTTTGTAATGTCTTGTTTGTTACAACTTACAACAACTGGTGGTAAAATTTGTTGAGACAACTTCCTTGCTTCCTTTTCCCTAATCTAAAGCTGCACTGAATCATTCTCTCAAGCTCAGGCAAATCAGTTATTTATGCTAACTTTGTTACATTTTCATTTTAGTTTTGAAATTAGGGGGCTATCTATTTTGCTTTCATATTTACATTTTCTAATATTGAATTATATTTCTTGATGCAGTGATGCATGCAAATGATGCGGTTGACTTGTTCATTTTGCCTGGTAGATAGTTTTGTCCTGTTTTCTTCTCAGCTTCTCTTTCTTTTCTCTTTGCTTTTTGAACATTCTCCTTGTGATGTTGCTAGGACTTGCATTTGACAGATCTGGAAGACGGTTGGGCCGTGGTGGAGGGTGGGTTCACCATTTATGTTGAAACTTAACTTAATCTTCTACATTTTGTAACTCTTGCATATTTTAGAGATACTCTATACCTGTGAGTGACAGGCAGGTTTCTAAGTTGTTAGACTCAGATTGTTGAACTTCCAACTATGAGGCAGTAGACATGTTCATCTAACGCCATGGCCCCTGGCTTATCTTGGTTAACAAACCATCATCTAATATCTATAGGGAATTACTTTTTATTGAAATTTATGTTGTTGTAAAACAGTTCCTAACCAACTAGTGCCAAGACATGTATGAGTTGTACGTGCTTGTGTAGGTTTGCACACTGTTTTTGCATCAGTTTATCTGTGCTTTGTAGTGCACAACTTATTGCAAGAATCTTCACTTAACTCTTTCTTGCTAATTTCTGCTTTTGTTCTTGTGGACATATGCGATGGAAATTAAAAAGATATTATGATACTTTCTTGAAGAACTACAAAGAGCTTGCCAAGGAAAGGAATTGGAGGCAGCCACTCTTTGGTATATGCTAGTTTTGGTTCTTAGTCTAGCTCAATGCAAAATTACATTCTCTTGGCCATTCTGTTAATCTCATTTAGTTTTTCTGATTCTTCTCTTCAACAAATTCTCTGGTTTTGCAGTTGCACTGTCTTATTCTGTGCAGATGGTTGATGAAGAAATTATACCACTCACTCCAAATGATGTACTCGTGGATGCTCTAGTTTCACCATCTGGCGTGATTCCCATTAGCCCGGCTGCCTTAGAGAGGTATTATTTTTGTAGATATCGATCCCCCCCCCCCTCTCTCTTGCTTTTTTCATAAATTTTTGTACTTTTTTCTTGTCATATAACTTATATAACTCTTGCAGAATGAAGCCTTAATGTTGCCCTCAGAGCCAAATATGAGTGCTTTCTTCAATAGGCTTCTCCTGAAATTGCAGTTAGGATGGCTTGCAAATCTTGAGAGGATAATATTTCTACAATGTATGAAATGCAGGGGGCTTCTGTTATTGAAGAATGGGATACATTTCTGCTGTGCCATTTTTCAGAGGCTATGACTGCTTGTCTACCGGTCAATGTTCATGACTTTTGCCTGCTAGAAGCAGAGCTATAGTTGGTATGGATTCAGTATAATTTTGTGTTGTATACACAAACATGTTGCGAATTCTAATTGAAATAAATTCTTTACTACAGTTTGTTTGGTGTTTCTTATATTTTGTTTAAATATCACTGGAATTTCTTTTTCTTTTTTTTTCTGTATCATCTGACGATAATGTCCGTCTTTTTTAATTTGATTCTTTAAGAACCATTTCTCTTTGACAATTTACATTACCAAATTGTAAGCTTCTTACAACGTAGTTTTGTGTTTTAGTGTGTTCTCAAATGTGCTACCAAACCCATATTTTTTAATTGTTGCCATAATCTGAGAGTCAATTGACCTGGTCAGTTCAATGTGTACCCTGGTGATGCCTTGGAACTTTACTTGCAAAATATATTCCTATGTGAAGAAATAGGAGAGTCAACATGACTTGTAGCAAGGTCTATAGCCCTATGCATTTTCACATAACTTATGCTTTTGAGGTCGCACAAAGATTTGAAGTTGCAGTCTTAATATGATGCTAAAGCCATTATAAGAATGTGTGGGCACTGGAACGCATTATTGCGTGAATGGTCCACTGGCTAGCGTCTTAATAAAGCTAGCTATCTAACTCTATTCACTTTGAAAGAGTCAAGCTGAAACTTGTCCAGTTATCGGCCGCAAAGCATATACAGCAGAGCTCTTAACTTCATTAGAAAACTGCAGCTCATAGACTGTCTTCCCTGTCCCTTTTAGCCATTAATATTAAGATTAGTTGTTGAATTTCTGCCTAGTTCATTATCTTAAATATGTCCCTTTAGCGTACAAACTTTCGTCCCCTCTTCTTTGTGCACCCTTCGCATGTCTGCCATGGATTCCTTCTTATTCCACCTACTATTTTACCTTACAGTTTTCTGGCTTTTACCTCTACCTGGCAATTCAGCTGACCCTGATCCATTACAAGACTTCTGTGTAGCAGATCTGAGTACCTCTGTATCTGTTAATGGTTTTCCTTGCAAACCAGCATCTGAAGTAACTTCAGATGATTTTTTCTTTGATGGTTTCACCAAAGAAGGTAACATGACAAATATCTTCGCGTCCTCCCCCACACCTGCAAATGTCCTCACATTCCCAGGACTGAATACTCTTGGAATTGCGATGAACCGGGTGGACTTTGCCCCTGGTGGGCTCAACCCTCCTCATTTGCACCCTCGTGCAAGCGAGACTGGTGTGGTCATTGAAGGAAAGCTCCTCGTTGGTTTTGTGACAAGTAACAACGTGTTTTACTCCAAGGTCTTGACTGCTGGGCAGATGTTTGTTATTCCTCGGGGACTTGTTCACTTCCAACTTAACGTTGGAGAAGGAAAGGCGCTTGCTTTCGCGGCTTTCAACAGCCATTTGCCTGGTGCCGTGGTCGTTCCCATAAATCTCTTTGCTTCTTTGATTCCAAATGAAGTGTTGACCAAGACCTTCCAAGTTGATGCTGAAGTTATCAATACCATAAGATCCAAGTTCAAGTCGTAAGAAATTTGAAGGCCCTGCCCTGCTACTTGGAATTGCCTAGTCATGTCTCCTATCGTGTTTATTCGTGTGTCGTATGTTCTCTTTTTTCTCTTTGTTATTACTTTTTTATATTCTTAAACATTGATTTTTGAATTATACACTCCGAAATGATGATACTATATGAAAAGAATCTGAAAAAAAGACACAAAAGCAACACAAGCTACATGATAAGATCTCCAAATAGATATATTTAAGGTGGCACAACCCTAAGAACCGGAATGCACTCCAGAAGATTTTGTTTCAGAACTGATACAATGGGGTTCTCATATAAAAGATTAGAAGCATTTTCTACAAGATACGTGATATTACAAATTTAAGAACAGTCTGCATTTATGAAACACATTTCTGCAACAGATGTAACCAATGACAAATTTCCCCTTTGAGATTTATAGACAACAACCAGATTACTCTTGATGCTTTGAATGCCAACAGGCTTCTCAAATTATTATGTCGCCCTTTTAAAAGTTCCAATAACATGCATCTGCAGCCACTCAGGTTGTGATCCTTGAGCATATTCCCTTGCTGTTTGTGAGCCAAATATCATTCCAGCAACATCAAATGGCTGTGAACCAAGCTAAAAGACCAGATTGATGTGTTAAGATATCGTACCATAGCTCCAGTAATTTTACCTTTTTTTTTTATATGCAAAAGATCATATATATATATATATATATATATATATATATATGCTAAAACTAACTTCTTCATTAACCCCTAGAACAAGTCTCACATCTAGACACTGCTGACAATCCTAAAAGGTTCATTTTCTATGAGAAAGTAATAAATTAGAGGTCATGTAACATTTCCTATTGGAATTCATCTGCCAAATTCTGCAGAATCAAGACTATTATTTTAAAGGAAATAATCAACATGATGCATAGTGGCATTTATGAGATGGCCATAGCACCAATGATTGACATGTTGACACGTTTGCATTTAAAAAAAAAAAAACAAAGATGCAGAAAAGTTGATAAACATAACACTGAATTTGATATTTGGACGACGCTTGGACAAAGACAAAGCATAAACAACATTTTAGGTCAAAGTTTGAATTGGTCCTCCTACTATCTCAATTCAGCCGTTTTGGACAAAGGCAAAAGAAATTCATGTTGGCATGCCACATCATCAACAAAATGTGTGTGAATACATCTCTTAGGATATTTTTTTTAGGGTGCAATCTCTTAGGCTAAATCATATCAAAGCATTAATTGAGAACTAACAGAAGCCTATAGGATTTTAACTGTTTGGTAAAGGAATAATCTCAATTACCAACTCAAAAGGTTTCTTTGTTGGTGCAATTGATTTGGTTACTGTTGTTTTCAAAAGGTCATGCATGTCATTCAACTTCTAGAAACTAAGAGAAATAAAGGGCATCCATCATATGGCCAAAAAAGTCTAAAGCTTTTTTTTTTAAAGGCAAGAAGGATTTTTATTAATAAGGAATAAATACAGAGGATGCATCAATCAAAGTGAAGGATGACCCATTACACATAAAAAGTATTCCAACTTAAATCCAAAAATGTCTGCAGATTGGTTTAGAACTTTAGGCCATCTTTTATTAGCTAAAGTTTTTGGGATGATTCATTGTCTGAGAGTGTATAAAACCATCTTTCCTCCAAGGCTCCAAGGCAGTTCTGTAGTAAAATTCTAGGACCACATCTATCTAGTAATATCAGAGCACGGGCAAACTTGTGCTGAAGAGGAGTCCATGCGTAAAGCCCAATCATTGACTTTTCTTTGACAATTGAAGGTCATGACTCATTGCTAGATGACAATCATTAAAAAGTAAGTGCATAATTTAAGCCTACTAGTTTCTCTATATTTCTTGTAAAGGTAGGATCCACTAGAGGGAAGATCCTTGACATTGTAGTTAGTACTTATGTGGAAAGGAGAAAATTTATTAACTTTTCTGGCCAACAAATGTACATTACATTTTCAAAGAATTTCAGCTTTCAGGCAATGTTGAAAATTGTTTCACATTGAAATATGCAGATCTTTTAACCCAAAAAAAAAATTTCAGATCTGGTATCTAAGAATATATGATAAAACAGAGGATAGAGGATCTCAGTTATTCTATCTACAGTAGTACAAGTAACTTAAACTACCTCTGGGAAAAAGTTGAACTCTTTGTCTAATTATAATCACCAATCAAATTTGGTCAAAAGTTTTCCATCTGAATTTTATGTCATGAAGAACTAAAATCTTCTATTTACTCATAATGGAGCAGACTTCAATTCGATGCTAGTCATGCTAATAGTTTATATGATGACACAAATATTAAGTCATCTATCAACATAAGCAGAATATTAAGTGATCTATCAACATAAGCAGACTTACATCCTTTGAATGAAAGCCTTCAATGCTAGGATTCATGTTCATCCTTGAATTAACTGCTTCTAGCTTCATTGAAAGGAACTGCAAAATTGCGTTAAGATCACAGCTTCAAGCCTGAAGGAATAGCCTAAAAACTCAGAAATTGGCAAAATAAAACAGCAAGATGTGAGAGATTCATACCTCAACCTGCCGATGCAGCGACTGGATATAATTAATTATCTCATCAAGGACAAGTGCTTTTCCAATGATCTGATTGACAAGTTTGTATTAAGGTTTAATATGATAAGAAAATATTAATAACACCAAGGAAGAGACCACATATACAAAGGATATTGGACTAATAAAACACAACTACACAATAGTAAATACCTTATTACACCCAGGGACTAAATCTTGAAGAATCTTCATCCTCTCACTAATCTTCTCTCTCCTAGCCTGCAAGGGAAAAACTTATTCTAAGAACATGTCTCAAAAGGGCTCAAACCACTTCGTCTTACCACTCTTGTTATAACAAGAACTAGAAAGACCCATGAAGTGGATCCACACTTTGTTTCAACAGTATGAAAGTTACATTTCTCAGTTTTCAAGATGAAAATTGCAAATTCAATAGGATTAAAGTGAATTACTTTCTCAGCCAGACTATGACTATCGGTAGCTTGACCCCTCCTGGCTCTGACATGAATATAGTCTTGCTTAGGCGGTTCAGCAGGTTTACTATTCTGTCCTGGCTTGCTACCAGCTGCAGAATTGGCTTCCACCTTCACTTTAGAACCCGCATTTTCATTCTTTGTCCCCAACATTTTCATCCGTTTTCCATTTGAATCATTCTGTTGAAGACCATACTATAAGCCATCATGATACCAAAATATAAACTAACATTAACTTATATGAATCTATAAGGCTATACCAGCTCCAATTTAAACCATTTATCATATCTTAATTCTTAACCTCTTAAAACGTAGTTTTCTTGTGAACTAAAACATCTACAACTAAAACAAAACCAAAAAAATAAAGGGCAAATTTTGAATCTTAAAACTATTTCTTTTCATCCTCACTGAACTGAAGCAAAGCAAAGCAAAGCCCACAACCTGGCCTAGGCTAGAATGAGTAAATCAAAGGAAGAACTAAATTTGAGTAAAATAAGCTAACAATGAAACAAAAGCCACATCAAATTCAATCCAAAAACCTTAAATTAAAGAAAAAAAATTAAAATTTTTTCATAATTGACCTTAAACTCCAAAACTTTCCTACCATTGCCTTCTCTACCAATCAATTCAAAATCTAACAAATAAAAAGAGCTAAAAAAACCCATATATTAAAACCAACAACAACAAAAAAAAAAAGACAACCAATTCATTTGCACTAGTAGTAGTAGAAACAATCTTGGAAGACTCATCTTCAGAGCTCAAATCCTTCCTTTTTGTCCCAGCTCCATATCCAACACTTTGCTCAGTCACAGTAGATTCCTCCATAGACCCATCTCTGTGACCCGAAGTGTCCCCAAAGCCGCCCAAATTACCCATTCGGAACCCCAATCCCCCTGCAGTTGCCACATTTGGGTCAGAGCCAGGGTTGATTGGAAAAGGCCAAATCTCAGCAAGGCCATAAGCTGAAGGATTGGCGGCTGAAAAATGTAACTCATTGATCAACGGAGGATCCATTTCGTAGCACCCGTTTTCATGAAAAATGGGGTGAGTTTGGATTTGGTATTCGGATCCAAATTTTGGGCCTCCTTAAAAGAACAGAAAGGGGAAAAAAGAAGTGTTTTCTTTTTTTGTTAAAGTTCGGGTTTTGGCCTGGGGGGTTCAGTGACTCAGTGTGCGGTGGCAGAGTGGAGTGAAGGGTTTAAGCTTTTAAAGTAAGTTGGATGGATTGGGGGCCTACTTAACGACTTGACAAAAGGGAGAGAACGAGAAGAAGAAGAAGAAGAAGAAGAAGAAGAGAAACTTCAACAGATGATTACGAGAGAGAGATTGGGGTAGCAGACAGAGAGTGAGTGTGTCCGTAATGTTTGTTTGGACTGGAACTGAAAATGTGGTACCCATTTTGCATACTGTCCTTTCTACCTTCAAGGGCCTTCTTTTTTTTTTTTTCGTTTTTTAATTTATTTTTCTTTGGGTAAAATAAAACGTGCTCGTACGACCAAAATAAAGCTTATTAAGTGCTCATTTGGAAAATATCAACCAATAATTTCCTAATCCATTTGTAAAATTTCAATTACATTTGATATCGTGAATTATCGTCACCACATAAAAAATCCTAAGAAATATTACAAGGATGGCGAGATTATATTATGCATTTTTCTAAAATTAAATAAATTTATTTTTAGATATAATAATTTATTTATATATTTATTTTATATTAAATACATATAAAATAAATTATTATTACAATCAAATAAAAAATTTATTTTTTAATTTTTATCCAGTTCAATATAATTTTGTTAAAATTTTATATCCAATTTTAAATTATCAATTCTAAATCACTCCTGCTCTCTCATGTTTAGAAATAAAGGTTCACTAAAATAAAGGAAAAAGAAAACAATGTTCAGTATCATAATTGCATTTTGTGCAAATAAATTAAGACAGGGGGAAGCGTGAAAGATCTAACATGAGACATACTCGCATGTTTGGAGAGGAAGTCTTTACTCACATGTAAAAATGGGAGATTTTCTAGTTTTGTGGTCCTAATTCCCGTGGATGGTGGCGAATGCGCGTGGGTTTGTCGTGTTAGGTACGTTAGACGTGGGATCATGTGCTTTCAAGTACATTTTGGAAGCAAAGGTTACAATCCGAATGCAAAGCTGAATAGTTGTTATTATCTTATTTTAAGGAAAATTTTTGAATTTTTTAAAATTAAAATATAAGATAAAGAAAAAAAAAAAAAAAAAGGGATATAAAAAATCAATTTTACAAATTATTTTTAAAAAAAATTTATTTGTTGCTCGTTGAAAGTAAGATAATAAATGTATTTGAATTATTAACTAGTAAGCATCCATATAGATATCTTAATTTATTTAGGCCTAAATTTATTGGGTTTGATCTAGTAGAATTTGTGTCTAAGGCCAATGGTCCAGCTTAATAAGGCTTAAGTTATCAGACTCAATTGGTCATTTATTTTATTTTATTATTATTATTATTTTTTAACTGAATTTTTTGATGATTTTTTTCAGAATCCGATGAAAATTCAATCGGAGTTCATTAGTTTCTGAAAAGAAAGAAGAGGAAAAAAAAGGAAAGAGAGAGAGGGGAAGAGGAGATCTGAGGTAGAAAGAAAGGATTCGACCTTTTATATCAGCTCAAAACGGGGTCGTTTTGACGTTTTAATTCAACTCAGGATTCACGCGTTTTACCACTAGGTGATCCGACCAGAGCGTTCGACCCGCTTCAACTCGTGTCCTTTCCTTCGGCTCCAATCGAGCTGAGCCGAGTTACAAATTAAGCCTTTGAGCTGCGTTTTTCAATCACTTTTTGTGTTTGCAGTTGAGCCAATCTAGCCGTCAGCCAAGCCATTTTTTTTTCTTTGGTTTTTTTGTCTATTTTATTTAGTATTTTTCTTAGTTTTTTTCATGATTAAATTTAGAAAAAAATAAAAATAAAAAATAATAATAAATTTTGGGAATAAATATTAATATCTAATGATGAAATTTATAAAAATTTCAAATGATAAATTTCTATAAAATTCTTAGTTGAAAAATTTTATCTAAATTTATCTCAAATGATGGAATAATTTAGATTAAGTTTCAATAACAATAATTAATGTTTATTTTCAAACAAACAAAAATAAACAAAACATAAAAAATATAAAAATATAAAAATTTTGAAATTAAATACAAATTACCCAAAGACGAGATTCTTAGAAATTTCAAATAGTAAGTTCCTAAAAAATCTCTAGGTGAGAAATTTTCTCTAAATTTGATTCAAATAGTGAAATAATTTAGATGAAATTTTAATACAAGTAATTGTATTCTTTTTCAAATAAAATTTTGGTTGAAAA
Source organism: Durio zibethinus (assembly GCF_047325235.1). Taxonomy (NCBI): domain Eukaryota; kingdom Viridiplantae; phylum Streptophyta; class Magnoliopsida; order Malvales; family Malvaceae; genus Durio; species Durio zibethinus. The sequence goes on from NC_143172.1 coordinate 23,358,482, forward strand.
TATTTGATAATTATCCAAGAATAAGATTCTTAGAAATTTTAAATGGTAAATTCTTAATCTGGGTGAAAATTTTTCTCTAAATTTGATCAAAATGGTAGAATAATTTAGATGAAATTTTCAATAAAAATAATTTAGAGATATTTCTTCTTATGTGCTTATTGCAATTGATATAGGAGTTTGAACATTTGGTATAAAGAGCATAAACAAAAGGGAGGAGACAAAAGGGAGGAGAAATGTTTCATGAATATATTTGTCAATAATGCCTCTTCGTGTTTATTTGATTATTAATATGCTCATGCATTTTTGCTATGACAAAAAGGGAGAGAAATATCATATAGATAAATTTGCTTGTGCTTGACATGCATATGTTTGATTGTACTTATTTCATATATTGGACTAGCATATATTTGTTAAGTTGTGTTGGATTATGATGCATAAATTGAGGGAGAGTTTTGCCATTGGATTAGGATGCACAAATTGAGGGGGAATTTTACCATGCATTGCTTAAGGGGAAGTTTTCCAAAAGGTTTTTCAAAATCTTAAATGTTTCAAAGAAAATTTTTCATCAAGCAAATTTATCTTTAAGTTTTGTCATATCAAAAAGGGAGAGATTGTTAGTCTTGAATTGATCCTTATTTTGAAATGACAAAATATTAAAGCTAAATAAACTTGATCAAGATTTTAAAAAAGATATATTTAGTACATATTCTTAAGTTTTATATTTTGGTACTAAATAAATAATATGATTTTCAAAGTTTAAACAAACATTTCTTGGTGTCATATTTCTCAAACCAAATCTATCTTTAAAGATTATTTATTTGAGCTTAAATGAAAGTCCAATTGTTGTTTTTAAAGTGAACTTATTCATTTTAGACTTAATACAATTTTGATAATATTGGTTTTGAGAAATAGATTAACTTAAGAAAGCTGTTTTACAAGAATAAAATTTTTCAACATTGAACTTATTTTATTTTTTTGTATTAATTCATAAAGTCTTAATATTTGAATTTTATATGGTTGGAAAGCTATTTGAGTCTACTTTCTAATGGATTAAACAAAATCAAAATTCAAATTTTCTAAAAAAAGATTTTGAATTTTTTCTAGACACTCTGTAATTGTTAGAAAAATTGCACAAGGTGTAAATTTGAAAATTCACTATAATTCGTACACAGTGAATTAGGTGATGAAATTTATATGGATAGAAATCTTTTTAAGTCTAGTTTCAAATCTTCAAACGGTTTATAATTTGGGATTTGTATAACTCAAGTTATGATCAAATTAGTTAGTAGAGTACAAAATAAGAAACAACCACCCAGCAGCTGATAGGATTGATCCCCTTATGGAAAGGATTGATTAGGTTATGATTTTCAGACGCAAATTAGTTCAAAACATGAACCAATTGATCCCCTAATGGAAGGGATCGATCGGTTCTGGGCGTAAGCACTCCAACGGCTATTTTTTTCATCATTTCAACGGGTATTTCTTCACTCCAAGCTTTCCTAATGGCTACTTCTTTAATTTTTCTATAAATTGGGCACTTCAACACACCAAGAAAATTGATGAATCAAGAGAGCAAGAGCCAATAAGCCACATTTTCATTCTCTCAAAGAATCAATAGTTTTTAGAGCTTCAAAGTTCATATCTTTGTATTTATTATATTCAATTTTTATTTGTTGTTCATTCATTATTTTATTGTACTTAAACTTAGCAAACACTTAGCCTTAGAGAGGTTGTTCTATTATTTGCAAAATTACCTTTGATATACAATGGTGAAAGAGAATAAGAGGTGAGGTATCCTATTGAGAGTTTTGAAGTGAGATTGGGTAAAATACTATAAAGAGTAGATGTTTCTATCTTAAGCCTTAGAAAGAAAAAGATAGGTTATTTTTTTAATTCAAGAATAGTGGATTGAAGCCTTGGTGTGGACAACCAAGAAGAGAGGACGTAGGTACCTTATGAAAAATGACCGAACTTCTATAAATCATTGTGTTTGATTTCTCTATCCTTATCTCCTTACAATTTATTGTTGTTTATATTTGGTTTTAGATTTATTAATTGTTATTGTTTGCATTATATTTTCATCAAAAGTGCTTATTGTTTTAATTTTCATTCAACTATATTGAAATCATTTGTTTGGGAAGAATTTGAAGAAATCTAATTCACCCCCTCTTGGATCACCATCTAACCTATAAAGCTAACAAGTAAGACTTGGAAATTGATAAAAAAAATGAAAAGTTCCTACCGATTTCAAGAACTATTTGTTTGGCAATACATAACTAGTACTTTTGATTGTTACTTAAGTGCTTTTATACTGTGGTAAAACCAGTACTTTCATCCTCTGATTAGGAAGTATAGATATTGTTAATACCTTGAAAAAACCCTGAGACAAAAAAATAACAAAAAATCAATCAAAAACAAAATCACAACTTCATTCAAACAATATGCAAAATAAAAGATTCTTAAGAAAGACATAAATTATGTTTTTATAGACGACAATCCAATTTTCATCCAACAGTAAAACACACAAAAAGAAATAATTAAAAAAAATACATTCACAATAACATACAAACCTAAGAAACATAAAACCCAAACCCATTGAACATACAAAGGTGTAATACCAAAATCATCGAAAAAAAATCCAAAAAAAATAGAAACCTACATTCAATTAAATAACAAAAACAAACCATAGATTTTACCCAAAAACACTAGAGAAAAAAATAAAGAAAGAAAATAATGATCAACAATCGCAGACCACAAAAGACTTTCTTTCACACCATAATTACACTCTTTAAAGCAATAATGAAAACCCAAAAATAAAAGCTTTAGAATTCAATTTTAAACACACCAATTGAAGTCAAAACCTAGGTGTCAAACATAAAACAACAAAAGCAGACAATTGTCAGTAGTGAAAGAAATTTCTCCTACTTGACCCAAGCAAAACAACTCATTTGGCCCCATTAAAATGGCAAAATATTGTAAAGAAAAACCTAAAAAAAATACACATGGCAAGCTAAGATCCTTTAAAGGATATTTTTTATATAATGGTGTATTAATATAAATACAGATTATATCATTATTTTTTATTATCATTAATACATCACACAAAATTTCAAGAAATAAAAATAAAAAAAAACCTTAAAAAAAGGAAAGAGAATAACTTTTAGATAATAAGAAAAAATGCAACTGATTTTTTATTGGTATAGAAGATGAGCATAATTTATTAAAAAAAAATCTTTATTCAAAACCAAAACATTATTCTTAGTCATTAATTCTTCAAGGAATAGAGGACAATTGACTTTTTTTTTCCTTATACAATAATGCTTATCTTCAATGAATCAAACAAATCAATGTTATTTATTGTAATTTCATTTTATCTGAACCAAACTTTGATGTAATTATTTAAGTAGTTATTATTATATTATATTTTTATTTTATTCTATTACATAAATAAACTATATTGTTGTCATTTCTATAGAAGCCATAGACTTTGATTCTACGGCTCATTTGATATGTAAGGTTAAGATTCAAATCCTAACTCTTATTAGAATTTTTATATTGTCATAAAAAATGTATTTATTTTTTTACATAAGAGATAGTAATATAAAAATAAAAAGAAATTACAAATATTAAAATTTAAAATTTAAAATTATTAACTATTACATTTTTTAAAATAATTATATAAACTAATTTCGATAAGTTATAGGTTAAAAATATGCTTTTATTTTATTCTTCTTATTTATGTCTTCTAATTGGACAAATCACAAAACAATCTCATATCAACCAGTCCCAATTTTTTAGTATGCTAATATTTGATTTGATTAACAAATATTTTGTCTTATACAATATTGTTGGCCTTATCCTTATTTTACAAAGCTCATTATTAAGTTTTATAAAAAAAATCCCATCTACTATAACACAAAAAAATTTCACCCACCATTAATGTAATTTTTAAATTTCACTAAGAATTAGCAGATGACATGTATTAATGTAAAATACATTAAAAATAATTAAAAAATTAATATATAAAAATAATTGTTAGTTTTTTAATTTTACTTATAAAATTTAAAGTAAAATTAAAAAACTTCATTGTATAGAAAACAGACTCCTTTTATTAACTACAACCATAGTATAATATAATTTTTATAAACTATACAAATAATATAATCTAATATAATTATAACAAAAGGATAGAACTATCTTTAATTCTTTTATTATGTAGTGATTTATAATTTTTATATAATTTTTTATTTTATATGTAATTTTTTAAATTTATTTATTGCATCAACTACTATTAAAAATTAATAAAATATGTGTTTAGTGCTTTTTTTTGTCATGTGATCATCCAAGTGTCTAAACTCACTCATTTATGTCATATGAACGTTCCTTGGTAGTGATATGGCATCTTCGATTAAATTTTAATAGTTGTTGATAAAATAGATATATTTAAAATATTTATAAAAAATTACAAAGTTAAGAAATTGAATTTTAAATGTTGCAAATAAAAATATAAAATATCACTAGAGGGCATATACAAGTTATGGAAAGTCCTAAATTATATTGTTTTATTTAGATAAATTGTTATAATTTTATTGCAGTTAAATAAAATTTTAATTTACACACAAATAATTTTTTAACTTTTAATTTCTATCAAATAAGTCATTAACTTTTAATTTATATATAAATAAACTTTTAACATAAATTAATTTTTTATTTAAAATAAATGTTTTTAAATTTTAAAATAAAAAATAAAAAATTATTCAGATATAATATAAAAATTTATTTAAAAAATAAAATTTTTTAAAATATTTTAGCCTTTTACATACGGAGGACGAGAGAACCATTTTCCCACCGCAACTACCATTGCCTAACCCTTTTCTTTTTCCCACCATTCCTCTTCCGGCTCTTTAATTGTCGCAAAATTAGGTTATTAAACCTATATGGTTACCCCCACGCCATTCGTCCCTTACCAAACTTGCTTAGCAAAAAACATAATACTCGGCTAAACAAGCGTAATGAATCCTAGAAAGCCTCTTTTTGCCATACCCAAGATGGGTTCAGCCAGTACCTGCCTAATAAACTTGCCACCGCAAAGTTTGACTGAAGGGTTTTTTTTTTTTTTAATGTGTGGCAATGATGGTGGTTTTGTTTTAAGAAAAGTGTGTGGTTAATTGGGTTCTGAAAACGTGCTTCAAAAATGGCTTTGGTTATAGACATTGAGGTTGACAGTTGAGGGATGGTGCACTGAACTTCATCGTCAGGGTCACATCTAGTCCATCTCATTCCCGAAAGCACATGCTGAAAGGGCTTTGGGGCCAACTTTCACTGTTACATCAAATGCAACAATGCAGCATTATGTGGCAGATCATGATGTGTACATGGTGCCAAAGCAGAGAAAAGAGAAGGGGAAGTAGAAGCGATGAGTTAGAAGATAAAAGCTTCAACTACTTGAGATGGGATTTGGAAATGTTTGGAATTTCTCAATGAAAGGTCCATTTTCAATTACTTTTTTACCCTTGTTTTTCATAATATAATGGTCAAGGACATTATCTTATTTTATACAAATAAATTTTATATCATAATTTTATATTTAAATTAAATCTTTTTACATACTAACAAGATTTTCAAAACTTATTTTATACGTATAAAATAAGAAAAACCCTTTTGCCTACCAATCCCTGTAGAAAATCATCACGTTTTACAAAAAAATTACTTTTAACAATAGTTTCCCTTTGAAAATTCTAAGTCATCCTACCCACGCCACCTCATCTCTACGCCTATTTTGGATGCGGTGCCATGGTGCATCTGGATATCAGTCCACGACGCGGTTGGTTTTGTTGCCTTTTCAATCTTTAATTGGAAAAAAAAAAAAGTTGATTGAATCAACGGATCTTCAAATAGTCGATTGATTGACGTGAATTACGCAGTTGACTACCTCAATATAAAAATAAAAAGAAAGAAATTTTATAAGGTTGTTAACTGTTTAACATGAAAATTAAAATTAAAATATTATTTCCAATCTGTCTTAACACGTACGTACAAATGTTTATAAGGAAGTTACCTATTATTTTCAGGCCCATTTGGTTTCAACTGCACCTCCGTGCAGTCGTCAATAAAATTTGTGCCACTGATATTTAATATTTGTTTGGATGTCAAAGCTGCCGTCTTTGGTCCTTTTTTTTCACTGAAAGATTTGGTTCTAGTTAAAAAACGCGCTAGACTTTATATATATATATATATATATATATATTTTTTTTTTTTTTTTATTTATTTATAAAAATTTTCTTACACTTTAATTTTTTATTTAAAAATTATAAAATAAATTTATTAATTTATTATAATAAATAAGTTTTATCTATTATATAATAAATTAATGAATAAATAACATTTTAATTAATTTTATAAATATTAAATAATTTAAAACTTTTGTTAATATAATTTTTACTCTAATGTTTTGAAATTTTTTTTACTATAATTCACTTCATCATTATTATTATTTTTTATCTAAATATATATTTTATCATTAATTTTAATTTTAATTTTAATTTTATCATTACAGTAATTAATTTTATCTTTATTATTATTTTTAATCTCATTAAAATTAATAAATCTTATTGTATATATAAATGTATCTTGAATTTCTAAATTTTAAGAGTACAAATTGAGAATAGGGAATTGACCCTTAAACCTCCTAAACAGATAGACGTTTAAACCTGGCATGCTTTGGCTGTCCACGCCTAAGTTAAGGGTAGGACTGTAGGAATATTTGCAGCCATTTACGGTTAGGGTGGGGGGTTAAAGAAAGGTCAAATTTATCAGCTGGAAAAACAGGTATAGCTTTTTATCTTCTTCTTGCTTTTAATCATAGATATTTAATTAAACTATGCACGTACAAGTTTTTTGTCTGTTGGACTCGGTGATTTGTAGTATTTGCAAGACAAGCCCCAGAGAGGAATGTGCCTAACTCTTTGGTTTTCTCATTAATTTCCCTTAAAACTAGAAACTAAAATGGCATTATAATTCAGGTTGAGATTCTATATTGCTAAAATGCCACTTTTATTTTATGTTGGAGTAGGAGACTGCAGTTCCTTTCCCAATTCCAGGTAGGGAAAATTAAAGGATGCCCCTAATTTTAGCCTCTTTTAGTGGAGAAATGATGGGCTAAGCATCGAATCAATTTATCGGAAAAAGGGTATGAATTGAAGTTAGGTTCAGGATTTCATGTTCGGATAACATACAGAAGCACAGGCTCAGCTGACTCAAGTCACAGTGATGATTTTTCAAAAAGTTGCGCTGAGAGTTTGGGTTGATCAGCTCAATTCTTTGTAAGAAGATGGTTGTTTCTTTCCAGAGCTGGAGTCAATTGTTTCAGGCCCCAAACCCGTCAAAAGTGCATGGTGACCACAGTCCTTCAATACACAATCAATAATGTAGGATCAATTAATTCAATGCATTCATACTATAAAATGCTGAAATTGGCTTTGAAATGTGAAACAACAGAATAAAGCATTAGCAGCTTAACCAAGTCTTAACCCCAATGTGAAATATGAATTCAGGCAAAAGAATTTTATGCTAGAGCTTTTTCTAGATGTTTGGCTTGCCATTTACAGGCACATTACATTTCTTTTGGAAGACCACCGACAATGTTGCTAAGCTTTGCATCAAAATAAAGTGGGAGGGAGATCAATCTTACATGTTTTGCGGACTTAAGCTTGAAAGTTAAAAATAAGAACATGCGTAGAATTGACTCCATCGGCTATGGCCCTCTGCTGGGACAATCATTGTCAAGAAATTAAATGCTGAATTGCAGGACATGACCGTATGCTCAGCGTCAGAAGTAAAAATCTGAAACAATGAACCCGACAGTCTTGCTCCTCTCTAGTTTGAGAGACTCCTACTAGTGCGGGGACCAACCACAGTATGTCACGTTTCTATCAATGCTAGAGTGCTGAAATGAAAGCAGCTTCTATTCTCTATTCATGTAATTTCATTTCCTGGATTGCATAGCTTTGGGTTGTTTAAACCAAATGCAAGACCAAATTAGCAAAACCAGGAACTGATCAAGAGTTCGAGGCAATATTTCAAATACAACCAGAAAACAATGGGAAGTTTAAGAAATTTACAAGTTAGAAAGAATTAGTACAACATAGAAAACAAAATGAAGATGGCACATTGGAATGCGAGCTGGTAATGGATTCTGTACTTCTAACCAAAACAAGATACTACATTACAAGAAGTACGTCTGAAAGGCTAGACCACTTAAAAAGGGTCGTTTCCACAATTTAAATTAAACAAAATGTCCTACTCTTTTCTTCTTATCAAACGCAATGTACAAGCTACGAATGAGACAACATTGCTTTAAGCTTCAAAAAGGTTTTCTATACTAGATATGCTTTAACTTCCAGATTGTTCTATGTCACCCCACTTCAATCAGCCCTTTGCACGGTTGTCTTAAACAAGAGGACATACAACTTTTGATCCATTGAGAAATATAGAAACCCACCAACTGAATGTGTTACAAATGACCCAAAACTCGTCCCCACAATACAATGCCATGCTGGTCCATAGACACCATCAAACTCCTGGAGACCCAAAGTCCAATTATGTCAATCATGAACTCAAATACCCAGATCATATTTCATAGAATCAACAAAAAATACCATAAACAATAGTAGCAAAGGGGAAAATCATTTCCATTTTACTACTTAGATATACTTAAACAATTTTAACTAATTATTATTGTTACCTTCTTGAGAGTGAGTGCAAGGGTCTTGGAAGTGAACTTTTCAAGGCTATCATGAGTCTTTCTTGCACAATCAACAGCATGGATCTGCATAAACGGTGGCATATCAACTGAAACAATTTTGACACCACAATTTGCAAGAATATCAGCCAACTCTACTTGTGAACCACATAAGGATCTCCTTCTGCCTAATGAAGCTGAAGCCTTCTTCATATCATGAAGTCCTTCTTGCAGATTCTTCACCTCTTTCTCTTTCACTGTCACAGCTGTTTTCTTGCTATCAAACACTGATCTTTGATGATGTTTTTCTGTGTTTTTATCCAAATCCTTTGATTCTTTCCTGACCTTCTCTTTCAATGATTCTTTAGCTGTTTTATGGGGTAGGTAGTTTGCTTTGATAAGTGCAAACCTGGAGGAATCAGCATCAGCTGAAACTGTCACGGCTTTGGCTTGTAAATGAATGTCTCTACTAGGTGGAGGATGGCTATGTTGGTTGTTGGTAGGTTTTTTGGGTGTGCGGATTTTGGGATTAAGGTTCAATCTCGAGAAGTGATTGGTCATGAAAAAGGGCTTCTTGATAGGCACTAATGGATCTGAGTTTTGGGTTGTTGGATGGCTGGTTTTGGTGGCGTTGCTGCTGCTTACGGTAGGTATAGGTAACTTTTTGAGGGTGGGATCTATGGAATAGGACGATGGGCTAGGTTCTGGTGCTGCTAAGATGCGCCTGTGTGTGGTGTGGTGAGCCATGTTATCCAATTGGTGGTGTTGTTAGGACAAAGAAAGGGAGGAGAGAAGGGGGTGTTTAGATGGGAAGTTGTGTTTTCTGAGGGGTTGGGGGGGAGGGGTGTCAGGGGCTTGTGGATTGTGGACTATGGTGGGTTCACTGAATTAGGACACCTCGCACATGTGCGAAGTGCTAGGGCTGTTTAGTGCTTTCCAATCCCCTACATGTGCCGGGGGGTGGAGGAGATGGAGGTCTCTGTCCGTGATGTGTGTTGTGTTGACTGTTGACTTGATCTATTTCTACCATGAAAGGCTTTGATATTTACATCTAACCAGTGGACCCTTCAGAATGACAATGGAAGTTGGGTTGGGACACCTCCCCTTTCAGCCTAACTTCAGATTTCAGAATGACAATGTTATTGCAAATGATAGAATAAATAAATAAATAAAAGGGGTTGGATTTGCGACTCATGATCAACAATTCACTTGTTTTCCGTGAGACTTCTAAGAACCATCCTTTTAGTCAAATACACATGGTCTGATGACAAATCAGAAGAAGGAATGCTGCATCAACACAACACATTTTGTTTGGAGTGCTACTATTAAAAAAATGCAAAGATTTTAGGTAAGGTTTAGTTTACCGTTGTTGCTAAAAAAAAAACTGAGTTAAAAAAAATATATTTAAAAATGTGTTTGAATATTTTAATGAAAAATATTATAAGTAATTAAAATGTTTAAAAAAATGTAAAATCATAAAATATTAAAAATAACAAACTAATATAATATTTTTTATTCTAAAAATATTTTTTGATAGTATAACCATTTTCTGAAGAATTTTTTCAATGTGAGTTTGTCAATTAAAATTTTAAATTAAAAAATTATATATTTTATTGTTTAATATTAAAATTGAGTCAAAAGCATATTGAAAAGGTATATTTTTATTGTTTAATATTAAAATGGAATAAAAAACAAACGAAGTAACTAAACCTAAAAAAATCTTTGATTGTTGCGGAGTGGTTAAAACCAAATACGATATTCCAAGAGGCAGGTGATCGAACACGAGCGTACCAGTTGCCAAATAATTATGAAACCATAAGCTGTGTCAATCAGTAATGGCGAGGCAAGCGCAAATAAGTAATACATGAGCTGCAGAAGAAACAAAACCAGTTAATTTTTCTTTCAAATGGAGAAATACTATATTGTTACAAAGAGCATTAGCCTTCTCTTTCCCTCGCCCATCATTTTGCTGGCCGAAATCCTTAACATCTACCACTTCCCGGAAGTAATAAAAAAAAAAATCATCAACAATAACAACTAACTACTATCAGATCATCTTGGAAGATTTTGAATTATACAAATTGATCACTTGTTTTAACAAATTCAACTCTAACCAGGCCTCAAAATGAAAAAATTCAAAACGAAAGAAAAATCTACGCCTTCAATACATGGCAATCTTCTACATTCTAAAAATATACAGCTTCACGATGTGCAAGACATGCCGTATAAGTATCATCTAAGCAGTTATATAGGAAGATAGAAGACGGCAACCCCTTGGACCCTACAATCTGACATGAAATTGAGAACCAATATTCTAATTTTTACTTAAGCAAGAATAACCAAAATGGACCTGAATGTTGCTAAGCTCACAATACACCATCTTAAAGCCACAATCGCATAACGAGTTCAATGGGCTACAGATTCTAATTCCATGGACTTGGCTGCCGAGCCTCTCTGAAAACTGAAGTGCCACCAGATGCTGCAGGGGAAGGAGATGATGCAACATAATTTGTTCCTGACACGGATACAGCAGGAGGATTTCCAGGATGACCTTGATTTCCAGTAGGAGCAAAACGGGATGGGCTACCTGTGATCCCCATGCTTGCTCGAGAGGGGAGGGGAACCTAAATATAAGAGTAACAACCCAAATGTCATTAGCATACCTTACATAGTCTTATATGCCATCAATCATACTTCACATAAACCAAAATTTGTCTTAACAGATTTGTGCACTAATCTGAAGTTTAAATGTTATCTGATATATAAGGACACAAGATAATTCAATTTTAGTACACCTCAATGAATATCAACCAATCAATTAACATGCTTTTCTTGGATATTAACTCCAAACAACGTGTTCCTTCAGAAGTATATTTCTCAAAAATAGCCATATAAATAACTGAAACAGAACATCTTGCAGTTGGTACTTATTATCTTCTTCTATGAGGTCCCAATTTTACAGCTATGCTTATGCGGTGCATTGATTTCCACAAAAAAAAAAGGTGAGAATACCATAGCATATGTTATTTTCTTAATTAAAAAAACACATGGGGAAAAACTCCAGACTACATAAAGAGGCTATTATCTAGCCATGACCAGATGAGGGTGATTAATCTTACAATTGAAAGCAGCTTGCATGGTTGTTACAAGTACTAAGACTACTTGATCGTTATCATTTATCCACCGTTGGAGCTGAAAATGTCACCTCTAAAAAGAATCCAAAAAGCAACTTAGAAGGACTGACTTTACAAGGAAGAAGAGTCATATTTTTTCCCCAGTAGCCTTTCAAATGCTTCACTGAAAGAGCAACCATAGATATTTTCTGTAATTTATGCTCATCCCATCAAAAGGAAAGCTCCATCCAAGAGGCCTTTTAAGTGAAGCAGTGAGGCATTGATGAAGAAGAAACAGGTAAAGAACAATGCTAAATGAACTGAGACACTAGCTCTAAAAAATTAGCCAACTAAATGGTGCATGTTTCACCTTGTTGACAATTACAGTACTGAAAAGGTAACTTACAAAGAGTAACAAATACTCCTGATATACTAAGAATCAACTACTGCTGTGGCCAGCATGGAATAGAGACACCAGAGATGAATATGCTAACCTTACACTAATCTTATTGACTACCCAAAACAAATCTAGAGCATTTGATAAAACAGCAAATCATGCAAGGAGAAAAGCTTGAGTGATTCATAAGATATGCAATTGGTAATTTCCTAAAGGAGGAAAGAGGAGAAATAAGATTTAGGGTATATTTTAGGTTCAGATCTTTACCAAAATGCATATTGGCCTACAGTTAGGGAGGGGGGAGAGAGATCAAAATGCACATTCATGTAAACTTTAGGTTCCAACCTCAGGCCATCCACTTTAACAGTACAAGAGAATAATGTTGGAAAAAAAAAATCTATTGAAGTTCTTGTATCGATACTTTATTAGAAAAAAAAAAAAAAAAACTTAGCTACCGACAAATATTACCACATTGTGTTGAATGTAGGTTGGTCTTCTAAGAGGAGATTCTGAAGAAGGTGATGTACTGCTCATCCGAAACACAAGACGAGAATGAATGTTAGCATTTGAAACATCATCAACTTCACCTCCTTCATTTTCACCAGCAAGATTACCCTCCGAGCCCATTCTAGGAGTGACAAGCCTAGTCATTGACCCAGAGTCATTCGTGGTTTCCACTTGAAGTGGAACAGCCGGACAGATTGCCATACCTTGCGTGCTATTTCTTCTCTTCAATTCCTCCTCCGTATTCAAGATCTATCAAACATCACCAATTAGTATCTGAAATTTATTTATCCAAAACATGGTCTTGAATAGGAAAGGCATTAGGATTGAAAGTTTACCTGCTTTAGTAATTGTACCAAATTATGCTTCTTTGCATTCAAAACTCGTAACTTCTCCTCAACATCCCTTTTCCTTTTCTCTTTTTCATTCAACTCATTTACATTTTCCCTAACCTAGCAACGGGAAACAAATACAGAACATTTCAACAAACAAGACTCAAACTTTTGCATAAACACAGAATATTATTAAAAACTTTCATCCTTTTCTCTACCTTCTACAATTAAGGATTAAAAATTTTAAATATTTAAGCTAAAAAAAATCAATTTAAAGAAAAAAAAAAAGAAACTACAATACCTCTACATTTGCTCTAGTCTCCTCAGGCGGTTTCTCATCCACTTGTAAATTTTCATCTTTCTCGGGCTGCTCATCTTCCGGCTTAAACGAACAATCTCCACCGTCGAATCCTCCAACTACCTCCACCTTGACCTCCGCAGGAGGTGGTCCAGTTTTCAAATCCTTGGGCGGTTCCGGCTCAACTTGAGCTTCCAATTTGGGCTGAATAGGAAGCCCATTGGGCATGGGAGATTGAACGTGAGGCTTTAAATCAGGATTAGGTTCAGAGTTAGGGTTAGGGCTAGAGGAAGAAGTGGAACGGAGACGAAAGAGAGCTTTGTTGCGGCGGTGCAATAGGGATTTGAAGTCTCTGAGAGAGATGTTGGGAGTCGGCATTAGCCATCGGCGAGGTATGTCCGGTGCTCTGTGGAGGTTCCCTCTGTACAAAGAAATCGCCACCATTTTGTTCCCCTTTTTAGGAGTTTCCCTCTGTTTTCTCCTTTTTTCTCTCTGTTTTTTCTGGTAACATAGCGTTATCAACAGATTATCCCAGACTATTGGGCTACATCCTGCATGGGCAGTACCTTCCTGAGAGGATAAATGGATTAGCTCAGCTGGCCCACAACGCAAATCATTAATGAGATGGCCCAGATTTCTAAACCTTTAGCTCAGTATGGTTTGTGGCCCGACAATGCTATAGGCAGTGTCGGGTCTAGCCTGGCATATAATGGGTTGGATCAGGTTTAGATCTAGCATCAGTGTATTTTTATTACATAAAAATATTGATAATTCATATATTTATATCATATTTTATATAAAAATTATTTATCATAATTTGTATCGATATAAAAATATAAAATTTTTTTTTATTAAATCTATATATGAATTTTGTTAAAATTTTAAACTGCAATACTTTTGTATTTTTTTTATCATTTCTTGTATTATATCATGATATTATATTTTAAATTATTAGATCTAATAAGGCTTAATCAAATAATATTTTATTTATTTACATGTACATTAATGTTATAATTACAAAAAAAGTTTAGAATTAAACATAAAATTTATGTGATTCGGATTTAAAATATTTATGTCCACGTAATTTGATTTAAAGTTTTTTTAAGGTTTTTTAGCTCAAAGGGTTTTGATTTTTTGAGTTAAAAGTGCATTAGGAATGTGATGAACTTGGAATCAAATGATACAGGCTCTCACAACCTTAAAAAAATATATATCAATGAGTATCTTTTCAAAAGAGATAAATGAGTATCTTATATAAAAATAATAATTAAGCATTTATTTATTTTTCATTAACCAATTTTAAAAAACATTAAAGATGTGATAGGCGTGAATCAAATGAAATATATATATATATATATATATATATGAGTTGTGGCACGTGCCAGTCCATAAGTCAAAAAATATTAGTAATTTGGACTGGAACTATGACAAAGATCGTACCAAACCCAATCCGCCCGTATAGCCATATGAGCCAATGCTAGCAAAATTCATAACGTGGTTAATCATACTATGTCGAAAGTTGCCCACCCATTTTGCCACTAATTTCGAGTCTATTCCATTGGCTCATATGATGTTGAAAATTTTGTTTCCTATTTCAAAAAAATTTTCATCGATTTTTAGTACCTCCCTTTGCACTTTGATAAATCGACTATGGCTTAATGGAAATGGAATTTCCTTCCTTGATATTGTAAAAATGGTTAAGGAAAAACATGAATGAAAGTTCTAACCTAAAATGGAGGCGGCTTTATGGAAAATTAAATCAACTTTTGAAGTCCCGAAGAGCGTAGTTCATTTGAACCGTTTGATGAATTCAAAAACATCATTGCATGGTAATATAAGAATATGTCTGAAATTGTGCAACACAAGATCTCAACTTATCCCGAAATGAAACCTATAAAAAAAAAAAAAAAAACTTCAAGTAATAAGACAAGACTGGGCGGGTAAAATGAAAGATAAAATTTTTAAACAACTTGAATCAAACTTCTTGATTGTTCGCATCATTATCTTTGCTTGCCAACATTGTTGCAACGCCCAGGATAGACGACAGAATCAGAGTTTATGTTGATTACTGGGATTTGAATAGGGACAATCCAAAAGATGATTTCCCTTTATCGCACATAGATGTTCTGGTTGATAATACTGCTGGCAAGAAGAAATCTGAAGCCTTAAATCATTGTTGATAAGAGATTCAGAAGCCTTGACAGAGAAGCAAGTAATTCATAATAGTCCAATCCCATAACATTAACCAGGAATATAAAAGCATAAACTGATACTACACCCTAGGTATAGTAGTATTAAAAATGATACATATAGCAGAAATTTTATTTAGATGTTAATTATTCTAACTTAGTTAATGGACCTGGAAAAAACTCAGTTAATAACATGGATCTTCCAAAAGATTTGCGAATTCTGAGAACATCTCATTTTCTTGATCTATCATGGCAGCAACAAATGAACTATTGGTGGATGATGAGGCATGAAAACCGTGGCTCGGCACTCCACCACCCGATATTCCTTGGACTCCATTATTGTCACTGTTATTATTATCGATGTTTTCTGCACTAGTCCCATTGCTGCTGTGACTTTGTGGTACAATTTCATCGGATGAGAATTCTAGGATGCGATCTTCTTGTCCTTGTGTATGATCAGTGGGTAAAAATGCATCTTCAAGAAGAAACTCACGCCAACTGAAGGCTAGACCTGATTTTTCTTGTGCTGCAGTGGAACAAGTAGAAGAAGTAGAAGAAGACGATGGTGATGATAATGATAATGAGTACTTATTAGGGAACTGAGGTGAGATGGTTTGGTGACCAGTGTAGTTTGTAGCTTCTGTCACTACTTTTATAGCCTGCAGCTGGGAAAGTAGTTCCAGGGAATCACTGTCTGGATGATGGTTAATGCTGTTGTTTGGGAAGAAGTTGTCCTGGATTGGTTCCATTCCGGGTGATGCAATTGTCGTCATCAATCGGTTGTTGATGTTCGAAAATCCTTCTGCTGCTGTTGCTGGGGGTGGAAATGGCTCTGGCCTTGTCAAAAATGCGTTTTTCATGTCTCTATTGAGAGATCCGATTCGGGCTCTGGATTTTGGGAGGCCGCCAATGTTTCCATAATCAGCTAGGATTTGAGAAAAAGGTTTGTGAGTAACAGGATCTATCCCCATTTCTGAAAGCTTCTTCCTCAGCTTCGTATTCCAGTAATTTTTGACATCATTGTCTGTTCTCCCAGGAAGCTGTTGGGCTATGATAGACCACCTGGACCACAAAAACAGACACATTGAAAGAGAAAGAGAGTCATAAGTCTTGCACCAGTAACAGAAACAAACTGTTAAAATGGTTAGGATCACCCTGAATGCATCATTGACAGTTATGTTTGTCATGATCCCATGAGAAAGGACTATGCTTTGCAGAAACATAAAAAGTTTCATGACATGTGTCACACTGATGATGTGAAAAATTTTCAGGGTACAACGTAAATAAGATTTCTAACTCTTTCTTCTCAGGAGCCTGATGGGAATACACCAAGTTCTTGAATTGCTGACTCACTGATACAAAAAGTTGGTATAGATCCCTTGCTAACTCAGTTTTATTGCTACCACAGTTTTTTTTTTTTTTTCTCTTCTTTTTTCTTTTTGGAAACCTTTGAAAAAGATTACCAAACCTTATCAAAGTTTTGTCCAATTTTAGTGTGCCTGCTAATTGGGGAGAGCCAAAACCAGATAAAGTACTTCATTAACTAAACTAGAACATTGTCGAAAGGAAACTAAGATACTTCCTGAGAAACCGGTGAATTTTTTCGTATAAAGATTCATTTCCATAAGCTCCTGAATAATCACCAAGAACTTTTTAAGTAGAACAAATTAGAATTTGTCAGCACACAAATTTAACATTTGGATTGGGGAGAGAAGAAAGATTGTGACTGCCAAAATATATAGGATAGAAAAGGAAGCTCGACATCTTAGTAATATTGAAGAAAAGAAAGAAAAGCATTCACTAAGCTCAATTCAGGGAGGAATTTGGGGGTTAGGAAAGAACTTTTTATAAAGTTATCAACCAATCTACCTGCTTCCAATAGCTGCATGAAGCCGAATGATCAACTCCTCTTCCTGGGGTGTGAAGCTCTCACGTTTAAGATCAGGTCTCAAGTAATTAGTCCACCTCAGCCTGCAACTCTTCCCACATCGTCTAAGCCCTGGAGAACAAACTCAGATATGGCATTGAGGTCCATAGAAAATAACAAAGTGGTTAGTCCTAAAACTACAAAGTAATGAAATTACAACAAACAAACTGATATCAATCTTAGTATGGTAAAACTTCAATAATTAACCTGCTTTTTTTGGAACAGCAGTCCAGTTACCAGTTCCATGTTTTGATACATAGGCCAGCATCTTTGCATCTTCCTCTTCACTCCAGAGTCCTTTTTTGACATTCAGCTTGTCACAACAAGGAGGTCTCACCATCTTTTCTGTAGATTCGGAATTACACAGAAAATTGACAAGGTGGTAGAAAAAAGAAAAGATAAAATGATAAAAACTATTGATGATAAAAGTGATAATAGTGATGCACCTAGCTAGAATACCTCCTTTTCAAATGCTATTTGAGAAGTAAGGGAGGAAGGAGAAAGGTTTTAAGGTATAAGTGAGCAGGCATGAAAAGCATGAGACTTGATCCCATATAATCAAATTTGCATGATGGAATGACATCTTTGCATTAGAAATGAATCGATGATATAGAGACTATTCTCTCTCTCACCCAACTATACTCTTACATACCCTTTGCTCCAAGAGCAATATAGTCAGGTTTGAATTCGGTGCATTTTCTGGTTAAATTTAGAATATATCAGAGTAAAATAACATAACTTTTCAATTATTTAGATTAATCTGTTCCTTGTGTGAAAAGGAAACGACTTTTGTTTAAGTTTCTGATAATCACAAGTTTGAAGAGAGCAACTATTTTAAACAAGTGATTCAACTAATTGAAGGGAATAATAATAATAATAAAAAAAAAACCTCCAATCAAGCGAACTTGCGAGTGATAAACACCATTTCCACATGATACGTGGCTAAAAACGTTAGTAGAATCTGCAACGCTAAGAGCTGTAGTTCACTTGTCACGTTAATGAAATGTTGGAGACAATGATGTGAAAACAAGAAAAAGAGAAAAAGAAAACAAGATGAAGTTAACTTATGCTGAACCTCAGAGATAACAGGAATGGTGTATATAATATGCTTATCACACAACTTACAGGCAAAGAAATCACAATGGAAGATCGTGTGCAAGCCTGCTATCTGAAAACGTAAGACAATATCAAACTCTATGAAGTTGGGCGCCGTGGTCCAAAATCCCCACATTGTAATCAATAAGATAGATAGGGTCTTTTAGACAGAACAATAACCTAAGAAATAATGTTCAAATTCGAGAAGCTTGTTCCGATACAATTTGCTTCAGAACAGATTGAAGATGTCCATGTTCTAGCAGAAACAGTAGAAATATATCTAGTTATGATTCAAGGTAGATTATAGGTTTCCTGTAAACTGATATACAAACGTGTGCAATTTAAGTGTGATTGGATCCATGCAGAAAACAATTAGGAGAGAGCCACAATTGAAATCCAGTGCTACTAGCTGTCTCATCCATGTTATTACAGCATGTTAATTTTCTGAATAATCCATGGAAGGAGTCTAAAATGTATATGAGCAACTTGAAACTAATCCTGCATTTGAGGCTTGACTTGTTAGCCAAGACATTACTAATGTGCTATATTCGCTAATGTCGTGAGCTAAAATGCTGTGTAGTTTGCAATTTCAGGAGTATCAAACATTTTTTTCCTTTTGAAAGCATCATTTGTTAGCCTCCTTATTGGTGAGAGTCGCACCTTGAAAACATCACTGTAAAATACATTATGAAGAAGTCAAGAACTTCTGCGAGAATAAAGCACGACATAGAGGTCAGATTTAGACTGTGGAAACTCTGTCTATGACCAAGTTAAAGTAGATTTGATTATCCTTACCAACAATCAACGCAGCCGGATCTAGTAGTTACATGTCCAAATCCATGATTGAATCTCTTTCATGTCGAGCTTCTGCCTTTAAAACAGAAATATTAAGCTTAAATGCAACTCTCCATTTTTCATGCCGCTCAGGATTGGGAAGCTGACCTTTATTACATCAGTGTTTGATGTTGAAGTTAGCTAGATCCTTGTATGTCCTATTAACTTTCTTCCAGGAATCAGGATTGAGTTCTAAGGCAGAGTAAATGTTATAGAAAGTTCCAATAGGGAGGGATATACATTGAACCAAGTAGCTCAAATGGAGTGCAGCCACTGCCAAAGCCATTCACTTCAATGATTTGGTATCATCAACTGCTTGGATTTAGTTACCAAAAGAGAGAACAATTTCTTGGGATCTCTGAAAATCTATGGCAGCCTTGGATTTGCATGAAAGTAACAAGAATTAATCATGGAAGGACCTACTTAGCCAGAGAGTCATTAGAAGAAAGTTGTTCAGAAAACAGTTGTTAAAAGGCAAATGATGATTGATTATAGGATATTCAAGAACAGATCTAAAACAATCCATGAATTTGCCAGTATGGTCTGTCAAAATCGATTTCTAAACAAGATCCTATGAAAAAAAAAAGTTAGAATTTAGAAGATACCCCATTTAACACTGATAATACTCTAGCATATGTTTAAGTTATCATGAGACTACTACTCCAGCATATGTTAAGTGATCATAAGACAGATCAAGATATTCCGAATGCTAGAGATGGATATGATTTCCAGCATAAATGTAGCAGAACAATAATAATAAAAAAAATATTTTTTTGAATGTAACTCTGAATAAAAATCATGGATATGTTTATTTATTCTTTTGTTGCTACATAACATGTGGCTTACAGCTAATATCAACTTTTCCCAGGGAAAGAATGTTCCAAGAAGAGAACTTCCAACCAAAATATGATTCATTGACTCAGCTAATGATACTTTCCATCAGCCTTTTTTTACTAAAAGTTTTAAGTTGTTATAAATGCTTGGACTGGGTCAGTTAGTTAATGTGTCACCATGTATCTCTAAATATTTTATGATCAATACATGAATAAAATGAGCTTTCTCAGAAATATAGGAAAGGAAAGTGAAAGAAAAAGCATCTTACTGGCATAGACTTTAAATTTTAGATGATCGATTTTGATCAAAAAAAAATGTTGCTATTTGCACTCTAATTTTTTTTTTTAAATACATTTCAAAATTTTAATTTTTAATAAAATTACTTAAATACTCATTAATCAATAATCAATTACCGTTTTGTATTTGTCATTCCGTTCCAGAAACCCATTAATAAAAAATTTAACTGCATTTTTTCAAATGGTAGAAGACAAATATATTTTCTATCAAATCTTGGGAATTAACTCTTTACTTGGTATGATGACAAGAAAAATAAAAAGATGAAAAATTATTTATAAATTAGTAATTAACGTTAATTAGATATTTTAATCTTTTTTTTCATATTAATTATATCATTATTGATATAACCAATTAAGTTTATTAAAAGTTAATTTTTATGTATAGTTATAGAATAAAATGTAAGATAAAATATGAAATTAAAACTTAAATATTTTGTTAGATGATATATGTATAATTATGTAGCTCCTTATCAAAGAGCTAGCTTCTAACTCTTAGACAAAAAAAAATTACTTAATAAAAAAATAAAGTTAAACATGAATGTGATTTTCATACATTATATCACTTCTCAAAAGATAACTATACCACATAAAAAATAAGTGAACATTTCAATTATATTATTTAATCAAGTATATTATTTTATGTTGCACATTGTTCACTTTCATTTCTTTCTTGTTTGAAATTATAAAAATAAAAATAATATGAAATAAATTATTTTTAATCTATATAAATAAATATATAAACATATTATATTTACTATATAAATTAAACAGTAATATAACACGAAATGATATAAAAAATATATAAAAAAATACGATTTAAAATTTTAATAAAATTATATATAAATTTGATAAAAAAATATATTTTATATTTTCATGAGAATATGAATTATGATATATAATTTTTATATAAAATATAATAAAAACATACAAATTATCAATATAAAACAAATTTGCCAGATCTATTAGTATCTTTTATTTCTTTTAGATATGGTAATAGATAATAGATCATGCTTTGTTTGCAATTGAAAGGTATGAATTAAAAAAGCTAACCACATTGAGTGGCTAAAAAAATTTGTTGGTCAACAATATAATTTGGCCATTGATGAGGTGAAAATGACAAAATGTTGAAGTCAACCCATTCATTTGTAAGGTAAGATTCTCTATAAATTAAACTACCCCACAAAGCTTTTAAATCAATGGCCACCAAATTTGACTTCATGATTTTTATAAAGATATTAGTACATTTTTATAAGATTGTCTTCACTGATCTGAAATTTGAGCAAGAAATATTAAAAAAAAAAAATTATGTGCTTGTAAAAAAGAGTAAATTCCATATATGGTTCTTACGTTTTTATTTTAATTTCACTTTATTCTCTAATTTTTAAATTATTTAATTTGAATTTTTAATTTTTTAAAGTAATCTCATTTTGATTCCTTGTTAGATTATTTTATCGATAATTAAAAAAAAAATTCAAGCGAAGTGCAATATGGACATAGCATAAACTATATCAGAACAAATTGACAAATGACCATAATAGAATTATTTTCATAAATTAACAAATTTATATGGAATAATTCAAAAATTATAAATTAGGGATTAAAGTGAAATGGAAGTAAAATATTAGAGATCATAAATGAAATTTACCAGTGTAAATTGCAATTTTTAGGGCAAAGATTAAATATGTTTTATTTAGATTATTCGGATCATTAGATTTTTTTTTTTTATCATTTCCCCTTTAATAAAGTACTAGACTCCTTCTAACCCTCTTTAAAATTTTCAAAAATAGCATAATTTACAGAAAGTTTCATTATTCATGCATTTTGTTTTCAATTCATGAAAATTCAAAGATCCAAACTTTGTTGTATGAAAACAAATTAGAATTGTTCTCTAGCAAAGTTTGCAGTTTGAACTTGAATAGTATAATACTTTTATTTTATTTTTGAGATTTATTTTGATGAATAATGAAATTAAAAATAACGATGGAGATAAAATTAATTATTATAATAATTATATTAAAATTAATAATAAAATATAAATTTAAATACAAAAGCAACAAAAACAATGAAATAAATTGTAATTAAAAAAAATTTTCAAAGCATAAGTAGTCTAGTGCAGTCCAAAAGAAACTTTAATGACACACTTTTAATTGTTTCCAAAATAAAAATCTTGAGAAAAATATTTAATGTATTTTTTTGATTTTATAAACACTTTTCAATTTTATAATATTTTTTGGCCAAAATTTAATTATATTTATTGAATCAAACATATCCGTAAGTTAATATTTGGAATTCAAATTTATATTTATTGAAGAATATAAATATTATAAATCAAATTCGAACTGTTTTTGTCGATATATATTTTTTATGAAACAATTTAAATTTTTAGACATAAATAATAATTATGATAGTGCTTTCTTTATATTTAAAAGTTCTATTTTATTTTTATTTTTTCATATTTTAATATTTTGTAAAATTATTAGTTTTTTGTTTTCAATCATTAGAAATTGTCTTTTATTTTTAATTTATACATTAAAAATTCAAATTAAAAGAATTTATTAACATTAAAATTTATTTTATATTTATTTTTTATAATTTTTTCATTAAAATTATAACATAACTCTTTTGAAAATTTTGGATTATTTTTTTACAATGATTAACAATTTTTTATACATTTTTATCAATTATTTACTAAAAAATCCAAATAAAAATATCTTGAGCAACAATATATTTTTCGAAATCGTTCCCAATTAAAATTGAAAGATTGAAAAAGCATGTAGAAAAGTTAGAAAGGAATCCTCCCAAAAAAAAAAAAAATATATATATATATATATATATATATATATAAAAGGCAATATATAAAATAAAAGAAAAAAAAAAAAAAGAGAAACACCTGGCTGCTACAGTTTACCTGTGATGGAGACCTAATCTCGTGTGCCGGAAATTTAAAGCTAGGACATGGCGGCCTTTCCCATGAAGATTCCCCCATTCTCCACCTCCGCTTTCCCCTATCTATTTTAAATCATTTTCCATTAATTAATTAATTTTAAATTACCATACCCAGACCCATTTCCTTTTCATTGATTTTAATTTTCGAATCAAAATTTCAGTAGAAAGAAATTATTTATAATTTTCTCCATTCAAAATAAATAAACAGTAGTAGTAAATTAATTTGATTTATTTTTTATTATGATAATCTCTGGTTTTTCTGGACCGACCGACCTCGCCCTCTCTCTGTCTCTTTACGCGTTTGCTTAATAACCTTCCTCGTCCTTTCTTTCTCCTTCTCTCTTTGAAGAAATCTATAAAATTTCTCCTTATTTTCTCAGTCTCTGTCTCTTGATCCTCTGTTTCTGTTTTTGTTTTCTGGGGGTGGGGGAGGGGATCGGGAGATGAAGAAATCGAAATTATCGAAGCCAGACAAATTAGACAGATTCGACATGTTCATTTCATTAACAAAACAACGATCGGTTCAGATTCTAATCATCGTTGGTTTATTATACATAATTTTGGTTACTGTCGAGATCCCATTCGTGTTCCAAACCGGGTTTGGTACTTTGTCTCAAGAACCGTTAACTCGGCTTCCCAGACTGGCGAGCGAGGTCGATGTTCAAGAAAAAGACGCCCCGAGTCGTCCCTTGAATTGGGTTTCCAAAAACTCACCTTCCCCAACTCAGTTTCAACATAATAAGCAACTCAGAAATCAGTCTGGGATCGTTTCCAATTTGTCTTTCGATGCCCAAACTTTCGACCCGAGTGCCAAAGACGGGTCCTTGGAACTCCATAAGTCCGCCAAAGAGGCTTGGAAACTTGGGAGAAAGCTATGGGAAGAACTCGAATCAGGGAAAGTTAAAATTGACTCGATAAACAAGCCCAAGAATCCCAAGGATGGATCCAAACTGTGTCCGTCTTCGGTTTCTTTATCGGAGTCGGAGTTTTTGAGCCATGGCAAGGTCATGGTGCTTCCCTGCGGGCTTACTTTGGGGTCTCACATAACGGTGGTGGGGAAACCGAAAGCAGCCCATGCAGAGACAAATCCGAGGATTGCGTTGCTAAAGGATGGGGAAGATTCTGTCATGGTTTCGCAGTTTATGATGGAATTGCAGGGGTTGAGGACGGTGGAAGGGGAGGAGCCACCGCGGATTCTTCATTTTAATCCGAGGTTGAAAGGGGATTGGAGTAGGAAACCAGTGATTGAGCAGAACACTTGTTATAGGATGCAATGGGGATCTGCTATGCGGTGTGAAGGGTGGAATTCTAAGGATGAAGATGAGACAGGTGAGTTTGATTTTTCTATTTTACGTAGTTTTTGTTTGATTGAATTTGTGAAAAATATGTGATTTTTTAAGCTTTCCATAGCTTGCTTAGAGGTGAAGTATTTAGTGTTTAGCTAAGTAGATTGTTGTGTTCTATATGCAACTTATAGGAAACTGAGTTGATGCACATACTAATTGGAGGTGATGTAGTTTTTTGTTGGATTGGCATTAGAACTTTTGAATCTTAATTTGTAGTTTTTTGTTGGATTTGCATTAGAACTTTTACCTTTTTCAGACTAGGAAATAATTATGTTTGTAACTGATTTTTTCTTAGTATCTTATGGATAGGAGAAATATTTGGCTGTGGGCTTGAGACCTGTCATATATGTTTGTGTTTGATGTATGTTAAGTCTAGACTCTAGAATTGGGGTGTTTTAGAATACTAGTTTTATTATTCTTGGTGAATTCATTCATCATCATTACATGAAGAAAGGATATGTTCCTATTTGGATTTGTAAATGCAATTTCCTATCGTTTGGTTTTTGTTCTTTGGCTTTTCTTTCTCATTTAAGTGATGGATCATGGCATGCTTGCTGGCGAAATTTGAGCTTTGCTTTCACTTATGACTTGTGATTTTATAGTTATCACGTTGGATTTTGTCTGTGGTGAGGAAAATGCTACTATTACTGGGATTTGCTTCTTCAAAATCTCTTTCCTAAATTTGATGGGTTGCCATTTTAAGTTGGGTTTCATCAAAATATTGGCTAGTAATGTATGTAATTTGGAAGCATATAGGAGAATCTTTAAACTTGAATTAAATATCGAGGACTTGTAGCTTGAATAGAAGCTGGAGTGTACCTAGACTCTTATGTCAGGTGGAGCTATAGATTGCCCCCCTAAACCTTTTAAGACCTATTATTATTTGCTTTGCAATTTAATCATATTGTACTAGAGCTCCCTCTTTTGCCACAGAAAAGGAGATAAAATAAGAGAAAGTTTTCTTCTCATATTTGGTAAACTCCCGTAGGTCTCCCCTCTCTTTTCTTCCTCTTTACTTGTGGTCCTTGCTTTGCCACTGTTTGGAAGCTTGCAAAACAACAATATGTTGTTTTGAATTGTTTGCATCAGTCTTCTTTATTTTCATACCTGATTCTCATGCCCCCAAAAATGTCTACTTCTTTATACCTGCAGTTGATGGTCAGGTCAAGTGTGAGAAGTGGATACGGGATGATAACGATCACTCTGAGGAGTTTAAGGCAACATGGTGGTTAAGCAGGTTAATAGGCCGAACAAAAAAGGTGACTGTTGACTGGCCCTTCCCATTTGCTGAGGGCAAGCTTTTTGTCCTGACTCTTAGTGCTGGTTTGGAGGGATATCATGTTAATGTTGATGGGAGGCATATTACTTCATTTCCTTATCGAACTGTAAGTTATATAATGTAAACTTAATATTATCATCAAGTTGCATCTTGATTCGCTCTTGATATGATTTGATAATGTTGACAGGGTTATACCCTTGAGGATGCCACTGGACTAACTCTGAATGGGGATGTTGATGTCCACTCTGTATTTGCGGTATCTTTGCCTACATCACATCCTAGTTTTGCTCCTCAAAGGCATCTTGACATGTCTGACAGATGGAAGGCTCCACCACTTTCTGAGCAGCGTGTGGATCTGTTTATTGGTATACTTTCGGCAGGCAATCATTTTGCTGAGCGGATGGCTGTAAGGAAGTCTTGGATGCAGCACAAACTTGTTAAATCTTCAAATGTGGTTGCTCGTTTCTTTGTGGCAATGGTAAGTTAAGATTATCATAGCACTTAAAGATCGATAGTTTCAGGCCTAAAGTGATGTTTTTAACCACCTTCCTCTCCATATGTTTGTACAGCATGCAAGAAAGGAAGTGAATGTAGAATTGAAGAGAGAAGCAGAATTTTTTGGAGATATTATCATTGTGCCTTATATGGACAACTATGACCTTGTTGTTTTAAAAACTGTTGCCATCTGTGAATATGGGGTGAGTGAAATTTTTTCCCAGTTTGAAGAAAAAGAATAGTTAAACTTTTTCTTGAGATTATTTAAGGGATTTTTTTGTTACAGGTCCGTGTGGTGGCTGCCAAGTATATAATGAAGTGTGATGATGACACATTTGTGAGAGTAGATGCAGTTATTAATGAAGCAAAGAAAGTACATGAGGATAGAAGCTTCTATATTGGTAACATCAACTATTACCACACGCCCCTACGGTCTGGTAAATGGGCAGTAACATATGAGGTATAGATGGTCTATGCTATTGTTTATTTCAGTTCTTTAGTTAAAGTCTAGTTATATGAATCATGGATTTGGCTTGTAGAAAGACCAACCTATATCAGTCGCATATTTCTGCTGTTTCATCACATATTTTTGCTCACTTGTGACTGTATTTTATTTGTTGAAAATTTGAGAAATTGGAATATTGTAGACAATATCATATGAATAAAAAATGCTGTATGGTAATTTGTGTTGGTGCTTGATTTTATGGAATCTGGGGGAAGCAATCTTAACCCACTTCTAAACTGCATATTCATGGCTTCAGGAGTGGCCAGAGGAAGCTTATCCACCCTACGCAAATGGACCAGGATACATATTGTCATCTGACATAGCTCTCTTCATCGTGTCCGAGTTTGAAAAACACAATTTAAGAGTAAGTGAACAATTTCCTCTGTGTCTCTGAAGATCATGTTGTCTGGTATGTTTTAACTTTAACATTTAAATAATTCTACAACATGCAGTTGTTCAAGATGGAAGATGTGAGCATGGGAATGTGGGTGGAGAAATTCAACAGCTCCAAACCAGTGGATTATCTACACAGCTTGAAGTTCTGCCAGTTTGGATGCATAGAAGATTATTATACAGCTCACTACCAGTCCCCAAGACAGATGATATGCCTGTGGGACAAGTTGCAAAAGCAGACTACGCCTCAATGTTGCAACATGAGATAGTGCTTTGTAATATTTGGGTGCCACTCTTGCCATATCTCGAATGTAGACAACAGATTTTGCAGTCATAGCCTCTATTGTATATTTTTGCTGGAAGTATTGGGTTAGTTGTATTTAGGTTGTCTTAATTCAAATTTATTCTTTATTTTTTTTAACATGATAATGAGGAGAATGAAGCCAATGAAGCCTGTAATGGCAACCATTTTTTCGTTTGGATAGCAAATGTGCTGTGATTCATCGTGCTGTACTTTCAGTCATGCACCGCATTCTCATAAGTTCAGCGACAAAATGCAAATTTCAATCAGGTTTTTTTTTTTTTTTTTTTGTCACTTTTAACCCTCCTTTCTTTTATATTTTTTACTTTTAATTTTTTATTTAAAAGTTTTTACAATTTAATTTTTTAATAAATCGAATTTATTATTATTTATTACTTGATATAAAAATAATTTAATACATTTTCAATAATTTTATAATATTAAATAATTTAAATAATTTATTATATTTAAATTTTAATATAATATTTTTAATAATAATTCTTCTTCCAATTATTCTTCATCTCATTGTCATTCAAATATGTATATATTCAAACATATTTTAGCAATTAATTTTAATCTGACTTTTTTCTCTTGACCTAGTGATCAAGAGGTCAATTGAAAATCATGTAAAACGTGAATTCTACCTCATCCTCCTCCGGACAATAACCCTCTTTTGCAAAAAAAAAAAAAAAAAATTACTCTCACTACTATCATAATTAATCTCAATTTCACTATTATTTTCTCTTTTCGCAAAATCAATATAATAAATAGACTCATAGCCACAGATGCAGCCCACCGATACTGCCCAAAAGTGGTAAACCATAGTAATTTATAAATGGCACCAAAGTTTCCTTCTGCAACCCCTGAACCACAGTGCCATTATTGGCATGTTTAATCAACCTTTTTATACTTACCATTTTACACATCCCCTATCTGCTCATAGTACAACTATTCACCCACTCCATAAAAGACAACAGACAAAACTGAAAACCGCAACGAAACCATTAAAAAAAAATTAAAATCAAAGTCAAGGGTAGAGGGAACCAGAAGTTTTTTATTGTAATAATGGCGGACTTGTTCTGACCCGAATGTAAGAGTTGACTGAGGTTGTGTTTGACCACTCTGCCGATGACACTATATGTTCCGAATGTGGCTTAGTCCTGGAGGCTCACTCTGTGGATGAAACCTCCGAGTGGCGAACATTTTCTAACGAGTCAGCTGATAATGACCCTGTCCGTGTTGTTTGACCTTACAACCCTCTTCTTAGCGACGGTTGGCTTTCCACTGTCATTTCCAAACCCAATGGAAGTTCCAGTGAGTTTTTGTCTTCGTCTCTGGGAAAATGGCAGGGCCGGGGATCCAACCCTGACAAGAATCTTATTCAAGCGTTTAAAGCTATTGTTGCCATGTCCGACAGGTTTAATCTTAACGTGATGAAAGCTAGGCTTTGGGTTTTCTTTTTTGTGCGTTGTTGTTGTTGGGTGCGTTTGCTTTTCAGAAACACGTTTGCTTTATGGGGTTTGTATGTTTTTTTCTTTCTGATTATGGTTTGTCAGTGTTGACTGGCACTGTGCAAATGTGGGTCTTCCCCTCTTTGCGAATAGAAAAGTTGACGGGTAAGTCTAGTGGAAACTTTTTTAATGGACCAAACACGCCCTTTTCACTTGGTTTTTCTTTTAATAGGCTGGTTTTTTCATGCTTGAATCCTAGGGGCTAGCCAATCAACAAAAATTAGATCAAACTTCTGATATGTTCTTTCTTTCTTTTCAAACGCCAAGCATTTTTTTTTCTGATACAATTGCAAATGTAACTGATGCAATCAATTACATGTTTGTTTCAGGTTGGGATTTGTCACAACCATAAAGGTATCTCAGTTAATTTAATTTCATCTTCAAGGTTTTATGCTTTATGAACTCTTGTCCTTAACATTCATGTTGTTTACATTCAAACTGGAATTGTATTCTCATGGGGATTCCGTGGTTATTGTTTTTGTTTAAACAAATGGATATAAATGGGAACTAAATATTGAAATGCCTTCGAAAAATTAAGAATAGATATGAAGATGGAGTACAAACTAGCAAACTTTCGATAATGCGGTGTACAAGAGTAGATGTTTCAAAAAGAGAAAAGTCGAAAACCATTGTGGTAGAGAAAAGTTGAAAACCATTGTGGTTTATGTGGAAATGGCCTCTGTCTTAGATTGGACTTTACATGCCATAATGGGTGTGAACTGTGATTCAGAGGACTGGTAATAATGAAGTAAAGGTGTCTGTATACGCTAGTTGGGTTAACTACTATAATTCTAGCCTTGTTTAAGTTTAGGATGGTTATTTCTTTAGTGAATGGAAAAGCTGATTGTGGAAACCATTTGCTTTGATGAAACCTGCTGAATATTGTATTTCATATTCTCATTTTAACACATTGTTGTCATTGTTAATTACTATTGTAATCAATTCTTCCCCTTGGCCAATATCACAATTGCACGAGCTGTCTATGCTCAGTGGATAGTTCGAATGATCAGAACAAAGTTAAAAACATGCTTGAACAGCAAAAACATCCTGAAGTCTTTTAACTGTCTTACCCATTTTGTTTGTGTTCATCAAGTTTATTACTTTTAAGTTCAATATAGAGTTATCTATGAGTACACACTCCACATATGTGTTTCTGCGTTCATGTTGATGGAATTCTCAGTATAGATTTCTTTTTTTCTCTAGTCCTTTCTTGTTGTCTCCAAGGATCTTTTGATTCAAAAGATCTTACAAGCTTTCGCACTTATTAATTGGGTTGTTAGGATCAGGCTAATGAAATATATAAGAAGGTTGAAGATCGAAAACTTCTTAAAGGATGGAATCAAGACACAATTATGGCTGCTTGCCTCTATATTGCTTGTCAACAAGAAAACAAGCCCCAAACTGTTAAAGGGGAAGATTGAATTTCTACCTTTACCCCTCTTAATCAATTTAGTTCATTACTTTCTTTAGCTTCAAAAGGTTTCTAAATGTGGATTTCTACTAGAAATTTGTTTTGTTGTAAGTGGCACAACAAAGAGAGAAATTGGCTGGGCAAAAGAGTTCATCGTGAAACATTTGGAGCTAGAGATGGATCGGTCCATGGAGATTGGAACTATACATGCTGGTGACCATATGGTGTGTTTGTTGCAGTATTACCATTTGGTTTCATTCCCTTTCATCTCAAGGAGTTTTCATCCATTAGATGTTTCACAATTATTAACCGTTCAATATAATCTTTTACGTATCTTCCATCTTCAACCTGCAGAGGCGTTTCTATTCCAATCTTGGAATGACCAATCAAGATGTTAAGGCTGCGCAACAAGCTGTGCAGAAATCTGAAGAGCTTGACATTAGGTTAGTTCTATTTAATCTTACTTCTAAGAGGGGAGAAATAGAACCTTTATCCATTAATATTGTCTACTTGTCCTGTAGGAAAATAGTGGAACCTAAACATTAATGGTTTTCATGCTTTTAGAGAAATTTAGGATCCTTAGGATATCCTCTGTCTAATGATATATATTGCTTCAACACTTGGTCAGTGTCTGATATCTCCATGTTAATTCTTACATCATAGTCAATAACACCATTTAGAAAATATGTTTCTAAAGACTCCACTTCACGTTAGAGGTGAATGGGGAGAAAAAATGTAGAATAAAAACCAAAAGGAAGAAACAGACGGGGGAAATAGAATAATGTAGCTAACGAAATTATCAAGGAAAAAGAATTAGAAAAATGTTCAGGAAACTGCTGTGAAGACTTTGGGTTATCTTTACCGGAGGAGCCCAATTTCAATAGCTGCAGTCATTGTTTACATAATATCTCAACCATCAGATGACAAAAAGCCTCTCAAAGGTTAGAAAGCTAAAAAACAATTCTTTCCTAGTTTTTATAACTGCATCGTACGCCTCCTAGTAAGGTATCAAGAATCTCCAGCCCTAAAAATGCTGGAAGTTGAAAACAAAGATAAAGCTAGATTTGACTTTCTCCACAGACATAAGATGAGACTTCTAGAAAATGATCCTACCCTGTTGACCCCTTCATGTAAATAGAGCAGGTTTTTCTTCCATCTTGTAGTAAACAGGAATGAGCACTAAGCATTCGTAAATATTACTTCATTTAATTTGAGCCCTTTGGCCGGTGTTTCTTCAGACATGCTCCTCATACAAAATGGGACCATTTCTACTTCTTGGCATTTAATTATAAGATTATTGTAGCCTCGAGTGTTGAATCACAAAATTTGCTTTTTGTTTTTGGGGTAAATGCAATCCGATTTCATTGATCCACAAGGAAGCAGGGATCCTACAAAGGGAACAAAACTGCCACAAAAGGAAAAGCCAAAATAAGCCCAACAGGTTATTATATGCTCTTCATCTCCTATATAAGCCTTTATATTATTGCCACCTAAACTGATAAGCATGAACTTGGCCATGTTTACATTCTGTCAGGCCCAACAGATTCATGTTCATCTCTGTTTGGACGAGCATTCCATAACCAAAGACTAGGAAAATTGTCTGGAAACAAAGATGATAACAATGATGTTGGTGAAGGCTGGCAATAACATGAAATTTATTTACTATTTTTTTTCTTGGGCCATTAGCCCATGTCCAAAGCATGCCTCAAATGCTTTACCTGAAGTGTTCTTTATCTGCTTCTGCTTTATCTCCCCTCTTCATAAACAATGGAGAAACATTGATTTCGTAGGGTTAGCCCATCCACTCCAAACCATTGTAGAAAATATCTGTAAAACAGGAACAAATCTAAACCAACCAAAGTATGCCGCATGCACCTTGACAGATTCACCCACCATGTAAATCCACATAAGTTTTTGTCTGGATTTGATTGATTATTTTTTTTCCCCCCAATGATTGGAAAGTTTAGTTTAAGTACAATATACAATATATTTAACAGTTGAGCATGCAATATGAAGACATAAAAAATAATAAATTGTTAGTCTGCTATTTTAGTGCAAACATGAATCCTCAATTCAAAAAGAAATTGAAAAAGCTCCTGCAATCCAATTCCTATCCATTGGGTTATGATTCAATCTGACCCTATAGAATTGGTTTTTTTTTTTTTTTTTTTGTTTAATCTAATTTTGAGTTGTATTGGATCAAATTTTAGATTAAAATAAAATTAGGGTGAGTTGGGTTATAGACAAATTTGCCTCGACCTAACTCAGAATATATTTAAAATTTTTTTATTATTTTTTATTATTTAATTATATATATTTTATATTTACATTTATAAAATAACATTTTATATCTTAAAAAATAATATTTTATATTAAAAATAATATTTTATTAATTTCTAGTTTGATCGAATTAATTACGTTTTTATATAATGTTAAGTTGGGTTTAGATTCATATATAAAAATAAAATAAAATAAATTAGATTAGATTAAATTTAAATATTAAAAATATAAAATTGAATTAGATTCAAAATGAACAAAAATTTATTTTGATTTAACTCATTATCATCTCTACTCTCCCATTGCCCTGATCAATTAATATGAGTTCCAATCCAATATTCTCTCCCTCTTTTTCAAAGCTTTTGGAAAGAAGTGGAACAATTTTTTTTGGCCAATAATAAGAACAAATTGTTCATTAAGCACAATTTCACTCAATAATTTCGAGCTCTCAACAAACTATTCTCATAGAACTCCTTACAATTTTCGTTTGTTTGTTTGTTTTTTTTAAAGTAAAATTCAAACTCTATTTCTTGAATAAGAGATGCATATATAAAGAGATATGAGCAATAAATGCTCGGGCTGGACTTGTTTGGTAGTCTTGCAAGAATGGGACCTGAGGGTTTTTAGTGATTTCCTTCAATCCCCATGTTAAGACACATGTAGAAAATACCAGGCATGGCGTGTTCAGACGAACATAGCTATCTGTTAATTAAACTCTTTCTTGCCTAGATTTAACTTCATCCATTCATAAAAAAAAAAAAAAAGCAAAGGCAAACTTTTATAGACGAAAAAGTTGAAGCCAAGTGATTTGATATGAGTAGACTAATTTTGTCGTGTAATTTAAAAAGGTGAAAGTGACCAAGTCAATCAAACTGGTTTCCATGTAGAATAGGGTTGATTGTCTGTCTTTGTCTTGGTGGAGAAAGCAGAGTGGCCATGCCATTGTTCGCCCCTTTTCTGTGAGTGCTAACAAAGCGTGTGCTGTCTTCCCCTTAGCCCCTCAGGGGACAATAGCCAGTGCCCTGTCACTGTTACTCCCTATTACTGGTGGGGTTTTGGATTTCTTCGGATGCCAAAGTTGATGTCCAAGTCACAGTCAATGGCATTTAACTAGGCAGCAGTTCACGGCTCTTGTAAGGGTATTGGTATATTTGGGCACATTTGCCAGCTTCTTCTTGGTGGGAAAAGATCAGAGGAATTTTCTTAATGGACAATCACAGATCATAGATGACAAGAGAGAGTGGCATTACATTAATTACTAGCCACCCTTTTTGAAAGTCGAAGTTGTGATATTTTTTATTTTAAGCTCCTGGGCATATTTTTTTAAACGTGTGACAATTAAGGCTTAATTTAATATTTTTTACATAAAATATTACAGTTTAAAAATTAAAAAAATATATAAATATTAAATTTATTAAATATGAAATAAATTATACGTGTGATATTTAATCTTAAATTTTAAGTTATTTTATTTAGATCTCAGCTTTTAAAATCATTTTATTTTGATTATTTCATCAAATTATTTATAAAAATTGACATAATAATTACATTATAAATTAAAAAAAAAATTGTGATAATGTTTAAACAAGAATAAGAATAATATCCTAAAAATTCAAAAAAATTTAAATTTAAATTTTTTTTCATTAATTATTAATTATATAGAATAGTTTTAGAGACAAAGGACAAAGGTTATAATTTAGTACAGCCAGTTTAAGGACCCATATATTGGTTTAGAACTCAATAATCAAAGTCGATGGTTCTTTAAATGCTTGACTTGATTGATTGATCATCCTAGGCCTAGGCTCTGACTTTTTAGGACCCCTCTCCACTCACACTCATGCCCTTGACACCCTCACCGATCAAATTTGGACCACATCAATCAAAATTTTCAAACTAAATCCAAAGAACAGTAGTTTGTTTTTTTCTATGCGAGAGGATTTCATAAATTTTATCATTTATCTCTGTATTTGAGTAAAAAAATTTTAAAAAAATATAAAAATTAATGCAATTAAGGAAAAAAAGTTTTTTGGAAATTAAGATTTAATCTTGGTGAAAATTTTGAAATACTCATCACGTTAAAAAAAATTTCAAATTCTAATAATTGAGATATCGGATAAAATTAAAGTAATAATTTAATTATAAGTAAATGACATGATAATTTTAAATCTTAATAACAAAGTCAACAAATTAATAATATTTTAATAATAAATTTAATAAATAATATATTTATTTTGTGTCAAATATATATAAAATATATAAATTATTATATCATAATTACCAAATTTAATCAATAATATATTTACAAAGTAAAATATTTTTTTCTATCATCATTTTTATGTATTTTATCTTTTTTTCCCCGTCATCTACAATTTGTTTGTTGAAAACGTGCAATCATTTGTCATTTTATATACCAACTCTTGTTCTCTTGTTCTAACATTTTTTTTTTCAAGTACTCATTAGCCAAAGAACCAGACAGAAAGCAAAAGATACAACCTATAGAAAGGCCAGCCATTGCCTTGGGCTACAGAAAAAACAAAAGAGAAAAGAAAAAGGAATTTTGCATTAAGCCCAGAGCTGAAAAGAGAGCAAAGAAAAACTGAGGAAGATGGTGCCCTCAACAATGACTGAGATGTGGACAACATTGGGCTCAACCATTGCCAGCATCATGTTCGTGTGGGCTATAGTTCGGCAATATTGCCCTTACGAGGTACGCTATTACTTTGAAAAATATACACAGAGAATCATGGGGGTTTTCTACCCATACGTCAAGATTTCAATCCATGAGTTCACTGGAGATCACCTCAAGCGCAGTGAGGCATATGTTGCTGTTGAGGCTTATCTCAGTGCCAACTCTTCCAAGACTGCAAAAAGGCTTAAAGCTGAGATGGGGAAAGATAGTACCAACTTGGTTCTGAGCATGGATGAGTATGAGAGGGTGACGGATGAGTTCAGAGGTGCTAAAGTCTGGTGGGTTGCAAGCAAAGTTGTGTCACCAACCAGGCCTATGTCATATTATCCGGAACAGGAGAAAAGGTATTACAGGCTTACATTTCACAAGCGGTACAGGGAGATGATAACTGGGGCGTACTTGGAACATGTGGTGAAGGAAGGGAAGGAAATCAGGGTGAGAAACAGGCAGAGGAAGCTTTATACCAATAGTCCTGGATATAAGTGGCCAAGCTATAAGCAGACTATGTGGAGTCATATTGTGTTTGAGCATCCGGCAACATTCGAGACAATGGCGTTGGAGCCAGATAGGAAGCAAGAGATTATTGAAGATCTTGTGACTTTTAGCAAGAGTAAAGAATTTTATGCGAGGATTGGGAAGGCCTGGAAAAGAGGTTATCTTCTTTATGGGCCTCCAGGGACTGGGAAATCGACTATGATTGCTGCAATGGCTAATTTGTTGAATTATGATGTTTATGATCTTGAACTTACTGCTGTGAAGGATAACACAGAGCTGAGGAAGCTGTTGATTGAGACAACCAGTAAGTCCATTATAGTAATTGAAGATATAGACTGCTCGCTTGACCTTACAGGTCAAAGGAAGAAGAAAGCGGAGAAACCTTCGGAAGATGAGAAGGAAAAGATGGATAAAGAGAGGAAAGAACCAAAGGAAGAAGGCGGCAGCAAAGTGACTCTTTCAGGGCTATTGAATTTTATAGATGGACTCTGGTCTGCTTGCGGGGGAGAGAGGTTGATCGTCTTCACCACCAATTATGTGGAGAAGCTCGATCCGGCTTTGATAAGAAGGGGTAGGATGGACAAACATATTGAGCTTTCGTACTGTACGTTTGAGGGATTCAAAGTGCTTGCAAAGAATTATCTGAATCTGGAAACTCATCCAATGTTTGATGCAGTTCATACTTTGATGAAGGAGACCGACATCACACCTGCAGATGTTGCAGAGAACCTGATGCCCAAGTCTCCGTTCGACAATGTTGAGAAATGTCTTTCAAGCTTGATTCAAGCTCTTGAGGAAGCCAAGGAAGAAGCTGTCAAAAGGACCGCAGACAAAGAAGCAGACAGAAAGATAGCAGAGCAGGAAGAAACAACTTCCAAGCAAATTGAGGATCCTGTTCCTGCCAATGAAAATGCTGCTCAATCCCAAGAGAACAATGTGACAGAGAAGCCTTAGTGAACCAATGATGTAACCAGGTTCCAGATTGATTTCAAAACAAAATTTTACTGATTCCAGATTCATGCAGTGATTATTAGAAGGAATTCTATTTACCACGTTCATCTAGTGATTAGAATGGGTAGTGGTTACACAAGCAGGTTTATTTAGGCAACTTGACCATAATATGGATGTTCAGGAAAAACATGTCAGAATTCAGCACAATGTAATAACAATTATGGTAGTTTTTACAGAGTGAAAAACTAATGAACGGGTAAATTGAACTTTGTTATTCTTCATTGTTGAGGTAAATCAACCTCATTTTCCTGAAGGGAGATGGTTACACTAAGATAAAAGAAAAAAAGGCATTAACAAATGCAAAAGTAGATAAAGTAACCAAAATCCCGAAACGAAGGTGAGTGTTAAAACAAAGGAATATTACACAGCAATTTGAGTAAGAAAACTCCTAATACCTTTGTGGGAGGATGGTTCCATTACAATGAAGAGAAAACCCAATAATACTTTCGGTGGGATCCAACCAACCCAGAAGCGCAGAGGGTGATAAAAGATTAAAACTAGAGGGCTTGACATCTAAAGCCAATTTTTTCACAGTTACAATATTAGTTATAAGGTTATTGTACATTGATCGGTAAGCTAAAGATCTCCGAACGAATTCCCTAATCCCCATCGACCTGCCTGTAGGTTTCTTTCAATGTGGGCATGCTAAAAAATGACTACCTAATCTATAGAACTCTCATCATGTTGCTTCCCTGCTGCAAACCCTGAATGAATTGCATCAAGGTAGTGTAGAGCCTCGGAGGAATGCCGACCCTAAATTCATCCATAGGCTTATGGCAAAATTTATAAATTTTACTATCATACACTTTGCTTCCCCAGGAGAAGATTACAACCCTTGCTCTTCAGCAGAGATGGAAGCTCTAGAAATCATCTCTGTTATCATCTTTCATTATTGTATTGGGACCATCATCAAAACCAGAACCAGGAGCAAGCTCGTTTAGGTCAAGGAAGCGTCTTTTTCGCACAACAACCTCTTCATCTTGCCCAAGGCCATTTGATTGCTCAGGTTGCTGGCTTTGCTCTTTCTGTACTGTCTCGGAGTCAACTTCCACGAGTGGATCAACGTTCATTTCCTGGTCATCATCACTGCCATTGGAATCTTGACTTCCTTCCGAATACTCCTCATTCTCACTTGCATCTGAGTGTTCATCTGACGGATTAGACTTTTCAGCTTTTGATTCTGTTTCAGATTCTGACAGCTCGTACTGTCTATAATCAATACGATTCCTGGTGGCTCTTTTACTACGTCTTAGACCTGACTGAAGCTCATCAACTGACCTTAATTTAGTTTCTCTCCGAGTGCGGCCTGGCAATTTCTTGAATTTTGGGCCCTCATCACTGTCCTCACTGATACTTAAGGAATCCTCTTCTTCTTCCTCCTCTTCTTCAGCATTTTCCTCTTCCCAACCATATTCCTCATCTCCTTCTGAGCTGCTGGATTGCCTTCTCCGTTTTCGTTTTCTCAGGTATTCCTCATCATATATAGCTTCTCCAACTATATCATCATCACTGTCAAAGTCTGCCTCGTTATCTGAAACAGCTTCAACAAACTCCTTCGTTGAATATCGTTGAGGTCTCTGCCTCCGCCGATTGCTACAAATGATCATATAAAAATTAGATCAAAGTTTTACAATGACAATGCCTTAACAGCAGTTGAAATTTATCATACCTACGATCCAATTCCCCAGATTTATTATCATCAAAATCATCATATTCGGGTGATTTGGGGGACAGTAGGATGTCATTGTCCTGTTCAGAGGCATGTGAAGGACCACTCAATTTACCGTTTGCAGAAGGTTCAGGCTTGGCAACATCTCTTACATTGAGGGGATCTGGTGATGGTGGTTTCCGCCTGACAGATAGTCAACAGTGAGAAACTATATCAAGAGCAGAAAATACAAGCACAGAAGATCACAAGGAAATATATATATATATATATAAAACATACACATACATATATGGAAGAGGGATCCACTTACACTAGTGTAAGTGCTACATTTTTTTGACCATTGGGTCAAAATGGCTAAGTATAAGTGTTACAGAGTTAATTTTGATCCAAATGTTAAAAAAGTATGTAACACTCACACCAATGCAAGTGGATCCCTACAAATATATATATATATATATATATATATATAATCAAAGGGTTTTGGAATATGTCTAGGTTATACATACTTGGTAATCTTAATGGCCTCATTTATTGACCGATCATAATCATCTGCAAAACCATAAGAAACTATATCAGCTCTGATACAATCATTCACCAAGAATCTGAATGCTAATGGTACCAACATAAGTCAGTTTAAATTTACTTCGTATCATAGAGTTGATATTAATTCTGCCCATATTTATGGCTAGGAACCAAAAACCACTGGAAAACTTTTGTAATTAACACAGCAAAAATCCAGTGAAAAAGAAGACATGTTGGACTTTGATGTTCCTTACCAAATGTGTAAGTGACAGGTTTTCTGTCACGAAGTGAGCGTCCTGGAGCAAGCCCATCAACAACCAAGAAGTTATTAAGAAGAAGAGCTTGTCTATGTTGTTTTTTCAGTAACCTCTCCTTTCTCTGAACCAATAGAAAGAATTGGATTAAGAAACAGTTTTTACCTCAAGAGAGAGTAACAGTTGTGCTGCTTAATGACAAGAAGCAACTTTTAGGTACCTTGTGTTCTTTTTCAATCTCAGGAAGCATGTCATTCTTTAACTTCTTCCCTAGTGAAGACTCCGTTCTATTTTTACTGGCAAAAAGTTTCTCCTGCAGCAGCAGATGGACAAGATAATATGAATCATAGTATCAAATAATAAAAACTTTGCATTTCTAGCAAATAGCAACCAACTTTTAAGATACACAAAAATATTCACTTCATCACAAGTAGGTGGATGGAATATCTTTGTCATCCAAAGTTCCATATGACAATAAATTTTACATGTTGACCACATCATAACAAATGCCACTAAAGATTTTGCTAATGACAACAATTTAACATTATAACTTGAAGGTCTAGAGAAAGTGGTGGGCAATGCAAGCTATTCAGACAATGAGATTAATTCTCTCAATCAGAACCATTTTGTTATGATTCCCCTCCAAAAAATCTGCGAAGGTAAACTACTGGGAACTTCAGCACTACTGACATGCATGGATCAAAGCTGGATAATGGCATCTTTAATTATATAACAATAATACTCACCAAGTACATAAATGAAGAATGAAACTTCTCAGCAATTTTAGACATAGCAAGGTAGATATGTAACTCATCAACTTGAATTTGTTGTAGATCAGAATACTATCATCATTATGTTTGTTATTGCCTTCAAATAAGGCAAAAACAGCAATGGGAGAATAAGGAGCCACAGTAAACATGCCTGAAAACAGCATCCAATAAAATGATACGTGGCCTGCTTCCTACCTCATTTCTAACTTTGGAAGTACGAAGAATCACAGACATACTCTTCTGAAACCCATGCAATCAACCAAACACCTAGTGCCCTGCTCCATATTGTTAAAGCCATTGTTTAAAGCATCATCCATCTGTAATCTCTAGTGGCTATTCCTTAGCTCTAGTGAACTCCAAACCACTTCAAGGTTAGTAGGTTAAAACTTCAATAACATAGCTCCTAAATTTCAATATCTTTTCTCATTGTCAGCAGGAATTCCCTTAACCACTTCTCACAATTTGCCATTGCAATGTTACTCCAAAAACCAGTTTTCATAGACCCCGCTCATAGAGGTTGCCACTGTATCGAATAGTTTGCCTTCAGCTAGATGATAGGGACAACATGACATCATTGTGGAGGGTGATGTTCTGAGTGTTCCTACCTTATACAAACAACATTATGATTTGGTACATCCTGCCTACTCTGAAGGTTGAGTTGGCTACAAAGACACATACTAGGTCCAGATACTGCTCTTTGAGCCATGTTAAAGGAAAGAGCAACAATATGGTCTAATGTCCATGCTTCAGCCAAGTTTGCCTTGAGGATAGACATTATGGTGCATGAATCCATTTGGCCGTTTTCTATTAAATCCCATCAACTTTTAAGGAGCATCAAATGTAATGAACCATGAAAACTCAACAAAACACTGCTCAAAAGCAAGCTCTCTAATTTTTGACATTATGGAGCAGTATATGAACTCATAATAACACATGTATTATGCAGTTCAACCAATGCAGCATAACTCTGGGTGCATGTCTATATATATATATATATATATATATATATATATATATATATATATATATATAGAGAGAGAGAGAGAGAGAGAGAGAGGAGGGATCCACTTACACTAGTGTAAGAGTTACACATTTTTTTGACCCTTGGATCAAAATGGCTAAGCATAAGTGTTATGGATTTAATTTTGATCCAAGGATCACAAAAGTGTTTAACTCTTACACTATTGTAAGGGGATCCCTACTCATGTGTCTGTGTGTGTGTAAATATATATATACATACAACATGAATGTATCAAAGCTCCATTTCAGAACAAGGCAAATAGGCAGACTTTTACATCCCAGTTTGAAACATCATAGATTGCTGTGTTTATATATAGAATTATGTATAAATTTCAAACATTGGAAAATGATTTACTGGGAATTTGTTAAGACAATCTTAATTAGTATTAAAGGTGAAGATTATCCACAGACAGAAAACATACGCAAGGACGGACCATTAAAGCAACTTACAGAAACTTCTTGAAATTCTTCCAAATTTGTTGCAACTGTTTCCCACAGATATGTTGCACTATTAGGGACATGGGAACCTTTCATCTTTGCTTTCTTCAACTCAACTTTCCTTATTTCCCGGTATAAGCGATGACCAATGACTGGATCATCCTCATACCTGTGCAAACAACAAACAAATAGCTTACACAATAACGCCCAGCAGAAAATCTTCACAACAAAAAACTAATATAAATTCTTTACCAAGTGCAACACTCAAAATAAGGAAGAAACAAGGAGGAAACATATAGAAGCTTAGTTGAAGCTTTTCAATAAGCCCAGAGACATTACCAGTAATTAATTCCCTGAGAATCACCTCCAATACGTTCTTTACGAAAGGCTGAAAGTTGAACACCATGTTTAATTGAGTTGTCAATGTAGTTCCGGATGTCTTCTTGCTGAAAAAGATCACTTGGATTCAACTCCCTCACTAATCGAAACAATAGATTTACAGAAAAAAGCACAAACACAGAATAACAGATATCACATCTCTGAGCAAGCTCCAAAGATATAACATTAGTTTGAAAATATGACCTAAGATCACATAGAATTGGAAAAGAAAAAAATACATATCTCCAATTAATCAACCATTCAATAGA
Organism: Durio zibethinus; assembly: GCF_047325235.1. Classification (NCBI taxonomy): domain Eukaryota; kingdom Viridiplantae; phylum Streptophyta; class Magnoliopsida; order Malvales; family Malvaceae; genus Durio; species Durio zibethinus. The sequence goes on from NC_143172.1 coordinate 23,401,020, forward strand.
GAAAAAGTTGCATAACTTATCCATAATGAGTCTATCAGAACAACATAGAAAATTAAGACATTTATATTTAAAAATCATTGTAAGGAACTAAGGATAAGCTATTTATTTGCTTAGGTTGATAGCAAAATTTTTTTAATGTGAGGTTTTAAAAGAGAAGGAAGCCTTCATATACATGACAACAACTGTGAAAAATGTATAGAAAAAACTGTATAGACCAGCATGTTAGTGCATCAATGGTTAATAAAATGCAACTGTACTGCAGGTCCCAGATAAGGTCAAGTGGTGTCCAAATATCCAAAGTATCCCATCCTTAGCTACAGGAATTCTGCCACTCAGGACTCATTTGAAATAACTGCAAACATAAATATTAGTGCCACCAATATTACATGAATAGACTTGATGCTACCCTCAAAATTATAATATAATATTAACAGGAAATCAAAGTCGAGATCAAGATAAGAGAAGCATCAAGCGTTTACAATCAAGAGTTAAAAGACAATTTATTGATGATGATCATACCTCAACACGAATGTCACATAGCGCTTTCAAGATCACAACACGAACTCCAGGATCAAGTGACTTGTATAATTCAACCTCCACCCTAACAAATTAGTATTCATTTAGAAACAATAAAAGCATTAAAAGTTAAAGCAATCCAAAGATGCATGGCAACTCACCCGTGTGCAGCAACAATGGGAAGATCCCCATCTGCAACCTGCAAAAATGCAGAATTTATATGAATATTGTCTAAATATATTTGTAAGCTGTGTATTCCGCAATATTATTAAACACAAATAAAAGGACTAGAGAGGTCAAGTTACCCAAAGCCACCAGTCCCTTAATTTTTTGCAAAGAACAGTAACCCAGGTATCCCGTGTAAGGGCCATCCTAGTAATTGGAGGGATTGCCTGCGATAGATTATATTATTAAGCCATTGTAATTGCAAAAACAAGTGATGATACTTTTAATGTAGTAGATTTCAAGCAAGCCATTGAAATTAACAAATTCAACAGAAATCAGCATCATACATTAAGTAAGTCCCATTTATAATCGTAAATACTTCTTAGCCAACAAATACATAGACAATTAACATTAAAAGTAACCTACAATTCTTTTCTCTAATCACAAACAAGTGTAAACAGCCATAATGCTTTAGGGTTCATTTCATTCTGAGAGCAAAGTATATCCTTTTAATGCTTGAATTGCACAAACATACAAATCTCTTATGCACATTTTGCCACAAAAAACTGTCTTATACACAAATGGAAGACACAAGTACTGCAGGCAACCAAACCCAGGCAGCTGGCAGCCAGGAACTATAGAAATGATATATATTAGAACCAAGCTGACTTACATGTGATGAGGTTCCAATAATTTACACAACCTACCACCACTTATAAACAATTTCAGTCCAACTACAAAGATGAACATAGTTTAGGATTTAGAATATATTACTGGCAATTTAATTCAGTTACCAACAATAGAGCCTACCTAACAACTACTTAGCATCACTGAACGTCTTTACTTTTCATACATGAAGCCATCCACAAGCCTTTCGAGAAAACTCTATAGTGAATCAGTGAAGCCATCACACCTATGGAAAACATTGGATTATAATATAAAACTCATCGAAGCTCCTACCATCCACTTATTAACTCTTGATATCATTGTTCAAAGCAATCATACATTTCACCATGTTTGCTTCCATAAAAGTATGAATCTCATTTACAAACATCCAATATGTCATCTAGTCATAAATTCGCCAAAAAAAACATAACCTAAACAGAACCATTGCATGACATCATTTTTTCTTTCTTGATGTTTCACCATACTCAGGCATCTGCCAGAAGCCCCGGAACAGCAGCTGATTTGGACTGGAAGTGGTACCAAAAGGCCATAAGTGAATAAGATGGGTTACCGAATTTAATCATTTGTACAAAAAGACTGATGCAGTCAATGCCTGAAGGCTCTCCATAGCTATATACACTGATGCTCAGAACCATATAAGAGTTTAATAGTACAATAAAAGTCTGAATGCAAATCATTTCAGGTCTAAAAGGGGAAAAGAAAGAAGTGGTTAAAAGCATATGACACCCAAAAAAGAAAAAAAACTCAAGACTCTCCCTTTTTCTTGTCTGTTTCTAGATCATTGAAAAGTTTACCCAAAAATTCAACCAAGAAAGCACAAAGATTAATTCATTAGGTTGTTTTCTAAATCATAACTCAAGAAAATAAACAATTCAATTCTTTAATTTAATGCTCCGGTAAAGATACAATATCTTGTGTTCAAGGGTTTCAATTGATAATACATTCAAAATTCAACCTTTTTGACGAAAAATCAAGTTTTTCTCATGTGAGAACATATAGAGTCACCTGAATCATAAATATTCCAAAGGAGACAATTTATTCATTTAACTGTTTTCTATGTTCTTTTTAACTTCATTCAGCCAATATAAGAAATCAGAGACCTAAGAAGATGAAGATCACCTTCCAGGGGAAGAAAGTCGATTTATGTGTTATACAACTTGTTCATTTAACTGTTTTCCAAGTTCTTTTTAACTTCATTCAGCCAATATAAGAAATCAGAGACCTAAGAAGATGAAGATCACCTTCCAGGGGAAAAAAGTCGATTTATGTGTTATACAATGATTTCCTGGGATTCATCAATAGCTACAGCTCTCAAAGAGCCCAATCATTGCACTTGAATATAAAAGCAAAAAAGCTCCTATAACAACATCCCATGAAAAGACTTGCATTCCAATAATTTCCTAAGGACATTAAATTCTTAACTGAAGACAGCCATAATTCAAGATAGATTCTATAAACATCCAACACATGCGCTACCACTTTCAAAGTACTTAGTAAAATTTTATACTCTTGCATATCATTCAAACTAATAAATATATTGCTAAACGAAAAGTCAGACTCTAAAAAGAACACATTGCCTCAATAAGGACTAAAGTAATGCCAATAACCATGTAAAAAAAAAAAACACATACAGGAAAAGTAAGTTTTAAAGCAGCCAAAAATAAAATCAAACTTTTTAAGAGTTGAAGAGAAAAAGAAGCAACCTTTAACAAAGGAATATGAATATCTCCCAAAGTATCATTAGGTGTAATCAAAGCTGTCTCAAGCTCCTCCACCGAGAACTCCCCAGCTATGTTCAAAAGCGGCCTGAAAACCTATTACACTCAAAACCCATTAGTTCCCAACAAAAACCAAAGCTTCATAATGAATAAATAAAAACAACACAACACAAGGAATTGAGCTTACATGCAAGAAATTAAGTACTGAAGCTAACTCCCACATAGACCGAATGTTCCACCTAGGCAACTGCGATGGCTCCGGCGGCCCCACTAGAGGAGTAACGATCTTGGTAATACCGCTGCATTGCTGCTGCGGCGACGAAGAACCATCATTTTCGTCCTTGTGTTGCTTCTGCTGCTGATATTGGTGGTGCTGCTGCTCTTTCTTCGCCGGTTTCTGCCGCCGCTCAATCGCGGCTTGCTGTTGCTTCTCGTAGAGCCGTTGAGCGGCTCGGATTGTACAAGCCCGCGAGGGGCGATTGCTCCTCGTTAAGGGAGGGGTCGGCGTTAGCGTTGCGTTAGCGTCAGTGGTGGATTCCGGGGTTTGCGTAGTGGGGCTGTCGTTTTGGGCAGGAAAGGTGTGGTTTTGAGGTGGGTCGAGAGGGATCGGAAGGGAAGGGGAAGAATCGAGGGACATGGCGGAAAAGGGAGAGATCGGGCTGAAGGCTTTAGGGTAGTTACGGTGGGACTAAGCGTAGTAGATTCGCATTCCGAAGAAAGATAGGGAGAAAGGAATTAATAATAATAATAATAATAATAATAATAATAACAATATTATTATTATTATCAGGATCAGAATCAAAGTTTAAAAAATTAAGAAAAAGAGGGAAAAAAAAAGAATTTAGGATGTGTTTAATGATGGAGGTTTGTTTGGGTTAAGAGGAGTGAAGAAGAAAGGAGAAGCAAAGGTCCAAACCATCCTTCATTCATTCACTTCTATTTTTCATCATATATTAATATTAATTAATATAAATATTTTTTTATATTGGGGGAATTTTCTGTTTGGTTGGATGGAAAGGAAGGAGGAAGCCGAGCGAGGATGGGGATTGGGAGGAAAGGCAGAGGGATTTGGGGGAAGAAAACCAGGGGGACGACAATACCTGGGCATGTGGTACGAAGTTGGGGTTTACTATTTTTACTTTTTACTTTTTAACCTTGGGTAAATTATGTTTACTTTCTTTTTCTTTTTCTTTTTTTTTTTTTTTATTTTGCTGGGTTTTCTTTCGAATTTTCCCTTTTGGAAACCAAGGGTGAGTCGGTCTTTGTTTCATCCTTTTAATTTATAATTTTTAAATTAGAGTTTTAAATTCTATTCACTTGTATTGAACACAACTGACAAGTTGGGTTACTTCAATAATTTTTTTTATTTGATTAATTTTGGTTAAATTTGTTGATTGTATAAAGGTTTCTCTTGTTTCCTATATAGACAGACCCTCTTTCCATTCATTACAATATATACAACCCAAATTTAGGGGCGTACTTAGTTTCCCCGTAATAAATTTTCACCAACTTTACTATCCATTGAAATATGCAACTTTTTTTTTAAATTTTTAAATATTAATTAAATTAATTTATATAATTATTTTTAAAATTAAATTAAATTATTATTATTATTATTATTATCATTATTATTTTTAAATATCTACTATTTGAACGATCCAAAAGAAAATATGTAAATATATTCATTTGAAAACATTATTTAATTATTATACATAATGGTATTTGGATGGTTAGTAAATTTTTTTAATGCTAACATAATAACATTGATCTACATATGTAATGTCAACTAGTAACTTAAATCTACAGTGATTAAGTTAATTTGTTTGTGGTGTGAATTTGTTTAACATTGGAGTTGAGATTGAATATTTGCCACCCATAAATTCTTATAAAAATATTATTTCAAATATTGAAAATAAAAATTAATTATTGTAGGAGTAAAATTAAAATTTTGATATAAAAATAATGGTGATGATGAGATATATTATAATGAGAAAAAAATAATTATTGAAATATTAGATTAAAATGTGAATTTAAGTCGAAGTTTTAAATTATTTAATATTTATAAAATTAATAAATAATTAAAAAATATTAAATTATTTTTATGTTAAATAATAATTTTATTAATAAATAATTAAAAATTAATAAAAATAATAGTAATATATCAAATAATATTTTTTTATCTTTTTTATTATTTTATGTATTTATGTTTTGTTAATTAATAAAATAATGCCCTAAAAATTTTTATATAATAATATTTATTTTTTTTATTACAAAAGAATAAAATTTATTATTTATTAGTTCATTATTTATTAATTTATTATATAATAGTAAAATATATTTATTATATTAAATAATAATAATATTATTATTTCACAATTTTTAAATAAAAATCAAATAAAAAATAAAAAATTTCTCAACACAAAAGTTTTTATCTAATAAAAATCTTGCGAGCCAAGATAAATCCTTCTTCTAGTCCACGAAAAAAAGAGAAAAAAAAAATCTGGGTTAGCCATTGGAGGTTCTGTCCTAGGGTGCACAACTGGGACTTGATATATTGCAGTTGTTGTTACTGCCTCGAAGTCAAGACACCGAAATATGTGACTAGTTCAATTAACTTCCGTTCGAAAGGTGAATCTCATCGCACTCGAGTTGTGATGTGATTTAACTTCCATTTAAATGGAAAGTAAAATTAATTATAATGAGATTAAAAATAATAATAATTATTATAATTATAATTAAAAAATAAATTTGATAAAAAATTATATTAAATAAAATTTTTTTAAAATTAATATTTGAATTTAATAGTACCATAAAATTTAGTGATATTTATTTGGTATAAAATTTTTATTTAAATTTTTTTCCAATTTTAGTTATAATAAAAAATTTCAATTTTAATTATAATAATAATTATTATTAATTTTAATTTCATTATAATCAAGTTTACCATCCATTTAAATAGAGCTTTAAGATCTATTTAGATAAACAATAAAATTAAAAACAATAATAGTGGTGAAATTAATTAATGAGATTAAGTATTGTAATTATGATATTAAAATTGATGATAAAATATATATTTGAATACAAACATAATGATAATGGTAAGATTAAGTATAGTGAAATAGCAAAATGACTATTAAAGACATATATTAAGATTTATGTGCAATAAATTTTTTTTAATTATTTGATATTTATAATATTAATAAATAATTAAAAATTAAATTATTTTTATATAAATAATGAGAGAGTTCATAAACATAAATAATTTAAAAATATTTAAGTAAAAATAAAAATAAATTACAAATTTTAAAAAATTAACAATATTTATTTATCATTTAAATAATTAAAAATAATAATAACATGAAAAATAAAAAATAAAAAATAAATGAAGAGAAAACAGGGTAGAACAGTAAAAAAGATCGGTGCAGTTGCTCACAAAACCTTTTTGCTCCAGTAAAAAGTTGATGCTCCAGTGCAATTAAAAACTATATTGCATGCTATCCAAACAACATTGAATGGTGCGATTGCAAAAAGAAAAAACCTGCAATGACGCTGTATTAATGCTTTAGTGAAATCCAAACAAACCCTTAAACTGGTCGAATTGGGTTGGGTAAAAAACCTTGATCGACACTTATTTTGTTCAAGATTTGATCAGATTTATCTATAAATATTTATTTTGGTTTTAGCTCATTACTTGTGTTAAAATATTAATTAAATATTTAAAATTTATTTTTATATTAATATTTTAAAATATATTTTAAGATTAAATTCAATAAAAATAAATATTAAGTCGTGCTTAAGTTGAAAAAAATTTTGTTCAAAATTCGACTTCAATCAGGTTTGACAAGCACTCCAATCCATGGATAAATTTGTACTTATGGTAGGATTTTATATGTTGATGATGAAAACTATAGTTTTGGAAAAAAAAAATTGAACTCAATGGAAAGATGTAGGAACATGTACACTTTTTATTGAAGCAAAAGTTTTTACATGGGCCAAATCAAACACCCCCTCTTTCCACTATTTAATGCAATATATATATATATATATTTTTTGGTATATGAAGTTGTCACTATTTAAAATTTTATTATTAAAATTAATAATCTAATATTCTATCAACAAGTCATGCAACTATTAGCCTTCCAATATTTATAAGAAATTCAATAATAATAATAAATAAAATAACTTATATATATATAAACCCAAAGCATAACTTAATTAATTTATGTAAATACTTTTAAAAGGTGAAATTCAAATTTCAACATCTTACAATCATTTTTTGCATCCTATAACCTCATTTGGAAAAAAAAAAAAAACCCTAAGCAATATTTTATAATTTATTTATAATCTTTAATCTATCTATTTATATATATACATAAAAGAATAGATGTTGGTAAACATTTTTATTGAAGAAAATAGATAATTTTAAAGCAATTAATACAACTCTTTTATTGAGCCAAAAAACAAAAAAAAAAAAAAACAGAGCGTTTTACAGAACAATAATCTGGTCAATACATAAAGCCGTTAAGAAATGTTAGGCAACAGCTAGGAAAAGCAGCAACAAAGCAGATAGTAGGACTTTTGTCGGACTCAACTGGTTTGCATGTGATGGTGGTTGACTAGTAGGACTTGGACTTGAAACTGCAGTAACGTTTTCCTTTGAGCAAGTGTAATTGCATCGACTCGGGGGCACAACTCTATAAACACCACTGCTGGTTAGCAAGTAGATGTCTTTGCTATTGTCCTGCCCAAATGAGTAAATGTAACCCAACGCTGCAAGGGCACTTTCTGGCACAGTGGTGCATTGTATAGGAGAGTATCTTGCACAACCAAAAGCAATGGAGCTAGTCGAAAAGTTGCCACTATTTTCTGGGTTTTCAGTTGCTGCCCATATTGCACCACCATATAAATCTGCATACAAGTACCTGAAAAACACACAAGCGTTAGCAAGAATTAATCAGAGATCATGAAGAGTTTGATGGGCTCAGCTGCCTGAAAAAACAAACAAAAGGAAACTTAACGTTTCAAGAGAACTTGTGTGCAAACATCTAGTTCTTTTTCTTATAGGTCAATGAATAAAGGTTACCTACCTTCCATACATACAAGGATCGGTGTTAGACCGATAAAAGTAGCCTCCCATAATTGAGGCTGATCCTGTTTCATTGTTTACTTCAGAGTGATTGTATCCCGTAACTGGGAAAATGGGGCTTATGGAATTTGCAGATGTATTCCCTCCAGGTGATGATGTTGGATTGAAAAGATATGGGCCCTCATAAACACGCCAACCATAATTTCCGCCCTTGCTGATGATGTCAACCTCTTCGTACAAATCCTGTAGGGTTATAAATTTATAATTATCAAAACTGACAAAAACTTTCTAAATTCAGAATTTGATCATACATATTACATATCTCATTGAAACAAAGACATCGGTTATGGTAATCAAATACCACATTTAATCCTAAGTTCCTAACCACAACAACAGATTAAAGTCAAAGGCATTGTTGGAACTTCAAAATGATCTAACATCAAACAGTTTGCAAGAAAATCACACCACGCAGGATTGACTAATTAATTTCTCTTCATTTGATGGTTAAGACAAAAGGCCGGGAAACAAAAAATTTAAGAGGATTGCTAGATGTCTCCTTTATGGAGCATTCACTTGGAAATTGAAAATAATGAAACTGAAAACCCAGTGCAGGGTTTAGGGGAACGCCACTTTAACATGCAGAGTTCTCATTCTTAAACTTGAATGAAAAGGAACAATGGAAGCATAGAGGGCCTAGATTTTTTTAATCCAAATACACTATTTTGGTTGACTGATATACAGAAGAGAAAAGTCAAACCTGGCCAACATCCCCACACATAAAATAGGAAGGCCTCTCTGAATCAAAACTGCAGCGCCAAGGATTTCTTAATCCATAAGCCCATATTTCAGGCAGTAACTCTTCATCTAGGCTAAATGGATTGTCTTTGGGGATAGAGTAGTTTCCCCATAGATTAAGTCTATTAATTTCTGCTGCACCTGGAACCACATATTGAGTGTCAGTTGAAATGAATGACAAGCACCTGAATCATGCAAGTTTAATCATGCTGATCCACTGACAGAAATAACTAGATATTTGATTATCATGAATGCCATATATACAGAGTTTTTGAAACTTTCTAATTGCCTCAATTTTCAAAATAAATGGAGATCAATAGGTTTCCACAAGACTTGTACATGGGCAGAACTTGATTTATGGATGGTGCAGTCTAAAAGAAAGAAGGGTTGGAGAACATATAAAAAGAATATCTGCAATAGGCAGCAGAAAATGCCAACTAGCAAAGCAACTAATTGTAGTTATAAAGCACTTGAAACTGGTACTCACTTGGTATATTATCTACATCAAGCCTCATGATTTTTCCAAGCACCGATTTCTTGTTCTGGGCAAAATTGTATGGATCACCACCACCGCCACCATCGCCCATCATAAAGTATAGATACCCATCTCTAGGACCAAAAAGTATCTGTCCACCATGTTGAGAAGTAAAAGGAAGGCCCATAGTGAATATCCTTCTCACTTCTGATGGATTAGCATTTTCTGCCTGAAAATGGTATAATTCAATTAGAATCCTGGAACTAAAAAAAATAAGTTTTGAGTGTGTAAAGACGTGTACCGAGGAAGGCTGGGTTGCAGAATTGTTGGCAGTATATTCTGCAATAACACTCTGATACTGGCATGGCTGGGCACCATTGTCTGAACCTAGGTTTGAGGGATCACAGTTCACATCTGAGTTACATGAACATCTTCCGGCACATCCTGGTGATGTAACCTTGTCACAATTGAATGAGGCAAAGAATCTGCCATTCTGTACAAAGTTTGGATGAAATGCAATACCCATCATCCCAAATGTAGTATCAAAATGAACTACATCAGTAAGATCTATGAAGGGGTTGGATTCATCAAGCTCCAATGTTCTTCCCGATCCCACTTCAGGAATAGTCGCCAACCAAATCTTACCTGGTTGATTGGAGAAGAATGCACGATTTGATCCATCAGGGTGAGCAACCATATCCAAGTAACTTCCATTCCCAATTTTCTCAAGGCATAAACCATGTGGAGCACTAGGAGTTCCGGTCTTATTTAGTGTAACAGGTTCGCCATCATAGCAAACCGATTCATTAGTAGATGCTCCACCAAAGGCATTGCAGAAATCAGTTTTTGACTGCCAAAGTTCTGTCAATTTGGTGAAATTCGAATTGACAGGTGCTCCAGCTTGCCTTTGTAATGAAGGTGCAAAGGGGGAATTTAATATAGATACATTCTGACATTTATCCCATGCTTTAGAGCAGAAATCATTTGTTGCTTGGTTAGACTGAGATGAATTTGTTGAAACAGTAGAGTTGCAGAGGATAGGCACCGTTCGGGGCACAGAATCAATTGTGAATAACTTTGCTGAAAATGGATCACATCTCTGAAAATCATAATAAAAGGAAGTAAACTTGGTAAAACCTTCTCAGAGGACTGATTAGAGACAGTAATAAGTAACAAAACAAGAGCTATATTCAATCTCATATGGTAGGTTTCTTTTACTTATAGATTTCCGGAAAATGGTCATTTCTGTTGTGCTTGAGGGATCAAGCAATAATTGGAAAGGAGATTTGAAACCTATAGCTACAGCCATATACCGGCAAATAATGCAATCTTTAAAAGGTAATTTTAACCTCATATTCCATTTTTCCATCAGTGCAGAATACTTTGACTCAAAACTATAAGGAAAAAAATCATCCCAATATGCAGAATACTTGCTTCATTTTAGATGGCTACAACAAATCTCATGAATCAAGCATTAAACCAGTACAAGTTCTTCGCTTTAATAAATAATGGAAGAAATGAAGTCTTACTGCACAGAGGACTGATTGCAGAAGTGAGGCACAGCTGGGATCAGAGATGTTCATAGCTTCAAATTGCTTCTGCAATTGTGAATCTTCTGTGGAGTTGCAGCAGCTGCTTCCATTGTAGGAACAAAATTTCAATGTGGTGTTCAAGGTAAGAGGTGCCTCTACACCACAGAAACAAAATCGAGGAAAAAAAAAAAAGAAGGTACTTCAGGTAGATAAGTGGAGAAATATAAAAAAAAAAATAACAATGGTTAATCACTCCATGAAACTGAAACAAACAACTTCCAATTTTAGGTGCAGAACTTACCAGAATTTGTGCACAAAGGAAAAGAAGAGGAGGGATGTGGAATCAACAGCAAGTTGGAGAAGATGAAGAAAAGAGCAAAAACACCTTCCATCACACCAAATTGGTACAAAATTGTAGCTATTGCTATGACACCCTTTATTCTTGAGAGAAATACTACTCAGTTGACTTCAGCTACAAAATATGTTTATACACAATAAATGGTTTTCCTCTTTTGAACATTCTTCCCACTTCCTATCTACTCCATCTTTCAGCATCCCGACCAACTCATCTCTTTCTCTCTCTCTCTCCATATCAAAATCTCCTTAACTCAGCTTTCAAAAAGAAACCCATTTTCAATATCATTTTATTCTACATCAATTGAACTCCTTTTCTTAACATCAGTCTTTATTTTCTTGAACTACCCTTCCAGAAGGAAGCCACATTTCAACTTTTCTCTCTTTCTTTCCTACCTTTTGAACACAAGCTTTTGACATTTTCTGTTCCAACTTCATAAGTTAAATATCACTAATTCATCATCCGTAGCTTTCAGTCAGAGATAGAGACAACAACTGGGCAGTATGCATTAGTTGACTTTTCTGAGCTTTTTTTATCACAGATCAAAGAGAGTAGGTGAAACTTGATAGTTTTGAAAAAAGGATGCGCTTGGTTTTTTGCCCACAAAACCAAGTTAGAAACTTGGGGATAGATCTTGGTTGGTTCCATGGGTTTTGCGCCCACGTTAACTGCACCTTTCTAAGCTGATTTGTTTTTAATAAACCCAACACCAACCAAAAAAAAAAACCAAGCCACAAAGCATGATAGTATTATCATTCAAAAAGGTTTTTTTTTTTAAATAAAAAATAAAAAAAGAAAGAGGGAGCTAACAGCAGGGATGACATCAAAACTAGAAGAAACAGACACAGATATGACGAGCAACATGAGACTTTTGTATCAAATTTAGATAGAGAGAAAGAGACGTTTTAGATGATCAACAAAAGAAAACGGATCCATGATCCATCACATGTTGCAATAATGTTCTGTCTAAAAGAATAGAATAATGAATGAATAAATGAACGAATTGGCTCATGAAGCTGTGATTTTATTATTGATTTAATTGGTTAAAAGTTTTTTTTTATAAAAATATTTAAATTTATTAAAATTATTTGAAATGTACGATCTGTAATTATTTATTTTAAATTGTTAAAATCATCTTAAATATATGATTTATAATAATTTATTTTAAATTATCATATACAACATATTTTATTTTAATATGAATGATTGAATAATCTATTTATCTTAATTTTTTCTTACAAAAAAAAAGTTGTGACTGTTGAACGTGTAGACTAGGGTTGGCATCGGGTCGGGTTTGGGGCGGGTTTTGCTCGCCCCGAACCCGACCCGACCCGACTTCATCATCAATAAACCCGACCTCGACCCGAAATTTTTTTTATTTTTTCATACTCGACCCCGACCCGAACTCGATACTATATAATCCGTACCCAACCCGACCCGACCCGAAATTAATAAAAATATTATTTTTTAAATATAAATATTTAAAAATATCATTATATAAATATATATAAATAAATAATTAAAAAATAATTTTTTAAATAATATCAGGTCGGGTAGGATCGGATATACCTAAAACCCGATCCCGATTATTTTTTAACATTACCCGACCCGACCCGAAATTCAAAAAAAAAACCTGACCTCATAGGGTGGGGTAGGGTCGGAACCCGCCGGGGTCGGGTTGAATTCCCATCCCTAGTGCAGACAAGAAAAAATGAAGCTGAAGCAACTTGTCATTTGATGGTGGGCATGGGCAACTCAGTATTATTATTATTATTATTATTGAGAAAGCAACTCAGTATTAATCTAAACCTTACTTTAATTGATGAAACTATTGGGTTTGCAACTTGTGCTTAAATCAAGTATCATTAGCTCGGGTTAATAGCCTTTTGTTTTTCATTTTTCAATTCTATATAGGAGAGTGGATTTTCCCCTGGATCCTTAATCATATAAATATTATTTTTTAAAGATATGTAAATGCATAATTTTTTAATAAAAATAATTATATAAATAGAAGCATAAACAATACTGAAATTTATGATCGAAATACTTATTCAATAAAAAATTACATAAATATAAAAAATATATACATAACAATTAATTAATAATAAAACTTGACCCTAAATAATCAAGTGAGCAAATGTTACCCTGTTAAGTAAATTTTAACAAAATTATTATTTGATATAAAATAATTTTATGAATTTTTAATTATTTATTAATTTTATAAATATTAAATATATTATAAATTATATTATATATCAAATTTAATTTAATTTTTTTAATAATTTTTTTTTTTACAAAATTTATTCAAACCACTAAAAAAAAATTATTATTGTGGCACCATCACTGTTCAACAATCAAACTTTGTTTAGTTGTCACTTGTCACTCCTCTTGTATATGATTGGTCAAAGATAATATTTAATATCTTTTCTAAGAAAAAAAAATGAAGAAAGTAAAGAAAATTCAATTCAATTAGAATGGAAGTTGCCAACAAAAAAATCCACTTATAATTAGAACAAGAACCTTGTTTGATTTCCATAAACTTCAATTGTTAATTTGTTGGTAATTTCTAACCTAAAAAATTAACTCTAATCATATTGCAACTATTATCAATATTTTGCAGATAAAACGTTAACATGGATGGTATTTATTGTTTGATATTATGTTTTTTTTTTTACATAAAATTTTTAATAATTGAACCTTGATTGATAAAATAAATAATTTAATATTTTATCGATAAATCACATGATTTCTTGAATAATTTTTATAATGTAAGTGAAGATATATCACTTGAGTAAGCATTGAAATTTGAGAGGCATATCCAAAAGATAATGTTGTCCCATTATGTAATATTTATACAAATCACTTTTTGCTTCTTCCCAGCGCAATGATAAAGACAATTAGATCTAAAATTGCATAGGATATTAACTTGGGATATCTTAACAAACTCTGACTTGTCTCCATGTTTATCATTGGACATGTCCAGCTCTCCAATGCTTCATGTCTTCCATCTTTGTACTTATTTACAAAAGTCAAGAGAAGATCATAGGCTAGCTAAATTAATTGCACTAATCGGCACTTTTTCCGTGCTTTTGACAGAGTAGATGGAACACATTTCCAACTGCTCCATGGCATTAATGTAACATGTTATTGCTACCGAGCGTGTACAATGATAAACCATTTTATCCTCAAGTTGCAAATGCTGGATCCGGGACAACTTCCCAATTTTCGTGCAAAAATAATCTGATATATAAATTTCCTGCCACCTGCAGTTTGTAAGAGATGCGGATTTGCTTTTGGGATTCAATAGAAAAGCAGTCTGATATAAATATAAAGAACTGATGCCTTTAAACAGCTTGTAAAACAGATAGCATATCTCCAAAAGGAGAGGTGCTAATAGTACAAAGAAGACGAGGAGACCAGTAAATCTGCAACCTCCCAAGACTTTGATAGATATGGAAGATGAAGAGTGTGATCTTGAAGTCACATTATCAACAATTTCTTTAGAACATTTAAGGTTTATCATAGCTCGGTCTTGCAACTCTGTAAACACCTGTGCTTGTTAGAATATAAAGATATTTCCCGTTGTCTTCAGCAAATGAGAAAGGAAATCCTTGTTTCATCTTTATCACAATTGAATGACAACAAGAACTGACCGTTGTTTGCAAAGTTCAGTATCAAAGAGCACTTGATCACTTATGTCTAGAAACGGTTGGGACTCCACAACACCCAAAATTTTACTTTAACCAACATCAGGAACATTTGCAAACCATATCTTACCTTTTGACTGAACAAGAAGACACGATTAGAGCCATCTGGACCTCATTTTCAATTTTCTCTAGTCACAGGCTATCTGGATGTTGAGGATCCTCACCATTCTTAAAAGAAACAGTATCGCAACAAGAAAAAGAAAAAGATGCAAAACTTCGAAATAAAAAAGAGAGAAGTCTGCTAAACTGTTTATTTATCAAGTATAGTTTGTCAGTTTAACAGGGCAACGGTGAATCAATAATACACATACAATCAGTATGCGCCCAGAATCAGAAGGGGGTAAATAGTCGAAAAATACAATTTCCAAACGCAAAAAGCAGGTAAAATTGCTATTTTTCTCGGAGCAGATTTTTTTTTCATTCACTTGAGGAAAATTGCCCTGAATTGCACAGTCTCATGAACTGAGATGGTTTAAAAAGTTTGCCGATAGAGAAATGTGGCATTACGGTATGAAAAGTGATCCCTTGAAAATACGGCAACATGGAAACACAGGATTCCAGGAAATCGCTCAAGCCACAGATCCCTAAAATATAGCTTGTACATGCTTCCTTCTGATTGCACGGGAACCACTTTTCCTTGGCATCTCAAGTCTCAACAACTATAGCAATATCAGCTATCAAGTGCACCAAGTGCCTTCATATCCTCCAAGAATGCTGTGTACGAGTCATCAATACTCGGTGCCTTTGGAGCAGATGATGAGCTGGTTGATTCTGGCTTCACAATGGTAGGAGCTACAGGCTTGGTGGTTGCCATCAAGGTTGAGAGTAAAGGCTTTGGTTTTGCTTTTGGGGCAGCAGTTTCCCTCCTTACTCGAACTGAAGCAGGAACCTAAAACCCATAAAAGCTTAAATCAGGATCACGTATGCAGCCCTTTTCTAGAGTTTTGACAATATATGGATATAGCACTTGGTATTTAGGAAGTTAATAGCATTCGCATATGTAGTATTTATTTGTCTGAAATAGGTTTCAAGTTTAAAGAACAAAGCTGGCTAAGAGCAGTTATCATATATGGCAGAAAATATAGAGACAGTGCATATTTAACCATATCTGACAGCAAAGAATTCTTCAAAGATCTAATCCTGAGTTGTAGGTTTGCATAGTCCTTAAACATCATCTAAAAGAAACACTTTTAACCAGAGGGGAGGGGGTGAAACTGCTTACGCAATACAACATCCCGAATCTAAATAAATGGGAGCAACTCACTCAATGTTGATGGAGACATATCAAGAACAGATGATGTATTTAAATGTGGAATGTATCTTAACCTTAAAACTATCAGGTGAGGAAATACCCAGGTGTTCAGTCAAGATAAGCCTAAACCAAAAAAATGCACTTTAGTACCAGAATGCCAGACCCTTCCATGCTATGCATGACCAGAGATCAGCTGGAAATATATTAACCACTCAGAGTCAGCAATGCTGTTAACTAAGTTCCAACTAGTCTATTTCTCATGCATTCATGAATATATCAAACCATATTCACAGCCACAATTTAATACTAAAGCAACATAAAACTAGCAAAGGAAAGTGGAGTTACCATAGCTGTAAGTTCTGGCTGGTGCTGAGCCAGTGGCCGCTTAACAACAGTAGATGCAGCAGATTTAACATATGATGGCTTCTGTGGTAAGAATGTTCGATTTAAAGAATTATAATCATCCACTGCAGTAGGAGGAGGACCAGGTGGAAGTGGCGGTCTCATCATTGGTGGAGGTCCCGGGGGAGGGCCCAAAGGTGGTCTTGGAATTAGTGGGACCATCATTCCAGGAGGAGCAGCTGGACCAGGAAGTCCACCAGCAGATAGGGGTGCCCGCATGTCTGGAGGTGGTGGTGGAGGGAAACGCGATATTCCAGGGGGTAATACATCAGGTTGTAAAACTGGGATCATGGCAGGTCCAGGCACTGGAGGTTGTTGCCTGGAAGGAGGAGGTGGTGGAGCCATTTTAGGAACCTCTTTTATCGCTGGATGGTTATTGGCATCAGCTTCTGATGAAGCACTTTCAGCCTGGTTAATTGCCAATTTAGGGGGCATTCCAGGAGGGGGAGGCAGCACAGGAGGCACCTAAGGAGGGAGGGAGGGAGGGAGAGAGAGATAAACACTTTTTTCACAGCAAATAATTCTGAAGAACTACACAACAATTTTTTCGTTCTTGGCATTTGGACCAAGTATAGATCTTTCTGGGAATGAGTTGCATTCCTAACTTAGAAAACTAAAAATATGCCAAATCTACTGATATATCCTCAAGTCAGAAAGGCAGTATCTAGAGACGATGGATGAGAAGAGCTCACCTGATTCAGCTCCTTGGAGGTCGAGTCATCTGGCATTACAGTTTTTTCTCTTTCATTTCCACTAGTGCCAGGTGGAGAAGGCTGCGCAGACTGTGGAAGGTGAGGAGGTGGAGGTAGCGGAGGGTGAACTGCAAATTGCTCTTTAGGTGGGGGGCCAGGAGGTGGAGGCAAAGGAATACACAAGTTTGCCATGGCAGGTTTGGGTGGCATAGGAGGTGGCGGTGGGAGAGGCAAAGATGCAGGCACAACAGAGCCATCCCCTGAGTTTAATTTAACAGTATCTGGCAAAGGAGGTGGCGGTGGAGGAGGTGGAGGTGGAGGTGATAGAGCTACAGGAATATCTTCTGACTCTGTCTGTGAGGATGATGCAGTGGCACTCGATGATGCAGCAGACAAAGGAATTCTAGGTCCTGAAGGCAAAACCAAAAGCAGACTAAAAGCATGAGAGAAAGAAAAAATAAAAGCAGCTGAAGTATTTAAGTCAGAAATGCAGGAAAAAGATCTATGTTTCAGCAGAAAACAAATCAAAGAGGAAGTTCACTAGACCTATTGATGATTTATACATAGGTGGCTTTCCAGGCGGTGGAGCCCCTGTGGGATTTAAAGTAGGGTGATAGTAAACAGAGTCCTGCAGTTAAGAAATTAAAGAAAAAAAAAGTAAAAATTAGGCTCCAAAGCAAGCAGACATTATCAAAATATATTGTAGAAGTTAATCGTCTGATTCAAATCTTACTTCAGGCTTCGGATGCTTTGCTCTCTCTTCTTCTTCAGCAGTTGTCCTTCTCCGAGGAGGCCCCAAGTGACTGCAGCAGAAAACAAACTACAGTTGGTAAATGACAAGTTGGAGATGCTAAGATCGAAGCATAAATGAACATATCAAACAGAGAATGTCTATTTACCTGAACATTACAGGGGCCTCACCCTTCTCCTTCATTTTGTCTTCATATTCCTGACCAAGAAAGTAATGAAGAATGCATTCATTTCGTGCAGACAGCTAATTCTAATAAGTGGCTGAAAAATCATAAGCCAATATTTATTTCCTCAAAAAATAATTCCATATACATATCACTTAAATTATTACCTTCCTCTTCTTTAAGACAAGGTTAAGTGTGTCTTCAAGTTGTCTCTTCTTGTGTTTTCTTGCTTTGTCTAAAGCACCTTCAGCCTCTGCAATAATTCAACAAAGTTATTGATAATTGGTAGTCCACCAAACTGCATTTCAAAATTAAAATTAGTAAAGAAATAACCAAATATACTAGTAAGAACAAGGTGAACAGTGAACACAAAATGCTTAAGCAATAAACATTCAACAGGAGTACATCCTTCAAACCCACTTATATGTACCCCTGTCAACCTTTCTTCAAATAAAAGGAAAGAATGAAAAGAAAAACAAAAGAAAAGAAAACTTTCATAGGTAGTTATTACATCAATTCCATATAGTCAAAAATAAACATATTTTCATTAAGATTGCCATCTTGAAATGGGAAAAGTCAATTGGTTTTCATCTCTATTCTGCATTCGATCCAACAACCACTTCATTGGAGGAAATATAGCTAAACCTCCTAGCCTTCACTTTAAAAAGGAAAAAAACGCTTTAAGGAAATACCGAAATTTCCCACTTGTTCTAAAAACTATTTTTAACACTTGGTTAATGCCAACCTCAAGGAAATGTCTGAATGCCACAACAGATAGTTACCAAAACCTCCTCCAAAGGAAGTTAAATAGTTACCAAAACCTCTTCCAAAGGAAAGTAAAACCAGAGCAGAAAATCAGTTAGTAACTAAGGCATGTTCAATCCACAGCATTAAAAGTACAGTCCTAAAATTTCCCAACCAAGGCGAAAATAGGGAGCATTTCACCTACAATTCTCTTTAATAGAATACTACGATTAGCCAATCACAATCAAGAATTATGTAGGGGGCTCTACCTAATTTATGGACCCTACACAATGCTGAATTATGTTCGTACAATAATTGTAGGTGATATGCTCCCAAGAAATAAGACAATACATTGCAAATAAATTTTCTAATTTTAAGGCAAAACAACCACCAACAAGCACTGCTCATTTTCAGTAAGTGCTAATTTGCATTGCAAATAGTTATTAAATCATAAATCAATAATTAAAACATCCATATAGAACGACTTACTCATCATTTCTAACTTCTCAATCTGCTCCATTATTGCATGCGGATCCTTCTTCAAAATCCCCACCTCTCTCACCTTCTTTCTTTCCTTCTTGTTCTGTTACAAGAAATAACACATTAATAACTATTTTAAAATTAAAATGTACGTGAACCATATGCTGAAACAATGACTTACGTTTGGAAATTTAGCTCCAAAGCAAGTGAAATAAAATTATACAACTTTATTATGTGTTTCTTATTTTGAAGTTCCAATAAATAAAATTCAACAGCTTATTGAAGGCAAATATTAACTTTAAAGCCAATAATTCCCTCAAATTCAAAGCCATTCTCTGGAAATTCATTCTTTTAGGTGAAAAAAAAACTGAGTTTTTCGATTTAGACGTTTCAGCCAAAAAAGAAATTAGGGCAAAATGAGGGGCGAAATTGATTATAAAATTAGAATGGAATCATGAAGAATTGTCAAAAAGGAAACAGAAAACCCTAAAAAAGGAACCGAGTAGGATTATACCCGTTTAAGTTCTTTCTTTCGGAGCTCCTTACGATAGGCGTCCGTAGGGTTCATTACTTTGCCTCCTTTTGTCGTCTTCATCTTCTGTTTCTCTTCAAACTTTTCTTTTTTCCAATTTTTCTTAAACTTTTCAGAGTTTCTTCTCTGCCTCCTCTTTCTTCTTCTTCTGCCGTTTTCGATTTCAGTTGGCCCAGGGAAAAACAAATCGACGATCCGCAACGAAAACCTCTCTCCGAGGAAGTGAGGATATTTTGTTTAGATGTTTTGTTTTGGTTTATTTTTACTGTTTAATTAAGTATTTCTCTTTGGGCCATTCCGTCGAGACCCTTCCTGCTTGAGCCTCAACTCAAAGGATCCAGAAATAGGCCCAACAAGCGGTCATTGTTAGTCTTCTTTTTTTTTTTTTAATTTTGGGAAAGAGGGTTTGATTTTTGCACCAGTTAGGATCTGTCGGGATTCAATCAAAACCCCGGTGCAAAATGGTTGGACCACTTTTTGATTCAACCGTGTTGCAGGGACAGTCAATCAACGTATTTATTCTATATAAAAACAATTAATCTCAAGATAATAATTTTTAATTATTTATTAATATTTATTTATAAAAATATTATTTGATATATAAATAATTTTATTCTTTTTTAATTATTTATTAATTTTATAAATGTCAAATATATACTATAAATTTTATTTTCTCCATATTTCTTCATAACCATTATATTTGGATCTTAAATATCTTATAGCCTATAAATGACTTTCATCTCACCGATACACTATTTAATCTCACCACAATTATAATTTTATTGTTCATTCAAATGAATTTTTAATCAAATTTTTGGATGACCTGAATTCAAAACGTTGAAGTACTTTTTTTTTTTTAAGTACTTGGAAAATTTTCTAATTGGTAGCCTTAAAGAGTGTAAATAAGTTAACAGAACCAAGATTTTACTACTTTGTTTGAGATAGGCTCAAGAATTTGACATATTTTGTTGTCGAATTTGAACTCTAAGTAAACAAATTTCTATAAAGTTAGCTAGAGCTTAACTCTTGGGTTAAATTCAATTCAACTCGATCTTATTGATCAACACCATCAAGCTTAAATCTCAAACTAAGTAGAAGCTAGGACTCAAAATTGCAGCCACAAATAAGTTAAAACAAGATGTAAAATGTGTTGGGCTAAAAGCCTCCAATCCAATCGCACCAGTGGAAGCAAAATCAAACAATAAATCAAACACATAAGAGACAAAAATTTAACGTGATTTGGTCCAACTAACCTACATCTATGGATGAGAAACAAGATCCACTAGTTGTAGAGAATTACAAACATACATCATATCATCAACCTCACTCAATAATCAATACTCATAAGACACTCTCAATCTTCTCTAGTTCTATGAAGTATTCTCACCCCAAAAAAACACAAACCCAAAATCCTTGTGCACCCTTTCAACATAACCAAACACATACCCATATGTTCCCATACATCTTACCTATATGGACCCTCTCAGTCTCCTCTAGTCCACTCACAAACAAACATATACACCCATAAGACGTAAAGCCTCAATACTCCTATGGGGTGTCATCCCACAAAACCTTACAATTCTCTTAGATCTTTTTCTCATACCTAAACCTGTAGATACTTCACCTATTTATAACCATACAAACTTGCCCATTAAGAATCACTTTCCTTTTAGAATTCGTCTCTTGCAAGTCAAACTTACCTATTAAGAATCCTCTTTCTCTTAGAATTCTTCTTTTGTAAGTCTTCTTATCTATCAAGTAATATCTGACAAATCTCAAACAAATCTCTAACAAATCCTAAACAAATCTCTTATGGGATTTGAGTTAATATTCCCAAAATATATTTGGTTCGGCCCAACTCAAAATGACTTACTCCAAACCAAATCCACTATCAAATACCGATGATCGCATGTAGAAGCATAAGCTTTGAGTATCACAAAAGATGTGGCTCTATATGCAGCTGGGGCAGCTGGATTCTGCGTATTGATCTTTAGGACTGTTGAACAGCCGAATTTCATGACCATAATATGATGCAGCAGTGTAGATAATTTTAATGCAGTGGAAAACAAGGGCTCAGAGTGCATGTGGTTCCATGATGATCCTGCAAAGGGTTTTACAAGCAGTTGGTAAAGATCAGCATATATGAAAGCAAGCAGTTCGGGCGATGCCAGTTACAGAAGTAATACATTTCCGAAAGCATTAAACCAAGTAATGCAACAGCAAAAAGCCATAATCATTTTAAAACAGAATTAGCTACGAGCAGCAGAATTTGTATGATCAAACAAGTAAATGAATATCCCACAAAAATTAATTTTATGAAAAATTTTTTAAACAATTTCCATTGTCATCCTGATTTTACATATCATTCAAGTAAGGATCAGAGAAGCTTCTTTTCATACGTCAGACTCTTTGAAAAAATGACTCATGCAAAGATCTCGTACTTGTGCGAATTATTATCAATCTTTATTTTAAGAGGGAAAGGAGAGGCCTCTTGGGCCATTAAATTAATATAAAAGCAATATAGAAAGAGCAATTTGAAAGCATGTCACAAGAAGCATTCAACCAGAGACTCTCAGAGATTATTACCTCACTCACTAATCAGAAACAAAGGTTTTTAGATGTCATGATCTGATATTTGACCCTTCAAAGGATGTTGAAGTACTAAGGAATTACTCCATCCTGGAATGCAGCAGCCTTTTGAGTATAAGCTGATTATAAAAGCTTGTAGTCTGGAAAAACAGGACTGAAGCAGCAAGAGAACCCAATAAGGTGCAGATGCCGTGATAAAAAATGATAAAGCATTGAGTTCCATTGCAACTGTTCCCTTCCCCCTGATGCCTCGCTATCATAAATATAGGCTATTAGCAAACCACTCTCACAGAGAAAATATATGATCCAACAGGAGTAGATTTGGTAATGGAATTGAATATGGTGCCCAAATGTCTCAGACCAAATATCTTGGAAGCAATTGTGTGCATCAGGGACCACTGCGAGCCATAAAAAACACCCACCAATATTGAAACAGCATATAGAGCACCAGCCAAAACAGATGCAATCACAGCATGGCCAACACCCATGGTTGCTAGAGTGAGGACCATGAACAATGGCCTTGCTCATCCTCTAACGTGTAGGAAATGATCTGATATATAGCCAGCTCCAAGACAGCATAGAAAATTATAGATGCTCCACAAAGAAACTAAGGTGTTAGTCTCAAAGCTTGAGCACCCGAGAGATTCTCCTATTTGGCCAAGGTTATTCACTGTGGCAAGCCCTGAGCGCAAGCCACATGCCATGGCAGAACAAAATCCAGAAGTTCAAAGTGCACATGGCTTGCAAAACGTTAAAGTTTTCTTCCTCCTCGGGAATCCCTTGTACCATCTTTTGATCGGCATCAGTAGGGAAGTGATGAAAGCAGGCAGGATCACGTGCTGCTGCCATTTTCCCAGCATACGGCTGTTCGGGCTCATCCAATAACCTGTCCTCAGAAGTCGAACTCTGATGAATCACAGGAAAGTCCCATTATTGTGCTCTGAGCAGAATGCACAGAGGCGATGCAACTAACACTAGAAGCACGACAAAAATAACGACCCATACAAACAATTGCAAAGTAATGAGGTGCTCCAATATTATTGCAGCCATAAGATAAGCAGCAAAAAGCAGAGCAACAAATGAAATAGCATTGAGAAGTCCTCATGTTCATTCGTGTCGTAAATTCTCACAAACCACATAAGCAGCAAAGGATTCATGGTAGGCAACAGTGCCAACATTAGAAGATATGAAGAGGGCTTGTTGTTGAATATAGTCTCATAAACCTGAATTAATATTGCTCCACTTAAACCCAGAAACCCCATACAAAGGAAAAAAACCTCATTATCATCTTTCTCATAGAAGAATGCAATGATAAAATTTGTGTGCGAACTGATGTTCAGGAATTGACAATGGCCATCACTGATCAGAATTTCCTAAGACTCGAATATGGAACTTCCCAATCAAAATTTTCAGGTTCTAAAGGCTAAAGTGATGTGTTCCTACGATGGAAATCTATACATATAATCTTGAAACACATGCCGGCGCACTTAACTTTCAATATTCTGACAGTTTCCGATAATCAAAGCTGTAATCTTACCTTCATAATACCAACAGCGGTGCCGCCACATTAGCAGTATTAAAGAAACTCTGAGCATGCACCGCCAAAAGCATGAACAAACACATCCCCACCACTGGAGGCCGAGGAATCAATCCAACTGCAGAAGCTCAAATCAGGAAGTAACCCGTAAAGCATTGGATTACACCCGCCACGTGCACAACCATGGCCCACCAAAATAAGCGTTGTGGCGATGATGGTGGTGATATGGGGTGGCGAAGGTGTGTAGAAGGCCGGAGAGGACGCCACAGTTGGCGCAGATGTCTTTGAAGACGAAATGGTGTCGATAGTTGACTGATTGAGAGTTGGGGAATAGATGGAGAAGGTTTAGAGTGAACCGCTGCTGCATTGAATCCATGTGCTGGCTACTGTCGATATCTATTTGTTTTGGAACTTGCATTTCAGATTCAGACCATCCATCTTGCTAATTTTGCTAGGTTTTTTACTCTAATTCTTAATTTCTTGCATTGAATCATTTTGTTTTTCATTTGAGTTCTGTTCTGTCTGATATGTTGGTTTTGCCTCGTGCTTTTGAGTTTGGGCACCGGTAACTCAAGTGTGCTTTAGCTGTGCCACCTAGAAAATTTGTGTTGACGTCATAAAAAGTTTTTTATTTATTTATAATTTTATTAGTATCAGTTTTTTAAGATTTTTATGTCAGTCAAACTGGAAGAGGAGGATGAAATATCTACCCATATATTGTACTAATCTTTTAAGAAGCTAGTTTAGATTACATAAGATTTGAGTGATTTAGTAAAATGAACCAACTGATAGACTAGTCGTTAGTGGTAAAGGCCCCATCATCAGTAAAAGTTGGAAAGCAGAATGCCAGTAATTGCAGATTCTGTGTTGTTTGATACAGTATGTCCTTACAGATTGAACATTAAAACCATGAGGATAAGTAAAAAGGGAAAAATAGGTAATATCTTTGCTGGTATACACTTGGTAATACTATAGGTTACCAGAAGAAATTCTGATTCAAAAAAAAGCTCACAATTTCTGACTTTGACTCACTCAAATCTTCTCAAAGAAAAATAGAGGAATCACATAATAAAATGCCAACAGACAAAAGAATAATCAACTTAATCATATACATATCACAAGCGGAAGGAAATTAAGGGAGAATCTCCAATCTTCTCCTGCCTCTCCATTCAAAGCTTTACTGATTGATTCTCATGATCGTGACAAACGCCTTAATCTTCTAAGCACAAGCCGACTGTAAAACCTCCTTGTCCGGATGAACAATACAAATGCAATAAGGAAGCCCAAGAAAGCGACCGATGCCATGATGAAAAATGATAACATGAAACAGCGAGTGCCGTAGCAAGTGTTATCTTCACCAGTTGCCACCTTGTCATAAAGATACCCAATGATTCTCACAGAGAAAATATAAGATCCAACAGGGCTAGCGATGGCAATGGTGTTGAAAATGGTACCCATGTGCCTAACACCAAAGATCTCAGAAGTGATGGTAGGCATCAAAGACCACTGTGAACCATAACAAATGCCTACCAAGATTGAGCCTATATACAAATTTCCAGGGAAACCAGAAGCAACAATCAAGTGGCCAAATGTCAATGTTCCTAGAGTAATGACAATGAACAATGGCCTTGCCCAACCTTTGTTTAGGAATATATCTGACACAAACCCTGCTGCAAATCGCCCAAGAAAATTCCATATGCTCCATAAAGCAACCAAAGAACTTCTCTCAGTGGTTGTGTAACCAAGAGATTCGCCTATTTGACTGATGTTGTTTATTGTGGCTAGACCTGAACCCATTCCACATACCATAGCAATGAACAACAACCAGAAGTTCACAGTAAGCATTGCTCGCAAGAGGTTGATGTCTTCTTCTTCTTCTTCTTCTTCTTCTTCATCCTCCAGTAAATTGTCAACAGAAGAAGAAGCCGCCTTTGCTTGGCTTGCTTCACCAGGGATCTTGTGGTACTCCACAGGATCTTCAACTTCAGAATATTTGGTTGATGGCATTGGCTCAGGGTCATCCATTAAAGGACTTGTTTCAGGTGAAGGCGCATGTAGTAGTCTCGCAGTATCCCTATGGGCTTTGGTTGCTATTCCAACAGGTGAAGCAAGTAAAAGCAGTAGAATCATGAAGGTAATGGCCCGCGCCCATAATGCTAAAGTAAAGATGTTCTCCAATATTATAATGACCATTAGATAAGCAGCAACGATCAAAGCAATGGTAGAGAAACGATTCAAGTGCTTCTTGTCATCAACTGTGCTAGTTCTGTAGATTTTTACCCAAGGCGTGAGCAAGAGGGAGACCACAGTTGGTATGATTGCAAGGATCAAAATGAAAGTGGTTGGATCACCCTCGCATAAGGTGTCATAAACTTGAATTAGAATTGCTCCACTCAAACCAAGAAACCCCTGTCCAACAAAGTTCAGATGGCATGATTATACGTCAAGCAACAACATCAACATGGAAACAATGCGTTAATTTGTTTTAGTAAAAAATGAAATCTATTGGAGCTTGGATTATACAGTAGCAAGTGGTTTTCTCCTTTTCAACTCTATCTCTACCATTCAAACTAGAAACCTTCAAATCAAACTTCATATCATTTCATGATCTAATGGTTAGAATATCTATTGAAGATGAAACATTGGGTCATTCCAAGTCTAGAAAGGAAGCTAAGCACTGCAATTATTAGGGAAATGAAGAAAATAAAATAAAACACAAACAGAAGGGAATTTGAATTTGGGTTGCTAATGAGACTGTTGTATTTCTTTAAAATTTTCCTTCTCCATTATACTGACTTGTCATTTTCCTTATTTCTGTCACATAATAATTACCAGCAGTCCCTTCAGAAAAAAAAATAAATATCAATCCTTTCAAAAGAGTTATATCAGCGTGTCAATTCCTTTGTCAAAAGCCAAAAAACCTCTATGACAGTTATTTGTTTGGTATTGAGGCCTGTCAACTTGACATTGATATTACCCAATTGCTGTAATTTGTGAACATCTTTTTTTTTTTTAATGACCGGCCAGTATGTTTTTTCACTCTTTTTTTTTTCTTTTTCATTATTAATTTTTTAATAACCAAACAAAATATATGGCTAGTAAATCAAGAAAAAGATAAAATAAAACAAAAGCAAATACGAAAATTTGTGGCTCTTAACCAAATTAGCTTACGGCACGTACCTTCATAATCCCCACAATGGTCCCACTAAAATCCTGAAAATTTTCGACGCCACTAACCACGTTCGCCGTATTAAAAAACGTTTGGGCATGAGCGGCCAGCAGCATGAACAAGCACATCAACGGCACGGGCGGGCGGCTGATCAACCCAACCACGGACGCCCACATGAGGAAATACCCAATAAAGCACTGGATGGCCCCAGCCACATGGACTACCCAGGGGCCCCTACGGTGGCCGCAACGGCGGGTGGTGGTTGCGGTGGAGTAGAGGAGGCCAGAGAGGATGCCAACGTTGGCGCCTATGTCTTTGAAGACGGAAACGGTGTCGAGAGTTGATTGGTCGTAGGATTGGGATGATTTGAGGATGGAAGAGTAGATGCCGAAGGTGTAGGATGCACCGCTGGTACACTGGATCCAAATGCTGGCGGTTGTGGCTATCCATTTGGTGTTGAGGAAACTCTCCATTACCTAAAAAACGTTGGAAACCCTTTCTTTTTCTGCGCCAAATTTGTGGGAGAATAGCATACGGATATGACAATGAGAATGAATATCAGAGATTTAGTCGCCAGGCGGGCGTTTCCGTGAGAGAAATGTTTTGTGTTTGTCGTGTTGTAATAACTATTTCTCGTACAGGGTAAGATACAATGGATGTGGACATTCCCAGTCGCAGAAGATATTACCAGTCCAGTAGGATTAAAATATATTTCCTTATTGTATTAATTCTATTAATTAGTATGTAGTTAAATCCAGTTAATAAAATACTACAAATTGCTTTACAATATTGTCACCTAATCACTCTGACTAAGGACGGTAGCTCAATTAGTTTCCCATGAATTTTAATCTGATTCAATTTTATAAATTTTTTTTAAAGATTTAATTTTGAATTAAATTAAGTTTAAATATAAATTTTTTTTTTATTTATCAAAATAAATTTAAATATTATAAATATAAAATCAAATCAAATTTAAAATAAATAAAAATCTGTCCCAACGTGATTTGTGATTACCCCTATCTCATATAATCGAGTTCAGGATGAGCATGTGGTTGCTGATCTTATCCATGTCAGTCCAACAATACAATAATAATTATATAATGCTTAAAAATGCTAATTAAATATTATTGTATTTATTATTAATTTATATTAATTCACTTTAATATTAATTAATAATCAGTAGCATATCTTAATTAAACATATATGGTGCTAATAAATACCCCTAAGAAGCACCACCCACCGACGGATTCAAAAGTTTTTCTGACACCTTCCGATATCCAGCGGCAGCGACAAAATGGGCTAACTAGAGCTAGACCTTAAGTTTGTCATGGGTCTTATATTTCGATTGGTATGAGTTTTTTTTAATGTTTGAAAATTATAAATTTAAAAAATTTGTAATATTTTTTTCAATTACATAAATATAAAAAATACATAAATTAAATTAAATTAAAAAATACAATCTTATTGATACCCAACAATTATTTTACTATTACAAAGTTTGCCTATGAGTCATAATATTATAACCATTTTCACATCGATCATCAATACTTTTAATTTTATTAATTCAAATTTTTTATTGACAATTTTTTAGAGTATTCATGTGTTACGGTACTTTTTTTTTTTCTCTTTCAGCATGTATTTATTTATCACATTATTCTTTTATCCTTTGCATAAATTTTGATTCGAGAAAAGAAAGATTTGGGAAGGGGTCTCAATAGAAAAAAAAAAATTTTCAAGAATGGGTAGGTGAGATTTCTTTAATTCTTTTTTCTTTTGATTTATCTATATTTGATTTCTTTCACATATAAAATTTTGTTAAAAAAGCTTTTTTATTTTTTTTATTTTTTTCTTTTGAATTAAATGAAGGGAATAATGGTAAGTTACATCCACATCTTCTTTTATTTTTTATTTTATTTTATTTCTTTTTTGTCTAACCAAATGATGCCTTGGTGGGTGGTGGATCATGTCAATCATTTTGTTTGCTCCTCTCACAAAAAGGAACAGAAGCTTCTTTCTTCATTCTTAAGGTATGAGTGAAAAATAATATTTAAAGAAAAGTGAGAAGGCAACACAAAAAGTTGTTCTCGACATAAATTTTGAGATGAAGATATCGATATTTTTTTACGTGATGGTGGTAAAATTTTTTATTAAAAATAATTAAATTAAAATTAATAAATTAAAAAATTTTGTTGTATAAATTAAGTACGTGAATTCTTTCTAAAAAATTTAATAAATTTTTATATATATATTTTTAGATATATATTTTTAATAAAAATATTAATTAAAATTTTATTATTAAATAAATATCAATAAATTTAAATTATAAATAAAATTTTTAATAATTTTTTACATATTATTAATTTTTATATTAAATTTTATCAATTTATTAATTTAAATTTTTTATTAAATTATTTTTTTAAAAATTTTACAAACCTCATCTAAATAACTTCATAAAAGATTTCTTCCTAATTTGAGAGGTTAATGTCCGGGTTGAGTGATTTTTCATGCCAATCGACGTGGGTTCTTAACTGTTGGGCCGGTCCATTCGCTTAGCGTAAAGTGAGTGACTTTTTTTGTTTCCTCTGTTTTTTTTTTTTCTCTTTCAGTTTATAATGAGAGATTTTAGTTTTTATATTTTTATTATTTTTGACGCAATGTTGCTTTACTTTTGCTTATACTTTTGTGTTGAATTAGCTTCAATCCAATTTTTTATTTAATTTTTTATAGATGCAAATATAAGTTTTAAATATATATTTAAGTTATTTTAATATTTTATCTTAATTTATTTCTTTATTTTATGATACTATTTAACAAAATTTTTTTTTTTCATTTTGATGATTTTCCTGCTTTTGTTTAAAACCCACAAGTCTTTTATTTAAGTTTTTATGTTTTGATTCTTTTGTCTTATTTCATTCAATTAGGTGAAGTGATATTTTTATGTTGTAAATCATAATTTACTTGATTTTTTTTTTCATTTCATATTCATCATATAATCTCCATACATATAAAAAATGTGATTTTATCATTTAGTAATTAGTGTTGGAGATTCGCTTAAGTATTTTCCTTTGTTTTGCAGTTTACTATTGCTTCTTTTAGGATTTGAGAATGCCAGTAATATTACTATTGCAGTTAATGTCTTTGTGGGTGAGGTCTTTATTTATAGTTTTTTTTATAGAATTTTCTTTTAATTTTACTTAGCATGTTGATCTTAGTTGCTTATTTTCTATCACAATATCAAATTTTACTTTTGATTGAGCATTTTGATTTGCATTGTAGTTAAAACAATACTAATGATATAAATTAGAACGTAATATATATATATATATATAGATATGTATGTATGCATATAGCATAGAATACATATAACGTACACACGTGTGCCCAAATTGAGAAATGTTAATCTTATTATCATAACAGTTTTGAGGAATGCTAAAAGAAAATTTTAAAGATATCAAAATAAGAGAGAGTTACCACTAATTTTTTTTATTAGATATGATTAATATTAACTTTATAGGTGAGATAATGATCCAAGAGGGGCGTGAATTGAATTTTTTTAAATTCTTTTCAAACAAATGATTTCAATATAATTAGATGAAAATTAAAACCAATATCAAAATATGATGCAAACAATAATGAATTGATGAACTATAAGCAAATATGAACTATAATCAAAATAAAGAGATAGGGATAGAGAAATCAAACACAAAAATTTATAGAGGTTCGGTCCTTCTCTACAAGGTACCTACGTCCTCTTTATTAGTTGTCCACACCAAGAATTCAATTCACTATACTTGAATTGAAATTACGACTCTATCTTTTTCTTACAAAAGCTTAAGATAAAAACCTTATACTTTCTACTTTCTAAGCTAAGTAGTGACTTTTTAATTTCATAAATTCAAGAGCGTACCTCACCTCCTGATTACAAAATTATTTAATAACAATACAAACTTAAAACACATCTCAAAGTCTAAGTGTTTGCCTAATAAAGTACAAGAAAATATGATGAATGAAGAACAATAATATTTTGGATACAAGAAATACAAAGGATATTAAACTTAAGCTCTAAAAACTCTTGATTCTAAGAAAAAATAAAAATATAACTTATTAGCACTTGCTTTTTTGCTTCATCAACTTTCTTGGTATGTTGGAATGGCCAATATATAGAGAAAATGAAGAGCTAGCTGTTAGAGATACTTGAGAGAAGAAAATAACCGTTAAATGCTTGAGAAACTAGCCGTTAGACACATTTGGACATGACCCGATCAATCCCTTCCATGAGGGGATCGATTGGTTCAAGTTTTGTTCCATTTTACACTTGAAAAAAGAACCTAATTGATCAGGTAAGGGCCTGATTGATTGGTTTAACTAGGGGATTGATCCTGTAACACAGGGGATCAATTCGTTCAAGCTGTTTTGTTGTATCTTATTTTGTACTCTACTCACTAATTTGATCATATCTTGAGTTATACAAATCCAAATCACAAAGCATTTAAAGATTTAGAAATTAGACTTAAAGGGCTTTCTATCCATGTAAAATTCATCCTCTAATTCATTGTGTACAAATTATAGTGAATTTTTAAATTAATCTTATCTGTAGTTTTTAGACAACTATAGAGTGTCTAGTAAAAATTCAAAATATTTTTTTAGAAAATTTGGATTTTGATTTTGTTTAATCCATTAGAAATTAGACTCAAAGAAATTTTCAACCATATAAAATTCAAATATTAAAACTTTGTGAATGAATACAGAAAAATAAAACAAGTTCAATGTTGAAAAACTTTATTCTTGTAAAATAACTTTATTAAATTAATCTATTTCTAAAAACCAATATTATCAAAATTGTATTAAGTCCAAAATGAATGAGTTCACTTTAAAAACAACAATTGAACTTTCATTTAAGCTCAAATAAATAATATTTAAAAGATAGATTTAGTTTAAGAAATATGAAAACAAAAAAAGGTTTGTTTACACTTTGAAAAACATATTATTTATTTAGTACTAAAATATAAAACTTAAAAATATGTACTAAATAAATCTTTTTCAAAATCTTGATCAAGCTTATTTAGCTTAATGTTTTGTCATTTCAAAATTAGGATCAATTCAAGGCTAACAATTGATAACCTAAAAATTTTATCTTTTTAATAAAATCTTAAAACTAATTTAAAATTTATCAAAAAGATAATTTTGATCTTTAAAATTAGAAATGGGTTCTGGAGTAGTATTACGTGTGAAAAATGATTAACACTCTCATAGTGCCTGTTTTCAAAATGATAACAATTAACCATGTATTATCATTTAATTTTGATAAAAAAAATCTTAATTTTGATATTTAAAAATAATTTCTATAATTTCTCTTATTTATTCTTTTTATTGCTTTTTTTATTGTTTTGGTTTTAATTTTAATTTTTTTGTTGTTCTACTTTATTAGAGAAAAATAAATTAATACCTTATTATTGAAAGAACTTTTAATATGTTTCAGTACGTTGGAAACATTAAAATAATTTTTTCTCACTTAGAGATTTCTTAAGAATCGCTATTTGAATTACCTTAAAATCCCATTTTTGAAAGTTCAAACTCATTTTTAAAAAAACTGGTAATTTACATGCAATGCAAATAATAAATATTTGTGTACATATTTTACTTGTCCTTTTTTATTTAAAAAAATTCGTTTATTAGTCTTTTCCTTTTTTTTCTTTTAACTTTTTCATATTTTTCATTTTTTTTCTTGTTATAGAAGAAAAGGAAAATTTTTATTGTACTTAAAATTTTTTATAAATACTTCAATACACTAATAGTATTAAAAAAATCTTTTTACTTAGATTCTTAAGAATTGCTATGCGGGTATCCTTAGAATCCTATCATTGAATAAAAAAATTATTTTTGCTATATTTTTATTTATGTTTTTATTTTATTTATTATTATTCTTTTTAAAAAACAAATTTTCTTTTATTATTATATTATATATTTTAATTTTTAATTAAAAATAAGTAAATAAAAATCTTTCTATATTGAATATATTTCTAAATACTCTAGTACTTTGGTAACATTTTATAAAAATATTCTCACATAGAGATTTTTAAAGAACCATTATTCAGAATTTCCTAATATCTCATTATCAAACAATTTTTATTTTTTTAAAAGTTTTTTAACACCTTTGTTTTATAAATATAGTTATCCAAAAATTTAAAATTTAAATGTGCATAGATGAACAAATATATAACTTAGTGAAAATATATAAAGAATAATAAAAAATTATTCAAAAAAGATCAGTCAAAGTTGGTCAACAATTCTACAACAGTTCATTACTGGTTCGGTTGGTTCGTGGGTGGTCCAAAAGCAGTTTAAATGCAGTTTTGGCAATCCAGACGCAATTCACACCAGTTTAAGAGCAATCTGATTCGACAGGTCAAGTTGTTGAAAGGAAGTAGGAATCGGGTCAAGCATGCAAACCCTAGATCGAGTCAAGTCCTCACAAAGGTCATTGATGGTTTTTTTTCCACACAAGCCAAAGTTTTTTTTTTACTTCATTTTTTTCATTTTTCTACAAAAAACCAAAAACTCTCTCAACTCTCTCTCAACAATTTCAGAAACAACCACCATTCTCTTCAAATTCCAATAGTTAGCTGCCAGTGTTACCGTTCCAAATTTCATCCTAAAAACTTTTCTCAATCAAGTGTCGAATGTCTTATTTTAGGAAGTTCTTTTCATTCAAGAAGTAAAAATCTCAATTATTCTTTGAAAGGTTTTTTTTTTTTCTCAATTGAGAGTCAATTTTTCTATCTTTTCTACATATAATGAATGCCTCAAATGCAAGTATCAATTAAAGTCAATGTCATGTCCTAAGTGTATGTATCGATGAAAATCAATGTCATGTCTTGAATGCAAGTTTTTGTTTTTAGAGATGGTGACAACAGTAATTGACTATTGGAATCTTGATAGAAATGTGGCTATTTATGTAATTGTTGAGAGAGAGTTGAGAGAGTTTTTGTTTTTTTAGAAGAATGGAAAAAAATTAAGTAAAAAAATCTTTGGCATATATAGAAAAGAAAATCATCAACAACCCAAGCATGGACTCAACTTGATCCTGGGTCTGCACACCAAACCTAGTTTCCACCTCATTTCAACAAGTTGATCGATCCAGTCAGACCACTCTTGAAATAATGTGAACTGCACCTAAATCGTCAAAATCGTGCCTAAATTGCTTTTGGACCACTTGCGAACTAACCAAATCGTTCGAACCAATAGTGAACCACTACAAAATTATTGACCAACTTTGACCGATCTTTTTTGTGAAATTTTTTTTCTTTATATATTTTCGCTAAGTTATTTATTTGTTCATTTATGCACATTTAAATTTTAAATTTTTGAATAAATATATTTTTAGAAAAAAATGGTGTTAAAAAAATGAAAATCTTTCAATGATGAAATATTTTAGAATTTCGAGCAATGATTCTTTAAAAATTTTTAAGTGAGAAATTTTTTCTAAAATATTACCAAAGTACTAGAGTATTTAGAAATATATTCAATTTAAAGAGGTTTTCATTTACTTATTTTTAATTAAAAAATTAAAGATATATAATAATAATAATAATAAAAGAAATTTTATTTTTTAAAAAAGAATAATAACAAATAAAATAAAATAAAGAGGAAAATAATTTTTTTATCTGATGATGATAATTTAAGGAAATACGTGTATTAATTCCTAAAAAATCTCTAAGTGAGAAGATTTATTTTAATAACACCATTGTATTAAAATATTTATAAAAAATTATCAATACAATGAAATTTTTCCCTTTCTTCTATAACAAGAAAAATATGAAAAGTATGAAAAAAGTTAAAAAAAAAAAAAGTAAAAGCCAATAAACAATTTTTTTTAAAAGGACAAATAAAATATGTACACAAATATTATATTATTTGCATTGCATGCATATTATCATGTTTTTAAAAAATAAATATGAGCCTTCGAATACGAGATTCTAAAGTAATCCAAATAGCTATACTTAAAAATTTTTCAAGTAAGAAAAAATTCTTTTAATATTACCAATGAATTATAACATGTTCAGAGTTCTTTCATTAACAAGGTTTCAATTTAATTTTCTCTAATAAAGTAGAATAACAAAAAAATGAAAATGAAAATCAAAACAAAAAAACAATAAAAAGAACAAATATGGGAAATTATGGAAATTATTTTTAAATATAAAAATTAAGATTTTTTTTGTTAAAATTAAATAATAACATATGATTAATTGATACCATTTTTAAAACAAGCGTCGTGAGAGTGCTAATATTTCTCATATATAATCATATTCCTGAACTTATCTTTGATTTCAAATACCAAAATTATTTTTTTGATAAATTTTAAATTAGTTTTAAAATTTTATTAAAAAAATAAACTTTTTAAGCGACAAATCATATTTAAAAAAAAATATTGATAATGACCTTCTTTTTAAAACTTTTCTCTAACAGTCTTTAAAACTGTTATGGTACTTATGGCCTTAGGTTTGTTGAGTGTTATAATTGAGATTGTTATTAGGCTGCTCAGATAAAGAATTTGAAATTTATTTTTTCTTCGGAAGAAAGAAGGTTGCAACTATGGCCTAAACTAAATAGTTTAAACAAATTTGTTACTATTGTCACGTGTGAAAATGTAGAGCCATAAGTGCATACAAGATCCTCCTTCATTTATATTACTTCAAAACAATTTAGTTGTTTTTGAAATTGTAATTCATGACATGAGGAAAAAAGCTAAGCTAATGTTATCTTTCATTTACTTAAATACATGTCTTTAGTGGGAATGTTTTGGTTCTCCTCTTTCACTCCCATTTTTCATTTTCTTGCAAGAATCAAATGGGTTATAGCATTGAAAGAATTCTGACAGATTTCCTTAGCCGAAGTTTTATTCTTCTTTACATTTTGGTGTCTGTGAATGCAAGTTTTTATTGTTGATTCAGGTTTTAAAGTAGAAAAAATGTCATTGACATCATTTGAAAAGCATGAGATGTTTGTATAATAGACATTTGAGTTGTCTGGGTTTTTTTTTTTCAATTTTTTTTGCATTATTTTGAAAATTTTGTCAGTAAGACTCCGATGTCGATGCTTTCTCAATCTTGACATTATAATACAATCCTTTGAATGAGTCAAGCCCACTTCATTTGCGGTTTAGGAAGAGTCCTTCATTTTTAGATTTGATTTAAATGGCCCTTTCTTAATCCCAAAGCTGTGTCTTAGTTATCCAAGCTGAAAAGTTGAACTTTGGAGTCAAAAAGGACGACAAACCTGTTGCCACAGCCGATGAGCTTGAGCTTAAAGCCTTAAACCTATCCGGAATTTACCTCAAATTAATAACAAATAAAATTAGTTAATATCAAATATTAATTAGAACACTTTAATGCAAATCTATATATGTTGGTCGCATTTCCTTTATTAATAACTTTTAAAGATTCATTATATAAATTTTATAACTTTATTAATAAAGAATATGCAATCTTATTGATACCTTACAAGTTACAAATGATTCAAAACTAAAATACAAGTATGAACAAGGATTTTTAAGAAAACCGTTAGGAAGGTTGGTGATGAGTTACAAGTATGGATCAATTTTGCATTGTTGATTGCACATAGCATTGCTGTTGGAAAATTTTTGAAACTTTTTCCTATAGTTAAGTTTTGCTTTTCTATCATTTCTTTTTCCTTTGGTTTGATATAAAATTTTAAAATGTCTTTGCCTTGCAAAAGCTTTAGTATATCTGCTGCTCAGGTTGATGTCGGCATGTGGTTAGTATCGTACATTGGTAATCTATTCAATTTCTTCACTCTGATTTGTATTGGTGAGTTATAAGACCCTATTAATTTTTATAACAATGATTCCTTTAACTTTATAGATATATGCTTAGGTCATGTTTAGCGCATAGGTTGATATTATGTTGAGTTTATATCTAATTCAAAGAGATAAGATTACAAGAAAGATTATCGTCCTATTAGTATAAAATGATTAAATCCTTTAAAGTGAAGAAAATTATTTTTAATTCATAGAATTATACCCTTAAAATTTATATTAATAATTTAAATTGTACAAACTTTGAGAAATGATAATTTTGATCAATAAATAAATTATCTTATCTTAATCCTTACACACATCAAATATAAAATAAAATAACGCTATTTAATCTAATCCTATTCATAATTTTATATATTAAATATGACCTTAATTTATTATATATGTTTCTTATGAGTTATTTTTAGTCTATTAGTTCATTTGGTATATGATAAATACTAGCACCGCATCAATGAGAAACTTTATGTAACACACAAAATCATTCAAACGCAGTACAGGAAAATTTATGAAACAGTATTAAAGGAAGCTTTCATCACCCTCAAAACAAGGAAAAGAAGATGTAGTAAGCGAGTTTGCTTCCTTCTTTCTGCATTCTGCTTACGTCACTTTAGAAATGACTAAGATGCAAGCATCATTTGCGTTGTTGGTGTTGCATTAATTTGGATTATGCAATTGTTTGATTATCCTTTGTTGAACTGATTGCTCATATCACATTGTAATATGCCTCCAGCAAATGCACATTTACCCAAGAATTAAAATGTAATAGATCAGAGAATTAACATATCGAGGATTTAATAATATCCTCTGATGTTTCATCCCTCAAGCATGGCATGCTGTCTAGATTCACCTATTTCAGAAAAGATGTTGCTCTATTAACATTTAAGATTATAGGTATTCATCTTTTTCAGGTTTATGTATCATTTTGGAGAGATCATGATTTCCTCTTTCTACTATATTAATCGCTATTTTTTGCAAAACAGCTGATCATAAAATCTGTAATTCTCTACATGTGATTCCCATCATATTTTTTTTGTGAACCACTATTTTAAAATACATTTATTTTACTAATCTTGAACTAGTTTCTTCCATTGGATTTTGTTCTTATAAGTAAATGAATGCCTTTTATGGTGTTTAGATGTGATTAAACACAAGTAGAGAAAATATTGAAAAAAAATTTGTAATAATGCAATCTATTTATTCAACATCTCAAAACATCCTTATTTATAAGATGGATTATGAAAATAATTATGAAATAATTTTTAATTTTTGAATGATTAATTGATTAAAATGAATTTAAAAGTAAAATTAAGATCAATAATAATATTTTAAATTGAAAGTAATTTATATTTAAGAATTAGAATAATCAAACATGATGTGAATTTAACTTGTTTTGGAAAAATGCTAAAAGAAAGATTATAAATTTAGTGCAATAATGGTAATGGAATTCATTTGATCCCTTACATATCAAAATTAATTTTAATTGACTTGATCATTTATTAATCATTTTAAAATTAATATATACATATTAAATATATATATATAGCTTAAAGGTGAAGTAAATAAATAGATTATAAGTTAAAAAATTGAGAATTTGAATTATTTTTTTCAGAAATGTTATTTAAAAGCTGAATATTTATAATTGAAAAAAAAGGACATAAAATAATTTTTATGGCAATTAAAGTTTTATTATTTTTAATAAGAATTTAATTGAGAATAATTTAAGATAAATAATAATAATAATAAATATAATTTATTATTAAAAAATAATTCAAATAAAATAAAATATATTAATTAGAGAACACATAATATT
The DNA here is from genome assembly GCF_047325235.1 of Durio zibethinus. NCBI lineage: Eukaryota > Viridiplantae > Streptophyta > Magnoliopsida > Malvales > Malvaceae > Durio > Durio zibethinus. Next base: position 23,440,012 of record NC_143172.1, read on the forward strand.
TTATTCAAGACTGTATACGTGTCAAAGGAATAAATTATTCACATTAAAGTTTTTAATTTTTTGCCAAAAATTTTGATTTTGTATATTTATATAAGATTAAGAAGACGATGCATGGACGTTTCCTTGTTTCAGAATCCCTGTCACAATCTAGACAAAGCAAGACAACTAGACACGACATCTACAACCAAAACCAAATTTGAAGCATTATATGGCTTTTCCTATACTGAGTTAGGCCATCAAAATGAGAAGAAAGCCGCAAGGTACGTGTGGGAGCAGTTTTATAAACATAAGTAGGCAAATGATGCCATGACTTGAGAGAATTGCAGGACAACTTTACTTCCTCAAAGAAACCCGCAATACTACGGAACAAAAGATATACAATTATTAGTAGTACTTGGTACTTAACACTCTTTCTATTATGTTAATGGTGGGTTTAATAAATTTACTAAAACAATGATATTGTAGGCAAATTCGTTCAATCGCTTAGAGGTGACAATTGGATGCATTAGGTCATTTTGGATGACAATTTTAGATTCAGATTATTCAGATGTAACACTCAAATTATTTAGATTTGAGTCATTAAATTTCGAATTCAAAATGTTAATTTTTAAAGTTAAATTAATTTAAATTTAAATTTTTAAATTAAAAAATTAAGTTAATTTACATCATTATTATTTCAACTAGATTTGATAAAATTTTTGCATTCACGAAAAAACCATTGATAATTTATAATGTATATACTCATATCATATTTATATTAATATAAAAAATAATAAATATATATTTTTTTAGTTTTTATTAAAATTATTTAAACCGTCTAATAATTACCAAGTAGAAATTTCGCCTTAAAATTTACGTCCTTCAAGTTCAAGTTAATAGTTAAGTTAAATTATAATTCAAGTTGCTTTGAGTTTGGGTTGAGAGAGAGTAGAAGGTGATAATTTTTTTTACCAATTACAAAGTGCTATTTGTCCTACAAAAATTTTTTGTCAACTTCATATAATGACCAACTAAATTTTTAAAATATTATTTTATTAAGTTACGCGTACAAGTATAGATAAAGATTTGCTAGTAACGAGCAATGACATTTTTTTTTTTTTTGTTCAGATCCCACAAAAATTCATAAATTCATTATGTAATGTAACCCCATCAGCATCAGCAACAGCAACAGCATATCAGCATGACAACAAAATTTTACCTCAGCTGGGATATCTTGAGTTGAATGAAGACAATACCCAAGGGGCCCCTGATGTTGATCTATACAGAAGAACCTCTTTCAAATAATGGGGAAAATAAAAACTGATCATATGGAATGAAAGAAAAACATCTACCACAGTTTCTGAATCTAATAACTTCCCCACTAACAATGCCTATATCCTCGCAAAAACTGGTAATGATCTTTGCAGCATTACATGCTCCATCCATGCATTCATGGCCACCTAATCATATAATTTTTCTTTTGCTTTTTTTTTTTTTCTCAACCAAAGCCAAAGCCACCTTATTGGGAGGTTCAAAGAAGAAAAAGTACTTGGGGACAGGAGTACCCAAAAAAAAAAAAAAAAACTAACTTCATGCTCTTCCATTATCCAATTTCCTCAATTTCAAGAAAATCTTCTTACATCATTTCCTCCCTCACAAACACCACTTTCTCCTACAAAAACTCTTGAATTTATATCACATCTCTGGATTTTGTAACAAACAAAACTTCTTAAACTTGCCTTGGAACCAATTTTGCATGTTTTTACCATATAAACTGCATGGGTGTAAGCTGCAATGTGACTATGAACAACACCTCACCACTAACAGCAATCAGATGGTAAACCCATGTTAAGCTCAATGCTATCTGGTGCATCAAATAATGTGACAAGATTCAACCAAAATTTTTTAATTTACAGCTTCGAAGAAAAGAACCTGCGGTTGCAAGTGCCCCCGTTCACACATTGTGACAACGTCAGCCCAGCCACCAATCACCTGGACATCAAAAATCAGATTGTAACACCAGAAATAAGGGATTACACTGGATGACATACTTCAAGAAAGAACACAAACTTACCTTGACAGTTTTGTCATCATACATAATCCATCTTTCACAATCATGACTATAGGCAAAACAGTGATAATGTTGCCCATAATAGCAAACCTGAGAGTTTTAAGAAGAAATATGAAAAGCACAAGAAAATCAAACCTCACAAACAATGTTCAAAAATAATCTTTCGTGGCATTTTAAATTCTGTATTAAAAAATAAAACTCACACAAACCCATACACACATACAGGGAGAGAATGCACATACGTACCACTGAGACTAGGCATTTTAAATTCTGCATTAAAAAATAAAACTCACACAAACCCATACACACATACAAGGAGAGAATGCACATACGTACCACTGAGACTAAGTTATGATTATTTTTTGGATCTAGACCACGATAAAGGACACTAATATCTATTTCAGTGTTTAAGGCAGACAGTGTTGCAGCTATGTCATCAGCATTTTCACATGTTTTCTGCCAACCTAGAACTGCAAGACCAAAAATGATAATGATTTTATAAGTATAAACCACTGAGTGTAAGTACAAATCCATTTAAAAAACTTCAAGCGCAACCTGTTGTGAAAACATGTGGTGGATTTGAGAGAATGTGATGGATATAGTTGAGCTTCCCACAGCCACCAGCCTCTGGATCACAAGCTAGCTGATGGTTCATCTCCACAAGATTTAAAAGGTCATCAAAGGAGCTCTCTGCACACATAACCTGAATGACAAACAAAAGTTTGTTAGGAAGAACCAAGAAAAGAAAATTGTTCAACAGGAATTCTAGAATTTATCTGTTTTCCAAAGGATGATACCTTCATTGTTCGCAGTGCACTGGCATTTATATTATGAAAGAAAGTAGTGTATTTCAAATGTCTGGACTCCAGACCACAACTGTAGCAATTCATTTGTTCAAAGATATCCATTCCAAAAAGGGAATGCACTATACAAGCACTGTTTAAACAATCCCAAGAGCCCATGCAGTTGCTTTCCACAGAATCAGCATCAGAAACACTTGAACCAGAAGTAAAAGACCGATGAAGGCAATCAAATATTACAGCCAATACTTCAGAAGCATCGTTCATTTGAGCCTGTAAATTGCTACTTTTTCGTCAAAACTTTCCAACATAGACATCCATCTAAAAATCATAATTATGGGTAATGATGAGATATCTAACAAGGAAATCCAAATTCTACAATAAAAGCTGATTCTACCTCTTGGAAAAAGTTACTATCTGGATACAAGTTGCTAAGAGCTATTCTTAGTGAAGTAGAGGCAACTGGTTCCCTCCGTGCATCAGTAGATGCAATGTTCAGGGCAGTGAAGATTTCATATAGTGCACAGACAACACATGGATCTCCCACATGAACATGATCTGACGTCGATCTCCGCAAGAATTCATCACGAAACCGTCTCAAGTGCCACAATGACTGAGGTTATACCAAAGGCAGCAAACAATTTAGCAAGAGAAGATTACATATAATGCCAAGTTCAAGGAAAGTAGGTCAAAAGAGGCCATAAACCACTCATACGAGAAAAAACCAACCTGTATTATAACATTCAGAAAGCAATTGTATTCGCCAACTTCATTCTGAAGGCCTGTACCAAACACATCAGTTTCATTCAAATCTTCACTGGAGACCTCATTTGGTGAGACACCATGGTTATTTACTTGCAAAGGTACCCTTTGTGCTGTTCTCAAACTTGAAGTCAAGGGCAATTTCTGTTGTGCTTGATATGTGTCTGAAACATGAGATAAACACCGGGTCAGAAAGTGACTGAACTAGCCAAGCTACTCAGGAAAAGTGAAAACCAGGAACTTAACACCAAGTACAAATTTAAACAATTTGCCCAATTTGCCAGCTAAGAAACAATAAATCCAAAAGAAAAATGCTATCGAACTGAACATAGAAACTACAGTAGTGAATACATACATGACAACCATCGCAATATTTGGGCAAAAAATTATGAGTCCAAGTCCTATAAGTTAAAATTATTTAAGCACATACTGAAGAATCAATGTGAAAATACATTTGCAATTACGCAATAGACTACCAAATAGACTGATATATGCTCACTAGGGTTGAACCAAAAATACCAAGTTAAATACTGATGCACAACTAGACAGCTCATCATCCAAAAATTTTCGTGCATTAGCCAATCAGATAGAGGACTCCAATACTTAATCCTTGAAACAAATACCCAGCAAAAGAACTTTTGCCCAAATTAGTCTCAACGTAAATGGCAGATAAGCAGTACATAATGATAAAAAATATTCCTTAAATAGATGAAACCAAAATATTTTTTGCCACTAAAAAAATCATTGGTGAAATCATTTTACATTTTGTTCAGATGATGCTACTGAGAAAATGGGTACCCAAGACAAATTATCGGACATACACTACAATATTTCTTTTATGTTCACCAAGTACAACTGACTTGTTTCAAGACAATCCCAAGCATAGTGCTTGTATGAGTAGCATAACAATAAGAAACATGTACAAGTAAATGAAGTAAGAGCACTACCAAGGCTTTGGCGAACAGCTTTCTTAAGGTCAGCTTGGAACCTTTCTTCATCATCTTCCTCAGATTGCAGTTGTCTTAAAGTTTTTGTACCGCCTTCTCCAGAAATAGGAGTAACTGGTTTCACAGAAGTACCCATTCAACTTAGTTCCCCAAATATGGACAAAAAATCTGAAAAACAACTTACCACACAAAAACTATTAATAAAAATAACAGTAATGCAAATTCACGTTGACATATAGTCTATAACCAGTATGGCAAGGTGATAAAAAGATTATGGTCAATGGAGGAATCAAATACAAATCCTAAGGCAAACTGAAAAACATGATGTCAGTAATAAAATTTATTCCTTGTATTCTAAAGCTTACATATGCTTTTTCCCTTTATATAGTATAGATAATAAGAAAATGTATGTGTTATGGATTAACAAATTGAGAAGGAAATTGTAATTTTCCAAAACAAAAATATGGTGAGCATAATTCCAATACAACCTCATGCTAAATTTTGCTGTTTACCAAATGGTACTACGCGGTAGTCGGAACAAAATTTTGAGAAAGCAAAATATAGAAAGGAGATTGAACAAGCACATAATACACACATGCACAAACAGACAACATCGAAAGAGAAACTTTGTAAAAAATAAACCTATACCATATGAAGAACAACATCAGACCATAGGTGCCTGAGCACATACATGTAGACCTAATAAATAAATCCGGTAAATTCAAAAGCTCTAGCTCAAGCACTATTGGTTGAACCATAGATTTAATGCAGTATCAAAATATCACTTGCTTCGATATGACATCATGCGGAAGGTGACACAACAGTACATGCAAAAACAAAGAAAGCACTTAAAAGATTTCTAGTTTAATTTTCAAATATTAATTTCACATGCCAGTGCAATTTCGAGGATGCCAAAGTTTTCATTAGCATTGATTTAGACAAAATCAAGAGGTATGTTACTGAAAGATATGATTCCAGTGCACGCATAAATGCATTAAATAATATGAACAGTTCAACACCAAGACATTATCATGAAAATCCAGTAATTTGTTTCTACTTTGATGACATCCACGTAAAAGTCATATAGAAGAAAGTAAACTAAATATCTGACTTTTTTCCTGTCACTATATGTGAGAAAGGAAGTACAATTGACTGCTTCCACAGTTTCAATCTGAACCCTCTTTCAATTACCATAGAACCATTTCTCTATTTTCACCCTTCGTGGAACCAAGTAAACATCAGCATGGAGCTGAATAATGTAAAAGTAAAAAGTAAACTTTACCACTGTTCAGAGGGACACCATCAACAAATCTAACTAGTTCTTCCACATTGATATGAGGGCTTCCAACTTGAATGTTTTCCTTTTCAGATGACACAACTTGATACTTTCCATCAAGAAATTTGTTGGAATTTTTATGTCGTCTACTCTTTCTTCCTGTCCGTCTATCACCGGGAAAAAGACCATCCTCTGGGACAGCACCATTAGATAGTCCTGCATAATATCAAAATATGATGATTCTGAAGTACAACAGCACACATTAGTCTCATTCATAAACCGTGTTATATTGCTAACCTTGTTTAAATTTAGTATGAGTGCCAGAAGTTTTAGAAGTTACTGGCACAGCTAAACCATTGGCAGTGCTCATTGGTATGCTATCCAAATTGTTTGTGACCCTGTTACTTAGTGCCAAATGTTCCTGAAAAGAAAGTTTATATGGTTTTCTGATTATCTCATTATGCTTCCTCTAAACGTAACAGCATAGAACACATCTCAGCATCGCAGCATTAACCAACTTCCATCTCAACATGTATAAAAGAAAATTTCAATAACAGAATGCTTACCTGAATATCTAGATCACTGCCTTCCAAGTAAGCATCATGCAATCCATCTGCTGCTTTCTCTGCAAATGCTTGATAAGTTTTTTTATTTTGCTCAGCAAGGTGTTTCTGTTTAGCCTCATTCTCAATCCGTCTTTGATACTCCAAAGTCTCTTCAAGTTTTCTTTCCTCTGCTTCAAGCTCAATTTTTCGTCTAAATTCCTCGTCTCGTTTCAAGTCATCACCATTCACAGAAACAGCTTCAGAATCTAGATGGTCACCATCAGAAGCAACTGCCAAAGAACTGCACAAAACACTCATGAAAATGCACATTAATATTAGACTACACCAAAAAGTATTACTAGCACTTATGTGAAGATGGAATACTTTAAAATCATAAATGAGAATCTGCAAAAGCAGAACAGGAGGAAAACATACACTAGATCAGCAGTCTCATCATTAAGCACATGCTGCTCATTTCCACCAGAGGCCTGAAACATCAAGAAAACATTAGACCTACACAGTGGATTATGTACCTTAAGTAAATACCGACTATTATTAAAAAAAAGTAAACCGTACCTTTGAATCCTTGGATTTTCTGAACTCTTTGTTCTTTTTCTTATCCTTGTTTTTCTCCTGTGAATGTCTGGAATTATCGTTTCCCCCTCGAACACCCTTCTTAGAGTCACGTGCAAGCTCAGCTAAAAAAGCTTCTCTTGCAGCATCAGACTTCTCAGTAGCATCTTTCTCAGCCAGATCCTCCAAGTGTGCCTGAATTTAAAAATAATAAATAAATAGATAAATAAAGCAAATGGGAATTTCAAGATATAAACATTTCTTTTAGAAGAAATAGAACATCACACGAAATTCAAGTAGTTCATTACATACCCTCAAGTACGATTTCACTAAAGGCAACAATATTGATAGATAATCGTGTGCAGACACAGGCTCAAGTTTGACTTCCAACTGCTGCATCCCAGTAACATTTCGCATAATTCTTGCATCAATTTTGCTTAGCTGCTTGACAAAACAAAACAATTAAGAATGGCAGGTTAAGAATCAATTCTTTATATTACAAGTTGCACCTAAAGCAAAAGACAGACCTCCACTGATAATTGTTCCTTCTGTCCCTGAATGGCAACTTCTATGCAGGTGTCCACTTGATGCACATAATCCTTAGCTCTCCAGTCATCATCTTCACCAGATTCCAAGTCACATAACTGAGAAGTCACACCAGCATAAGTATCCTCAAAGCCAAATTGATTGACATTCAGTGCATCAGATTCTTTTAAAACATTTGATATGGCATCTAACTCAAATCTAATGCTGTGGAGCATAACATCACTTTCACTCTCAACAAGTTCTTCTCTTCGCTTTCTAAGGACAGATTCATAGCTTCGATGAACAAATTCAGTAGCAGTCTCCCTCTTCTTACCTTCTTCAAGACAGAGATCCTCCACAGCCTGCAATGCTTCCTCATAGCTTATATGGTCACATTTTCTCTCACAGAGACTCTGTAGGTGATAAAACTCCTTCTCCAGCATCTTGAGAATTTCCAGTCCTTGCTGTGTTTTCTCTTCTTTCATGCGCATCCATGATGCCAATTGATCCCCACTTGAGGGGCCAGCAAAGATCCAGGACAGTAGAGAATCAGCATCCTGCAAAACCCCATTTCCAGAACTACAATTAGCATTTGCCTGGGCAGCATCCTCTATTGCTGCATCAGGCAATAAATGTTCATCCAGGAGGAGACACGAAGCATCTGCATTAAGAACAATCTTCTCTTTAACCTCAAGAATCTGAGTGGCACCATTCACATCATCATCCACAGAAGCAGTCTTCTCAGAATATCTAGCCAGACCACAAGAATGAGATAAGTCCTGCAAGAATTTAAGGATTTTTCTAAGTTGTGTAGCTCCCAGAAAACAAATGCACATGGGTGTTTGATCTACACCATGATTCAGAAGCTGAGAACCAGAAACCACACTCTGCAACTCATCCATTGTAAATTGTATCACCTTGTTAAGATGGCTCGCAGCAAGGCACTTATGTCTAATAAGCAGTTCAAATGTACCACGAATTCTTTCAAGCAACTTTGCACGCTCAGCATCATCCACTGTTGGCCAACTATCCCCAAGGGGATATGCTACAGAACCCTGGTTTCCATCACATTCTTTGTGCTCAGTGCTAGAAACTTTGTTACAATCATTGCCCTCTACACTACCACAATTGTAGCGATCCCCAAAATTTTCCTTCTCAGGAGATGAATCCCACGCATCTTTGAAGCAATCATCACACTCCTCATTATGATTCCCTGAGTAAAAATCCTCCAAAAACTCTGAGTCACGAAATTTAGATTGATTCCCAATCATTTTAACTGCAGCAGAAATATCCAAAGGATTCCAAGAGCAGTTAAGGAGCATCTCAATCCACTCATCATCAATACTCTGCGGCAAAACAGTCTGCATTTTAGGCATGAGGTTCCCCATATGTTCCTGAACAACATGCTGCATATAAGACTCTGAATCTGCAAACTTCTCACTACACCTACAACAAACCCAAAACTTCCAAGTTTTATTAACATCAGAAAATGCTAAAGCCTCTGATAAGACCTCACTCGCGAATCCATCTTTCAACAAACCAAAATATGCCTTGAGATCACTAACCCTAATCCTAAGCAAATCTTTCTTCAAATCAACACTCATTGAATTCCAAAACGATCGAACCCAATCCTTCCTTTCAGCTGTAGAACCATTCTTCCTCCTCCTCCTATCCGCTCCTCCTCTTTGTCCACTTCCAGAAGTCAAATCCAGTCCATTCCTCTCTCCCTCACTTTGCAACAGTGGTGAAGACGAAGCTGCATCAGATTTCTGTTGCTGCAACAACCTAGCTGCAGCAACTCTAACCTCAATCTCTTTCCTTCTTTCTTCAGGTGTCTTTGTAGCTTTCCTAATCTCATTAGGCCTTCTCGTTTGCACCAACCTAGCCTCCATTGGATCCTCAGTTACTCTCGGTATCGGAATTAACCTAAACTTATCTTCTCCACTCCCTAAGTTCTTCATCCATGTAGAAATTGAAGCAAAATTCGATTTCTGTATCAACGACCTAAGCTCACTTTGCACGTGCAAAATCCTTGCCTCCGCGGTTGATATTTTCTGTTGACTCTCGTCTTGTAAGCTTTCTTTGGCGGGATCCACCGGATTCTCAATGGCCAATGCGCGTTCGCATTCTTGAAACACTTCTTCATACTCTTTTCCATCGTTGGCCGCTTCATACAGTAAATTAGCATAAAAATGAGAAAATTCGATCGAGTTCGGAGATAATTCCACGGCTTTTTTGGCCGAATCGATCGCGTTTTTCAAATGCCGGTGTTTGGCGTTAGGGTCATCGATGATGGACGCCACTTTCACGCAGACCGTGCCTTGAACGCGGTGGATTAGCGCCGCATGAGCCGAGTTCTCGTGGCGAGTACAGGATTCTTTCATCAACCGAAGCGCTTTGGTATGGTTGCCACGTCGGAGTGCCGTTAGGGCTCGCTCGCACTCTACCTTAACCGCCGAATACGACGACGAAGGCGAACCATCGGATTCAACGGGAACCGTCAATACCTCGATCTTCGCATTATTGCCACTCAGCTCGGCTTCAGCTGAATCGTTAACAGCATCCACCGGCGGCGGCTGTTTTGACCGTGGAGCAACGTGTTTCTTTTTGTGCCCCATCAATTTTTATCTCAATCGAATTAACATGCATAAATCTTCCTTCTCTTTTTTTTTTCCCTTTTTTATCAGTTTGTTTGGAAAGAAAGAGATTGGAAGAGAGGAGTGAGGGAGGCGAGAAGAGATGGACTTACTGGAATTGTGAGGGGTAAAGTTGAAAATTCAGAGGGAAGAAAACGGAAAAGGATCGGCGGCGAAATCGAAACGACGAGCAGGGGCTGAGAGTAGGGGAAGAATCGCTTCTTCTTCTGCTGCTGCTTCCTTTTTTTTTTTTTCTTGGGTGTGTGTGTCAGACGGAAATGCACCTACCCACGGAAGGAAAGAGGGTGAAGCTTTGATTTGTGAGAAATGAAATTGGGGATTAACCACTCTTAATTTATACTAATAGTAATTCTAATTTTATTATTCTTTTTATTTTTTAATGCAATATATAATAAATTATATTTATTGCGGGTTTATTAGGAAAAATTAGGAGAAATATTGGAGTAATAATTAGGGGGATAAAATATTTTATTTCTAATTTTTTTATTAATTTTTTAATCTTATTTGATTACGTGCATATTTATGTTTGATTCATTATAAGAAAAATATTAACAACTTATAATAATCGAGAATTTTGTAACTTAGTATGGAGTTGGTTTGAAATTAGTATTATTTAAATGTTTTATTTGTGTTTAAAAATTTTAACTTCGGATCTTATTATTAATAATTTTTTTAATAAATTATTAAGGATGTATGATATTAAAATAATTTTTATGTTTTTATAATAATATATATGAGTAAGAATGTATTTATATTAAAATAATTTTTATATTTTTTAATTCTTGGATCATATTATATATATATATATATAAATGAAACAAATTAAAAAGACTCCTTCAAACACAAGTTAAGAGGGATTTTTTTTTATTTAAAAAGACAAACATATTTTTTAGTATTTACCTTAAAGAAAACCCACAAAGGAAAATGATTGATGGGCAAGAAACGGAAAAGCACGGAACCAAGAGAAATATCATGTGATCATCAAAACATTATTCACCACATTTTTACTCTATAAATTTTTGTCAAAAACATAATTTGGAAAGGTAGGTTTCATATAAACACAATGAATGAGCAGTATGGATTAATTTATATTAGTGTAAATTTTATATTATTTTTTATTTTTTAAATAAGATTAAATTTATGATTAATTTAAATTAAAATAATATTTTTAATTTTAATCATTTTAATTTAATAGTTAAAAAGGGTAAATTTTACATTGATTTACGTGAATCTTCTTATCAAAAAATATAATTTTTTTAATTTTTTTATTTCCTTCATTTTTTTCATTCCTACCAAACATAACACAGTAAAAATCAAATTAAATAATAATAAGTTTTTAGTTGTTTGATTTTATTATCATTTATTGCAAGTGATTAAGGATCTCAAGTTGAACTATATCTAGCTCAAATCTAATTGCTTTTTTATTTTTTAATGATGTTTTTTAATATTATTTTTATTTTTCAAGTGTAAATCAATTCATAAAGGAATTGTATTAATAGGTATACGGGAGAGATTCGCTTGATTATATCAATATAAATTTAATTAATTTTACATTTTTTATTAACCGTTGGATCAATATTAAATTTATGATTGAGATTAAAACGTTCTTTCAACTTATCTCCCTTCTGTCTCTCTTTCACATTTCTCCCCTCATTTCTCTTTCGATGTTTTTAGGGTTTTTTTTAATTTAAATATAAAGTTTAAAAAAACTTTTTTTTTAATTTCTCACACCTTTTTTTATATATTTAAATCTATTATTGATCAATTAAATTAAAAATTCAATATTATGCTGATTTATATCTCATTACTTTACTCTTTCTTTATTCAACAACTTGACATCTAAGTTATTTTTCTCTAAAGAACTTGGCATCTAAGTTTAATTATCTCTTTAGGAGCTTCTTCAAGATCAGTAGTATCAAACATTTATCAAAAGACCTCTGAGTCTCCAACTTTCTTGACCCAAACAACTTGTGTTCGTCACAGATTCTAATTGCGTGTTATTATAATCTTTTCAATGCAATCAATGTATTTGGATAGCAAGAAAAAAATTGCTTAATTTTTTGTACAAAAATTTTGATTACTAGAAGCCCAGAAAATTAATGAGTAAATAATTGAAAAAAAAAAGGTTCCATGATTTTGTTTTAAAGCAATGTTCAAGTTGGATTTTTTTCATGAATTTTAGAAACTAAAAGAGATAGATAGGAAGTATAGAAAATAAATAAATAAAAAAAAAAAACGAGACGAGTTTAATGTCAATGAAAAGGCGATGAGCATTGATTCTAAATTAATGAGGTGATTTATAAAATTTTTTAGAATCAATATGCTCTTAAAAAAAAAAATACAAAGATGGAGAGAAGAAGCGTGAAAGACGAAAAAAAGTGGAAAAAAAAAAAAAAAAGAAGTAACGCAAGTGATAAGTGGTAAATATAATAGTTGAATCTAAATCATTTTATGTATCCAAATCAACGGTCAGTAAAAAAAAAGTTATAAACTAATTATGGTGTAAATGAATATTTGTGTGTGTATATATATCTATATATAATAGTAATAATTAAGGGTGAAAAAAATGAAAATTGAAATCATAATATTTTATTCGGATTGATTTTTTAATTTGATTTGATTTAAATTAGAATACTAAATGTTTTATTAAATTTAAATCTAATTTTGAATAAAAAACAAAAATATTTTATTTGAACCAAACTATATATTTTTATGAATTATTATTTTTTAAAAATTTTATAAAATAAAAAATATTATTTTATATTTAAATTTACTTAAATATATTAAAATAATATCAAAAATTACAAATTTTAAAATCTAACTAATCAAATCAAACTAACAAATTTCGATTTGAATTGAATTAATTAAAATTTTTATCTTAATTCAAATCGATTTTTAAAACTCCACAATATTGTATATTAATCGAAATAATTTGAAATCGAGTCAAATTATTATTTTTATAATAATAATAAAAATGTAAAATTTTCATTTTAAAAATAATTTTTATCTCTGAATTTAAAATCAAATTTATTAATAATAACATCAAAATCAATAATTAAAACTTTTTGTAAAAAAAGAAAATCTAACACTTTTGAGTTATTATGCACATTAAAAAAAATTTAGATGGTAACAAATTTGCTGATAACACTTTTATAATTGTCTGGACTGCACGGCTGCACCCGCGTTAAAAAAAAAATTAAAATGGAAAGATTGAATATGAAAAGGAAATATTATCCATGATCCGACATCCACTCCGACCCTAGACACCAATAATCCAAATCCCTTCATGCCACAAGCAGGTGTACAAAGTAGCTGGTACAAGTTTTTTCTTTACCAAACAAACGTTACAATTATTTTACTTCAAATGCAGTTGTCACACCAAAAAAAAAAAAATACAGATCTCAAATTCAGATTGACATATACCTAGGACTGAAAGGGAAAGGGATGTCTCGTTACCAAAATATAAAGCTTTTAAAAATAAACGTGTCATATCATGCTTTACTTTCAGGTAGAAATGGGATTTTATCATTATTTTATTCTTCTAGTTGGTCAGCAAAATCTCATGAGAATATGGGGTTGAAATTGCTTGTTATTTGGACCGCATATTAACAGCAAGACGAATGAAACAGTGCACCTACTAGTCAAGACATAGATTTGTTAGTTCGTATATTTTTATCAGATTTATTTTGTATTTTTTTTAAATATGATACGTAATATATAAAATATAAATATAATATAAATTTTTAAATATTTTAAATTTTTAATATATAAATAAAATATATTTATGTATTACATATGATATGATATGATTAATACATTTAAAATTAATATATTTAAATTTTATATAATACAACCCGTTTGAAAATTATTAACGTGAATTATATGAATAATACAATCGTTAACATACTTAACCAATAATTAATATTGATTATCATAACTCCATTTGAAATAATTTATAAAACGAATATAATAAAGCTAATAACGTGCACAATCTATAACATATGTTTAAAATTAAATTTTCAATTAAAACTAAAATGTTGAAAATAAATAAACAAATCAAAGAATTTGATTATTAATATAATAATAATATCCTATAAAAAGAAAATAAAGAATATTCTAAAAATATATATAAAATAAAGAATTTTTCAAAATTAATTGTAATAAATTATTATTATAAACTTAAAATATTGAAATAACCTTTATATATATAACATAATGTTAAACCTTATATGAAAATGCAACATAAATTTAAATTAGTAAAATGAAGCACATAAAAATAAAATGAAGCAAGCAAGCACATTATAAAAAATGAATCAAGAATCTTGATTTTATCTTTATTAGTAATAAAATAGGTTTCAAGAAAAATAAAAATACATTTTCTCATCATTATGCCTATTTGATTTAAAGTTAAAGTGTAACATGCACAATAATCTCAATTCATTATTTCTAAAGTATTTGATTTAAAATTAGAGCACGTTATTTATTATAGTTTTGCAATGAATAAATTATAAACCCTAAATTTTAAATCTTAAACTTGAAAACACTAAAATTTTAAACCCCAAAAATTATAAATGTCTATTTGAGATTAGATAATGAAAGTGATTACAAGGAGACTTGTATACAAGTAAAACCTTATTATATACAAAAATTTCATTCGTTATCTATAATAAGTTTTTAAAAGGTTAAAAAATTACAAAAAGCTTTCGAATAAAAATTAAATAATCATTCAAATTCATATAATTTTATGACAATTAATTAAACTTTCAAATATTTATTTTCATCAACTAAGCTCATATGAAAATTGGTCAACTATCAACATGCACTTTCATCAAATTAAGAGTTTAATTGGGATAAAAATAAATATTTAAATATTCATAAGTAAAAAATGTTTAAAAATTTAAATGATCCAAAATGAAAATTAATGAGTTTAACTAATTGTAATAAAACACCATAAACTTAAATGATTCTTAAATATTTGTTTAAAGACTTTTTTTTTTACTTTTTAAAAGCAAAAATAATAAAATGGTAATTTTGTACATAACTCTACATGTTTCTTTTGTAGTAGTAATAAATCTAAATAATGAACTACAATCATATTAACATTACGTGTTGTAGTTATTAGTAATATCAAAAAATAATTACATATTAAATGAATAAAAAATTAAATGTTTAAAATAATTTTTATATGTTTATATTTAATAGATAATTAGGTACCATAATTAAAATTTTAAAATACTCTTCATATGCTTATATTAAATTTAATAAGATAAAAGATATATTACACGTATTTTACATGTATTAAAAATGTTCTAATGTTACATGTAGGGTCGGTAATTTAATTCATTTTTTATGGGTTTCGATCCGACCGGACCCTACGGAATCTATTTTTTTTTTGAAATTCAAGTTTCAGGTCGAATAAGTTTATGAAACAATTGGGGTCGGGTTGGGTTCGGGTTTTAGGCAAATTCGATCCGATATTATATAAAAAATTATTTTTAATTAATTATTTAATTTTTTATTTATATATTTATATAATGATATTTTTAAATATTTATATTTCAAAAATAATATTTTATATTTTAAAAAATAATATTTTATTAATTTCAATCGGGATCGGATTTGAATTTGATAACACATAAAAGTCGAATCGAGTTCGGGACGAGCAAAATCCGTCCGAATCCGATCCGATGTCAACTATAATCACACGGCTAATTGAAATGTATTATTCTTGTTTTAAATATATTAAATGTGTCTAATATTTATAAAACATAAAAATTATTATATTATAATTTGTCTAAAATATTTTTTATCAAATCTGTATATAATTTTTCCTTTTTTTCTTATGTCGTGTCATTGGTCTAAAATTGTCAGATATAATCAACAACATGTAAAAAAAAATTCCAACCTTTTCTTTGTTTTTCTTTTTTTTTTCAAGTCAATGGCCAATGGCATATCCATATCAGCATCTGGAAATTTACTTCCATTGGATTGGCTTGCTTTTTTCCAAAATGGAAAAGCTATTTTCAATCGCTTGTTATGGTGGATCATGTAAAAGATAAACATAAACCAAAATCAAAGAAAGTAAGCTAAATGTATGTGACAATGAACAACTGCTCCAATCTCTTTTTTACCAAGGTTCAAGTTTTGAAGGTTCTGGTTGTGGAAAGTTGCTTAGAGCCAGAATAAAGACAACATGATAGGATAACAAACTACTCAGCCAAAAGTTTTTGCCATAAAAACTATAAATATCTGGTTGCTCAATTGACCATCAATAATTCGTAGTATGTGGATCCAATACCAGGGAAGGGCTGCAGAAAAATGGGAAAAAAGAGATTTGTACAGGATCAAAGGCACGCTTCCCAGATTGATAGTGCACCAGTAATTGAGATCAGAATTTTCAGTCAAAGCCTAATCTAAACTGTAACACAATCAAAAGCTGGCATCAGCTCCCCATTTAACTTAAAACTTTAAAAGGCTGCAAATTATTTAAATATACATAAAACCTCTTCTAAGTCCCGCAACAAAAATCTGTTTATGCTCAAATGATGCCAAGCTACAGTAAATGCATCCGCTCCACATAGGATTGAAGTAACCACCTGTTAAGCGGCTCTCCACACCCTACAAAGCACCCGGAATTGCCATTCTCGGTGAAAAATGGAAAGCTAAAAATACTGAGAAGGTCCTGAACAGCTTGTCTTACGAGCGATGATCCTGTAACCCTGCTCCGTCTGCCCCATCCAGTCACTATATCAATCCTGCTAGGACTGATTCCAGACACTAGCATTTGCTGGCGGAACCATGCAAGTGTCCTAGACAGTGCTGTTACAGCAGTACCATCTGACATCACATGAAGGTCGATCAGCCAATAACAGGAGCTTTTCTCTCTAACAGTATCTGGATACACATTCTTTTGTGCAGCTACCTCCCAAACAGATCCAGCCTCCTCCTTGAGCCCTGATTTGTGAAGAAAATCCACCAAAGCATCCACCAGCCCCCTCTTGCTCTCTCTATCCTCACTGTGCATTGTATCCAAGAACTTGTCCATATGATCCCGCACATTTTGACCATCAGGTCCTGCTGAAGGCATAGACAGCAGAAACATATGTGCAGGATGACCCGTTACTGCCATGAGCTGGCAACAAAACCCCATGTCATACGGTGACCTGGCTTCCGTACAACAGCTCAGGAGCAAGGTATAGGTTTGCAAAGAAGGATTTAAATCCAAAGCCAGCATGCTTTGCAGCAAGTTATAAGCATCTGACAACCTGTGCACTCTAAGGAAAGCACTAAGCAAAGAATTGCAGGTAGGAACATTAGGGCGCAGCCCTGCTTGTAGCATGGCCTGATACCACTGCCAAGCCTTATCCATATTACCAGCCTTTCCCCATAAGTCAACCAGCAGGCCATAAACAGGTTCATCAGGCACCCACTTTTTCCTTTTCATCTCAGCAAAAATTGCTTCTGCTTCATCCAGATATCCACAGTGTCCAAGAACCTCCATAACTATGCTGTATGTGATCTTGTCAGGTTCAAATCCAGCATTCTGCATGTCACGATAAAGCTTTAATGCACTCTCATAATTCCTTGCCTTTGCTAGTAAAGCAAACATGGTGTTGTAGGTGACTAGATTAGGAACACGACCCTGATCAACCATCTCACAAAACAGCCTGTGGGCAGCAGGCAAGTGCCCAGCCTTTCCAAGGCAATTGATTATCACACTATAAGTGAATTTATCAGGAGAAAGGCCAACTGCCTGCATTCTTTGGTAAAAGTCCATAGCAACATCAAAAAACCCAGCTTTGGCATGGATATCAATAAGAGTACAGTATGTGACATGATCAGGTTCACAACCTGCTTCCTGCATTTGATTGAACACATTGATAGCTTCATTCAAGTAGTTTGCACGTCCATAACTATGAATAAGACGATTGTATGTCACAACATTTGGCTGGCATCCATCCTTCACCATCTGATCAAGTAATCTATTTATCATGCCAAACCGCTTTGCACGACCAAGGATACCAACCATGGTGGTGTATGTATGACCATCATGCTTGAATCCAGCCTGCCGTTTTAGCCAATAGAAATAGCCAAGAGCAACTGCGTGATCCTCTATTTGCTTTAAAACTTGGTTCACTTGATATGCATCCATTGAAAAGTTGAGATTTTCAAGAGCATGTTCAGCAGTAGGGCCCCACTTCAGTTGTCGCAATATCTGGGATACACTTTGGACGACATGCCCAGTGCCGCCTAAAGGTCTGGTCATAGGAACAACTCCTGTTGGCATTTTCATGTCTCTAAAGGATTTTTTGAAACCTTCTGTGCCAGAATCTGACACCTTTGCATCTGAAGGTAGTCCATTGGAATTAAAATTTGACATGAAGCTATGAGAATGAGCTTTCACTCTCTGTGGTATAGGCTTCCTCTTATCATAAGCATTTGCAGAATTACTGTGAGTTTCTGATGAATCCACTGATGCAGCATTTGAGACCCGCTTGTAACCTCTAACAAATTTGGGTTTGCTACATCCATCTTTTGTACCGTGGTGGCTAACTGTTGATTTCGCCCCCAATTCTTTTTCAGATGACAATTTTGGATAGACTTTGGCACAGTTCTCTCTTTTGACAGGTTTGACAGCCGGAGATTTTATATTTGACACTGGCCTCGTCGATTCAACCACACAGTGTTTAGGTAAGCTTAATAGTATGCCCCCGTCTGATAAAGGAAGCTTATAGTTCATCAGGTCAGACAAAAGGGACACAGCTGCAATGCCAGCTTTAACAAATTGGTCAGAAATGGGAGCTGATGCATGTCCATCATGTTGAACAGTATCAGCACTGCCAGCATAAGTTACACTGCTAGATCTATGCGAAGGAATAGGATTAGAGACAAGCTGTGGTGCTCTCTCAGCTTCATGAGGAGCAACAGCTTTGGATGCAGTGCCCAATGTCAGGGCTCCCCTAGCTGAGGATTTGGACAGAACTTCATTTCTTATGTTCTGCCTTCTTGAAACACAGGACTCATCTTCAGGGCATTGGCATGAATTTCCATCTGCAGCACTATATCGTGATCCACCAAATAAAAATGGCCTCACACTACTGGAAAGGTAACCAATTGGCTTTGCTCGTAACATGATCTGCACAAACCAGAAAATTTTCAAGAGAAAAAGTTTTATATCACATATCAATCAATAAGAAAAACATCTGTACCACAAAGACATGGCACTTAAACACACCAAAGGCAAAGGGGAAATCTACATCCTTGCTACAAAAAATGAGAATCAAGGATAACAACACATGCCACCAGATGCCAGCCAATTATATTGAGACAGATGAATATCGTAGGACAATTCTACTTCCAGCAATGCCCTTGATATCTTCACTAACAGCTTGAAATGTAATAGAACAGGTTATACAACACAGATGATGAGATGTAATTGCATTTAAACATCGTATAGTATTTCTGCACCAAGAAATTCAATCTACTGTAAAGAATAAACAAGAGCCTGTTGTTTATATAAGATGTTTTATGGACTAAAACTTTTTTAACAGCAATTTCAACCATTTACCTTATCTATACTCCAAAGGTGCCAGGAAGACTACGTACTAGCAAGTAGCAACTGTAGAAAATTGGTTTTGTGGGAAAAAAAAGCATGGAGTTTATGACAATGCACCTGTCCAATAGGTGATATTCAAATAATGTGACATTTATACAGAATGGGTACATAGAAATAGCCCATATGAGTGATGGTCACAATGGCAGTTATACCATGAAAAAGAGACAGTTTTTTTCTATATGAAAAGAAATAATCCATTGCATCCATATTCTTCCATACCAACAGTTCAAAATCCACTTAAAACCAAATAGATGGCGCTCTACCTTTTCAAACTCCAAAAACAGTAGAAAAATAAAATGCAATGCTCCAAGGGAAAAATAGGAAAATTTCTTGAATGAGATCTCAAATTATATAATTTGGCAGTCCTTTCCCTTCTTTCAGTAGGCAACTATCCATGCACTTAAGCTTCATACTAAGCATAGGTACACTCTAAATGCCAACAAAATCACAGTCACCACCAAATTCACCAATCAAGTACTGCAAATGACTTCATTTAACATCAAACTGCTCTCTTTTGCACAACAGATCAATAAGAATAACAGAAAACAGCCAACCTAAACAGCCCCCTAGAATAGCAGTCCTATTGCAGCTGCTTTCTTTTCCTTTGACTAATCTCCCAATCCCTTTTACACATCAAGCCATCAAGTTTTTTTTTTTTTTTTTTTTGGTTACCACAAAAATACTAACTCTAAATCCAAAATACATTTACCACAATATAATATGAAAATAAAGGCATAAAAAAATTGAATCTACTCCACATCTAAGAATGAACCAGCAAAGCCCATGTATTTAGTCATCAAAATAAAGAAAGAAAAAGGTACCCATTAGTCAAAGAAATAAAAAGATTTTAAAAAATGGTGCAATATAAAAGCAAAACAGCAGAAACCCAGTAAACAATGAGATTAATATAACACAAAAAGGGCAAAAAGGAAAAAAAAAAAAAAAGATCACGGTTTATGGGAAGAAGAGTACCTGAAAACGGAGTTAAAACTTCTGAGTCTGTTCCAGAGAAAGAAAGAGAGAGTGAAAGTGAAAATCTTTTTAGACAGAGATACAGAGGCGGCTCTCTTCTTTTCTTTCTCTATGTTGTCAACCCTGCTTTTTTCCAAGCAAGTTGGGAGTGGCTGTGACGGTAGTCGTTCATTTATCACAGCATTTGTCTTTTTTTTTTCTCTTTTTTTTTCCCACCTGCTTTGCTTTTTCACCACAGAAAAAATTAGCCTGCTTAGTTTTATGACGGTTTTATAAAAATGGATTTTTTAAGGAAAAAATAAGATTATTTATTTTTTAATATATAATTATATATTTTATAAATAAATAAAATTAATTACATTAGCATAAAAATTTGTTTTACGTGCAATTTTATCAAATTAATATAAAATTTATTTTTTTATGTTTATGTAAAATTAAAATTGAACTTAAATAATTTTAATTTTAATTTTTTATTTATCAAATAAATTCATTTACTTTTTAAGATAAATAAAAAATTAGAATCCAAAATAGGGATGGCGAGCTAACCTGTCCCCGACGGATTTCGATCCGATCCAACCCCACGGGATCGGTTTTTTTTTTGAAATTCAAGTTTCGGGATCAGGTCGGGTAAAATAAAAAAACATTCGAGGTCGGGTTTGCCTAAAACCCGACCCGACATTATATAAAAAATTATTTTTTAATTAATTATTTAATTTTTTATTATATATATGTATTTATATAATAATATTTTTAAATATTTATATTTTAAAAAATAATATTTTATTAATTTCAGATCGGATCGAGTTTGGTACGGTTTACATGGTATCGGGGTCGGATCGAGTTCGAGTATGAAAAATCAAAAAAATTTCGAGTAGGATCAAGTTCGAGTTTAATAAAGTATTAAATCAGGTCGGGTTCGGGGCGAACAAAATCTGTCCCGAACCTGATCCGATGCCAACCCTAATCATAAAGATAAAACAATTCAATATACAATTTAACTATTTTTTACTTATTATTGAATAAATTCATTTAACAAAAGTTTTTAATAAAATTATTTTTTTTATAAAATGGATAAATTTTATTATTAATACAAAATATTTACAATGGCCATTATGGAATATAATGAATCATTTTTGTGAGTTCAAAAATTTTTCCACATCTGTACTTATATATATTATAAATTATAGATTATAAATATATCGTATATGATTTTTTTTATTATTTAAATTTTTGTGTATGATTAAAAAGTTTCAATTTTAGTATGCAGAACATATTTCTTAAAGCAAAACAAAAAAAAAAAAGGGAATAAAATAAAAATACTAAAAACCAAAAATAATCTTAATAATTGAATAAATAAGAGCAAAAGTGGAATTGGGGTCAAATTTTATTCTTTTAATTTATCAAACTAATAAATATTTGATAACTGATGATCTTTGGATCAGTTAGAATATCGTTAAAGTTTGTATTAGGGGTTATAGATTTGACACGATTTATGTGCATAATATCATTTTTAATTAAGTAAATAGTAGGATAAGAATTTAAAAATATATTTTTTTAATTTTAATAAAT
Organism: Durio zibethinus; assembly: GCF_047325235.1. NCBI lineage: Eukaryota > Viridiplantae > Streptophyta > Magnoliopsida > Malvales > Malvaceae > Durio > Durio zibethinus. Next base: position 23,462,304 of record NC_143172.1, read on the forward strand.
ATCTAATAAATTCTATTCAAACTTATAATGTTTTTCATTGGAACAAAATGCTAGTGATTTTCTTTTTTTCTTAAGGTTGATTAAAAACTATTTAAATTAGCCAATAAAGCATTGGCCTAATAGTAAAGAAGAGGCCCTAAAATTTTGATGTTTTAGATTCAAGTTTTACGAGGTTTGATTTAATTTTATGTTAAATTTGTTTAATATTTTTAATTTATTAATTGATTATTGAATGATTTATTTGATTATAACTTCTCTATTATTTATAGTTAAAAAAAACCATTTAAATTATTTCAAACAATACATTATATTAAAATCAATAATTGGTAGTTTAGATAATAATTAAAAAAAATTTAAGAATACTTGTTAGTAAAATATTTTTTTATTACACATAGCCAAATAAAAATAATATTCAAAATTAACAGTAATTCATTCATTTTAACTTACCCCCAAGTATAATAGCGTTTCTTATATTTAAAAAAAAAAAAGTAAAAATAGTACAACTATTTAAGAAAAAAAAAGTTGGTGTTGTTCTTTGCTACATAATCGGCAGATTAAGTCATCAAATACGACATAATTGGGTGACTTACCAATTAATTATATTCTTTGCCAATATGAAATTGGTTTCTTCTATGATGTGGATTGGGTCAAAAAATTTTTAATATTTGATTTAAAATGATCATTTAAAAAGTGATTAAATTATCATATTTGATAATTATTTAGTGGTTATATGTGGCAGTAATTTAGATAATCAAAAGTGATATCAATGTTTTAAAGTGTAATCTAATTTTTATTTAAAATAATGAAATAAAATGATAGATAAAATTAATAATAATTAATATCATTTTTAATTAAAAATTTACTTCTTTTCAAAATTAATTATAATTATTTTAATAGATTAGTTTTATTTTTAATTTAATTATTTTTATATAATTTATAATATAAAAACTAGTTTACCTATTAGTAATATATCTTTAATTTAATAATTTAATTATATATTTATTAATAAGTAAAAAATATTATTAATATTTTACAAATTATTATATTTAAATATTATTGAAATCATTAATTTACGTAACTATTATAACATATGTTGTTTTAATACTTTTAAATAAAATAAGATTTGATTTTTAATAATATTAAAAAAAGAATAATTATTAACCAAATGAAGTTATTTCAGTTCATAAATGATAATATTATTTTAATAATAAAATCACTTTATTAATTAAATTACTATAATAATTTAAAAGATGATATCAAATATTATATTAAGTTTTTTTTTTTTGTAGTTTTAATCGAGCAAATTCTCACATATATATTTAATAATTTATGTATTTATATTTTGTAAAATATTGATAATTTATGTCATATTTTATATAAAATTATATGTCATAATTTATATTTATATTAAATATAAAATATATTTTTATTTTTATTAAAGCTTATAGAATTTTTATTAAAATTTTTTTTATATTTTTATATTATTTTAATATATTTTTACACGGTATCTTAAATTATCATACTAACCGACCGCTATATATAACAAAAAAAATTTGCTTTTTATTTACTTGAAGCTCAAGTCTTTGAACTTTCACCACTTCCCATTTAACTTAATGATTTTGGGGCGATGTGTCAAATTATTTGACTGTCATATAATTTTTTTATTGGAACAAATTAATGTTTAATGATTTTGGTGTAATTTATTCCGTATCTGTTACAAAGTCAAAGAGCGAAGATTCCCAAGGGCAAAAGATTTTGGAAATCCAACGGTATTGATCCTGAGGTTATAATAGAAGAAGCGTGGACGAAAAGCATTGGAACACTACACTTTTAATTTTGTCTACGTGGAAAGAAAGAACACCTCAATCGTGGAATGTTTCTCTTGTCGGTGGGGATTTGGGTTGTCGACGGAAGCGAGTATTTGTAGTAAATCCCGTGAATCAAGATGGACGAGGGATACGAAGATACTTTTGTTAATTCTGTTTACTGATGCTGAGCCCTGGAAAACGAGTAGTATATCTTACGCGCTCTGTACTCGCTACTTACATTAGGCACGTGTTTTGACAAGAAGAGTCCTCACAGAATTGGACTTGATTTATTATTTAACTTAGTTTTATAAAAAATAATTTAAAAAATTTTATCTTTTTTAGTTTTAAAAATTTTTAGATTAAAAAAAGAGTTTGAAAATATTATATTGGAGTTTTTTATATGATTGATTGCTGTTAATTTTTTTGTAATTTATTAAAAAATTTCAAATATAATATTTTTAGTTTTTTAATTATATATATATAAAGAATTACTATTATTAATGTGAAAAAGTCTACCGTTAGAGTTAACCCTTTGTATTTTTTTTCTTCTCATACAAAATCCAAAAGAAAGATAAAAGTGAATATAAAAATTAATTCAATTAATTTATATAATTATTTTTAAAATATAATATTTAATTAATCTGAATTTAAATTTTAACACTTAGTAACTTTTTTAATTTTTAAACTGAGATGCGTTATAAAAAAAAAAAGGAAAGAAGTAAAATATGGGCTTTAATGGACCAAATGGGCCTTCTAGATTTGCATGTGTGAAATATTGTTTGCGTTATGGATCTGAAAGTTAAAATGAGCTTAGAAAAATAAGAATTGCTTGCCTTTTGTCAATTTTCTTTTTTTTTTTTTTCTATAAAAATCTTCTTTTAATTACTTACTAGAATTTGTCACCCGCTACGCCGGTTTATCTTTTTTGTCATTCTTGTTTTTTTAATATATTTATTATTATATTTATTATTATTTTAATATACAATAATAAAAATTTAATAGACAGAAAACATTATAAAATATTTAAATTTAAAAAATTAATATTAATATGTTATGACTTTTTTTTATTTGTTGACTTTTCAGTGTTTTTTATTATTTGATTAATTTATCATATATTATAAATTTTTTGTAAAAACAAAAAAGAAAAAATTATAGTCAATTATAATTTTTAATTAATCATTTATATATTTTAATTTTATGTATTTTAATTTTTTATTTTTTCATGAAAGTATTTATTTACTAAAAATTAAAGGAAAATTAAATGAGAAAATAAAAAAAAAAGTATTGGACGGTTAAGAAACAATAGGAGAAGAAAATGAACATAATTAAGATGAGCAGACGTGGATCTTGACATTTGACTTTGAAATGATTACTTAATATATATTTTATTTTTTATAAAATTTACACTTAAAATTTTATTTTATATACATATATAAATAAAAATTATAAGATATTATATTGCCTCGAAATTTTATATGCATGATATATATGAATCAATTGTTAAATATAACAGTTAATTTGTAAAAATATTAATCTTTCATGAAATCATAAAAAGAGTGTAAAATAATTTGTTTATAAAATAAAAATATTACTGTGATAATATTAAACTTTTAAACAAAATAAGACTTGCAAGAACATAAGATTTTTTTTTATTTTTTTCTATTCTTTATTCTTTTAGTAATTTAAACTTGGAATAAAAAATATAAACAAATCAATCGGTAAGTATCATTTTTTTTATTAAAGCAAGAAAATAAATATATTTTTAAAATAATAAAATTGAAACCTTGAGATTAAAAGTTACAATCTTTTTAAACATTTTATAAAGTGCTTTCCAAAAAGTTTTTTTCTTTTAAGATTATAAAATGAGATAAAGATATAGAGTAAAATTAAAAGTGAAAATATTATTTCAAAAGAAGAAATTATAGCAAAGTTAAAAAAAGAATAGGAAAAACACATACATGTTTAATATTTGGTTGGAGATTTAAAGTCCTGTTAGAAAAAACTAAAATGTTAATTTCATTTTATTAATTTCACATGATTATAATTTAAAACTTATAAAATCTCTATGTTAAAATTTCACATGATAACGCTATCTAGTGTGATATCAACAATCTTGATAAATATATAATATTACTAATATTATGTAAAATAAATATACAATATCTTATAAAACCAAATAAATAAGTTTAAAAGTACAACAAATAATATCATCAATTTATCATGATACTTTTAAACATTTAATTTTATGTATTATATTTAAATAATTAAATTTTTCATGCAAAAATATATTAAAATAAAAACAAAAAGATGAAAAAGAAATTAATTTTAGTAAACTTTAAAAAGGTAATACAACCGCTTTCTTGCAAGATATTGAAATAATTATGAATTTTGATTCAAAAAAATAAAATATAAAATAAAATAAGTAGTAGTAAAAAATAGAGAAATCCAATTTTCAAAGATTATTTTGTTCATTAGTTTTATTTTTCTTAGGTTAAATTAGCCAAACTACAAAAAGATAAGTTAAAAATTATAAAACATGTTTTACATTTATATACTGACTGAAACAAATTATTCTATCGAAATTTATTGAAACTAATCGAAATCAATAAAATTAATTGATATTACTTGAAATCAAATTTGGTGCGAAAAATTACCCTTAAATATATAATACTTTAACATAATCGAAGAATAACAACTAATATGATCAGTACTAAAACAAAATTAACAATAATGGTTTTGGAGCTAGCTTTTTTTTTTTTTTTTTTTGTTTAACTTGAAGCTTTCAATTAAGTCAGGTTGAACAAAAAATTTAAATCACAATAAAGTCCCTTAAATTTTGGCAAATGACAAGCAATTGCAAATTAAATTTTGCTTCAATTGAATATACGTCACTTAAAAACAACAATGTCGTAGAGTAATTTTCAGGATTCTCCTTTTATCTTATGTATGTATATAAATTCTAGACCTTTTTTTTATTGCCAATAAGATGTAAAGAATGACTATATCGCCAAAATTAATTGTTATTGTCACGTTGTTTCTTTTAAGAAATTGCCTTGCCCTATCATCTCTAGTGAGGTCTTACAATGTATTATTTTAAAATTAAACATTTATCTTTTAATTTATTCGAGATTATTAAATACAATTAATGTTTGTTTGAAATCATTAAATACAATTCATAATCATTAACATAAATTCTTATCAATCTTCACATAAATTTATTATTAATTATCAATTATTTTAATCAAATCATTATCTTTTATCTCATATACAAAATAAAAAGGATAATATAACATGTAACAACTTAACACTCAAGTATTTATTTCATTAAAGCTTTCTACACACATATCACTTCCTCTTTCTTCCTCAAACCCTAAATACCTAACTGATTTAAACGATGGATAGCGTCTCGGAGAATTAACTCTGGCACATCTTGATCGTACTTTTTAGTTGTAGGTTCAAACTATTTCACCTTCAACCTTTCACCAGTTCCAGCCAAGACATCCTTCCAGCCAAGAGCCTAAGACTCCTTAAAATATCGTCAATAATAATGTATAGATTTGCCTAATTCAATCCAACAAATGATCATAAAAAATTTGGATTCAACGTATCAATTTTAATTTACTTTGAGGAAGGAAATTTTAAGATGAAAATTTAAGGGTATGAATTAATAAAATGTTAGGAGCTATGATCAGATCTTTCCATGAATTGTGATTTTGACATAAGTTTTGAAGCCCTAATCTTTCTTAGCTTGATCCAACGTTTTATTTCATTAACAAAAGTTATTTTTTAATTTTAAGTTTAAAATATATTTTTTAAAAAATTTAGGGTTCTACAGCCTACGGATTGAGATTTGAACAAACTTTTTAAAAGATCAACTTAAGCGACCCGATAGTGTAAAGGTTTAGTTAGGGCTATGCACTCCCCAAAAGCGGATGTAGGACTTATTATGCCCTTTTCAAATTAACAAGAGAAGCTCAAAAAGCTTGTAATCCTGCTTTTAAGCTTTTATTCCTAGGCCCGAAGGGTCAGCTGGGGAGTGAAAAAGCTTCTTTGCAAGTTGCAACCCACCATCCAACATAATCATGGAGGTCATGTATGTCACAACGTGGCCCTTTTTCTTTCTTTTATGGTTTCTAACTATCCATGACAGACCATAAAGTTTGCCTGCATTAAAGGAGGAAGCTCATCATTGCCTTGGTAGGTGATTTTAGCTATTTCTCAAATGTTTTCACATTTGATTGTTGGCCTTTTCTGCTTATTCACCTTCATTTTTTTAAAATAATATAGTTAGGTTAGTTTCTAACTTTCTTTTTGGGTCTAATCATTTTTTCATAGGATACAGATAACAATTCACCTTTGCCTTTTCAAGGTAAGGTAAGGTAAGGTGGCCCTTTTCTATATACTTTGGCAAATTCATAAGTTTTGTTGATTGCATCCACTCGAACCAACGGAACTTTTTTTTTTTTCTTGCCGGGACCCAATTAAAGTTTTAGTTCATTTTTTCCAACACAGAAGAAATATAAATTATGATAATTTTAAATATGATATAATAATTTTATACAAAAATGATAAAAAATATAAAAATAATATAATTTTAAATGTATATAAATTTTATAAAAATAAAAATATATATTTTATGTGAAATATATTAATACAGATTATGATATAATAATTTTTATATTATATATATATTTAATACGAAAGATTTGTTGTAAATAACGTTTATTGTTTAATTAAAAATAATTTTAGTTGTCCAAAAATTTAATGTGGAGAAATCGAACCTCTGCCTCCGTACGAGCGTGTGAGGCTAAGGGCGTTGTATGACTTTTGGTTGATAGTATTTGACGAGTCATCAAGGCAATGGGCATCCAAAGTCACATGTAAAAGGGGAGGGGCATTAGGGGAAGAAATAAGGCTAAGGCCCAGCTGCAGACCCATTTATTTCTTTTATCTTTTACAACTTTTTGGCAAAATGGTTTAATAATTTGGGTTGACTTTGATCTTTGGAATCTTGAATTTACTCGCTCTTCTTTGGCTATAGGATAGGATAGCTACTTTCAGGACTTGGGTGAGCTTATTTTTCTGACCACGTCTCCACCTCCCAATGGCCGGCGCTCCTGGCAATTTCTAAGGAAATTCCTGTTTCTTTTTTTTTTTTCTCCCTTTTTTTTTTCTACGAGCATGATTCTTTGAAATTTGTCAAAGAAACAATTTAAATTATGTGATGATTACTGTTAATCATTTCCAAGCAAATTCAAGGGATGACAGCTCGCGTTTGGAGCCTTTGGGCCAAGCTTCAACCAAAGTTCATGATTATTAAAGAGAAGTTGTTGAGTTTTTAATGATGTTATCTCACCTTTGTTTAGTTATGAAATTTTTGTGATCTTACATATGCATCTTTTTATTTATTATTAATTAATTTTAAATTAAATATTTAAAATAATATTAAATTTTTATATTTTATATTTTATATTTTTATTATATAAGTTTGTCGTGTGTAAGTATGTTTACCCTTTTAAGTTAAGCTATGTGAAATAGATATTATTTTATATTTGTTAAATCTTTAATTTTTTTATACTTTTATATTTAAACTGAGTCTCTTCAGCATGAAAGAAAAAAACAATAATTGAAGGGGTCAAAATCTAATAGTTTGACCAATTCATCGAACCAATTGCAAGTTGCAACCAAACCAAATAGCCTAATTTACTTATTCGGGGTTAGGATATATGCATCTATAACTAAAAAATAAAATAAAATAAAATATTTAAATAATATTTGATGCATAAAATGATAAATATGATAAAATAATATTTATTTTATATTATTTTTATTTGTTTTTTAAAAAATATAATATAAAAAAATTAATTATTTTTTAATATAAAAAATTAATTATGCTCTTGATTTAAGATGATTTAATTCTCTTAAAATAAAAAATATTATTTTTAATTCATAAAATTAAATTTATATGTTTTATTATATTTTTAAAAATTATATTAATGTTTTAAATTATACAAATTTTAAAAAAAATAATTTTATTTTAATTATTACATATATAAAATATATGATAAAATAATATTATTTAATTTAATTTTTTTTATAATATTATACATCAAATACTCTCTTGATAAATTTTGATTGTATAAAAATTTATTATATACATTATTTTTTAATTACTAAATTATGAATATTATGTTCTTCCAGAATTAGGAACTTTGTCTAACGTCAATGTAAGAATCTGTAAGAAAATGGAAGAGGCCGGCATCAATTAGACCCAAATAATAATGAAATTCCTTGCTTAGCTTCTAGATGAATTATTGCCTACCTTTTGAACAGGTAAACAACTTTCACCAACCTATTTTTTTTTTCAATAAAAAATTAAAAAAATGGACGGCTGTGATTAAATCAATACTGTTGTCTTATAACTTTGTGGGTCCAAAAATCATTAGAAAACAATCCCCCCACATACGAAAACATTTGTCTACATAAATTATTGTAACTGATTTGGAAGATCCCTTTGCTTAAATTAAAATATTAGTAGCAATTTATGTATATCTTTGAAAAAAAAAAAAAAAAACTTCACGGTTCACAACCAAGCTGGGTGGATCCCAAGCCCCTCATAAATCCTCCTAGTTTCAACTGAACTTAGGAATTTCAAGGTTAGTTTAGTAAACTTATCTCACTGATTTTTTTTTCTTCATTTACACGGGATGTAATCGAGTCAAATTAAATTATTATATCAATATACTAAAACTTGATTTAACTTAAAAGTTTAAAATTCGAAAAATTTTAATTTTTATATTTAAATTAGTCATATTTAATTTAGTAGATTTAATTAAATTTAAGAAAATTATAAATATTAATATTAAATATAATATTTTTGTCATTTATTTATCTATACAATAAATATATTTTTAAAAAAATTCTATTTAACTTTTAAATTTTTAAATAAATATTAAATTACTTAAATTTAACTTTACTCGTTAATTCGTTCTGCTTCACGATAAAAAAAATCCAGCTCAAATTTTTTAAAATTACTCAAATAACTCATTAATAGTTTGATTTTTTTATTATTTAACTAAGTAAATGATAAAATAAAAAATTTAAGGATAAATTAAAAGTTTCAAAAAAGAAAATTGATTCTTTAGGCCCACGTCACCACAAATCATTCCCTCCAATTTCCTCACCGATTAACCTATAAATTACGTTAAGAATAAATAATTGCATTAACAATTAAATAATCCTTTTCTAAAGACGTACTAAGAAAATAATATTCAAAATCATACGTTAGAAAAAAAAAAGAAAAAGAAAAGAACATTTCAAGCTAATAAATTAGAAATTAAAAAAATAATTTAAACCCCCAGCTTTTCTCAGCTGACCCCGCGTTTTCTTCCTCCTCCTCCCTTCACCGTCGCCAACCTCCACCAACCCTGAACGTTGCCGTTTTAGTTTCCGGTTCTTTTTTTCTTAATTATTTCTGTTATGGGAAACTGTAACGCATGCGTTAGACCGGACGAAAGTCCGGAAAGTAAACCAAACCGGTCGGACCAGAGCCAAAGAGGAAAGAAAAAAACCCGGGAAAGGAAATCGAACCCTTACTCCGAGAAAGTCCCCTCGCTGGCTCCGATCCGAGTTCTAAAAGACGTGATTCCACTGAGTCACCGAACTCGAATAGGCGACAAGTATATACTCGGACGCGAACTCGGCCGAGGCGAGTTCGGAATCACTTACCTCTGCACGGACAGGGAAACGCGCGAAGGCCTCGCGTGCAAGTCAATCTCCAAACGGAAGCTACGAACAGCCGTCGACATCGAAGACGTCCGACGCGAGGTTGCCATAATGTCAACGTTGCCGGAACATCCAAATATTGTGAAGTTGAAAGCGACGTACGAGGATAATGAGAACGTTCATTTGGTTATGGAGCTTTGTGAAGGAGGAGAATTGTTCGATAGGATAGTAGCGAGAGGTCATTACACGGAACGCGCGGCGGCGAGCGTGGCGAAGACGATAGCCGAAGTGGTTAGGATGTGTCACGAGAATGGGGTTATGCATAGAGATTTGAAGCCTGAGAATTTTTTGTTTGCGAATAAGAAAGAACACGCGCCGCTTAAAGTGATTGATTTTGGTTTGTCTGTGTTTTTTAAGACTGGTATGTCGGGTGATTTTTTTTTTTTTGAGGTTTTATGTGGGTTTTTTTTTTTTTTAATTTTTATGGCTTGGGACTTTGTCTGATAAATTTTGGATTTTTAAAGTTTGGGTTTTTAGAGTCTTTTTCTTTAAAAAATTTCATTTCATTTTTATTTTTCTACCTTCCTGATTCGGATGGTTGAAGAGGGTTTTTGAATTCATTTTGGGGTTTTGATTAGTTTTTAACTTTGAGTTCATGGATTAAAAATAATATTTATGTGGGTTTTTGCTTGTTTCTGTTATAAAATCAAATTACGGATTTTGAGCTTGTGGTTTGTTAAAATATTTTGCTTTATATTTGGAAATTTTGAAACAAGAGCTGAGTGCTATGAGGTATTTTGTATATTCCTGTGAGATTGTTTGGTTATTTGTTAGCCCTTGAATCCTGAAGGGCTTTATTTATGGGTTTTATCTGGATTGCAGGACTGATATTTTGAATTTTGGATTTATTTTATAGGGGAGAGGTTTTCAGAGATCGTGGGGAGTCCATACTATATGGCTCCTGAAGTTTTGAAACGAAATTATGGACCAGAGGTTGATGTGTGGAGTGCTGGAGTGATCGTTTACATTTTGTTATGTGGGGTTCCTCCTTTTTGGGCAGGTATTCCATTTCTTACTGTGTGCTTTTTCATGGTTGTGCAGTTTCAGAAACCCTCATGATCTCTTGCAATTTAATCTTTTTTTTCCCTGATTTCTGTTACTTTTTTCAGAGACTGAACAGGGTGTTGCTCTTGCAATTTTGAGAGGTGTCATTGATTTTAAGAGGGAACCTTGGCCTCAAGTTTCGGAGAGTGCAAAGAGCCTTGTTAGGCAGATGTTAGAAATGGATCCTAAGAAGCGGTTGACTGCTCAACAGGTCCTTGGTAAGTTCTCCAGTATTTCTTGTGATGCTGAATTTTCAGTTTGTATCCAGGACAACACTATTTGCATATTTAGCTAACAGTGTTCTGATAGAACTTTAAGGATCCAGAGGTCTTGCTGCCTAAATATTATGAATTATTGTTTTGAAGATTGAGGTTAGGGTAACTTCAGGGATTCAATATGAATAACAAGAAAAATCCATTGTTTGTCACCGTTTCATATTAAAAAAAAAAAAAACCCTTTAATCAAGAGGAACTGACAAATTTCTAATTATAATAATTCGCAGTTGAGTTTATTGGATTTTAGCAAACATGCATCTAACATTATTTTTGTCATCCGTTCTGATACTGACATGGTTGAAGATTACCAGAGTCTAGACTGTTAAAATAGTTGTGCTTGATTTCTTTGATATTGCTGTCTTTTTGAACTGACAAAATTCTTGAGTCAAACTGTCTGTCTGATGCTTTCTTTCAGGCTATTTGTTTTGATCAATCTCTAATCTTCTATAAGTCTTTGGTTATCCTAAGTTTATGTTGTGATATGAAGGACCTCTTGGTTAAGGGTTCTTGCTTGGCTAGTAATCACCAGCAGATTAAAGCCAAATACATGCTTCAAGAAAAAATATGGAAACTTTTTTGCCTCTTTTCTTTCCAATACCTGTCTGAGAAGTGCTAAATTTTGGACATTTGCTTCGCTGCTATTTCTTCATTTTTTTAGGTTTTTTTTTTTTTATGTCCTTCTAGAATTTTCCCCTTTCCAAGTTTGGACCATTATGGAGAGTTCTGGTTGTAGTTGTCTCCAAGTTAAAGTTTAGTTTTGCTGGATGTTCCTTAGAAACCTGCTTAATTTTCAAAGCATGTGTAATCTTGACATAACAAATCCTTTCCATAATTACTTCGAGCAGCATGCTTACTTTATGCTGCAGAACAGTTGACACAGTATTTGGCGTCTGATAGTGAATCATATGTTGTTTGTGTGGTCAAATGCTGACATAGTCAAATGCTGTTTGTCAAATGTTGGCATATGTATGCATTTATCTAGTCTGCAGTTTAATAAATTTTATTTCAATTGATAAAGGAAATTTATCTTGAAGTGAGCTAGCTGGGCAATATTATCCATCTGAATGAGTTACTTAGTGGGTAAAGGTTTAGTTTGTTATTGTTGCTGAGGAAGGAAGTTCAACCTTTGAAATAAAGTTCTTTAGATGCTTACCTGCATAGAAATGTTCCACCTGTTAATATTGCCGATTTGCTATCAGAAGAAACCATTTATTTATAGTTGGTAATATATTATCATTGCTAGCAATTTGCAGTCCTTGCAGAATCCTGTTTTTGACTTTTTCTTTAATAGTTTTGTTAATTTTCAATTTTTATTTTAATCTCTTCCTTCTTTATCCTTTCTTTTGTGCACAGAACATCCCTGGTTGCAAAATGCAAAGAAAGCTCCAAATGTTCCATTAGGAGATATCGTGAGAACAAGGCTCAAGCAGTTTTCTGTGATGAATAGATTCAAAAAGAAGGCCTTGCGGGTAAGTGTTTTAGGTGGATAATGTGAAATTCTCAGTTCAAGATCCAAAAGTCATTGCACCATCATGCAATTCTCGAGTATCGGCAGGTGACTCAGTTTTCTAAATGCTACAGGTAATTGCAGAGCACTTATCTGTAGAAGAGGTCGAAGTAATCCGAGATATGTTCACATTGATGGATACGGACAATGATGGGAAAGTTTCATATGAAGAGTTGAAGGCTGGGCTTCATAAGGTTGGTTCCAAATTGGGTGAACCAGAGATCAAGATGTTAATGGAAGTGGTATGGTCCAATTTTTACTTATATTGAAGCTGAAGTTTCATTTTTAACTGAGTTAAGTGCACTAGTTTTGTATGCATCTTACTTCTATCTTGTTTGAACCCATTTAGGATACTTTCAAGTTTGCTGTTCTGCTACATGCTTCCTTTAAGTAGCATGCTGCAATGTGCAGTGGACATCCTCTACTAAATAAATATTCTTTCTCTGGCTTAAATACAGAGTTTTCAAATTAATCATTTTAGCATGCTTAACGAGGTATTTACTTTTTATCAATTTATTTACTTATTATTAAGTTGTTTTTACCTACGAGATGCCCTGTAATGCACTATTGATTGTATATTTCAATCATTAACTGGTGAAATTATTAGGAAAATTATACTGTCAATGGTCCTTGGGTCCTTTTTGAGGCAGAAGTTTCACATCTAGCATAAACCGCAAAATCAGCTTGGCCCCCTCCTCTCCTTTTTTTTTTTTATTATGAAGAACCATTCTTTAAATCATCTATTGCTGATTTAGCATATTTCACAATTCTATTTTTTAAAATTTTATACTAGCAGTACCACTGAATCCGAAAATTTTGTATTTCCTGTTGGCCATTGATGTTGACATCTGTTTACAAATTCATGAACTGGTTTTTTTCTCAGACGCTAAGGAAATGGGACTACAGGTAGCATTTTACGAATGTATAGCTTATCTATGGTGATTTGAAGAATTTATTTTCTTGCATATTTTTCAAGAAAGTTTCACATATGTTCTTGTTTGCTTTCTTCTTGTTTCATGGTTGGAAACTTTTTATAAAGCCAGTGTTGGACTATCAATAGACTTAAACTTCTTTTTTCTTCAATTTTATGTTTGGAGAGCCAAGCTCAAAGAGTAAGCTTTATACATTTGGTGAAAAAGAAGATAGATTATGAATGTGATCACATGAACTCCTAATTGATCTATTGGAAATGTATTAATAGAAAATCTTATCACAAAGTTTATCCATGTCATATGTGATCAAGAGAACATGCAGCAGTGAAGTAGAATTTAGAGGTTTTCTTGTTCTTATGTCTACTTATCTTTTAATATTAATCACTAAACTGGATAAATTTAATTCTGTTTACAGAGTTTCATGTGCTTAATTAACTGAAAGGTCACAACTTACGCCATAAATTATTAAATTTGATTATATGTATTTCCATAATCTGATATGTCTGCCAAGAATTTGCATGTCAACATATATTTTCTTTGTGTTGATCCAAAATTTATTTTGTATTAGGCTGATGTTGATGGAAATGGAGTCTTAGACTATGGAGAATTTGTAGCAGTGACAATTCACTTGCAGAAGATGGAGAATGATGAGCATTTCCGCAGAGCATTTATGTTCTTTGACAAAGATGGGAGTGGATATATCGAACTGGATGAGTTACGGGAAGCGTTGGCTGATGAATCAGGTGAAGCTGATATTGATGCGCTGAACGACATCATGCGTGAAGTTGATACTGACAAGGTTTGACTTCCAAGCCATACCAACTGTAATCATTTCCTATGTTTAGGGAGACTTCTATCTTGCCTCCAATTTCTTTTTTATAAATATCATTTTCATGGTGCTTATTGTAACAAAAATTACCATATCTGAGTAATTATTGCTTCAGAAATTGTCAAAATAGTTTCTGCTCAAGAAGGTTAAAATTTCAATGCACTTGGGAGGAGATGAGGATTGTTAGATTTCACTAAAATGACTAGTCCCCTCTCTTTCATGTATTTTCTTCTATAAGTTTGCATTTTCAGCATGTTTTGACAGTTACCCCATATTCTTTTCTTGTCAACCTTTTATTCAGGATGGCCGAATCAGTTATGATGAATTTGTAGCCATGATGAAAGCTGGCACCGATTGGAGAAAGGCATCGAGGCAGTATTCAAGAGAAAGGTTCAAGAGCTTGAGCCTTAACTTGATGAAAGATGGTTCTTTGCATCTCCATGATGCGGTTACCGGACAATCTATCGCTGTTTGAGCTGTGGGATCGATGACTTTGTTATGCTTGCGCCTGCTGGATTTTTCTCTCACCCATTGTTGTCGATAAACGATTCTATATCTGAAAAGTAGCGACGGGTGCCTTCACACGGTGGCATTTAGGTTTAACAGTGAGTTCTTGCAGGCAGACGAAATATTCTTCGATAACATGTTTACACGGCTGGATTTGGTTTTTTTCATTGGTTGCTGCATGAAGTGTGCATTAATCGGCTAGAGTTGTTAGCTGTTGGTAGATTGTGAAGGGCATGTCCATGTATATTTTTTCATGTCATGTCATGTTGTTTGATGATGTACTTGGTATTATTTTATTTCTATTTTGTGCAGAATCTAGTCGAAGGTTGTTTATGAGCAGTGTGATATTTTGAAAATATTTCCAGTGTTTGTTTTCTCATCTATTTAAAAGAAAACTCGGCTTCTGATGGATTAACCGGATCTTCTGATTATTAAATTTTCTCAAGCTCTTGATGTTTGTTTTTCTTATGCAGTACTACTTTATAAGGAAAAGGAAAACGGAATGATGGAAGAAAGGGATTTTACTTATTGATGTTCTGATTATGATTTTTTTTTTTTTTTGGATAATTGAAAATTTGTCAATTCTTCAAAATTTATGTTACCACCGTCATGCAGTGACGGATTTTTTTTTTTTTTAAATATCTACTTATAATATAAAAAACTGTTCACGAATTTATCTACAGAGACTTGGCTTACCAAAACTTCTTCAAGGGCATCCATGAATCGAAGCATATTTATCACTGAAATGTCGGCAGCATCTAACCAACAACCCAATTAATTGTTTTGAAAAATGCCTGCTTTCTTATCCTTCATAAACTACTCTCGTCCACAACTTTTGGTTAGTACAAAAAAATATTTAAGCTGGCATTAATGAAATATATCATCAAAATATAAAGTTTAATTTAATTAGTTAATATAAAAATCATTAAAAGATAATATAGAATAAATTTGAATTAAAATCTTAACATTTAAATTTTTTTTTATTTTTAAATTACGATATCTTTTATAAAAAATATATATAATCAACGTTACTATTAATGTTAGGAGCTAGGACACAAGTCCAGGATCAATATCATTGCAATTGTGTTAGGTTTTTCTTGAAAATTTCTTGAATGAACTGTAAAAATCATTGTGTTTATCAACATTATTTTGATGAGTGGATCTCAAAAAAATAAAAATTTCAAAACCTTAAGAACGAAATTTGATATAAAAAATTGTCTTGTCATTATGGTTAAACATTCCCTGAAAGGGAACATGCCCATGGATGAAGGAATCTGATAAGTGAATCTTGAAAGCAAAGTCCAACATTTTTTTTCTATTCAAATTTTGGTGAATATAAAATGGTAGAACTCATAGCTATTCTTTAAAGTCAAACTAAACAAACAAATCAAGATTGAAATCTTTTACAAAATCTAGTTTATGATTGTTTATCAGGAAAGTGCTCATGAATGTGCCTTGAACTTGTTAAAGAAGCACAGCACTGCCTTTTTTTTCACTCTTTCACTAGGTTAAACATGAATCATCAGTCTTGATAATAAAATTTAGGGCTGATTTTTGGATAAGAGAATGTGAGGAAAAGAAAAGAAAAGTAGGTGAAATAAGAAAATTTTTGTTCTTGCTATCATTTAAATTAAAATAAAATAAATAAGAAGGTTCAATGCTTCTCTCTTCTGACTTCTTCTCAAAAACTTTAATTTTTTTAATTACCCAATAAGCAAAGATGAAAGAAGTAAAATTTTTTAAATGTAAAATGATTTTTGTGTCATTTTCATTTATAATTTTTCAAAGAACTCCATTATAATATCTAAACTTACTTAGAGATGGTAAATCTATCTGTAATATGATAGATTTTGACTTGGCTTAATTGTTTAGGATCAATTTTTTTTAAATCGGATTTTAGATTAGATCAAATCAAATAATTAAAAAAAAAATTTTGAGATCCAATCGAAATCCAGTTTTAGACAAATTTATTCTAACCCAATATATATTTATAAAAAATTATTTTTAATTAATTATTTAATTATATATATTTTTATATTTATATTAAAAAAATAATATTTATTAATTTTAGATTTGATCGGATATGATTTTATATAATATCGAATAGAATTAGATTCGAATATAAAATAATTTAAAATATCAATTAGGTCAATTTTAAGTATTGTTAATATAAAATCGGATCGAATTCGAAACGAACAAAAATTCATATTGACCCGACTCGTTGCCATCTCTAAACTTACCCGTTGATGCAACCTTCACATTTTCTGCTACTCATTCGTCAAATTTTTATTGTCAATAATTTTAATTTCTACAATTTTTTCAATTTATGCTTGGATTTTTTTTTATCATTTTATTTTATTATCATTTCATAAATTGTAAAAAAATTAGAAGAAAAACGTGACAAAACTTATACAGTTGTAAGAAAATATTAATATTTAAATAAGTTTATGGTTAATTTTCTCTTAATAATAAATATTTAAGTTCTTGAATTTCCTCATTAATCGATTAATTTTTTAAAAATATTTTTATATGAAAATAATTTCAAACATACATTCTTTTATGGATTAATTATTAATAACACTTTCTTTAATTGAAATGCTTTTTTATTAACTATCAAAATTATTTAAAATAATTAATCTCAAAATTATTTGAATGGTTAATAAAATATTTTATTTAAATAAATATAATTAGAGGAATGTAATATGATTTATATTTTTTTCTTTTCACCGTTTAACCAAGGAAAGACGGTGATCAACCGATTTTTTTTCTTTCCCTTACTTTTTTTTTTCCAAATAAATGTATGCCCTTTTCTTATTTTTGCTTAACATTTATTTTCCTTTACAAACATCATTTTTATGAAAACATCTATTTTACAAACTTCCGAAATAAAAATTTAATTAAAACAATATATACTTTAAGAACTCAATAAATACAATAAAAAATCATAAAAATTTTAAAAGAGCATTTTCAATGCTATTTTAAGATCAAATGGAGAAGGGATAACATCTCAAATATTTTTTGAATTATAATAAAATGTTAAATATAATATTTAATTTTTAAAATTTTTTAATATTATATATAAATTATAAATTTATTAATTAATATAATATTTGAAAAGTATTTATCAATCACATGTTATCATTTAAAATTAACAATATTAAAAATAATTATTATATTAATTAATAAATTTATAATTAAAACATCATATTAAAATTATTTAAAATTTTATTATAATTAAAAAAAATTGATAGCATACTAAATATATAAAAATAAATATTGCTAAAGTGGTAGGGCCAAAAATATCAATTTCATACGGTATCTCCAAAATCCCAAGTCGTTAGCAGCACGTTATTCGGATAGGCCCCACCAATTGATATCATCACACTATATTATTCATATTCTATGATTTCTTTCCCTTCCCAAAACTGTCCTTTTTCTAACCGTCCGATCTTCGCTAGTTTTCTATATTTAACGTTCTTCTTTCTCCCTCCCGTTTCCGTAACCGTCCGCCACCACCTTCCCTCGATTACCAGCCAAGATATAACAAAAAAGCATGGGCGTCGATTATTACAATATTCTTAAAGTGAACCGCCACGCCACCGACGACGATCTCAAAAAGGCTTACAAAAGGCTGGCCATGATTTGGCACCCCGACAAGAACCCTTCTTACAAACGACCTGAAGCCGAAGCCAAATTCAAGCTTATTTCCGAAGCTTACGATGTTTTATCTGATCAGCAGAAACGACAGATCTACGATCTTTACGGCGAGGAGGCTCTTAAATCCGGACAATTCCCGCCTTCTTCTTCGCCTAACAAATCTTACGCTTCCACCTCGTCGTCGTATCCGCGCCGAGCTGGCCATTACTATAATAATAATAATAATAATAATAATAATAATCAGAGGCAGCAGCAACCTAATACGGGGTCTTTCCGGTTTAATCTGAGGGACGCGGATGATATATACGAAGAGCTGTTTGGGGCGGAAGCGAATGGGGGAGGAGGGGGTGGAAGGGGAAATAGAGGGTTTAGTGAAGGGTATTTTAGGAATAGTAATGGTTACGGGAGTAGTAGCAGTACTAGTAATGGAGAAATGAGGAAAGCGGCTGCTGTGGAAAATGTGTTGCCTTGTAGCCTGGAAGAGCTATATAAAGGTGCCAAGAAGAAAATGAGGATTTCCAGGACTGTTTTTGACCCTTTCACCTCAGGGTAAGCTCAGTTCCTTTTTTTATAAAAAAAAATTTAATGCTTTTAATTTTATAAATTATGGCTAAACTAAAATCAGATTAGAGTATTGATACTTATAGTATGATTTTTTTTCCTTTTTATTGTTTGATTGGGATTTATGTTATTGAAAAGATGAGATTTTTGTTTGTTTGATAGTGAAATGTTTGTTAGAGTAGGAAGTAGAAACGACCCCTTTGTTGGTCAATGGCAGGCAATACTATATCTTTAGTTGCTTCTTGTAAAGCTGCAAATAATATATTTCTATTAGAGTTTAACTATATTCTATTTGGCATCCAATGCTAGGGGTGTGAGTTATTAAGATACTTTCCCTTGAATTAATATTTTGTAAATTTGAAGAGGACAATTTGTTCTGTAATTAAATTTCTTGTTCTATATGATGGTTTTATTTATGGTCAAATAATCTTCTTAGAAAATATTTTGAGGTGTTCACTCTGCATTCTGGTCAACTGAAGCTATTTCACTTCTTACTTAAATCAATGCTGTCGGGAGTCATGGCCTTACATGGTTGACTTGACTCGAGGAATGAAAGGTTTTCTTCTGTTTTCTTGGTGACTATAAGAAGTCTAAACAATGTTTTGTTAGATGTAAGATTAGCACTTGGCATGCAGAGGTTATTGAATTTGTTAGCCATTGTCACTTCAGGTATTGCGGGGTCGTTAGAGATCTTAAGTTCAAGCATTGCTTCCCTCCTATGTGCATGATAAGTGAATTCCTGTTAAGGGTCATCAAATATTAGAACTTCACAGCTTACTGCTCCGCTTTTTTGCCATAATGGCCTTGACAGATATACATTTTTATTGAGGATGCCTGTTTGGGAATAGAGAAGAAGGTTTACTAGTGAAACTAGTGATTTGAGTCACCCGAATCTCCCCAATAAACTCACCTTTTAAATTCTGTAAGGTACTTATCTCTTCTAGATCTTAAGATGCTGTAGCAAGGAGATTTTGGTCTCTAAAGCAAAGGTTCTAGGAGTTGAATAATTGTGTTTTATTTTCAGCTAGAAAATATTCAGGGATAAGAATGGTTTTGATGAGGTAAACAACCATTACATGTACATTGTACCATTCCATCTTAAAACCATCAACACTGCCCTCCTTTCTGAAAAAAAAAAAAAATGAAAAAAACACATCCATTCACCCACCTCTTTCTGTTTGTGGATTATGATAACATGTCTCATTGTCCTTTTGGGTTGGCATAGATAATGGTTTCTTTCTTGGCTTTTGTGGATGGTTTGAGGTGGGATCATTTCATTTGTTTTAGATGGGTAGGTTTTAAAACAGGATTACCAAACCAAAGGTGACCTTGTTTGCTCCTGAAGTAATGTGAGGAGTAAATGCTACTGCAAATTTAATTTTCTAAAGTGCCAAATGAAGCTAAGGTACTCTTTGCTCTTTTGAGTTATGGATGAAGTACTAGTAACCCTAACCCCCACAAAAATGTGATTATCTACTTACATTGGGACAGTCTTTGGTCATGCTGCCAACAGTTTATAGTCTCTTGTGTATACCCTTCTGAAATCTTGGGCATTAGAGCACCAACACATTCTCCCAACTAGGACATCAATATCCCATTTCAATGAGTTATTATTTAGCCATTTTAACTAAAGGCCTTCCACGCATAGAAGAAGTTGATTAGGATCAGTACTATATCTTTGCATTACTAAAACACGTTATTTGTCACTAATTAGTAGTTATTCTCTTATAATATATTGTAGACTTAGATGATCTTTTGTATAGTATATTACAGCTTAAGTTGTACTTTTATTAAACAGCAAAGGGAAACAAGCAGAAATGATGGAAAAGAAAATAACAATCCCAGGAATGTTTGCAGAAGATCAACATAAAAATTTAAGATGAGCAATAGCTTTGCATGTTAGTTAACTGTGTTTAGTTTTACTTGTCTTCATGAGGTGGGTTCGGGGATCGTGCATATTAAAAAATTTCCAGTGTCTATGTTTCCCTCTTTTTCACTACCAACCTTAGTGATATTCATCTACTTGATTTTCTTTCATGGCCTACAACACCAATATATGCATGGAAGCAACAGCTCCTTTTCTAGTCTATGCCATTAGAACATGTTGGTTATCTGTGGCTACCTATCAGTTTTTTAAGATCATCTAGTGAAGTAGAAAACTGATTAAGTAATCATGAATTCTTGTAGCATTCTCAATTTTGAAGAAAAAGAGGGATGAACTAAGGCTTTCAGTTCATGGCACTAAGTCTGGCATTGCATTAGTCTGTTTCTATTCATTTTCCTTAATTGTCTTTGTGGTGTTATTTGCACGAATGCTTCCCTCTGTTACTTTGGCCTGACAGCTGAGCTTCTTTCTTGCAGTAAGTTTAGGACTGTGGAGGAGATATTGACTATTGAAATAAAACCTGGTTGGAAGAGGGGCACCAAGATCACATTCCCTGAGAAGGGTAACGAGGAGCCTGGTATAATTCCTGCTGATGTTATTTTTGTGATAGAGGAGAAGCCACATGCTCTTTATAAGAGGGATGGTAATGATTTGGTCGTCAATCAGGAGATTACATTGCTGGAGGCCCTCACTGGTAAGACTCTCGACCTGATTACCCTAGATGGGAGGAACCTCATGATCCCACTAACTGATATCATCAAGCCTGGTACTGAGGTTGTGGTTCAAAACGAAGGAATGCCTATCTCGAAAGAAACTGGGAGGAAGGGTAATTTGAGGGTCAAGTTAGATGTCAAATACCCATCCAGGCTAACCACAGAACAGAAATCTGAGCTAAGGAGAGTTTTGGGCAGTGTTTCATAGTGCTTTTAATAGTAGTAGGTCTTGAACTTTTCGTTGCATGTAAATAGTGTATATAGTTGTAGAATGTGAAGGCTTGGAAGTTTTTGGGTTTTCCATTTTGCCTTGGAGGAGCTGAGAATTGGCTAGCCATTACAATCAACCATTTGGAAATCTGATGGGAATAGGTTTCATTCTAACTGGAAGCAGTTGGGTTTTCCCCCTATTTTTTGGGCTAAACAGGTAATTAGCCCTGATCTTTTATTTATATATATATATGTACGTATATCCTTTTTCTGTTTGGGTTTTCACTTACAAACTAAATGCCACATAGAAATGTCATATGCCTTTGGATTTTGAACTCTGGCAAAGCAATTTTGCGTTATTTCAAGAAAACAATAAATTTGGTGTATTGATTCATTGCGTGTTAAACTTAAAATTGCTTCTTCTATTGATTATTGTCCTTTGGAAATGAAGTATGCTATGATCAATAGAATCATCAAATACTGTTTGGAAAATGTAATCTTGTCTAGATTAGAACCATTACAATCTTGTTGCTTGTCAAACAGTCTCCTGACCAAACTGGAGGACACATCAATAAACATTGAGATAAATGTGTTGCATCTTAAGCTTCAACTGCTGCTAGTCTAGCGCTAGAAATGCAGGGTAGAAAATTGAAGTCCTTCCCCGGTGGTAGAGCTGTTCAGTGGCTGGGACAGGCCGGGTTTATGCATGATTTTTCAGTATTTTAAGCAAGCTTAGGTTTGGCTCGGCTTGATTTTTCGTGCTTCATTTTCTGTTTAAGTCTATTTTTATATTTAATAATAAAATCGAAGTCTGTAAAAAACACTAGTATTTAAAATTGAAAAAAATAATTTTTTTTATAAATTAGTAATTTAATTAATTTTAATTAAATTTACGAGTCATTTAAGTTTTGATTTAATTTAATTTTGTTAAATGTAATTTAAAGTTAAATCATTATTTTAATGTTTTACATAAAAAAAATTTAATTTTATCCTATTATAACTAATAAAACAAATGAGTCTTATTCTTTATAAAAAATGAAATTAATGGATTTTATCTCATTATAATAAAAATATTTTTAAAATTTTTGGATCGGATTAGATCCAAACCTTAAATGATGAAATTCAAATTTAGTCTTTTTTTTTTTTTTTCTGAAGTTTCACTTATTTATCTAAATCCTTTAAATAGATTTAATATTTATGTTTAAATTCTTTAAAATTTCGAATAAATTTTCGAATTCGAATGAAAAATCGGTCCTTGAACAGGTCCGCCCGGTGGCTGTCATATGAAATATAGTACTTATTTGAGTTCTGCACTTGGGTTTAAGTTAGCATCGTCTAGTCTATGATGCATCTAATAGGCCGCTTAGCTCCGAAGTACAATGGAAAAATTCGTCACCTGAACCTAGTAAAAGTTTCTTTCTTGGTTAGGTAAGAAATTGTAGGTGGAGGGCGGAAGCTACTACTCTTCAGTCTTGTCTTATTGATTAGCATTTACTTTCCAACAGACTTTTCATTTATTTTTTTGTACTCAGTGCGGCCCAAATATCATTACTTGGAGCCTCTTTTTTGGTTGGAAGTAGGTTTCTCCTGGGCTCCTGGCTCTTGCCATCTGCATTTTTGTTCCTACACGGTGTGGGGTTGTGCTCCGGTTTAACCGGTTCAACACTATTTCCCGAACATTAGCCACACTAGTTTTATATCCAACTCTTTTTTTTATTTATTGTTTCCTTAAGGAAGGAAGGTATGAATTCCATCGATGCACCTTTGATGTTAATTTAGGACTACAGTCATTTATTTCCAGCTTTTGCAATAAATCCGGAAGTATTTTCATATATTGTTTAAAATCAGGAATTAAACAATTCGAGCAAATCAAATACAAACCAAAAAGAGAACTACCAAGCCTGCCAATCAGAAGCCCATCATTCTCAGGATAGATATATATTTGTTCTGTATACGTGCACACAAGTAAATGAGAGAGGGCTTTACTTGCATTATAATAAATATTATATTTTTTATTTATTTTTATTCAAATTCAATGATAAAAAATGAATGTAATACTTCCATTTATGTAATTGGATTCCAGCTTTATATATATTATATACGTAGTCAATTCCAAACGGCTACCTGAATGACACAAACCATAATAGTGGATATCAAGATTCCTTGATGTGGGAAAGTGTTGCTTCATTGACCGCTGCTAATTAAGGAATTCTTAGGGAAAGCTGCTTTTTTTTTGTCTTTAAGCTTGTACTTTTCTTTTCGGAACCGCTTATTCCTTCCTTGATCATTTCAATGTCAGTATTAGAGACAAATTTATTAGGTGACATAAAAACAAACGCAATTTCTGGGACTTCATTTTCAACTTTGAAAGAAAATGTGATGCTCAACTGATTGCTGAGTATGAGCAATATTTTGGATTCATTTTAAGGCAGTGGTGTCAACAATGCTTAAAATCAATATGAGGAAGGAAATTAACTGTTTTGGGGAAATTTTCATTAAAAAATCAAGTTTCTTTGAAAAAAAAATTTAAGATTTTTTTTTGATATGCTGTTCGTTCAGCAAAGGAATAGAATAAGGGAATTTCTGATTAAATCAATAAAAGAGCTTAGAATGTGTATTTTTCTCAAACTTGAATCTTTTTTTTTTTTTTTGGTATTAAATTACGCTTGAATTATTAAATCTATCTCCAAATTGTCTCAAACATTATAATATAATGTGTATAAAAAACATCTATGTCCCTATTGTTTTTTTTTTTCTTTTTAATTGCCCCATTATGCATAGAAGGTGAGAGACAACTCTAGAGTTTCTATCCAAATTGCATTCTACTTAAAGCAAAAAAAATTTCTTATTCAAATTAAAAAAAAAAATCGATCATATCCATTTGAATCCAAAATTTATTTAATTTGATTTGATCTGAAAAATAAACAAATCACTTATCTAACTCAAACTTGAAACAACATAAAATTTAAATGAAATAAATGATTAATTAAAAATAAAAAAAATTAGATTGATTTAATTTTGAAATTCAATCATTTATATTCAAAATATTTCAAACTTAAAAAATAAACTCGAAATAATTCAAATTTAAAATAATTTAAATTTTTTCGAATCTAAATAACTCAATTCAAATCGATCATATCAACGAGACAAAGTGAATTGGACAATTATTTTTAACAAGATGGTGGCTCTCCTTCAATTATGTATGTTCACTCCCTTAAACGCTAAGATTCATAATTGAGGATTTCTAGCACAACACTCAGATCCGTATCCAATTATTAGGCCTTGTTTTCTGGACGAGATTTGGGTGAAAGCAATTATCGACCAAAGCAGTTGAAAAAGTTAGGATAAGGGAAATAATAGCAGGGAAAGGTCTTATTCTTCCACCGGCAGCAATTCCATCCCTCTACAAAACCATGCCATCGGCTCAATCCTTATTTTTATCCAAATCTCGACTCGAGTAAGATCAAATTTGTAGTTTCGTTTACAAAATTGTTAACGTTAACTTTTTCAATATTTGTTTTGTAGAATCAATCATGGTTTAAAATTAATACTTATAAATAATTAAATGTAAGCATCCCTGGCCCTTTTCCAATTTTTCAATACATCAAACTTGATCAAACGTACGATTACTTTCGATCTGATCTCAATCACTTCAACTGATTACCTTCGCATATCATTTTTTGGTCGACTTTCCATTATTGGCACAGCCACAAACACAAGCTTCTATTTAAATTTATTGAAAGATGTTTCCCATTATCAAGTTTGCATGAAGTTGTGAAATTTGTGATCTGCAAAAGCACGTGTTACAATATTCTATCCATAGTGGAACCCAAGCATTACATGTGGGTGTCTGGGCTAGCATTTAATTCCATGCTTCAATCCAGGATGTCTTTTTTTTTTTTTTTCCATTCTGGCTAAGTTTAGGACATGGACTTCTCAAGGGACAAGTTGAAACCATTTCGCAAGGGACAATATTCGTAACATTAACCCTAATTACTACAATTTTGGTATACTTCTGGTAATGATTGAATCCTACGATAAAATTTTTCAGTAAGTGATTCCCTTTTATGAAAAAAGTTAAATACAAACTATCCTCCGCCTGTAATTTCTTATGTATGCAATGGAACTTTCCTTGTAAATTGTCATTTATTTAGATTCTCATTCAAAGCTCACCAACCAATGCCATTACCAATGATAACAACCAAAGTGGCTTTATCCAGTATTAAAAGTGACCAAAAGAGTTAGCCACTAATTAATTATTAATTGAATGTCATTTTTGCTCTTAAAATTACATAGAAAAAGATTAGGCCCAAACAAAATTTTTGGACCCCCGACCATACATTAAAAAAAAAAAATCAAAATATGATATCTTAGAACATGGTGAGATTTTTTTTTCTGCCACAAAACTTTGTAAGAAGATCTATTATTGTATGAAAATCTTTGTTGTAATTTAAGAAGGATTGAGGTGATGTAATTTGTCGCTTTACTATAGCTCAATATAAGATTTCCGTAAGTCAAGCCAGGCCTAGTTTTAGCCCGGCTTGAAACTATTTAAAAAATTTATATTAATAATTGATATTTTCATATATATATATATATATTAAAATTAAAATTAAATAAAATATGTTCATGAGGAACTTAAAAATTTATGTTTAGTGCTTGACATATGGACATGTCTAGCTCAATATTAAATTCTTTCATTGTACTTCAATTTTATTGAATTTTTTTTATTGTATTTTCAATTTTATTGAATTTTTTATGAACAATAACGAATTAAAATATTTTAAAAAATCTGCTAATTTAAATGGCAAATATTGCTACTTTATTTTTAATTTCTTTTATTTGTGGATAATAAAAAATGGATTTGAAATATTTCACAAAATATTATGTTAATATAATCAATTTCATTATTTTATATCCAAAATAAAAAAATAAAAATACAATAATAAAACTCAATAAAATTAAAGTATAATGACAATTTTCAATATTAACTCAAAGTACAGTAGAAATTTGATCTTAATGTCTAATTTAAAATACATATTCAAGATTAAGATAAATTTTGCTACTATATTATAAAATTTGATAAGTTTATTGAATTTTATCATTGTATTACAAATTTACTTAATTTTACCATTTTATTTTTTATTTTATTATTTATTGGACAAAAAAAACCAAGGTTAAAAATTTTCATAAATTATCCTATTGATGCAAAAGAAAAATTTTATTATTGTACTCTAACTTCATTTATTTTTGAACAAAAATAACAAAATTTAAATATTTTATAAAACATTATGTTAATGCAAATAACAATTTTTTATGGCTAAAATATTAAAAAAATCCATGAACTATTTTACTTTTTTAAATAAATTTTTATATTTTTATTGTACCAAAATAAATCCGTATTATTTGAATTGTATTTAAATAAATCTTTATTTCAAATAAAAGATTGATTTATGTTAAGAGCTTATTTTGTATAAATTAAAGATTAAGAATTTATTTGCATACAAATTAAATGTTAAAATTTTATTTGAATGCAAATTAAAAATTAAGATCTTATTTAAGTATAATAAAAATATAAAAATTTATTTAAGTAAAGTGATAAAATTCAAGAATTTTTAAAATTATTTTAGTCAATTTTTATCAATTCCATTATAATGTGTCAAAAAATCAACAAAACTAAGTTTCTATTTAAATTTCATCACATCGAAAGCTTATCGCACTATCAGTTGAATTCAAATGTTAACTCTAATGAGATCAAATCAGTATAAATTTTTCAATAAATTTTTTTTAATCGTAATTGTAATAATTTTTATTTCAATTGCAATTGTAATAATTATTATTATTATTTTTAATGTTACCGCAATTAATTTTGTTGTTCATATGGTGAAACTTAAAAATATATTGACAAAATTCAATAAAATTAAAATACACTTAAAAAATTTATGGTACAATGACAAATTTGACATTGATTCTGATTCAAAGTTTAAAAAATTGAAGGCATATTCTCTTGGCATGTAATTTTTTTTAAAATGTTATAATTTAAGGGTAAGAGAAAGAGTTATATGTACTGAAAAATAAATTTTAAATTTATTATTTGTAATTTTTTAAAAATAATTAAAAAATAAAATAAAATTCATTCATATAAATATTAAAAACATAGATCAAATGTCACCGGTTACTTTAATTTCCAAGAAAAAAGATTCGCAAATGGACTCTGAAAGTGGAAAATTGAAACAAACAAAAGAAGAAAAGAAAGAAAGCATTTCAAAGTTGGTGGATTGGTCCAACTCCATATTAAATTCCTACGTCAACATGATCTTACTTTTTATAGTAAACGACACCAATGACCAATCCAACGCCACAAATTTTCTAAAGCTTCATTAATTCCACCAGTCAAACTCAGCGCATTTTTCCTCTTCTTTCTGTTCTTAGTCATAAAGCTCCATAACTTCTTGTTTCTTTAAGCTAAGATAAGAAAAAAAGCCAAAATTTCTTTCTTGATAGCTACGATTCTAGATTCAAAGGAAGATAAACCTTTTAATTTTCATAAATTTTATTTTATTCCTCTCAAAATATGAATTTCAGATTTTTAAATTGAGATCTGAAATTTTAATTTTTAAATAATATTATTCCTCATCTATTAAATCTTAGATTATTTTTAGTCATATATTCAAATTAAATTTCTTCACTAATTTTTCTTTGATTTTAAATTATCAAAAATCAAGTTTTTTTTTTGTATGTTTTCTTTTTTAAAATTTAACATGTAATAAATTTTTTTTTAATCTTTGATTTCTATGCGACCAGATTTTTTAAGTGATCATATCTCATATTTATTAAATATTAAATTATTTATAAATTTATATTCAAATTAAATCTTTTTATTTACAATTAATCGATTATCCAATCATGAAAAAAAATATATTTTGACTACTTCGTAATTATCTTCCTCCACAATTGTTTTTTTTTTTTTTTTTCATCTTTGGCCTTTTGACGAAAAAAAGTAATTGGGTGAGGTGTTACGGTCGCCGTACGGGTTTGTACCTTTGCTAAATAAAAAAAAAAAAGAGGGACAAATATCTAAGGTCCATTGTCGCTTTACAGATTTGGATTGTTTCGTCGAAAATAGCTGGCTTTGCGCCTTTGCCCTTTGGGTTGCGTCAAAAAGAAAATGAGTTTTTGTTTTTGGGTGGAGTGCAGCCAAACAGAGCAGTAACGTCCAACCAATAATACATGTGACACATGGGATGTGGGCCAATCGTTAGGTCACATCCATGACAAATTGCCACTTGAATCCACCTTTAGAAAAAAGCCAATAATTGTGACAAGATTTTATCACAAAAAACAGAGATTGGAAGGAGGTTTGTTTTTGTTAGACCAACGTTATTAAAGTAAGAATTGATTCCAATTGGGAGACTTTTGTCTAACAGTATCTTAGATGATGAACATTGCTTTGGTGTCAAAAAAAATTTTTTTAATATTATTTTTTATTTTAAAATATTTATCATTTATTGATTTTTATGAAATTTAAGAAAAAATTTTAATTTTAATTTTTTATATTAAAATTAAAGTTTTATATTTTTTAATTTCAAAAAATAAAAAATCATAAAATATAATTTTAAATATTTGAAAAAAATATGATATAATTTTGAAACATCCAAAAAGAAAAGACGAACAAAAAAAAAAAGACAAAAAGAGTATTATATCCTTAATTTTATATCTATTATCTTTAATATATAAGTTTTAATGTCACTTATTTAATAAAGTTAGGCATCATTATATTCGTGACATTAATTTAATTAGGTACTTTACATATAGTATAGACTTACGTTATGCACACTCAATGTCCAAGTAAAATTAACATCTGATTTTTTAAGTAAAAATTAAAGAAAAAAATTTATTGTTATCTTAAACAGTAAAAGAATAAAAATATGATAACTTTTTTTTTTTTTTACCAAAGACCAACAAATTTTTATAATTGAGAACAAAAAGGAAAGAGCAAATTCTAAAATTAGATTCTCTTTTATAAAAAAAAAAAACCATTATAATCTAATTAATATATATTTTATTATACAATTCATTTTAACAACAATAATACTAATAAGAATTGCTTAATGTTATTGTGCTACAAATTCCAAAAATAAAACCTAGCAAAAAGGGAAATGGAAGAAGCTCATGTCATGTGAGATAGCATAAGTGGTAGATCAATGTTTGATTGGTCAAGCAGCTTTTCCTTTTCAAGATAGCAAATTAAGGAACATGCAGAGCAGAAGGAGAAGGAAATGGAAATCATCTTTTATTTCTATTGACAAAGATTTTCCTCAAAAAGAAAAAAAAATTTTCGTCCAAATGAGATATTGAGTGTTTCATTATATAAGTGAGGAAATCAAACAAAATCTTCATTCTTTATTTATCATGTATCATCCTTAATAGAACATTAGCAACAAGTTCATGGGTTAAATAATATGTTTAGTTTGAGTTTTTTTTTTTTTTAAATATATTATTGATGAAAATTTTTAATTTTATAAATCATATTAAAAAATTGACATGTATTTTAATTTTTAATTATTTTTTATTTTAAATATATTTTAAGAGATATAATTTTATTAATTTTATTTATAAAATATATAAATATCATTGACAATAAATAATTATATATTTTTTAATTTATAATAATAAGACGAAGATGATGAATGATAATGACGTTGACGCGGAAAAGAATGAATAATTGCTAAGCACGACCTTTTTATTTTTCTCATTTTCTTTCTTTTGTTGTATAATTAAAGGGAGTGCCTTAAAACATGGCTTTCCACTACATCAAGGCATGTTTCTGTTTGCCCTTTCGAAATTCACGAGGCAAAAAGCTTTTAAGGTTTACAAAATCAAAATAAAAATAGATTAATTGGACGTGGTAGCAATATTCTTAACTTTATCATCAAGCTACAAACTACAAAGTATTAAAATAGATCCTCATAAAAAAAATTTTAACAGGTAAATTTCATGATTAGCTATACACATTTTGGTGTTTTTTTATTTATTTTGATCATTAAATTTTTAAAAAATTATGATTTGATCACTAAAGCTTCATTTGTTTTATGTGTGGTAATGTCACATAATTTTTAATATATGACGTGAAAAATGTCATTAATTTTTAATGGTTAGATGAAATTTTTTTTTTTTATAAATATTAGTGATCAAATTGTAACTTTTAATAATTCAGTGATCAAAATTCAAAATCACTTAAAATTGAATGACTAAACGTATAATTTACCTTTAATCTTAATTGATGTCTAGACCAAGAGCAAATACTTTTACAAGTATTGCATTATAATTAATTAATTATAATTTAAAATTGTATAGTATTTATCAAAATTTTATTTAAATTTTGAAAATTTTTTACGTAATTTTGTATGTAATTAAATGATTATGAAATTGTAATAAAAAAAATTATACTAAAATACTCCCATTTAGATTGTTCTGCTTGTTGATCATTTTTCATCATGAGGTCCATAATATATACTAAATATTATTAGATATATTAATAAATTATTGGTTTAAAGTTATTTTTTTCGATGAAAATATATTGAGTTTGAGTTTTGTCGGTGATCATTTATTGAAATCATATTGAATGCACGATTTACAATCATCTGTCTTAAATTATCAAGTACGATATATTTTATCTTGATCTAAAAACTGAACAATTTATTTACTTCGATATTATTGGATATTTTATTAACAAAAATGAAATTTAATTTTTTTTTATAATTAAAGTTATCAAATTTTGTTGAAATTAAGAATCCATCTGTTTATTACCAGATCGCACGCTATTGGAAATGAATTTCGATTTTAAATCTTTATTATATATAATAAAAAAAAATTCATTTGAAATTCGAATATTCTTTTCGAGTAATACCATGCAATAAAAAGATTTCTATATCCAGTTCAAGCTTTTTGCACAAGAAAACTTAGAAAAATAAAAGCATAAAATTTTAGATTTAATTATTTGACTAAATTACACCAGCCATCCTTGTTCTTTGAATAACATTTTATTTTCGTTTTACAAATTTTAATATTTAATTTTTGGTTTCATGATTTTTTTAAAATATTTTAAATTTATCAATAATTTTTAAAAGTTGACAAAATTTATCACGTTAATGCCACGTGTTTATGTGACAAAGTAAGGTGGATATCCGCAAGTAAAAAATAATGGCCCATTTGACATTTGGAATGGAATTTGTGACCATGAGGCTACAATTTTTTTTTTTTTTTGGATAGTTAAAATTATTTAAGATTAAATCTTGATTATTATAATTAAAATTTTAATACATTATTAATAGATTAAATGATTGTTGAGCATCCATACAATATTCATGAGATATATTTTGTTAATTTTTAATGATGATCGATAGGATGGATAAATTTAAAATATTTTACAAAAAAATCACGTTTAAAAATGAAATATTACATATAAGAATATACATGGTTGATGGATTTTACTGTTACCATTTGACCTCTTAAAAATATTTTTATTTTTTATCCACTGTATTGGAAGAGCACTATAAAGTATAAATCTCTAAAATTGATAATTAAAATATTATTATTTTATATTTAATAAATATTTAATTTTTATAACCTTATATTTAAATTAAACTCTTCATTTATTGTCAATTTTAAGTTTGATAATTAATATGGTATTAGAGTTAAGATTTTTTTTATTATCTTTTCCAAACCTATCATGCAATCGTTTTTTTTTATATCTACTTATACGTGATTGGGGCATATTAAAATAATATTATTTTATATCTAATAAATATATAATTTTTTATAATCGTATATTTAAGTTAGATATCTTTATTTATTATTAATTTTTTTTATCTCCTAATGTGATTGGGAGTCTGAAGTTTGACCCATTCATTTTTTACCAATTTCTTTTATCTCCGTTTATATATGATAAGAGTTTGTTAAAATAGTGTTATCTCAAATATAATGAGAGTCTATTAAAATAATATTATTTTAAATTTAATAAATATCTAAATATAATTTTTATAATATTATATTTAAATTAATTTTATATTCAAATTGGACTTATTGTTAATTTTTGTCACCCCACTTACATGAAGTGGGGACTTATTAAAGCTTTCATATCCGCTTACATGTGATAATGACTATTTTAATGAGGAATTGTTAAAATGATATTATGACATATCTTAAAAATATCTAATTTTTTTTTTAAATTTTATATTTAAATTAGATTTTTTCACTTATTATTAATTAATTTTAAGTAAATTAGACCTTTATATTTATTATTAATTAATTTTAAATTAAATAAAAAGTTATTAAAATAATATTATCTCATATTTAACAAATATATAATTTTATATGATTTTATATTTAAATTGAGTTCTTATATTTACTATCAATTAATTTTAAGTTAGATGTTTAACATTTTATTAATCTTTGACTTAAATTCTATGTATTTTGTCAATCACAATTATTTTATCCAAAATGAACTGATATAATATATGAATTTATTCATTATTACGCTTAAATTATTAATATATAACCAATAATCATGAAATCTGTAGTTATGGTCTGAATTTTTAATTAACAAGCGGTCATGCTCTAATAGATCTTAGTAAAATTTAACTTGTCAAATTTTCTTGACCTTTTCAAATTTTTAATAATTACAAAACATAATAATAAATTTTATAAAAAAAAGTAAGATTTCAAATAATTAAAATAATTTTAGATAATATAAATACTTTGTAAACCAATTTAATTTTTATTAAAAATTTGAACTCAAATCTTAAAATGAGGTGCATTTATTCACTAGATAATTTTAAATAATTTAATAATTAAATTTTTATTAATTAAAAATAAATAAAAATAAAAAAAATTACTTTTCTCTTACTTCCCGAAACATAGTGAGGGTAATTTACTACTTTACATGAAAAAACAACCTGCAAAGGAAATTGTAGAAAGTAATATATATTTGATTTTTATTCCTTAAAAAAAAAAAGGGTAGGCCTAAGGTGCATCATGCATGTGCATTTATTATTTATGAGCATTGTGGTTGGTATTGATTATCATCTTCCCGTCGGCCAGAAAAAAATTATATAAAAAAAAATAAAACTTAAAAACTTATAAAAGCGGATTCCCTGAAATTCCCAATCGATCCCTGGAAAAAGCTTAAAAATGCAGAAAAACCTACAGGGTACAACATGTGGAAGCATGGGAGGTTGGCTTTGGATTTTTACTTAAAAAAAAAAAAAACGAAAAGCAAGAAAATTGACTGTTACTGGACATTATATATCAACGACAAAACTGCCACTACTCTTTTAGCGGTTCTTCTTCTCTGTCATTTTTTTGTTGTTGTTGTTTGTTTTAGTTTTGAAGTTGTTGGGTTGTTCTCATTTTGGTTCCTGAACAACAATCCAAGTTCAAGAAGAAGTCTTTGAAACTGGGTATCACTTGTTTCATTTGTTTGTTTGAGGTTGCTTCCAGTTTTGGTAGTTATTTTCTTGGCGTTTGTGTAATGTGTTTTTCTTTTTTTCTGTTTTGATTTTTTGCAGCAACGTAAACTTTTTCTTTCTGGGAGTTTTGAGTTTTAGAGGAAGAAAAGATGGGGGACAAAAATGAAGTCTTGGAGGCTGTTCTGAAGGAAACTGTGGATTTGGTAAATAGATCTGAGCAAACTTCGAAGCATTTTGTTTGTAAACTACGATATGTTTCATGTTTACTTGGGTTTGATTTATTTTTGGTCCCTTTTTTTGAGCTATTATCTGTTATGAGCAGGAAAATATACCTATTGAGGAAGTTTTTGAGAATCTGAGATGTAGCAGAGAAGGTCTTACTACTGAGGCTGCTGAGGGAAGGCTGACCATTTTTGGACACAACAAGCTTGAAGAGAAAAAAGTACTCTATTTATCTTTATAATTCTTTTTTTTTCCTCTTGTTTTCTAAATTCTGAGTTAGGCCTCTTTACTGTCTAACAATTTATCCACTTGATTGTTTTATCCAGGAGAGCAAATTCTTGAAATTCTTGGGCTTTATGTGGAATCCTCTCTCATGGGTTATGGAAGCTGCTGCTATGATGGCCATTGCTCTTGCAAATGGAGGAGTGAGTGCTTCTTTTAATGGGTTATATATCGAATTCATTAGAAGATCTTTTTCTTTCTAGGCTTTTTAATGAATTTTATCTTCTATCTCTTGCAGGGGAAGCCACCAGATTGGCAAGACTTTGTTGGTATCATTACACTGCTTCTCATCAACTCCACCATCAGTTTTATTGAGGAAAACAATGCTGGTAATGCGGCAGCTGCTCTAATGGCTCGTCTTGCTCCTAAAGCAAAGGTATTGTTTGGGTTCCTTGTTAGGAGTTTGTAATTTAAAGTTCTTATAGATGAGCTTTGTATCTGTGTTATATGCTATATACTGCTGTTTTCATATGATTTCTTTGAGAATTTCTTCTTTGGTGTTAATCACTAATGAAATCTTAATTAAAGGTTCTTCGAGATGGAAGGTGGAGCGAGCAAGATGCTGATATTTTGGTTCCTGGAGACATAATAAGTATCAAACTAGGTGATATTATTCCTGCTGATGCCCGATTACTTGAGGGTGATCCGCTTAAAATTGATCAGGTAGGTCTAATATAAACCGTTGCTTAGCTTACCATGTTGATTTATTGAAATGTTAGTTGCTTTACTGAGTGTGATTTTTTGGTATTTGCAGTCTGCACTAACTGGAGAGTCCCTCCCTGTAACAAAAGGACCTGGTGATGGTGTTTACTCCGGTTCTACTTGCAAACAAGGAGAGATTGAAGCAGTGGTTATTGCCACAGGTGTCCATACTTTCTTTGGGAAGGCTGCTCACCTCGTTGATACTACTAACCAAGTTGGTCATTTCCAAAAGGTAAGTAGATTAATACATTATTTTTTTGTATTATGTTGGAACTTTTGGTCTTTTGACTATGGTTTTAATTCTTTCCTTTCATATCTTTTAGGTCTTGACAGCAATAGGAAACTTCTGCATATGCTCTATTGCTGTAGGGATGATAATAGAGATAATTGTCATGTATCCAATTCAAGACCGGAAGTACCGTCCTGGAATTGACAATCTTCTTGTTCTTCTCATTGGTGGAATCCCAATTGCCATGCCTACAGTTTTGTCAGTTACTATGGCTATTGGTTCTCATAGGCTATCCCTGCAGGTTGGTTGGATTAGTTTGAATGTTTTGAATCGACCTCAGTGCAAGGTATTTGTATCCATTGAAGATTTGTTTATAATTGCTACAGGGGGCTATCACGAAGAGAATGACTGCAATTGAGGAAATGGCAGGCATGGATGTTCTTTGCAGTGATAAGACTGGAACTTTGACACTGAACAAACTTACAGTTGACAAAAATCTTATTGAGGTCTGTTGGCTAATGATGTTGTTTAATGGTCACTGCATGCTTCCTTCTTGTGCAGAAGGTAATTTCTTGTTTGTAATTGTGTCTGACTTAATGTATCAGGTCTTTGCCAAAGGAGTAGATGCAGACACTGTAGTCCTGATGGCAGCCCGAGCCTCTCGAACAGAGAACCAAGATGCAATAGATTCTGCAATAGTTGGGATGCTGGCTGATCCAAAGGAGGTAATTCGACAAGTCCTGTGTTGTTCTTATCAGTCATCCATCGGGTTATTAATTTTTCCATGAAATATATTTTCCTGCACTGTTTATCTTCTTTTTTGTTCTGACAGGCACGTGCTGGTATTCGGGAAGTACACTTCCTTCCATTCAATCCTACAGATAAGAGAACAGCTCTAACCTATATTGACGGTGATGGTAAAATGTACAGAGTCAGTAAAGGTGCACCTGAGCAGGTAGCTTGTCCTTACCACCTTTATTCCTGTAGTTATCCCTTCTTTTTATCAGGATATCATCCTAATTCTTCATACAAAATGCTTTCTAGATCTTAAATCTTGCACACAATAAGTCAGATATTGAGCGAAGAGTTCATGCTGTCATTGATAAGTTTGCTGAGCGGGGTTTACGATCTCTTGCAGTGGCATGCCAGGTAATTTTTGTTGTCTGTTTACATTATGCCAGTAGCATTATGTCTCTACTTCTAACTGCTGTCTCTCTTTCAGTCTTTTGTAATTGAATTATTGCTAATTGAAATGTGGCGGTTCTGTCATTCAATGCAGGAAGTTCCAGATGGAAGGAAAGAGAGTTCTGGTAGCCCATGGCAGTTCATTGGTCTCATGCCTCTCTTTGATCCCCCTCGGCATGACAGTGCAGAGACAATTAGGAGGGCTTTGAACCTTGGAGTAAACGTCAAAATGATTACAGGTGGTTTTCTTTTTGCAGTGTAGCACAAGCTTGACCTTTCCAATGTGATTATTAACTTGAAACTTCCATTGCCTGTGTAAAAGTTAATTGCCTGTTTAGAGAATGTTTTCCAATTTTTTTTATCTCAATTTATAGGTTTAAGTGATCAATGGGATAAGGGTAATAACTAAATTTGGAAAGCCTTGTTTTCCAATTTACCATAAAAGTTGAAAACTACTAAAAATGGTTTTCCAAGTTTTTAACTACATTGGAATCCTGTGTTTTATAGTTTTCCAAATTTAGTTTTTAATCTTATTGTATTAATCATATTAAAAGTATAATTGGAAATGGAAAAGAAAACATTTTCTAAAAGACCAAATGGGCCCTAAGTGTTTCAACATAACTTTTCTGGCAGAGGTCGAAAGTCCAAACTTGGAGCTCACCTGTTGGTCCCATTAACATAATCCAAATAAGGTGCAAGAGTTGGGGCAAACCTCCCTAATGATGTAATTGGGATAGGATATGGTGTAATTAAGTAATTGTACATGTTGGAATGACAGAATGATTTTGGTGGTTGCTTAGTGTTTACATGTTGTATATATGCCAAGATGTCATATGTACTTTAGGAGAAACAAAGCAATGGAATTGTCTAAGTGAATTAAAAAAAATCAGTTTCTAAAGATATATATAGCATGCCATATATCTGAATGTTGGGATGGACTTCGATTTTGTGCAATGAAGCGGTAATTCCTTGGAGGTGATATTTATATTTATAGTTGTCAAGTATAGCAGCAGCCTATTAATTTCAATTATGCATGAAAGTGGGTTTGTAGACTTTATTTGGTGATTTCATGTACTGCTTTTTGACTTATCTTACTGTTGTTGTTTACTTGAGTATATTATTCTGCTTTCTTCTCTTCCCTGCTTGGGATTTTATGGTAGTTCTTTAGTGTTTTAAGCTTTTAGGACTCTTATTCTGAGGCATATTGAATCTTA
Source organism: Durio zibethinus (assembly GCF_047325235.1). Lineage (NCBI taxonomy): Eukaryota > Viridiplantae > Streptophyta > Magnoliopsida > Malvales > Malvaceae > Durio > Durio zibethinus. The sequence continues at coordinate 23,500,321 of NC_143172.1, forward strand.
CTTGTTAGTACTTAGTGTTGCTGATATAGAGTCTTGTGACTTCTCTCAGGAGATCAACTGGCAATAGGAAAGGAGACTGGGCGCCGTTTGGGCATGGGAACCAACATGTATCCTTCATCCGCTTTGTTGGGACAGGACAAGGATGAATCTATAGCTGCCTTGCCAGTTGATGAACTAATAGAGAAAGCTGATGGCTTTGCTGGTGTTTTCCCTGGTATAGATTGCTTGAGATTTGATGTTTGCTCATTATAAATTGTTTCCTGTGTTCCCCAATATTGTTCTTAGTGTTCTTTGCTTTCTTTAATATCCCTAGTTTGTGTGTTGGCGCAGAACACAAATATGAAATAGTAAAACGCTTGCAAGCCAGGAAACACATCTGTGGCATGACTGGTGATGGAGTTAACGATGCTCCTGCTCTTAAGAAGGCTGACATTGGGATAGCTGTTGCTGATGCAACTGATGCAGCGTGTAGTGCTTCTGACATTGTCCTTACTGAACCTGGACTTAGTGTCATCATCAGTGCTGTCTTGACCAGTCGTGCCATTTTCCAGAGGATGAAAAATTACACCGTAAGTTCTCATTGGCCCTGATGTCTGTTTAATTTCCTCAGTTTGATATCATGAATCCTATTGTCTCTTAGTGATAGCATTGGCAGTGATATCATAAATTTGTCATGTAGTCTGCCAGTGCTTTATAGGCAGGATGTGGTTACTTCTTCTGAATGTGCTTATTTTTGTCTTTTTCTTTGGCAGATTTATGCAGTTTCTATAACAATCCGTATTGTGGTAATTAGAAGCTTTTTATTTCTTTCTAATTGTTTTGTCTCTCCCATCTCTTGTTTTTCTCTTTGAGGTTAAGGTTGTTGAGATGGATATTATTAAATGTCTAAATTTACTGCATGCTATCCTTATATCACAGCTGGGATTCATGCTGCTGGCCCTCATTTGGAAATTTGACTTTCCACCATTCATGGTGCTTATCATTGCGATCCTCAATGATGGTCAGTTCTCCCATTCTAACCAAAACTTCTTTTTTGTCTCTTTTGTTTACTAAGTCTTATTGGATGTGTACAAAAACCTTGGCAAGTCGAAAACTTAACAAAACAATGATCAGTTTTCATCTTAGCTCCCCTGGGAAAGTGAGTTCTATGATTCCTCCAGCTGTTAATTTATGCTCCATTTTTAAGTTGTTATAGGTTTATTAAATGCAATATTTCCTGCAAGCATTCCTAAACCTTAATGTTGATTGTTGTTGCTGATATTCTTTCTTGTTGCTTTATACTGGTATCAGCTTACTGTGGCTCTTCTTCTTAACTGACTATTGTCATCAAATTTCAGGTACCATTATGACGATATCCAAGGACAGGGTCAAACCATCACCTCTACCAGACAGCTGGAAGCTGGCAGAAATTTTTACCACTGGAATTGTTCTTGGTAGTTACTTGGCAGTGATGACAGTTATATTCTTTTGGGCTGCATACAAAACAGACTTCTTTCCGGTATGAGACCTGCCTTAGGATTGGAAGATTTTCTATAGTTTGAACTATGCATTTAATTGTTTGTAAAAACCATCTCAGAAATTCACTCTGGTCTATAATGTTATTAATTTGGTAACCCCACTGTTCCTGTCTATGGTTCAAAGCATAGGAGGTTTATTTGGTGTTGACTGAAATATAATAGAAGTTCTGGTGATGGTGGTAATGATTTTATTTTTGGCTGTTTATTTTGTTGTTGTTGCTGTTTATTCTCCCATTTTGGTTCAGCACTTCATACGTGAGTGCCAATATTTGATGGCTGATATTGACATTTTTTCATTTCTTAATTTTCTATTTGTGGCTTGCTGGAAATTGAGACGTAGCAAATACATTTTTAACATGTTTGTTGCTTTGGATAATCATTTGATTTTTTTCCCTAGTGTTTGTCTATTGTGTATATATGTATTTATATTGCCATTCTTTTGGGGTGGGGAGCAGTGGGGACTGCATGTTGTCATGAAATTGTGATGAATTACACAGTTGATTGATTGTTTTAACTTGCCAGCGTACATTTGGGGTGCCAACTCTTGAGAAAACAGCTCATGATGACTACAGAAAGCTTGCCTCAGCTGTGTATTTGCAAGTGAGCATAATAAGTCAGGCCCTAATATTTGTAACACGATCTAGAAGTTGGTCTTACGTTGAGCGTCCAGGTTTACTACTAGTGGTGGCTTTTGTGGTAGCTCAGTTGGTGAGTCAATTGTCCGTGTTCTTCAATTTCTCTGGTCTTTCTTGTAGGTAGCAGGGAAAACTTATCATTCTTTTTGACTATGAATAGATTGCTACTCTAATTGCGGTCTATGCAAATTGGAGTTTTGCTGCAATTGAAGGGATTGGTTGGGGTTGGGCTGGTGTGATCTGGCTCTATAACATAATCTTCTACATCCCACTTGATTTCATCAAGTTCTTCATTTGCTATGCATTGAGCGGCAGGGCCTGGGATCTTGTTATTGAGCAGAGGGTATGTATGCCACTGATTTGTTGGATATTTGACATTTTCTACCCCCTCCATCGTCATTATCATCTTCTTCGTCATATTGGGTCCTCTGATGGATTTCTTTTTGATGCAGATTGCATTCACAAGGCAAAAAGATTTTGGAAAAGAGCAACGTGAGCTTCAATGGGCACACGCGCAGAGAACATTGCATGGTTTGCAGGCACCTGATACCAAGATGTTTACTGAGCGGACCCATTTCACAGAGCTCAATCAAATGGCCGAGGAAGCCAAAAGGAGAGCTGAAATTGCTAGGTAAGCAATTCTTCATCTCAGCTTTTTTTCTTGCAATATTCCTTTGTTTATTAATTGAGTTTCTTAGCATCATTTTTTCTTTCTGGAACAATATAAGTGGACTGGGGACCTTATTTATGTTATCTCCTCCAAATTGAAGATTTAGCTGCAAAATGTTTCTTGAGTTCCATTCCTTTTGATGTAGTAACTATCCTATGTGTGCACATGAAGTATTCTACTTCTAGACTAGTTTAAGAGACATTCCATGTCCTCGCCTTGCAAACCTGGGATGTTCCATGTGCTTGTTGCGATTGCCTTCTTTATCTCAACCATAAAAATGGATTTGTTTTAATTTTCTGCGTCTTCCAGGCTGAGAGAACTCCACACACTCAAAGGTCATGTTGAATCAGTGGTGAGATTGAAGAATCTCGACATAGACACAATTCAGCAAGCTTATACAGTCTAAGGAAATCATCCAAAGGCATACTCATATACGTAATGACAGCATATACGTGCACTGAGAGGCAAAATCGGCATGTTCTTGGTTGCCCATCTTGTGAGGCGTAAAGATCATATTTCGGGCTGATAAAGAGTGCTGCAGTTAGCCTTATCTATGTATTTTTTACTGTTTCCCCTTAAATCACCAATTTATGCCTGCAATAAGAAAGCTTATTGTTTATGGCATTGTATGTTTATATTAGTAAAGCCTTGTGGCCTTTTCGTGTTTTCTTCTGTGGTATTAAAAACAAACTCCGATAGTATTAATCAAAAACCAAAATGAACTTTTCGGCACTTATTTGCAAGTGGTCTTGTTAAGATGCAATGGTGTGTGATAGAGATGTGGATATAATACGGTATTCTCACCAAGTTTGGACCTTGCTTTAAGGGTTAAACGGTTCAGCATGAGTTGTAGTGACGTTGCTCTTGCTCACAGATGAAATTGACAATTTAAAACATTTATGATGACATTATACGAAAAAATATAAAAAATATAGAGAAATATAAAAGTAATATGATTTAAAATTTTAATAAAAATTATGTGTTTAAAAATATTTATTTTATTTTTCGTATCCACATGAATACGTAATTTTTGTGTAAAATATTTATTACATAATTTTTTCATGTAAAATATGTCAGAAATTGTGGATGTTTCACAAATACACGAATAGATGAAATGCAACTGACTCTTGACATAATGCATGAGACAGTAGAGCCCTTGAAATGCATGGAAACGTTGGTTACCAATTTGAACCAAAAAACAGAGTTGGTTTCTTCCACTTTCCTTTTCAAACTGAGTCTCATGACATCTGCAGCTATGTTTTCATTTCTCAACATTACATCTCACATGTGGGTCTTGCCAAAGCAAAGATTAAACTGTTCGGCTATCCATAATTCTACTCCCACCATTGAAACACAACACTTCGATGTCACTATTTGTTTCATCGTAAGCCCCAAAAAGCTATTGAAGAATCTTTTTCATACACTTTATCGGGTTCAGTCAAGCCCAACTACCCAAGATCCTGACGCTGATTCGCTTGACCTACTACTGGTCATGTGCTGAGGCAATTGGTTTTCAATCTCAGTTGGATTTCGCTTATTTGGTCGTCATTCCTGACATCACAACTCCAGTTCCAAACCAGTTGGTTTTCCTCTTTCGTGTAAAGTAAATGCAATACCTAAAGGTCAAAAGATTTCTAATCACTCAAGATTGTACTCTATGTTATAGTATAATCTAAAATAATAATCCATTTCATAAGTCTCCAACGTCTCATTTTAACTTGTAAGATCGTGTTTTGAATGGTCTTTATGATGCTTGGCATGGATATTTTATTAGCACTAAATTTATCTTTCTCCAACCAACTTTCATTTTCCTTTTTCCAAATTTTTTTTAAGGATAAACGAAGTGAAGAAATCGAAATGGTTCCATGCAACATGCTTCCCTTATGCATTCAGAGAAAGGCCTCAGTTTGGAGTAAGCCAAACGTATTCCTGAAGCAGATTTAAAGTTAAAACTTTTAGTTTAGGAATCTGCTTTTATAGAATATCCTTTCTATATAACAAAATGGAAAGGCAAGATGAAGGTTAATGATGCTTCCATGCTGTTTTCGTCTTTTGTTTCATAGATTTTCCTTTTCATTTGAACAATCAAAGGAGTCTAATCTTGAATCTGTCTTGTTTTATTTTCCAACCACATTAAATATCTTAACATGATTAGGATTAGGTTCATTAATTCTGGATTCTAACTCTTAACACATTTTTTTTTTGCTTATTTTGGAGTTACTACTCAATAAAACATGAGTTAAATCGTATTTTACTTGTCGCAAAATACGACATCAAAATGTAATTAACTTATTTCCTGATCATACTCTGAGGCCTACAACTGCATATTTTTGCTGGATGGTATAATGTAAAGCTACAGAAAAGGGTTTTCATATTGGCTATGATGAATGAAATCTTGTATTTATGAAGACGACTAAACATCATACTAAAGGATTATCAGATAGCTTTTTCTCTCCATTGACTTCAAGTTCAAGATCAAGGGTGTCACTGTTTCCTTTGTACTTATACCATCTTGAGCATAACAAAAAGTAGGCAAGATTTAGGACTCCTAAGCCAGCAATCATGTAATAGAAGTAATCCAATCTTCCCTTGTTGAGATCCTCTGGTAACCAATTTCCAGTGGCGGCCCCATTTGTTGTTCTGTGAACTACTAAGATCAATAAGCTACTGAAATAACTTGAACCTGCCAAGCCACAGTAGAATAGAGACCCTCCAATGCTTTTCATGTTCTCAGGGAACTGCTTGTAGTAGAATTCAACTAGGCCAATGGACGCAACTGCTTCTGTCAGTCCACCAAGGGTAAATTGAGGGATCAACAATGACGCTGACATAGATGAAATGGCGCCTTTCCTCGGTGCGACTCCTAGAGTTGGTTTCGTGAGAGCTGTAGTTCTTCGATGTTCTTCAACCATCCCCGATACGAGCATGGTGATTATGGAGAGAAAAATCCCAATGCCAACCCTTTGGAGGATTGTAATACCCCCTTCTTTTCCCCTGATTCTTCGAAGAAATGGGACAATAACTCGATCATAAACAGGTATGAAAAAGGTTAGACTAAGCATCATGAATACAACATAGCTTGCAGCTGGGATCTTGAAGTTGCTATTTCCAAGGCGTCTATCAGATTGAATGGCTTGGAAGACAGCATAGGTATGTAGTTGAACAAGGGTAACACCATAGAAGATTTGTGATGCCCATATTGGAAGCACTCTAAACAGGCATTTCACTTCTTCTACTTGCTGCATGCTGCAAAGTCTCCATGGATTAGCTGGTGATCCGTCTGGGTTTATTTGGTCTTGGGGTGTGACAATTGCTGCTTTGTCCAGGAATCTGATAAAAAAAACCTAGTAGTTTAAGAGTAAAATCCAATTCTTAACATGAATTTTTCTTATGATAGTCAATGCTGCTTACCTGAATTGATCGGTATAGGGAAGCTTGGAGTTGATGGACTTGGGAGGAATATACTTGAAAAGGGAGAGCCAAGGTTGCTCCACCGGTTTTAATTTCCTTTTCTCGATTGCTACAACTATTACTTGTGCTACACTGGCGATTGGACTACCAGTAGCTTTTACTTTGACATATATTTTTGAACCAACGAAATAGACCACACAAGCTATAAGCATCAGAATTGCTGGAATTCCAAGCCCAATAGCCCAACTCACGTTTGATTGAACGTACACAATGAGGGTTAAGGATATCATCTGCGCAAAAGTGAAGGTGAAGAAGTACCAATTGAAGAAGCTGTCGATTCCTCTCTTTCCAGCTTCTGTTTTAGGATTGAATTGATCCACCCCAAATGCCAAGTTACATGGGCGAATACCACCAGCTCCCACAATCATTAGTCCTAACCCAGTAAGCAGAAATGCCAGTTGCCCTCCCGCTGGCCCTTTGCATTCACCGCTTCCTTGTGCTGCACAGCGGTGAGGATGCAACTCTGGGATAGCTGCTGTTAGTTGTATTGCTAGCAATCCCTTCATACAAACAACAAAAGGATGGGAAAAAAAACCAAAATATTAGATGCATTTAGATGCATCAGGGTGAATCAAGATTTTAAGTACGGCTATGAAATTATTTTTGTTATGATCTTTTGGATCGATCCAACCTACAGATCAAGTCTGCAGTACAAAATTGGTAAGTTTAGTTGGATCAACAGCCTGCTATGGTTTAGCTCTTTGTTTAGCTGGATCCATATATATTTTTTTACTTTCCTTCTTGGGGTTCTCAACTGGTAATAAAGATCTCAGCATTGAAAAATAATGGGACATCTTATTACCACGAAAGAGGCAACTGTCGCAAATCCCAAAGTCTTGTAGCGACCAAAGTAAGTGTCACAGAGAAAAGCTCCGACCAGGGTTCCAAAGTTTGCGGTGCCATTGAAGACATTGATCATGGTTGCAGCTGTAATGCTTTTCAAGTTGAAGACAGTAGTGAGGTAGATCAACAAATTGGCCAAGGTACCAATGGCTCCCAGCTTCTCAAAGGTTTCATTTCCTGCCACGAATACAACTTAAAAAAAGTTAGGAAAATAAAGGAAAAAGATAGAACAGCTTGAATCAAACAAGAAGTTTTCTCCAAGTCACCAATAATAAATGGCATGGCTTTCCATCCTCTGTAGTTGATTTCTGGCTCATGATCAGCTGTGACTGTTTCCTCATGCTTCTCCATTGTTTCTTTTTCATTCTTCTCCATTCCCCTGACCTCTTTTATTATTTTTTCTCTCACCAGTTATGAATTACCTTACATTTTCTGGTTCCTCGAGGGAAAGGCTACAATCTTATCTGACATTACTTGCAGTAAAAGTGAAGTGTGAACATGGTACAGCTAAATTATTGAGACCTGAGAGGCAAAAAAATCGTGGCGTCCTTCAAAACTTTTCCGTTCACATAAATCTTGCTTCTAATTGGCATGCTAGTCAAATCGCCCTTGGCCAGCTTAGACCACAATTTAGTAGCGTTTCCACTATCAGTTGTCCACATGGCCTGGACAGAATGAGACAGCTCTGTTCAGTTTCCATCGTCAATACTTTCCATTGTCTTTTCTACCAACAAGTTTAAACAAAATTGTTTTTCTCTTCAGTGGTTATGCTTTCGAAGTTAATTAATTGAATGAAGGACAAATATTCAAAGTTCCTTTGAAATTAAAATCGTTTTCACATTTATCTGATATGCATTTATTAATCAGTCAACACAGACAGATTTTTATTTTATCTAGACAAGGAAATAGAAATTCCCTTATGCCACTTGTCTTCAATTGCCAGTGCTAGTAATCAGGGCTGACATTGAATCCTGGGGAACCACTGCCAGAAGACATTTCACCATTGTTGAGGTTAAATAATTTTTCACGGACACTGAATCAGTATTTACACCATGGTTGCATCACTCAGTACTTAAGTTTACTTTTCCTGCAATTTCTATATTATTCTGTTTTCAATGATCTAATTAGTTGACCTACTCCATTACGGTGGGCTAAAATTGGTTTCGAAGTAGCTTAATCACAAAAACACTGTAAGCAAATAAATAAACAGTTTAACTATAGTTAACTACCTATTTAAACTATAGTTAACAACCAATATAAACCATATATTTTGATTAAAAAAATCAACTCAACATGAAAGAAAAAATAACATTAAGATTTGGAATTAATTAAAAAGTAATAATTTCGTAAATATTAAATTAACGTTTTAACTTATATGACTAGTCTTTGATCTATAAAATTCATTTTTTTAAGTTGATTATAATATAACTTAAACTCTTAATCTAATTTCTTAATCTCTATGCAAAACTATTTATATTTTCTATTTGATTATGATAACTTCTTATAAATTGAATAATTTCTTTGGTTCCATGGTCTTTTTTTCATCCAAGTGATTAAAGTGACCAACATTGAACTAATGTCAATGCCAATCTAACAAAAGCTACATTTGAAGAATAAGTTTCTTTTTTCAAAAAAAAAAAAAAAGAAAAATATTGAAGCATTGACTTTAATTCAATTAAGCTAGTTTTTACTACTCTTTCTCTCCCTTTTCCTTGTTCATGGATAAAGAATAATAACTTTGCAATGCATGAATCCAAATCCCATGCAACTTAATATTGAAAGAACTAATCAATGGCAGGCTTCAGAAAAAATATCCCGTGAGAGAAAGTGACACCCAACGTTACTTCCTTTACTACCTTTTTTTTAAAGAAAAAAAAATCTAGCTACGTACGAATATATAAATATAATAATTGAATATGATTTTAAAAAAAATTGAAGATGACTTCAGAGTCATTACTAATTAAATCCGGATGGTAGGTTTTCTAACTACAAAAGATTTAATACTAGAACATGAGGCTCAACATTAAAGGAAAAGTGGTCCCTTTGTTGAAGAATGAAGCCTACGACTGGTCATCAAAGAAAACACTGATTTCTCTTCCTTTCACGTCACTCATTAATTTTCATGGACTTGGAAAAGATATGAATGATCAAAGTATCAACTACAAACATATAGCTTTTGATATCATCTTTAGGCTTTAGCATACCAAAATGATATAAACTGATGGAAAGTCGAATGATCTTCCCTTTCCAAAGGATTTAGTGCAGCAATAGGTAGATGTTTCAAACTACAGGACTTCATCAGATTGCAACTTCTCCATACCAACTTCAAGGGTATTGATAATGCTACCACTTTCTTTGTACTTGTACCAATTTGCACATATTATAAAATATCCTAAATTCAGGACTTCCAATGCAGCAACCAAGTAATAAAAGTAATCCAACTTCCCCTTGTTAAGGTCTTCAGGCAGCCAGTCCCCTGTCGGAGCCATTTCCGTGATCTTATGAACTACTGATATCAAGAAACTGCTCAAATAATTAGAGAGTGCAAGGCCAATAAAAGTGAAAGACCCGGCTATACTTCTCATGTTTTCAGGAAACTGTTTGTAGTAGAATTCGACTAGGGCAATCATTGTGAATGCTTCAGAAAATCCTGTTAAAGTTAGCTGAGGAATTAACCACATCGTTGAGAGAGAAGAAATTGCTCCTCTCCTTGAGTCTATGCCAATTGGGTTACTAAGACCAAAGGCTCTTCTTCTGTCTTCAACTATGGCGGATATAAGCATGGTGACTATGGCAAGAAACATGCCAATGCCCATCTTTTGTAGAAGTGTGATTCCTCCTTCCTTTTTGGTGTACCTTTGAAGCCATGGAACTATTATACGGTCGTAGATGGGCATCCAGATTGTAATGCCAATCATGCTGAAGATACCGAATGATGCGGCGGGAATGTTGAAACCTGTATTGCCAAGACGTCTGTTAGATTGAAGGGCTTGGAAGACTACATATGTTTGCTGTTGGACCAAGGCCACATTGTATATGATTCCTGCTGCCCATATGGGAACAACTCTGATCAAGCACTTTATTTCTTCTACTTTCTGCAAACTGCAAAGTTTCCATGGATTGGTTGCTGATCCATCTAAGTTGATTTTATCCTCAGGGGTCAATATTGCGGCTTTGTTTAGAAACTTGTTTAACACAAAAAAAAAAAAAAAAACAAATAAACAGAGAACTTAGATCTTGCCTCTTACTGATATTATATGCTGTGTTAACTAATAGAAACTTGTCATTATGAACGGCATTTTGATGCCAAAAGTAATTTTTGGTTCTTTCTTGGTCAGCTAATGGCAAAATCCAATGTTAGATGGCTGTAGCATAGGTTGTTGCTTGACTCAATTTTAATCCGAGTACTAAATTTGTGTAATAGTTTTAAAATTGATTGTACACGTGTTATCCCCAATTTTTTTGCTGAGGACCGGTCATCTTATCGAATATCGACAGTAGACCTGTTCAAAGGCCTGATTACTTGTCCGAACCAATTTAACAGTCTAGACAAATTTAAAGCATATTAGCGTTCTGTCTAAATTTGATCCGAATCTGGCCCGTCCATGGATAAGTCTCATTGACAGGTAGGAAAAGTATATGAAAACAGAACAGAAATCAGTAGAGCCAAAGTTCTGTGTTGCTTCCATGCTAGTGACAGAAAGTAGTGAGCATTATCATTTTATAGGTTGAAGAAGAAACAAGAAGGTTCTGCCAATAATGTTCAGATAGACAAAATAAAGACTTGTATGTGGAAGATTTGAGCATTGGTTAAAATGGGGGATGTGAAAGAAAGGAAAATATACAAATAAAACATATTGAAGTGAAAAGTATCTAGTATGACAAAGTATGTGAATGTGATTCTGTTGACCCTTGAGTTTAACATCGTTAAATGAAAACTATGAAGAAAGGGGACAATTTTTAACGTTGACAGGGAGTCAATATTTTAATAAAGCATGACCGAGCAATATCACATGTCACACGATTTTTATGAAGGAAAATGGGGTTTGCAAAATTTGAATGGTAGTGCAAGAAGGGGAAATATTACTTGAATTGATCAGAGTAAGAAAGCTTGGAGTTGATAGAATTTATGGGAATATGGTTAAAAAGGGAGATCCTGTTGGGAATATTGACTCAAATATCATAAGAGATTTGTTTGAGATTTATTAGAGATTTGTTAGATATTACTGGATGGACAAGAAAACTTACAAAAGAAGAATTCTAAGAGAAAGATAATTCTTAATAGGTAAGTTTGATTTGCAAGAGAAGAATTCTAAAAGGAAAAAGATTCTTAATAGGCAAGTTTGACTTACAAGAGAAGAATTCTAAGAGGAGAAAGATTCTTAATAGGTAATTTTGTATGGTTATAAATAGGTGAAATCTCTACATGGTTAGGTATGAGAAAAAGATGTAAGAGACTTGTAAGATTTTGTGAGATAGACAACCAATAGAAGTATTGGGGCTTTACGTCTTATGATGTGTATGTTAGTTTATGAGTGGACTAGAGAAGACTGAGATGGTCCACATAGGTATGATGTATATGATATGTGTTTGGTTATGTTGAAAGGGTGCACAAAGGTTTGGGTTTGTGTTTGTTTGGGTTAAGAATACTTCATAGGACTAGAGGAGATTGAAAATGTCTTATGAGTATTGATTGTTGAGTGAGGTTGATGATTTGATGTAAGTTTGTAATTCTCTACAACTAGTGGATTTTGTTTCTTATCCGTAGATGTAGGTCAGTTAGATCGAATCACGTTAAATTATTGTCTCTTATGTGTTTGATTTATTGTTTGATTTTGCTTCCGATGGTGTGATTGGATTGGAAGCTTTTAGCTTAACAAATGGTATCAGAGCTGTGGTATTCCCTAACAAGTGGTATCAAAGCTGAATGTTTGAAACGTGAGAAGAGTTGAAGATTCAAGATGTGGAAAGGGCCGAAGGTTCGAGACGTGGAAGAGCTGAAAGTTCGAGATGTGGGAAGAGCTAAAGGTTTAAGATGTGAGAAGTGCATGGTTTGAGACATGAGAAGAAGCAAGTCCAGAATAGCTCGATTTAAGATAAGAGTTCGAGTTTAAGTTTTGAAGATTGATGATCGGTTTGTATGAAACGTGAAGACACAAGAGAAGAAAAGATGATTGTGAGACTTCCATTACAGGTGGAGCCAAACATGTCTAGCATGAAGACAGATGATTTGATGGAATTTGAGTCAAGATGAAGATTGTTGGGAATATTGACTCAAATATCATAAGAGATTTGTTTGAGATTTGTTAGAGATTTGTTTGAGATTTGTTAGATATTACTGGATGGACAAGAAGACTTGCAAAAGAAGAATTCTAAGAGAAAGATGATTCTTAATAGGTAAGTTTGACTTACAAGATAAGAATTCTAAAAGGAAAGGGATTCTTAATAGGCAAGTTTGACTTACAGGAGAAGAATTCTAAGAGGAGAAAGATTCCTAATAGGCAAGTTTGTATGGTTATAAATAGGTGAAGTCTCTACATGGTTAGATATGAGAAAAAGATGTAAGAGAGTTGTAAGATTTTGTGAGATAGACAACCCATAGAAGTATTGGGGCTCTACGTCTTATGGATGTGTATGTTTATTTGTGAGTGGACTAGATGAGACTGAAAGAGTCCACATAGGTATGATTTATAAGATATTTGTTTGGTTATGTTGAAAAGGTGTACAAGGGTTTGGGTTTGTGTTTGTTTGGATTAAGAATACTTCATAGGACTAGAGGAGATTGAAAGTATCTTATGAGTATTGATTGTTGAGTGAGGTTGATGATTTGATGTAAGTTTGTAATTCTCTACAACTAGTGGATCTTGTTTATCATCCATGGATGTAGGTCAGTTGGACCGAATTACGTTAAATTATTATCTCTTATGTGTTTGATTTATTGTTTGATTTTGCTTTCGATGGTGTAATTGGATTAGAAACTTTTAGCCCAATAAATGATATCAGAGCTGTGATGTTCCCCAGCAGATTCATGGTTGCTTTAGCTACTTCAATTGCCTTTTCCTAATTGCTGCCACTATGACTTGAATCACACTTGTTACCGGACTGCCTTCTGCTTCACTTTCACATAAATTCTTGTACCAATGAAGAACGTCAAGCATGATAAGAACATCATAAACGCAGGAATGGCTAAACCCCAAGCCCAGCTCACATCGGATTGCACGTAGACAATCACCGTCAAAGATACCATCATGGCAAAGGTGAAGGTGAAGTAGTACCAATTGAAGAAGCTACTTATTCCCCTCTTTCCAGATTCCGGTTCAGGATTGAATTGGTCTGCTCCGAAGGCCAGGTTACATGGCCTAATACCACCAGCTCCAACTACCATAAGTCCCAATCCGCTCAACAGAGAAGCCATTTGTCATGGTGTTGGCCCATGACATGCTCCGCTTTCACTGGAGTCACAGGCTGGAGGATGCAACTTTGAGACCGCTGCTGTTAGTGCAAGTAGAACCATTCCCTTCATCAAGGAAAAAAGTAAAAATTATTTCAGAAATAGATGTCTTTGGTATGAGTTCATGAAAGTCTAAATATAGTAAGTAGATCAGTACCAGAAAAGAGGATACGGAAGCAAATCCCAACGTCTTGTATCGGCCGAAATAAGTATCTGAGAGGAATGCACCTATCAAGGTGGCAAAGTTGCATGTACCATTGAAAACATTAACAAGATTTGTAGCAGTGATACTTTTCACGTTGAAGACCGTAGTGAGATAGACCAAAAGGTTGTTTGAGGTGCCTGTAGTCCCCAACTTCTCAAAAGTTTCATTCCCTGTAGTTTTTATCAAATCAATACAAGTTTAATCAGAGATGAAGGAGGAAAAGTAAAAAGACCATAAAGCAACATGAAGCTCTCAGACCTATGACAAAGGGCATGGCTTTAATTCCTCGATAGTTAATCTTTGGTTCATCGGTAGTAGTAGCATTCCCCTGCTTCTCATTTTTTCTCCATGTGTTTTTTTTTTTTTTTTTTTTCCCCACAAAGAAATCAGTTCGCTGTCTTTCTCTTTTCAGTTCCTTGGAATATTGTCACCTTACTCAGGGTCAAGTAGAATATGTATGCAACCTTACTTGTAGGAAGCGACCCGTAAGCTTGCCGTTTATAAGTTGTGTAGTCCCAATCGACGGAATTATATATTAGATTTATATTTGATGCATTATGGGTGTATAAATATTATATATTATAAGTAAATTATATAATGATATTTTATAAAAAATTAATTTTAAATATATATTTAAGATTTAAGTGTATTTATTTTTAAGATTTTAATTTTTTATGAGATGTTATTGTGATTCAGAGATAATAGAATGTATTAAATATAAATTTAATATATATTTTTGTCTAAATATATTAAATTTTTTTATTTATATTTTATATGCTATCAATGCATAAATGTTATAAACTATTAATGATCATAAGTTGTCACTTAATTAATAAGTAAAATTAAAACTTAAATACCTTAAAAACTAATATAAAAAAATATAAATTAAAAGATAATTTTAAAAAATTTTAAGAATTTTGTATCTGTTATTAAATGATGTGATAATTTATCGTATACTAATAATGTATAATATTTAAAATTAATAAAAAATTATAAAAATATTTGATATACTATTAGTATATAAATTTTATTAATTAATATTATCATCTTATTAATTAATAAATATTAATTTTTAAAATAAATATATAAAAAATTAATTTTTTAAAAATTTATTTATTAATGAGATAATATTATTTATTTATTTTATTAATAAAATAATATTATTTAATTTATTAATAATTTATAAAATTTATATACTGATAATACATAAATATTAACTAAATTAATAATTAAATGATGTGATATTTTTTTTAAAAATAATATAATAATTTATGATATATTAATAATATATAATATTTATATATATTAATACGCTATCAAATATAAATTTAAAATTTAAAATTTTTTATGGCCACTAAATATAGTGGTCAATGCTGACCAGCTCGCAATGGTTAAATGCCAAGCACCGCATACGACAAATTTGCTATATCATTGATTAGATGTTTAGGGGTGATTATGATAATGATGATAATGGCTGACATTATGAACCGAAGACTTTGCTTTTGGTAAGAGTTTGAACATAGGATTTTCACACCTATAAATTAAATCAAGTTGAGAAATCTGTCATCCACATCTCTAGTACTTTTGTTTTGAAAGTCTACATATTACTCTTTCACTCAGCTAATTACCTTCTTCTCTTTGTATAAATTTCTTAAAAAAAAATTGAAATCCATAATTTTCATTTTATCTTCAAGTGCCTTTTTTTTATTTTAAAAAATTTGATTAATTTAGTTGTTATGAATTGAAAATTTCATCCTACTTTGTGTGTTGAGAATTACAAAAACTTTGATACTATTTATTAAGTAAAAAATATCTAATTAATCAAGTTAATAAAAGTATAATAAAATAATTAATCAAATTAAATATAAATAATTAATACTTATAGATCATCTTAATTTTTTTTAATCTTATAAAATATTTTTAACTCAAACAAACAGATACACATATACACTCATGTATCATACGTTCATAAACCATATCAATTTCTTTTAATCTACTCAAACATACACACCACCATATTTATGTAAATTATATCATTCTCTTTTAATCTACTTAAATATATACACTAATAAGAATATTAATCTTCTGTAATCTTAAAAGATATCTATATTATAAAATCTTATAATTTTTTTATATATTTTTTTCATATTTAATCTTATAAAAATTTTACTGATTTATAAGGATATAAATTTATCTATTAAGAATATGTATTTTTTTAAATTTTTTAAAGTCAAATTTACTTATTAAAATTTTTTTAAAAAAATTTTTATAAAATTTTTTATCTATAAAATAATATCTAACTAATTTTAAATAAATTTATTATAAAATTTGAGTAATTATTTTTTGACCCTTTGAATGTTTTCTATATATGTTGCTTTTATCTAATTAGATACTTCTTTCCATTTTATTAAAGAGACAGATCAAAGTTGAGGTACGTTCAATAATACTGTTGGATTGGAACTTTTCACAAGTAAAAAACCATATTAATTTAAGGATAGCTAAGCCTTCATGAGGATTTAATACTCAACTGCAAAACATTTACTTTTCGTCAAAAAAATCATGGAGAGGATGGGCAGACATCTCTATATGTTGGGGGATAAATTACCCTTTCGATTTCATTTTTGAAATTTCAGCTTCTTCAATAAGTTGTCTGATTCTGGAGGCTGCAAATAGCAGCTCAAATTCTTGAATCCAGCAAATATTGGATGTGGCACTGACATGATCCTGCTTGGAGGATGCTACACCATATATAACCTTCCATCGTGGTGAATTCCAATCACATGATAGAATCCTGGCTTGGATAGAGAAAGAACATATTTTCCTTTATTGATTCTTCAAGTCAACACCATATAATCGTGATTGTTGTTACTATCGAAGAAAAGTCCTGGCCAAAATTTTGGGGCAACGTCAGAACACTAATCAACACATTATGAGCTTTTTGAACCGACGGATTTACTAATGGACTGTGAGGCTGACAGAATGACCGTGTGCTGGGTCCCTAGCTTGTCGTTTTGTATCCAAATTGCAATTGTGAAGAGTCAAGCTTATTGCTTACATCATCGTCATCGGGCCAAGCTTTTTCTAAATCATAGACCATCTCATCCACTTCATTCACTTACTGCAGCATTGTTGTTGGAGACTTGCGTGTGATCAATTTTCAATTTCGTTTTTGTTTGTAAGTGATTGTTTCTACGCCTGAAAGAGTCGGGCCCCGCCTTCCTTTAGACACGATAAGTTTCACCGCCAGGTTCCCACTATGCATAGAAAAGTGGCATTCCTGTTTTTGTCGTTTGTTAGAATGTCGTTGTCGAAAGTATATTTGTACAAGATTTATAAGTTTCTATTCAAATATTAATTCATCTTAAACACATACATGCATCCTTTATATGATAAAATTATAAAAATTTTGAATTAAAATAAATAATATTTTAAAAATTAAAAGCATATTTTTATTGAATTTTTATATAATTAATCTTTTTTTAATTATAACTAGTTTTTTACAAGACATACTTTTTACATAAATTATTTAACACTTAATAAATTTTACATTATAATTTTATTTTAATATAAAATTATAGTCAATAAAGCGCAACATATTCTATAAATAATTATTACATTAAACATTAAACCAAATTTAATTTATTTGCTTACATGATATATGTAAATGATTAGTTAAGATGTTCATGAACATTCCTAAAAATTGAAAAAAAAAAAAATTATCTCAACACTTTCAAAATTTTTATTTGGACACTTCTAAAATTTTTCTCCGAATACATCTTTCTTAATTATTTGATCACTCCACTCACTATCATTACCCAATATCAGCCACAACCCATAACCAGAAAAATCCAACATTCCATAGATATCCATTACAATAAGTGGACACAAAAAAATTCTTACATCCATCATTGCGTGCTATAAAGTATGTTCAGGTAAGTTGAGCATTTTAATCAACGTTTGAAAAGTCTATGTTTTTTTTTTGAAACATATACGCAATCCTTGCATATAATATTTTCCTTGATTCAATGATATCTACAATAAAAATGTCAAAGATGAAAAAAATAATCTTTTATAAACAAAAATCTATAATTGAGAAATAATTAAAAGTAACTTGATTGGTGTACTTGTTAATATAAGTAATGCAACGATCAAGTTTGTGAATCATGTCTTCACAAATTGACAATGCTTTAAACAAATTTTTGGTTTATGAAACATAATTTGTCATAAGGTTGAATTGCTACTACAATTTGTTTTTGTCATATGATGTGGTTTGATTTGGATAAAGAAAAACATGGGACTTTTCATCAAATTCCAATCAAATTCCAATAAGAAGCTATGCTAAGATAAAAAAAGAATGAAATTCTTCTGAACGTAGTATTAAATACTCCATCATAAACGGAGGAATACCATATACTTGTAATGACAAATAAAAAAGCATTAACATGGGTTGAGTATTTAACCTAAAATCAATTGATAATAAATGAAAACGTCCAACTTAAATATGAAATTACAAGATACTCAATGCTAAGGGATAATACCATTTTAACAATATGTTATGCATCTCTTTATTCTTTTGCTTTTAATAAGAGACTTGGAAGTGACATTAATTTTTTTAATGGAAATATTAACAACTTCATTATCATTCTGAAGTAGAATATGGGGATTAGTTACAAAAGTAATCTGGTAGAGATTTCCACCATAACTTCTGATCCCCACCTCACTGGTAATCATAGTTAAATTATAAGCAAAGCCTTTAGCACATCTTCTAACATAGAGAAACTTACGAGTATTGCACTCTCAAAAAGTTCCACCTTGTCTCCAAATTTCATTGAGTGCAAACTGACAATTGCTTTATCGAGTTAAATCCTTTCCCCCTCGCCAGTTGCTAGCCAACTAACAAGGATATCATCACAGCATGGACAGCACTCTCCTCCGAGGCAACTCTAGTGACGGCGCAGAAGCATACACTTCCACCAGTCCAGTATTCTTCTCAACAACTCCCAACGAGGCCACCCTGTCGTGGACACAATCACGCGAAAGCTTGCATCCACATTGATTTTCATTTTTCAACAAACCTGCAGGCGGGCAAATCCATCGCTGAGTAGAAGTTTTGCTGCGAGAAACTTATCCCTGCTTATCATGTAAGCAATGGGACTCCTCCACTATCTTTGCTGCCATTAAACAAATCGTAGATTGGGAAACACATGTCCGCTCATGCTGACAGTGGTTTCTGTTCCTCCAAAGCAGCCAAAATATGAAGAAATAATAGTCAAGTACCCCTTGAGAATGAGCCATATTAGGAAATGCATCCAAAAATCAGTCTGATGTAAACATATCCACCAAATGGTTAAACCATGTTCTATCCAGCCCCCAAACAGCTTTATCAAACACACACTAGAAAAAACACATGCTGCCAGAAAAAAGAAATTAGTAAATGTGGTATGTGATATTATTTGATTTGGTTTTTTGATCTATTTGACTCATAGTTATCATAATCAGATCAAATTGGTAAAATTTTTTATTATTTTAAAAAAGTTTCATAGTTATTAAATTTTGATAATTGAAATTAAAAATTTAATATTTTATCAATAAATCAGATTGATGTTAACATTTAACTATTTTTTAAATATTAAAAAACCATATACATTAAGTTATACTTTTTTTTTTCTAATCTCCATTCATCAATAAAAAATACTCATATTATTATCTTAATGTAAAATATCATTATTTGACAGAATATTCTATTAACTAATGGAGATCATTGGGCATATCCATATATATAACTATGATAATTTGGAAGAAAAATCAAGTAATTAATACATCTTTCATGCTCAAATTTGCCTTTTGTTTTCATCTATTGGACAAATTTTGAATTTTCAAAGTATAAAATGAACAAAAGAATGATGAAGAGATTCGAAAGCTTGTGTTGTTAAATTAGTGAATTGAAATCTTATACTATATTTAAAATTACTCGATCCATAAAATATTACAAATCTGGTATAGTACTCTTTGCTTTGTGTACTTTGCACGCAATTATACATCCAAGGATTCCTTCATTCCTTGCTAAAATGGAAGAAAAAGGTAAAAAAAAAAATCTTATAAGGAAATTATGAGTAATAATCATTTAAAATAAATAATAAAAAATTAATTAATATAAAAAATTATTAATAAAAAAAGTTTACTTTAATAAAGATTTAAATAAATAAAAATTTGCCAATATTTTACATTTTTTATGACATTAGTATTTTAATTTTAATTTAATAAAAAATATTAATTAAAGATAAATAATTATAATTACTTTAATAAATTATCAAGGGTATATATATGTTTATTTGCACTTTTGAAATTGGTCCTTTATATGTATTATAGATAGATATAAATACTATCATTAACACTTGTGCTGGACAAGTGCACCAGACTAAGAGGCAAAATTTGGTCATGAATTGTAAAAGCTTTCCCATGCCAAATAAGACCTAGCAATGCAAAATGAACATCGCCATCCCTATTAATCCCCCATTATACGAGTTTACTCATGCTCAAGGTTGCAGGCAATTGCCTAAGTATTACTTGGGATTATTTTGACTTATAGAGGATTAATTAAAAATATGGTATCATTGCAATTACTAACTTGATACAAGTTAAAGAGTTCATAAAGAAAATTCAACTATCACTATCAGATTTTGAGATAACTGTGACGGAAATCAAATCTTGACGATTATATATTGTAGAGTACTATGGGTAATCAGTTACTATCATGCAATTTCAACCGGCTTTTCTTCATCAGCTGTACAAGCATCAGGGTTCTCTAATTCCACCTCTCTCCTTCTCTTGTCACCACTGTTATTTATCACACTGTATTTATCACATAATGGGAGGCAAAGAAAAAGAAGTAGAACAAGTTTGCAACTCCCAGACCAGCTATGACGTAGTAATAGAGATCAAGCTTGTTTTTGTTAAGATCACGGCCACCCAACCAGGGTGTTTTGCCCGTCTTCTCGGTTATACTGTGAATAATTGTGACAAGGAGGGAACTTAGGTAGCCTGCTATGGATATGCCGAGGAAGAATATTGCACCTGCAACCGTCCTCATGCTTTCCGGCATTCGCGTGGTCAAGAATTCCAATAGAGCCACAGCAGCAAATGCTTCTGCCAAACCTGCTATGACAAACTGCGGCAACAGCAATGCAAGACTATAGGGTGAGGCAAATGAACCATGTTTCAAAGCTGAATCTCGCCTTTTTTTCTCTGCTATCCCAGAAACCAGCATGCATAGAATTGACATCACTAAACCAGTTGCAAGTCTTTGTTTAATTGTCAATCTTTTATCCTTTTTGGTTATTTTCCGTGCCAGAGGGATGTAAATACACTCGTATATCAAGATCCATACCGCAAGTGCAAGCATTGGCACAAGGTTAATCCAGCCTGGCGGAATTTTGAAATGTGAACCAATTGAGTTGCTCGTCTGAAGTGCTTGAAGGATGCCAAATGTAGTACAATGGTCCATAATTATGGAATAAACAATTCCTGATGCCCAAACAGGCAAAATTGCCACTAAGCATTTCAGTTGCTCCACTGTTTGCAAACTACATAGTCTCCAAGCATTCTTAGCCATACCATGATTGTCCAATTCACTTGGATCGGTGATTATAGAAGCCTTATCAAGGAACTTGAACCTATCAGTGTGTGGGAGCTTCATTGCAGAAGGATTTGGTCCTGTCAGAGGAGGATCATAAAAAGGGTAATCACAACCTGATGCAATGGTAAAGCGACGCTTCTTACATGCAGCAACAATCACCTTGAGTATGTCCCCAAATATACTTCCTTGAGGCTTCACTAAAACGTAAGTTTTGTAGCCAATCAAGAAAATAGTAATGGACAAAGCAAGGCAAGCTGTTGGGATCGCAAAGCCTATAACCCAGCTGACATTGGTTTGAATGTAGACAACTGCAGTGAGGGCTACAACGAGGGCAACAGTAAAGGATAAGTACCACCAATTGAAAAAAGTCGCTAGTTGTTGTCTTCCTTTCTCTGTAGAAGTGTCGAATTGATCAGCACCAAAGGAAATGTTGCAGGGCCTTATGCCTCCTGCTCCTATTGATAACATGCCAAGGCCTGCAAAAATGATAGCAAGTTGCCAGCCTTGAGGTTGAGGGCAAAAGGATTCACCTTGACAAGCTGACGGTCTAAAACGAGCTACACCAGCAGTCAGTGTCATTGTAACCATGCCCTGTTAAAAAAAAAAGTTGATTCCAAAATGTTTCATTGATTTTTTGGTATCTATGGTTAAATAATGTCACTATATATGAATAACTGCTGCAGTGCTGCTAGCTTGCAAGACAACAGAAGGAAATTGAATAGACTTATCATCTTTAATTTCTAACGTTCACAAAAATCAAGTAAATATGCAGAAAGGGAAAACCTTTAGGTTAATCTGCTAATACGTTCGAACAAGTAATCAGCATAACACATTACCAGAAATGATGCCATGGAGCCGAAGAGGAGGGTAAGAAACTTGCCCAGATAAGAATCAGCAAGAAGGGCACCAGCTATACCAGTAATGTTGGAGGAGCCAGACCAGATATTAACCACATTGACAACAGTGACACCTCCCATATTGTATTCCGTTCTCAGATACACTGCAATATTGGCAATCAGACTCATGGAAGCCAATTTCTCGAAAGATTCGTTCCCTTCAAATGACAAAAATCAAATATGAAGTCATATGAAGACAACTTTTTATTTATTTATTTTTTTATATTTGAGGTTGTCAAAGATTGAATACGTTTCTGATCACTGAAAGTAAAAATAAAATACTTTACCATGAGATCAAGTGGTTGTTGGCTATACGAAGACATTTAACACACAAACAAAAGCGTTAATCCAAATCACATCGTCCATTACCTATTATGAACATTATGGCTCTCCATCCTCCCATTCTAGCAGGAGGAGACGCTGGGTCTTCCACCATGGAAGTAGAATGGCTTGAATTCTCCATATATACCTCTCTCTTACTTCTCCTTGCGCTTGAGTCCAAATTTGCTTTTATATATCTTTGAATATATCCTTTTACTTAGTGCATAAAACAACTTAAATTCCATGCGGGGAGAGATCGATATAGGCTGCTGTATAGAGTCAGACCTTGGCTGATGATAGATTGGGTGAAATAGGTTATATTTGATACCTGATGAAAGGTTGTGATTGATTTGGGTGAAGATTATAGGCATAACTTTTGTGATTTATGTAGGCATCAAGCGGCCAATTAAACTGAGATGTCAAGAGGCTTTAGGTAAAACGGATTCTGCATGGAAAAAGCCAGCATCGACTGAGTTTCAACCCGCTTTTGTAGGGATGTTTTTAGCATATTATGAGATTTTTAGGAGTTTTTGGGCTTGATCCTTGCTAGCTAGATAGATCAATCCTATCTCCTCTAGCTAATTCACATTTTCCTCTTTTTTTACTTTTTTTTTAATAATTATAAAATTTCCAAAACTTTGCAAGTTACAATCTGATAGCAGGTCTGTTCATCGAAGATATCAAACAATTAGCTTAAATACAACATGATCATACACTATTAATATGAAAATATATAAAAGTGATACAATTTAAAATTTTAATAAAAATTATATGAATTTGACAAAAATCAAAAATATGTTTTGTGTTTCATATGTGCATATGAATTGTGATACGATAATTTTTAATTTTTACAAAAATTAAATTCATTTTATTTGATTTAGATTTTACTATGTAGAGATATCCTTTTTAATTTAAATTTCTCAAAAAAGATTTTCTTATCTTCACAAATTTCTTTATAATCTTTTATTCTTAATTTTCTTATTCAGATTTTTCTATTTAGAGAAATCCTTTTTAATTAAATTTTCTCAAAAAGGTTTTTTTTTTTTTTTCTTTTATCTTCACAAATTTCTTGATAATCATATCTATTAAACATCTATAAATTATATGAGGTGCACAGTTTTTTGTTCAATTCGAAACTTTACTGTTATTTTTATGATTTTGGTTTTATTAAAAAATTTATTCTCAATTTATCTTTTTGTTTTAACACACATGTATTAAAATTTTCTCTTCATATTTTTAAAAAATTTCTTTAAAATCACATAAATGAAGTATGTAAATACTACTTTTACTACCTAATTTATTATTCTACAATGTATATATATATATATATATTTCTTTTTAAAAAACAATAGCATTCTTATATTTTTCATATTTTTCAATATTTTTAATCACAATCATAATAACATATCTAACTTTTTTATGGTTTAATTAAATTTCTATTCAATTGCTTTGAGAAAAAAAAAATTGGCACAAGAATAGACTTTCAGCATAATCTAATATCATATGATGTGTTAAAATTTTATATGATGTTAAAACCCATTGTTGTCCTATTTTTGTTTTCATTCCTATCATATCGTATTTTTGTCCTATTATCTATTTTTTTTCTTTTTTAAAAATTATATTCTTATAAATTTTAAAATTTTATTTTAATAGAATACATCAACAAAGATTATGGCTTCGATTGGTATCCTGAAAAAAAACTTTCGGAAAATAATTTTAGAAAAAAATTATTATTATTATTATTGTTTTTTGGTGCTTGGATGATTTTAGAGAAATCAATTTAGGTGTTTGTTTAATTGTTACAACCTTTTTATTCCTTTCTCTTTCAACCTATCCCGCTTTATCTGAAAACTCTAGCTTCATCTTGCAAACTTTGGCGACCATGGACTTTCATTTCTCCATACTCTTCTCGGCATCACCTTCTCTTGTACCTCTTGATTTCACTCATTCAACAATATCTTGCAAAATACCAAAATCTTACTTCATCGCACTACTCATCGTTACTATGAAGATTATCCCTTGCTCAGCTTTCCTTTTCTTATTGAAAGTAGCAAGCCGCCCTAATACTAGTACAGTGTCATAACCCAAACTCCAATCTTAACCCAAATCATGATCTTAAATCCAAATCGAGCAAAATTCTTCAAAACAAGGATTGATTTATTTTCTGTTATTTTTTGAGATTCATTATATTCTGTTATTGAACTCAATTGGCGGAGTCGAAGTGTTCTTTGTGACTGCAAGAAGAAACTCGCAGTCAGAGTATTTTGGTGTTTTTTTTTTATGTTGTTAGAATGAAGGAAAAAAGAGAGTGGTTGTTGTGGATTGCTTCAGTGGTTTGTAGACTGTTGTCTTAAATTCTCAAAAGGGAATACGAAGCCGATGAGTCTTGGAAATTGTCTTCCCAGTTTAAGTCGAAAGACAATTTTCTCCTCTGTCCACAGCATTTTTTTTAATAAATAATTTGCCACAAAAGAACTTTATTTAGTGAACATGTCATTTTTTTAGCAAAGAGGAGAAAATAAATTTTCTCAATGAAGAATCAAATTATCATTATATTTATTTATTTATTATTTTTTCTTTTACGTGCAAGATAACTCCAAGGGGTTGTGGATTTTTTTTTACCAAATGGAGCCCTCCCTTCACCACCCCCGTAGAGATGGTTTATAAAGTTCATAACTACTCCTTTTACTACAAGACGTTTACCTAATTGATATTTAGATTCGGCTTTATCCAAACTTTTTTTTGGTTAGGTTAAATACATAATCGGCTCTTTAACTTTATATTTTTGTTACATTGATACTGAAATTTTAATTTCATAACTCAGTGTACCTCAAAGCTTAACACTGTAAGAAAACAAGTTAATGTGTTTTATTGGCCTATTAAATAACATTAACTATTATTAAAATTTCACATCATGTAATCGAATTTTCACATCAAATATCAATTTCAAACAAAAAATATTAACCATTTATTTTTTAACCTGAGATAAAAAAATAATTTTGAGAAGTTACTTTATGTTAAAATGTATATTATGTTTAGTTGACTTATAAGTTTAAGCTTTATTTTTAGATATATATCGTGGGCTTTAAACCCATTTATACATTTGTACATATATATATATGTATTTTAACACCTAAAAATTATATTGTTTTTCACTTTTCAATATAGCATTCTAGGCTTGACTTTGGATTTGTGTAGAGTTCTTACGATTTAACATTGTTTATTCATCAATTTGAAAAATGTATTGTATTTTTGCTTCTCTATGTTGATGATATAGTGATAATTGAAAATGATAACCTTGGTATTCAAAATATAAAAGATTATTTTAACAAAACCTTTGAGATGAAATATCTTGATCCATTATGATATTTTCTAAGAATTGAAGTTGATTGTTCCTCTTATAGATATGTCTTGTCTCAAGTAAAATATGCTTTTAATTTTATTTTTAAAGCTAGCTTATCTGATAAAAAACTATTAAAACTCATCTTAAAACTAATGTCAAAATGAAAACTACTGATGGAGAACTTATCAATGTTGTTACTTTGTAAAGACAATTGGTTTGTAGTATTATATATTTGATAGTTACAAGACCTGATATTAGTTATGCAGTTCAAGTTGTAAACCAATTTATGATAGCACCTCGAACAATTCACTTTGCTGCAGTTCTTAAGATATTGGAATATTTACGTGGAACATTACATAAAGGTTTGTTGTTCTTATCAACTTCTAAACTTGAATTTCATATTTTTTCTGATTCTAATTGGGCTGGTGATATTAATAATAGACATTCTACAATTGGTTATTGTGTTTTTCTAGGTGATTCTTTGATATCTTAGAAAAGCAAAAAATAAACAATTGTGGCGCGTTCAAGTATTGAAACAGAGTATAGAGTTTTATCATACACTACAGTAGAAATTATGTGGTTGTGTCAGTTACTTTTGGATTTAGTTGTTGACATGCCTTTTTTTATTCCACTCTTTTATGATGTAAGAGTGTAATTCAAATTGTTCATAATGTTAATTTTCATGAACAGATGAAATATATTGAAATAGATTGTCATTTTATTAGACAAGAGATACGCTAAGGCACCATCATGCTACTGCATATTTCTTTTGAATCACAAGTGGTGAATCTTTTTACACAATCTCTTTCAAGTTCACGTTTTTGTTATTTAGTTTTCAAACTCCAGATGTTTCATTTTGAACCATCTTCAGTTTGAGAGGGTTGTTAAAATGTATATTATGTTTAGTTGACTTATAAGGTTGGGCTTTATTTTTAGATATATTTTGTGGGATTTAAACCCATTTATACATTTGTATATATATTTATTTTATAACCTAGAAATAATATTATTTTTCACTCTTCAAGTCATCACTATTTTTCATAAAAGAAAAAAATTGTTGGTTTAAGAACAAAAAAAATTACCCGATAAGCAAAAAAGGATTAGGTTTTGAAATTGAGTCTTTGTAATTGTTCCAAATTGTGGGATTAGAGTGTGATATCTAATGTTTGAATTTGGGGGTTTAGGGTAATCAATTCCGAAAGTGTGATTAGATTGGGGGTTTTCTATTTGAAATATGGGATTAGGCTAATCAATTTAGGGTTTAGATTAGTGATAGTATGTGTTCAAGGTTTGAAAGTGGGGCATTAGAATTGGTTCATAAAAGTAAAAATTAATTTAGAAATTAAGACATTTGGTTTTAGATTTTTTAAGAGGTAGATTTTAAGTTTGTCTATATAACCTAAAATGTATTTTTGGTTTAGTTTGATATTGATTTTTTATGATTTTTGATTGGTTAAATGTTGTATTTTAATACTGTTTGTATTAGGTTGGGTTTTGTGATGCGGTATTGTAGATTAAAAAATAGATTTTCAATGTTTAGGGCTTTGTTTTTTGTTGTTTTATGAAATTATGACAAAAGTGTTGTCTTACTTTTGTTTTATCTCTTTAGGTTTGGTGTTATTATTACTTTTATTTGCTTTTGAGATCTATTTGCATTATACTTGTCTACACTAATACAATAATAGTACTAATGAAGATAATAAAATATACTTATTTTATTAATTTCTTATTCGAACAAGACAATGGCTTGGGTACAATATGCATTATTTATGCATTTGGGTGAGAATTTTGTAAAAAATCCTAGTTTAGCTTATGTAGGTGGGGATGTACTTAAATGATCTATTGATCCTAATAATTTATCTGATGGAATGTTGATTGCATGATTTAAAAAGCTGCGTGGGCTATTATGAAATGCTTTTTTTTTCTTGAACTTAGACATGAGTTAGATACTGGTCTTAGGGTAGTTTATGATAATAAATCATTTATCAATATGATAAACCATATGACTAATGTAAGACAATTACATATTTATATAAAGAATAATGTATACTTGAAATTATGAAATTAATCTTTAATATGCAAAATGTGTCATATGTTTCCAAAATGGCATATGAAATGAGTGATAATAGTAATGTTAAAATAAATAAGGAAGTTGGTGCATCAAATATAGGTAGGCAACCTAGTAGTGTTGTAAATAATGCACTAACATGTTATGGTCCAACAACTAGTGCTAGAAATGATGACAATGTGTCTAGGGAAGATGAATTAGAATATGATAGGGTTAGGGAAGGTGACATAGAAAATGATAGAGTCAGAATGCGTATCTTAGAAAGTGATATGTCCAATGAAGATGAGTCAGATAATGGTAATGAAAGGAGTGCTTGGAAATGATGATGATAAAATCAGAGAAATAAAGCAAAAATATAATAAGTTTAGGCAAAAAAAAAAGAAAAAAAGTTTTAAGGTTGATAATGTCTTAGTTGAGATAGATTTTGAAGATATATTGAATGAAGTTAAGAAAAAGAAAAATATTGTAAGAGTAAAAAAAGCTAATAAGGTGATTTTAGTTGAAATGAGACTGATTATTTGAAATTGCCCAACATTGGTAGTTATGACAATGATGAGAAAGGCAATGTAGTATGCAACAAAAGCAAAAATGTTTCATTAGTCATTCAAATCTAGTGCCTAGATTTGAACTTGGTATAATATTTAGTGGTAGTAAACAATTTAAAAAGGCTTTGGACAAGTATGTAGTGGCAAAAAGATTTGATTTTAAGTTACTTAAAAATAATAAAGATAGGTCAGAGCTATGTATCAGGCAAAAGGTTGTCCATTTCTGATATATGTTGTAAAAGATAATAGTTATAATCTATTCAAGGTTAAAACATTAATAAGTGACCATGAATGTTTCATTACTTTTTCAAACTCAAGAGTTAATTATAGGTATGTAGAACAATATTTTTTTTCATAAATTGAGAATCATTTCAAAGTTAAAATTACTTAAGGTGTAAAAGCTTACTAAGGACGAGCTAAAAGTTAATATAAATATGACTGTTTGTGATAAAGCTAGAAATTAAGCTTTGAAAAAGATTAATAAAAGAGTAAAGTATGAGTTTAGTAGGTTGTATGATTATGCACTTGTTTTGAGGATGGTAAATTATAAGAGTCATGTAGATTTTATGGTGGAAATGCCTATTCTAACTAAAACCCTAAAATTTAAAAGATTTTATGTTTATTTTAGTGCAATTAAAAATAGGTTTAAAAAGTTTTGTAGGCCTATTGTCAACTTGGATGGTTATTTTTTGAAATGATCTTTCAAGCAAGCTTCTAACAGTAATTGATTGATATGCAAATGATCAAATATATCCTATTGCATGAGCTGTGGTTTGAGAACAAGGACACATGAAAATGGTTTCTTGAAAATTTTTAAGTTGATCTTGAGTTTCAGGATGGAGATGGATTCACTATCATAAGTGATATGCAAAAAGTATATAAAATAAATTTAATAAGTTTTGTTAAGTTAACTTTTATTGTTTTTGAATTTTCATTTTAATTTTTTATTTTATGTTTCTTTTCATGCAAGGTTTGAGAGATGTGATAAGTGTGTCGTTGCTAAAAATTAAGCACAAGTTTCATGTCAGACATTACTTTGCAAAATGTAAGAAGGAAAATCGAGGCAATGACTTGCATTTGTTGTTTTGGGCATGTTATAAGTCAACAACAAAGGCAAATTTCAAGAATAATACAACTAGATGTCATACTGATATGGTAGATAATAATTTTGCTGAAGCTTTGATGCTGTTATTGTAATGGCTCGGCATATGTCCATCATTTCTATGTTTGAAAAAATTAAACACTATGTTATGAACATAATAGTCAATAAAAAGAAAAAATGTGCATCATGAAATACTTTATTTTGCCCAAGGATTTGTGTAAAGATTCAAGAAAATAAAGAATTGAGTGTCTATTGCCATGTTAGATGGAATGGTGAAGGGTATGAGGTTTTATATAATGGGGATACATTTATTGTTGATATCAAAGGATAAAAATGCACATGTAGATCTTAGGATCTTACTGGTATTCCATGTTTACATGCAATATGTGTGATATTGTTTAGGAAGAAAAAAAATTAAGGACTATGTCATAGATGCTTATAAGAAAGAAAAGAATGAGAAGTTGTATAGTTGTGTATTGCACTAGTATCAAGTGATAAATTTTGAGTTAAAACAAAAATGGGCATTGTTCATCATTTACTTTTTTAAAAAATGCCCAGTAGACCAAAAAACAAAAAAATAACTAAGGAGAAAGGTGAGGCTAGTGGGTACAAGCTAAGTATTTATATTGATTGATAACATGATTACGAAATATGACTTAAAAATTTTAAAATTGCATAAAATGATAAACATTCTAAGTTTTAATTTTTTGTGATCCATAAAGGTACATTTAGATTAATATCTTACTTGGAGTGATCACATGTATAAATAAACATAAGAAAATGAATAAAACTATAATAATTATGAAATTTCTTATGTTGTTATGGAATTATCTTTAAGTTACTATATATGGTTATTTGGTCAAATGGGTTATTATATGTTTTTAATATAGAGATAATTGTTAACTATTTTTGTAACATGAAAAGATATATAGATCTAGGAAATTATCTGCTTAAAAAGGATAAATTTTTGAAAGTCTTTGTATTATTCATTATTTTGAAGTGTGATCACATAAATGGATAATATTTTCTTTAAAAGAATGTCCAAAATTAAATTTATGACATAATATATTAATTATTTTGATAAGACTAATAAAGATATTAACTTAATTAAAGTCTTATCTACTTAGATTATTGATTGGTCTTTGTACTCATTCCAATATGTTAGGATAAATGTCATCATAAGCTAATGTTTGCCATTAGTGATAAGTTTTTTGATGTTTTGTAAAATAAGTAAATATATAAATTGTTAGTCGATTTAATTTATCACATCTGGTGATATACGTTGACTGTATAGTGTCTTATGATAGCAAAAATGATTAGCTTCCACATAAAAAAGTTTTAAACTTGTTATGATATCTTAATTTGTTTTAAGTAAATTTAATAGTTTTGAAATATAATTTCATTTGGACAAAATTTTGTTTGTTTGTTTAACTTTCAATTAAGATATTGGTTTGATTATCTTAGCTAATATTATCAAACTTAATAGTTATTGATTTTAAAAAGTATATTGTTATCATTTGTTTACAATATGTCTCTAAATGAAGAACTTTAATATTTTCTTTTAAAGAACACACACATGAGGATGAGCATATTGTTTTATACTTATTACACATGTGAGAGTTTTGAAAATTGAAGTTTTGTGCAAACAAATAAACTATTTGTTTTGTTTTCATTAGTTTAATTCCTTCTTTAATAAATTTTCTTGAATTTTGTTGGTTTACTTTTGAAAGAGAACATGAATTTTATAATTTTCTCTCATTTCACTTCATTTATTTTGAATTATATATGAATTAATTTTGAGAGTTATTTTAAAGAATGATAATATAATGGTTTTGACTTTTTTGAATTATTATTTTACTAATGCAAAACTATTCTTTTAAATGAAGTGAAAATTCATGGGAGTTTTTTTGCATATGTTTTAAAGTAGTAAAAACTCCTAAATGCTCTAAAATTATTGATTTGAAGATATCATATATGATAAGGTCAATGGGAGTTTATAGGCTATTGATTTAAGCACATTTTAGATATAAAATATTGGTAATTCAATGAATTTTAAATTTGTTTAAAATGATCTCATGTTGAGTTGTATGAACATATGAATATGAAAATTTATCCTTTGTAAGTGGTTTATTAAAATTACATCATAGAAGTCCAAGAACAATAGTAGTTATCATATTGGGATTGGGACAGACGATATATAATTTTGTTATGACTCCATTTGTTGTTGTTCTCCTTATTTATCATTCAGAAGCTTATTGGAACATGCTTATGATTAACTGGATCAATAAGAGTCATCATAGTTTGTTTATATGTGTCATAACATTTAGGTTAGGAAAACCTACCCATTAGACACAAAAATCATGAAGTTGCCACCAATTTTTTTTACTAAGGTGTGATTGACCACATATATGAATCTTTACTCTTTAAAGTAGTCCTAAGTGTAAACTAAGGACCCTAAAAAGAATAGGTTATGGTCTACATCATCAAAACTAAGGTTCAAGAGTCAGTTACATACAATGAAGGTATTAACACCCTTTTATGCCCAAAATTAGTACCATATTAATTATGTGTTGCTTACCTAAGTATTATCAAATATGGTTTTATCAAGCAAATAACTCAATTCCAATCCTTTTATTTATTTACGAAACATGGTGATACAAAAATTTTATCAAAATATCAAGCAATCATGCAATAAATATTAAATCATACCATGTAAAAATTATCAAGCAAATAAATTATAAATCATACCAAATATCATGTAATAATATCATGTCTAGATCATGTTAAAATATTCATGTAAGAATGTCATGCATATATATTAATTATCATGCAATAATAACAATAATGTAAATAAGCAAATAAAATATAATCATACAAATATGTTAGTAATATAATCATGCAATTATGCACACAATAAATATAAAATCATTCAATAATAATTGTAGACACCCCATTTTGTTCGGGATTCTTTGTCAATTGAGACTAATCCAAGCTCAGTTGCAGGGATTTTTTTTTATCTTAGATTTTTTTATTTCATATTTATCATTTTTTTATTTTATGATTTATTTTCTTTTTCTTTCTTTTGATTATCTGATTATTTAAAAAAAAGAAAAAAAATTAAGATTAAGTTTGATGATGATCAGAAAGGATAATTAGGTGCTAATCTTTAGCATTTGATGGCTAATGGGAATCAAACTGAAACATAATCACTTGGTTTTATATGTCATTACAATTGATAGCAATAGGGGGACGGGAAAAAACATGAGGAAAAATAGAAGAAGAGTCCGAATAGGAGAGAAAAAAAAAAGGGGAAGCCCCCATCTCCACCAGCCCTCAAGGCATCTTTTTGGTGGGCGATCTCCCCTTCCATGACCCGAGAAGTGCTTAAGGACCAAGACATCGCATTTGCCAATCGTGACGTGCCTGTGACTGCCCTCTGAGCAAACGACAGATGTGACATAGCTTGAAACCTGGGGTTGAGCTGCTGAAATAGAGAAGCTAGCTAGACAGCCCGTGTATGACCATGTAAAGGTGAAATCATTGAAGCAGGATCTTAAGAAGGAAGAGGAATTTTGGAGATGTCGTCTCGATTTCAACGGCTTTAAGCTGGTGATAATAAGACAAGTTCTTTCTCATGCTTTGTGTGTTCAGAGGCGAAGGCATAATCAAATTCAGGGATTGGTTTTTATGACAGTGGTATGTGGAAAGAGGCTCATGAGGGTATTCAAGGTGTGTGACTCTTTTTCCATCATTTTCACTTCTTACAGTCCGTAAAATATTACAGAAGCAGTGAGTGGTATATCTCGGGTATTACACCCACAATGAATGAAGCTCTCGTGAGTGATGTCACAGAAGAGGAGATTCATACTGCATCACTCAAAATTCACCCCAACAAGGCGTTTGGGCCTGACGATTTCTGAAGAAATAGCCCAAGTCAACCAGATGGAGTTACGATCTTGCAAGAAATTACCTCCCGTTCAGAATTATGGTAAAAATCTTATGCAAGAGTTGTCTCAGTCTAAGAATAGATCATCCCTAAATCCTGAAAGTCCCGTCCATGATCATGGTCTATCGCAAAATCAAAATCCTGAGGGCATCCCGTTAGACCGAGGTGCTGGAGGCACCCTCTCAAGCCAAAACGAAGTTACCCAACGAAGGAGATCACGAATGCTTGCTGGTCAAACATTAGCGGCTAACCCATATGGTCCTGAGTGCAGGATGTTAAGAAAGCAAGGTTGTACAGCAAGGCTGGATCGCCTGTCAATGGCCAGCCTTGGCACCAAGTTCGGGTACGTCATCTCAAAAATAATAGAGACTTTGGGGTCTACCTAATATTTTTTATTTTTTCCCAGCCTTGGCACCAAGTTCAGGCACGTCATATCAGAAATAATAGAGACCTTGTGTCTGCCCAATATTTCTGATTTTTTTTCCAGCCATGGCACCGCAACGCCACGTCGATGAGGATGATGCTTCGATATCATGGAGGAAACGGAAGAAACACTTCTTTATTTTTGAGCAAACCAGTAAATTTCAGATGTAGTGATGAACGCAAACTAGCTGGTGTTTCAGCAACATTTCAAGCCATTATTTCTTTCGTGGAGAATGGGGAAACTAAACTGGGTCCTTCAAGAAAGGGTTAAAAGTCTATATGAAGTGAACCAACTGTGGAGAGACTTGGCACAAATAAATGAAGCCACGGCCAATTCCCTATGCACCAATTTAGAACAAGTCCTGGCTCATGTTGGCGAGGAATGCCATGCGAGCGGGGAAGGCGTCGCAGCCACGTTGGCAGATGATGTAGAGTCTAGCTGCGACAGCAGTGACGAAAGGTGGCGCAAGGTGGTGCCACCACTGCCACATG
This sequence comes from Durio zibethinus, assembly GCF_047325235.1. NCBI lineage: Eukaryota > Viridiplantae > Streptophyta > Magnoliopsida > Malvales > Malvaceae > Durio > Durio zibethinus. The sequence continues at coordinate 23,534,885 of NC_143172.1, forward strand.
GGAGTGGTGCTGCTCAGGATAAAATGGTGGTAGTTGAGAATAATAACAGGAAGTGTAAAAAGTGTGGGGGAAGTAGAATGGCTCCTTACACACCTACAAACGAAGCAGATAATGGGAGTAGTGCACAGCCAGCTGCAAAGCTAGAGTCAATATCAGCGATGCCTGTTTACAAAGATAAAAGTCATGAGGAGCTGTAATGGGAGGATTATCAATTAGAGGATAAAGGTGGATCACAGGGAGCTGCTCAACTTTCTGGAGAGATTGGCTTTGCTGTGTCAACCGCGCCTACTAGTCCTTTTGACTCTTCTTCAATGTTCAGTCAAACGTCTACAAATCCATTTTTCAGCGGCACAAGTATCACTCCATTTAGCCTAAAATCGCCATCCTCTAATAGTACAGGTTGTACAACCTCGACTACTACATCAAATCCTTTTCAATCAACATCATCAAGCCTTTTTGGTCCAACTTCGTCAACAATTTCGGTATTTAGTTCATCTGTAACTCCTATATTTGGAACCGGTACATTTCTTTTTAGTTCATTTGTTACTCCTTCATTTTCAACTTTGCCATCCATTTTTGGTACTGGTGGAGCTTCGATAACAATTCCAGTATTTGTTACTGGTTTAAATTTCATTTTGATTTTTTGATTTTCATTTTTATTTCCTTTAAATAAAATAAAAAATATATATTTTTAAGGAAAAGTTGAAAGTATCAATTTTTTTTAAAAATAAATTTTCAAAAAAAAAAGTTTTTGAAGAAAAGTGAAAAGTATCAATTTTCCTTGAAAATAAATTTTTGAGAAAAAGTTGAAAGTATCAATTTTTCTTGCAAAAAAAAAAAACAATCATTCTTTTCTCACTTTTTATTTTTTTTTGTTAAATAATCCGATGATGGAGCCTCTGTAAGTGAAACAGTAATTTTTCTTGCATACTCTTGAGGTGAGGAAACTTTCTCAATTTTTTGCTAAAAGTATTAGAGTCAATTGAGAATAATTTCTAATAATTAATTACTTGGTAAAATTTTAAGGCTATTTGGATAACACAAAGTTATGCTGGTACCATCTTTTGATGGGCGTTGTGAGGGTGCTATAACCTTCCTCACACGTAACCGAACTCTCGAACCCTATTCTGGTTAGTAGACCTGAACCTATTCTTTTAGGGACCCTTAAACTTAGGTGTTCCCTGAAAGGACAGATTCTATAGGTGGCCAATCGCACCTAGATAAGAAAAGATTGGTGGCGACTCCCTGAAAGTGAATGTCTAGCGATAGATCCCCGGATCTAGACGTTATGACAATAATCATACAAATAAATATATTAATAATCATACAATCACACAAATACATAAATTAATAATCATGCAAATGGACATGCAATTAAATATATAATCATGCAATTAACAATGTAAAACATGTAATTAAATATCTAATCATACAATTAACAATGTAAAACATGCAAATAAATATATAACATGCAATTAACAATATAAATCATGCAAATAAATAATAATCATGCAATTAACAATATAAATCATGCAATTAACAATATAAAACATGCAATTAAATATATTATCATGCAATTAACAACATAAAACATGCAACTAAATATATAATCATGCAATTAACAATATAAAACATGCAACTAAATATATAATCATGCAATTAACAATATAAAATGTGCAACTAAATATATAATCAAGCAATTAACAATATATGAAATGCCATTAAATATATAATCATGCAATTACACAAATAAATAAATTGATAATCATGCAAATAAATTGATAATCATGCAAATAAATTAATAGTCATGCAAATATATTAATAAATCACACAATTATATTAATCATACAAATAAAAAATTAAGCAAATAAATTATCATACAAATATAATATTTGTTATGCAAATTCATGCAAAAATGAATACCATGTAATAAATATAAAAATAAGAGTAAGCAATTAAATATTATAAAAGTTATGTAAAAATTACAAAAAGAAAGAAAGAAAGAAAGAAAAAAAGCAAGCATTACCTTAATGAATTACAGGTTCTAACAATTTTTTACTTTTAAAAAACTGATGCTTTCTATTATAAATCTCAACCTTCCTTCCAAAAACTCCAACTAAATCTTCTTGTAAAATTTTTTTGCTTGATTATTTCTTCCTTGTTTATTCAAAACTTTGCCCAAATTTTCTTTCTTTTTAATGGCCTTTGTTTGATCTTAAAGCCAATTGCTGTCAGGCCTCATTTTGATCTTAGATTCAAGGTCCTTAAATAGAAATTGAATTATTTTCGATTTAGAAGAAATTAATTGAACTGAATCTAAGGTTTTACTCCAAGTTTTATTTTTGTGCTATTTTTCCTTTTTTAATAGCTTGAGCATCAAGTTTTTCCAAAACTATTCAACCATTAAAGTTGAAATCTGAGATAGAATCCAAGAGTGAATTGAATCCAAGATTTTTCATGCAAAATCTCACTTTTTTTTTTCTTTTTTACTCTTTTTTTAACCAATTGACTTTGACTCTTTTGACTAAAAAAGCAAAAATTAAACTGAAAAAAATATAAATAAATTTTAAGGCTTAATCTTTAGCTCCAAAATTCACTTTTTCGATTAAACCCAATTGCACAATCAAAATAAAAATCAAAGCCTAATGAATTTGAAAAAATCTTCGAAAAAAATAGGTTATCTACAATTATCATTTTTTGTGCATTTTCTATGAAATAAAAATTGTACAAAGACAAAAGATATCTATTTTGCCTGGGTTAAAAAATTAAAAAAAAAATTGCAAAGGCTCCTCCTTAGAGGTTTGAAACTTTTTTTTTTTTTAAATGCTCTCCCACAACTGATGCTTTGAAAGTTTTTGAAAAATAAAATGTTCCCCCATAACTGAGGCTTTGAAACTTTTAAAAATAAAATGCTCCCACAACTGAGGCTTTGAAACTTTGAAAAATAAAATGCTCCCCTACAACTAAGGCTTTGGAAGTTTTGAAAATAAAATACTCTTCCACAATTGAGGCTTTGAACTTTGAAAAATAAAATGCTCCCTCATAATTGAGGCTTTGAAACTTTTAAAAAATAAAATGCTACCCCATAACTGAGGCTTTGGAACATTAGAAAAATAAAATGCTCTCTCACAATTGAAGCTTTGGAACTTTTGAAAATAAAATACTCCCCACAATTGAGGCTTTGAAACTTTGAAAAATAAAATGCACCTTTACAGCTAAGGCTTTAGAACTTTTAAAAAATAAAATGCTCTCCCACAATTGAGGCTTTGAAACTTTGAAAAAATAAAATGTTCTCCCACAATTGAGGCATTGAGACTTTGAAAAAATAAAATGCTCCCCCACAACTGAGGCATTGAAACTTTTCAAAAATAAAATACTCCTCTATAACTGAAGCTTTGAAACTTTGAAAAAATAAAATGTTCCCCTACATCTAAGGTTTTAGAACTTTTAAAAAATAAAATGAGATCATTCTTACTTTAAAAAAAGCTCATCCTTGATAGAGGCATTGAAACTTTAAAAAATCGTACCATAAATTAAGTTTTTACATTTCATCTGTATCATCATTGATTGACTTCCAATATCTTTTTTCATCTAGTTTTTCTTTTTTGCTTTCCAAACATATGCAATAAATGCATGCAATTAATGAAAAGATTCTTTACAATTCTCAAATTCAAATTCAATTTCAAAATTCAAACTTTAATTTTTCTTCCTTTCAAATATGCATGATGCATGGGATAAATATGATGTCACAATGCATCCATACAATGAATGCATGAGCCAAAAGCTTTTTTAAAATTTCATCCTAATTTCATAACTTAAACTTTGATCTTTCTTTTCCAAACATGAAAGTCCATGAGTGCAATAAATATGATGATATATGCAACATGTAATTAATACAATGAATATAATACATGAATACAAATTTCTTACCCAATTTTGAGCTTTAAATTTTCTTTTTTTTTTTCAAATATACATGATGAATGCCATGAATGAGTGCAATATTCTCAATATGATGCATGTATGTAATGCATGTGGTGAATGCAATGTATGCTATACAATTCGTTTATCTTTTCAATTATGGTAAATTAGAAGGTTCTCAAAACTTTTGATTTATCTTCTTACTTTTTTTAACTATTCAACACTTGTGATTTTTAACAAGAGCGATAATGCATCATTAAGTAGTCTCATCCATTATATCATTTAAATCTAAAGTTTTCTTCTTTCAATAGGATTTCAAGACTCTTTTTTAAGTTTTCTTTTTAGCTTCTCATCATATTTTTCTTCAACTTTTTGGAACTGGCTGTAGACACCCAATTTGGTCAAGGCCCGGATCAATTGGGCTTGGTCCAAATGGGTAAGCCCAATTTGACTTTTATTTTGTATTTTATATTATTTTTATTTTATTTTTTCCCTTTGTATTTTATGTATTTATTATTTATTTATTTATTATTACTATTTATTAATATATTTATATCTTTATTTATTTTTTTTCTGTTAATATTTATATATATTTTATTTATCTAGTTATATATTTATTATTATATTATAATTTATTTATTATTTTTATTTTTTTATTTATCTTGTAATATTTTTTATTTATCTTATTTTTATTTTTAATTATCTGTTAATTTTTTTATTTTTTATTTGTTTATCTGATTTTTTTTCGTTTATCTTATTTCTTTTTTTTTCTTTTTTTTTTGGGGTTGAGATTGAAGGTTGAAGAATCCTACCGTGAATGGGGATTCAATTAGAATCTAGATTGGATTCAAAGATTGAATCCCCATCCAAAAAGGAATAGGGATTGATTAGAAACTCTTATTATCAATTCCTATAAATAGGTACAGAACACAGAACACAACACACAGAAAAGCAGTAAAAAAAAGCTACTGATTGAGAGAAAAAGGCGTATAAAATTTTTTTGAAGGCTAAGAAAATGTTTAGAAGTGTTAGAACAGTTGTAAGAATTGAAAAAAAAATTTTGAAGATTTTTGGCGAAATTTTTTTCTGAAAATTTTTGGAAAATTTCCAGATTCCGGTGATTTTTTCGGCGAAGGTTGAATTTGCCGACAACAATTCTAGCCAAGTTTGAAGTTTCCGGCTAGGTGCCTAGTTTTCGGTGAAGATTCTAAAAAATCGACCAACTTTTCGATGAACTTTCGACGAAAAACCCAGATTTCGACAAAAAATTTTAAAAATTCGGTGAATATTCAATCGGAGTTTTTCGGCCATTTTAGAGAGAAGCGAGAGAAAAAAGAAGGAAGAGAGAGAGAGAGGAGAGAAGGTTTCTGTCAAAAAATGAAGGAAATAACCTTATATACCCTCTCAAAACGACGTCGTTTTTGCGTTAAATAACCTAGAGGATCTGCACGTTTTGTCGAGATCCGACTCGACTCGAGTGTCGACCCACTTTCTGACCAATGCGTGTTTTACCTCTCCAAGCCGTTAGCCGAGCCGAGCTGACGTCTCGAGCCACTTCTCCGAGTCGTTTCTCTTCCTTAAGTCGAGCTGAGCCGAGCCGTATTTCTAGTCGCTGCAGGTTTTATTTATTTATTTATTTGTTTTTTATTTTATTTATTAAGTTAGGATTATTTAATGTTCTTTTATCTTCATTTTATTTTTATTTTTGTTTTACTCTTTTTTTTTTATTTTCACTTTTATTTTGTTTTATTATTTTATTTTCTTTAAATAAAATCCAAAAAAAATATTTTTGGGGAAAAGTTGAAAGTATCAATTTTCTTTAAAAATAAAATTTCAAAAAAAGATTTTTGAGGAAAAGTTGAAAGTATCAATTTTCCTTAAAAATCAAAGTTTCCAAAAAATATTTTTGGGGAAAAGTTGAAAGTATCAATTCTCCTTGAAAATCAAAGTTTCCAAAAAATATTTTTGAAGAAAAGTTGAAAGTATCAATTTTCCTTGAAAATCAAAGTTTCCAAAAAATATTTTTGAGAAAAAGTTGAAAGTATCAATTTTCCTTTAAAATAAAATTTCAAAAAAAAGTTTTTGAGGAAAAGTTGAAAGTATCAATTTTCTTTGAAAATCAAAGTTTTCAAAAAATATTTTTGAGAAAAAGTTGAAAGTATCCATTTTCCTTAAAAATAAATTTCAAAAAAAGTTTTGAGGAAAAGTTGAAAGTATCAATTTTCCTCGAAATTAAAGTTTCAAAAGAATATTTTTAGGGAAAAGTTGAAAGTATCAATTTTTCCTGTACAAGAACAATCATTCTTTTCTTCCTTTTTATTTTTATTTTTTTATTTTTATTTTTCTTTAAATAATCCGACGATGGAGCCTTTGTAAGTGAAACAATAGTTTTCTTGCATACTCTTGAGGTGAGGAGATTTTTTCAATTTTTTGCTAAAAGTATTAGAGTCAATTGAGAATGATTTCCAATAGTTAATTACTTGGTAAAATTTTAAGGCTCATTGGATAACACAAATTTAAGCTGGTACCATCTTTTGATGGGCGTTGTGAGGGTGCAATAACCTTCTTCACACGTAACCAAACTCCCGAACTCTGCTCTGGTTAGTAGACCTGAACCTATTCTTTTAGGGACCTTTAAACTTAGGTGTTCCCTGAAAAGATAGATCTTTAGGTGATTAATCGCACCTAGATAAAAAAGATTGGTGGCGACTCCCTTAAGTCAATGTCTAGCGATAGATCCCCAGATCTAGACGTTATGACAACAAAAGTATCAATTGATTTGTGACCCAAAACTCATTTTCATTAGCTTTATCATTTGATTTGAACATTTGAAAATTTTTTTTTCATTTGTAAGCCACAAGGATCAATATCATTTTAAACTTCTTTCGTCTTTCACATTTCATTTTTAATATGTCCCAATCACTTCTAACTTTTTTGAAATAATGCAATGATCTTTAATAACAGTCATTTATTCATTCATCATCATTTCAATTCAATGCCAAATGTAATCTATCACATTTCTTTAATTCATCATGGGAAGAAATAAATGGTGATGAACAAGAAAAATCAAAGAAAGGGTATTCATTATAAGAACAAGTCTAGTAAAGAATAAATAGGTAAAGAAATCATTTCTGGATAAATTAAGATAAATGCTATGAAGGGTACACAACATCAAAGATAATGAATATTCAGATAATTCTAGACAAATTAATTCTGAATTCTTTTTTAAAAGTTTATTCCATTAATATTCTTGATATTTCATCAATTCAAGCATTATCCTTATTTTTTTAGGGAACCTCATCAAGGCTATTTTTCTAAGTTTCATTTTTGTTACTTAAACTACCTGTTTGGGTTTTTAGTTTAAGTTTTCCTTCTTTCTCTTTTTTCTTTTATTTTTTTGCTTTTGGTTTTATTTTTTTTCACATCTCTTTCACATCATTTCCTTTTCATTTCCCCCTTTCCTTTAATTCATTAGTGACATCTTGATCAAAATTTCCAACATTCTCATTACAAGTTTATCTTAGTTCAATTCGTGATTCTCCATTTCAGCCATTTGCATTTGATCAAAATAAATTTTTAAGGGACGTAACATAGGCTAAAGTGAAGGGTTATGAAAAAAAATGGATAAAGTAGGCCCAAAATTAAAGGTTATAAACCAAATGATCATTTATTATCATATGGAATAGCTTGAATTTTTTTTGCCCCATTCTTTATCAATTCTCTTTTTCTCTTTTTTTTCTTCACATTTTTTTAATTTGCACTTTTCATCCTTTTTCATAAAAAATCTGAGCACTAAAGAGTTTTTTTTTTTTTTTACCCTTGAAATCATTAGGGACCTTTATTTTTTTTTTTTGTGATCAATCTTTTTTCAAACTTTGCCCCCGATGTAGAGGGTGATCTTTTGCTAGGATTTCTTCTAAAAAAAATTCAATAGGCTCAAATGTGATAGTAAATGGATAATTTTATTCCTTATATGAAGGGTAGAAGAAAGATGATCATTTTTTATTTCAAATATAAATACTTTTAATAAAGAACATTTATTTACTAAAAGCAAACTTGTGAGTGAATCATCACAAAAAAAAAAACCACACACTACATCACTTTTTTTTATGAATAAGCAAAATCTCATGTTAGTTTTCTGTCCTCTTTTACTTCAATGATCCCAAAAGATTAAGAGTTTTAACTTATTAATTTCATCAATATGAATAATGCTTTCAAAATAGAATCCTAAATTATTGTCATGATTGTTTGAATATTTATTATTTAGAATATGAGAGTGGGTGAAATATAAAAGGCATGTATATAAAAGTAATGGAACAAATGAGGAAATGTAATGAAAATGCACCTGTTACTTTATTGAAATAAGAAAAGACAAATAAAAAACTAACATAAAAGACTCAAATGGTCTAAACTTGCATTATTTCTTAAAGTTTCTAAGGTGACAAACATTTATAAGAACTCCTTTAAAATTATGCCCCAATGTAGTTAAGTAAAGGGTTCTTGATGACACATGTCCTTGCTTCTTGATCAAAATTCACCAATCCATTTTTTATCAAACTTTGCACTTTATACTTTAATGCTGTGTAATTTTCTATAGAATAGCCAGCAATCTTAAGATGATAGTCACAAGTAACATTAGCATCATACCACTTAAGGTAAAGAGGTTTCATAAGTTCTAAATAAACTTACAGTAGATTGTGAGAGGTTTGACCCAAGCCTTATAAGGTCTTTCTTCTCCTACTACATTTACATGTCTTCTTTAACTTTATCATAAAAGTTTACTTGAGAAGCATCCATCATTTTTTGTAGCTTTTGATGAAAAACATTACAATGCTGGATAGAATGCCCCAAAGTCCTTTTATGATATTTGCAAGATTGGTTTAAATCCATCTTGTCACAAAAGTTTTTGTATATTAGATAAATCATGTCTGCCTTAACTAGAGCTTCAAAAACTTGTTCTAATAGAGTTTTGACATCATCGACACTTCTCTTAATATGACAAGTTTTGCCATCATTTATAACATTAGTTGTTCTAGCATGAATTGGTAGGGGATTCTTACTGATGTTTGGTATTCTAGAGGTATCGAATTTTAACACACCCTGGTCAATGAGATGTTGCACCTTGTATTTCAAAGTAAGGTAATTTTCAATTGAATGACCTATATTTCCAGCATAATAGTCACATCTAGCAGTAGCATTATACTATTTAAGGTAAAAGAGCTTTAATGATGCCACATGGTGAGGTACTATAATGTAACCTTCTACTAACTAAGAGAATAGTTCAGTATAGGTCATAAAGATAGGATCAATCCGAGTCTTTTCTTGGGTAGCTCGAGGCACTTTTGCATAATTGGCTTATGCATTTATCTGGACGGTAGAAAAAAGGGTAGAGCCATGTATAAGGGTTATGGGTTGGATATTAAGTTTATAAGTAGGTGGTGCAAGGTGGTAGGGATAGATGTTTGGTGAAATATTATGGGTGGAATGGTCTTGGTAAATGGGGTATAGAGGATATTGAGGATACTCTTTGAATTGTGACCTTTCACGAAATATAGCCTGAGCATCAATCTTTTTTTTTTTAAGTGAAATTCTTTTCTTTGCACTAGACGTTTTACCCCTTTTTAGCTTTCCATTATTAATAGTATTTTCAATGATTTTCCCAAAGATTATCATATCAACAAAATTTTTGGTGGCATTGCCAATCATGCTTTCATAGTAAGGAGCCTTGAGAGTATTAACAAATAGAACTATGGTTTCTTTTTTGGTTAATGTGGGTTAAACTTGGGTAGTCATATCTCTTAATCTTTGAGCCTATTCTTTCAAACTCTCACTTGATTTTTTTTCATGCTTTAAAGAGACATACGATCTGGTGCCATGTCTATAATATACTTATATTATGCAATAAAAGTCTTTGTAAGTTTTTTTCATCCACGGACATGAGATATATCTAGTTGCACATACCACCTAACTACTGAATCAATAAGACTATCTAGAAAAACATGGATGATCTATTTTTTATTATGAGCTTATGCAACCATTTTACGACAATACATCTTGACATGTGTAATAAGGCATTTGGTCTTATCACACTTCTCAAACTCAAGCACATTTAGTGGAATCACCACATCAGGGACTAAATAAAGTCTAGTAGCATCCATTAACCATAAAAATCTATCCTCTCGATAGCTCTAAGCCTTTTTTTTAATAATGTCCATATTTTGAGTTTCAAAGTTTTTTTTTTTTTAGTTTTCAACAGAGCCAATCTTCATCTTTTCTTGCTCTTTAGGATCATCAAGATTTGAAACTTATATAGGATCAGGCATTTTGATGTCAAGAGCAATGGTAAAAAGAGTAGAAACAATAGTTATTGGCATGTCAATCTACACATAAAGATAGTTTATAGTAAATGGCATTTGGTGTTGGGCCTTTTTAAGGTACCTATGCTAAACATAGGCCAAAACCAATGGGATATAATGGATTAACCTCATTTTGTATCACCATATTTTTCATTTTCTCCCTTTTACTCATATTTTTCAATAATTCAGTAATAGTTTTCAATTGCTCTTTCAATTCTTTTTGTGACTTTTCTAGCTTCTGAAGACGTAGAGTGTTTTTTTCTTCCATGATCCTTGCCTGATATCTAATATTGTAATGCCTTAGATTGTTTAAAGATTGAGCTATCCTTAAATCTTAATTTATCATAATTTTTAAAAAAATTAGGATAACTTATTATCATGTACTTTGTAAAGATATTTATGTATGAATGCAATAAGGAGGATTTACCACATAACAAGTATTAACAAAGAAAATCTTTATTGAATTGAAAGTTATTTCTAACCAAATTCAATATTACATCTATAAAAAGTCTAAAATTTATTGTGAAAAGAAATCCTTAATTTATCGATATTGGCATTTCACTAAGGAAAGCTAGTAGCTCTTAGCCATGTGTTCCCACTGATGGTACCTTTGACTTTCATTCTTCAACTTTTTCTATCATGTCTTTGGCTTTATAGGTAGCCATAGTGATTTAAATAAGCAAGTACTCTAATTGGTTATATTTTCTCTCATATGCTTCCTTAGCTTATTCACATTCTTTATTCATAATACCCATTTGTGTTTCAATTTTAACCATTACCCTATTGAGCATTTGGATGTGCTTTTGTGTTTCAGTGAATACTTTATCTTTTTCTTGTATTTTTGCTTACAGTTGTCTATTTTCTTTCAAAAGTCAAGCTAACTCATTATTGGTGAATAACTGTGTTATGTTGAGATCAGAAAATATTTTATTCATTTCATCATTTTCTTGTCTAAATGCTTGAATCCTTTGGTCTATTTTTCTTTTTAACTTCCTTTTTAGCATTTTATTTTCAAGCTTTTATTCATTTTTTTCAACTTGGAGCTTTCATTTAGTTGTTTCCACTACCAATAGGGGATCAAGAGGTGATGATTTCATTGGGTCATTTAAAGTTATTTCTTCAAAGATTTTAATATCTTTACCTTGCCTAATGTGTCACACAAAGTACTTGAGGATAACCTCATTTGAGCGTGTCCTCATATCTTTCTTTTGACGTAAATTCCAAGCTTGTAGTGCTTTGGTTATCTTTTGTGAAGGCATTGATTTCAACATATAAAAACTCTATTTTACTAAGTTCAAAAGTGGCTGGGATAAACTGTTCATAGTCATATTGTCTTTGCACTATGATAGAGAATAACTCATTGCACCCCAAAGACCTAAGAAAGGAATCCAAAGTTTATCTTCACAACCATACAACACTGGTCCATAAGGTATCTAAAAAGCTCTTCATATCACATCTTGGCTAGTGAGCTTACATAGAAATAAGATCCATGCTTCTTTGGATTTTTGTGTAGGTTATTCATTCTCACAAAATTTTTTAATGGGAGTACTTGTAGTGAAATAGGGCTTGTGAAATTTAGCACCATTATTTTTTATATGACTTTTCATCCAAATGTTTAACAATTGAGCACATTTAGTAAAATGACCCTCTCTATTTCGATAATAATGATTTAAAGATCTAATGGTCTCAACTAAAATTATAGGAATATGATTGATTTGGTAACCAAGTTGATCAAAAAAATTCACCACTACAGCATCATTATAACCTATTACTTTTGAAAATATCATCATTCCATATAAAGCCAATGCCATCAAACTATTTCTCTTTCAGTGTCAAAATATTTGTATATAAAGTCACAAATAGTAGACCAGGTAATACCAACACTTTCACATTTTTCCTTTCACCTAATTATCAACAGTTTAGACATTTACGGCCATCATTTGAGCAAGCTTTTTGCTGTAATTAGTCTTTTTATTCTTCCAACATATGTTGTCAGGGTTAGGGAGATCCAAGTGAATAAGAGTTGAATATTCTTTAATAGTTGGCACTATGCCAACCTCATTGAACACAGAGCAGTGATATGAAAGGTCCCAAAATTGAACCATGGCCCTAATAAGCTGATTATCCATAGGGACTGAAAGAAGTAATGTAAGGTTCTTAAACTTCTTTTAAAAAATCTTTTTAGCAGTGACACTCCATTGGTTTCAAATACTAACGAAATTGCCAAGATCATTTCGTTTGAGATTGAGATGGATTTTGGAAAGCAGAGTAGTTATATAATTGACTAGCAAACAATCATTTTCTTTAAACTGAGATTCCTTGGACTTCATTGTCAAGCTCATAGAAACTTTGATAGGCTTTTCATGGATGTAATTAAGATTCTTTTTGTTAAGATTGTTTTGTGATAATCACTCATTATGTAAATCTAATAATGCATGCATCCAAAATAAAGTAGAGAAAAAGGTTAGTTAACATATACAAGGAATAACATAATATATATATAAGGAACAATATAAAAGGTTAGCATGAAAAAATATATACAAGGAATAGGACAAATTACAAGAATAATAAATGTCCCATTATGTGTCTTATTTAGGTTTTTTCTAATAAAAGAAAGGCATGGCTTTAACCTAGGTTCGGATTATTAGGGCTTATGTACATGCTAGGTTCAAAGGCTTGACATTCTAAAGGCTCTCAAATTGTTTCCTACATCATCGTCCATTGTAGACTAGTAGTAGTGCAACCTAATCCTTATCCACCATTATAGGCTCAAATATAAAAGGGTTCAATTTGAATAAGAGTTTTCACTAACTTACACGGAAGTTATCGCTTCAAGAAAGTGTAAGTATTTACTCCCTTCTAATAAAGGGTAAAGCTCGAGTATAGAACTTATATATGAATGCAAATGTGGTGTGTGTGTAAAGGGACATACCAAATAATCAAATAAATTAATGCACATAAAAAAGTTAAAATCTGCAAAATAAGAAAACAATAACAAATAAGTTAGTAATATGAAAATCACAAATAATTACATAATAAAACTAGCAAAGCAAAGCTTAAGATAGCATATGACTAACTAATGGCTTGACTCTATAATATCCCTAGTGGAGTCACCAAACTGTCATAATGTTTAAGTTAGGAAAACCTACCCATTAGACACAAAAATCATGGAGTTGCCACTAATATTTTTTATCTATGTGTGATTGGCCACCTATGTGAATCTATCATCTTAAAGGTTGTCCTAAGTGTAAACTACGGATTTTTAAAAAGAATAAGTTCTGGTCTACATCATCAAAACTAAAGTTCAAGAGTCGGTTACATGCAGGGAAAGTATTAACATCCCATTATACCCAAAATTGGTACCAACTTAATTATGTGTTACTTACCTAAGCCATATCAAAGATGGCTTTATCAAGCAAATAAATCAATTCCAATCCTTTTATTTATATACAAAACATGGTGATACAAAAATTCTATCAAAATATCAAGTAATCATGCAATAAATATTAAATCATACCATGCAAAAAATTATCATGCAATAAATATTAAATCATACCATGCAAAAAATTATCATGCAAATATATTATAAATCATACCAAATATCATGTAGTAATATCATGCCTAGATCATGCTAAAATATTCATGTAAGAATATCATGCAAATATATTAATTATCATGTAATAATAACAATCATGTAAATATGCAAATAAAATATAATCATACAAATATGTTAGTAATATAATCATGCAATTATGTACACCATAAATATAAAAATATGCAATTAGATATCATTCAAAATTAATATAATATTATATCATATAATAAATATAAAATCGTGCAATAATAATAATTATGCAAATAAATATATTAATAATCATACAATCAAAAAAATAAATTAATTAATAATCATGCAAATAGACACGTAATTAAATATCTAATCATACAATTAACAATGTAAAACATGCAAATAAATATATAATCATGCAAATAGACACGTAATTAAATATCTAATCATACAATTAACAATGTAAAACATGCAAATAAATATATAATCATGCAATTAACAATATAAAACATGCAAAAATATATTATCATGTAATTAACAATATAAAACATGCAATTAAACATGTAATCATGCAATTAACAATATAAAACATGCAACTAAACATATTATTATGCAATTAACAATAGAAAACCTGCAACTAAATATATAATCATGCAATTAACAATATAAAACGTGCAACTAAATATATAATCAAGCAATTAACAGTACAAAGCATACCACTAAATATATAATCATGCAATCACACAAATAAATAAATTGACAATCATGCAAATAAATTGTTAATCATGCAAATAAATTAATAGTCATGTAAATATATTAATAAATCACACAAATATATTAATCATATAAATAACATATTAAGCAAATAAATTACCATGTAATAAATATAAAAATAAGAGTAAGCAATTAAATATTATAAAAGTTATGTAAAAATTACAAAAAAGAAAGCAAGCATTATCTCAATAGATTACAGGTTCCAACAGTTTTTTACTTTTCAAAAATTGATGCTTCTTACTATAAATTTTAGCCTTCCTTAAAAAAACTCCAATTAGATCTTCTTGTAAATTTTTTTTGCTTGATTACTTCTTTGTTGTTGATTCAAGACTTTGCCCAAATTTTCTCTCTTCTTAATGGTCTCTGTTTGATCTTGAAATTGATTGCTGTCAGGCCTCTTTTTTGATCTTAGATTCAATGTCTTTATATAGAGATTGAATTTCTTTCGATGTGGAAGAAATTAATTCAACCGAATCTAAGATTTCTCTCAAAATTTTATTTTCTGTGCGATTTTTCCTTTTTTAATAGCTTGAATTCTAAGTCTTTCCAAAATTATTCAACCATTAAAGTTGAAATCTGAGATAGAATCTAACAGTTGAATTGAATCCAAGACTTTTTATGCAAAATCCCATATTTTTCTTTTTTACTTTATTATTTTACTTTTTTTAAAATTTTCTTTACCAATTGACTTTGACTCTTTTGATTAAAAAAAAACAAAAATTAAAATATAAATAAAATTTAAGGCTTAATCTTTGGGTCCAAAATTCACTTTTTCAATTAAACCCAATTGCATAATCAAAATAAAAAATTAAAACTCAATAAATTTCAAAAACTTTTCGAACAAAATAAGGTATCTACATATGATGACATATTTTCTCTATATGAGGAATATGGTATTACCAATTCATAAAATGTATATTTGTAGATTGGAAGATACAAACTATTAAGGTATTGGGTTGATTATGACAATAGATACATTGCAAATTTTGATTTTGAAATCATTATTGTTTTGGTTTCTTTACTTTCTTACATGTATCATATATAATTGCTAATTACTTATAAAATATAATTTAAAATGAATAAGTCTATGAGATACTATAAAGTTAAATGGATATAATGTTTATATATATATATTCATTATAATGACATTATTATTTATGTACCTATTTATTATTACATGTGTACATCTTATATTGACATATCGTGTTATAATATCTTAAGACTTGGTATTTATCTTAAATATGACTTTAATGTCATTTGAGTATGTCTCATAAATGATACTAATAAGTAACCTTGAGGATATGGAAGAGATAAACAGGCACATTTGGATGCTATGAAGATTTTTCAACAAGCTTAGAGAAATCAGTAAGAGGACTTACAATGAAAATAATATATTGAGATCACATTTAAGTGTTATTTTCTTATTATATAGCCACACGAAGATCCATTATTGATAGAGTTTTTGATACTTGTAACCGTGGATTAGTCTTGTGTCGATAAGAGGCATAAAGATTGCTATGATTTGGTATTAGATGAGTTTATTAAATAGGATGATTTAAAATGTTGTCTCAATGGTTAAATTATTTTTAAAACCATGGCCACATCAAAGTAAAGTTAATTGACCTGGATTTTTATTTTTTAAATTATGTTTTCCTAAAATCAAACAACCTAAGTAACGTTGCCTAAGTAGGAGAATGTTAGAATTTTTCAGCAAGTGGGCAATTATTAATTGGTGATTTTATAATTTAATAAAATTAATTGATAAATTTAATCCTAATATAAGATAAGCATGAGAGCTTTAAATAATTTAAAATGGTCATTTGTGTGGCTTTTGCATATCTTATTGAGTTAGTGTAATTTGAGAGTTATGTAAACTTTTGACTCGATAAACTTTTAATGGGAAAGTTTCTAGGATTTTGATAATATTTGGCTAAGATTTCCTCTTTACTTCTAATTAAGGTTTCCATTGAAAGTTGTCCGTAAGAGAAGATTGAAAAAAAAGATCTAATCTCTTTAGAATTGATATTACTTTCATTTATTAACCATGATTGCTTAAACAAGCATACAAATTAAATGATTAGTATTCTAATATTTACATATGGATCTTAGTGTTTTGAAGTATACTTATATTATTAACAAGAAAATATAGTAATAATAATAATAATAATAATCCGTATGGGATATTACAATCATCCAAATTCCAAAGTTGAAAACAAAGCCTTAAAATTTTTTTTTTTATGGAATACAAAACCTTGATTATTAAACAAAAGCTAAAATTTGATTGGAATCAGCTATGTTTTAGTATCAGCCTAATCCTCCAAAATATGAAACAGGCAATCAACTTGTCTTAGATTTTGATTTAATTTCAACTTATCCTTCCTCAACGATGCATCCATGAAAAACGAAGACAACAACTTCAAATCACGCGAATGGGGTTGGAGATTCTCGTTTCGTTTGGAGGATATTAGGTGCTCTCTGATTCCAGGCGGAGCTTTTTGTCGGTTTGGAAGGGCATTAGGTGCAAAATTCTTGGTTGCGTAAAAAAAATGTTAAGGAGTGTATGGATTGATTGGACATATTGTTTTGTATGCGTTTTTAAATAAGCTTGAGAAATCATGAACAGCTCCTGCGCCTATCAGCTTTGGCTTGTTGCATGCATATCTGTCTCGTGTCTTATCTTTTAGGAATCACCTTGCAATCGGTACTATCTTAGAGCTACCTAGTACTGTCAATTAATGTATATGTATAAAAATGGCAGTTCGCAGCTTGAACTTTCATATGATAGAGAAAAAATTTAGGAACTTAAACGAAGCAGAAAATCAAGAATGTTGGGAAAGATAAAAAAAAAAAATACATTTATAATATATTAAATATAAATTATATTATATTATACGGATTAATTGGAGATGTTTTGTATGCATTTTTAAACGAGCTTGAGCAATCATGAACAGCTCCTGCACCGATCAGCTTTGATTTGTGGGTTGCAGGGAAGGCTATAGGATTTATATTCAACGAAAACAAATTTATTATATTAACTATCAATAATATAATGTTATATTTATATTATAAATCATTATTTTATTCAATTATTTATTTATTTTTTAATATTAAAAAAGATTCATATGGATCCAAAAAAAATTTCGGAGGTGTCTATTACAATATTTATAAAAATTTATCAATGAATTTATTAATTTTATTGATGTGTTTAATAATTTAACAAACCTTTTTTTATATTTTAATAGGATAAAAATACAAAAATCATTAAAATTTTACATAACTTACTAATGGTGAAAATTAATATTCAGGTTTTCAGTGGGGGCAGTTGCCCCCATTACCCCCAACTAGGATCCGTCCCCGGTGGATTGTGTCTTCACTTGTCTATTTCTATAAGGAATCAACCTTGCATATGATACCATCTTAGAGCAAGAGAGTAAAGCCAATTACACACACACACACACACACATATATATATATATATATATATATATATATGTATGTACCTATAAAAATGACAGTTCGCAGCTTGAACTTTCATCATATTAGAGAAAAAGTTTGAAGCTTAAAGGTGCAAAAAATCAAGAGTAGGGCTGGGAAAGATGGAAAAAACAATGGCATCAGTTTGGGTGGGTTTGGTTTTAGGATGTTTGCCTCTGTTGGTGTGGCTGCTATGGTGGTGGAATGAGCTATGGTATGCAGTCCCTCTCAAGCTTAGGTGTTGGAGGCGGAGCGCCACCAGTAATAGTGCCAAGCTGCCACCTGGTCACATGGGCTTCCCACTCTTTGGAGAAATGCTTACCTTCCTTTGGTACTTCAAGATTCTTCGTCGCCCTGATGAATTCATCCACTCCAAGAGACGCAAGTACTAGTTTTCTTCCAGTTTCTTCTTGTTACAGTTTCAAAAATGATTTTACATTTCATAACTTGAATTTATATAACTATAATTAAAGGACTAAATGATATGGATATTTGCAATCCTCAAGGGTCCAATTATGTTTAGAGTATTTTTCATTAATTCTTTTGAGAACTTATTGATTATTGAATTTTGTGAAATTTTATTTACTTATTATTATTATTTAATATTTGAAATTATCAAAAATTAAATTTTAATCTTAAAAAAATGAAGCAATCTTTTTATTAATAAATCACACTAATTTAATACCGAAATATTGATGATGGTTCAAATTCTGATAATCTCAAATATGAAGTAAACAAATCACACTATTTTATTATTTTTATTAATTTCTTTTTTTTTCAGCACGTTAATTTCATGATAATCAGGTATGGCGACGGGGAAGGACTGTACAGAACCCATCTTTTTGGATCACCTTCCATTATAGCATGCTTCCCATCATTCAGCAAATTTGCACTCCAATCTGATGACAGCTTCATGCCGCATTGGCCCAATCTTGATACCATCGGGCGTCAATCACTGGCGAACAGCAATGGGAAAGCACATGCCAGGCTCAGGAGCTACGTCGTCAATGCCATCAATCGCCCCAATGCTCTGAGCTATATTGCTGCTGCGGTGCAGCCCCGATTGGCAGCTGCCCTCCAATCATGGGCCCGAAAGGGGAGAATCAACGCCAATGATGAAACAAGACGGGTATACATAAATTTAACTAACCTTAATAATAACCTAAGCCGGATCGAATTACTAATAGTTTTCATAAATTTATTTTGATTCATCCTATTCCTTGATATCAATATGAAGTCGTTTATAATTTTTTTTCTTATATTGGCATATAGACGTGGAAGCTTTACCAAATATTACTAATAATATTCTTTGTTTTCGTGCCTTTTGCATATAGTTGACTTTTGAGAATATTGGAAAAATGTTTGCAAGCATTGAACCAGGGCCTCTTCTAGATACTATGGATAAATTATTTGATGAGGTGATTAAAGGAATTAGAGCTTATCCATTAAACCTTCCGGGAACTGCCTTTTACAGTGCCCTTCAGGTTAGTTCACAATGCCAATTCCACAAGCGTTATATATAATATAAATATGCAATATTGCAATAGATTGACCTAAAAAAAACTGGAACAATTGATTTGAATGGAACAAGTTTCAAGATATATAACAGCTTCAGGCTTTTAGCAGTGTAGGAGGAGACTTGAGGCGATATTCCGGGTTGAGCTAGAGAAGAAGAAGAATGGGTTTAACATAAACAATGATCTGATGGATGGGTTGATGGAAATTATAGACGATGAAGGTAATAAATTAAGTGAGCAAGAGGTGATAGATAACATTGTCAGCCTTGTTATTGGTGGATATAAATCTACTGCCCTTGTTCAAATGTGGGCTATCTATTACCTCGCCAAGTTCCCTAAAGTACTGAAAGAGCTCCGGGTACCACCATCGACCCCTCCATTTTCATGACCAAAGTAATTATTATGCAACCGAAATTTTTTCCTTTCTGCCTCATCTTTTGCTTCTGGTGTCGAACTGCAGGAGGAGAACATGGCATTGAGAAAGAAAAAGCAAGGAGAATTCATTACACGTGAAGATATTTCTAAACTGAAATACACCAACAAGGTCTGCCAAGCTTTCAATTGGACACATTTTATTATTATTTTTAGTTCTTTCTTTGAGAAACCCTGGCCAATACCTGATGAAAATGGTCTTTTTGGACTGTACAGGTTGTGGAAGAAACAATAAGATTGGCCAACGTTTCAGGTTTTATTTTCCGCTTGGTTACCAAAGAAGTAGAGTATAAAGGTATTAGAGAATTGACAATGAACCATGCTAGTTGCATCCTAATATGAATGAGATAAATTCCCTGGTTTACATTTTCAGGTAGTGCTAATAATTTGTGTATCCATATAATATTTTTATCTTGTTAAATACGTGTAAAATACGAAAAATTATCATAATTAATTCATATCGGCACGTGAAATATAAAATATATTTTTTTATTTTTTAAAATCATATTAAATTTTTGTTAAAATTTTAAATCATATTGTTTTTACAATTTTTCATATCATATTTAAAATTGTCGGATCTATTTTCAAATCATATTATGCAAAAATGCAGGTTATAAGATACCAAAGAATTGGAAAGTAATATTGTGGCTCCGATACCTCCACACAGATCCAGAAAACTTCGAGGATCCAATGTGCTTCAATCCTGACAGGTGGAATGTAAGTGCACAATATTGATAACATGGCTGAGAAATTTCGTCACCTATATCCTATTACTTAACAATGACTTTGATTTTGGTTTCTTAACTATAGGAATTAGTTCCAAGGCCTATTGCGTATCAGGTTTTTGGGGGTGGACCCAGAATGTGCGCGGGAAACATGCTTGCTCGTATACAACTTGCGTTACTTCTTCACCATTTATCTGTTGGATACAAGTAATGTTCTCTCGATGCTTTTGTATAAGCATGCTTAATTGTAAGTTATGATTGATCCATCATTTAGTGTCCTGTTAAATGGAAATTTCAGGTGGGAACTGGTGAATCCAGATGCAGATCTGATTTATCTTCCGCATCCAGCACCAGTTGATGGGGTTGATGTTACATTCACTGCTATCTAGTAGCATCATTCCCTTCATCTTTGTCATCTTCATCGAGTGCTTTAATTTATGCATCACCAATAATGTACTTCATTAATTTCCATTAATGTAATTAACTCCTATCAACTTTGTATTAAAAAAAAAAAAAAAAAAACCATTCATGAAGTTTCAAATTTGAATGCTTTCTTCCTCCTTTTTTTTTCTCTTTTGCATTCAATTTTGAATGTTTAATCATTGTTTATCCATTCTTTCTGCCTTTTGTGTTTAACTTATAGAACTTTTCCCCTTTCTTTTGAGCTTAATTATTATTCATACAGATGCAATAATCAGTAGCGGTTAAATAATAAGATTGATCAAGATTGCTCTTAATAATTTACAAACATTTATTTATGTTATATTGCAAGAAATTATTCGTTCTACTTTTGTCCATATCCAGTTTAATATTCCTATATATTTGATCCATATCCAGGTCTTTTAATTTTGAATATAATTCAACATAAATTTATTAATTTGAAAAATAGATGGTTAATCTCAAACTTTTCAATTTCACAAGACAAGTAAGTCTTTCCCGTTAGTCATTTATTAGTTCTTCCATTAAAACTTCATTTAAAAGCCATTTTATCATTAACAAGCCAATATCCTCAAATACTTACATGAAGTAAAATTAATTTTATAATAGTAAATTGTTTTTATTTTTTAAAATATCAAATCTATTACTTAATGATTAAAAAAATTTAGATGCAACATATAAATACAAAACTTATAATTATAAGTATACAAAATGTAAATATAAATATATAAAACAAAATAAATATATTAAGTATGTAATATTATTTTGGTACCTACCAAATTTAAAAAAAAAAAAGATATAATAAAAAAAGATTTGATTAAAACAAAATCACAATTGAATAATTATCAATTTGATTTTAATTATTATAATAATCGTACATCTCAATTAGGTCTTAACTAATTAGGTCCTACCTTACAACAACTCAATCATTCACTTTAATATTAATATAAATGTATCAGGTTTCTCATAAGTTTTTTTTTTTTTTCTTATAATTTAGTAGAAAAATTTTTTGACCCGAGCATGAAATACATGCACTCATAATGAGTCGGCGTAATTAGTACTGTTAATAATTCAAAGGCGTGAAAATGTAATTCAAGTTCTTATAAATTAAAATTATCATTTGACTCAAATTTTTTTTCTTTTATTTTTCAAATTTCAAATTTTTGTGTAAATGTAAATATGCATTAAAATTCTTACTATATTCTATTAGATTAGTCTATTTTCACTCGATTGAATAGGGAAAACGATTTTGAAAAGCAATGTTACATTCAACAGATCAATACTTTGATCCTGACCAACATTTTTATTCCACTTGAGATGAACCTCCCATATCAAAGAATGCATCATTAGTTTTTAAGTAACCACTTTGTTTAAGAGTTTTTCATTTATGTTTTTAGTGACTTATGTACACGGGTATTATCATACATGTTTCCAACATCAAATTTTTTTTTGTTACATATAAGATCAAAACCTTAAAAAAATTGGGGAAGAAAAATTTGCAAATATTGTGAATTGAACTTCAATCTTACTGAAATTTAACTCCAAAATATGATGGATGAACCATTTAGATTAAGTCTCATAATCAACATTAAATATTAAATCTTATAAATGATATGCTTTTTCTTATTCAAGGGAAAAAAAGTAGGAAATTTTAAAATTCAATTCACTTAGTTTATATAATTATTTTTAAAACATGATATTTAAAATTTAAATCTCAAAATTTGTAATTTTTTATATTTAGATTATAATTTCTTTTTTTTTTTTTTTGTAAAAAACAGCATAACTACATAATTTTATGGTCACTTGAAATAAAGTTATAAAAAATGGAATGAGATTGAAGTAGAGATATTTATAAGAAGAAAAAATTAGATTCCAACTGTAATATTCTTTTGTGAAACAAACAAAATTTGATAGCTTGATCATTGTAGGATCGGAAATGAGAATGTTAAAGGGAATGACGGTAGGGCCAACCTTTCGCTTGTATTACAAACTTCCAAATGGATAAAGCTTGCCATGATTTCTGAGTTGGGGACTTTGCTTTGTGTCGTTAGGTTTAGGTGTCAAGCTTTTCAAACTATTACTTATGCCTCTTTTTTTTCCTAGTCTAAATTCAAATCATTTTCATCAACTTTTTAGTTAATGCCCATATTTATTATGATTTTTTTTTATGTTTTTCCTTTTTTTTACATAAAAAGTATAAAAAATAAAAATAAACTAAAAAAACAAATTACAAAAGAATCAACCAAAAGAATAAATGCGCCAATTTAGTATTATATTTATTTTATATAAAATATAGTTGAAATAATTAGTACAAAGAGCAAATACAGGCTTTAACCTAATTTTTTCCACTAGTTTTGCAACAAATCTCAAATCGGATCCTGTAAGGTCACCTAGATTTACAGGTCACCTAGATATACAGTGCAGCGTTATTTTACTACATACGTACATTATAATGAAACAAAGATCCGTACATTCTTGGAACGCTGTCAGCGAGTCAGTCAGACAGGTTTCAATGCAGTCTCAGGCTTTTTCAAGCCAAAGTTACCATCAAAAGCCCCACTTTTTCATTTCACTCTACTCTCCACCCATCGTTTGACACATGCACAAGTTTCAGCCTTTTTGCCGCTAATAGGAAAAAGAACCCTCAAAAAATTTCCAACTTGCTACACTTTGTAGCGAGTTGAAATCGTTGTTGAGTACTCGGGAGTGTCGTAGTTTTGTGAATCTGTTTGAATTTTTATGTGTTGGGACAACGGCTACACCTGTCTGCACAACTTTCCATGAAATTTTCAAAATGGGTGTCTTTAGTTTGTGTTTGATAAAATGTTGGTATTGGTGGAAAAAAGAACAGCTCCCTTCCTCTTTACTACTCTCTCGTGCTTGATATAATAATTAGTTTAATCATAGTAGTTCTTGACTATTATTCATTAGTGTCACTTTGCACACTCAACTCTACCTCACTTTTGTTTATCAAAATTTCGTAGCTTCTTCTCTCTCTCTCTCTCTCTCTGATAACACTTCCACAAGCTTAAGCTGGAAGGAAGGAGAATTGGAAAATGAGAGTCCTGGTTTGGCTATTCTCTGTGATTTTTGCAGCCACCATTTGGAGCTCCGGCTCTTTTGCTCTCACACAAGATGGTATTGACTAAAAATCCAACACTGTTTTGTTTTTTTTTTTTTTTTCGAAAAGGAAACATTAAAGCTTGTCTTTTTCTCTTTCTGTTGGCTGCTGGTGATGTGAAAGTTAGGCAAAAGAGGGAAAGTTCTAAATTTTCAGCTTGAGTTTTGAATTTTTTTTTTAATCGCTTAGAAATGAAGTGGAGTTGAACTTTTGGTTTCTTTGATCTGATTTGATATTGATTTTTTAAGGTCTAACATTGTTGGAGATCAAAAGCACATTGAATGACAGTAAAAACTTTCTCGGAAACTGGTTAGCTACTGACCAGTCACCCTGCAGTTGGACTGGCATTTCTTGTTATCCTAATGATCAAAGAGTTCATTCAATGTAAACCACATCCCTTCTTTCTTTGATCATTCACTGCTTTTACTTTGTCCATTTTCTCTTAGCTCTTTTCAGCTTTAATACCGTCATTTTTTCTTATGGGTTGGTTCAACAGAAACCTACCGTACATGCAATTAGGAGGGACAATATCTCCCAGCATTGGCAAACTCAATGGATTGCAAAGACTGTGAGTTCAATTCCCATTTTTCAACATATAGAAAGTAATGTAAGAAGTAGTGGGCTGATTCTGATTCTGGTTTTTTTTTTCCTCATTTTGGTGGGTATACAGGGCACTGCACCAGAACAGTTTACATGGACTAATTCCTAATGAACTTACCAATTGTACTCAGTTGAGAGCCCTGTAAGCAAAACCCTCTTTTTAGAGTTGTCTTATTTCTTCTCTCATTTTCACATTTTTTCCTCTCTGGAGCATTGCATTAGATGCACTTACATGTTCAATTCACTGTCTGCACAGTTACTTGAGAGCTAATTATCTACAAGGAGGTATACCATCAAATATTGGAAACCTTTCTTTTCTCACTATATTGTAAGATCCCTGAATATGCTACTGTTTCTTTAGTCAGAATGCATAAATATCAATTATTTAGCAATTTAGTGTAGTTTTTATAGGCTAATACTCATGATTGCTTGCTGGAAAATTTTGCGTAGGGATTTATCAAGCAATTCTCTAAAGGGTGCTATACCTTCATCTATAGGCCGTCTTACAAGACTGCGTTCTCTGTAAGTTAATTTGAATTGTTTCTTGCTGATATTAATTTGAATTGTTTTAGAATTTATTTAGTAATGCAATTCAAAACAAAGTAAATTAGGTCTCTTAACCTTCTGATGGTTGCTATTGTGGCAGCAATTTGTCCACTAACTTTTTCTCTGGTGAAATCCCTGATATTGGAGTTCTGAGCACTTTTGGGAACAAGTCGTAAGTATCCTTCTCATCACCACGACCAACTTTTATGTCGATGCTTGCTATAATATGTGGATCGACATACTAGTGTTAGCTGCAATGCTCAAATTTTATAATTCTTTGAATCTTATTTACTGAAAGGGTTTTACCTGCCTTTATCTTACCATAAGGCAACCAAATTTTTTAAAGGATATTGACATATAGTTCTTGCCTCAAAATGAATAAGATAAAATTGTGATGCATTCCAATTGGAAATAGCGTTGAGTGTACTTGCATGTATGCTATCTGTTGTGGTCTTATGTCATCTTTTCACAGTTTTATTTGTACAAAACCTGTAGCCTTCTGCTAAAATTACCGTGTCAAGGATTTTTGCTCTCTTGAAGCATAAAAGCTATTTGGGCTTCTTTGTGTTAGATAAATTTGAAATGGTCATTTCATTCAATAAGAAATTACTCATCGGATAAGTCAATAGGATATGTTGACTCCAGGTTTGCATTGGTGGCTACACATGGAAGCCAAGAGATCCTGGAAATCCTCCAGATTTCAAAATCTTTTCACTTTAATGTAATTGTAGGCAGTAACTAATCTGCTACCTCATCAATATGCTTGTTCTGAATGTTATCTCGATGATATACAGGTTTATTGGCAATTTGGATCTATGTGGCCGACAGGTTTACAAGCCTTGTCGGACCTCGCTGGGATTCCCAGCAGTCCTACCTCATGCTGAAAGTGATGAAGTATCAGGCAAGTTTTGTTATTATGTGTGTCTATAGTTGCTATAATTCTTAAAAGCTTTATGTAGTAATATGGGATTATCCTTTTTGACTTCTGCAGTCCCAACGAAGCAATCGTCTCATTACATAAAAGGTGTGCTGATTGGTGCAATGTCCACAATGGCCCTTGTGCTTGTTGTGCTCCTTGCATTCCTCTGGATATGCCTGCTATCAAAGAAGGAAAGGGCTGCTAAGAGATACACAGAAGTTAAAAAGCAAGTCCACCAAGATACCAGTAAGTTGGTCTATTTATCAAAATTTATCATTTGTATGAAATCCCCTGCCCTTCCCAACCTCTGCCCCTTACCTGACCAACCAATCCTTCTCTGTGTCAAATACTTTTCTCCTAACTGTTTTATTTTTGTAGGCACCAAACTTATCACTTTTCATGGGGATTTGCCATATCCATCATGTGAGATTATAGAAAAGTTGGAGTCCCTTGATGAAGAGGATGTCGTGGGGTCAGGGGGATTTGGAACTGTATATCGAATGGTCATGAATGACTGTGCAACATTTGCTGTTAAAAGAATAGACAGGAGTCGTGAAGGATCTGATCAAGTCTTTGAGAGAGAGCTAGAGATCTTGGGCAGCATCAAGCACATTAATTTAGTAAACCTGCGAGGTTACTGCAGGCTCCCAGCATCAAAGCTTCTTATCTATGATTTTCTTGCTATGGGCAGCTTGGATGAATTTCTGCATGGTATGCTTTAGCGAAGTTTAATATATCAGTTCTTTCTACAGGGTGTATCATGGAGAATTGCGAGGGCATGAAAAGTTTGAGGTGGCATTCATATGGTTTTTTCATGATCTGTACAATTATTTAATTGCTGCCTAAACAGCAACTTGCCAAGCACCATGTTCAACAGTTATAAAACCATTACACAATTTTTCTAAATTTGCATTACTTGGGGACTTCTCTCTAAACTTCACTAAATTTCCTGATTATTAATGCAGGAGAGGGGGTGCCAGTATTAATAATATATCCATTTTATGAATTGGATTTTTATATTCAACCTGCCAACCATTCATTTATAATACACCCATCCCATGTCATCAAACTATGGTGAATCAAACTTCGGGAATGCACCTGAATAGATCATATGCATTCATTAACATTATAATGAAATTCTTAGTTTTAATTATGTGCTGTTCTGTCATTTACATTTTTAGAACACAAGGAAGAAAGGCCATTGAACTGGAGTTCTCGTTTAAAAATAGCCCTTGGTTCTGCCTGTGGACTAGCATACTTGCACCATGACTGTTCTCCAAAGATAGTTCATCGAGACATAAAATCCAGCAATATTCTTCTTGATGAAAATTTGAAGCCCCATGTATCTGACTTTGGTCTTGCCAAACTTTTGGTGGATGAGGATGCCCATGTCACTACTGTGGTTGCTGGCACATTTGGCTATTTGGCTCCAGGTATATTTTGCTCTCTTATGATCATCCTCTAGAATTTTTGAGTTGCCCTCATTTTTTGTTGTTTTACATGGTTGTCTACTTACTTTCTTCTAGATAAATTTCACTACAGGATCTATAATTCAATGCATTTGTTTTTCTTAGTTCTGAAAAGTCGAGTAGTTAGGCTACACTAAGGATCAGGAAACATTGCAATCATAAATGTTTCATGTTTCTGCATGATGCCATTATCTGAACTACAACTTCTTCAATGATTATTATTGTATCAGCTGCCTGATTTCGTTTATCTGATGTGGGAAAAGAGTTTTGGGTGATTAGCAGATCAATGCATCGGACTATAGATGCTCAGTATATTTTTAGTGTTTCCTTGAACAACATTATATTATCGATATGACAGTGAGAACCTCTACCTGTCTTGTCAATTAAACTCCCTCTTGCACATAACTGGTGCCTCTAGGAATGTGAAAATCTTGTGATATATGAAAATCTTGTGATATATCTGTAAGCCTCACAAATTTCACCAATTTGTGTTTAGTTGTACAATTGTTGTTTGGGATTGGTAACTCCAAACAATATGCCAGTTAGGCTTAAACTTATTGATCATCATCAACATTGTCATTCCCAGCAAATGGTAATTATTGACTTATTGTTTGTACTATGGAACAGAATATCTGCAAAGTGGGAGAGCCACAGAAAAGTCGGATGTCTATAGCTTTGGAGTTCTCTTGCTGGAGCTCGTAACTGGAAAAAGGCCAACTGATCCAACTTTTGTAAAGAAGGGCTTGAATGTTGTTGGCTGGGTAAGTTCCTTAAACTTCTTCTATCATGATATTTCTTAAGTTAACGAATGGTTTGAATTTCGTTGAAAACTAGTAAGTTGCCTTTGACTGAGAATATTCTAGATATAAAGTTTTTCTGTTTTGCTTGAATGTTTGCAGATGAATTCACTATTGAGAGAGAAGCGATCGGAAGATGCAGTTGATAAAAGTTGTACTGATGCTGACATGGAAAATGTAGAAGCAATTCTTGAAATAGCAGCAAAGTGTACTGATGCAAATCCAGATGAACGACCAACAATGAGCCAGGTACTTCAGTTGCTGGAACACGAGGTGATGTCACCTTGCCCGAGTGATTTCTACGAGTCTCATTCAGATTATTGTTAAACGGACATAAGACAATATTGATTAACATCGCTATTGCGCATAAGATCTGGTGCATGCCTGGTTACCCGTCAAATTTTCCCTGGTGTTTTTTTTGCAATTTTGTCCCACTCTATGGAGCCTGTATATTATTGTCTAGCAATTGATGGACGTGCATTTTGTCTTGCACCTTTTCAACTTGAATGGTTTTCCTGTATCTCTTTTATAGTATAACGTAATTCACTGGCTTATGAACCCCGTCACTTGTGCTGTGAAATTGACTTGAAATGCATTGCTGAAAACAAGATTGCTTGAGACATGGGTGCAAAAGAAGCTTTATGAGGATTTGCAGCCATGGTAGCATATTTTCTTTTAATCTACAAATCCATCTTTGGTGGGAAGTGAACTTTTTTTTTTTCTCTCAAACCTCAGTCATATTTACAACCAGTTGCTTTAATCAAAGTAATACAACTTCCAGAACAGAAGCTATGGCTATATCAGCATTTGCAATCTTCTGTATTTCCTGTTAGCAAATTTAAAATACAGATCGATGAGCTGGCTGTGCCAAGGTTCCATCATCCAAGGCTATCTCTCGTTATTTTGTATTAATTTTTCTCATAAATTTTAGTACCATAAATTTAAAAAATGAAAATAATAAGAAAATTATATTTTAATAGTGTCAATATATAGATATTACAAAATTAATTTTAAATATATTTTTAAGATTTAATTGTATTTGCTTTTTAAAATTTTAAAATTATAAAAAAAATTTTATAAGATACTATTGTATGGTTCATGAAGCACTCTGCATATATAACTCTTTCGGTATAAATGTTGGGCTATAAGCCCACGTTTTTATGGGCTTTTACGTTGTCCTTGTAACCTTCTTCATGTAGAATGGTAAATAGTCTTATGGAATATTTTTCTTATTTTTTTTATATTGGGCGATTGGATATTCAAATTCAGTTTTTTTAAGTAAAACATGAATCAGCCAACACATTAATGATCAATCATTGGATTTTTCATTTTAATATAATAATGACTAGATAATGAGTTTAACAGTCGTTATATAAAATTCTTCAAAAAAAAAAAAAACAAATTGGTCGTTATATAATAATTTTAACAATATATTCGGTATCTTTGCATGCAAAAAACTAAGATGACTTTTAGACATATAAATGAGCCCAAGTTATTTATGAGTTATTTAGATCCCATGCAGAACTTGAGTTTCACTCATTTTGAATTGAATTTGAATTCGAATTATTTGAATAATAAGTCGAATTCAAATAATTTAATACTTATTAGAGAAACTTATAAAATTTAATTGAGTTTTATTTATTTTTTTAATAATATTTAATATATAAATAAGGGACAAAAATATAATATTTGTTATTAATATTTATAATTTTATCAAGTCTAATAAAATTTATCAAATTAATTTTGAGCGACTTAATTGAGTTACGAGTTAAATTTGAGCATAAAAAATAAAATTTGATTAAATTCAAGTTGAACTTCTAGCTTTGAACTTTTAAATTTAGTTTAGCTTTAAATTTTTAATTTTCAAATAAAATTGAGCTCAAATTTAATTTGATCTATCTTGATTACACATGTAAACTATAAGATGTACCCTAAGTTTAAAATAGAAAAGAAAGAATTAGCAGCACCGTATCTCTTGCAAGCTTTCCGGGGTTTTAATTTGGGATCAGTACAATACCCAGTTTGGTTAGAATAATTTCTAAATTAAAAATTTAAAGAAACATATTGCTATCAAAGAAAAAAAGTTTCAGGTGCTTCTTCCACTCTTTTAATTCAGTTCTGCGCTTTTTTTTTTTTTTCCTTTGTTATAAGCGTTGATATGGCAGAAAGCTCATTTTCAATGAGGTGTACGAAGGGTCGATATGGCAAAAGTCTTCAAAGCAAATTAGAGAGCAGAGGACAAGGCTTTATAATAAATAGATGCCCTATGAATCATGTGCCAAGTTGTAGGCTTGTAGAACAAATTGAGTGAAAGAACCCATCTATTAGGACTAGAAAAGAGGGTGACAATACATGCAGTGGCACCTAATTAAGATTAAGATACTTAAGATTGTGAGTAATTAGATACAATTGTGTTCAATTTAGCTGTTGGACAAAGTCAGGATTTTTAAAGAAAAATTTTCATTATGGTTCTATTCTTGTATTCCAACTCTTGTATTCTTAGAAAAGAAGGAATCATGTATTTATTAGTATGAGAAAATACTATACCTATTTATATACTGAGTACTCTCACTAATTTAGAAAAGAATTTCGGTAATTGTATCGTAATTCTAAAATTATTTTAATTATAATATTATAATCTTTAATATTATGTTTGATTGCAATGTTACAAAATATTTTATTAAGACCTCTCAAACTGGATGTAGTATAATAGCTATTAGTTTGAGTTTGTCAATTAAGCCTTGAAAACGATAAGGAAAATGTGTCTTGAAAAAAACATAGCAATTTGATTCGAAGAAGACACACAAGTCAAAAAATAGTTCTTTGTGGGACATGATGGCATACAAAATATATGATATATGTTATACAACATAGAAATTAGCTTCAGTGATGAAAACCATGGTTAATCATATAAAAAGTAATTACTTCATAGTTATTTGTTCCTCAAGTTATTTCAGAATATACTACCAGGTTATGATGATGATTCCATTGCAGTCATAATTTTAAGTGCTTAACCACCATTACATTGATATTGAACTTCCACTACTCAATCCTTCCATTCTCTGCAGGAAACCGTAACTAGATTGACAAAAGGTTGTTTACAGGATTAAGAAAATTAAGGTAGATTTCAGCCTTTGTTGATCACCTTGAATTTTGTGATCGATGGTTGGTCTTTGAACTGGGTTCCCCACTTCTGTTATCTAAGTTGTCAGCATGTAGAATAGAAAAGCTTGTTAAGTAACAAATATCCATAATGTGTTTTTACATTGTCCCTTCTTTTTTGCAGCATTTGACATTAATTAGCAATTTAGCATTACATTTACTGCAACTTTCTTGTGATGCTGGATACCGAGTGCCTAAATCTGTTTGCAACTAAGGGTGTAGAGCCTAATTAATCTAGCATTTCGTGTGTCTATGCCTATTTATTTCATGTTTAACATATGTAAAATATGAAATTTATTATATCATAACTCATGTTGAAGGCAAAACACATAATACATTTTTTTTATTATTTTTATCAAATACCATATATGATTGTTATTAAAATTTTAAACCGTTCATTTTCATATTTTTTTTATATGGTATCATCATGTCGTATTTTCAATTGTTAGGTTTTAAAAGATTTCTTAATTATCTATTGGCAAATTTGCATCTACAGTAGGGCTTAAACAATGCTGCAATTTTTCTTGGAAATTTGTGGAAAACAAGTCGTTTCACTTTAACATACTTGGGGAGTTAAGAATCTTTCTTTAGTCAAATTTTACAGAGCATATACCCTTTTTCTAACCAAAACGAGAACCTGATCCACTGTGTAGAAATCTCTTTCTTGTTCCCCATTGTTCTCTGCTTATACCATATGTTGGCCTGTTAACTGTGTATATAATTATATTTTTTTGAGATAAACCATTTTGCTAAGTCATGAAAACCCCTATGATATTGCACACGTTCAATATGTTCATGGCTCAGATAGGTTGTGCAGCAATTGGTGTTCTGGCATTCTCTATATTTGAGCCTGGCTGGCTTGCTAGAAGTGCTGCCCTCGCTGCATCCATAGCTTCCATGATCAATACAAGTTCCACCCATCCACCAGGTAGTACTCATTGGTTGATGTGTCCTCAATCTTCAACTTTATATTCTATCATGACAATCCATTTGCATATCTGATGCTAATTTGAGAATCTCCAAATTCAATTTGCATCAATGCAACTGCAGGTTCGCCAATTCTGTTCATTAATAATTTTCTCCCTAAAAATTCACCGAATGAAAAAAAATACTATGAGAAGAATTCTTGTTCTTCATTTTCCTGTTCCACACGTCTATCAGTTTCCTCTTTCAGCAAAAGTAGATAACCATGGATCTGGTGAACCATGATGGTTAATTGTTTGATGAATGACTTGGTTGACATTTACCAGCCAGTGGAAACCAACTACTATATATCCGATGATTCTTCAGCTTATTTGTCTTTCAAGAAATGACTCGACTCAATCTTATTACGTGTCTTTCTCGGTCTATATCTATCTATAATGCTTAGTGGAAATTCATTTAATTGGGATCTTCATTAAGCATAGCCCCACAGGTAAAATTTGATGCCAAAACCTGACGCCCGTGGCGGATGTAAATAAAGGGAAAGTTGTCAGTAAACATTCCAAAAATTAAAAAATAAATGAATTTTAAAGAAAAAAATTTTTCTAATCACTTCTGTTATGGGTATTTTTTAATTCAAAAAATATATTGATTTTTTATCTCATTACATACTGTTAACAAATAATTAAAAATATTTTTTATTTTTGAATATCATGTCAGTTTGATTATATCGTTAGTCTAATCTATAGACTTCTCAACGGAATCACTTAGATACTATCTATTGGATCAAACTTTCTCCTTTATTTTTCTGTTTTTCTTTTTTTTTTCTATCTTTTTTACGGATCTCTAACTCGAGTGTAAAAATATAAACACCGAAAACACTCATACCTTTACTCTTAATTACATTCTTTTTCTTTTATAATTTCAGGTCTCAGTTCGGAGCTAAATAACAACAACTCTCAAAATTTTTTTCTTTGACACCTTAAACTTTTCATTTTTAACATATTTTTCTTAATTTCTTAACCGTTCAACTCATTAACACCACCCAATATGTAACCATAGTTTACCACTGGACAGCACAAAGCACCCAACGGACGCTTACTGCAATAAATGGGAACGGGCAGAGGAAAATGATCCAGCATCCGCAAACAGGCACACAAGTTCCGAAGAAAAGAAGGGTTCAAGAAAGCAAACCAAGGCAAATCACTCTTGTACGATCAGAAAAGTCTGAAACTTTTTGATAGTTTCGTAGCAGATTTCATTATCAGACAGAAGTAGTACAATATCAAGAGATTAATTTGTGAAACTGTTAACTTCTATTAAACAATGGTATCAACATTTAACAACAAGCATGTGCGAAGCTTTATCAATTATGAGCAGAGAGTGTCCTATCTTCCATGTGATGTAAACTTACAACTATAAAAAACAGATCACATTTCTCAGACATGGAAATCTCACATTAATGCACATTTCTTTCACATGGGAGTTATTAGATTACAGCTAGAAGATGAATAGCTTGTTCCTTTTTTTTATTTTTTTCTTTTTAATTTGGACTAATTAGCATTTGCTAAATTAAAGTTAAGGTTTGTTTGCATAAAATATATGGTTAATGGTTAAACATGGATCATGTGGTCAAACACATTGGAAATATGATCAGACAACACTAATCTCTCTCTCTCTCTCTCTCTCTCTCTCTCTCTCTCTCTATATATATATATATATATATGTGCAATATGGTACCACTAAATTTATAAAATTTTATAAATATTATTAATAGCATGAAAAAATAAAATATATATTAGAGTTATATAAAATGATTTTATAATTTTATATTTTATGATAGATTATGTGCAGTAAAAAAAAGATTTTTAAAAATTTTAAAAAAATCACTTGAAATTTTAAAGTCAAATTTACTTTTAAAACTTTTCTTGATTTTTAAAATTTTTTCATTGTTATCTAAATACGTAAATTAATTTTTGAAATTTTGATTGAAATAAGATTTTTTCTTGAAATATCTCATTCAAACACAACCTAAGGGTAAGATTCAAAAGTGGATTAAAATTTTTAAAATTAATTTTTATAAATTATTTTTAATAACTATCAAATTAAAATATTATTATAATTATAATTAAAGTTCATATTTTGTTAAAAAGAAAATTGTATGCAATAGAAAGTTTAAAATAGGTACATTCGAGGAAAAAAAAAGTTTGATTATAAGTGTAAATGATATATCAATATTTATAAATTATTTAAAATTAATTTAAATAAAATTTAAATTTAATTCGATTATTATTGAGTTGATTTTGAGTTTAAGCTCAAATAATTTAATTTATTAAATAAGTGAAATTTGAGCTTTTTAATATCTATTTTAAATTATTCATGAATTTAATAAAATTTTAATATATATTTTTAATTATTTTAATTAAAAATTTATTATATTATTTATATATATATATATATGAATTTAAGTTTGAATTCAAATTCGAATATAAATAATAAAATTTGAAGTCATGAAAATAAAATTTTTTATTTAATAAATAAATTAAATTAAATTAATTTAGATAATTTAAATTTTACTTTGAATCAAGAATTAAAAAAATTTAATTAAATTTTAAATAATAAAACTCAAATGAGTTTGCGTTGGAATTTTTTCACTCTTTAGTTACCCTTAGGTGGGCATACGTGTGATGTGAATGTCATCCCATAAAATCCAAATCAGCAAAGCTCACAGACATCAGCAGCTGATGGACACGTGCAAAGTCGGGCCACCAGATAACTGTACACGTGTGGCATCGCTGGATAGAAAACATGGACAGATCCGTGCTGTCATTGTCATGTACACCTCTCCCCTCATAGCCTGGGCCCACACCTTCCCGTGCTTGTGCTTATCTCTGTATCCCTCTCTCTCCCTTGACAAGAGAACAAAAACATTTTTTCTGATTTCAGAAGACAGAAGAAAGAAAGCCAAAAATAAAAAAAATTAATATCGGCAGTGGGACCCATATGTCTTTGACCCGATCATTAGCCAATGGGAATCACGGATTAGGTACCACGTAGCAAGAAACATCCGCGTCGAGGTGGGGCCAGGAGCAGTGGAGATTCCATAGAAGGGGTTTGGGTTGGCTTTGGTGGATTGGAAGCTGTCTTTAATGGCGATGCTTGCTATGTTTGACGCAGGTAAGGAGTAAGGTTTAATCATAACCTTACACGTGGGTGGCAACGGTAGAAGCCCTACCGATGTGGGTTTAGGATGGTCGGTAGGAAATCTGAAAAGAAAAAGGTCCGTCGTTCTTCGAGAAATGTGGACACTTGGAGCTCAATCATTTGATCTTTTGATAATTGCCGTAAAGGACAAGTTAACTGAGGGGAGAAAAAAATTAAAAAAATTAAATTAAAATTATAATATTTTATTTAATTTAAATTAGTTTTTTATTTAATTTAGAATAAATTCGAATATAAAATATATATTAAATTTGGATAAAAAAATAAAAAAATTAAATTAAATCAATTAAATAATTTTATTAATTTTTATATCTTTTTAAATTTTTATAAAATAAAATAATTATTTTATATTTAAAATTATTAAAATATATTAAAATAATATATAAAATTTAAAAATTAAAAATTATCGAATCAAATCAAACTATTAAAATTTAATTTAAATTAAATTAAATCATATAAAAATATCAAATTTTAAAAGTTTATAATACTACATATTATAAAAAAAAAAACTAAATTAAATTTAATCTGTATTACCGCTAAATTATACCCATTGTTTATTGTTTGCCTTTCACCGACCTCTACTTTTCCCGATCTAAACCTTTTGAATTGGATTTCAACAAAACCATTTTGCCCTTTTAATTAATAAAAGTAAAAGAAATTTTTTTTTTTGTTTTTAATGTTTACTCTTCAATACATAAATATATCATTTTTGAAATAGTTTATCTATATAATATTAGAAGTTTAATTGCTCACTTTAGATTTAAA
The DNA here is from genome assembly GCF_047325235.1 of Durio zibethinus. Taxonomy (NCBI): domain Eukaryota; kingdom Viridiplantae; phylum Streptophyta; class Magnoliopsida; order Malvales; family Malvaceae; genus Durio; species Durio zibethinus. The sequence goes on from NC_143172.1 coordinate 23,571,606, forward strand.
CGGTCGATTAGTTATACATAAATTTGGTAATTTAAATTTTATACGTAAAATGATAATATAATATAAAAATAATATAATATAATTTAAAATTTTAATAAAAATAAAAAAATATATTTATATTTTTTATATCAATATAAATTATTAAACATAATTTTTATATAAATTATAAAACAATACATATTAAAACTTATCATTAATCGCTCTTATCTATGATCTCTTCACAAGTTTTTGAACAAGAGCAAAGTACAAGATAAGCTATATGTGAATAAGATGCTTCCATAGTGTTGAAACCCTATTCACTTGTCATTATTATCAACCACGTCATGAATTATATACCATGCTTTAATAGCAAGTCACATTAAATAAATATACTTATCTAGGGAATTAATTTCTTTCCACACATCATAAAGCGTTGAAACAGATGATAACTAGCTCATTCCATTTGTATATATTTTTTTTTGTTTGACAATTATGGCAAAAATTAAATTCAAAGTCACTTTCATTTGACAATCAAAGAAATAAAAAAAAAAATGGCTTTGTGTGTGGTGCTCAACTATTAAGTAAAAAAAATTAAATAAAATAATTTAGAAGTTTTGCTGTGATAATTAATAAATGGCCAGAAGGCAAGGCCAATTTGACTTTCACCAACCAATATTCTTAAACAATCTGTGGGCATGAGATCATGGACTTAATATTTCCTTTACTTTTACAATATGGGTTGAAAAGTAGAGCTTGATTATGGGAAATAATAAAAGGATTTAAATTATTGAAATTAAATTAGGAAGAAAATTACTATTATTTAAAAATATGATTAATATCGTATTTGGTCCGTATATTATGAAATTTTTTAATATGCTACTTTTACTTTTAAAATAAGATATATAATGTAATACATATGTTAGCATTTCGTGTAATAATCTAACAGTCGGAGTTAACACGTTAATTGAAGCAATTACCAAATAATGTCATCACATCATGCCATCATAAGATATCTAATTAAAATACTTACATGGCATCCACGTGTGCCACACATGGCATTGAGACACTCACGTCTCATTATTTAAAAAAAAAGTTTTAAAATATTTTGTTACTTTTAAAAAATAATTTAAAAACTTAAAAATAAAATATTTTATTTGAGAGATAGAAGTATAGATTTTATAAAAATAATTTTATTTTGAAAATTTTTCCTTTATTTTTTAAATAATAGATTTTATTTTTCAAAAAATCAAATAATAGAACTTATTGCTATATGCAAATTGACTTATGCCATTCTTGTTGTTTTAGCTAAGCTACATGATTACCTTGGAATTTTTCTTTGTTTTTGACTATTTTACACTAAGATGAGCAAGCTTTACAGAAGTGGGTAGGTGCAATCTAAAATTATTAGCCAATAATAAACCATGTCATGTAGTAATTTCTATTGTCTTTTCAAAAGCTTGCTTGGAGAACTCAAATTTAAGCTTTAATCAGTTTGCTCCTCAAATGGCTAAGATCAAAAGTCTTCCAAAGGATAAGTGGAAGTATCACCATCAATATGAACCATCCATTTTGATGAGGTTGCCTTCCAATTTTTGATTAATGGGGCCACTGACAAAATGTTGATTGGGGAAATAATCCAATTCATTAATTTCGTTTTCATAGGCATTTCCCTATGAAATTTTTGTCACCTAAACTCTTCCCTCTATGATTCCTCCCCTCTGAATTTAATAAAACAATGGGTGTCAATTACTACTATTTCATCTATGTGATTTTTCTTCCTTTGATTGTCCTGCCTATCCTACAGTTCCTTCAATTTCAAGCAAACCAAAAGAATAGTGAGAAAAAACACACAAACCATAATGAAATTTTATGGTATAGTAAAACCGTTCACATGGAGTGTTTCCTCAATAGTTCATCCAATAATTCAGATTGCACAATAATAAATCCACATATCTCCCTTTGTGTAGCCAATCCCAAGGATAAAATCATTGATACGTCGACGGGAAGTCCAGCAACAAACTGTTCTGCAACATTAATGCAGCTCGTTATGAAAGCAACTGAAACTGTAGAGTAAGTATTTATACAGAATCTACAGAAATTACGTAAATGAAAGCATCTAATATTGCACATAATACATTCATAGGCTTTTTCATATGGTATACAAAACTTTTTCAGCTTTACAGTAACACAATTAAAAACCAACTTTTATTTTGATCTTTAGCACATTGAATTTTGGTTTCAGAATGATCATGGCAGGCAAAAGACAGAATGGGATGTATTTTGTTTTTTCTTTTAACAAAGTTTCCGGTGCAAGACTTTAAACCAATGATCTCCACCCTGCCTCAGCCCTCAGGTTTGCATTCTCACTTTTTAAAGCATGAACAAAATTGCAACCAAAAGAACCGATTATGGACAACAGTTTCCAACCACTCTTCTCAGAAAAGATGTTATTTAATTACATTCCAGGGGAGTAAAGCCAAAAAGAAAAACCTTCATTCAACTCTAAGAACCCCCAAAAAAGCCAAGATTACAGGGGGCAAAAAAACCACCAATTTTTCCAACTACAACCAAAACCCACGACCAACACACATTTGTATTGGGGTGCCATTGGTTGGGTTTTTATTGCTTTTTTATAGTTACTAGTACAAGATGACTTTAAACAAGAAGTAATAATACACAAGAAAGATCATATTTATATCAGGATTGGATTATGAGATATAACTTAATAAGCCCAAGACCAAAAGGCATGATCTTCAACAGGGAATCCAAAATTACACGAACTTGCAGGCGGGTCGGAGTAATCGTCGTCTTCAAGTTTTGGGAAGATGTATGAAGGAGGATGTAACAGGCCCTTGCTCAAGTTATCTTCCTCATCTTGTGAGGAATCAGACTGGTCTGGTTCGAAAGGATAAGATGAATCAGCAGCCTCCAAGAGTGACGAATGAACTCCATCAGTGTAATGTGGGCTGTCTGAATCAAATATATCACTTTTGGCAGAACTGATATCTTCCTGTTTACAGGCCACCAGTGAAACCTTAGACTCTTCACCCTCGGAAGCCGCTTCAGCAACAACAGGCTTTTGTGGTGGTTCTTGTGACAATGTGTTCACATCAGAAACTTCAGAGTTCCCCTTCTCTTTTTCTTTCATAAGCAACTTATCTGTGTGCTGAAGAACCTGAAAATCAAAAAATGAAAAATAAACACAGAAAACTTCATTAGACAGGAATTTAACAGAGCTTTCAAGGGGGAAAAAATTAACGAATTGTAATATACCATATGAAAATCAAGTAACAAAACCAAACGAACCTTAATCATTGAAACATGTAGAATTGTATTGAGGTCAACGGTACAAAGCAAATTACCTCTTCTTTTAGTTTATCTTTCTCCTTGAGGAGATTATCATAGTCAGCCCTGAGGCTATTATAGCTGGCTTGCAAAGTGTCATAGTCTTTCTCCAGTTGCTTTGTCTTCCATCGAGCCCGGCGGTTTTGAAACCATATGGCAACTTGCCGGGCTTGCAATCCAAGTTCTTTAGCCAGCTGAATTTTCCTTTCAGGTTCAAGCTTATTCTCGACCTCGAAACTTTTCTCTAGAAACCTGACTTGGTCAACTGTGAGCCGTCTTTTCTTTTCAGGTTGATGAAAATACTCATCTAAATCTTCATCTCCATTGTCTTCTTGATCAAACGTCCTAAAAAATGATCTGTTTGCTCTGTTTGTTCGATGGAAATCTTCAAAGCTTACCATCGATCTTGTACCTGAAACTGAAGCAAGTCCTAGTAAAAGTTAACATCTTTTAATGTCTTGTCGGCCACATTATTAGTCACTAGCCAATTTGACAACTGGGGTTATTTTTCTTTTATTATTATTTTCTATTTAACGTTGCAAAATTTATCCCAAAGTAAGGATTTTCAAAGAAATCCAGAGTGAGAAAAGGATGGAGAGAATACCAAGAAAAGAAGGAGAAGAGCCTGGAATGAAAAGAGGATCAAGATGCTCAGAAGAGGAAGCAACCCTTTGACTTCGAAGTAAAAGAGAGAGATTGTTAGAACCACCATCAGTACTAGTATTAGTAGGACAGACCCTCCTACCCGCCATGAGAATTTCAAGCTAAAGGACCAATCTTCTTGTTTTTCAAGATATTATCTTAATCCTCACCATCAGATGATCCAAAATAAACAAAAAGGTCACCCTGGTTTTTGGTTTCTTTGATTTAAAGAATATAAAATTCTCTACTTCTCAAGGCTTGTGGCGAAAGAAGCTGGTGATGATGATTTCTGTGATATGGGATGTGTGGGAACAGCGGCAGCTCACACCCATCACTCAGAAGAAGTTAAAAATTTTCTTCAGCTTTGTCAAAATGTTCTTCAGCTTCGTCAAAGGGAAGGAAAGCTGGGACAGAAAGAGGGATGAAGAAGGAAGCGGCAGAGACCGTAAAGAAGAAATGGAAAGATTCTTCTCTTGAGACGCAGAGCTTGATGTGGTTATATTGAGTCCAGCATATGGGGTTTCTTTGGGTATGGTGTGCTTGTAGTTACTGTCATGCCCTTGCTTTTGCTTTGTTCATAGACTTTTTTTTTCCTTTAATTTTTCTTTGCCTTTATTGCTTTATTTTGATAAAAAAAAATCCACAATTAACATAATACTACAATTATGTTAGTAGTTTTTCATTTCAAAGCAACAAGCAAACCTTTCTTTCAAGTACAACTTTTTTTTTAATTTTTCTCTTTTATCATGATATTTTTATTAAATTAATCATTAAGTAATCCGAATTTTTCTTTTTATTTAATTTTTTTCTTGTTCATCATGATTTTTTTTTTACTTAATATACTATCTAGTTAAACTTTTTTAGTTAATCTTGACTTTTTTTATTGCCATGTTTTTTTATATATTTTTTTAATGATAAAATAGTTTTTAATAGAATTTTTATTGAATATTTTTTAATTTCTTTAAAATTTAAAGTATAACGGTAAATTTGTTCCAAAATTAAAAATATAATGGTAAAACTGCATCAATTGAAATATTAATGGAAAAGTTAGACCACTTACATAAATAAAAGTGAAAAATTTATATTTAATCCCAATTAATTTTGATATTAACAGAATAATTCATTTATTATTATCCAGCTAAGAAGTAATAATTATGTCAAAATGTTCATTGTTAGTAACTATCCAAACCATGAAGTAAGTTTTCACACACAATCATAGCCTCCAAATAAATCTTGATAGGGTATTTATTCTTAGTTACACATGTAAGAAATCACTCATCAAGTCTACGCCTCTCATGCAAAAGTAGATAAATGGCATCAATGAATTCAATCAAACATTGAAACATTTCTTATTATCATGCAAGGATCCATGAGAAGATTTTGTGATAAAAAAATAAAGTTAAAACTAAGATAAAAATAGCAATATATATATAGAGAAATTATCTAATTAATTGTTAGTAAAATTTTTAGACTTCACATACAGAATTAACATAATGATAGATATTATTTGTGCTGAGCTCGACCTGCATGGTGTTTTTGTAAACACAGAAGAGAATGACGATTACAGGCAAAAGTAACAGATGTTCCCTGTATTTGCACTTCGACATACAAGTAAGAAAGGGTCATGTCGAAAAAAAATGAAAAAATAGAAATGAGAGAAAGAGATAAATGGAATGAATTTGACTTCATGGCGCCTAAGTTTTCATATTTATAGGTAAATTGAGAATAACAATAAAGAGAAAATTAGGATAGAGCTGGTTTGAGGTGACACTAATAATGTCAGACCAACCTAATATATCAGGTCAACATAAATGATAAAAATACCTTTAGTTGTCTACTGAAGGCTTTGAGATAAGAAAAAATTATTATACATTTTTTACCATTATATGTCTTTAACACATTCTTATATGATAATATCTTTAATCTTGTTTGTGAAGTTATAAAATAACACTAAAAATATATTAAAAACAAACTCATTATGTATCAAGTAAAAATAAGAGAATAAAGTGTCTTTAAAGAGAAAAATTTTTTATTTATTAAAATTTTTCATCCTTACAAAACTTAATTATGAAATCAGTTTATATTATAATTTTACTTTGTTCCCTACTTCAACTAAATGTTTATCATTAATAAATGATAAACTTCGTAATAATAAACTTAAAATAATTCTAATTCTACTGACAAACATAATTCTAAATAAATAATATTTTATAAATGAATAGTTATAGTAAATAAATATATAATATTTCTCCCTTTAAACAACCCCACAAAAGCTAAATCTTGAAAATTATTTTTTAATTGTCTTCATGCTCTTCTTTTTTGTTTCAAAAGAAAATGATAGACCTTATAAAAAAACAAATGAAGTTGAAACAAAGTTATTCCTAGATGTTTTTAATTTAAGAATCAATGTTCTATCAATAAATTTCTCAAGTTTTTAAAAGCATAAGTATGCATGAGATTGATTATACACATTTTCTTCCTTTGAAGAGATTTGGTGAACATAAAATTGAGATGGTGGCAAGTTTGGACTCATCAAACCTTATCATGAAATTGTTAAACTCGATCTCGAAGTTTTCAAACATAGGTTACATTCAATGAATAAAGGATTGTTCAATTGAAATGATGGCTTGTTTGGTTCGACATGTGCAATTAAATTGGGTTTCCAATGAACTGATTAAGTTAATAAAAACCAAATTAAATAGGTAATTGAATCTATTTTTTTCTAACTCCTTCATCTAAATTTTTATCATTCGTAAACGATAAAATTACATAATAATAAATTTAGAATAAACCTAATTACTTATTGTCATAACGTCTAGATCCGAGAATCTATCGCTAGATATTGATTTGAGGAATCACCACCAATTTTTTTTGTTTAGGTACGATTGGACACCTAAAAAATCTATCCCTTTAAGGAACACACAAGCTTGACTAAGGGTCCCTAAAAGAATAGGTTCAAGTCTACTAACTAGAATAGGGTTCGAGACTACGGTTACGTGTGAGGAAGGTTATAACATCCTCACAACGCCCATCGAAAAATGGTACCAACTTAATTTCATGTTATCCAATAAACCTTAAAAAAATTACCAAATAATTAGTTATTGAAAATTATTCTTAATTAACTCCAATACTTTTGGTAGAAAATTAAAAAAAATTCTCTCACATCAAGAGTATATAAGAAAACTATTGTTTCACTTGCAGAGGCTCCGTCGTCGGATTACTTAAAAAATTTTAAGAAAAGAAAGAAACAAAAGAAATAAAAAAAATAAAATAAGGAATAATGATTCAACTTTTGATATAAATCCTTTTTCAAAATCCTATTGCTTGTGTACAAGGAGAATTGATACTTTCAACTTTTTCTTAAAACATTTGAGAATTTAAGAAAAATTGATACTTTCAACTTTTTCTTAAAATGTTTTTATTGATAATTTTTATTTTTAAAAAAAATTGGTACTTCCAACTTTTCCTCAAAATATTTTTTAAATCTTTTTATTTTCAAGAAAAATTGATACTTTCTACTTTTCCCTAAAAATACTTTTGAAAATTTTTATTTTAGAAATTTTCTTTTAAAGAAAAATTGATATTTTCAACTTTTCCTTAAAAATACTTTTCTTTTTTTGAAAATTTCATTTTAGAACTTTTATTTTTAAGGAAAGTTGATACTTTCAACTTTTCCTTAAAAATATTTTTTTCTCAAAAATATATTTTTTGTTTTTTTGGAATTTTATTTTAGAAAAATCATTAAAAAAATAAAATAAAATAAAAATAAAATCAAGAATACCAAATAATTCTAATCTAATAAATAAATAATAATAATATAATAATAATAATAATAAATAATAATAAATATATATATAAATATTGGAACCGCTCAGTTGAGGCTAAGAAACGGCTCAACTCAAGACAGAAATCACAGCCCAAAATGCGACTCGGGGCAATCGGCTCGGCTCGACTCAGTTGGGATGGTTGACTGGGATACGGGTCAACGAATCGGGTTGCGATCGGGTTGGGTTGAACCAAACAGAAACGTGCAAATTTTTTAGGATTTTTAACAGCAAAATGACTCATTTTAGCAAGGTATAAAAGTCGCAAACCTTTATTTTTTTGCAGATGGCTTCCTTCCCTCTCTTTTTTCTCTTTTTTTTTCTCTTTCTTCTCTCTAAAAATACCTAGATTTCGATTGAATGTTTTCCTACAATCTGGAAAAAGACATCAAAAACTTTAAAGTTGGTTGAAAAACTCATCGAAAAATTCAAATGCCGTCAGAAAAGTCACCAGATTCTGAAAATTTTCCAAAAATTTTTCAGAAAAAAATTCTAAAAAATTTTCCTAAAAATTCTAGAGCTGCCTTCGAACCTTTTTTTGCTTCTGTTTTCTCTCCATTTTCTTTCTATGTGATCTATGGATCTATTTATAGGGATTAATTAGAAGAGTTTCTAATTAATCCCAATTTCCTATTGGATTTGGATTCAATCTTTGAATCAAATCTCAACTCTACTAGCCCCAAATTCATGGCCAAATTCATTCTAATTTTTTTTATCTTATTCCTAATCCCAGTTAAAAATTGATAAAAAAAAGATAAAAATAAAAATAATAGATAAATAATAAAATATAATAAAAAATATTAATAGATAAATAATAATAATAGTAATAATCATAATCATAATAATAATGAAAAATAATAAAATTAAATTAAATTAAATTTAAAAAAATGAGCCCAATATTACCCATTTGGACTAGGCCCAATTGATCTGGGCCTGAACCAAATTGAGTGTCTACAACTACTTTTTTTTGCATATTTTCTGTGAAACAGGAATTGTGCAAAGATATAGACACCCATTCAAGACTCAACTTGACACTTTTTTTTGTTTTTTTTTGTTTTTTTTTTTTGATTAAAATTTTGATCAAAACTCCTATAAGTAAAAGCTTAACGATTTTGAGTGAAATAAACAAAGCTCCTCTAGACAGAGGCTCAATGATTTTTGAAAAATAAATAAAGCTCTTCTAAACAGAGGTTTAACGACTTTGAAAAAATAAATAAAGCTCCTCTAAACAGAGGCATCATAACTTTTAAAAGTAAATTGTTCATCTAAATAGAGGCAGCACAACTTTGAAAAATAAATAAAGCTCCTCTAGACAGAGGCAATACAACTTTTGAAAGTAAATTGCTCCTCTAAACAGAGGCTCCATAACTTTTAAAAAAATAAACAAAGCTTCTCTAATTAGAGGTTCAACGATTTTGGAAAAAAAAATAAAGCTCCTCTAAACAGAGGTTCAATGACTTTTAAAATAAATTGCTCCTCTAAACAGAAGTTCCACAACTTTTAAAAAATAAATAAAGCTTTTTTAAGCAGAGGCTTAACAACTTTTGAAGAATAAATAACTCCTCTAAAGAGAGGCAATGAATTTTAAAAGTAAATGGCTCCTCGACAATCATGTCCAAAGGAGTCAAAAATTATGTTTGAAGGAACTTTAGAAGATTATGCCAAAGGGTTTTACAAATCGTTCCTGATACCAAAATATATCCTTTTTCAAGGATTAGAAACTTACCTCACAATCTTTTTTTCAAACGAAAATTAAAAAAAAAATCTTCACATCTGTTTTCTTCATATAGAATCCTGAAATCCCTCTGCTTCTTGAATTTATGCACTATACTTTTTTGAATGCAGTATATGATATGCGAAATGCAATGCATGCGAAATTCAATGCATGCTATATAAATGTTGGCTAATTAATTCCTATTCAATTGTGGTACTCAAGTTTCTCAAGCTTTTTTTTAGGCCTCGAACCCTTTGTTCTTCAAAGATCAAGTCAACGTAACTTTCAATTATCTCTTTCATTTAATTCATCTATCCTTTTTGCAAGTAATCTCTTTTCCAAATTCAATGTCCTTATCAAGAATTGAACATCTCAAATTTGCCTTTATCACTCATGACCTTTCTAATGTAATATAAAAATCTTTCATGTTTATTATTTATTTATCAATCATTATTTCAATATCAAAAAGTCATAATGTATTTACACATTTTTTCCATTACAAGGTATTAATGAGAAAAGAATTAGAATGGTTCAGAAATAATAAAAAAAGAGGCACACAAAGAATGAAGAAGAACGTCTTTTATTAGCAAAAAAAGTGTCAAACTTTGGCCAAGAAAGAATTACAAAGATAGGTATAGGGAGACAATGTCTAAAAATGAACAATCGGACAATCATGATAACATATCTCAAGGTTCTTATGAAAATTAACCATCTGATGCATTTAATAACTTAGAGCTCCTCAGAATATACTAGTCTTTATGCCAATGAATTTTTAGATTTGATGCTGTATTCTCTTTATCTAAGCTACATTTTCAGGTTTTCAATTCAGATAAACCCCCATTTTGACTTAAACTACCCTATTGGAGTTTTTGCCTTGAATCCTCCTTTTTCATTTTTTTTTATTTTTTAAGCATAATACTTCTTCACAGTATCAAAATTTATTAGATAGGGTAATCATTTTCATCAATCTCAACTAGTATCAATGCTCCATCTGAAAAAGCCTGTTTCACCACATATAGTCATTCCCAATTCGGAGTCTATTTTCTTTTATTATCGTGTTGATTTAGTAGAATTCATTTCAAGATCAACTATCCCTCTCAAAAACAACGAGGTCAAACTTTTTTGTCATGAGCCCTTACCATCTTTCTTTGATATAACTGACCATGGCACAATACAGTCAATCTCTTTTCTTCTATGAAATTTAACTGTTCATAGCATTTTCAAATCCATTCAGCCTCTTTTAGTTTAACTTATTTTAGCACCTTTAAGGATAAGATCTCTACTTCTATTAGTAATACAACTTTCATCCCATAAACCAAAGAAAATAGAGTTACCTCAGTAGAGGTATGCACTGAAGTTCGAATGTATGCAGAGCAAATGGTAACTTCTCATACCAGTCTTTATAGGTCTCAGTCATCTTCTCAAGAATTTTTTTTTATATTCTTGTTAGCTGCCTCAACTACCCCATTCATTTTTGAATGGTATGGTGCTGAGTTGATGCTTGATCTTATATTGGGCACATATTTCTTGCATTATCTTGCTGTTCAAATTTTTAGCATTGTCTAAAATGATTCTCTTTGAAAGTTTATATATGCAAATGATCTCTTTTTTATGAACTTACAAATCACAGATCGTATTACATTTACAAATGATACCTCTTCTACCCATTTCGTGAAGTAATCTATCATCACAAAAATAAACCTATGCCCATTAGAAGCCTTTGGGGTAATAGGACCAATGACATCCATGCCCCACCTCGAGAATAGCAAGGTGGTGTCAAAACTTGTAAAGCAGATAGCGGAGCATGGATCTTGTCAGCATAGATCTGACATTTATGACATTTACGAGCATAGTCAATGCAATCACTCTCCATTGTCAACCAATAGTACCCTATTCTCATGATCTGTCTTGTCATCATATGTCTATTAATATGTGCCCCATATATTTCATCATGCACCTCTTCAATCTCTTTTTTTACCTCAAGTTTACTTACGCATCTGAGTAATACTTGATCATAGCTTTTTTTGCACAGAACATCCCTATCCAAGAAAAAGTTCATAGCTAATCTTCGGATGACCTTTTTATCATTCTCTGTTGCTTAGACTGGGTATTACTGGTCCTTAATGTACTGTAAGATATCATAATACCAGGGTTTTTCATTTTTCTTTTTTTTTACATTAGAGTAATGAGCTGGCATATCTTTGACATCTAACTTGATAGGTTAATATCGATATTATCACTAATTCGAATTATTGCAGCTAGAGTAGCTAAGGCATCAGCTATCAGATTCTCCTCTCGAGGTAAATAATCAAACTGGATATTTTCAAATTATTTTATCAACTCTAAAATATACTTACGATATGAAACGAGTTTTGAATCTCTCGTCTCCCATTCTCTTTTTAATTGATATATAACTAAAGCTGAGTTTCCAAACACTTTTAATGCTTTAACTTTTTTATCTATAGCAGCTTGTAAACCCATGACACATGCCTCATATTCAGCGACATTATTTGTGCAATTAAAATTTAACCTCGCTGTTATAGAGTAGTATTGTTATTATGAAAAAATCAGAATTACCCTAATTCTATATCCTAAAGCATTAGCAACTCCATCAAAATACATTTTCCAACACTTTTTTTCATGCTCTTTCTTTTTTAATTAGGAAACAGTCATAAAATCTTCATCAAAAAACTCTAATCTCATTGGTTCATATTTTTTAGTAGCACGATCTGTAAGAAACTCAGCTATTACACTACATTTTATTATCTTTTGGCTTACATATATTATATCATATTCTGAGAGCATCATTTGCCACCTAACAATTCTTTCAAATAAAAAAGGCTTCTCGAAGATGTATTTAATTAGATCCAGTTTTGTTATGAGCCAAGTAGGGTGATAGAACATGTATTATCTTAGTCTTTTGGTAGTTTAAGCTAATGCACAACACATTTTCTCCAATGAAGAATACTTGGATTCATATTCTATGAATTTTTTACTCAAATAGTAAATAGCTCTCTCCTTTCGACCATATTCATCTTGCTGCCTCAGCATACATCCCATTGAATTTTCACACACTATCAGATATAAAATTAATGGTTTCTGTGAAACAGGTGACACCAACATTAGAGGATTTGACAAGTATTGCTTGATTTTATCAAAAGCTACCTGGCATTCCTCATTTCATTCTTCAGGATTATTCTTATGGAGAAGCTTAAAAATGAGATCACATTTATAAGTAAGTTGAGATATGAATCGTAAGATATAGTTCAATCTTTTCAAGAAACCTCAAACTTCTTTTGGTGTATTGAGAGGTGACAAATTTTGAATAGCTTGTATTTTGTCTGGATCGACCTCAATCCCTCTTTCACTGATCACAAATCCTAGCAACTTTCATAACTTTGTCTCGAAAGTACACTTGGTAGGATTTAACTTGAGTTAAAATTTTTTCAACCTCTCCAATAGCTTTTTGAGATTGGTGACATGATCTTCATTTTTACAAGATTTTGTAATCATATCATCCACATATACCTCAATCTCCTTATGCATTATATCATGGAAAAATATCACCATGACTCTTTGGTATGTTACCTCGGCATTATTTAATCTAAAGGGCATGATCTTATAGTAAAAGGTCTCCTACATGGTTATGAAAGTGGTTTTTTCCATATCATCTGTAGTTATTTTTATCTGATTATACCTTAAAAATCCATCCATAAAGAAAAACATTGAATGCTTAGCTGTGTTATCTACCGGTGTGTCGATATAAGGTAAAAGAAAGTTATCCTTTGAGCTAACCTTATTCAAATCACGATAGTCTACACACATTCGTACATTTTTATTTTTAAAAAAATTGATACTATATTGGTTACCCATTTTGGATACTTAGCCACTTGTAAGAAACCTACATCAAATTATTTTTTCACCTCTTTTTTTATATTTAACAGCATTTCAGGCTTTATTCACCTTAGTTTCTGCTTGACTGGCTTACATTTTGGCTTTAGGGGTAATCTGTGTTCTATTATCTTCGTACTCAGCCTTGGTATATCCTAGTAAGACCAAGCAAATACATTTACGAATTCTCAAAGTAAATTTTTTAAGCATTGCGTATCTCTCGACGAAAGTGAAGTATCAATTCTGACGTCTTTTTTATTCTCTCCATCTCTTAGATTTACAAAGTCAGTTATCTCCTGATGATGCTCAATTGGCCTACTTTCTTGTTCAATCAACCTCATTAGATCTGAAGGTATAAGATACTCTTCAAAATCATCTTCATTGTCAAGTTCATTAGTGTTAATTAAATTCTCAAAATTAACCCTTTGATCGTTATCATAATATCTTCTTGTTCATTTAAACTTAAAATTGAATGAAATGAGATATATTGGCAAGATATGTTTGAAAAAAATAGAAAAATGATAAAAATGAAAGCACAAGAAAAAATGAATGAAGATGCATCTTTTTTAATTTTTATTAAAATAATAAAAGATAAATAGCTCAAACAAGAAAGATCACCCCAATATTTTGGGCAATAGCTATCGGGATGTACAATTACATTGGATTAGTTTCAAGGGTAAAAGGTATTTTAATGGTGCTCCAATTGTTCAGCTCCTAATCTGGTAGACAAGGGCGACCCACCCTTATTGTTCAAGCCTCGTTTTATCTTCAATAGCATAAATGGTCAATTGGATGAATGCCTCTTCTATGCTTTGTTCACAATTTTATTCTTTATTTGGGAACATGAATCCTTCAAGCCTAAAAATCTTGTATAAGTAAAGGATGATCATTAATCTTATTATTTTTCCTACTGGTCTCTTTCTGATCTCCCATTTTTTTGCTTCATAACCTAGACCTAGCCTTTCACTATTGTTCACTATTATTGGAGGCTCTCTTATTCCATGTAAGTTCTTACCCAGTCCTACTTTTGGATACCAGCCCTTATTAATGATTTGGCTCATTACTACCTTTGAAAAGGGTTAATTTTTAAATCTTTCACCCATAGAATTGACTAACTCAAAAGATCGATAAGAGCATTCAATTGCTTCATCAGCAGCTTTCACATATGAGGCATTCAATGGCTGAGTCACTAGCATATCTTTCTCTTCAAATATCATTACCAATCGACCTTTTACATTAAACTCGATCTTTTAGTGTAGGATAGAGGGCACAACACCTACCATATGAATTCATGGCCTTCGTAGCAGACAGCTATAAGATAGAGAGATATCCATCACTTAAAATTTTATATTAAAAGTGCATGGCCCAATTTACAAAGGTATTTCGATATCTCTCAAGACTTTTCTTTTGATCCCATCAAAAGCTCGCACGACCATTTGACTGTCTTTCATATGGGAGTAATCGATAGGTAGCCTTGACAGAGTTGACATGGGTAGGACATTGATAGCAGAGTCATTATCAATAAGAACTTTAACCATGATATGGCTTTTACACTTAACTGTGATATGTAAAGCCTTGACACTTCTCCTTTTTTTTAGGGGAATCTCATCATCACTGAATGAAATGTAACTTGACATGACTAGATTTTCAGCTAAGTGGTTCACATCTTTAACAGACACATTATGTGCCATATATGCCTGGTTTGACACCTTCAACAGAGCATTTCGATGTGGTTCTGAGTTTAACAGCAATAATAATAATGAGATTCATGATGACATTTTGTTCAATTGTTCAACAACTGAATATTCACTATGCTTTATCAGCTTTAGGAATTCACAAGCTTTTTTTTTTTTACAGTGGCTTTGGACGATCCTCTTCAGGTTCCACTTCGGGGTTATTTCGTTCTTTACCTATCGTAGTTTTTTCTTTTTTTTGTCTTTTTTAACATTTCTGAAGTGTAGCATCTTTCACTTCGAGTAATGCCCCCTACACCTATTATGTTAAAGGCATCAGTCTTAGAGACATTCTCCTCTTATCCATGAACTATTGTTTCGTAGCCATATTTTCAGGATACAACTTTATCATCTTTATATGAGAATGAAGTCGGGACTTTAAAAATTACCTACTTAGAAATGAGTTTATCTATGACTGACTTTGGCTTGTTCTTACAATGAATTGTTACTGACTTTAAAAATAATTTTACAGGCTTATCAGTCATAGATACTTTAACACTCTTTAAAACTTCTTTCTTTTTATAGACTTTCAGCTGGTATGAATCTAAGAGCTTTTGTACCTCTTGGTAAAACTACTCATAAGTTTTGATAGAGTGATCGATTGCCCCATTATGGTATTTACAACTAGTACCTACTACATATGCTTCATGATAGCTATGCGGACTCACTGGTTATGTCATATTAGCTTTTCACAAAACATCAAATAGCTGACTGAAAAAAATCTTAATATCTGTAATTTTTCTCTTCACATGACAGTTCATAATTTAGGGCATTTACGTTATGATTAGGCAAATGATTACCACTAATATTTGGTGCAATTATCCTTCATGTATCAAAGTTAATCATTTCATTATTGATTAGCTGTTGCACTTTGTGTTTCAAAGCAGTGCAACTTTCAATGGAATGATCAACAATCTCATAGTGATAGTCACAATAGACTGTGGGATCATACCACTTAGGGTAAGACAGCTTGAGTAGCTCTAATTTGCTAGGAGCAATTAGATGACTATTGTAAAACTCACAATATAATTTTGTATAAGTCATGAGAATTGGGTCAAATATAAGTTTTTGCGAACCACCTATTGGGCTAGCTGGACGGGTCTAAGGTCTTAAGGTAGGTTGAGTGTTAAGACTGTATATGGTGTTTTGAGGTCTAAAAAAGGGCTGATATGTTTAGGGATAAGAGGATTGTGGGATTGGTTGGTATGGGTAAGGAAAAGTGTTATTCACGAAAGGGTAATATGGAGGGTATTCTTATAGTGAGTAGGGTTGATAACCCTTGAATTATTATCTATCAAAGCTCACAGCTTGAGATTCAGTCTCTTTCTTCTTTGGAACTCTTTTATTGGATACTTTGACCCTTTCTAACTTACCATTCTTGATGGTACTCTCAATAATTTCTCTTAAAATTATCATGTTAGCGAAATTTTTTATTGCATTCCCTATCATCTTTTCATAATAGAAAGATTTCAAAGTGTTGACAAATAGCACTGTAATCTCTTTCTCAATCAGAGAAGGTTGCATCTGAAAAGTTACATTTTTTCATCTCTGAGCGTATTTCTTAAAAGACTCATTTACCTTTTTCTCCAAATTCTGTAAAGATAAATGATCAGGAGCCAAATCCATAATATGTCGATATTGACTGATGAAGTCATGGATCATATCGCTCCAAGAATGGATACGAGTTTTGTCCAGTTGGACATATCACCTGACAGCAGAACCTGTAAGGTTATCTTAAAAAACTTGCATTAATAGTTTTTCATTATGGGTATGGGCTGTCATCTTCTAACAGTACATGGTGATATGAGTTTTTAGGCCTTTCGTACCATCATATTTCTTAAATTTTGGTACTTTAAACTTTGGTGGAATGACTACATTCGAAACTAAGCAAAGGCCAGTAGTGTCGATAGAACCATAAAATTCAATTCTTTATACAGCCTATAACCTTTGTTCAAGTATACCAATCTTCGAATCTTTTTCAAATTTCACCACATTTGCCTTTTCTTTCTTCTTTTCTCTCAAGAAATCTAGATCAAGAACTTGGATCAATTCTACTACCTTTTCAGTAAAGACATGATTTACATAGCTATGGTAATACCCTGAGTTTGAAACTGATGGCATTTCAGGGTATACAGGATATGTGAACTGTTATGATGATATATCCTGTATGGACTGGGTTTGTTGTGGACCAAAATCTAGAGGATGTAGAAGGTCAGCCACTTCTTGTGATAAGGGGCTTTGTTGGCTTATTTTTTTTTATTTTTTTTCCCTTGTTTAGCTTGTTAAGAGCATTCAGAATCTTGCTCAACTCATTCTCAATCTTTTCCTGGGCTTTTTCAGTTTTTCAAATCGATGAGAGTTTTCTTGCTCCATTTGTCTAGCTTTGGCTCTTGTGTTATATCGGTGGACGGGGTTCTTACTAGATAGAGCTATCCTTAAACTTTGAATACCATATCTTAAAATTAGCAAGTTTATATGACTATCTCATGGTTACTTTGTTAAATGTAATGAATAAGGATGTAATGAATAAAAATGCATGTGTGCAAAGAACATTTGTTTTAAGATAGTGCTCAACCAAAAGATTTCATTTATTCCAAAGAACTTTCGTTTACATAGAGTTTTATCATCCTAGAGTTATAACCATAAAATCATTTGATCTGCTCATACTGGGCTCTGGCTTCCTCGATGAAGTTAGGAGATGTTGTCTATGTTTTCTTATTGAGGCCTCCACTTGCTTCAATGCCTCTGTCTTTTCTACCATCTCTCTTGCCTTGCATACCCCTTTATAAATTTGGGTCGTTAAGTGCTCAATGTACTTTTATCTTCCTAAATTTTCTCTTTTACTAAACCAAACTTAGTATGATAACTTTTTATGCTCTCTAACCAATACAGCAATGTAGTCTTCTTGTTCATTAAACTTTTATCTCAACCTGCTTAGGTAACTATTCAACATGTTATTCTCTGTCTGTACTTGGGTACTTTTTTCTTCCAATTCAGCATATTCTTATTTTAATCGTGCATTTTCTTCAACCAGTTCAACAATTATTATCTCTTTGGCTTGTACCCTTACACACAATCTCTTATGTTTATGGTGTAACTCTAATAAGTCTTTGACAGCTATGTCACGTTCCCTAGCAAACTTGTAAACTTTAACTTCATGCTTTTCAGCTTTATCTTTCCATTGATCCTTATCTTTTCGAAGCTTTTGGATTTTTTACTTTAATTTATCTTTTTCAGACTCAAATTCTTTTGTCGCAAGCTCCAATTCTGATGGTGTCTCTTCAAATTTTTCTCTTATTGACGATTAAAAGATTTCATAAGTAAATACCATTTTCTGTCTTCGTCTCGTTCTCCAAACTAAGTACCCCTAAGTGACTTTATCAGTGAATGGTCCATGACTCATTCTACAAGGGTTTTTCCATGCCTTAATCATCTCATTCATCCTCTGAAATACTTTTGGTTCACTGTAAGAAAAATCTGATTAATGAAGCTCATGTGTCATGGGAATGAACTGTTCTACCATAAACTATCTTCTCACTAAAAGTGATACATAACTTGTTGCTCCCTATAAACCCAGTAATGGGACCACAGTATTATCTCTACACTGATATAGCATAGGTTCATGATTCATCTATGAGACCAACCATCTTACTTTAGCACTGGTCAGTTTTTGTAGGAAAGCTATCTACTCTTTTTTAGACTTTTGTTCTGACCATCCACTTTCATAGAATTCCTTAATCGAGGCTCAATTATGGACATAAAGCTTTGAGAAAGCACATTTTCTCCATTCAAAATGACTTTTCATTTATAAGAACAAAAACTGTATGTAGCCTATAAAACGTCATCCATTCTGATGATAGTAATTCAAAGATCTGACAGTCTCTGCTAATATTACCATTGAAGGGTTACAGCCATTGATCACACCTTCGAAGAAGTCAATCACTGCTATTTCAACATAACCCAAAACTTTTGAAAATATCCTCATTCAGTATATGGCTAGGGCAAATACATCTAATCCCATTTTTTCGTCGGCATGTTACACTAAAAAATCATGAAAGAACTTTCAGGGTAAGCAAACCTATTCTTATTTTTTTTTTGTATGAGAATCCAGAATCTCTTTGTCTATCCCTATGAGATGGGCTAAATTCTTACAAAATTCTTATTTATGTTTTTTGACAAATATCTTGTCAAGAGCCTTGAGGTGTAAACATAAAAAAATTGAATATTTTTCAATGGTAGATGTCATGTTAACTTTATTAAAGAAGAAACACTTGTATGTAGGATCCCAGAATTACACTACAGCTTTAATTAGTTGATGATCGACATTAACTGCAAGAGGTGTGCTATATGCCCATGCATCTGGCAAAACTCCTCTTATCTAGCCAAACTCATCTTCTTTCATATATCAATTAAATCTTATAGATTATTTTGTCTGAGGAGGATGGATGTTTCTTAGGTCAAAGTGGAATCATAGCCAATCGGTAGACAATCCCCTTTTTTTAGTTGAGTCTTTTCTGACCAAACCTTTACTTCGTTGGGTGGCTCATAAGGAGCTAATATAGATGAAGAGCAAACTAATCATTCTGTGAAGTCCATGAAACACTTTTTGTTGAAGATCATCTTTCAAGTAAATGTTTTTTATGTAACTTTATGATATGAGTATGAACCAATGCAAAAGAATGAGAAAAAAAAAGGTTAGTATACAAATAAGGAGAAATAAATAAATAACTAAGTAAATTAAAACATCATATAAAATAAGATGAATGAATACTATGCTTTTGGTCAATTCTAAAGAGAGGGTGATGGCTCTATCTATAGGTTAGGCATTATTAAAGTTCACTATATGTGATTCAAGGTTAAAAGTTTAAAGGTTCCCAAATTATTCCTTACATCATTGTCCATTACAGACTAGTAAGGCACCACAATCCTTACTTATTACAGGTTATAAGCGAAAAAGGTTTAATTTGAGTGAGAGTATTTCGTTAGCCACTGCGGAGGTATTAAACCTCACGAAAGCAATAGGTACTTTACTCTCTCATAGAGGGACGAAGCTCGAGTAGAGAGCTCATGTTATGCACATGCATATGAATGACATAGTTAATGAAGTAAATAAATAGAATGAATGAATAAAAAATCTATACAAAAAGGTTCAATTTTATTAGGTTTTTGGATAACACAAATTTATTTGCTGGCCTAACTCTTGGCTGTCCCTAGTCGAGTCACCAAACTGTCATAACGTCTAAATCAGAGGATCTATCGCTATATATTGATTTGAGGAGTCACCACCAAACTTTTTTATTTAGGTACGATTGGCAACCTAAGAAATATATCCCTTCAAGAAACACTTAAGCTTGACTAAGGGTCCCTAAAAGACTAAGTTCGGATCGCTAACCAAAATAAGGTTCAAGAGTACAATTACATGTAAGAAAAGTTATAGCACCTTCACAACGCCCCATTAAAAGATGGTACCAGCTTAATTTCATGTTATCTAATAAGCCTTAAAAAAATTTATCAAATAATTAGTTATTAGAAATTATTCTTAATTAACTCCAATACTTTTGGCAAAAAATTAAGAAAAATCCCCTCACCTCAAGAGTATACAAGAAAACTATTGTTTCACTTGCAGAGGCTCCGTCATCGGATTACTTAAAAAAATTTCAAGAAAAGAAAGAAACAAAAGAAATAAAATAAAATAAAATAAGGAATAATGATTCAACTTTTGATATAAATCATTTTTCAAAATCTCATTGCTTGTGTACAAGGAGAATTGATAACGTAAATTTATTTGCTGGCCTGACTTTCAGTTGTCCCCACCAGAGTCACCAAACTGTCATAACGTATAGATCCGAGAATCTATTGCTAGAACTTTCACCAAACTGTCACCAAACTTTCAACTTTCCATTAAAAATACTTTTTCTTTTTTTGAAAATTTCATTTTAAAACTTTTATTTTTAAGAAAAATTGATACTTTCAACTTTTCCTTAAAAATACTTTTTTTCTCAAAAATATTTTTTTTTTGTTTTTTTGGAATTTTATTTTAGAAAAATCATAAAATAAAATAAAAATAAAAATAAAATAAGGAATATTAAATAATTTAAATCTAATCAATAAATAATAATAATAAATATATATATATATATAAAACCTTGGAAATGCTCAACTCAGGCTAGGAAACGGCTCGACTCAAGACAGAAATCAAGGCTCAAAATGCAGCTCGAGGCGTCAGCTCGACTAGGATGGTTGGCTGGGACGCGGGTCAGCAAATCAGGTTGAACCAAATAGAAACGCGTAGATCTTCTAGGATTTTTAACACCAAAACAACGTCATTTTAATAGGGTATAAAAAGCTCCAACCTCTATTTTTTCACAGATGGCTTTTTTCCCTCTCTCTCTCTCCTCTTCTTTTTTTCTCATCATTCTCTCTAAAAATACCTAGATTCCGATTGAATGTTCTATCAAATCTAAAAAAAAACGTCGAAAACTTCAAAGTTAATCGAAAAACTCGTCGAAAAATGGAAATGCCGCTGGAAAACTCATCGGATTATGAAAAATTTTTAGAAATTTTTCAAAAAAAAATTCTCAAAAATTTTCCTAAAAATTCTATAGCTACTTTCGAACCTTTTTTTGCTTATGTTTTTTCTCTATTTTCTTTCTGTGTATGTTCTGTGTGATCTATGGACCTATTTATAGGGATTGATCAGAAGAGTTTCTGATCAATCCCAATTCCTTCTGGAATTTGGATTCAATCTTTGAATCAAATCTCAACTCTGTCAGCCCCAAATACATGACCAAATTCATTTCAATTTTTTCTGATCATAATCCTAATCTCAGCCGAAAATTGGTAAAAAAAAAAAGATAAAAATAAAAATAATAGATAAATAATAAAATATAATAAAAATATTAATAGATAAATAATAATAATAATAATCATAATAATAATGAAAAATAATTAAATTAAAAATTAAATTAAATTAAAAAAATGAGCCCAATATTACCCATTTGGACCAAGCCTAATTGATCCGAGCTTGGACCAAATTGGGTATCTATACTTATATTAATAAACATAATTTCAAATAAATAAAACATTTAAATGTGTAACTAAGGTAATTAAAAATAATAATATATACATATAATAAGTAACAATACTTTTAGAGATTTATGAAAAGGGTAAGTAAGTGAGATTTTCCACATGTGTCAAAAGAAATAAAATGATAAATTGAAATTTTGCATATGGTATAAGAATGATAATGTGGGAGTTTGACTCAAATTATAAAATGGTTTTTAATTGTAAAATTATTTTGCGTTATTAGATGATGGTATAAATCAAAACTTCTCTAAAAAGTTTATAATGTTCAGTAACAAATATTTAACGAATCTTTTTATATTCTCACATCACTCTGCAATAATTCATAAAATTATAAAAAAAAATTATATTGTTTCTCATTCATATTTTTATTTGGTTTACGTTTTCTATTGATTTTATTTTAATTAAAAATTAAAATTTGTGATTTAGTTTAATAAAATTGATTATTTAATTTCTTAAAAATGGATTATTTAACTTATATTTCTATTTTAGAGTGAATCTCCTGAGCTTAAAAAGGGAGACACTGAGAATTCTTTTAGTTAATTTTAAAATTAAAATGTTAAAACTGTTTATCATTTCCTCTTTCTAATTTCTTTATCACTCTTTTTCTTTGCATTATCAATCTCTCTTTCTAATATTATGATATTGTCATTTTTATTTTAACAATGACGATTTGAAAAATTAACGAAAAAAATCGTAAGATAATAAAGTATTAATTTTTAAATTTCAGGAGTTAAATTTATTCAATCACTAACCACAAAATAATAATTAACCTTTAATAACCCTTCAAATTATTAAGAGTCATTTGATATTTGTTTAAAGCTGCTTTGGTAGTAAAGCAAATGCTTAGAATGAATCAATTCTTTACACCCAAGACCATCCCTTTTTCTTTGTAAAGTCTACGTATTGTTCAAACTTTTGGTAGAACTAGAATAGTATCTCCTGCTTTAGGATGCCACCAAATTTTAGGAATAGCAACTTGCTTCTCTTGCTTGGCATTATCTCTTTATTTTTAAACTTGAAACAACACATGGAATTCATATGTGAAATAGCAAAAGCAATAGGGATTGACAAGAATCTTTGTTTAATTTATAAGATAAGTAAAAATTTGGATGGAAATTTTAAGCATATAAGCAAATTTATCAACTACTCAGAATCAAATTCGAAACCTTCTTTTTTTCAAAAGAAATAAAAAAGTTAGAAAAATCTTATAAATTATTATAATAATAAGGTTTTGAAATGTGAAGAATTCTTCCTTCGATGACAAGAAAAAGGCTTCAAAATCATTAGTTTTTAAACTCAAAATTTTATTATGTGTAGATTTGATTTGATTTAATTTAATTTATTATTATTTATTTTTATGTTGAATATTAAATAAGAATGTATTTATATGAAATTTGTTTTTATATTATACTATTGAAAATTTTAATTTCAAAAATAAATTAAAATTTAATACATATTTTATTTTTGAAATTAATTTTTTATTATTTAATATATATGAATCATTTTATTAATTTCGGTTGTAAAATTTACAAATTCATCAACATTCAACAAATAATTTCTCATTTGTATGATTCCAATGTAATTTTGATTATGTATTAATTTCATAAAAAGAAAAAAAGAAAATATGGGGGTAATTTGGTAAATGGAGGGTATAAAATAGGTTAAAAAAGGAAGCGTAAATGACAACGAGACAAAGGGGAAGGGAAGAGAATGAGAGAGAAAAGGAAAACAGAAGAATCGTGTCCACTCAGTCGCCTTCAAAAGCGGAGTGGCAGAGCTCGAAATTTAAGGGGAGACTCAAGATTGCACGGATGGCTCACCCACCCCCTGGCCGTGCTGCCTGCCCCACCACCACGCTACTCTGTTTCCCACACGTTTGGCTCCTATTGGCCCACGTCAATGTGTCTCTTGGCCCCACCTTCCCTGTCTCTGTCTTCTTTCAACATTTCTTTTGCTCTCCGGATCCAACTTCTATCAACTACAGCAAACGTAACCACGATAATCATAATAAGTTCATTAAGTCATACATAACCTTCCTAAATTATTATTTAATCATAAACTAAAATACAAATATTAATTTTTTGCTAAAAAGCAAATAAATAAATAAAATCTATTAAAATAAAATCTTAATTTAAACTGTTGAATTTTATTTTGGAATTGAATATAAGCCTTTTTTTTTTATCGTTCCTATCTCACATTATATTTTTGTTTCACATCGATTCTTGATTTCTTAATCCACGGATATGAGTCTTCTTTTTTTTTTTTTTTTTCTTAATTCTAAAGTTGAAGATAGCTAGGGATATAGCTTTTTGAAAATTACCTCATAAAAACATAAATATACCTTAGGAAGATTCCAAAATTAGTCAATTCAAAATTTAATTAAATTAATTTATACAATTATTTTTAAAATAATATTTGATATTATTTTTAAAATTATCATGATAATTTAATAATCGAAATGTTATTATTAAGATAATTTTATCATTTATGATATAAAATTATTTTATTTGATTAAAAATAGTTAATTCTTAGTAATTAAATATTATTATATTCTATATTATTAAAAATAAAATATTATTTTATTTAAAAATACTAAAATAATTGTGTACATTATAATAATGACATAAATTAATAGTTTTAATGTTATTTAAAAATACTAATTCGTATATAAAATATGGGGATGGATCAAGTTACACCAAAATTTTTTTTATATTTTTTTAACTATTGATTTCAATAAACTCAAAAAATGAGAGAGATAAATAAAAAATAGTTTAATTTAATTATTTGGATCTATTGAAATTAGTAATTAGAAAAAGGTATAAAATTAAAAAATTTTACACTTGTTAAGTTGATCTTTCCCCATAAAATCTTAGTAATATTTTATTTACTTCATAATAAATATAATTAAATTATTAAATTAAAAATATATTTATTGATATTAAAGTAGTCTTTATAGTATAAATTTTGTAAAAAATATTTGAATTAAATAATAAAACTAATATATTAAATCAAAATATTATATTACAAATAAATTTTAAAAATTTAAAACAATCACACAAAATATTTTTAAATTTGTTACAATGAATATTAGTTTGAAAATAAAAAATTATAATTTAAAATAATTACAATTAATTTTAAGAAAAAATAATTTTTTTAATTCATATATTAAATACGTAATATTAATTATTATTAATTTTACATATTATTTTACCACAATGATAAAAGTTTTCTACCTTTTTGGATAAAAATTAAATTAGCTTCAATGACAGTAATCTAATCATTTTTGGTGAATCAAGATCACTGACATAGAGGATCACTAATTGGTTACCAAATATGGTGATTTAATTACTATGTATAGATTATTATGATTTTTTTAAATAATTAATTCATATCAAATATTATCTAAAAGATGATATTCAATAGATTTAAAGTTCAAATTTTAATACTTACTATACATTCTTTTATTCTCAAAGGTTTTTTTAATAAAAAAAATTGCATAAGTATAAATTGTACCATTACTATAAGCTAAAATGATAATGAAACCAAAGGCAGAGTCGGATATAATGCTTAAATTCATGCACAATGAGATTATGACAGTTTATACTTTAACCAACACGTTTCTTTGCAGTTCTTGCCAGCTTCATTTCTGCTTTAATGGAAACTTTACCTCAAATAAAACAACTTAAAAATGTAACTTATCACTCACTTTTTTATAAACCAATCAAGTGAAAAGCACTTTAAAACTGCAGATTCAATGCATCATGTGGGATATTATAATGTTTATTCTTCTTTATAGTAGTACGAAATTGACCATCTGCAAAAAGGAGAAAATGGGCCTGGTAAGATGATTTTTTTTTGTTGCTCTCTTATGGTGCGGCATGTGGCACGATGGTCCTGCAACTCAAGGCTTTAAAAGCCCAGAACTACCCCGCTTTTGGAACTAACTCAAATCTTTATTCATCACCAATCAAAGGAAGACAGTAGGAGACCTCCATCGCCTAATTTATCAAGGATTCTGCTCCCTTCTTTAGCATGAAAGTGATGCAATTTCATGTTTCACTTCCTGCAAAGATTCAGGTTTTGACTAATTAGTAAATGCATTAAATTTGTTTAGTATCGATTAAGTTTCACCCGTAAATTTTTTATCGATAATTACTTTTGATGGTGTTTTTAGATGGATATGAGTTGGATTAGTTTGGACTTGTAGTACTAAAATATGATCAAGAGATGGCGGAATTTGTTCTCCATGGCACGTTTGATGCTCAAGTCAATCACAAATAAGTTAGAAACAAGTTAATTTGTTATAAGGTGATGTATTGATAAAACGTTAATGAGTTAGTTAAGTGAGCTATCTCCATAGGCGAAGAAATCCTGACAGGCGAGCAACTCATGGGCGAGCCCATTTTTATAATGAAAAGGTGGGGCGTTGATCCTTTTTAGTGGTGATATAACAGTGAGACGTGTACTGACTTAACGAGTGCGAAGATTGACCATGTTGAAATAGTGATTAAGTGTAATAATTACTAACGTAACGAAATAAAGAAGTAACCTAATAATTACTAGAGATTATCAACCGTTTACTGACAAAATTTATCGAGGGTTTACACATGAATTAGCAATTTTGCCATATATACTATATAGGCAAGTATCATCCTTTTCTATTTAGGTAAAATATAAAAATGACATTTGTCCCATATGTTTTTTATTAGTTTGGTATCAAAAAAATTAAAAATTTTAATTTGGTAATTTAACTTTCATTTCATCATCCATTTTGGTGCCTAAAATTAATGTCAATAATCAATTTATTAACGTGACATGAATATTCAATAACATATAAATATGTGTTAAAAGTTTAATAAATATTACATCATTAATTATCATGTCAGCATTAAAATTTTTAAAAAGTTTAAAATATTTTTAAAAATTATATAAAATAAAAATTAACATATATAAAAAACATTTAAAAAAATTATGAAAACTTAAAAAATTCAAAAAATTACAAAATTTTAATAAAAAAATGAAAAAAATAAAATTTTAATAAAAATAAAATTTTCCTAAAATTCAAAAAAAAATTCACAAAAATTAAAAATTGAAAATAAAAAAAATTTAAAATTTTTTCAAAAAAAATTTAAAAATTTTAGAAAAATTAAAAAATTTTAAAAATTATGAAAAATTTTCATTTTTTAAACATACAATTTTAATTTTTTTTATATATTTTATGAATTTTTCTTTTTTTTTTCATTTTAAGGTTTTTTTTATTTTTTATATTTCCTACAACTCTTTTAGAATATTTGAGATTTTTGAAATATTTTAAAATTTTATAATTTTTGAAAAATTTTAAGAATTTTTATAAATTTTCAAAATTTTTTAATTTTAAAAAAATTAGTGATTTTTTTAAAGCTTTTTGTGATTCTTTTTTTGAATTTTAAGAACATTTTATTTTTATTAAAATTTTTATATTTTTTGAGTTAATCATAATTTTTTTTGAATTTTTATTATTTTTAATTAAAATTTTGAGATTTTTTTTATATTTTTTGAATTTTTATAATTTCTATAAATATATCATATATTTTTTTAATTTTTTGGAATTTTAAAAATATTTTAGAATTTATTTTTTTTGAATTTTTAAAAGTTTTTTTTAAAAAAATTCTTTCAATGCTAATGTGGTATTTAATGATGTAGTGCTAATTGAATTTTTTGATATATGTTAATATATTATTAGATATTCATGTGATTAACGAAATTAATCCGAGATACCAAAGTAGATAGTGAAATAAAAATTCAAATACCAAACTGATAATTTAATTTTTTAAAATATCAAACTGAAAAAAATATATAACAAATGATTATTTTTATATTTAACCTTTTCTTTTTTTACCAAAGGAAAAGAATATTTCATATGAATTGATACGCTAAGACATTTGAATGTAATCCTCAACTATTCTAAAACAATCTAATATATGAGACAATTGAGAAATTTTACTGCTGAAACCTGTATATGGTGATTGATATTTCTTACATATTGCATATGATACCAGAAACCGAAATTGTCCTAATAACGTTAAAGGCGGTTGATTGGATAGCTCGCCAAGCTACCAAGCGTATGTGCAGAACAGGGTAGGTAAGGCAACCTTCATCCTCTTTTAGACTTTACTCAGTAAGAAAAATGGAAAAAAAAAAGAAAAAAAATATTAATTTAATGATTAAAATTTATAACCACTTTTTTATTTTTTACTTTAACCATTAGATTATCAAATTTTTCATTTTTCATAGTAGTGAATATCTTTAGTGGAGATGGGTTCATGTATAGCTTTGATCGGAGTGACCGAGTGAGTTTAGAGCTTTTGATCAGTAGCCTCGTTTGTGATCTTATTGTATCTTTTATGGTTTTTCAGTTATACTCTATTCTCAGTTGTTAGATTTTGACCCAAACATATTTTAATAGAAACCGGTTTAAATTTTGGTGAAATTTGATTGGATATAGAATTATTTCATAACTAAAAATTAGTTGCACAGATGCATTTCACCCACTATTCCTTAATAAAGACAATGCAAACCTGATCAAGAACCAGAAAAACTTGCATGCAAAAATAGAATGTGCATGAATAATTTCCACAAGGGCATTGAAACTTGCAAGGATCCTAAGTCTTAAGGCTTTAGTCCCCTCATCCAAGGCCGTGATAGTGGCCCATAGTCTTAACCACAACTTAAACTTCTGTGACTGGTTAGGCCCCTTAAGGCATGGTCCAGGGTCTAATTATGTAGGCCGTAATAGGGTCTAATCATGTTGGGTCCAAAGTAGATGTCCACGGTAAATCCAAAAAAATTTAAAAGGCTCACTTTCTTTGACAAATCATTGGTAGTGCCAGTAGAAAGTGGAAACTAGAAATGTCTCACCTACCAGAAAAATGCACTTAATGGTGATCAACCCATTTTTCAAAGTTTGTCAAGCAATTTCACCAGAAAAATTCCAGAACTATGTTTGAGGAGGCCCACAACGAAGAAAAGAGTGGTGAACAACCACCATCACCGCCTAAAGGGTGAAATCAATCTGGAAAAGAAGAAATTTCAGTTTATGTCATGCAATAGTGATGCGTGGCAAAAGAGGGAAAGATAAGGGGGTAGTTTATTTTCCCAAAACATGCATTTCAATCCACCACACGCGGCCCAATACTCATTTACCTCTGGTTTTGATGAGTCTGCATTGATTCCCATTCCACAACGGCAAACAGCAATTTGCCTTGAAGTCTCTTTCAGGCTCTTTCAACCTCATTTCAGTCTTGCTATTTATTCATGTCGCATCATTCAAGGCTTTTTAATTCATTTTGGCCTCATTGGTTGTCTTCTGTTAGTGCACTATTTCAATTTTCACAACTTGAAGTGGTTTCATATTTTTATTTTCCATTTTCTCTCTCTCTTTTCTTTTATCTGCTATTTTCGAAATACTTTCATGATTAAGGTCTATGTGCAGTAAGCATATTGGCTGCTGCCCAAAACAGAAATTAACAAGTGATCATCTATATACAAGGTTACATTGCCACTGAGAACTATTGAACTATTATTCATTACTTTTTGATCTGTCATTAATGTTCATAGCTACAAATTAAACTTGTAACTAAGCATTTTATCTCATAGATATGAACCAGAAAATTGGTGAAACAGAAAAATTGTATTTTAAGGAAAAAAAAAATTAAATAGGGAATGCTAACCAAAATTATCAAATAATAATTATCACTATAAAGTAGATATGACAATTCGTGTATTCATATCTATTTATTTGATATAAAATAAAAAAATTATATCACAACTTATGTCAATATATTAAACACAAAATATATTTTTTATTTTCTTCAAATTCATATCATTTTTATTAAAATTTTAAATTATTTTTGTTAACGTCATATTCAAAATGACCAGGGATTTACAAGGAGCGAAACCATTATTTCTCACTATGCAGTAGAGGTAACAAAATCACATTCAAAATAATCAGCAGGCTGTACAGAGTTAAAATGACATTAAGCAGCATGCCAAGTCCTATCAAGCAATTAAAATTAAACCAGCTACTCAGTATACACAAGCAAATATGCGGACATAAATCAGACATGAAGGAACTCTACTCGTATTGATTGTGCAACTTCAGGAAGTGTCAAGATTCAAGACTCAATATATTCTTTGTTGATGTGACTATTATTCCATCCACTGATGCATCTGGATGCGATGCAATGATAATAAACGAAAATTTTAGGAGAATCCGAATCTAAAAATGCTTTGAAGCTAAAATAAAGTCAATACTATATTCATTATTCGTAAAACATTGAGAATATCCTAGTTTGATGGAACCACATTGTGCCAAAGATGAGTAGTTAACGTGGAGATCCACCACCTATTCAGATATTATTTGTTTTAATTTAAAATTTTATGGGTTTTATTTTATAAAAATATCTTACAAATATAGATTTAAGTTTTTACATTTATATCATAACAGATCTTAAAATAATTTAATATGAGATTGGAGTATTATAGTTACTTACTTAATTCATCTGACTATCAACTTCAAAGAATTTCTATTGAGACAAAACAATTTCATTTAGTCATTTTGGGCTTTCTTGTTGCCTAAAAATGCTAGTTTTCCAAGTGTTCTTCCTATTAGCTTATTTATTTGGCTTACCATATCAATCGCAAAATTATTACAGGGTGGAATAGCATAGAAGTAAGTGGTAGGAAGTACGTATGGTCCCAATCCTAAAGGCTATAAGCCACCCAATTTGGAGATCACCAAAGGGTATATCGTGTCCACATAATCAGCTGAACAGGGGGAGCAAGGAATGATCAGGTGGCCTAGAAAGGAAACCGGTGAAAAAGGTAACACCATGGAATCAATAGGACACACTCTTCACATGGCTTATGTTGTGACTAGTGAGAAGCAATGCGATTGAAGCTGAAAACACTAGTAGAAAATGATGAGCAGGCAAAAATTACATGATTTATGAAGCAGAAATCCAACATCAGATGGGCTTTGGTCAATTCAGAATTCATGCAGCGTCACCCAACCAATCAGGAACAAGTACAATAAATAAGAAAAAGTATGCATTTATCTATTCTAGGAAAGTCAAAATAGGATAATGCAGAGATAGTGCTAGTAGTGAGGGCACTGGTCTCTCAAGATTAGCTTTAAGACACAGTGGCATTACAACTAGAAGGATGAGTGTGGCTGTGGGGCATGTCCACTTGTTTCTTTTATTTATATCTCATTTTCTGATAGCCATCCTTGATATAAAAAATACGTCGGTCATGTACATACTACACGGCTTGGCCAGGCAATAATTTAAGACCACATTTGATTCCAATTTGCAAGTAATATCAACCAGAAAAAGCATCTTCTCGCTCCTCTATAGAGAATTTCAAATAATCTTCTCATTGGTGTTGTTTTGATGATAATGGTTAGGTATACCATCTTGGGTAACACAATTCAATCTCAAACGGAAAATATGGCATGTTTCAATCATAACAAGTGTGCACGCAGGAGGTCCTTATTCCGGATCAACTATGCTTTCACATTGTTATCCTCAATTCATGTATGATTCACTTGTTAATGATATTCTAATAATATTCTGATAATATTCTAGATTGATAATATTATTTTAGTAATATTCTAGTAATATTCTAGATTGATTTGATATTGATTTAGAGAATATTAGATATTGATTTAATATTGATTTAGATATTGATTAGGTAATTATAGGAACTGATTTAATCATTATTTTTATTTATTGTATTTTCTATTTTGTAACAGTTTATCTCTGTATAAATAAGCTTTAAGCTTCATTGTAAAATATAAATCAATATAATAAAGTTTTCATTATTTTCTCCTTTTTCATGGTATCAGAATTATTTCATGGTTCATTCTGAAGGTGAATCACCTTGGAATAATCAATATTTGCTTATTCTCATCATTGGTTTATTCTCTTTTCTAAACTTCATTTTTTGCTTATGTGCTTCAATTTTTAGGTTTCTCTTCCATCTTCAATATTTGTCTTTTATATAAATACTCATAACTTTCCAAATCTCTATTTTTTTCAAGAGCTCTTATGGAATTGATATTTGAGGAAACTCGATTGGATATGAATTGGACTCATAGTGTTGATATTGTTGTTGCTGCTACTGCTTCTAAAAAAAGTACTAGCTCTACTTTCCATAAGTTTTGTTCATGATGAGAGAGGATTAATCATCCCGTTTAAAAATGTAGAGCTAAATATCATTATAATAGTAGTCTAATTCATGATCCTCACACTAACAAGATTGCTGCGGTAACAACCACTAAACCAAATACTTCTAAGTCTTTTTTTGATATTATTACAATCTTCACCACTAATTTTCAAACTCAAGTATTATCTTGATGATCTCATGTTTCTGTCATGTTTGCTACCACATCAGGTAATTTTTGGTTGTTTGATACTGTCTGTGGAAATCATATGACTGTTGACCCTTCCTTGTTCAAAAGCAAAATACCTGTACCTAATGGTCCAATCATTAAGACAACAAATGAATTTGTTTTAAAAGCTAGCCATATTGGTAATATTGAAACCTCAAAACTATATATATCTGACATTTACCTTGTTCCTAATCTTACTTTAAATTTACATTATGTTGGCCAACTTTATGACCTTGTTTTGATTTGCATTTTTCACAACAATATGACTATATTATGTAGGATCCTCAAACAGATCAAATAGTTAGGATAGGGCATAAGGTTGGAACACTGTTTAAGCTTGAAACTTTGAAATTTTCATAACATTCGCTTACTGCTGCTACATCTCAAACAACCAACTCTTCGGTTTCTTTAGATTCATGGCATTCTAAGCTAAGACATGCATTTATTTCTTGAATAAAGTAACTTGCTTCCACTGATGTCTAAGGTAATATTTTTCATGATATTTTTGATTATTTATCTTGTCAACTTGGAAAGTAAAGTGCTTTACCTTTTAATAAAAATGATTTTATCTTATCTGTTATTTTTGATTTAGTCCATTATGATATTTGGGGTCTGGCTCTCACACCAACCTTAGGAGTTTCATGTTACTTTGTTATATTTATTGATGATTTCTCTCGTTATACTTGGATATATTTATTCAAACAAAGAATTGAACTTTTATCCATTTTTCATGAATTCAATAACATTATACAAACTCAATGTTTTAGAAAAATAAAAATTTTTATGTATGACAATGCTACTGAATATACAAAAATTGAGTTTCATAACTCGTTAAAGGATAATGGGACATTTCCTCGTAGGTCTTGCCATTATACTTCATAATAAAATAGTTGAGCAAAAAGAAAACATTGTTATATTCTTGACATAGTTCGGGCATTTCTCATTTCCTCTTCTTTTTTTGAATATTTTTGGGATGAAGCTGTTTTCATTGTTGTTTACACTATTAATCGTGTTCCTACACCAGTATTAGGTACACGGTCTTCCTATGAGTGTTTATACAATAAGGTACCTAATTATCATTCTCTCAAAGTTTTTGAATATGCTTGCTTTGTTCTATTTCTTACTCATGAAAGGATTAAACTTGAACCTAAAGATAAATTATATTGTTTTTTGGGTTATGGTATAGAACACAAAGGGTATAGGTATTATGATCCAATGTCTAAATGTCATCACATCTTAAGACATGTAGTTTTTTAGGAACATAAAAAGTTCACTAGTGTGTCCTTATTACATTCATCATGTTTTTCTCCATGTATTTTTATAGATTTATTTTTTGATTTTTCAAATGAAGTGACTATTATAGGTATTTTTGACTCAAACAATGATCCATCTTCTTCTACTCCCACTATGTCTGATCTGAGTAAGGCTTTTATTGATACAATTGTCTCTTTCCCATACATATTACCTCCACTTCATTGTTTTACCTGAGTAAGGGAACCCAACACTTAACTTCGTGATTTTTATTGTTATTATGCTTTAGCCATGTTACATGAACCTTATAATTTTTATGAAGCTGTTTCTAATCTTATATGGCGGCAAGCAATGGCAGAGAAGCTTCAGGCTCTTGAAAAAACTCATACTTGGGATATTATTGAACAACTTTCTGATAAGTCAGTGATTGATTGTAAGTGGGTCTACAAGTTCAAGACTAGATTTGATGGGTTAGTGAAACGTTACAAATCTTGTTTTGTTGCTTGAGGATTTACACAAAAATATGGCATTGACTATAAAGAGACTTTTGCCCCAGTTGCACGTCTCACATTTATTCCTTCACTATTAGTTGCTGCTATAACTAAAAAGTGGCTAACCTTTCAAATGGTTGTTAAAAATGCCTTCTTAAATGGTGATCTAGTCGAGAAAGTCTATATAAAGCTACCTCCTGGTTTATTTGTACCTTCTAACATGGTCTATTGTCTTCGATGTGCTTTGTATGGTCTTAAGCAAACCTTTAGAGCTTGGTTTTCAAAGTTTAGTACCACAGTTACACAATTTAGTTTTACATCTAGTAATCATGATTTTGCCCTTTTTACTCAAACTACTGAAAATTGTACTACTCTTTTCTTACTTTATATGGATGACATGATCATTACGAGTAATGATACAATTAGTATTCAAGATCTGAATACTTTTCTTCATTCTAAGTTTGAGATGAAAAACCTTGGTCTTTTGAGTTATTTTTTGGGCCTTGAAGTCACTAATGATTCTACTGGTTTACATTTGTCTAAAATAAAGTATGTTTCTGATCTTGTTGCTTGAACATGTTTAACTAATAGAAAGATTGTATCATCAACACTTGAATAGAATTTGAAGCTTTCTCCTTATGATGGTACACCACTTTTAGACTCTTCTTTATATCAAACTCTGGTTGGTAGTCTCATATTTTAATAATTACTCATTCAGATATTACCTATGTTGTTCATCTGATTAGTTAATTTCTATCTGTTCCTCAATCTACTCATTTTGCTGTTGTTTTTTGGATCCTATAATATGTTAAGGGTACTATGTTTCACGGTTTCCATTTTTTCTCTAATTCTTTTTTCTACCATAAGCTACTGTTTCTTTTTTGGTTTTTCTTTTATTTTTTAGCGAAGTAAAAAGCAAACGGTGGTATCTCGTTCTAGCACTGAAGTTGAGTATCAAGCTCTTGCAGATGCCATATTAGAACTTTTATGGTTACAATGACTACTTCAAGATATTAGTGTTTCTCATCACTCTAGCACTCATACATTTTGTGACAATCGAAGTACCATTTAGATAGCTCATAATGATATTTTTCAGGAACATACTAAACATATTGAAATTGACTATCACTTCATTCGTCACCATCTGTTTGCTCAAACTCTTTGACTTGTTCTTATTACCAGTACTAATAAAAAAACAGATATCTTCACTAAATCACATCCACCTGGTCAATTTCTTGTCCAAATTTTCAAACTCAAGTTGATCTCTACATTACCATATTGAGTTTTCGAAAGGAGGGGTGTCAATGATATTCTGATAATATTTTAGATTGATAATATTATTCTAATAATATTTCAATAATATTCTAGATTGATTTGATATTGATTTAGAGAATAATAGATATTGATTTGATATTGATCTAAATATTGATTAGATGATTATAAGATTTGATTTAGTTATTATTTTTATTTATTATATTTTTTATTTTATAATAATTTACCTCTATAAAAATAGACTTTAAACCTCATTGTAAAATACAAAAATTTTCATCATTTCCTCCTTTTTCATCAGTATAACCAAGTGATCTTGGATAAGAATACACCTCCGCTACTCTCTCTCCCCCCCTCCCCTTTCACCCCTCTCTTTCTCCTTTAATCTGCTGTCTCCTTAATAGAAACTGTCAACATTGACAAATGAATAGTTATTACCAATGGGTCTAGACCTTTCTCTGAGGGTTAGACCACATATTTTTTCAGCCTATATATATGACTCAAAACTCTACAACCTTTTATTCAAGAAATTCTTTATCAAATATACTACAACCAGATATCCCACCTAAGTTCGAAATACTCAATATAATAATAATAATAATAGTTGCTATGGTGGGATTCCTGATTGTATGTTCTTATTCGATTTCTTCCTTTTATCTCCGGACTTGTACACTTATTTCTGATTTAATTCTTGGTTCATTTTTGTAGGAAGAAGGACAACAGTTAAACAAATGGGAAGGCCATGTAGATTGGAGGAATAGGCCCGCCATGAGAGGCGATCATGGTGGCATGCTTGCAGCCTCCTTTGTCTTAGGTCAGTACTTTTATATGCTTCCAAAGTAAAAAAAAAAAAAATACATAACTTGGTTGTTGCTGAAAAAACATTTTAAATATTGTAAATTCAACAATATGGGAGAACCTTTTATCTTGCAAGGGGTTCAGTATATGTTGTTTTATCTGATATATTAATATTGCAATTAAAGAACACAAGACTTATTTGTCTTATCTTGTTAAACCTTAGTGGTGGAGATACTGGAGAATCTAGCCTTCCTGGCCAATGCAAGCAACCTTGTGCTATACCTTTCAAAGTTCATGCACTACTCTCCATCAAGCTCTGCAAACATTGTTACCAACTTCATGGGAACAGCCTTCCTCCTTGCTCTCCTAGGTGGCCTTTTAGCGGATGCTTTTTTCACCACCTATCGCCTCTATTTGACAAGTGCTGCAATAGAATTTATGGTAAGAATCTAATAACAAACTTAAACTCTTAAACTTTATGTTTTGTTCCGTTTTGCAAGTTTCCCATATAAGAGTACGTCATTTAAAAACTGAACCACCAGAGGTTTCGCCCTGGTAAGCACTTGCCAGTGCCACAACCTATGGATCTGAGATGACAGCAATAAACATGCCAAAAATTGAAATCTGAAAATCAAATAGCACAAAAGCTGTCATCGAGTGGGGTACAAGTTAGTCAAGAGAGCACCTAATTGGCTTTCTCAGGTGCCGTGTTAAGTAGGGTATTGAAAATACAGTGATGGAGATCACCACAAAATATATGTTGGTTATCCCAAGCAGGATGAAACATACAATGATCCATCCACTAGAAGCATTTGTGAACAATAGGGCATTATTTAATTAATTACACAAAGGGATATGGTACTACTCTAGGCCCACTTGATGATGTCCCTACCTGCTATTATCACATCATCAATGGGTTCAGATTTCTGAACAATATAATCCCTTCACCAGTTAGACAAAGTAAGTTCTAGCATTGTACAATTACATTTCATGGCAACCTGGCTAGGTCCCACAAATGAATTTGCCTTGCTTTTAGTGAAATTTGATTGGTGGAAGAAAAAAAATTCCCCATCTATGAGTCAACTTCAATTGAATGCGGCCCATGTCCAACCACGTGATAACTTGATTAAATACAGATGTTATTAATGCAACCAAGGAAAAAAATCATGCATGTACAATACAAGCCCCCTATCTTCACAAATAACTGTAGTTTGTCCAAAAGAGCATGATGGCCATCAAAACTCCATTTACCTTATTTTGTAGATATGTAATCAGATACTAGGGATTTTTTTCTCTGATATCATTAACTTAGTTTCTCCATGTTCTTTAACAAATTCTAACTATTAAACAGGGCCTGTTAATACTCACAGTGCAAGCTCACATACCTTCATTAAAACCACCAACGTGTGCTTTAGCAAGCACTGAAATTCCGTGCCAGAAAGCCAACGGGCAGAAAGCTGCCATGTTGTTTACTGGCCTTTATCTGGTGGCACTAGGTGTTGGTGGAATAAAAGGTTCACTTCCCCCTCATGGGGCTGAACAATTCGATGAGACCACCCCACAGGGGAGGAAGCAGAGATCATCATTCTTCAATTACTATGTGTTCTGCCTTTCTTGTGGAGCTTTAATTGCAGTAACTTTCGTGGTATGGATTGAAGACAACAAAGGATGGCAATGGGGTTTCGGGGTAGCTACTGCAACAATACTGACATCCATCCCAGTTTTTCTCCTTGGCTCTCCCATTTACAGGACAAAGATTCCAGCAGGAAGCCCTATTACCACAATGTTTAAGGTAGAACTCAAACGAATAAGACTATAAAAGCACTGCAAGTTGCAAAGCTAGGGCTTGACCCCTAATCCTTTTTCATTAATGTCCTGCAGGTTCTAGCTGCAGCAATTTACAACAACTTTAAGTCTAAAAATCCAAAAAATGCAGTCATGGGCATGGAGACAATTCCATCATCCTACAATACTGAAACCAGTGAAGAAGGAGAAAGTAGTACCAAGGTAAAGGTCCCAAGGCAAACTCTCACGGAAGACCTAAAGTTCCTAAACAAAGCAATCAAAGGAAAACCAGTTAGCCCAATGTTACAATGTACAGCAAAGCAAGTAGAAGAGGCAAAGGTAGTACTAAGGAAAATCCCAATTTTCATGTGCACTATAATGCTTAACTGCTGCCTTGCTCAGCTCTCCACCTTTTCTGTCCAACAAGCAGCCACCATGAACACCCAGATTGGTTCCTTAAAAGTTCCACCAGCTTCTCTACCTGTCTTCCCCGTTATCTTCATGATGATCCTTGCACCAACCTATAGCCATTTCATCATTCCATTTGCCAGAAAAGTAACCAAGAGTGAAATGGGAATTACTCATCTCCAGAGAATAGGAACAGGGCTGGTTCTATCTATTATTGCAATGGCAGTGGCTGCTCTAGTGGAAATAAAGAGAAAAAAGGTAGCAGTCGAGTCAGGGCTAGTTAATTCTGCTGATTCTTTACCAATAACATTCCTTTGGATAGCTCTCCAATACTTGTTTCTTGGATCAGCTGATCTTTTCACCTTAGCTGGCATGATGGAATTCTTCTTCACCGAGGCTCCAACAAGCATGAGATCTTTGGCCACTTCCCTTTCTTGGGCTTCACTTGCCATGGGATACTATTTCAGTTCAGTGCTTATATCAGTGGTCAACAACATTACCAGCACCTTTCGACACACACCGTGGCTTTCTGGTAGCAACTTGAATCACTACCACCTAGAGAGGTTTTACTGGTTGATGTGCATACTTAGCAGTCTAAATTTCTTCCATTATCTCTTCTGGGCAAACCGCTATAAGTATAAAACAGCAAGCTCGGCTGATTGATCAAATATTTAACTTTGAGAAGGTCTAGGGGCCTACTAGTTAGTTGAAGTCGACCAAATTCATCAGCTTGAGATCACTTGAATTAAGTCTTAAGAGCTCTATCCGATCTAACTTTGGAGAGTAATAGACTAATAGTGGGGTCTTTTTCTCCAATAATCATCTTAGCATGTCACCATATTAGGGCTTTTCTCTCATCCGTAATAGTCTTTTCTACTTGTAAGCATTAGTACAAGAATCTCACATGTAATAATACTAATCTACAGGTGGTTGAATCAGTGCATGACTACAAAGGATGGCTAATGAAATTTGGAGTTATTTGCAGTTCTAAATCTCCTGCATGCAAATTTGTAAATGCCTACAAATTATTAATTTCATCTGTCAATATTGACAATGATACAATCTAACAGCTACGGCAACAAAACTTTGAAAGCTCAATATCTGAATGTTTAATGTCATTAATCAGAGGTGGATGTTACCTTTCATTCTGTCAGTTCAATCAGCTAATAAATGGAGTACGGAATTTGCCTGATGAAGTTGGCAGAGTGCGTAAAACATTACATTTCTTTTTTACTCAAAAAACAAACAGCTTAATCCTACCATACCCTGACCAATTAGTCAAAAGAAGAAGTTTAATTCAATTGGTTTATGTAACTATAAAGGTTATCTTTTGCGAGGTAAAAAAAAAAAAAAATTCTCAGCCTACACTCCCTGTTTGATCAATGATCTGAAGCTAAGTTTAGCATCTGAAGTTTGGAAAATAGGAAAATATTGGAATGATGAATTAATTACTCCACTCAAATAAGACAAAGAAATTTGGTTGTGGTCCAGGATTTCATGTCCCTCCCTGGTTAGTAAAAAGTATTTTTGCCTTACATTCTAGGCAACTAAACAGTTCATCATTAATTGAAACATTAACGCTTGCATTTGCCTTCTATACTGACACCATAAGGAACAAATGAAGTAGAAAACAACATATTTGCAAGGCGAAATGGAGAGAAAAGAACCCAACATATAATGAGGAAGTATTGGGTTCACCCGGCAACATAGAAATGGAACACTGAAAACGACGAAAGAAGTACCAGCTGGAATTCCAATCATCGCATTGTTTTGGGTTTCAGAAAGTTCGCTTTATATGTGAACAAACAAAATCAACAAATCAATTCCTTGGCCTTCGAGAAATAGAGAATCGAAACAGGGGATGTAGCTCAGATGGTAGAGCGCTCGCTTAGCATGCGAGAGGTACGGGGATCGATACCCCGCATCTCCACGAAATTTTCAGCTTCCGGGTGCGGAATTTTCTGGGGGTTTTTTTTCCCTCTGTTATTTCACAATAGTGGAATTTGATTCCTTTTTTTATTTGTTTTGTTTGTTCCTCTTACATGATTATGGATAGGATATTGCTTAAATAGATTGAAATTTCCCTTCCTTTTTTTTTCCCTGTTTTTATTTGCTTGGGAACCAAGCATGGACTTCTTACCTCCTTTTTGGGAGCCACGGAGACGAATGTTAATGGTTTTTTTGGCGTAAAAAGGGGTTGAATCAAGGCTGCTTAGTGAAAAGGAAATTGGAATGCTAGATTCTACCCAGGTACGCCATTGATGAATCGAGGATGATCGGTAACGATCACGAAGAGTTGGGAATTTTTCTTTTGTGTGGGTAATTTTTTTTGTTTTTTCCCTTGGTGATGCCAATTGCCATGCTGGATGACGTCAAATTTTTATCGATTTTTAATTATTAATATTTTATTAAATTAATTTGTATTACATTATATTTGAAAGTTTTATTATTCGAGATTTTTAAAAAGTATTTTATATTTTAATTAATAATAAATTTAAAAATAAATAAAGTAAACTTTAAAAAAATTAATTTACCCACCCTTAAAAATCATATTATAATATTATTTTTTAGATAATTAAAATTTATATTTAAATAAAAAATTAGGTGAAATAATTCCACGAATTATAACATTATTTATGAAAAAATGAAGTGCTTTCTTTTTTTTTTTTGTCATGAGTTCTAATTACATTTCTGCCCTTGTATGATGCCATGATAACTCAAAACTCCCATATTTTGATGCCATGATGCATATATCTAATTAATTGAATTAAAATTTTATTTTCAGATGGAGGTATTTCCCTTTTTGAAACAAGACATATATCTAATTTTGAATTAGAGTTGAGTTAAAATTATATTTTTAATAGGATTGATGTCTGCTATATTATATATTTATGAAAATAATCAATTACACAAATAAAAAAAATATCTCTTTAAATTCTCTTTTTGTTCGATATACAAGAAGATAAAAAAAAACCAAGCAGTTGACGAGCAAATCCAACGACAAGTCTTTGAAGGCAAGTGAAATAAGTAATCAATGAATTGATGTTGAGAATACAGATTGATATTGGAATAAATAAATCCTAAACATATTAATTTGTATTTATAAAAAACCATGATCCATGACTCATGCTGATGATCTTGAATAGGAAGAATGGTTTAACATGTATAACAATAATAATAATAATAATATATGCTATATAGGATGAAACGTGTTGTGTTATAAATTTTAGGATAATAATAATAATAAAAAAAAAATTATTTATCGATTGATTGTGTTGGTTCATTTTAGAATATGAATTTTATTCATATTCGATAAAAGATTAAATTTTTTATATGAATAAAAATAAAATAAAAATTATATTGTAGAAATGTAAAGATGGAAAAACGTTATATTTCATTTATACTTTAGTGTATGTATGTATATATAAATAAAATATAAATAATTATAATTTATTTATTTAATTAACGTAATCATTTATTTTATAGGTGAAAAAAATATGACTTTTGTTACCTAAATTTTTATTTTTTATATATTAGAGACTTATTCACTGGGTTTTCTTCTAGCATTTTGTCGTTTACGCTCCTATTTGCTATTTATCTTATGAAAAGTTGCTCAACAATCACGTTAGGGAAAGAGACCTTTTTTCCATTTTTAATACAAAAATCCACAGTTTTTAAGCCTTCAGTTTCGGTTGAGTGTGCTTTTTCTTTATCTTCTTCTTTGTATGAAATTCAACTTTTCTCCTTGCAAAAAAAAGAAAAAAAAGAAAGAATTCCAATTAAATCAGGTAAACTTCTCCCTTATTCTTTACGATCTCAATTTTACATATGGGTTTCTTTGCATTTTGCTTTTCTGTACAAAATCTTTTTTTTTTCTTTTTTCATTCTTTTCGCTCTTTTTTTATCTGTCAATTAAATTATAGTATAAGTTTTATAATTGATTTAATCAATGAACCTAATGAAAATTGACCAAATTCAAGAAACCCATTTTGTTGTTTTAACTGTTTAAGCCGGCAAAGAAGAGATTAGCTGTCACAGTCCAATAGTTGTAATTTTTTTAGTTTAATATAATTTTGGATAATTTATTTATTTTTCCTTCTTGTTCATTTTTCCTATGAATGTGTCTTGTTAGATACAATCCATGCCGGGAATTTTAAGGTTTATTACAGTTGTCTAATGTGTCCTATGGGAACATAAAATTTCCATAATAATAAATAAACTCTTTTTTTGTGGGTTTTAAAGAATGAGTTTTTTTTTCTTTTTTTTTTTTCATATGGTGAAGCCTCTTGGGAATTTTTGCTGGCTATATTGTGGGGACAGCTTAGATATTTAAACTTCTTTGTCATCATACATTAGGAAAGAATGTAGGTGGACAAAATTTTCTATTGGCTAGCCTTTTATGGGTCAATGTTAATCTTCTTGCCCTACAATTTCAATGAAATTGCAAAAGGCAATTATTGGGAAATTTTTTCCAAGCCAACTTGCTGCGGTCCTGTCTATTTATATATTTCATTTCTATTTGAGTTTTATCTCTATCTTTTCATAGTTTTGTTTGTTTGTTTAGTTGGAAGTCTTCTAAGACCTTTTATATGCTCTTATCTTTTGTCTCTATGTTATCTTGAGATGAACTGAAAGTTAGGTTGGTTTTATGAAATGAGGTGGTGATTTGCCAAGCTTGTTTGTAAATTGCCACTTGAAGTTTATTGGCTTTGAAGTTGGGAAGGTTGTTTTCTATTTTTAGTTATTTATACCTTTTTTTTGTTGTATAAAGAAGGCTGCCTAGAGTTAAGGGAAGCGGTCGCAGGTGCTGATCCCTAGACCTCTTGAATGTCACCTCTTAACGTTGGCTGAATGAACCAACTAAGCTAAGCTTCAAGTTCGTAGTTATTTATACTTTTAAGATAGTCTTGTTGGATGGTTTAAACTCGTTTAGTAGTAACTGCTATGTAGTTACTGCATCTTTTCATCTTAACCTATGTTTGGTTTTATCAATTGAGAGGTAGCATCCAGTTTCCTGTCCTGAACCTAGCTTATCTAAATTCCTTTTAGTTCTCTTGCGGGATTTAATTTAGATACAGCTATCTGATTTTAGTTCTTTTACGTTTTCTATTAGATTATGTATACATATTACCTATTTTTGTGATGTCAATTTTTATGTTACAAGGTTAATATTTATGTCCTACAAATTGCAGAAATCATTGATTATGACATATGTTGTATGCTGGTATATGCTAGTTCAGAGATTTGAGTTCTTTTAAACTGATATATAAACTGTTGGATTCTCAGAGCAAAGAGAAAATGGGTAATCTATTCTGTTGTGTACAAGTTGACCAGTCTACAGTAGCCATTAAGGAGAGATTTGGCAAGTTCGAGGATGTTCTCGAACCTGGGTGCCATTGCCTACCTTGGTTTCTTGGAAGTCAGCTTGCTGGCCACCTTTCATTGAGATTGCAGCAGTTGGATGTTCGTTGTGAGACCAAGACTAAGGTCTGTTTATTGCTTTTTTATGTTGTAGTTTTTCAGTTTATGACTTTTCTTTCTTGTAAAACTCTTAGACTTTTTAGGATGAAGTATTCATCCCGGTAAATTGCCATTTAGTTTTTGTGTATTTTTATTTTTTCTTCCAACTATA
Organism: Durio zibethinus; assembly: GCF_047325235.1. NCBI lineage: Eukaryota > Viridiplantae > Streptophyta > Magnoliopsida > Malvales > Malvaceae > Durio > Durio zibethinus. The sequence continues at coordinate 23,615,886 of NC_143172.1, forward strand.
GCATATGCAACCATGTTTATTGTTTCATCAGTTTTCAAGGGGAGGAGTGTGGGGTGGTGTGGTGGATGAAAGGACTGATGTATAATTCTGAAGAAATAAAATTGTCCAGGATTTTCATATCATGAGCAGCATAAAGTGAATGGAATATTCTTGCTATCTGACTTTCACATGGCTTAAATTCATGAAATAGTAATTTTGGATAATAATATTCCTTTCTTGTGCGGCCGAAACTAACTAGTCTTTATGGTCATCCTATCAGGATAATGTATTTGTCAATGTTGTTGCATCTATTCAATATCGGGCACTGGCAGATAAGGCAAATGATGCCTTCTACAAACTCACTAACACAAGGACACAAATTCAAGCCTACGTTTTTGATGGTATGATATGAACAAGACTTCACAGAGTATATATTCACATTGCCCTCTTACATGCACACATATAAATATATGAACTGATTCGGCGCGTTTGTATTCATGTACATAAATTCAAAATTACATGGGAAATGTTTTAACATTTTCATCTTTTGATGTTCAATTGCTTAGTTGTTCAAAGTGAAGGATATAAACTAACTTTTTTTTTAATGTATTTAGTTATTAGAGCAAGTGTTCCAAAGCTAAATCTGGATGATGTTTTTGAACAAAAGACTGAAATTGCTAAAGCTGTTGAAGAAGAACTTGAGAAGGTAATCAACTTGATTAAGTATACATTGCTTTTATGTTGTGAAAGCCAAACCCATGTGGATTAAGGCTTTGTTATGTTAAATTGCTGCAATGTGAAGCTGATATGTAAATATGTTTCTAATTCTGTTGCCTATTATTTTTCTTATAGGCTATGTCTGCCTATGGGTATGAGATTGTTCAAACACTTATTGTGGACATAGAACCTGATGAGCATGTGAAGCGCGCAATGAATGAAATTAATGCTGGTAAAATACTTAGTACCCCTTACTTGGTTCTTACTCTTTCAAACTTGCTCTTGTTTAGGATAGGCTAACTGTATTCCAGAATGTCTAGCTGTATTCTGCATGTATGCAGCAAATAGATCTTACCACTACAGAAATATGAGAGCAATGCTAGGCATAACGAATTTTGCAGCCAAAAAAATAATGCTGGGTCTCATGAATTTACCTTTCGACATTGGTCTGCAACTTTCTTGTCATCTATTATTGCTTTAATCATTTTAGCTTTAGAATATATTACCGAGATGGATATCTATCAATTGGGTTTTAATAATGCCTCCCCATCAAACCATACCTTTTCTTCTCGCTTTTATTTTTTCCTGGATGAATGGTAAATAAAATATATATTTTTTTGTACCAAAAAGACAAGATGGCTCTACATTCACCCACCTGGTGAGAATCTTTTCAGTATGCCAGAAGCAGATAAATTTGTTGTTATTGCAGATTTGCAATGTTCAGTCTGTGCTAGTGTCAACAGAATAACATGATATTTTGTAGTAAATTATTACTTAGTATTTGGTTGTTATAATGTGATTTTAATGTAAAGATGGCATCTTTCTGGCATTTTGTTGTTTTACTTGTAACAGTATACTCTATAGTATTCTGATTGTGTTGTACTTGTAGCTGCAAGGCTAAGGGTGGCAGCTAATGAGAAGGCAGAGGCTGAGAAAATTTTGCAAATCAAACGAGCTGAAGGTGAGGCTGAGTCTAAATATTTGTCAGGGCTTGGTATTGCTCGCCAGCGACAAGCGATTGTTGATGGTTTACGAGATAGTGTGCTTGGATTCTCTGTTAATGTCCCTGGGACCACTGCAAAGGATGTCATGGACATGGTCCTGGTCACCCAGTACTTTGACACCATGAAAGAAATTGGTGCTGCTTCTAAATCTTCAGCTGTGTTTATCCCTCATGGTCCTGGAGCTGTTCGCGATGTCGCCACTCAGATTCGTGATGGACTCCTCCAGGCTGCACATCAGTAACTATTATGACTTTTCAAAGCCTTATAATGGGTTTTGTTTAAGACAAGCATTATTGTTTTTTTTTTTTTGGACAATAATCGGTTTTGGTATTTGCTTGATCATTTCTTGGTGCCTTAGCTCTTGTTTAGTTGTTTGTCGTTTGTCCCTTATGAGCACTGGTGTACATATGGTAATGGCCTGTGAAGTACACTGCCTGCATAATTTTATATTTTTATAGATGTTGTGAGATCTTTATGCTGGATTTTTCCTGGTTCTATTGTTACCATGGGCAAAGGTGAAACCTTTTTTTTTTGGGGGTTACATTAGCAGGGAAGTCTGGTTCGAAATTAGGTCTTTGATGTCCCCTTAAGTGCCTTTAATCATTAGGTTAAAGGCTTGGGATCAAATTTTTTTTTTCTTTGATCAAAATCTGCACATCTGCTTCTTTATTTAATTTTCATTCCAAATACCGTCATCGTTCCAAAAAGGGATTGAAAGGAATCCAATCGTGGTTCGCAACCAAGTTTTAGTCATTTAGAACGGAAGATTAATGTTCTAACATTTATTAATTTTTGTTCTTAGATTTCACAATTTTTGTATTCGTATCATTAAAATATTAATAATTTGTGTATTAGTATCATATTTTATATGAAAAATTGTCATAATTTATGATTAACACAAAAAACAAGAAATATAAATTTTTTTAATTAAATTTATGAGTTTTGTTAAAATTTTAAATTGTATAATATTTTTGTTTATTTTCGTATTGTGTTCATGCAATCTTCCTCTTTCTTATATGCAACACTTGTTTTAACTGCAATTGATCATTCCAATTGCTCTTAGCATTATTAGTTGCATTCTATAATTTTCTCATCATGGCTAAGTGGTTTATTATACAGTAACTTCACCTCTCAACTTCTGAACCCCTCATCAAAATCACCCCAACTTGATAATCTGCATTCATTCTTATACATTATTTATCACCAATATTAGGAACCTGCATTCATTCTAAGCGGTAAAGGGTTGAAAAAACCTTCCAAGCAATTCCCCCCTTTACATATAAAAACTGGATTGAATCAAGGAGCATGATAGAGTAAATACTATGAATGATGGCACAAAATCATCTAGGAAACACTTCAGAGCTCCAGTATGATTAGTTGTTCTAGGGCTTGAGAGCCATTGAAAGTCCAATTCTAGGAACATTATTGCTGTCCGCTAAATCAATCTCTCCAGCAATAGAGACATAGAACCTTTGCCACACTGCTTGCCGAAGAACAGCACTAACCTTCCCATCAGTATTCATACGAGCCTTCACCAATGTAAATGGAAACAATGCATGCTGTGCACCAATTGTAAGGGTTGTTGCATCAGAAGAAGACCTATGCTTTAACTCAGCTGCAATTGCTGTTCTAGTCGGGGCGTTCAGTAGATGGTAAAATGATGCTTTTACACTATCAAAACTATCACTCCTGCATCGTTACAAACGCTAACAGCATTAAGCACTTTGGTAGGTGTTACTATTGCTAAATGAAAAATGTCATTTTTTAAAAAAAATTCTTTTTCCTCTTTAATTTTATAATAGATTGCTCACAGGGTCAAGGAAGCAATAAGGAAGGCACTATTCAAGCTCAAACCGGTACTGAATTTGTTGAGAGTCCCTGTTGTTATGTCAATGCCAAGGTCAGCTCCAAGAGAGACGAGATTGCTTCCTATTACACCCGAAATGTTTGCAATGGGTTCAAACCCTGTAGCAGGGTTTGCCTTCAGTCCTACTCCGGCATTAAACCCCACATAGTCACGCAAGTATTGAAGTTCTGCCTGTTTGTGCAATCACCATTGCTGTAAGAATTGAGCACTGTGCATACTTAAAATAGGTTCTTGTGAATATTGTGCAGTACATTAACCAGCTCATTAGGCAAAATGTAGGAATGTTTCAGATGATAAGTACCTTCCCGGAATCTGGAATAGTAACTCTAAAAACTGTATTCACTCCAGGCAAAATCTCTTCAACTGTAAACACCAAGAAACCTTGTAAGTCAGGAAACAGATGATTGATTTGCTGAATTCCTACAAACAACGACATCAGCCACAAGTCTTTCCCTGAGCATAGAGCAAGCATTTCTCCTGCCCCTTTTTACAATAGAAGTTATTTGATCTAAAGATAGGGAAGGGCAGGTTTGATACTATTTCTTTATCACAAAAGTCTGTAGTAAGGGCAGGCTCTTTAATTTCGCTCTTAGTTGGCTTTTATCTAAGCTAATTATGAGGCAGGTATAACTCCTTGTACAGTTTTACCTCCTCTATTTTCTATTAATGAAATTTAAATTTCTTTGGCTGATCCCTACAAAAGATTAAAAAAGGAAACAAGATAAGAAAGGAAGAGTGAATTAAACTGGGAAAATCATCTTCTCGAGTGTGTTACTGTTGCTATTCATGATAACATGCACGTCCTGGCAGAATCACGACTATACTCTATATTGATAAAGCTCTTTTCTTTGCTGTTAACAGAGTTGGCATACCTAGAGAACACCAATCTGAGGCCAATGCTCATTGATTTTCTGCATTTTGGCCAATATATACTGAATACTGATTGATGCAAGAAAATTGATACGATGAACTAACAAATGCCATGAGCATAGGCCTTACAATTGATTAGACTGATTTATGTAGGTGTGTTTAAATATGTTCTATAATAGACTCAATTCAGATTGATAAAACCTGAATCCCACATTATACCATAAATGAATGATAATCACTCAATCGTGCAAGATGCAACTTATTGATCGGCTTAATAAATGGCCAAATACAGAAACTCAGGGATATAAATGCAGGTCATAGATGGTATATTGGTAATAGACTCTTCAATCTCATTTCTATACACTTTTTTGCAGACATGCCAATTAAGCAACAAGCAAGCCTGAAGTTTTTTCCCATTCTTTTCATCTAAAGACACTGGCATAAAATAGAATAATGGAAAACAAACTTAAAACTTAAAGAGATTAAGGGGAGAAAATTACTTTGGCATGAGAAGTCAAAACTCCAGTCGAAACTCTGATAGCGAAGCTGTAATGGTTGTTGTTGAGCATAATCCTTGTACAGCAGATCTAACAAAAATTCAGATGGTAAGTATACGTGAAGAATGCGAATTGCTTTTCCAGAAACAATTCTATATCTGTATTAAAGAACAAAAGATGTTAGAACCTCTAGCTTTTTTGCCTATAGCAAAGTATAAACCAGGATTCATGATAATTTGTTGTTCAAGCTTTTAAACAGCTAGCGGATTTCAACTTCTCTGTTAAGCTGTTTTAATTTTTTTTTTCAGGAAAATTTATTGAGAACGAGAAGGATCAGCCAAAAGGGAAGTTTCCAAAGTACTGACAAACAAAGGATTCCTGTATAAAACGAAATTTCCAGGAACCAATTCGTGTTCACTAATACGGTCTATAGAAAATGCCAGGCTACTACATTTCTCAACTGGGATTTCGTTACTTTGTTCAGCATTCAGTGACAACTTATAATAAAGTGAGCAGGAAGGAGATATACAATTAGATTTCCAGCAAATAGAGTCTTGTAAAAACAGAAAATATCAGCAAAAGTACACCTTGAAACCTTTAGGAGTTGCCATTTGTGATAAGAGGATAATTTCTGATGTTCAAAAGTCGTCACATTACCTTTGTAGGTAAGTTTTGACTAAACGGCATCTAATATTGTTGCCTGTTGGTTTATTTACTTATCTTGTTTGTCCAATTTTGATTTTTTTTTGTTGAAAGCAATATGCAGTAGAACCAACAACATATGATGATAGAAGTCCTGGCATAACCTGTGTAGAAAAACAGGTTCTTTTACTCTTTAGGTGATTACGGTACTGATTTGTATAATATATTCTTGAATTAAGGTTCCTTCCTATTGTCAAATTGAAGGAGATTAATATGTAATTTGATTCTTAAATTATATTACTTTTAATGATTTTGTACTTAAACAAAAAAAATTCAAGATTAAGTATCCGAACTTTGGTTACATCAAGCAATTTGCATCATTGAGTAAAACTTTAATTAAAATGCTGATGCACTAAATATGACCAATAAAAAAATGTGTCACATGTTATTATATTATTGGTTGTTTTTTGCCACACCAGCTTATGGTAAATAAAATTAATTTGTAGAATAAAAAAAATGTTTAACGAAAATAAAATTTAGATACTTAATTGCAAGCTTTTTTGTAAGTATTAAATAGTAAAAAATATATAATTCACGTTGACATAATTGAAGGTTCGTTTATCATGTCCTTGAACAACATTTGCTTAACATTCCATTTATGAATGGGCTAATCAGAAAAAAGGGGCTGGTATATTCGGATCTCGATCTATATTCGTTTAATCGTCCTGGCACTAGTGCCCATTCCTTTTCTGAGAACTAACCAATATTTGCCTGTTAGTCGTGGTCCAAACTTCTTATGATCTCTCATGGTTTTTCATAGGAACTTGATCTTGTTCTTTTCTCAAGTCCCATCAGACATTCAGCATTTCCAAAATTTCCAAAGAAAATATGTCCTAACTCCTAATTAAGTCTCCTTTGTCCTAACTAGAGCAACTTCCCATTTTGCCAGTGGTTTTCTGAAACTGGGTTCTTTTCTTCTCAAACTATAAAGTAAGAGGAAATTCCGGTACTACTATTTCCAATCCAAATCCCTTTCCAGTCTGAAAGATAATTCACATACTCTAGTCTCTTCTTGATTAGTGGAGTGTTACATGACATTCCTACATTTCAAATCCTGGAATCCTAATTTGTCGAGCAAGGATGCAGAAGAAGACGTGGCAGTCTTTTTATTCCTTGTAGGGATTGCAGACATCTACACAATCTATTTCAAGCCAATAGCCTAGTATCCTAGCCATGTGAAACATTGGCAGCATGTCTATTTCTGAGAGTCATTCATCACTGGAAGGTTGAATGACCTTAAGTCAAACAATATGAATCTCAACTCAATTTTAGTGGCCTATCCTATGGCAAGTGTACTTACAATGGAGCTTGATTTGTGGGTCTCAAAATCCAATATTACATCCAGATGCTGCGTCTGTGCTACTTACGTCAACCTATCGCCTTGAAGTAAAAAACAATTACACTTGCCTAGCTATAAACTCATTCTGGTCTTACTTGAACCTTCAGTGGAAGACATATGATGGGTATTTTGCAGTTTTCGGACTTGTCTCTCGCATCATTTCACACCATAAAATTCCTAGGATCAAGTTGCAACTATAATAATAATAAAAAAAGTTTTCGATTAATTATCTTCCCGAAACTATAAGTAGAAAAAAGGCGACCGTTAAAAAAGAGGTTAAATAGTCCTTTTATTATATATTTTTATTAGTTTGATTTTTAAAAAAATAAAATTTTTAATTTAATATTTTAATTTTCATTTTGCTTTTCACTTTAATACTTAAAATTAATATCATCAATTAACTTGTTAAGGTTATATGAATAGATGCTGCCACACGTTTAAAAAAAGTCAACTTAACATCATCAATTATTACGTCAATATTAAAAGAAATTTTTTTAAAAATTTACAAAAATTCAAAAGAAATTAAAAAAATAAAAAAATCTGAAATATTTAAAAAATTATAAAAAATAAAAATCTGAAACATTTAAAAAAATAAAAAATTATGAAAACATAAGAAATTCAAAAAATTCAAAAATTTTGAAAATTTTAATAAAAATTTAAAAAAAATTAAAAAATGAAAATATTAATAAAAATAAAATTTTCTTAAAATTCAAAAAAATTCACAAAAACTTTAAAAAATTGAAAATAAAAAATCTAATCTTTTTTTTTTGAAAATCTAAAAATTTTAAGAAAAATTGTACTAAATTTTTTACAAATAATGAAAATTTTTTATTTTTGGAATCTTACAATTTTAATTTTTTTATATTTTATGAAGTTTTTAGATTTTTTATTAAAATTTTAAGTTTTTTATTTTTATTTTTTAGAATTTTTAAAAAATTTTAAGATTTTTTAATTTTCAAAAATTTCAAAAAATTTTAGATTTTTTTATTTTCAATTTTTTTTTAGTTTTTGTGAATTTTTTTTTAAATTTAAAAAATTTTATTTTTATGAAAAATTTTATTTTTTTGAAAATTTTTGGATTTTTTATTAAATTTTGATTAAGTTTTCATAATTTTATTTTTATAATTTCTAAAAATATTCCAATATTTTAAAATTTTAAAAAATTTCAGATTTTTTAAAAAAATTTTAGAATTTTTTTAATTTTTGAAATTTTAAAAATTTTTTAAAAAATTTCTTTTAATGTTGATGTTACAATTAATGATATAAGGCTAACTGAACTTTTTGATACATGTCAATATTTTATTAAATATTTATGTCACATCAATAAATTGATTAATGGTGTTGTTGAACGTATTAAAATAAATTATAAAATAAAAATTTGAGTACCAAATTAATAATTTTATTTTTTTAGATATCAAACTGATAAAAACTGTATAGTATAAAGGTCATTTTTATATTTAACCCTTAAAAAAGAGATATAAATTATGTCAAATAATGAAAAACATAATTTTTGATTGATTGTTCTCACTGGAATATGCCGAATGGCTTCATTGAGACACTTACATTGGAGCATTGCTTGTATCATTTTTGGATCAACATTAATTCCCAACATATTTTACTTCTCTATTAAATGAATGGAGAGCATAAAGTCACATTGTAGAAACACATAATCACGAAAAGATTTAAATGAGAGAAACTTTAACAGCATGTGATATATATATATATATTTTGTATATATAGAAACATTATGGAAGTCAACATTTTTGCTAATTTTTGCATGACAAATCATGACTAACTGTTCCTTGGATACAGCTTAAAGCTCCACCACCTAGATGAAGAGGATAGAAGACACTTTAAAAGCATACTAGAAACACATTCCTAAAAATATGTTTAATGATGACCCAGTCACTTTGAATGAAATGGGGCTGTTAATTTCTAGCCGTTCTTTGATCCAAAATTGCAATGATTCATTTGGCATCAATCAAGACACTCACCATAGCAATAGAGAGAGTGGTTTAAAACTACATCCACCGTAGATGGTTCTATCATTTAGAGTACAAAACTGCAATGTGGGTTGCAGTGTTCACTGTTAATTCAACACTTATTGCCTGTAATGAATGTCCTCCATTCTTCATTTATCAGGGAAGTTAACAGTTCTAGGAACAAATTAAGATGGAAATTGAGTACTTCTTCCTCGGCTTTTGTCTTATTTAAACAAGTTGCTTTTCTCCCTAAACCAAAGCAGAGAATCTAGTCATTTTATACTCTTCTATTCATTCCATTACCTATGAAAGTATCATATTAAAGCAAGATGTAAAAGCCAAAATTTCACCTACTTAATTATCTCTTTCTAATCAAAGTGACAGTAATGGGGTGTGAATTAGTCGTTGATTGGGAACATTTTTCCTGTTTTTTGTGACACTGATCAACATCCAGATTATGAATCTTGCACCTCTACGTACGGGAAGTGGAGAAAGATAATTTGTCTCCCGCTGCTCAGAACCACATAAGAAGGGAGGAGTCAGAGAGCCATTGTGTACAACTGTGCCATAGCCTTTTTTGGTTGTAGGCATTGGATCAACTGCTTCTGAAGAGACAAAGGTTGTAGCAGATAATTGCAATGTCAGGAATAAAGCTTGGTCCTGGACCAATGCAACTTCTTTTACTCGCAGCATTGCTCCCGGACCAAGCTTCATTCCCCACATAAGTTATCAAACAATCAACCAGTCAATATTGCCTTGTTTTGGTATGATCTGCTGATTTAGTACTCCATTTGAGAACAATTTAATTTCTATTAGCTTGTAAATAATGTCAGAGTACACAATATGGTTATTAGCTTGTAATGATCTGCAGAATATACAGTGTTATTTTGACATTTATCATATGCACCTAGTCCCAAAATTTTAAGCCTTTGCACTTGATGCAGCAAGTGCCACAGAAGAGAATTATAGAGGTTTGCCAGGCTCAGCCACTTGGTTTGTCAGCAGCAGCTTTCCTGATTTGTTCAATGAATTTTAAAACTTCTTCCTTCTTTTGGATTAATGCCTACATCTTGGATTCTATTTTTTGAAGCTTAGCCCTTAATATCTCGGGGTTCTTTTTCCTCTTCTTCTTTCCACCATATGCTTTATCCTCATATTTACATTCCTTGTCTTTCTTCTTCTTCTTCTTCTTCTTCTGCTTCTTCTGCTTCTTCTCCTTTTTGTCTCCCTTTTCCTCCTTATGATCTTCTCCCTCGTGCTTCCCTTCTTTCTCTTGCTTCTCCTCCTCTTCCTTACGATCGTCATGTTTCTTAGAATCCGCTGTGTCTCCCATAGTTTCCTAAGTAAAAATATTAGATTAATGAGCTTCCTCTGTAAATCAAAAACAAAGTTTGATTGGTATGTAGAATAATCCGAGCACCCAAGCTAAACATGTCATAAATTTGAAAATGCAAATACTGGTCAATTTTGTTAGTATGTAATACAAAATAGATGCAATTTCTTCAGCTTTCCTTTCTTTTATTTTCTAGATTCTAAACCTACTTTGAGATAAAGCAATATTAGAATATAAATGAATCAAGTAGGACAAAATGGATAGGCAGACCTGGAAATCTCAATTAAATTCAGTTGTTGCACTTCCAGGGTGCTGATTTCCACCCTTATCCTTCCTTCATGCAATTGCAAGGCAAGCTTACAATTTTAATTCAACGATTCAACATAATCTGTTATATTTATCTCTTTTTTTATTAACAAATAATTGATTCAATCGACTAAGATTGTTCTCTTCAACAAATAGATTTGAGTTCGAGTCATATCGATGATCATTTGTTGAAATTATTTCGAATGTATGATTTATAATAATCTATTTTAAACTGTTAGGTACGACACATCTTATTTTGATTTAAAAAGATTGCGTAATTTATCTACTTTCAGATTTTTTTTACCAAAAAAAATATATATATTTACCCCTTTTTTCTAGCATTGAAATGTGAATCCATCTAACTAATGGCTGATGCGCCTTTGTTTCAGCGAGAATTATGAATATCCACGTATGAACGCACAGAGTCCTTGTATGCTAAACATATGCTTTATTTTTTTATTTATTTATTTTTTCATGCTGTTTTATTTTGGATTATGGATGGACATATTCAAAAGGGCTAGGCCCATTCACCTAGATGAAGAGCCATCCACCAGAATTAGAATTGGGAGTGAGATGACAACAGTATTTTGGATGCACATGCTAATGCTAGCCCTACACGTTGGACACTAGTGTCAAGTTATTGGAAAATTATATAAGCTGCCAAGTGCCAAGCATACATTGACTTGTACTGTTACTCTCTGACACCATAGGGCAGAGTAGCTTGCGTTTCTAATGGATTTCGCTGGATTCTGCAAGCCCACTAAATTTTGTATTGACCCCATGGCATGACATGAGTAAGCTCACAGTCTGTAAACTGTGGAGACTGGATAATCAGTTGACCAACTACATGATGACATGATGTCATTTCAAAAGGAAGAAATACTTTGCATAATCCATGAAAATGAAAATAATCATCAATCATCAATACCATAATCTATATCTATAATCTATAATTTATAATCATCAGCAGCGATCATCACCACTAACTGGTAACAAGGGAAAAATGAAAACATAATAGTTCCAAGAAAGGATAGAAGCAAAAATGAAGTAAATTTAGGCTTTTTATATGTTAGAAAACAATTTCAATGCTTTACTTGATACTGTAATCACTCACAAAAATCCCCCTTTTCATCTCAACAATCAATATTCTCCCCTCAAAATTGTCAGCTGTTTCAAACCCCCCCTTTTCATCTCGACAATCAATGTTCTCCCCCTCTCCAGATTGTCTTTCCCCCACCTCCTTTCTCTTATTCCAAGTTTTCAAATAGTCAGTCAATCAATTGCAATACCAAAAAAAAAAAAAAAGAAATGACAACTTGCCACTCTCCCTTTTAAACCCCTTTTCACTCCTCGCAATGTTACATAGGGACAAACTTTATCAACACAAACAGTTTGTGTTTCACCCCTTCCCCACCACATCCCCCGTAATCTGACATCTAAAAATTTATAATATATGTATCAACTCTTCTTCAACTCTACATTAACCGATCCGATAAGCTCGGAAGCCGCCGGAAAAAGTTCAAGCTAGCAGGCGGCATGGCGCCTCTAAACATGGGGTGCCTTAGATAATAAAATCCTAATGCCACAGCCACCATTTTTGGTGGCACTGCATAAAGTATCAATGTGATGGCTAAGCAGACCCCAATGAACAATTTTGTGGCCCTTGGGTCCCTCCAGCTCACCAAGGCCTGGACCCTCTCACCTTGGGTTGCAAAATCACCCAAAGCAGTTTGAACCCTTCCTGCAAATATTCTCAACCTATCATATCTGGCCCTGATTATCTCAGGTGGCTTTGAACTTGGTATTGTATCAAATTCCTCATCGAGCTCATCAGGATCAACTGTTTCAGCTTGGGACAGCCTGATATCCATGCCCGCAGGTATCTTGGGCCTAAACCTATAATACCAAACTCCAATCATAACCACATATAGAAAACCTGTCGGCACAATCAAATCCGGATACCAAACAAGCACCAAGTATAGAACATGGACCAACACTGTAGTAACAGGGTTCCTCCACCTCCTAATATCATCCAACCATTTTGCCAACCCGACTGCCCATGAAAGAACTGCCACAATCCGAAACCAATTAGCCTTACTCTTTCTCATGCTCCATGTATGAGAATCTGCATCCAACATGTACGTAACCACCTCCTGCCCCAGTGGTGGCTCTGACCTTGCCAGCCACTGTGCCACCATCTTTGTGGCAGCTCCACGCAATGTCTCCTGCTGAGCCACCCCGAGTGGGCGGAGATAGTGCATTCTTGGAAGCAATGGCTGCCGGTAGGCCGAACATGTGTCCGGTAACAATGACGGGCAAGCAAACCGAACCGCTAACTCAATCTCACCCATTTTCTTTAACCCCATTCTCGTCAAAACTAACAATGGATACGAGTTGGTGTACACTTTGTTACTCTCCAGCGTAGATATACGTATCCGTATTTTGCCAATACGAGAGTCTGGGTTGTCTTCTGACATGTTAGCCAACATGCGCCAGTTGTCAAAAACCCCGACAGTTAGGACAGTGCAGGGGTCGTAGACTTGCCACGTGTACTGCTCGTTCCAGCGTGGATCAAAGCTGTCCATGACGGTCCTAGTGCGGACCCACTTTTTCCCATATTTCGCGACGCAGTAGGCATCGGTGGACCCTTTGACTCCGCCTTTTGTTTTCATCGGGAGCAAGCCGCGAGCCCCAAGAATCCCCAGCTCTAAAATCCCAATAGCCGGCTTCCAAAGCTGCTTAGCCGTGGGTCTAAAGTCGCTGCACACGTGCGCCGCTTCATCCAGCACGTGATAACAACCCTCTAAGCACAGCCGCAGGTGAATTCTCCCGCCGTAGGACCCACCTCCACCTCTTGCTCCACCCTCCAACCCAAGCCATTTGGATGCCACGTGGCGCTCATCTATCCGTTGCTCGATTGAGATCAAGGGGATCATGACGTGGCCAAGTAGAATCGCGTCCTTGTTCGTACGGTCTTCCACTAACAGAATTAACGAATCTTCGAGAGGTTCGCCGGCGACGAAGAACAAGTTCTCGTTCCAGTGCACTGACATACTATGATTGTTCATGTTTCCTCTCCTTGTACGTACAGATTGAAACCCTAGCTGCGCTTTGACTCGAATTTCAGGCACCGTTAAAGGAGGCAGATTCGGCGCAATGTGAAGATCCTGAGCTTCGATAACAGTCAATCTCAAGTACCAGAGCTTGGGCGATTGATAAACTTTCGAGCGAGTGTGCGCCACGCATGGCGCGTCTGAACTCCTGGCTTCAGGAAAAGCGTTGTCGTTTTGAGTGCCGATCCAAACAGCAAGTTGAATATCACCGTAAACGCTGCCCGAATTCTGATCGACGGCACCGCTTTCGAGCCGGTACCATTGCGGAGCTAAAGGACTATCCGGTGACTCTCGTACGGGGACATCGGAGAGATCGAAACAAACGCCGCCGAGAAAATGTTCCGTCGGAGAGTCCCAAATAGAGATTTCAAGCGTCGCGTTGGATGATTCTTGTTTATTGTAACCTAAAGCGAACACCTCGCGCCACTCGGGCGAGTCGGTTGGCTCAACTGGAAGGTAAATCATCGGCTTGGATTTGAGGTAATGGTTGGATGTTCGGATCTTAACATAAGGGCATTGATTTGAAGCTAATCTACGCGCTTTAACGATTTTAACGAACAAATATTGCATCGGCTCAACTAGATCGTAGGGATGAATTCTCTCAGCGCCACCGCCGCCAGCAGCGGCGGCGTTGTCAGCTTGAGTTTTGTTACCTCCAATTTCTCTAGGTGAATAGTCTCCATTTGGTCTCTTCAAAATCCTAACTCTCTCGCCTCTGCTACTCTGCATCTTCCTCACTTCTGGCACAGCAAAATGTACCTCAGAAACCGGAATTCCCGGCGCCATATGTGATGGCACAGCCGTTGGCCCCGCTGGAGGCGGCAGCTCCTCGTGAACATGAACAACATGTGGTGGAGATTCCCCATCAACAACGGGCGGCGAAGGATAACAAGGAACAGGACCGTGACCATAGCCATTAACTCCATGAGGAAACTCCATGTGTACGGTAGGAACCTCAAAAACCCTACCTTCCTCAACAATGACAAGCCCGGGAGAAGGTTTCGGATCCTCCGTTTGCGGAGGCTGTTGCTGCTGCGGCGGCGGCGGTGGTTCTTCGGGCGGAGGCTGATCCTCGACAATCTCATCATAGTAATAAATCCTAAGCCCAATCTCACCTCTAATCCAACTAAAGACACTCTTTTTCTCCAATGGAAAATAGACCAACCCTTCCTCTCCTCGTTTGGCAAACTGGCTCCCGTACAACTTAACCCTCCCCAAAAAGTGATTTTTACGGCCACTGCCATTCCCGAATTTCTTATCATTAAAAACCTCAATTTCTAGCTCTTCCACATCCATAGTATCCGGGTCGGACACCGTGAACTCCAACGTCTCGTTCCATACAGGGTTAAGGTCCCTGTATTTCGTGGAAGTTCTCTTTTTCTGACCGTCGAAATCGGCAATGACGTAAGGGCTGGAGCTTCCTTGACCATCTTTGGGAAGAAGATCACGCGCGTCGACCACTTCCACGAACACTTTCCGCACCGTCTTGGGCGGTTGTGGTGGATGCTGCTGATACGACGACGTCATGGTCTCATTTTAATTTTGGCAAGGTAGGTAAAAAGGGAAAAAAGAAAGCAGGAAGGAAAGAAAGGATTGAGTGAGCTTTGGGCAAATAAAGAGAAAGCGTTGATAGCGGAGGGTGGTTTTGGGATGTGATTGCTTTTGAGATTTGCTTTTTTGGAATTTTCTTTGTTTTTAATATGCGGTCTGCTTAGATTTGGAATTTTGATCTTAATTTTTTTTATTCGGATGATTTAAGATTTGAGAGAGAATGCCTGTGCCCTTGAGCAGTGTATGTTGCTGATGTAGTAGGAAATGAGATTCCATTCTCTCTCGTGAAGGTTTTGGATCAATAGGCGCTTTCTGCTTCCCACCTTAGCGGGTTCGTTCTCATCTTCTGTCCTTTTATTTTATTGGTAATAACTATTATTGATAAAACTAAGCTAGATTTTCTCTCTATTGTCTCAGCTGTCTCAATTTGACTGACAGGGTGACTATAAATGCCTTGTTGTTCTTTTTAATTCTATATTTTTTCTCAGCTTCATTTAGCTTTTGAAGATTTATATACTTCAGTTGCATTTATTAGGTGTAAGAATTCTGGAGAATTAGGAGCAAAAACGTTGAAAGGTTACCCTCTATGGCCTAGCTTCATTTCTATTAACATTTCATGACAATAATGGTACGAACTAGTTTAGAGAAGAGTTTGGGATACAAACAAAAGCAGGGTTGAGGAAATGAAACCAGTTACAGAGTCATACAAGCACCGTTGGTGGTAGATGCCTCTGCAAGGCACATGATTCCACCTCCAAACCATGGCCCCTCTCCTTTTTGTCAAAAGCACCTACATTTTGAATAAAGTTCACCCCCACAAAGCATCAACTTTATTTCCTCTTGTCAACATACCTCAAAGACCAAATGCTTACTTTTACTTTTTGTTTCTTACCATATTCATCTCAGGATGCAGTTGTGTTCCTGAAGCTGGTATCTATCCTTTCTAGCATTTGTTTTCTTCCCCCAAATTATGTTTCCTTCACTTTCCTATTAGATTTTGTTCTCAAGAAGATAAACTCGCCCAATTGATTACAAGGTGTATGATCCATTTTAAGCAAAGTTTAGATTTTGAACTCTATTCAACTATGTCATGTAAATTTCCCAACAAGAAATCTTTGAAATCCTTTTGCTTAAATAAAGAAGGAAAAAAGGGAGTAAACGGTGATTTGATATACATACTTAGTGAATATGCGTTTGTTTATTTACTTTCCTTTTCCTTTACCTATGTGCTTTTTGGTGAAAGGCAATTTTGTTATTCTCTTAGACGTAAGGTTACAAAAGTGACATGAAGCTGACTTCAACTACACAAAGGATGTGTCTCATAAGGTTGAACAATCTGTTATTGACAATTAGAAATTCTAATCACCCCTAAAGCTTCTTAAGAGAAAACCCCACAACCAAGGCTAAACATTCTTATTTGGGACAATGGGTCACAGCTTTTGGCACTAATTTCAAAGAAGTTTCTCCCTCCCAAGTTATTTTTAAATGGTATTCCTTTTTAAATTGGTGGACTGCTTATGGAATCTCATCCTATACGATAAAGTAATTTTTGAACAGATGCTGATTGGGTTTTGGATGTTTTGTGCGTGGTTAGTGGATTAGATCAACAAAAAGTGCTTGCAACATAAAGAAGAATATTGGTGAGAACAGGAATAGCCAATGAAATTGTTGCCAATATCTCTCTGTTCCTCTATTTTGTAATAATTCAGTTCTATCTGTGTTTAAATTTATGTGGGAGTTAAACACCCTCAAACTTGTTGTATGAACTTAGTTTCCATTGACGAATTGCTCTATTTTATATAAGAAGTTGTGTAATAAAGAGAAAATAAACTTAGATTGGATTGTATCTTAACATAGGTTTGTGATTCCATTCTAAATAACATTTAAATTTAACAATGAACTTAGATCAAATTACAAATACCATTTTATTGAACTATCAGTGTTCGATCAATGAGTATGGGTGAGCAGTCGAATCGGTTAGTTGGGTCTAAAAAAATTAATAACCAAATTAATCAATTTTTATTCTATAAGTAATCGAACTGACTAACAAATTTTTAAATAATCGGTTTAATTGAACCAATCAAAAATCGGTTCGGTTTGGTTAATTCCGTTAAATAACCAAAATTTTCATTCTTTTTCTCCTATTTTAAATATTTATTTAGCTACAAATCCAATCCAATAAAACTCAAATTCATATATCATTCAAACTAAACCACTAAAGAATTTAATAATTTCAACAATATTTTACAAGAAAAAAGATAAATAAATACTCATTTAAACCTGTTTAATCAAAATAAATTAAAATTTAAGTTTTAAAAAGTGTGATATCTAAAAAAATACGATACTCGAAATTTTTTTTTTCATTTTCAGGGCATCCAGTATTTAAATTCACTCGTTTAGATGAGGAATTCATATATATTAAATCTTGAATAATTACTATAATCTCCCTGACATATATGATGGTAACTTAAATAATCTAATTTTTAATTGAAAGGAATTATTCAATAAGTTTTTAGCCGAAAAACGCCTTCAATAATCCTTACAAAAAATTTAATAAGATTATTCAAGTCATTTGTGATCAAAAACACATTGACAAATTCCTATCAATTTTATAGTGGGATTATTAATTATGGTTTTAGCCAAAAATACCTTGAATAATTCCCTTCAATTTTTATGAGGGGATTATTCAAGTCGTTTCTGTCCATAAAATGCCTTGAATAAAACCATTGCAAAAAATTAAATAGAGTTAGTGAAGGTGTTTGTGGTAAAAAACATCTTGAATTATCTTCGTTAATTTTTAATTTTTTATGAAAGAATTATTCAAGGCAAAACACTTTTTGCCTTAGAATAATTTTATGCAAAAAATTGAATAAGGTTATTGAAAGCGTTTCTAACAAAAAGATCTTAAATAATCCCCTCAAAAAAAATTGAAGGAGATTAATCAAGGGGTTTTTAGTCAAAAATGCCTTGATTAATTTCCTTCAATTTTTTTTAGGGGATTATTGAATGTGTTTTTAGCCAATAGTACCCTCTCATTTTTTTTTTGTAATTATTGAAGGTATTTTTGAGAAAAAATGCCTTGAATAATTCTTTATAAAAAATTGAATGAGGTTAGTAAAGGCATTTGTAGCTAAAAATACTTTAAATAATCCTTTTCAATTTTTATGAGGAGATTATTCAAGACATTTTTGCTCAGAAAACGCCTTCAATAATCCCTTACAAAAAATTGAATAGAGTTATTAAAAGGATTTCTAGTTAAAAACAACTTGAATAATTCATTATAACAAATCGAATGTGATTATTCAAGGCATTTCTAATCAAAAAGTAAGTTAAGTTTAGGGTTTTTTTTAGGGGAATAAACATATTTAACCTTAGTTATTATAAGATAAGTTAATTAGATTAATTCAGTTATCAATTTTGAAAACCAATTATAATCAAAAACTGATTAGATTGAATCGAAATAATCATATTTCATCAGTTTCAATCGATTAAATCGGTTTGAAGCAATATTTGCTCACCTCTATCAATGAGAATAAATTTCTTTCCCTTTTTTTTTTTTTTTTTTCTATTTTCAGTATGACAAGATCCAAAACTACTTTGTTCGAAGAATAGTATTTATTTATTTTAGTACAACTGGTGCAAAAAAATCTAGGAATCGGAGGTAGAAAGACTCAAATTAGATGCATTTTGTTTTTCATTAATGCACTAAATTCTAGTCAGCTTATCCATAATCAGATTGCATGCATTAAGCTTTCAACATAAAACCTAATCACAATATTGGATTAACTTTTACATATTTTATAAGATATGATATGCTGATTGGTTTTGCCAGCCTAAACAGGGGGAAAAAGTTTGCGATGTTCTATTTGTGTATTCAAGATGTTTTTAGATTTGATCCTTGTCCTGTTGAACTTGCATTTTCCTGTGCATCTTCCTCTTTTGTCTTTCATATTTTTTTTATAAGAATTTAATGTCTTTCACTTTATACTCTTATAGAATCAAATCTACTTTTAGGTGCATAACTGAATGCTGCTCTCTTTATTTTAGTAATAGCAGGTTTATATATTTTTTTTCTCCGCTTAATATGCAGAAAAATGAAATATAATTTTATTACTTTGCAAATTATTGCTCTGACTTGTGACTAATGCATTTGATTTTGGATCACTTGTATAGATGTTTGGATCTATAGAGTCACTTTTTTATGTCAATTTAGATTAATTTATGTTATCTTTTCATGATATAATAGTCTAATTATTAGATGCATGTCAAGGAAGAATGCAAAGGAATCAAATGGAGTTGATATACTTGAAGTTTTTACAAGTTCCTTTGCTTCTTTGCATGAGTAGATGTTAATGCAACTGTCTATACGTCTGTACATACCACATATGAGGAACAAAAATTATGAACAAGCATACAAATTAAATTTCTAGTCTATTGTCCATTTGATTAAAACCTTCCAGACACTAACACTCCCACCGAAAAACTAAAACAACTGTAATAAAAATATTGTTCTTAAGCAAATCAGTAGTGCTCTTCAATATACTTCCCTTCTTTCTCATCTCTTTGTGAACACTAACAACATGATCATCAGTTTGCTTGCTCTGTTCTTCATTCTCAGCATGGCCATGTTCATCATGTTTTCTTTGATTTTCATCATCCATTAGTTCTTCTTGTGCATTCTTTTCTGCCGCAGGGTTACCATTTTCATTCTTTTCTTCCACTCTCTTTGGGAAAGTTAGACAGAGCATTTCATCCTCAAAATTTTGACCTGTCTTATTCATATCAATAGTCGCTGGTCGTTGTAAGGTTTGTGCAAAATATATGCATTTGTCATCATTCACTATCCTTTCTCCACTGATTGTTACATGGCCAGGGTAAGCAAGTCCAACCATCACCTCCTCTTCTTGGAAACCTAAATTAAGATCCCATGAGACACAGAAATGTCATTATTTGAGTAAGTGCTTTCTTTTTTCCATTTTTCTTTTAGTTTGCATGTGAAATTGACAATAATTCTCTAGGGCTACTCAACGATGATGTTTCAGCAACAAACTGGAGTTGTTTTCTTTTACTGTTGATGAGGTTTTTCAATGGACATTCGCCTAGTGATATCAGGGGAAGAAGTCATAAATTTTTCAGTTTGAATTGATTTGTGCACTAAATTCTATTCCATATTGTTTTCTTTTATCGTTATTTAATTACATTATTTAGTGCATTTTCGATTGAAAAAATCTATAGGATAGGGAATTGGTGGTTTTTCATTGAAATTCAGCTTTCTTTTATTCTTTTCATATGTCGATGCCAATATATATGTATATGCATAAATACATTAAAGATCATAAAATTTATGAACAATTTGCAAATCAAATTGCCTCCTTATTATTCTTCATCATGGATACTACATCCAAAGCTTTGATACCCAAACCCCAATGGAGAACGATATAATAATTGTAAGAACAACCCCCTTATTTTTCTTGAGACACTTGATTGCAATCTTTAATGCACCATCTTTTTCTTCCCATTTCTTTATACTCTCTTCGGGGAAACTAGCAACACGACGAGTTTCGTTGCTGTCGTGACTCTGTTTAGCAACAACATGACCATGTTCATGTTTCCTTTTATTTTCGCCATTGTCGTTTGATTCTTCTTCCTCTTGTGAACTCCCTCCTTCTGCACTACTTTTGTTGCCATTTCCATTCTTACTCTCCTCTTCTTTATTTTGTTCTACCATTCTCTTTGGGACTGTAATGTGGAGATGTTCACCTTTAAATTTCCCAACGATGTTTTCTGTATCTGAATTCTCTGGCAATGGGACGGTTTGGTCAATGTATATGCATTTGTTCTCATTCACTATCGTTTCTCCTTCAATCTTTATATGATCAGCTGAAGGTAGCTCAATTCTCACCTCCTCAGGTTTGAAACCTACATAATAATAATAATAATAAATGCCAAAGCAACATAAAACATATTTCATCAGGTCAATACTCATCAAAGATTATATTAATATCATGCATGCAATTTTTTGGAAGAAAAAGAAAAGTAGTACCACGAAGATCAATGTCAAGGAGATAATTGCCCTCGGCATCCTCAGTCCAAAACGAGATGGGAACAAACTTTTCGGCTATACGGCTAGGCCACCGTCGACTTGTTCTGTCTCTCAGATTATCCATACGCTTCTCAACTAACAAACTGATACCCTTATTATTGGTCTTTTGGAAAACGACGATACAAATCTATAAATAATACTATTTCATACGTAATTTTTTTTCTGTTTTTTTAATTTATTGTTTATGTTCATGCAACTTTTCTCGTGAAGTCACGTTTCCTTATATTCCAAACTTAATCCATTCTTCAAACATTTTACTTTGGGTGGAATTGTTTGTTTGAAAGAATGCAAGAAGGAAATATTCCTTGCTTGTCCAAATTAACAGCGTTTTTTTTTTTTTTTAAAAAAAAAAAAAAACTTAACCCCTTAGAGAGGTCTATAAACCAAGCCATGCCCGATTAATCCTTTAAAAGATTGCTTAATGTTCAATTTGAAACCTTTGAACTTGAAGCAATTTGAAAAATTTTCCATCCATAATGACCTATCCTAAAGTGATTCAACCCCAAACCAATTCAAGCAGCTTAAACCAATCAAGATCGAAGAATTTTGAAGGAAAGAAAAAGAAAAGATAAAAACATTTTTTAAAATAAAAACATTGTATGTACTTAATCAAATACAATAAATATCAAATCAATTATTAATTTTGTGATAATAAAAATATAAGATATATAATTATATTAATTAATTATAATGTAAATGTTAAAATTTATTTTCATCTTCCACTTACATTTTATTTCAATAAATTAAATATTTTATTTCATACTATTATTTTATAATTTAAAAAAATCGACACATAAAAATAATGTACTGAATTAAATTAAACAAAATAGGACTAAATAATGCATTTGACATATATATTTATTTTATATGTAGTGCTCTTATTTTATAAGTATAATTTTTTAATGACTGAAATTCGAAATTAACTCTTTGATAAGGACATATTTGTATTTATCATTAAATAAAATGTTTATGTCTTTTACCTCACAATTCATTAAGTAAATCCTTTAGAACTTTAATTAATTATCTATAATCTATAATCTATAAGCTCATTCCGTCGAATATCTTAAAATAATTATTTTACCCTTAATTTATAGTAAATGAAGAAAAAGTTGTTGGGTATAATGGTAAAGCCACTAAAATTTTGCAAATATATATATATATATATATATATCTACACAGGTAAAACTTAAGAACCCTAAGATTAACCGTAATCATATAACTAACCATAATCAAAACAATCAAAATACAAATAAAACAAAAATCAATGGAAAAAATATACTAAAAAAAAATCAACTAAAAAATCCACCAAAACTAACAAAAATTGTTTAAAAAATCACAAAATCACAAATTTAATTTTTTTAGAAAAATTTTCCCCTAAGAAACTATCAGTTAAAAACCAACACAATCCACTATTAAAAAAAAAAAAAAACCTTTACATCTGAGATTTTTATTTAAAAAAAAAAATAGATTTGAGATTTTCAATCTCTTTTCTTTCTCTTTAAATCTAAAAAATCCAAGAACGTTGAAAAAAGAGATAAGATTAGTACAACTTTTGAGACTTTTAGAGGAATTTTTTAGGTTTCCTTGAAGGATTGGTTTCAAACAAAAAAAAAAAAAGATGAAAGTAGGTTGATTAATTAAATTCAAGAGAAAACTTCGATGAAAGAGGAAGGATGAAATCAAAGGAAGCTTTTAGAAAAGAGAAAGGAGCATGCGGCGGATTTAAGTTTCGACAGTGGAAATAGCAAGAGAAATTAAAAATGAATTTTTTTAAAGAGAAGAAAAGTGGAAAATTAATTATTGTTAGTTTTCTTAGGATAAATTTAGGTGTTTAAAGTGTTGAGTTTGAAGAATAGGTAGGTACGAAAAATGTAAAGAAGGAAAGAGAAAGTGTTTTTTTTTTTGGACCAAAGAGGAGGTGGGTTGAATTTACAAAACTAGGCCCAAATATCAGGTCTGTTTAAAATGGTTTCGTATTTATTAAATTGGGTTAATCCATTTATAATTAAGGAATATAGCCCATTCTTTATATTTTTATTTTCTCTGTTTAGTTTTTTTTGTGCAAAACTTAAAATTATGGAATTATTTTAAAAATAATGATAAATAAGTTTTTAAGAAAATAAAATTATTACTGGTAAAAAATAAAATAATATTACGAAATAAATAATTTTTTTAAAAATAAAGAATAATAAAAATTATAAAAACAAAATTATTAATTTAATATTAAATATTAAGTCACATAATAAAAATTTTTTCTGCAATGAAGCGCGAGCAAAATTTTTAATTTTAATCATTTGAAGTTTTAAATTTAGAGGTATTAAGATCGAAAACCGGACTAAAGATGGAGATGAAATTCATCATAAGATGGAATTCAAGACTAAGAGAATCTTTATTTTTTTTTTTCTTAATCACAATGAATTTTTTTATGCTTTATTTATTTGAGAGGAGACAATTATGCATCAGCCACTAAACCATTAAACCAAACACTTTGAAGTTACAAACAAATTGAATAGGCAAGAAGAAAACCTATCCCATTATATTTTAATCATCTTACAAATTGTATTTATAGAGAAGATCACTACAAAGCTCAAGTCATGGACAGAAACCGAAGATCCGGAGACCAAAATTTGACCATTAATGGGGGCAGTGGTCTCCCTCCTTTCCCTCACAACGTCTCGTTTCTTTCTTCATTTATGGTTGTCTTGCCATTGTATTTAAACAAACCCTTTGAGACTAATTTCAAACCTTTTAGCATCAAATTTGCTTCAATAGTCATCAATAAAAAAAAAAAAAAAAAAACTTGTTAAAACAAAAGACCCTTCGTGCAATGCCACTCTCTTAAATTTTCGTCACGTAGGGTTCAAGATACCTGGAAATTTTGCTAAAGAAAAAATAAAAAGAAAACGTAGGTGAAAAAAAGGGTTAGAAGCAGTTCTTTTTGTTATTAAAAACAAAGGAAGATCAGATAATTATAGAGGTTACAATGAAAGTTTTGAAGACTATATTGTTATTAGGGCTTGTTGTTGCAATTAGTCCAATAGCAAAGGCTAACATTGGTGTATTTGATGAGGTGTGGCAAAACCGAGCTGAAAAAGCAAAGAAGGCTGCCCAAATAGCCTACGAGCCTAATCCTGAGAATGTAACAAACAATCTCAACAGCCAAACTCACAAGTAAGTTTTCAATTTTTTCTTTCTGGTATCTATATTAGGGTGTAAAGTAACATAATGTTTTATGAGTAATTCGTTAACAGACTTTATTTTTATTTGTTCATTAAGTATAGTAAATGATTATAAATAATATTTTAAAATTCATTAATCAAATAAACAGATCGTGAAAATAATAAAATTCGTTCATATTTAATTTATTTATTATAAAAAGTATAAATGAATAGAACATTCAACGAACAGTTTATGAATAAATTCGATTTATATTCATTTATTAATTACAAACTATGTTTCAAAATTTATTAATTAAATGAACTGACATAACAAAATTCATTTCATTTACATCATTAGTATCTCTTCAATGAAACTTTTAAGTATTTAATTAGATAACAGAAATAGACTCGACAAACTGTAAGTAATTTAACCTCTGTACATGCTTTTGTTTTTTTTATTATTAATATTTAATATTTAATTATTCATTTTATAAATTTTTTTATTCATTTTTTATCATAAAAATATTCATAAAACAAAACCTGAAATTATTATCATATGTCGAAAAGCATAGAATGTCAAACACAGTTGATAATGTATATATGAAGAGTAACATAAAAAATATGAACATTAAATACTATGCAGGGTGCTGGAAGGTTACAATAACACAAGAAGAGGACTAGGCAAATACCGTGGCCCATGCCTAGCGACAAACCCAATTGACAGATGCTGGAGATGTGATCCAAACTGGGCTCGAAACCGCAAGAAGCTAGCCGAATGTGTCCTGGGGTTCGGCCGCAAGACCACTGGAGGCAAGGCGGGCAGATTTTATGTGGTAACAGATCCATCGGATAACGATATGGTGAATCCTAAACCTGGGACCCTACGTCATGCTGTGATCCAAAAAGGACCTCTTTGGATCACATTTGCTCATGACATGGTGATTAGGTTAAATCAAGAGCTAATTATGACCAGTAACAAGACCATTGATGGCCGCGGGGCTGATGTCCACTTTTTTAATGGTGCTCAAATCACTCTGCAGTTCATTCAAAATGTTATCATCCATGGCATACACATTCGCGGATCGGTACCAGCCAATGGCGGCATGATACGAGACTCCGTGGATCATTATGGTTTTCGTACCAGGAGTGATGGTGATGGAATCTCGATTTTTGGATCCCACAATATTTGGATTGATCACGTTTCCATGTCTAAATGCTCTGATGGATTAATCGATGTTATTCAGGCATCCACGGCCATTACCATCTCTAATTGCCACTTCACTTATCATAACGACGTAAAATACATTCTCAAACCAATTTTTTTCTTTTTAAATTTTGTTAAAACGATGAAAAAAGCTAATAGTAATTGACAATGAGTTAGAAATTCATTCATGCAATAAACAGGTGTTGCTATTTGGAGGAAGTGATAGCTACTCTGACGATAAAGTCATGCAAGTAACAGTTGCTTTCAACCATTTTGGCAAAGGATTGGTGCAAAGGATGCCAAGGGTCCGATGGGGATTCGTCCATGTCGTCAACAACGATTATACTCATTGGCTAATGTATGCCATTGGTGGTAGTAAGAACCCTACCATCCTTAGCCAGGGCAACAGATTCATTGCTCCTGACATCAATGCCTGCAAAGAGGTACATCACTTGATATTCTCATGTCTGTTAAATGTTAGGTTTCTTGTAGTTTTATTTTCAATTTGACCGCTTCTATCAATTGTCAACGGGTTTTAGACTAAATACTTTGACAGGTATTAAAATTTATGTTTATTATGTTGTTTTTACGTAATATCTCTTTTAAATTTATCACATTATAAATTTTTGCCGTTATTTACACGTGATAAAAATTTGTTAATATGATTTGTATTTTGTATTCAAGTTAAATACTTCTATCTATCGTCAATTAATTTTAATTGAGATACTTAACATAAATGTAAAGTTAACCCATACCAAACACATTGCTTTCTTGTTTCAAGCTTACTATAATTTACAATCAGGATGGCAAATAGTTGCATCCGAATGGCGGTTTCTCACGCTCCACAAAGAACTGAATAGGAAACATTCTTTGACTGTAAAAATGTATGACGTTATTTATATGGTGTAGGTAACCAAGAGGGATTATGCACCAAAGAGTGAATGGAAGTCATGGAACTGGAGGTCTGACAATGATCTTATGATGAATGGGGCCTTCTTTGTTCAATCTGGGGGACCAATCGCAAGTATCAACAGCTACAACGTGGTCAAGGCAAAGCCTGGGACATATGCAAGCAGGCTCACAAGGCTTTCAGGCGCTCTCAACTGTATCGAAGGCAAGCCGTGTTAATCTGCATTGTACACGACCATAAGTACATAACATTATATTATAGAACTCAACTGAATCAGAAGTTGTTGTGATTAATGGCACGGAGGAATAATAAGCCCTCATCAATGTAGTTTCTGCTTAATTTAGAGATGCTTACGTGACATAAGTTGCAAAAACAAAGAAGGATCTGTATATATTACTTAAATAATTACCAACCAGTGAATTAAATTTCTTTCTTTTTTCTTCCTCTTCAATGGGATTCCATATATATTCTCTGTAACAAATTCCTTTTTTTCTTTTTAATTTTGCATTTCAATTGTTGAAAACTTTTGAAGTCGAAGTAGCAGGAAAGAAAGATAAAAAATAAAATACTTAAAAGTCAACCAAAGTCTTTACTTGGAGGAAATAAACAATATGATTCTGGTTATGAGTCTTTATATCCAAGCAGGACATGACATTTATGGTCATATATTAAAATACAGGGATAAAAAAAAGGGAACATTTAATCAATTTATGCCAATTATAAGAAAAAATTCGAGTAAAGTACTTTCAGGAATGCTACCGATGATAAATCACACAAAAACCAAACAGCTTGCAGCATGCTTTCCTGTATATAAATGAACTATATATATAAAAGAAATCGGAAGTTTCAGATGAAACAAATTGTCAATATTGTTGCTTGTCCTGCTACTCAATCTTGAATTGAATCAACGCACACCAGAAAAATTTTCTCAAAACAATAGGCACCAAGCTAACCACTTCAATGTTACCTTCCATAGCACAACGGAATTACTTCTGCTCATTATTTTGTAAAAGTAAATAAGTTTCAGTCTTAATGTACTTCATCCCAGTCTTCAGAGCATAAACTGTGGTATTATCATGTTATCAATCTCGCTGGCAAACTTCTTTTGAAATCTATAGTTCTAGTGTACTTGTTATGCAAGAAACCGTCCTAAGAAGAAAGAAAGCAAGAAAGAAACAAATCGACAGATGTGCTGAATCATATATTTCTACCGAAATCACTAACCTTATTAATTGATAGTCTCCAAATTCTCAAC
Source organism: Durio zibethinus (assembly GCF_047325235.1). Classification (NCBI taxonomy): domain Eukaryota; kingdom Viridiplantae; phylum Streptophyta; class Magnoliopsida; order Malvales; family Malvaceae; genus Durio; species Durio zibethinus. The sequence continues at coordinate 23,643,776 of NC_143172.1, forward strand.
TTTTGATTGCCAAGGAACCTCAAGTTGAAGCAACTTGGTGAACTGCAAAATTAAAAACATCAACACCTGTTCCCACGGGGGTCTAGAAGGAAAAGGAAAGGCAGAGGGGATGTGGAAATATACCACTTTCCGCAACTTATGCACGATGGAAAAGAGGTTGATTATACATATATTATAAGTTTAAAATATAACCACAAGCTTCAATGCACCTCAGATGTAGGAGTATACTATGATGCATCCATGTGGAAGCACTTATATAATGCATTTCAACACAAAAACATTTACACTCATTTGAGATGTCTTGAGTTCTAGCTCATCCCATTCCAAAAAGGCTTTCTACTATCTCTGTTCCAGCATATGTCAGTGCACCAACACCCTATCGGAACAAATAAAAATATGTTATAGAATATGTAAGGGTATCAGTGTGACACCCCAATCCCACATTGGAGATAATCTAAGATTTTTGCTATGATATATAAGTTGAGATCTAATATTAAATTTAAGAAGTGCCTTTTGTGGGATAAAATCGTGAGACCTTCGGGTCAAAGCGGACAATATCTTACAGGTTGGATGTGAATTTTCACAAATGATATCAAAGCCAAGTTATCAGTAAGAAGAAGCTAAGTACTATATCGTGAGAGCCACCTTTAGAATCTTACGGCAACTAAATGTTACACGATGAAAGCTACTTCTATAACCCAACATCTAGTATGATCTTGTGATTTGTGTGTATTTTGTGTTGGGCTTGTCCAATGTTTGGTGTGATTCGGTAAATCTATGTACTTTGTGTCAAGCTTGATAAGAACACAAGTTTTAACCGGGAAAGTTTGTGACGGACTAATCTCACATCGAGATAATTTGAGGTTTTGTTATGATATATAAATTGAGATCTAATACCAAACTTGTGAGGTACCTTTTATGGGACAAAACGATGAAGTCTTCAGGTCAAAGCAGATAATACCTCGCAAGTTGGATACAAGTCTTTACAATCAGTTTCTAAAATAAAAATGTGTGCAGTTTTTGTAGGAAACCCATAAATTGTTGAAGTTGGGTGGAGAGAAAACAAGATTTCAAACTATAAAAAAAATAGAAATAAAAAAGGTATCTTAACAATAAAGCTAGAGAAAAACTACTATCTAGATCTCTAGCAAATTAAAAGTCTATAATTTGAGACTATTATTCAGCCAACTGATCATTCTAGAATCAAGAAAAGTTTGAGTATGAAACTACAATGAACAGTTTATGAAACAAATATATTAAAGTATGCACCTAAAATTTATCATGTAGTTGCTCTGAAGGAATATATATATATATGAAATTCATAATAATATTTATCTTATCATCTTCCCTTTTTAGGCTACCAACTAAGTGGGCAAATAAATGTTGAATTCTTTGAAGTTTTTGTACTATCTTCTTTAGCTTGACAACAACTTTATCACTTATAGACTACAAAGCAAAATAAGAGCAAAATGATCACATTTTATCCTTCTTTTTTGGTTTTACAAAGACAAAGAAAAAAAAAACGTGTAAGAATGAACAATGAGAATATGAAACTGAAGTGTTTTTCAACTTCTTCATACAATATAACTTCTTTAAATACAAAAAGATTTTAACTGAAAACTAGAATGACTGCTAGTTACAAGACATAATCTTTCTATTTACAAGCCATAAACAAAAACCACTAACACACATACAACTAACTTCCATAACCTACCAACATATAACTAACTTTCTAAAATTTTGGACAGACATGGCATATTCATTTTCATCACTTTCTACGTATATCTCATTCTTCATTACACATTAGCAGCCCATGTCTGCAGAATACAACTGATAAGGTATTCTAGCAACACTCATTCTTGCCTCAATAGTTATAAAAACCTAGTTTACTTCTTAAAGCTTCAAATCTAGCTGTGGATAGGGCTTTGGTTAACACATATGCAATTTGATCCTTAGTTCTACAATAAAGCAAACTAACTTCACCTTGTTTCTACACTTCTCTTAAGAAATATAACTTGATCTTAAAGTGTTTAGTCTTGCCATGAAAAACAGGATTATTTGATATTGAAATTGCAATTTGGTTGTCTATATGAATCTGTGTTGGCTCTTTCTTTTCCATGTGTCAATCTACAAGTATTTTGCTAAGCCAAAGTGTTTGATTTATAACTGTAGTGGCTGTAACATACTCAGATTCAGTTGTACTCTGAGCATCACTTCTTACTTTTTTTAGCACTATGAGAACATTTATGGTCCAAAGCTAAAACAAAAACATGTTATGCTTCTCATGTTATCAACTGAACTTGCCCAATCATTATTAGAATAACCATAGAGTTTAAAATCCTAATAGTAAAAATATATGATATCATAATTTAATGTGCCTTTAATATATCTGACAATCTTTTTAGCAGCTTGAAAGTGGACTTTACTAGCATAATGCATGAATCATGAGAGAGCTCACTACAAACATAATGTTTGGTCTAGTGGTAGTAAGATACATCAAATAACTAATCAAACTTCTATACTAACCTTCATCAATGTTGTCTGATCCATCATCCTTGCTAAATTTTTCCTTCTAATTCATTGGGGGTATTTGTGTATTTGCAATCCTTCATATGAAATTTTTTAAGTATTTCTCCCACATATTTCTTTTGGCATCTAAAAACTCTATCATAATTTTGCTTCACCTCTATTCCTAAAAAATAAGACATCAAACCAAGGTCTGTCATCTTAAATACTTTGAGCATTTCAACCTTTAACTATTTTATTAGCTCCTCAACATTTCCTATCACAAGCATGTTATCAAAATAAATACAAGCTATGATTATATTAGCATCAATTTCTTTTACATACAATGTAGCTTCACTTAGGCTTTTAACAAAACCAAGACTTAGTAGGTGTTCATCAATCCTGCTATATTAGACCCTAAGAGCTTGTTTAAGGCCATACAAGGCCTTTTTTAATAAGTAAACCTTTTCTTTTTTTTCCCTTTACTTGAAACCCTTTTGGTTGTTCCACAAAGATTTCTTTTTGCAAATAACCATTTAAAAATGCAGATTTTATATCCAGTTAGTAAACCTTTCATCACTTATGTGTTGCCAAGGTATGTAGCATTCTGATAGCAAAAGTCTTAAAGATATCTACTCTAATCACTTGAGCATACCCTTTTACAACTAATCTGACTTTATATTTATTTACAAAACCATCTGTATTAAATTTGGTTCTGTAAACCCGTTTGACACCTATAGATTTTTTGTGTTAAGGTTTGTCCACTAGCTCCAAAGTGTCATTCTTTTTAATCATTCTAAGCTCAGCTTTCATTGCTTTAATTCATTTGCCATCTTTTTCTACCTCTTTAAACTCTACAGGCTTAAAAACAATAATGTTGCACCTTTTATAAATATCAAACAATGGTCATGTACCTCTAACTAATGCTTTATCTATGTCATCCTCAGGATTTTACTAAAACTCTAAGTGTTGCTCATTTTCTGACTCTTTTCAATTTCATTGTTTATCTTTCATGAACTTAATATTTCTACTCACAAGAATTTTTTCATTTTGTGGTTGAAAAATTCTATAAACCTTGAATGAGCCATTATATCCAATAAAGACCCATGGTTCTACCTTCTTATCTAGTTTGTTTGTTTTTACCTATGGCATATAAGAAAAATATAGGCAACCAAACCATTCTTTAAATAGAGTTCTCTTTCGTAGAACTTCGGTTAGTAGTTTGTTTAGTAGAAAAATTGTTGTGTTTACAGTTTTTGCCCATAATTTTTTTGGCAGTTCTTTTTCATATAGCATACACCTTGTCATCTTCATTATAGTTTTACTTTTTCTTTCACTTACTTCATTTTGTTATGGAGTATAAGGTGTTGTAAGTTGGTGCTTAATACTAACTTCTTTATAAAATTTATTAAACTTGTCAGAAGTGTATTTCTTTCCATTATCTGATCTTATTATTTGCATTATACAACTACTTTGATTCTTCATCCATATTTTAAATTTTCAAAATATACCAATAACATCATATTTGAATTTAAGAAAATAAATTCAATAGAATCTGGTATAATCATTAACAAATACAATATAATACTTACTGTCATTTAAAGACGATGTTTTTTTAGGTCTTCCTACATCTATGTAAATCAGTTGAAGTTTGTATGTTACTTTTTATACAGTTTAAGATAAGAAACTTCTAACTTGTTTGTCATACTAACAAGCCACACAATCTACCATCTTCTCTTTCAGTAATGTCACTCTTTTCACCAGATTATGTTTTTGTATATGAAAAAATCCAGCATGATGGAAATGCCCAAGCCTCTTGTGCCATAATTTTATATTACTTGTGTTACATAGAAAAGCTATCTGTTCTTCTTTCATTAGATTTAGAGCAAAGCTTTTTATTTTCATTTTTATCTTAAATGTATCTATGCCTTTTACATATTTAATCTTACACCATTTGTCTTTGAATAATATTTTGAAACATTTCTCAAGCGGTTGTCCAACATTAAGTAGGTTTTATCAATGTCAAGCATATATAAAATATCAGTTATGTATTTCAAACCTATTAGGCTCTCTATAACCACTATTCCTTTACCCTTGACTGCAATGTATTCACCATTTTCAATCTTAACTTTGAAAATATTAGTTTTATCAAGTTCTTTAAAAAGTTCTTGATCATTTGTCATATGGTTTGTACAACCACTATCAATAAGCAAAGACTCACTAGAACTATTGTTCATTGCAAAGCATGTTGCAACAAATAATTGATTTTCTTGATATTGTTCGGTAACGACATTTGCTTTCTCTTCATACTTATGTGACTTATAAATCTTTTTCACCTGCCCAATCTGACCATATTTTTTGCATTAAATATCTTACCTTCATCAGTACTTTTTTTATAGATGATTAGTTTTCTTGCAGTGTGAACAAGGTGGATAAGTTTTATATTTCATTTTGTTGTTGCCTGCATTATTACCAGGCTTGTTATTATTCTACTTCCTATTGTTTATCTTTTCTTTACCTCCTATTGAATTCCATGCCTTTGCTTGAAAAGCACACTTCATAAAATTCGCTTATCTCATCATCCTTCTTTGTTATTGTGCCCGCAATGCATTCACTATCTCGATTAAAAAAATGATTGATAGATTTTTTTACTCTTTTAAAGAAAAGATTTTAGCTTCATATTTCTCAAGTAATGTAACTAAAATTTTTTGCACAGTTCTCTCATAAAAAAAATTCTTACCAAATAGTCTCACATTGTTCACAATACTAAGTAGCTTGTTAGAGTACTTTTTAATGGATTTTCACTCTTTCATTCTTTGCATCTTAAATTCTCTTATCAAATTTAGCATCTGCTTGTTCGTTGTCCTCTCATTTCATTGTATGACCTCTTGAGATGCTCTTAAATCTTTTTTGTTGATTGTAGGCTCATGATTCTGGGGAATATTATGCTTAAAACTTTAGAATATACGCAAGCTCTTGCTTTTGACTTTCTGATCTTTTTTTTCTTATGATTCTTGAGCTGAGCAATTATTGGATTAACAGGTAGTGCAGGAACTTCATAGTCATCTTTCATTGATTTTCATATATCCAAAGCATCTAAATGAACTATCATTTTAACAGCCTAGGCTTGATAGCTATCACCATCAAAGACTAGTGGTTCAATTGAGAATGTTTTATCTGACTCTATTTTATTAATGGTTTTGTGTGTTAATATGTTTGTGTAGAAATTTTTATTTATAATTTTTTTTATCCATTCAACTCATAGATCTCTCAAGAAGCTTGGCTCTAATACCAATTTTGTTGGTTTTACAAAGATAAAGAAAAAAAATAAACTTGTAAGAATAAACAATTAGAATATGAAACTAAAATGTTGTTCAACTTCTTCATTCAATGCAACTTCCTTAAATACAAAAAGATTTTAACCAAAAACTAGAATGATTACTAGTTACAAGGCATGATCTTTCTATTTGCAAGCTATAAACAAAAATCGCTAACACATAACTAACTTTTATAAACCACTAACACACAACTAACTTCTTAAAATTTTAGTCAGACATGAAATATTCAGTTTCACCACTTTCTACGTACATCTCATTCTTCACCACACAGTAGCAGTTGATGTTTGTATAATGTAGCTAATGAGGCATTCTTGCAATACTCTTTCTCTTTTTTTATGTTTTAAGAAAAAATAATACTTGAAAAGAGGCTTTTGATTCTTACTCTTTAAGGTCAAGTTTTAAAACTTGATATTTTTTCTATTTTATAAACATAGTTAATAAAATATATCTTAAAAATGTTTTTACTAAAAGTTTTTTTAAGAAAATTTAATAGTAAATTTTAAAAAAATATATATAAGATGAAAATTTTAACACAAAAAGACAAAAGAGAAACCAACATTATATGAGAAAGGGAGCATTTGATATCATGAAAAAATAGTAGCTAATGAATTCTATGTGCTCCAAACAATGATTCCTGAATAGTAGGCATATGGCACAACCATATCAGTATCACATTGGCACCATATTAATGCATTAACCTTATCATGATGGCATCACTATAGTTAAGCATCTAACTTAAAATCGATTGATTGTAAATGGATGAGCCCAACCTGAATATAAACTATATAAAATTATATATTTATTTGATATAGAATAACATTACTTTAATAGACTCCTATCACGTGTAGGTGGATATGAAAGAAGTATATCACGTAACAAATTTAAAAAAAGCAATAAAAAAAATCTTAACTCTGGCTCTGAAACTGCAATGCATGCTCTTATCATGAGATCACTCGAATGGTTGGAATGCATTCATATTTCACATTAGCTTAACATGTTTAAATGCAATAGAAAGGATACACAACACTTGATAGTATTGGATAGTGCATCAACCTTAATGACCTTACAAAATAATTTTGACTACAAATAAATCCTAACTTTATGAAAATATGTTTTCTCTACCTAGAACAACAATTTGACAATTTGAGATATCAGAAGAAAACTTTCTTCTAATTGGTTTTGTAAGCTTTCTCATACTATAATAAACTCTAGGTGGTCCTTAGGACTACATGACATGCAACAAAGATAAGTTATTAATTCGGTGGTTCTTGGTCCCTAAAAAAATTGAAAAAAATTGTAAGACTAATGTAATAAAACATTCAACAAATAAAAGTTTGGTAAATAATTTAGAGTAACAAAAAGAACCTGAAAAGTAGGTCATGCTTTAATTGAAGAGTAAAAGTTTTGGATTCAACTCTAGCATGGTTTTCGAGCAACGCGTCACTGTTAATGCTTAGCCATTTTTTGTGAAATAGTTGCTTTAGTTATTCAAAAAAGCTTGTATAAGTCAAAGCAAGAAGAAACCTTATGAAAGTTGCATATTGAGACTTTTTTTATGTCAAAAAAACTTAAATCAGCCTAAGTTTAGCAAGAGAGAGATCAATTAAAAGTTTCATGTTGTCTGCATCATCACTACATCTACACTAATACCTCACACCAATAAACTGCTTATCAAATCACAAAAGGAAAGGAATAAAAATTTTGAATGCCAATGACATTAGGTCAAAAACTTCAAAAATAATGTCAAATAATAACATGGAATATAATAAAATTGAAAACTATGGTCAATTATCACTTTTCAAAATGCATAAACAATTTATTTGGTGTCATGTATAGAATGAACAATTTAATGAGAAATTTGAAAAAGGTATGTGTATTATAAACAAAAATTAAACATGGGATTTATTACTAATTGCAATGGAGTAGAAAGCAGACATGGATTTTTATTCTTGAACTTCAGTCATGGTAGTAATCTCAAAACTATAATTAAATACCATGCAAAATTCATATTAGTAAGAAAGATATTGGACATACATTTTGTTAACAGGGATGAAAAAAAAATGATTATAAAAAAAAAAAAGGGGGTAAAAAATAGTTGTATATTAAACATGAGATCTGCTATCACATTGTGTTTCCTATAAATGCAAGACCATTAGGTGGCTGAAGTCAAAACTGATAAGCATTTTCTCTTTCAACCTGTAAAAGTATGGCTTAATGATAATTATCTTAACTTGATATTACACTTTAGATAAGTAAAAAAGAAAAGAATGCCTACATATAAGTTAACCATGTTATAGAATCGATACCTAACTTGGGTATTGTCCATTTTATCTCAAAGGTCTCACAATTTTATCTCTCAAAAAGTACTTAACAAATTTAAATTTAGATCTTTATGTATATATCGCATTATATCCTTATATTCTTTTAATGTAGGATTGAGGGATTTACAATCTTTTCTATTAAAGCTTAATGTCTTTGTCAAGGCTAATAAAAAGTATACACAAATCCATAAAATTAGGATCATGCTAGACGTTAAGATTTTAGAGATGGTTCTCACCATGTAGCACTTAGTTGCTTCGAGATTCTAGAGATTACTCACAAGGTATAGCATTTAGTTTCATTTGATTAATAACTACTCTGATACCATTTGTGAATACCCATGAAAGCTAAGTGCTACATGATGAAAATCATCTCTAAAATTCAAATGTCTAATGTGATCTTGATTCTGTGAATTTATGTGTACTTTATGTTGAGTTTGATGGAGACGTCAAGTTTTATTGGTTTTGATAAAGATGTCAAGTTTTAATGAGGGACATTGTGATGTCACTAATCTTATATTAGAAGAATGTGATGTATTTTTATAGGATAAAATTATGAGACTTTCGAATTAAAGTGGATAATACCTCATAAATATGGTATGGATCTCTACACAACCTAATTTTTTGAATCAAAATGATTAATTAAAAACGTAATATATAGTCATAACTCATAAGAGTATGAGGAATATGGTTTCAAAATAGTGTGCCGACCTGAGGCTTCATGAGCATAATAACTATTAAAAGAAGAATACCTTAATAAGTGATGAGCTGCTTCAGTAAGCTTTTTTCACAACAAGATCCAAATGTGTCTTATTGGGAATGTGATTACTAAGGATTAACTCTTTGAAAGCTTCTTTCCTCAACTTTACAATAATAGAAACAACCTTCATAATTGAAAATTTAATTAATGGTATATTACAAGATAAACCATTTTCAAAGCAATTACATATGCAAATGCAAATGCAAAGAAAAGTAAAATCTATTAAAAACTTTATGCACTTGCTGCATTATAGCTTCAAGTGAATCAATGGCTTCATTCCATATTGATGAAAAGATAATGTCCCATAAAACCATTATGGCAAGCATCAAACTTCCTCTAAGCTCACCAAACTCAACTTGTCATTTGGTATCTAGTAGCGGGTTGTTTAAATACTAATAAAAAATTGAATAATTCTGTGTAACTACTTCATCAACAAAAACAAGCTCTCTTTCTGAGGGACCATAAAAGCAAAATGAACCAAATGGCTTTCATTTAGGTGAAATGTCAGTCCTTACATCAAAACAAATTGCTCCATATGCACGAATCAAAGGGCATTTTAAATAGAGAAACCTTCAATCCAAAGAAACAAAGAATTTACAATTCTCAAATACTAAACAAAGATTTTAGACCATGCAAGGTATTATCTAATTTAATCAAAAGTTTTAAGGATTTATCAAAAGCATAATATCTCAAAAATATGAGTTTAAATCTCTACCTATATATCATGATAGATCATCATAAATTTTCAATAGAGAGACATTACAATTTTACCATAACAATTTACCTCTTAATAGACCTCCAATCATCATAGGAAAAAGGATGAAGTTGTCGGAACAACATAACAAAGCCGACCCTAGCAACAATGACAATAAAATTTTGACCAAAAACGTTATGACTATTTCCATTGGTCATTTCTATCAAGAGATTGAAACCAAAGGCTTTACTTTTTCTACCAGAGAAGAAACAACAAGAAAGAATCTGGTTTTCTATTGTAGTTAAGTGTTTTCTATTGTTCTTTATAGTTTGGCATATTTTGGTTTAAGATTTTTTACAGTTCTTTATTCTTAAGCATATTCTAATTTAAGTTTTTTTGCTATTGTTCTTAATTGTTCAAATTTATGGTTAGGGTTTTTTGTTGTTTAGGCATATTCTGGTATGTGGCTAATTGTAATTGTTTAATTATTTATGTAACCTTTTGATTCTTACTCATTACTTAGGCATCTACTAGTGCTAGCATAAGTGATCGCCCATCACTGTTCCCTTAATTTATAGCATAAATGAAGCCAATTAATCAGTATAAAAAATAAATGTTATTTTATAAAAATAATTAAAAAAACTAACAATTCATGGTAGCTAGATTATAAATAGGGTTAAATTTAGGATTGAAAACACTTATAACCTAAATTTGGTTTAGTAATTAAGCTATTGTATCAAAATATTAAAATTAAATCTCTATCTCACTACTTGACCAAAAAAATTAAAAAAACATACATAAAAAACCCAACTTTCAAGACATCTCCTAAAATTTTAGCCAAATCCAATATAATTTTCAACTACAACAGTTCAAAAACAAAATTATGAAAAGAATAGCCACAGAACCTGCCATAAAATCACTAGAAAGATAACTAAACTTAAGTATAAGCATGATCACAATCTCAAGTCCATTTTATAAATTATCTTTCCAAAAACATTAACAAATAGCAATATCAAGTCAATCATGTGAATTCTAATTCTAAGAACAAAATAACATAAGAAAAATATGTTAAATTTTTAAGCTAGAATGTGCACATTAAAAATTTATTGTAAAAGAAAATTGCATTTCAGAGAAAAACTCTTAGTTATAACAAAGTAAAAACTTATAATATAAATTTTATAATAAAGTAAAAGCTTGTAACATAAATTTTATAACAATGGAAGGGACATATATGCTTAAAATAATTGCAACATTTATTGTTAGGGATTTAAGGTCTCTTATAACATTTATAATACAAATTTTTGCTGAAAATGATTCTTATAACATTTATCAATTGTTGTTGGATAGTCACAAAACCAGCCACAAAATCACTAAAAAGATAACCAAGCTTAAATATAAGTAAGTCCATTACCTCAACTCCATTTTATAAATTACCTTGCCAAAACATTATCAAATAATAGCATCAAATCAATCATGTGAATTTTAATTCTAAGAAAAAAAATTGTATTTCAAAGAAAAACTCTTTGGTTATAACAATGTAAAAGCTTATAATAAAAATTTGATAACAATGTTAAGGAAATGCACACTTAAAGTAACTGTAGTTTTAATTGTCAGGGATTTATGGTTTTTTATAACACTTATAACATAAATTTTTGCTGAAAATGATTCTTATAGCACTTATCAACTATTGTTGCTAGAATTTAAGGTTTATTGTGATAGAATTTAATTTTCTTGGTTTTGTAATATGAGTTTTGATTATTATATTCTACAATTTCACTATGCTAGAACTTTTGTTGGTAATAGTCATAATCTTATGTATATAAATGAGATAGTAGAGGACTTAACAGTTGATCCTAATAAGATATCTTACTATGAGTTATTAGACATTTATAATAAAGTTGGATATATGAATATTAGTGAGATATTGTATTTAAAACCTAGAAAAACACTAGCTGATGGCCTGATGGTAGTAAATGATGATAAAAACACTCTTGATATGATTAGGTATATGATAGATCTTGGTGTAGTTGATGTGTATATAGTACATGGTATAGATGAAGCTATTTTAGCTCTTGAGTTGTTAACAAGACCTAAAGTGAAAGAAATAGCTGACGTAATAGGGAATAAAATGGTAGAAAATCAACGTGTAGGTGAGGCAATAAAGAATGAAGGGATAGGAATTGAAAAGGTATAACATTTAATCCTATGTTATAAATTTCAATAATAAATTGTTGATTTGAATTTAAACCACTGTTATCATATCCGATCAATTTAGTGATCAGACAATCAATCAGATGACTCAATATTTAAATAGATTGGTTCTTTAATTGAATTATTTATGAATTTGATTCAAAAATCCGTATTGATTTATTATGTTTATAAAAAAATTCGTAATCTATCATTTTTATTGATTTGAGTCAATTAAATATAATTTTTAAAATAATTTTAAAATCACTCTTAACTTAATTTTTTCATATTAATTATTGTTTTTTTAATCATTCACACTAAAAATTATTTTTCTTAAAAGAATTTAAAAATAACATTGATAATAATTTATAAAAAAAAAACTAAAAAAATCTTTGTAAACATGACTTTCTTTTTAATTATTTAAATAATAATGAATATTTTTAACTCTTATGTCATAATTTTTAATTTATATAATTGCACAAAATATTTATATAATCTATAATTTTATTTCTAATATTTTATAAGATTGTATTAATCCATTAATTCAAATAATTCGACAGGTGAACTATTTGACTTGAGATTTGAGGTCTTTAATGGATTAATGTCCAATTCAATTCTAATAACTATCATTTGAACTTTTCGAATTAGAAAATTCAAGATCAAAGTATTTAATAGCATGCTACATTATTTTTAATATTTTAAAAATTAAAATAAATTAAAAATTATTTCAATCTCATCACTATAACAACTAATCTCATCGTTACTATTATTTTTAATCTTACAAAAGTTAATTTTACCCTTCATCTAAATGGAACTTAAGGGTAAGGCAATTAATTCCACCATTTGGCCCAAATACAAGGACAAGCTGAATAATTTGAAAAAAAATTAATATGACAAAAAATTATCATGATATTATTTTTAAACACGTAGATTTAACACATTAACAAAGTCACGATTACATAAACAAAAAAAATATTATGTTAAAAAGTTAAAATGTTATGTTATCAATTTAAATAACAAAAATTTGAACCATTAATTAATTTGAATAAATTAAAATAGAAAGGTTAATTCTACCATTTGAATATATATATATATATATATATGATGTACTGTGCAATTTGAACTTTTACGAATATTACACATGAAACATTTGAGAGAAATGCTACTTACCAAAAGGAACTTTTTTTTTGTTTGGAATCACAGACGAAGGAATGCCCACATTTCTACTTTCCTCGGGTTGTTTAAGGGGGAAGAACACTACTTTCCTCTTCCCAATGTCACATACTTGGGTTTATTTACCCAACAAATGGATATAGTATAACCACTCGACTTTGATAAGAAAAACAAAATCATTTCGGATGAGCAGCCAGTGAATCGAACTACTCAAACTAATAATAAACCGTTCAAATATGGTATAGTGAGTTATAATATTCTACCTATTGTGCGTTCTATCGGCCAAAAAAGGGAAGAATGGTTGTAACATTAGCTACATATAATCTTTAATCTAGTTAGATTAGTTAAATTTATTTGGCAGAGACTAATCAATTCAACAAATATAATTTGATGGCAAAAAATAAAAAAAATTCAATAATGCTTAGACACCTTGACTAAACGGATATCTAACGCTTGGATACTATACCAGATCAAACAATTTATACATTTAAAGAATTTTAGTAACATGGAATACATCATTTAAGCAATTGAAATAAACAAAACCCAGAAAATAATTACAAATATGAATTAATCATGGCAGAAAAACTTTTGTTTTCCTACCACAGGGATGGTTCATTCTGAATTACAGATACAGTTTGACTGAACCACCTCTCTTCCCGTACTATGCAAATAACAGCTAAGTCTCCCCTGTGAATACCAAAAAATTGGGGGTTGGCAGAGAAAGCATTTTGCCAAACATCTCTATAAGGGCAAAACTTCCCAGGCTTTTCAATTTACTAATCTTCATCAAGATGAAGCCCACCAATTCTCTTCCTCCTATCAAAAACAGCTTTAAAAGATTCATGCTCTGCTCGAATTCGCTGTTGGAATGAACTTTGCTTCTTTGAATTCACACTGCTATCGGATGTATAGCTCTCCTCTTTAGGCAATGGGTTAGACTTCTGCAAGTGATGGAAGCACAAGCAACCAGAAGTTAAAGTTAGCCTCTGTAAAAGCTATTGAACTCAGAGAAGGTATTCAACTCATCAAAGTGAATATAAAACCAAAAAAGTAAGTCCTATCATTCACTGGTTTCCCAGTGAAGCAATTTCCTTTCTACAGAAAGCTGTTAATTAATTGGAGGATATTCAACGTCATAGAATACAGCTAAGCAGAAACATACTTTTTTTTTCCATTGAAATCAAACTGGCTAAAACTGAAAGAACAGATATGATAATTGCGTAACTGACCAAGTTGTAACCAGCTCCTGGTCCAATCACTAGAGACAACATTTTGGCCTTCTTTGCTGCACCTATTGAGAACCCAGTGTCACCACCCTGAAAAATATGGCAAATAAATAAGCGGGTTAAAAACCACCAGGAAATGGTAGAAAACATATGAAGAACCAACAATGACACGGGATACTGGTACAACACAATACGAAAACAGCAAAAAGGCATTTTTTAAAAGATTTATGACATGAGACAACAAGGATATGGAAATAAAAAAATATTGAATATATTTTAATTAAATTTAACTAATTATTTTTTCTTAATCAACCCTAGTTCCCTAGCCACCGACTTCTCCAGTACCCTATTTTCTCCTTTCAAACCCAGCTGTTGATCTGCCCCATTACCATTTCATCTCTCCTTCCCTAATTTAAGCTTAAATCAAAGTAATTTGAGTAAAACAGGCATGGATATCAGACAGCCAAGTCAACCTTCTCTCCATTTATTTTATTCTTTTATTTTTGTTTGTGGTCTCAAAATTTAATGTCTAGTTGGTGCTAACCATCGCTTCACCAATGCCAATGCCATCCCTTCTTTTCCTTGATTTTCCTTTAAATTTCTAGTGCCTATTGCATTCCCTAATAAAAAAGAATGATTATTCTTTATTATTTTCCGTATATGGCTATGTCTGATACATATTCCAGCAAATCGGAGGTGTGTCCATGTTGGGCATAGACATGACACTGATATATATGCAAACAGTTGAGGTGAGTCATCCTTCATAGCAGAAAACCTTTATTTTTATATATTATCTAACAGCAACCAATTAGAGGCAACACATTTTAGAAAGGAGAAAAATAAGACTAGAAAAGATTTTATGCAAACAAAAATAATGGGGAGACAGCTGCCTAGCTGGAAGTTTTACTGCTGAACTAGAGCAAATACTATGACTCTGAAACCGATCTTATCAAATTATCTCCCTTTAGGCCTTTATAAGATTTTCCTCATTTCCTCAACTGACTCCATCAAACAGAGAACTAATGGCAAAGGATCTAAGTGACCTTTCCCTATAATTTCATCACAATGATCCATTGTCATTCATCCAACCAGGTAAGAACCTACACTGCTAGTAAGTACATGCCAATTAAGTACTGGAGGGCAGAAGAATGCATAGAAAAACAACATGATAATATCCACAGCATAAATAAGATGGACCATGAAACACAGACACACCTCAACCCCCCGCCTATCGTTGTTGTGTCTGACAAAGACATGCCTTCGATATGCTGGAATACATATTGAATGCAGCCAGCTAAGAAAAAATAATAATAATAATTTTTTATCCGCAAATATCGATCTGCACTACAAATTTAGAACAAAACCAACAAAAATACGGAATAACATTGCCACTGATGAAGCGACGCCAACGTAGGCACTGTCTTGACCTAAAATGTTGAGGTCACAAATGGAAATAACAAAAAATAAAGCAAGAGAAGTTAGGCAGACTTGGGTGTCTTAATACCCATAACTACTTTAGTCCAATAACTTTGATTTGAGATTAAATCAAAGAAGTAAGCTACAGGAAATGATGTTGGAGCTGCTGGGATTTAAAAGAGAAGGCAAGGTAATGGAGAAGCCTGTGGCTACGTAACTAGGGTAGCATAAGACAAAAAAAAGTAAGCCATTGAATTCTTCTTTAATAGCTTGAAACCCAAACTTGAAGGCTATTAAGTCTATTTACAAAGATATTTCAAAAATATTAGTAAATTTACCTTAAGAACTTATTATGACAAAAAATGTTAAAAGACATTCTACTATATACTTAGCTAAAATTAATTAAAATATATTTAGTATATTTTTTACTGCCATGTATCCTAATATTTTAACAAATGTTGTGTCACCATGTTTGTATCATGTCATACCCATATTTTGTGTCAGTGCTCAGTAGGTGGACAAGGATTCGCTATATGGCTCCCCTAAAAAACAGTGTACCTACATGGTTAAAGTATTCACAACAGCCACATTCATCTATATACACATACACATGAAGACCTGTTTGGATGTCTACCATACAGAAAATCATGTTCAGAGATTGTTTCCTCAGTAAATTAAAAATGGAGGGAGGCAGGAAATTATACATTCGGGGCAAACACAGAACACTGGCATTTACGGTACTAAAAAGATATGTTTCGCAAAATAAGGAATACCTGGTCACTCCAATGTACAGATTTTCCTTTCTTCCCATATGCTTGGATCAACCCAGGAAGAGCATTCAAATTTCCCTTAATAGATTCTGATCCTTCAGTTTGATCTTCATCCAAATCATTTGACCATTTACTCCTACTTAATTCTTTTATCTCCGTGGGATGGTCTCCCTCAGCATCCCATCTTGTTTCATCCTTTGAAGAATCTAAAGCTTGAAATCATAGGTAAATTGGATAATTAATAAAGTGTCACACAGAAAACACTGAAATATAATGGAGGGTGAAGTGATGACTGACAATTGATATTGAATGCAAACTGATACAGAATGCTCACAAAGCAAAGAAATGAAATATACCTTCAGGTACATGATCTCCAACATCTTGTAAGTTCATTTTCTCATGCTTTTGTTCTTGTCGTCCTGATAATCCTTCTTCATGATCTCCATCTTCCATGTCCATGTCAACCTTGCAGATATAAAAAAGTTAAGCTAGTTAGAATTCCAACTCCAAAATCACATGTTAAAAAGAAAGCATGTTACCGCAACGCTAGTAGAGCGAAGAAATATAGCATAACTATTGCACTGTCAACACAATGCTACTATAAAGTGATTTTCCAAGTTACTTTCCAACTACAAACCTATCTTCGATTACAGAAAATGACATTAAACATACGTTTCTATTTAGGTGCAGGAGCAAATAATACTTAAAAAGAAACATTTGGAACAAAAAGTGATTAAGGAAAGACATAACAAATGGGCAAAAATAATACACACACACACACACACATGTCATGAACAAGCTCAAAGTTTATGCTGTAAATAAAAAGCACAACCAGCATAGCAAGATATAAAAGTCATTACCTCCTGAATACCACTTTCCTTCAGATCATCTCCATGGAACAATAACTGTCATACCAGCAAAATACAGCATTTAGAAATTTAAGTTACAATTTTTTTTTGTTAGTATTATGTTACAATAACTAACATTTCCAAATTATTTAACTTACTGAAGACATCAGCCTGAATTTGTTTAAAATTTCCAAACTATGATGTTTACTTTCTCCTTGAATTTCCAAAGTTTTAACTGTAAAGTTAAAATTGAAAGCTTAGTAACAACAAACCTTGATGTCCAGTTGCAAGTATAATGATGGAGCTTCTTCCCATCGTCTCGCCATCTGTTGGATTTCATCTAAGGTAAAACCATGGATATTCCTAGCTGCACAGCCCTGAAATTCAACATAATTATCATCTTTGTGGCATAATTGACAAAGGAAGAACTCTTGTTCAGTTTATATAAAAACATCAGCAACTTATCAAGTGCAACATTAGAAAATAAACAACGCACAAGTCTCAGGAAAATGTGACAAAATCTTACAAAGAAAATAAGTTATACGCACTCACCGCAGGATCCTTGTATGTAGCTTCTAATACATAAACCTCATAACCCGATCTCTGAAAAGAAAGTAAGGAACAATAAAAAAAACCAGTAACAAATGAAAAAAAGAACCAACTAATGTAACTTAATATTCATCATCATTGCAAGCAAGGTTCTGTATTATAGTCTTATGCTGCACCCTTAAGGTTCAAGTTCAGAAATTATATATGCAAACAGTCAGATTAGGATTTGAAGTCCCAGAGAACTTTCTTTATGGATAGATGAAAAGTCCAGGAAAACTTTTCAGAAGATATTCAACTTCTCCGAGATTGTAACAACTGATTCAAAAAACCATTTTTGCATATTAAAAGCTAGCTTTCGATGATAAACACAACAATAATGGAGTTCTCAGAACAAAGAATGGCAAGTAACAAAACCTCCAACAACCTAAAAGCTAGCTTCTTTTTTTTTTTTTCACAACTTAAAAGCTAGCTTTTAGCAAATTCATTGTATTGTAGGAAACATTCACAAACACAAAACCAAAGCAAATGCAAAATATTAAATAAGCATATGAAATGTGTTCTATCATTTGACCATAAACAAAAAATTCCGTCAATAATAATAAACCATTGAGGCATAAAACTAGCATAAGCAAGCGCATCCACTCTCATGCTAAGAGAATAAGGAAGGTCTTAACTTAAACTAGACAAGCAAATTACTAGCATTGGCAAGAAAAATGCTGGGACCATAATGTAGCTTTTCCACATAGCAAGTTCAAGAGGGTAACGTATAGATACAAGGAATATCAGTAATAATTCAGTATACTTAAATGAAATTCTAGATGATATTGGAATAGTATTGCATGCATCCACATATTCAATTTTGGTATACGGCACAATATGTCACCAGCTACATTTCACAATAACTCAACAGCTTAATCAAAAGTACAAAAGTATACTGGCAACTAATAGCAAAAAGGCTAACTTATTAAAACTAACAAGAAAGATTTATGATCAATGCTGCAGAACAATGGTAGCACCTTCCGAGATAACACCAATGGCCTTGAATTACATGTATTACAAGCATGGTCCATTGTTCCCATTTTTCTGTTTTTTTTTTTTCGTTTTTTTTTGTTTTTTTTTTTTTTTCTAACAGAATAATTTCTTAACCATAGAAATGAAAGTTATAAAGAATGATGATTTTTTGGTACCAAGAGATACAGTTTTCATGAAAACATAAACTGCTTTGCATTTACCAACACAACCCAGAACCGCAGGCTGAGGGGACAAGAAAACAACATTAAAAATAAAACGACTAAATGAATGGAAAAGCCAAAGACTCCCAAGTTCACATCCCAGAGGATTACTTATATGCACATTTCTTTCAAAGATGGCTAACACTTTCTCCCATGCATTAAAGTAAATATTCAGTATAAAATCATCTTTGCCTTGATAGACAACAAACAAAAATTTAGATTAATAAATTGGGACTGAAAAATAAAGAAGATTTCACAATTAAAACAAAAATATTTAAAAACGGTATCTTAATTAAAGTTAAAAAAAAGAGTAGAAAACTTAGAATGAAACCCAACATATTAAAGTTTATGCTACCAAATTACAATAAGGCCCATGTTATGCAAATGAAGACCTGCACACCTTTAAGTATTCCCAGAGAATATACTTGCAGAAAGGGTGTGAGAAAGAATTGAGAGTATACCTTTCCAATTGCCCAAAACTGAGCAAAATCAGCTACCCGCAGATTGCGGTCATCCACTAAGACGAAGCACACATACCAGCAAGAAAAGGGTCAATTGCCGAACAAAAACTGCATCTGTAGTTAGTTGAAAATGTAAGCAGTGCATGGGCACTGCATGATCACTTAAATGCTAATGAAGCTAGATTGTTTATGCGGTTAAATGCTGTAACAAGCCAGCATAACGGGGAGAACATTTAATTGTTTCATCTAATGAAGCCTAGGCATTCCTTTGTCCCATTTTTTCTCTCCTTGTGAAAGAATAAGGAGAAAAGACATCCTCAGTTTTCTAAACCATATTTAACTAGGCAGGTAGATGAACCCACAAGGAAACATGTAACCACATTAGTATAAATTAAAATTTTCAACAACAAACATCAACTAATCAACCTTTAACAAATAAGCTGACTATAATATTAGAGCAAAGATAAAAATCACTGTCTTCATTAGCCTAAGATTTCATTTGAAGAACCATACCAATTACAAAACTGAAGATCCCATCTTCAAGGGTCCTCTTAAATGCTTTCAACATGCTTTCTCGATATGCCTGTAGCATATTTACATTAACATCAATTCTGGTTAAAACAATAAGAGTTGTTAACATGCATGAGCAATGAAATAGCGTCATTACGAATAAAAAGGCTAGGTTTCCAGCATGCATGTATTCATATTTAAATGCAGAAGAATTATCCAGCAAGCTCATTATATTTAGCAATAGCTGAACTAGAATTTTGAAAGTGCTTTTAGTTGGACACATTTCTAATGTTCGGGGGTTTTCCCCCCTTCTAATAGGCATGGAATATGAGGATAAATCTTTAAAACAATTAGTTAGTGTTTGGTTTTAAAAAATAGAGCCATTTTCTGTTATCATTTTCTTGAAAAATGAAAATATGAGTGAAAACGTGTTTGGTAATTGAAAATGGAAACAAATTTTTAGAAAAAAAAAATGAAAATGGGTTGAAATATGAAAACAAAAAAAATATATGCTTTCAATTGAGAAAACAAAGGTACATTATTTTTTTTCCTTTTGTTTTGCAAGTTACCATATTTGAACACTTTTTAATGTCATTAATTAATAAATATATATTATATTTATAATTAGATGCCATTAAT
This sequence comes from Durio zibethinus, assembly GCF_047325235.1. Lineage (NCBI taxonomy): Eukaryota > Viridiplantae > Streptophyta > Magnoliopsida > Malvales > Malvaceae > Durio > Durio zibethinus. Next base: position 23,664,402 of record NC_143172.1, read on the forward strand.
AGTAATATCATTGAATATTTTATTTATTTCTTCATTTTTACATTTTTAGAAATTTTTATTTTCGTTTACCAAATACATTTTTTAGAAAACAAAAAATAAAAAATATTTTCTAGAAAATGAAAATAAAAAATAAAAACAAAAAACATTTTCTCAAACCAAACAGTGCTTATATTTTGTAATTATTTTGATCTTTAACGGTCAAATGGATTGTTCAACCTTCTTTTAGACTAGGTAAGCCAAACAAATATCAAAATTAGTTCCACAGACAATAATGTAAAATTGGATGAAACTCAATACATAGCATTCAGCATGAATTGACGAGACTAAGCACATTCCCTGATTAGAGACTTTGTCCAATCTGTCAAAGTAATCTAAGATTAGATGTTTTCAGTAGCAACCAAAAATCTAACAACAAAAAATGTACATAAATGCAAATTCCAACACAAGCATCAAACCAGGTTGCCCCTTCTATATAAATAACTAGCTTACCTCCTCCATTTCAGGTTCATAACAGTACTCCATCACCGTCTTCTTCACTGTTTTCTTGCTTTGAGCTGAGCTTGATGATTTTAAAACATCAGTCTCCTCATCCTTTAAGAAATATGACATGAAATACATTACAAACTTTCAGAGCATTTAACGCTTCAACTGCCATGAATATCAAATAGACATAAGGCCAACTAACAGACCTTTTCAACTTCTGTCATAAAATAATCATCCATGGAATGGATTCGAGGGGCATCACCACCATTTTCAACCTCAAGATCTCGTAACATCTTTGCTAAGTAGCTCTTTCCACTGCCTGCACATAAATGAAATGGAATAAATTAAATATGCCAAACATGATCAACAGTTAATGACATCTTCAGTCTATCTCCTTTATCTGCATATCATGGTCACAGAAATTATTATCATGTACTGTAACCATAACACTAAACTCCATAGCATTTTCGAGGAAATGGAGGATAACTAGCAAACAAAGATGCCCATCAAAATATTAGCAGATATCAAGTGTTTGCTAAGAATAAAAAGTGAAAGTATCTTCCTATGACATTATTGATGCCACTTTTGCAAAATTCTGTTGAGAAAGACATAGCAATTATATTATTACATCTTTCAATATAACAGGAAAAAATGAAACTACCCTACTTGAAGGAAGAATTATACAAAGGATGAATCATGAATAAAGATATGATCTGGATCTAGTTGCTTGTTTAGCTAGCGGTGCACCAAAAACAACTAGAGTTTCAGCTTAAACCTAATCGGTTAAAAAATACCTATAATTCACTATGAGCAAAGTTAAATTTTTATCTGCTAAAAGCCACCAAAAGTGAAACATTTAATTCAGAAATGCACACCTATCCCATAATTCCCACACGTGTTTACTGCCCCATATAATCATTGAGAATAAATTTACCTTATTCTTTTCTTATTTTGCAAACATTAGCCAAGTATTGCCTGCACTCTAGCAGCAAACCCAAAGGTAAAATTTCAACTGAATTGCAAGTATTTAATATAATTTACCTGGAAGCCCTCGAAGAATTATCACAATATGATCAGGCCGAGAAGTTCTATGAGGCATCTTAAACAACTCAGAAGCATCAACAACTTTGGGCTTATCAGAAGGTAATTGCTTTCGAGGAATGACAGCATATTGCACAGAGGAATTCCTATGGATAACTTGAGGATCCTAATAAAAAAATAAAAGTAAAACAAGAATTCTCGTCCCTGAAAAGTACAGTTTCAAGCACCAATGCGAAGAACCAATTAAAAATCAGCCATTACCTCCCCATGGATTCCACCAGAAGCATACGGTGGTGGCTTGTTTGGATAATAAGGCTCAGAAACCACCGGATAAGTGGAATGTGATATGGCTGAAGAACTAACAGGTATAGGAAATAATGAAAATGATGAATTGGGCGATGAAGAATAAACCTTAAACTCCGAAGAAGGATGATGCTGCGCTGGAGGCTCCATGGGCAGAGGTGGTGGCGGAGAATCTGGAAGAGGAGGAGGAAGAGGCTGAGCCATGTTATTGCCGTCAGTTTGTTGCAAATATCCTCCAATTTTCTGTTCATAACCTTGCCAATGATTCACTGCCGCGGGCACTGAATCTTTATGCAGAATTTGATGCTGCTGATTATAATTATAATTATTACTGCTATCACCATTATAATTGTTAAGTGGATCTTCAATGTTATACATCTCAGAACTCCTCGGTAGCATTGGGGTGGCCCTGTTATCGTTATTAACATCATTATGAAAATATTTATTCTCTCGGTTAAATTCACTCAATGAAGCACCTCCATGATCATAAATTAACTTCAATCTTCTCTCATCTTCCGTCAAAATCCGACCCGTAGCCGAATCAAACTCCTCAACCCTCGGCCTTTTGTAGCTCCGATCAACTTCACCACCAACTGCAGCCGCACCATAATCGTAGCCGTAATTAGGGTTAGGATGCCAGGATCTAGGATCGGCGAACCCGTTGATGTAAGGAGGAGGAGGAGGAGGGGGAGGATTTGCGACAGCGGGAGGAAGAGGCGGCGGTGTTGGTGGTGGTAAAGGTTGGTAGGGGTGGAATACGGGTCGGGTATAATGGGGAGGTTGGGGAGGGTAATTAGGGTTTTGGTGATGGTAAGGAGGGTAGGGAGGGCAAAATGGGAAGTGAGGAATTGAACAAACTGGGCATATGTTAGGTTGCTGCGGTGGCGGTGGTGGTGGTGGTGGTTGCCACCATTGATTATAAGGTTGATGATGCTGCTGCTGCTGATAATAGTATTGATCCATGATTTGGAGGACACTTGTCTGAGAAAGAGAAAAGAAAGAGAAATTCTAGGTTTTTAAATTAGGGTTGAAGAAGAAACAGCTGAGGCAGAACGCAAGGAGAACGAGGCTAGTACTTTTTTTTTTTTTTTTTTAGGTTCGAATTTTGATGAATAATTTGTATAGTCATTAAATATAAAAGGAAAAAAAATATATCAATCACGGTTCAACCGGAAAAGTCATCTATTGCATCCGTCCATATATACTTAATAGAAACGCGTCGTTTGGTGCTTTGGTTAATGTTTACTGAAGTCTGAAAATCATTGTCGGTTATCATGTATCCGAAACGACTAAGGTTTCGTTTTTACTTTGAGAAGTGACAGACGGGAATCTTCAAATTTGAAGAAAGACTTGAAAGAAAGCGAGATTATTAGAAATTAAAGTCATATTCAATGATATCAACGATTTAATCCACGGTCCACAATTTTCGAAAACATAAAACATGAGGATTCTAATAATATCAATGTAGGATAATAAAAAATTAATCAGATTAAATTTGTTGAATTAATAACTTATTATGATCAAATTCGTTTATCGAATTTTGTTACCTTAAGATGAAGAATGATTTTAAGATTTTTTTTTTTAATGTTTCATATATCTCAGAACTGCTACGAAAATTGAGTAATATTTGTATTGATTACGATGCAGAAAATCTTTTTATATATATATATATATATATATATATATATATCATGGGTTGAGAGAAGAATTTTTTATGGACATTTGTTTTAAACGAAAGTAAAATTTTTTATTAGAATTTATTTTTTTTAAATATGGTTCTATGATTTTTTATATTTTCTAAAATTTTTAATAATGTCAAAAAAATAAAAAAAAATTCTCTACTCTTTTAGGTTTTTTTAGATTTTTAAAAAAATAAAAAAAAATTATTTATTCTCACTTAATTGTAATGTTATTTACATAATAATTTTTTATAAAATATTATAAAAATAATTTTTTAATATATTTTAAATAAAAATCACGTTTTTGAGATTAAAAACGTGATTTTGTAATATTTTCAATTAAAATTATATTTTTAATTATAAAATATATTTTTAATATATTTTTAAGATTAAAAATATTATCTTCATTGAAAATATATTATAAAATATTTATATTTTTTATTTTATTTGTTGATGTATTATGAAAATTTTTTATTTTTTTCAAATTTTCATAATTTTAACAAAGACTAAATTTTTTTTTAGATAAAAGACATAATTTTTGTTAACAAACATTATATTTTATGTAAAAAAAATAGTTTTTTTATATTTTAAACAAATACACAATATTATTGAAATCTTTGACAAAAACTATGATTAAAAATGTGATTTTTACTGAAAATATGAAAAATACTTATTTTTCAAATTTCAACAAAAATAATATTTTTTTAAATATAAAAAATAATTTTTTTAGAATTCAACAAAAATAATTTTTTTAAGATAAAAATATAATTTTTTGTTAAAAATATAAAAAAAATTAAGTTTTAAAATTTTTTAATTTCAACGAAAATAATATATTATTCACTTGTTAATCACATATCATGAAAACAATATACTAAAAATTTTAAAAAATGCAGTCCAATTTCAATGGCAGCTAAAAATATAGATAATATTATATGAGGAAAGTAAATCTCTGACCAAAGAAACTCGCCTGTTTGATGTCAGTTGCAACATTGCAACATTGCAGTGGCCAACATTTTCTAAGTGAACGAAATTCAGAAATTACACTTTCAATATCACTTTTTTTCAAAATAATTATTTTTTCCAAATTTACAAAATAAGCACCCCTAAAAAAATCTTTTTCGTCGGAGAATTATTTTACGGTACTCTTCTAGTGGTGACCGATGAGACACTACTGAAAAACTTCAAATCATTCCATCTCTTTATCATATAACTAATTAGAATTTAATTCTTAATTAAATTATCGGGATAAAATCCTATTATTTATTCCATGGTAAAAAGACTTTATCAATTATATCTCTTTATAGATGGATTATCCGAATAGTCCAACAAGATCATTCACACATTATTTACCCAATGCTATAATGCTTGGGACAAGGAAACCATACAGAAGATAAAAAGAAAAAAAAAAGTACAAATGCTGGATTTAAATTGACTTGATAATGATTATTTTAAACTTGCCAAATCCTCATTTGCAGTCAGCTTAAGCAGTGTCTTGAAGAAATGGGTAATCGGTGTAGCCAACAACAGGATCTATCAGGCAGTATGTACTTCGGTTGTGTTTAGTGAGAGGGGCATTGAGATCAAACCTCCTTGGCAAATCTGGATTGGCTAAAAACAAACGACCAAAAGAAACGAGATCTGTGCGGTTTTCAGCCACAGCTTTGTTACCATCTTCTTTGTCATAGCCTCCAGCTACAATGAATGTACCCTTAAAAGCCTTCCTCATGGGAAGAAGACTTTCAGATGTTTCAAAACTTTCTTCAGCAAGTTTCATCCTAGGCTCAACCATATGGCAGTAGAGGATTCCATATTTGTTCAATGATTCTGCCATGCAGACCCCTAATGCTGTTGGATTTGAGTCACCTGAATCCAAATAGTTTGCAAAGGGAGATAGCCTGATTCCTACTCTATCTGCTCCTATCTCATTAGCAACAGCTTCAACTACTTCCAGGGCAAACCTGCAGCGGTTTTCTAGAGACCCACCATATTGATCTGTTCGATCATTAATATGATCTTTCATAAACTGGTCAAGTAGATATCCATGAGCCCCGTGTAACTCAACTCCATCAAAACCTGTGAATCAAAAGGCCTCATTTCAGAGAATCCCTTTTCTATGTTAATTCATTTAGATTAATCTCACCTTCTGAACTTGTGGATAAATAAAAAGTTTCAGCAGAAGAGGTCTAAGTGAGCTAATTCACTCGTCTCACAAAAGTCTCAAGGAATTGAAATTGTTAATTTGCGTTTTGTGCAGTTTAAAGGGGGATAGAAACTTGCCAGCTTCCCTAGCATTCCTTGCAGCAAGTCTATACTCGTTGATAACTAGAGGGATCTCATCTGTCCTTAACCTCCTTGGAGGTGAGAATTTTGCAGGTTCAGCCGCATTTGCTTGAACTTGGGGCATCAGTTGTTTGCTAGTAGAGGAGATAGGAGCTTGCCCATTTGGCTGATACTCTGTTTATTTAGGTAGCCAAGCCAAGTGATATATATTAACAAAAATCATGATGAATTCAACTTACAGAAAACCAAAATCTATGAACTCACCATAAGTTGAAGCCCTTCCAACATGCCATAGCTGACAAAAGAAGATCCCACCTTTTGCATGGACAGCATCTACAATGGGTTTCCATGCCTCAACTTGCTCTTTTGACCATATACCAGGCGTATCTTTGTACCTTTATTTATACGTGTAGAAACCAACTTTTTGGTTAAATGCTTGAACTTGAAGTACATAAACAGTAAATTCAACATATAGTTATAACTTGTAAGAGAACTTGACGATCCAAGACAGTTAAATTACCCTCGAGCTGCTTCAGAAATTACAGTTGCTTCAGTGATCAGAAGACCTCCCTTGGTGGTTCTTTGGGAATAGTATAAAGCGGCATGTGGCTGAGGAATATTGTTATAAGATCTCTGTCTAGTCATTGGTGGCATTACCATTCTGAGAGACAATAACATAAATGATAAAACTACATCAGGCTCCATTAATTCTACAGGAATATAAAGTACTGATAGAATTACTTGCACCTTGCAGGGTAGCAAGGTAGCCAACCTTGAAACAGAATATTGCTACAATTAGTTCCCTTCCCTTTCATTTCAATATGATGCTCAATCATGCAAATATAAAGCCATAAGCAAAATCAAACAGATAATCTGTTTAAAATGGCTATGGATTTATGTAGCAACATTTAAGTGCTTTATTCAATTCGGAAGATTGGAATAGAAGAAATATTTAGGAAAACCACAAAAGAAAGAAAGGTGAAAAGGAAAGAGCATAATATTACCTATGAGAAAGATTGAATTTTCCCAATTTGTAGGGAGTGAGAACAGGCATAGCAGGAACTCCATTACAATTTTTGCTGATAGTTTCTTGATCTTCTTGCTGTTGTGTTTGTACTCTGCGTCCCATTTTTGTTTCTGATATAACCCAAAAAAAAAAACCTTGGCTTTGCTTTAGTTTGCTTTGGAATTCGATTGCCACCAAGTTTTGGTAATGGCTTAGATAGTTTTATAGTTTCCACGAACATAGCAGCCGATCTGCCAGTGCCAAAGTCCGCAGATCAAATCCCACAATTCAAATGTCATCATCCGGTCTGCCAGTGCCAAAGTCTGCAAATCACATCCCAAAATTCAAATGTCATTCTTTTTTGTCGTTTCTTTTTCTATTGGACAACGTTTAGATTCAAGCACCTCATGGGAGAATATGTTTGTCCTGTACTATTTTTTTTTCTTTATTCTCTACAAATAAATTGACCAGACCACCTGACTATGACTTTTCAAAGTACATCCTAAATATCATTAAGCATTGAGCGTAATCCATTTCCCCATAATACGCACATTAGGAAAGAAAATGAATATTGCGATGTAACAGCTTGATATCTTATTTCACTTGGAAGTGTGAATTTTTCAAGTAAAACAGAATTAATTATCTGAGTAAACCAAATTATTTCGATAATTCAATTGATTTTCTGTATAAATTTGATTGATTTTTCAGTTTTGGAGTAATTCATTTTCATCATTTTCATAAATCTAAAAATCAAAGTTCCCAAAATATAAATCGAATTATAAATGAAATCTTTCTCCGGTCATTAATCAAGGAGAAACATAAATTTTTATGGTAGTTGAGCATTGGCTGGCGGCTCTGCTTATCTCAATAATGTCTGCTCTCCAACAGGCGCTGCCGCCTTACCTGACGCTGTTTCTCTTCCTACTTCTACCTTGTTAAGCCAGTCAATCTCTCGTCTTATTTTTTTACTCTTTGTCCCCTAGACTTCTAAGCAAGTCCAGCACGTGATGCTGACCAAAAGTCCCATATTGCTTCGTCTATGTCTATCACAGCTCTCACCAACCATGTTGAAATTCAAATCTTCAATATTTTAGCGTCATCATATTTGATCATTCGATGCCACAGCACTGGAGCTAGTCAAAATACAAACACAAAAACTGGCTTTCATAGACTTGATAGTATTGAATTATTGAGGCTAGTTTGAATTCTATTGCATCGAGATGTCATAGAATCATGATTTGCATTTGATTAGTATCTCAGGATGCAGCTAACTTTGACCCCGCAGTTAAAAGATTGGAGTAGGAAGGATTAAGTGAATCACTGGACGTAAGATAATGAATTGTTTTATGTAAAAACAAAAAAAATTAAATATTTTTAATTTTGACAGTGGATTTTTTTTATAGAATAATCGATTATCATATTTAATTTAATTGATATCATTACCTTATTTTTGAGAAAATAATCGATATTCATTACTTTTTGCTTCAAAGATATTTTTTATTATTAATTTAATCTCATAATTACAATATCCAATTTTATCTAATCTAATCTTATTTTTTTATTTTATTGAAACGAATACTATTGATCATCCAAATGAATTCTTAAAACTATAAAAAAAAATTTTACAATTCGCTTCTACATGCGTAGCTTAACCATTGGGTTGATGAGAGTTTTGTACTAATTTTATTTTCTCAGCTAAAATAGATTTTATTAAAAACCCAAAAGGGACATAACTAGCAACAAGGCTAGCTAGTTGCTGGCTTTAACAAAAAGATGGCACATAGTTCTATTTCAATTACATAAAACATCTTTAAAAACTTCTTAAGAACATAATTAACTTACAAATACATCTCAAAACCAGTCTTAAAACTCCAAACCAATAGAATTGATCAAATCAAAATGAACAAACATATACTCCTAACTCCACAGAAAATCAATAAAATGAGAAACTCCCAATGAAACAGGAGATCATTCCTTCAAAGCCACCAAGGTGCAAGCAGCTTCTCTTAAAATAAATATGAAAGAGATCACAATTAAAAACCACCACCATCTTGTCAAACACCACCCAAAATTCCAAACTCTATTCTTAAAAATGCATTTCAACAAAACCCACCTTCCCAATACGACAACAGCCATTGAAAACTGCTTAAGCCACCAAGATTGCAACAAGTCAAATATGACACCAGATCAACCCAACCCCGACGCTGCCTAACCTTCCGTGTCCCCTTAACGTTGGAGTAAATAAATCAACCAGGCAAAGTTCCCCTTCCTCCCATACGGAATGCCCCACATAGATAGCCCGTAGCCCCCAACGCGCCACTACACACCAGCTTTGCTAATTAAGAATAACAAGACGAGGTAAAGTTGTTGTAACCGTGTATATGTTTGCTAGCATCCTAAGAAAGGACGAGCTTCTAGTCAACATCCCAATCAATAAAATGAATCTATCTTTGATCACCACTGTATGTTTATTAAAGAAAATCTTCCTCATATTATCAAATGACCACTACATCCACTTACATAAGACTAAATGGCCACTTTCTCAACAAATAAAAAATCACAGGACACCAATTTAATGTAATGCAACAAATCATTTCAAGATTAAAACCCCTTATCAACCTTCTCACAGTTTGGATTTTCATACCTCCAGATCTACGACGAACGTAGAACTAAGGAGTGCAGCAATAAAATAAATACCAATAACTATATGTGTAAATAATATAAACCTTGAATGTTAAAATTCTATGATCATGTTTGGTGTATAAAATAATGGATAAGATAAGATGATAGTTATCTGGTATTATATTTAGTTTGTGTTAAAAAAAAAAAAGATAGGATTACAAGGAATATTAATATCTTATTGGTATAAGATGATTCAATCCTCTAAAAGTGAAGAGGATTATTTTTAATTTATAAAATTAAATTTACATGTCCTGTTATACTTTTAAAATTATATTAATAATTTAAATTTTATAAATTTTGAAAAAAAAAATTTTGATCAATAAATATATTATCTTATCTTAATTATTACACACATTAAACACAATATAAGATAAAATTATTTAATCTATTTATATTCATAATATTATCTTATCTTATATTTTATCATATTATAATCTTGTATATCAAACACATTTTATGTTTCTTATTCGAACTACTCAAATCATCTCATTATATATATCTATCATTTTTCTTCAAGAAATGGATAATCAGTGTAACCAACGACAGGATCCGATGTGCAACAGGTATCTGAGTTGTACTTATTGAGAGGAGCATCTAGCTCAAATCTCCTTGGCAAATCTGGATTGGCCAAAAACAAACGACCATAAGCAACAAGATCTGTGTGGTTTTCAGTCACAGCTTGATTTCCATCTTCCCTTTCATAACCACCAGCAACAATGAACGAACCATTAAAACCCTTCCTCATAGGAAGAAGACTGTCATGGCATTCAAATTTTTCACCGAGAGTTCTCATTCTTGGCTCAACCGTATGGCAGTAGAGAATCCCATACTTATTCAAGGACTTTGCCATGTAGAGGCCTAATGCATTTGGATTCGAGTCCCTTGATTCCATATAGTCTGCGAGGGCAGAGAGCCTTATTGCTACTTTATCTGCTCCTATCTCATTAGCAACAGCTTCAACTACTTCTAAAGCAAACCTGCAGCGGTTCTCTAGCGACCCACCATATTGATTTGTTCGATCATTAACTTGATCCTTCATGAACTGGTCAATTAGATATCCATGAGCCCCATGAATCTCAACCCCATCAAAACCTATGAATCAAAGAGTTAGTTTATTGGCAAAGTAAGTACACCAGACAGAGTTTTTTGCATTAGACAATGTAGTTTAACAAATAGTTATTATCATTCACATACAATTTCTTGCAATATATATATTTATATATATATATAAGTTTTCCTTTTCTTTTCACAATTTGTGAAATGTATATTGATCAGTGTCAAAATAAGTAGGAACTGGAAAGACATTATTCCAATGAAATCTCTTTTTTAAACCATCAATTATGGTTATATCAAAATCAAAATCTTGTACAACTCAAAATTTAACTTAACTGATTTATGCAATCATAGTTAAGATGTGGCATTTAACAAGTTTAGAATTTAAACCTTAGTGTCTGTAACAAAATTTTTCTATTCTCAGTTGGACTTCCATTGTTAAAAAGATTCAAAGCCATGCGAGTACTGCAATGAAAAATGAAAAGCCTAAATTAATATGCTTAGGTGAAACTACATCCCTAAAACTAATAGCAAGTGGACATTGGCAGCATTGGTTATCAAATTTGGTTTCACTAGTTAAGAGGTTGAAAAAAATCTTACCAACTTCCATAGCATTTCTTGCAGCAAGTCTAAAATCATCAACAACTTGGGGGATCTCATCTGTTCTTAGCCTCCTTGGAGGAGAGAATCTTGCAACATTTATCCCATTTGCTTCAATTGGGGGCATCACTGGTTTGTCTGTACAGGAGATTGGAGCTTGCCCCTTTGGCTGAAAATCTGGATAGGTGGCCAAGAAAGGATACATAATTACTAATAAACATCTGAATGAAAAAGTATATATATATATATATAGATAATAGGGTAAAAACGAAAAAGTATTAGATTGCTGCTATAGAAGAATATTGGATCGGAGTAATATATTCAACCTGTAAATTGTTTCAAACCAAAAGAAAATATTTTGGGGAAAAAAATAAAAAAATCATGTATTAGTTATATGATAAATACAAATAGAATTTTTGCACTAAATAATACGCTAATAGCATTTAAATAATTATAATTATAAATGTGATTTTTTTTTTTTTAATTTTAATATTTTATTCAAGTTGTTATATGAAATCCTTTGAGTAAAATTATCATTTTGTGTAATTTAAAAGTAGTTGTTTTTTACCTTTTTAATAGTAAAAATATAAATTATTTTCAAATTTGACAATATTTTTACTAAATTTAATTAAAAACATATGACCATGGAACAATGCACGGGCACTTTTTTTTAATTTTAAATGATTTCAAGTAAAAATATTTTAATTATTTTAATTATTATTTTTATGTTCACTTTTAACTTATGATTGATTGCAAACTGATGACTGGGAAGTCAAAATCGACGAAAAAGAAAGGATTTGAGAAAAAAATCATCCATTATGTTCTTAATTTTTTTAGAATACTAGGTATTAACATGTCGAAAACTTTAAACCCTAAATTTCAAATGCTAAAAGAAATATACTCCAATCTTCATTGGCACATCTTAGGATTGGATTGCTGTAATTAAGCTCCAGCCATTTGTTGTATATATGGTAGAAAAGAAGAAAGAAGGGAAGGAGAATCTAAAGACAAAAACATACCTTGATTTGAAACCCTTCCAACATTCCATATTTGACGAAAGAATATCCCATCTCTTGCATGGACAGCTTCAACAAAGGGTTTCCATGCCTCAACTTGCCCTTTCGTCCATATTCCAGCCGTATCAGGGTACCTTTAAATTTTAAATAGTTAAAAAAAAAAAAAAAACCATTTTCATCATATTTTTATAACTAATATTTACTATCCTTATAATGCTTATTATCTTCGTATAAATATATTTTAATTGTTAGTAAAATTGATTTTGTATTTTTTTTTACATATATTTATATAATTTAAGCATGATTTCATATATCAATGTTTGATGTCGATGATTGTATGTTTGTGAAATTATTATTTGTACTTACATGATTAATTTGTATTTATTCACAAACTTAAAGAGCATACAAAGTTTAATAATTTTGAGACTTCAATTTTCACTCTAAAAACCATTTTTGTAAAATAATATTAAAGTGTCAAATTTTGTTTTAAGCAAGCTTTTAAGTGCAAAATGCATTTGAATATATTAAGTTCAATGATTTAAAGTTGCTCAAATAAAAAAAAATTTATTAATTTGCAATGATTTTAATTCTTTAAGTGTTAAAATGCAACTTTTAAAAGATTTTTAAATTTTAAAAAATCAAATATTGCTTTTGAGAAAAATGAATATAAAAATCATTTGGACAATTTTTGGAATTGTAATATAAAATTTTTTTTAAATGGTTTATAAAGCTTAAAAATCAAATGTTGCTTTTGAGAAAAATAGATATAAAAATTATTTGGCTAATTTGGAATATGGTATAAAACTTTTTAAATGATTTATAAAGCTTAAAATGCATTTTTAATATATATGCCCTTTCGTAATAATATTTTCAAAGAAACATAGAGTTTTAAGAATTTCTTTTTTAATATCTTGATTCTAAGACCAAATAGTCACTTAAACAACATCCCCGTATCCATTTCTTTAAAAAAAAAATATTTCAATATTCCTTAAAGCAAGTAAAAGTTTAGTAATAAACATATCAAATAAAATATAATACGTACGTTAATGTAAATACAAATATAAATCATAAAATTTCACCAAATAAAATTTATAAAAGAAGTTTACTACAAATGATCATTTGAATGATGTTTTCTTGGGAATTTCACTTGATGGACACATAAATACATCATATAAAACTTGTTGAAAATAATGTGTATGTAATATATATCTATTACAACTCTTTTTCAATTTCAAAATCATCAAGAATAATGCCATGATATGCATCATTTTCTTTTGAAGATCGGCTTAAAAAAATATATCATTTAAAGTTGTACATAATATAATAAAGTAATGAAATCACTAATTCTTTTCAATTAAATTCATTACCTTTTATATCTTTCAACAACCAATTTTGAGCACACAATAGAGCTTCTGAAGTAATTGCATGAAGCTTACTATGACGAGGACTCACCAATCTACCATAAGTGCTAAAAGTATATTATGAAGCTAGATGGAAATCAAAACAACCAAGATATCCCTAGTAATCCTTTGTAAAGTTGGTTAACAAAGTCAACCACTTTCCCACCAAAACAATATATCAAAATCTAAAGTTCTAGGAAAAACTTTCTCCTATAAATAATGATTTAACTCATATTTAACTAATGAATCATCTAAATTGCTAACAAAAGAATCATATCCATCAATGAAGTTATGATTGACAAGATTATTCATCTTTAAAACATTAGATGAAACTCCATCTCTATAATACATTTTATTAGGTCTTTAAGACCTTTGACATTCATTCAACAAGTCATAACAAAGGTTTTTAGTCCTTTAAATTTCAAAATTAACTGATGTTCCATAAAATTAGGAAAAAAAATATTGCAATAACTTCAACTTATATCTTGGATTAAAGACAATAGCCACTCGTACAATTCCATGAATTGTTTTCCAATATTTATCAAACATATATAACATACTTGTGGTCATATTTATAATAGTTTCAATAGGAGATAAAGTCCAAGTGGCTAAAGAAAGTTTGATCTCGTGCATCAATGAAATAAAACATTGGATGTCTAATATTTTCTCCTTGAAAATACATCAGTGACATTATAAAATACCTTAAACCTTTCAAAAATCTCCTCAGCTAGCATCCAATCTTGTTTGGTTACTACAATAGTATATAAAGGCTCTTGTTGTAACAAACGACCAAAAACATCCTTATATATCAAAGCAACACTAAGCATCAAATATGTGAAATTTCATCAAGTCTTACAATCAAAGACTAACTTTTTTGAAAAATCAATGTGCAAATGTCTCACATTTTCTCTAAAAATTTATTCTCTTTTTATGTGGCCATCCAAAAGGCAACACTATCTCTAATATTTTCTATTCCATCATTTATAACCTTTAATCCATCTTGGATAATTAAATTCAAAATATGTGCACAACAACGCACATGAAACAACTTTCCATCTAATAAAAGATTATTAGGATTGAGCTTGGTCATGATGATGTCAATTATAGCATCATTAGTAGAATAATTATCAATAGTCAATATGGATAATTTTCTATCAATATTCGAACCAAACAAGCAATTCAATTACTCATTAAAAACAGCAACTGTTGTATGTGGAGAAGGCACATAAACAAACCTAAAATTCAAATATAACAAGTATAAGACTAATAAGGTAAAACAAACTTATAAAATAAACTATTGTATTTAGCAAAGTATAGTAATATACCTTATGACCAAACTTTGCAAATCCTAATTGTTATCAATGAAGTGTGCCGTGACAACCATGAATCATTTTTTTTTTGTTTAAAGCCATCCAGATATCCGTAATTATTGCAATCATACTTGAATTTTTCTCTAACAACTCCATAGTCTTTAGGTTTTCAAATTCATAAATATTCATGATATCACTACTAATTGTATTTTGCAAAGGAATCTTGGAATAATTGTTGAAGACTAGTTAAATACTTTTTGAACCCATAATGTTCCACTATTGAAATTGGATATTCATGCATTATTATTATAGTAGTAAGATCATTTCTCGAAGATTTTTTATTAAATGTGTAATTACTTATAACCATTTTTCCATCTGATTTCCATTAGTGTTGCATTAATGTTTGTTGCTTTACACTCCTATAAGGTCTAAGTTTACAAATGCTATTATGATGATGCAAATGGTTTGTTCCATCTATGCTTTTTCCTTAAGCCTTTTGTGTAATAATTGCACTTTGCTTTATCAATTCCATCAACTTTGATCTTCTTAAAATGCTACCAAACCTTATATTTCAATCTTTTTTTACCAATAGTTGGATCTCTTTCCTCTTTGTTTGAAATAAGAGTTTGGGGTTCATCATCCTTAACTTCAATAGGTGACTCAGTAAACGAGTTGATAAAAGTTAATGAACCGTTACTTTCCATTGTAGCCTAAGTAAGAGCAATATCTGAAAAAATAAAATATGAAGAAATTAAATCACTACACTCTATGAAATTAGTAGTTCTTAATATGATTGAATTGAACTCGTAATAAATTGAAATTATTCTCTTTATCATAGTATATTGACTCAAAAAAATAATTGATTAAAAGTTAAAAACCAAAAATGCAAATATAAAAAATTTTGTTGAAACTCACAAAACTACCAATTTATTATCATTTTCTTTGTATTTTATCAATTTTCATTAGTTGGCTGTACATAGGCATTAAAACATCTGATAAAGGATTGTTTTCTTCCTGTAACTTTGATGTATTCATATTCTATGATAATAATTTTAACTTCAAGCATTTTATTTGTAAAGGTCATTTTAATGACTCGATTGCTTTTTTATTTTTTCTATCTTAATACCATTCACTTTGCATTTTAGTTAGTATATATTTTTTGTTTTCCCCTATTGCCAAATTCAATTTCGAAAGATATTAAGGCCTTGTACGTGCAATAAGCATAAACTAGATTAGATTAAGCAGCAAAATAATTAACTTAAGCTCTAAGTTCAAAGTTTATAAATTTATTTTGAAAGATGGGTTGTTCCCTACTTGGAAATATCTCTATCAATTATAGATTAGTTCTTTTTTAAGCATAATGTTTTGGCCCTTTTATTAGACTTCCTTATATATTTTTTTTGTCTCCCATTGTTATCATATGGCTAGTTGTCACTTTTCAAAAACATTTTATGTAAAAGATAGTCTAAGTGTAATAATTCATATGATTAGATAAACAGTCTATTTTTATTAGCAAAATTTGAACAAATGAAAATGAGTCAAAGTGCAATAACCAAAGAAAAATTAAAAGCAAAGTTTTTAAGTGATATCTACAATTAACTAAGGTGGAGGTGCAGAAGACTAATATGACGTCTAATTAGAGAACTAAAGAATAAAGATTAACAAGGAATTTTTTACAGAAAATAGAAAAAGACACAAAGTAAGAAACGGCTTTAGTTTTATCAAGTATAAAATAATGAAAAACATGTAACTCTAGAAGCTAATTAATTTAAAATAAAAAATTTATTTACTAAATATATATAATTATATATAAATATATTGGATACGGGTGCAAGGTGGGTACTATATTACCTATTCTCATTCCTATGCCTAATGTGCATTTCAAAATCATATCCATCTCTGTCTCTATCCCAAAAATTTAATACCATATCCATCTTCATTCGAGTAAAAAATCGAGTTTTTTGTTGAATTTGGTTGAAATTAACATCCCTAATAATAAGCTCCTAAAAGTTGCTTTCTTTTCTACCAAAAACAAGCATATAGAGTGTAAGGATAAAATTATAAAAAGACTTTCAAGCTCAAACTACAATAATAATATTAATAAGAGAAGGTAAAAGGGTAATTTGGAAATTGGAATTTAGTTTAATTTTTAATATTTAATTAAACTAAATTTTAATAAATAAATTTAAATTTAAAATATTTAACTAAATTAAATTTTAATAAATGAAATTTATATTTTATTTTATTTAAAATTTTGAAAGATATATAATACTAATTTATAGATATAGTAGTTAAACTTAAAAAATGGCTAAAAAATAAATTGGGTAATATTTTAATAATTATATTTGATTAAAATTTATAAGTTAGCTTTGTGATGCCAAAATACTTTTCAGTTTTAATTAATATTTCAATGCTATTTGTTTCATGTTTAAATAGTTTTAGTTTATTTCTTGTTCAAAAATATTTTATCTAGCTAACCTAAAAAAAAAAAAAATTATACATAAGGGTAAAGGTATCAAGAGCAATGCAAGCCCTCTAACTAATATTTTGTTTTCTTTTTTTCTCAATTTTTTTCATTAATTTCATTATTAAAAAATTAATTTATATATTAAAGTTTTGACCTTTACTACTAGCAGCATTGCACCTTTCAATTTAACTGTGGTGCGATGTGATTTGACAAAAGTAATGAGATTTGGCTACAGTTATGTTCAATGAAACCTTACTCATCTATTATTTGAATTTTCTATTGTTTGAATATCTCTATCATTTAAATTTTTGGTTCATGGATTCATCTATCTTTAGAATTTTTTAGAGTTTAACCTTTATTGACATTTTGGTAGAATAACATATATTTTGCATTTTCATCTAACCAATACTATAGGGGGAAGTTTTGGTTTAGTTGATTTGCACATGATGATGGAAGAAGCTAAGGTCTTGATAAAAGATTATGAGTTAGAAAGAAATGAAGATGGTAAAGTTGGAGCCTAGGTTATGGAAACTTAAAGAGTATTATTATAGGGATGAAAGGCAAGAAGAACAAAGAATTGGTGGGTTATGTTATAAAAGTAGAAGAGAATTAATAGAAATGTGATGGTCAAAATGAGTTTAATGGAAGAAAGCTCAAGTTCATTTAGATTATTGCTGTTGGAGATGTTGTTGTAGCTGTTGAAGCTTCATTTTCATAGGATACACCAGGGTGCAGGTTAAAGCAGAAAAGTGGAACAAGCACAAAAAATGGTTAGTCTCTCTCCTAATATGAATTTGTTAAGTTTCATTTTATGTACCAATTAAAGTGTTAAACATGCATTCTACTGAATAATGTGGGATTGAATTAGGTTGTAAATCCAAGTTTTTTTTTAAAATAGTTTTAGCTGTAATTCTTTTATCGCTATGGTTTATGAATCCCTGCATTTGATAAATTAGTGATGAAAATAATGTTTTTGCAATTAAGTTTATTAAGTAATCAAGGCCAAAATTTCTTTTTGGTTCATTGTTATTTGTTCTCATGCATTTATGAGCATAAAGAGCTTTGATTTCAATAATTTGCTTTCCACTCTAAAAGTGTATTTTATTATTTTGTTGAGCAAAACTAGAGTTAGTTTTGAAACAAAAACAAAAAAACTCAAGTAAGCTAAAAAAATTTGCTAGATGTCATAGACTTTGGAGTAATTTTCACTTTAGATTATGAAATGCAATAGAAAAGCAACACCAACAATTGTAGACACCCCATTTACTATAAGGTCGATTTATATTTTAAGACTAGACTTTGAATTTTTTTTATTTGTTTTTGGTATTGTATTCAGTTTAGAGTTATTATTTTAAAAAAATAAAAAAGGGAAAGATTTGTTTTGCTAAAACTTGAAAAATGTTTAATTTTAATTGGGTTGTTGAATTGAAAGTGTTCTAATTGAAAAAAAGACTATAAAAAGGAATTGGTTTGAGAGGTGGATTTGGATTAAAAATCCAAGGTTGAAGATGATTAAGAGATTCAAACCAAGAAAACTCATTTTTCTATTGTAATTGGGATTAGAGACCTATATAACGACTCCATTAGAATCAATTAAAAACAATAAAAAAATCATAAGAGGAAAAGTAAAAAAAAAACAAAAAAATTAAAAGTTTTTTTATAGTCTTTTTGGTGTTTTAAGTTTAGATAATTAGGATTTTCTTTTCGGAGTTTTGTGTTGAGGAAAACAGTAATCAGAGAAGAAACAAAAAGCAATCAGTAAAAATAAAACCACCGCACAGCCTCTTTGCCATCTTCACTCCATTGCCGGAGCTCAATCGCAATAGTGCCTAGCCAGCTCACCATTTTGAAGAAAATTCAAACCCAATAGTGCAGCCCAAATCATCTAGTTGGTAATCTTTTTTCAAGTTTGATCAGAATTTTGTTAGGCCATTCCAAGCTTAATTTATTTTGGATTCCGACTTAAACCTGGTCCAATTGGTATAATTTTTATTTACCTTTATTTATTTTATGTTATTGTTTATGGATGTTTTAAAATATATAAAATTTTAATTTTTTTAATTCATGATATCCTACCAAATGATTGGAAGATTTTTATGGCTTTAGAAATCTTTAAATTATGAATTCTACCAAACTATTGAAGAATTTCATAATTTTGAAAAATAATTTTTCATCTTACTAAAGGATTGGAGGATTTAAATATCAAATTATGAATTCTACCAAACGATTGGAGAATTTCATAATGAATTTTAAAGAAAAATAATTTTTCAATCCTACCAAATGATTAGAGGAATTAAATCTCTGAGTCAAATTTTACCAAAATATTAAAAGATTTAATGATTATTTTTAAATTTTTCATTAAAAGGTTTTTCAAATAAAAACCCCACCAAATAATTAGGGGATATGCATCGATATAAAATCCTATCAAATGATTGAAAGATTCTATTAACTATTTTCAAAATTAATTTTTTGAAAAAAAAAACACATTAATGAATCTGACAACGAAGCCTCTTCAGGGTAAGACACAAGTCTCCATGTATTCTCTTGAGGTGAAAAAATTATTTTAAATTACTACCAAATGATTGGAGTAACTTTAAGACCAATTTTTGATATTAAATTATTTGGTAAAAATACAAATATGTTTCAAAGCTTAGATAACATGAAATTAAACTAGTATCATCATTCAATGGGCATTGTGAAGGTACTATATCTTTATTCACATGTAATCATACTTTCGAACCTAATAATAATTTTGTAGACAAGAATCTACCTTTTAAAGATACCTAAGTCAAGCTTGGGACATTTCTTTAAAATGGGACAAATTCAATTAGGTGGCCAATCACACCTAAATAAAAAACAATTGGTGATGACTCCTAAAATCAAGTCTAGTTATAGATCTACAAATCTATGCATTATGACAATTTAATGACCTCACTGAAGAAAAGATCGAGAGTCAGACTAGCAAATGATTTTTTGTTATCCAAGCCTAACTTAATAAATTTAAGAATTTTTTTCCTTGTTTGTATTTTATTTATTTATTTATTCATTATATATATATATGTTATTTATTTGCACATGCATAACATAAGCTCTATACCTGAGCTTTATCCCTTAGGAGAAACCAAAGTACATACAATTTCATGAGATTTCATATTTTTGCCTGGGCTAGCAAAATACTATCACTTAAATTGAATCATTTCTACTTGTAACCTATATTGGGTGATGATTGGAATGTCTTACTAGTCTATGATGGACAATAATGTGAGAAACGATTTGAGAATATTTAAAGTTAAACCAAATCACATGTAGTAAAACATAAGAAGCCAACTTTATGTTAGAGCCATGTCTACCCATTATTAGAATATAACCTTACTTAAGACATATGAGTGAATTTTTTGAATTTCATGTATATCAAATTTATGTGAAATTTTATTTGATCTCTTATATGTTGTTAAGTTGTTATATGTCATATTTTAATACAGTGTTAGTAACATATGCATTCATCCATGCATTATAATATGACAAACATTAGCACATGTATTCATTTATCCATTCATACATTGTTATACATACATTCATGTGTTTATGCATCATAGTGTATTGTGTCAAGCATTCAATGCATTCATTCATTCATGTACATAAGATCCTTAAACAAGTTAGGTTTTAAAATTTTTTTAAGCACTTAATAATATGAGTATGTTAATTGTGGTATACAAGATTCAAGAATAGCTCCATCGTCCAAGAACCTTGCTCAAACAATCCACCAGTAATATAACACTAGAGCCCAAGCTAGATGAATGGTATAGAAAAATGTAAATCATCTTAAACAAATAGATAAGGCCTAAAAAAAACTCGAAGAGGAGTTGAGTAAAATTTTAAAAACTCTAAACAAGTTGAACAAAGGGAGGCCATGAAAAAAATGCCAGCTCATAAGACTATCCATCACAAGATGTTGTTGATCTTCTTAGTGGTGGCCAATATTAGGCTCAGGTTAAACAAGGCATTCCGTCATAACAATTTATATTCCCTGTAGGGTATTCTTACCCAAGAATGCCATCTACATCATATCAAAGGCCAAAGTTTTATGAATCTTGTCTTTACTGAAAAGGCAATAAAGCTAATCCAAGTTTCCAACTTAGACAATCCCAAAGAAAAGGAAAAATTGAAGCTAAAAGTGATCGAGTCTCTAAATGACTCAAAAGCTTATCAAAAGATGAACTTATTAGAAGAAAAATTATGAGTAGTTGAGGGAATTGATTTTTATAGCTCCATGGATGCAGTCAAACTTTATTTGGTTCTTAATATAGTTATCCTAACAAAGTTTAAAGTTTCAGAGTTTGAGAAATATAATTGTACTAAATGTCTAGTGACTCATGTCACTATATACTCTCGAAAGATGGTTGCTTATACTAGTGATGAAAAGCTATTGATGTGTGTGTTTTAAGATAACCATACTGGTTTTACTGCTAAAATGTACATCCAGTTAGACATTACTCATATTACTTTATAGAAAAAATTGGCAAGGGCATTCATTATCTAGTACGGCACATCATAAACTTGGCTCTATCTCTTTGCAGAGCATGAAAAAAAAAAGTGATTAAGTCATTCAAAAAATTTGCTTAAAGGTAAAGAGGTGTAGCTACCCAAGTTCAGCCACCTTTGACTGAAAAAAAAATTATAGTATTATTTGTAAGCACCCTAAAAGTACCTTACTATGAGAAGATGATAAGAAATGTAATGAAAAACTTTACTGATATAGTTTTTCAAGAGAGATTATTCAAAATGCCATCAAGAATGGAAAGCTTAAAGAAGAAGAGACCACCAATACAAAGAAATTAAGGATGCCTAAACTAAAAAAAAAAAAAAAATTGAAGCCCATGTTGTAAATTTTAAAAGGTAACAATTCAAAAGCTATGTTTTATATCCACTATCTGTTCATCATGCTTACTAACACCTAATTAATAGTATTATGCAAGCTCCTTACCAACCTATTTCACAAACAGCTTATCCACCAACTTACCAATCGACCTTTTAAATACCTATATATGAGGTTATTCATATCACTATACCAGCTTTAAGGTCTAACAACCAAGCAAGTAGTTTTAAAAGATCTCGAAATAACCAAAAAAGAGCTCGCATTGATCATATCTCTATGACTTACATTGAATTATTTCTAAAATTGATAAAAAAAAAATAACCTAGTACCTAAAGTTCAATTAAAACCATTAAAGCCATCTATCCCCAGTGGTATGATGTTAATGCCACATGCGATTACCATAATAAAAATATGGGTCACTCTATAAAAATATGTCCTACTTTCAAGCACAAGGTGTAAAATTTGATCCGAGCAGACTTAATAAGTTTCAATGAATCAGGAAGGCTGCATATCAATACAAACTTTTTACCCGATCACCTAGGGGCATAGTTTTAGGAAATGATAAAAAAAGGTTGGTTGAAAGCTGTTTATCATTTTTAGATTTCTTTTTTATACTAGGATTTTATTTTTTTATCATTTTAATAAAAATGACAAGTATGATGCATTTCATTACATTTTCTCTTTCATCCAAACCACTATTCTATTTTTTGTACCTTTTTTTCTATTTTTAAATTTCAAATAATAAATGTTTGGACAATGATAAATAGTAATTCTAGGTTTAATTTTGAAAACTCATTCATATTAATCTGTGGATATTATTTGAGCAAAAGAAACAATCTATGAACAGATATCATTCATGAAAAAAAAATGAAATGAACATGTCTTGGAATGATCCATGAGTTTATATTTGTTCAATAAATGGTCTTAAAAGAAAGTGTCCATATTTGAAATAAAGAATGGTCGTCTTTCTTTTACCATTCATAAAGATGAAATCATCTATTGCTACCCATTTTGTGCCTGTTATGATTTTTTTTTTAAACCTTTAACCAAAAATCACTTTCTACACTGAAAGGCAAATTTTAAGAAGAAATCCATTTGAAAAAAAGAACAAAAAAAAAAAGCAAATGCCACAAATGACTCAGAGCAAAATAATAAGAATTCTTTTGTAAGGAATAAGATGAATAAAAAAAAAAAGTAGTGAAATGATGTGGAATTGGGCAAAATGCCAAGTTGTATCACATAATGAGAAAAGATCATTTGGTTTAAACTATTTGAATATATGTTTTGAGCCTTTTTTATCTATTTCTTTCTTGACCCCTTATCATAGCCTACATTACAATCTTTAAAAGTCTATTTTGATCAAATATGAATGCTAGAATTGAATAATTATATATTAAGTTTAAGGCATGCTTATAATGAAGTGATGGAATCGTGATCTATTCTTTTCTTTTAATGATTACTATATAAAAGATATCAATAATAGATGAAGTAAATAAATGAAAAATGAAAAAATGAAGAATAAAAAATGTGAAAAAATGAAAAAAAAAAAAGACTCAAATTAAAAATCCAAAAGGATGATTTAGGAAAAACATCTAAGCTATAAATTGAATGGGCAGTCAAATATATGTAAGATCAATGACATTTGAAGAGCCCCTAGAACTAGGGTAAAATTTGATGAGCTCAAAATGATTTGAAAGTCAATGAATAAGTTTTGAAAAAGAATTCTGGATTAATGTTAAGAATTGTCTGAATATTCATTAATTAGACATGGTTATACCATTCAAGTACTTATCATATTGACATGTTTTGAATTTATTCCTTTACCTATTTATTTCCGTATTAGGCTCATTCTTATAGTAATTACCCTTTCTTTTAATTATCCTTGTCCTCTTTCATTTTTGCATCCCTAGAATAAATCGATGAAATATATGATTACATTATATTTGTCATGAATTGAAATGATAATAAATAAATAATAATGTTTATAAAAGATTCATATATTCTTTTGAAAAAAAATCCAAGATGATATGGACAAAAAAATGAAAAGATGGAAAAAGCTTAAGAAGATGATTTGAAAAGGTAAATAGGGTGATAAAGTGATAAATATGAAGATGGATTGGTCGATAAAACCTATAAGTTATGATCAGATGATAAACATAATGGGGATCAGTGGATGGAATTTATTCTGAAATGGTAAGTGCTAAGAAGCTAAAAAGGAAAAAAATGAGATGGTGGAGTCTTAAGAACCTTATTACCACAATTAATTAGAATTTCATGACATTGATATTAGTGACATGTATTCCATACATTGTTGTTTACATAGGACATGTATATAATTTGGTGAATATTTAAATATTTTGTTTTAATAATTGTATTTGTATCGTGGTTTGGATATGCATTTGCATCATATAGTGAACATTTGAATCATGTTTAGAATATGACATATGCATTATTGTGAGAATCTGGATTGTTGCATTTACATCATTTAGAAAACATTTACATTATTATTATGACATTCATTATATACAAATCTTGACTGTGATGAGAGATTGAAAATTTTCATAAAGAGAAATTTTGAACTTTTGAGGAAAGCCTATGAGGAAACTATTTTATAAGGAAAACGTTTAGAATTTTAAAGTTGTAGAGCCTTTTTTAGTATTTTCAATATTGAGAACGATTTATAAGACTTTTGGACATAATCTCTAAGAATTTTCAAATGAGAATATTTGAGTTTTAAATGAGAAATTTTAGAATTTTGAATGTAAATCTCTAAAAATTTTAGCCTTAGAATTTTGAATGCAAATATTTAAGAATTTTAGCCTTGAAATTTTGAATATAAATCTCTAAGAATTTTGAGCCTTGAAATTTTAAATGTGAATCACTAAGAAATTCTTGCGAATCTAAAAATTCTTGCAAACTTAAAATCCTTGATAATCAAATTCTTGTGAACCAGAAATCCTTGATAATCGAATTCTTGCAAATTTGAAAATTATTATGAATTTGATAATTCTTACGAAGCTAAAATTCTTATGAATTTGATAATTCTTGTGAATTCTTACGAATCTAAAATTCTTATGAATTTAATAATTTTTGCAAAGCTAAAATTCTTGCAAATCTGAAAATTCTTACGAATCTAAAAAGTCATTGAATCTTTGATGTGAATCTCAAAAAATTATGTAAATCTCAAGAACTTTTAGTGAAAATCTTGAATCTTTGATTTGAATATATGAATGAACCCTTAATCTCTTTCAAATAATAATCCCTTTTTATATTTCAAAAGTTGTTAAACCTCTGATGAGATGAGTTTTTTTTTATATTTTTCAAAGTTGTTAAGCCTTTGTCCATGAGGTTTTATTAGGATGGGATTTTAAAACTATTAAGAAAATCTTTTTAAATGTGAATTTTTGATGAGAATTTCAAATTTTTTTCAAATGCTTACCTTTGAATCTTAGATGTGAATCTCTAAGATTTTTTAATGAGAATCTTAATCTTAGATTTGAATCTTTAAGAATTTCAATTGCGAATCTTTGAATCTTAAATTTTTACGAATTTTGAATCACTTACAAATCTTAAAACTTATGAATCTTTAAACTTTTATGAATCTTTGAATTTTTGTGAATCTTTGAATCTTTATGAATTTTAAATTTTTCGTGAACCTTTGAAATTGTTTATGAGTCTTGAATTACTTACAAATCTGAAATCTTTTACGAATTTTTAAACTTTTGTGAATCTTGAATTTTTTAGAATTTTGAATCTTTTACGAACATTGAATTTTTATGAGTCTTTGAATTCAATTTATTTGTGAATCTTTAAACTTTTGAAAGAACCTAGAATGTTTTGCAAGCCTTTAAATTCAAATTGAGAATCGTTGAATTTAATTACGAACTTCTGAACTTTAAGTTGAGAATTCTTGAATTTCAAATTGAAAATGTATAAATTTTTAGTTACGAAATTTTGAATTTCAGTTGCAAATTGTAAATCTTTATTATATATGAGAATCTCTAGATTTTTTCCTTATATTAAATCTGGACATAATGGGTGTCTATATCTTTGCATAATTCATATTTCACAGAAAATGTGAAAAAAGGGACAGCTATAGACACCTTATTTAGTCTAGGGTCAATTTATTTTTTAAGATTAAACTTTGAATTTTATTTATTTATTTTTGGAATTGTATTTAGTTTAGAGTTATTATTATTATTATTAAAAAAAGAGGAATAAATTGTTTTGTTGAAACTTGAAAAAGGTTTAATTCTAATTGGGTTGTTGAATTGAAAATGTTCTAATTGAAAAAGGACTGTAAAAAGAAATTGGTTTGAGAAATGGATTTGGATTAAAAATCCAAGGTTGAAGTTGAAGTTGATTAGGAGATTCAAATTAAGAAAACTCTTTTTCTTATTGTAAATAGGATTAGAGGCCTATAAAAAAAACCCCATTATGATCAATTAGAAACAATGAAGAATCAATTAAGAAAATTAAAAGAGAAAGAGTAAAAAAATAAATAAAAAAATTAAAAGTTTTTTTATAGTCTTTTCTAGTGTTTTATGTTTAAATAATTAAGATTTTCTTTTCAGAATTATGTGTTGAGGAACACAATAATCAAAGAAGAAACAAAAAACAATCAACAAAAGTAAAACCACTGCACTGTCTCTCTACCATTTTCACTCCACTGTCGGAGCTCAATCGCAATAGTGCCCAGCCCATTCACCATCTTGAAGAAAATTCAAGCCCAATAGTGAAGCCCAAATCATCTAGTCGGTCTTCTTTTTTCAAGCTTCGTTAGAATTTTGTTGGGCCATTCTAAGCTCAATTATTTTGGATTCCAACTTGGACCTGGTCCAATTGGAATAATTTTAATTTGCTTTTATTTATTTTATGCTCTTATTGATAGGTGTTTTAAAATATATAAAATAATAAAGTTTTTTAATTCATGATTTCTTATCAAATGATTGGAAGATTTTTATACGTTTAAAAATCTTTAAATTATAAATTCTACCAAACTATTAAAAAATTTCATAATAAATTTTGAAAAATAGTCTTTCATCCTACCAAATGATTGAAGGATTTAAATATTGAATTATGAATTTTACTAAACGATTGAAGAATTTCATAATGAATTTTTAAAAAAAATAATTTTTTAATCCTACCAAATGATTGGAGGATTTAAATCTTTGAGTTAAATCTTATCAAAATATTGAAAGATTTAATTATTCTTTTTAAAATTTTCATAAAAAGGTTTTTCAAATAAAAATCCTACCAAACAATTGGGGGATATGCATTGATATAAAATCCTATCAAATAATTGAAATATTTTATTAATTGTTTTCAAAATTAATTTCTTGAAAAAAAAAACACATTAATGAATTTAATGATGAAGCCTCTTTAAAGTGGGACATGATTTTTTATGAATACGTTTAAAGTAAGAAAATTATCTTAAATTGCTACCAAATTGTTGGAGTAACTTTAAGACCAATTTCTAATATTAAATTATTTGAAAAAAATTCAAATATGTTGCAAGGCTTGGATAACATGAAATTAAATTAGTACCATCCTTCAATGGATAATGTGAAAGTGTTATAAACTTTCTCATACATAATCGTACTCTTAAACATAGTAATAATTTTGTAAATCATAATCTACCTTTTAAAGATGCCTAAGTTAAGCTTGGGACTTTTTTTAAAATGGGATGGATTCAATAAGGTGGCCAATCGCACCTAAACAAAAAAAAATTTATGGCTACTTTTAGAGTCAAATCTAGTTATAGGTTCACAAATCTATATGTTATGACAATAGTAATGGGTTTGCTTTATTAAAATCAGCCTTTAGGTTTTAATACTTCATCTCTAGTGATGAAGCAACAAGTTTTTATTCTAATACTCCATCCAATTCATCCAAATGGTTTTACTTTCTTTCTATAATCTACATCTAATTTACTGGAGTTCAACTATCATTATCATATAGATAAATTGGCTAAGGGTAGCAATCATTTAATGGATATGAGTTAGATAGTCCTTTTTAGCCAAAGGATGCATTAATCACTACAATAGTTATATAACCAAATTTGGGCATTAATCACTGCAATAGTTATAGAATCAAACTTAGGATTATAAGATATTGACATTATAGAGATTTAGGAAACATTAACAAGTAGTAGGATTTTAACATAGTAGCTGAATAATAAATTGAGCAACATGTAAAAAACTTTCTAATATAATTTTATTTTTAGATTCACTTTTGATAATTACTTTGCCGACACCCATTTAAAAGACAACAACATAAAAATTAAGTTAAATATTATGGACAGTGATGAAATTTTATTGGCTATCAAATAATTCAATTTAGATATTTTTCCTATCAAGAAATTCACCCTATAAAATTAAAAGACAAATCACAACAAATAAGAACCATAAGAAAATCTCTAAGAAAAAATCCTAAACACTCCAGAAACCATCACAAGCCCCTACAAATTGTCACCGTTGACCACACTAGGAGCCACCACTTATCACTAAAAAGTAACTCCTCCACAACCTACAGCAATCGACATAATCACTTAGATTACTTATACTAAAAAACTACAAAAATTAAAAATCAATATCTAAGCTACCAATTTGACACCACCAAGACAACCGAATAAAAAAGAACTAAAGAAAAATACCCTAAAAAACCTCTACTGCCTTTACCATCCAAAGCCACCATCTACGTACTTTCATAATCTAACCACCACCATGAAACTTTATTTTCAACATAAAGAAATCCCAAATTTTTAAAATAAAAAGTCACAACAAAAAAATTAAAAAAAAAAAAAAACAAAGTCAGCCACAATACCATAAGCAAACAAAACAAACAAACAAACAGCCAAGAAAAACAAAAAAAAAATTAAGAGTATCCAATACCTAAAAAATGGATGAAAGGTTAAGTCTATGATAGTTTCGAGCATGAGGGATTTTTCAAGTTTAGAAGTGTTTTCAGGGGAGTTTAGTTCAAGCTTTTTAGGATGAGGAAGTTGTGAAAAGGGAAAGCCATTTTAAGGTTTTAAAGGTGCTTATTGTAGTACTAGTGGTGAAAAAGTTTAAAAAATTTGAAGAGGTGGAAATGAAAGACCAGGATAGGGAAAAAACATATTTTAGTTGTAACAGAGTTGAAAAATAATAAAAGCGTTTCAGTGGCTTAAAGGTTCAATTTAAAGCTTTAGATCTAGCAAAATTTGAGAGTTTTCTAAAAAAATTCACTCTGATAAAAGGATAGTGAAGAAAGAGAAGATTTGGTGGATAAAATTTGGATCAATTTTTATGCCGACGAGCAACAACCGTTAATGAAAGACGACAATGATCGATCAAAATCTAGAAAAAAGATGTCTTATAGAAAAGGTGTTTTGGATAAAGATGGTTTAAGTTTTTAACTTTGGAATGAGATAGAGAAATGAAAAATAACGTTAAAAAAATTAGGATTTTATAATGGGATTTTAGCTAAACGAATTTAGGTTAAAAAAAAAAAAGAATGGATGAATTGATTTGGGTCATCCCACACCAAATTCAAATTGAGTCATGTTTAGAGCTGACGGTTCAGATTAGGCCTACATGTAGATTAGGCCCAAACTATGACCAATTTGGTTTGGACCTTTTTCCTAAATTGGGTTGGTTCAATATTAATGGTATATTTTTACAAAACTCTTTACTCCTTTATTTGTTTATTTAAATTTTAAACTACATTCTTGTTTATATTTTATTTTTAAATATATGTTTTTAATTTATTTAAATTATTTTAATTTTAATTAGTGATAATAAAATTATTTATAATGATTAGTCAAACACTAAATAATTAAAAACTACAAAATTTATAAGCATGAAAAATAAGTCAGTTCACTTACATCATTAATCATTATATTTCTTCTTGCATCATGTGAATCTAATAAAAAAATATGAGAATTATTAAAACAATAAGAAAAAAAATTTTTGGCGATGAGTGAATTATTCTCATAATGTAAAATTATAAGAGAATCACACAGGAATTTAAAGAAATTTTTAAGTAAAAAAATATTTTTAAATTTTATAAAAAAATTTAAATAAATAAAAAGAGCAAATTTGAAATTAGATAAAAAAATAAATTTTAAATTTCTTCATAAATATAACAAGTTCAACATCGAAAATTTTTTAAGAAAATGAACTGTTTTTTTAATATTTTTGAAATAAAAAAATATAAAAAAATTCTGCTATGAAACGCGAATAAATGCTCTAATACTCTATCAAATTAATTTTTCTTCCGGTAGCATTTAAAAAATTAATTAATTAACCTTTCTGAATTACTGTGTTTGATTTGGCAAAAAATAAACCATTGTATATGAATGATATTTTTGTCATTATAAAAAATTTTAAAAGACATAGTTGTCTTTGCAAATATTTATTTGGAGTCAAAGTCAAAAGGGCCAATACTTTCTCACCTACAAGCTACAGCAAATAGAAATTTGTTTACCGAAAGTTCAGGTGTCAGGTTTGTATACGCTGACGTAGGCCTTTTAATTGCTCGAGTGCGGTGAAAGAGACCGTCGGAACACCTGCGGCTTGCATTCCCCAAATAATTAATAACCTGAATGGTGCCCTGCTTTGCGTGGGGTCACTGTTTTTTATAAGTTATTTACAAAAAATAATTTTAGATTGAATAATATTTGATAATGAAAATAATAATATTTCTTCAAAAAAATAATAATAGTGATAATAAAATGAAATCAAGTTCTTTCGAAAACTTACTTGATTTTCACAAGTCTAAAAAGCAAAGAAGGCACTACTCATTTTTTCTTCTTTTTCTTAAAAAAAATGAAAAGTTTAATTTTCTCTGCTCTAGTAAATCCTCTTTAGAAACAATATATTATTAGAATTTTTTATATTTAAATAATAAAATTTACAAAATAAAATAAAGAAAATTAATTAAGAAAGAACATTTTAATTAATACTATGAAGGATAATATAATATTAATAAGTATTGTCCTTTTGATAAATGTTGAAGGCTGTTAATAAATATTTCATATATAATCATACTCCCCAATTTATAAAAATAGATAAAAATTTTATTTTTTATGAAAACTTTAGTCAATTTTAAAATATTTTTAAAAAATAATAAATTTAATTAAATAATCAATCATACAAAATAAATTATAATAATTTTTTTTTTGTGTTCAGTTGTTGAATTTTTAAATTCACACGCATGATTAGATGGATTTTTAATAGAATACAAACAATAACTTCAACATCCTCAATTTCAAGCAATACCACTTGAATTCTTGTTTAGTGTAGATTATTATTGTTTGTTTTAATTCTATTTTATTTGATGAATTAGATTCCTTTTTTCAAAATTATTTTAAATTTAATAGTTAAAAAGTATTTATTTTACTTCTCAAAAAGAAAACTTTGCATTTTAGCATAAAATTTCATAAAAAAAATAATATATTTTTTCATGAGAAATATCCATTTCATATTTTATATTTTAATCCAAAATTATTTTGAATATAAATACAAAATATTTTATGAAATATTTTATTTTCTTGCTTTCATATTTTTCATAACATCTAAATTCTAACACCATTTCATGACTAGTGACAATAGGCAAGTTGTATTGTTTCATTTCTTCCTTTTCTAAGCGAACCAAACCACCTTTGACCTTGCTACTTTTAAGCACGCCTTAGCCCACCCAACTTTCCGCCAACCTATGGCAAATAATACACATGATGCTAACAGCTTGCTGTCCGGTCCTTAACCCGGCACCCACAAATATTCTAGTATCAGATTCAAGCCACTTAATTAACAGCTTAAGCTGCTGTTGCAAGAGATGGATAATCAGTGTAGCCAACAACAGGATCTGATACGTAGAATGTATCTCTGTTGTACTGATTGAGAGGAGCATCAAGCTCAAATCTCCTTGGCAAATCCGGGTTGGCTAAAAACAAACGACCAAACGCAACAAGATCTGCATGGTTTTCAGCCACTGCTTTGTTTCCATCTTCCCTGTCATAACCCCCAGCAACAATGAAAGTACCATTAAAAGCCTTTCTCATTGGCAGGAGACTATGGGGACATTCACATTTTTCTCCCACTTTCATCATTCTTGGCTCGACCATGTGACAGTAGAGAATTCCGTATTTATTCAAGGATTCTGCCATGTAGAGGCCTAATGCTTTTGGATTTGAGTCTCCTGATTCCATATAGTTTGCAAAGGGAGAAAGTCTTATTCCAACTTTATCTGCTCCTATCTCATTACAAATGGCTTCAACTATTTCCAGAGCGAATCTGCAGCGGTTCTTTAGAGATCCACCATACTGGTCTGTTCGATCATTGACCTGATCTTTCATAAACTGGTCAATTAGATATCCATGAGCCCCATGAATCTCGACTCCATCAAAACCTAAGAACCATAGGGCAAAATCAGCACAACATAAAAGTAACAGCATCAATGGTGTAATTAAATCCTTGCAGATGATTGACAACCCCACAGAGTAAGCAAAAGTTTAGTTTCTTGTCATTTGATATATAGCATTCATAATCTAGCAATAAGTAATTTTGCTTTTAGTTGAAGAGCTAGCATTTTTCATTCCATCATACAGGTAGGAAGTCGAAATTCACATTTGTTCCACATAAAAAGTTCTTAAAAGTTGAGATTCATTCAATCTTTAGTTTATCATAGAGAAAGAACTCACCAGCTTCCATGGCATTCCTTGCAGCAAGTCTAAAATCATTGACAATTTGAGGGATCTCATCTGTTCTTAACTGCCTTGGAGGTGAGAACCTTGCAACATCTATTCCGTTTGCTCGAACCTGGGGCATCAATGGCTTGTCTGTACAGGAGATTGGAGCTTGTCCATTTGGCTGAAAACCTGCATGCGTGGACAAGGGATAAAGATTAATTGTTATAACCAGATAAAAGAGCCCTTGGTTATTTTAAAATCAATTTGTGTGAGTGAGGCCAAGACAAATTTGACAAGAAAAGAGGCAGTAAAGCTTCAAAAAAAAAGTTTGGGAGGAGATTCCTGCTAAGAAAAAACCTGTATCCATTTCAACTTAGACTCCATTTGATTAATGTTTTTACTATTTGTTTTTCACCTTTTAAAATAGAAAGTGAAAAGAAAAATATAAAAAATAAACCAAAAATAAGTGACAAATAGAAAAAAGTAAAATCAAACCTTAATTCAAAACCAAAATGGGGAAAATATCGATATATTTAGGCTTTATGATGAGAATGTCTAAGTAATTTCTATTTTATATTGCCTTTTTATCTGCAGGTTTCTATAGTTAAAGCTTGGAATAGAACTTGTAGCAGTTAGAATGAAGGAAAAAGGCATATAGATCAATAAGATGAATTCTTCCAAGTGAAGCACAGTATCAGAAGTTCAACTCAAAAAAGTTTCAAGTGATTAAGGAAGAACAGACCCCGGGAAATAACCCCCTGGGAAGATGAATTAACCAATACAAGACATGTAGAAACTACTTATGAGTTCTAAAATCTGAGAGGTATGTTCAAATGCTGAACACCAACAAACGAAGAAAATGAATAATCAATCACAATCCATCACACATTGATTGCATAACATGTACCGACAATGGATATTCATCTGCTAATTTGTATTTCAAAATGTTTATTTGACCAAAAAAAGTAATGCAGCCCACTGCTTTGAATTGGACATGCAACACCAAGGTCCTTTACATTAACAAGCATGTTGATGCCTAAATTTATAACCCATGTTTAGTCAAATTGAGCGCACTCAACAGTCATCGAGTCATGACTGCAAATCTCTGTTCTAGATATATCATGTACTATACTACAAGTTATGTCATGCCATCAGTTTCACCTTGATCAAATTCCTACTTGGTAGTTTCCATTTATTGTTAGAGGATTTTTAGGTTATTTGTTATTATCTTTAGGATATCATAGGATTTGCCAATTTTGATGTTTTAGCTATATATATACTCTTATACTCTATAAAGTTTCTTAAGAATTCATAAATAAAATTCTTATGAATTTCTTCAATTTCAAAACATCACAACTCTCCAGATTGACTTATTCTTTTACTATATAATTATATAAAAATCTTGTTGAATGCTCAATCACCAGCCACTTTAAGACAGGAGAGAAGACACAATAGAGGAGGTCTAAGAAAAATGCTCACCTTGATTTGAAACCCTTCCCACATGCCAAATCTGACAAAAGAAGATCCCACCTTTTGCATGGACAGCATCAACAATGGGTTTCCATGCTTCAACTTGCTCTTTCGTCCATATACCAGGTGTTTCTGGGTACCTTTATCCCGTAAGAAGCCAAGTATTTCATTAAACTTTGAGGTGATAAAAAAGTAATAAATCTAAAAGAAGTTGACAGTCCAAAATATATGTGGTTACCCTTGAGCTGTATCAGAAACTCCGGTAGCTTCAGCTATCAAAAGACCACCTTTGGAAGTTCTCTGGGAATAATATAAAATGGCATGCGGCTGAGGAACATTGTCGTAAGATCTCTGTCTAGTCAATGGAGCCAATACAATTCTGAGAAGGGAAAACAAAATTGATAAAGCAAATCTAGCTCCGAAATTCTAAACCAAAAGAAAGTGCTAGTAAACTGACTTAATTACATGCATCTTGCCCGATAGAAAGCTTGATGGAAAATGAGCAAAATAATTAATCAGTTACAAAAGTTCGAAAAAAATAAGCAAAATCAAACAGCTAATCCAATTTAAAATGATCATGGTAGGTCAAAATTTCATTCTTTGTCCCAGTTAAACATACAATGCTTTCAAGTTCCTTCTCTGGAAAATCAAACAAGAGTCATGAATCTAGTATCTACCTCTAAAACTTACAGCAGATACAAATCCAACTCATTATGAACTTGAAGAAAACATAGGCCATTATAAAGATTCAGATGAAAATAAAATTGCAATGTTCGAAGATTCATGCTAACTGGGATTTTCAAAGCCATAACTGTTATATTTTTTGGGACAAAATAGGTCGCGCAGCTTTTGGGAGAAAGAAAGAAGAGCATATGTTAAGATGTGAATCCAAATCTGCTGAAGCTTCACTTAATCAAAACTTGTGAGATTGTATGGCATTATATCGATCCAATTCTCAGGACAAAAGAAAGAAACTTTAGTTGCGAGTATTACCTATGAGAAAGATTGAAATTTCCCATTTTGTAGGGAGTAAGAAGAGGAAGTGTAGGAATCATATTATCGGTGATGGTTTCTTCTTTCAGTTTCTGTTGGTGTTGGCTAGATCCCATTTTCGTCTCCGGAATTCTGAAAAAGAAAATCTTTGTTTGGATGTTGGTGACTTTGGTTTGTCCACGACGTCTACAAGCCTACCATTTGAAGAAATGGGTTCAACTTTAAATAGAAACATTGTCGGATTTAAGACAATGTGATGACGTGTGAGATTACGTAAGCTCTTCTCCATTCTTACTTCTGTTGAACAAAATCGAAATGTCTCCGTCACCGACCGTCCGTTTACTTGGCACATCTGAACGTGGACGGCTTCGTTGCCTGGATGCATTTTAAATTTTAAATATATTTTTGAAGAAATAAATTTTTATATATTTAAATATAATGAAGGATCAACATGTATATTTTATTATATATTTTAAATTTAATTTCATAATTGACAAATAAATTATTTCATTCATTTTTAATTAATAATAAAAATTATTCAATCTTTATTCATTTATAATATATAAATCATAAACCAATTTTTTTTATTTGAGATTGCTAAAATTAAATTTTAATTATTAAAATTAAAATTTTATTAAAAATTGTAAATAATAAATAAATGCTTTATTACATTTATGCAGATATAAGGATGGCAATAAATAGTAAATAAACAAAAATCATTCATTATTTGATCCGTTTATATCGAATTTGAATAATTATAAATAAATAATTAACGGATTCGAATAATTATTTTATTATTTGTGATAAATTCGAAACAGATATAAATAATATCTCTTGAATATTTAATATCTAAATTTTTTTAAGTTTTAATGAATAATAATGGATATCAAAATCCATTACCGTTTACATATGTAAAACATATAAAATTTTTGTTTATAAAAAATTTCAAACTTTAAAATATAACTTTTATTTATTATTAATTAAGAGTAAAATTAAATTTTAAATTAATTTTTTTTTTGTTTTTGATAAAATTTTTAAATAAATAAATATTTTAATAGATCAAATATTTAAACAGATAATATTTATTTAAATAAAATCGAATGTGAATATTAATATTAAACTTAAACAAATATTTAAATGAATTCGAATATTATAAATATTAAACGAATTTGAATATTAAGAAATAGTAAAGATCTATTCTCTTACCATTCTTGTACAGATACTTAATTTTATTTAAATTAATTTAAGTTGATCTCATTTAAAAGAAAAAATAAAACAATTTAAGCACCTTTGAATATTTTGATAGATTATTGGGCTTATTTGGGTTTTATTTTAAATCTAAATTGCTTGGGTCATTTTGCAGATATCAAGTTTAATTCAATTTAAGTTGAGTTATAAGGCCTTGGAAACTTAAAAACAATTGGTGTAGTCCAAATCCAATTAGAAGGCACATTAGGTATTTGAGTTTGAGTTACTTAAGAGGTTGTATTATGACAAAGGTTTTTGTACTTTGCCAAATTTAAAATTTAATCTTTATATTGTAATTCATATAAATTTTTATGTTATTTTAATTTGATAATCTTAATTTAATCACTAATTTCATTAATTTTTTGTCATAAAATTACTGACATATGCATTGAACTTATTGACTTCACAACTTTGATGATAAAATCAATTGTTAAATTATATAAATGATATATATATATATATGAAATTGAAATTTACTCCATCTAGTATAATTCCATAGAAATTTTATCCTTTTACAAGTTGAATTTAATACTATTGGTCTAATAAATAATAAAAATTATATTTTTTACTCTTTAAAAAATCATATTTTTTTGAATTTTATATTTCAAAAATTTTAAATTTTTCATATTTTTAAAATCTTAAAGTTAATATTTTAATTTTTTTAAATCATATTTTTTAATTTTATAAAATCGAATTTTATTTTTTCCAAAAAAACCAACATTTTGAATTTTTTTAGAAATTGTCTAGATTTTTTAAGAATATTAAATTTAAATTTTAAAATATTTATTTTATTTTTTTGAAAGTTTTTGTATTTTTTTCAAAATTTAACATTTTTTAAACAAAATATTTAATTGGGTTAACTTAAGAAATCTACCATATGTTTAAAGTCAAAATGAAAGTGCTCTTAAGGTTTAAAATGTGCACTTAATTACTCTATGATTTGTATTATTATTTTTTTATAAAAATATTCATTTTTTTTCGTTTATTTTCATTTTTTTATCTGAATATATTCTTTTTCTAAACTTAGACTAATCCACAAATAGTAATTTTCAAACTGTCAGAATCTCTACACTACCATCACTATTACAAGTTCATATCACTACCAGATTATGTGATTACCACCAAATCCAACAAACCTCACCAATCAACCCCACCATTGAAACCAATAAAACCACGTAAAGAATCAAACAAAATCATACCCAATAACCCACAAATAGAAAACCTAAAAAAGGCAATCAAATCAAAGATCTCTAATTTTCATGGGTATTGAAAATAAAAGACAAACACCCAAAAAAAAAAAAAAAAAGAACGATGAGTAAGTCAAAAAGGGTATTTCACAGGTTTGTCGATGTCAACATACGATGGTGAAATAGTAGTGATGATGAGGTTCACCAAATTTTGAGATTTGAACATTGGTTGATGAATTTATTCTTAAAGAATAACATTTAGAGAAAGAAAAAGGATCCGATGGTTTTAAAGAAAGAGTATGAATTTTTAAAGAAATAATGAGTTAAAGATAAAGTCTGGTGGTGATATGAACTTGTAATGGTAGTGGCAGTGTAAAGGTTCTGGTGATTTAAAAGTTGTTATTTGTGAATTGATTTGAGTTTAAAGAGAGAATTAGTTTGATTTTAAAGAGAGAGAATGAATTTTTAGAGAAAGTATGAATTTTTAGAGAAAATATGAATTTAGATGAAAAAAAAAAGGAAAAGAATAAAAAAAGTAAAAAAAATTGAAAAAGGTAGCGATTTTGAGTAAAAAATAACAAAATAAATCATAAAGTAATTAAGTGTCACATTTTAAACTTCAGATGGTATTTTCATTTTAACCTTAACCATAAGATATATTTTTAAAGTTTATCCCATTTAATTTTAATAGTTTTTAAATTTTTTGGAATTTTTATAAAATTTTCTATATTTAATTTTATAAATTTAATATTAAATCATCTTCCTTAAGTTTACTATACATGCTAATTGAATCAAGGTTTAGTGCCACCACTTGGATTAATATTAGCCAACTAATTAATAATGTGTTTTAAAATTGATGAAGTATTGTAATATTGTACATTATCAATGAATTATATAATGATGCAATATGATTTTTTTAAAGAGTTTTATTTAGACCCCAAGAATTACTCAAAATACCTCAAAAATTTTATTACAAATTTAACTTTTAATGAAATTACTTACATACCTATTAATTAATTTTTTTTTTTATCCTTTACATCTCTTTTTTCTTTTTCTTCTCTTCTCTTTTTCTCCTTCCTAAACTAGTAATATGGCTCTTCTCTTTTTCTTCCTAGCAACAAGTCATATTATTATCAAAATTCACAACAAAAATTTGTAATATCTTGTATACTGTCAAAATGAAAAAACTTGAGAGAAAACAACTACAATAATAAAAATTTGGGAATGACGATTAGGGAAGTTGATTTTCAAAATTGAGTATCAAAAAAACTTTAAACATTTTTGAAAATCCATTTTCAAAAGCTTTTAAAGGCTTCTAAACATTCATTTCTAAAAACCTTTAAAAGTTTTTGAAAATTCATTTCATGAAATCTTTATTTTAGAAAGCTTTTAAAGATTTTTAGATATTCATTTTTGAAAACTATTAAGAGCTTTTGAAAATTCATTTAAAAAAATTTTAAATCATACCGAGTTAAGGTGTTTAGGTGTTTAAGTGTTTCTAATTAGTTAGTCTCCTTTTCCTCACTTTAAAGGTTAAACTGCTAGATTTTAATTATTTCTTTAAGTGGGCCTTAAAAATAAATTCAATTCATTTCAAATTTCTTTTATTTAATAATTATAAAATGTCCAATCTATTATATAATTCAAAAAGCTCAATTTTATAACTAAACTAGTGAACGGCCCGGCTTCGCCCCTTTTTTTTTAATTTTGTATATATTGTATAAGTATATTTAAAGAAAATGAAAAGAAAAACAAATGTCAAAAATTTAAAAGCAAATGTTATTCAAGTAAAATTAATGAGATGGAAGCTAGCAGTAACAAATGAATAGATATTCCTGGCCATACTACCAAATGCAGAAAAGAGGTCAACGTTTGACGCTTGCTTAGGTTTTATAGCTGAAACCAGGTTATTAGGCTCAATTTCTCTTGTGGGGTACAAAGACGTTATTAATCAGTGATTCCTTGATTGATAGCAACTCAGGGAACTCTTTCTTCAACTTTGACACATCCAATTCATTATTGCTTCAAGGGGCAACTATCACCTTGGCTTGTTTTTCCAATGTGAAGTTCATCCACTGAAACTTGAGGTAAATTTAAATCTTGTCATCTTCAGGATCTCATTATGGATCACAACCCCAGGGTTTGAAGGTCTATAAGCCCCTCAAGTTCCTTTTTGCCATACTAATAGATATTGCTCCTGCAAAAATAAAAGTTCAATAACAAAATTTAATGAAATAAAAAATATCAAATAAAATTTAATATTAATATATAATACAATAATAAATTTATCTTTTACTTTCTTTTATTTTTTACTCTTTTGTTATAATACATTAATGCTTAGATTAAAAATACATTAATACTGTGTCATCTTGGATCTTTTCAGTAGCTTGTATTACTCTACCAAGTAAAATGTAGATGATTAATACAAAGTAATTTCATGTAAAACTCAATTAAAGGTATCTTATAAAAGCAAGAATCAGTAGCATATTTCTAAATATGTAAGAAACAATTAATTTTATTGGTTCCTAATTACTCAAATTCAAATGTCATCTACATTTTACTTGGTAAAGTTAGAGGAAGATACGTAGTATGACGGCCTTAAGCAATAATTTTCCCAGTATTTTTCTTCCTCAATTCAACACTTAGAACAGCAGCAGCTTTCCCAACACGCGATGCCCTTGCTTTTATCCAATAGCATTTGCAAATTCATAAATGACAAATTATTTCACAAAAAGTTGTTGCAAAGAACCTTAAATCAGAAACATTACCATTTCTTGGTTCTACTATTAATGCCAGAACCTTAGGATGTGCAACATCATACTCAAACATACACCACGTAGCAAAATTCATCATCAAAAGCCCATGCTTTTTGCAAACATTTGCCAACGTCAAGGTTCCAACCACATTGGTGCAAATTATTTCTGTTTGGTAAGATTCACACCAATCAACATTGAGTCTACCAGTCACACCAGTAAAACTGAACTTTCGAGGAGGACAAATTAACAATACGCCATAGAAAATCGAATTGTCATACTCTAAAAAATAAAAACAGTCAAAACTTAAATATCAAAATAAACTTGAACAAGGATAAAGAGCACGTGGTCATGTCCCTGTTCGATTGCAATGACTTTAACGGCACTTCACATGGCGAAGCTTTTGTTTTATTCTTTTCTATAGGTAAAACACAATTATCCCATAATTGCAAGTCTCAAACTTAACTTAAAGGACTCATAAAATATACTTGCTCACGAACATCAGTACTTGGGGAATCAAAAATCTTCACAAAAATCGAAACAGCCCCATGATCAATAACTACCTTTGTGTTCTTTGTGGTTCCAGAAGCAATATTTATAAGTGCCCAAGCAGCCTCAAGCTACAGTTTTTCCAAATATATTAGCGAAATTCGTATATAAATTAAACACCCAAAAAAATATTATTAGCAATTAAGAACTCATACCTAAAGCTGTGGAAAATCTTCCCTCATAAGAAACTTAACAAGGTAGGGAACAACGCTAGATTGTATCACTTCCTCAATTGAAGGACTTTTCTCTGTTAAAAAATTAAAAAATATATATATTTTTAAATTTAGATAAAGTTAAAAGAAAAACAAAGAGAAATGCATAGAAATTCCAATTTTTTGCCAAATTAGCAATTTCACTCTTCATCTCGTATCGTTCCATTCAAGGTAACAAGTTCCCTTAACTATTGCCTCTTATGCTCCATCAATAGGCTGCAAGAGCTTTTCCACCATTGCTGCAGCAACATCAAGTGATTCTTGTGTTTCAGCCTCAACTAAAACATGCAAGTTCTTATTCTTTGAAGGTTCAGGTGAAAGAGACCTAGCTCCCTCAGGTCTATCATCCAAATGCAATCCAGATTGCAACACCCTTCCAATCTCTAACAACTTACTATTCGAAGTTTGAATTTCAGGGTCAAATTGAATACCTTCAGTAAAATTTTTCATGAAATTAGAGAATTGAATTACCGGCTTCGGCTCATTATCTGCCCATTGAGACTTCCTCTTCTTGGTTCCACTGCCCATCTCATCATTCTTGCTTTAGTTGTTGTTTGAGTCGGAAGACGGGTCCCGCCTGCGCCTCCTTTGCCTTTGGCTGATGGTTTCCTCTAAAGCTTTCTTAGAACAAAACCCACAAAATAAAAAAGAAGAAAAAAAACCAAAAAATTTAAACGAAAATCTAGACACGTGGTGGTTTTAGAATCCTTCGAGATTCTTTTTATATATAGTGTATAGATAATAGATGTATACCTAATAAGGGGTATCAGTGACAGCATTCAACCATTGATTTAGTTTCTGAAACGAGCGATCTCAACCGTTGGTTATGGTTTTCATTTTTTTTAGAAAATAAAAATAAATAATATTTATGATCTTTAAATTTTAAATCAAAATTTATTTTAATCTTTAATTTTTTTAAAAATTTTAATCATATTATCAATTATCCAAAGTTATTTTATTTTGAACTATTTGCTTACGAAATTATCTAAATTAACAATAAATGCTATCGATATCACGTGAATGGCATTAACTAGAATTTTATGATGCAAATGAAAGGATCAAAATAAAATTTTACTTAAAGTTTAGATATTAATGATGTTATTATCTCAATTT
Source organism: Durio zibethinus (assembly GCF_047325235.1). Taxonomy (NCBI): domain Eukaryota; kingdom Viridiplantae; phylum Streptophyta; class Magnoliopsida; order Malvales; family Malvaceae; genus Durio; species Durio zibethinus. The sequence goes on from NC_143172.1 coordinate 23,706,795, forward strand.
TTTTTTTATAAATTTTTAAAAATATTAAATTTAAAATAGTATTTTTATATTTTTATTTTTTTTCAGTTGAATATATTTGCATTAACTGACATCCTACATAGTAAATGAACGGATCAAAATAAAATTTTATTTAAAATTTAAAGACTAATGACGTTACTATCTCAACATATATATATATATATATTATAAACTATTAAATTTAAAAAATATTTTTATATTTTTATTGTTTATTAGTTTAATAACATAAATAATATTTTTATGACATAAAAATATTAAATATCATTTTCTTCTTCCCTTCTAAAACATATTTTATAAAATATATTTTTAAAAAAGAAAAAATAAAAATAGAAACAAAAATAAGTGCCGACAAAGTTGATTTTTTTATATTTAAAATATAATTTATAAAATATTTTAATTTAAAATATATATTTTTTATTATGATGTGATTTATAAGTAAAATAATATTTTTAATAATAAATATATTTTTTAAAAAAATTAAAATTATGTTAAAAAATGAAATATCCCTTTTAAAAAATTTCATATCATTTTAAAATATTAAGTATAAATTTTATATCATTTTACAAAATAGATTTATTAGTGATCTATTTTAAAATTTTATTTTCTATAAAAAAAATTATAAATATTATTTTCAATAACTCAATCGGCGATGGTAAGAACCAGTTTTAATGCCTATTTTTTATTTTTTTATAAATACAATATTTTATTAATGAATAAATTCAAAATAAATTCTTGTTAATAGAAAAAATTATGAATAGATTAATATATGAATTTTTTTAAATAATTTAAAATTTTCTACTTAATATTTTAAAATGATATTAAGATTTTTATTTAATTTTTTAAATCGATACTTAATTTTTACTTAATTCTTTAAAATGATATGTTTTAAGTTAATTTTAATTTTTGAAAATATTTTCTATTAAAAACAACAAAAAATTAACAAATAAATTTGGTTGTGATAAAAATATAAAAATAACATTTTAAATTTAATATTAAAATATTTTTAAAATATAAAAAATCAAAATAATAGTCATTTTGTCTCATTTTTGTAACAATTTTTTCTTTTTTAAGATATTTCAAAATTATGTCTTATTTTGTTTTGAATATCTAAAATTATTTTTTTATATTTTAAAATTAGTTTTATGATTTTTTATTTTTTGATATTAAAAATCATGAAATTTTAATTTTATAAAAATTTATAAAATTTTAATATTAAATATATTAAAATTAATTTTTTTTATCTCTATAAAAATTAATACATAATAAATATATTAAAACAAGAGGAGTAACATTTTTAGTCATTGAATGATTCCATTGTGATCTTTTCATTTATAACTTGATATGTCATTTGCGTTATCCACGTGGCGCGTGCTGTTAATTACTGTCAATTTAAACGGTGAAACAATCAAATTAAAACAACTTGATCTAATTAGAACTTTTATAACATGACCAAAATATAATTTGAGTCGGTATAAGGAGCGCAATACTATTATTATTAACTTACAAAACAATACAGCACCCAAAAACTCTTCTTGAACTATCTGTTCTCCCAGAACCGAAGTGAAACCAGTTCTTGATCTTGGCTTGTTGCTTTTTGTCTTAAATGGATAAAAGAGGCCAAGAATCAAAGAACCCAGAATCAGGAAAAGAGGAAAACAACGAGAAAAAGAAGAAAAAGGGAATGGAAATAGAAGGGTACCGAGTGGAAGGATTGTCAATAGGAGGGCATGAAACTTGCATTATTTTCCCTACTCTAAACTTAGCATTTGATATCGGTCGATGCCCACAACGTGCCCTTTCTCAAGACTTTCTCTTTATCTCTCATGGCCATATGGATCACATTGTTAGTTACTTCCTCTCTCTCTTTCTCTTCTGTTTTTATTCTTTTTTGTTTTATTTCTTCTGGTTGTCTAATTTTTGTTCCTAGTTGTTTGGTGAAATTTTACTGCTTCTGTCTATAATTGGTAAATTTTTTGGTCAAAGGAGACCACAGCTTGGGTCAAGTAGGAGGTTGCAGGTGCTGTGATTTAATATTTGAACCAAATCTGCTGCCTAAGCCCAGTTGAGCTAAGCTGCGGGTTTTATTATTGGTAATTTTGACATAGAACAAAATAAATAATACTATTAGAATATTAGGTGATTACTGAAGAAACAGTACTCTTCTAAAAATTTGATGTTGAATACGCAAAGCTTGTTTTTGTTTGAGCATAGAATTGGAAGGTTTCTTCGTTTCAAATTTAAAGAAAAATGTGTTGCTTTTTCCAAGTTTTCCTTTCTTTTCTATATCCCATTTTCTTTATGTTGATTCCCATAATTCTTTTTGGTTCAAAGAATGTTTTTTTACTTTCTGTCTTGTTTGAGTACTAGTTGTGCACATTTGTTTTCATTTGTCAGGGTGGCCTGCCAATGTATGTTGCAACACGGGGTTTATATGGCATGAAGCCCCCAACAATTATTGTACCTACTGCTATAAAAGAAGATGTTGAGAAACTCTTTGAGGTGCATAGAAAGATGGATCAATCAGAGCTAAAGCATAATTTGATTGGCTTGGATGTGGGTAATGTGCAACTTTTATTTAATTTTCAGAAGCTTACCCTTTTTAATCACTTCCTTTCACATGTATTTTCTCTTCAATTGCATATCATTTATATTTGCAGGAGAAGAGTTTTTCATGAGAAGGGACCTAAAAGTAAAAGCTTTTAGGACTTACCATGTCATACCAAGCCAGGTGAATAAGTCCAGCTCTAATATTTTCTTTTCCCTTCTTTAGGCTTCCAGCGCTGACTTTATTTTCACTTAACATTTGCATGGTGTAATTGTTGCAGGGTTATATAGTTTACTCCGTAAAACAAAAACTTAAAGAAGAGTATCTTGGACTTTCTGGAAATGAGATCAAGAACTTGAAGTCGTCAGGTGTGGAGGTCTGTCTTGATAGTCATAATTATAACTTATTTAAAATTCCACAGATGGATGATGGTCTTTAGTTTCTTTTATTTCTTAAGTTACTTCTGTTCCTTTCTGAATTTGTTCTCCTTAACAGAAAACTTCTGTTCCTTTCTGAATTTGTTCTCCTTAACAGAAAACTTCATTCTGTTTTTTCCTTTATTTACGAAAAGATCTTCAAATAAGAAGATTACAACTGGAGCAGAGCTTAGGAATATACTATCCCTCATAGTTATTATAAGGCTTTAAACTTTTGCTAATCCTGCCTTGTGTCTTGAATTTTTGACAAATTATACCCTGAATTAAGATAAAATCCAAAGGAGTGCAAAAACATCCTCATTCAAGTGGGGAAGGCAACTAAGGAGGGAAGTATGATATGTCAAAATTCCAAATTATCAGTTTGCAGGAGTAATCAATATAAAATTTATTTGTATGTGTTTTCAAGAAAAAAAGAAGTTAGTTTTATGAGTTTATTTGAAGTTAGTTTTATGAGTTTATTTTTCTTTCTAAAATTTCAGAGTATGTTTGCATCACTGGAAGTTTATAGTTTATATCTGATAATAATGGTTAAAATCACCAAAGTGGTTTTTGAAAGAGTTTTTAAACTAGTTGTGTTTAAAATTTCTCGTTAGGTTAATTTTCATCATTGTAGCCAAAAAATTCTCCTTCATTTTACCTTTCATATCTGTTGCACTTAATTCTCTTATAAAGCTTGTATATAACTTGGTTCATTCGTGGTTTTGCAGATTACTTACACTACTACAGCACCAGAAGTTGCTTTTACTGGAGATACAATGTCTGACTTTATAGTTGACAAAACTAATATTGATGTTTTGAGGGCAAGGATTCTTGTCGTCGAGGTGCATTGCTGGGATTCTTTTCTTTTTCTTTTTACAACTTCTGAGCTGGAAATTTCAATTTGCTTTTATTCATCTCAATTTTAGAGATGAGGCTATTCTTTTGGGTAACCACAGGCTACTCAAACTTGGAATTCTAATGGGAAACCACTTCCATAAAAGCTATCTTGAATTGTTCTCTTGATAAATGTTAAGCAAAGGCTACAAGGTTATCTTCATGGTGCAATTTGTGTCTATACTTTTTTCAGGTGATATCCAGTTCACAGTCCTGCATGTATCAAACGGTTATAGTTTGCCTTTGCAAATAGTGAAATCTTCAATCATTTCCATCTCGTTGGTTGGGTGTGCTGCTGTGCATTCATGATAGGAGCATACTCAGCAGTACTTGTTAGAGTTAATTACCCCCATCCCCCTATGTATTCAAAATTGTCTTGAATTCCTAAATTTTTTACATCATGATTTGCATGGTTGGCTCAAAGAAATCAAGTTTTATGCCCTGGTTAATGAATTCATTATAGCCATTGAGTGTCAATGAAATCCTAAATAATGCAGTATTCAACTGCAGTTTAGCAGTTTATCTTCAAAAGAATTGGAGATATTAGTTATTAGATTTTTTGCTGTCAACATGTCACACTTAAAACACTATTACTGGTTAACATATTAGTCCTAGATAACTAAGAATCTTTGTTTTCCTGCAGAGCACATTTGTTGATAACTCAGTATCAGTTGAGCATGCAAGAGATTATGGGCACATTCATCTGTCTGAGGTAAGGCTTTCTGAGGCTCTAGAAACCCTCATATGCTTTATGTTAGACAATGTGTAATCCATTCAGGATATATAACTGCTTCCGTTGTTTCTTATGGATGGGCTTCTAGATTATTGATTATGCGGACAAGTTTGAAAACAAAGCAATTCTTTTGATTCACTTCTCAGCTCGGTATGCATTAGAGGTATGGCCTGACTGTTCTGGTGTATGTGACTCATTTTATTTGCAAACCTTGGATAATAATTTGAAAGTGTCACTCTCTTGATCAAGTATAGTTCATTCATTGAAGTCAAGTTGTGCGCTGTGCTATTTACCTACCTATAATCAAGGATTGCCAAGTTATTCCGGCTGAAGTTAAAAAAAAAAAAAATGAATTTCCTAATCTCTAGCAGAGAGTTTCCAGATCTTTGTTTGGTTCAATCTTTGGCCTCCCTCATTCAAAGATGCTTTTCATTTTTTGACAAATTCAAAGATGCTTTCTGATTGAATGCACCATCATCTGCTAAATGATTGTGATCGTTACAGTCAGTTTTGTTTTAAATTGCTACCTTAATATGTGTTTCTTGTTGCGGTTAAGAAGTTAATTTGCCATTCCTATTCTGCCAGAATATCCAGGAAGCAGTTTCTGCGCTGCCTTCACCTCTGGCTGGCCGAGTTTTTGCACTTACGGAAGGTTTCTAAAGGAGTGGTGTTAAGACTAAATCTCTTTTCTTCCTCTATATTGTGCAAGTGAATCTATGTGGTCCATAATTCTGGCTTATTGTGGTTAAGAGTTAATTTTTCTCAGAATTCTAGTTATAGACTTTATAATGAAGGCATTATGGAACTTTACAGTGCATTAATGTGCTTACTCAAATTTGATCATTTGGTTTAGGAAAATAACATGACTGGGGCTAGCCAAGTCAATGCCAGTTTCATCATTATTGTTGAATTCATTCTTCTAAAATAGTGAAAAGGAGAAAGAGCTCTGCACCTTTTCTCATTCTATGAAGCTGTTAGTGAAAAGATGGCCTTGGTTTTACAATTTCTTTATTTTGCAAAAATAGGTTTGAGGCCTCGGGCGTGTATGGTTGCTAAAGAATTGTTTTCATTTTCACAATACAAGAAACTAAATGAAATCGTATTATTTATTCAATTTGTTGTCATTTATTCAAACCGAAGCAGTAATGCATGCATGCCTGGCTTCTCTATTTGTTGTACTTTTTATGTGGTAGACAGTTTTGACAAAACACATAAGCTAACAAAGCAACCATAAGATCTCAAAGGTTAAATATGAGCTAATGAAAATAGTAAAAAAATAACTTTGATTCAATCCAAAGGCACAGAAGTCACATTGACACAAATAGATTGGACAAAGCAGTGCAAATGACAAGAATAGAATGTCACTGCAACAACACCACGATTTTTTAGTATCTCCAGCTCTCAACTTTGCAATTAAATTTGCCATCAAACAACAGAATCTTGCATCAAATGCTAGGAAGCTAGCCACTCCCTATAAAGATTTATTGAGTTCTTCATGGAACCCTGGATGCAACATCAATGAAGAGAAGTTCTCATCCAAAACAAATACGAGACATTTCAAGGCATCTTCAAGCTCAGGAACCCAATTACAGGCCTTCAACCCCAAAGCAGAGGTAGCCTTCATGGAATGGCTGGAGGAAGTTCTCATACTTTGTCAACCACTTCCCCAAGTGCCGAATCAAATTCACCGTCTCTTTACCACCTAACTTACCAATTGAAGACGACAATATCACCTCATCAACATTATTTGATGCTAACAAATAATGCAAACAAAGCTCAGCATCCGAAAATCCATCATGTGCAACCATAAGCAAAATTGAAGCCTCCTTGGCCCAACGCAATTTCTTTCCAAGTCTTGCCTTCTCAATAGAGAGCAAAGCTTGACTCTCCAATTCTTCCTCGCATTAACCATGCTAACATAACCGTCTTTAGGTCGACATAGAAAATATTTCAATATGCAAAGCAACTCAGACGAACCCAAATTGCGAGCATGTTTAAGACGAAGAGCAAATCCGCCCTCTAGTTGGCAGCAACATTTACAGCCAAATTTGGATAACATGAATGGTCAACAAGTCCGTTAACAATCAAAGTCTCTAGCAATTCCCAAATTTCCAAAATAATACAAGCTTCCGAAACCAAACTTAATACATCTCTACCCATCAAAAACCCAACTTTCTGAAGCAAAATTTAAGTATAACCACTACCATTTGAATCAACCCCAATAAAATTTCCACATTTCTCCCTAATTTTCTCTAGAAATGGATTCAATATTCCAAGAAATTCTTGTTTATCAAAGTTATGGATGTCTTTGAGCTTTCTGCTTAACTTGGTATAGAACTTTTGCTCAAGTCAATGAGTTTAACATCGGTTGGAGAGATTCCACATCCAGTAAGAGGACTAACAAGCGAGGTGGGATATGAGTTTTCAACTTCAGGCTTCAAGTTCAGGAAAATGCGATCAGGGTTTAACATTATGGGGTGGTCTGCTTGGGAACAAAGTGGCTCAACATTAGGTAAGGCCTTTGTTATTACATCGAGCAAGGTCATTGTAAATGCTAAGGAAACAATCTCTTAAACAAACAATGAAAGAGCAAAAACTTCAGAATCAGCAACTAAAACCCCCCAACAAGCGATCAAAAAGGCTACAGAGCAAGAAAAATAAACCTATCTTAAAGTGAATCCTTCTAAAGAACAGGATAGACGTAAGATGGAGCAGGATGTTGGGTGCCCTCAAATCAGGGAAGAAGAGAGACCGACGGGTACCAATGGGTTTTGAAAGAAAACATGGAGATCAGTCGGTAGGGTTTTGGGAGATAGGATAGAACTCCAATTTTATTTTAATTAAGGAAATCTATTGCTATCCCTAGATTGTATTCTTGATCTGCATGTTAAGAATCTCGAACTTGAGAAACAATGGGGAAAAATACAAAAACCATTCCAAATGTAACTTGGATCTTCATGGAGTTTATATGAGCATCAAAGGTAGACTTCCAAAAACTAAGACTACACATACTAGCAAGCAGCAAGATCAATAAGTTGCTACTAAATTGAAAAATGTCAGTATTTCTTATTGAGGAAAAGAAAAGAAAAAAAGAAAACAAAAATTTCCCTGTCAATTTTTATTTCTAAACTGAAATGGCACCAGCAAAAGTATAGATGAATCTCTAAATATTGATAACTAAAATCACTACTCAAGTTGAGGGTGGGATTTCCCAATCCCTTGGCAAGGGACCAAAATCATATATGATTTCCCTGTGACATGACCAAACCAGCTTTATTGCTTCCGGTGTCCCAATTCCTGCTCCTCTTGGATCTCCAGCCGGTCCAAACCTACACCACAACCATTGTTATTTAGATTTAAAAGCTACTGCAAGAATGAACAACAGTTAAAGGGAAAAGTTGTTTTGTTTACGACTTCATCATCTACAACTTTTTTTTTCATTTTCTTTCACTCCATATTTTGTTCCTTGTACCTATCGTAGTCATAGCCTTCCACTTTCATCTCCTACTACCAAATATGCTGTTATACATGAAAATGATTTTTAATTCTTTTTTTTAACTTACCAGTGGTTTTGTGGAGCTCCAGTAGTCCTTGCTCTCAGTCCAGCATAAGTTGTCCCATTCACTGTATTTCCAATAACATCCTGTGGATTTGCATTTGATGAAAATTACTATGTGCTGAACAAATAAAGGACCATTCAAGTTTGAGTAATAAAGTTTGAAATTTCATATTTAGAACTGACTGTGACTAAAATTATTGATTGCAACATGATTAAGTCTTACCTGCAAGAAAATCAGATCGTTTGAGACCACGGCAGCAGTTAGATGTGCATGCATTCGTTCCAATGCATCCAATACCATCGGTAATTGATCCTTCTTATAATCAGTTATAATCTACAAGCAAATACGTTAATCAATATTTTTGCCTCTTTTATTCAGAAAATATTAAAAGGATAAGCATCCCATCTTTTGCATAGCTTAAATGGTTATACCTGAAATGGCCCAAAAATTTCTTTGGTTACAAGCTCATAATTAGCCTCCTTTAAAATTTCTTCAAGAGGAATGTAAATGGCAGTCGGCTTCAGAGCACCATATATGGTTGGAATAGAATGATTCTCTAAGGGTTCACCCCCAAAAAGTAACTTGGAACCTGAAATTTGAAGCAGTTTCGTTTTGTGTTCCAACATTGCTTCAGTTGTGACCTGCAACATATTATACAGATAAAAGGGGGAGATGGAATACAAATAAGTACTTCCAGCGAAGATGTCAGAATTCAAAAATACTAGCAGAGATGGAAAACTATGAATAAAATCAAGAATGCCATGCATCTTTCATCTTATTAGTTCTATTTTTGGTTATGGACAGATCAAACTAAACAATGCAAAATTTCAGATGGATCCAAACTCTGAATTATATATAATTGTTTGTGGGTGTGAGTGTGTATACACATTTATTTGCAGTGTAGGTAAGGAAAAAGAGGAGCATAAGGAGGGTAAAATCTATGACATGTTAAAAATTGAGATACAACTCTGTTTTCATATTGATACATAGTTACTCTCTCCAATTAAGCTTTCAATAAGTTCATTGTAGTTGTAAGAAGACCCATAAACTCATTAATAGTAGAATACGCAAGATGAGATATTAGAAGTGCAAAACAAGAGAAGTTTTTTAAATAAGCCTGACCAATGCACTCGTAAATTATTGCCTGAGGTGAAACTACCTTTTGAACTAGGGTGTTCATGGATATCTCAAAAATTGAAAAATAAAATAATTTGTAAGAAAATTTTTCCCTAATCACCCCTAAAAAACACCCCGTAAACACCTTTTTCATCAACAATTGGAAAATCCATTGGTAGTTTCTTATATATATTATAAGTGGATACTCCCGAAAAAACAAAATCCTGGATCTACAATTGATTATTACTGATTATGTTGTATCAACAAGTTATATTCTTCCTTTTTTTCCACGCGCCAGGGGGGGTGGTAAGTCTCTGTATATTCTATCACTAAGTTAATCAATAACATTTAGTTTCATTAATGCAAGAAAAAGAATACTCCAATCAAGTTCAACTAAGCACGTAGTTTTTGACTTGGGCAAGCTTAACTACCTTTTTAATTTAACTGGCTTGGCAAACAGCCAAATTTTGGTATCTTTTCATCATCCCAAAATCTACATTTACTATTTCCATTCGATCAATTTATTAGGATTTTTTTTTTTCAAATTGATAGCATACAAAATATTTGATCAAATTATATTCTGATTTCTAGAATTTCAACTTCAATTTCTTTTTGGACATTACTATATATCTTAAAAGGGTAAAAAATATTGATACAATGTTAAATATGATTCTTAGTAATCCCTACTGATAATAAGAAAATAACATACAATAAATGAAGCATACTTACGGTAAGGACAGGACCAATAGTTAAATCTGCTAACTTCCTTCTCTCAGCAAGATCTTGTATTTTAGATACGAGTGAACTTGTTGACCAATTCTAAAAAAGAATATACACATTACTAAGAATATGAAAAAGAAAAAACTTCAGAAGTTCAAAATAAAAAAACAGAACATTTGTGCTACAAATAAGACTGAAGAGTTATCTTACATTCATATGTAATAATTGGCTAAAGTAATGCAAAAATTCGAAATAAAAGTTGATAACCTCATGCATGAATAGTATTGATTGAGCTGAGCACTTTTGACCACTGCATGCATATGCATCCTGATCGCAGACCCATGCAACATAATCAACCTGCCATTCAAAGACAAAATGAAATATCCAACACCAGTTTAGACTTTGGAAAAGAAAGGAATACTCGATTGTAAATTGTTTTCAAGGAACCTCTTCAACATCTGGTCCAAGAATTTTCCAATCAAATCCTGCATCTTCCAGTTTTATGCGACCCTTCAGGTCAACAGCCAATTTCTCTGCCACTCTAGAGCTGCCAGTAAAGAGGGTCATTCGTGGATTTGCCTGCTTAAAAGAAACATCGTAGGTTAGTGGGCTTAAGCTAAAGAATATTACAAAAGCTTTCTCCTAAAATAAATATATAGTAGCCTTTCCAGAAAGTAAAGGTGGTGGTTTCAATGGAAGCAAAAATGAAGGAAAAAAGAAAATATCTTTATACAAAAGAATGGCTTTCATGCAAAGAGTATTGCTCTCATAACCAAAATCCATTACCACCTATACTAACCCCCTGTATGTGTTCCTCTTGCTCCACTCTTTAGAACTTCTAGGAGATGGCTGGGAAAAGTGTCAAAAAATGGCTCAAGAAAGGCGGATAACAAAGTTAAAGAGAATTGGAACTTAAAAACAAGTGAGAAAACAGGGAAAATAATTGAAACAAAATGAATGAAAAAATGTTAGAAGTGCTTCAAGGGTTGTGCTCTTTAGAAGTTATATAACCTGATACAAGGTTAAGAAAAGTATTTAACTAGTAAAAGAGAGATAATTTGTACTCAAAATAACCAACCTCCATCAACAGCTTGTTCATGGTCTTCCCATCGGAATTTATGAAGTCTACATCATCTGCTGGTAGCCCACAATAATGAAGCAGACGCATCATTTGCTCCATGACAATGCTTACCTACAGAAAGAGGTTTCAAAATATTACTAACTCATAATAGACCATCAAAGTACCAATTAAAGCAATGAATGACAACTAAACCAAGCTTCTAGTAGTAAACCTTGCTATCAACTTTAAGAACGGGTTTGTTGCCCATATAGAGTGCTCCCATCAGTTGAAGTACAGGAATCTCCAGTGGGAAATTGAAGGGAGTAATAATAGCAACCTGCACATTATTATTTTTCAATTTCAGAAACTATGAGAAATATGATCAACTACTGTGACAAATATGAAATTCTAAAATATTCAAATGCCAGGGAGGGACCTATGGACAGAAATGACAGTAACCCCTCATCACTCACTGCAATGTGAAACAAGGTTCACTTCAAGAACAAATAACAAATAAATCATGCCTTGACAACATTAAGCAACAAAATCACCAGAGAATCTGGCTGCCAGAGATTGACTGATCTTTTATTATCATTTAATTCTTTCCAGAAATTATATAACATGCATTAGCTTTATTACTATTCTCAGCTACAAAATTGAACCACTTACGCTATTGTTTTGTTAAAATTAAATAGGAATCATGTGGTCTGATCATTAAACTGTTATAGGAAGAGTAAATTTAATCTTATTACAACAATCCTATCATAAAGCTTCTTTTCTCATGTAAAATCCTATAATGCAAATCTATGAAAAGCTCTAAAGTGCATTGATACTATTGATAGTCTAGCTATATAAACTTTATAATTGGTAGGAACCATTCTAAGACACATTTTCCTCATCTCCTCTTCTATTCAGTTAATTAGTACTTAGAGGAGCTAATTTCTGGTTAATTTTAACTAATATAGATGGTGAAAATTGCTTAAATTAGTACACTTAATAAATTTTCCTTCGTCGACAAGAAGCCAATTGCTTTATTCTTACAAATGTTTTTGACACCAAGATGTGAAAGTGCTTTTCTGATGATGAGAACCAACCATGAGTAAGAGAATGTCTTACCGGACCATAAGGCCAACGGTACCCATGGCTTTGCTGTCCTATATGATTTCCAGGTACTGCAAAAGACCTTGCTAGGAAACGGACCTACCATAATGTAGAATAAAAGGAACAGGTTAATAAAAACTTCCTTAGTAAAAGTTTCACAGATCATAACTGAAAGAGATGAATTTTTATCACAGGTATGGACTTCAGGAATATTTCTAGTCTTGATATCTATCCCATTCTAAATGAAGAAACTATATATTCATGAAGGCAATTTTGCAAAGGAACATGATACTATATTTGTCATCTGTCATTGATCACCTTCTGTAGATGACTCTGCTGATGCAACTAGAAAGGCTCAAGTAAGGTGATCATAATATACCTGATCACCAGAGAAATTCTCAAGAAACTTTTGTGTGACATAAACTTCACCAAAGGCCTGCTGATAACTTTTAGGAGAAACTCTTTGTATTAACCTAGTGAAGAAGTCAGACACCTGAAAGTCATAAAAATAAAAAATAAAAAATAAAAAAACAATTTGATACCAAATATCAATATTAACCATAAGCATTACGGTATGACATTGCCTGCCTTAATCAAGAAGATATGTCTTAAAAGACTAAATTGTTTTGCTTAAAGCACATTACCTTTGGCAAGGAAAGTATGTGTGCTGCCTTAGCAGATATGTCTCCATATAAAAGATATCTATAGAAAAAATAAAAGAAAACTGCTAAAGGATAATCTTTGTAAAATTTCTTTAAAAAGACATGCGGACAAACATGCACACATTGGCTAACTACTAGCATTAAATAAAGGCATAAAAAATATATATGGAAGCATAAAGGAAAGATATGGAACAGAAGGATAAGTAACATCAACCTCTCAGGTGATTTGAAGGGATTGTGTAAACCATGTTTTGGGCACTTGGACAAGCTCTCTACAAATGGCTGCATTACACAGTTATAAGATACTTAGCTCAAATATTTTAAGGCATGAATAAACTGTTTTTGCAAACAATAGGTAGTGAAGAGGCCAATTGGAAAAAACTCATTGAAGTATAAGGACCCTGACAATCCAGACATGAACTGCTTTTGTCAAGATAATGTAAACTTTTTATCAGAGATTTGTCTGTAATGAGGCAATACGAGCATCAAACACATTATATCCAATGGGCACACCTGAATTCCAGTTTCATCTACTTCTGCAACTTTAATGAATGGTTCTCCATTCAAAGGGTCTACAAGCGTGTTCCAAGCTGCAGATCCTGTCCATTTACCTTTCACTAAAAACAGAAACATTCCATGTTACAAGAAATTGCTTATCTCTGGACTTGATTAAAATGCAGTTCTATCACCAAAATTGTATGCTGACAAAATACGGTCCATGGGGGAAATGAATCCAATATTAGTTTTAAACAAAGTGAGGCAAAAAAAAAGGTTAAATCAATGTCTCTCAGAAGCACCGGACAACATAATTTTTCAGAGTTTTCATTATGAACAAAAAAATACTGATACAATGGGAGTACCTACCCAAATTTTGTACTTCAGCAGGTTGAGAACCTGAAATCCCTTCAGCTTCCACAGTCGCAAAAGGTAAAGAATGAACAGACCTGGCATAGGGGAAATTGGGAAAGATTTAAAAAACAAAAAAAAGCTCCGTGTTATGTTTTGGAACATTTAGGGTTCCAAACTATATGATCCATCAACCCAGAAAAAAGAAGCAAATAAAACATTCAACAAAAGTTGCAAAGAAGTTTCATCACATCATAAATAAATAACAAAATCATGTGAAATTCTCAAATTTTCAATGCAGCAATATACATAAATATATGTATTCTACAAATGTTTAAACTTTAAAGAAGAGAAGATACCCTTTTTGTATTTTTATGAATGAAATACATCTAATTTACTCTTAGAGCAGAGCACATTAAACGGATCAGATCATCACCATTCAAAGAATAAACTCTATTATCACAAAATCTGGTTCCTTGGAACAATTCTAAAAAAGAGAAACGAAACCCAGATATCCCCCAGCATCTATAATCAAAACTATGGATTAAAACTGAACAATTTCCACAATCTATGATCAACAGAGTTGACATACCTAGAAAGATAGAAAGAATTGAACCAACTTAGAGCCTTCTGGGAAGCTCTGCTTCTGAATTCTCTTTGCAATACAATTCTATGCATTGTGAAAGCTCCCAAGAATGTAGAATTAGAGAGATTGGAATCGCTTTCCTTCCAAAACAGATGTGGCAAGTAACTAAGAACCAAAGATGTCGCCTTCCAAGGTTATCTTTCAGCACTTCAAGTTTCAGGATTCGTGCTTGTACAGGAATTTGGCCACAATGGACGGTGATGATTTGTTTGTATTCTGTTTTGATATGCACATCAAAATTTGTACAATTTCATCATAATTATTAATATTTTTCGAATTTAAAATGAAAAAAATACGCTTATTATTAATTACTTCAAAATCATAAGACAAAAAAGTGTTGAAGTTTTTACTAAACTTTGCACCAATGAATGCGATGAACTTTTCAAACATAATACTCTTTTCGTTTTCCTTTTTTTCATGTTTATCTATTTTTTTAGATGTTTTTATTTTTTTTAACATTTAAAATTCTTATTTTTTATGATTTTTTATTATTTTTTGACATTAAAAATTATAAACTTTTGATTTTATAAAAAATTTTAAATTTTAATATTAAATATATTAAAATAAAAAAAATTTTCTTATTTTTTAAAAGTCAGTAACGACCAAACAATTTAAAAAAAGTATCAAACAAATATCCTATCAAATTATCAATATAAAATAATAAAAAAAAGAGACAATACTTGCTTTGATATTATGATAACAATGAATTTCTATGTCATAAGCTTCTGGCAGTAGTTTTGTTTCACTCATTCTATATTTTATATAGCATAAACATTTTAACTTTTAAGTTTAAATTCTTGCTTTTTTGTTTCACTTTACAAATATTTTTATATTTGATTTGGACTTTTTACATTAATTAATTTAATGGGTACTTCACACAAGTTGAAAATCAGGTAATGTTTAGGATAGCGAGGATGAGATCTATATAAAATAATTATTTACAAGTCAAAATCTATTAATATTTACAGATTATACTTTTTTTTTAATGTACATCCACACTTTATAATATTAATTTTTCATATAATTTACATATTTATATTATTTCCTTCTTACAAAGTGGGGAAAAATATAAAATATTTTGTCTAATTTCATAATATACAATGATATTATTATATATAAGTGGTTAAATAGTCCAATTTGTTACTACAAATCAATCTTTCTTTCTCTGTTTCTTTCTTTTCGTAAATATAGAGTGAAAAGCTATTTAGAAAGTTGATTTCTACACGAAAAGAATTCAGATCAATGCCAAATATAATTACTTATTGGTTGCGTCCACACTCAAAATCTTAATCATCATTGATTTAGACTTTTTTCTCCCTCTTTTTGTTTTATACGACTTTGTATTTTGTAATACTCATCATGTGGTATTTTAATTTTTTAAGAAAAATTCAAAATATATTTTTTGTTTGTCTAATCATAATTATAATTATAATAAAAAAATAAAAATATAATAAAAGATAAGAAGAGGAAAGTGCTATTAACAATATAACATAACATAATTTACTATTAAAACTATTCTTTAAAGGATTATATGGTAATATGTGACAAACCTTTTATGATGCCAACTTCAATTCATAAAAGGCTTCTTTATACTGCTTCGATTCTCCAGTCACTTGCAATCTCATATTGTGATGGTTTGCAAACTTGCCAGGAATGAGTAAGTATGTGAGGAAACGTAAATGACTGTTGAGGAGTTGTTGTACTTAGTCAAATTATGCTGGATGTATTGGATTAAAGTTATTCGCGATGAGGTATCTATTTCAAAGACAATTTGGTGGGACAATCCTCGGAGTTGTGTATCATTGGCCATTGGGTCAAACATGTGGAGCTTGATGCAGTGGAATCCCTCTCCTACTGGTGTTATAAAATTCAATGCTGACGGACATGGCTGAATTGTTTGCTATTGAGTTTGCACTAGAAAGTTGTGATGAAAATTGATTTGAAACAATATCAGAGATTTGGATTAGTCATGAAGGATCAGAGTAATTTGTTGCAGTAGCATGGTGTCAAAAGATCAACTCAAGATCTAGGAGACTGTGAGAGATTTTCTTAGACATTGACACTTATAACGGGGCAGTTGAATGAGGTTAAAATGATCAATATGCTCCGGGGAGCTAATAGGATGGTCGACGTCTTGGCGAAAGGAGTAAATCGGTCAGACATGGTAGTAATAGATTGGTTGCCTTTGGGAACGTATTTATTTGGGAAATAGTTCTCTTGTATTGAGAAACCGAGATTTATATGGCTTGTTGTGTCAAGATTTTTATTTTATTTTAATATTTCATACATTGACAATGTACATTTTTATGCATTATTAATTAATAATATAATGATAAATTATATACACCGTCAGTGAATTAAATTATATCATTTTATTAATAAATGAATATGAATCTTTAAAATAAATATATAAAAATTTAATTTAAAAAAAATTTATTTATTAATGAAATGATATCATTTGATTCACATCATCAATAAAATGATATTATTTGATTCATTAATAGTATATAAAATTTATATACTGATAGTGCATCAAATATATATTTTTTTTCAAATCTTTAAAAATAAATATTAATAAATTTATTTAAAGTTATTTAATTATAATTAAAACTTTGCTCTTTTTTATCGTCTCTCTCTTCAATTTGCAAATTTTCTCCCTTTTTTGGTAGTTTCCTTTGATATTTCGTTATTGGTTTTTCTCTCAAGTGCTTGTGCTGTGGTTACTTAATTGGATATGATGATCTTTTCCTTTTGCAGGTTGATCATCATGATCCTGAAAACATATCTTTGCTTAGGTTTAATGCACTGTGGGAGTTGAATTCTCGTCATCACTCTGCTGATTTTCTCCACTGGGAGGTCACTTACACTCTACCAACAGTTGAGGAACACAAATCTAACGCTCTGAAGAAGAAAAGAAAAACAGCAGATATTAGATTCCTTCCTCCGATCCACCAAAGGAAAGTCCAAAAATAACAATCACATTTTTATTGTTTTATATTTATTTCAATCCGGCTAATGCTAAAACAAGCCCATCTTTCTCAATTTCTCACAAAAGGAAAGCAAAAAATTTGAAAATTTTGAAATGAAGCGAAAGATCTGAGGGAGATGAAACGAAAAGAAAAAAGATCACCTTTGGGTATAGATTAAACAAAGCAACGATTAAATAATAGCTTTTTTTCTTTTTTTTTTGCGAAAAGTGATAGTGAAAGCCGAGAAAGATATCCATTGTAACGGTTGATGAGGGAGACGGCAAAGGATTGAAGAGGGAAGCGGTGAAGAAGAGCAAAGTTTTGATTATAATTAATTAACTTTAAATAAATTTATTAATATTTATTTTTAAAGACTTAAAAAGTTTAAATTTTGTTTATTAATAAAGTGTTTTTATATTATTGACCGATAATGTATAAGAGTGATACATATTAATTCTTTTAATATTAATATGAATTAACAAAAAAAAAAAAGCTTTTTATTTGTCATGTGTTAATTTTTTAAAATTTTTAAATTAAAAAATATTTTTAAAAAATCCCTTAAAAAATTAGTATGTTAACATGTGACAAGCTCTTGTTATGTGAGATTTTAATTTTCTTTTAAGAAAACTTTATTTAAAAATTTATTTGCTTAATTATAATTATAATAAAAATAAAAATTAAAAAAATATATAATAGGAGGTGATTAGAGAGGAGAAAGTGTCATTGACAATTACAATGCGCTTTCAGTTTTTTGAAAAAAAAATTCAAACCAAACATCTAAATAATAAAAAAAATCCCTAAAAATATATTAAACTCATCAATCTAAAAAGTCCTAATACTAGTCAATATATTAAATCTCAACCATATATTCAAACATAAAAAATCAACTAAAATAAATAATCAATTGAAAAAATAACCTACAAAAAAAATCAATAAAAAAATCAATGAAAAATAACAATAAAATTTTTAAAATTTGTCAGATCTAGAATTTAAATTTTTTTCAAAAAAGTCTCCTAAAAACAAAATATAAAATTAAAAAAAAAAAACTAAAGACACTAGATTTGAGATTTTCTAATAAATTTTAAAAGAAAAAATTAATAATAACCAATCAACACAAATAACTATATAAAAAAACTCTAAATATAAGATTTTCAAACTTTTTTTTTCTTTAAATCTAAAAAATCCAAAAATTTAAAAAAAAAAATTTTTAAAATTTTCTTTTATAAAAATTAAAAAAAAAGTCTCAAGCGAAGTAGGAATAACATTCAACTAGATAATATATATATATATATATATATATATATAATTCATGTTGTTGAATACAAATGGGAAGTATTATTAGAATATGGTGAAAATGCAATGACTTCCGTACTAATATGATAACGTTAATTATATTAATATTTATGAACAAAAATAAAAAATTATGTTGCTATTGCAACTTAATTTTTTTTATACTTTCAAGTTTGTCAAGATTTGAATTTTTGTTACTAAAAATAAAAATTTAATACTATATCATAACAGTCGCTTAATTTTTTGAGAATATTAAAAACATTATTAAATCCTAGTTAATTAATTAGGTAATGACCTTGTGGTGGATATATATCTCTAATACAGCAAGAAAGCAATAAAAATAAGTAAATGCAAGTTGATAGAATGAAAAAAATGCAGATACACTATATACCGATACACGCCTACACGAAATGCTATATGCTATATACAAGATACCGATGTGGCAATCTAAATCATTTCAGCGTTGATATTTTAGGTTTACAAAGCAATTAAAAAAAATTACGTACAGGGTGTAGACGAGGAGTTGCAGGTTGGAACTAATTGTTTAGTTTCTTGATTAAACTCTTATATTAAAATTCATAAATTCCTAGAGATAGTAATTAAGTTAATGCTTGCATATGATTGTGACAAGATATAAAAAATATTTAAATCTCGAATTTAAATTAGTTGTTTCGTGTAAACATATTTAAGAGATAATTTAATAAATTTTAATACGTATAATGTCTTCGTGTATTTTCAAATTGTAACGTCTTACTTTATACAAAAAAATATAAAAGTATATATTTTCTTGTGTATGGACTTTTGCTGATTCATGACTTCGATTTGTGCAATTTTTTAATATTTGAGTTACTAAAAAATTGAATTGTCTAACATTTTAGGATTAACAAACCGCACTATTCTTGATTTTGTGAGACACTTCTTAATTAGAGCAGACTTGGGTTTTTTTATACGAAAGATGAACCATATCCTAACATAGTTTTAAGCTCAATCCAATAAATTAAGATACATAATTTATGCTTTATTCCTAAAGAACCAAAAGTTATACGGTGAGGATGAATCCCGTATTGTTCTTACTTCGTAGTAAGCTCAATTATTATTGTTAATCATACAAATAAAAGTGAATGCACTCAAAAATTAAAATCAAAATCCAAATTTGCAAAATGAAATGCTCAATCCCATGGCTGATTGTAGTATAATTGACCTAGTTTCAACCCCACCTTATGCTTATAGTTAATACAATTAACCAGCAAATTAAGTCTCCATAACCCAATGCATAGGACTACCTTTATTATTCTTCAACTTTCCAATTCTTACAATAGTTTAAAGTTGCTCGTACGACCGTTTGGAAACCAAGTCCCTAATAATGACCACTATTAAAATGAATTTTCCTAGATCATATTTTGATTAATCTAAGCAATTTGATCATAAAAAAAATCTACTTGCTACTGTAAGATAATGACTGTAAACTGTCCCAAGCAAGAATGGAGAACAAAGCATTGACCTAATTAAGATTGTTAAAACTTAATTTAAACTAAATCAATGTATATATATATATATATATATATATATATATGTGTGTGTGTGTGTGCTTGTTGGGGATCACCACAGCTTTGATACCATTTGTTGGGCTAAAAGCCTCCAATCCAATCACACCAACGGAAGTGAAATCAAATAATAAATCAAACACACAAGAGACAATAATTTAACGTGGTTCAGTCTAACTGACCTACATCCACGGATGAGAAACAAGATCCACTAGTTGTAGAGAATTACAAACATACATCATATCATCAATCCCACTCAACAATCAATACTCATAAGACACTTTCAATCTCCTCTAGTCCTATGAAGTATTCTCTACCCAAACAAACACAAACTCAAACTCTTGTGCACCTTTTTAACACAACCAAACACATACCTATATGTTCCCATACATCATACCTATGTGGACCCTCTCAGTCTCCTCTAGTCCACTCACAAATAAACATACACACCCATAAGACGTAGAGCCCCAATACTCCTATGGGGTGTCTATCCCACAAAACCCTACATCTCTCTTACATCTTTTTCTCATACCTAACCCTATAGAGACTTCACCTATTTATAACCATA
The DNA here is from genome assembly GCF_047325235.1 of Durio zibethinus. Taxonomy (NCBI): domain Eukaryota; kingdom Viridiplantae; phylum Streptophyta; class Magnoliopsida; order Malvales; family Malvaceae; genus Durio; species Durio zibethinus. Next base: position 23,727,483 of record NC_143172.1, read on the forward strand.
CAAACTTGCGCATTAAGAATCCCTCTCCTCTTAGAATTCTTCTCCTGTAAGTCAAACTTGCCTATTAAGAATCCCTTTCCTTTTAGAATTCTTCTCTTACAAGTCAAACTTACCTATTAAGAATCCTCTTTCTCTTCTCATATCTCAAACTTTCAGCTCTTTCACATCTCGAACTTTCGGCTCTTTTCACATCTTGAATCTTCAACTCTTTTCACGTTTCGAACCTTTAGCTCTGATACCACTTGTTTGGAAAAACAATACCCACACGCAGCAACCACACACAAAATAACAAGCTCAAATCAAGAATAAGAACACACAAATATATTTGGTTCGACCCAACTCAAAATGACCTACTCCAAACCTAATCCACTATCAAATAAATCTTTACAATTGTGAGACTTTTAGAATGAGAAAAGTCTCCTAAAACTCCTTACTCAAAACTTAATCCAAAACCCAATTACACCATTTAATAGCCTACTCACTTAGCTATTCTCTTGGTGTCTAACTCTTTGAGGTTACTAAACTAAAGCCAAAACATCTTATTTATAAGGGTTTCACCCTTTATATTTTTACTAAACTTTCGATGTGGGATACAAGACAAACTCAAACTTACTTAACTTTTGATGTGGAATTCTGAGATTCAAGGTAAATCCCAACATGTGTGTGTGTATTGCTTGCATTGTTTAATATCTCTATTCTTTGTTCCATGTAATAGTTTAATTATACTTGTTGAATCACGGGCGATTTTCTATATTCATGCATAACCTATTCCATATATGCATTTGAACAAAAGTAATATATAAATATATATATATATATGAATGCATATGCATATACATAAATCATCCTTACAAGCATGCAGATACAAACGCATTGATCATGTTCTTATTTAGCATGCATATACAAATATATATATATATATATATGTATGTATGTGTATATGTATGTATTACAAGCATGTATATATAATCATAACAATCATGCATATATCTACATATAATTGTATTTATACATCTTTTCGAAGGAAAAATCATAATGTTAACTTTGTATGCTATATATATTGCATGTCCTACATAACTTATATTTTTTGTATATCTATGTATGTATATCTATACATATATTATTTACATTATTGGTAGTTTATAATGTTATGTGAGATTCTGCAACTCATATTGGATAAAAATATTTAATTTTTTATATTAATTTTATTCATATTTTAAATAATTAAATTTTAATAGAGATCATGATTTAAATTGTTATATAAAAAAAGTTTATAACTATTTAAACTGATAATGATTTTTGAACAAAAAAAAATTAAAACTATTTAAATAAAATGACATGGTTATTCACTAAAATGATATGACTCATCATCAACTTTAAATAATTCTTTATACATAATCAATTTTACCATTTTTGTTTGAAGAGTTTTGAATCTTTATGTATTCTAATAACATCATTACCTTTAAAAAAATATTTTACGTTTTAAAGTCAAATTGTTTATATTATTTTTATTTTCTAACATACACACCATACACGTGGATGCCGGTGCTTAATTATAAGACAGGTGATCATCATGCTTAATTTTTACTCTCCAACCAGGGAAAAGGGGGAAACCTACTAATGTGGAAGGGAACCATTTTCCTCAAGTATGCCTTGAACACGAAAGTTTTTACTTGTATAAGAAAAAAAAAATAATATAAAGGTCATTGCCCTCAACTTCTTTGTTTTTCCGGTCTCAACGTAGTTCATATTCAGCAAGTGGTCTCAAAAAATTAATGTAAAGGTCAATGCCATAAACGTCGAAACTTGAAAATTATCTCTTTAAAATTTCTTGGTACAGCCTACTGTAAAAGCAACAGTTCTAATATATTTTTGCAGACGCAGGGCTGACTCTTTCATATCCAATTCCTTTTATTATTTCTCCCATCCATTCATATTATATTCTCTTAATTTCTTTGTATGCAAAAGGGCTGCTACCAACTGTTTCTACTTTCTTAATTTATGTGTAAAAATTCAAGGGTAAAATGAAGTAGCCGGTGCCCACCGGGGCCATGATGTCAAAAATTTTGAATTAGAAGTAGATAGGTACAAATAAAATACTTTGATTTTTCCACCTCAACCTTGAAGCTTTTGTTGAAACTTTAGAAGACAATTTTAACATGCACCAAAAATCAAAGCGTTTTAATTTTTAAATTTTAAAAAAATTAAATATATATTTCATATTGTTAAATATATCTTATTCGATATGATGAATTAATTTAAAATTTTATATGCACAACGGATATAAATATATTGTTAAATTTAATGATCGGTCCGTTCAAATATTAATCATATATGAAATTTATATAAAGGATGTAAAACTAATTAGAGTGACATCAATATTACTTGATTTATCCTTTTTGTGTATGTGTGTGTATATATATATAAAGAGAAAGAATCAACTTATATTAGTATTAAAATTAAAAAATTTTATATTTTTTTATAATCATTCATTTTAATAGATCCTAAAAATGAGATTAAATTAATTTTTTTTACTTATCTCTATCATCCTTGAGATTAATTAAAATCAATAGTTAGAATATATTTATATTTATTTATTTATTTATTTATTTATTTATTTATATATGCAGGTTTATACTTCAGCCCGAGTTTACCACCAAAGTAAATCGAGTGCACATATTTTTCCCTGCGCTCAATTAGATCAGTCAAATTTGTAATTCTACTCTCTTCTACATTTGAATTTTAATTAAAAATTTTGTATATATTGGGTTTCATGGAAATTAAATTAACAAAGACTCTTCAAATCCTTGAGTCAATCAATATTGAAATAGAGCCGGCGAAGAAAGTGATAGGAGAGACTAATTCATTATATATATTAACATGTAATTTGTAAAAGATATCAACTATCAAGCTTTTATATATATCAGTTCCAGATAGCCCTATATATGTCGTAAAGGTCGGCTTATTGCTAAGACTTCAAGTTTATTAGTTAACTAATTAATTAAGTCTATTAAATTAATTTTAAAAATGTCTTATGTTATGAAAAAAAAAAAGATTAATAATATTGAAGTTCTTATATTTTGTTATATTGTTGTTTATCCTCCTCATCGTGAGACTGAAACTTTGCGTAATTTATATGCCATACCGTAGAAAATTATGTACAGCTTGAAAACTTCTGAAAATTTTATGATTTTGAATGACACAACGTAAAAGATTTAAGCAAAGTCAACTGTTGCTTGTAATATTGAGAGAGAAAGGCAAAAATAAATAAATAAAAATAAAAGAAATAAAAAAAAAAGTTTTAAATTAATCATCCTTAAGATGCATATGACTAATTACTATAGTATATTATATGGTTCTTATCCTGCAAGTTTATTAATATAATTATATGAGAGCTCAAAAAGACAAAAAAAAAAATTAGAGAGATATTTACGGCTCAAATTCAACAAAGCACTACTCAGAATTATTAGAGGTCAACGATTTTGATCCCGATGTTGGTATTATAAATATTTAATTATTAGCAGGGTTTAATTAATTTCCCAGCAGAATCTGGTGCTTACAAAGTTAATTAATTAATTAATTATAATTGGCTGCATCTTCTAATAAATGGAGAACTTGCATCGAGGATTTTATTTATTTACTCACTTCCCCTCCCTCTCTTTCTCCATTAAAGAAGAAAAAGTTGAAATGATCACTGAAAATTAAGTTTGCTTAAGCAAAATTGTTGCTTTGCTTTTATATATGCTGCCGCGCCCTATTTTTCTTATGCTTCCCTTTCATATTATCTTACGGGGTTTTTTTTTTTTTTTTTTTGGTAATCATTGAGAACCATCGCTTACATATTGTACCTTCAATTTTCTTATGAAATCCAATCTGATTTAGAAAAAAAAAAAAGATAATTAAGGTCCAAAGTCCGAACCTTCAATTAGATTTTTTCCTCACATGTACCCTAAAAGTAAAGAAAAAAAACTAGTAATTAACCGACCACGACCCAATGACTTACAACATTATAGAAACCAAAATTGGAAAGGTCAAAAAAAAAAAAAAAGGGAGAATGAGAGATAGTATGAAAAGGTACCAGCTAGATTCACACACTATAATTGAATTGGTTTTGTAATAATAGAGGTCAACTGCATGGACAAATGAAAGCATAGTTGTTTTATCCAATGTTTGATCTCGATACAACCATTTTAAACCTTAAAATCAAAACCCTAAAGGCCAGCCGGTAGATTGGAAAAAACAACGCTCCGGTCACCGGAGGTGACAAAAAAATAGGGGTGGCATTGGCTAAAAACTTTGACCATGAACCAATCCCCATGTGACTTTTGTAACGTACGAAACTTCTAGGAATTGGTAGCATTATTTGACATTATGTGGGGACCGTGCTTCGCGGCTCAAACCCCTCTTTCTATCTCCATTCTTCGCCTATGACATGTTATCCAAAAGAGTTGAAATTGAATTCTTCTATATATTTTTTTTTGTTTAATACGTATGGGAGAAATAAAATAATTATTATATAACTGTATTTTTTTTGTTCTTTGTTTTTAATGCAAGTGGATGGGGGTTTTGTTGACATTATGTTTATTTCAGTATGTCATATGATTTATGAAAGCCATTGGTTTTGAAAAAAAAATTAGAAGGGGTGTCAAATACAGCAGCCTCTCTATAAAAGAAGAGAAAACTTGGTTTCAGAGAATTTATTACAAGAGAGAAAATCAAACAAAAACCCCGTATGGAGGAGAATTTGGTCAAGAGATCAGATCATGGAGGTGCAGTCATGAAGGAGAAGAAAGTTGATTCTTCTGGGGATGAAGAAACCGCTGGTAGGAGGGAAGAGGTTGCTTCTAAGGTCTGGAATAGTTTCATGGCTTTTTCTATGTTTTAATTTGTCTGATGATATATACATATGTTTCTTCATCTCATCATACCATTTTCTTCCCCAAGCTTTTCAACTGAGTTTTAGCTTAATTTAACTCCTCTGATTATTATTAGAGATCATAATTTGACATCTTTTTTTTTTTTTTTCTTATAGTTTTGCTGCACACAAAATTAAGTTTTCTATATTTCCTTTATTGCCTGTTATTTCAGGTAGAAGAAAAAAGCCAATATCATGAGAATGATAATATGAAGCCATCTTCACCTGGAAAAAAGGAGTTAAGCAGCAGCAAGCAGGTAAACAAATTGAGAGTTCGATTGAGAGCCTGGTAGGAGGGCTCCCACCGCAGCCAGTGATAAAACACTCGTGCAGTGAAACCCTCTGATCAGCTCCCATATGAACTGTCAAATGCTTTTTTTTTTTTTTTTTATGAAAAATTCGGATAAATAGATTACTTAATCCTCAAGTCAAAGTAAGATATACTGTACCTAATAACTTAAAACATATGATTTCGTGTATTTAAGATAATCCCAACAAATAATCATCGATAAAACTTGAACCCATGACTTTTTTATCAAAAAATAAATAAACTTTAACTAATTGAACTAATTATTATTATTATTATTATTATTATTATTATTATTATTTGTAAAAAAAAAAGTCTTTCATGGATATGGTTTTCTACCCCGTAAATTTGTACTGACGACAAATAAAAGTAAACAAAAAATTAATATAGCTAGTATTTTGTATCAATCCATTTCAACGTATTTAATTCTAAGATAAACTACATATATTACCAAAAAAAAAATTCAATATTATTTTCTATATTATCCAAAAGGATTAATATTTCTGATGGCATCAAGTTTTACTAGGTTATCTGGCCAATCAACATCCACGTCTATAATGGGTTATGAATTCCATTAATTGTATAAGAAAACGACTTGTTAGATTAATAGAGCAATGGTAGCTCCCGAAAGGAATAAGGCCAATTTCCAAGTTGCCAACAAGCAAGAATTGACAGATTCTTCCTGCAGACAATTAAGTAAATAGAAATCTGTATGAACATATATTAGAAGTCATGCATGCCAACTTGACTAGTGGGGTTCTTAACATTTTTTGTCTTTGAGCACTTGATTTGTAAGATTTTGACCATAATTACGTTCCCGAAACACATGGGTCTAGAATCTTGACTAGTAGTCATCTGCCATCCTTTCCTAGCACTACTTTTCCAATTCATTTTTCAATTTGTAGAATTCCAGCTTTCTTATTTTGCTACACAAATATTTCCTGTTTTCAATTCATCAGCATCAAAACTGATCAAAACAGTTGGTAGCTAGGAGAGAAAGGGTATGAAAGAAAACTTCAGTTTTATATGTTCTATATATTTGTTCTTTTTATTTTTGATAGTTAACCTTCATTTTCTTTTCCACTAACTTGTAATAATGCTTAACAATTAAATAGGTATCTGTAAAAACTGACACAGAAAGATTCTCAACAGAACCAGACTCGATGGCATCTTCTTCAAGTCGAAAGGAGCAGGTTAGATTACTTTCATTTTTTATTGTGGTTAATTTAATGGTATGATAATCTTTAACAAAGGTATTAAACTTTCATTATTAATATTAATTAATCAACTAAATCCTCCTCTAATTAGATTAATTCAATCGGATCTTTTGTTTTTCAATCAACTAATATTTCTCTCTTTTTCTTTTTTTTTTGGATCTTTTAAACTATGATTATGGTTCGAACTAACAGCTCATTAAACAGCATCTAGATCAAGAAATGATTGATCTGGTCATTAAACATGCATGCATCTATGGAAATATAACAGCATATGGGAACAAGGACAATTATCTCTTACCATTTTGTAAACTAAAAAGCTTAAATAAAGGTGTAATATTCCTCAGAATTGCAAAGAAAAAAAAAAAGAATTATTCCTGGAAAAGTTCAATGAAAATTTTAATTATCACAAGCATATGCAATGAAGAAGACTGTTTAGTTAATTAAGTTTTCTTTGTATGTTGTCATGGATATAGGACGATCAACTTGAATCTGCCAAAGCTGAGATGGGAGAGGTGAGAGAAGAAAACCAAAGACTGAAGATGTACTTAAATCGGATAATGAAGGATTATCACAACCTACAAATGCAATTCTATGACATTGTTCGGCAAGATGCAAAGAATTCCACTGCCACAGCGGCAAATAATGACCACCAAGAAGCCGTCGAAGAACCTGAGCTTGTTTCTCTTACCCTCGGAAGATTTTCAAGTGATTCAAAAAAGGATGATAAGAACAAAACATCTAGCCAAGGGAAAGAGGATGAGAGAGGGAAAGAAGGCTTATCTCTTGGCCTAGATTACAAATTTGAAGCTTCTAAGTCAGATTTAGATGATGAAGCTTTGCCAAATCCAAGCCCAGCGAACAGTTGTCAAGAACCAAAGGAAGAAGAGAGCTGGCCACCAAGCAAAGTTCTCAAGACAATGAGAAGTGGAGATGACGAAGCTTTGCAACAAAACCCTGTTAAGAAAGCAAGGGTTTGCGTGAGAGCCAGATGCGACACTCCTACGGTTAGTATTAGCTGGTCATTTAAATTCATTAAGTTTTGTTTGGTTCATATTTTTACTTTTTTTTTTTTATAAAAGTTAATAAATAGAAAGCAAAAGAAATAAAAAAGACTATGGGAAGGCAATTCCATAAATTCGCTAAACTGGACATAAATAAGCTTACTTGAATGAACAGAAGAGATATATAACCAGGTTTTAGCCTTGACAATTTAGTGCATTTATTCTTTTGTAGTCCACTTGGATATTATGAAGATTTATTGTTTACTTTTTAGCTTCAAATGAGTAAAAACTATAAGAAGACTTTTTACTTGTACAGATGATTGATGGCTGCCAATGGCGGAAATATGGACAGAAGATTGCTAAAGGAAATCCTTGCCCTCGAGCGTATTATCGTTGCACTGTTGCACCTTCATGCCCAGTTAGAAAACAGGTATATACATACATATATATATATATATATTCAAATAAGTGAATTTAAGCTCAATTAATTTTATCACAACCAAAATTTAGATCATTAACATGTTAATTTGCTTCAAATTTCAGGTACAAAGATATGCTCAGGACATGTCCATTTTAATTACAACCTATGAAGGAACACACAATCATCCACTTCCAATGTCAGCCACAGCAATGGCTTCCACCACTTCTGCAGCTGCTTCGATGCTATTGTCTGGTTCATTATCGAGCTCCCAGCCTAGCTCCAATGTTCCATCAATTGCCAACACCACCACTGCCAATCTCCATGGACTCAACTTTTACCTATCTGATAACTCAAAATCAATGTTCTACTTGCCCAACTCTTCACTGTCTGCAGCCTCATCACACCCAACAATCACTCTTGACCTTACTTCGACACCATCCTCATCCTCATCATTTCCTTTCAATAGGCTTTCTTCAGCTTATCCCACAAGCGCAAGATATCCTTCTACAAGTCTCAGCTTTGGTTCTTCGGAATCAAACACCATGTCTTGGGGCAATGGGCTCCTTAGCTATGGCAATAGTACTCAACCCTACATGAAAAACCAAATCGGAGCTCTGAACATTGGAAGACCACAGACTGTGGAGAATAGCATTTATCAATCTTTCATGCAAAAGAATAATCTAAATCTTCCTCAACAGCCTCTACCCGATACTATTGCTGCTGCAACCAAAGCAATCACAGCAGACCCCAATTTCCAATCTGCTTTAGCAGTGGCTCTGACATCAATCATTGGCACTGGCAATAATGGTGGTGCAACTCAGCCAGGTAGAGAGAGTTTGGGACAAAATTTGAAGTGGGGAGAGCAGCCACTTCCAATCACTTCTAGTTACTCACAAACAGTGAAAGGGAATGGCTGTGCCTCAAGCTTCTTGAACAAATCTCCTTCCTCTACTTCACAGCCGGAGAGTTCGATGTTTTCACCACCTTCTTTGCCATTTTCAACGCCCAAGAGTGCATCCACGTCTCCTGGTGATACTAGAAATCACAGCAATTGATTGTTTTTTAATTTTTGAATATTTTGTAATTATGTTCATTAGTCTTAATTGGCATGTAATAATGTGAAGTTAAAGAAAATTTTCCCTTAGAGACAAGGACAGGAGGCATAGAAATTTGACCAAATTTGGTTTTTCCGCAAATTTAGTTTGATCATGATTCACAACCTACTAATTATCCAACTGCTAAGAAAATGTCACAATTGACTAAGTTTACAATTAAATTTAATCACATTCTCATCGTATCATCAGTTGAATTCAAATATTAATTTTAATAAAATTAAATCAACATAATATTTTTCATTAAAAATTTTTTCAATCGAAATTACAATAATTTTTATTATTATTTTTAATCTCATCATAATCAAATTCATTATTTATCCAAATGAAACTTAAAACTAAGCCACGAAGCTCACACAAGTCTCGCTATATTGTAATTTTTTTTTCCTTTTCCTATTATTTTCCTTGTTTGATTTTATATATATACATATACAATCTTTTTTTATGTAGTTACATCCGTGATAATAAGTGCTTCAAATGTCAAAACATATTTAAGTTAAACTAGCTTTTTTTTTTTAGCAGGTGTGATGCACATGATTTTTTATTTTTTTATAATTTAAAAAAAGTAAGCTTTAAAATAAATTTAATTTAAATTAATAAATATATTTTAAATTTAAAAAATAAATAAGTGATATATTATGATTTCAAATATTAAAGAAGTTTAAAAATAAAAGATTATGAGGAAATTTATTAAAATAAAAATATTTTTTTGAAATTTTAAAATTTAAAATTTTTATTTCGTAATTTAATCTTGAATTTGATTCTTCATTTTTTAAAAAATTTAGAATATTAATCTTTTTAGATTCTTTAATTTGTCAATTATAAAGTTAGATGAACACTTGATTTAAAATATATAATAGAGATTTATATAATTAATAATTATTTTAAATATTTTAATTTAATTTAAATAATAAATAACTTAAAAATAAGAATTGTCTTACTTATCAAATTTCTTGTGTCTAATAAATAGATTGTTCACCTAAATGTCCATACAAATAAACTTTATTAAATAATCATATATCTTGTAAGATGAAATTAAGTTTTCAACCATCCCATTTCTTCTCTACTATCCAATAGATAAAAAAAAAATTTTAATTTTAATTTTATTTAGAGAATGGCAATTTGAATCTCACTTTATCTTTTCCTTGCCAACATGGATGGCAATTTCATGGTTTTGCATGAATAAGCCCACTGCATCAATAGCCTTTATTTATTTATTTATTTATTTATTTATTATTATTATTATTATTATTTGAAATGGAAAGACCTGTAATTTTTTAAATAGGGAATAAAGGCTATTAATAAAAAAGTGCATTATTAAATCAATTAAAATTTGAACATAAATGTGCATTATGGAGATAAATTTGTATTATTAAATTAATTAAAATTTTAAATGGTAATAATTTTTTAAAAATATATATGGAATATAGGTTATTAGATACTTTATTAAAAAAAACCAATGAATAAAATTTGAAATAATGAATAATTTTATTAATAAAAATAAAATAATTATTTTATTTATTATTTGATAAAATTTTTATTAAAAAATACATAAATCATATTCATGATTTTTAAATTTTAATTAAATTAATATTTTTTAATAAATTTATAATTTTATCTCTTTTTAATTTATATAAATATTCATATAATAAATTAATAATATAAAAATAAAACCATCAATTAAAATTGGTTTTATATAAGTTCAGCAGATTGAGTTATATCTTTAATCTCATTATTATTCAGATTCGAACGCTTTCGAGGCTTTTAATAAAACCTACGTATATGATTCCTTAATGGTCAAATACACGTATACGTATAAAAATACAGATAGAGACGGAAGCGTGTGGACTGGGGACAGGGACGAGACTCACCAGAAACAGCCAAAATAACCCGAGGAAACTCCATTTTCAATTGATTTCCTTCTCTGCGGATTCTTTCTCATACTTTCTCTTCTCCTTTTTTGCCTCTCCAATCATCATCTTCCTCCATTTTTTTCTCCATCTTTATATATATATAGATCATTTACAGCTTCAATTAAAACCCTAACTCCCTCTATTTTTCTGATTGCTTATCTCCTCGTTTAGCATTAACCTCCAGGTAAATTTTTCTTTATTATTGTGAAGGTTTTTTTTATGAACTTTGTATAAGTTGTTATTTCACTGGATCCAGGTGTAAAATAGAGGAAAAGATCTGAATTTTATGTTTGTTGAGGTGGCAAAGTTCTAAGCTTTCGGATTGTTTGTTTGGATGTAAACCATGAATTTCTTGCTCCTGTTTTTGATGAAATTTTTAGTATTGGATTGAATTGAGAAAAGGGTCTCTTTATTTTAAGCCGAAAACTTGAAATATAGAGAAAAACGATCAAGATTCTTGATAAGCTTCAATTAGAAGTTGAGTTAGCTGAAAAATGAAAGAAGGGCAAGCTTCTTTTTGTTTTATTGTTAAATTAGCAGCTATATTTGTTTCCTGATAATTTCAATGGTTGTTATTAAAGGAGATGAAGATAATAATCAATTGGGTGGTGGAAGCTCATTGCTTGAATTTTTTCTTTTTTCTTCTTTTTTTTTTGTTGTAGTTGGTGACAATGTCAACTCCTGCAAGGAAGAGGCTAATGAGAGATTTTAAGAGGTTGCAACAAGACCCGCCTGCAGGTATCAGTGGGGCACCTCAAGACAACAATATAATGCTTTGGAATGCTGTTATATTCGGGTAAGTTTGAAACAAAAAAGACGTTTTTCTTTATTTTCAAGTTTGTTTAGGATATTTATTTTACCTCTTTTTATTTATCAGAATATTAAGTATGGTTCAATAAGCTATTCTGCTTTCTTGTCTGATTTGGATTGCAGTCCAGATGATACTCCATGGGATGGAGGTGAGTAACCTCGTTCCCAAGCTCTTACTTAAGGAGGATGTGCTGTGTTTTTTACCTCTCAATTGCCTCAGATGGATGTATATATAAGATCTTATATTGTTTGTTACACATATCCCTTTAGACAATTTCATTTTGGGTTTTTTCCTTTATTGATGCGATATATGGGTTTCAACAATCTTATCCTCATTTTCCATTGTGACATTATAGCATTTCTTGATTCTTATTACAGAAATGGATTCTGATGCAAAATGATGTAGTTTTTTTTTTTTTTTTGGGCTGTGGTTGGTACCTAGGCCTATGATGCTCTGACTTGGTACAACTGTGAGATGAGGATATCTGTCCAACAGTAATAGGGAGGAGTTTAATATGTGTATTGACTTGTGTATTATAGGAAAAACAAAGAGTGGAGCAACATAGCTAGTTTCTATGTGGTGATTTTGATTTTACTTTTCTTTTCTTTTTTGTGCTTCCCAAGTGTAAGCCTTCGAACCATTAGCAGTAATGTATCTATGCCATTGCCATAGCTTTCCAATGCATGCTTCTTTGAGACCAATCAGCTATTTTAAGCATATGTTGTGGTCTAGACGGCATTCAATCCTAGTGGTAAACTGCTAAGTCATTGTTAACATGGCTAAAGAGTTTGTTTATTGCAAGTTTCTTGGTAGGTTTTTATTCAGAATATGCAGTGTCATTCTTTTGTAGTGATGAATGTATGGATATGGGACATTTGTTCATGATTACTTTTGTATCTTGAATGCTGTTTCTGTCATGTTTATAAGAGTGCTTGTAAGGGGGCACTCTCTGTCAGTACTAACTAGTCTTGATATGAAATAGAAACAGTAGTTTGATAAGGAAAAAAGGATAATTTTAGCTGAAAAATCAATTCCTTGTTAATTTTTCGTTCACTGTCTTCCATTGAGGTGAAAATATAAGGGATCACATAATAGTTTCAGCAATTGGTGATGGTTAGTGGAAAGGTGGAAGGCATCTTAAGTGTTTAATCATCCTAATGTAATTTTTACACTCTTTGGATCTACATGAAATGAAATATCTTTCTGAGTTCTTCAGGTACGTTCAAGTTGACTCTTCAATTCACTGAGGATTATCCAAACAAACCTCCAACAGTGAGATTTGTTTCCCGAATGTTTCATCCAAATAGTAAGTGCTAGTTAGCATAATTGTAATGTTAGTCTTATGTAACAATCTGTATATGCCATCCATGGTTTCTGACTTGAACCTTTTGAACTTTTTCAGTTTATGCAGATGGAAGTATTTGTTTGGACATTTTACAGAACCAGTGGAGTCCTATATATGATGTAGCTGCTATTCTCACATCCATCCAGGTATAGTTGAAAACCTATTTGCTTTATGGATATTATTGTTGTGTGTCTATTATTGTGAGAATGTTGATGGAAGAACTTTTGCTGCATATATCATTTATAAAACAAAAAACTGATTCCAAGCAGAAGCCTGCTAGTTTGCCACCTTCCCTGAATTTCTACTTTTGATAAGATGAAGAAACTTTGATGCAATTCATTTACAAAGCTAAATGATTTATTTTCATATGTCCATGTTTTTAGGTGGGAAAAAATTTAGAAGATTAAGAATCAAATCATGATCCATGAAATTTATGAAGTCAGTTAGAAACAAACTCAGAATGAGTTTTCTTGTACAATTAAAGTTTTCTATTGATTTTGTCAAAACAATAAATTAGCTTAATAATAATATGTTGTATTAAACCGATGAAATAAAAGGCAGTTTTGTGATAGAAAAAGATGTTCCAAATAAAACGTGTATAAAATTTGTTTAACCATGCTCCTAAACACCCTGGTTTTGGTTCCCCAAATGCCTCATCGATTGCAAATATATTTTCAGGTTTGCTCCTGCACTCAATTCCTATGTCGTTTATTTATTTTTTACTGAAACCTATGCTGTGTAACTATATTAGATTCTTCAGAGCTGTTTGAAGCATTCAGCTGTTCATTTAACATTTTTATGAAAATTAATATCCAAGACCCATGTGAGAGAAAGAAAAGGAATAGTAGAAACCAAGTTTGTGATTTTTGGTTTTGTTCAAGAGGACACTTTGGAGGAAAATGGTGATTTGCAAAGTTCTGGTGTGACAGAAAGAAAGGTTTTCCCGGCAAATCAATATTCTGACACATACAGCACATGCAATTGATGATGGATTGGATTAGTATATCTCAACTCTCAAACTTGCCCTATCTTGAGGATTTAAATTGTTGTTCATTTTGATGCAGCAAAAGTAATTTGCACTTTGCATTTTCTTTCTTTATTTTCCCCTACAATTCTTTTCTTTCAGCCAAGATTATCTTTGTTTTGATAGATATAATTTTTTGTTATTTGTACAAATGATTGTTTTAACTGGTGATATTAAATTAGAGCTTCAATATTTTCTTATAGCGTGGTTCTACATAAGTTTAGAACAAACTAATGGGTCTTTAATTTTCATTTACACTCATTTAAATAGGTAAATTAAGTTGTCTTTGTGTCTTTTTGTGACTACATGGTGATTTTAACTATCATGCCATTGTTGCAGTCATTGCTCTGTGATCCCAACCCTAACTCGCCTGCAAACTCAGAAGCTGCTAGGATGTTTAGTGAGAACAAGCGTGAGTACAACCGAAGAGTAAGGGAGATTGTGGAGCAGAGCTGGACAGCAGATTAACTCCATGCAGTAGTGGGACAGTGGGTTTTTAAGGTTTGATATCATGGTAACATTGCCCACTCAGAGTCTTTCTGTGAGGACTCCATCAACTTTATCCTGTATTCTCATACTTGTTCACTTTATAAATGGATGTTGGGGCTATTTGATCTACATCATGCTAAGACTTTTTGCTTTGTGTGTCTTAAGCTTTTGTAAAATAGCATTTTATATCTGCATTAACCATTAATTATGAACTTTTTGCTTCAATATAAATCTCTGGTTGATTTCATCCCAAACAGAATTGTTCAACCTTTATGTTTTTGCTTTTTTTTTTTTTGGAGAGAAGCACCACAAAGAAAAAGTATGAGCGGTGCATATTCCTTTTCTTACATACGCTCATGGTAAATGAGTACATGGGAGGTAAAGCACCTACTTGTACTTTACGTGGTGCATATGTCATGCTGCTGCCTAAAATTGATGTTAGGATTTTACATTTGACAAATAGTTTCTGCTTTTACTCTCTCATCCGTGGTGGAAATAATACCTAGTCTTATGCTTGTAATTCAAAGATGATCTTTTTTATGATAGATTTCAGGATATGATCATCTGCAACTCTTTCCACATGCAGTGTGTTTCAGTGTTAATGCAGCTTTTTTCATTCTTACGAGGAATTTCATGCATAACAAATTGACAATGAGGCAGGATTATTTTCTGCTATCTAGATGAAACCACCCTTTTCACTCTGGGGATTTCGATTAGGAAGAAATCTTCCTAATCAATCCGTGGATTAGGTTGAGGTTTTAAGGTTCAATTCCCGCTCCCTCAACTTTCTCAAGTGCATTGAAAGAAAAGCTCAAAAGCAATCTATTGAATCATTTCGAGGGACCTTAGTCTGCTAAGAATTCCATAAAATCATATCTTAAGGAATTGCAGCTGATATTAGTTTTGAAAATGAGTAAATAAAATAGCTTGTTCCCATCCTGGACAAGGGAAAAATTACAATCAGACATCAGATAAATGTTTGCCAATTTCAATTTTTTTAAGTACAAAAGAGGTCAAAGTTTAGAATAAACAAAAAAAATTTAGAGACTGAAGTTTTAAACTTGTTTAATATTATATTACTTCTTAAAAATAATGACATTAATTACTTTAATTAAATTTCGAATTCAAGTCCAACTTTATCATTTTCAAACACAGAAAGGCCAAGCGCGAGACAATGTGAAATGTTAACCAAAGTCAAGCTTTAATAGTTTGCACATCAAACATCGATAAAGAAGTCGCTATTTTTTTCACAGGGTTTTCAGCCCGTAGTTATAATACAACGGATGAAAGCGATACGACGTAGTTTCAGTCTCTTAAGAAAAAATGTAAACAAGACATAATAAGGCCAGAGAAAGAACATTATCACACAGGCTCAAAGACAAGATAGCAAAAACGACAGACACAAAAAAAGAAACAGAGAAAATAAGATGGTGTTAAACAGCTCGGTGGTGATGACAATAGCCAACGTGTCGGCAAACGTATGCCAATACATAGCCTGTAATCCAGAGCGCTTAAGCAGCGATCAAGTCTTGCATCTCCTCTTCTGCCTTCCTCTCCATCATCTCTGCCGCCTTGCTAACTCTATATGGCTCTACCTTTGCTTTAATCCTCCCCATCATCCTCTCTCTGATTACAGCGACGATGATAGCTTTCACTCCGACTGAATTTCAGGCTATTTTTAAATTTGCCCACTTCGGTTTTTGTTGTTTTCTATTTATTTCTCCTTTTTGATTTTTGAAGTTTTGGGGATACCCAATTCTTTTTTCTGGGTTGTCTTTTATGTTATCGCTTTTGGTTATTCATTTCTTGTAAATTTTGGAGTGAATTTGTGCTAAAAAGAAAATCTCTAATGGTTATAGCCTAATGGGTTTCTTTCCTCTTTTTTGTTTGTCTACAACGTTGAATTTTTAGGTTAATTGGTAGGACTGATCTTCTGTCTGCTTTTTGTCCCCTTGGGACTTGGTGCTGATGCTTGCCTATTGATCATGAAAATTAATTGACTTGCCTTGAATGGATTCAGCTTACAGATTCCTGAATTGGTGTAAAAGATTCAAATCAGAACAAGCTTTGTGTAAATCATATCCTTGAAAAGATAACATTAATACTAAAACACAAGCAAGTTGAATATTGATACAATTTGTATCTAAGTGGCTGTATATACCATACAAAAACATAGCAACGACCCAAGAGAAAAAAACAAAAGGTCTCGACTTACACCAGATTGGAACACTTCATAACCCCTATACAAACAAACCAAAACAGACAACAAACGACCCAATGAGTATTAAAATAATATGGTTCAGCATATTTCGTGCAGAACACCTCCTACATCACTCCACTCAGGTTGATTTCTTCAGTCAAAGGCCCATCCTGTAAAGGAAGATGGCGAGAATTTTAAATAGATTGTGTCAATTAATATAAACTTTATCAATGAATAGTCAGTGGCGTGGGGAGGTAGAAATCAGGCATCAACTTTGCTCTACTAAACTTGTTGAAACCTTGCAAATTCGGGGTTATAACATTAAACAGCATTAAAGAATGTAGGGTAATAAGTAGATATATTAGTCAGTTGAGGATAAGAACTTTTACCATATTTTCTTTGTCCCCGTCGACAGTCTCAACTGCAGCTGTAGGGCTAATTTGACCTGTAAATAAAATTACAAATGCATAAACCATGCGCATCCAAGGTACGGAACAGATGCTGAACCTAAAATTTATCTACAAACTTGCCTTCTTCATTAGTCGATTCGGTTCCCAATCTCTTAGTCTTGTCCTTTCCTTTAACATCCTCTGGCTTGGTTGTCTTCTGAGTTTTCTGTAACATACGACTCCTAGTCTCCGAAACAGACCTTGAATTTGAACCGTTTCTATGCAAAACCCTATTCCTGGTTGCAGGATTATTCTTTAGAGTAGCCTCTTTAGCTGATTCAGCCACTGATGATACTTGAGCAGCATCAGTATTCAAGGACTTGGGTTTCAGTTTCCTAAATCCCACCGCAGAAGAAACGCTGTGAACCTCATCATCAGATGACCGAGTCCCCTCCTCAGGCACTTGAGAACAGTTTTCAGACACCTGTGGTTGATCTGAATTTTCTGAAACATTGTAGCTTTCAAGTAGTTCCTTTATAGCTTCCCCATTTTCACTAAGATTATGGCGACGTATGTAGGATTTAAGCTCATCATGCATTTTCTTAAGAGGCTGAATTTGGAGTCATGATGAGATTAGACCAAAAACAGAGATAAGTTAGAACTCAATACCAAGAACTTGCATTGTATCTCAGGATAGGCAAAAATAAATCCAATATACTAAACTGCATAAACCACTATGACTTATATAACAAGAGATGCAGGCTTAAAAATATAATTAAAAAGATGATATTTAGCAAAAGCCCAAAAAAAAAAAAAGGATAATTGAATCGCAAAGGAAATGAAAGTGCTAAATACAAAGGATGATGCAATAATTTGCGATGATTGCGAGAACTTTTGATGCAGATATGCAATAAACCCAATTCAGAGCAAAAGCCTGCAAAGTGAAATGGATAAACAAATGAATTACAATACCTCACATCCCGCTTCCAAGCCAAGTTTGAAAAACCCAAGTGAGACTGAGTGCTTAGAAGATGACTCAGAGAGCTTAATCTGGGACAGCCAGTATGAAGCTGATGACAGCACATTGAACCTCCTTCGAGTTGCTGATCTAGAGGCATCAGAAAGAGGTGTGTCACTTTTCCCTTGACCATTTGCAGGTTTCTTAGCTCTAGCCTCAGATATAGGAGTGATTGTTCCAACAAATTTTGGAGATGGAGCCAGAGTTGATTTGGTTGGAATAGATAGCCTTCTGGGTGGCTTGGCAGACTTCTCCTTCGAAAGATCAAGAACACCCACACTCTTGCTTACACTCGGGGTTGCTCTCCCCCTAAGAAGACCAAAAAAAAAAAAAAAACCCCCAAAATTATTTAGCACCTAAAAGGTCATACCAATAAGACAGCAGCTAGGAAATTATAAATTATTAACTAAGAGCGCAACCACATAGAATTGTGCCATTGAGATGAAGAAAATTGGGAAGATAGTGGATAGATGGATGATTAAATAAAATCCTTTTCACATGCTATTATTTTCCAGAAAGGCAATGGACTAATTATTAACAGGGAAGTGTGTGTAGAATTTATAAAATTTTTTAAGTGGAATTTATAAAATTTTTTACTAATAAAAATATTAATAAAAAAATTCAAACAAATAAATTGATAAAATTAACTGAGAATATTAATAATATATAAAAAAATTAAAAATATCATTACAATTCAAATTTAATTATACTTGTTCAAAGTAAAAATTCTATCAAGATTTTTAATAAAAATACTTATTTAAAAATTATATCAAAACTTTTTGAAATTTTACTCGCTTAATTTATATAACAAAATCTTTTAATCTATCAATTTAAAAATCTTTCAAAAATTTTCAAACTCTTTCAATTATTCCGCTCCTACCCATTTCCTGTGTATAATTTTTTACCTTAGTATCATATTTTAGTATGTCACATTAAATCTGAAAAAACATAAATTAAATTCTACAGAGACAAAAACTGATCTGCAAAGTATAGAATATGAATACCTTCTGGATGAAGAAGAACTGGATAAATCACCCACTCGTGGCTTCTCTTCCTTTGGTTTTATCGACGATCGAAGTGGATAACGTAACTTCGACTTCCCTGCACTCCCTGAAAACATTCCCAAAAAAAAAAATTTAAAACCCAAAATTAACCACCTTTAAAAGCCAAGGGAAACATAGAGAAATTGAGGCAGAAATGAACCAGAATTTTGAGCAGGAGGTTGTTGTTCTTTGACAGGCTCCTCCATGATTGTTGTTTTGTCTTTGTAGGATTTTTCTCAAACAAAAATTCTTGCTTTTTTAACGCACAAACAAATTCAGAACTTGTGTTCGAATTTTATAAGGATTTGTTTTTCCTTTTTTTTAATGTTATGATGATTCACTGCTGTCCTTTTGACTCTGGTTTTCGGGCGGGAAAATTTAAGGATAAAAAATAAATAAATTTTCGAAAAAATCACAGTTCTCCTATTCCTCTGTCATCCCAACTGTTTTCTACTCGCTTTATTTCAGCGACACTTGTCACTTTCAGCCGTCATCTGACGTGTCCTTTTTCTATTTGCTAAGTTATAAAAACCGCTGCCCTAAGGACACTTTAAAGATAGACGTGGAGAGTAAGGTTTGTGAGCAGCATTGAGAGTGGGGTGCGAATTAAGTAAGATGATAAGCAAGGCCGAGGCAGCTGGAAGTGGGACCAACGCGCCACACCTAAAAAGAGCAAAGGGCGGATCATCAAACGATTAAGAATTCGAATTTCAAAATTCAAGTGTTAAAAAACCGCTTTTTAAACGGTTAAGATTGGATGGATATTAATATAAATTTTGAATGGGTCCAACAACAAATCCTCAAACTTTTTGTCTTTTCTCTGCATCGGGCATATGACATATTAAAACATGTTTAATATGGCCCATACATCCCACCTTTCTTTAATACTTGTTGGGATTTTGTTTGGGCTTTCCCTCGTAGGTGTTCAATCATCAATGTTACTTCAAAATATTACAAGTTTTTCTCTTTTAAAAAATTTTAATACCCGGATTCAAAATCTTTCATCTCTCAATACTATAAAAAATTCATATTTTTTTTTAACAGAACACATCATTTATTAAACTTATAAAAAATTTTAAAAAAATCATAATTATCAACTTCTTTTAGCATTACAAAAGCATAATTTAACATTGGCGTTGAAAGTAATATTTATGTTCAAATTTTGTTTTGATCCAACTTCAATGTTAAGTAATAAAAAATATAAAAAAAAAGGTTTTTAATTTAAAATTTTGGTTTTGCAATCCGAACCAAAAATCTATTCAAAAAGTATTTTTGCGGTGAAATTTTATACTTTTTGAGATAAAAAATCAGTATATTACTTTATATTTTTAATATTTTAATATTTTATATAATTTTTTAAATATTTCCACCAATCACAACATTTCTTTACAGCAATAATAAATACTTAAAATTTTTTATTATATTTTTGTTACCATTCTTTTTAAATGCCCTTTTTAATTAAAACTGTTTTCAATCACAATCATGTTTAATGCATAAGATTATTGATAAAATATAATTATTATTATTTTATATTATTTTTTATTTATATCTAAAAAGAAGGATAAAAATTACAAAAAATATTAATATTTTCTTTGCGCAAAATTATTCAATCATTTTAAAATGAAAAAGATTATTTTTAATCTATTGGATTAAACTTAATATTAAATTATATACTTAAAATTTATATCAATAATTTAAATTATATAAATTTTAAAAAATGATAATTTTGATAAATAAATAAATTATCTTATCATAATCTTTACATATATTAAACACAAAATAAAATTATATTATTTAATCTAATTATATTTATAATATCATCTTATTATATCTTATTATAATATTATATATTAAATATGACTTACAATTCTTTGCGTTTCATAGTACACAAACAATTTTGATATCTTGATTTTTTTTTTTTTTTGTATAAGAGAATAGAATAATTTTATAATCAAATTAATTTAAACAAGTGAACATAAAAAATAGCATTATTTTAATGAACTCCGAATGACATTAAGTGAAATTAAAAATTCTCGCAAAATTTCGAAATGAGAAATTATTAAATTCACACAAAATTAACTTCACGATAAGTCTATTGAGCCTTTACAATTCCAATTTCTGTGCATAATAACATAGAACACAAAAAAAAAAAAAAAAACCCTTAACGAAAGAAATTTTTACTGCTCATGGGATGAATAACAGATCTAGCAACAACAATTCTTTTTAGAACATAAAATGGGCATAATTCATGAAAGAATAAGAAGGAGGTCCAAGTTTGAGACCAACATCTCTATGTTCTCTTAAAAATTTGTTAACTGTTAAACTCAAAAATTGAGGACTAACATCAACCGACTTAATAATCAAATTTAATACTTTCAAATTCATATCGTACTTTAATTTAATTATTTTAACTGCATAATGGTAAAACTTGTTTTTGTAGATCCAAAGGTAAATTTGTTGGAAGTGACAATTTTGGTTAGATGTAAATAGGGTCGATAATTCAATCTGTTTTCGATGGGTTTTAATCCTTATGAGATCAATTTTTTTTTTTTTAATTTGAGTTTCAGGTCGGGTCAGTTATGGTTAAGAAATAATCGTGATCGAATCGGGTTCGAGTTTTAGATAAATCCTACCTAACCTGATATTATATAAAAAATTATTTTTTAATTAATTATTTAATTTTTTATTTATATATATATATTTAGATAATGATATTTTTAAATATTTATATTTAAAAAATAATATTTTATTAATTTTAGGTTGAATCAGGTACGATTTATATAATATCTGGTTGGAGCCGAGTTTGGATATAAAAAACAAAAAAATTTTCGGATAAAGTCGAGTTCGGAACGAGTAAAACCCGCTCCGAACCTGATCCGATACCAACCCTAAATGTAAACCAGGTAACAATTATAAGAAAAAAAAAACACTCAAAAAGTTGGTAATTTTGTAATAAAAAAAATTATAGTAAAATGTTTTGCCGTAAATTAAGTAATCGATGAAAAAACCTTTAAATCTTAGCCAAATATATAAATAACGCCAACTCTATTTTCTTTTTCCATGTGGGGAGGAGAAATCTAACAATGATTTTCTACTCCTTAGTCCTTGGCCATTGCTCATTTTAATTTAAAATTGAGCACACTCGTTATGTTAGTGTTTTTTCTTTAATAAGAAAAGTTTTGGAAAAAAAATTACATAAATATTTTTTTTGTAATTTTTAAATAAAAATATAGTTATATGAAAAAATCTAAAAATAAATAAATGTACTTAATTTTGTATATGTTATATTATTTTTCTTGATAATTTTATGATTTTCAATTAAACTATTGTCAATTGATGATAATATCAAATTCACTAAAGGAGGTTTTAATGATATATTGATACTTATATTTTGTCTTCTATGTCAATATTGAACATTCATCAATATTTCAGTATCCAAGTCTCCATTTCTTCACAAAAAATTATTTTTATATTTTTAAGTGTTTGTTTAACAAAAAATTAGTTGGTCAATGAAAAATGACTTGCTAGTAAATGAAACCTAAGATCGTTTTTTTTTTTTAATTATTATAAGAATTTAAAAAAGAGAAGACATTTTATGGAAAAAAAAACTACAATAAAACTATTTATTAATGTTTTTTAGCATAACTTTACTTATAAATAATTTTATATTAATAAATAATATGTTAATAAATATTATTATGTTAATTAATATTTTAATAATATATTAATAAATAATATAATATTAATATAATATATTAATAAATAAATATTATAATATAATAATAAATAGTATAAAGAATAATAATAGTTTTATTTTAAGTATTTTTTATATTAACATAATAGTTTAATATTAAATATTATTATTAAAATATAATTATTTTTTAATATTACTAATTTTAATAATAAATAATTTTAATATACTTTAATAATAAATAATTTTTAATATTTTAATAGTTATATTAATATTATTTGAAAAAAATAGATTTTTCAAAAAAACAACCAAACAATAAAAAATATTTTTTATTAATTCATCCAAACAATAAAAAATCAATTCCAATTCAAAAAATATAAACATTTTTCAGAAATCATTTTTTGAAAGTTATTTTTTACAAAACAAACAAAGTTCTTGTTCATTTATTTTTAAATTGCAGTTTATTTATATAAAAAATATTTAACATTAATAAATTTCTTATGTTTTTAACCATTAAATTCCTAACTACGGTTAATACCCTTAATTACAAAATCCAGTTTATTCCTATAGCATTTAAAACTTATGATGAGGAAATAGTTCATAACTTAAAAAGATACTGTTTAATGAGATATGGTATAGATAATAACTTTTGGTCTGAAAGGTCGACTTTTAATATTTTTATTCTATGTTTACTATATTTGTGTGTGTACGAACGCGTTATTATTTTTTAAACATCTTTTCACAGTAAAAAGGTGTTCAGTGTTAAAATTCAAAATTTAAATCAATTAATTTATATAATTAAATTTAAAAATAATATCTAATAAATTTAAAATATAAATATTAGCATCATAACTTTTTTTTTTTATTCTCGGACTATAATTTAAAAAAAAATATTTCACAAATCATGATGTCAAAATTTTTCTCTTGATGTGATTACTTGTATTTAATAAAGTAATAGGGAGAAGGTGAGATATATTGTGCAAAGGACAAGGAGTCTAGTGAATTAAAGGGCTTACTAGGATTATTAATTACACTTGTTAAACTTTTTAATGATTATTGTTGAGGTCGTGCAAGGTTAGATTGACATGCAATAGATTATACTAAATTGGCCACATTAATAAAGAACAAGGAAAAACATTGAAAGAGGTGTAGGGGTGAGCAAAAATTAACTTATTTAATCTATTGAAATTGATAAAAAAAATCAATTTGGTTTGGTCTATTTAATTTTGATTATAATTAATTTTTTAGATCAGTTAAATTTGTTAAATCGAGTAATTTTTTTATTATTAAAATTGATAAATGAATCGATTGAATTAATCAACTTTTTAATAGGTAGTAGTAAAAAAGTTGACATAAGTATTTTTATCTATCGAAATAGTTTTAATGATATTTGAGTTTGAGTTTTATTGAATCGAATTTGTAGTTAAATAATTGATCATAAAATGAAGAAAAATTATAAAAAGTTTGGTTATTTAATCAAATTAACCAAACCGAACCAATTTTAATCAATTTGGTTATGATCAGTTATTTAAAAAATTTTTATCGATTTGATTACTTGTTGAATGAAAGTCGATTACTTTGATCACTGATATTTTCAATCGAACCAACTAATTAATTACTCTAGAGAGGTGGAAATTGAAAGGAAGATACCTAGAAAAAGAAATTATAGTATATGATTAAACATATATATATGTATATAAAGCACTTGTGGTCTTTTTCCTTTATTTTTTCAAATCATGCTAAAAGTTTTTATACTATATCAAAATTTAGAATTTAGTTCATTTATTATAATTCATACAAATTTAATTTTCATATTATATTGAGTTGATAATTTTAGTCAAATTATTAACTTTATCAATTTTTTATCGTTAAAAATATCGATGTAACCATTAACTTGATAACATAAGTATTGACTATGTTGACATCACATCTTTGATAAATGAAATTAATTATTAAATTATACAAATAATCATTGTATTCACACGAAAGTTAATACGTTTAGTATAATTCAATAAAAATTTCGTTTTCGTACAAGTAGGATTTAATAATGTTGGTTCCTAATGAAAATCATTTTTTTACTGTAAAAGAAATCAAATTTTATATTTAAAAAAAACAATATTTTAAAATTTTTTAGAATTTTTTCTTATTTTAAAATATTAAATTTAATATTTTTAAATATTTTTATTTTTTTAAATCATATTTTTTAGTTTTAAAAAATCAAACTTTATTTTAAAAAAATTAGTATTTCAAATTTTTAAGAAATTTTCTAGATTTTTTAAAATATTAAATTTACTTTTTTCAATATTTAATTTTTTAAATTTCATTTTTTGATTTTGTGCTATTTTCAAATTTTAACATTTTATTTAAACAAAATATTAAAGTCTAACATTTTTAATTTTTTGTAATTTTTATGAAATTTTCTATATTTTTATTTTTATTTTTTATAAAATTTTTTATATTTTATAAAAAATCTAGAAAATGTCTAAGAAACATAAAAAATTAAAAAATATAGAAAATTTTATAAAAATTCCAAAATATTAAAAACAAAAAATTAAATATTTTGATTAAATAAAATTTTAAATTTTCAAAAATAAAAAGTTAAAAAAATAAATTTTACTTTAAAAATTAAAATATTGAAACAGTAAATTTAGTATTTTTTAAAAATCTAAAAAAATTCTAAAAAATTCAAAATATTAGTTTTTTTAAAAATAAAATATGATTTTAATAAAATTGAAATATATATATGATTTTTTGGAAATTAATAATATTAAAAATATTAAATTTAATATTTTAAAAAATAAAAAAATTCTAAAAAATCATAATATAGATTTTTTAAAATTAAAATTTATTTTTTAAGAAAAATAAAAAATAATTTTTATTAGTAATTAGACTGAAATTATTAAATTAAACTTGCACGATGATGAGATTTTTAAACTAGAGAGACTAAATTTTAAATTTTATATGCGTATAGAGATCATCTGTATAATTTAATAATTAATTTAATCAATTTAATCCAATTTACCATATTAGCAAAGTCAATAGTCATGTCCTCGAGTCAATGACCATGTGTGTATTTTTAATGGCAAAAAATTGATTAAGTTAGTAATTGGACTAAAATTATCAAATCAAAATAGTGCAGGTACTAAATTTGTATGAATTACAATATAAAGATCAAATTTCAAAATTTAACAGAACACATGACAAAAATTTGACTAAATTAGTAATTGAACTAAGATTATCAAATCAAAATAATATAAAAATTAAATATGTATAAATTACAATATAAAGATTAAACTTCAAATTTTAACAGAGTATAAATACCTTTAACATAATTTGACTTTTTTTTTTTCTTTTGAGAAATAATGGGTCCACTTGTTCCTGAAGAATTATGACTTTTCAAAATAATTACTCCATTAATATAAACAAATGTAAATTATCATTGTTTGGAACATCTTTATAATTTTTATATCTTAGATAAAATAACTTCATATTCCAATATTTTGCTTCTAATTAAGAGGAATTAAATGCTATTATTATGTATTAGTACTTTTTTTTTATTCTTTTATAAGATATACATGAATTTTAACAAATAGAATATCTCAAACTTAACACTTTAAGTTAGAGATGCATGTGTTTTAGTATTGGATCAAATACTTAAATTCAATTTGTTCAACTTTTTAGAATTGTATTATATAAACTAGTGTTGTAAACCGTTTCGTTTGGGATTGGTTGAGGTCAATAATTTTTTTAAAATGTATTATAAAGATGGAATTAAAGATATTTAAATGTATTATATTTGCATTTATATATCAAATAAAAAATTGAAAGTTACACATATAAAAGAAATATTACAATTTAGTTAGAGATTAAAAGTTAATATTATAATTTTGTTTTATGTACCAAATAAAACAAAAGCATGAAACAAATCCATATACAAAAATAGACTTCCTTAAATAAAATTCAACTAAAAAAACAAGTCTCATTTCCTTACACCCAAAAACCTATTAAATTTAAAAAAATGGATAGCTATTATGTATAAAAAAAAAACTTATACAATAACAAACTTTTTAAAAATTTAACCTATAAAACAACCCATATTCCCTTACACCTCAAAACTCACTAAACCCAAAAAAAATAATAGTTGTCATGTGTAAAAAGCTTATCTATATTCCCTCACATCCCAAAGCCCACTAAATCTCAAAAAAAAAAAAAAAAAAGTCATTTGTAGAAAGCTTATGAGACCTTTTTTATAAATAGTAGTATAGATATAGATGTATAGATTCTAAACCAATACAAAGCAATGTAAGCTTCCAAAAATAGATAAAAAGTACTTAAAAAAGAAAAAGGATATAAATGGATAGATGTCAACTATAGGATCCTTTAGGGATCTTTTTAACATATAGTGTATAGATTTCTTAAAAAATATTGATCATAAAAGTGAATGTTTTTCCTAAGCAACAACAAAAAATGATTATGGTACTGTACCTAGTAAGTGTTTTAGCTTGTTACTTCTAACTTCTAAATAATGATTTTAAATTCACATGTAAATTGTATTTATAGGATGTCATGTGAGTTTGAGAACTCATCACTTAGATGCAAATTTGGATAGATAATAAGATTGGTTTTGGTGATATTGAAAATAGTAGTGAAAGTGAGATTAATTATTGGAGCGAAAAGATTATGTATTATAATGATGAGATTAAAATCAATGATGAAATACGTGTTTGGATATAAAAGTAGAAGTGATAATAAAGTGAATTGTAGTGAAAAGAGAAAATGAGTATTAAAAATAAATAAATATTTTTTTAGCAAAGACAATTAATAAATAATTGAAAATTTATTAAATTATTTTTATATCAAATAATAATTTTACTAATAAATAATTAAAATTTTATACTTTGATCTTGTAAAAAAATAATTATTTGAAATTTTTAAGTAAAAAAATTTAAAGAAAAGAAGAAAAAAAAAACCGACAAGTGTTGAACACAATAGATAAGTTTTGAAAAAAATAATAAAAAGAGAGACTAATAATGGAAACTAGTTGTAGTCAACATTTATAACTTTTCACTGAACCACGAGGGTTTAATTTCTAATTGAAACTCTACTATGATAAAAAAATATTTTTATCTAATTATCATTTGTTATCCAAACATAAGAGGATCTGATTTCTAATTGAAACTCCAATACGATAAATATGTTTTCACCAACTGTCATTTGTTATCCAAACATAGTTATGATGCAATCAAACTTTATAACCACGTGTCACTAATGCTTCATTTAAATTCAAATGAGCACTTAATTGATGAAATTATTTAAAAATTAAATAAAATACATTAATAAATTAGAGATATTTTTTTCTTTACTTTTCATATAAAAGATTTTTTTAAGATTATAAAAATTAAAAATATGAAAATAAAATTATTATTTCATATATCACCATTGGAGTATTTAAACTAGTTAAAGTATTGCAATATATTTTTTTCTTTATATGTTTACTTTAGGGCTATGCATTCGTCGATTTTTATTGAAAAAATAAAAAAAAATCGCTTAATTAAAGTAAATCAAGATAGTTTTTCAGTTTAATAGGGTAAGTCGGTTGAATATTGGATTTAATCGATTTTTTGTGTTAAATTTTTAAGACCCAAATCGATCGAAAAAATGTAAATTAAATAATAAAAATTTTAAAATAAATAAATTATATATCTTTTCAGATTTTAACATTCAAAACCCTAGTCCCTAATTTCCTAAATCCCTAAATTTTGTTTTGCTGCCACTCAACCTATCTTCTCCAGTCCAATCTTTTTAGAAATTTGAAATCAAAATACATCTCACATTAACCAAACCAAACACTAGTCTTCTATACTTTTCACCTCATAATTCACAAATCACAATACATCTTAGAATCATCTCCATTTCTTTTCCTTTTGTTGGTCGAAACTTAGTCACCATCTATCCTTAACCTTAATGCCATGAACAAGCTCCAAACCAAGAAGCCATCATTCTCACTCTCAAAGCCTAGGCTGGGAAAAAAATCTTAAGAAAACCTAAAATGCTTTCTTCAATAGGTGCAAGGCTAACTCTGAGACCATTCTTGGTACCTGCAAGGGTGATGCAAAGCTCAGTGAAGGTGCTACAAAGATACTCCATGTGGTCAAGTGTGTCATGTTTTGCATAGCAAATTGTGGTATGGATATTAAGCTTTTAAGGCTTTTTTTTGGATTTCTCTCGTTTTTCATCAAATTTATGGGGTAAAATCAAACAAATAAGCTTGAGAGCCTTTGTGCTCGTTAAGTGTGGATATTTTTTATTTCATTTTAAAACAATATTTTCTACTTACATAAATGAGTTTGAGATTGCATTTTGGCACAAATATGATTCGACTTCATTCTTTGATTTTTTATTGGTTCTTTAAATTGAAATGCCTTTCTTTATTGATTAATTATAATTCTAACGTTGCATTGACATTGAAGACGCTTGAAAGCAATTTTGAAATGTCCTTTGAATTGAAATGGGTTTCTTTATTCATGCGATTCTTTTTTCATTAAGTGATGAATTTTGGCTTTTATCTTATAAGTTGATCAGTTAAGTTTTTTAATAGATAAAGTTGGTTTAATCAAATTTTAGATTTTTACAACCAAATTAATTGAACCGATCAATTGCGCATCTCTAGTTTACTTTAAAAGGGGTATGCCAACCTTTTAACCAAATGGAGTTTTTTAAAATTTTGTAGGAAAATAAATTTCAATGAAAATATGCACTTAAAATAAGTTACCTATATTTCAAATATATATATTTTTTGTATTGAAGGTTCTCATGATTGAAATATGATCATTAGAACTAAGAATAAAGTTCTAACATTTTATTAACACACAATCGATTATTGTCAAGTAATTTTTTATTTTTTGTCAACAACTTTTTTTTTTTCCAAAAGACAATTTTTTCACCCATTTATGTGTAAATTTTTGGTGTAATAGTATTAAGAAAAACCAAATATATTGAATAAACGTATATAATCTTTGCATAATATTTTATTCTATTTAAGACCTTTAAACTTTAAATTTTAAAATTATGATTTTTTAAAATATTTCAAATTTATTAATCACCATTAAAATTTGACTGAATATATTATCTTAAAAGCCCCTAGAAAAAATAACTAAGCTTAAGCACTTAGATGTCTATGTCATAATGATTTTTCATCTGAAAAACTCGATCGCTAAACTTAAATAAAAAATTTTTGGAGTCGTCACTAATATTTTTTTGTAGGGTGTGACTGACTACTTAAAAATATCATTTTTTTAATAAAACTTTTAAAATTAATTAAAATTTATTAAAAGACATTTAGGTCTGCAAAATCAGAGTGGAGTCCGGGAGTACGATTATGAGTGAGAAAAGTATTAGTACTTTCACATTGCCCGTTTGAAAAACGGTAAGAATTAAACATGTATTATTATTTAATTTTGATGATATGATATTCTTTATATTTAAATTTAATTTTTTAAAATTTATTTATAAAAACATTTTTAGTGAAATTAGTACTATTATTATTTTCCTATTTTATAATTTTCAAAGTTTTGGTAGAATTTATAGAAAATCTTTATTTAGAAAAAATTTTGAAAAAATTAATTATTCACAAAATTTTTGAAATTTCATCATAAGATGTTTTATTTATTTATTAAAATTGATTTTAGGATTATCTCAATACTTTTGTAAAATCCCAAAATTTTATTAAATTAATTTTAGAATTATTCTGACTCTTTAACAGAATTTTAAAAATTTTAAACGAATTTTAAGATTATTTCAATTTTCTTACGAGATCTTAAAATTTATTTTTTTATTGATGATAATTTTAAAAAATGAGATTTTCTTAATTTTCTTAAAATTTTTACCTAAGAGATTTAATTAAACAGTTGATTTTTTTGTTATTTATTTATTATTTTCATCTTTTTATTTAAATAATTATTTATTTAGTAAAAAAATATTTTTTTATCCTAACTCTTTGGTGAAATTCAAAATATATTTTTGTTAATAATTAAATGATTCATTTAAAGAAGCACTTTAATTTTTATTCGTTTATATTAATTTTTATATTGTTTAAATAAACCTTTATTCTAGTAAAAATAATTTTAGATTATCCTAACTCTATGGAAAAATTCAAAAAATTATTTTTACTTACAATAATTAAAAAAATCAAACTCCTTTAATTTTCTTTAAAAATTACATTTAAAAGATTCATTTAAACAATTCTTTATTTTTTTATTTTTTATTTTTTATTTTTTTAGCAAAAATTATTTTTTAAATTATTCCAACACTTTGACGAAATTTAAGCAATATTTTGCTTGTAACAAAATTTTAATTTTTCTTTGATAATTATCTTTTAAAGATTTATGCATATTTTATTTTACAAATCTACATTTTATTTTAATGTTTTTGCTTATTTCTAAAAGAATAAATAATAATAACAATAACAATAATAATAATAATATCATAGAAAAACAAAAAAATCAATACAAAAGAAAAAAGGGGAAACTTGCCAAATGAGCTGGGTTAGGCGTGGATCAAGGTACAAGTCAAGCTTGGATTCGAACATCAAAACGGTGTTATTTTGAAATGTCTATAAAAGACCCAAAATCATATTTTTTAAAAAATTTTTCTTTCTGCTCTTTTTCTACCCCACAACTCATTTCTCTGAAAATCTCTTTTCACTATCTGGTCACTGTGAAGACTAGATTCTAGTTGGTTGCTGTTGTACATGGTGATTGAGATCTTCAAATGGCATCGAAAAATTCAAAAATTGTCAAAAGTTAACTAATTTTTCAGTTTTTGGTAGCTAGAAAATTCAAACAGTCGTCGAAAAATTCAAATTTTTTCGATTTTTGACAATCCAAAAAAATTTAAAAAAAATTCTAAAACAATCATTTTAATCTCCTAAACATTTTCTAAATTATATTTTTTCATAAAAATCCTAAACTACCCAAATCGATGATTTCAAATTTTTTTGTTTCTAGAAATTTTTTTTTTTTAACTTTGTTGTTGGTTCCTCATTTGAAAGGACTGTGTTGGTTTTTTAATGCTTGTGTGTGTTTTTTGAGTCTAGTAGTTGCCCCAAAAAAGCCCTCTGTTCATTTTTTTCAGTGTTTTCTGCTTATGCTTTTTTATTTCTGGCAATCTCCTTTATGAGAGGATTGTGTTCATTTCTTCACAAGAATTGGCTTTATTTATAAAGCCAATTAAGAGATCAAAATCCTAGATTTTTGTAGATTTTTATGGGATTCTTTTGTGGAAAAAATGAAGATTTGTCAAGTGACTTTTAGTCATCATATTTCATGTTGCCAAGTTAGGCAGTGCAGATGATTTTTAGTGCATAAAATGCATTGTAAATTTGTGAAAAAGATGTAGAAAAAAACAAGATGTTAGAAAGAAAAAAAAAAGTGTTAGAAGAAATAATAACAACAACAACAATAACAACAACAACAATAATAATAATAATAATAATAATAATAATAATAATAATAATTATTATTATTATTATTATTATTATTATTATTATTATTATTAAAAAGAGATTGGACAAATAGGTGTTTACAATTTATGTAATGAAAAAGAGAGGATTTTATTGATTTTTTGAAATAAGATTTATGGCGCAAAATGTTCACATAATATTAAAACAAAGTCTAATTGTGGTATATTAAATCACATGCTTAGCTTAAAGTGTAAATTTAATCCATCTACAATCATTTTAAAAATTATACTACCTATATTTTTAAAATCTTTTGCTATTGTGGTGTTAACTTGCTAACATGAGTGAACAATCGAGCTTATGAATCATTTGTGAGCACCATCCTTGGTTATAAATTGGTTTATACCATCAAATAGTTATGTGGTGGGCAAAAAACTAGCAACAATAACATATAATATATAAAAGCAAAATAGGCAACAAAAGCAGTAGTAACAAAGGTAATAAAAAATTTAAAAAAAGGTTAAAAAATTGAAAAAAAATGTGATAAAAATGTTAGAGCAAGGAAAGTGAAAGGGAAATCATAAACAATGACCAATGGCAACGAAAATGGGAATTTTCTTTTATGGATGAACAATTGATCGATTTAGGTTAATTTGATTGTAAATCAATTTAGCAAAAACTCGAATGAATTGATTAAATGAGTGAAAATCAAAATAAACTGATGGCTACAATGTAAAGCTCAATAAGCTTAAAATCATTCAAGTGTGATGGATTCAGGACTCTGTTGATAAAAAACTTGAGGTGGGTTGAATGCAAAATTAAACTTAATATACAAATAATAAAAGAATCGATGGCTACAACATAAAGCTCTAAACACTTCAACGTCCCATCAAAATCAAGAACTAGGTTCCATACTTTGACCTCAAAAGACTTGGGGTTTAACACATTTTAACCTCAAACAAATTCTTTGGTAAAACATGACCTTGAAAGATCCTATCTCTTTGTTGATATATCTATTAGAAACATATTCGGGGTTTCATAACATAAATGGGTGTTGGGTAAATACGTATTTTCCTATTGGTAAGTTTTGAATTTAGTTTTGTTATCGGTTTGGTTCATAATTTGTAAAACTGCAAATCGACTAATTAAACTACAAAATTGATCATGCAAACCACAAAAACTAAAAAATCTTAC
Organism: Durio zibethinus; assembly: GCF_047325235.1. Taxonomy (NCBI): domain Eukaryota; kingdom Viridiplantae; phylum Streptophyta; class Magnoliopsida; order Malvales; family Malvaceae; genus Durio; species Durio zibethinus. Next base: position 23,761,030 of record NC_143172.1, read on the forward strand.
CCCGATTAGTTGAATTTTGATTTTTCATTTATTTATTTGGTTAAAATTGACTAATGCTTACCTCTATTTTCTTGAGGTGAAAGTTGTGGTTTTAAGTCTAAATCTACAAGTTTAGAGATTTTTTTGTGAAGAAATTTAGACTTGCGGATTTGAAAATGAGGTAAGAAAAGTTCAAAATAGTTTTCGAAAAAAAATCGATGCAACGAGCAATGGTTGACAATGGTAGATAGTGACTGACTGTCAAAATTTGAAAAAGGAAATGGTCATATTTTAATTTTTTCTTAAAGGTTGTAAAGCTAAAGAGAATAAGTTCAAATAAAGAGAAAAAATTTAAAATGAAAAAAATATATAGCTAGCAAAAATGAGAAAATGAGAAAAAGAGAAAAAGAGAAAAAAATTTAAACCCACTTTTTAGCCAAATGGATAATAAATTTCACTTTAGTAAATGTTGAAAAATCAACACATACATGCAGCACCTACGCATAAAATAGCAAGCTTAAATCAAGAATAAAAATATACAAATATATTTGGTTCGACCTAACTCAAAATGACCTACTCTAAACCTAATCCACTATCAAATAAATTTTACAATTGATAGACTTTTGAAATGAGAAAAGTCACCAAAAACTATTTTATCAAAACTTAACCTACAACTTAATTATACTATTTTAATAACTTACTCACCTAGCTATTCTTTTGATGTCTAATTATCTGAGATTACTGAACTAAAACTAAAACATCTTATTTTTAAGAGTGAAACCCTTTATATCTTTATTAAACTCTCAGTATGGGATACAAACAACTTAAACTCTTATAACTTTACTTTAACTTTCAATATATGATTATGAGATTCAAGGCAAATTCTATTAAATCTTCTTTTAACTTGAATCTTAAAACACTTCAACAGTATCTGTAAAATTGACACGCTTGCCTTTCTTCTTTTCTTTTATCATAGGAATCCCAGCAACTGAGCCTTTATCAAGTACGTACAAGTGATTTTTAATCTTATTCCCTTGTAGAATCACATTACCATTCTTATACACTTTTAATGAATCATTACTACCATAATATATATACCTTCGAGAAGCTAACTCACCTAAAGCAATTAAATTATAGTTATAACTCGATACATATCTTATATGACGAAGCATCTTAACAATACTATTGTGAGATCTAAGTTGAATACTCCCAATGCCTTGAATCTACACATTTTTGTTGTTAGCAATCATAATATTTTGATGCTTCTCATTCTCGTTCAACTCCATAAAGTAACTCCTATAATTGCAAACATGGACTGTAGCAGATAAATCTAAAATCCAGTCTTTATCACCTTTCAAAATCTGAGTCTCTTCCACATAAGTTATCAAAATGACATCATCATCGTCAGACACAATAGCAGCAGTATCATTCTTTCCTTCATAGGATTTTTTTTATTATTTGTTCTTTTAAAAGTAGTCATATCCCTTCTCAGCTTCTTGCAGCGCACTTGGATATATTTATTTTCACTACAATAATAACATTCTATGTCACTGTAATTTTTGTCTCTTAATTTGAATCTTTCTATTGATCCATCAATCATCTTTTGAGTCTTTTATTGATTAAAACCTTCTACAGCTAGTGTACTACCCTTAGGTGATAAGTTTTGTGTTTTCATAAACCTTTTGTTCTCACTCAACAGGATTGTCACATTATCCAACTTTAAAATAGATCTAACCATTAACAAAGTTTGAACTAAAGGCCTATAAGACTTGGGCAAAGATGATAGCAAAATTAAAGCCTTCTTCTATCTTTTAACTCATCAATAAAAATCACCAGCAATTAAGAAATCAATATATTAAACTTATTTAGGTGATTATGAAGATTCATACTTTCTTCCATCTTTAGAGAATATAGGTCCATCTTCAAACATAATCTATTAGTCAATGACTTCAATGCATAAATATCTTCAAGTTTATCTCACAAACGCTTTGAAATACTCTCAGTCAACACACTATACTTTATCTCTAGGGGTAACGTCAATCTAATAGTACTAACAGCTTTTTTTAAAATTCTATTCCAATTATCGTTAGACATTTTCTCAAGCTTACTGCTCTCTAATGCCTGATCCAACCTTTGTTATACTAATAGATCTTAAATCGTACTTTGCTATAACATTAAATTACTCTTTCTATCAAATAACGAAATTTCAAACTTAGGCATGTGTATACTAGATATACCTTCTTAAGACATCTTGAAATACTTATTTCATGATTTTTCAGGCTTGTCTTTTTTTTTCATGAATCTTAAACCTCGAACCTCATTATGATATTACTTGTTAAAGATCACCGCAGCTCTAATACTACTTGTTGAGAAATCAACAAGCATATGTAGCACCCACGCATAAAATAACAAGCATAAATCAAGAATAAGAACATACAAATATATTTATTTTGACCCAACTTAAAATAGCATACTCTAAACTTAATCCATTATCAAATAAATCTTTACAATTGAAAAATTTTTGGAATGAGAAAAATTATCAAAAATTCCTTACTCAAAATTTAATCAAAAACTTAATTGCATCATTTTAATAGCCTACTCACCTAACTATTTTCTTGGTGTCTAATTATTTAAAATTACTAAATTAAAATCAAAATATCTTATTTATAAAGGTGAAACTCCTTATACTTTTATTAAACTTATGATATGGGATACAAGATAACTCAAACTCTTATAACTTTACTTTAATTTTTTGTGTGAGATTATGATATTCAAAATAAATCTCAATAATAAGCTCAATTTTATATTAGTAAGCAAACTTCCACATCCACGAATTTAATAAAAGAAATTAGACACTATTAACGATCAAATTAAAATTTCGAATACAAAAGTAAAGATAATGTAATTTTTAAAATCGTTATAAAAAGATTAAATTTGCATTTTAAACTAAATATAGAACTTTTGACTTAAAAAATTAAAAATAGAATTGATGGCATAATTTGATCTTAAAATAACATGTCTCATTAATTTTTTAACGAAAAGATGGATGAATTAAAATATCTTCAAAATATCATAAATTCAATCTTTACATATACAAATAATAATTACGCATAATTTCTTTACTTTAATAAGAAAAACAGTAGAAAACAAAATTATATTGATATTAGTGTAAGACTAAAACTTCGTTTATTTAGTAGAAATTATCTTTTCCAAAAATAATTTCTTGAAAAATTTTCATTTTTTGGAAAATTAGATATTTTTGTTATTTGAGTGAATTAATGAAAAATGTATTTTATTATTTAGTGGGTTTTTGAAAAATCTATTTTTTAAAAATAATACTAACATAATCATTAAAATATTAAAAAATTATTATTAAAATTATTAATATTAAAATAATTATATTTTAATAATAATATTTAACATTAAAATATTATACTAATATTAAACTTTTAAAACAAAACTATTGATTATATTTGTTAATACTTTAAAATATTCAAAATAGTATTAATATTTTTAAAAAATTCAAATAGTATTAATACTCTAAAATATGATTTCTATTAACATAATAATATAAAAAATAGTGATATTTTTTTTGAGAAATAAAAAATAGTAATATTTATTATTAAAATATTAAAAGCATCTATACTATTAAAATAATTATATTTTATATTAAAAGTGTTTAATAATGAATCATAACAGAAGTATTATTTATTTGTTTATATTTATTATTAATTATTAAAATAGTAATATAAATGCATTTGTCAATAAAATAAAATTAATATATTTTAATTTGAAAAATCCTAAAAGTATATCAAATATTTGTATTATTAAAATAATACTATTATAATAATTAGTATTAATTATTAAAATAATAAAAATATTATTTACTATATTAATATTTAATATTTATTACTAAATTAATAGTATAATACTATTTATTATTAAAATATTAAAAATATTTATGTTTAATAATATAGAAAATAAAATATTTAAAATTAAAATATTATAAGACTTTAATATTAATATTTTGATTTTTTATTTAAAATCAAAGAAAAATATTTTTATTCATATAATAATATTTCAGGTTGTATTCATGCTTAAAAAATTATATTCAAGGTCTGATTAAATAAACAATTATTTTTTTAAAGTAATTTTAAGTGAAACAAACGGAGAAAAAAAAGACTGGTTGCTAGACAGGAGGCGACTGAAGCTGCACATGATGGCTATAATGACCGCTTTCAACCTTCCGTGGGTTCTACTTCTTGCTTCCTTCTTGGCCTTTTGATTTTTGTTTTTTGTTTTTTTGTTTTTTTTTTTGTCAGCGGTCGATAATCATTCTTCTGCTTGCCGCAACCCCTGCCGCGCTCTCTCCCCTCTCCTCCAGCATTGCTCTCATGCACCTTCTCCACCCACACTCCCACCACCCCCTCTCTCCATGATTCTGCCGCTACCATCAGACGGCTCAGATCCATCACGCGCTTTAACACCGACGTACCCCGACAAGTTTTTGGTAGAAGGGCAGAAGCGTAATTTGGACATGCATCAGATTAAAGAACCCGGGCACCTGTTCCCGAAGTAACTGCTATTTGGGACACCCAACCCAACACTACCTCCCACTTTTATTAATCCCCAATCATCTTCTGTTCCAACGCCTACATCTGTTCTGAATCTCAACCGTCTATCTCCACTGTCGGTGACAATTGAAACAGTATCTCCATCTAATGGTCAAAATAATCCCAACTACACTTATTACACTAAAATTTGTTACACCAGATTAGGTACCGTTATTTTATTCATAATTTCCGAATTCAGGTTTTTTTTTGTAACTTCTCCCACTCTCAGCATAGACTACGGACACAGCAACAAAAGCAAAACAAGGCAAAGCAAAAAAAAAAAAAAAAAAGCGAAGATACTTTTTATTGTAATTCTGATTTGCTTGGAAGCTTACTCTCTCAGTGTCTTTCTCTTTAGGGGTAACTTTACATTTTCTCGATTTTCCTATAAATATTTTTAGTGCTTCTTTCACTAATTTAAAAAAGAAAAAACTCATGGTTCGATGTTTGGTTTGGTGCTTTTGAAAATCAGGAATGGTAGATTTGAGCTTCGAAAGTATTGCATTTGCGAGGTAAGTATCAGATGTAGTGTAAATTTGTTACTTCTAAAGAGCTTTCTTTTGTTTATTTTCTTTTTGGCGCCATAACTGTTGCCTTTTGATTTCAATTTTCGGCAGATCGTACAGGTCTGGGGTTAATTACTTTAATTTCTTCACAATTTTGAATTTTGGGTTTGAATTTGTTAGATAATTGGATTCTTCTTAGCTGATTCGAATGTTCTGCTTTGCTGATTTTTTTTGGTTTGTAATCTTTTATATGACTTTTGTTACACAGTAATTAGTGATAATTTCTATTCTTCGTTTTGCAGTGTAATTTTTGCTTTTTTAAGCTGAAAGTCAATTACAGATATTTGCTGTTTTGCATGATCTTGTGATCTTCGAGTAATGGGAAAATCACCGGGAAAATGGATTAAGACTCTGCTTTTTGGAAAGAAATCTTCCAAATCTAGTTATCCTAAAGGAAGAGAGGTAATTACCACACTAAACAGCAAATATCTTTTTTTTTTACAAATTACTAAACAGAAAATATCCTGTTATATATATTTGCAGAGACTATGCACAACAAAAAATTCTTGTTTGCAATGCTCTGTTATACTTATAATTTTCGGGTTTAAACTATTTGGGCATGATAAAAATGTGTTCTATCAAAAGAACTTGACATTGCTACTTACGATTCCATTTCTTGATGCCTCTTTATAAATTGAGTTTTGATGGTTTCTAGATGCACTGCATTGATGAACTTGATCTAGATATTTCTTCCAGCCACACTTCACCTTGTTGCTAACTTTTGATTTTTGTCCTTCTATCTTAGATTTAGATCTAGTTCTTAAACTATGCCATCCAACAATGTACACTCCGTTTTCTAGTTTCCAACTTCTTTTGTTGTGTTTAACCAGTGTCTTTTATCTCTTCATAGCTTATATCTGAATGGTGTATAGTTTGTGGATGGTTCTTCTGTCGGTTGATTTATTCTGGTGTTTGGTGTTAGTTCATTCAACAAAGAAAGCTGCAAATAAGATTAAAATGTAGAATATAAAAGTCAAATGTTGGAGGGTCGGGTCCAAACCCACCCCAACCCAAACCAAGAAATCCTACCAAGTTGCACCCCTAATAAACATGTATTCATTAGCATACTTTCTATTTGATACTTGCTGCCATTTTCATCAATGGTAAGCTTAATGGATCTTTATTATTCTTCTGCTGGGTACTATTCATTCACTCTTTACTCTTTAGCACTGACTAATGAAAATAATAAGTAATTTGGCATCATTCTCCCATCGATCCTAAAATAATAATGTATGCTTTCTGTTTTTTGCAGAAAGTTGCAAATGAGAGAGAGGTATTGGTTGCAGCCAGGGTGTCAGAAACTGATATGGCTGTGGCACCTTCATTCTCTTCAAAGTCGAATCCATATGCTACTGATAGAGATCAAAGGAAATTAGAATTGGATAACAAGGAAGCTGCAAATATCTCTGAAGATGATGGGATATTGCCAATGAGTCAAGGCATAGATTTGCTGAAGTCCACTTTTCAGGATTCACCATGTGATCCTGAAAGTATGAAGCAAGAACAAGCAGCAACTATGGTGCAGGCTGCTTTTAGGGGTTACCTGGTATTTTTCTCCTATTGTTTCTGAAATTTTATTATCAATTTTCAAATAGTTTATATAGCCAAGGAAGAACCTTTAGTTGATATTATACCTATACTGATATCAGTTCTTTATGTGAAGGCTCGCCGGGCATTCTGGGCCCTCAAAGGCATTATAAGGCTGCAGGCACTTATTCGTGGCCACTTGGTTAGGAGACAAGCTATAGCTACTTTGTGCTGCGTGATGGGAATTATCAAGTTACAAGCACATGTTCGTGGAGTAATGGTCAGGCATTCTGATGGTGGTCTTGAAGCACTGAAAAAATTCAATCAAATGAACCTTCTGGTAATTTCTTTGAGAATTCTATCATGGGCAATTTACAGGCATGATTCACCTGGTAAATTCTTTTAGCAAATAAAGTCATCTTGGTTGCTAATAAAAAATTTATCTTGCAATCACTTTCTTTTCATTCAAATTTTTTCAAGTACCTTAGTTACTCCTTTGCTACTTTCATTCTTTTATATATTCAAAATGGTGTCAGCCCGTAGATGGTCCATATGTAAAAGGAATCAACTTGCCCATCATCAACCAAGTTTAGTGAAATGAGTTAAAAGGGTATTTGGCCCGAAGTTGTTTTAGCAACTTTTGACATCACATGCTTCGGGTAGTCAGATATAATTTGAATGGTGAAAATGCTTTTGAAGCTTACTATTGCCATTTGTTTGTAATCTTCTACTTCCAGTAATCACAATATGCTGGATATATTAGCATATATGAATTGTTAAGTGTAGAACATGCAGTTCCACTTTTGTCTCCACTCTTCCTGCATTGAATTTGTATTTATTCAAGAAATAGGTAGGCTTATTTTCGTAGTCTAATCTTTATATTGTTATTCAGCAGGAAAGCAAGCTTGTGGTTTCTCTTGGAATTAATATGCCTGCACGCATTGGAAAGTTGTCGGCAAATGCTTTTGTTTGTAAGGTATGTCTTGTTTTTCTTATTTATGAAATTGAAAATAGATAGAATTCACCATGATATTGTGCCACATCACTGAGATGACTCCATTTATTGACTATTATGCTTTGGTGGTTTTATCTTTGTCTGTAAGCTCTTTTTGATGGGGGAAAACATTACCTGGCCATCTGATTTTCTTATCCATCTTATCATGTTGCTTTTTCGTTACTTGTTACGCAAGAAGCAGTTGCACATGATTTATTCAGGCATTCATATTGTGATTTTCTGGGATACTAATATTAATTTTGGAGTAAACTTCATTTGCTCCATGAATCAAATTGGTTGGCAGAAATAGCTGAAACCTACTATTTTGTTTCTGTTCAGTGAAGCTTCAACATGCTACTTGCCTTTTTGCTCATACATAGTCTTCCATTGCATTAATTTTAGGTTGGCCTAAAAAAGTCATCTACCTTTTCATGGCACCCAAAAGTATTGGGCATTAGAGAAGTTTGGCAGTTTGATTGATCACAATGGTGGTTCCTCATTGTAGCCAGAGGCCCCATAAATTTTTTAAAAATCTTTGGCATGTATATATTAATATTAAATAAAATAAGTTGATTCTCTAAATTAAAATTATTAATTTATTCTCTTGTGATTTTAAATTTTAATTTTATGCGTTATTACAATTTAAAAGGAATTAAAATTACATTGCTATGTGTCTATTTATTGTATTCATTAATCATTATTTATAAATTCTTAAAATCAAGGTAGAGATTTGTAACAAGCTTTAAATCACAATCGAGTAAAGTTAACAAGAATCAAATTAAATTTCTAATTTTCTTAACAAGATTCCAAATCTCCAACTAAATATTAAATATGTGTTTTCCTTTTCTTTCTAGCTTATTACAATATATTTCTACATTTAATTTTTATTTTTAATTTTAATCTTTATCTCATGTTATCCTAAAATCTTTTTTCAAAAAAGAAAAAAAAAGATTGGAACTGCTTTATAAAAGGTTAAGAAAAAAAAATTATAACTTTTAGTCTCAAGGTTTCAACTTTTTTCTTTTAAAATTATATTTATTTTTTTGTTTTGATAATAATATATTGTTTAATGACTGATTTATTTCTATTCTTTTATTTCAATTTTAAATTTTAAAAAAAAGGATTTTAATAATTCATTGAAAGATAGTGTAATTAGTAATTCTACCATTAATTTAGAGCTCTTGTCATCCTTAAAAGTTTAATGCTATCATACTAATATTTCTATGTTATAATTTTATAAATTGGTTACTTTTTATTAATATATTGTTTGGTATTATTTGTGTGTGCGCATATAAGTCTAATAAAAAATATATAATATATTGTTAATCGGCCCCTCAAGTTTATATGTCAAGGATGCCATTGATTGATGATAGCTGTCAGTAGATCATGCATAGGTATTTCTCATTGTATCTTGAAGGAATTCCAAATCTGTAACACCCAAAAATATTGGGCATCAGAAACATTTGGCTGTATGCATTCATCAATTTTAATCAAACCCAAATCTGTCTTTTTTTTTTTTTTAATTTTTTCTCATGGCACCTAAAAGTGTTGTTTGTTTAGAGGTGTTTAGCAAGTTGGCTGATGGTTAACTATTGCCTATCAGTAGACATGATTTCTTTTATTGGAGTATCATTTGATTTTTGTCCCTTTCCTTTTAACTTCTTTTTCTTTCAAATTGGGCAAGTGACTGCTGGGTTTGTTGCTTTAGATTGTTGCTTCATCACCTACTGTAATGCCTTTGCGCCTCCATTATGATGCTGGGGAACCAAATTCAGTCTGGAACTGGTTAGAGCTCTGGTCAGCATCCTGCTTCTGGAAACCTGTTTCTCAACCAAAGAGAGCCTCCGACACTAAATTCCAGAGAAAGAAGGTTAATGGTCAAGCTGTTGAAATGGATAAAGGTCGACCAAAACGAAGTGTCCGCAGGATTCCTCCTGCAAATCTGGATGGTACCTCTGTTCAAGAAACTGCTGAATTTGATAAGCCCAAGTGTAATCTGAGAAAAGTTTCCAGCCATCCAGCTGAGTCAGCGCTGGAAAATCCTCAAAATGAGCTTGAAAAGGTTAAATGCAACTTGAGGAAGGTTCATAATCCTGTAATAGAAAATTCACTGCAGTCAGAGGTTGTATTTGAAAAGCCAAAGCAAAGTTTGGAGAAGGTCTCAAGAACTACGAATCTTGATATCATGGAACAGAGCCTGGATAGTTTGGCTGAGAAGACAAACAAAGAGACTGCCATGACAGTAAATAGTTCAGCTGAGAATATGAAGAAAGGGATGGCCATGATAGTAAATAGCTCAGCTGTGAAGATGAGAAAAGAGATGGATATAGTAAATAGCTCAGTTGAGAAGATGAAGAAAGAGACAGCAGCGGTGAAGATGAAGAAAGAGACAGCTATGACAGTAAATAGCTTAGCTGAGAAGATGAGAGAAGATACGGCTACAGTGACTAGCTCAGCTGAGAAGATGAAGAGAGAGATGGCTGTGACAGTGAATGGCTCAGCTGAGAAGACAAAGACACATATGACTGTGGTAGTTTCAAATTCAACTGTCATTGAAACTACACCAGGGCCATTAGGGAGGAATGAGACATCAGATTTATTGCATGCTGATCCTGCTGATGAGGACTCAAAGCCTTCAACAGATAGAACGGTTATGGATGAGAATACTCCCATAACAAATATGGAGTTGAACAGGAAGGACGATTCAGAGAATAATGAGAATCAGAAGTCTGGCAGGAAAGCTTCTAACCCTGCAAAACAAGATCGCACAGAGAATGGGCCTAAGAACAGTCCTGCACTCCCAAGCTACATGGCAGCTACTGAATCTGCCAAGGCGGAGCTGAGACTACAAGGCTCTCCTCGCTCTGGCCAGGAGGGAGGTGACAAAAATAACCCCAATCGACGCCAGTCTTTGCCATCTTCAGCCAATAGTAAAATCAGCTCACAGTCACCAAGGACACAGAGACTGGTTGGGAGTGCAGGGAAAGCAGGGAACAAAAATGAAAGATCTATGTTGTCATCCAGAGATGGAAATGGTATGAAATGCTGATTCTTGGTTGAACTTCTTATCAGTTTTACTTATAAGTTGTCTTAAAGTTCCCATATATCATCATGCAGCTTCCCTAAAGCGTGCCCTTATGTTAGTTAGTAAACATATCAGCAATGTTGGTTCACTGTTTCTCCATACCTTGGACTATATTATATATTTTCTGTTGTCCATGCTAAACGAATCATCATGGATCTGGACGGTGTTTATTCCTATAGATTCTATCACAATAATAAACTAAAGAATGCTTGCAATTTATTTTACTGAGAATGATCACCGTTTTCTCATGCAAATAAATACACTTTATTTTTGGTTTGATTTTGCAGCAAAGGCAGCCCAAGTAGAGTGGAGGAGGTGATCTTCTGCAATAGTGTGATATGAGGAGTTAGCATAATTGGTTCAAGATTCGTATTCTTTTCGGATTTATAGAATGTGCTGTGAAACTAAAATCGGTCCATAGTCAAAGGTGTGTGCAAGCCGGGTGCCTCTGAAAATTTTCTTCATTCTGGGTGTTTTCTAGTGTACATCAATAGATTTTGAAGTTACAACCTGCCACAATCATCATTATTATTAAATTTCATTTTATTGATGTTCTATGGTTGCTATTGTAACCGTTCTAGGCTTCTTGCTTCTTTTTTGGAGTAGTTCCAAATTCTCTCTTTTTAATTATTAAGTTCCTTTGGCATTCTAGCTAATTAATTTGCAGTGAGCAACATTTATTGTTCGACATTGTATTGGAGTGATCACAAAAGTATGTCTCCTTGAAATCTGATTCGATTACAGGTTATTTTATTCCATCTACTCAGACAGACACAATGTCGCAGTTGGCTACCGTGCTCGTGGAGATCGTCAAATCATCTCTGCCTTGCTTATCGTTTTCCTCTTGAATTTTGTTCAATGCAGCTTGTGGCTAGCCGTGCTCATGCAGATTGTCAAATCATCTCTGCCTTGCCTATTGTTTTCCTATGGATCAGCCTCAATCTCTGGCTCGAAATTGTAGAGGGTTCTTTAGGTAAATGGAGGAAGCGGAAAAGTTGCCAAGCAAGGTGAAAAGTAGAGGTTGGAAATTCCGGGGAGAAATATCACCAATGTCGCAGATAGAGATTCCCAGAGCCTCAAAATTGCTTATTTTCCGTACAATATGCTCTTAAATGAAGCCCTTGGATACCTACTTTAGTCTCACAAAGAGAAGATACAAAAAAGATTGGGAAGTTTCGGATGCTAGTTTCGTCAAAGTGGTATAAAACATGGGTTAATGAGAAAAGACAGTCGTGAGAAGTTATAGCATGTTCTGCGAATGTTCATAGTGATAATTGGTTACGTGACAACACATTTAGAAACCCATTTATTAGACTAACATATTCTCATGTGAGCTCCATGGTTGCTATTGCTTAAAAAATCATATGGTATATGTAGTTGATTGGTTTTTTTTTTTCATTACCTCTACACTTGATCTACTTCTATAGAATTTGAATAAACTTATTTTGTCATTCGTTAACTTCATCATTTTCATACACATGTTTTTTCATTTGATTTTTTTATTCATTTTTCTGCTAATTGAAGTGAATTGATTCAGTGAACAACATTTAAAACTCATGTCTTTCGCTATGTCCATTTACCCCAAAATTAGAATTTTATCTTTTAATTTTATGTTGTTTATCCTTTGGAATTCTAACTCTTTATCTAACTATGATCTTTTGTTATTTGAATGTTAATGTACACTGATTTTAAGCCGACGTTCAAATCTCACGGCGTAACACAGGTATTTTACAAGTTTAAATATAATAAAAGCAAAATTATTAAATTTTATTTCTTCAAAAACAGTAGTTTGCATTTTAATTTGAATGATTTTTTTAAAAAACTTTTTTGCTTCTGAAACAAGAACAAAAGAGAGATTAACAAAAATAACACCTGCAACTGCACAGAAACTAAACAAATTGAAATGTCAATAACAATAGAGTAAGTTATTGCAGTTCTGCATTAGAAAACATAAGAATATGATGAGAAAGAACAGATAATATCAGAGAAAAGGGACTCGAGTACTATGGAGAAAATGCTACAAATGAACTTAAAAAATAATTATAAAATTAATTAAGTACTTTACTGTAGGGCTAGAACTCAAAAACCTAACAGAATTGTACCAAAAAAAAAAAAAACATGACAGAAAACTATAAGTGGTTTTAAGCAAGCATAGGATCATAAAGATATGGTATTTAGGATGAATGACTAAGAACTAGGTGTGAAATTTTCATCGGGGCTGATCACAATTCCATGAACAGGTCCTCTCCGGCGTAAGGAGTTTCTAGTAGTAGCTGCTAGAGAAGCCATCGGTTGAACATTAGGAGGTAGCGGAATTTCAGCAGAGTGCCCTGAAATGCAGAGTGCACCAGTATCATCTTGATCCCAGTAAACTTCAACCATGACACCTCTAGGATTCTCAGCAGATTCTGTTCCTGGGATCCCCACAAACCTTGCACCTATTGGTATCTGCATTTAAAGGATTTATTGAAAGTTATGATAAATTTCCTTTGTTGCTTTAAATTTTATATGCACAATAATTCTATCATCAAATGATTGCACTTACCTGAACTGATGCCCCAGATGTTGTTGTCAAAGTGACTACTCGTCCCTCGGCTGCAGCACTTTCTAACTCTGCCTGCCTTGCAATATTCAAGAAAACTTCTTCAAGGGTTGTAAGACCAAGTTGTATATCTGCTATACCAAATTCTTCTTCTCTCTCTTGCAGCTCCGTGAAAAATTTCTATTCAAGATTATAAATTCAAAGAAAAGAAAACATTTAATAAGGCAAAGCATAAAAAGATAGTTAACACAGATTGTTCCATAAGAGATTTGAAGGTGCTCACAGTTAGGAGATTTTCTCTATCATGAGGAATGACAAAAGTCAAAAAAGATCTATTCTCCTCCTTTGGCACCACATCCAGATGCTGGAAAAATTAGCCCAAATGAGAAACCAACTCTCTGCAACTTAATGAAATACTTAAATCAGTTGAATTATACAACATACATTTTTAAAGAACTGCTTCACAGACTCATGTTGGTAAGTTGTGGCAACTGCATCTCCATTGGGAGGACTAAGTCCATTGTTGCCTCCGGTGAAGCTAACATTAGCAATGAAACCAGTACCAAATCGTGATTTCAACCGGATTGAATTTCCAATGCAACGGAGCCTACCCTTTGCCATGATTCCTATTCGGTCACTTAAAACATCGGCTTCTTCCATAGAGTGTGTTGTCAAGACAATGGCACGACCTTTCTTTGCATTCTCTATTATGTCCCATACGTGCCTTCTTGTTATTGGATCCATACCAGTAGTCTGCAGTCATCAGAAAGGAAATAAATACATGATGCCAGGGGAAAGAGAAGTAGAGAAGGACTTTGCATTTCCCAAAAAAAGAAACAGAAGCACTTTGCAAAGTAGATTGAGCACATTAATGTGATGAAAAGGTCTGATTAACATACTGGTTCATCCAGAATGACTAACTTCGGATCTCCTAGAAGGGCAGCTGCAACACTGAGACGACGCCTCATTCCTCCACTGTAACTCCCAGTTCTCACTTTGGCAGCCTCTGTGAGTTTGACCTCAGCCAATGACTTCTGAACTACCTGGAATTTGAGCAAATAAATTAAATCTTTGTGGGTAGGATAGTCCAAAAAGTCTTTCTAATGCAAAAGATTTTAATTGAGCATGTTAGTAAATATTTGTACGGTTAAATATGATAGAATGTGAATATTAGGTCAACAACAAGGCCAATTCAGAGAAAAACAAAATGCAACAAGAAAGTCAGGTAAAGATTGTTTCCACAGACTTTATGTGGTACCTACCGACTTGATTGTAGCTGGTGGTAGGCCTCTGATACTAGCAAACAGCTCAAGGTGCTCTTGACCAGATAGAGCATTCCAAAGGATATCAAACTATAAAAATAAACAATATAAGAACAAAAATTAAGATCCAAACTCTATGAACATTGCTGTTATATGATTACTTAGATAATTCTGGAAATGGCAAGCTGTGATGCACATGCCGAGTTGTGTATGTGCATGTCAGAGAGGAAGAGAGAAAGAAAGTGACCTGAGGACAAACTCCAATGATTCTTCGAATATTTGACATGCCAACAGAGCTTCGAACGGAATAACCATAGATCAGTGCTGTTTACAAATGCATTTTACAACATATTGTTACATTCCTTGAAGATTCATTCTGACGAATTATATGCATCAAGAGACAAGAGTTGCGGAACGATGCATCTTACCATCTCCACTAGTCACTGGTGTTATGCCTGTCAAGCAGTTGATTGCTGTGGTTTTTCCAGCACCATTGGGTCCAAGAAGACAAAATAACTGATCCTTTGCAAAGTTCACCCATAAGCCCTGAAGACAAGTTTACTAGTAAGCAATGGATTTTTTATGGCAGAAATCTAAATGAATATCCACATTACATTTTCCATCTCTCGCCTTACTGCCTATACTCAGTAACTGTTAATAGGCTGGGAAAAAGACAACTTGTTGAATATATTCAAGAAAGAGAACAAATATAGTTAGGGAAGAGCATCATTTAGGAGCCATGATGATGTGCTGCATGACTTCTAACTAAACCAATTTCTCAAAAGGGCCATATCAGGCCCAAACCCAAACAAATTAAATAACTCTTACCATCATACAACATCAAAGACCCAAGCATCCCATCACTGAGCCAAGAAATCTCCTTTAAAAGATATATTAGGAAAAATAGTGCCTTGGAAAGAGAAAGATCATTGGCCAAAAAAAAAAAAAAAAGAAAGAGAAAGATCATTTAGGTTCTGGTACTTATATTTAAACAACATAGGGATCAAGAAACGTAGCCTTCTCAGTCTGGGCAGAAAACTAAGGCTGAAAAGCGATTGTTTACCTTAACAGCATGGTATGGTGAAGTCTTCTTGCATTTACAGCAGGCACCAATCTTCCTGGAACCAGGATATGTCTTTGAAAGACCACGCATCTGAACTGCAACATTTCGATCAACTGCAACTTCCGTTGTTTGTTTTTTAACAAGGCTTTCCTCTTCAAGGACATCTTCATCATCAGGAGTAATATGCTCCAATGGTGGAGCTGAACCTATACAACTACAAATGCCACCCTCTATGAAGAGAAAACCAGAATGCTACAAGTTAGGTACATTAGTTCAACAGGAAAATTCTTGACTATAGATTGAATTTGGAATTCAATTACCTCTTACTTTGCCACCTTTACCAGTCCAATATCCAGGCCTCAAAAAGTAAAATATTGACTTTCTCACACCAGATGCATTTGGAATTATGTTATCGAAGTAGATAGCCAAAACCATCCAGACCAAAAATGTAGCCACCAACCATATGTAGATATCATTCTGTAAAGAACATGCAAAATAAGGTAATAAATGACAATGATTTAACTATCTAAAACGATTTGTAACAATTTTAAGCCTGAAGAAAGAAGGAAACTGTAAAAGGAGAACAAAGAAGACAGAAAGAAAAGAGGAAGTGACTGGTATATGGAAAATATAATGTGAAACATTCTCAACAGTAAACTTTCAATTTTGAACTGTGGGCATACAATTGTTATCACACACTCATCATCATTTGGTGCACATTTTGTTCGTCTACTCCAGCTAACTCCAATGTCTTCGGGAGTGGAAGTAGCATCAGAAAGTAGCCTTAGAGCTTGAGCAAGAAGATTAGGCGGGAATAATGACCAGACATTTTGAAGAGCTTGACTGAAGTTATCACTGTAGGGGAATCCACTGGCAGTAACAATCTGCAATAAATAAGGTCCATAAATATAATTGAACTTATAAATATAATTCCAAATCAAGAAGTTCAGAAAGGAACTGAACATTGCCTGAGTAAAAAAGCCAACTATATAAATGGAGAAACCAATTGTCGTTGCTGAAGTTGACTTGCTAACAAAGGGTGACAGCATGAATGCAAAACCAACCTGCCATCAAGCATCAGAAGTGACAAATCAAGAGTTATATGTTAAGATTACATTTTTAACTAAGAGCAGAAATCAACATAAGTATAAACAAGAACAATGACATGTAAAGATCAGGTACATGTTTTTACCATGTTGAGTTCGAAAAGGAAGAAGACAAGGAAGAGAATGGAAAAACTGTTGTTCAAGAAAAAATCAAACTGAAACATCATTCCAAATAGAACTATGAAGAGTGATGAAAGAACTGTCATGATTCCCTCCCATGTGAGCCACGATAACCAATAGGCAGAATCAAGAAGACCCATCATAGTCATAGCCTGTTGGGAAGAAACAGAAAGTCAACAAACAGAAACAATAAACAATGATATTTCTGTAAGAAGACTGCAACGTTAATCTCAATTTAAACAAGACCTGTCGAAGCTTGAGCTCTTTCTCGGAAACAAGTGAACCAATCTGAAACACGAAACTAAACATTGCAATCGCAAGGAAAAAAGTTGGTCCAACAAGAGCTATTGTGGAAAGCGTTTGCATTGCAGGGTGCGCAAATTCCTTGAGTTCAACAGTCCACCTAAAGTTTGCATCTGTAGCATTTAGAAAAATAAAAACAGTACAGGCATTATTATATAAACCAATCAAACAAAGATATACAAGTCACCTCCCGCAAATAAAATATCGTAAAAGGAGCACTTAGTACCTCCAATAAGTGACCTAGCAATCTCACGCTCTGCAGCAATCTGAAGTGGAATTTGAAATTTAAGTGTGGGATCTTCAAATTGCCCTCGTTTTGCAAGTGGAGTAGAATTAGTCTGCAAGCCATAGCTAATCACACTTGCATTAACTTCTGCAAAATGCAAAGCTCCCGGGACATGCATTTGATTATTAGATAGGAATTCATCAACTTCACCAGTTGTCCTAAACGATTTAACCTGCAAATATATATATATATATATATAATAAAAAAGAGAATGAAGTTATAATTGGTTCAATACACTCAGGTTGAAATAACACAATCCCAACCAGATTCCCTATTTTCCTTCATAAATCACCAATTAAGATAGGAACAAAAAGTAAATTATATACCAATTATCATAGCCTTCTTTTTGGATGCCAAAAACATTTCCTTTCCATTCAAATCAAATTGTAATCTTTATTGCTAACAATCAGAGTTTAACGTATTATTACTTTTTGAAGAATTATATTGTATTGACAGCATATAGAATCAATTTTTACCTTGGTCTCGGGAATGGGTCTGCCGGGATTATTCTCTCTAATGGCTCTAACGATCCTGTCAATGGTCTGGCTCTCATTCCCGCTCCAGACGAAGTCGAAGCAAGGTAGCTTGACAAAGAACTTATCCTCGCAGGGAGGGATAGCCGGAGCCACCAACGGCTTGGGGTCTCGAACCACCTCGTACTCCGTGGTGTTGGAGTTTTGAGCATCGGTGGCTTTCTCGATACAGAAGATGAGAAAAATGAAGAAAAGCGAAGAGAATAGTTGCAGAAAAGTCGCTCTCTTGTTCCGCCATGAGAGTAACAGATTCTTCTTTAACAAAGCTCTGAATTGCAAGACAAGCAGCGCAAATCCTCTCAGCAAATTCATTGCCTTTTTTCTCAAAACTGTAAATATTTTTTTATTTCTATTTTTGATTTGATTTTTTGGAGATTTTGTAAGACTTATTGGATTTTATAGCAGCTGAAAAAGCGCGGTTTTTGGTGGTTATGTAAGAGAGTGAAGTGAGGTTAAATGGTCTTGGGGTTTAAAATATTTACTATTTTGCCACCGTAGGGAATTTCTGGGAATTTCGTTGGAAGGAATTTTCTTGAAAGTTTATCGGGAGGAGCGTCGTCGCGTAAATTTGATATTCTTTCCGCTTAATCTATGGCTAAATTGATTGATTAAAACGTAATTTAAGTGGTTATAGTTGTTTGATTTTAATAAAATGTTATGTTATAATTTTAATTTTAATATTCAACACTCAATTTTGATAATTTTAAATATTCAAAAATAATTAAATTAAACAAATAAATATTAATTTGAAAGATTAATTAATTAAGAATATCAACTTTTATTGGATAAATTTAACAATTATTAAATGTCATGTAACTACCGATTCAATGCCAAAATGAGATAGATACTAGATAGAAACCAACAAAAAAATGCTCTTGAATTTGATTTTTATTTCATCCTTCCTTTGTCATTTGACTTATTCATAAGTTTCATAAGCTTGTTTTTGTTTAATTGATTAAATGAAAATATTTTAGTTGAAAAATAAAACAATCAAAGTCCATACAGTTGAATAGTACTTTCATTGTTGAAAAATAATTTTTTTTTTTTTGTTTTAGCTATTGAGGTTGAAGAATTTGAATTTGAATTCAAATCTTATAATATATAATTTTTTTATAAAAAAAATTGATAATGAAAAAAAATTTGTTTTAAAAAAACTTATGAATATACATTATCTTACAAAAATTTATTCACAAAAAATCATCATATAAAAATTTAATTCATTTTAAAATCATTTTAAAAATTTTTAAATTTGAATTCAAATATTATGATACGTAATAATTTTTTTAAATCAATTAATAAAAAATTATTGGTAATCAAAATTTTTAATTTTAAAAGAAAATTAAGAATTTTCTGAAAAATACCTATTTCAATAAATCACCACATTGAAAAATGATCCATTTCATAATTTACATTAGTGTTTATTAGAATTGCATGAATTTTGGCTTAAAAATTCCACCTTAAAAATATTATTATGGGATTATTCTATCCTTCAAACAGCGGCAAGGAACCTTTCTCTTTTTAAACGGCATCGCTTTCAAGCCAAATGGGTAGTCTGGTCAATTACATTTTTTGTTCAAAAGGGTAGTTTCGTCATATTAAAAAACCGAAACGTTGACTTGAAGGAACTTTTGGCTATTAAACCATAGGCAAAGTTATCATCATTTCTCTACCATCGAAGTTTACCATTATTTAAAAAAAAAACTTTAAAAAATTGAAAATTATTTATTTAAATTGGAAGGAAAATATTAAGCCATATTTAGAAAAAGAAAAATGTATTAATGTCTTACTTTTTACTGAATTTCATGAAAATAATACAATAAATATTTTCCATCGTCTTATAAATAACAATTGGATAGATTTTTTTTTTCAATCAAACTTATTGATATTTTAAATATTTGTCAAACTAAATATTTATAAAAATATGTTTGAAAAGAAACGTCTTCATTCAATGTTTTTGAAAATTATTTTTTTCGTATTTGAATTATTCAAAAATTTTAAATAAAATGAAATCAAAATTAAAAAAATTACCATAAAAATTAAATTAAAACAATATTTATGGGACGAAAGATGCAGTTCTTTCAAATAACATAAGTTTTGTTAACGGGCAGCGAGCATGTTATAAACATTTTTAAAAACTTAATATATTAAATAATTTTTTTAATGTATTTAAATCTATAACATAAAGCGTCAATTATTATATTAAACAAATATAATTAAAAGTGATTTATATTTAATTGTTTAAATTCAAATGTCATGAACATTTGAATTCAAATAAAAAAATAAAATTAAGAAATTTCCACTTACTTGTACAATAAGAAAGCCCCGCATTTTCGTTTCCCACTGATTATTTGATTTCAAAGGTTACTTGCTAGCTGAAAAGTCTTTGTTCTAAAAAGGATGGCAAAATGGCATTGGTTTGGATCGTTGAAATTTGAGGATAGTTCATCGCTGCCGGGTAACGCCTGCATCAAAGTCATAATCAAACTGACAAATCAACTTTGTACAAACCAAATAGATTATCCAAATTCCAAAACAACAAAACCCATACTTCTTCTCAAAATTTTTTTTTTGAAGTTACATAATGCAAAAAGACACCGAACAAGTAATCTAAAACGACAAAATTTTTTTTTTTTCTGCTTGTTGTGTTGATAAGGTTGCTTTTAGCTAAGCCAAAAGATTTAAGCATTTAATTAATCCTTACTGTTAGCTTCCCAGATTGAATGCTATGATTTATTATATATATATATATTCTCTTTATTCTATTTTTTTGTTTATCTTTTTTCTTTTTAAGGGTGTCTTCAAATTATATCTTTTTTTAACATCTAAAATTCTTATTTTTTATATTTTAAAATTATTTTTATAATTTTTATTTACTTTTTGATATTAAAAGTTATGGAATTTTAATTTTATAATTTTTTTTTAATTTTAATATATTAAAATCAAAATTTTTTTTTAAACTTCGTAAAAATCAATATCCTCTAAATAATTTGAGAGGAAGGGAGTATATTATATGATCATTGTTCTAAATGTTAGTATTAATTTAAAAAGTTTAAAAAACTATCTACTTTGCTTAAAATTTCAATTTAATTATATTTAATTTTATCAATATTCATACTCTATTTATTTAATTAATAAATTTTAAAATATTATTAATAATCATTTATTAAATTTAATAAATAAATATAATTAAATAAAAAATTTAACTTTAAACATAAACGAATGTTATCATATTCATAATATATTTATTTAATTAATAAATATTAAAATATTATTCGTGATCATTTAAAAATTTTAATAGACTAATAAAATCAGAACATATTTACAAACTATTAATCATACATTTAATTTATTTACATTTTTATTATTATAAGTGATCATGACTTAAATTTTGACAATATGAAATATAAAAAAATTATACTCCATTCTATGGTATTTAATTAGGTTAATTGTGTTATAGATTTTCAAACGTAAAAGGACAGACGGTTGATAATAAAGTACCAAAGTACTAAAAAAAAAGTACTTTCGGGAGTGGATAAATAAATGTCTATATTTCTTTTTTTATACAAAGACGTAATAAGTATTTTGACTTTTTTTTTGTTGTTTATCCGTACTGCATTTTGCAAATTTTGACACTCTGGGCAACGGCTACTTACTAACCGATTGTCCTAAAACCCTACTAAATCATGTTACTATTATATGAATTATCTATTTTTTATATGATTATGAATATACGAATTGTCAGATCTAATTCTAACTCACACTCTCACCAAAAAGTTCATTGATTCGTCTTTCTTTGCCTATGCTAGTGAAGTGTTCGATGGAATTCCTCATCCGGATTTGGATCTTTATATTTCTTTTAATTCAAGGTACACGAAGCTTTCTTTTAATTAAGAAGCTATAAAACTATTTGCTTTGATGCATAGCAGTCGTACCCTGATGAGTCATGTTGTTTTGGCTGTTATTAACTGGTTACAGCTGTTGCAAGTTCTTCTTCATCAAATCTCAGGACATACTTTTGAGTTGGTTGCCCCTCCTAAAAAACAAAAAAGAATGAAAGGAAATTGAAAGAGGTTCATGACTGTTAGGCCAACTTTATGCACAGATTGACATAAAAGATAATGCCAGAATAGGCAAAATTGAGTGAGGGGCTCCTTGAGCAAGTGACAAGAAGAGGTGTCTGCTTGTGATAAATCTAGGTTAGGACACCTGAGGTGAAATAGACACAGTTTCAATGTTCATATTCAAATTCAACTTTCTAGAAGTTGGTGTAATTAACTTGAGGATTAGGAGTTCTTAACCATGTTAACCATAACTAAGTCTTGGCATGATTCGGTGATGACTACAAGTGATACTTCTTGTTTGAAAATTAATTTTCCACATCCTAGAGGAGATGGGTTAATGCAGCTTGTAATAATACATGTGCTTATAAGTTTTGGTTATTGAAAAACTTCAATTTTTCTCTCAGATTATTTTTGTACAAGTTACAGTGCAAGACTGTTGGTGGCAGGGATTATATGAACAAGTGGCAAGTCATATGAAAGGCAGAAGCTTCACTGTCCAGCTGGAGCTACCCCTTGTTTTTCAGTCAGATAATTTTGGTGTCAAAGATTTTTACTGGATGCTTGTTAATGCTGTAAGAGTTCAAGGTCCCTTCGTCCTGTTGAAAAATCCCCTCCCCTCTTCCCCCCTCCCCCTTCTCTTTACTACATTTTATTTAACTATAATATAGTATTGTCTAACCTTTTGCGCCTTTGGATCACCTATTTATTATTTGTTATTATTAATATAATCAGTATTATTCCTATTGTTCCTTTTTTGGGTAAAAAATCTAGTATTATTGAAGTGAGAAACTTGGCATTATCTTATTCTCTTGTTTATCTTATTTGCTAGTGGAAATATGCTTGAGCATTATCTTACTTGCTAGTGGAATCCTCTTATCGATATTTCTTTCATGTTCCCATTGTGCTGACATCGCCTCTGAAGCCAATATCTTTGAGCATTAATATAAAGAAAATCTGCATCATAAAATCCATTCTTTTACCATAGAAATGGACTTTACTCCGGCCTAAGTCGGTTGATTAATGTGCTAAATACTATGGATAAAACTTTGGATGATCCCTGTATCAGTTTTTCCCTATGTGCTGCTATCTGACTAGCTCTGTTTCTTTAAATGCTCAAGTTTCGTATGTTTATCCTCTTCTTCCTTTTTTTTTTAATAGTAAATTCATTTTTGGCTACGTGTTTTGAGGCCGAGGATGGAAGGAACTTAGAAACTATCTTGTATTTTCCCATTTTGAAATCACGTTCCTGTTTCATCCGCAGATCTAAACGTAAGAATCATGTGTACATGTAGCATTCGGATTGGAAAAACGCGTGGAGTCTAACTTCGGTTGAAGAACATGTACTTGTATGGCATAGATGATGTTTCACATGCATTTCAGGTATACATTCAAGATTACGCCAGGTTTAAATTTTATGCAGAATATGTAAAAGTAGGTGATATTGGGACCGCGGCATAGTCTGTGCTACAAGTAAAGAATACCCTTGGTTCCGAGAATATCAAATGAATACTTAATTACTTTGTTCAAAATGATTAGCAGTTTAAGACTGAGCTATGATGCCATTGGAAGGAAAATCTTTCGTTTATAATGTTTCCAGTTGTTGCTTGCATTTTGTAGTTTGACCTTTGGCCTCCAAACCATTTCAATTATAATTATTTTTTAAGCGGTGAGAAATTTTTAGATTTTCTCCGGTACATCTCCTTTCCAAATCTATTTAAACAGGATTATCTATATCATACTTAATAAGTTCATTGAAAATTATTTTCTTTCAATCTCTTATTGAATTCAAACTTAAAAAATAAAAAGAAAAACCCATTCTTTTTATTATTTGAGCCAACCATCTTGATTTTTACATTATTATACTAATGTCAATGACGTGGATACTTAATTAGAGACTATTGCCCTGTTTTCAATTTCTTGTAAAATCACTTAAACAAAATTTCCCATTGTCATAGTCTAAATTAAAAATCATCTCTGATTCTGACTGCTTTGGCATTTGCATGATGTCTTCCAGGAAGCTGCATTTTCTCTCCAAAATGACATTGACTTAGTCTAAATGTTGCTGTTACTGATTTTTCAATGTGTTGCTAAGTTTGAATGAGGAATTTATTTTAATTGAATACTTCATCAACTGTTGACCATGTGGTAGTTAATTAATTAACATGGGGTGATGAATAACACACGTAAAATTGAGCTCCATACAATGTTAAACCACTTTATTATATTATCATCAATCATTGAATTGATGGCTTTTTTTTTTAAATTATTTTTGTCTTTACTTAATGAACAATATATCGTGTTGGACCAATGGTTAACATTTTCCAGGAAATTTAATTCAATTAAAAATTTATTGGACCAAGGGCATTTTGCTATTTACTATTGAAACAGGGGGCAAATTGGACTTTGGATGACCAACATTATAAAGGAGCCAAAACGCGTGAAGGGTACAATTGTCATTGTGGACGGGTAATTTCGGCAGAAAAAAATTAAAAATCCGGCAAATTCCTGCAATCCCGTAAAATAGGAAACAAATGAGGGACAGTTCAGTAATTTACTCCTAAATCAGCGGTTTTTTTCACTTAACTGTCGGAAAAACGAAATAGCAGCGAAAAAAAAGTTGGCTTGCTTTCCTTATAAAACGGAGCAAGGAGTTGCGCTTTTTTTTCCTCAGAATTTTGAGACTTCTATTTCAGTCGAGCAAACCCAATAAAAAGGAAAAAAGAGGGAAAAAAAAAACCCTTCAATCTTGGCGGGAAAGCTTAACTGGTTGGATTGTATCAATGGCGGATCATCGTCCAACACTGGGTCCGGCCAGTTTCTGGACTCAAGCCAACGCTCTTCTCAGGAAGAACTTAACTTTCCAGGTGAATCTTACTCAAGTTCTCACCTTTTCGAGTTATTTTTCTAAACATATGTTGGTTTTGTTGTTGAAAAAAATTGAAAGTTTTTCTAAAATGAAACTTGGAAGATGAATAAGCATTCAGGGTTAAATAAACTTTTATTCCTTTTTTTTTTTTTTTCCTGGGTGTGGTTTGCATTTCTTGTTGGGATTGCTTTCTCATTTGTTGATGATGGGTTTACTAGGTGCGATGATCATTGGTTTGTCCTGATTACTGTTTTTTTTTTGGAGTCAGATCCATAATTTTCACGGATGATTGTGTGTTTAGGATGGATTTTCTGTTCCATTAGTAGAGTTAGTTCATCATTTATGCTCAGTGCTTCATCTGCCTATGTTCTTTGTGGTTTTTGGGTTAAATTCCTCGATAGTACAGATCTTCTGGGTGCTAAATATGTACCATTATGAGAACCATCAACAGTGACATGCATTTACTATAAAGCTGAAAGTTTACCCTTTTTGGGATGGTAATAATGATCGAATAGGAATGAATTTTCCATAAATATACATAAGCCTTCAGTTGGTCTTGTTATATGTCTAATTGTATCATCTGTTCTATTTTGCAGAAAAGGAACATGTGGACAAATTTTCGGCTAATTTCCTTCCCGCTTTTTTTCTGTGTTCTGTTCGTTGTGTTGCAAAATTTGGTGGACAGTCAACTAAACAATTCAGATAATCGTTGTGGGTGTAGTTGTGTTGAAACAAATCGAAATGGTCAGTGCCAGAGGAGAGAATGTGGGTTAGAGTACTCGACAACGGATCAAGCATCAAGTTGCCCAATTCCTAACCCCCCAGAATGGCCTGCACTGTTACAAATTCCAGGTCCAAACTATCGTGCAGTGAGAACTGGTTCACTTACGTCTGCAGACCTGCCAAATGAGTCTTGCAGGAGTACAGGGTCTTGTCCTACAACTACATTTTTCACAGGGAATAATCAATCGCTTGGAGAAAGTATGCATCCTGCTTCTTCTCCTTCCCTCTACTTTAAACTTAGAATTCACTCTCTTTGGCTTTAACGAACCTGCTAAAGTGAAAGATGAAAATCAGATTCAAAATTCTTTTGCTCATTTTGGCAGTTTTGACGGGGAGTATGTTCTCAACTTCTATCAATTTTAATTACTCTGATCTTTTAGGCAGTTTGGCCACCAGTGTCCTGGTATGTCGATCTCCTATTTTTGTCTTCCTTTTCCACTTTCATATGGTTGCTGGTTTTATGTTTATAATTTTGGCAATGACTTAATCTGATGTCATAATCTTACTTCCCGTCTTGTGGTTTATAATTTGTCTGCTTGCTTGTCTTCTCAAAATATTTCAGGGTACACAAACATATCCTCAAGGTTACAATTATCTTGAACCTGCTTTTGCTTCGGATCTTCCCATCTATAATGTTCAAGGCCAATGCACATCGAACTCAACATTTTCTATTGTCTTCAATCAATCATCTATAGCAAGGGAACAAGGTATACGCTTTTTTCTCTTGCATATGTTTCTCTCTAGGAATCTTAATTTTGTCTAAATAAACACAAGTTACTTTCTTGTTCTATGGATAAGATTACATGAATGGACTAGTTGAAATGCCATAATGGAAAATTTCAAGAATATTAGGCATGGTCTTATAAAGGGACAAGAATTATTTGATAAAAATAATCTGTATATTTATATTTAAATGTCCCAAACTTCAGACCTCTAGTGTCATCAGCATAATTGAAAGAGGTATAGATAATTCTGATGTTAATTTAACAATTATTTCATGTTATAAACTTATTTGGCTATCGCACTTTTTCATATTCTTGTTAATTTTACCAAGTACAAGTTTGTTGCACTGGTGGGCAGATTCTAGACTTATATGTTTGTATCAAGCATTTAGGCTCCTTTCCAAAATTATTATGCTACTTAATTAATGTGGTTTATGGAACACTCATTGACAGATGCTGTTGTTGTTGCCTTTGAGGTTTCATTGGAACTAGCTTCTCTTTGCCTGATTCATTATTATCTTATTGATAGTCAGCAAACCTCAGGAACATTCTCAAAGTAGAGATCTTTGTATATCTAATGTCTTAAAATGGCTTATTTATGTTAGAGATTCAATTCTGGATCTCATTCAAAGTTGGTCAATAGTTCTTCCATAAAATATTATCTTTTTGAAAAAGTGAATTACAATTTTACTTCAAAATTTTATTTCAGGAATATTCCTAATCCATGCTTATTACTTTAATTTTTCTTTGAACATAGTGGTAACTTGTGCTCGAGGTTTATACCTATGGCGCAATAGTTCTTCTGAGGTGAATGATGAGCTGTATAAAGGTTACCGAAAAGGGAACTCAGAAGAGAAGATAAATGAGTTTGTTGCAGGTTGGTCTAGCTGAAAATTGTAACTTAATTGTATTCTATCATCTAATTTACATAAAATTATGTGTGGTAGAGAAAAATACTGACAATTTTATTTTTTCCCACAGCATATGATTTCTTGAACTCAGATGGCAACAATTTTAATGTGACTGTCTGGTACAATTCTACCTATAGGAATTACTCAGCTGGCCTTCCTATGTCATTGTTGAGGATTCCCCGATCTGTAAACCTGGTATGAGCATTGAACTTGGTGAAGTTAGCTTTCCTCTTTGTCAGATTACTTTCTTATTACTAAGCTTACACCTGGGAATTAATTTTAGATTCTCATGTGTTGTTTAAAACGGTTGACAAAAAATTATTTTATAGATTATTAAAGAAGTTGTTGGCAATGGTTTTAGGGTCAAATATTGCTTATCAGTTTTACATTAATGGAGTGAATACAAGAGAAGTTAGGAATTACGAGAAAGGCATATATGAGAACCATCTTAAAACAGCAATATCTTGGCTGAATCTTAATCCCCACCCATCCATCATTAATTTCCATATTAAAATATACTTGGAAGATTATACCATTTGATACATAAGATTGTTGCAATTTATCTATCAATATTGTTCAGTAGATAATGTTTAGCTGGATAAATTGGTTTTAACTAAGCTGTTAGAATTTAGGAAACTGGGAGGAGTGAGGGATTTTGAAATCCCAATTCTGTACTCTACCTATTCAATTGTGCTCCCCATATGGCTCTTAATGGGACTAGGATTGACAAACCAATAGTTCATAGTCTCTATTTTAGTTTTCAATTTCTTGTTTCATTATAAGTTTCTTTTGCTGAATAGTTGCATGCTTTCTTAATTAGGTAAATAGAACATGTTCCACTCTACTTAGTTAAAAGTAGGCAATTCGTTTTCTGGAGACAAGTGGTGGATGCATTCCCTTGATTTTCTATTTCCATGATTGTTTGGGGGCTTCTGATGCTGTTCTTATAGAGCCTTTATCTTTCTGTTATTGCTGCAAATATGACAAATGTTTTTACATAAAAATATCTTGAACCATTTAATTGGCTTGTGTGGTTCATTTCCAGTACTAATAGAATCGTTATCCATTATTTGACTTTCTTTTTGTACTCCATTTTGTATTATACTATATATTCTATCTAAACAACTTGCATTTTGCATTACTAATGTGCTTGTCTCTTTATAAGTTTATTGTTTATTTCTTGCATCCTTTGCATTTGACAAATTTATCTATTAATTTGCTTATTGATCAAAAGCTTGTAAAGATTGATATTTGCTATTGTCACATTTGCAGGCATCCAATGCCTACCTTCAGTTTTTGCAAGCGCCTGGTGCAAAAATGCTATTAGAGTTTGTCAAAGAAATGCCAAAACCTGAAACTAAACTCAGGATTGATTTATCATCTCTTCTTGGAACGCTTTTCTTTACATGGGTTATTTTACAACTATTTCCTGTAAGTATTTATCTCTTTTCATTAGAATTGGGTCTTTAAGTACAGTTCACTGTGCCCATGGTTGCAAATTTTTTAATATTATGACTTCTATAGCAATTCTACCGTCATCAAAATTATCACACATTTTTGGCAACAGTGAGTTGATAGTAAAAGTTTTATTTAATTTCTAATTTGGGTCTAGAGGAATTTCCTTGAAATAAATTTGGGTTAGTTCTTTTGTTGACTTCTGAGTCACAGTATAAATTGACTGGTTATGGCAGTTATGAACCACGCATAATATGCATACAAAGGGCCAAGAGAATATTTAGTCGATGTTGTTTTACAAAAAGAAGATCATTGCAAATTGACATGGATAACTCTTGTCAGTGCACCACTTTTCATCATGTAATGCGTGAGCAAAATCTAATCAGGCACTTCTTTGTGCAAGATTCCTTCCTGTTTACTCCACCTCTACACTAAGACCTTTGGATAATGGGTTGTGGGCTTTCAGCATTGCCTCATAAACTTAAGGGCAAACTTTATTTATGACCAAATCTGATCTAGAAAGGTCACAGTAACAATTTTCCTGTCTTGAGTCATTGCCAGTTATGATCTCTTTTGGTTAACATCGAGACGTTTTTATAATATATCGTTTTATGAATGTCTTATCATTTTGGTTTTCAATGTAGGTGGTGTTGACTTCACTGGTATATGAAAAACAGCAAAAACTGCGAGTCATGATGAAAATGCACGGGCTTGGTGATGGACCTTATTGGATGATATCTTATGCTTATTTTCTTGTCATCTCTTTGCTGTACATGTTATGTTTTGTGATATTTGGCTCGGTCATAGGTACTAATCTAGTCATTTAACTGCTCTTTAATTATCTTTACCTCAAGCCGATTTTTAATGTGTTTGACTTCCTTCCAGGGTTGAAATTCTTCACACTAAATGATTATAGCATCCAGTTTGTGTTTTACTTCCTATACATCAACCTGCAAATTGCCCTGGCCTTCCTTGTAGCTGCAATGTTTTCAAATGTTAAGACTGCTTCAGGTTTATCTTAGCTCTTTGATTTACTTGTCTTAGTTGGCAAAACTCTACTCTGTTTTAAAGATTAGTTAACTGACTTATTTCTCTTAACTGCCTGTCAATGATTACAGTAATTGGATACATATTTGTCTTTGGAACGGGACTTTTAGGTGGCTTTCTCTTCCAGTCCTTTGTTGAAGATGAATCATTCCCAAGTAAGTTTCAGAAATTATAAAAATGAAATTGTTATTAATTTGCAAACTTTGTCATTTTTATTTTGCCATCAGGAACAGTTTGTTAATGGAAACTAATATCTTTATTGGATGACTTTTTAAAGAAGCTAAAGTTTTGCAGCCAGTCGAAACTGCTTTGAGCATTTAATTTTGTTGGCAGCTAGGTTTTTGGAAATGATATGGCAGTAGGAAAGAAAAAATACATTGGCAGAGCCAGTTCCTTTCACATGCAATATAAATGTTGGAATCATCTTATCCGACTCTTCAACGCTGCGTCATTTATGAGTCAGATACTGCTTTGGACTTACTGAACTGTGGGAAGTAGGGATTAGTGAGGAATTGAGAAATGAATTTAACCCCAGGGCCCAGACTAATCATAAATTAGGCTTTATAAACTTAGAATAGTTGGGACACATTGTTTTAAGCTGTATCTTCTTTCAATCTCTTAAGACTCATCGTTGCATTTAACTAAGATCCCAGGAGGTTTTTAATCTATAGATTACTTATAGCTGTCATATAGTTGTACCGAATGTGTTGGAAAATAGGCAGTTTTGTTAAAACCTTATTTTTCTTAAATGAAGGCTCCATTGTTGGAGGTAATCTTGTTTCATCTAATTCTTATTCCTTTTGATAAAAGGGTGCAAACACACCTGCTTAGTGCTTTAGATCATCAGTCTTTCAATTATTGTCATCTTAATTTGTACCTTTCACCCTACTTACTACGAGGCTCTTTTTTTGATGTTTTAGGAGGATGGGTTATTGCAATGGAGTTGTATCCTGGCTTCTCTTTGTATCGTGGATTATATGAGTTTGGGCAATATTCTTTCAGAGGAAATTACATGGGGACAAATGGGATGCGGTGGGGGGATTTGAGTGATAGCATAAATGGGTTGAGAGAGGTCATGATTATCATTTTTGTTGAGTGGTTGGTGGTGCTATTTGTTGCTTATTATGTAGATCAGGTTTCATCTTCGGGTGCTGGGAAGAGTCCTCTGTTTTTCTTGCAAAAATTCTGGAGAAAGCCTGCATTATCCTTTCGGAGGCCTAGTTTGCAAAGACAGGAATCAAAAGTTTTTCTTCAGATGGATAAAGCTGATGTTAATCAGGAGGTAACATCTTTTTCTTTTCTTTGGCTTTATAGAATGCATATTCTAATTTAAGGGTAGATTTTTCTAAATGAGTTAGCGACCACCAATCCCTTAATTGATGGATGACTATTCCAAAAGACTGCTCTTTCACTCACTAGCAGAGAGGGATCTATATTATTCTATTAATATGATTATTTCTTATTGTAGAATAGGAAACAGTTCAATCATCTACTTCTTACTGAGGAAGCATTGATCTTCATGTTAAGTGTTTTTGCTCCTTTCATTAGTTGGTATAATGTGATAGAAAGGATGGCTATAGTGTTTACTGTTTATGCCTTTATGCAGCAGAGAATGTCTAGTTAAGTGGTCTCCACCCCTTGTGATTGTCATGCAACTATAATATTAGCAATTTTCTCCAGTTGTGCTTCCTAACAGCATCCTTCTAACTTTCATGTCATTATCTTAATGTGAAGTGGGTTCATCTCAGTGAATACTTTTTTTTAATGCATTTGTTAATGATTACGCAGTTGTACCTTCGTATTTGTCATTCAAAGTGTTATGTTTCTAGCTCAATGTGAAGAGATTCATTCATTTGAATTAAGATTTTTTTTTTTTTTTTGGTTTGCCAGAGGGAGAAGGTTGAGCAGCTGCTACTTGAACCGAGTACAAGTCATCCCATCATTTGCGACAACCTCAAAAAGATATATCCTGCAAGGGATGGAAATCCTGAGAAATTTGCAGTGAGAGGGTTATCTCTTGCTTTGCCTAGAGGGGAGTGCTTTGGCATGCTGGGACCCAATGGTGCTGGAAAGACTTCTTTAATTAATATGGTAGTGTATGATTGTTTTATTAAAAAATATAACTCTTTTATGCACAAATCTGCGCACAGACTCACATGCATGTTCTGTAAAGTGAGGGACTGAAAATGAAGTCTTCCGTGTTAGAATCTAGTTTGTTTCCCCAATAGTATTTTAGCCATTTTTCTATATGGGGTTATTGCTGTCTAATAAAATAGTGATATTGACTTGTTGACCTGGTATTACGCCTGCCTTTATCTTTTAAAGCTAGAACGAGATTTACCCGGTACCTTCTATGCAATATTTATGTGTTATTCTGTTGACAGATGATTGGGCTCACAAAACCAACCTCAGGGACAGCATATGTTCAGGGTTTGGACATACTGAATTATATGGATACAATCTATACAAGCATGGGTGTCTGCCCACAGCATGAGTAGGATATAATCACTTATTTTTTCCAAGAAAGAAATTATTTCCATGTGAAAAGATTTCTAATTTTTTTTGTTATTTGTAAATTAGCCTTCTCTGGGAAACCCTAACCGGGAGGGAGCACTTGCTATTTTATGGCAGACTGAAGAACCTCAGAGGTTTTGCATTAAATCAAGTAAGTCAAAATTATCTATGTTTTGAGCTTGTTGTGGATTTGACTTGGAGAAACTGATGCTCATGAATTTACTTCATTTATAAAGTCTAGGGGCTCTTCTATTTCAATTACAAAGTCCAGGGGCTCTTCTATTAGAACTTCATTTCATCTTTTCCAATATTTAAATGTCAAGGGTGGACCTTGTTAAATCTGAAACTGGCTAGCAATCTGTTCTGTACTGAAACTTGAATGCACAGCTGAAGTTTGTCCAGGACCTAAATCAAGGTTGATGGGGGGGCAATGTAGTTTTAGTGTCATAATCACATAAAAGGTTTCAATTTTTTCCTCATTTCCATGCCCTTGCTTCAGGCAGTGGAAGAATCTCTTAAGAGTGTCAACCTATTTCACGGAGGGGTTGCTGACAAACAAGCTGGAAAATATAGTGGAGGTATGAAGAGGAGGCTCAGTGTTGCCATTTCACTGATTGGGGATCCTAAGGTAAGAGTTAACCTTGACTTGTATTCACTCTACTTTTCTATGTGAGACCTTCTTTAACTTATATCCTGCGGTGCTGTTTATGGCTTAATCATTTGAGATTTTGCAAGGTTGTCTATATGGATGAACCCAGTACCGGACTAGATCCAGCTTCAAGAAATAGTTTGTGGAGTGTTGTGAAACGTGCAAAACAAGACAGGGCAATTATTCTCACCAGTATCTCTCTCGCTCTCTTTCTTTCTCTTTGCATAATTGAATTTGCATGTTGTGCTCTCCTTTTTGCACTTTTACATAAAAAGAAGAAAATGGTGCGTGTAAAATTATTGTCCATAGAAGGTGAGAACTTTTGGCCCTTATATACTAACAAATATTATCTGAATGTTTTCAGCGCATTCAATGGAAGAGGCAGAGGTGCTATGTGATCGATTAGGGATTTTTGTAGATGGCAGCTTGCAGTGCATAGGAAATCCTAAAGAGGTAAGTTAGCCATAATAGATCTTATTTTCTCAATTTCATGAACTTACATTCCACTACATCCAATAGTAGATTCATGTGCATCTTTTTACATGGTGGCATCTTACAGACCCTAACCATAGACCAGTGTTCATGAATTAAACTCTTCTTTAAGGAATTTTATTCTATTTTCTTTATGATATCTATCTTCAATCTTCTATCTTTTCAATTTAAAAAAAATTGGGATGGAATGTTTGCATTACTGCATTATCCTCGCATGCTTGATTGCTTGTGTATGGGAGGTAAAGAATATGTTGGTTATGTTATTCCAAAAGGTAGGGGGAGGGCGCTAAATTTTCTGTATGGTGTGTAAACATGCACCATAGCCCTTAACCTTTGAAATAATATGCCATCCTCCCTTTCGCCAAGTTTTCACCAAAATCAACTTTATATTTGAGGTCGTCTTTCTTATTCCTGTTTTCTTGCATGATTTCAATCAAATTTATTCTTAGTATACTATTTCTTTGGCTGTTTCAAGTTGGAAAGCTTTGTTAATACATGATTGGTCTAAATTGTTTTTACATTAAACTTGCTGTTCATATGGTGACTGACAGCTAAAGGCCAGATATGGAGGATCTTATATATTTACCATGACAACTTCTTCCAATCATGAGGAAGAAGTTGAGAACATGGTACGACGTCTCTCTCCAAGTGCTAGCAAGATATACCAAATTTCGGGAACTCAGAAGTTTGAGATGCCAAAGCAAGAAGTGAGAATTGCAGATGTATTCCAAGCAGTTGAGAATGCAAAGAGCAGGTTTACAGTTTTTGCATGGGGTTTGGCTGACACCACTCTTGAGGATGTCTTCATCAAGGTTGCTCGTGGGGCGCAGGCAGTCAATATATTATCATGATTCTCCGACATCTTCCTCTTATATATAGAAAATTTTCATGCATGTACGATAGTCATTTTTACTTCTAATAGCACTGATTACTCTGCAGGTAGTAAGTAGTTCATACTGTTTTAAACATTTAATTTTGAAAACTATATATGTTGCTACTATTCGTTACTACATTTTTTTTTTGGTCATAGATATATATACTTTGTAAATGAACCCCAAAGGATTCTCTGCTGATTCACTGGCTGGAATTGCCAGAACCTTTTGTTCCCATAGATGTATGGTTATATTCATTTAGATAATGCTTACACAATATAATGTTTCGGGGATCTTAATTTATACCGACATTGGCATTGCATTGAATTGAATTGAAATGAAACGCCATTTTATAAAGCTAGTTGAATTTCAGCCTTGACAGCTTCTAAATCCTTTTACTTTCAAGTCAAAATATTTTTACCTGTCCCACATAAAGGCTAGAATATCTGTGTGTCATTAGCGGGATTTTTACTTAGCAATGTCTTGAATAATTAAGAATTCAATCTATTCAATTCTCTTGGATTTCTTAATTTTAAGGCTTACCTTAGTCAAAGTGTTGAATTCTCTCTTTGCACTAACTATCAATAACTGCCTATGTTCATCACTTTGCCACATTTTCTCTAGCAAGGTTGATTACCATCGAGTTCCAGCTAACTTGGACACTCTGGACCGTTGTGAGTTGGATTTGGTCCACAAAGAAAGTTTCTTTGTTTCTTTTAAGCTAACTCGCATGATTTTGGGGCCTTCATTTATTATCTTTGGATTAATCAAATCTCAACTCAATTAGCTGAATTGGACTAATATTCCAATGATACTAGGCTTCGCATAGTTTTAGGCTCTATTTAATTAATTAGTCTCTAATTAATCTGATTATTGACCCAATACACATCAATTGCTCTGATTGGGTGACTTAATTACTTATTTATGGGCGACGCCCCTGGGCTCGTTTTATGGATTAGTTTGAGTGTTCACACATGTAAAGTTTGTTCCACATGCATTAATTAATATATCGCATGTTAATTAAAATAACATTTATTATTTTAATGTAAAGTTAAAACCTAAAAAATTTCAATGTAAACTTTAATTATTTTTATTTATCAAATAAATTTATTTAATGAAAGTCTTTCCATAGAAGTAGAATATCCATGATTTATATATATTATAGAATAATTTCTTTATTTTTTAAAATAATTATATCAATTAATTGAACTAAATTTCGATTTTGCCACTAGTAAAATTTAAGAAGGGTGGGCTTGAGAATTATTAATGTTGAAGAAAAGCTCAGGATTTGGGGGGAAAAAACTCAGGCAAGAGTGTGAGAATAGAAAACTGTAGCGGAGAGGATCCTCTCCCCAATTAGACAAGTTTGAAGGGAATTATGGTTACTAACATAACTACATAAGATAAGATTTGTCAAGTTAAATTAATTAGAATCTGAATTAATCTTAATCCAGATATCTGACAGAAAACCATTCAAAATATGAAATATTCAAATCTCTCTCTATCCCAAATTCAAAATCATATTCGGGGAAAATTCATAACTTCTGGTTTCTTGTTTAGTTTTTCAGGGTCTTTGCCCTCCACTGTACCCCCCCCCCCCCCAAAAAAAAAAAAAAAAAAAAAAAAACTTTTCGTAGCTTGGTTGATGTATGGAACATGGACACTGACATATACAATTCCATGATTTGCCAAAAGTTCATTACTGCTAACATTATGAAGAAATTCTTGAGAAACAAAGAAAAACGACATGAATAGAATCCAATTGCATGAAGGAACGATATACCTCCAATAGCAAAGACCCAATTTCATAGATCAAGTAGGCATCTGAAATCGACAAAGTGGACAAAGATTGCTCTTTTCCAACCAGCTGACGATGCAATCTTGATGGTACACATGGGAGCAAGGCATTCGACTAGCTTTCAACCCATCCAAAATCTCTTCTAAACAAATTACACACTGCCCTGTAAAAGTACCTTCAATTTTAACTTTCTCCAGTGCCTCAATCGCTCTCTTGCTTGCACCCCTCAGCCTGAAAACCTGCAAATTGAAGGATTCTGCAAAGCCCTCATTCTCATCAGAAAGTACTGTTTCCTCCTCTGATGGTCTTACGGGACAAAGAGTCACGATAATAGGAATGTTGTTGCGGTTCTCGTTGTGTGTTTCGTTCATTGCCGAGCGTGCACATTCAATGACCCTCTGCGTCACCGTTGCATGAAGGCTAAAGGGTACATTCATCTGCGAAAGCCTGCTGGATATAGCCGACCAGGATGTGTTGGCCTGTGTCAACTGATCCTGTGGCAACAAAAGCTGTTGCACAATGGTTGGTTCATGAGAAACAATGTTAGCAAAGATTTCAATAGAAAACACAGGGCAGAGTGATGAATCTTCCACTTGCATAAGAGCATGTTCATCTTCACCATCTTCAGCCTCAACCTGCCATGCTTCACATTGATAGTAACTCATTGTCCGTGGTAGAAAAAGCTGATGAAAAGATAAAGAAGACAAAAAATAGAGGAAAAACCTGATAAAAAAATAAAAAATATTTCCTTAATGGAACTTGATTTGTCAGATTTGCAATTCAACCAAAATATAGGGAAAGGGATGAGTGGCTTTAATGATTTTGATCTTGATTTGAATATCTTGTTGGTTGCGGATTATTTATGGGTGGTCCGCAAGGTAGATATAGTTACAAATTCCACAACAAACATTAGGAAAGAAGTGACTTGGAAGCTAAAAAATAGAAGCTATTAACTTGGTTAGCAGTTAAGACAGTTGAGGTTTCTAATTCACAAGTTATTTTCTTGATTAAGGATTGAAGGAAGCGACAATATTCCTAATATTGGTTGGAATTAAAAGTTACCATAAAGAAGGAGACATTTTTTTAAATGCTTTTATTTTCTATTTTCTTTGAAATTCTGATTTTTTTTTTTTATAAAAGTGGCATGAAATAAAGAAAAAAAATTATCGGTGATGAAATTTGAATTTAAGATTTATTAAAATATTATTATTAAAAGTGACTATATGAATTAATTAAGATAATCCTTATGTTCAATTCTAGTTTCATTATTGAAACCCATTATTCTATGTTTTAAAAAAGTTTGATTTTCCATTTGAGTAATTAGAATTTCTCTAACCAACTAAATAAAATAAAATTCATCCATAATTCGCACAAGCTAAATCTAAAACCATCGAAATTATCAAAAAGCCAAATACCAGGAAAAGAATTTTTGAAAGAAAGTAATGATAACAACCGAAATTATCAAAGAGACAAATGCGAGGAAAAATTTTGAAAATAGAAATGATTTATCCAAATTAGATCATATTATTTTTTTTTAAAAAAGAAACTAACACCTTTTTTTGGTTTTCAAATTTGTTTTTTTTTTTTTTAATGTTGGTTTTCAAATTTATAAATACAAAACTAAATGGGAAATTGAAGATAATATATATTTGGTTTACAGATTGATTTAAGTGAAATACATTATCCTTTATTTATATTAATTATTCAACCATGAGGTGTATCCATCCTTAAACGCTCAAGACCTTAAAATCTGAATTAAAGTTTTGACATGCAAAATTTTGGAATTGGAATCCATAATCATTATGTTATAATATTGCAGGTAGCATGCGCGGTACAGTCATTTTCTTCTAATGTAAACAAGAGAAGAGGGTTTAGAGATTCCCTGTTCAAAGCAATGACTCAAAACAGGACATAACTCACAGTAGCAAGACAAAGAACCATCCTGATGCCAAAATTCCTATGATTCAAGAGGTAAACAAATGTTTGATTCACACGTACTACGAACTGGTTACTTTTTGATGAATCCATAGGCAATGTTGACTGCAGAACATAGTAAGGTTCAAAGAGCAGAGTGAGTTATAGCAGTTGTCTTCTTAAAATCAATTTTATCGATTTTAATCTTTCCATCAATATACTTAATCAAATTAATAAAATATCATCATCCGATTCATTGATAATGTATTATAACATCAAATAAACTCAAGTTTTATTGATAAAATATTGCTTATAACTAGATTTGATAATTTTAAATATGATTAATTGCATTAATGGAATGATAAAGTCTTTTTTTTTTTTAAAGGAGTGTATGTAGCAAATAGCAATCCCCTAATTAATAATAATTAAAAATAAACTTATCTAATTAATTTCATAATGCAAAATCCGTGGTCGGTTGCATTATATTATGAAGCCTAGTTTTATAGATAGCTTATTCTTTCTATTGTTTAATTTAATTATTAATTATTGTAGACACTAAATTTATCTAGATTTTTGAGTTAGATCCAATTTTGATTTATTTGAGCTTAGGGCCTAATTTCATTTGTTGGGCTCGAGCCCACTGTTTTTATTTTTATTTCATTATTTAGTTTTATAATTAAATATTAAAACACAATAACATTAAATAATATGTCTAATTAATTAATTAATAAAAAATATTAAACCCTTAAAAAAAAGGGGAAGAAGACAGTGGTGCTATGCACGACACCACTACACTCAACCCATTCCTCTATAATCCTTGGCCACAACCTGAAACCCTGAGCCACCCATTCCCCTATAGTCTCTGGCCATAACTTGAACCTTCACTAGCCACAACCTACTCCACCCATTATTTCCAGGTTGTCGACTTTATAAAACACCCATTCTCCACCCAGCATCACTAGTCCCAACCTCCACACAGAAGCCTAGACATTCGCAATGCCCATACCTTCATCATCTTTAGTTGTTCCCAAAATTTTTGAAGACCCCCAGCACCCAACTTTCTCACCAGTCGCCTTGTCCAAGCCTTATGCACTCGCAGCCCGGCTCTAACCTCGAACACACCAAAATCAGCCACACCCACGCACTACCAGCCTTCACTGTAGCCCCTTGCAAGCACTCCAAACACCCAACAAAAACTTACCAGGCCACCCATCAGGAAACCAAAAAAGAAGACCTAGAAAAAACTCAAAAAAAAAAAAAAAAATCAATTACAGTCCTCCCCAAAAGAAGGAACGTTAATGCCATAGCCCCCTGCATAAGGCCAAAATTTTGAAGCTTGATCTATGCCGATCGATGTGTTTTTTGATTGAAAAAAAGACAAATCCATGCTTAGAAGATTGGAACGAGTTTTCAAGGAATTTTTTGAAAAATTCATATCACTGATGATCATTCCAGTTAAACTGGTGTTGGCTGGTTTGATTCAGGTAAATTTTTTTTTATTTGTTTTTTTATATATATTATTTTTAATTGTTATTATTAGTTAAACATGTTTAATTTTTTTGTTAGAATAAATGTTTAGTGTTTTTTTAATATTAATGATATTAGTAAGTAACCATAAACAATGATAAATAAAATCTAAATCTTGATAATTTTAAATTTCATTAAAAAAAACTTAAAATAAACCTTATAAAATTATACAACAATAATAACTAAGTGATAACAACAATAATAAGAATGAAAAATGATTTCAAATTTTTGATTTTTCTTCTTTAAATAATAAAACAAAATAAAATAATAATAAAGTAGAATAATAACAAAAAAATGCTAAAAAATAATATTATAAAGTGATACTTAAAATAAATTATAAATTTTTTTTCCCTATTAGATGATGGAGGGAATGAAAACTTTCCTTTAAAAATAATTTCGCCTAAATGCTAAGAAATTATTATTAAATAATTATAAAATAAAAAATAAAAAATAAATAGTTTCGCCTATATGTTGGAGAATTATTAAATGGTAATAAAAAGCAAATAGTTGGTAATAATAATAATGAATTTTTAAGAAAATACTCGAAAGAATTTTTTTTTTGAAAATAAAAAAAATCAAATTTACTCTGAAAATTCGTCTAAATGTTGAAAATTTTTAAAGATGTTCATTTGCTTCTCGAAAGCCAAAATGCTTAAAACTCGAAACTCTAAAACTTAAAATCTTAAACTTTAAACCTTAAAATCCTCGAAACCTTAAAATTCAAAATCCAAAAATCAAAAACCTTAAAATCGACATGTAACCCAAAATTATCACCAAACTCTAAACATATATTTAAAACCATCTCGAAATTTTAAGGATATGTGTGAAAATCTCAAGTAAAGTAATTTGTTCTTGAATGCCACCTAGAGAATGGGGTATTTCGGAAACTTTATTTCATTAAGTTTTTTATGCGAGTCCTTAATTTGCATTAATAATGGGATTAAAATGAATAAATAAAAATATAAAATGAGATCTTAAATATAAATAGTCGCATTTAAACTCTACCTAGATGTTGAGAAGTCAAGATGGTCTCTTTATATTTAAAAACCTAGTTTCAAATTACATTTCATCACCTTGCATAACATTCATTGGCATACATATGTCATCATGTTATCGTTTGTACTCATTTCGTATGTCTATATCTTTAATTTGTATTTGCTACCCCTAGTACCATCATTTACTTTCTTGCATAAAATGTTTTTTTAAAAAAAAAGTACTTTAAAATTGTGAAATTATAAATAACATTCTAAAAAAAATAATTCTTGATAATTTGTCTACATATAAATAACAATCATTTTCTACAAAGAGTGTTATTTTCATTTTAAGGAACATTCTGTTAAATCTTAAGTGAAAAGAGTTATTTTAAATTCTGCCTAGATGTTGAAGAATTTTAAGATAATCCTTTAACTTAAGGATTTCTTTGATATTTTTAAATAAAGAGTTTTAGTAAAATTAATTTTTTAAAAAAAATAAAATTTTTTTTTTAAAATAAAAGGAATTAGTATTAAATTTCAAGATCAAAACCATTTTATCCAACACCAAAAATAAAGTATGATTAATTGGTACAAATTTATGGGCATTATGGGAGTGCTAATTCTTTCTCATATGTAATCGACTTCCTAACCCAACCTGATTTTTGTAGACTAAAATTTATCTTTTTGATAAATTTTAAACCCGTTTTTAGAGTTTTATTAAAAAGATAAACTTTTGGATGGACAATCACACCCTAAAAAAGATTGATAGTGACTTTTTCTATTTTTCTTGAAATTAAAATCTTTTTGTTTAGCGGTCTCAAAACCATTAAGAGAGCTTGATGACTTCACTTGAGATTTTTTTTAGATTCAAGCAAAAAATTAATCATGTGTTATCCGAATTGTTGGATTTTACGATTTTAGTTGATATTTAATTTTAATTCCCTCTATTTTAATTCTTTCAGAAATAATA
The DNA here is from genome assembly GCF_047325235.1 of Durio zibethinus. Classification (NCBI taxonomy): domain Eukaryota; kingdom Viridiplantae; phylum Streptophyta; class Magnoliopsida; order Malvales; family Malvaceae; genus Durio; species Durio zibethinus. The sequence goes on from NC_143172.1 coordinate 23,802,564, forward strand.
AAATAAAAAAAAAATATTGCATGTTAACATCTTACCTTGGTTTTGTTATTCTTTTTTTTCTTATGTTGTTAATTGATATATCTCTTTACACACTCCACAAATTCACTCGTATGCATGAGCTCTAAACCTAAGCTCTTTTCTTTTTTATGAGGAAGTAAAGTAGCTATGCTCTCGTGAGCTGATAATCTTCATTTTTGCTAGTGAAATATTTCCACTCAGATTGAACAATTTCTATCAGTAGCTTGTAATGGGCAAGGATTGGAGAACTTTATTAGTCTATAATAGACAATGATGTTAGGAATAGTCTGAAACCTTTACACATATAAATCTTAACCCGATATATCGTGAGCTATAAAGTCTAGCACTAGGATAGAGTCATGCCATTTTTCTAGAGAAAATCACCTAAAATTAGGACATTATGTATATTTTACTTTATTATTTGCTATGATTGACTATTTATTTATTTATTTTATTAACATTATTGACTTGTTTAATTCTTTTGTTGCTTTCAATTTTGTTGCATGCATCATATAGGCATCACATTTCTTAGGAGGGTATTATTTTGGGTCAATCTTTAGCAAGAAAAAACTCTCATGAAGCTTATAATGGTATCATTCGTGTGTCAGAACTACTTAGAGGTTAAGAGCCAATCAGAAAGTACTTAAGAAAAAAAAAGACTATTTAGTAAATGATCATATCTCGATGCTACCATAGTCAATGCATGTGGATTTCAATCAAAATGACACAACCGAATTGGAATCTATATGGCAATAATGGAGAGTAGAAAATGAGTTTTTTTCAAAAAAATATGAGGATGTGGCATTACTTATGTTAGTAAAGATTAATGAGTCACTAGTTAAGGTTACGATATAGTTTTGGGATATATCTTATTGGTGTTTCATATTTAACTAATAAGATTTTACCCTTACAATTGAAAAATAGTCATCTTTACTCCAGATAGAGTCTACTGATCAAGATAAGATTCATTGGGAAAAGCAAAAGACTACCAAATATAGAAAAAAGTTAGCCAAGATTATGTAAATAAGGGTTAAGGAGATAGACAAGCATAAGAAGGAAAAGAATGGGGCTAAGACTATTCTATTAGCTTTTTTATTTGAGTATATAAAAAAGTATATTGATACTGATTGGGGGTTGAATATGATTACTTTAGCCATGTAGGATTGATGATATTCCCTAAGGTATTATAATATATAAAAGCATAAGTAGTTGACTTTTTTGTGCAATTGGATAAAAGTATAAATCTTTCATCGACTATTTTATCAAAGACCATTAGATCACTTAATTTTTGTCCAAAAAAAGGTGAAGGGCTATTTATAGGATGTGCTCATCTACTTTTTATTTGGCTCAGAAGTCACTTTTGAAAAAAAGAGAAGATATCAATTTGTTCATTCTCCATTCATTTTATTTCCATCAAAGAGTGTCACAAAGAAATGGCAGAGGGATTGGGTAAAAGGTCAATGGATGTTGTTCTTTTTAGAGCTTACTAGTGAGGATGTAACATGGAAGGCACCATGGATACTTCTTATGACCATTTTGTATGATTATAGAGATGAGTTGTGGGTACCCTTGTTAAGAATATGGAGGCATGGGTTATGTATCTCTTATGATTCAGAGATAATATGACTCGTGATAGTTCATCTTTATGACTCATAGACTTCACTTGAATTTGATTATGGGGCAACTGGTTATATGAAAAAGGTCCATGAAGTCATCAAAGCATAGAAGTAGGTTAACCGAACAAGCCTGACTAAATTTGTAGATAATATTACGAAAGGTTACCTTGCATAGAGAATGAAAATGGTTAATAAAGTTAGGCATTTACTAGTTGATGTTTTAGATAAGTTGCCCACTCTTATCTCAGGGTCAGTATTATTGACTTTTAAGATCATCCAATGAGAGTTTGAGATTGAAAGTAAAAAGTTAGAGAAAGAAAAGATGGCAATAATAGATCACGTCAACCAATTGAGATATGATTTGATGATAAAAGATGATGCAGTATAGAAGTTACCCAAGGAATAAAAGGTATTGAAAAAAGATTTACAAGACCTTCATCAAAAAAATAAGAGATTGAGGTTGAACATTAGACCTTCAAGGAGATCCAAGAAGGATATGGAAGAATTAAAAGAGATAGTGGAGTGTCAAAATAATAGAGCTCGAGAAAATAAAAAAGTGATCTTTACACTCACAAAGAACAACACACATGGAAAGAAAAGTTTTTGAGAGTTTCTGAAAAGGTAGCCAAGGCCAAATTAAAGACGGAGTATAATAAGAACTTTGATTTACAAAATGAGAAAAAAGCTTTAGAGCAAAAATTAATGAGCTTGGGGCTTCAGTTGGTTAATAATTAGAATCATATAGATAAGATTTTGATTGAATGGTAAGAGATGAAGGATTATTGGACCTGTACTTATAATATAAAAGTGGATGCTTGAAAAATATAAAGAGCAGAGAGTTTAAAAAGGTAGTAGTACATAGAGCATTTGGCTTTTCAAATTTACAAAGCTATCTAAAAGGTTGGCAGAATGGTCAAGAAAGTAAAAACACTTAAATGAGAGATTGTACCGATCAAAAGCTGTAGTCAGTGATTATTAAACTTTTTGTATGAGGCTAGATAGTAATATGCTCAAGTAAAATGTTTTTATGGTTTTAATGTAAGGATGATTAGATGATGTACAAGAATTTTTATGGTCAATAAAAGTTTCTTTTTGTTCCGATTGATCCAAAATAATTCCCTAATTTACATTACATTCATTTTATGCATGCATCTTAATAAAAGTAAAGATTAACAACAATAACAATGATATTATATCATGTGATCTAATTCATGGTTAATAAACTAAAGTTCAAGGATATCGAAGCCAAAAAACCCAAGTTAATCAATCCTACACAAATATAATAATCATTCTCAAGCTTGAGTTATGGAAAGAGAAAATGCAACTAGATTTAAGAGAGTCGAAAGGGCACAAGAGAAAATAAAAGAAAGAGTAATAGAGATATAGTAAAATATTAAAGCACAGATGGTTGAATTAAGGCAGCTATTGTCTAGTTCATTAAAGGGTAAATGAGTTACTGGTACATCAAGGCCAAGGGAAAAAGTTAATATGGAGGAGTTATTATGCCCTTTGAGATTCACCTTAACTCAAGCTTAAGCTCATCGTAGCATACATGTACAGTCACTAAGTGTGTAACCATGCCCTTATATCAATTGTTTGCTAGTCAACTACTGATTTACTTGAATGCTAACCCAAGATCTATCCCAGTTGACCTACCATGGTACCAAATCTAGATGACTTGATTGAATAAAAGAAGTTTCGTGAAATGTTAGAGCCTATTGTGAACTTAGAAATATAAAACAAGTATGATTAACTTGAAGAAAGGCTGAAAGTAGTAGAGGGTAATGATATTTATGGGATTATTGACACTAATGAACTCAACCTGGTACTTAACTTAGTTATCCCAGTAAAATTTAAAATCTCAAAATTTGAGAAATATGATAAAATGAAATGTCTTTCTGTTTACCTTACCATGTTTTGTCAAAAGATGATAGGTTACACTTAGAATGACAAGCTCTTGATACACTATTTTTAAGATAATTTAATAGGATTGACAGCAAGATGGTATGTACAACTAGATCAGAGTTGAATTCATTAATGAAAGAATTTGGCCATAACCTTCATTGTTTAGTATAAGCATATCCTTGATATAGCCTCTGATAGGCTATCATTACAAAATATGAAGAAAAAGTCAACAGAAACCTTTAAGAAATATGCACATTGATGAAAAAATATGACAGCTTAGGTCTAACCACCATTAATTAAAAAGCAGATCACTGTGTTATTTGTCAACATACTAAAAGCCCCTTACTATGATAGGTTAAAATTTCTTTGATATGGTGATTTCGACAGAAATGATAGAGAATACTATCAAGAGTGGCAAAATTAAAGGGCCTGAAAAGAAAACAACAAATCCAAAAATAAGAAACGTGAGACGCATGTAGTCACTTACGAAAATTCCTCACACTTTTCTTTTATTTCATATAATCCAAACCCACTATACCTTCCTTATTACCCTACTACCAACCACATCTTTTAGCAACCATATTATTACTGAGCACTTCAACAACCACCACACAGGTCGAGCTTTAGTCTTCAAACACCTAATTACACCTTTATACCTTCAACTCAACCATTTGCCTAACCAACTTATCAAACCAATAACTAAAAAAACCTACAATACAACAATAATCGAGAAAAATGTTAATTTGACCTAATTTTCATGTCTTATATTGATTTGGACCCCCAATTGATGAAAGACCACCTTATTGCCCTTGTCCATATGGCATCATTAAAGTCATCCTACCCAAGTTGGTATGACCCTAATGTTAAGTGTGATTATTATTATAATGTGACATGACACTTTATTAAAAATTATACAGTACTTAAACATAAGGTACAAGGTTTAATAAATAAAAGGCTCTTATCTTTTGATACTAAATTCAAGCCAAGTGTCAATGAAAACTTTTTTTCAGACCATACCGAAGAAAAAATTAATATGGTGGGTAATAAAAAAGATGTGAATATCAAAAGATGCGTGGATGAAGTGTGGACCCATTTTGAATGAATGTATGACTGCTTGAGTGAGATAAGCATGATTCAGTCGTTATTTTTGGATAACAATGAAAGTCATGAAGACTTTGACAAAGTTTATAAGCACTATGGAATAATAGTCTGACATTTGATCTAAGGTTGTAAAGTCTTTAGACGAATATTGCAAAGCTTGATGGATGCAACCATCATAGAGTTTTATGATGAATATGATGAGAGTGGTGTGAATATGATGGGTGATGAGCATTCTGGCAAGTTTTTTATCCCTAAACCTCAATGGTATACTTGATGAGAAATCAGAGTTTACAGTCAAGAAAGCTATTTTCTTTCCTCAGACGCCAATGAATATTTATATCTCCAGTCCATTCCCTTACCAGACTAATAAAATAATCTTATAAAAGTACGATTATGATATTGTAAAATAAAGAATTGATATAACTTCGAATGATCTAAGTATGGAGAATACCGTAAATGTAATAGGCATAGCAGGAATGACTCGAAGTGGTCGATGTTACACTCTTGAGATGTTAAAAAAAGCTAAAAAAAGGAAAAGTAAAATAAGAGAAGAACATAAGGGAAAATCAAGGTACTCAACTAATGGTTAGCCTAGAAGTCTATATCAACAAGCCAATATTAGAGAAAAAAGCCTGTGAGTTCTTAAAGATTATTAAACATGGTAAGAATAGTGTGGTTAACCAACTGAACAAACTACCAGCTCGTATTTCTTTATTGTCATTACTATTGAATTCAGAATCGCATAAAAATATTTTGCTGAAAGTGCTCAACCAAGCTTATGTCAAACATAATATTTCTGTCAAGAAGGTAAATTACATGGTTGAAAATCTTATAGCCCAAACTTCATTATTTTTAATGATAATGAAATACCTTTAAAGGAATAAGGTAGTGTTAAAGCCTTGCACATTACTATCAAATGCAAAACCTACACCATAACTAAAGTGTCAATTGATAATAGGTAATCTATTAATGTCATGCCTATGATGACATTATCAAAACTTTCAGTGGATCATTCCCACATGAGAAACAATCACATGATTGTAAGGGTTTTTGACAGAACATGAAAAAAAATGATTGGCGATATAGAGATTTTTTTATTGATCGATTTATGTACCTTTAATGTCCTATTTCAGGTGATGGATATAACACTTGCATATAATTGTTTACTTAAAAAACTTTGGATCCATATAACTAGAGTTGTACCTTCATCTTTACACTAGAAGGTAAAGTTTATTGTTAAAGGGAAACAAGTTTATCTAGATGGTGAAGAAGATTTATTAGTGACTAACACCCTGACTATTCCTTATGTTAAGATTGTAGAAGAGGTGACCAAATGCTTATTTAGGGCTTTTGAAGTAGCAAATGCTACTTATGTCATAAAAGGGTTGAAGATACCAATCCCTAAACTGTAAAAAAATTACGGGTATAGTAATCAAACAAACTAACGGTAAAGGTTGGCAAATAAGATAAGATTTGGAAAAGTCTTTACAAGAAGTCAAGAAGATACTAAGCATTACTGAGAATAAAGAGAGATAGAATTTAGGTTATAAGCCCATTACTATTGATAAAAGGAACATGATGCAAGAAAATAAAAAGAAAAAATGGCACGTCTCAAAGGGTATGGATCAATTGAGGAAAGAATGATGTTGTTCTATCTATACGAAACATTTCGTTCTAATAGATATATCCATCTTAGATTTTTAGAGGTTGAAAAGGGTGAGTTAGCAATGGGATTAGAGAAAGCCTTTTCTCAAGTTTATATTAGGGTAGATGAAAAAGATATGCAAGATGAAGAAATGTTCTTTTTTCCTTTCCTAGGTTAGGAGATCCAAGAATAATGTACTATTTTCATTATCCTTGAACCATTCAAACTTAAAAATTTCAATTACTTTTGCCCAAAAGCATGCTGAAGATCAATATATTGGCTTATTTTCATTATTTTAATAAAATGATGAATTCATCTTCTCCATTTTTTCTTTTCCATTGTTACTTTCTTGCCTTTACCAAAACCAATATTTATATATATTTTGTGATTATACTCATTTTTAGATCTTTTAATAATGAACATTATGGATGACTAAGACAATAATGCTAGATTTGATTTTGAAACTTCGATTCACATTAGCGAGCTTGATAACAATGTTGATTTAAAAGATTATGATTTGCCCATGATATGTTAAAATAGATTGAGCAAGAGAAGAGAATTATAGAACCTTATCAAGAATCTATTAACTTGTTGAATTTGAGAGATGGTGAGAATAAGAAAGAAGTCAGGATCAGTACTTCATTAATATTGATTGAGAAATAAAATTTAGTGGATGTATTGTAAGCATACGTGGATATATTTGTATGATCTTATTAGGTTATGCTTGGGCTTAGCACAGAGGTGGTTGAGCATAAACTACATTTAAAACCAAAGTGCTGATTTGTGCAGTAAAAGTTGAAACGCATAAAGCCAGAAATGTTGCTAAAAATAAATGAGAAAGTTAAAAATGCAATTTGATATAAGTTTTTTAAAAGTGGCCAAGTACTCTGAATGGGTAACTAATATAGTCTCAATTTTTTTAAAAAATAGAAAGGTTAGAATATGTGTAAACTATCGAGACTTAAATAGGGCTAACCCAAAGGATAATTTTTTGTTACCTCATATTGATATCTTTGTGGATAATACTGCTAAGCATTTCACTTTTTCGTTCATGGATTTTCGACTATAACTAGATCAAAATGGCTTGTGAAGAAATGGAAGAAACTACGTTTGTGACCATGTTGGGTATATATTGCTATAAAGTCATGCCTTTTGGGTTAAAAAATGCTAGTGCTACATATCAAAAGGCTTTGGTCACTTTTTTCATGATATGATGCATAAGGAAATAAAGGTGTATGTTAATGATATGATAGCTAAGTCTCAAGAAGGTGAAGATCATGTTGTTAAGCTCAAAAAGCTCTTTGAAAGGTTATAGAGATACCAGCTCAAGTTAAATCTAGCTAAATACACCTTTGGTGTTAAATTTAAAAAATTACTAGGATTTATAGTTAGTGAAAGAGATATAGAAGTAGGCCTTGATAAGAATAGAGCCATTCAGGAATTGTCAATGCTGCATATACAAAAAGAAGTGAGAGGTTTTTTGGGATGATCTAATTTTTAGGTTGCTTCTTAAAAAATTCTTAGTAAATAGTATGAAGAATGCCAAAATGCCTTTGAAAAGATTAAAAAGTATATGATAAGCTCATCACCACTAGTTACAGGAAGGCCATTGATTTTGTATTTTACAATACAGGAAAAATCAATGGGATGCATACTAAGGCAAAAAGAAAAAACTGATAAGAAAAAGCATGATATCTATTATTTATGTAAAAATTTTACGGAGTATAAGGCCAAGTACTCTTAAATAAAAAAAATATGTTATGCCCTAGTTTGGACTACGTGTAGACTCAGGCAGTACATATTCTATCATACGACTTAGCTAATGTCAAAGTTAGATCCTTTCAAGTACATTTTTGAAAAACCATCTCTATCAAGTAGGATAACGAGATAGCAGGTCATGGTTTCGAAATATGATATTGTATATATGGCACAAAAATCCATAAAAAAGAGTGTGATCACTAATTTTCTTGTTGACCAAACTGTAAAAGATTACGAGCCCATAAAGTTTGAGTTTTCAGATGAAGTCTTAATAACGATCTTGCAAGATGAAGATGAAAAACTTGTAAGAAAAGTGTGAAAGATGTTTTTCGATAGAGCATCCAATATAATTGTCGTAACGATTTTGAGACCGTTAGACGTAAAAATGAGTTTTAAAATCGAGAGAAATAAAATGAGTCGCCACTAATCTTTGTTAGGGTATGATTGGCCACCCAAAAGTTTATCTTTTTAATAAAACCATAAAAACAGATTTAAAGTTTATCAAAAAGATAAATTTTGATTTAGGAAAAATCAGGTTGGGTCCGGGAGTCGGTTACGTGTGGGAAAGGATTAGCACCCCTACAACGCCCATAAATTGGTACCATTTAATTACGTATTTTTTTGGTGTTGGATAAAAATGGTTTTAATTTGAAATTTAATACTAATTCCCTTCGTTTTAAAAAAAATATTTTTGCTAAAATTTTTATTTAGAACTATTGAGAAAATCTTTAAGTTGAAGAATTATCTTAAAATTCTTCAACATCTAGGCAGAACTTAAAATAACTCTTTTTGCTTAAGATTTAACACAATAATCCTTAAAATGAAATAACAATCTTTATAGAAAATAATTGTTAGTGACTCTCCAACATCTAGGCAGAGTACCAATAATTATTTCTTTCAAAATATTGTTTTTATTTTATTTTATAATATCACAAAAAGATTTTTTTTGAAGTATTATTCTTTTTTATTATAAAATATTTTATCATCGAACAGTAAATTAAAGAGAATAATGTAGACAATTATCGATGATAACATGCTAACATATGTATGCTAATGAATGTTATGCAGGATGAGATGCAATTTAAAAGTTGAATTCTTAAATATAATAAGGTCACCCTGACTCTCCAACATCTAGGTAGAGTTTAGGTGTGACTGTTTATATTTAAGATCCTAATTTACAGTTATACTTTTTATTTATTAATTTTATTATTAAAGCGAATTAAGAAATCATGTGAAAAGACTTAACGAAGTAAAATTTCCTAAATACCCCATCATCTAGGTGGCATTCGAAAACAAATTACTTCAAATAAAATTTTCACATGTGTCCTTAGGATTGTTAGGAGGTTTTGAGTAAGGGCTTGAGTAGAGGTTTTAAAGGTTTGATTTTAAGGTTTAGAGGGTTTTAAAGCTTGAATTTTAGGATATGGAAGGTTTAGGGTTGTGATTTTAGAGTTTGGAGATTTTAGGATTTGGGTTTTGAGGTTTGGATTTTAAGGGTTTCGGATTTTAAGATTTTGGATTTTTGAATTTTAGGAGATTTTGGATTTTAGGGGTTTGGGATTTTAGTGGGGGGTTTTAGAAACTTAGGATTTTGAAAATTAAAAATTAGTGTTTAAGGTTTAAGTAAAACGCGAACATCTCTAAAAATCTCCATCATTTAGGCGGACTTTTGGAGCAGGTTCAATTTTTTATAATTTTTAAAAATTAATTAAAAAATTTTTATATTTATTTTTTATAAAAATTTGTTAATAATAATTCTCCAACATCTAGGTGAAATTATTTCTTTAAAAAATATTTTTTATTCCCTCCAACATCTAGGTAGGGAAAATAATAATAATAATAACATTTTTTTTAGCATTTTTAATATATATTTTTAATTATTATTTGTTTTCAATTTTTTATTATTAAAACAATTAAACAATTATTCAAACAAATTTAAAAATTTATCATGCATAAATATAAAAATATACTTAAAATAATAAAAAAATAGAAAATTAAAAAAAAAAATTTTTACCTGAACCGGATCGGTAACGGTTCGGTCAACTATCGATTCGATTGAACTGAAAAGGTGTCGGTTCGGTGCACGGTTCGATTGAACAGTCTACGGTTCGATCCGGTTCAAATCGATTCAATTGGATCGATCAGCAGTTGTTGGAAGAACGGGTCCACAGGTCGGGTTACGCGGATCCCGGGTCAGATTCGGTTAACGTGCGGATCTTCCTTGGTCGAAACAGGGTTGTTTTGGCCCTATGCTCAAAACGACATCGTTTTGCTTTTAATGTTTTCTATAAATAGCTGAATTTTTTTTTTTGTTCATTCTTTTGATTTTTCAGAAAAAAAAAGAGAAGAGAGCTCTAGAGAGAGCTCGTCGTCCGGTCATCGGACCACCGCGTCAGCTGCTGTCTGGGTCACCGGTGGTAGTCTCTACAGGTGGTTTTCGGTGTCAAAAAATGTCAAAATTCTTCTGAAAGTTCTCTTCGACGTGATCTTTTCGGATCCGATCTCTTTTTCATCGAAAATAGCTCCGATCTGCGTAGATCGAGGTCCAAAGTTTTATGTTCTCTCTCTTTTTTTTTTTGTAAAATGAAGGCTGATCGAATTCTTTTTGTTCTTGCAGGGAGCTCGGCGCTGATGGTTCCTCGCCATAGTTGAGGACTGTGTTGTTTTTGGTTTTTGTTTCTGTTTTTACGTTTCTATTTTACGTATTTTGAGGGGTGTTTGGGGTTGTTGAAGGAAGAGTTTGGCTTGGTGTTTAAGCTCGAAACAAAAAGGTGTTGAGGGTAGTATGTCTGGAGGTTTTTTAGAGGGGTTTCGAGAGCTTTTTTTTTTTTAGAGGGGATTCAAAAGAGATGTTTAGAAAAAGAGAGGATTCCGATAGAGAGGTTGAAAGGAAAGAGGCTGTGGGTTTTAAAGGACTCTAAGGTGGCTGTAAGATGACTGGTCGGGTGGCTGTAGGCTGGTGAGCGTGGGTAGACAAAGGGTTGGTCAGAGGGCTGTAGGGTGCCTGGTCGGGGGCGACAGCAGTTCCAGCCACTCTACAGCCTGTTTTTTTATTTTTTTTGTTTTTTTTTTATTAATAATTAATTTATGTCATTTTAAATTATTATTATTAATATTATTATTATTATTATTAAAACAGTAGACCCGGACAAAATCGATGTCTACAATAATGAGGCATGGCATTGAGGCAGTATTAATATCCCCAGAAGTGAATTATTACCTTTGCACTACAAGGTTGAACTTTAATTGCACAAACAATTTTGTTGAATATAAAAGTATGTGCCATAGGTTTTCAGATGGCCATTGAAAAAAAGATTGAGGCATTAAAAGTATATAGGGATTTAACTTTGGTAATTTATTAACTAAAAGGCAAATGGGAGACCAAGGACTCAACATTGGTGTTACACTAAAGACACATAACTAGCTTGATAAAATAGTTTAAAAAGATCCAATTTCAGCATGTTCCTCAAGAAAAAAATTAGATTGCTGATGCCTTGGCCATTTTGGCAGCAATGGTCAAGTTAAATTACAATATGGAAATCCAGCCCATCAGAGTACAAATGAAAAATTCACTGGCCCATTGTTCGAATGTGAAAGAGGAGGTAGATCGACAACCGTGGTATTATAACATTGTGTAGTATATCAAGTGTGAAAATTACCCTGAACAAGCCTCAAAAAATGACAAGAGGATCATTCAAAGATTAATAGCAGGGTTTGTGCTTGATGGAAAAATCTTGTATAAGAAAAGCCAAGACCAAATATTACTAAGGTGTGTAGATGCCGTTGAAGTAAGAAAGACACTTGAAAAAGTACACAAAGGAATTTGTGAAATACATGCCAATTTATATATGATGGCCAAATAGATTATGAGAATAGGTTACTACTAGTTTACAATGGAAAATGATGGCATCAATTATACCAAAAAGTGCCATAAATGTTAAATTTATGTGGATAAGATTCATTCCCCTTTAGTCCTACTACATGTCTTAGGTATTACCATGTCCTTTCTTTATGTGAGGAATGGATGTGATTGAACCTATAACCCCAAAAGCTTCGAATAGGCATCGTTTTATCTTTGTAATAATTGATTACTTTACCAAGTGGGTGGAGGTAACTTCGTATGCTAGTATTACGCAATCAGTGATGTGCAAATTCATAAAGAGGAAAATAATATATCGGTATAGGCTCTAAAAAGAGATCATATTTGATAATGCTAGCAATTTGAATAGTAAAATGATGAAAGAATTGTATGCATAATTTAAGATAAAGCATCATCATTCAGTATCGTATTACTAAAAAATGAATAGTGTAATAAAAGTTACGAACAAAAACATCAAAAGAATATTGAAAAAAATGATTGATACATATAAATAGTGGTACGAAAAGTTACCCTTTGCTTTACTTGCCTATAGAACATCAATTTGAACCTTCAAAAAGGCCACTCTATTTTCACTAGTGTATGGAATAGAGGTTTTATTACTAATCGAAGTGAAAATTCTTTTCCTGAGAGTTTTGATGGAGGCAAAACTAGATGAAGCAGACTGAGTTCAGGACCATTTCGAGCAATTGAATTTCATTGAAGAAAAAAGGCTCTTGACACTCAACCATGGACAATGTACCAAAGAAGAATCATGCAAGCATATGATAAAAAGATATAACCTTAATGCTTTCACAAAGGTGAATTGGTTTTGAAAAGGATTTTGCCAAATCAATATAATAATAAAAGAAAATGGACACCAAGTTGAGAAAGTCTATATGTAGTAAAAAAAGGCATTCTCTAGTTGAGCTTGATCCTTGTAAAAATGGATGGTGATGAATTGCCAAACCCTATGAATTCAAACATTGCTAAGAAATATTTTGCTTAAAAAAAGAAAAAAAAAAGAGGCAAACAAAAAAAGGTGATGATTCAGATTGAAAACCTGAAACAGGTGGTTTAAACTACAAAGAGGATCGTTTAAGCTGAAAATCTAAAAATACGGCTTAAATAAAGGTAAAGCTAGGAGGAAACCTTTCAAATAATGAAAAGATGGCACATAACTAGATAAATCAGTGCCAGAATCAAGGGAAATGACTTTTTAGGGCAAGTTTCCATTAGTCGCAAATATGAGGCAAGGATTGATTATATGAGATCAAATGTAGCAAGATTGTAAATGAAATGAGTTTTTGAAAAAAAATCTGGTCTGAATAGGTCATCGTCATTCAAATGTTCATTATTTAAAGAACTGATATTTAATTCTTAAGATGTTTTTGAATAACCTATTCTTTGCGTTTTGAAAAACTTATCTTTATCTTTCTAAACCAAAATACCCCATTGTTAATTAAGTTTCATATTCAACATTACATGAAATCATTGCATTTATCATTTGAAATTAAGATAATGACTGATAATGTTCATAATATACGAACTCGTCATTCAAAAAAAGAATGTAAGGGTGACACATATAATAATATAGGATCAGAAAAAATGAAATGAAATTAATTGATCACCGAAAACAAGAAGAAAAAAAAGGGAATAAAAGATAAAGAAACAATTCAAAGAAGATTTCAGGGCAAGCAAGAGTCAAATGGTTCCATTAGAAGTTTGAGATTTTGATACAAAAAGAAAGATAAACAACTAGATGAAATGTGAGAGATTCAAAAATACGAAAATACTAGAATCGACTTCTAAAATCTGAAAAAACCAAACCAATTTCAAAACTCGAAATAACATGAATGAAAGCACATGATATAAATCATTGATTGCATCTTTATCTTTCTAATTTATCACAATCATTGCATGCATCACATACATCTTATGATAAGTTCTATTGAAGGTTTCTTTATGAAACATCAAGAGGAATCAATATGTTTTTCTTTTTTAAAACAAGGATAATGGTCTTGAAAATGAAATGTTAAAATCGAGACTATCAATTTGTGGAGCACCCAATCTTTTATTTTTTGACTTATGGCTCAGTGTCGGTCACATTTATTCTTTAGCTCATGGCTCAATCGTGATCATCTTTATTCTTTGACTCGTAGTTCAATCTTGATCATTTTTATTTTGTGACATGCAGCTCAATTTCGATCACATTTATTATTTGACTTGCGATTCAGTCCCAATCATCTTTTTCCTTCAACTTGTAGTTCAATCCCAGTCATCTTTATTCTCTGACTCGTGACTCAGTCCCAATCATCTTTACCCTTTGACTTACAGTTCAATCTCAGTCATTTTTATTCTTTGACTCACTGCTCCCAGTCATCTTTATTCTTCGACTTATATTTCAATCTCGATCATTTTTATACTCTGATTGGTAGTTCAATCCTAGTTATCTTTATCTTTCAACTTGTGATTCAATCCCAATTATCTTTATTTTTTGACTCGTGGCTTAATCTCAGCCATTTTATTCTCTGACTCGCGGTTCAATCCCAATCATCTTTATTTTTTGACTTGCAGTTAAATCTCGATTATCTTTATTTTTTCACTTGCAGTTCAAACCCAGTCATCTTTATTCTTTTTCTTGTGACTTGTGATTTAATCCCAGTCATTTTTATTTTTTAACTTTCAATCCTTGTCATATTTATTCTTTAACTTGCGGTTCAGTCCTAGTCATTTTCATTTCTTGACTTGCAATTCAATCCCAATCATCTTTATCCCTGACGTATTTTAATCCTAATCATTTTATTTTCAAACTTATTTTTCAATTTCGGTCATTATATTTTTCAACTCAAGTCAATTCAGATCATAAAAAAAAAACTTTTGACTTTGGACAAAATTATTGTCTTTGTTTTTGTCTTATTTTTTATTCTCATAAACTTGTAAAGAATAATAATTATAAATACCAAATTTGTTCAGATTTTAAGTCGAGCCCAATTTCGATTTATTTAGGCCTAAAGACTAATTTCATTTGTTCGGCCTAAGCCCACTACTTTTATTTTTGTCTTTATTTTTATTTTTACTTTTATTTCATTATTTGGTTTTATAATTAAATATTAAAACATAATAACATTAAATAATATGTCTAATTAATTAATTAATTAACAAAAAATATTAAACCCTAAAAAAAAGAAAAAAATAGTGGTACCATGCACGGTACCACTGCACTTAACTCATTCCCCTATAGTCCCCGACCATACCTTAAAACCCTGAGCCACCCACTCCCTTGCAATCTCTAGCATACCCTAAACCTTCATAGCCACCACCTATTCCACCCACTATCCCCAAGCAGTCGGTCCTATAAAGCACCCATTCTCCAACTAGCAGCATCAGTCCCAGCCTTCACACATAAGTTTAGACTCTCGCAACACCCATACCTTCATCATCTCAAGTTGTTCCCAAAATTCTCAAAACCCCTATCACCCAGCTTTCTCACTTGTTGCCTCACTTAAGCCCTATGCACCCGTAGCCTGGTCCTAGCCTTACACACACCAAAACCAACCCACACCCATGCACCATTAGCCTTCACTTCAGCCCCTTACAAGCACTCCAAACACCTCACCAGAAACCTACCCAGCCACTTATCAGAAAACTAAAAAAAAATACCTAAAAAAAACTCAAATAGAAAAAAAACACAAAAAGATCAATCACACTCCTCCCCTAAGGAAGGAACCTCAGCATCACAGCCCACTGCACAAAAACAAGATAAAAACTATCAATTTTAGTTTATAATAAAAAAACACAAAGAACCAAAACTTTGAAGCTTGATCTGTGTAGATCGAGGTGTTTTCTAATACAGATGTTAGGGAATTGTTAAATAATGATAAAATTAAAAATTAAAAAAAATAATAAATAGTTTCGCCTAGATGTTGGAGAATTATTAAATGGTAATAAAAATAAATAGTTGGTAATAATAATAATGAATTTTTAAGGAAATACTAGAAAGAAAATTTTTTCAAAAATCATAAAAATCGAACTTGCTTCGAAAATTTGCTTAAATGTTGGAGATTTTTAGAAATGTCCATTTTCTTCTCGAAAGCCAAAATGCTCAAAACTTGAAACCTTAAAACCTAAAACCTTAAACTTTAAACCCTTAAAACCCTAAAATCTAAAAGCAAAAAATCCAAAACTTTAAAATTGACACGTAACCCAAAATTATCACCAAACTCTAAGCACATACTTAAAACCATCTTGAAATTTTAAAGATACGTGTGAAAATCTCAAGTAAAGTAATTTATTCTCGAATGCTACCTAGATGATGGGATATTTAGGAAACCTTATTTTATTAAATTTTTTGAGTGAGTCCTTAATTCGCATTAATAATGGGATTAAAACGAATAAATAAAAATATAAAATGAGATCTTAAATATAAATAATCATATTTAAACTCTGCTTAGATGTTAGAGAGTCAATATAGTCTCCTTATGTTTAAGAACCCAATTTCAAATTGCATTTCATCACCTTGCATAACATTCATTGACATACATACGTCATCGTGTTATTGTTTGTACTCGTTTTGCATGTCTATGTCTTTAATTTTTATTTGCTACCTAATAGTACCATCATTTACTTTCTCATATAAAATATTTTATATATAAAAAAAAGAAATACGTACTTTGAAATTGTGAAATTATAAATAATATTCTCAAAAAAATAATTTTTGATACTTTGTCGAGATGTTGGAGAGTCATTAACTATCATCTTCTACAAAGAGTGTTATTTTCATTTTAAGGAATATTATGTTAAATTTTAAGCGAAAAAGTTATTTTAAATTCTGCCTAAAATGTTAAAGAATTTTAAGATAATCCTTTAACTTAAAAATTTCTTCGATATTCCTAAATAAAGAGTTTTAGTAAAATTAATTTTTTTCTTAAAAATGAAGGAAATTAGTATTAAATTTCAAGATCAAAATCATTTCATCCAACACCGAAAATAACGTATGATTAATTAGTACAAATTTAAGGGCATTGTGGGGGTGTTAATCATTTCCTACATGTAACCGACTCCAAAACTCAACCTGATTTTCATAGACTAAAAGTTATCTTTTTAATAAACTTTAAACCTATTTTTATAGTTATTAAAAAAATAAACTTTTGGGTAGCCAATCACATCCTAAAAAAAATTAATGATGACTCCTTTTATTTTTCTCAAAATTAAAATTTTTTCATCTAATAATTCCAAAATCGTTAAGACAATTACTCATATGTATATAGTGATTGTATTTTTTTCTTCCCCCCCCCCCTTTTTGTCATTTGGAACAACTTTGTTCTTTATTCTTAGATATATTTAATTTAAATGTCTTGAATTCAAACCCACTCATTATACAACTTAATTAATTAAACTCGAACTTTATTTTTAGATATATATTCAACATAAATTCTTTTAACGAGGAATAAGTTCAAAATTTTCTCATTTGGAGATATAAATTATAAATTTCCCAATTAATTGACCTTTATAATATATCCTTAATTAGTTACTCATTAATTAATTCAAAGTTCTGGCACCCAAAGTACCTACTTTTTTTTTCCTTCCCACTTTTAATTTGATAAGTTCTTATTTGATATTTTTCGGTACTTAACAATTTTAAAATTTTCCACTTTTCACTCTTCAATAAGTTATTATTACTTTCCTCTTTCTAATTTTCAAGTTCTCACTTCATAATTCCGCTTCTCATCTCTTTTGCCTGTCATGGCATGGTAATTGGCATGCATTTGTTGCAATACTTCAGTCTTCCTCCTTGCTACTCCTACTCCTCGCAATTCATTCATTTCCAAGTTTGCAACATACCCTCTATCCTCTTCCATATAATCTCCAATTAAAACAAATAAAAAACAAAACAAAAAAAAAAACATTTTTATTTCCATTTTGATCTTTAATCCATATTATAAGTAGGTAAATACTTGCCTTCATGTATGTTAATTAGTTATAATGTATGACTTTGGGACATTCCATAAAATTGGGATGAAACAGAAAAAAAAAAAAAAAAAGAATAGTCCTGTGTAAGCTAACCATTTCATGTTGCAAGTGCTTAAGGTTATGTCGGGAAGCTAATGTTTTTCGTCAATAATTATATAATCTGTTGATAAACTATTAAATTTTTTATTTATTTAAGTGACCAAAATTTAATTCCTAGTAACCTCGAATATAAAAATAAAAAATTCAATATTGTCCTCTCCGAGGGCTAGGACTTTGATACCATATAGTTTATAAAGCAAAATCAAGTGATAGAACAATCTTCATCATATTTATACAGAGAGAGTAAAGAATTACTTGCATCAATATAAGAGTTACACAATTTTTTTATTATTAGATTAAAATTAAATTTATAATACTTATAGTTAACCATTTTGATTCAAAAATTAAAAAAAAAAGTGTAATTCTTATCCTAATATAAATAAATCATTCATATAAATTAAATTTGGGTGATCCACATTCTTGTATTTTGCGTTTGAATTATATAAAAATGTGAGTGGAAGACAAACACAAAGTCAAAACTGCTTATCCACATGCAGCTTTTGTGCTTATTTCGAGCGCGTAAGGCAGGGGCTACCCATACCATACTCCCCAAGAAACAAGAAACGAAGAAAAAATTGTACCCATACTCCCAACAATCAAATAGATCATGGAAAATAGAGAGAAACCAAACTTTTAAAAGATCGAACAAGATATTGGGACTCATTTTGGTCGGTCATTCTGCAAATAAAGGTTATATACATGCATGCTACCTGCCCTATGCAAGTTGCTTTATGTATTTGAGGGGTGTTCACTTCTTCATGTTAATTGGATATACTATGTATATCGTTGAGTACACAATTAATTAAATATATGTTTGCCCATCTTCTATATATGTATAAGGAAAAAAAAGTTGAGCCCATATATAGAGAATAATGCATCTATGGCGATAGTGATAAATTCAAGTTATCAAGTCTTGAAAGATAAAATTTTGCAAAATAAAACATTGATACAAAATAATTCTAGCTGATTACTACTAAGAAATAAGAAGTTCTTCAATTTTGCTTATGAATAACTCCCGTCTTGTTTTTCTTCTCTATATATCTTGTTATCCTTTAGTCTCATATATACTTTTTCTTTTTATATAAGAGGTTATAATCTAATAAAAATATTTCAAGTAGTGCGATTTAAATCTCAAACTTGTGAAACTCTTCATAATAAATTGCGTTAATACTCAAGGTGGTGTCTCATGTATACTTCACTAATCATAAATTCCTACTAAACTATAATTAATTAAGGAGAGCCTGTTGCTAAATTAATATTTAGAAAGGCTTTATATATTTATATTTTGTTTTCCTATTTTATAGGATCTTGTTCCTCTAGTCCATTTCTACATCTTTCTCATTCATTATTTGTAATTGTAATTAATCTTTTTTTTTTTTTCATGAGAGAGTTCCAGGATTGGCAATTGATTTCACAACATCAAAATATCTTTAAACTGTTAATTAAGACTAACTAACTAATTGCTTGTGGTTAAGATTTTGGCTTTTAATATATCTATAGAGAGTACAAACACTGCTGAATATATATATATATATATATATATATATATATATATTAACACTTACCCCTATTTGATCCAAAGAGTTTCGCTATATATATATATGTATGTATGTATGTATATATATATATATATATGTATGTATGTATGTATATATATGTATGTATGTATGTATGTATGTATGCTTTGGTTCTGTCCTAGGAGTAGTTTAATATCTTGAAATTGGTGAATTCATCACATTTGCACGTTGAGAGAGGCTTGATGGGTGGATCAAGATCAGTCCTCTTATTATATTATTCGATTCCCTGAATTAATATAACTTTTTTATATAAAAGAGATTGTAATTTGGAGATAACAAAAAAAATTTGTAAGTGTTAGAATTTGAATATCAAATTCATTAAATGTCACTTTTTAAAAGCAAGTACGTGAATTAACTGAATTAAATTTTAAATTATAAATTAACACAGCTTTGCACAAAGATTTTTTATTCATTGAACTTCAACTAGGATTTTATCTAGCTAGGTAGTAACAAAGCCCTAAAAAAGGGATAAATTAGATAGAAATGCAAAGGGATAGCATAAAGACAAATTAAAGCACCCTATTACAAAAAGTAGTAGTGAACCCTAATATGAATATGCAAACTGATCTATTGCATAAGCAAACTACGGATTATGGCAGCTTGGGCATTGTCAGTTGTTGCTAGTAGCTCTGATAGCCTCTCACTAAGATCATCAACCTCTCTGTGCAAACTTCTAATGTAGTTGCAAGTCTCTTGTAACACTTTGGCAGCTGAAACCTGTCAACAATAATTATAATAATTAGAACTCATTATAAGCTGTAATTTAGCAAAACAATCCAAAACAGCTGCTGCCATGGGTTTTCCTTTCTTATTATTACTAAAGTGGAGGGAAAATATTTTTTATTAACTCATATCACAGAGAAGACTCTATGATGCACTACTCAAAAGAAAAAGAAAGACTCAGTCTTTCTTTAGTAGATAATTTCAGGAACTAACGAAAATATTTCATGAACAAAATTCACTTCTCCACATTAAACTTTAATCACAAGCTCGATTAATATAAAATTCTGTTTCTAAGTATTATGCTTCATTTGAATGACTGATGAAAAAGAATTTCCATCATATCATCATTTCATTTTATCATTGGATCCTTAAGTATTCGGTCCAAAAACGATGTAATATCGTGAAAAAAAAAAAAGATTTTCACTGACTGTCTAAACGAAGCCTAATATAATTAACAAAATCGCACATCCTACTCTTGTATAGTTATTATCTTCAAGATTATATTGTTCTTGCAAAATGGCATAAGAAACTCCAAATTTAATAACTTATCCATTCTTCCTTTTCTCCATTATAAATAAAAATCAAATATATGCGTGGAAAACTGTCTATATATACAGATATACCAAAATTAAGTAATATTCTTCAGTCACCTCCACACCCCTAATTTTCATTTCGTTTCTTTTTTTTTTTTTTTCTATTAACTATTGCTATGTATAGGTATAAAACAAGGTTGAAAACCCTGTTTCATGACCTTAATAATATTAATTGAATGAAATTATACATCTAAGTTACAAAGAAAAAACCCAAGTAGAAGGGAAGTTGAAAATATATACCTTATCAGAGTGCCTGTTACGAATCTCAGGGAGAAGTTGCTGCAATTTGGCGACAAGATCATTGATCTGATCATCAGTTATTCTTGAACCTCCTGATTGCCTTGATGATCTTGACCTTCTGCTCGACATCTTCTTAATTAGGATATATATTATAGCTAGGAATTGAAGAAGAAGAAGAAGAAGAAGAAAAGCTACTTAATTTGTTAGCTAGGGTGCAAATGCAAAGTAAGAGATATTAGTATGTATATAAAACAACTTAAAAAAAGATGAGCTGAGGAACACAAACGAGTGGTGGTGAGGGAGACAAGTTGTGGAGGAAGAGATATAGTGGTATGCTTTGAACTTTGAAGAAACAAGAGAGCGAAGAAGAAATAGACTCAAACTCAACCCGAGGGAAGGCTGAAAGCTAGTGGAGAGGAGACATTTCGCATGGGAGAAGGAGTTGCAAAAGCCTTGTATTTAAATAGGGTTTTGGAGAGAGAAAAAAAAAAAAGAATCAACTCTCCTTGGATACGCCACACTGTCTTTCTTTAGGTCTGTTCCCAATTTGCTTCAACTTATAATTTTGATCTAACAATTGTTCTGATCTGATCTTTCTCTCTTTCAACCAAAGAGAGAGAGAGAGAGAGAGAGAGAGAGAGGTGCTTGGTTTTAGGGCAGCCGATCAATGTTTGTCAGGGACTCTGAGTCCTCACGCAATACCACGTAATTGTATTTTAATATTTTCATCACTGTTAAAACTAGCTAGCTAGCTAGTTTTCTCGTGTCGAAAAGAGCAAAATAGAAACAATTAAGCCAATCACTTACGGATAAGCTAATCACTTACGGATCATTAATTATGATTATGTAATTTAATATAGTTTATTTTGATGTTATTTTATAAAAGTTTGAACATAGATACAATGGATGGGTCTTTCATTATTTTGAGTATCAAATGAACGTTATTTTGGGTATCGAATTTCCTTTAATAGTTAATTCTTTTATAATTTTAAATACAATATTGTTTACATCGAATTGTTTACGAGGAATAAAATTTTGATAACACAAAAAAGAAAAATCGATTAAATATAAAAGTCAGGAGTTATCATGGTGTTTATGTTCCTACGTTCAAATTAGAGTTCAATCTAGAAAAGGAAATGAGAATAAAAGCTTAAAAGTCGAGTATGCTAGATAGATTGAAAATACTTGGATTGGGTTATTTATACTTGTGTGATGGGAAACTTTGGACCTAAATAGCCTTAGGGGACTAGGATTGATTTCATAGGCTTGAGTTGAGCTGTCAATTGACTATTCATTCAGAGCATAACAAGTCAACATCTTGAGGCACTAGCTATAAATTGTTGAGGTGGTCGACTTGACATGGACCTCCCGATTTCAAGCTAGTCTGACATATCAGCTCGGTCGAAATGACCAAAATGCACACATTTGTCAGCTGACTTATATTCTAGAAGAAAATATCTATTTTGCTCACTAGATACTAAAATGCTCTTAACGTTCTATTCTTAATGGACTAACGAGGATAAGATTGGTCGATCTATTATCGTTTAGACAGAGCTGCAAATTGAATGTGATTTTTTAGTTTTCATGGAGTCATCTAAACAAAATATTTGAACGACTGTCCCGACTTCATTATTTCTAACTCATCATATAGGGTGATGTCGACATGGATGAGATTGTATCATTATTTGAGTATGAGATGACACGACCGATGTATGTTTGTATGTGATCGTGGATGTGATACTCATAGTTGTAGATACGTAATTTTGTCCTATCAGTTCAAGCTTATTCGATCAAAAACACATGATTTGAGCATTTTGATTTAAGCTAGTTTAAGTGTTCTAATTGGACTCATTTGGATTTTGTTTTGGATTATTTGTTTTTGAATCATTTTTGTATGGGTTAAAGCCCAATTCGATTTAATTTGGATCAATTTGATTTTAAGGCCCAAATTTATTTATTTATATATATATATTCTTAGATTTAATTACTTTTATTAATCCATAAATTACAAAAAAATAAAAAAAGGTAAAATATTGAAAAAAATGCAAGGTAAGAATGGATGGTCGAATTTCGGTTGCCAGAGTTTTTCCCTTTTGCTTTCCTTCTACCCTAAAATCAGCACTGCTAAGTTCTATTTCCAGCTATCCCTTGTCTTTACCTATATTTTATCCTTATTCACTTTCAATATGAATTTAGCAAAGACACTTAGCCCCAAATGTAGTATGCTACATCTCTTGAAATATAGCAATAGTTGTTGCAACAATACTAAAAAAGCACCAGTGCTTAACAAATACTTGATCTCATATGAGGAGGAGAAAAATTTTTTTCCTCAGAAACCATTCAACTAAGAAAAAACTCCAAGCCAAATAAACCTAATGGCAACCACCCTAGCCTACAGTCACCACCTATGAAACACCAAAGCCCTGATAGTCACCAAGTCAGAACCCTCCATATCACTCACCATTCAACCACCCTATGATCAATCCCTGATAGCTGAACACCAACCCATCCCTGACTTCCCCTATTTCCAACCTTTACCCACTATTACCTAGAACTAAGATCGTACGAAACACCACCCATCTCCAGCCTTTGCATGCACTCGACCCATAACATCTAAAGGCAAACAAACCAAAACAAAAAAAAGAACCACAGTCCTTATCGATCTCGATGAAGAACCCAGCACCAAGATTGACCTTGAAAAATAATAGCAAAGATCAGTTTCGGGTTATTGAAAAAAAAAGAATTTATTTAGCAAAAAAAAAAAAAGAGAAAAGAAGAAGAGGGGCACTGACAACAAAAAGATTTGATGAAATAGAAAAAGGAAAAAAAAAAAAGAACCAATGACTGGGAGAAA
Source organism: Durio zibethinus (assembly GCF_047325235.1). Classification (NCBI taxonomy): domain Eukaryota; kingdom Viridiplantae; phylum Streptophyta; class Magnoliopsida; order Malvales; family Malvaceae; genus Durio; species Durio zibethinus. The sequence continues at coordinate 23,826,522 of NC_143172.1, forward strand.
GAACAGCGTTGAACCAAAAAAGAAAAAGAAAAAATTAGTTTCACCAAAAGAAAAAAGAGGTGAATGGTTGTGACTTCCCTTTGGCTTATCACTGAAGGTGAAAATGAGAAGGAGAAGGTGGAAGACATCATATATTATTTTGGGACAAATTCAATGGTGGAAAATAAATTTTTGAAAATTTAAAACTTTTAGCTTTAGGCTCAAATCTGAAGTTTTTAGGGCCATTTTAGGAAAAATAGAGATTAGATTCATGAAGAAAATGTAGAGAGGAAGCTACAAGTCAATTTTAAAAAAGAAAGGCCACCGACCGAAGGTGAACCTAGCAATAGAGTGGCTACGACAACACATCTTCACCAAAAACCAAGTTGTGGAGAGCTCTTTATATTTTCGAAAAAGATTATTTTTTTTTTAGAAAAAGAGGAAATGAATTAAAATTTTTTCGATATTTATAATTATTTTTTTAAAAGTAAGAGTTGATCGGGTCAAACTCAACCCAAAACTCGACCGATTGGCCTAAGACCCTACTTGAGCATTACTGACTTGACCTGTGACCCAGCCTCTCCAAACTCGACCTATTCCTCTAATTCAACCCACTTATTCCATTCAAGCCTGCTTCAAATCTACCAAATTAGGCTCCCTTCTTGTTTTGGATCTTATTGGATTTAAGCCTAATAGACTATTTGGTTATCTTTTTTACTTTTATTTTATTTTATTATGATGTTATATGCATTCATTTAGTATTGTACACCTTTAAAAGTAAACTTATTTGTGGATGATTAAGCTTGATAAAAAAAATTTCTCTATAATTTCCTAAATAAAAATAAATTGAAATAATTTCACACTTTTAAAATGTATTTTGAAAAGGAAATTTTAGGGATAAAATATAACAATATTTATACGAAATAATTTTTTTATTTTTTTAAAAAAATGATTTTGAAAACCTTAGACGTTGGAGAGAATTCAAAATCATATTTTAAAAAAAATTAATTCTACCTAGATGTTGGAGAATTAAAAAAATCAAAAATTAAAAAACTAGGTTAAGTTAAATTAAATTAGAATTTAAAATATAAGGTAAAAGTTTTCATAAATAAATTAAATAACAAGTAAAATTTATTCCACTTTTAATTTTAGAAAGGAAATTTTCATAAGTAAATAAAAATAAAATATGTATAAAAATTGATTACATTGGTTGTTTTAATTTTTAGCTTTCATATGCATAATTTATTTGTTTCTGTTGCATTTATATAAAATTGTCAAGGAAAAAAGAGAATTACAAAAATCAAACTTATTTCGAAAATCTGTCTAAATGTTGGAGATAATTAAAAGAGTTTGGGTTATCGATAATTCTCTTTTTTTACGCAAAAAAAAAATAAAATGCAAAAACCCTCAAAACCCTAGAACTTTAAAACCTCAAAATCTCAAAACCCTAAACCCTCAAAATTCTAAAGCCTAAATACTAGAAACCCTAAAACACAAAACCTAACAACCACGAAACCCAAGAACCTCAAAACCTTAAAATTTAAAACCCTAAAACTCCCCAACCCTAAAATCCAAAACCCTAAGATATTCAAATCCTAAAATCTAAAACCCTTAAAATTCAAAATCTTAAAACCTTAAACCTTAAATACTCAAAACCTTAAAATTCAAAACCCTAAAACCCTCAAATCCTATAACCCCAAAACTTTAAAACCTTAAAATATCGAAACCCTAAATTTGAAACCTAAAAATCCTCAAAATCCAAAACTTTAAAACCGTAAAATGCTAAAACACTAAAACATCAAACCCTAAAATTAAAACCCTAAAATCATAAAACCCTAAAACCTTGAAACTTTAAAGCGAGACCTTAAATCCTAAAAATCCATCAAGACTTTAAATTTAACCCAAATCCTAAATTCAACTTACAACCCTAAGTCATCAACCAAAAATCATTCAAACCCTAAAAATCTCGACATAAGCCCACTCTCAAAATCATTCCAAAATTCTAAAGATACGTATGAAAAACTTCATATGAAGTAATTTGTTTCCAAATATGGCCAAAAAGATTAAAAAATGTTATTCATCAAGTTTTTTTTGTACAAGTCATTAACCTTCAATAATAATGAGATTAAATAAAAAAAAATTAAAAATGAGATCTTAAATATAAATAGTCGCACATAAACTCTACTTAGAGATTGAAGAGTTCGGGTGATCTCACTATATTTAAAAAAACATTTTCAAAATTGCATTTCATCATCATACATGACATCTATTGGCATACATGCATATATTCATTATTGTTGGTACTCGTTTCGCATGTTTATACCTTTAATTATCATTTGCCAGCTAATTGTACCATCAATAGTTTTTTGCATAAACATATTTTTTAAAATGTAGTTTAAAATGTGAAATTATAAAATAAAATAAAAATAACATTTCAAAAGAAATAATTCTTAATACTCTACCTAAATGTTAGAAAGTCACTAATAATTATTTTTTACAAAAAATGTTATTTTCATTTTCAATGAATGTTATAATAAATCTTAGATGAAAAGAATTGTCTTTAAATTTTACCTTTGAAAGATTTTAAGTTAATTCTTTAATTTAAAGATTTTTTTTTTTTTGCAATGTTCTTAAATAAAAGACTAGTAACATTGATTTTTTTTCAAAAAAAAAATGAACGAAATTATTATTAAATTTCAAGTCAAAACCATTTTATCTAACCCTAAAAATAAGGCATAATTAATTGATACCAATTTTCATAAGCATTGTGGGGGTACTAATCCTTTTTTATATGAAATTAACTCCTAAACCCAATTTCGTTTTAGTAGACCAAAATTATTTTTTTTTTATAAATTTTAAATTCATTTTATCATTTTATTAAAAAGATAAATTTTTGAATGACCAATCATACTTTTAAAAAAATTGATAACAACTCTTTTATTTTTTTAATTTTAAAATTTTTTTACCTAACGATCTCAAAATTGTTATGATAGTGGTGAATATAATATACCCGGCATTTTATTAGGTCTATAACTGACATAATATTTGTAAACTTTTTATAATGAATCACATCAAGTCCAATGTAACATTGCGTGTACAACCAATGTGATCCCTGAGATTCGACGTTTGTGAATACTCTTGGATTTGCTTATCAAAGTTTTAATAAATAAATATAATTCTTAAGGTCTTAATTAAGAAAAGATAAAGCAAGAGAAAATAGATGAAAAAGAAATTAAGCAAGGGTAATTAGGTTGACTGGTCAAGTCTAAGAAACGAAGCAGCGCACACACTCACACACCATGTTCTTTGCACCGCACCACACGTGTTATCTTGGAGACCCCAAAACTCCAAGCCTTAGCGTTACACCGACCCTGTTCCAGGGCTTTTGGTTTTTATATTCTCACATCTCACTCCGCCCCCAACAAATATATACAAAGGGTTTTATAAGGTTTATCCTTTTTTTTTTTTATGATTTTGTGGTTTTCATATAGTTCCAATTCTATGCATTGTGCAGTGAATGGTGGTTAAAGCAAACCTCCAAATTCCATTCTTTTGGGCACTTAAATTCCCAATAATTAATAACTAGTTTTGAAGCTTTAAAGTTAGTTAAATGAGATCATGTTTCATGGCAAAAACAAGAAGAGAGGCTTTAAAGTCAACTCGAGGAGGTCTCCAAATCTTCAAGTGTCGAATTTTGAATTGTGGTTTTAGGTGATTTTATGTTGATTTTTCTCTACCTACATGTGTTACTAATAGATTTGTTTGTTTGTTTTGTTCATCTATTTTTTTCTATCGCATGTAAGGAATCAACCTATACCAATATAAAAACCGATAAGTTTTACACGTATTTATAACCTTTGATTTTTATTAGACCTAATAGTTAAGAAAGGTTCAACCCTCTCTTCATTAGCATTACCTTCTTTCCACGTTAAAATACAAGTTAATTAAATTTTATTTCCTTATCTCTATCTCCTTTGGTTTTGCTCAATTCTTTGATTTACTTTATATTAGTTTTTGTATTTCTTCAGCCAATTTTTAAATACCTTTTGTACATCTATTTCGACATAATTAAATCGAAATCAACAAGATGAATATTTGATGATGTGGGTTTTTTAGACTCCAGAATTTTGGTGGTTTGGGTTTTTTTTTAAATTATTTTCCCAATTAATTTAGAAAATGATTAATATGGATATGATTTTGTTTGCACCATCTACATTGTTTTTTTTTTAAGTAATTTAGAACTTGATCAAGATCAACGGATCTTGAATCTTTTTGGAATAATTATTTTTTTAAAGGGATGGATATTTTAACAGATTATGAAATAGTGTAGAAGTTAAATGTTGGGTTGTAGATGCAATTGTAAAACTTATACCGGTGTAAATGAATCATTCTCCATATTATATATAGTTGAATGTTATTTGATTATGATTCTATTGTACTTGTACATATAATCTGATCTTAAAATAAAAATAAAATAAATCAGAGTTATTAGATGAATTAGATGATGATAATCATTTTGATGCATTGAAATTTAATGCATTGTTTTTAAGATTTACCAAAAACAAAAGAAGTAATGACTTTTATTTCAAAAGAATTTTTTTTTGATAATTAAAGTTTTATTCCAAAAGAGAAGATCTAATTATTAACAAATTTGTTATTTAATTACTATAAATTAGGAATTCAAAATGCTATCTAGTAAATTCTAAAACTTGTTTTCTTCATTTATTTACATCTTTAGAAGCTATTTAAAAAAGATTGTTTGATAAATCCTTTTCCTAATCAAAGATTCTAAGAAGGTCTTTTCATAATGAAATTCCCCTTTCTCATTAAAATTGAAAAATAGTTTATTAAATGTTTTTTTTTTCCTTTTTGGCTCTTCCTAATTCTTTTGGATTAGGGCATGGGTGAGGGGATTCGTCGGTCAAGCCCTTATCATTGATAATAATTAATTTTAGAAATTCTAGGTAGGATCGAAGGATTGCTACTTTAATTAGTTGTCATTACAGGGTTAGCATATATCAACATGAATTAATTAAACTATGATCTTAAGGCAGCAGCCCCTTAATAATTTACTCTATTAACTAATCAAATATTGTTAATTATTTAATACTAAACAGGTTGGCATATTAATCACTAACGGTTTAGTATGATCTTATTGGACGAAATTATATTTACTGTGAATTTGAAAATTTTAAACTTATTATGTGAGATCGATCCCATCTTGAATAAACCTCGTTATGCTTTGCCAGTTGATTGATTTATATCTGAAAAGAAATCTTGCTTGAAAAAGATTTTCAATAAACACGTGATTGCGACTCACCAATAGTCAAAAGAAAGTAACGATTCAATTAATAAATAATTTCAAAAATGAAATTGATTTGGTTAATGCATACGTAAGTTTATGCTTTTATATATATATATATGCTCAATTATATAATTAAATACTTTTTACACTAATATTAAATGCTTTAACATTTAAAATGTGATATTTCATAAATCTAAAATTCAAATATTGATATTTATAATTTTTTTTTATCATAAGTTACAATCTTCTTTGTAACAAAAATCCAAACCCTTGTAATCAAATTCTCTAACTACTGATTGTAGTGAAGTTAAATCACGTTAAACCAGAATAAAAATAATCACTTTGGTGATTTCAAGTCGGTTCATCAATAGGCTTAATCAACCAAATAAAATCCAAAGGTACACATATAAAAATAATTATACAAAAGATTCTTTGTCAATCAATGATCAGTATAAAACAAATTAAAAGAGAAACAAAATTACTTCTTTGATGATCAGAAGCTGGTATGCTCTGATCAGTAGTCTGAGATGTTAAATATAGAGAGAGTGATAATGGAGAAGGGCGGGGGGAGAGGGAGGTGCTCAGCACGCTTCTCGGTGCACATGACCCTGATCCAATGCCCAGCGAGGACTGTGCACAAAGTCACGAGGACCCTGCACATCAGTTACAAAAAATATTAGATAAATATTAATGAATTTAGACTCAATTTTTGAGACTCCAAGAAAGATGTATAGTGATATTCTCAGCATATGCAACTCTGCACGAATTTTTGTTTATTTAATTCAATAAAATATTATATAAAATTATTAACTAATATTTCTTAAATGTAACATGCAATATTTGTTTATTTCTTGGATGTGGCAGATATTTAATTATATTATTATATTTCTGAAAGATCCCCATTTTCTCTGTCTTTTGTCTTATTTTCTTTGATCTTTTAAGTCAAGTCGGTGAAGTGAATGGAGACCTTGGATTAATTGATTTAGGGTTTACTTAATTAAGTTTTTTATTTTTAACCGTCGAAATTAACTGATTGACCAAACCGACCAAAAGAAAAAAAGATTAACATTGTTTTGATTCAATGAGTTATAAGAAATGTGGGATCCTAAGCTAAAGGACTGTAATTATAATAAATATATAGCACTTTTTTTCATTGGCAATTTTTAAAATTAGATTTTTTGATCTATGATTTTTAAAAAATAAACTTCATGTTTCATTATGTGAAGTACTACTAAAAGTTTCATTATTTTCTTACAATTTATAGGAACAGTTTGTTATGAACCATCTTCCCACATGAAATATAATTGCCTTCAAATTCCAATTCATGTGATGAACAACTTGACCCATGACATTTCCGTTTTGCTAGAATTCAAAACATTTCCTTTGTTAATGTTTCTAGAGAGGTCAATCATTTTGCCAACACCCTCGCAAAAATGAATGCGCACAGAACATCGGATTTTGTAGCGTGGCTTTAAGCTTGCTTTTTATTATCAATAATATTATTCATTTTTCAAAATTAAAAATTAAAATACATAACTTGACCCATGACAGCTCTCCTTTCCATAAATATACTTTGTAGACACCTGAAAAATATGCTAGTTTAGAATTTGAGGCTCGGATGCATGCATTTTTTAGTATCTATCCATGGCACTGAAGGTTTCTACGATCTGCAATCATATATTAGCAACAATTTGGGATGATCTCCATCAGTTTGACATGAATTATAAGTACTATTACCTTCAATTTGTAATCGCAAGTCATGACCGACTTGACTTTTTTTTATATAAGGAAATATGATTGCAAATATTAAAATTTAAAATTTAAATTTATTAAATGTTATTTTTTAAAAATTATTATATGAATTAATTAAATTAAATTTCAAATTTATCCTTTCCTAAAATAGTAAAACGAACTTTATATATGCCCAATGGAAAACCTAATTAAACAAATCATTAATCGGGTCTATAGCAATGTAGTTACGGCAGTTGAGGGAGTTAAAATAAGAGAGAAGCTTAGAAGCAAGAGAGTTGAAAAAGGAATGCACGTGTAGAGCTTTAAAGCGGCATCTTCTCTTCTGTCCGTGCATTGAAAGGAGAGATCGGAAGTATATAATAAACAAAACTTTGCAGTTGCAACATTTTGTATTGATTATTCCACCGCTGATGGATGCTGATTAGAAAACAAACAAAACTTCATTCAGACCACATAAAATGACAAGTTTCAAGGTAACAGTGCAGTCACAACTCACAAGCTTCATATATTAAAGATTTTGCTGGACTAAAGCAACAGTTTTTTATTGGTTCTACCAATTTCTAACTCTACTCATCACCATTCCTTTGCCTTTTTTTGTTTTCTTCTTCTTTCTTAAATTAACACTAAATGAATGAATGATGTCATTGGATCAAAAATGGGTAATATTTGACTATTTCTATATGTAGAAGGTTTTTAGTAAGGGAAAACAACTGAAAAATATTCGTTCACCAGACCAAAGGTCATCAACTGATCAATCCAACCAAAAATTTTTTAAATTTTGAATCGAAGCCTCAAGTTTTTATTTTTCTTAATTTTAATGTCGGGATTGTTGGGGTTTACCTTAAATCTCATAATCTTATATTAAAAGTTAAGTGAAGTTATAAGAGTTAAATTTTTTTTTGTATTCCACATCAAGAGTTTAATAAAAATATAAGAGGTTTTACCTTTATAAATAAAATATTTTTATTTTAGTTTAGTAATCCCAGATAGTTAGACACCAATAGAATAGTTAATTGAGTAAATTATTAAAAGGGTATAATTAAGTTTTGGGTTAAGTTTTGAATAAAAAATTTTATTGTGACTTTTCTCATTTCAAAAGTGTCACAATTATAAAGATTTATTTGTTAATGGATTGGATTTAGAATAGTCGTTTTAAGTTGGGTCAAAACAAATATATTTATGTATTTTTATTGTTATTTTGAGCTTGTTATTTTGTGTGTAGAGGCTGTGTATACGTGTTATTCCTCATCAAGTGGCATCAAAGCGAGGTTTGAGTTTTGAAAAATAGAAAGGTAGGCCTAAGAGATTGTAAAGCAAGTATTTCAAGATGTCTGAAGAAGTTATGTCTAGTATATCTATGGCCAAGTTTGAGATTCCGTTATTTGATGAAAAGAGTAATTTTATGTTATGTCAAAGTACAATTCAAGATTTATTAATACAATAAGGGTTGGATCAAGCATTAGAGAGTAGTAAGCCTGAAAAAATCAATGTCCAACAATAATTGAAATAGAATTCAGAAAAAAAACTATTAGTACAATTAGATTAGCGTTAACTTCAGAGATAAAATATAGTGTGTTGATTAAGAATACTTCGAAGAGTTTATGGGATAAGTTTGAGCATATTTATGCATCAAAGTTGTTGACTAATAGATTATGTTTGAAGATGGATCTGTATTCTTTGAAGATGAAAGAAAATACGAGTTTTCATAATCACTTGAATGAGTTTAATATGTTAGTTTCTCAATTGCTGGTTATTTCTATTGATGAGTTAAGAGATGAAAAGAATGCTTCAAATGTTGTTATCATATTTGCCTAAGTCCTATAGACCTTTAGTTCGAACTTTGTTGATGAGTAGGTTTACTTTAAAGTTAGATGATATAACTGTCCTGTTGCGTGAAAATGAAAGGTTCATGGGAACATAAAACTCATCAACTGAATGGAGTACATTAGTTATAGAGGGTTTTGATCGAGGAAGGATTCAAAAGATGATTGATAGATCAAGAGAAAGATCCAAGTTAAAAGATAGAGATTATAGTAATATAGAACGTTATTATTGTGGTGACAAGAGACATATTCAAGTAAGTTACTAGAAGCTGAAAAAGAATATGATTGCTTTCAAATAGGTGAATGATGAGAAAAAATCAGATAAAGAAAAGAGTAATATTGTTGCTGTTATGTCCGATGATGATGATGTTAGTTTGACAACTTGTATGGATGAGACTCAAACTTTAAAAGGTGATAAAAGTTCGGTTTTAAATTTAGCTTATACAATTTATGTCTACAATGATAAGAGTTTATTTATGAAATTGAAAGAGAATGAGAAGTATGGGGATATTATAGTTACCAATAATGAAAAAATGTAGATTCAAAGCATTGGAAGTGTTCACCTTAGATCTCATAATGGTATTATTAGGGCATTTTATCATGTAAGGTATGTACCGAGTTATAGCTACAATTTGATTATTTTTTGTGAGTTAGCTTATCGAGGTACACATACTATGGTAGTAATAATTAGTTGAAAGTGTACAAGAACGATAGTATAATTTTATAAGGAAATAGGGTCAAAAATCAGTTATTAAGATTCCTACAATAAAGGAAAAAAAGAAGGGCAAATGTGTCAATTTTGTAGATACTATTAAAGTGTTTAGAAATTCAAGTCAATGGAGGATTTGGTGGGGTTTGCCTTGAATCTCATATCCCACATCAAAAATTAAGTGAAATTATAAGAGTTTGAATTTATTTTATATTTCATATCAAGAGTTTAGTAAATGTATAAGGGGTTTTACCTTTATAAATAAGATGTTTTAGCTTTGATTTAGTAATCCTAGATAGCTAGATACCAAGAAAAGGAGATTTAAGTCAAATGAAAATTTGTGAGATTTGCTTTGAATTTCATAATCCCACATTAAAAGTTAAGTAAAATTATAAGAGTTTGAATTTATCTTGTATCTCACATCAAGAGTTTAGTAAAAGTATAAAGTTTTTTATCTTTATAAATAATGGTTTTAACTTAATAATCTCATATAGTTACATACTAAGAGAATAGTTAAGTGAGTAGACTATTAAAATAGTATAATTAGATTTTGGATTAAATTTCGTGTAAGGCTAAATGAGTAGATTATTAAAATGATGTAATTGAGTTTTGGGATAAATTTTGAATAAATAATTTTTTAGTGATTTTTCTTATTTCATAAGTTTCACAGTTATAAAGATTTAATTGTTAACAGATTATATTTGGAGTAAACTTTGAGCCAAACAAATATATTTATAAATTTTTATTTTTGTTTTGGGCTTGTTATTTTTTTTATGTATGTTGCGTGCACATATTGATTTTTCAACAAAAATATCCTCTAGACAAATATGAATTAGAAGATCATAAAGAAAAGAAGAAAATTAAATTCAACTGAACTCTTTAAACGGAAAATACATATAATTACCACCAGGTCAAATGCTCGAGTGTTCGTTACTTTAAGTTTCATATTCAAGGGCAATTAAGGGAAAGTCAAATCAAATATGGCCCACGACACGGCACAATCCAATCCATCGTGTTGTCAGTTGTCACGAGCTATATTGTTACAGTAACGGACCTTAATCCTAGTGCCCAATTGGATCAAGAATTTTTATTCATGGGCTGGCACAGCTTAACCCATGATGAGTAACGGGCTGACATGTGTTGCGATCCAACACAATACTATCCATATTCTCTTATTTTTGACTCCTTCTCATGAGCCGTTACATTCTTATTATTATTCTTTTTTAAATTGACTAATAAGTAATAAATAATGGCTCATTATTTTTTTATAATATATTAATTGATTTTTTTTTTTAATTGAGAGAGTCCAAATCATTTTATCCAAATTAAAGCTCATGATATCCCAAAACCCTTTTAACATCCAAAAAATATCGAAGTTGTTTTAACTAAAATAACAGTGAAAAACTTTCAAAAGAAATGAAAAAGAACGCTGATTTTAAAACTTTGAAATACAAACTTCTTATAACACAAGAAGTATCTAAATTTAGTAATTCGTATCATCGTATCATTGTATCATGTTAAATATTATATTTATATAATATTTTATATAAAAATTATATATCATAATTTATATTGTTATCAAAATAAAAAATATAAGTTTTTTATTTTATTAAACTTATTGATAATTTTTTTTTAATTTTAAATCATATTATTTTTATATATTTTATTCATATAATTTTTATATCGTATTTTAAATTATCAGATATATTCTTAAAAGATAATAGTGATTCATTATACATATTATTTATTATTTGTACTTGTAAAATTTTTTTTGAGTTAATAAATGTTTGTAAATTTTATTTATTCATGATAAAAAATTTCCTCATAATTTTTCCCATGATGGTAAGTATTTTAAGACTAATGGGTTATATCCAATGATAAATTATGAAAAGTTTAACCATGGATAATTTCTTAATCATCTTTTCAAATAAGTGAAAGTATCATTAAATCATGAGATGTTATCGTTGCCATAATATGATCTGTTTCCAATACTGATAAAAAGATAACTCATCCAATGATATTTAACATCCAAAAAATTACCAAATAAAATGTGTTCCACACCGACGAAGTCCAGGACCATCACAAGGAAAAAGTCCATAAATCACGTCACTCTCTTTAAAAAAATAAAATAAAATACTTTTATAGTTAATATAGATAACATATAAAAACGTGAATTAATAAAAAAAAAAATTTTTTAATATAGATTTATGTTTTCATTCTTGTTCTCATATTATAATAAATAAGAAATAAAATTTATTTGTTTACTAAAATTAAATGATAAAAGTAAATCATAAAATTGGACATTGATTTTTATTTTTTCACATATTATATCATTTTAAAGAATTTTTTAAGTAAAATTTTATTAAATTTATATTTATTTATATGTATCATATTCTGAACCCAAAGTGTAGTAGACGTCACACACTTGTAAAGTATAACCTAACAAACATGCAAAACAAAATTCATACTAAATCTTACTAAAATCAAGGCATAACAATATGTATATATATGCATGTATCTGCACATGTATGAATCTAAAAATGATTTATCAATTATATAATAGTGTTTAGACTATATTTATAAAGAATCATACAATTAATTTTAGTTATGCAAATATTGTGTATATTGTAGAAAATTTTTGTATTTTCTTAGAAATTTTTTTTTTATATTTATTAATTTTTTTTGGAATTGTTTATATATATTAATTTATCTTTCAATTAAAAATTTAATGAATTAACTTAAAATATTTACCCCATTAATTAAAAATCTTGGATCCATAATTAATTGTGGCATGATATAAAGTTTAAATTCGGGTCCAAACAACTTCGACCCACAGCCCTCTCCCCCAATATATTCTAATTACTAATGCAAATTGACAATATTTATGAAGTGGCTGACAATTTGAATATGATTGGTTCTCTTGAATCTCATATTCAGTTATTTCTCCACAGTTTTTGTTAAACCTACTCATATATCCTAATGGAATCACTCTTCGCATGGAAACATTCATATTGCTTCCTGTGAGAGATTGGCACATCAATGATGAGAAAACTTTGAGAGATCAGGCTCTGTTTTTTTTTTTTAATTTTATTTTTATTAAATAGCTTTTTTTCTATAAAATATATTTGATAAATAAAAAAATATTTTAAAAAAATATAAAAAGTGAAATAAATTTGATATTACTATATATACAATTTCTTGTAACAAAAAAAAAGATTAAAGAAAAAATAAAATATTTAATGATATTAGTTCTAATTTCAAATTTCTTAACTTTGTTTAGTAATTTTACAAAGGACCATTAAATGGATTTGAGTGGAAAGAGATAAAAAAGATTATAAATAATTCAAGATGTCAAGTAGATTTAAAACAAAAAAAAAAAGTAGTTATGAAAATAATTAATATTAATGGCTTCTAATTATAAATATATAATATATTTTTTAATTAATAACTTCAAAAAGTGTTCAAATATGAGTTAATTAACTTGTTAACTTGTAAAATACAAGTAAAAAAGTAATGGGTATTTTTTTCATAATTGAAAACTTTTTTTTTGTTTGCATATTTAGTTTATTTTTATTTTTATTTTTGAAAATTTTATTTTCATTTTCAATTATCAAATATGTTTTTACTCTTGTTTTTTATTTTTCAAGAAAAATAAAAACAAAAAAATATATCTTCTAAAGGCAAACACTATACGTATTTTAAAGTAGTTCTATTTGTATTTTTTTTTATATTATTTTCTTAACTATTTAAAAAATGTGAACATGAAATGTAAAGAGAATGTCCACGTAACATACCACATGATCTACAATGGATACAACATTAATTTTAACGGAACAATATGAAGAAAAAACTAAAATGGAATCATTTTTAACAGTTAGAGATCCAAATGAAATTGAAATGAAATGTTGGAAACAATTCAAAAGCGAAATTGAAATAAAAGGTTAGAAAATATAGATGGAATTTATTTATCCAAATCTTTTGGATACTATATCTCTTTAAATTTTTGTCACATAGAATTGGATCTGTTACTATTCAAAAGATGGGCTTCCTTTTCTGTTTCATGTGGACTGACCATTCTGGGCCAACTGAAATTCTTTCTCTAGAACATGCTCCTTTTTTCTTCCAACTTTCTAATATTTTAGCAATGAGAAAAGTTGAAACTCAGAAGGAAAATTGCCAATTTTCTTAGCAACATTATTGTCAAGAAAAACTATAATCAAATCATCAGCATGTTGCAATATTAGAGCTGACTGGCGGAAGCAAGAATCAAACTCATTTCAAGCGAGAATCAAACTAAAATCAAACTCAGAAGCAAGAATCTTTATTGGCGGAACCCTGATTAGCGATTGCAAGTGTGGCTTTGAGTTATATCATTTCAAGCCTTCATTATCGTCCTTTTTTTTCGAACAATGTTGTTTGCTTTAAATTGCCCATTCCAAGAATCATTCTTTTCTCAAAACAGATGGTTGGATAACTCAATTTCAGTTGCAAATTTTCAATTTCAATGAATTATATTCCAAATAGAACTTGATTTGAAGTCTGCTATGTCCCTTTGCTTGTTTTTCATTAGTTTTTGAAAGACTGAAGAAAAAAAAAAAAAACCACAACTGATTGTTTCAAAGAATTAATGCTGTGAGCTAGTAGGATTCAAAAATTACTGCATGGGGAATGGATTTGTACCTTTCATTTTATTTTATCGGTTCTTTAATGAAAACATGAGCAGAAGTTGGCATATCGCAAATATTTCTTTGGTAAGGACAAAAGTAGACTTTTTGAAATCTTATATTTTATTTAATTAATTTATATAATTATTTTAAAAAAATAAAATCCAATAGATTTAAAATTTAAATTACACTCTTTCTTTATTCTTATACTATTACTTTGTATTAAAAAATAATTTTTTTAATCACTTTTTCATCATCAATTAATAAAAAAATTTACAGTTTGTTATAGGAAAACTTAACAAATATTTTTTTCACTTGTCAAAAATTAGAAAAAACAAAAGAACATTACAGCTCTAGAATATATAGACTTATGAAGAAACTAAAATGATATTTCTACACCAACCTCAAATAGTCAAATACAGTTAACTGGTGGATTATGAAACTAAAATTGAAACACTTCGGTTCCGTTTAATTGACGCGTGTCCTATTTGTTTACTTTTTTTTTTCAAAAAAAATAAAAAATAAATTGAAAATAAAAAACAAAAGCAACAAATAAAAATGTTAATCAAACAAAGCTTAAATTAAACCCTTATTTTCAATTTATATTGTTGTTATCGAATTCGATGCTTTGGTTAGAAAGTTAAAGAATTTACTTTGATAGTTATGACTGCAATAATATAGTTACAAACAAAGATATATTCCATTATCGAATGATACCAAAAAAAAAAACTAGTATATTAAGTTGATATATACAGATGAGATTGATGGAATTTATGCCATGGCCAGCGAAAGAAAATTAAAACATTCTCATTCAGGATTTGCTGGCACGAGAATTAATGGTCCCCAATGATTTTTGTATTAGCTGACAATTTGGTGGTTTACTTTCAATATTCCAAAACAATAATAATCATCAACTATTATGGTCGCATTAAATCGAAATCTAATTACCTTAAATTGCCACCTTGGTTTCCATTACAGCCAGCTGTCTAACCTTTTTTTTTTTAACAGGTCGCAGCTTAAAATTATAAAAAATATATATAAATATTAAATTTTGAAATTTAAATTTATTGATAGACATTTCTTAATAAGGGTAATAAAAAAATAAAAAATTTTGAAATATCAATTAAAAATCGTAGTATTCGGTTCGATTTGAATTGATTTTTTTTATTCGATACAAATTAAATTTGGATATTAAATATATTTTATTTGGATCAAAAAATAAAAATAAAAAATCAAACATTATATATTTTTATTAGTTTATATATTTTAAGTTTTATAAAATAAAAATAATTATATATACCTAAATTTATTTAGATATATTAAAAATTATATTAAAATAATACCAAAAAAATAAAAAAATTTAATTGTTAAAATCATATGAACCGAATTGATAAAATTTTATTCAGATCATATTGATTTCAAAAAAAAAAAAAATTGATTCGAATTCAAACTAGATTTTAAAAATTTATAATACATGTATTAATTGAAATAACCAAATTAAACCATATTAACCCTACCTCTTAAAAATAACTATATAAATTAATTTAATTAAAATTTAAATTTGCTGTCTCACAAATTTTAACCTTTTATACCGTTACCCTTTAATAATTTAATGAGTAAGTAATAAATAACTAGATTAATCAGGATTTATTATATATACTAATATTCCATAACTAGGATGATAAATCATGGTTGTAACTAGCTTCTGAATTTAATTGGTAAACTACTGCAATATTTTTCCATTTCTCCATTATTTATACATTAACACTTAACAGGTAAAGACGAAAGGCAAGGTGCTAGCTCCTCCGGTCTGCTTAATCAAGCCTCATAGGATAGGTAGCCGGTTGGATGGAGGCTGATGTTTCCTAACGCTCTATTCCAAAAGAGGAAAATATATAGGCTGGGATACGGGAGGGGAGGGGACCTATACCTCTTTTTGCTACTTTTCCAACTTATAATTTTTGGTTTTCCTGTTAAAACCATAATATTGTTGGTGGATCTCAGTCTCATTGGTGGATATTCTTAATTAGAAATAGTGTCCTCGATAATTTTTGAATTATATTAAGAATATTCAATGTAATATTTAAATTTTAAAAATTTTAATATGATAAATAAATGATGAATTTGTTAATTAATATAATATTTAAAAAATTATTTATTATGCACATTGAAATTAATTATGTTAAAATTAAATACATTAATTAATAAATTCATAATTTAAATATCATATTAAAGTTTTTAAAATTTAAATATTACATCAAATATTTTATTATAATTCAATAATTATTTGGGTTGGAGAAATGGTGGACATGATTTAGAATTTTCAATTTTTAATTGTCCTAACCATGTAACATCAATGAAAGCAAAATACAGGGCTAGACAGAAAAGTTTGAAAAGGAAAATTGAATATTCAAATTCATGTTAGTTGAGTCTTGAAAACGTATTACTACGAATGCAATGGATGGTCCAAAGTAGAGCTAATTGTCTAAATTTTCTATGATATTGTTCATTGTACTTGCTTTTTTTTTTTTTAATTTGACAAAATAGGCTTCTTTTTCAAGGTTGTTTTCACCCTATCAAAATATTCAAAAGTAAAAAGGGCAAATCCTTTTTGAATTCATGCTTTAATGCTCTAGCTCTTCTTCCATGTGAAAGCACATAAATTGAAGATTTTGCTAATTAGTGCCGTTTATATTGTATTAGATAGTTCATGAGATAATTTCAATGCATTGAAAATAAATATTAAAATTTTTTTAATATGATAATCTTATTGAGTACCCAAAGTATTCCTTAACAAACCCATAAATAGTACTGAATGCCCTTTTTGTTATTACGTATTACTAAATGGCTCAATATGCATGAAGTTTAAGAAATAATTAACCACATATATAGCCAACAATTACATGAATTATTGGTAGAGTGTTAGATTATTAATTTTAATGATTAAAATTTAAAGTTTAATAATTTTAAATATAAAAAATATTAATTGTATAAAAAATTATATTTTAAATGGATATAAAAATTAAATGGTTAAAATAGTTTTTATATTTGTGGCAAAAAAATAATTTTTATATGCTTATTTTTAATAAGTAATAATTAAAAATTTAAAATAATATTTATATATTTATATCAAATTTAATCGAGAATAAAAATATGTTATATATATTTTACACATGTTAAATGCATTCTCATATGATACAATTAACTTAAATGTGTCATTCATATCTTACATGTATTAAACATGTTAAATATGTGTGTAAAACAAAAAATTAGTTATATCACAATTTGTATTAACGAGTATAAATAAAAACACATTTTTATTAAATTTTTAATCAAATCGTATTTAATATTATCAAATTTAATTCAGATATTAAAAGACTAATCGTATTCTTAAATTTGAATTGAGTTTATGTATAGATTTTTGGGTTAGACTTAGTTTCAATCTCGGATTAAGTAATTTAAATATAAAAGTATATTTAAAATATAAAAATAAAAAATATTATGTTAATTTTAATAATAAAGTAATAATTCTAAATGGAAAAATCAAATTGGATTTAAGCTTGACTTTTAAAACGGTGTGCCAAGGTCGGCCCATGGGCATAAGCTTTCCCTTCAATAATAGTAATAATAATGTGATTATTAATGGGGGTGGGGGGGGGGGGGGTGGCAATTATGATACATTCCCAATAACATCTGATGATATATAAATTGATTTATTCAATAAGGAAGAAAGAGATAAACTGATTTATTATAAAGTACAAAATGTACTTCTCATCCACGACCAACTTTTTATTTGTGAAACCCTTTCACTTAGCTAAACAATCTTCAAAAAGGCTACCAAATCTCTATCTTTGGTAAAAATTTATATGCATTCTACCTGCATATATGCATATGTTTTCTATTCCATGTATCCATAAATTAATTATAATCTTTCATACAAATTTAATGGGGTGTCATAGGCAAAGTATAATAATTAATGAAATTGTACTAGCTAACATTGAAATCTTTTTCTATTTTCTTTATAAAAAGATATAATTTAAGGATAAAAGAAAAAATTATATGTGTTAAAATTTAAATTTAAATTTAATTTTTTAAAAATAATTATATGAACTAATTAAATTAAATTTCGGATTCAATTTATAATTACGGACTATATTTCCATTTCAATTTGCTATAAGTTTAGTATAGTATTTCATGGTAGATATTAGTAGTATATTATTTATTTTCATTTATCATTGGAAACCTTTCTAAATTTTCAAGTACTATTTGCTTATCAACTTTGTGAATGTTGGTGTAGTGTCCCAAAAAGACTTAATGTTTTTCCTTGTTTGGCTCAGATCGCACAAGAACCAGATCTTGCTGTTGTCGTGTTTTCACTATCTAATTTCAAGAGCAGCAATTAATTAAGGGGAAAATGTATCCCAGATAAAAACTAGGTCTATTTTATACGTTTTGAGAGAAAAACTACTACTACTATACTAATTTGTCATTCTTCATATGATGTTTACGTGAATTACGAAACTCTGGTACTTTTAGGTTTAAGGTTCTAATCTAGTTAACAATTTGTAAGTTTTCGTTGAGAGAAAAAAATTTTACATAGTTTTTTTTTTTTTTTTTAAATCAAAATTTTACATAGTTACTAGTGGTGGGTTTATAATTTTTTTGAAGTATCTACTTATAATATATATATTAAAAATATTGACGAATTTATTAATTTTATTGATAGAAAGAATCTTTTGAGAAAAATTTTGGGTGTCAAAAAAATTTTTCTTCTAAATTTTTTTATTTTCCATTTTTTAAAAATGTTGAGGACAAAATTTTAGGGTGCCTAATAAAAAATTTCCTTCAAAATTAATAGTTGAATTTTTTATTACAAATTACAAATAAGGATATATCTTTTTTTCAAAATAAGCTTTATTTTTTTTTTTCGAAAAACAAAATCACGAGGGATTGAAGTTGAGGAGGAGCCTTAAAGTGAACTATATCTCGTTTTCAAACAATCCGGAACCTCTTGCATTAACAAATTGCCCCATCCATGGAGAAACCCATATCAGCCCTACTTTAGTGTATTTATCTGTTTATTTATTTAGTTTGTTATATTTGGTTTCTTTAGCTCTATAAAATAGATAATTATGTTATTTGTAGATATGTTCATAATTTGAGTTAAAAATATGATATTAGCATCTTAATTGTTTGTTCAAACTTGACTCAATTCATTGATTCTCAAATTTTATGTGATCATATTTAGATTTATAAATAGTATAGTCCGAGCATAATTATAAAATAAAAATAATTGATAGAGTTTGAGCCAGATTATATATAATTGTAATTTTATAATTAATAAATATATGGAAAGCATGATATCATCCTCAATCCTTTTAAGGAAAACTACACTCTATTCTACTTCCTGTTGGAAACTTTTTAAGTTTCAACAATATTAATCAAGCAATTCCTTTCATTTTATTTCAATAGAAAACTTTTCTATACAGAATTAGTTTAGTCTAGCCCCATAATTTTTATTTATATTTAATAGTTTGGTAGCAAAGGTGAATTCAAAAATTAGATTTTTTGTCAATTCTTTTACGAAATTGATAAATTATTGGATTTGACATGATGTGTCATATATACTTAAGACATTTAAGAATAATATTGTTAATGAGATTAATTGACCTATCGATTAATTATTACATTATTAAAATTAACATTTGAAAGTTACAAATTTAAAAAAGTTTATACGAATAATTTTTATTCAATTAAGTAAATAATATGATAAAAAAATTAAAGATAAATCTAAAATTAAAAAAAATTATTAACTAATGAAAAATCATCGTTTAGACTCAAATATAGTAATATCATCTTATCGAATGGAACGGATGACTTATCAATTGAATTAATTTTTTGTTCATATAATTTTGCATTTTTAAAAAAATAGAAAAAAAATCCGAGCAAGTGGTCATCCATGAAATTATTTTAATTTCACAATTATGATATAGAGGTAGTTCGGTCCATGTTTTATCATGGCAGCACAATATAAAACTAAAAAAAATATAAATAAATAGTGTCAATATCCAAAAGATTGCATCATCAGTCATGCAAATTTTAGGATTCTAGTTGATGAATTTGGAAAGAATGAAGGGAAAGAGAAAGAGAGAGAAAACATATGGGAAAGGAAAGGATGCCTTTATGTATTCCTAGCTATAACTTTTCTTTATTCTATCGTCTAATTTCATTTTCAATGAAATGTATTTTTATTTAAGTCCACAGCTGTCATAATTGATTTTTTATTGATCCGAAAAAAAATAATATTAATCATACCTTAGGTTTAAGTTTGATTGTGTGTGAATTTAGTTTAATTTTATGTTAAATTTATTTACTTATATTATATTTTATTGATTGATTATTTAATAATTTTTTATACATAAATATAATGGTTAATTATAATAGTCACTTCTCCTCTATTTATAATTTCAAAAAATATAATTTTTTAAAAGAAAAAGATTTTTTTATTACTTAAAAATCAGTAAAATTTTTTACTACTTTATGATGACATGTATTTCCAACTAAATCTATGATTTAAATTTAATGATTTTCAATTAAATATAAAAATTAATAAAAATTAATTAAAAATAAAAATAATTTAAACAATTTTTCAAGTAATTTGGCCATGTTTTATATATATATATATATATATATATATATATAGAGAGAGAGAGAGAGAGAGAGAGAGAGAGGGATAAAATCAATTTACACCAATGTAAAATTAAAAAAGTTTTATACTTTTGTTTAAAAATTAATTTCAATAAATTTAGGGGATGAAAGAGACAAATGAAAAAAAGATTTAATCTCAACTTTTAAATTTATTAAAATTAATGATTAAAAAAGTATAAAATTAAAAAAATTTACATTAATGTAAATTGATCATTCTTTATTAGAATTATGTAATTATTTTTTTACATAAGCTATATGCCTTTCTATTGATATATGATCTCTTGCACTAGAAATATTATGAAATTGATTACAAATTATTGATCCATAAAAAAATTAGGTAAAAATAAAAAACAAGTTTATGAACTTTACTACTTTAATTAGATAAGTGCTTATATTTTTATTACATCATTTAAATTTTAATTTACACTCAAATAAATCTTTAATTATTAATTTGCATCTAAATAATTTTTTAATTTTTAATTTATATTTAAATAAGTCCTTAACATAAATTAATTTTTTGTTTGAACTAAAAGCTTATTTAAATATAAATCAAAGGATAAATTTTTATTTGGATACAATAAAAGTTTATTTTAAAAAAGTTAAATAGTTCAAAAACTTATTATTATTGCAAATTAACATAGTAAAAATATAATTTTATAAAAACAGGTCAATGACTCGACATTCATGCTTAAAAGACGTTTTACTTTTTAGAATTGATTAAAATATCTTAATTTTATACCCGAATCACGAACTAATTATTTATTATATTCCTAAATTACGGACGATTTGTTTATTGTATTCCTTGCGAAGGTAAGTGATACTTATTTGGTACATACTAACCAAGACTTATTATAATCATAAAAAATGAAAACAAGATATTCCCGTCAAGGGGAAACCCATGGCTAATCTCCTAATGATCCTCTTATCATTTTCAGTAGCATGCTTTGAGTATTGTTGATTTTTCAGATACTGTCATAACATTTAGATCTAAGGATCCATCATTAGACATTGACTTAAAGAGTCGTCATCAATCTTTTTTATTTAGGTACGATTGATCACCTAAAAAATCTATTCTTTTAAGGAACACTTAAGCCTAAAGGTCCCTAAAAGAATAGGTTCAGATCTACTAACCAGAACAGGGTTCGAGAGTACGGTTACATATGAAAAAGGTTGTAGCACCTTCATAATGCCCATCGAAAGATGCTACCAACTTAATTTTGTGTTATCCAATAAGCCTTAAAAATTTACCAAATAATTAATTATTAAAAATTATTCTTAATTGACTCTAATACTTTTAGCAAAAAATTAAAAAAATTTCCCCACCTCAAGAGTATGCAAGAAAACTACGTTTCACTTGCAGAGGCTCTATCGTCAGATTATTTAACATTAAAAAAATTCAAAAAAAAAAGAAATAAAATGAAAAAAAATGATTCAGCTTTAGATATAAATTTTTTTCTCTTAAAAAACTCATTGCTTTTGTATAAGAAAAATTGATACTTTCAACTTTTCCTTAAAAGCATTTGAGAGTTTCTATTTTAAGAAAAATTGATACCTTCAACTTTTCCTTAAAACATTTTTTTTTAAAGAAAATTGGTACTTTCAACTTTTTCCCAAAATATTTTTTTGAAACTTTAATTTCGAGAAAAATTGATATTTTCAACTTTTCCTTAAAAAAAACCTTTTTTAGAAAATTATTTTCAAGAAAAATTGATGCTTTCAATTTTTTCTCGAAAATATTTTTTAAAAAACTTATTTTCAAGAAAAATTGATACTTTCAACTTTCCCTCAAAAATATTTTTTTAGAATTTTATTTAAAGAAAATCATTTAAAAAAATAAAATAAAAATAAAATAAAATAAAATAAATAATAATAAATAATTCTAATCTAATCAATAAATAATAATAATAATAATAATAATAATAAGAAATAATATTAATATTAATTAATTAATTAAATATATATATAAAAAATCTTCGAACAGCTCGGCTCAGGCTAGAAAACGGCTCGACTCAAGACAGAAATCACGGTTCGGATGACACGGTTTGGTGGCTCGACTCGGTTGAAAAGGCCAGCTGAGGCGCGGGTCGAACCTGGGTTAGAAGCGAGTTGACGCTACGGATAGGGTCGCCCGAATGGGAACGCACGGATCCTGAGTGTCGTAACGATTTTATGTCCGCCTGATGAATTTGGAAAAAAAATAAAAAATAAAGGAGTCGCCACCAATCTTTTTTGGTTAGGTGCGATTGGTCACCTATTAAAACATATCATTTTAATGAAATCTTAAAATTAATTAAAATTTATTAAAAAGATAATTTTACGGTCTGCGAAACAGTCTAGGTTCGAGAGTCGGTTACGTGTGGGGAAGGATTAGCACCCCCACAGCGCCCGTTAAAAACGATACCAATTAATAACGTGTTATCCTTTGATTTTAATAAAGATAGTCTTATTTTCAGTATTTGAAAAATAATTTCTTTGCTTTTTTTATTTATTTTTTAAAAAATTATTCTCGAGAAAAATAAATCAAAACCTTTTTATTGAAATAATTCTTAAAATGTTCCAATACGTTGGTAACATTAAAATAAACTCTCTCTCACCTAGAGATTTCTTAAAGCATCTCTACTCGGAATACTTTTAGAATCTCATCTTTAGAAGCTCGAATTTATTTTTCGTAAGAAAATGTCATGTTAAAAAATATTTATTCTCGAGAAAAAATAAATTAAAACCTTTTTATTGAAATAATTCTTAAAATGTTCTAGTACGTTGGTAACATTAAAAGAGCTTTTTCTCACCTAGAGATTTCTTAAAGCATCTCTACTCGAAATACTTTTAGAATCTCATTTTTGGGAGGTCTAAATTTACTTTTTGTAAAAAAAAATGTCATGTATGCAATGCAAATAATAACATGTTGATGCACACATTTTATTCTTTTTCAAAAATTTTATTAATTGTTTTATTAATTTTTAATTTTAATTGAAATTTTGAAGAAAAAAGGAATTTAATCATATTGAAGATTTTCTATAAATATTCCAATACGCTGGTAATATTTTACAAAAAATCTTCTCACCTAGAGATTTCTTAAAGCATCTCTACTCGGAATACTTTTAGAATCCCATCATTGGATTAAATTTTTTTTCTTCCTATTTTTATTACTTATATTTTTAATTTATTAATCAATTTTTATTTATTATTTTTAAAAAAGAAAATTTTTACTGTATTAAAAATTTTTTATAAATACTTCAATACGCTGGTAGTACTTAAAAAAAATCTTATCACCTAGAGATTTCGTAGGCATCACTACTCGGAATACCTTTGAATCTCATCGTCGAATAAAAATTTCTTTTTCTCTTATTTTTTATTAGTTTAGTATTATTATTAAATTTATTTTTATATTATTGTTTTTAAAGTTTATTAACATAATTACATAAAAAAATTAACCACAATTTCATCAATTAGTCTAACAAATATAGATATTTTAATATGCATAAATATTAATAAAATAATATATAAAAAATTCAAAAAAAAAATTTTTTTACCTGAATCGGATCGGTCAACGATCCGATCAACTCCCGGTTCGGTCCGACGGTTTGGCTCGATCTGGTTGGTTCAACGGTTCGGTATCGGTTCGGTTTGGTCTGGGCGGTTCGATTTCAGTTCAGTCAGACCGGTCAGAGCTGATGAAGGAAGCGGGTCATGAGTCGGGTGCGCGGACCTCGGGTTGGGTCGCGGGTTGACGCGCGGATCCTTTTTGGTTGAAATGACGTCGTTTTGGCCCTATGCCCAAAACGACGTCGTTTTGCTTTTAATTTTTTCTATAAATAACTTGAAAAAGAAATTTTTGTTCATTTGGTCCTATTTTCAGAAAAAAAAATGAGAGAGAGAGAGATGGCTCTGGGGGAGGGGTTCGATCGATCGCCGTCCGGCCGTCGGATCATCATATCGGCCGCCGCCTGGTCCACCGTCGACGGTGGTCACCGGTGATCGAAAAATGGTCAGAAGGTCACGAAGACTCCTCGAGACGCCCTCTTTTCAGATCCGATCTCTTTTTCATCAGAAACAACCCCAATTAACGTAGATCGAGGCTCAAAGTTTTTGTTTTCAAAATTTTTTTTGTTTGTTTTGTTGAAACAAGATTGATGCAATTTTTTTACTTTTGCAGGTAGCTTCGGCGCTGGGTTTCTCCCTGCGGGGAGGACTGTGTTGTTTTTTTTTTGTTTTGTGTAAATCTGTTTTCGGTTTGGGTGCTTTGGGGGGGTTGTGTGAAACTGAGTTTTTTACGCGTAGGAATGAGGGTTGAATGAGGATTCCAAAGAGAGATTGAAGGGGATTTCAACCAGCTTCTTCTCTAGCTTGAAAGGGAAATGGCTGGAGATTTTTAAAGGCTTCAATTAGGGGGATCTAGGTGGCTGTAAGGTAGTTAGTTGGTGGCTATAGGGTGGCTGGCATGGAGGTTGGTTGGGAGATTGGTCGGGTAGTTGGTCGGGGAGTTGGTCGGACCAGTTCGGTGTCGTACCAACCTCTTGACTTTTATTTTATTTTCGTTTCTTTTGTTTGTTTATTTTTTTATTTTTCATTTTGTTTTGCTAAATATTATTATTATTAAAATAAAACAGTAGACCCAGACAAAACCAGTGTTTACAGCTACCCTTCTTTGCACATTACTGAGAATCAAGAATAGGGCAAAGACAAATATAACGATTTTGTCCGAAGATAAATCATGATTTGATTTTTTTAATTTGATTTTATCATTTTTTTTGAAAGGGCTCCTCTCAGCAGAGGCTCAACAACTTTAAAATCTCATCTGAAAAAGCTCCTCTCAACAGAGGCTCAACAACTTTAAAAATTCTCATCTTGAAAAAGCTCCTCTCAGCAGAGGCTCAACAACTTTAAAATCTCATCTGAAAAAGCTCTTCTCAACAGAGGCTCAACAACTTTAAGATCTCATCTTGGAAAAGCTCCTCTCAACAGAGGCTCAATAACTTTAAAATCTCATCTGAAAAAGCTCCTCTCAACAGAGGCTCAACAACTTTAAGATCTCATCTTGGAAAAGCTCCTCTCAACAGAGGCTCAACAACTTTAAAATCTTATATGAAAAAGCTCCTCTCAACAGAGGCTCCACAACTTTAAAATTCTCATTTTGGAAAAGCTCCTCTCAACAGAGGCTCAACAACTTTAAAATCTTATATGAAAAAGCTCCTCTCAACAGAGGCTCCACAACTTTAAAATTTTCATTTTGGAAAAGCCCCTCTCAACAGAGGCTCCACAACTTTAAAATTCTCATCTATTTTCAAATTTGAGTTCTCATCTTTGAACAAGTAAATTTCTCTCTTTTGAATTCCTTTGTTTGATCATTGTCTTTACCAAAATCTTGTTTTTCATTAAGAAATGAAAATTTTTTATCTTTGTTACAACTTCTCATGAATGCATGTACTGAGTGCTCATAATGCAATGCATGTAATGCAATTAAAATCATTCATTGTAGTAAAAAGGTTTTCAAAATCTCTCACTTTCGATTTCTTTTATCTGAATTCTTATATGACCTATCTGTTTTCAACATCTGACCATAATATTTTTTTTCAAAAGTCTGCAACATCAATGTCTTATCATGCTTTTCTCATCCTTTTTCATTTGCCTTTGTCAACTTTAAAAGTAATGCTGAGATCTTTCATGTTTGTTTTTCTTTTCATCATTTTAAGTTCAAGACAAATAAAATGTAATCACATTTCTCTAATGGACAAAAATATCAAATAAAGATAAAGGAAAGGATAGGCATTATTTTTAAAAAAAAGATAATGTATTTCATATGGCTGATAACAAGTGTATGTCAAAGTGTTTGAGTTGAAATAAAGGTGTCAAAAGAATGATCACAAGATAATCATGAACAAAATATTCTCAGATTCTTTCTCTAAAACTAAATCAGATGACTTTTTTGATCATTTAGAGTTCGTCAAACTACACTTGCCCCTGCATTATGGGATCTTTTCTTGATGATGCTTCTGCTTCACATCCAAGCTACTTTTTCAGGTTTTCAGCTTAGATAAGTCATCATTTTTTTTTTTACTCTTTTTTTTAAGCAAAATATTTCTTCACAACAACTGAATTTATTGGGGTAGGTAAATCTCTTCCGTCCATTTCTGCCAAAATCAATGCCCTACCAGAAAAGGCCTTTTTCATCACATATGGGCCTTCCTAATTTGGTGTCCATTTCTCTCGATTATCATGTTGATTTGGAAGGATTCTTTTTAGCACTAAGTCTTCTTCCCTAAAGCAACGGGGATGAGTTTTCTTGTCATGTGCTCTCATCATCCTCTTTTGATATAATTGACCATGACAAAGTGCTGACAATCTTTTCTCTTCGATGAGGTTTAACTACTCGTAGTGATTTCGAACCCATTCTGCTTCCTCTAACTCTACCTCCATCAGGACTCTAAGTGAGGAAATTTTTACTTCGACCGGTAGCACAGCTTCCATTCCATATACCAAAGAGAACGGTGTAGCCCCAGTAGATGTTCTGACTGACGTTTTATAAGCATGCAAGGCAAAAGGCAACTTCTCATGCCAATCTTTGTAATTTTTAGTCATTTTCTTCAGGATTCTTTTGATATTCTTATTCGCAGCCTTCACTGCCACATTCATTTTCAAACGATATGATACCAAATTATGATGGTGAATCTTGAACTGAGTGCATACTTCATTCATCATTTTATTGTTCAAGTTTTTGGCATTATAAAAAATAATTGTCTCTGGAAGCCCATATCTGCATATTATCTCTCTTTTTATGAACTTACATACCACAGATCGGGTCACGCTAGCATATGATATAGCATCTATCCATTTGGTGAAGTAATCAATCGTCACAAAAATGAATCTATGCCCGTTCGAAGCTTTTGGAGTGATGGGACCAATGACATCCATACCCCACATTGAGAATGGCCAGGGAGGAGCTAGAACGTGTAATGTTGATGGTGGAGCATGAATCTTGTCAGCATAAATCTGACATTTATGACATCTTCTAGCATAATCAATACAATCACTCTCTATTGTCAACCAATAATAGCCAACTCTCATAATTTGTCTAACCATCATATGACCATTTGTATGTGCCCCATAAACTCCATCATGCACTTCTTCAATAATCTTCTTTACTTCAGTTGCATTTACACATCTTAAGAGCACTTGATCTCGACCTCTTTTGTAAAGGATATCTCCATCAATGAAGAAACTCATAGCCAATCTTTTGATAGTCCTCTTATCATTTTCAGTTGCATGTTCTGGGTATTGCTGGCTTTTAATGTATTGCATGATATCATGATACCATGGCTTCCCATCAACTTCTTTTTCAACACCTGAGCAATGTGCTGGTACATCTTTCACATTCAGCTTGATGGGTTGAATTTCAGTACTTGCATATATTTTGATCATTACAGCTAGAGTAACCAGTGCATCAGTAATTTGGTTTTCCTCTCTAGGTAGATGCTCAAACTGAAATTTTTTAAATTGCTTAACTAACTCAGAGATGTATTTATAGTACCGAATCAACTTAGAGTCTCTTGTTTCCCATTCACCTCGTAACTGATAGATAACTAAAGCTGAATCTCCAAACACATCTAACACTTTGATCTTCTTTTTAATTACTGCTTGTAGACCCATAACACAGGCCTCATATTCAACCACATTGTTTGTGTAATTAAAATTTAATTTGACTGTGATGGGGTAATAATGTCCATCAGAAGATATCAAAATTGCCCCAATACCATGACCCAAAGCATTAGCAGCTCCATCAAAATACATCCTCCATGATTTTTCAACAGGTTCATTTTCTTCAATGGCCATCACATCCTCATCAGGAAAATCTAATTTCATTGGCTCATAATCTTTAACTGCACGATCAGCAAGAAATTCAGCTATTGCACTCCCTTTAATAGCTTTTTGAGTCACGTAAATGATATCATATTTTGAAAGCATAACTTGCCACTGTGCTATTCTTCCTGTCAATGAGGACTTTTCGAAGATATACTTAATAAGATCCAACTTTGCTATGAGCCAAGTAGTGTGATAAAGCATGTATTGTCAAAGCCTTCGAGCTGTCTAGGTTAATGCACAACACATCTTCTCTAATGGTGAATACTTTGACTCATAATCAATGAACTTCTTGCTTAAGTAGTAAATTGCTCGTTCTTTCTTATCAGTTTCATCTCTTTACCCCAGCACACATCCCATTGAATTTTCATGCACTGTCAAGTATAAAATCAAAAGTTTTCCTGGCATTAGTGGCACCAACACAGGTGGATTTGACAAGTATTCTTTGATCTTATCAAAAGCTTCTTGGCATTCGTCATTCCATTCTCTAAGATCATGTTTTCTGAGAAGCTTGAAAATAGGATCACACTTATAAGTAAGTTGAGAGATGAAGCGAGCAATATAATTTAATCTTCCTAAATTTGGTAGGATTCAACTTCAACTGAAATCTTTTCAACCTGTCGAATAGCTTTTTGAGATTGATTATATGATCCTCTCTTTCATGAGATTTTACAATCATATCATCCACATACACTTTTATCTCTTTATGCATCATGTCATGAAAAAGAGTCACCATTGCTCTTTGATAAGTAGCACCAGTATTTTTCAACCTAAAAATTATGACTTTGTAACAGAATGTTCCTCACATGGTCACAAATGTAGTTTTCTCCATATCATCTCGAGCCATCTTGATTTGATTATAGCCTGAAAAACCATCCATAAAGGAAAATATGGAGTGCCTAGCAGTATTATCTACTAGAGTATCGATGTGAGGTAAAGAAAAGTTATCTTTGGGGCTTGCTCTATTCAGATCTCGATAATCGACACACATTCTCACTTTTTTATCATTCTTAGGAACTGGCACTATGTTGGCTACCCATTCAGGATATTTTACCACTTTCAAAAATCTAGCATCAAATTGTTTCTTCACTTTTTCTTTAATTTTCAGCAGCATCTCTGGTTTCATACGCCTTAGCTTTTGCTGTATCGGCTTACATCCTGGTTTTAAAGGTAACTTGTGCTCTACAATATCAATGCTGAGTCCTGACATATCCTGGTAAGTTCACGCGAACACATCTACATATTTTTAGAGTAGCTCTTCTAGCTTCTGTCTTTTAACTGGTAAAAGAGATGTACCAACTTTGACCTCTCTTTTGTTTTTACCATCTCTCAAATTTACTGATTCAATAATTTCTTGGTGGGGTTCAATTGGCTTATCTTCATGTTCTATTAATTTTAACAAATCAAGAGGTAACATGTAGTTATCTGAATCTTCCTCATTATCAAGTTCATCAACATGAATTAAGTTTCAAAATCAAATCCGAGATTATTGCCATGATTATCTTCATGTTCATTGTTTGAGACCCTGCAAAGGGTAAGATGAAGAGAATATTGACACACAAAAATGGAATGGTAAGAAAATGATGGAAAGAAAAGAATGAAAGGTAAAATGAAGATAAAAACAATAGAAGAAATGTGGATGTATCTTCTAAGTCTTTTATTAAAATGACAAATATAAACACACCATAAAAGATCTCCTAATACTCGTAAAAAGTAATTAGGGATTTAAAGTTTTCACATTACTTTTCCAAAGTTTTAAAAACAACAGGCAGCTCTGTATCTTTCTAATTATCCAACTCAAAATTTGAAGGACAAGGGTACACGAATAGCTCTTCACTTCGACTCTTCTTTTTTTCATCATCCACTATTTGAATGGCCAGCTCTAAAATTTTTTTCATGAATCTTACATTTGAGGCTCCCGATAAATCTGAATAAATGTATCCTCTCGAGTGAAAAGAATCATAGAGGTATGGAATGACTATGGGCTCTGACTCCAGCTCATATCCCTTAAGAT
This sequence comes from Durio zibethinus, assembly GCF_047325235.1. Lineage (NCBI taxonomy): Eukaryota > Viridiplantae > Streptophyta > Magnoliopsida > Malvales > Malvaceae > Durio > Durio zibethinus. Next base: position 23,857,333 of record NC_143172.1, read on the forward strand.
TAGCTATCCTTTTATCTCTTTTTTCATTCACCATTCTTACTCTGTCCCCTCTTGTTGATTTATATCCCAAGCTAAATCTCTCTCTTTTCATATATGATCGATGGCTTCGTGATTCCTTACAAGTTCTTCTCAAGTCCGGCTTCAGGTTGCCATCCCATCTTGGTAAGCTGTTTGACTACCATTTTAGTAGTCGTAGATAAGTGTGGCGAATATAATTTAGATCTTTCAGCTATATATATTGCATTGACAATCTCGAAGGATCTATAAGAGTATTCTAGAGCTTTATCTGTCGATTCCATATAAAGAGTATTTATCGGTTGAGTTACTAATAAATCTTCTTCTCCTGCTACACATGTTAGCTTTCCTTCAACAATGAATTTAATTTTTTGATGTAATAAAGATGGAACAGCACCTACCATATAGATCCATGACCTACCCAATAAATAATTATATGAAAGAGAGATGTTCATAACTTGAAATTTCACATTGAAAATGTATGGGCCAATTTGCAATGACACTTCTATATCTCCTAGCACTTCTCTTCTGGTTTTATCAAAGGCTCTCACTATCATATGATTAGGTTTCATATAAGATCCATCAACAAAGATTTTTGTCAAAGTAGTCACAGGTATAACATTGATGGATGAACCATTATCAATCAAAACTTTAGCCATTATATGACTTTTACATTTCACAGTAATGTGAAGAGCCTTGGTACTTTCTCTACCTTTAGGAGAAATCTTTTCATCACTGAAAGAGATATAGTTTGAAATCATTAGATTGCCAACAAGCTGTTTCACATATTCAACAGAAGCATTATGAGACACATATGCTTGATTTAACACTTTCAGTAAAGCATTACAGTGTGACTCTGAACTGAGCAATAATGACAATAGCGAAATTCTAACTGGCATCTTGTTAAGCTATTCTACCACGCTATACTCGCTATGTTTTATTAACTTCAAAAATTTACCTGCTTCACTCTTAGATACTGGCTTCTGCCATTTTTTTTCTAGGGTTATATCAAGATCACTCTGACTTTCATTTTCTTCTCCTACCTTGGCTTTCTTCTTTCTAGCTTTTTCTAGAGCTTTTAGGGTATAACACCTCCCACTTCGAGTTATGCCTCTTACACCCGTTATGTTGACAGTATCTGGGTTAACTACGACATCATAATCATACTTCTAAGATACTGCTTTATCATTCTGATATAAAAAAAGGCCAGGAACTTTAATTGTCACCACTGGTCGAGAGACGAGCTTTTCTAGCTTTGATGTTGGCTTCTCATCATAATAAATAGTTACCGATCTACGTATAAATTTATTCTTTGAATCAATAGTAGAAGCTTCAACTTTCACCAATTTTTTTCTCTCTTGGTAAAACTCCATTCGACCTTCATCTATCAATTTTTATACCTTCTGACGAAATTGATGATAATTCTGGATAGAATGCCCCAGAATACCTCTGTGATAATTGCAGCTTTCAGTTGAGTTTATTATTTCAAAGTAATTTTGAGGTTCTATTGGCTTCAACATGTCAGTTTTGACCAATACTTCAAACACCTTAGCCATAGGAGTTTTGACCTCTTCTATTCTTCTTTTCACATAGCTTGTTTGCCCATCAATCAAAGCATTTATTGATGGTCTGGTATAATTTGGTAGAGGGTTCCCATTGACATTTGGAGTCCCTTGTTGGCTGGTATCAAAATTTAATACTCCTTCATTGATTAACCCCTGCACTTTCACTTCAAAACAGTACAGTTCTCAGTGGAATGACCTGGATTTTCATAATGATAATCACAATGTGCATTGGGGTCATACCATTTACGAAATGGAGGTTTCATAGGTTCAATGATAACAAGAGCAAACAGATATTTCTCAACAAGTTGAAGATACAAATTTGTGTATGTCATGGGAATGTGATCGAAAGTGAGTTTTTCTTGGGTATTTTTTGGGGCTCTTAGACTACTATTAGGTCTTTAGTCTGGTCTTGTAGGTATAATAAGACGGTTATAAGAATAAGTGGGTGTTCGAAAGGATGGCTGAAAATAGAGTGAATAAGCTGGTTGTGGTAATGACTAGTATGGTTGATATGAATAAGGGATGGATGTAACATAATTTACATAAGGATAATGGGTCTGGTATACTGATGTAGGATAAGGTGTGAAACCTCTGAATTGTTACCCCATATAGTTCATTGCTTGAGCTTTATTCTCTTTCTTTCTAGGAGCTCCACCTTTCTTTGCTCCACTTATCTCTTTCGCATCGAAATTACCATTCTTTATGGCATTTTCAATGATCTCACTGAATATCACCATATCTATAAAATTCTTGGTTGCATTGCTTATCAATCTTTCATAATACGATGCTTTCAAGGTGTTCACAAATAAAATAGTTGTTTCTTTCTCAGTGAGAGGAGGTTGAACTTGTACAGCCACATCTCTCCATCTTTATGCATACTCCTTAAAGTTTTCAGTTACTTTCTTTTCCATGCTTTGAAGAGACAGACGATCTGGAACCATATCCGTGACATATCAATATTGTGTAAGAAATGCCTTTGTAAGCTCTTGCCAAGAATGAATATGAGTTTTATCTAACTGGATATACCATTTAGCTACAGAACCCGTAAGATTATCTTGAAATATATGCATTAACAACTTCTCATCTCGAGCATATGCTGTCATTTTTTGACAATACATGGTGATGTGGGTCATTGGACATTTTATGCCATCATATTTTTTAAATTCAGAGACCTTGAATTTAGGCGAAATTACTACATTTGGAACTAAACAAAGGTCAATCGCATCTATGGAGCCATAAAAATTCATTCCCTCTACAGCTCTAAGCCTTTCTTCCAATAACTTCATCTTCTTTCGGGCACTGGTATCTTCTACCTTTTCAGGTGTCTGTATCCCTAGCTTTTCTCTTTTCTTGGGATCATCCAAATCAGGAACTAAGATTGGCTCAAGTGGTTTTTCCATCATAATGGGATTAACAAAATTTTGAAATTATCCTGGAGCAGGTGTGGATGTCATTCCTGGATAAGGATTAGGATATCCACCGGGAGTAAGAATTGGTACTCTAGTTCCTTGTGAAGGTTGGTTCAGTCGTGGCTCAAACCTTGGAGGATAGACAGGATCTACCATATCTGGCGATTGTTTTTGAAAGCTAGGATTTTCTTCCACTGCTTTTATTTTGTCAAGTTTTCTGAGCATATCCATTATTGTACTAAGATCTCCTTTTATTTCTTCTTGAGCTTTCTCAATTCTCTCAAATCGACTGGCCTGTTCTTGCTCCATGATTCTTGTCTGTGTCCTGGTATTGTATGAATGACGAGTAGGGTGGGCCAAAATTTTTGATAGGCGAGCTATTCTTGAACCTTTATTACCACAAAGTTTTTATTTTGAAAAAGAAAAAAAATTAGAATGCTATGTGTTAAAAATTTTATTTTATGAAAAATGATGTATATGATGCATGAATGCAAGTGAGAGATATTTGTTCTTGGACGAATTTCAACATTAGAAATTTTTATTGATCCCATACAACTTTTATTACATAGGATTTACCATCCTAGAGTAATATCCATAAAAGCATTTGACTTGCTCGTAATGGTCCTTCACCTCATCTAGAAAGTTCACTAGGTGCTGTCCATGTTCTCCTATGATATTGACTTCTCTTCTTAATGCTTCTACCTTTTCAACCATCTCTCATGCTTTTCTCACTGCCTTGTAAACTTGATTAGTCAAGTGCTCTATGTATTGTTGCCTCCCTAAGCTTTCTATCTTTCATCTCATATGAGCATCCCTTTTTGAATCACATGTGAAGATCCAATCTTTTTTCCTTCTATGCCACTTATCTATCATTGCTGAAATATGACTTTTGTGGTCTTATAGTTGTAGCTCTAACCCTTGGATCACCTGGTGAAACGATTCTTTTTCATTCAATACTTCAAAGTGTTTTTTTTTCCTCTCTTTTACGAGCATGACTTTCAACCAAATATGTACTTCATTATACGACTCACATGGCACACTGACTGAGGATGAGCAAATCTGTAGTTTTATGAGATCCGTGAAAACTTCTTGGGAGAAATGTCTTAGAGTAAATATCTCGATGCAAAACTGTATGATATGATTAATGTAACAAAATTGAGTTAGTGAGAGGATGTGGTTTAAAAAAATATTTTTTTAGTTTTTTTTTTTATGTTTTGAGATTTATTGTTTTGTTTTGTTTTATATTATACACAACTTTTATTCTTAGGTATTTTACTACAAGATGATGGACAAGGCTCTTCATAAGGTTGGTTTTCTAGGCATATTATATGCTGAGTTTGGATTGACAGGGTCTAAAGGTTCCCAAATTGTTCCTCACTGTCGTCCATGTTGGACTAGTAAGGCACCCTGATCCTCACCCATTACAAGCTACGAATGGAAAGGGTTCAATTCGAGTGAAAGTATTTCGCTTGCCATTACGAAGGTTATCACCTCACGAGAGCATAGGTACTTTACTTCCTCCTATAAAGGATGGAGCTCGGGTATAGAGCTCATGCATGAGATGTATCGTGCCATTGTGTGCAAATATATCCTAATTTATTGATAGTAATATACATATAAAAAATAAAACATAAGAGGCATAGTAAGAGAAATGTGTGTGAATTTTTTTGCTTTTTATTTTTTGATTTGTTTTTTTTTTGTTTTTTTTTATTTTTTATTTTACTAAAAATAAAGATTTAAGAAATTGATTAAGACTTTTTAAATCAAAATTTAAGGATAACAAGTAGTTAATTTTGGCTTGACTCTCGAAAACAAAAGGCATCCCCAGTGGAGTCGCCAAGCTGTCGTAACGATTTTGTGTTCGCCTGACGAATTTGGAAACGAAATAAAAAATAAAGGAGTCGCCACCAATCTTTTTTGGCTAGGTGCAATTGGCCACCTATTAAAATATATCCTTTTAATGAAATCTTAAAATTAATTAAAATTTATTAAAAAGATAATTTTACGGTCTGCGAAACAGTCTAGGTTCGAGAGTCGGTTACGTGTGGGGAAGGATTAGCACCCTCACAGCGCCCGTTAAAAATGGTACCAATTAACAACGTGTTATCCTTTGATTTTGATAAAGACAGTCTTATTTTCAGTATTCGAAAAATAATTTCTTTGATTTTTTAATTTATGTTTTAAAAAATTATTCTCGAGAAAAATAAATCAAAACCTTTTTATTGAAATAATTCTTAAAATGTTCCAGTACGTTGGTAACATTAAAAGAACTCTCTCTTACCTAGAGATTTCTTAAAGCATCTCTACTCGGAATACTTTTAGAATCTCATCTTTGGAGGCTCGAATTTATTTTTCGTAAGAAAATGTCATGTTAAAAAAAATTTATTCTCAAGAAAATATTGAAATAATTCTTAAAATGTTCCAGTACGTTGATAACATTAAAAAAAATTTTTCTCACCTAGAGATTTCTTAAAGCATCTCTACTCGGAATACTTTTAGAATCTCATCTTTGAGAGGTCTAAATTTACTTTTCGTAAAAAAAAAATGTCATGTATGCAATGTAAATAATAACATGTTGATGCACATATTTTATTCTTTTTCAAAAATTTTATTAATTGTTTTATTAATTTTTAATTTTAATTGAAATTTTGAAGAAAAAAAGGAATTTAATCATATTGAAGATTTTCTATAAATATTCCAATACGCTGGTAATATTTTACAAAAAATCTTCTCACCTAGAGATTTCTTAAAGTATCTCTACTCGAAATACTTTTAGAATCCCATCATTGGATTAAATTTCTTTTCTTCCTATTTTTATTACTTATATTTTTAATTTATTAATCAATTTTTATTTATTATTTTTAAAAAAGAAAATCTTTACTGTATTGAAATTTTTTTATAAATACTCCAATACACTGGTAGTACTTAAAAAAAATCTTCTCACATAGAGATTTCGTAGACATCACTACTCGAAATACCTTTAAATCTCATCGTCGGATAAAAATTTCTTTTTCTCTTATTTTTTATTAGTTTAGTATTATTATTAAATTTATTTTTATATTATTGTTTTTAAAGTTTATTAACATAATTACATAAAAAAAATTAACCACAATTTCATCAATTAGTCTAACAAATATAGATATTTTAATATGCATAAATATTAATAAAATAATATATAAAAAAATAAAAAAAATTCAAAAAAAATTTTTTTTACCTGAATCGGATCGATCAACGGTCCAATCAACGCTCGGTTCGGTCCGACGATTTTGCTCAATCTGGTTGGTTCAGCGGTCTGGTATCGGTTTGATTTGGTCTAAGCGGTTTGGTTCCGATTCAGTCAGACCGGTCAGAGCTGATGAAGGAAGTGGGTCGCGAGTCGAGTGTGTGGACCCCGGGTCGGGTCACGAGTTGACGCGCGAATCCTCCTTGGCTGAAACGACGTCGTTTTGGCCCTATGCCCAAAACGACGCCGTTTTGCTTTTAATTTTTCTATAAATAACTTGAAAAATTTTTTTTGTTCATTTGGTCTTGTTTTCAGAAAAAAAAATGAGAGAGAGAGATATGGCTCTGGGGGAGGGGTTCGGTCGGTGGCTGTCTGGCCGTCGGATCGCTGTATCAGTCGCCGTCTGGTCCACCGTCGGCGGTGGTCGCCGATGACCAAAAAATGGTCAGAAGGTCACGAAGACTCCTCGAGATGCCCTCTTTCCAGATTCGATCTCCTTTTCACGGAAACAACCCCGATCAACGTAGATCGAGGCTCAAAGTTTTTGTTTTCAAAATTTTTTTTGTTTGTTTTGTTGAAACAAGATTGATGTAATTTTTTTACTTTTGCAGGTAGCTTCGACGCTGGGTTCCTCCCTGCGGGGAGGACTGTGTTGTTTTTTTTTTTTGTTTTGTGTAAATCTGTTTTCGGTTTGGGTGCTTTGGGGGGGTTGTGTGAAACTGAGTTTTTTACGTGTAGGAATAGGGGTCTGTCTGGGGTTGAATGGGGATTCCAGAGGGAGATTGAAAGAGATTTCAGCCAGCTTCTTCTCTAGCTTGAAGGGGAAATGGCTGGAGATTTTTAAAGGCTTCAATTAGGGGGATCTAGGTGGCTGTAGGGTAGTTAGTTGGTGGCTATAGGGTGGCTGGTCGGGAGGCTGGTTGGGAGGCTGGTCGGGGAGTTGGTCGGACCAGTTCGACGCCGTACCAACCCCTTGACTTTTGTTTTATTTTCGTTTCTTTTGTTTGTTTATTTTTTTATTTTTTGTTTTGTTTTGTTAAATATTATTATTTTTAAAATAAAACAGTAGACCCGAACAAAACCGATGTCTACACTGAGATTTTCTTAAGCGTAAATTAATGTCGTTTTGGGGAGCTATAAAAGGCAAATACCTCTGTTTTTTCTCCAGATGCTTCTCCCCTTCTCTCTCTCTTCCCCTCTTTTCCTCCCCCTTCTCTACTCGAACTCAGATTTCAATTGAAACTCTATCGGCATCTGGCAAAAACTTGTCGAAAACTTCAAATTTGATCGAAAAAGTCGTCGAAAAATTCAAATGTCACCGAAAAATTCCTTAGATTCTGAAAATTTTCTAAAAATTTTTCAAAAAAAAAAACTTCAAAAATTCTAAAATATTTCCCATAAATTCTTAAAGCTGTTTCTAACGCGCCAAAACCTTTTTAGCTCATGTTTTCTCTCTGTCTCCTTCTGTGTGATCTCTGTGGATTTATTTATAGGGATTGATCAGAAAAGTTTTTGATCAATCCCAATTCCCTCTTAGATTGGGATTCAATCTTTGAATCCGATCTGGACTCTGATTGAATCCCAAATTCACGATAAATTTCTAATTTTTTCTGATCAATATCCTTTAATCCTAGCCAAAGAAAAAATAATAGATAAATAATAAAATAAATATATATATATACTAATAGATAAATAATAGATAATAGTTAATAATAAAAATTTATATACATTAATAGATAAATAATAATATATATTAATCGAAAAAAATATATATATATTAATAAATAATAATAATAGCAATAAATAATAAATAAGATAAAAAAATAAAAATACAAAATGGGTTTATCCATTTGGACCAGGCCCAATTGATCCGGGCCTAGACCAAATTGGATGTCTACAGCTGCCCCTCTTTGCACATTTTCTGTGAAACAGAAATTGTGCAAAGACGTAAACACTCATTCAAGACTCAACTTGACATTTTTTTTGCTTTTTTTTCTATTTTTTTTTGTTAAAATTTTGATCAAAGCTTCTCTAAGTAGCGGCTCAATGACTTTTAAAAAAAATAAATAAAGTTCCTCTAAACAGAGGCTCCGCGACCTTGAAAATAAATGGCTCCTCTAATCAGATGCTGAACGACTTTTGAAAATAAATGGCTCCTCTAATAAGAGGCTCAATGATTTTGAAAAAAATAAATAAAGCTCCTATAAACAGAGGCAAACATGACTTTTAAAAAATAAATTACTCCTCTAAACAGAGGCACCACAACTTTATAAAAGTAAATTGCTCATCTAAATAGAGGCATCACAACTTTGAAAAATAAAAAAGCTTCTCTAAGTAGAGGTTCAACGACTTTTGAAAAATAAATAAAGCTCTTATAAATAGAAGCTCAACGACTTTTATAAAGTAAATTGCTCCTGTAAACAGAGGCACCACAACTTTGGAAAATAAATTGCTCCTCTAAACAGAGGCATCATAACTTGGAAAAGTAAATGGTCTTTGACAATCATGTCTACAGGAGTTAAAAATCATGTTTAAAGAAATTTCAGGAGATTATGCCCAAAGGCTTTACAAGCAATCATGATACCGAGAGATATCCTATTTCAAGAATTAAAAACTTACCTGACAAGCTTTTTTTCAAATTTAAAAATGTCTTCATATTTGTCTTCTTTATGTGAGATTTTGAAATACCCTGCTTCTTGAATTTATGCACTATATTTTCTTGAATGTAGTATATGCTATGCGATGCGTGTAAAATTCAATGCATGCTATGTAAAAATTGGCTAATTAATTTCTATTCAATTGTGGTACTCAAGTTTCTCAAGCTCTTTTCTTGGGCCTCGAACCCTTAATTCTTCAAAGACCAAGTTATGCTATTCTTAAAAAATTGAGCCAGTGTAACTCTCAATCATTTCTTTCATTTAATTCTCACATTCTTTCTGTAAGAAATCTCTTTCCAAATTCAATGTCCTTATCAGGAACTGAACATTTCAAATTTACCTTCATCACTCTTGACCTTTCCAATGTAATGTAGTAATCTTTCATGTTATTATTTATTTATCAATCATTATTTCAATATCAAAAAGTAAGAATGTATTCACACATTTCTTCCATTGTAAGGTGTTAATGAGAAAAGAATAAGAATGATTAAGAAATAGTCAACAGAAAGGGCACACAAAAAGTGAAGTAGAATGTCTTTTATTAACAAAACTGTTGGCAAACTTTGGCCAAGAAAGAATTACAAAAATAGGCATAGGGAGATAATGCCCAAAAATGAACAATCGGACAATCATGATAACATATCTCAAGGTTCTTTTGAAAATCCAATCATCTTATGCACTTGAAAACTTAGAGCTTCTCTAAATTTGCTAGCCTTCTGGCCAATGAATTTTCAAATTTGATGTTGTATTCTCCTTATCTAATCTGCCTTTTAAAGTTTTCAACTTAGATAAACCCCTTATGACTCAAACCGCCCTTTTAGAGTTTTCACCTTGTGTCCTCTTTTTTCATTCTTTTTTTTCTTTATTTTTATTTTTTTTTACTTTTTTCTTTTTTAGCATAAATTTCTTCACAGCATCAGAATTTATAGGATGAAATAAATCATTTCCATCCATCTCAATCAGTATCAGTGTTCTACCCGAGAAAGCCCGTTTCATCACATACAGTTTTTCTCAATTCGAAGTCTATTTTTCTTTATTATCGTGCTAGGTTGAGAGGATTCTTTTTAAGACCAACTCTTTTTCTCGAAAGTAACGGCGTCAAACTTTTTGTCATGAGCCCTTATTATTCTTTTTTGATATAGCTGACCATGGCACAATACAGTCAATTTTTTTCTTCTATGAAATTTAACTGTTCATAGCATTATCAAATCCATTCAGCTTTTTTCAATTCAACTTCTTTTAGAACCTTCAAGGATGAGATCTCCACTTTCACTGGTAGTACAGCTTTCATTCCATAAACAAAAAAAATGAAGTTGCTCCAGTAGAGGTATGCACTGAAGTTCGATATGCATACAGTGCCAATGGTAACTTTTCATGCCAATCTTTATAAGTTTTGATCATCTTCTCAAGAATTCTTTTTATGTTCTTATTAGCTGCCTCAACTGCCCCATTTATTTTCGGATGGTATGGCGTCGAATTATGATGCTTGATCTTGTACTGGGTACATATTTTTTGTATCATTCTGCTATTTAGATTCTTGGTATTATCTAAAATGATTTTTTCTAAAAGTTCGTATATGTAAATAATTTTTTTTTATGAACTTACAAACCACAAATTATGTTACACTCCTAAATGATGCTACTTCCACCCATTTCGTGAAGTAGTCTATCATCACAAAAATAAACCTATGCCCATTAGAAGCCTTTGAGGTGATAGCACTAATGACATCCATGCCCCATATTGAGAATGGCCAAGGTGGTGCTAAAACATATAAAGTAAATGGCGGAGCATGGATCTTATCAGCATATATCTGACATTTATGGTATTTACGAGCATAGTCAATGCAATCATTCTTCATTGTCAACTAATAGTACCTTACTCTCATGATCTATCTTGCCATCATGTGTTTACTAGTATGTACCCTACATATTTCATCATGCACTTTTTCAATGATTTTTTTTGCATCAGCCTTACTTACGCATCTTAGTAATACTTTATCACGATTTTTTTTATACAGAACATCCCCATCCAGGAAAAAGCTCATAGCTAATCTTCGGATGACCCTTTTATCTTTTTCTATTGCTTGAACTGGGTATTATTGATCCTTAACATACTGTAAGATATCATAATACCAAGGCTTCCCATCTTCCTCTTCTTTTACATTGGAGTAATGAACTGGCATATCTTTTACATTTAGCCTGATAGGCTGAATGTCAATATTAATTCGAATCATTGTAGCCAGAGTAACCAAAGCATCGACAATCAGATTCTCTTCTCGAGGTAAATGGTCAAATTGGATATTTTAAAACTATTTTATCAACTCTAAAACATACTTATGATATGAAATAAATTTTGAATCTCTCGTCTCTCATTCTCTTTTCAAGTGATATATAACTAGAGTTGAGTCCCCAAACACTTTTAATGTTTTTAATCTTCTATCTATAGCAGCTTGTAAACTCATGACACATACTTCATATTCTGAAATGTTATTTGTGTAATTAAAATTTAACCTCGTCATTACAGGATAGTATTATTTTTTTAAAGCGATCATAATTACCCAAATTTCATGTCTCAAGGCATTGGCAGCTCCATCAAAATACATTCTTCAACATTTTTTTTCATGCTTCTCCTTCTCCGGTTGAAAAATATTCCATCATGCACCTCTTCAATGATTTTTTTTGCTTCAACCTTACTTACGCATCTTAGTAATACTTGATCACGGCTTCTTTTATACAGAACATCCCCATTCAAGAAAAAGCTCATAGCTAATCTTTGGATGACCCTTTATCTTTCTCTATTGCTTGAACTAGGTATTATTGATCCTTAACATACTGTAAGATATCATAATACCAGGGCTTTCTATCCTCCTCTTCTTTTATATTAGAGCAATGAACTAGCATATCCTTAACATCTAGCCTGATAGGCTGAATGTCAATATTAATTCGAATCATTGTAGCCAGAGTAGTTAAAGCATTAACAATCAGATTCGCTTCTCAAGGTAAATGGTCAAATTGGATATTTTGAAACTGTTTTATCAACTCTAAAATATACTTATAATATGAAATGAGTTTTGAATCTCTCATCTCTCATTCTTCTTTCAATTGATATATAACTAGAGCTGAGTTCTCAAATACTTTTAATTCTTTCAATTTTCTATCTATAGTAGCTTGTAAACTCATAACACATACATCATATTCAGCGATGTTATTTGTGCAATTAAAATTTAACCTCACCATTACATGATAGTATTATTTTTCTGAAGAGATCAAAATTACTCCAATTTCATGTCTCAAGGCATTGGCAGCTCCATCAAAATACATTCTCTAACACTTTTCTTCATGCTTTTCCTTCTCCAGTTGAGAAATAATCATTAGATCTTTATCAGGGAATTTCAATTTCATTGGTTTATATTTTTTAGTAGCACGATCTGCAAGAAACTCCGTTATAACACTCTCTTTTATTACCTTTTGGCTTACATATATAATGTCATATTCTGAAAGTATTACTTGCCATCTAGCAATTTTTTTAGACAAAAAATACTTTTTGAAGATGTATTTAATTGGATCCAATTTTACTATGAGCTATGTGGTATGATAGAGCATATACTATCTAAGTCTTTTGGCAGTCTATGCTAATGCACAACACATTTTCTTCAATAAGAAATACTTGAATTCATATTCTATGAACTTTTTACTTATATACTAAATAGCTTTCTCCTTTTGGCTAGACTCATTTTACTGTCCTAGCACACATCCCATTGAATTCTCACACACTGTCAAGTATAGAATTAAGGGTTTCCCTATAACAGGTGACACCAACACTGAAGGATTTGACAAGTATTGCTTAATTTTATCAAAAGCCACTTGACATTCTTCATTCCATTCTCCAAGATTATTCTTACGAAAAAGTTTAAATATGGGATCACATTTGTAGGTAAGTTGAGAAATGAACCGAAAAATATAATTCAATCTTCCCAAAAAACCTCAAACCTCTTTTGATGTACTCAGAGGTGATAAATTTTGAACCGTTCGTATCTTGTTTGGATCGACTTCAATCCCTCTTTCACTGATCACAAAGCCTAGTAACTTTTTTTACTGTAACCCAAATGTGCACTTGACTGAGTTTAACTTGAGCTGAAATCTTTTTAATCTCTCAAATAACTTTTTGAGGTTGGTGATATAATCTTCATCTTCATGAGATTTTACAATCATATCATCTACTACACCTCAATCTTTTTGTGCATCATGTCATGGAAGAGCGTCACCATGACCCTTTGGTATGTTGCCCCAGCATTCTTTAAGCCAAAAGACATGACTTTGTAACAAAAGGTTCCTCACATAGTCATGAAAATAGTTTTTTTCATATCATTTGCAGCCATTTTTATCTTATTATACCCTGAAAACCCATCCATAAAAAAGAAAATTGAATGCTTAGCCGTGTTATCTACCAGTGGGTTAATGTGAAGCAAAAAAAAGTTATCCTTTGGGCTAGCCCTATTCAAATCATGATAATCTACACATATTCGTACCTTTTTATCTTTCTTAAAAATTGGTACTATATTAGCTACCCACTCTGGATACTTAGCCACTTATAAAAAACTTGCATCAAACTGTTTCTTCACCTTTTCTTTGATTTTTAGTAGCATTTCAAGCTTCATTTACCTCAGTTTCTGCTTGATTGGCTTACATTCTGGCTTTAAAGGCAATCTATGCTCTACTATTTTCGTGCTTAGCCCTGACATATCTTAGTAAAATCAAGCAAACATATCTATGAATTCTCGAAGTAAATCTACCAAACGTTGCCTATCTCCTGATGAAAGTGAAGTGCTAATTTTGACATCTTTCTTATTCTCTTCATCTCTCAAATTCACTAAGTCATCTCTCAGATTCACTAAGTCAACTATCTCTTAATGAGGCTTAATTGGCTTATTTTCTTGTTCAATCAATCTTATTAGGTCCGAAGGCATAACATATTCCTTAAAATTCTCTTCATTGTCAAGTTCATCAGTGTTAATTAATTTTCAAAACTAACCTCTTGATTGTTATCATAATTATCTTCATGTTTATTTAAGGACCTAAAAATTGAATGAAATGGGATATGTTGGCAAGATGTGTTTGAAAAAATAGCAATAATGAAGACACAAGAAGAAATAAATGAAAATGCATCATTTCTAATCTTTATTAGAATAATAAAATATAAATGACCTAAACAAGAAAGATCACCCCAATGCCTTGGGTAATAACTATTGGGATGTACAATTACATTGAATTAGTTTCAAAGATCAAAGGCATTTCAATAGCACTCCAATTGTTCAGCTCATAATCTGACGGACAAAGGTAAACCCACTCTTCTTGATTAAGCCCCACTTTATCTTCAATAACATGGATGATTAACTGGGCAAAAGCTCTTTTTATACTTTTTCATGTATTTGGGTACATGAATCCTCCAGGTTTGAAAGTCTCGTACAAGTGTGAGATAATCATTAGTCTTGTTATTTTACCTGTTGGCCTTCTCTTGATCTCTCATTTTGCTACTCCATAGCCTAGACCTAGCCTTTCACTATTGTCTACCATTATTGAGGGTTATTTTATTCCCTGCAAGTTCTTGTTTAGTTTTATTCCTGGATACCAGCCCTTATTGATGACTTGGCTCGTCACTATCTTTGAAAAATGTTGATTTTTAAATCTTTCACCTACAGAGTTGACCAGTTCAAAAGATCGATAGGAACACTCCTTTACTTCTTCGACAGCTTTCACATATGAGGCATTCAAAGGTTAGGTCACTAGCATGTCTTCTTCCCTAAACATTACCACTAACTGGCATTCCATATTGAACTTAATTTTTTAGTGAAGAGTAGAAAAAACAACCTCTGCCATGTGAATCAATGGCATTCCTAGTAGATAGCTATAAGACGGAGAGATATCCATCACTTGAAATTTCACATTAAAAGTGCACGATCGAATTTGCAAGGGCATCTCGATGTCTCCCAAGATTTCCCTTCTAGTCCCATCAAAAGCTCGCACTATCATTTGATTACCTTTCATATGAGAGTAGTCGCTAGGTAGTCTTGCCAAAGTTGACATAGGCATGACATTGATAGCGGAGCCATTATCAATAAGAACTTTAACCATGATATGGCTCTTGCATTTAACTGTGATATACAGAGCTTTGGTACTTCTTCTTCCCTGTGGGAAAATCTCATCATCACTGAATGAAATATAATTTGGCATGACTAAATTTCTAGCCATGTGGTTCACATATTCAATAGATACATTATGTGCCACATATGCTTGGTTCAATACTTTCAGCAGGACATTTTGATGTGGTTCCAAATTCAATAGCAGTGATAATAATGAGATTCGTGCTAGCATTTTGTTCAACTGTTCAACAACTGAATATTCACTATGTTTTACCAATTTTAAAAATTCACAAGCCTCTTTTTCTGACACTGGCTTCAGACGATCCTCTTCAAGTTCCATTTCAGGGTTATTCTGTTCTTTTCCTACCTTAGCTTTCTCTCTTCTAAAACACTTTCAAAACAAGTTTGGCAAAAAAACATAAGATAAATAGTTTAGAAGGGTTTTTTATTGAGATGAAGAAGCGTTGCAAACAAGTAGAACAAGATATGTTGAGAAATAGGAGAGAGAAATATTGGAGTGGAACTTGAAGTATTGAATATAGTTACAGGTGATGGTAGGTGGTGAAGCAAAGTTGAGTAAGGAAGAGAATAGAGCTGAGAAAAGAATTTATGAAGATAAAATTAAGTAAATTTGCTAAAAACTCTCCCCAAAAGCCTTTCAATATTTTAAGAATAAGAGTTATATGTTTTGAGTATTGAATAGTAATAATGGTGAAATTGACAATTATAAAAGGTGTTAATGTATTAAATATGAATAGTACCTTTTTTAAAATTGTTAAAAAGCTAAAACGTTTAGTTTTCCATTTTTTACTTTTTTTTTTTAGTTTTTCTTTCATTTCCAAAAAAAGGTCTTAAAAGCATTTTCTTGGATAAAGACCTCATCTACTAACTGTCCTAGTTTACCGTATCTTTGGTTTTATTTCTTTTGGAACAATCGCAAAGACTTTGATTTTTTTTATTATTATAAAGGGACTGTGATCATATACTAATTTTCTTTCTCTGAAAATATAGATATTGAATAATGGGGGAATTGGCTATTATAAAAGGTGTTAATGAGAGTTTAATTGGTTTTTGATGATATGCATAGTGAGCATTCATGCTTTAGAGAAAGGTTAATAGGAGATCTCTTAACTATTTTCATATCTGATCCACCAAGCCAAACTCTTCAAAACATCTTAATAATGGAATTAACCCAAGAACTCTGCTATATTTTGGGGTTACTTTTCCTTCTTCATTCGGTAAAGTAACATTTGGTGAAACGTCTCTTATGGAATTACTTTTAATGAAGTAATTTTTGGTGAAAGAGTTTTCTGTAAAAGTATTGGTGTTGTTCCTTGAGAAAATTGTTCTGAAAATAGTTGTTCCATAAAGGTGTTGTTCCATGAATATGTTGCTCCGTGAAGGAATTATTCCTTAAATAGTTATTTCGTGAATAAATATTCTGTGAAAGAATTTATTCTATGAATAACTGTTTCATAAAATAACATTCATTGATTTTTTTCTCCTATTCTAACATATCTTCAATTTTAACAAATTTAGATAAATTTAAAAGGATAAAATACTAGTAACCAAAATAAAGTATCTACAAATAGTACCATTTAATGAGATTTTACTTTCGATTCTCATAAATGACAACTTTTGTTCATTTTTAGACTTTTCTTTCTCTTTTGTCAAAAAAAACTTGTATAATATTTCTTACTGCCATTGTTGTATCTTCTTTTCCACCCCTAAATCCTTAAATCTCTTA
The DNA here is from genome assembly GCF_047325235.1 of Durio zibethinus. NCBI lineage: Eukaryota > Viridiplantae > Streptophyta > Magnoliopsida > Malvales > Malvaceae > Durio > Durio zibethinus. The sequence goes on from NC_143172.1 coordinate 23,874,088, forward strand.
CCCAAGCTTTTTGTTGTTGGTTATCCTATCTTTGTCAAAAAATAAGTGGTTTTGAGCAACGAATGGCAGATGAAGAGTTGAGAGAGCCATTGTGAAATAATAGAGGAAGAAAATAAATGAGACCATAGGAGTTGAGAAAGCCACCAAACTGAACTTTTTTTTTTTAACAACCCATTTTTAAGAGTCAAGCTAGTTTTTTGTAAGCTTTATTCGTTAGGGATTCTGTTATCTATCAGATATGATCCATTATTTGGTTGCTCATTCAACATTTCATTTTTTTTCTTTTTAATAGTTATTTATTTGTATTTTATTTTATTTATAATATATAAAAAGAGTATTAGATTTGTGAACTTATAATTAGTTAAATTCCATATAAATTTAAATTTTAATTAGTTATGAACTCTTAAATCCATTTTTATCATACTTTATTTATATTTGAATTATCAATTTATCATTGTAAATAAAAATTTTTAATATGTCAATTTTTTTAAAAAATGTAAAATATCAATAATATATAATTTTAATATATTATATCAAATGTTCCACATTTACAAATTATAAAATAAAAAATAATTATTATATTTTAATTTATCAAAATTGTCAAACATGTTTTACATTTTCGGTTTTTTAAAAATAACAAAAACATTATTTAATCAAACATGTTTTTTGTTTTCAAATTTTTAAAACAAAACAAAAACTAAATTTTCAAAAACAGAAAATATAAAACAAAAACTGTCAATGATACTAAACCACCCATAAATTAAATTTTTAACTTTTTCAACAAAATTTCAAATTTTCAATTAAGTACCAAATGTGTTTTTTTCTTTTTCTTTTTCTTTTTTTTTTTTTTGTTTAAATAAGGCTAAAGCCTAAGGGATTTAGAGGAAGAGACATTATAGGTCTCGATAATCAAACCTTATACTCGAAGAAATCTACTTCCTAAGAAAGGTGGGTAAACCATTTGGATTAAATCTTAAGTTTTTTTTCGCTTATTACAATTTCTCCTCTCTGAATCATTCTTCACTTTTATTTTTACCTTAGATCTCTTGCATCTTTTCCAAAAAAATAAAATCATATTGGAACTACTTCGCAAAACAATGGGAAAATACCATAACCTCAAATTTTTAAATTCCATCTTTATTCTTTTAAAAATATATTTAGTTTCTTTGTTTGATAAAATGCTTAATGATTGATTTATTTCTATCTTTTTCATTTCAAATTTAAGTTACCAAAAAATAAGAAAATTTTCATAATTCATTGATAGAGTGTGTAATTAGTAATTTTACCATTAATGGTAAATTTTGTTATTGTTAAAAGTATAATTTTGTCATAATAACATTTGTGTTTTATAATTTTATGACCTCCTCATGTTTTTATAAATATATTATTTGTATATATATTAATAAATATGATAAAATACATCTCTAAAGAAAAAAAGATGAATTATATTAATATTATTAGTTGACCATTTTAAAATTAAATATCAAGATCTATCGTTGATCTTTTAATTTAATCATATTATTCATTCTCGTATTTATATAAAAAAAATTATTTGAGTAAACCCAAAACATCTTAATATTAATTTAATTCAAATAAAATATTATATCTTTAATTAAAAATTGACCCAAACATTGTATGGTAAATCGAGCATTTAGCTAAAAGAAAAAGGAAAGTAACTGTTTCACATTCACAAGGGTCACGTTTTTGGGCATTGGGTGGAGTCATAAATGGGCAAAATTGAAGCTTTCTGAGATAACCAGAGGCATTAAGTGCAATGGAATCTCACGTAAATGAAAAGGAAAAAAAAATAATTTAACCCCAAAAATTAAAAGAGAAAGGAAAAAAAAAAAGACAAAGAGGAAATGAATTTGCTTTTATTTTTTGAACGCAAGGAGACGAAACCACCGGAGCAGATGGTCCAAATTCAACACTCATATCTTAAGCATTCATTCCTTAGGGCATTTGAGGAAAAAGGCCAACTATCGACGGTTTTTTTCTTCTTCCTCTTCTTATCTGGATTCTTTCTTTGTATTAAATAAATTGGAGAACAAAAGAAACTTCAATTCTTCTATTTTTGGTAAAAATCAAACTGTAATTAATTACTGTTTATAAATGTAAGAGTTATTGTTTTTAATAACTCTTGTAATAAAATTTTAATATAATATTTAAATTTTAAAAATTTATAATATGACATTTAAATTATAAATTTATTAATAAATATGATATTTATTTTTAATATATTAATTAATTAATTTATAATTTAAATATTATATTATAAATATTTAAAATTTAAATATCATATTAAATATTTTATTATAATTAAATAGTGATTTGAAATATTAACTCTAAATGTTAATTTTACCATGGTATGGTAATTAATACTATATCGATTAAAAGAAAAAAAAAAGACTGTAGAGTTTGGTATGTGAAGCATCATCCATCATCCATCAACGTAATAGGAAAAAAAAAAAAAAAGGGTAAAATTGAGGTAAGCACCATTGGAAAAGTCAAGGCAAGTACTTGTTTTGTTAAGTCAGCTCAATCAATTAAACTTTTGTATGCTCATTTTCTTGTTTTCGGTTATAATGTCAATTTGAGTTTTTTGGGTATACAAGTTTCTATCGATTCATCAAGCTCATCACGAGTAATTTATCAGTAAATCTAATTTATGAAAAAAAGAATAGTTTTACGAAATGAACTTACACTTATTAATTAGTTTTACTATAGGATGAATCTTACGCTTTTTATATTCTATGAAATTTAATTTGATTCGATTATAATTTTAATTTGGATCAAGATTAAATTTTTTAAAATTAATAAAGTTAAAAAAAAAAAATTTTATTTATTTTTAATATATGTTAAAAGACTTTGGTTTTTTATTCAACTATCAATTGAACTTATTTATAACCAAAAGTTATTTTTAGGATAGATCTATAGTACTTATATATTATACTTAAATAGTTTTAATAAAAAGTGAAATCAGAATTCAATTTCGGTTCATAGGAGTAACTAATTTGTATACTGAAATATTAGTAGGTTTATATGTATTAATGTATTTAGTCTCTAAAATTACAATATTATTATTGTTATTATTATTATTATTATTATTATAAGGTGTGATGTACTGACATTTGCTTTGTTATGACATACCTTTGAACTATATCATGAGTCATGACATTGATGATTGATGGTTATTAATGTAATATTAGTATGTATGTTCATTTTTTAATTAATTTTTTTATAAAATTATAATAATTTAAAAAAAAATTGTAAATATTAAAATTTAAAATTATTGAATATTATTTTTTAATTATGATTATATAAATTAAATTAAATTCTGAATTTATTGATTTTATTAATATGTGAATAATAATAATAATTGTTAAACCGATTTAACCGTCACTAAAACCTATGAGAAAAGAAAAAAGAGAAGGAAAATAGAAGAAAAAGAAAAAGTGAGAGAGAAAGGAAAGACAGAAAGGAAACCACGCACGCAGGGGGAGTACTTGTCTAAAGCGTGGGTTAGAGTTGAAACACGTGCAGCAACCCTGCCGTTAGGGGTTTCGCTTGCTCGGGGCCGCAATTCGACTCGTAAACGGCGTCTCCCTCTCCATTGGCCGCTGTAGACCCCACCTTTCCTTCCCTTTCTGTTAAACAAATACTATTATTAAAATTTTAACCCGTTTTCCTTTACTTGTATAAATACACTTCTCTTAACACATTTTTTCATAGCTCTCTGTCTCTCTCGCTCAAAGCGAATATAAACTATCCCCTGAGAGAGAGAATCTGCAGCAAATTGAGCTTTTTTTTTTTGTTAATTTGATTCCCAGAGAGAATTGAAGGGCAACCATAGCTAAATGCTCCTGCCTTTCTTATCCAATTTGTAAGCTTTTTTTTCTTCTTCTCTTTTATGATGGTTTCTGGACTCTTTTTACTTTCTCATTTCCATTGTTAAAGCTGACTTTTTTTTTTATTTGTTTTTATTTTTTGTTGGATTTCCTTTTCTGGGTTGTTATCATTTTTTTTTTTGAAATAAAGGTGAGTTTTTTTTTTTTTTTTCTTTTTATGTGAAATGGTATTGATTTCAGTGAAGGGTAGATCTTTCTTTTGGCTTTTTTTGGAGACCAATTTAGATTTGGTTTTCACTGTTGATTTGCTAAAAATTTTGGCATCTGATTGACTCTTGATGAATTTCTCTTTTTTCCCATCTTTTATCTTTATTTTTCTCCATAGGTTGTGAATTTAAAAGATCTGATTTTTGGATAATTGTCATTGCTCGTTAATGTGGTGGATTTCTCTGGCTATTCAGCTTTGCAAAGAGTATCAATTTGTAAGTTTTATTTATTTATTTATATGTTTGTTTGTGGATTCTTGGTTTCGGTTACAAGATTGTTCTTGTTATGCATGTTGTTTCTGATGATAAACAAGGTTGTGATCTGTCATTATGGAAAACGGTTGCATTTTTTTGTCTTATTTCTTGGTTGCTTTTGATTTTACATTTTTTTGGGTTAATAGAAGTGTCCGATTATTTTTCTTTTAAATTCAGTTCTTTTTGGAATTCCCTGTGCTATATATGAATAGACTTTATCAGGTCTCCAGCGATTGGTTTCTGCTGAGATTTTACATCCTTTTTTTTTAAATAGAATTCTATGATATGTGAATTGATAATGTTATCATTCTTCTAAAAATTGCATTTTTAGCTAAATAAGTATATTTGTGTTCATGCAGTAATTGAGGGTTGTCATTTTCCTTATTGACTGCTTAGTTTTGCATATCATTATAATGAAGAAGAAAGGAAACGTTCCCGGTGCTTGGATTGTATAATCCTGAGATCATGTTGGAGGGCCCATCATATCTTGTCTCGAGGGATTTGCCAAGCTCCTGTGAGCAAGAGAGCAAGTGGATTTATAATACTTTTTGTGTAATTGAGCTCTCAAGAAGCAAGCGCCAGATGGAAGATGGTGAAGACCAGAGGGCAAGAAAAGTTCTTAAGCCACTCAAAGGTGATGAGAACAAGGATACAGAGGGCAATATGTCACTTGCCCAAATTGACCAAACAGATAACCACCACCATGATGATGATTATTCAGAATCAAGTTTACTGATCCACCAGCTTGGGCGAGACATCTCAATTAACTGTCTCCTCCGCTGCTCAAGGTCGGATTATGGTGCCATTGCATCTTTGAATACAGGTTTCTGCTCTGTTATACGGAGTGGTGAGCTGTACAGGTTGAGGCGGGAAATGGGAATTGTTGAACATTGGGTTTACTTCTCTTGCAACCTTCTGGAGTGGGAGGCTTTTGATCCAATCCGTCATCGATGGATGCATTTGCCCAGAATGACCTCCAATGAATGTTTCATGTGTTCGGATAAGGAGTCATTGGCCGTTGGGACCGAACTTCTTGTTTTTGGAAAGGAAATAACATCCCATGTTATTTATAGATATAGCATTTTGACAAACACGTGGTCATCTGGGATGAAGATGAATACTCCCAGGTGCTTGTTTGGATCTGCCAGTCTGGGTGAAATTGCAATTCTAGCTGGTGGTTGTGATCCACATGGAAAGATTTTGAGCTCAGCAGAGCTTTATAATTCAGAAACTGGCAAGTGGGTGACCATTCCAAGCATGATTAAAGCAAGAAAAATGTGTTCTGCCGTTTTTATGGAAGAGAAGTTTTATGTTATTGGTGGAATTGGGGTTGGGGGTTCAAAAACACTGACATGTGGAGAGGTGTATGATTTGAAGACGAAGATGTGGAGTGAGATACCTAATATGTTCCCTGCACGAAATGGGGGCGCTGGAGCAACTGAAGCACCTGCTGCTGCTGAGGCACCTCCTCTAGTGGCAGTTGTAAATAATGAGCTGTATGCAGCTGATTATGCACAACAAGAAGTGAGGAAATATGACAAAGACAAGAACTTGTGGGTCACACTAGGGCAATTACCCAAGCGAGCAGTCTCAATGAATGGCTGGGGGTTAGCATTTAGGGCATGTGGGAATCAGCTAATTGTTATTGGTGGACCTAGGGCTTTAGCTGAAGGGATGATCGAGCTAAACTCTTGGGTTCCAAATGGGGGTCCACCACAATGGAACTTGCTCGAGAGAAAGTCCTCTGGCAGTTTTGTGTATAACTGTGCTGTTATGGGATGCTGAAATGTGCATCCAGTTTTGGTCGCACTGTGTCGCTGTATGAAGTCCTTTTCTACTGGAACTTACAGCTGTGGCCTTCAAGGAGAAAGGATTCTGGAGAGTGGGTAATCTCTGCCTTCCTTTTGGGGAAAGTTCATGTTTTAATTTAGATCAATAGATGCTGTCATAGGAGGAAGTCTGGAGATTTCTTGGACTTTTTAGTTTTATCATGTTTCATTGCTTTGTGTCTTTTTTTTTTTTTTGTCTTGCCTATTCTCTTTTTCCTTTTGTTGGGTCAGAGAGTCGTTTTTTTATTTGGTTACCATCAGGGTTTTGTCAAAGGTTGGTGTCATGTAGAACATGCACAGTTCAATAATTTCAGGACCCAGTACATTAGGTTGTTTACAATATTCATAGAGTTTCTTTCACCAAATGTCAATTTTCTCATGTTGATCAATTACTTAGATAATATGTTAAAACTATAAATAATGGCCTGCTGTCTCCATACCACCACCCCCAAAGCACCATTCCACTCCCCCCCCCCCCAAAAAAAAAAAAAGGGAAGGAAGAAAGAAAGATCATAAAAGCTAAAAATGTTTAACCTTTTTTTTTGCAACTAACTACTGCTTCTTTTTTGTTATTATTTTTTTATGCAGTACATACATTTACATATTTTGGTTAAGGACTTCTTGCGTGATTAGGACATTTTAAACTAATTGTATTATTGCATTACTGACAAAGTATTGTGGATTGTGGTTTATGTAGCTTTATTTTTCATGAAAAAGTTGTAAGCCATGGTCATTCCAGTATCTCCCCCCTACAGTTTAGTGTACAAGCATCCTTAGTAGGAATATAAAAACACTTAGTAGGATAAAATACATGATTTGTTCTCTGCTTTGGTTCATATAGTATGTGAATTTCTTTTGGTTAGTTTTAAGCACTTGTGGAGAACAAAATTTGAAACAGAAAAGAAATAAGAGATTGTTAATATTCCAAAGCAAAACAGAGTAAACATAAATTATTAAGGAAGATATTTATGTATTAATAAAAACCTAGAAAGAATAAATATATTTCTAAGATCCATAAGTACATCAGGGTTGGTAACTTTGAAAAACAGGGATGAACATTTGGTCAATACTAGGTGGATAACCTTGTTGGAAGATTACCTATGAATTTTGTTCACTTAAGCCAGCCTCTCAATATTATTAAATGTCTAGGAGTACTTAGTTTTGCCTTCAGCGAGACAAGCTTCACACAACCTGCAGTAACTTCCTTTAGCTCAAAATACATTAGGGAGGGAAAATAACTTCTCAAAAAAAAAATTTAGGTTAATCTTATAATTCATTCTTATGTTCAGCATTCAGATGGTAGTTGTCGACAAAATTTTGTACTATGCTATTTTATTTCTGTCTATAATATGCAATTTATTCATTCTTTTGAAACTTCACAGTATGCAATTTTTAACATTTTGCTTTGTTGCATGTAATAATTCAATTGGCTTTTCCAGCGCCAGAGTTTGAAGAAATTTTCATTAGTCTCCAATCTCTACTGTTGCTTTATCACACTGTCATTTTTTGATGAAGTTAAATGTCTTGGTTTATCTCTTTTATATTGGATCACCAAAATACAGTACACCTATTCATGAATATCCTGCAAATGTATGAGCCTCTGGCAATATGCAGTTTATCCTTCGTGAAACTGTTGGGGGGACATGTTTGGAAAGAGTTCATCTCTTTCTTTTGGATCTATTTTCTCTGGAATTTAGAATCTTGCAGAAACTTTCACTTTCATATGTGTGATTATGTTGACTCTTTGGTTGCAAAGATTTAGATGGATTTGGATGATAACATTTTGTGACGTTGCAATTCACATCCCTAACAAATTTGCCCTAACAAGTTTTCGCTTTTCATTGGTGTTTTGTTAGGTTGCATTATTCTTTATCCTTAATTGATAACAAAAGCATTATGCATGGATTACTTCATGGATTTATGGCTTCAGTTATCTTTCAGTGTAAAATTTTTCATTTACAGAAGGATGCATCTGACAGCAATTGCCATGACTAAACCAATCATTAGCTATATCTGGAGTGAAAAACTTTTATAGATGTTGTAACTCTTCATTTATTTGTTAAAACCTCTTTTTACGTTTTGTGAATTTGCCTTGGGGTACTGAGATGGGATTGTGGATTTTTTTTTTTTTTTTTTTTTGTCCTTACTTCCCTGTAACATAATCAAAGATGAGGATTTTTCAATATGGTGAAGATATCAGATTATCTGTTTCTGTTCTCTGGATGGAACATGTATCTGTTTTTTTTTTTTTTTTTTTTTTTTTGGAAGTGGTACTTCGAAGTAGGAACTTTGCATGACCAACAATGCAAAATCAACTGCAAAGTGATGTCATATACCTATATATGAAAATTTCTGTTACAGATGTGCAAGATCAAAGGGCTTGGTGCTATCTCTTTCAAAATTTACCTGTAATTTTTGTGTTTTGCTGGAAGGAAAAAGATGAAAACCTGTGAGAAGATCAATATCATAAAAAGTATATCACAATTTTCTTTTTACCTTGTGTTGCTATTCATCTGTACAGAGCTGTGTGTCACCAAAATGGCATTATTTGCATTTTTTCTGTATTCATGTCTTGATCGTGGACATCAGATGTGTGAAAGAACAAAGTAGAAAACTTGGCGTACGTGGCTGGTTGAATGCTATGTTAATGCACATGGGAAGAGAAATGGCCTAGAAGAAAAGTTTTGTGGGGAAATTTTCCGTCATAGCAAATCACCTGTAAACAGATGATTAGCTATGATGGAAAATTTCCCTCTTTTCCTTCTCATTATGGTCCAATTTCCTATCATTGATAGCCATTCATTGAAAATTTCTTTCTATCACTATAAGATATTGTTTTCAAATCTTTACTATGCCTTCATTATAATTGGTGCAAATTTATTGTCGCATAATGTTCAGTACAGATCTATGATTCAGTGTTTCTCTCCTATGCTGTTGTCATTATGTCTGGTGAATGTTTTTTTCTTGTTGTTCTTAACTGTACTTCTGGTTTCTGCATTAGCTATTCAGGTTTAGTTCTAATTAACATGATTAAAGATCTACAATCATGATACTGATTAATTAGAAATAACCATGTTCTTGTTACTCTTCATGCATCAGTCTGATATGAACTTTCTTAAGATTATTCACGAAAAGGATTTGATGGTAAAGTGGGGATTAAAGTGGGGATACTTGATCGTATCATCAAAGAAAAAAAGTTTGATTTAAACTTTGGGTTAGTTGCAGTTTCAGGTCAGGTAGGGTCCCTGGGGTTTCTCCATTTTTTTTTTTTTAATGTATGGGTACTTCCAATGAAAGAAAAAAGAAAAGAAAGAAATAAACACTCAATGTTCAAAAAATGGCTTATGATATGATGACCAAATTCTTTTTCACTGTACTAAGTTGCTTCCAAGTAAGAAACACCCTTTTTAGTTGTACTTGCTGGCTTTTGCTGCAAAAAGCAAGTCTCTCTCTCACCACCTGTACAAAAGATAAGGGTTAAAAATTTAAAAAGAGAGAGAGAGAATGAGGTAGCTTTAGTTGGCCAGCAATAGAAACAGTAGCACAGTTAAGTACAGTGGTTTGTTGTTGTTGTTACTGTTGTCGTTTGTGGGAGAGGCCACGTAGGATTTGAGCAGGTGCAGGAGCAGGGGGGGAAGGGGGGCTCACGTGGATAGTGCTCTGCTCTGCAATCTGCATGATGTTGCATTAACGTATCTCTGCTGTGTTTCCCCTGCTTTTGAAGTTACTCATTTTAACTACTTGAATGTTCAATATGTACTTCGACGACTCAGTGTTTGGCAATTCCATGAAAGCTGACAACTTTTTGCTTATATTATCTATTTGAGCATTTACATTTCTATTTTTTTTTATTTGGATTATTATAATTTCATCTTTTATTAAAATAAAAAAGACTAAATCATTTCAAAAGTTAGCTCCACTCAACATCCTTTTGAAGGAATGACATTATGAAATTCATAAAATTTGTAACCAACCACTAGTACTTTTTTGTCAGTCTTTACCGGTTTACTTGACACAATGCTTTAGTGCATTTTTTTCTTTTAACTCAAAGAGTTTAATGGGAATCTTGTCACCTTCAATATCCAAAAACAAGTGTATAGGTGGATTTCATTTATGTTAGGAACCCACTTCCATGTCGTGCATTTAGAGGTGAGCATGATAATCTAAGATAGTAGATCAATCTTCTAGGATCAATTCTAAAAGTTTCTAATAATGGATTGGGCCAATTGTAAAAATATGTTTGTTATTGGTTTCTAAACTTATAATTTAGAGTCAATTCAAAATTCAATACTACGCTTACGAGGTAAGTGAAAATTATGAATCACTTTCATGTGGTGTTTTGGTATGTTATGATTTCTTTAAAATTAAAGATCATTTAATTATGATTATATTATCATGTTTGATAATAATTTGAGAATTTTATATAACAGTTATTTTATATTATTGATAATAATTAAATTATTATTTTATAAGATAATTTGAATCTCATAAAAAAAGTGAAAAAAACTTATCCTCAAGTTGATTTTTTAATATTATTTTAATAAAAAATTATTTTCAAAATGATGCTCACTAAAATATGTTTCTTTCTAAATTTGTAGATTTTATAAGCAAATTTTCACTTCAATCATTTTATAAAAAAATAATTTTTATAATTTTAAAATTTTTTTAATATATCATTAAATTTTCTATCTTATTATTTAGTTAAAAAAGACATTACACGTATAATTTTTTCAAATTTATTACACTCTAAGTATCAATTCTTATAGCATACAAAAAGATTAAAAGGTCAATTGACAACAATTTATGTGATTCTTGAACGTATCAATAACTTTTAATATATTTATCGTAATTTATTCAAATCTTATGATTTTTTATAGAACCGCGAATACTTATTTTTTAAATTATTTACTCAATAAAACAATTAAAATTGTTGTTTTTTTAAAAATAAACTTATCATTAATAATAAGTTTATTTTCAGAGTTTTATATTCATTGACTTTTTTATGTAATACTAAATACATTAATTTAAATTTATTAGTGATTTATAATATTACATTAAATATATTAATTTAAAATCATTAATACTCAATTTAAAAAAAAATTCACTAGCACTCAAATCATTTTTTAATTTTATTATTATAATAATTAAATCATTACAATGATCTTAAAAGAGATAATCAATCTTACACTAAAATTATTTAAAATTTTATTTTTCAAAATGAAGTACTTTTAAAATTTATTCTTAAAAATATGGAATTTGACCTAAATAAGGTCTCGTATCCTCGTATTGCGGACTTCTTTTACAAAAAAGCACTGCCTGAAATCTTATTATAATGAAATTATTAGATATAATAATAATACATAAACCCATCAGAGTCACCATTTTCGGCCAATTAATTGAAATGGTGATGGCCCATTTAGGCCCAAGTCCACGCCCACTTTTAAGTCAATCCGGTCTTGGGTTGACCCGATACCAACCCGAATTCGATTTTCTTACTTTTGCCAACCGAATTCGACTTTCTTTTTTTTTTTTTTTGTTGAGAAATGTAATGTTGAGTTTGAGTTGATATAAATTAAGTTTGCGTTTTAATTTTATTTTAAATTTAAAATTTAATTGGAATACGAATTTAATTTAATTTTTTTAATTTAAATTTGATTTAAGATAAAAATCGAATTACTTTAATTTATTCGATTAATATATAAAAATAAATTTAATTTTATATTTAATAAAAATTTAATAATTTATGTTTAAATTTGAATTAAAATTTAAAATATTTTACAATTAAAATAATTAAAATATAAATATTTAATTTGACTCGTAAATTATTAGAATTAAATAAAAAATTATTTAAATTTAATTTAAATAATAAATTAAATTATTTAAACTCAATCTTAACTTAGGAGACGAATCCAAATTTAATTTGAATAAAAAATTTGAGTACCTTTCGACTACTAAACTATTATTTACACTTATAATTTTGCCAACCCGAATTCGACTCCTTTTTCTTACTTTTGCTAAGTGTAAGTGTCGGACTCAGTATCTCCTCCATGGAACCATCGAATCAGCCGATTCTGGTCCACTTTCACCCTCAACTCAGTCCAATTCTGAACTCCGAAATTCCCAATATACCCTCCTCTCCCTATCAAATTTCCCTTGCCGCCCAAATCTTCCCTGGCTTGACCCGAACATCCGACCCAAATGGACTCTCTGCAAAGTCTCCCTCCACGCTCGACTCTCTCCACCTCAGCCTTCTCCGTCCTCAACGCTAAACTCGGCACCGACCATGACCTAATTCAAGCACCGAGTGTCGTGTCCGAGTTTCTGACTCAGTGCGATTATCTGGAGCGAAACCTAATCCATCTCAGTAGCACCCTAGAATCAAACCTCGCATCTTACGCTTCCTTCTCCGATCGCATCTGCTACCTCTTCGGCGATGTAAATTGGAAATTGACCTATGTCGGATCCTCTGTTTGTTCTTGGAGCTCCGTTTCAGGTTCGAATCAATGTAAATTTTTATTTTGATTTTGATATTGATTTTGTCTGTTTTCTGTTGGAAAGTTTAGGCATTTTTGGAATCTGTGCATGGAGAGCATTGATTTTTTTTTCTTATTATTTTTCTTTGTTGAAATTGCGGTGTTATAGATGGAGAAGGGTTGGGAGAGGAGCCGCCGGCATTGGCCAAGGAGGTGGCGAGGGTTGAAAGTTCCGAGCATATGCCGGTGAGGGTTCTAAAAGATCATAGCTTATTGAATCTAAAAAAGGCACTAGATTTTCATTTACATGGCTTAAGAATTATTATTGTTCATATTATTCGGGGATTTCAGTTGTTGTGATTCAATATAAAAAGAGAGGTGGTTTTTTTGTTCAATGGTTGAAACTGAACAAAACTTTGATCATATTAGGCTCCGTTTGATTGATGCTTTTGCTATTTGCATTTTATAAATAATTATTAAAGTTATTTCATACTTCTCTGCCAGTAAAGAAGTTATCCATAGCCGCTGGGGCTTCTTCTCGATAACAAGGAGGTATACCTCTAGTTCTAATGTTCAAATCCCACCGTATGTGGGCTTTTCCTAGCTTTATATTGGTTGATTAATTTTTTTTTGGCTTGTTTATTGGTTTCTTTTACTAGATGCATGTTAAAAATTGTTATAATAGTTATATCTATCCATACATGTAACTTCATTGAAAAAACAAGTTATCTGATTGGAGAGATCTTCATGGGTGGACTTCTATAGAATTATTACTTTCCAAGCCTTGAAGATCAAGCAATTCTAGCTTGGATTCACATCTGCAATACATTACCATGGGTTTGCCTTTGCTGTGACTTATGAGTTTTATTGTTTCTGAAGTAATTTGCTAATGTGATCTTACTATTGTATTTGCAATTGCTTTGATCTGTGTTTCATTTGGGTCTATCAATGATGATCTAGTCTGTTAACCACCAGTGACACATCTGCTTATATCTATCTTGCTGCGAAATTTAGCAACTGGGTGTAATGGGCAAAACTTATATTTGGCGGCATAGGTTGTCGTCTTATCTTTTCAGTATCCTGATAAAATCCAGATATAATAGATTGAGAACTATGTTGCTGTTAGAGTTATTGTGTCATAAATGTGCCTTTTGCTGGTAAGAGCATGGTTAGGGTGGTTTAGTAATATAGATATCAGTATTGCAGCAGCTGATTGGGATATGCTGATCTCTTTTTTAAGCAAAATGTTATTTATTTCAATGAATATTGTTTATTGGAACAAATAATATAATAGAATCTATGTATCATGCACTTATGTCTTGTCCATTGTTGGATTATATTTCTATGCTTTAAGATATGTTATCTTTTGATAATTGTCCAAATTCGAGATTTGAGAACCATGAGGCTAATTATCATAGTGAAGTGGTAAATAATGTTTGGTCCAATGAAGCTAAATATCTTCTTGTAGTGTCAACTTAGATCATTTTTTAATTTTAGTGTCAACTTAAATCATTACAAGAAATTATTATTATAATAATGTTTGGTCCAATGAAGCTAAATATCTTCTTCTAGCACTCAAATCATTTTTTAATTTTATTATTATAATAATTAAATCATTACAATGATCTTAAAAGAGATAATCAATCTTACACTAAAATTATTTAAAATTTTATTTTTCAAAATGAAGCACTTTTAAAATGTATTCTTAAAAATATGGAATTTGACCTAAATAAAGTCTCATATCCTCGTATTGCGGACTTCTTTTATAAAAATGCATTGCCTGAAATCTTATTATAATGAAATTATTAGATATAATAATAATACATAAACCCGTCAGAGTCACCATTTTCGGACAATTAATTGAAATGGTGATGGCCCATTTAGGCCCAAGCCACGCCCACTTTTAAGTCAATCCGGTCTTGGGTTGACCCGATACCAACCCGAATTCGATTTTCTTACTTTTGCCAACCCGAATTCGATTTTTTTTTTTTTTTTTACTGAAAAATGTAACAATTGAGTTTGAGTTGATATAAATTAAATTTAAGTTTCAATTCAATTTAAATTTAAAATTTAATTTAAATACGATTGAATTTTATTTTTTTAATTTGAGTTTGATTTAAAATAAAAATTGAATTACTTTAATTCATTCTATTAATATATAAAAATAAATTAAATTTTTATATTTAATAAAAATTTAATTATTTGTATTTAAATTCGAATTAAAATTTAAAATATTTTATCAATTAAAATAATTAAAATATAAATATTTGATTCGACTCGTAAATTATTTAAATTAAATATAAAATTATTTAAATTTAATTCAATCAATAAATTAAATTATTTAAACTCAAATTTAATTTGATAATGAAACAAATCTAAATTTAATTTGAATAAAAATTTTGAGTACCTTTTGACTACTAAAATATTATTTACACTTATAATTTTGCCAACCCGAATTCGACTCCTTTTTCTTACTTTTGCTAAGTATCGGACTCAGTATCTCCTCCATGGAACCATCGAATCAGCCGATTCTGGTCCACTTTCTCCCTCAACTCAGTCCAATTCTGAACTCCGAAATTCCCAATATACCCTTCTTCCCTATCAAATTTCCCTTGCCACCCAAATCTTCCATGGCTTGACCCGAACGTCCGACCCAAATGGACTCTCTGCAAAGTCTCCCTCCACGCTCGACTCTCTCCACCTCAGCCTTCTCCGTCCTCAACGCTAAACTCGGCACCGACCATGACCTAATTCAAGCACCGAGTGTCGTGTCCGAGTTTCTGACTCAGTGCGATTATCTGGAGCCAAACCTAATCCACCTCAGTAGCACCCTCGAATCAAACCTCGCATCTTACGCTTCCTTCTCCGATCGCATCTGCTACCTCTTCGGCGATGTAAATTGGAAATTGACCTATGTCGGATCCTCTGTTTGTTCTGGGAGCTCCGTTTCAGGTTCGAATCAATGTAAATTTGATTTTGATTTTGATATTGATTTTGTCTGTTTTCTATTGGAAAGTTTAGGCATTTTTGGAATCTGTGCATGGAGAGCATTGATTTTTTTTTCTTATTATTTTTCATTGTTGAAATTGCGGCGTTATAGATGGAGAAGGGTTGGGAGAGGAGCTGCCGGCATTGGCCAAGGAGGTGGCGGGGGTGGAAAGTTCCGAGCATATGCCGGTGAGGGTTCTAAAAGATCATAGCTTTTGTAATTCTGAAATTCTTATTGAATCTAAAAAAGGCACTGATTTTCATTTACATGGCTTAAGAATTATTATTGTTCGTATTATTCGGGGATTTCAGTTGTTGTGATTCAATACAAATAGAGAGGTGGTTTTTTTGTTCAATGGTTGAAACTGAACAAAACTTTGATCATATTAGGCTCCGTTTGATTGATGCTTTTGCTATTTGCATTTTATAAATAATTATTAAAGTTATTTCATACTTCTCTTCCAGTAAAGAAGTTATCCATAGCCGCTGGGGCTTCTTCTCGATAACAAGGAGGTATACCTCTAGTTCTAATGTTCAAATCCCACCGTATGTGGGCTTTTCCTAGCTTTATATTGGTTGATTAATTTTTTTTTGTCTTGTTTATTGGTTTCTTTTACTAGATGCATGTTAAAAATTGTTATAATAGTTATATCTATCCACACATGTAACTTCATTGAAAAAACAAGTTATCTGATTGGAGAGATCTTCATGGGTGGACTTCTATAGAATTATTACTTTCCAAGCCTCGAAGATCAAGCAATTCTAGCTATTGGATTCACATCTGCAATACATTACCATGGGTTTGCCTTTGCTGTGACTTATGAGTTTTATTGTTTCTGAAGTAATTTGCTAATGTGATCTTACTATTGTATTTGCAATTGCTTTGATCTGTGTTTCATTTGGGTCTATCAACGGTGATCTAGTCTGTTAGCCACCAGTGACACATCTGCTTATATCTATCTTGCTGCAAAATTTAGCAACTGGGTGTAATGGGCAAAACTTATATTTGGCGGCATAGGTTGTCGTCTTATCTTTTCAGTATCCTGATAAAATCCAGATATAATTGATTGAGAACTATGTTGATGTTAGAGTTATTGTGTCGTAAGTGTGCCTTTTGCTGGTAAGATCATGGTTGGGTGGTTTAGTACTATAGATATCACTATTGCAGCAGCTGATTGGGATATGCTGATCTCTTTTTTAAGCAAAATGTTATTTATTTCAATGAATATTGTTTATTGGAACAAGTTAGCCATTTCTTAATGTTATTTAAGTTTCAAATTAATTATACTGTACTTTAATTTGGCAGTTATATCTTTTATTAACAGTGTTTTAAGCATCAATTTTTAAATATAATAAAATCTATGTATCATGCACTTATGTCTTGTCCATTGTTGGTTTATATTTCTATGCTTTAAGATATGTTATCATTGGATAATTGTCCAAATTCGAGATTTGAGAACCATGAGGCTAATTATCATAGTGAAGTGGTAAATAATGTTTGGTCCAATGAAGCTAAATATCTTCTTGTAGTGTCAACTTAGATGCTCTTTTTTCCTTTTAAGAACTTTCTTCCTGCCTGGGAACTAGGTTCTTTCTTGCTTTTAGAGTACAAGATGACATAATCTTATCCAAAAGATATGACTATATCTTCATGAGATTGGATAAAGAGGATTGATTTGATTGGAAAAAAAACTAATTAGCAAGATATTCTGAATAATGGAGCTAAGTCTTTCTTGTATTTTTAATTTTAGTTAGTTTTTCTCTTCTAGTTTTTCCTTTTGTTACCTCTGTATATGATTGTGATCTAATGCTCTCACCCATCCTTTTTTCCCTTGAAACTATCTTTTCTACCAGAAATAGCTTCAAAACTTCATAATTTAGTTGGTGATATTGAAGATGCTATCTCTTGTACTATGAACAAAAATTTAAGAAAGGATTCATCCACACGAAATTCAGAAGTAAGCACCTCCATTATATAAAACACTCACACACATACACTCTTTTGGAAACTATTCTTTTTTTTTTTCTGAGTAAACCTTTTTCTTTCTTAATGTTGCAGGATACCTGCCTGGTTACTATTTAAACACTCAAACTGACAGAAGGCTTTTTAACTTCAGTCACAAAGACACGCCCTCAATGGGTACATCTAGTCTCAGCTGTTGATCACAGAGTAGATCAAGCTCTAGCAATATTAAGACCTCAGGCAATTGCTGATCATCGAGCCCTTCTATCATCCCCTGGATGGCCACCATCACTTTCCAATTTGACTTCCTCAAGTCTGGATACAAAGAAATCAAGTGAACTACCAAGTCCTCTTTTTACACTGCAAGGTGATCTCAAACACCAGTACTGTGAAAACTTTCTTGCCTGTGCCGCCTGCAGGACTTGCAGAGACAAAGAAAATCTTAGCAACTTGAGGAACATAATCAACCACTTTGGGCAATTGAAGAGCTTGTAAATCCTGTGATCTGTTGCATCCCAACGCCATTTTCCAAAGTGGATTGATAAACCAGAATTCATTTTTGCTTTGGTATATGAAATTACACGAGATTATGTTGATTCTATGGATGAATTATTGCAACCATTGGCTGACGAAGCAATGCTAAATGGGTACAGCTGTAGAGAAGAATGGATTTCAGCAATGGTAGCCTCCTTATCGACTTACTTGGCAAAAGAGATATTCCCTGTTTATGTTGGTCAGCTGGAGGAAGAGAGTGTGACTGGTATTAGGTCACAGGCTAGGGCATCTTTGCTCCATCTTGTTTATTTGATGGTGTCTTTTGATAAACGAATAAAGTCTCTTGTGGAACAGTCTGGGATCTTGCTTTCCCTTCAGGAAGATGGGACCCTGCATAAGATTTCATCTCTATCTGTCTTCTGTGATCGACCTGACTGGCTTGATTTATGGGCAAAAATAGAGCTAGCTGACATACTGGAGAAACTAAAACCAGAGATGGATGAAGAAAGAAACTGGACTACGAAAGTTCAAGGGGCAGTTATATCTAATTCTGATGATTATAAATCTCCTGCAGTTTCCAGCAGCATTTTTAGGTGTTTATCATCTTTGATTGATCGATGCTGATCATTGCCTACAGTTTCTTTGAGATCAAGGTTTTTGAGGTTAGCTGGTACACCTGTCAAACAAAAAATTTTGGATTGCTCACTTCTCAGATGCCAAGAAGCTGAAGGATTGACTGCCTTAACAGATGATGGTGCTTTAATCAAAGTTGCAAACTCCATTAATGCAGCTCACTATGCTGAATCTATTTTAAAAGAATGGTGTGAGGACGTCTTTTTCCTTGAGATGGGATTGGATCAAGGTGATCAACTTGGAGAGTCTTTTGCTGAATATAGTGGTACGGAGGTTCCATTTGAAGAGTATGAGAGTGGTATTTTCCATGAAGAGATTGTTAAGTTTGAGGATTTCAGAACGCAGTAGGTTGAGAAGATATGTGTTGTTGTTTTGGTAGGATTTGATGCCCAATGCAGAGATTACTCGGAAAACAGCACACAATGGCAGGAAAAGAGTGAAGAAGGTTGGCCTCTACCGAAAACATTGGTTGAGGCCCTCGATTATTTGCAGGGGAAAATGTCAGTAATAGGAGAAAATTTAAACAGGCTAGACTTTACTGGGATCTGGAGGAGTCTGGCAGCCGGGGTGGATCGGTTGATTTTCAATGGCATTCTTATGAGCAATGTGAAGTTTCATGATGATGGAGTGGAGAGATTCGGGTATGATCCAGAGGTCATATTTGGAGTTTTCAGGGTTTGATGTTTGAGGCCGGAAGGTTTCTTCCCTAAAGCAAGTGACGGCATGATGTTGTTGAAGATGGAAAAGAAGCAACTTCAGGGTATCCTCACAGGAGGAGAGAAATGGATGAAGGAGAATGGAATTAGACATTTGAGTGTAGCTGAGGTAGAAAAAATTGGGAAGAACAGAGTATTTACAAAGTAGAAGGCTTGGACATATAACTAAGAAAGAGACTTTAGGTCTGTGTTATATTTGATTAACCCATTTGTTTCAGAAAATAATACAATAATAAAGAAAATGATACTGT
The DNA here is from genome assembly GCF_047325235.1 of Durio zibethinus. Taxonomy (NCBI): domain Eukaryota; kingdom Viridiplantae; phylum Streptophyta; class Magnoliopsida; order Malvales; family Malvaceae; genus Durio; species Durio zibethinus. The sequence continues at coordinate 23,893,805 of NC_143172.1, forward strand.
TTTGTTATTTTTTTTTTAGCATCATTGTTATCAATTGTAAATGCAGAGTTGAAACTTGTTGAGGTTTACTTACTTTGTTCTCATAAAATTGAATTGTACCCACTGTTTCCTTTGCAGAAAACATGAACTGGTTTATTTGCTTTTTTTTTTCTGCTGCTTAAATCATGTTGCTTTAGAACAGCACTGGACAAATGCTAATCTCTCGATATTGTTTAAGATCTAATCATGATTTTTTTTTTTTGGCTGCCGAATGGATGTTTAAGGCCGTCCCTTGATCCAAAAATCCATTGCTGAATCAGCGGTCAATGCACCAAGTTATCCTAATCCTTTCATGACAATTAATTATATAATTATGACTTGACATATAGTAGAATATTCTAAAAGAAGTATTTCATAGATTAACTCTTTTTCCTTGCCATGAAAACTTAAAACAATTGGATAATTATTTGCATTGCAACACATTGGCATTTCCGTCAAGCCAACTACAAAAGCATGTTTTCCTTTTCCAAAGCAAGTTTTTGGACCAAAGATGAGGATGTCTTTCTGGGTTTTCTAACAAGCTTCACCAAAGTAGGTCTGTCCTAGCAAATAGGCCATTGACTGATTAAACAACGATTAAAGAAATCTCCTCAAAGACTTTTGTAATTTGCACAGTAGCAGTAGGGGGGGGTGCATTTCATCTATTGGAAAATATAAACAAGAAAAACAATAAAAAGTTCGAAACATGAAAATTTTTACTTTAAAATTAAATTATAGTATAGTATTATTAGTTAATTATACAAAAAACCTTGTGGTAATCCTTCAACAAACAAACAATTTTTATATGCTTTCCTTTTACAAATCTGCTAATCCCTAGAGACCTTCTGTGATCCATATATCCTTCCGTACCAAAAAAAAGGTTTTTTTATAGAAGGAAAGAAAGAACTAAGCTTTGATATTAACATTAATAGCTACAGCCAGCATTTATTTGTTATTTCTGAGAATCAAAAGCTACTACTATAATACTATAAAATTACAGCATCAGTCAAAGATTTCATTGTCAGACTTGAACAGTTGCTTAAGTCTATTGCAGATTAATTTCTTCTCCTTTCTCCTGAATGCATGCCTTGAGAATATTCTGGTCCAGTAATTTGATAATTCAGCTCTAAAAGTCCAAGCAAATCACTTTGCAAATTAAGTTGTCGGGGTTTCCATAATGATATATCCGGTATTAAAAGATCAGGGTTCAATTTTTGAAACATTACTTAAGTTGACAATTGAAAATGTGAGATGATGCATGTACATGCAATGATCAAGATTTTGAGCATCGATCTAAACCTATCTCTCTTTTTAAGTCATGTCTAATAAATTTATTGACTAAAATTAAACATACAGATAATTAAAATTGTTAAAATTAAAATCTTAATTTTCATAAAACGATAATAAAATTAAGTGTAAACAAAAATGAACACACCAAATTTATACTGATTTTTTCTAAAAATTAGAATTAATCAAAAAATTTTTTTACTCTAAAATAATTATAAATGTGATAATAAATTTTTAAATCACTAACCTTTAAATATAAGTATAATTAGACAATATGACTTTCTTTTTTTAACCTAATGATTAAGAGATAAGTTGAAAGTTATGTAAATGTGGATTCGACCTCGTCATCTCCCTTTCCCCTTTATAAAGGCATTAGCCTTCCTTTGCAACAAAAAAAAAAAAATAATTAAGACGATATGGGTGAAAAACTCAAAATATAATTTACATATTTACTCTGCATAAAAATAATTAATGTTAAATAATAATTAAATTCCACACAACTTAACAAAAATTTAAGAATTTCAATTCAAAATCTTGCCCATTTTAAAATTTAAGAACTACCACTACTTAATTAAGTTTGCAGAATTTTTTCTTTTGAAAAAAAAGTTCTTAGGGTAAACAAAAAAACTATATATTCATGTGGTCATCTGATCAGTAAGTAATTTACGAACTTTTTTCTTGGGTTTTCTTTATAATTTTAGATTACAGCAGACTAGTTTTACAGTTAAACCGTTAAAATGGTTAACCAAGTGTCGGATCTTTGCTCAAAGTTTCGGAGAAAAAAGTCAGGATGAGGGCAGGGCAGGGGTCCAAAGACAACGACAGTGGTGCCGGTCTTTGAATTCTTGTCACAAACAAAGGGGTAAAGATTTGATAAGAAGCCTCAGCCTTTCCTTCGACGCGTTAAGCGATTCCATGCATGCTAGGTGAGCTCACATGTCTGTTTCCACTATGCCACATGGCGCATGCAGACAACATAATTTACGGTGAGACAGTAGGGTCAGTGACCGGAAATTTAGGGCCAAATTATAAGGTCGGTAAATGAAGACAAAAACACTTCCAAGCACCAAAATTATTGCCCCTTCACCCCTCTCTTTTTTTTTTTTCTTTTTTTTTTTTTTTCAATTTGCCTTTATAGCCCTTATATGGTATCTCCATCAGCAGCAGCAGTCACTTTTGTGCCTGCCCTCCTAAATTCAGTCACGTTAAATTTGATCTTCTTCCTCAATGCATCGTCACATCAAGCTTTGTTTCACCCACAAACATATGCAGTTCTTGTCATGGATGTCCAATATATATAGAGCTGATTAGACAAATATGCAACATATATCAGCTGATTTGAATCTGCTAGAAGTAGGAGGGGGCACGAACTAGAGCTAGGAAGCTAAGTGATCACTGACATATGGGTTAACTGCACAACAACTGCCTAGAAAAATGGTGGAAGAGGCACTGTTTTTATAGCTTGGTGCTGATTACTTGATAGACTTCGCAAGTTGGTAGTATATGCAGCACTGCATGAATTTTGTGGTGCTAGAAAAAAAAAGGGTTGACGTTATATTCAACTTACATCAAATTAATTCAGAATGGATCCTTTTTAGAAACAACTTGGCGTAGGGGTCCCTTTTAGCCAGTCCTACCTTGTAAATTAAATCATTTTTAATAGTAAGTAATTGAATTTAATTGAATAGAATTGAGTCTAATATATTGTCAAGTTTGATTCAAATTAAAATTTTGAAATTTGAAATTAAATTTGAGTTCAATTAAATTTATTTTTTTGAACTTGATTTATAATTTAATTGATTTTTTTGAAATCTAGAATTTAATTGAGTTTTATTTTTCATATTAAAACTTGGCCTGTAATTTAATTAATTCATTCAAATTTAACTAGATAGATTTGATTAATTTTGATAAAATTCTAAATATTAACATTAAACATTATATTTTTATTATTTATTTATATATATTAAAAAAATAAAAAATTGATTAAGCTCATGAGTTTCCTGATTCAAATATTAAATTATTAAAATTTAACTTGATTCGTTACTTGAATAGCTCGAATTTAGCTTAATAATGAATGAGTTAAATTTAAATTTTTTTTAATTAAATTTAAATAATTTATGAGTAATTTTTAAATTCAAAATGAATAAATTATGAATAATTTATGAATTTGAGTTAGTCGTTTTTCGAGTTGTTTATACTTCTACCTTTAGTTTAGCTGTATAAAAAAAATAATATCGAGTTAAAGTTGAAAGTCATTGAAATCCAATTTTTTCAATGTCAGTCTAAGCAAATTGCAAGCCCCTTTCATCCAATCACTAAACAGTTCTCTAGATCCTAACATATCTAGCCAATTTGCAAATATGGGATTTTAACTTTTCAGAAAAAAAAAAAAAAATATATATATATATATTTATGTCAGTCGAACCAAGACAAAAGTTCTACAACAGAGGGTAGAGACTAGGGAAGGCAAATTGCAAGGGGCAAGTAGAAAAGGGCTGTGCCTCCAATAATATTAAACATACAACGGACAAACGTATATCAATTTGGTAAAATGTAAACATCTGTACTTTGTATATATAAATTTTAAAATCTTTAAAACCTGATTAGTTACATCCAAGGAATAGTTCTTATATATATATATTAATGTTCTCTTGCCTTCTACTTATACAATATAAATAAATATATATATATACTTCAAAATACCAGATAAATTTAGACACCTGTCGGTTTAGATATGCTAAAGTTTTGGATTAACAAAAATCAAAGGCATTTTTGCAGACTTATTAGTTAATTACCAGGACTTCCATAGTTGTGGGCCTATGCAATGCAGAAATATGTGACAAATGTGGTCCTGTTTGAGTATATGTGTAAATCAAAATAACCAATGTTTTTGTCGTGCAATCCCCATTCTCAAAAGTCTCTTTATAAGCTACCCGTGCCCTCCTATTTCAAAGTCCACCATATCACCCCCAAACCCCTTGTAATATAGAGAGTGTTTAAAGAGAGCAAGAAGCAAGGTTTTTTCATGTCTAGCCAAGGATCGAGAGCTTCTAACAAAATCCTCCTTTCGAAATTTTGAAATCCTCCTGGAAGTTCATTTCGACGCGATCTTTTTAGATTCGGTCTCTCCTTCGTCGAAAACGACCTCAATCAATGTAGATCGGGTTCGAAGTTTTTTATTTTTCTTTTTTTAAAAAAAAAACTCAAATTAATAATTTTTCTTTTTTTGTTACAGGTATCTCTTTGATGCTGAGTTTCTCACCTAATCGGTGAGGATTGTGATTTTTATTTTTATGGTTTTTTTTGTGTTGATTTTCGTAGATCTGTTTTTATGATTTTTTTTGTGTTGATTTTCGTTTGCCTTTCTTTTTTATTTTTTTTAATTTAAAATTTTAATTTTTTTTAACTAATTAATTTTTTTAGATTGTAAAAAATATAGATCCGGTGTCTACCCTCTTAACACATTTTTTCATAGCTCTCTGTCTCTCTCGCTCAAAGCGAATATAAACTATCCCCTGAGAGACAGAATCTGCAACAAATTGAGCTTTTTTTTTTGTTAATTTGATTCCCAGAGAGAATTGAAGGGCAACCATAGCTAAAAGCTCCTGCCTTTCTTATCCAATTTGTAAGCTTTTTTTTCTTCTTCTCTTTTATGATGGTTTCTGGACTCTTTTTACTTTCTCATTTCCATTGTTAAAGCTGACTTTTTTTTATTTGTTTTTATTTTTTGTTGGATTTCCTTTTCTGGGTTGTTATCTGTTTTTTTTTTTAAATAAAGGTGAGGTTTTTTTTTTTTTTTTTTTTTTATGTGAAATGGTATTGATTTCAGTGAAGGGTAGATCTTTCTTTTGGCTTTTTTTGGAGACCAATTTAGATTTGGTTTTCACTGTTGATTTGCTAAAAATTTTGGCATGTGATTGACTCTTGATGAATTTCTCTTTTTTCCCATCTTTTATCTTTATTTTTCTCCATAGGTTGTGAATTTAAAAGATCTGATTTTTGGATAATTGTCATTGCTCGTTAATGTGGTGGATTTCTCTGGCTATTCAGCTTTGCAAAGAGTATCAATTTGTAAGTTTTATTTATTTATTTATATGTTTGTTTTTGGATTCTTGGTTTCGGTTACAAGATTGTTCTTGTTATGCATGTTGTTTCTGATGACAAACAAGGTTGTAATCTGTCATTATGGAAAACGGTTGCATTTTTTTGTCTTATTGCTTGGTTGCTTTTGATTTTACATTTTTTTGGGTTGATAGAAGTGTCCAATTATTTTTCTTTTAAATCGAGTTCTTTTTGGAATTCCCTGTGCTATATATGAATAGACTGTATCAGGTCTCCAGCCATTTGTTTCTGCTGAGATTTTACATCCTTTTTTTTTTAAAATAGAATTCTATGATATGTGAATTGATAATGTTATCATTCTTCTAAAAATTGCATTTTTAGCTAAATAAGTATATTTGTGTTCATGCAGTAATTGAGGGTTGTCATTTTCCTTATTGACTGCTTAGTTTTGCATATCATTATAATGAAGAAGAAAGGAAACGTTCCCGGTGCTTGGATTGTATAATCGTGAGATCATGTTGGAGGGCCCATCATATCTTGTCACGAGGGATTTGCCAAGCTCCTGTGAGCAAGAGAGCAAGTGGATTTATAATACTTTTTGTGTAATTGAGCTCTCAAGAAGCAAGCGCTAGATGGAAGATGGTGAAGACCAGAGGGCAAGAAAAGTTCTTAAGCCACTCAAAGGTGATGAGAACAAGGATACAGAGGACAATATGTCACTTGCCCAAATTGACCAAACAGATAACCACCACCATGATGGTGATTATTCAGAATCAAGTTTACTGATCCACCAGCTTGGGCGAGACATCTCAATTTACTGTCTCCTCCGCTGCTCAAGGTCTGATTATGGTGCCATTGCATCTTTGAATGCAGGTTTCCGCTCTGTTATACGGAGTGGTGAGCTGTACAGGTTGAGGCGGGCAATGGGAATTGTTGAACATTGGGTTTACTTCTCTTGCAACCTTCTGGAGTGGGAGGCTTTTGATCCAATCCATCATCGATGGATGCATTTGCCCAGAATGACCTCCAATGGATGTTTCATGTGTTCGGATAAGGAGTCATTGGCCGTTGGGACCGAAATTCTTGTTTTTGGAAAGGAAATAACATCCCATGTTATTTATAGATATAGCATTTTGACAAACACGTGGTCATCTGGGATGAAGATGAATACTCCCAGGTGCTTGTTTGGATCTGCCAGTCTGGGTGAAATTGCAATTCTAGCTGGTGGTTGTGATCCACATGGAGAGACTTTGAGCGCAGCAGAGCTTTATAATTCAGAAACTGGCAAGTGGGTGACCATTCCAAGCATGATTAAAGCAAGAAAAATGTGTTCTGCCGTGTTTATGGAAGAGAAGTTTTATGTTATTGGTGGAATTGGGGTTGGGAGTTCAAAAACACTGACATGTGGAGAGGTGTATGATTTGAAGACGAAGATGTGGAGTGAGATACCTAATATGTTCCCTGCACGAAATGGGGGGGCTGGAGCAACTGAAGCACCTGCTGCTGCTGAGGCACTGGCAGTTGTAAATAATGAGCTGTATGCAGCTGATTATGCACAACAAGAAGTGAGGAAATATGACAAAGACAAGAACTTGTGGGTCACACTAGGGCAATTACCCAAGCGAGCAGTCTCAATGAATGGCTGGGGGTTAGCATTTAGGGCATGTGGGAATCAACTAATTGTTATTGGTGGACATAGGGCTTTAGCTGAAGGGATGATCGAGCTAAACTCTTGGGTTCCAAATGGGGGTCCACCACAATGGAACTTGCTCGAGAGAAAGTCCTCTGGCAGTTTTGTGTATAACTGTGCCGTTATGGGATGCTGAAATGTGCATCCAGTTTTGGTCGCACTGTGTCGCTGTATGAAGTCCTTTTCTACTGGAACTTACAGCTGTGGCCTTCAAGGAGAAAGGATTCTGGAGAGTGGGTAATCTCTGCGTTCCTTTTGGGGAAAGTTCATGTTTTAATTTAGATCAATAGATACAGTCATAGGAGGAAGTCTGGAGATTTCTTGGCCTTTTTAGTTTTATCATGTTTCATTGATTTGTGTGTTTTTTTTTTTTTTTGTCTTGCCTATTCTCTTTTTCCTTTTGTTGGGTCAGAGAGTCGTTTTTTTATTTGGTTACTATCAGGGTTTTGTCAAAGGTTGGTGTCATGTAGAACATGCACAGTTCAATAATTTCAGGACCCAGTACATTAGGTTGTTTACAATATTCACAGAGTTTCTTTCACCAAATGTCAATTTTCTCATGTTGATCAATTACTTAGATAATATGTTAAAACATATAAATAATGGCCTGCTGTCTCCATACCACCACCCTCAAAGCACCATTCCACAACCCCCCCCCCCCCCCCCCCAAAAAAAAAAAAAAAAAGGAAGAAAGAAAGAAAGATCATAAAAGCTAAAAATGTTTATCCAAAATGTCACCAAAATTTCATTGCTTTGTGTCTTTTTTTTTTTTGTCTTGCCTATTCTCTTTTTCCTTTTGTTGGGTCAGAGAGTCGTTTTTTTATTTGGTTACCATCAGGGTTTTGTCAAAGGTTGGTGTCACGTAGAACATGCACAGTTCAATAATTTCAGGACCCAGTACATTAGGTTGTTTACAATATTCATAGAGTTTCTTTCACCAAATGTCAATTTTCTCATGTTGATCAATTACTTAGATAATATGTTAAAACTATAAATAATGGCCTGCTGTCTCCATACCACCACCCCCAAAGCACCATTCCACTCCCCCCCCCCCCCAAAAAAAAAAAAAGGAAGGAAGAAAGAAAGATCATAAAAGCTAAAAATGTTTAACCTTTTTTTTTGCAACTAACTACTGCTTCTTTTTTGTTATTATTTTTTTACGCAGTACATACATTTACATATTTCGGTTAAGGACTTCTTGCGTGATTAGTACATTTTAAACTAATTGTATTATTGCATTACTGACAAAGTATTGTGGATTGTGGTTTATGTAGCTTTATTTTTCATGAAAAAGTTGTAAGCCATGGTCATTCCAGTATCTCCCCCCTACAGTTTAGTGTACAAGCATCCTTAGTAGGAATATAAAAACACTTAGTAGGATAAAATACATGATTTATTCTCTGCTTTGGTTCATATAGTATGTGAATTTCTTTTGGTTAGTTTTAAGCACTTGTGGAGAACAAAATTTGGAACAGAAAAGAAATAAGAGATTGTTAATATTCCAAAGCAAAACAGAGTAAACATAAATTATTAAGGAAGATATTTATGTATTAATAAAAACCTAGAAAGAATAAATATATTTCTAAGATCCATAAGTACATCAGGGTTGGTAACTTTGAAAAACAGGGATGAACATTTGGTCAATACTAGGTGGATAACCTTGTTGGAAGATTACCTATGAATTTTGTTCGCTTAAGCCAGCCTCTCAATATTATTAAATGTCTAGGAGTACTTAGTTTTGCCTTCAGCGAGACAAGCGTCACACAACCTGCAGTAACTTCCTTTAGCTCAAAATACATTAGGGAGGGAAAATAACTTCTCAAAAAAAAAAATTTAGGTTAATCTTATAATTCATTCTTATGTTCAGCATTCAGATGGTAGTTGTCGACAAAATTTTGTACTATGCTATTTTATTTCTGTCTATAATATGCAATTTATTCTTTCTTTTGAAACTTCACAGTATGCAATTTTTAACATTTTGCGTTGTTGCATGTAATAATTCAATTGGCTTTTCCAGCGCCAGAGTTTGAAGAAATTTTCATTAGTCTCCAATCTCTACTGTTGCTTTATCACACTGTCATTTTTTGATGAAGATAAATGTCTTGGTTTATCTCTTTTATATTGGATCACCAAAATACAGTACACCTATTCATGAATATCCTGCAAATGTATGAGCCTCTGGCAATATGCAGTTTATCCTTCGTGAAACTGTTGGGGGGACATGTTTGGAAAGAGTTCATCTCTTTCTTTTGGATCTATTTTCTCTGGAATTTAGAATCTTGCAGAAACTTTCACTTTCATATGTGTGATTATGTTGACTCTTTGGTTGCAAAGATTTAGATGGATTTGGATGATAACATTTTGTGACGTTGCAATTCACATCCCTAACAAATTTGCCCTAACAAGTTTTCGCTTTTCATTGGTGTTTTGTTAGGTTGCATTATTCTTTATCCTTAATTGATAACAAAAGCATTATGCATGGATTACTTCATGGATTTATGGCTTCAGTTATCTTTGAGTGTAAAATTTTTCATTTACAGAAGGATGCATCTGACAGCAATTGCCATGACTAAACCAATCATTAGCTATATCTGAAGTGAAAAACTTTTATAGATGTTGTAACTCTTCATTTATTTGTTAAAACCTCTTTTTACGTTTTGTGAGTTTGCCTTGGGGTACTGAGATGGGATTGTGGATTTTTTTTTTTTTTTTTGTCCTTACTTCCCTGTAACATAATCAAAGATGAGGATTTTTCAATATGGTGAAGATATCAGATTATCTGTTTCTGTTCTCTGGATGGAACATGTATCTGTTTTTTTTTTTTTTTTTTTGGAAGTGGTAATTCGAAGTAGGAACTTTGCATGACCAACAATGCAAAATCAACTGCAAAGTGATGTCATATACCTATATATGAAAATTTCTGTTACAGATGTGCAAGATCAAAGGGCTTGGTGCTATCTCTTTCAAAATTTACCTGTAATTTTTGTGTTTTGCTGGAAGGAAAAAGATGAAAACCTGTGAGAAGATCAATATCATAAAAAGTATATCACAATTTTCTTTTTACCTTGTGTTGCTATTCATCTGTACAGAGCTGTGTGTCACCAAAATGGCATTATTTGCATTTTTTCTGTATTCATGTCTTGATCGTGGACATCAGATGTGTGAAAGAACAAAGTAGAAAACTTGGCGTACGTGGCTGGTTGAATGCTATGTTAATCCACATGGGAAGAGAAATGGCCTAGAAGAAAAGTTTTGTGGGGAAATTTTCCGTCATAGCAAATCACCTGTAAACATTGATCAATGTTTACAGATGATTAGCTATGATGGAAAATTTCCCCCTTTTCCTTCTCATTATGGTCCAATTTCCTATCATTGATAGCCATTCATTGAAAATTTCTTTCTATCACTATAAGATATTGTTTTCAAATCTTTACTATGCCTTCATTATAATTGGTGCAAATTTATTGTCGCATAATGTTCAGTACAGATCTATGATTCAGTGTTTCTCTCCTATGCTGTTGTCATTATGTCTGGTGAATGTTTTTTTTTCGTTGTTCTTAACTGTACTTCTGGTTTCTGCATTTGTTATTCAGGTTTAGTCTAATTAACATGATTAAAGATCTACAATCATGATACTGATTAATTAGAAATAACCATGTTCTTGTTACTCTTCATGCATCAGTCTGATATGAACTTTCTTAAGATTATTCACGAAGAGGATTTGATGGTAAAGTGGGGATTAAAGTGGGGATACTTGATCGTATCATCAACGAAAAAAAGTTTGATTTAAACTTTGGGTTAGTTGCAGTTTCAGGTCAGGTAGGGTCCCTGGGGTTTCTCCATTTTTTTTTTTTTTAATGTATGGGTACTTCCAATGAAAGAAAAAAGAAAAGAAAGAAATAAACACTCAATGTTCAAAAAATGGCTTATGATATGATGACCAAATTCTTTTTCACTGTACTAAGTTGCTTCCAAGTAAGAAACACCCTTTTTAGTTGTACTTGCTGGCTTTTGCTGCAAAAAGCAAGTCTCTCTCTCACCACCTGTACAAAAGATAAGGGTTAAAAATTTAAAAAAAGAGAGAGAGAGAGAGAGAGAGAATGAGGTAGCTTTAGTTGGCCAGCAATAGAAACAGTAGCACAGTCAAGTACAGTGGTTTGTTGTTGTTGTTGCTGTTGTTGTTTGTGGGAGAGGCCACGTAGGGTTTGAGCAGGTGCAGGTGCAGGTGCAGGGGGGAAGGGGGGCTCACGTGGATAGTGCTCTGCTCTGCAATCTGCATGATGTTGCATTAACGTATCTCTGCTGTGTTTCCCCTGCTTTTGAAGTTACTCATTTTAACTACTTGAATGTTCAATATGTACTTCGACGACTCAGTGTTTGGCAATTCCATGAAAGCTGACAACTTTTTGCTTATATTATATATTTGAGCATTTCTATTTCTATTTTTTTTTTTTGGACTATTATAATTTCATCTTTTATTAAAATAAAAAGGGCTAAATCATTTCAAAAGTTAGCTCCACTCAACATCCTTTTGAAGGAATGACATTATGAAATTCATAAAATTTGTAACCAACCACTAGTACTTTTTTGTCAGTCTTTACCGGTTTACTTGACACAATGCTTTAGTGCATTTTTTTCTTTTAACTCAAAGAGTTTAATGGGAATCTTGTCACCTTCAATATCCAAAAACAAGTGTATAGGTGGATTTCATTTATGTTAGGAACCCACTTCCATGTCGTGCATTTAGAGGTGAGCATGATAATCTAAGATAGTAGATCAATCTTCTAGGATCAATTCTAAAAGTTTCTAATAATGGATTGGGCCAATTGTAAAAATATGTTTGTTATTGGTTTCTAAACTTATAATTTATAGTCAATTCAAAATTCAATACTATGCTTACAAGTGAAAATTATAAATCACTCTCATGTAGTATTTTAGTATGTTATGATTTCTTTAAAATTAAAGATCATTTAATTATGATTATATTATCATGTTTGATAATAATTTGAGAATTTTATATAACAGTTATTTTATATTATTGATAATAATTAAATTATTATTTTATAAGATAATTTGAAACTCATAAAAAAAGTGAAAAAAACTTATCCTCAAGTTGATTTTTTAATATTATTTTAATAAAAAATTATTTTCAAAATGATGCTCACTAAAATATGTTTCTTTCTAAATTTTTAGATTTTATAAGCAAATTTTCACTTCAATCATTTTATAAAAAAAAATAATTTTTATAATTTTTAAAAAATTTTAATATATCATTAAATTTTCTATCTTATTATTTAGTTAAAAAAGACATTACACGTATAATTTTTTCAAATTTATAACACTCTAAGTATCAATTCTTATAGCATACAAAAAGATTAAAAGGTCAATTGACAACAATTTATGTGATTCTTGAACGTATCAATAACTTTTAATATATTTATCGTAATTTATTCATATCTTATGATTTTTTATAGAACCGCGAATACTTATTTTTTAAATTATTTACTCAATAAAACAATTAAAATTGTTGTTTTTTTAAAATAAACTTATCATTAATAATAAGGTTATTTTCAGAGTTTTATATTCATTGACTTTTTTATGTAATACTAAATACATTAATTTAAATTTATTAGTGATTTATAATATTACATTAAATATATTAATTTAAAATCATTAATACTCAATTTAAAAAAAAATTCACTAGCACTCAAATCATTTTTTAATTTTATTATTATAATAATTAAATCATTACAATGATCTTAAAAGAGATAATCAATCTTACACTAAAATTATTTAAAATTTTATTTTTCAAAATGAAGCACTTTTAAAATTTATTCTTAAAAATATGGAATTTGACCTAAATAAAGTCTCATATCTTCGTATTGCGGACTTCTTTTATAAAAATGCATTGCCTGAAATCTTATTATAATGAAATTATTAGATATAATAATAATACATAAACCCATCAGAGTCACCATTTTCGGCCAATTAATTGAAATGGTGATGGCCCATTTAGGTCCAAGCCACGCCCACTTTTAAGTCAATCCGGTCTTGGGTTGACCCGATACCAACCCGAATTCGATTTTCTTACTTTTGCCAACCCGAATTCGATTTTTTTTTTTTTTACTGAAAAATGTAATCATTGAGTTTGAGTTGATATAAATTAAATTTAAGTTTCAATTCAATTTAAATTAAAAATTTAATTTAAATATAATTAAATTTTATTTTTTTAATTTGAGTTTGATTTAAGATAAAAATCAAATTATTCTAATTTATTTGATTAATATATAAAAATAAATTTAATTTTTATATTTTACAAAAATTTAATTATTTTTATTTAAATTCAAATTTAAAATATTTTATCAATTAAAATAATTAAAATATAAATATTTGATTCGATTCTTAAATTATTCGAATCAAATATAAAATTATTTAAATTTAATTTTAATCAATAAATTAAATTATTTAAACTCAAATTTAACTTGATAATGAGACGAATCTAAATTTAATTTGAATAAAAATTTTGAGTACCTTTTGACTACTAAAATATTATTTACACTTATAATTTTGCCAACCCGAATTCGACTCCTTTTTCTTACTTTTGCTAAGTATCGGACTCAGTATCTCCTCCATGGAACCATCGAATCAGCCGATTCTGGTCCACTTTCTCCCTCAACTCAGTCCAATTCTGAACTCCGAAATTCCCAATATACCCTTCTTCCCTATCAAATTTCCCTTGCCGCCCAAATCTTCCATGGCTTGACCCGAACGTCCGACCCAAATGGACTCTCTGCAAAGTCTCCTTCCACGCTCGACTCTCTCCACCTCAGCCTTCTCCGTCCTCAAAGCTAAACTCGGCACCGACCATGACCTAATTCAAGCACCGAGTGTCGTGTCCGAGTTTCTGACTCAGTGCGATTATCTGGAGCCAAACCTAATCCACCTCAGTAGCACCCTCGAATCAAACCTCGCATCTTACGCTTCCTTCTCCGATCGCATCTGCTACCTCTTCGGCGATGTAAATTGGAAATTGACCTATGTCGGATCCTCTGTTTGTTCTGGGAGCTCCGTTTCAGGTTCGAATCAATGTAAATTTGATTTTGATTTTGATATTTATTTTGTCTGTTTTCTATTGGAAAGTTTAGGCATTTTTGGAATCTGTGCATGGAGAGCATTGATTTTTTTTTCTTATTATTTTTCTTTGTTGAAATTGCGGTGTTATAGATGGAGAAGGGTTGGGAGAGGAGCTGCCGGCATTGGCCAAGGAGGTGGCGAGGGTGGAAAGTTCCGAGCATATGCCGGTGAGGGTTCTAAAAGATCATAGCTTTTGTAATTCTGAAATGCTTATTGAATCTAAAAAAGGCACTAGATTTTCATTTACATGGCTTAAGAATTATTATTGTTCGTATTGTTCGGGGATTTCAGTTGTTGTGATTCAATACAAATAGAGAGGTGGTTTTTTTGTTCAATGGTTGAAACTGAACAAAACTTTGATCATATTAGGCTCCGTTTGATTGATGCTTTTTCTATTTGCATTTTATAAATAATTATTAAAGTTATTTCATACTTCTCTTCCAGTAAAGAAGTTATCCATAGCCGCTGGGGCTTCTTCTCGATAACAAGGAGGTATACCTCTAGTTCTAATGTTCAAATCCCACCGTATGTGGGCTTTTCCTAGCTTTATATTGGTTGATTAATTTTTTTTTGTCTTGTTTATTGGTTTCTTTTACTAGATGCATGTTAAAAATTGTTATAATAGTTATATCTATCCACACATGTAACTTCATTGAAAAAACAAGTTATCTGATTGGAGAGATCTTCATGGGTGGACTTCTATAGAATTATTACTTTCCAAGCCTCGAAGATCAAGCAATTCTAGCTATTGGATTCACATCTGCAATACATTACCATGGGTTTGCCTTTGCTGTGACTTATGAGTTTTATTGTTTCTGAAGTAATTTGCTAATGTGATCTTACTATTGTATTTGCAATTGCTTTGATCTGTGTTTCATTTGGGTCTATCAACGGTGATCTAGTCTGTTAGCGACCAGTGACACATCTGCTTATATCTATCTTGCTGCAAAATTTAGCAACTGGGTGTAATGGGCAAAACTTATATTTGGCGGCATAGGTTGTCGTCTTATCTTTTCAGTATCCTGATAAAATCCAGATATAATTGATTGAGAACTATGTTGATGTTAGAGTTATTGTGTCGTAAGTGTGCCTTTTGCTGGTAAGATCATGGTTGGGTGGTTTAGTACTATAGATATCACTATTGCAGCAGCTGATTGGGATATGCTGATCTCTTTTTTAAGCAAAATGTTATTTATTTCAATGAATATTGTTTATTGGAACAAGTTAGCCATTTCTTAATGTTATTTAAGTTTCAAATTAATTATACTGTACTTTAATTTGGCAGTTATATCTTTTATTAACAGTGTTTTAAGCATCAATTTTTAAATATAATAGAATCTATGTATCATGCACTTATGTCTTGTCCATTGTTGGTTTATATTTCTATGCTTTAAGATATGTTATCATTGGATAATTGTCCAAATTCGAGATTTGAGAACCATGAGGCTAATTATCATAGTGAAGTGGTAAATAATGTTTGGTCCAATGAAGCTAAATATCTTCTTGTAGTGTCAACTTAGATGCTCTTTTTTCCTTTTAAGAACTTTCTTCCTGCCTGGGAACTAGATTCTTTCTTGCTTTTAGAGTTCAAGATGACATAATCTTATCCAAAAGATATGACTATATCTTCATGAGATTGGATAAAGAGGATTGATTTGATTGGAAAAAAAACTAATTAGCAAGATCTTCTGAATAATGGAGCTAAGTCTTTCTTGTATTTTTAATTTTAGTTAGTTTTTCTCTTCTAGTTTTTCCTTTTGTTACCTCTGTATATGATTGTGATCTAATGCTCTCACCCATCCTTTTTTCCCTTGAAACTATCTTTTCTACCAGAAATAGCGTCAAAACTTCATAATTTAGTTGGTGATATTGAAGATGCTATCTCTTGTACTATGAACAAAAATTTAAGAAAGGATTCATCCACACGAAATTCAGAAGTAAGCACCTCCATTATATAAAACACTCACACACATACACTCTCTTATGGAAACTATTCTTTTTTTTTTTCTGAGTAAACCTTTTTCTTTCTTAATGTTGCAGGATACCTGCCTGGTTACTATTTAAACACTCAAACTGACAGAAGGCTTTTTAACTTCAGTCACAAAGACACGCCCTCAATGGGTACATCTAGTCTCAGCTGTTGATCACAGAGTAGATCAAGCTCTAGCAATATTAAGACCTCAGGCAATTGCTGATCATCGAGCCCTTCTATCATCCCTTGGATGGCCACCATCACTTTCCAATTTGACTTCCTCAAGTCTGGATACAAAGAAATCAAGTGAACTACCAAGTCCTCTTTTTACACTGCAAGGTGATCTCAAACACCAGTACTGTGAAAACTTTCTTGCCTGTGCCGCCTGCAGGACTTGCAGAGACAAAGAAAATCTTAGCAACTTGAGGAACATAATCAACCACTTTGGGCAATTGAAGAGCTTGTAAATCCTGTGATCTGTTGCATCCCAACGCCATTTTCCAAAGTGGATTGATAAACCAGAATTCATTTTTGCTTTGGTATATGAAATTACACGAGATTATGTTGATTCTATGGATGAATTATTGCAACCATTGGCTGACGAAGCAATGCTAAATGGGTACAGCTGTAGAGAAGAATGGATTTCAGCAATGGTAGCCTCCTTATCGACTTACTTGGCAAAAGAGATATTCCCTGTTTATGTTGGTCAGCTGGAGGAAGAGAGTGTGACTGGTATTAGGTCACAGGCTAGGGCATCTTTGCTCCATCTTGTTTATTTGATGGTGTCTTTTGATAAACGAATAAAGTCTCTTGTAGAACAGTCTGGGATCTTGCTTTCCCTTCAGGAAGATGGGACCCTGCATAAGATTTCATCTCTATCTGTCTTCTGTGATCGACCTGACTGGCTTGATTTATGGGCAAAAATAGAGCTGGCTGACATACTGGAGAAACTAAAACCAGAGATGGATGAAGAAAGAAACTGGACTACGAAAGTTCAAGGGGCAGTTATATCTAATTCTGATGATTATAAATCTCCTGCAGTTTCCAGCAGCATTTTTAGGTGTTTATCATCTTTGATTGATCGATGCTGATCATTGCCTACAGTTTCTTTGAGATCAAGGTTTTTGAGGTTAGCTGGTACACCTGTAACAAAAAATTTTGGATTGCTCACTTCTCAGATGCCAAGAAGCTGAAGGATTGACTGCCTTAACAGATGATGGTGCTTTAATCAAAGTTGCAAACTCCATTAATGCAGCTTACTATGCTGAATCTATTTTAAAAGAATGGTGTGAGGACGTCTTTTTCCTTGAGATGGGATTGGATCAAGGTGATCAACCTGGAGAGTCTTTTGCTGAATATAGTGGTACGGTGAATATAGTGGTACGGAGGTTCCATTTGAAGAGTATGAGAGTGGTATTTTCCATGAAGAGATTGTTAAGTTTGAGGATTTCAGAACGCAGTAGGTTGAGAAGATATGTGTTGTTGTTTTGGTAGGATTTGATGCCCAATGCAGAGATTACTCGAAAAACAGCACACAATGGCAGGAAAAGAGTGAAGAAGGTTGGCCTCTACCGAAAACATTGGTTGAGGCCCTCGATTATTTGCAGGGGAAAATGTCAGTAATAGGAGAAAATTTAAACAGGCTAGACTTTACTGGGATCTGGAGGAGTCTGGCAGCCGGGGTGGATCGGTTGATTTTCAATGGCATTCTTATGAGCAATGTGAAGTTTCATGATGATGGAGTGGAGAGATTCGGGTATGATCTAGAGGTCATATTTGGAGTTTTCAGGGTTTGATGTTTGAGGCCGGAAGGTTTCTTCCCTAAAGCAAGTGACGGCATGATGTTGTTGAAGATGGAAAAGAAGCAACTTCAGGGTATCCTCACAGGAGGAGAGAAATGGATGAAGGAGAATGGAATTAGACATTTGAGTGTAGCTGAGGTAGAAAAATTTGGGAAGAACAGAGTATTTACAAAGTAGAAGGCTTGGACATATAACTAAGAAAGAGACTTTAGGTCTGTGTTATATTTGATTAACCCATTTGTTTCAGAAAATAATACAATAATAAAGAAAATGATACTGTTTTGTTAATTTTTTTTTAGCATCATTGTTATCAATTGTAAATGCAGAGTTGAAACTTGTTGAGGTTTACTTACTTTGTTCTCATAAAATTGAATTGTACCCACTGTTTCCTTTGCAGAAAACATGAACTGGTTTATTTGCTTTTTTTTTTCTGCTGCTTAAATCATGTTGCTTTAGAACAGCACTAGACAAATGCTAATCTCTCGACATTGTTTAAGATCTAATCATGATTTTTTTTTTGGCTGCCGAATGGATGTTTAAGGCCATCCCTTAATCCAAAAATCCATTGCTGAATCAGCGGTCAATGTACCACGTTATCCTAATCCTTTCATGACAATTAATTATGTAATTATACTTGATATATAGTAGAATATTCTAAAGGAAGTATTTCATAGATTAACTCTTTTTCCTTGCCATGAAAACTTAAAACAATTGGATAATTATTTGCATTGCAACACATTGGCATTTCCGTCAAGCCAACTACAAAAGCATGTTTTCCTTTTCCAAAGCAAGTTTTTGGACCAAAGATGAGGATGTCTTTCTGGGTTTTCTAACAAGCTTCACCAAAGTAGGTCTGTCCTAGCAAATAGGCCATTGACTGATTAAACAACGATTAAAGAAATCTCCTCAAAGACTTTTGTAATTTGCACAGTAGCAGTAGGGGGGGGTGCATTTCATCTATTGGAAAATATAAACAAGAAAAACAATAAAAAGTTCGAAACATGAAAATTTTTACTTTAAAATTAAATTATAGTATAGTATTATTAGTTAATTATACAAAAAACCTTGTGGTAATCCTTCAACAAACAAACAATTTTTATATGCTTTCCTTTTACAAATCTGCTAATCCCTAGAGACCTTCTGTGATCCATATATCCTTCCGTACCAAAAAAAAGGTTTTTTTATAGAAGGAAAGAAAGAACTAAGCTTTGATATTAACATTAATAGCTACAGCCAGCATTTATTTGTTATTTCTGAGAATCAAAAGCTACTACTATAATACTATAAAATTACAGCATCAGTCAAAGATTTCATTGTCTGACTTGAACAGTTGCTTAAGTCTATTGCAGATTAATTTCTTCTCCTTTCTCCTGAATGCATGCCTTGAGAATATTCTGGTCCAGTAATTTGATAATTCAGCTCTAAAAGTCCAAGCAAATCACTTTGCAAATTAAGTTGTCGGGGTTTCCATAATGATATATCCGGTATTAAAAGATCAGGGTTCAATTTTTGAAACATTACTTAAGTTGACAATTGAAAATGTGAGATGATGCATGTACATGCAATGATCAAGATTTTGAGCATCGATCTAAACCTATCTCTCTTTTTAAGTCATGTCTAATAAATTTATTGACTAAAATTAAACATACAGATAATTAAAATTGTTAAAATTAAAATCTTAATTTTCATAAAACGATAATAAAATTAAGTGTAAACAAAAATGAACACACCAAATTTATACTGATTTTTTCTAAAAATTAGAATTAATCAAAAAATTTTTTTACTCTAAAATAATTATAAATGTGATAATAAATTTTTAAATCAGTAACCTTTAAATATAAGTATAATTAGACAATATGACTTTCTTTTTTTAACCTAATGATTAAGAGATAAGTTGAAAGTTATGTAAATGTGGATTCGACCTCGTCATCTCCCTTTCCCCTTTATAAAGGCATTAGCCTTCCTTTGCAACAAAAAAAAAAAAAATAATTAAGACGATATGGGTGAAAAACTCAAAATATAATTTACATATTTACTCTGCATAAAAATAATTAATGTTAAATAATAATTAAATTCCACACAACTTAACAAAAATTTAAGAATTTCAATTCAAAATCTTGCCCATTTTAAAATTTAAGAACTACCACTACTTAATTAAGTTTGCAGAATTTTTTCTTTTGAAAAAAAAGTTCTTAGGGTAAACAAAAAAACTATATATTCATGTGGTCATCTGATCAGTAAGTAATTTACGAACTTTTTTCTTGGGTTTTCTTTATAATTTTAGATTACAGCAGACTAGTTTTACAGTTAAACCGTTAAAATGGTTAACCAAGTGTCGGATCTTTGCTCAAAGTTTCGGAGAAAAAAGTCAGGATGAGGGCAGGGCAGGGGTCCAAAGACAACGACAGTGGTGCCGGTCTTTGAATTCTTGTCACAAACAAAGGGGTAAAGATTTGATAAGAAGCCTCAGCCTTTCCTTCGACGCGTTAAGCGATTCCATGCATGCTAGGTGAGCTCACATGTCTGTTTCCACTATGCCACATGGCGCATGCAGACAACATAATTTACGGTGAGACAGTAGGGTCAGTGACCGGAAATTTAGGGCCAAATTATAAGGTCGGTAAATGAAGACAAAAACACTTCCAAGCACCAAAATTATTGCCCCTTCACCCCTCTCTTTTTTTTTTTTTTTTTCAATTTGCCTTTATAGCCCTTATATGGTATCTCCATCAGCAGCAGCAGTCACTTTTGTGCCTGCCCTCCTAAATTCAGTCACGTTAAATTTGATCTTCTTCCTCAATGCATCGTCACATCAAGCTTTGTTTCACCCACAAACATATGCAGTTCTTGTCATGGATGTCCAATATGTATAGAGCTGATTAGACAAATATGCAACATATATCAGCTGATTTGAATCTGCTAGAAGTAGGAGGGGGCACGAACTAGAGCTAGGAAGCTAAGTGATCACTGACATATGGGTTAACTGCACAACAACTGCCTAGAAAAATGGTGGAAGAGGCACTGTTTTTATAGCTTGGTGCTGATTACTTGATAGACTTCGCAAGTTGGTAGTATATGCAGCACTGCATGAATTTTGTGGTGCTAGAAAAAAAAAGGGTTGACGTTATATTCAACTTACATCAAATTAATTCAGAATGGATCCTTTTTAGAAACAACTTGGCGTAGGGGTCCCTTTTAGCCAGTCCTACCTTGTAAATTAGACCATTTTTAATAGTAAGTAATTGAATTTAATTGAATAGAATTGAGTCTAATATATTGTCAAGTTTGATTCAAATTAAAATTTTGAAATTTGAAATTAAATTCGAGTTCAATTAAATTTATTTTTTTGAACTTGATTTATAATTAATTGATTTTTTTGAAATCTAGAATTTAATTGAGTTTTATTTTTCATATTAAAACTTGGCCTGTAATTTAATTAATTCATTCAGATTTAACTAGATAGATTTGATTAATTTTGATAAAATTTTAAATATTAACATTAAACATTATATTTTTATTATTTATTTATATATATTAAAAAAATAAAAAATTAATTAAGCTCATGAGTTTCCTGATTCAAATATTAAATTATTAAAATTTAACTTGATTCGTTACTTAAGTAGCTCGAATTTAGTTTGATAATGAATGAGTTAAATTTAAAATTTTTTTAATTAAATTTAAATAATTTATGAGTAATTTTTAAATTCAAAATGAATAACTTATGAATAATTTATGAATTTGAGTTAGTCGTTTTTCGAGTTGTTTATACTTCTACCTTTAGTTTAGCTGTATAAAAAAAATAATATCGAGTTAAAGTTTAAAGTCATTGAAATCCAATTTTTTCAATGTCAGTCTAAGCAAATTGCAAGCCCCTTTCATTCAATCACTAAACAGTTCTCTAGATCCTAACATATCTAGCCAATTTGCAAATATGGGATTTTAACTTTTCAGAAAAAAAAAAAATATATATATATATATATATATATTTATGTCAGTCGAACCAAGACAAAAGTTCTACAACAGAGGGTAGAGACTAGAGAAGGCAAATTGCAAGGGGCAAGTAGAAAAGGGCTGAGCCTCCAATAATATTAAACATACAACGGACAAACGTATATCAATTTGGTAAAATGTAAACATCTGTACTTTGTATATATAAATTTTAAAATCTTTAAAACCTGATTAGTTACATCCAAGGAATAGTTCTTATATATATATATATTAATGTTCTCTTGCCTTCTACTTATACAATATAAATAAATATATATATATATATATATACTCCAAAATACCAATTAAATTTAGACACCTGTCGGTTTAGATATGCTAAAGTTTTGGATTAACAAAAATCAAAGGCATTTTTGCAGACTTATTAGTTAATTACCAGGACTTCCATAGTTGTGGGCCTATGCAATGCAGAAATATGTGACAAATGTGGTCCTGTTTGAGTATATGTGTAAATCAAAATAACCAATGTTTTTGTTGTGCAATCCCCATTCTCAAAAGTCTCTTTATAAGCTACCCGTGCCCTCCTATTTCAAAGTCCAGCATATCGCCCCCGCACCCTTTGTAATATAGAGAGTGTTTAAAGCGAGCAAGAAGCAAGGTTTTTTCATGTCTAGCCAAGGATCGAGAGCTTCTAACAAAATCACAGATGATGAGCTCAATTCTCTCATCTTAAAACTACAAACATTGCTGCCACAGCTGAAGCAAGGCCAAAATGGCAGGGTAGAGCCTGCTAGACTTTTTTTTCTCTCTCCCTATCTCTTTTTTTTCTTTCTTCATCTCCTTTCTTATTTCTGTTTGTCAAAGCTTGGTGCCAATGTATCAAATTTGCTCCTCTCTTGCTGCTTATAACCTACTCCAAATTCTGTCTAAGGCTCTTTATATTCTGATTATAACTGGACAGTGAAACAACAAGGAGCCAATCATGGAGAAATCTTATTTTAACTCAGAATTTGTCGCAATGATCATGCGCATAGCTGTTGGACTGATCATTGCAATGATAATAATAACATATATTACATGTTCTGATGCTCTCCCAAGCACTCCTAGTAATAAAAGAGTAGCTTGATCAGAAAACCATTCCATTAACAATGAGGATAAATTATATATGAACCCCTTTGCATCAAGAAAATAATGTTGTGCTGTGGGGATTTGAGTGTGAATCTTATATGTAAGATTTTCATGGTTAACCGTTATTGTCTATGATTTTATTTTTGTAGGTATCAGCAACAAAAGTTTTGAACGAAACATGCAGTTACATCAGGAGATTACAGAAAGAGGCAGATGATTTGAGCGAAAGCCTATCACAAAGTCTAGGTTCCTTGGACATAACTAGTTTTGATGCAGAGATTCTTAGAAATTTGCTGCAGCAGTAAAGCCCCAGTACCCTTTCCTCTTTTCTTTCTCAGTTTGTCTGAAGCTTCAACAACAGACCAAAATATGTGTTTTTCGTTCTGTGCAACTGTCATGTTTCATTGTTTCTTAATTACGTCCGAGTTTGATTGGGACTTGGGAGAGCAGTTAGAGTATAAACTATGTATATCAAATGTAAGTATTGAACTCGAAGTTTAGATCAGTTTATAAATCAAATCTCAATACCTATAATCCATTTCTTTATTCTCGTGCTGCAACCTCTTTGTAAAAAACTAAAATATTTGCATGGTTCATTTTATCTGTCTCATCTCATTCTTCCTCATTTGTCATTGTTAAAATAAAAAAAAAATGGTATTGGGGCCCCATTTTACTTGAAAACATACACTGCCAAAAGCATTTTTCTAGGAAGTTCTTACTTCAACTGACAATAATGTTTGATTCCCCTGTTTACTCCATTGGTTCTAGTCATAGAATTAACAGTTCTTCTACATCCGATCAGTGAGACTGATTCAGTTACTGATATAGGACTAGTCCCATTTTCCCAATAGATGATGAAATGCAAATAAGAGTGACTCAATTACAAACTACAAATGTCATTTGGGCCTTTTGGTCTGGTGGTTGGGGGATTCGAGGGGTTTGGTGACAAATTAGATTATCCCTTCAAGCCATAACACTCCTTAATTATATCCCCAAAATAGTACTAATACCAATAAAAGAAGAGTTTTAAGATGCTGCCAAAGCTCAACAATTTAGACATAATGCAACAACCATTATCATGACCAAGAGAAAGAACATGAAATGCAAAAGTCGGTTCCTTTTTTTTTTCTCTGGACGTTCCTATCTAACATGGAAAATATGCCTTTGATTCTGACATCCATGGAATTGAACCATCCTAATTTCATAGTGCAACAAAACAAAGTAAACATAAATTATTATTCATCCGGAGTTTTCTCATGTTGTTGATGCAAGTTGAAGTTAAGTTGAATGTTTCATAAATCTAGATCCTGACAAAATTTTCTATTAATTCACAACATGACACACCAAATTAGATGCAACGGGGGTTGGTAGGAACCATTCGGTTAGATTTGCTTCTCTGTATTTATAGTCTTTCTAGTGCTTGGGAAATAAGTGGTTGGTCTTTCAGCAATATTAATCCGAATAATTGGCAATTTGAAATACTTATATAGATTGCCATTTTCAAAGAATTAAGGAAGAACAAGACTGCTAAGAAACGAATTTACTCGCTGGGTGAATTCTGAAAAATATTCTTAGCTCATCACACAGAGATATATATATATATAGATATATATGCATACGGGTGCAAACGAATTTACTAGCTACTTAGGTTTGACTCATTCATTATTGTGCAAAGCTCAAGCTACTCGAGCAACAAGTTGAGCCAAGTTTGAAAGGTTCATAAATTTAATGGAGTTTTTATTTTTTAAATATATTTTAATAAATTTAATATGTATATATAAGCAAATGAGGAAAATATATGATATCTAGCATTGGATCAACTAGACTCCGCTCAATTACACTCAAGTATATTCATATGGTTGAAAATAAATATGTATTTCACTTCAAACAGTTACGATCTGTCAAATACTAACTGCTGGACTGAAGATTCAGAAGGTGGAACTCTATAAAGCCTCCCAATAATCTAAAGTACCCCCTAGTGCTCTGAAATTGCCTGCAAGCTATCTAATTAAAGGAATACTCCAATTTCAGATGGCCCAAAGATTACAAGCTGTTGGTTCATTACAATAGTTTTTGAGGAGATGAATAGTTGGTTATTTATATAGCAGTGATCCATAAAATTCACTCATCAATTTTCCTAGGTTAATTACTGCTTCAAGTCTTTGCATCCAAAAGCATAAGATACAGTATTTGTCATATCTGCCATCTGAATTGAAGTGGCATGACTCCTTTGGAGTCTTAAAATATGCTAAGTCAATGTGAAGAGAACATAGCAGAATCACAGCTGGTATATATACATGTCCAATTCAACCAAAAGTTAATTCTTTAAGTTATTGCAATCAGTGTGTTAACTGCGACAGTTTCACAGAAATGAGAGACAAGGAAAACTCCTTTGTGCATGAGTATTGAAGTTCCTTGGACTTGAAAAAAACAGATTTCAAGGGACTGATGCAAGATTGCTTGTCGCAGAGCATCTGCTTTTGCATTGGTTGTCTATCCTTGCATTTTCAACTATGCAGTAAAAAGGTGGAAATATTCAGACTCGTTAATTTTGCAGACACAGAAAACAAAGGATCCCCTTTGATGGATACCCTCTTGATACTTCGAAATCAGAGCAGATGTTCTAACCAAGAAAAGGAAATTGGTCCAATCTTGTATAAATGGCCATAAAAATGATAGAAAAAAAAAAAAAAAGTGATGGTCCAATTTAAGGCCTACCCAAGGAGACAGGTTGAGTGCAATCGGCACGGGCACTTTTTGCTTTGGAACCGGGCAGGCCAGGATTTGCAATAATGGATCCGAGTCCTTCAGCGGAGCCCAATGTTCATCACCATATGCCCCCCACGTGGGTCACAATCTTGCGTAACTCAGCTAAGTCGAATTACCCCCTTCTTACGCTATACTTAAGCAATATATATGTATTGTAAGCGAGTCATTTGGGATTTGGCTCCCTTTTGTGAAAGCATCTTATGGAGGTGGTGAATATTGAGGCTTTATCAGAAACTTAAAATGAATGTTCTGGTTACTATTGATGATTCGCAAACATGAAGTTGATACGGTTAAATGGAAAATGTAGGGATTTCCAATAAAAACGAAAGAAACGATCTGAACAAGATTCTGTTTCCGCTGCCTATGTCACTCAAATAGTTTGCTTGCTCGTGCTTGCTTCAACTTCGATCAAATTAAATAAACTGCTACTCCTTTTTGCTTAGTTCACTCCGACTAAACACCCCCTAAAAAGACCGTCATCTTTCAAATTCTAATAAAGAAAGAAGGAACAGAGAACGGTTGAATTGAAGGTGGTGAAAGCCAGATTCTATTTCAAAATAATACAAAACTTTCAAATTCGAACCATTTGAACATGCTCTCCCAAAAAAAAAAAAAAACACAATCTGATACTAGAATTTATTTTTAATTAAATTTCAAGATACAATTTTAGGATTGCAAAATCTTTATATAGCCACCCAATTTACGCAATTATATTTTGCATCACTTTACAACTCAAAAAAAAAAAAAAAAAAAAAAACCTTTTTCAATAATGTAAAAGTTACCTTCAAAATTCATGTTAACAAAAAGAAAAATCTGGCATAATTAAATAACCATGTACATCAAGCTTCAAAAAGGTGACGGTTCAGTTGAGGTCAACCCACAAAGCCATATTGAATCCAAGTGGCACCGGACTGTTATCCTTCCACTGCATAGAGCGGGAGGTTTTCGCTGCTCTGTGAATCCAGCCTCACGCGGTGCCCTCCACTCTAAGAATCAAGAGACCCAGAGCTTTCACTCAGATCCCATGGTTCAACTCCCTTCTCGGAACGGGCAGACCAGAGACAAGCCACTAAGAATCCGACTCGGTAAGTAGAACCAATGGCCCATCACCTTAACGCCCCCACTCGGGTTACAAGCTGACGTTACCTAGCTCGGCAGTTAGTGTTAGTCTCTGCGCTTTATTTAAATAGCAAACGAATCAATTGTTATAACATGTGGGATATCTTCCTCTTTTCATATGTGTCGATTGGTGACTTTGAGTTTGAGGTTTTATCTGAAGCCTAAAATCATTGTTCTAGCCAAAATTGATGATTACCAAAGATCAACTACTTTTGTTTGCGTCACAAACCTACGAATTTCCTAATAAATATGGAAGCAACCCGTCTCAGCAGAACCCTGTTTCCGCTTCCATTATCACGCAATACTAGATTGCTTTTTGTTCTTCTTTGGATAGTTACATAATAGCTAGCTTGATAAGATAAATTGATATTAAAAATAGGTTTAGATTAACCAATATCTCCTTAAGAAGGGAACTTCATGAAAAATTTATATAGTTTTGCAACCCTGGAGTAATAAACTGAAGGATTTAGAGCAGAGAAAGAACAAACAAAGACAGCAGAAACTAATCTGTCACTTGAAGTAAATTGACTCATTTGATCATGAGCTTCATTTCATTAATTTATAGGCTTGAAAAATACAAAAGTTGTTGGCCTAACAGCATGGGTCACCATGCACAGACCCATCATTTTACCTAAACTAATCTGCTGCCAGAAAGTTTCAGTAGAAATGCCATACTAACTTGCTTCAACCACTAACACACTAACATGCTTCAGTACTAGCATGCTTCAACCACTAACACTCTTCTTTGGTATTTCTGCTGGAAACACCAAGACCTTTCCTTAATGTTTCAAACCTTGCCTTTGGTAAGGCTTTGGTCAGAATATCTGCAATTTGATCTTCTGACTTGCAATGCACCAGTTTCACTTCATTCTCAGCTTCAACTTCTCTAATAAAGTGATACTTGATCTTAATATGCTTAGTTCTTCCATGAAACACAGGGTTCTTGACCATTGCAACTGCTGACTGATTATCACAAAAAATTTCTGTTGGATCATCTTGCTTTTGACTCAAATCCAACAGAATTTTCCTTAGCCAAATTGCTTGATTAACAGCAGCTGCAGCAGCTATATACTCTGCTTCTGCTGTTGATTGAGCCACTGTTCCTTGTTTCTTTGAATTCCAGCTGAACACATTTAATCTAATGAAAAACACATAGCCTGAAGTGTTTTTCATGTCTTTATGAGAGCCAGCCCAGTCATTGTCTGTGAATCCTACCAATCTTGAACTGTCATTCTTCTTGAACCAAATTCCAAGTTCATTGGTTCCTTTGACATATCTCAACACTCTTTTTGCAGCCTTAAAATGTAACTCACTAGGATTTTGCATGAACCTAGAGAGTAAATTTACAGTATACATGATGTCTGGCCTGGTTGCTGTCAAATACAATAAGCAACCAACCAAGCTTCTATAAATAGAGCCATCAACTTTGTTAACTCCATCTTCCTTAACAAGTTTCTCATTTTGAGCCAAAAGAGTGTTGACTGGTTTGCAATTTTCCATCCCAAACTTATTCAGGATTTCATTTGCATATTTTCTTTGACAAATGAAGATTCCTTGCTGGTCTTGATGAATCTCTATTCCAAGAAAATAAGACATTTCTCCCATGTCTATCATCTCAAAAATTTCCTGCATTTGGAGCTTAAAATCTTCCACAATAGCTGATTTGCTACCTGTCACCAGAAGATCATCAACATACAAAGAAACAATCAACAGATCATTACTGTTAAAAACTTTAATGTACAATGTTGCTTCACTGAGGCTTTTCTTGAATCCTAACTTCAGTAAATGATCATCAATTCTGGAATTCCACACTCTGGGAGCTTGTTTTAATCCATACAAAGCCTTCTTGAGTAGATAGACTTTGCCTTCATGTCCTTTGGTAACAAAACCATCAGGTTGTTCAATGTAGATCTCCTCCTCAAGATAACCATTCAAGAAGGCAGATTTGACATCAAGTTGGTATATTTTCCAACTTTGTTGAGTTGCTAAGGCTAATAACAGCCTTATAGTGTCCAACCTTGCAACTGGAGCAAATGTCTCTGAAAAATCAACACCAAGCTGTTGGGAGTAGCCTTTAGCTACCAATTTAGCTTTAAGTTTGTTGATGGAACCATCAGCATTCAATTTTTTGTTGAAAATCCATTTGACACTAATGATGTTTTTGTTACTTGGTCTGTCAACCAGTATCCATGTTTGATTTTTTTCAATCATTTGAATCTCCTCCTTCATGGCATTTTTCCACTCTGAAAATTTGACAGCTTTTTCAAAGCTTGCAGGTTCAAGAATGGCAACATTTGATCTTTGATAAATATCTATGAGTGGTCTGATTCCTCTCACTGGTTCATGATCAATGATTTCATTTTCAAACATATAATTTTCTTGATCTTGAAAGCTTATCATGTCTGCAGCAATTTGCTTGACTGATTTTTCCTTTGATTTTTCCTAATTCCAGGCAGCTTGCTCATTAAATCTCACATTTTTACTTACAATCATCTTGCCTGTAAGTGGATTGTAAGTCCTATAGCCTTTGGTGATGTTGCTATAGCCCAGAAAAATACATATTTCTGCTTTTTGATCAAGCTTGTCCTTTTTGATATCAGGAACGAACACATAACAGATGCTGCCAAAAATTTTGAGGTGGTGCACTGATGGTTTGCTTCCATTCCAGGCTTTAAAAGGAGTGTTTCCCTTCAAAGCTTTTGTGGGCAGCCTGTTGAGCAAATAGACAGAGGTATTGACTGCCTCTGTCCAAAATTTCTTTGAAAGATTCTTCTCAAACAGCATGCATCTTACCATCTCCATGATTGTTCTATTCTTCCTTTCACTGACTCCATTTTGTTGTGGAGTGTAAGTTGCTGTCAGTTGGTGTTCAATTCTTGCAACTTCACAAAACTCATTAAATCTGTCAGATGTGTATTCAGTACCATTGTCTGACCTTATGATCTTGATTTTGCAGCCACTTTGATTCTCAATCCAAGCCTTGAACTTTCAAAATACATTTGCAATTTCAGACTTTTATTTCATGAAGTAAATCCAACACATTCTAGTAAAGTCATCTATAAAAGCAATGAAATATCTACTGCCATTCAAGGACAAGGTTCTCATAGGACCACAAACATCAGTATGAACAAGTTGTAATCTTTCAGTTGCCCTCAATGCTTTGTTAATTGCAAATGGAAACTTACTTTGTTTTCCTAGTTGACAGACTTCACACACTCCAGCACTGACTTCAACAGTAGGCATGTTTAATACAAGATCATTTTTATGCATGAAATTCAATGCATTGTAGTTGAAATGTCTCATCCTTTTATGCCATAAAGAAGATTCATCATGTGAAGTAGCATATGCAGAGGAGTTTGCTTCATGCCAATTCAAGGAAAAACATTTTCCTTTCATATTAACAGTAAAGAGTTCATGGCCAGTGGGATCATGAATTATGCATGCCTTGTCTTTGAAGACTAAAGAGTAGTTATTTTCTAGCAACTGTCCTACACTTAACAGGTTTTGATCTATTTTGGGCACAAATAACACATATGAAATGAGTTTGGTACCTGTTGGTGTCTCAACTGCCACTACTCCTTTTCCTTTGACTTCTATGAAATCACCATTACCTATTCTGACTTTAGAGATGCAGGTCTTGTCTAGTTCTTTGAATATGTTGATATCAGATGCCATATGGTGTGTGCAGTCACTGTCAATGAGCCATGCACTGGAGGAGGTTCTGGTTCCATAGCAAGTTGCAACAAAAACTTGCTCTTCTAGCTGTTGTTGATTGTCAGCAACTCTGGCTTGTTGATCTGGCTGCTGATGTTTTTTGCTTTTACATACCTTTTCCATGTGACCAAGCTGCCTACAGTACCTACATTGTATGTTAGGTTTGTACCAGCAATATTTCTCCAAGTGAGTAGTCTTTTTGTAGTGAGAGCATGGTGGAAATTTTCCTTTCTTTTTACTGTTTCTAGAACCTTGGTTTCTTTGGTCTCCTTGTTTTCTGCCTTTACTTTCTGTTTGCATCTTGCCTTTCTCCTTGGCTGTAAAAGCACCTTCTGTTGAATTCTCTTGTCTGATAGCCCTTCTTTGCTCTTGAGCTTGTAGAGCATTGAACAATTCTGCTGGAGTTATCTTGGTCAGGTCCTTAGAGTCTTCAAGGGATGAGATTTTTGACTCAAACCTCTCTGGTAAGCTGACAAGAACTTTCTCTACAATTTTTTTGTCTGACAGCTCCTCACCAAGTAATCTAATCTTGTTTACTATCTTCATGAGTCTGTCATTGTACTCCTTTAAATTTTCAGACTCCTTCATCTTTAAGACTTCAAACTCTCTTCTAAGATTCAACACTTGCATTTGTCTTGTCTTGTCACTGCCTTGAAACTCTTCCTTGAGCACATCCCAAGCTTGTTTTACAGTTTCACAAGTCATGATTCTAATGAATATGTCATCAGAAACTGAAGACTCAATACAGCTTTTAGCCTTATACCTCTTTGCCTTTTCTTCACTATAATTTTTCATTTGAGTTACTGTTGGATTTGCAGGAAGTTGTGGTGGTTCCTTCTCATTTTCCACCACTTCCCACAAATCAAAAGCACTCAAATAAATCTTCATTTTGACAGCCCATATCTGGTAGTTCTCACCAGAAAAAATAGGAGGTGGAGGTAAGGAGCAATTGCTTGAGGCCATTTAAGGTTGACAAAGGCTGGCTGGAAAGTGTTTGATGGCTTTTCACTCAATTTTTGAAACTCACAGATCCTCTAAGAACTTAAAGAATGCTCTGATACCAATTGAAGGATTTAGAGCAAAGGAAGAACAAACAAAGACAGCAGAAACTAATCTGTCACTTGAAGTAAATTGGCTCATTTGATCATGAGCTTCATTTCATTAATTTATAGGTTTGAAAAATACAAAAGTTGTTGGCCTAACAGCATGGGTCACCATGCACAGACCCATCATTTTACCTAAACTAATCTGCTGCCAGAAAGTTTCAGCAGAAATGTCATACTAACTTGCTTCAACCACTAACACACTAACATGCTTCAGTACTAGCATGCTTCAACCACTAACATAAACTCCAATCATATCAAAGTACAAAGTAGCAGAAAGTTCAGCAGAAACTAAATTAATACTCCAAAGTTCAAAACTGCAAGAAGTTTTCTGTTCTGGCTAGAAAATAAGCTGCCTCGTTTCTTCTACGAAGCAATGGCTAATTTTGGTGCTATAGAATTGACACCTTGAAGCATCTACAATCAGCTATTAGAGTTTTAAAGGGGTGAGTGTCCACAGTCAACATTAGCATTTTCAATCTTGGGAGGCATAATTCACTTGAAAATTTTAACTAAGCCTGTAGTGACGCAAAGAGTTGAGCTATTAAAAGCCCATTCTCTAATATAGCTCAGCTTGTTGAATAATGAAACAATACCAAACCTCAAGTGATATGCCAAAATCGTCACTCATTACTTCTTTAGGCTGCAAGCCCTGGACTGCTGCGTTGACCCATCTAATTTCAGTTTAGCCCATCTGTAGGTTACTTGTTTCTAGCCAATGTGAAGAGTTAAAAGAAGTTTTAGCAAATTCACTGTAAGAGCATTCCTTTCCACATTCCAGCAAGATAACAGAAGTGTTAAGAATGTTTATAGAATCAAGTAATTTTCTTTCAAGAATCTGGCTTTGGGAAGGTACTAACAGCAGCAAATGAAAATCAGATTCCGAGAAGATCAGAAAGCACAAACACAATTTGATTTAAGCCAGGCGAAGTAGACGGGAAAAATAGGAATAACATTAAGAACGGCCTTAATTAAAGTGAGCCTTCCAGCATTGGGGAGACAAATCTCACTTCGTTCATATGAATCATTTTCAACTTCGAAAATCTCCTTGCTCTAAAACTAATATTTGTCTCACTTTGGAGAGAAAATAGAATTTATCACCATATTCTTCAATATAAGGAAACATATGCTGTATGCAATTATGAAAAAGGAAAACTACATTCTCTTGGAAGCTAAACAAAATTCTGTAAAATACAATGTCCAAAAATATAGAAGCCAAAATTTTATCCAAGCAAACACCAAGACATCTTAAGTCATGTAAAAGTAGCTTAGATGAGATAGCCATACCCCAAGTCTGTAACTATCCGCAAAAGATAAAAAACCCATTAATCATTCTTCATCCTCTTCATCTCCATCTCCATCTCCATCAGCAGCCCTCTTGGCAGCGGCCCTCTGCTTCCTTCTCTTTACTCTTCCAGGACATCCACCACCAAACGGACTAGTGAGAGAGAAATCAATGAGTTTTTGTGAATCAACTCTAACCATGAAAGAAGGAATGTTGACCACCTGCCTGCCAACGCTGCACAGCCAGAAGAAATTGAGCAGAGTATTAATGGACAAATGATAATTATTCTGCAATATTTTAAACACGAAAGAATTACTCAAACAGAATTGAATAAACCAACATAACTAGATAACACATTAAATAAACACAAAAATACTTCTATTGGTATATAAAAAAAATCGAACAGAATTTAGTAATCAAACAAGAAAATCAAGAAAAAGCATCCCAATGTCGACACGTAATAGATCAATAGAAAAAAGTTTTGATACAATAAAGTTAGTATCTTATTGCAGCATGCATAACCAGAAGCAACAGAACAAAGGAAATAGTTCACAATATTTATTCCAATATTCAAGTGATAGAAGCAAAAAAATGTCCCTCATTCAAAAGAAAAGTTGCACTATTTGTTTTGTGTACTTCCTATAACTAATGACATAATAACCCATATTTTACCAGTAAATCATATTGATTTTACAGTATAACCAATAATTAACATTTCGGGATCAAGAAAACACAACTTATATATCATATCATCCGGATAAAAGAATAAGTCAGAAACATACAGGCTAAAAGTTGATGTCAACAGCCATCATTCTCAACTGGCATCAAAAGAGTTATATAAGCTCACCTGATATGCCTCTGCCTGATAAGGACTCGGGAATGGTGGATAGATTTAGCCATACCAGCCTTGAATACAAGAGTCTGAAGGCGGCGCTGAAGGAAGTTCACGGTCAAGTCCAAGACATAATCAAGCTTGTTCTGGCTCTCATCCAAGAGTCCCATGTCGATTCATCCTGCGAAGAAGAGCCTCACCCTGACGTGGGTTCTTCTCATCAAGGGTCAGCGGATCCCTTGCAGCATTTCTGATACGGCTCAGAGCATACTGAACTCTCCAGAGCTCCCACTTGCAATGCAGCCCGTACTCTCCCACCAGCTTCAGCTCAGCATGTAATCGTTCCTTTTCATAAGGACGACTAGGCTTCTTAAATGTCCTTCCATCTGTAATCATTCATAAGTTTACACAACAATGAGAAAAAAAATCATTATCCAGCAAATCATTTACCAAACCAACACACAAACTTCAGGTCTGAACACCCATTTTTGTTAGGACAAAGGCAGCACCTTTTTTTTCAAGATCAATAAAATAAAATAAAGGAACACACGCACATTTCCATTTTATTTTTCCTCTGGTTTATAACCTACTACAAGCTTTGGTTCAGGATAGTTGCTTTTGAGGAGATGAATGGTTGGTTATATAGCAGTGGCCCATAAAATTCACTAATCAATTTTCCAAAGTTAAATTTCCAGATCCAAGCTCTAAAAGGGTGAACCGCTTCAAGTCTTTGCATACAAAAGCATAAGATACACTATCTGTCATATCCGCCATCTGAATTGAAGCGGTAAAAATTGCTTGGTACAACCACCATGGAAAGACAATGTGAAGAAAATCACAGCTGGTATATTTATGTCCAATTCAAACAAGTTAATGCTTTAAATTATTGCAATTCATACAAAGGAAAGACGAGGGAAACTCCTTTGCGCGTGGATGGTTGAATTTCCTCGGATGAAAAGACCAGCTTTGAAGGCACATCCTATTGGCCACTAGTTCTATCATGCAAGATTACTTCTTGCAGAGCATCTGGCTTTTGCATTTGTTGTTTATCCTTACATTTTCAACATCTGCAACAATGCATTAAAAACAATTGATAGTCCAATTATGTGTCAAACCGAGTAACCATGATGGATTCAAGCGGCAGGAGGTTTTTTACTGGCTCTGCGAATCCAGCCTCTCATCACGCTGTCCACTCCACTCTAAGGAGCTAGACGGTACTCGAGCTAAACTATTTGCTAGGAACGGGCAGGCCAAATATTAGGCACAATGGATCCTGCTGCATGAGTTAAGCCAATGTCCGATTGCTATATTGCCCCCACATGAGCAACAAGCTTGCGTTACTCAGCTCGGCGATGAAATCTTCTACTTACATTATATTTAAGAAATATGTGGATGTTGTAAGCAAGAGATGTGGGTTTTCAATTGACTCCCTTTTTCAGAAAGCATCTTATCGAGGCGGTGAAGTCTGAGGCCTTATCAGAAGAGAACAGTTGAATTGAAGGTAGTGAGTGCCAAATTCTATTTCAAATACTACGTAACTCTAAAATTCTAACTATTTGAAAATGAATGTATTATGGGACAAAAAATCTGATACTAGAATTTATTTTTAATTAAATTTCAAGATAAAATTTTAGGATTATATAGCTGCCAAATTTACGCAATTATATTTTGCATTACCTAACAAGAAAGAAAAAAAAAAACATTTTCATTAATGTAAAACTTTCCTCCAAAAAAATTCATATTGACAGAAAATCTGGCATACTTAATTTAACCATATACCTCAAGCTTCACAGAGCCATGTAGATAAAAGCGAGCACCGGCCTGCAATCCTTCCACTGCCATAAGCGGACGGTTTGCGATGGCTCTGTGAACCCAACCTCACGGAGGACCTTCCACTCTAGGAATCTACCACCTTGAACCCGACTCGGCAAGTACAACCAACGGTACATCACCTAACCGCCCCACAGGAGCTAAAAGCTGGCGTTACACAACTCAGCTGGCGGGGCTCTTCTTTGTGCTTTTTTTAAATTGCAAACAGATAAACTATTATACCGATGTGGGATTGCTTCCACTTTTCATGTATGTTGTGACGAGTGGTGACTTTGAGGTCTTATCTGAAGCTTAAAATCATCGTTCTTGTCAAAATTGATGATTGACAAAGATTAACTGGATTTACTTGCATTACAAACCTAATAATTACCTAATAAAAATGAAAGCAACGCATCTCAGCAGAACTTTCTTTCCGCCACCTTTATCGCACAATAATGGATTTCTTTTTGTTTTTCATTGGATAGTTACATGGTGGCTTGATCAGATAAATTGACATTAAACATTAGTTTAGAATCGATTTGTTTTAACTAATATCTCCTTAAAAAGGGAACTTCATGAAAATTAAACAGCGTTTGCAACCCTAGAGTAATAAATTTCAATAATAAAATAGTATAAAATGACAGAAAGTAATCTTCAATTTCAGGAGAATATGTGATTTTTGGAAAAATGTAAATACCTAGCAATGAGTGATTCTTCATAATATGAGATTGATAGATTCTTTGGTAGTTGAGAATCTCAAATAACTTAATCACGTATTTTTATTATAATGTCCTTCACTATATAAAAAACACAACAAATAGTTAATAAAAATAATAGATAATTAATGCGTTTCAGCTCCTAAATATGTAGTATTCGAGTGCCCAAATATATATATAAAAAAAAATTAATCAAGTCCTGCGTTAAGTTCATCTAAGAAACACATGAAATAATCCACTATTATTACGTTTTAAAGCCTAGAAACATAATATCCGAGTGGTTTAAAAAAAATATCATTATCAATTACTACATTTTTATTCCAAGGAACACAGTAAAAACGACAATTAATGTGTATCAAATCATAAAATATAAAGAACAATTATTGCATTTAGCTTTAAAGAAATGCAATAATTGATTATAAACATGATTTAAAAATGAACAATTACTGCGTTTCACTTCAAAGAAATATAGTAATTTATTATACACATGTTATATTACAATGAAAAATTACTATGTTTCTGTTAAAGGAAACACGGTAATTGAGCTTTAATTAAAAAATACAACAAAAACCCTAAACCTAAAATTGAATCAATTATATTTTTATAGAGGATAAAACTTAAACCCCAAAACCCTTGGCCGAACCTTAAACTACAAAACCTTCGACCGAACCTTCTCGGTACTTTGTCTCCTTTATCGCCCCCATCATCACTATCAATCCCATGTCGTCGATTAAGGTAAAAATGTGTTTACCTTTTCATATATATTAGAAAGCATCTACTGTCTATTTTTTTACATAAATATCTCAGAAATATGTCAACTATTGATTGAGTAGTTTTTAAACAATAAACATTAAAACTCATTTATTAAACTTAGAATCAAAGCTATGTCATTTTTATTTATGAATTTGTTGTAAACAATTGCTTGCATCTCTGTCATACTGATTAACTATATTTTAATGTTTTGATTGTCAACGAAATCTTAGGACAAGAGCATTTAAAAAAATAAAAATAAAAAATATGTTAAATCTTAGTCTTCTTTACTAAGTAGGTGCTAGAATTTTTTTTTCTCTTGTAGTCTGCGTGAAATTCTAGTGTTGTTCCAATTTTTCTAATCAAATTCTAGTATTGTTCATATGTATTAAAAATTATTTTCTTAGCACTCATGATAAAAAATATCCTATCCAGGTTGTGATATTGCAATTTACATTATTTTAGCCAAAAAAAAGAATTTTTTTTATGTAATTTTTTCGCATGTTCTCGAATGGTGATGTTATTAGTTCAGAAAAGAAATTAATCTTTAATATGTTAAAGATTTACATTTTTTTCTTCTATAGTGGCAAACATGGAAAACTTTGTCAAGGTATAAGATTCAACAACAGTTAAAAACTTAAAATATGAAGTTTGCCTCATAATAGTTAAATTATTAAAGTTGAATTTGATTTTTGATAGGTAAGGTGAATATTTCTTTTGTTGTTGATTATTAGCATTTATGTACATTTATAAATCAATTTATTTAATTTATGTTTAATACATGTAATCTATGCTATTGTCATTCCACATTTAAATTGCTTGATATATTCAATATATGTATTTGTTGCTAATGGCATTCCATATTTAGATTCGTATATATTAGTTGATATTATGGCTTCTGAAGAATATATGTCTACCTCTACCGAACATGAAGAAGAACATGGTATTAACACATACTCTTCGAAAAAAAGAAAAGTTAGAGGACGTGGTAAATTGGTTGAAGCAACCGGAAAAAAAATACATGTTGACTTCAATGCAGATGGGCAGCCTATGTTAAGTGGTGCATCAAAGATGGCTAGCCATATTGGATGTGTTGTCCGACAAACAATATCAATTAATTACGACAGTTGGAGAAAGGTTCCAGTAGATTCAAAAGACTGTATATGGGATTCAGTTGTGGTAAGTTATAATAATTAAATAACATATTATTGATCGTTTATGTCTATTGTTTATGGAATGTAATTATGCTCTTCTTGACACCTTTTAATATAATCTTTCAAGGAACGCTTTGATGTCCCAGTTGAATATAAAAAGTTTGTGTTGCAATCTGCTGGGGTAAAATTCAGAGATTTTAAAAGTAGATTGACAACAAATTTTATTTTGCCATTTGCTGACAATGTTGAACATTTGGCTCATCCTCCATCGACATATTCAGATGTTATTAGTGACAAAGAATGGGCAAAATTTGTTTCAGCTCGTCTATCAGATAAATTCAGCGTATGCATAACAAGCTTCATTTGTTTTCATTGATTTGATATTCATTAATCCCATACATGGTTATTTAATTTAGAGTGAACTACAAGCTAAACCATTTATTATTGATTTTGCTTTTTGTAGAAAACAAAAGAAGCTCAAAAGAAAATACGGGCCCAAAAAGTATATCACCATCGAGTATCAAAAAAAGGGTATGCAAATGTGAAGCATGAACTTGTAAGTATTTGATACTAGTTATTATACACATGGTTTATGATTTTTAATTCATTTAATAAAGTTGTCAACTTATATTTTCATATGGTTTTAGGAAACATCCAGCACAGGTATCGAAATATCAAGATGGGATGTTTGGAAAAAAGCACATATGTCAAAATTTGGAACCTATGGGAATGAAGCAACTGAACAAATGGCTAAAAAGATTGTAAGTTCATTTTGAAGTTATATCTCGTTTGCTATTTCACCATTTATGCATCTTAATATATTGTATTTATTTATGTTTGCATGTTATGTTTTAGGATGACATTGCTATGAAATTCACATCTGGTGAACTTCCAATTGGTCCTGGCGAAGATGTGATGACCATTGCTTTTGGTTCAAAAGAAAGACCTGGTCGTGTTAGGGGGGTTGGGAGCTTTGTTTCTCCAACAACTTATTTTAAAACTCAATCTAAACCTCGCACCTCAAAAACTGTTAAATATAAATCCATAATAGAACAACAACAACAACGAATTGATGAGCAACAACAACAAATTGCTGAATTGAAGGCACAGCTAGCTTCAACACAAATTAACATGATTCCATGCCAATCTTTTAGTGACCTTGTCAAAAATTAATTCGTGGATCAAGTGTTTGAGCAAACCTCTTCTTTGGTAATCATCATTCTTATGATTTTTGTGATGTTTATGATTTTTTTAGGATTTAATTTTTTATTGGATTTTTTATTTGATTGTATTTTAAAATATTTTATTTTTTTATTTTACAGGTGTCGCAATGGTTTTGAGGACTACTTAATGAATTTTGAAATTTTCAAAAATAAGGGGACTTACCACCAATCTTCTTTGGCTAGGTGTGATTAGGCACCTAAAAGTTTATCTTTTTAATAAAACCCTAGAACTAGTTTAAAGTTTATCAAAAAGACAATTTGGTCTTTGGAATCAAAGATGTGTTTGGAAGTACAATTGTGTGAGGAATGATTAACATTCCCATAATGCCTATTTTAAAAACAGTACCAATTAATCTTGTGTTATTCGTTAATTTTAATAAAAAAAAGTCTTAGGTTCAACATTTTAAAAAAAAAATTTCCTTTATTTATTACAACCAAAACCTCTTTCTTTCTTTTTTTTTCATTTGTTTGAAAGATAAATAAGAACATTGTATATTGAAAAATTCTCAAAAATATTTCAATACTTTAATAATATTAAAAAAAATGTTTTTACCTGAGAATTTTTTAGGACTTTTTAAGAATCTCATTCTCGATGGTTCATATTTATCTTCAAAAGTTAATATTTAAAATGTATATAATAACGTAATATTCAAAATTTAATCCAAACAATAATTTTTTTTATAAAAGTTTATTTCTTATTAAATAAAAAGTAAACAAAAATTTTTATTGAAAATTATTTTAATTGCCTATTACTTTGGCAGCATTTTAAAAAAATTTTCTAATCTAGATATTCCTAAAAAATCATCACTTAGATTTTTTTATAATCTTATCCTTGCAGACTCATACTTTCTTTTTCATAATTAAGATGCACATATGATGTAATGCAAATAAAGAAATATGATATCCATGCATAGGTATACCCCATTTATTTATGTATTTATATTTTATTTTGTTTTATCTTAATTTATTTATTATTATTTACCATCATTTCATTTTAAAAAATTGATTATTACTTTTTTCCCTTTCTTTTTATATTTTTCATATTTTTTATTAAAAATTTTATAAATATTCCAATACACTGTTAGTCTTTAAAAAAAAATTTTCACTTAGAGATTTTTAAAGAATCATTACTATGATTTTTTTAAAGATCTTACCATTGAAAATTTTTTTATTAATTATTAATATTTCATTCTAAAAGTTATGGAATAATATAATTTTCGATAAATAAATTTATTTCCTAAAAATACATATTTTATAAATATTTTATATTTTTATTTCTTTTAAAAAAATGTATTCAAATTAAAGGGAAAAAAATCTTTGTATTGAAAAGAACTTCTAAAGATTCTAATATTTTGATAATTTTTAGAATTTTTTTTTCACCTAGAGAATTCTAAAGAATCATTATTCAAACTTTCTGAAATCTCATCATTAAAAAGATTTTCATTTTTATTATTTTTAACATTTTTTATTTTTTATTATTTTTTTCTTTTTTACATTAACAAAAGAAATATTCACACAAAAATAAAAATAAACACTAATAATAATCTTTTAAGAATATGTATTTTCAAAAGAATTATTAATTATTTTCAAGGCAAGCACGTTTTATAAAAGAAAAATATTGACATGAATAATGTTAAAACATTCAAATAAAAAGCCCAAAATGGATAGAAACCATACCCAAAGAAGCCTTGATGTTGAAGCCGAAAAGTCACAAACCTACTAAGCCCAAGTTTGAAACCCAGCTACCGATAAACAAATAATCCAAATGGGTTAGGCCACTGAAACGGATCATGGGTAGGGTCAGCAAATCAACCCGAAACCGTCGGGTTTCGACTGAACCCGATTATTTAGGGGCGGATTTTTTTTTGAAAAAATGGATTTCGGGTCGATTCGGGTCGGGTCGGTTTTATTTTTAAAAATGTCAGATTCGGGAACCCGACCCGACCCGAGATATTTACCAAAATACCCTTACTATATATATAAATAATTTCTTTTAGGGTTCTGAACTTTGTTTTTTTCGTCGAAAATCTTGTTTGTTTACTAACTGATTTGGGAGCATCCGGTTCTGGCATAGTCCCTTTCGACGGATCGACCTCAGGCAGGTGGGCGACTGGTTGGAACCAGATTCGGGCGCATCCAGACTAGGGGTCTTGTTGGAACCAGATTCGGGCGCATCCAATTCTGGGCATAGTCCCTTCCGACGGATCGACCTCAGGCAGTGGTGGGCGACTGGTTGGAACCAGATTTGGGCGCATCCAGTTCTGAGCGTAGTCTCTTCCAACGGATCGACCTCAGGCAGTGGTGGGCGACTGGTTAGAACCAGATTCGGGCGCATCTAGACTAGGGGTCTTGTTGGAATCAGATTTGGGTGCATCCAGTTCTGGGCGTAGTCCCTTCCGACGGATCGACCTCAGGCAGGTGGGCGACTGGTTAGAATCAGATTCGGGCGCATCCAATTCTGGGCGTAGTCCCTTTCGACGGATCGACCTCAGACAGGTGGGCAACTATGTGTTTGTGAATGATAAATTTTGTTTCAAATTTTTTGAATGATGTCTTTGTGAATCTACGTCTAGACCCCAATATAATATGCTTGAATTGAATGTTACCAGTGTCATTGTTTTAGGTTTATAGTATTACTTTTGAGGCTTCTAGTTGTGACAATAGAAGAATATGTAATATTATTTTACTTATGGTCTCAACCTAGAAAAGTCTGTATAAAATCATCATCTTCAAGTTTATGATTAAATGCTTTTGTTGCTTGGAGTCAATGCTAGAGTAACTGTTTGAATTGGATGATATGAACTATCAAAGGAAAAAATTATTACACTAGACTTTTATTGTTATTTTCTTTTTGCAAGAAAAAATGAGTAAAAATAATCATGCTCTCTAATGTATGATAGGCTTAAAATCTCCAATGGCAAGTTGGAATTCCAGTTTTGTTTTAAAAAAATTTAAGGAAACTTAAGTACAATATTAAAGTCTTGAGAAATGGATGCTGAGAAACGTGAAAAAGAATAGTTGTCCTTATGCTTTTAGTAACAGTTAATTTATTTAGTTGCTTTATTTGTTAATATAAAAAATAATAACTCTAATTTTTTTTTTATGAATGAAGGTGAAATGTCTAATTTTGGAGATAATTCGTGTTCTCCAACACCTCCTACTTCTACCTCACATCAGTCACCAATTCAGCAAACTCCTATTCCAACATCTGACGAAAATACAACTCCATCATTAAGTGTGACTAACGATGGTACTGAAGTTGATAATAGTGGGTATAACTCAAGTAAGTTAAAATCAGAAGTATGGAAACATTTTAGAAAAGAGAAGATCAATAATGAATGGAAGGCAATATGTAATTATTGTAAGAAAAAACTTGGTGGTGCTTCTAAGAATGGGACAAGTCATTTGCGTGATCATTCAGAGAGGTGCAGCAAACGATTTTAAATGGATATTCATCAACAAGTGTTGCTAGCAAATCAAAGGAAGGCAGATGGAAAAGTAACATTAAAAAACTTTTCTTTTGATCAAAATGTCACAAGGAGGGAGCTTGCCAAGATGATAATCATGCATGAATACCCCTTATCAATGGTTGATCATATGCAATTCAGAAAGTATTCTTATAGTCTCCAACCTTTGTTTGCTATGCCTTCTCGAAATACTATAAAGAGTGATATTTTAAAGATTTTCAAAGAGGAAAAGGCAAAGACAATATCTAAGTTGAAAGCTAATGAAGGGAGAATTGCTATCACAACTGATATATGGACTGTTGATCACCAAAAAAGAGGATACATGGCTGTCACTGCTCATTATATCGATAATCAATGAAACTTACAAAAACGCATCATCAGGTATATTTTGTTAAATTGTCTTATTTTGATATTGTTTATTTTTTATTAAGTAATTATTATTATTGAATTAATTATTAAATTAGTGTAAATAATTGATTGTTTAATTAGGTTTGAATATGTGCTAACTCCACATACGAAAGAGGTCATTACTTCAAGTTTGATGAAATATTTCTTAGATTGGAATATTGATAGAAAACTTTCATCTATTACAGTGGATAATTGTAGTGTGAATGATGGTGTTATTGAGTTGTTAATTGATAGAATTGGTTGTGATGCACTTTTGCTTAATGAGACTTTTTTTCATATGCGTTATTGTGCACACATCTTGCATTTGATTGTGAAAGATGGATTGAGTGTGATTGGAGATGGAATTGATAGAATTCGTGATAGTGTCCTCTTTTGGAGTGCTACACCAAAGAGATGGGAAAATTTTGAAGAGGCAGCGCGTCAATTGCGCATTCCAACTTTAAAAAAGTTGTGTGTTGATGTCAAAACACGATGAAACTCTACTTACTTAATGCTTCGAACAGCTTTGTTTTATAAAGATGTCTTTTCTCATTGTGTGCAATTACATGGTGATCCTTTGTACAAATATTTGCCAACTGAAAATGATTGGATCATTGCAACTGAGATTTGTGAGAAGTTGAAATTGTTTTATGATATCACTGAAGGTTTTTCTTGCACAAAATATGCTACTGCAAATCTTTATTTTCCTAATGTTTGCAAAATCATATTGGCATTGAATGAATGGATTATGCATACCAATAGAATTATTTCATGTATGGCTGTGAGCATGTTAGGCAAATTTAAAAAATATTGGAATGATGTGCATGGTATAATGGGTGTTGCCATAATTTTAGATCCAAGATAGAAAATAGAGTTGTTGGAGTATTACTTTAAAAAAATTTATGGAGAAAATGCTGAATTTGAAATTGAAAGGATTGTACAAATATGTCGGGATTTGCTTAAGGAGTATGAGGAGAAATTGGCTTTGAAAAAGGAAGAAGGACCTTCTAGTTCAAGCTTTTCATTCTTAGATGGTGTTGATGCTACTGAATTAGGAAATTTGGGAGATTATGATGATTTTGTTTCAAAGAAAAAAAAGAAAAAATCAAAAGTAAAATCAGAGTTAGATCGCTATTTGGATGAAGAAGTCATACCAAAAAAAGGAGATTTTGATATATTGAATTGGTGGAAACTAACTGGACCTCAATTTTTGACCTTACAACTTATTGTTAGAGATATTTATGCCATACCAGTTTCTACTGTTGCTTCAGAGTCTACTTTTATTACCGGAGGGAGATTGGTGAGTGCGCAACGTAATAGACTTCATCCATCAACTATAGAAGCTTTAACATGTTGTCAAAATTGGTTATGGGCTGAAGAAAAAGGTACAATAATGTATATTAT
This sequence comes from Durio zibethinus, assembly GCF_047325235.1. Taxonomy (NCBI): domain Eukaryota; kingdom Viridiplantae; phylum Streptophyta; class Magnoliopsida; order Malvales; family Malvaceae; genus Durio; species Durio zibethinus. Next base: position 23,938,575 of record NC_143172.1, read on the forward strand.
GCAATTTTATTTTTTATTTTAGCATATTGTTAGTTATTATATTTTATTGTTATATATTATTTGTTAATAGTTTATTTTTTTATTTGTAGGGTCAATTTCATTAGAAGAAAAGTATTTTTACGAAGATGTTGATGAGAGTGAGATTGAGGAAAAGATAACTAGTTTGGTAAATAATATTATTTTTTTAATTAATTTATTTTTATATTATTATTTTTAAATATATTATTTTATGAGATTTATTTATTCATCTTATTGTTTTATTTTATAGGACTAGTGTGGTTACAGGAGAATGATGATATGGAGCTTAGTGATGATGGAATGATTTATTGTGGTCTTGAAAGATTTTTATCATGTTAGATGAAAGGATGTTCGAACAATTTAGCTTTTTATTGTGGTGATTTAAGCTTTTGATGTTCATCTTGTATCATGTATTATGTTTAAATTTAGTTATTAACTTATGCTTGTTTAATATTTGAATTTTAGTTTACTAAGTTTTATATATTTCATAATTCCATCATCTATGGTAAGAATTTGTGAGTTTGAATTTACTATATTTTATGTATTTTATAATTCTATTATTTATGATGAGAATTTATGAGATTTTTACTAGATAAAAAAATAGTATGTACTAAGTTTGAATTTATGAGTGATTATGTTAAATTTGTTAATGCTTGTAATATATTTAGATTATAATTTATTACATTTTTGGTAAATTTAAATAGGTAGTATATTGAATTCGGGTCGGATCGAGTTAAATTCAGGTAAAAAATATTCTAGCGGGTCGGAGTCGGGTTTTTCAATAACAACTTTCGAGCGGGTACGGATCGGGTATCGAGTAAAATATTGAAGCATCGGGTCGGAGGCGGGGAAAGCAAAAAACTGCCCCGCCCCGCCCCGATGCCAACTCTAATCATGGGCTGCGAGTTCTGGTTGGATAGGTTGTGGGCTGCAAAAATCGGGTCGGGTCTAACCTGGTCAACTCCTTTCTTCTCCTTTCTTTTATTTTTACTACTTCACTATAAAAGTTTTTTTTTTTTTTTCATATTCATTCCAACATTTCTTTAAACAAAAAAATATATATATATATTCTATAACATTTTCAACAAAAAAGCCTAACCGCTGCTCAACCTAAGCACTACTGTCACTACCACCGCTGACCCCTATTTATCAAAATATTCCCCTAAAATACCAAAAAATTTCTCTCTTCCTTCTCTTTCTTATTACTTACTTGGTTTTGCCTAACACTTCTCCTACATTCATAGATTTGAGTCAAAAGTTTTAGCTTTAAGCAAAAAAATTCCACGCTCCGTCTTTTAAAACACTGTGTGCTTCTAGTACGTTCATCCCCTTGTCAATACCTTCTCTTCCTATAAAAATTAAGCCTCAAAACTCCCTTAAACACAAAAAAATTGAAGATTCATTCTTTTGTGCTTTGTTTTTTTTTTTTCTTTTACTCTGGCGTTGTGTTCCCCGTTTAAAAGGATGTGGTTTTTATGTTTTTTTTTTTATGGTTTTTGAGCTTGGTCATAGGGGGATTTTTTAGTTTTTTTTTTTTTTTTGAATATTTAGGTTGATGATGAAACTGGCAACGGGGTGGTTAGACAAGGTTGTGTTTGGGGTAGATGTTTGGTGGTGAAGTTGATGGTGAAATGAAGGGCTATAGTGTGAGGCTTGACTAGGCTAGCTTTGGAAGAGGGTGATTTTGACTGGTGACTTGGTGTTTTAGGCATTGCTTGAGTGGTGTGTGGCCTAGAAAGAGACTAAAAATGGCGATGCTATTTTTGGGCGATGGTGGCATTGGTTGAAGGTGATTCAGAGGTGGCTATCGAGTTGAGTGACTTGGTTTTACTATTGGTTATGATGGTTGAGTTTAAGCTGAATTTTGGTTTGTGTTTGTATGGTGAAAGGAAATACTGAGGCATTGGAATTCGACTATAAAGGAAGATTGATGGCTTTTTGGTTGTATGAAATGGTCGTTTGATTTTTAGGGTGATTTGGTTAAAGGTGGTTTATGATGGTAAGGATAAGCGTGGATGGGCTGTTTGGCTGTGGTTGTTATGGGGTGGTAGGGGGATTTGGTACTGCTTAGTGATGAGTTTGTGTTGATGTGTAATTATAGGTTGAATACAATGATAGGTTGCTATTTTTGGTGGTTCTTGAAAGGAAGTGGGGCAGTGGTGGTTCGGTTGGAGGTGTATGGGTTAGGAGATGGTGATGATGGTGGTAATGGATGAAGGCTCATTCCTTGGCTCCTTGATTTTTTTGCTATCCATTCCTCTTAGCTGAGCCTTAAAGTTAAGCTATTGTAGAGCCATGGTTTTGATAGGAAATAGGATTTTAATTTTTTACAGGGTTGTAATGCAACATAATGATGCATTTTTTGGGGTGTGGAATGTGTGATAAATTCACGTTAAGGAGCAGAGGGTAAAATTAGAGGTGAAAGATGGGAACTCGGAATGGTGAGGCAGTTTAGGGAAGGGAAGACATTTGGGAGAAAAAAAAAGCTGACCTTTTGGGTCTTTTTTTTTTTAAATTAAATATAATTTAACTCTAATAAAAAAAACTGGACTTTTAATTTAGGTTTAAAATTGACTTAGATTTTTATTCGGCTTTCAAGCCCACGTAACCTAACTTGAATTGAGCTTTTACTTAAATGGAATTGGATTGGGCTTTAATTTACATAACATGATCCAAAAGTGATTAATTTGAAATAAATTCGAACAAGTTTAATCCAATTAAAATGCTTAAGTTGACTCACATTGAAATGTTTAAATTGAGTATAAAAAAAAATTTAATTGATCTGAACAAAATTAAATATTTATAATTATTTTTTTTACATATTATTAAGAATGAAGAATAAAGTAAAGACATAAATAATAATTTTGTCTGAAGTCAATGATTCAAAGATTTTTTGAAAAATTTTTTCATGATTTTCAAAATTTTTTAGATTTTTTAATTTTTGATTTATTTGAATTTTTCATTTTTTTTTGAAAACTTTTTTTATTAGAGACTACACAACTTTCGAAGGTAGATTTAAAAGTTCATCTTATTAGGGGTTCCATAACTTTGAAAATTTAAATATAAAACCTCTTCTCGTTAGAGACTTCATAACTATGAAAATTTAAAATATTTTGCTTGGAAGATTTAGAAATATGTTTTGAGGTTTTATAAATCTCAACATTTAAATAAATGTAACTCTGAAGACTTGCAACTCTTGCCTAGGAGTGAGTAAATGGTCAATTCGGTCGGTTCGGTTTGAAAAAATCAATAATCGACTTAACTAACTTTTATTTAACAAATAATCGAACCGACCAAATATTATTAAATAACAGACCATAACCGAATCGACCAAAATCGGTTCGGTTCGATCGGTTTGGTTAAATAATCGATTTTTTTTATCATTTTTCTTCCTATTATGAATAATTATTTAACCATAAATTCAATTCAATAAAATTCAAACTCTAGTATCATTCAAACTAAATTACTAAAGAATTTAATAATTTCAACAATATTTTACCAAAAATAAATAAATAAAAATATTTATCTCAATTTTTTATTTTTAATTATTAAAAAATCGGTTAATTCGGTCAGTACGGTTATCAATTTTAAAAATCAAAAATCGATCGAATTAACCAATTTAACCGATTTAAAAAATCGATTATAATTAAAACCGAATAAACCGAACCAATTCAACCGAATTCACTCGATTTTGGTCGGTCTAATCGGTTCAAACCTACTTTTGCTCACCCCTACTCTTGCCCCGATGACTTAGAGATTATGCTTGAAAATCTTATAAATCTCTACATTTACGAAAGTAACCCTATTAAAACTTTAAAGATTTAAAACGTTTTGCCCAGAGGACTTAGAGATTATACCCAGAGGTTTTACAAATTTCAACATCTATGAATGCTCCTCTAAATAGAAGCCTTGAAACTTTAAAATTTTTTCTAAAAATAACTTATCATTAATAGAGGCTTTAAAACTTTAAAGATTTCATCTAAAAAAGGCTCTTTTAGCCAGAAGTATTGAAACTTTAAAAATCTTATCTGAAAAAAGCTCATTTAACTAGAGGCATATAAACTTTAAAGATTTAAAACGTTTTGTCCGAAAAACTTAGATATTATAACCAGAGGTCTTACAAATATCGACATCTTTGAATAATCATTTAAATAAAAGGTCTTGAAACTTTAAAATCTTTTCTGAAAATAGCTCTTCATAAACAAAGGTTTGAAACTTTAAAGATTTCATCTGAAAAAGGCTTCTTTAATCGGAGGCATTGAAATTTTAAAAATCTTATTTGAAAAAAATCCCTCTAACCAGAGGCATTGAAATTATAAATATTTAAAATATTCTACCTAGAAAACTTACAAATCCTTTGTAAAATTCTCCTTTCCAAAAAGAAATGTTCAATTTTTAGGATTTTTTGAAATTTGGATATCACCAATGAAAAATTATATGACTTCGAATATCATCATCGAAGAGAGCTCGGATATCACCATCGAGAAAAGATGCAAATGTCTATGAATATCACCACTAAAAAAACTAGAATATCATCATCAAGTAAATGCAGATAACTTCGAATATCACCAGTGAAGAGATCTCAAATATCATTATCAAGAAAAGATGCAAATTCAAACTTGGATACTTAGATATCACCACCAAGTGAATGCAAATGTTTTTGGATATCACCAACGAAGGGCTCTCTGATATCACCACCAAAAAATTTTGAGTAAGCTTAAATATCATAATCGAGAAATTTTAAGGAAGCTTGGCTATTACTATTGAAAAATTTTTAAAGATATTCAAGCATGAATATTCGAATATCACCACTGAAGATATTTGAAAGAGCTCGGATATCACCACCGAAATATTTTAACAAAATCCAAATATTAATACTCGAATATCGCTACCGAGTGATTTTAAGAAAACGTGGATACCACTATTGAAAATATTTTAATAATAAGGCTCGGATATCCTCATCAGGAATTATTTAATGAAAACTCCCACCAAAAAAATTAATGAAATTCAAACATGAATACCTAGATATCACTACCGAGTGATTTTGAAAAAGGCTTAGACTAAAAATTTAAATAAAATTCAAATATAACTATACAGATATCACCACCGAAAACTTTTAAGAAAGCTCAAATATCACCATCGAGAAATTTTAACGATATTTAGACATGAATACTTAGATATCATGTCCAAGTGATTTTAAAAAAGGCTTGGACATCACCACCGAGAATGTTTAATAAAATTCTAATATCATTACCAGAAATTTCATTTTTCCTTTTACCTGTCTTCATTGTTTTCAATTCCTTTTTTGTTCTTTCTTTTTCACAACTCATAAAGACTTGAATTTGCTTTTTTTTTTCAAGGTTTTGAAAGCTAACAAATTTAGTTATGCCTAAAGGTGCAAATGCCAATGTCCTTATGCAAATGTAAATGCCACAAACATGTGTCCCTCATTTCTATGATGTAAATGCAAATGTCTTTATGTAAATGCAAGAATCGATGTCATGACAAAACTTTTTCATGATGCAAATACTCAATGCAAATGTAAATGATCTTTTCATGATAAAAAAATTCCATACAGAGATGTAGATCCCACTATTAAAATTTTTTATACAAATGCATAATACATGACTTGAAAATTATGTAGATGTCCTCATACTAATGCAAACACAAACATCTAATGATGAAAATGTCTTATACATGATGTAAATGCCCTAGTGGCGCAAAAATCTAAAAATTTTCTTTTTTGTTTGCAAGACTTTTTCCTATTCAATGTCAAATCATTTACTTATTTCTCTTTCCTCATCAAATCAGTCTTCATCTTTTTTCTAATAGATTTTCTTTCCATTTTTTCCTATCTTTCTTCTTACTCCCTCATTTATTTTTGCTTCTTATTTTTTTCATAATTTTTTTCAACCAAGATTTATTGACTCTCTTTTCACTTTTAAATCCAATCATACAACATTGATGTGATTTATGCTAACTTTATTTTCATGACAAATTCAAGAAAACAAACCACTATGTTCTTGTTACTCAATCAACCAAAAACATTTTTCATGCCAAAAACAAACATGTCACCTTTCATGTTTTCTTGCCCCAATATCATAAGCACTTATTTGCCTTTCCATTGGAAAATGATCTTATTTATTCTCCCTAAACAAATATTCTGTTTTTTTTAAAAGACTAATTTTTTAGTGAAAAATATTTTATTTCATAAATAAAAACTCACTTTATATTGACACAATCCTTACCAAACATAATTCTTTTTTTACAACAAAATAGATTTCTCTACTTTTTATCAAAAATGCCTAACAATTAACTCAAAACTGACCAATAAAATTCCCCTACGTAACTAAATTTCATGATAAAAAAATAAAATTTTTTATAAAAAAATGCTTTTCGAATCTCTCCAAAATAGGTATTCACTATTATGGATGAAAAAAGTGATCCTTTTTCAAATAGATTAAATAGTCTATCACATCAAGATTCGGTTCATTAGAGAATGCCTTACAACTTGAATAAGAAAAATGAATGATCTTTCATCTAGGCTCATGAATGAAATATGAATTTTCTAAAAAACAAGAATTTTTTTAAAATCAAATATGTTTGACTTTCTATTTAGTCTCCAAACGTAACATTTTGATTGATGTCAAGACTAATTATGATAGGTTCAAGATTGTAAAAGGTCATTTATGAATGGAAGAAAAAAGCTCAAAGTTTTTTTAAGTTAATCCTTTTGATGGATTTTAGGGCATCAACCTTCTTAAATCTTTTAAAACTATAGGTTGCTTCATACTAGTTTTTTTTTTTTACTTTGCTTGGCATCCAAATTGGCTTCAAAGCTTTCATATTTGCTTTAGACTACCTTTTTTAGGGTTTTCACCTTAGAGCCCCATTTTTTTCCCTTTTTTTTTTGTTAATTATTTCATTATGCATTTTAGAATTTCAATTTCATCCTAAATGAGTTGACAAATCAAGTGGGTATCTTGGGAATGAAAAAAAGTAAAGGATTCAAAAGTTTTATGATATTTACTTAAAAAAAAAGCTCATCAATTTAAGCATTCATTCTGGATCCAATATGAATTTTTCTAAAGATGCAATGTAAGCCAAGGTTCAGGATTTTAAAAAAAGGATAAATATGCTCAAAATAAGTATTTAAAGAGATCAAACCAAGGATCATTTCTTGTTAAGGGTTTTTTCAAGGGACATTTGTCATTTCTTTTCTCAAATATTGTCATTCTATCACATTATTCATCTCTTTTACTTTTTTTTTCTTTTTTTTTGTACACATTCACCTCTGATTTTATGAATTCAAAATTTTTTAAAAACTCATTTATTGTACATTTACCCCATCAACATGTAGGGTTGTTTTCTTATACTTGAAATAAGATCTCACTATTCGTGATTCTTAAATATGTCCCTTCTTTACCCCTCAATGTGAAGGGTGATCCTTAGTCAGGGTTCATTGAAAAAAAATTCATCAGACTCAAAGGAATAGTAAAGGGATAATTTTCTTATTTGTGAAAAGATAATGGAATATGATCATTTATCATCTCAAGCATAACCACTTAAAATAAATAGCGATTCCTTTTAGGAAAATGAATATGAAGAAAGGTTTTATTTCCAAAAATTTATTTTTCAAGATTTTTGGTTTTCTTGACTTTTTCTTTTGAAATTTTCATTTTAGGCTTTTTTTCTCCTTTTTTATTTATTTTTCAATTCTTTGTTTGAAATTATTTGAATTTCTTGAATACATGATATCACAATCATTTTTATTTTTATTTTTTATTTTTTTTTCTTCTTTTATACATGCTCTCTATAAGTCATACATTAATCCATTCCATCAAAAACACAATGTATGTAAGATGCCCTTTTTTAACATGCTACTTCAAATGAAAACCCATATGATAATGATGATCACATTGATGAACTCGCGTGAAGTCTCAAATTTTTCATGTCATTCAATTAAAAGAAAGGGTTGTGGAACAAATCAATCAAGTAAAAGCAATAAATTAACTTGTTATTCATGCTCATATGCCCCAAAACATGGGATAAGGTAGGGTGAGAATTGAGCTTTTATGTGTTCAAAAAAAGTTTGATAAAATATGAGTGATTTTGCTTTCAACATACTTGAGGCTATAGCATAGTCTTGACATGTAAGGTTTCAAATTCTTCGTGTCATTCAATTAAAAGAAAGGGATATAGCACAAATCAATCAAGTAAAGGTAATAAGTTAACTTACTTAACATGGGATAAGGTAGGTGAGAATTGGGCCTTTGTATGTTCAAAAGAAGTTTAATAAAATTTTGGGTGATTTGGCTTTTAGCAAACTTGAGGCTATAGCATAATCTTGACACATCAAATTACCAATATCTGAATTTTTTTTTAAAAAAAATGTCATGTTTACTTGATTTTCTAAAAATTAAAAAAAAGTATTTTTTATTTTTTTTCAAATTAACTCTCATTACTCATTGCCTAAGAAAAGATTATCACCATTTTTTATCACCATATGATCAAGTGAAGACAAGGCTCGTGAATTCAAGTTCATGCCCCCTGAAGGGTTATAGCTTATAAGTGAAATTATCTAAGTGGTTTAGGACATGAGAGTATTCAAAAAAAAGGTGAAGGTATTGAATGAGTTCATATCTAATAGTAATCACCAATTCCTTCAAAACTCTTGTCAATTTTTATATAAAAACATGAATTTCTCCTCTCTTTTTGAAAAAACCCATTTTTTCAAGAATTTGTTTCTCTTACTTCTTCTTTTTATCCTAATTTTCCTTCATAATCTTGAAAATTTTTTATATAAGAGTTTATTCTCAAACAATTTCACATCAATTTTTTAATTTTTCTCAAATAAAAGTTAGAAAATATAAAAAATAATATTTACAAATACAATCTAACCAATCAATAAGTTATTATTTACAAAGTTTAAAAATTAAAAATCATCCCTTTTGAAAAACCAATAGTCTACTTTCAAGAATTTCAAAAATAAATTTATGCACAACATTAGAGAGACAAAAATCATCTATGATCAACAATTACGCTTTCATTTCCACAATGTTATTTTTCATCTTGAACTTTTTTTGTTCAACGTACTCAATCCTCTCCAATATTCAACTTCTTTAAGTTCTTGCCAAACTCAGACAAAAAAGAAGTATATTAGTTGGAAGATGGCTTGAGTTTTATCAAATTTCCATGATCATGATCTTCCTTTGCAAGAACTTTAGGATTTCTTTTTACCCATAGGAGCACTCTTTATCCAACAAATGATGGGATGTCATAGAGAATAGTTAATAAATGCATGAATGACATGATATTTCCATGATGAATTTGAAAATGTGTCTGCAATAAAGATGATGCATTTTTTTTTAAATGTAATTCATGTACCATTCAAGTTTGATGAGAATCATATTATTTATCCTCTTATACATAAAGTAACAAGATATATATACATGAAATAAAGTGTATCTGCAATGCGAATGTAATGAAAATGAATCATTTTTGGATACATGTGCATTAAATATAATGTACCAGTGTTTGAGTGATGAGACATTTATGTGAAATGCAATATATGTACAATAAAACTATGTAAATGTATTGCATGAAATGCAAAATCTTGTTACAAAGATAGTGACATGCGTTCATATGAAATGCGATTTATACAATGCAAGTTTTATGAAAATCATATCATTTGTGATTCCACATATATGAAATATAATTATATAGTACATGCGTGATGAGATATAGGTACATAATGATGAAACATGCTTATATGAAAAGTACTAGCATATTATATATATGATAAGACATATTTACATGAAATGCAATGCACGTACTATGTAAACCCAATGAAATTGACACTATCATTTAGATATTTAAGTATGAAATAAAGTATATGTACAACCTTATTATTTTTAAATGGACACAAAAATAATCAAATGAAATGCAAATGGTCAAATAGTATTCAAAATCAAAATGTTCCTTTTTTCATTTTTTTTTTTTAGAAAGAAATATGAATTCAAGAAAATATTTCTTATGAAAAATTAAAACACATAAAAATCAAATATTTATTTGTATTGTTGCTTTTATTATTTAGCCAATTAAACAAAAAAAATTCCTTTTTTGAAAATTTTTCATCTTTTTTTTTTGGAAATTTTTGTTTTTTGTTGTTTTTATTATTTTGATTATAGCAAAGTGCAAAAAAAAAAAATTTTTTTGAAAATTTTTTGAAGATACAAATCTTAAACAAATAGTAGATGAATTAAACAGTATATCAAAAGAAAATTTATTGAAAGAATATTTTTCATTTTTTTCAAAATTTTAATTTTATTTACACTATTATTACCCATAAATACATATTGTATAAGAATGTCCTTCATGTGTCTTTATTAGTGTAATTTTTACAAAAAGGTGGGTATGGCTCTACGTAAGGCTGATTCCCTAAGATTCACTACATGTTGAGTGAAAATTTATAGTCTAAAAATTCTCAAATTGTTCCTCACTAGCATCCTTGTAAGATTAGTAAGGCACCCTAATCTGAACCATTATAGGTTACAAATGAAAATTGTTCAATTTGAGTGAGAGTATTTTACTTGTCATTGTAGAAGTTATCACCTCACAAAAGCATAAGTATTCTACTCCCTCCTAAAAGGGATGGAGCCTAGATATAGAACACATTCATGACATGAATGTGCCGTGTGTGAATGAAAGAATATAACATTGAAAACCTAATCTTAAATGCCTTACAAACTATTAAGAATAATCTATAAAAAACATAAAACAATAAATGAATAAATGGCATAATTAAAATGAAATGCATGTAATTTTTTTATTACTATTGTTATTTTAAAAAAAAATCAAAATCAAGAAAATTAAAGTTAAATATCAATTAAGACCATTAAATTAAAATTAAGGATAGCACATAGTTAATTTTGGCCTGACTCAAAAAAAATTACCTCTTTAGTAGAGTCGTCAAGCTATGATAATGATTTTGGAAACTACTTAACAAATTTGAAAATTTTAAAAACAGGAGAAGTTGCCACCAAATTTTTTTACTTAGGTGTGATTGGCCACCTAAAAGTTTATATTTTTAATAAAACCCTATAACTAGTTTAAATTTTATCAAAAAAATAATTTTGGTCTTTGAAATCAGAGATAGGTTTGAGAATACGATTACGTATGGGGAAGAATTAGCACCTCCATAACACCTATTTTAAAAAGGATACAAATTAATCTTATGTTATCTTATAATTTTGACAATAAAATCTTAGGTTTGACATTTAAAAAAAAATAATTTCCTTCATTTATTACAATCAAAACTTCTTTTTGTTTTTTTTTTCATTTGTTTAAAAGATAAATAAGAATCTTAAGTATTGAAAAACTCTAAAAAACAATTCAATACTCTGATAATATTAAAAAGAAATTTCTCACTTAGAAATTTCTTAAAAATCACTTCTCAAACTTCTCAAAAATCTCATCCTCAACGGTTCATATTTATTTTCAAAAATTAATATATGAAATGTATATAATAACGTAATATTCATAATCTAATCCAAATAATTTTTTTATAAAAGCTTATTTCTTATTAAATAAAAAGTAAATGAGAAATTTTTAGTAAAAACTATTCTAAATGCTCTATTACTCTGTTAGCATTTTAAAAAAAATTTCTCACTTAAAATTTTTTAAAGAATCACTAATTGGATTTTTTTAAGATCTCATCTTCGGAGACTTGTACATACTTTTTCATAATTAAGATGCACATATGTTGCAATGCAAATAAAGAAATATGATATCCATGCATAGGTATAGCCCTTTTATTTATGTATTTGTATTATATTTTATTTTATCTTTATTTATTTATTATTATTTAACATCATTTCATTTAAAAAAAATTGATTATTACCTTTTTTCTTTTCTTTTTATATTTTTTGTATTTTTTAAGTGAAAAAAAAAAGATTTTTTTATGAAAATTTTATAAATACTCCAATATGCTGTTAGTATTTAAAAAAATTTTCTCACTTAGAGATTCTTAAAGAATCGCTACTCGGACTTCTTTAAGATCTTATTATCAAAAAAGTTTTATTAATTATTAATATTTTATTCTAAAAGTTATTCAATAATATAATTATCGATAAATAAATTTATTTCTTAAAAGATGCATATTTTATAAATATTTTATATTTTGATTTCTTTTAAGAAAACTATTCAAATTAAAATAAAAAAAATTCTTTGTATTGAAAAGAGTTTCTAAAGATTTTAATACTTCGATAATTTTTAGAAGACTTTTCTCACTTGGTGAACTCTTGAGAATCGTTATTCAGACTTCTCAAAATCTCATCATAAAAAAGATTTTCATTTTTATCATTTTTTTTATTTTTATTTTTTTTACATTAACAAAAGAACTATTTACACAAAAATAAAGATAAACACTAATAATAAATTTTTAAGAACACATACTTTCATAAGCATTATTAATTATTTTCAAGGTAAGTACGTTTTATTAAAAAAAATATATTGATACGAATAATATTAAAACATTCAAATAAAAAGCTCAAAAATGCATAGAAACCATACTCAAATAAAGCCTCGATGTTAAAGCTCAAAACCGCGTATCTATTAAGCCCAAGTTTTAAACCCAGTTGCGATTAAACAAATGATTCAGACGGGCTAGGCTACTGAAATGTGTCCTGGGCTGTGGGTTCAGGTTGGATGGGTTGTGGGTTACAATAAGCGGGTTGGGTCTAACTCGGTCAACTCATTTCTTCTCATTTCTCTTTTTTTTTACTACTTCACTATAAAACTTTATTTTTTTCAAATTCATTCCAAACTTTCTTTAAACAAAATAAAAAAGCAAACGTTATTTGATATTTTCAACACAAAAACCCAACTGCCGCTCAACCCAAGCGCGGTTGCTGACCGCCTTTCATCAAAATATTCCCCCAAAATGCCAAAAAATTCCTCTCCTCATTCTCTTTCTTGTTCCTTACTTGGTTTTGCCTAACACTCCTCCTACAATCCTAGATTTGAGCTGAACGTTTTAGCTTCAAGCTAAAAAAAATTCCACCTCCCGTTGTTTGAAACACCGTGTGCTTCCAGTACGTTTATCCCCTTATCGAGACCTTCTCCTCCTCCAAAAATCAAGCCTCAAACTCTCCTAAACACTAAAAAATCGAAGCTTCATTCTTCTATGCTTTTTTTTTTTACTTTGGCGTTGTGTTCCCCACTATAGGGAATGTGGTTTTTGCTTCTTCTTTTTTAGTGTGTGGGTTTTGAGCATGGTCACAGGGGGATTTTTTGGTTCTTTTTTTTCCTGAATATTTAGGTTAATGGTGAAACTGGCTACGAGGTGGTTGGACAAGGTTGTGTTTGGGGTGGATGTTTGTGGTAAAGTTGATGGTGAAATGGGGGCTGCTAGGGTGTGAGGCTCAGTTAGGCTAGCTTTGGACGAGGGTGATTTTGACTAGTGACTTGGTGCTTTAGGCAGTGCTTGGTGGTGTATGGGCCAGGAAGAGACTAAGAGTGGCGATCCTATTTTTGGGAGATGGTGGCATTGGTTGAAAGTGATTCTGAGGTAGTTATCGGGCTGAATGACTCGATTTTGTTGTTGCTTGTGATGGTTGAGTTTAGGCTGAGTTTTGGTTTGGGTTTGTACGGTGAGATATAGAGGAAGGTGGATGGCCTTTTCATTGTGCAAAATGGTTCGGTTCGTTTTTGGGGTGACTCGGTTGAAGGTGGTCTATAATGGCAGGGGTAAGCATGGAGAAGATGTTCGGCTGTGGTTGTTATAGGATGGTAGGGGGCTTCAGTGCTGCATGGTGATGAGTTTGTGTTGAGGCGTAATTGGTGAGTTGAATGCGTGGGTGGGTTGTTATTTTTGGTGGTTCCCAAAAAGGAGTGAGGCAGAGGTAGTTCTGCTGGAGAAGTGTGGGTGGGGAGATGGTGATGATGATGGTAATGGCTGAAGGCTTTCCCCTTGGCTTCCTAAATTTTTTGCTATCCATTCCTTCCCAAGCCGAGCCCGAAAGTTAAGCTCTTGTAGAGCTATGGTTCATATAGGACATAGGATTTTAATTTTTTTTAGGATTGTAATGCAGCAGAATGCTGCATTTTTTATGGTGAGGAATGTGTGATAAATTGACGTTAAGGAGCAGAGGGTAAAATTATTGGTAAAAAATGGGGGCACAGAGGGAAGATTTTTTAGGAAAGAGAAAGCCAACCCTTTAGGTTTTTTTAAAATTAAATATAATTAACTCTAATAACAATAAAGAAAAATAAACTGGACTTTATAATTTTAATTGGGCTTATAATTGACTTGGATATTTATTGGACCTTCAAAAGCACATAACTTAATTTGAATTGGGCTTTTACTCAAATGAAATTAGATTGAGTTTTAATTTACACAATACGATCCAAAAATAATTAATTTAAAATAATTTTGTATGAGTTCAATCCAATTAAAATATTTAAATTAACCCACATTGAAATGTTCAAATTGAATACAAAAATTAAATAAATTTAAATTGATTTAGATAAAATTAAGCATTTATAAATTTTTTAATTTTAAATAATTTCACTTGTAGAATTTGCATGTATTATTTAATTATACGTGTAAGTAAAAAGATCGATTATTACCATTTATCTCAATAATGAATTATTTAATTATCCTTTAATATCGTAGATTGGACAGGAAAAAATTCTTAAATTTATGATATGAAGAAAATATCAATAACTAAAATTATTGCATAAATAAAGTTAACTTATATATTTATTTAAATATATTATAATGTCCTTCCATCTCTAATCATTCATAATTTTACGTAACAATGAGAAAAAAAAAATCATTATCCAGCAAATCATTTACCAAACCAACGTACAAACTTCAGCTCTGAAGGCCCAATTTTGTTAGGACAAAAGCAGCACCTTTTTTTTTTTCAAGATCAATAAAATAAAATAAAGGAACACGCATATTTCCAATTTATTTTTCCTCTGGTTTATAACCTACTTAAAGGAATACTCCAATTCCAGATGGCCTAAAGATTACAAGCTTTTGGTTCAGGATAGTTGCTTTTGAGGAGATGACTGGTTGATTATGTAGCAATGACCCAAAAATTCACTCATCAATTTTCCAAAGTTAAAATTCCAGATCCAAGCTCTAAAAGGGTGAACCGCTTCAAGTCTTTGCATCCAAAAGTATAAGATACACTATTTGTCATATCTGCCATCTGAATTGAAGAAGTAAAAATTGCTTGGTACAACAACCATGGAAAGACAATGTGAAGAGAATATAGCAGAATCACAGCTGGTATTAATTATGTCCAATCCAAACAAGTTAATGCTTTAAATTATTGCAATTCACACAAAGGAAAGACAAGGGAGACTCCTTTGTGCGTGGATGATTGAATTTCCTTGGATGAAAAGACCAAATTTGAAGGGACATCCTATTGGCCACTACTTCTATCCTGCAAGATTACTTCTTGCAGAGCATCTGCTTTTGCATTTTTTATTTATCCTTATATTTTCAACATCTTCAACAATGCGGTAAAAAAAAAATGATAGTCAAAGTAGGGGTCAACCCGAGGAGCCAAGTTGGATTCAAGCGGCATTGGCTGCCTTCCACTGCAATTTTAGGATTATATAGCTACCAAATTTACGCAATTATATTTTGCATTACCTAACAACAAAGAAAAAACATTTTCAGTAATGTAAAACTTTCCTCCAAAAAAATTCATATTAACAAAAGTCTGGCATAATTAATTTAACCCATAATACTTCAAGCTTACAAAAAGTGACGGTTCAGTTGGGTTCAACTCACAGAGCCATGTTGGATCCAAGCGGCACCGGCCCGTAATCCTTCCACTGCCAGGAGCGGGAGGTTTTCGCTGCTCTGTGAACCCAGCCTCACGCGGTGCCCTCCGCTTTAGGAATCAGGAGACTCAAAGCTTTAGCTCAAGTCCCCTGGCTCAACTACTGGCTTGGAACGGGCGGGCCAGGAACTAGCCACTCTAAATCCGACTCGGCGAATGGAACCAATGGTCCATCACCCTAACGCCCCCACATGGGTTACAAGCTGGCGTTACACAACTCGGCATGCAGAGCCGGTCTTCGTGCATTTTTTAAATAGCAAACAAATCAACTATTATAGCGATGTGGGATTGCTTCCACTTTTCATGTACGCCGTGACGAGTGGAGGTCTTATCTGAAGCTTAAAATCATCGTTCTTGTCAAAATTGATGATTGCCAAAGATTAACTGGATTTGTTTGCATCACAAACCTACTAATTACCTAATAAAAATGGAAGCAACACATCTCAACAAACATTCTTTCCACCACCTTTATCTCACAATAATGGATTGCTTTTTGTTTTTCATTGGATAGTTACATAGTTGGTGGCTTCCTCAGATAAATTGACATTAAACATTAGTTTAGAATCGATTTCTTTTAACCAATATCTCCTTAGAAAGGGAAATTCATGAAAATTAATCAGCGTTTGCAATTTTGGAGTAATAAAGTCCAATCATATCATAGAACAAAATGACCAAAAAGTGACATGATAGTTACGAAGCATTTGATTTACAAAATCTTAGATTTCGAGAAAAAATATAATTCTCAAGAAATTGTAAATTTTTTATAAAGTTTGATTCTTCACAACATGAGATTGTTAAATTCTTGTGTTTGATAATGGAGAATCCCATATTACTTAATCACGTATTTTTATTATAATATCTTTCACTACATAAAAAATACAACAAATTGTTAATAAAAATAATAAACAATTAATGCATTCCAACTCTTAAATACGTAATATCTGACTAATTTTAAAAAATTTTCATTATCAATTACTATGTTTCTATTCCAAAAAATACAATAAAAACAACAATTAATGAGTATCAAATCATAGAATATAAAGAACAATTAATGCATTTAGCTTCAAAAAAATACAATAATTGATTATACATATGGTCTAAAAAATGAAAAATTATTGTACTTTGCTTCAAAGAAATGCAATAATTTATTATACACATGTTACATTACAATAAGCAATTATTGTGTTTCTATTAAAATAAATGCAATAATTGAGTTTTAATTAAAAAATACAAAAGAAACCCTAACCTCAAAATTGAATCGATTTTATTTTTATAGAGAATAAATCCTAAACCCTAAAACCCTCAGTCGAACTCTTAACCACAAAAACCTCGACCAAATCCCTTTAATACTTTGTCTCTTTCATCGCCCCCATCACCATTGTTGATCCCTTGTTGTTGATTGAGATAAAAATGTGTTTATTTTTCATATATATTAAAAAGCATCTATTATCTACTTTTTTGCATAAATATCTCATAAATATGTCAACTATTGATTAAATAGTTTTTTAGACAATAAACGTTGAAACTCATTGATTAAACTTAGAATCAAAGATATGTCATTTTCGTTCATTAATTTGTTGTAAACAATGGCTTACATCTCTGTCATACTGATTAATTATATTTTAATATTTTCATTATCAATGAAATCTTAGGATAAGAGCATTTAAAAAAAAATTAGAAATGTATTAAACTTTAATCATATTTGCTAAGTAGGTGCTGGAATTTTTTTCTCCTTTAGTGTACGTGAAATTCTAGTGTTATTTTAATTTTTCTAGTAAAATTCTAGTGTGATTCTAGTATCGTTCATATATATTAAAATTTTTTTTCTTTGCACTCATGATAAAAAATGTCATATCCAAGTTGTAATATTGCAATCTACATTATTTTAACCAAAAAAAAAAGGCTTTTTATGTTTTTTTTTTTTTTTTGCATGTTCTTGAATGGTGATGTTATTAATTCAAAAAAGAAATTAATCTTTAATTTGTTAAAGAATTTCATTTTTTTTATTCTATAGTGGCAAACATCGAAAACTTTGTCAAGGTATAAGATTTAGCTGCAATTAAAAGCTTAAAATATAAAGGTTGCCTCATAATGGTTAAATTATTAAAGTTGAATTTGATTTTTGATAGATAAGTTGAATATTTCTTTTGTTGCTGATTATTGGATTTATGTACATGTAAAATCAATTTATGTATTTTATATTCAATATATGCAATCCATACTAGTGTCATTTCATATTTAAATTTCTTGATATATTCAATATATGTATTTGTTACTAATGTGATTTCATATTTAAATTCATATATATTAGTTGATATTATGGTTTTTGAAAAACATATATCTACCTCTACCAAACATGAAGAAGAACATAGTGTTAACACCTCATATTCGAAAAAAAAAAAAAGTTAGGGGATGTAGCAAGTTGCTTGAAGCAACCAGAAAAAAAAAATATATGTTGACTTTAATGCAAATGGGCAACCTATGTTAACTAATGCATTGAAGATAACTAGTCATATTGGATGTGTCGCTCGAAAGACAATATCCATTAACTATGACAGTTTGAGGAAGGTTTCAGCAAATTTAAAAGATTATATATAGGATTCAATTGTGATAAGTTATAATAATCAAATAGATTCTTGTTGATCGTTTATGTCTATTTTTATAGAATGCAATTATGCTCTTGTTGACATCGTTTAATATAATCTTTCAAAGAACACTTTGACGTTCCAATTGAATATAAAAAGGTTATGTTGCAATCTGCTGGATTAAAATTCAGAGACTTTAAAAATAGATAGACAACAAAATTTATTTTGCCATTTTTTAACAATGTTGAACATTTGGCTCATCCCTCATCGACATATTCAGATGTTATCAGTGATGAAAAATGGGTGAAGTTTGTTTCAACTCGTATATCAAATAAATTTAGCCTATGTATGGCAAACTTCATTTGTTTTTATTGATTTGATAGTGAACTATAAGTTAACTCATTTATTATTGATTTTATTTTTTGTAGAAAATAAAAAAATCCAAGAGAAAATATGGGCCCAAAAAGTGTATCACCATTAAGTATCGAAGAAGGAGTATGCAAATGTGAAGCATGAACTTGTAAATATTTGATACCAGTTATTATACACATGGTTTATGATTTTTAAATTCATTTAATGAAGTTGCCAACTTATGTTTTCATATGGTTTTAGGAAACATTCGGCTCAAGCATCAAAATATCAAAATGAGATATTTGAAAAAAAACATAAATGTCAAAATCTAGAACCTATGGGAATGAAGCAACTAAACAAATGGCTAAGAAGATTGTAAGTTTATTTCAAAGTTATATCTCAATTGCTATTTCGACATTTATGCATGTTAATATTTTATATTTATTTATGTTTGCATATTGTGTTTTAGAATGACATTGTTGTGAGATTCATATCCGATAAAATTCTAACTAGTCCTGGTGAAGATGTGATGATCATTGCTTTCGGTTTAAAAGAAAAACCTAATTGTGTTAAGGGGTTGGGAGCTTTGTTTCTCTAATAACTTATTTCAAAACTTAACATAAATCTCGCACCTCAAAAATTGCTAAATATGAAGCCATAATAAAGCAACAAAAGCAACGAATTGATGAGCAATGGCAATGAATTGCTGAATTGGAGGCACAGTTGGCATCAATGCAAACTAACACAATTTCATGTCAATCTTTTACCAACCTTGTTGAAAATTAATTCATGGATAAAGTGTTTGAGCAAACCTCTTCTCTGGTAATCATCATTCATATGATTTTTTTTATGTTTGTAATTTTATTAGATTTAATTTTTTATTGGATTTTTTATTTGATTATATTTTAAACTATTTGATTTTTATATTTAACAAATGTCGTAACGGTTTTGGGAACTATTTAATGAATTTTAAAATTTTGAAAAATAGGGAGACTCGTCACTAATCATCTTTGGCTATGTGTGATTGACCACAAAAAAATTTATCTTTTTAATAAAACCCTAAAACTAGTTTAAAGTTTATCAAAAAGATAATTTTGGCATTTTAAAATCAGAGATGAGTTCTGGAATACAATTACATGTGGAAAAGGATTAGTATTCCCACAACATCCGTTATAAAAATTGTATTAATTAATCTTGTGTTATATTTAATTTTGATAAAAAAATAGTCTTAGCTTTAACATTTAAAAAAATGATTTTCTTCATTTATTGTAACCAAAACATCTTTTTTTTTTGTTTTTTTCATTTTTTTGAAAGATAAATAAGAACTTTGTGTATTGAAAGTTTTTCAAAACTATTCTAATACTTTAATAATATTAAAAGGAACTTTCTCACCAAATTTTTTTTTAAAAAGCACTATTTGAACTTCTAAATAATCTCATCCTCGACGGATCATATTTATATTCAAAAGTTAATATTTAAAATGTATATAACAATGTAATATTCAAAATTTAATCCAAATAACACTTTTTTTATATATAAATTTTTTTCTTATTAAATAAAAAGTAAACTAAAATCTTTATTGAAAATTATTCTAAATACCTCATTATTTTGACAATATTTTAAAAAAAATTTCTCACCTAAAGATTTTTAAAGAATCATTACTTGAATTCTTTTAAGATGTCATTTTCGGAGACTCACGCTTTCTTTTCCATAATTAAGATGCACATATGATGTAATGCAAATAAAGAAATATGATATCCAAGTATAGGTATACCCCTTTTATTTATGTATTTATATTTTATTTTGTTTTATCTTCATTTATTTATTATTATTTAACATGATTTTATTTTTAAAAAAATTGATTATTACTTTTTCCTTTTCTTTTTATATTTCTTATATTTTTTAATTAAAAATTTTATAAATACTCAAATACACTTGTAGCATTTAAACAAATCTTTTTATCTATAAATTTCTAAACAATCACTACTCAAACTTTTTTAAGATCTCATCATCAAAAAAAATTTATTAATTATTAATATTTCATTCTAAAATTTATGCAATAATATAATTATCCATAAATAAATTTATTTCCTAAAATATGCATATTTTATAAATATTAGATATTTTTATTTTTTTAAGAAAATTATTCAAATTAAAGGAATAAAAGTTTGTATTAAAAAGAGTTTTTAAAAATCCAATAATTTGGTAATTTTTAAAAGTTTTTTCTCACTCAAAGAGTTATCGAGAACCGTTAGTCAAACTTCCCAAAATCCTATCATTTGAAAATTTTTTATTTTTATTTTATTTTACATTAACAAAAGAAATATTCACACAAAAAAAAATAAATACTAATAATAAATTTTTAAGAATATGTATTTCATAAGCATTATTAATTATTTTTCAGGCAAGCATATTTTATAAATATATATATATATATATATATATTGACAATAATGTTAAAACATTCAAATAAAAAGCCCAAAATATATAGAAACCATACCCAAACAAGGCCTAGATGTTGAAGCCCAAAGTCACATATTTACTAAGCCCAAATTTGAAACCCAGCTGCCATTAAACAAAATATCTAAATGGGTTGGGCTATTGAAATGGGTTGTGGGCTGCAATAATCGGGTTGGGTCTAGCCCAATTCACTCCTTTCTTCTCCTTCCCCTTTTTTTTTTTACTACTTCACTATAAAAATTTTTTTTTTTTTTCATATTCATTCCAACCATTCTTTAAACAAAAAAGAGCAAACTTTATCTAATATTTTCAACACAAAAACCAAATCGTCGCTCAAGCCAACCGCCACCGTCCCGTAGCTAACCCCATTCGCTGGAATATCCCCCCAAAATGTTAGAAAATTCCTCTTTTCCTTCTCTTTCTTGTTCTTTACTTGGTTTTGCCTAACACTCTTCCTACAATACAAGATTTGATTCGAAAGTTTTGGCTTCAAGCTAAAAGAATTCCATCTCCAGTCGTTTGAAACACTGTTTGCTTCTAACACGTTCATCCTCTCGTTGAGACCTTCTCCTAATCTAAAAATTAACCTTCAAAACTCTCCCAAACACCAAAAAATGGAAGCTTCATTCTTCCGTGCTTTGTTTTTTTCTTTTTTTCCTTTTGCTCTTAACACTATGTTTCCTACTCCATGGGATGCGATTTTTGCTTTTTTTTTTTTTTTGGTGTGTGGGTCTTGAGCTTGGTCACAGGGGGATTTTTTGGTTCTTTTTTTGTCTGAATATTTGGGTTGATGGTGAAACTGGCTACGAGGTTGTTAGACGAGGTTGTGTTTGGGGCGGATGTTCGGTGGTGAAGTTGATGGTGAATTGTAGGCTGCTATGGTGTGAGGCTCGACTAGGCTAGCTTTGGAAGAGGGTGATTTTGATTGGTGATTTGGTTATTTAGGCAGTATTTGAGTGGTGTGTGGGCTAGGAAGAGACTAAGGTGGCGATCCTATTTTTGAACGATGGTGGCATTGGTTGAAGGTGATTCACAGGTGGTTATCGGGCTGAGTGATTCGGTTTTGCTGTTGCTTATGATGGTTGAGTTTAAGCTAAGTTTTGGTTTGGGTTTGTCTGATAAGGGGAAATGGTGAGGTGGTGGAATTCAACTATAGAGAAAGGTTGATGGCTTTTTCGTTGTGTAAAATGGTTTGGTTGGTTTTTGGGGTGATTCGGTTGAAGGTGATCTGTGATGGTAGATGTAGGCATGGAGGAGCTGTTCAGCTATGGTTGTTATGGCGTGGTAGAGGGCTTTGGTGCTACTTAGTGATGAGTTTGTGTTGAGGCGTTATTGATGGATTGAATACAGGAGTGGGTTACTATTTTTCATGGTTCCCGAAAGGGAGTAAGGTAGAGGTGGTTCAACTAGAGGTGTGTGGGCGGGAAGATGGTGATAATGGTGGTAATGGCCAAAAGCTCCCCCTTTGGCTCCCTTATTTTTTTGCTATCCATTTGGGGGAAAGAAAAAGTTAACTTTTTGGGTTTTTTTTATTATTATAAATTAAATATAATTAACTCTAATAAAAAATAAATAAATAAAAATAAGACTTTACAATTTAATTTAGGCTTAGAATTGACATGAATTTTTTTTAGGCGTTCAAGCTCACACAACCTAACTTGAATTGGGCTTTTACTCAAATGAAATTACATTGGACTTTAATTTATATAACATGATCCAAAAACGATTAATTTGAAATAAGTTAGAATGAGTTCAATCAGTTAAAACATTTAAGTTGACATGTTCAGATCAAATATAAAAATTAAACAAATTCGAATTGATTCGGATAAAATCAAGTGTCTATAACATATTTTTCAACCTCAGATAATCTCACCTGCGAAATCTAGTCAGTAAGCGCTCTCCAATTATATGTGACGCTAGACAAATTGGTCATTACCATCCATCTCGATTATTGACTATTTGATTATCCCTCGACATTGTGGATTAGGCATAGAAGATTATTAAATTTTGTGATATGAGAAAAATATCAACTACTAAAATTATTGCATACATGTGTTAGCTTTTATATTCATTTAAATATATTATAATGAATATATTTTCATATATTGTATATAACGGTATGATAATTGAATTTTTTTCACCATGCAACCTTCTTTATAGAGGTTTGAAAAAGAGACAAATAACTGGTATCTACAAATTCATTAACCCGAAGCGTATTAATCATGATGCTAGCTCTGTAAATATACGTGATGGTGTATTGGCTCAAGTATTGCAAAAACAGTCCCAATACTTTTGGATGCCTTATAATCCTATATATGTTAATTACTTTGTTAATTACTTGACTATGTTTGATATACATATTTTATAATTGTTACAAGCATTACATTCTAACATTAAAGATATGACTATGATTTGCAAGGGTTATTGGCAACAAGTTATCATTGAGTATGCAATATTTATATTTTACTTTTTTTACTCATAAAAAGATGGGTCAAATCCTAAACATGAGCTTGTCAATATAATAAAAAGGTATTTATCTTTGTTATGTTAACTAATCTCCACTATGTTTACAGTTTTTTATGAGTATAATTTATATTTAAAAGTTCCTTAGTGTTGTTTCAGGGGATTGGGTACTGTTGATAGAAAGAAACGACTAAATTAGGTTACATTTCTAGTAAGTGTTAGATATATTGTTTTTTTATTTATTTAAAAGCACTTTGACTACCCAACAATATTTTTGCAAGTTCTTTATCAACCAATAATGATAGAATGTGGATATTGTGTCCTCCATTTTATAAAGGAGATTGTTATTAATGATTTTATGAGAACATCAAATAAGGTTAGCATAATATTTAAAGTATAGATATCTGTTCCTATTAACCATAATTATGAAATGCAAATTGATTAATGTTAATTCTTTTTTTTTTTTTAGAATGGGCTCAAAGGAACACTTTATGCAAGATGAAATTAATGAAGTCCATCATGAATGGTGTGAGTACGTATCCACATTTGCACATTGAGGATTAAAGACAACGAGTCACTTATAAATTTATATATAGAACTCCAAAGTCTTTATACTTCATATGAATCTATATTTTTTCATTAATACAATTCATAATTGTTTCATTTATACAAACAACATTTGTTCATTTATACAATTCATAATTGTTTCATTCATAATTGTTTCATTTATACAAAAGTCCAAATTTGTTCTATTAATACAAATAATAAAATGATCATTTATACAAGATAAAATATTGTCATTCATTTATGGTTCATATCTAAATTCAATCTATGTTTGTTGTATCCAAATTCAATCTATATTGGCAGTATATATATACATACAATACAAACATATTTAAAAAACTGTAACTCAATCATATTTGTTGTATCCAAATCCAAATTCAATCTATGTTTGTCGTATCCAAATCCAAATTCAAGCTGTCAGCCTTATACATCAATTTATAAACTATAACTCAACAACACATAATGTATCAATGTTGTCAAGATTACAAATAAGCTACATATGTCCAGAAGACGAAAATCAAATGATGGGCGATAGGTATTACATTCATGTATCTACTTTCATATATAATCTTTTCTAAATACATATGGTAGTGCAAAGAAAAAATATACTTTGTAAGTATCTTTCGATATATACTCATTAACAGATAGCATTTCATCAGTCGAGAAACCATCAAATTATATTTTTTCATTGACAAACTACATTTTCTATCACTACCATTGGCTTTTTTCTTAAAGAAAGATGAAATGCCCTTAATTTGGCTTATAGTCTCACAGTATGCAACTATTATATTGCCTATTGCAGCAACCAAATCAATTAATCTGTTGTCGTTTCTAAAACGTTTCTTGCCCTAGTACATCTTAGCAGTGGACGGATTTGCCACACAAGCTGAACCTATTTCTTCATCCACATTTACTCTCTCCTTCTCATGTATATTATAAGGCTCAATCTCTAGAAAGCCAAAGTCAACATCCCTACTAGCTTCAATGATTCAACTGAATCAACTGCTATTTAAGCTTTTTAACTAGTTGCTTTGTCGATTTCAAATATAGTCAAAAAATCTTCAAAATGAGGAAAATGTTTATTCCTTAACCCTTTAACATGTGAATAAGTCTATAAAAAAGTTAAATTAAATATATATATCAATTATTTTGAATAGAAATCAACATTAAAGTAACTTATACATTATAGTAAACTATTTACCTGAAACCACTCATCAAAAATTAACTTATGAGCAGTAATACATTTTTTCTGATTGTTTCAGCGAAATTCACTTGTATATTTCATAACACAAATAGTATAATATTATCTTTTTAGTAGCTTAACCCTTAACTCAATGTATAGATTGGTTTTAAGTTGGGATTGGAAAATTAGTGACTCTAACATCCTTTCAAGATGTCTTAGATATCAAACTCTGAACATTTTATTATCACCTCTCCATTTAGGATCATCTACCAAAACATATAACATTGGACGAGATATGCATCTTTCTCTTTTGTCCATAAGTGGTCACTTAATGATGAGCTTTATGTTCTTTTTCTAGATATATTTCTTACAGGATGTCCAAGAGTGACACCAGATGAAAACATTTTGATATCCTAATCATATGGTTAAACATTAATGAGCAACATGCATATTAAATCTAAAACCAATGAAGATGAACATGTAATTACTCCATGAAGCAAACCAAATGACATGGAAACAAAACAAACATTATTGCAAAGAATAGTCAAATACATTGTACACTCATTAAGAAAAAAATATATATATATATATTAAGAAAAGGTAGAAAACAAATAATACACTCAACCATACCTACACAAACACCAATTTAACTAATAAAATAGGAAAAAAAAAACTATAATGTCCTTAACCCCAAGACTGCAACCAATTTATGAACAACTCCTATGCCAAATTATCTCTAAACTAAGTCCAAGCATCAGTTGGCTCAACATGCCTAATCAAATTTTGATGTTCAGATCCATTTGGTTGGCTACTACTCCCTTCATTAACATCAACTTCAACAGGATCAATTACCATCTCAGACTTAATAAAATTATGGAGAAGGCAGTAAGTAAAAATAATTTTACACTGTGTTTTTATTAGATAAATTACTTCTCCCTTAAAATTATTTATCTAGCTTTCAATATACCAAAATATCTCTTGATACAATTTTTTACTTGAGATTGTTTCATATTAAAGTATTCCTGAAGTGTCGTCTGTTGGTGTCCTAGCCTACAATCATTCATGTAGTATTTTTAACCTCTATATGATGCCAAAAAAACCTTTCTCATTTGCATCTCCAGCATCATACAAATAGTAATAACTTATTCCAATGTTATAATATTAATACACATAAATTATATTCTCTATGCAAAAATTAAAATCAAAATATTAAAAGCTAATACCTTGTGGAATCCTTAACCCATTTCTACGTGTAATGGCATCCTTTAGCCTTAGCCATCTACTGCAAAAACTTTCCATCTTGATAAAACATATATAAATTGTATATTTGGGGTGCAAATACCAAAAACATTAGTAGCAATTTCATTTTTTCTAGTCTTGTACATAGGCTTATTAACTGAGTCTACATTCACCTTAGTGCATGTTTCATCTAAGTTACCTAAACAACCCTTGAACTATTTTCATCTATTATCTATTGAATTCTTTGGTATTGGTTCAGGTTTCTTAAACAACAAGGAATAGAGTTTTAAAATAGAATTTAACACAGCATTAAATTGCTTATTAATTGTCTCTCTAGATCTAGCTACTTGACGTTTCATAAAATTATTTTTTGTATAATGGGCAATGATGTGGAGAAAGCTAATAACCAATTCTTTTATTGACATATGTCTAGATGTTTGTAATCCCTTTTGTATTTGAAACAAATGACATAATTTTATAAAAACTCTCATATCCATTCTATAATTATCTATACATTATGTATCACTCTAAAAAACCATTATAGTTAAATTTAACTCTCTAATATGTAGCCTATCTATCATAAGTGTTATCAGCATAAGATAGTCTACGTCTTTTTTTAAGTTTCATTACAACTAATATCATAACAATAATAAGTAACATGTTTAATATAGTTTTCATCTGGTTCAATTGCATTATAAGTACGATTACCAAATGCATCTTCTTTTTTAGTGATAAACAAGCTATAACTATTTAGAAAAAAGACTTTTTTTAATGTTAAAAACATGTATCGAAAGCAAAAATGTGCATTTCATAGATATAATCTAAGACACTTCTAAAAAAATGAACAACATAACATTTGTGGATCAAAGATTAAAACCAAAATGAAGAATACATATGATAGATTTATATCTTTTCAATTGTCATAACATATAGATCCAAAAATCTATAGTGAGATTTAACAAGAGGAGTCACAACCAATCTTTTTTAACTATGTGTGATTGGCCACCTAATGAATCTATCATTTTAAGGAGCTCCTAAACCTGACTAAAGGTTCCTAAAAAATAAGTTTTGGTCTACTAATCAGAATAAGGTTTATGAGTTCGGTTACATATGGGGAACGTTATAGTACCTCAGCATGCCCATCCAAAGGACAATACCATTTTATTTTAAATTATTCTAAAATCTTGATTCTAATGATCTTAAATTTTAATCTTGAATATTGAAAATAACTTTTAAGATTTTTCATCAATCTGGTAAAATTCTTAAAAATATTTCATTACCTCAAGAGTATTCAAAAATCTCATTTATTTTCTTGAAGAGGCTTCGTCGTCAAAAAATAGTTTAATTAGTTTTTTATTTTGGTTTTTTTATCATTATTGAAAATATATCTAATTTATACACCATTTAGTCAAAATTAGAAATATCTTCTCACCTAAAAATTTCTTAGATAATCAATCATTTGTGATTACTAAAAATTTCACCTACAAATTTATTTTTTATTTTACAAGTTTTATTTCTAAATTTTTCAGCATTTGGGTCTATTTAAATTTTTTTTATTTTCTATCTTTAAAAAGAAAATAATATTACAATTAGTTTCTTAAAGTTTCATTTAAATTCTTCTACCACTAAGGATAAATTTGAAGAAATTTCTCACCTAGAAATTTCTTAGAGAATTTACTATTTAAAATTTTTAAGAATCTCATCCTTAGGTAATTAGTATTTAAATTCTAAAAATTTTCATTAAAGTTTTTTTATTTTTTCTTTTTTATTGAAAATAAATATTAATTATTATTATTATTGAAACTTTATCTAAATTATTTCACCATTTGAGACAAATTTAAAAAAATTTCTCACCTAGGAATTTTATAGAAATTTACCATTTAAAATTTATAAAAATTTCATTATTAGATAACTATTATTTATTCTCAAAAAATTTTATTTTATTTTTTTATATTTTTTTACTTTTCTTAAAATTTAATCATACAAAAATACTTAAAAAATAAATAAATAAAATATCATAATAGGAAAATGACTTGGCTTGATTGGAGAACACAGCTTAGCTGCAAGCGAGGGAAACAGTTGGAACAACGCAGTTCACTGCTTGGCTAGGCTGGAGCCAATGATGTAAGTCAAGCGTTACGGGTCGGGTCATCGGCTAGAAAACATGCAGATCCTGGGTTTTTAAATGCCCAAAATGATGTCATTTAATAGTAGTATAAAAGACCAAATTCTTTCTTTTTTCTTCAAAATTTTTTTCTCCATCTCTCTCCTTTTCTCTTTTCTTTCTATCTCTCTCTAGAACTCAAATGAACTTCGATTGAATATTCACTGGATTCTGAAGGAATCTGGGAATATCGTCGAAAAGTCACTGAAACCTTCAAAGATCGTTAAAAAATTCAATCAGAACCTGAAATTTTTTCAAAAAATTTCCAAAAATAAAATCTTTTTAAACTAAAAAATCTTTCAAAAATTTTCGTACTCTCTAACTGCCTTTGCGTGTGTTTTTTTCTAATCTCTATGTGTATTTTTCCCTTTTGTGTGGGTTGGTATTTATAGGGTTCTGATCAAGAGAACCCTAATCTAAAAAGGATTTTGATTCCCATTAAATTTTAACTTCAAATTTTAAGTCTAACCTAAACCCAAATAAATAATTTCATTTAAACTCAACCACTTGATTTTTATTTATTTATTTATTTATTTATTTTTTTAATTAATAGAAACAAGTAGAACCCCAGATAGATTAGGGTATTTGCATCACTCAAAATCTAAACGAGATCTAAACAAATAAAACAAGAACACATTTGAATCAAATAAATAAAATAAAATAAAATATGGTGTAACAGATAGTAGACACACTATTTATTAATAAATTGAAGATAAACTGAATAGCATGAAGATGAAAGCACGAAGGTTGAAGCTAATGTTGGTTCAAACTGAAAAGTCTTTACTTAAAGATCTACGATGTTGTTTGAAAAAAGAAAATGATCTTTGTTATTCAACATATTTTAATTACAAATACAGCATTTTTTATGTCATAAGTGTTGTAATTGTTATTAAAAATTGAGCTTTTTATTTAATTAGACATAAGAACATTAGTTGTGTCAGAAACTAGATTTTTAAGAGGAAAAAAATTGAAATTTATGAGTCAATAATTACTATGTTTTCTTGAATAAAAATACAGTAAATAATAACATTTATTGCATTATAAAGCCACAATATTTGACAATTATTATTGCGTTTCAAAGCATCCAAATGTAATATTAAAGTGAAAAAATTCCAAAAAATGTAAAAATTGTCAAATACTACATTTATGCAATAATTAATAACAAATACTATGTTACAAGCCTTGGAAGTGCACTATGTAATGGGGAGAATATTAAAAAATTAAATACAAGACAAATGCTACGTTTTTGTTAAAATAATCCAATAAATAATAACAATCATTGCTTTTTAAAGCAAAGATACATAGTATTCGAGTGGTAAAATTGAAAAAATTACTACTAAAAAATTTTTACTACTCAAATACCACGTTAAACTTCCAACAAACACAATATTTGTGTTATTTGTTTTCTTATAAAAAAAATAATTAAGTTAATTAACATACATTGATTTTTAAAAAGGTAAAATGGAAAGAAAATATTTTTTATTCTAGTCAAATATAAGAAAAAAGTAAATTTTCTTCCAAAATCTTAAAAAATCATAAAGAGATGTGGGTTTTTGATTATGAGACTTTTAGGTACCTTAGAAACTAAAATTATCCCAAGAATCAAGATACCCATAAACTAAATGTGAGAATCACATTGTCACATACAGAATTCAGGAAAAAATCTTAAATTTTTCTAAACCAAACATGCTGTCAAAAGAAAATACAAAACTACATGAAGTTTTCTCTGTTTTGGCTAAAAGATCAATTGCCCTATTTCTTTTATAAAGTAGTCGCTAATTTTAGTTATGTTGAGGTCTCCTAGCTCCCTTTATTCTTACTGCATCTCATGTTTGCTTTTTCGTTGGAACCTCTCCAATGAAAGCATATGAATGGTATATTATGCATAGCCAAGTGCCAATCTATATTTACTTAGATAAAAGTTTCCAATATGAAAGGGTTATCAAAAGGCAATAGTTGTAGAAATGCAATCCAAATCTATATAGGTAAACACTAGTAAGTTTGTTCACAAAGAATATTTAGCTCATTAGTGAAAAATGTTCTAAGTTCTTGCATGCTTATACCACTTTTCTAATGATAATATACTAATTAACACAATTTGTACAAGTTTTTATTACTTTCGAATCATTTTAGCTACTATTTCTCCATAATCTAGATACTTTCTTCCATATTTCTAATTTTTAACCTTAACAAACTATACATTTCAAGATATAAAAAAGGCTAGTGACAATTCTTGGTTCATATTGAATCAACTGCCAATGTAAGGCTCATAGAAACATCTGCAGCCAAGGTAAGCTGTCTAGTTTTTTTTTAGGTAATATAGGGGTATCTCAGGCTTTGTGTGACGAGTCGAGACTCAACCTTCAGACCCGTGCAACTCTAAGACCCAGGCATGCACTTATCCGGTATCTCAAATTAGCCTAACTGCCACAGTTCATATTTTTGTGAGGTATTATCCGCTTTGGCTCCTCTAACCTTACGATTTTGTCTTACAAAAAGTGCCTCACATGACAAAGGTGGTATGAACCCTTTTATACCCTAATGACCTTCCCTTTCATGTCCAATGTGGGATTGGAGTACCTTGTCTACTCTTTTTTGAAGCGTTTGGCGTGATATTCTCTCTCACCCAACCTCATGATACCCTCATCATGGAGGTTGACCACTTTGTCTACCTCCCTCAAGGTGTTTGGCGTGAGTAGAATGGTCCAAAGCTTGCTTTGATACCACTTGTCACGAGTTGAGACTTAACTTCCAAATTCGCTCGACTCCAGGGCCAGGACATACATTCATCCAACATCCCATATTAGCTTAACTATTACGGTTCACACTTTTGTGAGGTATTGTCTGCTCTGATCTCTCTGACATCACGATTTTATCATATAAAAAATACCTCACAAGACAAAAATAATGTAAACCCTTTTATACCCTAATGACTCTCTTTTTCATATCCAATGTAAAATTGAAATGCCCTACCTACTCTTTCTTGAAGCACTTAACATAACACTTTGCTTGTGCCTAATCCCCAGCTCAAATGATCTTAAGGGCACACTTCTTTAATACATTCAAAATTTTACTTTTAGGGCATTCTCTATAAGGATCAGACCAAGCTTGATAAGAAAAGAGAGTTTCTCCCCTTACCAACTAGAGCATCCCTTCTGATAGCCATTGTCAATTAATTACGAATACTTAAGTACCATTACTCTTTTTTTTTTCTTTTGTGACAATCTAATCCTTTTCGGTGAAGGATAACTATGTTAAGATATTTAAAAAGGACAAAAATTCAATAAATAAAAAGGATAAAGTTAACTACCCAAAGGGAAAATACAAGCAAAATTAGCAAACAATTTATTGAATATCATATTAATAATTATTCACACAAATATAGAAAATTTGTGTTTAATTACTATGCTGATGGTAGTGATATTAAATACAAAAATAAAAGTATTATCATTGAAACTTCTCAGCGATGGGATGTTCTAGAAATTGGTTGTGATATATATATATATATATATATATAAATTTATACTTGTGAGATATTTTTGGATCAAAACTAATATTCTTTTCATCCCAAGTTGTTTGTCTTGTATTAATCTTTACAGAGTTTAAAAAAAATTGTTTTTAATGTATTTAATATTAAAATTGAAATTCTTTTATAAAATTAAAGTTTCATAATTTTTAATATTAAAAAATAAAAAAATCATAAAAATTACTTTTAAAATATAAAAAAGTACATTTTAGATATTCAAAAAAAGAAATATGACATAATTTTGAAATATTCCAAAAAAAAGTGGACAAAAAAATGGTAGAGAGAGTAATTTTTCACAAATTGGATATAGATTTTCACAATTATTATAAAATCAATCATTAACCAAAAAAAAAAATTAAATGTTATATCATAAGAAATATTTTTAAAAAATTAAATATTATCAGAGTCAACTTAGAATTTTAAAACCTACGTTTTGATTTTATACCGATTATAAGGGATACTATTTAGGGATTGCAATCAACCCTGTCTTCGACGGGTTCCGACCCGACCCCATAGGGTTGATTTTTTTTTGTTTTTGAATTTCGATTTTCGGGTTGGGTATAGTTAAGGAATGATCGGGTTCGGGTATGCCTAAAACCCGACCCGACATTATATAAAAAATTATTTTTTAATTAATTAATTATTTATTTATTTATATATATTTATATAATGATATTTTTAAATATTTATATTTAAAAAATAATATTTTATATTTTAAAAAAATAATATTTTATTAATTTCGAGTCAGGTCGGATCGAATACGATTTACACATTGTCGAATCGGATCGGGTTCGGGTATAAAAAAATCGGTAGGATCGGGTTTGAGTATGCTAAAGCATAAAGTCAGGTCGAGTTCGGGGCGAGCAAAACCCGCCCCGAACCCGACCCAATGCCATCCCTAATAATATTTCGTAAGTAAGACCTAGATCTCCACAATCATCACATTATTGGAGCAAGGCAAGAGAGATTAATGTCAACCGGAAGAAATTGTTATACTCCATGGTCAAAGGCGAATCCAATTTCTTCTCCTTGAACACATCTTCGCACGTGTCCATGGCAACCGGAGCAACGCTTATGTAAACTTTAGTTGTTTTATAATCGATAGACTCAAAAGCCTTGCCAACACTTTGTAAATCAGAACCGAATAAAGTTCAGAACAATCTTCCGAACACTTCCTTATATACTTGCCAAGGTTTTTGTTATCCAAAAGCTGGGAAATAGAGCGCCTAATGCTTGTTGCATTAGAGATGGCTATTTCGACTGAAATGGGCAGCAAATCTTCAAGGGTGGTGGCAGTTTTGCTGTTGGGATTCTCTTTAAGACTTTCAATACAAAAGTCAAAGGTAATATTGCGGCCATCCATGGCGGGTTTGTTGCAAGAATCTTGGATAACATCCGATCTTACGGGTAGAAGCAAGAGAAAGAACTAAATAGGAAAAGTGCATAATAAAGGAAAGGAATTCTTCGTCTTTAATTTATTGTAGTAGCTAGTAATTGATATCTATTAGGAAAATCTAACATTCGTGATATTATGGCTTTTTTGCTGTGATTCTTGTTAATTTTTGGCTTCTCGAATACGGAAAAATGACGTCGTTTTTTTTTTTTTTTTGGAGGTGACCAACATTTTCCGTAAGTGAATATAAATCATATGTAAGTTCGAAGTCGACAAAGGTTTGGTCTTTGAATCAGTATTCAACCAACAAACACTAGGATGCCCTTGCTGAATCAACTACAATTTCAAAGTCTAAAATACAAGTAGGACTCATCGAAGAAGAAAGCAAAGGGGATATAGAAGAAGGGGAAGAAAAAGAAGGGAACACACAAGAAGGACAAGAAATTTAAGAGAAAAAAAATTAGAGTTACCTAATAAAAATGGAAGCAATCCATATCAAAAGAACCTTATTTTCGCTACCATGATCACACTATACTGGATTACTTCTTTGCTTTTCCTTGGATAGTTACATAGTTGCTGGCTCGATCATATGAATTGATAATAAACATTAGTTTAGAATCAATTTGTTTTAACCAATATCTCCTTAAAAAGGGTACTTCAAGAAAATTAAACAGTGCTTGCAACCTTGGAGTAATAAATTCCAATCATGTCAGAGTACAAAATAGCAGAAAATTCAGCGAAAACTAACTAAATACTCACTATGAAAAATTTTAATAATTAAAATTAAGAATTCAACCCTTTACCAACAGACTACACTGTTGTTGACATCCTCAAGTGATATTCCATTACCATCTCTCATTACTTTAGGCTGCAAGCCCTGGACTGCTGAGTTGTGCTATCTGATTTCAATTTATTAGCCCATCTGTAGGTTACATGTTTCTAGCAAATGTGGAGTTTCAAAGGAGTTTTAGTAAATTTATTGTAAGTGCATCCTTTTCCACATTCCAGCAAGATAACAGAAGTGTTAAGAATGCTTACAGAATCAAGTAATTTTCCTTCAAGAATCCGGCTTTGAGAAGGTCCTAGCAGCAGCAAATGAAAATCAGATTCCAAGAAGATCAGAAAATGCAAATACAATTTGATTTAAGCCAAGCGAAGTAGACAGGAAAAATACGAATAACATTATGAACAGCCTTAATTAAAGTGAGCCTTCCAGCAATGGGGAGACGAATGTCACTTGGTTCATATGAGTCATTTTCAACTCTGAAAATCCCCTTGCTCTAAAACTAATATTTGTCCCTTGGAGAGAAAATAGGATTTATTACCATATTCTTCAATCTAAGGAAACATAACCTGTATGCAATTAAGAAAAAAGAAATCTATATTCTCTTAGAAGCTAAACAAAATTCAGTAAAATACAATTTCCGTAAAATAGAAGCCAAAATTTTATCCAAACAAACACCAAGACATCACTTTTAAGTCATGTAAAAGTAGCTTAGATGAGATAGTCCTACTGTAAGTCTGTAACTATCCGCAAATGATCAAAAACCCATTACTCATTCTCCATCCTCTTCATCTCCATCTCCACTGGCAGCCTTCTTCGCAGCAGCCCTCTGATTCCTTCTCTTTACTCTTCCAGGATGTCCACCACCAAACGGACTAGTGAGAGAGAAATCAATGTGCTTTTGTGAATCAACTCTCACCATGAAAGAAGGAATGTTGACCACCTGCCTTCCAACCCTACACAGCCAGAAGAAATTGAGCAGAGTATTAATGGACAAATGACAATTATTCTGCAATAATATAAACACAAAAGAATTATTCAAACAGAATTGAATAAATCAACATAACTAGATAACACATTAAATAAAAACAAAAAGGCTTGTATTAGTATATCAAAAAATCAAACAGAATTTAGTAATCAAACAAGAAAATCAAGAAAAAGAATCCCAATGTCAACACCAAATAGATCAATAGAAAAAAGTTTTGATACAATAAAGTTACCATCTTATTGCAGCATGCATAAACAGAAGCAACAGAACAAAGGAAATAGTTCACAATATTTATTCAATATTCAAGTGATAGAAGCAAAAAAATGTCCCCCATTCAAAAGAAAAGTTGCACCATTGGTTTTGTGTACTCCTTATATCTAATGACATAATAACCCATATTTTACCAGTTAATCATATTGATTTTACAGTATAACCAATTATTAGCATTTTGGGATCAAGAAAACACATCTTATATAGCTTATCATCCAGATAAAAGTATAAGTTAGAAACTTACAGGCTAAAAGTTGAAGTCAACAGCCATCATTCTCAACTGGCATCAAAAGAGTTGCATAAGCTCACCTGATATGCCTCTGCCTGATAAGCACTCGGGCATGGTGGATAGATTTAGCCATACCAGCCTTGAATACAAGAGTTTGAAGGCAGCGCTCAACGAAGTTCTCTACCGTCAAGGCCAAGACATAATCAAGCTGGTTCCGGCTCTCATCCAAGAGCCCATAGCCTCACCCTCAAAGATCCGACGTGGGTTCTTCTCATCAAGGGTCAGGAGATCCCTCGCAGCATTTCTGATACGGCTCAGAGCATATTGAACTCTCCACAGCTCCCTCTTGCATCGCAGGCCATACTCTCCCACCACCTTCAGCTCAGCATCCAATCGTTCCTTTTCATAAGGACGACGAGGCTTCCTAAATGTCTTCCCATCTGTAATCATTCATAATTTTACATAACAATGAGAAAAAAAAATCATAATCCAACAAATCATTTACCAAACCAACATACACACTTCAGCTCTGAACACCCAATTTTGTTAGGACAAAGGCAGCACCTTTTTTTTTCAATATCAATAAAATAAAATAAAGGAAAACACGCACATTTCCATTTTATATTTCCTCTAGTCAACCCTCCATTTACCATGCAAATCTAAACTAAAATCAAATATAACAAAAACCAGATTTCTCTTTTCCCCAGAAAACAAAACCCACAAAGCTATTAAGCCAAACAAGAAAAAACATACAAGACAAGAAGTAACATAAGATCTATGCAAAATATCCAAAGCAGATCAAAGTTCAAAGAAAAATTTGTTAGAGAAAGAGAGATGGAATTCTTACAGTTGCGGTAAAAGGAAACGTGAACCATGGTTGCTGAGCGGAGACGCCGTGTCTCTTAACACTGGCTCTGCTGCCTTTGTCTACCAAGAATGGGTGGCAAATGAGGTTCTGGCGGAGCTTAAAAGATAAAACCTAAAAATGTTAAAAAAAATAAAGAAACACTAATCCTGGATCTCAACAGTTGCTGTCGCCAAACACACCGATTCATTTAGATTGAGTTATTTTTATTAGGCCCAACCTTGCCCAAAATACGTAATCTAACGAAGTCTTCATATGATCCAATATCCATATCTCAAGATGGGTTTTTGTTTTTGGAAAATTTTATTTGCATTCATTATTGTTCGCTTTACGATTAAATGCTAAATAATAAATATAATCAAATTTCAAACATAGTTTAAAGAAAATTACTTAAAATAATTAACTTTTTTAAAATATATATTCAAAAAGTTTTTAATCTTTAGAAAATGCATATTCGAAAATATTAAAACTTTTTGAAAATTAAAATTTGATAAATTAAAATTTTTCAAGATATATATTTTCTTTTGCCAAATAAATAATACTTACATATGTCCATTTGTTAAAATTTTTTATCTATACAAATTTCTTTTCTATAAGTTACCTAAGCATCTAAAAATACATATTCGAAATGTATAACTTTTTTTTTTAATTAGATATAAAATCACAATTCAAAACATTTGTTTGATCATTTTACATGTAATTTTCACCGCAAAAGATTTTATTTTCGCATTTTACATTCATCCTTTAACTTAAGAGAATCAATACCTAATCTAGATTTTATAGATAGAAAATTTGAAATTTGAAGTTTATGATATCGACTGAAAGCAAGAAAATAAAATGTGTGACTAAATGATTCAAAAGTGTATTTGTTAAGGATAATTAGATAATTCACTTTAGGAATAATTTTGTCAAAAAAAAATCGTAATTTTTTGGTTTTAAATTAAAAATAAAAAAGTGGTTGCATATAGAATTTTTCTATTTCTTTTTAGACTAAAACTCTTTTTGAGCTTGTTTTTATACATTACCATTAAATTTTTTTAATTTTAGGAGCAAAGCTAAGAGACTTACTTATATATTTTTTTTAATTAATTGATTATTTTATCTTTTTAATACCCATTAAAAGGTATTTGTTACTTTTGGGCAAAAATAAAAATATGCTATCTTACTAATCATATTTATAAAATTTAAAAACATTGTTAAGGATGATGAATATATAATTTCTCATTCTTTTATATATTTAATAAATATTTAAAATTTAAAATGTTATTTTTAAAAAGATATATATTTTGGATCCTAATTTTGTATTCTTATTTTACTTTTATATTAAATTAAAAATATATATATATCAATACTACCTTATATAAAAAGGATCCTTTAAAGAACTTGATAATGACAGCTGACTTTGTTTTTTTAAGTTTTGATTCTCTACTCAACTCAATAGCTTTTTTTTTTGTTTTTAACTATTTTAAATTATTTTTTTATGTCTCTGAAGATTCCACCTTCTTCTCACAACCTCCAAGCTTCATTTTATTATTTTCTTTCTCTTTTTTAGATTTTACTTTCTCTATTTTTCCTTATTTTACTTTTTTTTACTAGATTTTTAGGTTTCAACGTCACCGATTAATAAGCTTGTAATTTTTTCACTATGGCTAAAAAACCTGGTTCGTATTTTTTCGATCATCAATATAAACTTCTTTAATTAAAGACGTTTTTCCTAAAAGCCTAATTTTGATTAACAATTTGCTTGCTTTTTTTGTGTTATTAACACAATTTATTTGTTTATATGTTTGATGGTGTGAATTGTACTTTTTTTTGTGTAGGAAAAAACGGTGATATGTATGAGAAGTTCTTGAAGTGAGTAGTGGTTTCAACCAAAATGACAAATTGGATTTTTTTCACAACTTTATTACTAATGAATTATTAATTATTTCTTTGTTTGTGTCATTTTAGCACTAAAGATAAAGGACAACAACCTTTTCTCTTTCCAAATTAGTTAGCATGTTAGTTTTTTTTTCTTAAATATTTGTCTAAAATATTTATTACATATTGCATGGATGATAGCAAGTTGGTTATTTTTGTAGATTGGTTTGTGTTTTTTGTTTAATTATTATTTTTTATGCAGGTATTGTTAAATGTTGTTATGGAAATAGATCTCAGATCAAATGAGTGAGTGACCTGGTAATGATGGCGAAAACAAAGAAATTTGTGAAAACTGATAATTTAGAGGCTATAATAACAAGAATCAAGAACAAATCTAAAAAGATCCAGAGCTTACTTAAACAGTAAAAATTTCTAATCCAAATTAAAATGTCTCATTTTTATTTTTGAAAAAAGTAACCCTAATTAAGTAGGATCGATTTGTTTCGATCTTAGGAATAAACCCATTGAAGCTTTTACAATTGCGCTTAAGGGCTCTCCTCCTATGACCCAGATGCGTGATGCAAGGTTTTGAAAAAAAAAGTAAAAATTTTTTTCAATTTCTTTTTATTTAATTATAAAAAGAATTAAACTATTTTGGTTTTTGGATTTAGGCTTTACATTTTGCAAATTAGATAGTTGTACATAGAGCATTAATGGCTTTAAAATATGTTGAAAGAACGTTCTCTTTTTAAGATCTCGAGACTATGATATTTTTATGAAGTTTTATAAAGCTTTCATACAATTTTTAAATATGTTAGTTTCCTAATTTGTTTTCTTTTTCTCTTTAATTATTTCAATTTTATAGGTCTTAAAATCTTATATGCTTAATTTTTTTCCTTCTTCTCTTTAATTATTTCAATTTCATGGGTTTTTTTTTTTTACTTGAACTAAACAAGTTACATAGCAAGATTGCCCACATTTACTCTTCTATGGGTCATCTGGATCTTGCAAAAAAAACCCTAATTCTGGCTTTTCTAAACAGATATTTGGTCCTAGTGCTAAAAAGGTATAACTTTTTCTTTCTTTTTTGTTTTTTTGTAAATTTTTCATTTTTTTCATCATTTGACCCGATTTAGGATTTTTGTTTTTATAAATGTTTGGTTAAGGGGATAAATTTTTAAGTACCATGATAAAATTTGAGTTTTTTTTTTTAAATTTCTTTACTTAATTATTTTAGAGCTTGAATTGTGT
This sequence comes from Durio zibethinus, assembly GCF_047325235.1. NCBI lineage: Eukaryota > Viridiplantae > Streptophyta > Magnoliopsida > Malvales > Malvaceae > Durio > Durio zibethinus. The sequence continues at coordinate 23,978,631 of NC_143172.1, forward strand.
ATTTCTTTTTTATCATTTGATTTTTGAGTTGGATTTTTTCATAAAATAGAGAAAGTTTATTGAATTGTTTTCAATTAGATTAATATTTGTTTTTCTTTGTTGGTTTTCTAATCATTCAACACAATAGAATCATTTTGTTCATTTGGTTGTAGGTGAAAACGGAGAATAAGAATTGGAAAATTGATGTAAGTTTTCATATGGTAATGTAAATTTCGTATCAAAATTTTTTGATATTGTGAAATGAAATATTCTGCTCTATGCATGTACTCTTATATGGATAAAAGTTTCATTAAGCTTTCATTGTAAAAATAAAGATTTCAAATGATAATTTGCATATAAGAGCTCTAAGATTGACTTTCTCATGTCTTTAATCTATCAAAGGTATCTTAGAGATTTCTTTAATCCTCAATGTTTAAAAATCTTTTATACTTAATTTTACATTTTTCTTTAGTAACTTTGAATGCTACAATAGAGCTTATTGTTTTATTGAGCTTTTATGATTTATTATTGGTGCTCTCTAACTAGAATCTCTTTTTATCTTAATTTTATTTCTGGCTAGACATGGAACCATGGATCTAGAGTTGATCACATTATCAATCACCAACCGTGTGGAGTTAAGTTCAAATGATGTAGGCTTCCAAGATTGATATATAAATTCAATAGATAATTAAAGAAATGGCTAAAAATAAACCAGTTGACGGCAAAGAGAAAATAAGATATAAAGGTAATTCTAATATTACTTTCTTTCCAACCTAATAAATCCCTGTTAGAAGCATATCTCTCTTTTCGAATGTAGTATTAAAGTATGTCTTCAATGGCATTGCATATGTATCTTTAGTATTTGGTTTTCAAGATTTAATGCTGGAACTCTAAAATTGATATATCACTATTTTCAGTCAAGAAAGAGTATTTTTTGTGCAAGTCTTCGAGTTGCATAAACTAATAAAAGTAAGCCGATCATTTTGCTATTTACTTACTCAGCATTTTAGCAAGTATCTATGTAATCTCATTTTTTCTATTTTATTTTACTATATGATGATGAATTAACAATAGTGGATGTTTGAAAATTTAAGCATATTCACAAATGCAAGTTATTATGAGGTATTGTTGAATTCATACCAATTTGCTCTTCTTTTCTTTGTTAGTTTTAATTATTATTCAAAACGAGGGTTTTGGAAAATATATTGATATTAGCGTTAGTGCTTTTGTAATAGTAAAATATGTTTAAGTAATCTCTTTAACTACAAAAGTATATAAATCTATTTATTTTATTTGTTTAATATTAATTTAATATAAAATTATTTTAAGTGGAGGTACATTCATCTTTTGAAATAATTTTCTCTTTTAAAATGTAATGCATTAGTCATGATTAAATGAAAATGTGTGTTTGTTTTGGACAAGAAAATATTCAGATAAGTCAAATTTATCTAATGAATGGATTAAGCAAGGAAAATTTTTGAGTAATATAAATTGTCTGGGTTGTAGCTCCTAGATTGTGCCTTAAAATTGTTTATTTTTTACTTTAATATGACTTGGTAGGTGAAAGCTTATCCAGCTGGTGGCAACAATGAGAAAGCTAAAGATTCAATTTTTGGACAAACTATGAGAGCTGGCTTTCAAGCCTTAGGTGATGTTTTCAGGTAAGGTAAATACCAATTTTTTTTTTAAGGGTTATCTTCAAGAAATTATTATTACTTCTAAATTTTGTTTTGTGATTAATTTTGATAAGATAGATTGCATTAATTGATTAAATTAATATGATATTAAATATATATTAAAAAAGATGATATTGAATATAATCTCGAATTGAGTTGAATTTTGAGTAACCGATTACGTCAACTCACTTAAATATATTTGCATCCGGCCTAATTAATTCCATTTGCTTAAAACAAAATTGATAATTTTAAGAATATATTCACATAAAACACACACCCAAATAAAAACATTTTGGAACAATCATGGATGTTATATTTGGTAGAAAAGAAAAAAAAAAAACAAAATAGTTTCTAATATCAACCAATTCATTTAAATTGAACTCTTGACGCATTAATTAAAAATAAAAACTAAAATTTTAATTATTCAAAACAAATAATTTATAATTTAGAAAATAGTAAAACATAAAAATAAATATACAAAATAAACATAATTGATATCTCATTATGAAAAGTTTAAATGAATGTATTAAATAAGCATATATTTAATAGATACAATTTGGATTGATTCATGAGTATTTATGTTAATAAATATGTATGTAGATTCAAAATATTAAACTTAAATGACGTTAAACAATAAGTAAATTCATTTAAAATTAGTTAGATTTATAAATGCTGTAAATTCATAAATAATTAAATTTAAAAATAATTAGATCCATATAATTTAAATTTTAAAAAATTAATCAATAGAGAACCAGTTTGGCCCAGTTGAAGCCTTTTATAAGGGGTGCTGCTAATGAAAAATTGTTCTAAAAGTGTTGTAAAAAAGCATTTGACAAATTTAATACAGAATTGCTATAAAATATTGAAAAAAATATTTAATAATATTTTGTATATTTTTAATAAATAAAAAATAAATAATCAATTTTATTAAATTTAATTATAAATTTTAAGTGAAAAATAAATGAATTCAATAGAAAAATAGATAAAATAAAAAAAATGTGAAATAATATAATTTTCTTTATAATTTTGTAAATTATTGAAGAATAAAATGAGAATATAAATAAATTTCATTATAAATTTATTATTAAAATTAGCACTTTTTGAAATAAGTTTTATTTATATATATTTATTTATTTATTTATATTTTTTTCATCCCACGCTTATTTGTTGTATTTTTCTCTAAAAACAAACAAAAGAAAAAAGTCAAGAAAAAAAAAAAAAAACAGAGAAAAAGTCAAGGATTTGTTATATACTTAAATTAATCTGTTAATAAATTATTGATAAAAGAAGAATTTTTTAGAATAAAAAAAATATTCCCACATTAAAAGGGTCGGTGGCAGCTACACCAACGTTGGGTTTCTTACGCTTTCGGTTCTGTTGTTTGAGATTTTAGCCTTCCATTTCCTTCAGTTTTTTCAGTACTAAAAATTCTAAAAAATTTTCAGAAAATCCAAAATTGAAATCATTTTCAAAAACCCCTTCCCTTCCTTGAATTACGCCTTAATCTTTCCTTCTTAATACCCACATTATTCTCTGATTCTCCCTCTCTCTCTCTTTCGCTTTTGGGTTTCTTCTCTTCTTTTCTTTGCATGCTATTGCAAAGATTTTTTTTTTTTTGAATTTGAGAGGCTAAAATAAAAAATAATTACAGAAAAGAAGAAGAAGAGAAAAAATGTCGTCGAATATAGGAATGATGGATAGTGCTTACTTCGTTGGAAGGAATGAGATTTTAACGTGGATCAATAACAGGCTTCAGCTTAATCTCTCTCGTATTGAAGAAGTAATGTTTTTATTTTATATATAGTATATGCCAAATTATTAATTTTTATGGTTATTTCGTGTTTCTTTATTAATGATTGTTACTTTTTCTTTTTTCGGAATTCCATGGCTTTCTAATACATTCTATATGCAAATGTAGGATCTCTTTAGTTTTGGGTTTTTTTTTTTTGTTTACTGTTAATGCTGGTTCTTATTAGAAATGGTTCATTTTTGCCCTTTTTTGGGTAATTTTAACGGAAAAAACAGAGATTGTTTTAAAATGTTTTTTTAATTAAAATATTTCTTTGCTAACAACTTATAAAACGAGAAAGGGTTTTTTTTTTTATTATTTATAATGGAAAGAACAAAGATTGCTTTGAAATGGGTTTTTTTTTTTATTATTATTATTAGTTACTTTCTTTGTTTTATGAAGCGAGAAAGGAAATTTTTTTATTTAAAATGGGATTCTTTTGGTCCATTTTAATAAAATTTTAATGTTGGCAATTTACAGGTGCAAGGCAGCTTTTTGTTAACGTTCTCCAGATGTTTGAATTTATTTTTTTTGTTAATCTTACTTTGATTTTCTTCAAAATGTTGGTTTTCTCTTTTTCTTTTGCCATTGATAGAGAAATGTTACTAGTTATACTCTAGTAATTTCACTTTTGCAACCTTAGTGTTGATTGTTATATTCCTACCTATTAATCCATCCCATTTCTGCATGTGATTTGAGATATTATCAATCAGTATGGATGGAACACTTAATGACTCACCCAGTGATTCCACTTGTAGATTAGGATAATTTTGAGACGAGATGACCGTGTTGTTATGTCTATTGCCAAGGATTTACACTGTCCTGCTAGATGGGAGCATGATTAACGTAACATGATAAGCACATGGAATTTAAATTAGGACCAAAAGTGGGTGATAATTTGCGTATTTCTAATATTGTGATCCCTAGCGTTCAGCCTCCTTGTTGCAGGTAAGGTTCTATGGGGGTTGATTGGGACATCGTGATATCCTTGTATTTGTTTAAACTTTACCCAAGAGTTATTGCAGTTTTTCTGTCACAATATCAGACCTAAGAGATTGATTGGTGCAATGAAGTAGGCTATTGTTGTTTGGCTTTTCAAATATTCTACCGGGAATGTGCACTATTCATCTGGGGGACTTTTGCTTCAGTTTTATGTCTTCATTTCCAATTTTTACTATACTGAAATATGGCTGATTTAAGACTCACATAGTCGTCGTTCACTAATATAATCGTACTATACTTTTCTTCACTTTAACTAACTACTTGTTGCCAGGCTGCATCTGGTGCTGTGCAATGCCAGATGATTGATATGACCTATCCAGGAGTTGTCCCAATGCACAAGGTGAATTAGCCGATTTGTCTCTATTTCATCTTCCCCGTGTCTTTTTTCTCAATTAATTTTCATCATGAAATGATTTTCCTGATTTTAATTGGAATGCAGGTGAATTTTGATGCAAAGACAGAATATGATATGATTCAAAATTACAAGGTTCTGCAAGAAGTATTCAACAAGTTGAAAATTGAAAAGGTAATTACATCTCTGTTTGTTGTACATTTTCTTTTTCAATGCCTAATGTATGAGGTTTTTGCCCTTTTTGTCACTATACATGTTTTAAAAGAATAAAAAAAAAATACCTTGAGTATGCTTCATTACATTTGGTCGCAAATGGGAAAGTAACCATAAAATTTAGTTAATTTTTGGCATTTTAGAAAACTCAATGACATTTCATCTGATAAGCTCACATGTGACTTGTAGTTCTTTTGGTTGTAGGCCAAAATAAAATTGTTGCTGAATGCTAATAGAAAATAGAACAAGAGTCATGATGCCTTTTGTGGGATTCTTAAAATTTTGCTTTCGGCCTCACTTTTGGCATAAAATGGATGGTGTCATATAATTAGATGCTTTTGTAGGAGATGAAGCTTAAACTTCATATGAATTAAGATTTGGTCTCAGTCCCGTGTTGTTCATTGCCATGGGCAATTGAGTGTATGCTTGCACATGAATAGGTCTCTATGAATTTGATTTCCTAGTGGCTTTTCTGAATCTTAGCATGAAAAAGTAGTATTTGTTAGTTTTATTGCAATTATTTAGATAACAAATTTTTTCAAATTTGATACGGATAATTTTACCATATTCAGCATATTGAAGTCAATAGACTTGTTAAAGGCAGACCTTTGGATAATTTGGAGTTCTTACAATGGCTGAAACGGTATTGTGATTCTGTGAATGGTGGAATCATGAATGAGTAAGCTGTTTTTCCTGTCACTTTATTAATCTTCTCTACTCTCTCCTCCTCTCTCGCCCTCGTTACCTCCTTCCTTCCCTGATATATGAGGATGTTACAATTGAACTATTTCATTTCTTTTGTGTGATCTAATAGGAATTATAATCCTGTTGAAAGAAGACTTAAAGGTGGAAAAGAGCGGAACTTGAAGGGTTCTCATAAGAGCTCAAAATCTCTGCAAGCAAACAATCTCCATAACTCTGCCTCTGGAGATACAGCTGCCATTAATAAAAACACTGGTCTGCTTGTGCAATGCAATTCGTTTTGCACTAATATCATAGTTTGTATTTTTTATGCATTTAATTCTCCCCAATATTGTTTCATACTTACCACTGTCTCTCATCACCATTGTTTGACACATTGTGTCAGTTTCCAAGCAAGGGAAGACAGGTGTAGCAGCAGCTTCGGGGGATGTCCAGGGTTTGTCCAAGGAGGTGATAGCATTTGAGCTCTCCTTTAGGTTCTTTTATCATCTATTTATATTTACTTGTAATATTTAAGCTTGACATTCCATGCTTTTAGTGCTTATGATGGCTCTCTGACATGAATTGTTCCTCTTTAATAATTGCCTAGTGATAATCACTCTGTAAATTTGCCATGGGTTGACTCCCTTTTTATTTTTTATTACTTTTTAGAGTGGAAGGAGTAATTGTGCTAAGCATTTTTAGTCTCTCGAATGCTTTTTCCCTCTTCTCTCATGTCACGTATGCAATTTGCAGAAATTTGGGTAATTCACTAGCTGAATAAGGAAAATGATATTCTGTTGTGACTTTGTCATATGATGTGATTTAATACCATTTTTCATGTTGTTCTTGTACAGATTACTGATTTGAAGCTCTCGGTTGACCTTTTGGAAAAGGAAAGAGATTTTTACTTTGCTAAATTGCGGGATATTGAGATACTTTGTCAGACTCCTGAAGTGGAGAATCACCCGGTAAGAGTTCCTGTTAAGCCCATCTTCACACTCTCTCAAATGAGTGCATACATTCATGCATACCTGTGTAGACATTATGGTGCATTTCCCATTATCATCTTCGGTTTGCGGACCATACATCTCGATGTCATCCATTAGCTGCCCAAGGGTGGATATGTTTCTAATTACTTGTGCTCGAACAAAGGACATAAAGAGGTGTGCTATTAGCCCTCAAGGTGGCAGTGTCCTATATTTTTATGTGCTAATATGATGCGTGACAATGACTATCCTTAATTGTTTAGTTTATAGATGTCCGCTATGTTAGCTGTTAAACATTGCACACTGTGATGTTAGGTTTGATCTGTATTGATTTTATGTGAAATACCTAAAGTCCTAAACAGTAAATCTGAAAATTTTTTTTGGGACCTTAGGCTTCAATTTGATTGTGTATAATCACATTTTACTCATTCATCCAAGTAGGCTTCCTTTCTCTCTTGATATGATGATACATGTTTGTAAGGACTTCAATTGCACTTAGAGTGCATGAATTGCCTTTTCTTGTTTTTTCATCCAATTCTTTAAGTTGAAGGATCTTGAGGTAAAAATCAGAAATGTAGCATTAATTGTTCCTATAGTCTTGCCTTTTTGGGTGTGATACATATTGTTTGTGATGACAATCGAAGTGAACCTGTACTCCGGGGGTCAAAGTATTTTAATACCATTTTTCTGATCGGTATCCTTGATGAAAAAATTTGCAGATGGCAGTAGCAATAAAGAAAATACTGTATGCTGCTGATGCAAAAGAATCTGCACTTGATGAAGCTCAAGAGTATATTATTAGCCAATCTGCTGATTCTGATGAAATAGAAGAGGCAGACGAAAATTGAGCTTTGACAAACCAAAGGAGGTCTTGGAAGTGAACACACCTGGGGCTCCCCCCAAACAAAAGCTTAGTTCTTTCTTGTATTGATTATGAAGTAACTCTAGCATTTGTGTCCTCTCAATTAAGCTGGATGATTATGAACTGAAGTAGTGAATGAGTTACTGGTTAATTCTGATAAGGAAACAGCAGTAGAGTTGCTGCTGTTGCTGTTTCCGGGCTTTTGTGTTTTGTTTATGAAAATCAAACCGAATGCATAACTAAAATTTTACGTTTTGATTTCACGTCAAGTTTTTCAAGTCAAATTTTACGTTGGTGTTACCTACACATTAATTATTTATAAATTATTTATAATAATGAAGAAGGAAATAACAAAAACATGAAATAAATGCTTTTAAGTATGATTAATTAATTAAGTTGGCTAGAAATGAGAAATTAATTATGATTAATTAATATTTTATTTTATATAAAAAAGTAAATAATAAAAAAAAACTTTAATGAGAGAAAATCATTAAAAATTAAAATTTATTAAAAATTTAATAAAATGAAATTTTAATAATAAAAAAATATTTAAATTAAAATATTTTTAAAATTTTATTAAAAACATTTTAATCGATCATTATATATTTTTAAAATTCATATATTTTATAAATGATGCATATATATATATATATATATATATATATCTTAGTCCATATTTTATCGGATCCTTGTTAATTATATCTTATCCAATATAATGATACACTATGATTGGCGGTTGTGTTATTTCGCAGGTTGTCGGTCTCCTTGGCTTTTCTCTATTTTTTCTTTCTTTCCAATTTGCTACTAACCTTGATATGAATGAAACTACCATTTTCAATCTTTAGTAATACTAAAGGTCTAATATGATAAGTGATAAAATTAATTTCGATATTATTAAAAATAAAGGTTAAAATGAAATTTGTTATTGTAATATTGAGATTAAAGATATATCTTTAGATATAAAAATAACAATGAAGATAAGATAAATTATAGTGAAAAAAAATAATTATTAAAAATATTTAATTAAAATTTATATATAATAAAAAATTTAAATTATTTAGTATTTATAAAATTCATAAAAAATTAAAATTTTATTAAATTATTTTTATGATAAATAATAAAAAATTCATAATAATATATTAAATAATATTTTTATTATATTAAATTAAAAAATTATTTCAAAAATTTTAAATAAAAAATAATTAAACGTTAGGATATTTTTATATTTATAATAAAAATTAAGGAGAAAAAAAAGAAAAAAAAAATCTCGAGTGAAACACTAGACCAACAATAACCAATGAAAAAACTAAAGCAATTAAATTTGCCGATTAAAATCAAACACAAAATTATGTACTGTACAGTGCGATTTGCATAATCTCCCACGACAACTACAACCCCAATTAAATCCAAAGACAGCCTAAATCTTGCGGTTCAGAATATGGTAGTTGCTGGAACATAAGTACCATTTACAGCCCCCAACAGTATACATGAAAATAGGTATGAATATCTATTATATTTCTAATTTGTTATTTTAATAATTTTTAAATTATTAATTTTAATGTTAAATAATTAAATATTATTTGATTACCAATAGGATAGGTACGAGGAACATGTAAAATTATCGTTGGATAAAAAAAATAAAAAGTGAATGGATAAGAAGAGAAATTGTCATTGTCAATGATAGGTAATTATTTATTTTTCTTTATTTGTTTGGCTTACATTTTATACAATATATATTTTTTAATTTTAAATTGTATATAAAATTTGAATATAAAATGTTACATGTGCCATTAACTTTGTGGAAAGTTATTGTTTAAAAGGAAGATCAATTGTTTGAAGATAATTTTGATGGAACCCCTATCATTATATCGTCCAATGTGAAAGCTTCACTTTATGATAGTAAGTTCAATTAAATAGCTAAGGAAATTTCGATTATAAAATTGTAAGTAAATTTTATTAAAAAATACATTATTTAATAATTTAAAAATAATTAAAATGTAACATCACATAACGCACGTGACCTAAAAATCAGTACTTAAAAAATGGAACAAATTTCATATATAATGTTTAATTTTTTATATTCTAATTTCACTTTAGGCCACTCAATTGTTTAGTTTAAGTCTCTAAATTTTTAAAATGATTATATTTAGATTTGTTAATTTAAAATACGATAATACGATACAAAAATAACATAAATAAAAAATATAAAAAAAACACGATTTAAAATTTTACAAAAATCATAATATATTTAATAAAATCAAAAATATATATTTTATATTTTATATTTTTATATCGATACGCATTATAACACATAATTTTTATGTAAAATACGACACGAATATAATATTTTGCATGACATAATGACACAAATTATCAGATCTAATTATATTTAAACTTTTTGTCAAATTATTCCATTAAAATTGACCTAATTCACATTATAGATTAAGTGGCATTTGCATTAACATTCCATTGACATTCCACAGACAGTTTTCTCAATTATTAGTAGAATAATGTTATGAAACGAATAAAATGAAACTACTTTAAAAGCTTAAATATTCAAATTGAATAATTTAAAAATTAAAGACTAAAGTGAAACTAAAATAAAAAATTAAGGACTAAAGTGTCGCTAAAATGAAAAAGTTAAATGTCATGAATGAAATTTGCCCTAAAAATGTAAAGCAACCTATTTTCCTTACTCGAAATATCAACATAAGGAAATGAAATTAATGTTTGAAAGACTTGGATGGAGCCATCTCTTAGTTGAGACTTGAGATTATGATTAAAACTATCTTTGTGCAATGTTTTTTCATTAGAAACAAATAAAAATTTTTAATTAAAATAAAAAACTCTTAAACTATTCCAACTTTCTTAAATAAATTTTTATATTTAATTATACTCAAATGAGTTTTTATTTTTTAATTTATATCTAAATAAGTTTTAATTTCAAACAAAAAATTGATTTATATTAAAGATTTATTTAAGAATAAATTAAAAGTTAAAAACTTATTTGAATACAAATTAAAAATCAAAAACTTATTTCTATGCAATAAAAGTATAAAAATTTATTTAAATAAGTAGATAAAATTAATGAATTTTTAATTATTTTAGTAAAAGAATAGAGAAAAGAAAAAAAAAAAAGAAAAAGAAAAGAAACAGCCGCAGAAATCGAAAACTCAGAAACAGAGGCAAGGGTAGCAAATACCAACCACCCTTCTGCTCTGGTGGTAACGTGCCAGGTGGTTTGGCACCAATAACTGGGTTCAAAACCAGGAGCTGACCTCCCACAACCACCTATGCCCCCAGCAAGTTCCATCACTGAAATGAAGGAAAACGACTTATAGGAGAAAAAAAAAACCTATGAAATATTTTAAATTTACTAGAAAAAAACTTACATTACATGTAGTAGAATTTGTGTGCTAATTGGCTACTTGTACAAATTTCTTTCCTATTGAGTTTGTTTCTAGAATTCTCATCCTACCGGCTACCGGCTTGTGTTATGAGGACAATTTCCTTTCTTAAGGATTGCAAACTCCACAAAACAAATAAAGATACTGCTTACAATAGGTGGAAGTTCCTGAGAGTGGAATCTTACTGTCCCTCCTTTTATGTTTTGACATTGGCAGACAAAATTTGTTCTTTCCTCTAGATGCATGCATTGATCAAATACCTTCCTTGATTGGTCATCCCATGTTCCTGACAGTAGAAAAGCATTCAGGCAAATTATTAATCTAAACAGAAATACTGAAATATGTGATCATGAAAGTGGTTACACAAAAGGACTGACAAGTCCACCAAAGATATTGGCCAACTCATTCTATTCCAACAACAGCCAAATTCAGACATTACCAATGATATTGGTATGACAGGTCACAGAAATATGACAAAAGATCTTGTGCAGGTCATAAAACAGAACTGCAAAGGGTGTGTGTGTATATATATACACACATATGCCCAAGCATAATACAAGAATAATTTCCTCGAAACGCTCAATTTTATTTCTTAGACTAGAAAATATTCAAAATGAAAAGAATGTATAAGTGTTTGTATTTGAAACGACGCTACTAGAATTTATACAATATTATAGTTCTTAAAGCAAGACAAGGTAGTGATTCATAGGCTTTTCAGTTCAGACATACATCAAATAAAATGTTTTAAACAAAAAGAAGGTGCCTGTACCTGAGTGGAAAAGTCTCAAATAGTTAACTGCAGACCAAGAGGTAAGAGTTATATATGCCACGTTTGGGTTTTACTATCCACTAATTTGCCATCCAATCTCTCAGTGCTGTTTACTTTAACATCATACTCAAGATGTTGCGTCCGTAAAAGGACCTTTCATTCTATTTAGGCTAGCCATGCTTCTGAGATAGGTTGGACCCTGAACAAAAATGTGGATTCAGCAAGCTAAATTGAGTTCCTAGGTGCGGTTGATTGTTCGGCTGCTCCTCCTGCCCTTTTCTTCAACTGCCAAAAAATAGTAATAATCAATATCCATTGTTGTTAACATGGATAAACATAATGCCAAATATTAAAAGAAAGCAGCCCAATAATAATTGTATTTCATCATTCTGTTCATAGCTCAAGTTACATGGACAATGTAATGGAGCCTTAATGGCGTCTAAGAATCATTAAATAATGGTATCATTTTTGCCATCATCAACAAGCACTGGACCAGTAAGGTTGAAGCCAGGACCTTCGCATATGTATAAACCTGTTTGTATGCACACATTTAATAAAAGTGCATAGGGTAAAAATCAATGCCATCTACGTAAAATTTTGCATAGGTACATTTCTGGTCGGTCTTCACATGCACAAGCGTCTCTCCAAAATTTTTTCTATTCTATTGGGTTTAGGTTTTATAAATTGAAAGAAATGCTCTTTGAGGAAGAATAAAATTTCTTCCACCATTTTTTGAGTACCTAGTGTCCATGTTTGTCTTATTTTGAGGCTGTGTTCAATTATTTGGGTAACCAAACAATGAAATTACTAATGTAATTTGTTTTTCTTTTTCTCCAAAATATTAGTCACTACTTTTCTAACTGAAGAAGCGACGGGTGGAAGGTCCACAAGATCCATATAAAGCATATGTGGAGGTCTCCCTGCAGCTCCTATTCTTAGTGCATCTCGTATGTGCTTTTACGTTGGAACCTCTCCAAAGGAAGCATATGAGTGGTATATATGCATAGTATTAGTGCCAACTGCCAAACTGTAATTATTTGCATAAAAGCTTCCAGTGTAAGGGTTATCAAAAGACAATAGCTGCATAAATGCAATCCACATCTCTACATTCAAACACTAGTAAGGTGTGTTCATAAACAACATTTAGCTTATTAGTGAAAAATGTTCTAAGTTCCTGCATGCTTATACCACTATTCTGATAATAATATAATAATTAACATATTCAGTACAAGTTCTTGTACTTTGGAATCCTTTCAGCTACAGTTTCTCCAGAATCCAGATATTTTCTTCCATATTTCTAATCCCAACCTTTAATAAACTATGCCTTTCATGATGACATAAAGAAAAGTTCAATCAAATTCAGGAATGTCCAGTTTAAAGCTTATATTCAAGTGCAATAGCAGAACCGATATTTTTTTTTTACCTTCGCTGTTAGAGATCTGATTACTTCCCTTGAAGCCTTGTTCTTTTCAGCTTCCTCAACTGCCTCTTTCAACCTCCTTGATGTTGTTTCAAGTTTTGTTTCTGGGACTTGGGATTTGACAGTAAGATCCTCAACCTGCAAGCCATATTACCATAATAATTCACTGCAGCTATAACATAGTTTCCTCCATGGAAAATGGATGCGAGATATGCACTAGTGACAATTCTTGGTTCATACTGAATCAAGTGCCAATGCAGGGTTCATAGGAACACCTGCAACCAAGGCGGGGTGTCTAGTTTTTTTTGGTAATACAGTCAGGGGTATCCCTAGGAATTTGCCTGGGCCTAGTCCCTACCTTGGGTGATCTTAAGGGCACACTTCCCAGCATCAGCTTGGTGCATTCAAAATTTTACTGTTGGAGCACTCCCCATAAGGATCAAACTGAGGATGACAAGGAAAGGGATCTTCTACTCTTACCAACGGAACCAACCCCTTGTGGGTAGGCATGGTGTCTATTGATTACTAATACTTAAGTGCCATGGCTCATTTTTTTCTTTTGTGACAATATAACCTCCCTTTTCAGTAACTGATGAATACTTTAAGACATTTAAAGGTACAGAAAAATAAATGACTCTAGAATAGCCCCTATCCTCCTAAATTACATATCAGAATGGAAAAAGGAGAGCACGTTTTGGAGTATTTGTCAGGAAATTACTTTTTTTGGAATAAACTACAGAATAAAAATCAAAGATAAAATTGATAACCCCAAATGTAAGTGAATAATAAATGCAAAATTAACTCATGTAGAGACCCGCAAAAGTAAATAAAAGTTTATGCACACCTAAGCAATCCTAATCATCTTTGATACCCAATAGAGTCAAGGTATGCAAGTGTTTGACATAAAATGTTGAAAAAAATCATGGTAGTTTGTTTTTTTTACATGAATTCCCCACCCCCACCCCCCAAACAAAAGAGAATGTAGTTTGTATCTTTATTCTATCTTCACTATTTACTAAAGCATGTTTCTGATAATTGAGAAGCAATGGTAATTACCTGTGCTCTTAATATACTTATCTCTTGGTTGAGGTACTCAATTGAGTGCTTTGAGTCATCAAGAAGGAATTCTGGATTTGCAAGATCAGTATGAATTGAAGTTCTTGTAATAGAATAAGCTGGACTCGACTTCCTCGCAGGAGGAGATGATATTTGAGAAACCATTCTTGAACCAGGAGAAGAAGCTGATGTTCTCATAAAATTTCCAAATAAAGAGCTTGATTCCCACTGGAACTTTAATACTCTCCTATCATGTTTGGAATTCCGGCTCTTGGTCTGTCTAAATGAATCAAATGAGCCAAGCCTGGCTAATTTACGAAGAGATTTTGAATTCGAAGAATCTTTCTCTGGTAACTCATTACCATTCTGATGTATGCTTTCCCTTGAACTCTTAGTGAGTTCAGGAGTTGAATGAGATTCCTTTTTCCTTTTTAATTTTGTAAAACAATCATCACACACCCGATAAGGCTTGTTCATATTAGGAGCCAAAGCAGCTTTTAGAGATTTCTTACAGCTGCAAGCTTTACAAAAGACCAGCCCGCAGTTGTAACAGTTATGACACTTTCTGATCAAACTAAATGGATTCTGACAACCAGAACAGTTAAAATGATCAGCACCTAGTGCCCAGTCTTGAAAACAAATGGCAGCAGTAAAGTTGGAGCCACATACCACTCTCTTTACTTGTTTGCTTCTCAAAGCTTCAACAAGTGTGGGAATGTTCCTGTCTGCATTGTCTCCATGACCTAATTGACCATTTCCACCCTTTCCCCAGGTGTAAACCTTAGCGTCTGAACTGCGAACAGCAATATGATAAAAACCACATGCTATCTCTTCAATTCGGCTGTTTTTTATATTTCCTTTGACACAAGTTGGAAGCTTGCTACTTCCAGAGCTCCCAAGGTGTCCACGATCAACACTCCCCATGGAGTACACTTTCCCAGTGTCAGTTAGAGCAACACTGATACTGTATCCACAGGCCACTTGAGAAAAGCTTGCAATATCTGACAGTGCTACCCAAGAAGGTACTAATCTGGGTTCTTTATCACTATGTCCAAGCTGCCCTTTCTCCCCATCACCCCATGTGAACAGCTTTCCAGATGAAAACCCACCAGAAATATCATCAGGCACTTCAACAACCGCAGCAGTGTGCCAAATTCCAAAAGAACACCTCAGCGTTTGTAGCCCTCTAAGAGCATCAACTTCTCTAGGAATATTTGTGCTACTACGGTCCCCATAGCCTAGAGCTCCTAAAGTTCCACGTCCAATGTAAATAATTTACCTGTTGATGTAACAGCAGCTGTATGCCAAGCTCCACAAGAGATATATGACACTTACATACCTTCCATCTCACCGCTTACCTTTTTAGGAGCCCACTTACTAACTTCAGTACCATGCCCTAGAAGACCAAGATTGTGAGAACCATCACCCCAGGTATAAAGGTCTCCTCAAAGTGTTACAGCACCAGTATGAATTTCCCCACAGGCAACTAATCCAATAGTTGACGCACTAAGAGCACCAATGAGCTTTGGTTGAGAAACATCAGCTTCAACTCCATGCCCAAGCCACCACTTCCCTCACCCCAACTAAAGATCTGCCCCTGTCTTGTGACTAAAACAGTATGCTTATTTCCACAAGAGATATTGTGAGCATCTAGGAGCACAGTTGATTCAAGAGCCTTGGGTGAAAGTGCAGCTATTCTGGTAGCAGAAGTAGTTTGAGTTTTATGCACACTGCCACCAAGCAGTCCGTTACCAGTTCCTTCTCCCCAGATAAAAACATCACCTAATACATCACAATCCTCAAAAGAAGATCACTGGGTGGATGAACACACTGCACTGGATAAACTACTTCGAAATGAATCAACAACAGAGGAGTTATCTAATCCCCCCAACGATAATGAACTGAAATGATTCGCAACTGACTCAGTCTGAGTTAAGGCCTTTGTTATAGAAGTGTATGTTAAAATCTCAGAAAAAGCTTTTTCCAGTCTATGCTGAGGAGAGCCCTCATATGGGAGTGAAACAGTTTGGCTATCTCTGGGATCCTACAATAAGCAAAACAAGGAAATGTATAATAAAGAAAATAGCAAATGATTGAATTTTGCATTCACAGTAGGAAACCTTATACATGATATCGCTGCTTGTAGATGACACATTAGATAGAGCAGTTCTTTATGTATAGCTACATGGACTTTCTGATGATGTATTATCACTTGATGCATCATTTTTTTGCCCGCGACTGTCACCTCCCAAAATTAAGACCCTAAGAGCAGTAAACCAGATCTCAGCTTCATCTCTGTCCTAGCATATCTATTAACATTGCCCAGTAATTAGAGGTAGTTTTTATGTATTGGGATTCAGGTTATGATAACAAATAAAATCAAAGTTCAAAATCAAAATATATGGTATATTAAAGGACAAAAATTGGAAAATGTGAGTTTTAAACCAATGTACATGAGAAGTTTCTCCATATATTCTGCCAACCATAAAATATGAAAGCAAAAGAAAAAGAATTAATAATCATTCACAAATCAAAATGAAACAGAATTAGTAATTCATGAAACAGTAGCAAAATGCAGCAACACATTTCCTTTGTTCATTACTAGCACAAAAGGTAACGAAAGGAATAGAAAAGCAAGAAATTGAATTCTCCTTTTCTACAAAATCCCGATCATTGCTTGGGGAAAGAGAGCTAAGAAACACAAAACAAAAGTGGTAGACTTTTATACACACATAAGGACTCTTGCCTCAACACCACTAATGAGATTAAACTGTTCAGCACTGAAACTGTGAATTTCAAAAACTAAAACCAACTTGAATAATAATAAGACAGAAAAATTGAGAAGCAAGATACAGTCTTAAAATTCATAGGTTCAAAACAAGTTTAATATGGATCCAGGATAAAATTATAATGTTATGAATGGGATGAACATGCACTTCTGCTATGCATATATTAAACAGTACAGTTGAAACTGAAAAGTGACAAACAGTGCAGTCATGGTCAACATAATCTAAAAAGAGATATTAACAGGTCAAAAGGAAGACAGAATACAAACCAAATCCAAGGATCTGTTGCTGTAAATAAGAGAAAATGACTGATGTTCTTTATCAGGCTGAGGGCAGCGCTGGAATATTGCCTGCAAGACCATGCAAGCAAAATTTTGTTACTTTTACCTCCTGTTGAGACTGCTGCAGTCTTAACAAATGCATTTCAAGAAGATAAGGTACATAGTTCAGATTTTTCTGATAGTGAAAAATTTTATAGGAAATATAGGATTGGTTAGGATTTAGGAGCTCCTAAATAGTCAGTAGCTTCAATTTTCACACTTAGTTTTGTCCACAAATGGTTTGATATTAAGATATATTCACACTCACTTTCTTTAGGTACATATTAATATTGTTAAAATTAGTTCGATATGTAATAAAAGTGAGCACATAAAAGTACAGATCAACAGCAGAAGGCATTATAAAATATTACTTCTTAGTAGATGTAGAATTGGTTAGATTCTCCTAAAACATTCAGTAGCTTCCATTGTCAAACTTTTTTATCCATAAATTTTGGCTTCATATTAAGAATATATTAAAACTCTGTTAAGATTAGGTTAATTCTGTGTTAAATATACAGATCAACAGCAGAAGGCATTAACAGATATACGGACTTATGGTACACTGTCCAGTTATAATCCTTGAAACATGGCTTAGTTTGAGTTGTTTCTCTTTTTTGTCAGAGTACCAAATCAACCTCATCCTTGCATGTAGAAAAAAAATTATCTTAAATCACTATAATCACCCTTACAGAATGTGCATATTAATTTGTAACTTTGTACACAAGGTTCCTTGGATTTTGCACAACTTGTTCAATTCATATAGCAATATATGCTTTACAGAAAGAAATAGAGGTGGAAAACCTCGAAGACAAACAAATAAAACTACTATCAGTTGTTGCTCTACATGTTCTTTTAAGGACCTTCTCACAATCTGGCTTAACTCATATATTTAATATTTGATACTGTAATATTTAAAAGTTATTTGGCTCCAATTACTCCTAGTAGAGTCAGTTTCACATATGGAGCAAAAGCCATCCCAACTAGAAAGAAAGTGAAATGCATATAATGACATAAAGTTAAATTCTCTGCCAACATTTGAACTTGACAAAATTTTCAACCCCTTCTCAATTCTCTAAGTAATCCTTAAATACAAACTGAAATACAATACACGAGATTAATAAAAGGTTGAACTTAAACATGATAACTCTAAAGTATCATGCAATGGAAATGTATTTTAAGTCATATTCGCATGATAACAAGTTAGTTTTGAAAGACATGGAGCAAAGCATATATCTTCCTGAGGTCCAAGGATTAAGAGAACACTGCTAGAATGTTGCTAGATATGGCAATTGATCAGGTTAAGCTTGTTTCATAAGAAACTGATGCGGCTATCTTCCTTGATCCCCTTTTAGTATTTTTTTTTTTTTTTTTTGGTTTTTCCCTTCTTATACGTGCACAAAAGAGGTTAAGTTGATAAGACATCAAATGTAATGAAAGCAGTTTAAGGCTTAAAGAAGCACAAGAACACCAGATTCATGCATATGTGCACAAACCAGACTCCAGAGCAGTCACTTAGGTTGAGAACCTTAAGGGTAAAGCTGCATTTAGATCATCCATAAGATAATCCGGCCATGATAGGGCCAAAATCTGTTATCGACCCTTCATCTAGAAAAGAGCTTAATTTTTGAAGTAAAACTAAAAAAATTCACATGTAAATTTTTGGGTTTGGAGATGAACGGATCACAATCCACTGATAAAAGCCTTTTGATAGAAGGTACTTAAAAGCAGGCTACATCAATTTAGATGAGAATACTTTTACTGCTTGATGATCAGTTGATCACTAATTCATCACTTATATGTATTACATTCCTTTTTGAAGAAAAAAAAGTAGTTTCTAGAAAGTTCATTACTGAGAGTTCTCAGGGTAACATGATATCCAATGAATTTTCAGTGAGGAAAACTTTAACCAAAGAAAAGTACCAGTAATTCATGCAGCGGAGATTCAAGGCAACATAACTTAGAAAGCCAGAATGGACAAAATTTAGGCTTTCCCCAACGTCCATACTTCAGCAGATACATCCCTTTCTTAAGGGTTGTAATGGCCTGCAAAAAAAAGAGACAAAACTATTACATATACTAATTATATTTGAGGAAAATGAAAGGCCTAAAAACATATAGACTTGGTTGCAATACCAAATTACCATCTGAAAAGGAAATCTAAAAAAAATAAAAAGAGAGTACTGAATAAAGGAGCTACCTCCTGAGAGGCTGGAAGAACCAGTTTAGATATGGATAATGGTGCAATTTTTATCAAACTGAATAAAGAGTAAAAGGTTTGAAAGTATCATGAGAAGATGAGAAGATAACCTTCTTTTTTTTTTTGAAATAAGGAGACAACCTTCTCAAACTAAAGAAAAAAGAAACAGTGAAATGTAATGAAGGTCCCATAAAGACATGTAACTCAGCCTATAACATCTACAACCTCCATGGAAGGGAAAATATTCTACTTTAAAAGGCAATGCTGTCAATGTTGTAGATCGCATGCTGCTGAAACGATCTAAACCAATATCCTTGCAACAGTCACAGCTAGAAAAGTTCATTACTTGGAACAAGTTATGACTTTAACATAGATTCATTTACAAAAAAACCAGAATAACAGTCATGTATGGAGAAAACAGAAAAAGGATATAACTTTAAAATCAACGATCACAAACGAATCAAAAAGCATAATCAGATTTGATTCTTTTGCAAATTAAAAAAACACTATATATAAATGAAAATATAAGATAACTGAATAGAAGAAAAGAGAATCAGAGCGAGCTTTTCTCTTTCTTTTTTCTATGTTTTATATTCCCTCCTCCGAGTTTGACTGTTGACTTCCTTTTGTATTTATATATTTATATTGGTTATATTATAAAAATAAAACCTTAATACAAATAAAAAAAAAAAAAGAAAGAGAGTTTTGGTTTGAAATCAAATTTTTTATGTTCTTTAAGCGTCTTTTAGTTATTAGATTAAAAGTTTGGGAACTGTATTTTTATATATTTTTTATAATATAAAAATAAATATTTTATTTTTAAATTAGTGTAAAATATTAAAAAAATACTATAAAAAGGATAAATTTTCGAAATTTCTAATACCAAGGAACCGAACAAAATTCAACTGGAATCAGTTTAATCAAAGCCACCTGCTCATAATTATCTAAAAACAAACATTTAGTAGTTCGATTAGAGATGTTACGACAAAATTTCATTACATTTGATTGGACGTTCGGAAAAAATTCGATTCCAATCAGCATATTAGAGATACTATGTCATTAGATTTTCCGAAAATCAAATTGCTCTCATTAATCGCAATTTTTATTGAAAATCAATCCGAACCGTTATCTGCAATGAAACGAGTGTAAAGCCCTTTTCAATCCATTGAAAAGGATGCTAACTGATACTTCGATCCTAATTGCTTCTTGAACCCAAACCAAATTGATATCTCATCGGTTTCAACGATAACACTATCCCATTGTGATTTTAGCTGTTTAGTGTTTTCAAGGCCCCGTTAATCCATTTCCTTTCCTTCTGATCCTTTGCCATAGCTTTGAAAACTTTTAAAGGAGGTTAGTTTTGCGAAATCTAACGTCCTTTTTTTGGAATTTAATTTTTCATTGTTGATTTTATTTAAAAATTTTCTTTTAAAATTTTACAATCCCAACTGTATCAGAAAAGAGAAAATAAGGTAATACAAAACTATTACCAAGGTTTTTTAAAATTTTGAAAGGAAAATAATTTTTTTTTATTTAATCTCAATTAAACACATTTTAGATAATATAAATAACAATGCTATTTACCATAAAATTGTAATTATATATATTATATAATTTTGAAAAAAGTTATTTTTAATAGTAAAAATATAATTTTTGTTAAAGATACATTATGAAAAAAGTTATTTTTTAAAATTTAACAAAAATAATATTTTTAAGAGAAAAATGATCTTTGTAAAAAATATGAAATTTTTATTTTTTAGAATTTAACAACATTTTTAAGACAAAACCGTTACTTTTGTTCAAAATATAAAAATATTATTTTTTAAAATTCTTTAATTTATTAACGAAAACAACGTTTTTAAATTTAAAAATATGTTATTTATTGAAGATATATTATTAAAAAATGTTATTATTACATATAAATTTTATTATTATATATTATATATATAGTAAAACTTAAAATATTTTAAATAATTCACAAAATATTAAATGAATAATTTTATTAAATAATCTTACATTATTCTAACCAAACACAAATCTTACATTCTTTAAAATTAACAAAATTAAAAAATCACACTCTTTTTTTTAATATCATTTTTTTTAAATCTAAAAATTTCAAAATCTAAATCTACAAACCAAAATTTCCTAAAATATAATGTGTTTTGAACTCTTGCAAATTGGGGCTGCAAATCCCCGAAGGATAACAAAGCATTCGAAAACACTAACGGAAGAACTCTAATAGTCTTTGTTAACCAGCAACTACATCTCCCAAATCGAATTTGTATATTTCAAATTTAACACATATAAAACAGAATTTAGCATGAACAAAACACAAAAAATTATTGTATTACAATTACATTGATCCGTCAAACACAAAAAATATTTTTTTTTTTTATTTTTATCAAAATTATAAATAATTTTTATTAAAATTTTAAATCATTGTCGTGTCTTTTTTTTATATCGTCCTACCATATCATATTTTTTTTATATCGTCCTATCATATCATATTTAAAATTGACAGATCTACGGGCAACCAAGAGATGCATGAAAACTAGCAGGGAGACTAGAATTAACACAAGGTATGCCGAATATGAAAATTATTTAGGACCTTGCACTATCTACCAAGCAACCCAAGATAATTACATAACATTACACAAGCATTCAGAGTTTTTCACAAGAACCAAAAGTCTATTTTGGGATGACACCGGCACATGTGACTTTCTCTAGACAGCAAAATATACAAGACATTCAGAGCCATAAGGATCAATGTCTGTAGCCGTCATCATCGTATATGTAACCGTAACCATTACTCCTGGACCTGTCAGCCTGCGAAACAAGGGACAAAAATGTTGCACTAAACAAGCTGTGATATTGAAAACGCTTAAACGATAATCAAAATTTTCCAGGGCTAATATCCGTTAATTGCCATATTTCTTATCACTTTCAATTAACAAACAAGACAGGATGACCTATCCGAAAATAAGGATACTATACTATTAAACTTCCGCGCGTGAACATGACAAGTCTCAAAAGCATGTAAATGAAATTGAACCAATCATGGTTGATGGCATACCCTATGAATGAGCTTCTCAAATGCTTCAGTTCCATTCTCTTCAATATATCTCTCCGCAGCAGTTAAAATATCATCTGGCTTACTGAAGATGTCCTTCTTCCTTGGAATATACCAGATGTTAATTGTTTGTTGTGGGTTCATAAAGAAGGGTCTCAAATAATGCTCATAAACATAAGCAGCACCACTGAAGTATGGGATGACCAGCCAGCAGGTGAAAATCAGCTTTGCATAGGACCAGATGGGAATCCTGCAGTAGAGTTTTAAAAGGTTTTAGCAAAGCATAGCAGGTTTTATATCTGTGCATAAAAATAATAAGAAGGCTTTAGTATACTACCCGAAAAATTAAACCAGTAAGAAGAATAGAAATATTTAACACCTAGGTGAAACTTCAAATAGCCAAGTCTGATTTAATTTCACAATGTCTTCCAGTTTTTCTACAGAATCAGTTTGTTATTACAAAGCCGGTTGAAACCCTTGCAAAGCATTAACAGCTATATTAAATAATTAGTTCCTCTTCTGGTGAATGAGAAACAATTTGAAGAATACATCGCACATGCACATGGTCATCTAAACTGCCGATTTTGGATAAGCTCAATAACAATGTTTCTTGAGTTGACCAACTAGAACAATATATTTCAAATGGAATATCCAAGCTTGTCTTACAACCCCTCCAGCCCCCCACTCCCCTCTCTTTCTCTGTCTGACCCCAAAACAAAGGGAAGAAGTTAACTCGAATTCCAGGAAAAAAAGAAAGCAATACAAACTGGATCAATAAAGAGCAAATAAATTTACCATTCAATGACTTTGGCAAAAGTAAGCTCCAGCAATGTAATCATGGAATAGAGAACCCAATATGTAAGCCATTGTCTGTCATCAGCACGAGACTCAGACTCAATTGCCCTAACTGAGGCATATCTGTTAAGAATTCAACACAACAGAACAATTAAACCAATCCAAGTAAATGTCAAAATCAGACAACTTCTGAACTACAGTACACAAAAAAAAAAAAAAAAACAAAGAAAGAAAGAAAGAAAGCAAATGAAACCCTAAAAAAATTAAAAAAGAAATACACTTACAGAGGATACAGAAGACTAATAACTGGCCTGCAAAATCAACCCAAAAACCACATTAACAAATAAATATAAAAAATTCAGAAACAAAAGATAAAGTTTGGATGTGTCAGATTAATAAGTTCAAAGAAAACTTGAACTTTACCTTGAAATAAAAAAGTAGACATAATCCCAGAAATCTGTTTTTCTCTTAGTTCATTTATTAAATTTATAATTTTACTTTTATGTTCTTAAAGCAGTAACAAAATACATACCCAAAAGGGAAAAACGATAAAATGGCTTAATGGAAACAAGTTACAATTGCTTTTATTTTATTCTTTGTTGAAGCAAAAAAAGAAAGCAAAGTTGATGAAAGAGAAGAAGAACAAGAAGAAGAGCAAAGATGAGTTATACCCAGCAAGAACATCAAAGTTCTTAAGAAGAACCTTAAGGAAACTTCCAGCCCCAGATCCCATCTCTGATCTCCAATGCCCTTTTTTTTGTTCTTTGTCCTGTTTCTTTCTGAAACCTCTGATCTCAAAACTAAACAAAGGGTAGGGTTTGCCTTTGTTTTTGCTTTTAGTTTCAGTGACAAGATTGTGTGCAAGTTAGTTCCTGCGTTTTTGTGTACGAAAGCTTTAAGCTGCCAAAAGCAAGTCGTGAGACAATTATTCTCTGCTTCGGGTTGATTGTCGGTGTAATCTAACGGAGGATTGTTCACATTGAATAAGATGGACGGTTGAGGCTGTTCCTCACTTTCAAAACAGTGAGGGTGTTTTTTATTTGTTTGGGAGATGGGGTCCGCTGTGCAACCAATCAGCCCAAGTGAAAATACTATGAAGGGACTTTCTTTCATTGGAAACCACAGAGTTGCCACTTCCTTTATCTAGCAAGTTCTGAAAACGTAGGAGGGAATTAAAGCTTCCACAGGAGCCACATAGGTGCCATCGCACCCCAGGAGCCGCGTAGGTGTCATGGCATTTTGGCTTTTCGTTTTAAAACAAATGCTTTGTTGTCAGATCAACATTTGTTAAATTGTTCTCAGACAACTTTTGTTGTTTAGTTATTTCAATGCCTTCAAAATGTGCCTTTGTTTTATGGAGTTGAAGGTGGTCCGCTAATGTTAGGGACAGATAGAGGATGTAAGCCAGTTTTTAACTTTTCATTGATCACCATCTATCCATGTCAGAGTCAAAAACCAAAATTCATCCAATGCACATGGAAAAACACTATTGATTCATCTTTTAATTCACCCACTACGCGACGTACAAGCTTTCGAAAGCGTGGCAATCCTAATTTAACCAAAAGGAAGGGTTGGGAATTTTGCAGAAGTAAAATTTACAAGTTATCTGGGCTTCTGTCATTAAGTTGACACTCATTCCTAATTGCTGACTACTTCCCAAGAAGTTGAGAAGGCCATGAATCTGCCGGGGTGGGATACCGAGCATGTGGTTTGCTAACAATTGAGTTAGGCTTAGCTGCAGCAGGTTGCGTGGAATCAGGCACAGAATAAGCCTGCATATCGGGACAAATGGGAACAAGAAGGAGAGCAGAAGGTCGTTGCAGAGCAGGTTCTACAGCAGGCAAACCAGGATGATCTCCATGAAAATGTGATGATAATTCTGATTGCTGAAAGTCAAGAGGAGGCTCATTCAGGTCAGGTTTAGAATTGGCCACCCTTGTCCCTATCTCACTTTGCAGTTTCTGGATTTGAGTTTCCAGGATGGAATTCTCCTCCTTCAGCTCATTCGTCTCAATGTTCACCTGTCCACATTTCGGATAACAAAGTGGTTGAGTAAAAGCATGTATCAATAAAATGGGGTACCATTTTTCTACATTCAGCAAAATTATCAAAGATAAGTTTAGGGGTCTTACATAGTGAGATTCGGATAACAAAGAAGCATTCTCCTTTTTGAGGGTCTCAATTTGACCAAACAAGTCCTTTAATAGTCGAGTTGCTTCACACAGAACAGAGGCCTTCCCATTGTTCTGCTGATTCGGATCTGCAGAAAAATTTCCTCAAGTTAGATATAGCAGTATCTTTGAACACCTCAAAAAAGGACTTGTTCTACAAATTGAAACCTACGCCAATTATCAATGAGAATCATTTCTATGATAGCATTTAAACAAAGTTCTAGTAAGTCCTAAATGTCGAAAAGCTGGAACAGGAAATTGATAAGACTTTAAATTAAGTTACCAAGAGCATTTGCCAGGTCAAGGAAGAGCTCATTCAATTGCTCACGCTTGAGCTTCTCCCTCTCAGCCTTGTGAATTCTTTTGGGAACCTTTCCCTTGGTCTTAGGAGCACAAGACCTGTATGGAAAACAGTTTTCAGACTAGCAAAATTTGCTGCTTTCATCAACAAATTAGGCACTTAACCTGCATATTTTCATTGCAGCCAGAACCAGATGCTTCTGAAAATGCTTAAACAGATATGTCAGCTAAAAGATAGTATAAACTATGAAAATCAGGAAAATCCAATGTCATTTCAAGTAATATATGTTGTTATGCAGAACAATTATCGAGATTACCTAAATAACGCATACTTAGAACAAGAATTGACGCATCCCAGATATCAAACAATGGCGCATAAACAAACAAAAGCAGCAAGTTGTACAACTAAAAAACATCAAAAGATTTGAAACTAAAATGTATAAGGAAGCACATGTGATAATAATGAGCCAAGGCTCACAAAATTGAAACAAATGGTTTAATTAAGCCATGAATTTAGACAAAAAGCAGCAATTACAAGAGAAAGGCAACTAAAGCTTCTAAGATCTTCAATGACTAACCTGCCAATAGATGTCTCCATTGCTGCATTTGTCTTCTCAACTAACGGAGCTGGAGTATCAGAACCCATGTTATATCAATAAATTTGAACAACACCAAGAATTCCCTGAAATTACCAAGATAATAACAATTCAAAATCTCGAAAGTTCATTATCCCTTCATTGATGATTTTATAAAACTAAACCAATAAATCAGACACCAATTAGAAAGGAAAAGAATTGCAATGCAGATATTGGGTATTACTTCTCAACCAAGAAAGTTGACTTGAATGGTTGTCAAATCAAAGAGCTCACGTTTAACAGGAATCAAATAGTAGCTTTTTTTCTCAGATAATAAGTTTTCCCAGAAGATGACAACAACCACTTAAAATCACGTTTCAATTGCAGCCCCAATTTGACCATTTGTTTCATCTATAGTCAAGTTGATTTAGCCCCGCAAAAAAAAAAAAAAATGCATCTAATTTTCTGAAAAAACTTGATCAAGAAAACAGAAAAGCTTCAGACAAAGTCTCACCATTTTCTTATCAAACGAAAAGGGCAACCTTAAAATAAAAAAAAATCCATCTCAATAAATCAAAAAAAAAAAAAAATCAAAATCAGAGACAACAAAACAAAAATAAAAAGCCCATTAAAACCCACATCAAGATGACAAGATCAACTTATTAGAGACGAAAAAAAAGATAAAACTGAGAAGACAAGAATTGTGAAACAACCATTGCAAAAAGAGATAGTGTTACAGAAGACAGGAAATTTTGTTGTTGTGTTTGTAGGAAATTTAGGTGTTGAAGATGGGAAGGTTTGTTTGTAAAAGTTTGTGTTTTGGAGGAGAGAGTGTGTGTGGTGTCAGAAAAGAGTGCACATGGAGGCGCGTGGCTGGCAACTTACGAATGGTGCATTGACTCAGGACAGGTGGACTTCACACGTGCTCTTAACCTCTTCACTTTTGTCTGCTTCATTTTTGCTGTGTGCCATTTTGCTTCACAACTCAGCTTAGGATGTTGAGAAAACAAAACATAAATAAATGCAATTTAATATATGTAAATGGAATTTTTTCAATAAATGTAAATGAAATTCTTATTTTAGATTCTTACGGTGATAAGTAAGGTTGGTAATTTAATCTATATTCATTGTGTTTTACTATAATTTTATAAGATTAATTTTTTTTAAATCAAATTTTAAGTTAGGTCAAATATTATTTAAAAAAATTAGATCAGATTTTATATAAATTCATTTCGATCTAATCCGATATATATTATTTTTATTATTTATTTAATTATATATATTATATATTATATATTATATTTAAAAATAATATTTTATATTAAAAATTAAATTTTTATTTAATCAATTATAAATTTAAACATATATTATTTTAATCAAATTTCAGTATAAAAATAATATTTTAATATTAAATCTAGTCAAATTTGAGGCAAATAAAAATTTAGTCTAATTCAATCCATTGTCATCTCTAATGATAAGGTGTTAGATTTTAATTTAATTATTTTAATTCATGTAAAATATTTTAAATTTTTAAAAATCAATTCAAATTGAAATTAAATTTCTTTTAAAATTTGAATGATTTAAATATTAAATTTTTTTATAATCAATGATGAATTTTGATATTTAATTATAAAAAAATATATCTCATTCTTTATAAGATAATACACTAATAAAAAAGAATAAATTCATAAAATTATAAGCAAAAGTATGATTATGATAACATTGAACGTTGAAAATAACAAAAATTTTAAACTAATGGTACAAAAGGAAATATTAATTACATAATATTTCATAAATTATTGAAAATTTTAATTTTTTTTGTCAATTTTAAAATTAAAACAAAAATATAAATAAATCAACGGATAACTAATATATTATTTTATTAAACAGGAACAGAGAAGCGCGTGGTGGACATAAGATGGCAGAGCATAGCATACGTGACTGAGGGCTGCAATTGAAACTGACAAATACGTGACTTCTACCACTGGATACTTTCGCAAGGGGGCGTGTGCCGTCCACCACGTGTGCCCTCCGCCAGCATGTAATATCGGACAACATGGAAGGCTTAGCTTGTTTGGTGAAAAATAATTTTTAACAAATAATTTTTATATTTTCAAGTAATTATTTGATAAAAAAAAATTATTTATTAATGACAATTAATTTATTAATCAATAAAAAATAAAATTATTTTTTAAAATTATTTTATGAATTTAAAAAAAAATATTTTTCACAAAAAAATTATTTATGAATAAAATTATTTATCAATATTTTTATTATAATTTTTAATAAATAATATTATATTAATAAATAAATAAATTTATAATAATAAATAATATATTATATTAATAAATAATATATTAATATATAATATTATAATATATTGATAAATAATATATTATAATATATTATGATATTTGTTTGTGGAGAATGGAGCATGATGAGAAACCAACGCGGTATTTTTTTTATCATTATTAAATTATTTATTTTATTTATTTTAATTTTTATTAAATAATTTTTTAAAAAAAATTAATGAAAGTAGAAATGATCAAACAGTTCAACATAAGTGTTTTTTTTTTTTTTAAGAGATCGAATTAAAATTTCTTTTAAAATAACTTCAAATTGGAGATGAATATAAAATATTTTACTTTGTTTTTAATGTTTGCGTGGTACCTTCCTCTTTATTTTTTAAAAGCTTTTACTTGTTTTGGA
This sequence comes from Durio zibethinus, assembly GCF_047325235.1. Taxonomy (NCBI): domain Eukaryota; kingdom Viridiplantae; phylum Streptophyta; class Magnoliopsida; order Malvales; family Malvaceae; genus Durio; species Durio zibethinus. The sequence continues at coordinate 24,007,749 of NC_143172.1, forward strand.
TTTTTTTTTATTTTTATCTTTTATTAGATAAATTTTATAATAAAAAATTAATTAAAATAAAAATAATAAAATAATTCATATTTTATAAATTTCGATTCACTTTAATTCAATTGATACATTTTCTTAATTTTAAAATAATTAGATTGAATTTTTTTATTTTAAATCAATTTAAAACAAAATTTTGAATGTTAAATCTCGGACTTGTTTTATGCTCTTTCTATTCCATTTTGTTATCCATCTTTTTTTTTAGATGTCTCAAAATTATGTTTGATTTTTTTTTGAATATCTAAAACTCTTACTTTTGTATTTTAAAATTATTTTTATGAATTTTTTTTTAACTTTTGACATTAAAAATCATGAAATTTTAATTTTGTAAATTTTTTTCAAAATTTTAATATTAAATACATTAAAATGAAAGCTTTTTTTTTTTAAAAAAAAAAAAAAACTCCATGAAAGTCAATATATGACAAACATTTTGAGATAAAAGGAGCATAAAAATAAATTTTTTTATTTATTTAATTTTATATTTATATATATTATTAAAAATATTATTTAATATCTTAATTTACTAAATTCACATTCGATCCATTTGGCTTTTTTTTTGGTCATTTTTTTGTTATTAAAATTTTATTTATTAGATAACTTTGTAAAGAAAAATCAATGGATGTAGCTTTAAAAAAATTTTTAAATTTAGTCTTTTTGAAAAATTTGGATAAAGTCTAAATCTAATTTAAGATGCTAGCTGACCCTCAGGATATATAAAGAATATATTTTGTTATTTATGTAATTTATAGTTATATATATGTCTTATATTAATAAAAATATTCTTTAATATTTTAATCTAATAAAAAATTATATTTATATATAATTAAGTTATAATTTGTATTAAAAAATAAATACATTTATATTTATTTATATATGGTCAACCATTAAAACTTTATATAAAAATTTTACTTCTCTCATATTTAAAACATAATTTAAAAAAATAAAAATTTATCCCACGACAAAACACAGATCTAATTCTAATAAATTTTAAGTTTATAAAAAATATAAAAATGCACTAGCTATTTTAAACTCTGTTTGGATTGGTTTGGTTGATTTTCTTAGTATTTATTTATTACTATTCTTTGCACACACACACACACACACAAAAAACAGAAAGTAAAAATAAAAAAAATAATAACAAAAACATCAAGTAAACCTAGAGCCCTTGACCATATTCTAGAAGTTAAATTAAATCATGAATTTCACACCATGAATGCTTGAAACTTGAAAGAGTAACATTTTTAACATTTCATTAGATTAATAAATCTTTGTCCCAAAGTGAAATATTAAATAAACCATGAATTGAACAATGAAGTTTGGTATCAGCTTTGCCTACAACCTATAGAGTATAGACAGTGTAGGAGAAATGAAATTTATAAGGGAGGATTGGCTTTAAACATAGTTCTGCAACAATACTGCCAAAGATTAAATGTGCTCAAAATTACATCTGCATTTGGAACTTCAGGTAATTGAGCAACCCAGTTGGAACCTGCGCGGCTTCATTCTTCCATTCAAGGCAAGGGCCAAGACATCATATTCCTCCACATACCACAGCTCCGACACCGTCGCCTGAATCATATTTGAACATCAAAAGCAAACCAATCATATTTGTAGATGCCCAAAAAAACATAAAAAGCATTTGCATACGATGGTGTTGTTGCCAGTAGCCTAAAGCTATGCTTAGTACATGAGGATTTGTGCATTCCTAGTTTAAGTTCCTTGACAACGTTTTCATCAATATGTTAGATGGAACAAAAACTTTAAGGTACTCAAGATTTTTTTTTTGTATTGGACAAATGAATGTTACTAATCAGAAATTATTAGAGTTACGGGGGGGGGGGGGGGGGGGTCAACAACGTATAGTAATAAACAAAAGTAAAAAACTTGAAGTGTTAAATTGTGATTTCTAGCAAAATGAGGAAAACTTGAAAGGTAAGACTGAGATTTTGAAAACGCCAGCCCCTTGGCTCCGTCCTTGATTATCAACATTGAGAAGAACCAACATGACTGTCAAGTTAGGGGTACCTCCTCTGAATGTGTTGGATCATGGACGGTAGCATGTGATGATTTCCCACATATGCAGCTAGTCAAACACATGAAAATGCACATGAGAAGTAATGATACAAAGTATACCAACTTGCCTTAAATCCACGGATTTTATTGTTTAGTTGAGTGACTAGATTATGGAAGAGTTTGAGCTGATTTGAAGTATCACGAGGGTCCTGCATAAGACATGAATGGTAATGGTATACATATATGTAAGAATATGAGCTCAAAACCAATCTCATGATTCATGACAACTTTTATTTGCCATTTGATCTAGAACAATGACACTAAATATAACAAGCTTTGCCAGACATTCTTCCGCCCGTGTGTGGTATAAAGTCACAGTTCACTCAAACAAGAGTCAAGGGGAACCTTATGATGTGCAAGTCCATTAAGTTGCAACACTTTTCCAAAGAGACAATCATCAATCTACCAAACCAGAGTGTGCCATACCAACACCAATGGGCTTCTCCCAAATTATAAAAGCAGTTGCCATTTAGTCATTCACGGTTCAACTGTCATGGCAATATGTGAAGGCATGAAAATACCCTGTTTACCTAGTTGTTGTGGGATAAAATTGGCAGATTACAGACAAGTTGCCAAACCTAAAACCGTAGAGCAAAACTAGGTGGCTCAGAAGATAGTGACTTCTGGACATGACTCAAACTACATATAAAAATGCGTAGAAAGGACATTGATACCATACAACACTGGCAACACAGGGAATTTGAGGAACTTTTTATATTCATGCAAAAAAAAAAAAGGCATTCAATTTCCTCAAGCATAGGTTGGGTATATTACTCGCAGGCATAGTTTAAAGTCAGATGTTAAATTCAAGAGAACCATAAATTTACTGTAACTAAATAAAACTTCAAAATAATACCATGATTGAAGCTTTAGGGTGACCCAGCAGCCTTGCAAAAGATGTATGAAGAATAGCAGCATCATACTGCAACATTAAGCAGATAAGTGTTAAAAGAAAAATATTTTCTTTATAACCAGCCACGTACTCTTTAATTTCTTATCATTGTCAGACCAGATGAACAGAACCCAACATTGATGCCAAAACCATCAAATAAAAGTTAAAAAGCCAAGATATTGGAAAAAGTATAGCCCTGAAATCCACAATGTTGCCATTTATAATTTACTAGTTAAACAGAAACTAGAATTTTCATAAGGATCTTACAAGTTGCTTCTCTGGTGCTCGTGGAAGTGCTGTTCTCAATTTAGCACGAATGCTTATGGGATCCGTTCCAGAAATTACCTACAGAAAGGAATAAATAAATTAGCGTTAACCTGTACACAACAAAATCTTTTGTTTTGTTGAGGGGTCATGCAGAAGAAAAGGAGAGTATAATTGAAAGAGTAACCTGCCAGCAACCAAGAAGTACGCCAGTTGAAGTTAAAACTACCCTGTCTAAGACAATTTCTAAAGGGCATAAACCCTCTGCAACAGCTCTAACAGCAGCCGCTTCAACTTCAATCTGACAAAAGAAATGAGGTCTCAAAACCTAAGGCCAACATCTAACAAGTAGAAAAAAGAGGCAGAAAATAGCTCCAACAGGCAGTTTACCTCAACTTCAGTGGCAGGGACAGGAGAAATATGATGTGAGGCGTGGAACAAGCTGAAATGGTACAAGCTAGAGTTCTGAAACCAGATTGCTATCCAAAATATATAAGCATGCGAACACATGAGAATAAATACAGAAAAGGAAAAATATCAAATAACTAAAGGAATAAACAAATAAACTGACTGAACTGTTCTTGTTATTAAAGAAGTATCCAATAATTTAAATAGATAACAGTTAATTGTGGAAGAAACAGCATCGTAAATATATATTCTTTACAACAGATTACCTTTATCAAAGTATGGATCAAATACTTGTTTTACAGCCTTCCTGTGACAAGCAAAGCATGAATGTATGACATAAGCATCAGACTATCACGTAAGGACTAGCCCCCCCCCCCCCCCCCCCCCCTTTTTCCTTTCCCACTTTCTCTAGCCAAGAAAAGGGGTTAAGTATAAAAAGGAGATATTATATAGAAGTCCCCACCAGTTATATTGGAGAATAAATTATAGAAAGCCAGTTGCAACTATCAAAAGGTATTCATATCAGAAAGCTGAGCTCATCCCACCACTACAACTGAGCTCATAAATGGACCTACTATAGTAAATGTTTCAGTGTATACTTATGCTAATGTGGAATAATGGGAAATCACACATAACTAAGATCAGATAAAAAGTATTAATATGGACATTTTAGTTCTGAGGTCTATGTTCTATCAAGAAACAAGTAGGTCATAAATTTAATAAAAACAACAAACTAAAAACAGAATCCAAAGGACACAAAATTCTTACGAGATGGGCACTGAGTATTCTGTGCTCATGTATAAAACATTGGCCCGTACAGGAGGATGTGCTGCCTGCAACGTTGAGGAAAACCATTATTCACTGCTCATACAGGAAGATTGATTACAGCTCTTTTGACTCATATATTACCTTAAGTACAGGTGTCACAGATCCATCTTTCAAAGTAAAGAGATCTGAAAGTGACAATGATTGAGAGGTTTCACCATGTTTTAGAAAAGCTGCTCCATGCTCATCCAAATCCCTTTCCATTTTATCATACAAGGCTGATCTACGTTCAGTATTTGAAATAGCAGAATCTGATACAAATGTCCCAAACAAAATTAGCATATTCTGGTCTAGATTCTCGCCTCTTTGAAAAAATCTTGCCTTAATTTACACAAAGCCTGGTTAAAAAAACTCTAAATTTCATTTTTGATAGAAATCTTATAAAAAAATAAGGGTTTTAGAGCTAAGGCAAACATGATGAATTAACCCCATCAATTCACAACAAGCAACATGAAGTTCTGTGGATTTCAAACCTAAAATCATGTAAAAAACGTGGTATCAAGGTTGCTGAAACAATCATCCTAAAAGTTCAGCCTTTTATTGCAAATTATAAAAGCAATGCTTAAGAAGTAAAAGGAAAGAGGACAAAGTATCTTCCCTTTTTTCTTGGCGATCAATAAGAAAGAAACACAGCATTAGCACTCAAAAGTCCCAAATCCCAGAAAGAAAACATGAAGTTTCATTAAATCCCAGCAACAACAACTCATAAATACAGGATAATTTAATATCTCATATGAAAAATGATATCATGATAAATAACCAAGCTTCATATCAATTATAGCAAGCTAAAATTCCATAAGATCTTAGAAGTTCTTATCTTTTTTCCAATTAGGATGTCATGATAAATAACCAAGCTTCATGTCAATTATAGTAAGTTAAAATTCCATAAGATCTTAGAAGTTCCTATCTTTTTTCCAATTAGGATGTCATGATAAACAACCAAGCTTCATATAGTAAGCTAAAATTCCACAAGATCTTAGAAGTTCTTATCTTTTCTCTTCATCAAGGTTCATTCTTTTCACCTTTAATTACTCATAGGAATGAATATGGAATGAGAAAGTAAGAACTTCCCAGAGGAAGAAAGAAGTGGCAGAGATTACCTGAAGGGGAAGAAGAGGAGGAGGTGGAATGCTGGAGGGCCATTTGGAAGAGAGAGTAAAACAAAGCAATAGAGAAAAACCAGATCAAAGCAACAGTTTTTGAATGGCTCCACCAATTTCTAACTCTACCCATTACCATTTCATTGCCTTTTTTTTTTCTTTTTTTCTTTCTTAAATTAACACCCAATGAATGAATGATGCCATTCCTGCAGAGTGGATCAGAAATGGCTACTATTTGACTATTTCTATTTAGAAGTTTTATAGTAGGGAAAAAAAAAAAAAAAACCCTGTAAAAGATTCATTGGAGCAGGGTCAGCTCTTTCACAAGGAATATTTGGGCCCTTAACTTTGCTTTTCTGTGTTGATAACAGTTTGGTCCAGTTTGGTTTTGAACAAAAATTGCAAGCAATATGCATTATTTTGATTTTCTGATAAGCGGATGAAACCGAATTGAATAGCGTTTTTAATTTAATAAACCTCAATCGAATTTCATTAGTTTGGATCCATTCGGTTTTAATTCTAAAAATTTATATTTCTGTATATTATTTTTATTTCTTGTACTAATTTAAAATAAAACCTTTATTTTAATATTATGAATAACAAAAAGTGATTAAAAATTAATAAAAAAATAATTTGGCCGAATTTTGATAATTGTGGTTTTTCATCTTGTGATAGGAAACCGAATGGAATAAATTACTATTCAAATTGAAATTGAACAGAATTTTATAAAAACTTATTTCAACAAAACAAAATGGTTCAATTTTTTATTTTTTTCTCAGTTTTTTTTATTCGAATAGATAAAAGTGTTCATAAATCAAATTTAATCTAATTAGCATTTTTAATTTTTTAAAATTTTGTACAAAATTAAGCTTGACCCGCCTATTTAAACCCAATTAAGCCAGTTTATTATTTAAAATAATATTAAAATATAAAAAATTTATTTTAATTTTTTTATATATATTTTAAAATTAAATTTAAAAAGAAATAAATAGTTTATATTAAAATAATAATTCCCATCAAATCTGATAGGATCAACCGGAACTTAAAAATTTATATCTAAGATTTGGGCTTAGGTCGAGCCCGACCAACGAACTTAGTAAACGGCTTGGCCCATGAACCGGTCTAGTAACAGTTATATCTCTTTGTGTCTTGTCTTGTCTGTGACATCTGACTGGATAAGTTGTTCATTTTCATTCTATTGTTTTTTTCCTTAATTAAACAAGCATTTGTTAATTACATTTAGGAGTGTAATCGAATTGAATCGAATTGATATAGTGAAAAGCTCGAGTTCGACTCACAATTTGAGATTCGATCTTCGGCTCAAATTTGATCGAGTTTTATTTTTCAAGTTCGAGTTCGATTCGTGATCGAATTCGAGCTACTCGAACTCGCTCGATTAATATATAAAAATAAACTCGATTCGTATACTCGATAAAAATTCGATTATTTATGTTCGAATTCGAAATATTTTATTAATTAAAATAATAAAAATATACTTAAATATAAAAATTCAATTAGACTCACGAGCTACTCGAACCAGATATAAAAATATTTAAATTCGACTCGATCGATAAGTCAAGTTACTCGAGCTCGAGCTCGATTCGATAATAATCGAATCGAATTTAAATTTTCTTCAAATTAAATCTAAATAACTTACATATACTAATATATTATTTACACCCCTAATTACACTCCATAACATACCATTCTAGCGAAATAGCGATAATATTTCTTTTGAAAAACTTTCTCCCTTGTTGAGAATTGACTTCACCCTGAAATCAAAGTTAGACCTTTTCTTTTTTTTGCCGGCTAGTTGCTTTTACAATATAGGCCTTTAGTAAAAGTATCTCGTCAAATGAGATCTCGTTTTAAAAAAAAAAAAAAATTTAACATATTGAAGTCTCTAACTTTAAATTATTTTTGAGTTTGTAATTTATTTTTAAATTTCTTATCTTATTATTTTCTAAATGGATAGAGAAGTTATTATGTGTCTAAGTTTTTTTGGGATTTATAATCTTTAAATATCAATTTTAAAAATATGTTAATTGATATAAGTGTTAATCTGTCTAAATTTTAAATATTATCATATGTGAATTTAATTTAATTCTATGCTTAGTTTATTGAGTTATATGTGGGTACTTTGATTTGCTGGTATGCTTATTATTTTTTATGAATTTTAGTGATATTTTATTATGGTTGCAATTAATTTTACTTGTACTTATAATTTTATAAAAAAATTTCAAATTTTGATTAAGAAACATTGAGCCTAAATAGCTAGTTTAGTAATTCTCTCTTACAATAAATCTTGCATTTAAAAGTTAACAAAATGTTGCTAATGTCAATAATTATGCGATCTAATATCAAAATATCATATTTTCAATTCCAATGGTTAAATTTTAAATCTTGTAACTAAAACTCCAATCGACGACGATTATTTAGTAGCATAAACCTACAGACTCTTTATTGCCAATTATTTTTTGCCACACAACACAAGCATTGTAAATTAGAATCAGTGAAGGCGGCATTGCAGTGCGGATATAATAAGAAAATGAGCTTCTTAAAATCCTCTGCTACAGCCTGCCATAGCAATTTTCTACAAATGAAAAACAGAGAAGTCAGGTAACTGTTAGAACTAATTCTGCATTTTTAATACCTCCCCAATTAATTATAAATATAGCTATATAGTTGATTGGCAGTAGAGATTTGTGCAGAAAATGGTTGCAGCAAACCTCTTTAAGAGCATATGCAGAAACTTCTTCAATGGACACCTGTTTTTCACACACAGAATTTTGATGAACATAATTAAAACATCCTTCTGGACACATTTCTGGCAAATTATAACATATGGGTCTTTTCTATCTTCAATGATTTATGATTCAATATTGGGTTTGCTGGCAACAGGGCAGCACAGCAGCAAACAAACATTACACATGCAAACTCAATTAACTAGCTAGCCTTCACTTTTTGCCAGCTTCCCCTTTTCATTGCTTCTTTATATCACGTGAGATGTCTTATAGTTTCTTTTTGTTTGGAGAATTGCAGATTGTAGACTTAAAACTTGAAGGTAAAGTCCCAAATGTATTAGGAGCTAAAGGCAATGACCCTACCATGATAGCACTGTCAAGGCCATCTATGATATTGTCAGAGCGGAGTTAAAGGTGCTACCTCTTGTTTGGATTTATCTCTTATAAAGTAGATTGCAGTTTAGAAATAGAGAAAGAATTTTAGCTGTTAGAAATTTGAATTTTAAATCTTTAGTGTTGGATGTTGCTTTTTTAAGAGTGATTGTATAATTTGATTGAACAATTTATTTTAAATTTGTTAAATGATACATTTTAAAAATGATTACATGAATTGATTGAATTAAGTTATTTGAAATTTTTTATGTTATCATGTTCTTGCCGAAAAAAACTTGTAAATAACGTTAAAGCTGAGGAAAAAAAAAGTCCCAAAATCACACAACAATTAAGTTAGGGTTGATTAATTTCGGTTGTGGGTCTTGACAAAGTTTGCATTTATGTGCTAACCACCAACCTGCTGCAGGCCAAATTGGCAGTCGGTAGAACTCTAACCAGCAATGTATGCAGTAGGCTGAGCATCAACATCAAATCATGAAAGGATTAGGAGATCTCCTGGGGCCAAATGAGGCATTTAAAAACTGGCATTAAGGGATTTCCTGGCCCAAAATTGAGAGAATCGGCTGATTGTTATCAGCCACTAATCAACACTAAAAGAGTAATTGCAACCCCTCAATTGTTTGATTAGAGCAACCTCCGAGAGGGGTTGGGATGGGATACATGGTTGAGAGGTGGTCTAATCATGCAATTTTGGGGTACAAAGAGATTTGGGTGGGGTGTCGGGAGACTTTTCTCTTTTTATTGTTTGTTCTTGTGATTGTACCAATGCGGGGTTGAAGTCCATGTGCACCAATTGTGTTGTGTACCAACCAGACCGCTTCCATTACTCGATGATGGTTTAATTTTTGACACCATTTCCCTACAAAAAACATGAACCCATTGGTCAATTAATGCTGAACCATGTGCTGAATCATCATTTTAAATGCTCCCATTTTATTACTATGCAGGCATGCACCATTTAGATCATATATTTTTATAAGTTTATATTTGAGGTATTATTTTATACATTATTAATGAATCAAATTATATTATCTTATTAATTAGTTAATTTTTTTAAAAAATATTAATTTTTATATATTTATTTTAAATATTGATATTTATTTATTAATAAAATGATATAATCCGATTTACTGATAATATATAAAATTTATATATTAACACTGTATCAAATATAAAATTTATATTTATATATGCAATAGTACAATAATCATTTTTATTTTGTTTCTCTTGAGGTCAAACCATTGACCAATCACCATTGCTCCAACGTTAGATATATATATATATATATATATATATCAATCCAAATACAAATATTTATATACCTTATAATGTTGAAATTGAAACTAAGGGGGTCTTTAGCAAGAATGAATATAGGGTTTACCATTTTGGTATACATATACATAAACATATATATATATATATATATGTGAGAGTGATGACTCAAATTTATAATTACAACTCAAATCTCTGAAATCCCATCCTCACCCCTTAATCTTCATACAAAATATCTCATCTCACTTCAAATATCATCTCATATTTCATTTGGATTTGTTTGGACCAATAGATTCCATTTGGTTAATACGTTTATTATATACTTTTTTATAAAAAAAAATAAAAATATCGATTAAACGGAGGTTTTTTTTTTTCAATGACAGAGCTTTAATCAAGTCCAATTAACTTTTACCATATGCTTTTTTTTTTTAATTTTCTTTAGACTTAGCTAGTTTTTTTTTTTTTTTTTTTTGGTCGAATTGACAAAGATGGTCATTGTAGTAATAAAAGTCGTAATTTAATAACATTGATTGTATTACAAGATAAAACAACTACTTTCATTTGTTCAATGATGTATATAATTGCATTTCATAATTGATATTATTGATCACCATCTACATATTACATGTAATAACATAAGGTTTAAATTTCTCCAAATTTTACTTGAAGCAAATCTTTCTAGTGAATGATCTTAAGAACACATCATCTCAATATCGGTTTACTGCATTCAATTTTTTTTTTCAAATGTTTCCTATAAAATTCTAATTCTGATGGACGAGAATGGAAAATTATTCATCTTATAGTTATTGTTAGTAAAAGGGTTAAGTCTTCATATCCATTTTTGTGACACATTACATTTTTTCATACAAAAGTATACATTGTGCTATAAATAACATGAATTATAAAGCCAACGAAACGTTGTAACCCCCAAAAAAAAAAAAAAAAAAAAAACCAAAGAGACATGATAAATGATGGTATGGGATTAAACATGGATGAAATATTTAATTTATCAAGTTCATACAATTAAAACTGTCATTTCTTCTAACCTTTTAACAATAGATTTAATTACATTTTTTGCACCTAAATTTTGAAAAAATATAAAAATTAGTATTTACACTATAAACTTTCATAAAATGTACAATTTATATTCTAAATTTTTAAGTTATATATTATGTTAATCCAAATTTTAATTTCATTAATTATATTAACTTATATATATATATATATGGTGTTGGATAAATATTATCAAATTATTTATTCACTACACATATTATAAACATTTTTCAGTAAAAAGGATCTAAATTTTTTTACGTAAATCATAGAAATTGTTTAAGAGATCGATCAATTATTATTTGTCACATGATATCTATTTAATATTTTTATTTAACAAATAACATATATGTAACAAAATTATATAAGTTAAACATTATAGAAACAAGTTAAATTAATAGTAATAAAATTTGAACTAAAATAATATATTATTTGAAAATTTTGGATGTAAATTATGTATTTTATTTTTTTAAATATCAATTTATCATTTTTTCATAGATCAAATACAAAAAATATAATTAATTCTTAACAACAATTTTCTCTATATATGTTGATTCACGAGATTAGATTTGTATTTATTTTTTCCCCTCGGCATTGGAACCAATTAAATATATAGCACTATAGTACGTAGTGCTTATGCATATATATATATATATAAAAGATTTTGATGACTTTATGAAGTGATGTAATCTTAATTATTTCTTTCTATTGCATGCAATCATTGAAATAACAAAGATTATTCCAATTGGACCTATGTGCTTTCTTTTTCCTCTCTCTCTCCCACTTGTACACTTTAATATATATTATATATACATATAATGTTAAAACTTTTCTTTATCTTTATCTTTTTCTTCCCTAATAATAACCCAAAGAGTAATGATTTGATTAATCTCTTCACAAAGTAGTGGGTTGATTATATATAGCAGTAGCTTTATTAATTTGGGATTGGAGTTTGTTGAAATTATGCATCACGACAAAATAATTAAGAAAAACCATGTGCAGTAAATGTTTGGCTTTATTCACCTCTTCAACACACAAAATAATTTTAAAGAAAAAACTTGCACTTCCATAATTGATAGTACCATATATTTTTTTGGGTCGAAGGATAAGGTTTACTATGCTTCGCTTCATAATTTTTTGTTCATAGTGATCAAAATAAGTTTATTTATTATTAAATTAAAAAATTTATATTTGAGCATAATATATACTGTTAGTGAATCATATAATGATATTTTATTAAAAAAATTAATTTTAATTATATTTTTAAGATTAAATATATTTATTTTTAAGATTTTAAAATTTTAAAATTAATTTTTTTATGAAACGATATTTATGATTTACTAGTAATGTGTCTATATATTAATAGTGTATCGAAAATAAATATTTTATAAAAAATTATCTTCACATAATTTTTTAATGGATTTAAACTCAAAATAGGGATGTCAATGGGAAGGATGGGTATTCCTCATCCCTTTTTCAAATTTTATATTATATTTATTTTTGTACTCATGTTTAATGAATATTTTAAATCTATTTTCATTCTCATTTTCATGGATATTTTTATGGGTATGAATAATCCCCATACATATAACTTAAAAAAAAATTAAAAATTATTTTTTTAGCTTTTTTATTTTTAATTTATATATTTAAATAATTTTTTATAAATATATATAAATATATATTTTTAATAAAAATATATTAATTCTAATTAATCTATAATAATATTTTATATTATTTAATGAAAAATTTATTTACTAATTATATATAAATATATATAAGGTATAAATACGAGACAAATATTATATTATCTATTCTCATATCTATATTCAATAAAAATTTAAAATTATATATATTGTTATATTTATAATGTAATATTCATCTTTACCTTAATTTTCATCTTCATTCAAGTAAAAATTAAATTTTTTATTAAATATAAATAAAATTAACATTTCTAACTCAAAATAATAAAAAAGTTAAATAAACTCATTTACCACTTGAATCGACTTATATCCTTCGCTTGCATATATAACATCTCAAAATTCACTATAAGAAATTTGGAAACTAAAAACAAGGGGTTATTATTATTATTATTTTTATTTCTATATTTATAGAAGTCTAGAATATTAATTAAGATTTTTATTTAAAATTTAATATTTTAATATTAAAGAAAGTTGGATGAAAGAGATATGATTATAACGGGGTTTGAAAATGAGCATGAGATTTAATTAATATGAGATTTTTTGTATGATGGGGGTGTCGGTCATATATGAAGATATTTTAGAGAGAAGCGCCCCAATATCTCTGGTTCACACCACAGTTCACATCATGACATCGACACATAAAATTAACTATTGTTGTTTGTTGCTGTGAAAAGAAAATTGTAATTCAAGAAAAGGCAAACTATGTCTATGAATAGATTTAATAATTTTTATATTTGTACATGTTTATTTTGTATTAAATATATAAAATATAAAAATTATTATATTATAATTTATATTAATATATTAAATATATTTTTTAAATTTGTATATATTTTATCAAAAATATAAATATTATTTTTATATCATATTTAAAATTATAAAATTTATCTTTAAAAGAATTTAACAAATATGTAATTTAAATAATTAGATTAACCAGTGCTTATAAACATTTGTTAAAAATTAAGTAAAATATTAATATTTTTAAAAATATTTTTCATTTAATATCATATTGTTTTCATCTTAACAAAAAAAAAAAAAAAAACTCTTAACTCCATATTCCACAGCTTTATCTTAAAAACTGCCACTGATCAGACCGAATCATTCAATGAAAGGGAATGGCCCACAACCAAAACAAAAGAAAAGGAATTGAATGGTCCAGATTAATGAGATGGGACCTTGTCCCTAAGTAGGTCATTACTACCCACCACCGATGTCTACGGTGCCAGCAAAAATTAAAAAACTCCTCGTTTTTTTTTTTAAAGTTTTTCTCTCCGTTATTATTGAAATAAAAAAAAAAAAAGAAAAAAGAGAGGAGGAATGATCCACTTGTTTGTCAGTGACGATGTTCATTGGTTTGGGCAATGAACAGAAGTTGGGACCCCCCCCCACCTGAGCTAACACCTGGAATTGATAAGGTCTGGCCCCCACACTCCTGATCCTATTACCCTTCTCCCTTCCCCTCTCTCTCTCTCTCTGTCCCGTTTCTCTGAAAAGTCTTAATCATTGATGCAGTAAAACCTTGGATTCATGGCACAGATTAGAATCAGAATGAAAGAAAAAGAAAAAAAAGAAAGTAGTTGTAAATCTTAACACCAAAGTCGTAAAATTCTTTCAAATTTACAAATGGCTTTTACTACTTTTGTCTTAAAATTTCATTTGACTGCTTTTTTTTTAGGAATCGTTGGTATCGATCATGAATAAACGGTTTAAAACTGAAGTTGCCACATCTAAAGGACTTAGTTGAAAGGGACGCACGGTGCTCACTACAATTGTTTGCACTGTAGTGCTCACCCTACAAAAGGGCAGTGAACACTGTTTCATCTCTTTCTCTATTTATACTTTAGCGGGTATGAATCACTCGTACTATTAGTAAGTTATTCTAGTTGAATTTGAAAAAAATTTTGAATTTGATTTATTTATTGTTAAATTGAGTTCAAAGTTATTCGAATAATGAATGAGTGGAATTTGAATAATTTAATATCCAATTCAAAATTTTTTTAAATTTAATAGAGTTTTTATTTTATAGTATATTTAATATATATAAGTAAATAATAAATATTTAATATTTAATATTAATATTTATAATTTTATTAAATCATATCAAAATTTTAAATTAAATTTAAACGATTGAATTAAATTAATTATAAATCAAATTCAAATATAAAAATGAAGTTTTACGGAGTGCTAATTGAGCTGAACTTAAAATTGATAATAAATGAATTCAATTCAACTCAATTAAATCTTAATTTATACTATTACCCAAAATTTTTGGCCTTTTTACCGTTTCATAGACAAAAGAAGTGAGAAAAAGGGGAAGAAAAGGAAAAAATTCAATTGCTGGTGGGTAGGAAACTAACCATATGACATGCATATAATGCAAGTCAATTTTTTTCCTCTCCAAAACACACAACGCATAAAAATTACATAGGCAATGCGATTTTGACCTCTTCCAGAAAACAACGATGGCACAAGCAAATGATGAAATGAAATTAATATTGTGTAATTAAATAAAAATAAAAAAGCAAAAAAATTGAGATTTTGTTTCAGCAAACCAGCCAATACCAATGTTAAAAATAGTGTCTTCTCCTCTGTCTGTCTCTTACTCTCTCTCAAACCCCAACAAGAACCCCATATTAATCACACCAAAAAAAATTTTCTTCTTTTTTTTGGCAAAAAAAAAAAACTCAATTCTTTTTTTTTTTTTTTTTCAAAAGAACAATCAAACCTCACGTGTGTTACACATCAAACTACACAACAGATCAAAAGAAGCAAAGAGATGATGCATGGTGATATTGAACATCTCTATGAGTGATGACTAGTTGTATCGAGCCGGTCATCGCTGCCGCTGCCAACTCCAACACCACCCTCTCCTCCGTGGTGTGAATGGGATCCGCTCACTTGTGATTCTGACACGCCGGTGCCAGAGACTTGCCGATAAGGATTCAACCCGGCTAGCATATTTAACTGTCCTTCACTTATGCAATTACTTCCACCACTGCCACCACCAGCGCCAGTAGAAGCAGTGCTTGAACCCAATTGTTGGCCTGGCAATAAGGCCATTGGAGTTGGAAAATTCATGAAATGTAACCCACTAGACATAGTGCCCCTATACAAAGCACTGTTATTAACTGAAGGAAATGTCCAGACGGGGTCACCACTTATAACTTGATTATTAGAATTAGTTACCATCCAAAAATTAGCTGGAATCTGACCGTGACTTGCGGCTGGAATTGCGCCTGTGCTTGACTGCAACAAGTAATTAGCCATTTGATGTTGTGAGGATAAATCTTGTTCGGGTCTTCTTTTCCTTCCTAGAGTACCTTCTTCAGTTTCTGATATATCCAACGAAGTACTATTATCACGCAACTCTTGCTTAGCTTGGAACATGGAAGTCAAGTTACTACTAGATTGGAAGTTAAGGAATGTTGGGGTTGTTTCTAGTCCAATTCCGGGGAACAAACTTCTACGTTGTTGCATAGAGAAGTTGGAGTTGAAACCTGAGGATCGCAACTGAGAAGGAACTGACATGCTTGAGCCTGAGCTACGGAGAGAGATGTTGAGGGAAGTGAAGTTTGCTGGGATAGTGCCAGTGCCCGTGGCGGCGATCACTGCCGGTTCAGCTTGTTGGAGTAGCCACTCGATTGTTTCACCATCGGACTTGTGGCCTAGTTCACGAGTGAGTTGAAAAACCCTAGCTGCACAAAGAGCTGGCATGCGGATTCTACGACCACGTCCATCGACTTTGGTGTGTCGGTCTTTGGTGGAAGTACGTTTAGGGGGTGGTTTTTTGGAAGGTTCCGGGGAGATTTGGAGGCTTGCAATGGAACGAGTTGTGTTGGGTTGATCGGCAGATGAAGACGGTGGGACGAGGGAAGGAAAAGGAAGGGAGGAAGAGGAGGAACAAGGTTGGTTATCTTCTTCTTTCTTCTCCAGTAATTGGAATGGGAAATTAGGGCGGTGGTGCTGCTGTTGATGGTGATGATGGTGGTGAAGGTGGTGGTGGTGGTGGAGTTGATGATCATCACTACCTCCTCCTTCCATGATATCATGAAAGTTATAGGTTATTTCTCCAATGGCTTTCTTTCTTTTTCTTTATGAGAGACTACTTTGTGGTGGTGATGACTGATGACAGATGGGGATCAGAGGGAGTCTTTAATTTAATCTTTTGGTGGGTCTTTTGATCTTTTTCTTCTTGTGAGTGTGTAGACTAAATGTTCAGAGGGGAGGGAGTCTTTTGATTGATTTGCTTTCTTTCATCAAAATCTCTTTTGAGGGGTTTGCCTGGAATTCTCTTGATGAGAATTCATGTGTTTTCAGACATAGATAGAGAGAGAGGATAAGGGAAGAGGGCAAGCTTTAGGCAACAAAGATAATGAGTGGGAATTATATGGGTGAGCTTTATTTTTTAGAAAAGAAATGGCTTTGTTGATGTCTTGGGAGGGAGGGCACTGCTCAAAATTTTTATCATGAAAAGAAAAAATAGATTTTTCTTTTTCTTTTTAATTTATGTGAATCTGAGGCTCCTTTTTATTGTGGATGGACAGCCCCTTTGGTTCAGACTCCACGTGAGGTGCTCTTTTTATCATTCAATCCATGAAGGCAATGGTGGCCAAGGTGGGACCCGATCCCAAGTCAAAAAATTGAGAGACTTAGAAAGGAAAGATTATCAAATGGGACCCATCTCATTCAAGTAATCATTCAATTTTGCCTTTGCCCTTTGCCTTTGTTCTGCACCTTTGCTGGGGGACTTTGGGATTCCTCGAGTTTGCCTTCTTGTTGGCCAATTTGGTTAGGGTTTAGGACTTTTTGGTTAGGGTTAAAAGGATTTCCAAACTCATCTTTGATTAATTCTTTGGCTCCCTTTTCCTTTCCTTTGCCAACAAATGAAAAGAAAAACAAAACCAGAAGCAAATGCAAACACTTTGGATTAAAATTTTTTTGCACAACTATGATCTACTACAAGTGTTGATTAGTCCTTGGAATTATCTGATACATGTGAACAAAACTTTTTTTTTTTTTGGATAACCAAGGATTATAATTACCAGATCAATTTAGACTCTAATGGAGGGAATATAATCAATTTCCCTTTAATCATTGCCTTGACTAACATAGTGATATTTTATCAGCTCTGCTGCTATGCACATTAATTCATCATATTTATAGAGAACAATAGTCTCATCCTCCTCCATGGTGAACACATTTCTGAGGTGCACACGTCCAAAATTGTGATATATAAAAGAAAAAAAATTGGGTTTCTAATTACAGTTGATCATGGTTTGGATCAACTGCTCCAGTACTGATCCAAGTCAAAACTTGCAGCAGCAACCCATACACAGAGCTGGCACATAACCAGAACTGATGATCTCTGAAAAAGAAAACATTAGTATTGAGAAATTGGGTTTATTCAGAACCCCAAATGTAAAAAGCCTGTGTAAAATATATTGGTATTATTCCCATAAACATCGAAGCTGATAGAAGGCAATGCATTCGGAAATCGTTTTCCAAACATAGATAAATATGCAATGATGATCCTACTGCATGGAAGGCAGAAAGGGTAGGCTTTCTGGTGGCAAATCTATAGCTAAATCATTTTAATTAGTTGGGATTCCTTTAAGGCTCTCTCCACTGGTCCTGACTTTCATCTATTTGAACAAAATCGATTAGAGAAGAAGCCCCTTTTTGGTTTTTCCCTTTCCTTTGTGTACTTGTTGGCAGGTTAGAACTTGGCTTTTGCATCATCATTATTGCTGCTGGCACGTAGATATAACCTTACCAAGGTAAAATATTTAATTTCAACATTGCTTTTAATTGGTTTGTTTTTCTCTATCTACATACTACTACCATAGCTCGGGCATACTTGACTTTTTTTTTTTTTTTCATTGCATGCATTGTATAAAAATTTTTTAAAATTTAATTAAGTTAATTTTTATAATACTTTAAAAAGATGATATTAATAGGATTAGAGTTCTAACATTCATAATTCTTTTTCTTATCCTTAGATTATAATTTCATTTGTATAAAACATTATTTATATTGAACATTACGATATATAAAAGATAATTAAATATATGATGTTGGGCTACATAATAGTAAAAGACAAATCTTTTTATCCCATAAATTTCATACTTTTTTTTTTTTTTTTTATAATTCGAATATGAGACATTCAACTTAGAGTCTCATTTTCAGTTTCTTGAATGTCGCTTTTGAAACTCAAGGAACTCAGCATAGCATGTTATAGAAATTGCACATATACAGTATGGTTGTCTTTAGATTGGACTAGTTTTATCTCTTTAAATGCAATCTGTACCTTGCCATTATTTTCAAGGTCGTTACCGGCATTACCATATTTGTTGAAGAATTAAAGTTTTTTTTCTCTTTTACTTTATTTAGCAAGCAAGACAAATTTGTAGGTAATAAGATTTCACTAAGGAATGTTTTTTCAGGATTCTATGTCAATTTTGATATCTATAGCTTTAATCAATAATAATAAAAGTATTTGATGGGTAATAATCAAATAGCAGGTTGTACATAATACAATTTTTTATACAAATAAAGTCAATACGAGAATTAAAAAAATTATAAATATTTAAATTTAAATTTAAAATTTATTAAATATTATTTTTTAAAATTAATTTTACAAACCATGTATATTATATTATATTATATTATATTCCGGATCCACTTGGACATGACATAATACAGTTTGTGATTATGCTTCAGACTTTAGAGTGGAAGGTGGGGTATCTTTTCTTTTTGTTTTTGTTTTTTTTTTTTCAACTTCCGAGAGAGTTTGGGATTGCAGCTTTATTTTAGACAATGAAAAAAAGTTTACCTAATGCGCTGATCTGATATCTACGGCTGCAAACAAGATAAAAGTTTTGGTTATAGCGGAATCAAGTTAAAAGGCGTTTTCCTTCCTCTATATTGATCTTTACAGTTTTTTTCTTGGTTTCCCTTTCAGAAACTGTGGCAAAGCCGTTTTGCTTGACCTTTACTTTCTTTTACCCTTCAGGTTCCTAAGAAAATTGAAATTAATTGATTGCTCTTTGGTATAATTCCAGAAACACAGAGCTGCTTTTAATAAAATTCAAGTTTTAGCTTTCTTCTAGTTTTGTTGGTTGGATCTTATCAAAATTTCCCAGAAAGAGTGCTGAATTAAGCAAGTTTGCAAAAATATTCAAAACATTTCGTGTCAAATATGAAGGAGATGGGTATGGTAAATAAAATGTTATTTTTTCTATATAGATAAGTAGGGAGGTAAGGTGAGATTCCTTTTAGTAAAAAAAAAAATATATTACTTATTTTTAATTCTTAATTATATGATTACTATTGGATAGGTTATTACCTACATTAGTGGTAACTAAATTTAGTCAACTTTTTAAAATTGTTTTTTAATGTAGATTGCTGAAAAGAAGAGATATGATGAATCTTACATGTAAATGCATGGGATTTACTAATTACTAGAAACATGCTATATTTATATTATTCATCAGAGTTATTAAATCTAAGCTGCAGGCCTGGCCCGATTAGGTTGGAGTCTTGGACAAAATTTTTTGATTTTAGGTTTGACTTGATATGAAATATTAAATTATTAATAAAAAATGTTTTAAAATTTAAATTTAATATTTATTAAAAAATTCTGATTTAGTAACCACATTTCAAGATAAGATACTATTTATACAAAAAATTAATTATTTTATTTTATATACCTAATTTAATATATAGTGTTAATTTGATATTGCCATATGCAATCTAGCCAACAAGGCTTTATCTTAATGTGCAGTAAAAAAAGGAACATTGAAACCTTTAGGTTCAAGTTTCACTATGTAGGATGATGTGATCTAATTTTATGTCTATTTATTATTTTCGATTACTCGATTGGTTTATCACATTTTATACTTCCTCTATTCCAATTAAATTGTCATAATTATTTTTTGGTTATTTTTTTTAACTTTGACCTCATTATGTTAAGTATTTTTATTAATTAAATTTTATCAAACATATATTTAAAAACTTCTTCATTCAAAATTTTGAAAATATATTTTTTCTTATAATTTCCATCAGTAATAAATATAAAATAATAGGGGTCAAAGTTTAAAAATTTTGACAAAAAAATCAAAATGTGACAAATTAATTAGGATTGAGAGAATATTATAATATATATTGATTGTGAAAGTTTTGTTTGTATACATAAATTCGTTAAAAAAAAATCATGCACACTATGAGATTTTTAAAATTACTTTTTTTTTTTTTGGTCTCTTTGACTAGCTATTTCATTGTTTTTTGTGCTACCTTGATGAAAATACCAAAAAAAAAAAAGGACAAACGAGCTGGTGCTGTATGTAAATGCAAGAACATAGATAGGGCAGCACAAACTTGCAGGGCTCAAGTGAAATGTTGTCTTCTTCTGCGTTTTGTAGGAGGAAATTAGATGAGGGAAAAATGAGAAAAGAAACAAAAAAAAAGAAAAAAAAGGAAAAGGAATAACACAGTAGTAAAAAGAATATCCTGGCCCATAAGACATGACAACCACAAAAAATGAAAAAAAAAATATAGCAGTGTCTCTCTTTGTAATCTAGTCTCATGCAAATGTAAGGGAAATTCCAATATCTCAAAACTGAGCGGGGTGAGATTGTAGAATCCTGTGGTACATCTGTTTAGGACTGGAGGTGGTGCCAGGGGTGAAGTAACAGTTGCCTGTGTTTGATCGCACTGCTGTGTCCCACCGAGTTCTCTGTGGCGTGGACCTTTTGCCAAGAGATATGGGACTTAGCCCGATGTCGCCTTTTCTGACACCACATGCCTTGCCACTTATGTATGCGCTTCTGAACAAGACAGTTTACTCTCCAACTTAGCCTCCGGCCTTTAGCTGAGAGAAAGAACTATAGCTTATTAGTGTTATGATCTGCTGGGAGGCTGGACAACAATCTGGAGGAAAGGTGGGGGCTCACGATTTGGAAAGATGAGCTAAAATTGTTTTATATGGACCGCTTAATTTGTGATTTGGCTGCATATCCCCTACCTGCTCTTCTCCGCAATTCTTTCATGTCTTCACAAAATGGTCGTCTTTTATTGCTTTGGGTGCATGCGTGTCAAACTCGAAGCCATCAGGGCTGGACATTTATATATCGTCGAAGAAGAAATAAAGATTGTGGCGGCATTCATTCTGTATAGGGGAATGCCAGCATCTGCAAGCATCAGTGGGATTAGTAATTAGTTTAGCAAATCCTACTCCTACTCTTCAGCTACAACTAGGTTAGGATGCCGATGTTGAATATTATGTTTTTAAGGTCAACCTAGCCAATCAGACTCTTTTGTCATATTGTAATAATTTATTGTGTAGCATGAATTGTGCTTTCTGAACAGATTTTTTAGTTTTCAAATTAGGGGCATCGGATATTAATTTTTTTTAATTCAAATTTTATCTCTTAATAGTTTTATCATATTCCTAAAACTCTTTTGTGTAAAAAAACGTAAACATGAATCTTAAAAATCAATATTTTGTTGTTTTCCTTGCTTTGAATCCAAAAAATTTTAGTAATACCACTATTTTATGTTGGTTTTCCTTTTGTCCTCTAAACGTATGGCATTTAATAATAAAGTAGAAAAAGAAAGTTAAAAAAAAAAAAAAAACCCACCCACGAGGGCATGACTCAACCCTTCCCAAGGGAAGGGTAGCCCATATTTCTATATTTGATCTTCCATATTCCCCAAAATTGCAAACAATGGAGCGATCAAAGTTGTAAGACAGTTAGAATCTTTCTATTCATGGTGGAGAAAAAGCTTAGCTTTGCTGACGCCATTCCCAGAAAATTTTCCATGGAACAAAGCTGCTGTTGGGTCGCATCATTTCCCTCAATTTTTTTGGCCCTCCCCACCAATTTTTAATTTTTTTCCTTGAACCAAATTGCATTTATTTATATATATTTGGCCAATGGATATATTTATTTTTACTATTTCTATTATTTATATCCAACTATCCAATCTTTTTCCTCAAAAAACTATTTTTTCCCAAGTGGATATATTTGGATCAGAGCTCAAAAGATTTTTTCCACGCGCTTTTTTTGTCAAGTACATAGCACAGCACTGACTTTTTTTTTCTAATTTTTATAAATATATTAACCATATGTACCTTTATTGTATGGACGAAATATTTAATAAAATTGATTATTAAAATAAATAGTAAAATGACAAGAAAGAAAAAAAATCACATAGTTATTTTAAAATGTAAAATAAAAAATAAACAATAATTATACATTTTAAAATGTAAAAACAAAACAGTTTTTTATTTTTTATTTGTAAAAAATATTAAAAAATTAATATAATTTTATTAATATTTATTAATTTTATAATTTAATTTTGATGTACGTTTAACAAACATGACACCAACTAAAATGATTTTTTATTGTGTGTCATTTCATAGCACCTAAACCTATAGTTACCATGTGAATCATGTGATGTTGACAAAAAAATTTAAAATTTTCATTAAATTGCATTATTTTTTAGTTCTAATTTTTGTTAATCCTAAAAATTAATTGATTCCATTGCATAACTAAAAAAGAATCAACTTGTTTATATTAACTTTCTTCATTCTTATAATTTTAATTTTACATTAATATTAAAATAATAAAATTTATATTAATTTGATATAATTTGCACATGAAACAAATTGGATATGTTAAAGTAAATTTTGGTTAATACACATTTTATTAATTTTATTTATTGATAAATATATAATTATGTATTTAAATAAAATAAAACAACTAGTATTCGCGAGTGATAATAAAAAAATACTACTATATATAAATATATGAAAAGACAAATTGAAGGACCCTTTTCTTCTAAAAAATATATTTTCTTAATTCGCTGGTGAGAAAATTACAATCAAAGGACAAGTTATGTGATTTGCTTTGGGTTATACATACATTTTCATAAATAAATTGTTCAAGATTAATTATTATAGATGTTTGTTCACAATAATGATGATGGTAGTCGTGATGAAAAAATGTCAAATTTAAATTGAATGCATTTAAAATGATGTTACGATATGAATTAAAATTATAAAATTTTATTTTTATTTATTAAATGATATTTAAGTATTTAAAAGGTCTATTTTAAATTATTAAGTTATAAATATTTCGCTAGTAATTATGAGTTATTAAAGGGTAAAAAATAATAAAATTTCGTAATTTTGAGGAGCTGTTCCTAATGGATTTTTTAATCGGAATTAATGGATTTTTTTAATTGATTGTTTTATTATATTGTGATATTTTACATTGTTGAATGGATCCAATCAAAAACTTAGATGAAGACAAAATTATCAAAAAATGAGATTCGTTATTTCGGATTAATAATATATGAATTGCTTAGTGATTTTAGTTAAATGATTGTTGAATCGGACTAAATAGAATAAAACGGATCTTAAAGCATTGTAACCAACAAGTTGTGCTGTCGGATTCATTAGATTCAAGTGGTTGATGAAGTAAGGCAATGAATTAGGTATGAGCGCACAGGAAAAGTATGTATGTCCATGTTTGTTGGATATAGATGCGAAACTTTGAGACATCACTGCACATTTTAAGGATCATCTATTGCTTTCTATGCTTCCTCTCTTAAACTGGCATATTAATCATGTAGCGGCATGAATTAATTAAGGATCAACACTTATATACTGGTTGCTTAGGATACTAGTTTATCAATGATCGGATCATTTTGTATAACTTTTCAAAGCTAAAGAGTGGTAAAGACTAAATTACTCAATTTCATAAATTTTTTATAAAAAAAATCTCAATCGGGTGCGGTCATACTAATACTAATACATCGAATCCCATAAAAATTGTTGCTATGATAGAATAAGTTGTTAGTTAATTGTACAGATAATTGAATGGTTATTTTGTAAGAGAGTTTTGCTCACTTGAATAAATAAAACACAACAAATTAAAAAAAATTACAACCAAAAAAAAAAAATACAGGTGTTAGAGTTTTAAATTTTAAACTTAATCATTTAGAATATCTTAAGAATTTTTTTTTATCAAAAAATACCATAAGATGAGAACACAAGTTAGATTGCGGACGCGAATCCTCAATATTTCTCATGCTTAATCAACCAATAAAAAAAAAAAGAAAAAGAAAAAGGGAACTAACAAATCACAAATATAAATAACTCATCAAGGTCTTGAAGCTTTATTGTCTCTCAAAACATTTTGAGGTGATCTTGTTGCGAAATTAATTAAGGCAACAATGAACCGTCTCATAGTTTAGATATTGATGTTTCCCCTCATCATCGTGCCTTGCCACAGCAAGGACTACAGTCTAAATACTTCATATTATATATATATATATATATTTTAAAGGTTTTATTGTAAAATTAATTAATGATTAATTAAACCAATAGTTGTATAATCTGTTAATAGAATATTAAATTTTTTGTTTCAGTAATCAGAGTTCAATCCATAATAAATTCAAGCATAAAAAATTAATGGTTATAATTAAGCAAGGTAATTAATTAAAAAATTTTATGTATGATGATTTTTATACAGGTGAAGTAGTAGTGGCAATAACAGAGAAGTGCTGTGAGTCATTCCCGATGGACGAATGTTGCATGAAAGATTGGTGTAAAAGTAGGTGCAGGGTGAGGCACCCTATTCACTATGTGGATTACAAATGTCCGGGTAAAAATACCTGCCGCTGCATCTTTGATTTGCTAGCCCCTCTACTATATGAAAAATAAGGGAAAATAAATAAAGTGAATGTCTTATGTATTTAATTTATATGTATAAATCATAATCCAATATGGTTCATGTATTTTGATTATGGGAAAATACTCATGGTTGGTTTTGAACCACATTCCATGTATTCGCATCAAATGTTGAATCCAGTATCAATAAATAAAAATTTGGAGGAAATCAAATTATGATTCTGTATGATCATCAAGAACAATGAGCACTCTCAAGTCTCATCGATTATGTTTTTTCTCGAATATGTATTTTAAATTTCTTTATTTTCATAATTTTAATTTTTCATTAATATTAAAATAATAAATTTTATACCTTTTTATAAAAAAGTTACAGTTTGAAAATGAGAGAAAAGATTGCAAGTATTAGGTTCGAATTTTAAATTTATTAAATGATATTTTTTAAAAGTGATTGTATTTGAATCATTTTGTCTAAATTATGAGTTCATAATAAATTTTATATTAATTTGAAATAATTTTCATATGGACTTTATATTCAAATAATAAACTTTATATATATAAAAGAGGCTGCAGTCTAAGAATGAAAGAAAATGTTGTATTTGGATCCGAATCTTAAATTTATTATATATCACTTTTTAAGGATGATAGTAATTTATCTAAACTTTGAGTTTATAATAAATTTTATATTAATTTGATATAATTTTCACATGAAACAAATTTTACATGTTAGTGTAAATTTTGGTTAGTATAACTTTATTAATTTTATTCATTAATAAATTGAATAATTATATGCTTAAAAAAATATAAAACAACAAGTATTCAAATGCGATGCACTCGATAACAAATACTAGTAAATATAAATATATGAAAGGATAAATTAATGGATCATTTAAAAAAAAAAAAAACCTGTTCTTAATTTGCTAATGAGAAAATTACATTCGAAAGACAAAGTTCTGATCAACATTAGAGCTTTAAACCCAAGAAGTTATGCTCTCGTATTCATCATATCAAAGTGGTTGACGAAGTCATATAAGGCAACGAACTGGGTACGAGCGCACAGGAAAAGTATGTATGTCCAAATGTTTTTTTGGATATAGATGCGAAAACTTTGAGACATCAGTGCACATTTTAAGGATCATATCTATTAACTGACAAATTAATCATGTAAATCGCATGAATTAGTTAAGGATCAACACTTGGACACTGGTTGCTAGGATAGACGTTTGTCAATGATCGGATAAGTTTGTGTCTATATTTTGCCAAAGCTAAAGAATGACAAAGCATATCAAAATTTTCAATTTGTTATTTTTTTATTTTTTTTATTTACAAAAGATATTATATACACTAATAGAAAAATGATTTTTATAAATGAAAAAAGTTAATATTCTGTTGGTAATATTTTTACCATGGAATTACTTATGAAAAAATTATGTTGGTAGTAAATATTTCAGTAATGCTATTTGTTCGCTAAAAGTTAAATTCCATTGATAATTACTAACGGAATTTTTTTGTTAGCAAAAATTCCATAGATAATCCGTTGCTAAAGTCAGTGAGTAATTCGTCGGTAATTGATTGAAAATCGATCATTAATTTCATCTATAATATTAAAATTTTATCGATAATAATATAATTCTGTCAGTATAATTTTAATTTCATTTATAATTTGATTAATTTCATTTATAATAATTTAAGAAACCTATAAACATGTGTACTTAATTAAAAAAACTTATTATTTCTATTATTATTAATAAAAATAAAAAGTTCATATATTAAATCCACATAATAACCATTAAATAAATCCAAATTATAAATTTAACATTCTTAACATCTCTAACATCCATGAATATATCCACATCCATAAAAATATTTATAAAGAGAAGAGCTCCCTGTGTTACTGTATCACATAATCCAGAATCGATGTTGTCATCGTCAGGTTTAGAATAATGTTGGTAGATATTGTCTAGACCCTATCAACTGTATCATCTGATTCATGAAAGACCTAAGCTCAATCCTTAACTCGATCCTCAATTCATCAATATGTTCTTAAATCGGAGGTTGAGGAGCGATCTTCATTTTTTTTAACTCTAATTGCATCATCATAAAAGTCCAAAAAAATATTACTTTTAGTATATTAAACTAAAAATAAACAATTAAAAGTCAATTTTAAGCAGTTACAGAATTTTACACAATTATTTTAAATTGAAAAAAGATAAATTTGGCATTTTATCTTTTTTATAGCCTTTTATAAAATTGTTTGTGGAAGAGAATTATGTAACAAAATTAAATAATTTCTTTTTTAATTGGCTAATCATTGTGGACAAATGGTTCATGATTATCTAAATGAATGCTTTTACTCTAAGAGATATACTAAGGCAATGTTCAAAGACTTCCTTTCTTAACTATAAATTGTATGTATGCCAACAATAGTATAATTTAATGATAAAAGTGTTCAATTTTTAATTTTAATGTTTAAAATTTAATTTTTAATAATTTTAAATATAAAAAAATTGCATGGATGATCCTTAAACAAAAATGCAAGTATCAATTTTGGAATATGAAACTAAAAAGACCTAATATTTTTCTCATTACATGTTTTGCTTCTCTATATAATTTTCAGCATCAAAATTTAAAACAAATTATTGAAATGAGTATATGATCAGGATTTAAGATTTAATTGTCAAACTTTTAACTCAAATCTTTAAAATTATATAACAATCATTGCATTCAAGTGATTCAAAATTCTTAATTACTTAAACTTTTAAGTTTATTTAATTTATTACTTTTAAGTTTATTTAATTTATTCATGTTATTTATTAATGTAAACCTTGTCAAAATACAATTACAGTAAAAGGAATTTTTTAAAATTCTTATTTTTAACTGTCACCTTACTACTTTTGTAATGTTATTTAAAAATAATACAAATTTTTTGGATATCAAATGTGATAAATGCATACTATTTATATATCTCTAAAAAAAATAGAAATTTTTTATCTAAATTCTTTTTAGCGATAGATTTTTTTCATCAGTAATCTATCATTGAAACTTTTAGCAATGAAAAAAAATCTATTGCTAAAAGTGGTGCCAAATGCTCATTATCCCGTGTCAACTTTTAATGATGGAATACCGATGAAATTTTTTTCTATCTGTATTCCATTGGTAAAAAATTTTATGTTTTTTGTATTTCCATTAGTAAATTGTTGCAAATTCGTTGATAATTACCAACAGAAAAATTTTATTGGTAAAAATCTATAAGTATTAGACTTATTTTTGGTAGATATAATATAAAGATAAAGAAATAAGTTACAAGTACTAGAATTTGCATTCAATACTATCATTTAAAAGTGGTTTTATGAATCAATTAAGGTAAATTTTAAGTAATAATAAAATTTAAAGATTCATAAATATTTTAATGAGATATATTTATAAATTTTAAAAGTTTCTTAATTATTTATTTATTCGTCATTACCTAATCATTTAATGAGCAAGCATGATTTGAAAATCTTATATTTACTAGATTCTTGTCACTTACTTCGTTGAAGGATTTTTTTAAAATAATATTTATAAAATGTTTATTGAATTAATTTTAAAATATAAATTTAAATTAAAATATATTAAATAATTATTATTTATTTAAATGATATTAAATAATAATTGTTTAAGTAAGCAAAGAAAATAAATAAAATAAATAAAAACAAAACAAACAAAAAGTCACCATGGTAAAACTTGAAAATAGGTTAAGTTAAGAGAGGTTTGCACTTAAATCATTATGCAGGTCAAAAAATATAATTCTCAAACTACAAAAACGATGTCATTCTGGATTCGATATAAATATCCCTTTTAAACTTTTTCCTTATTTTCCTTTTACCTTCTCTCTTTACATTTCTAAGCTTCTCTTTCTAAAAACCAGTACCTATTGAAATTTCAAACTTGCCCAGATCCCGACAATTGACCACTTTACTAACTGTTATCTATCATCGCCCCCTAATGTCGGCTTGCTTCAAAATTTTATGTAAATGTTCCTTGTCATCCTCCTATTTTATTTTTCAAGTTAGATTTTTCTAAAAACCCTTACATTCTACAAGATTTACAAAAAGAGTCACTTGGTTTCAAACCCTAAAACATATAATTTCGCCATTCTGATTCACCTAATAATAGGATATATCATTCCCATTGCCTAATTCTTTGTCTTAATGAGCTTAAAAGCCTAAAAGTTTTTTAGCCATTACAGGTCACTGTTGTTGAAACAGTTAACCACTATCATTTTAACCGTCTCATTCCTTTTCTTTGCCACTTTCTAACTTCAATTTCCCAAATGAAAACCCTAAAGCCCATAAATTTAAATCCTAGGAAAACTAAAATCCTATTACTAATTTTATATATATTTTTTATTGCTTCTGTTTTCACTATCAGAAAAATAGTTTTTATTGACAAAATTTTATGCTGATAATAGCATGATTTTTGTTGGTAACAGTATTACTGATGAAATTTACCAATAAAAATTTCCATCGATGCTACAAAAGTTAGTAATAGCTTTCCGTCGATAATAGGTAAAATCCGTTAACAATTACCAATGAAAATTTTTATCAATAATAACTCTGTCAGTAATTCTATTGGTAATCCATTGATAAAATTCGTTGGTAAAATGTCATTGGTAAAATCCATCGGTAATCTGTTGGCAGTATTTATTTTTCAATTATATCTTGTTCATAATTTTTGTCATTTCATTCTAATTTTTTAATTTAATTTTTAAAATAAATACATGAATTTTAAAATATACATAAATAAACAAAATAAATAAACAAAATACTGCATTTTATTTATAAAAGAATATAATAATTTTTTACAAAATTATTTATGAATTTTAAATTCAACATAAATAGCACAATTTTATTCGGTTATTATAGACTACTTTAGGACCATCATAAAATAACAACTCCAAGTCAACTTTGTGTAAAATGGTATTAAACATTTCTTGGATGCCCTATCCACTTGATAAGGCCTAATCATGTAAATGAATTGTATTTGACTCAAGATTGTCCATATACATATCTTTATCATCAACATTGAAGTAATTTATTTCCATGGCTCAATTCTTGTTTAGCTATTTATGGAAAGGAGAAAAAAAAAAGCAAAAGTCAATGTATACTGCTACAAGTTTAAATTTGGCAACTATTAATTCTTATAAGAGAAACATAGAGGACTTGCATAAATATCTCCCAACATTTAGGCATACAGATCATTTAGCTTTAAATATAGTTGTTAGTTTTATATAAAATCATCAAAGCAATAATATGCCACAAAAATTTACTAAAAAAATATAGTATCGTAAAACTTACTGTCTCACATCAGGATTTGCTGGTGATTACTCTTTACCCTTTTTGGCATATTGCAAAGCATGCATGGGTAAACAAACAGTGATTATTTAAACAAAAAATACTAGTAAATGTTAAAGATACACCAAATCAAACACTATTTACAAGGGAAAATATATTTATGAAAAAAAGATTTGACAATTCTATCAAACAAAGCATAAAAACTACTTTCTAATTACCATTTCAATTGCCATATGGAGTTGTAAGATAATTTAGCATTTAACCAATAGCATAAGAACTATTTATTACTGAATCACTATGTTTCACAAGTGCTTTGTGTTTTTACCTTTCTAACTTAAGTAGAGACATCGAGAATTTGTTTAAAAAATTGAGAGACTTAATGGTGAAGGTAAAATGGTTTTTGTCTCTTATGCTCGAAACAATTAACAAATTAATCAAGCATATAAATTACACTGAAATTTGACTTACAAACACACCCAAGAAAGCATAAAAATTCAATATTTACTTTTTCGTCATAGCTCTCATGTATTTCTACACTAGGAAAATCTTGTTGAGTGTAAATTGGACATTATTAAAACATCAAATTTGAATAATCCGTGACAAGTTAACACATTTCAAACCAAATAAAGACATGTTATAGTTTGATCTGATGTAATATAGAATTATTTTGTATCTTGAAGAAGCCACTAGGGGACAAAAAAATTACATATTGAAATATATATAAAAAAAAGACATAATTGCCACAGGTTCAAACAAGTATTTTTGATGGAATAAATAACTTTAATGAAGACATAATGAATGTCTAGCACTTACAAGAATTACTTCAAGATCCTTTGAAAAATATGCATGCACAAGCTTCCCTCTCTCTTTCTTCTTATATCTAAGAACAAAAGAAAGTAAAAACAAGAACAAATAGCATACATAATTGACAATGATCTCATATCACTAAAAATAGAGTAACAAACAAACATGAAACAAGCGCACCAACCTTCCCTATGGTCGGGTAGCCTTGACAACTTATTCTTCAGTATCATTAGACACATTGATCTTGGTTTCTACTTGATTTTCATTATTGTTAGTTGTTCAGTAAAATTAACTTACTTCTTAATCAATAATCTTCTATTAAGTATAAAATGAGATTAGTTTTTCATTTCATTTGAATAGGAAATTTAAATCTTACATATCTAAAAGACAATAAATCTATAACAAGAAAATCCAACAAATCTCAATAATACTAAAAAAAAAAACTTAATAAAAAGTTGAACCCAACAAAAACTCAACAAATTTATTAAAAAAACCCAACAAATTTAAAACATAAATTCGAACAATAAACTCAACAAATAAATAAAAAAAATTAACAACCATATTACTGACGATAGAGAAAGGGATGACTAGCTAATTGGCAATAGAAATTGGGCAGTCAGGATGGGGATTTACGGTGGAGAGGGGGAGAGGGAAAATAGTGAAAAAGATGACAGAAAGATTTTAAGGATTTTAATTTAGGGGAATTTGGGGTTTCCCAAATCTGGGAATGGGGGTTTAAACTTTTTGATACTTTTCGATGGATTATTGATAGAAATTCTATCGATAACTGGCAACCATAAATTATTTTTTTTTAAAATTTTTTTATTAACAGAAGATTTCCCTTGGTAATCCATTATAATACTTTTACCGACGAATTATCAATAAAAGAATTATGTTTGTAATTTGTCATTAATTCGTATCATATTTGTACTTACGGATTATCGATGGAATCAATTCCATTGGTGATATCCAAATTTTTTTATAATTATATTTCGTAGGTATTCTGTCGGTAATCCATTGATAATTATTGACAGAAAAATTCCTTTGATACTAAAGATAATTCTAGTAATGTTTGTTGATTTGTGTGTTTGCTGAAAATTTTCTTTGTGTTTGCTGATATTAGGTGTAGACACCCCATTTTGTCTAGGGTTCTTTGTCAATTGAAACCAGTCCAAGCTCGATTGTAGGGATTTTTATTTCATATTTATCATTTATTTTATTTTATTTTATGGTCTATCTATTTTTTTTCTTCATTATATGATTAATTTAAAAACAAGCTGAAAGATTGAGATTAGGCTCGATGATGATTGTTATCAGAAAGCATAATTAGATGCTAATCTTTAGCTTTGGATGCTAATTAGAATTGAATTGAAATTCTATCAGCATGGTTTTATATATCATTATAATTCAGGGCAGTCAGCGAAGAAAATCAGAGGGCAACACAGTGGAGATTGAAAACAAATCCCCATTTTGTTCGGCCTAGCTCCCAATGGCCAGTCACCACCATCAATCATCCATAAACTAAACCAGCCATCGAAGACTACCATTACCTTTCCTCGCCCAAATAGTAACCATCGATCCAAAATCCAACAAATAATCAAAACACAATAACCAGAGTCAAGCAGCCAAAAAAGGCCACAAAGATAAGAATCAACAATGGACAATAATCGATAGACGAAAACAAAAGATTTTTTTTCTAGCAGTGGGTTTTCGGTTTGGGATTCACTTTTAGTTAGGCACTTTCTGCAATTCTTTTAAACGACAAAAGAAAGGGGAAGAATTTGGAAGAGTTTTTCAATGTTCGAGTAGCTGGGATTAGGAATCCAAAAAGGGATAAAATGATCTTATGTGTTTTAATTTACAAAGTGTTAGTGAGATTTCGAAATTAAAAAGGAAGGAAAGATACAACTTGTCGACAAAAAGTAAGAGACAACAAAAAAAATTGAGAGCTATGTTGCTGAAATGAGAAGTCTGGCTTTATCCTTTTGTAATAAAGAGTAAGAAAAGGGGAAGGATCTTGTAAAAATGTTTCAGAACTTGAAGATCTGGTCCAAGTCAAAAAAGCTTAAATTTTGAGTGTAACCTGAAAAGGATTCAAGACCCCACAACTTGAAGCCGATAACTCCAAGCCCACTTTTTAGCTTAGGCGGGCCTGCGTTGGATTTGAGTTGTAACTCAAATTTTGGATTAAGAAAAGACCAAGATTCACGCGTTTTCTAACAGGTGACCTGACCCGAGTACTAATCCATTTTTGACCCGAGTTTGACCTACGCCTCAACCAATCTTTCTAGTCGAACCGAGCTACCAAGCCATATCATCCAAACCGTTGTCTGTGCCTGGAGTCGAGCCACGCCAACCCTCAAGCCAAGCCATTTCAATTTTTTTTGGTATTTTTTTGTTTATTTTCTTTGGTTTTTTTTTGTATTTTGTATTTTTTATTTATGTGTTTGTTTTTTTTTTAAAGTATTTTTTTGCATGAATAAATTTTAAAAAAAGAATAGAAAAAATATAAAATAAAACTTTCAAGAAAAATATTTTTAAGGAAAAGTTGAAAGTATCAATTTTTCTTGAAAAAAAATCTCAAAAAATATTTTGAGAAAAAGTTGAAAGTATCAATTTTACTTAAAAATAAAAATTTTTAAAAAGTATTTTGAGGAAAAGTTGAAAGTATTAATTTTTCTTGAAATTAAAATTTCAAAAAAAAAATATTTTGAGAAAAAGTTGAAAGTACCAATTTTTCTTAAAAATAAAAATTATAAAAAAAATATTTTTAAGGACAAGTTGAAAGTATCAATTTTTCTTGTATAAAAGCAATAAGTTTTTTTTTAAATGAAAAGAAAAGGATTTATATTAAAAGTTGAATCATTATTCTTTATTTTATTTTATTTTTTCCTTTTATTTCTTGAAAAATTTTTAATGTTAAATAATCCGACGATGCAGCATCTGCAAGAAAAATAATAGTTTCCTTGCATACTTTTAAGGTGAGGAAATTTTTTTTAATTTTTTGCCAAAATTATTGTAGTTAATTAAAAATAATTTTCAATAATTAATTACTTGGTAAAATTTTTAAGGCTTATTGGATAATACGAAATTAAACGGGTACTATCTTTCGATGGGCGTTGTGAGGGTGCTATAACCTTCTTCATTTATAACCGAACTTTCGAACTCTGTTTTGGTTAATAGACCCGAACCTATTCTTTTAGGGACCCTTAGTCAAGCTTAGGTGTTCCTTGAAAGGAAAAAATCAATTAGGTGGCCAATCGCACCTAAATAAAAAAGATTAGTGGTGACTCCTTAAATCAATGTTTAGCGATAGGTCCTCGGATCTAAACGTTATGATAGTTTGATGACTCCATCGGGGATATGCTGAGAGTCTGGCCAGTAAATAAATTTGTGTTATCCGAAAGCCTAATAAAATTATTTTTTTTTGTAAAGTTTTTTATGCATTCATTTTGTTTATTTGTTTGATAATTATGTCATTAATATGCATGTGCATGACATGGGTTCTATACCCGAAACCCATCCCTTTAAAAGAGAGTAAAGTGCCTATGCTTTCGTGAGGTTTTAATGCCTCCACAGTGGCTAGCTAAATACTCCCACTCAAATTGAATCATTTTCGTTGGTAGCTTGTAATAGGCGAGGATTGGACTACCTTACTAGTCTATGATAAACAATGATGTAAATAACAATTTGGGAACCTTTAGTGGGCAAAATCACCTAACCCTACATGTAGTGTACACTTAAGAGGCCAAACTTAGGTTAGAGCATTTCCTACCTAGTGATAGATGTAACCCGAAGTTAAGACATAAGAAGAAACAATTTATGATCTAACTATTTTGATTGTTTGACTTTATGCATTTGCATTTGCATTATCATATCATACATCATTTTTATTATCATATGAAATATTATGCATCTGTATCATTTTCATCTCATCCATAAAAATATACATCTCATTTATGCATCGACATATCATTGCATTTCTAATTAAAATTATGATGCAAAAGTTTCAAAGATAGCTCTACCAAGCAACCTCACTCACCAATATAATACAAGAGCTCGAGCTAAACAAATGGAATAAGAAAATTTCAATCATCTGGAGAGGATAGAGAAAGCTCAAGAGAAGCTAGAAAGAGAGTTAAATAGGATTTTGAAGGCTCTGAACAAGTTAAATAAGGGAAATAGTGTAGATGAGAATACCAGCCAACAAGACCATCCCTCATAAGAGGAGGATGACCCATTATACCCTTCTCATTTTGGGCTGCATCAAGCCCAACCCACACAAGGTCCACCACCATAGCAGTTTATCTATCCTGTAGGGTATACATACCTTGAAATACTATCAACTTCAAATATGTGGCAGTTTCAGAGTTATGTAAATTTTATTTTTGTTGAAAAGGTAGTAGAACCAATATCAGTCCCTAATTTGGATGATCCAGAAGAAAAAAAGATGTTGAGGCCCAAAAAGAATGAGACTTTAGAAGCCTCAAAAGTTGAACAGAAAATAAACTTATTAGAGGAAAGGTTACGAGTCGTAGAAGGCATTGGTTCTTATGGTTTAGTGGATGCTACTGGGCTTTATTTGATCTCAGATGTTGTTATTCTTCCAAAATTTAAAGTGCCAAAGTTCGAGAAGTGTGATGGTACATAATGTCCAAAAACCCATATTACCATATATTATAAAAAAATGACTGTCCATGCTAATAATGAGAAGCTATTGATGCATATGTTCTAAGACAGCCTCACAAGCTGTTAGGTGGTATGTCCAGTTAAATAGGACTCGTATTCATTCTTAGAGCGATATGGCCCATGCCTTCATTAATCAGTATAGGCATATTATAGATTTAGCCCATGATTATCTTTCTTTTTAGAATATAGAGAAGAAAGCCACTGAATCATTCAAAGAATATACCCAGAGAAGAGAGACATAGCCTCTTAAGTGTAGCCTCCCTTAACTGAGAAAGAAATCACCGTATTGTTCGTCAATACTTTGAAACTCTTTATTATGAAAAAATGATAAGAAATGCCATAAAAAATTTTGTCGACATGGTAATCTCAGACAAAATCATTGAGAATGCCATTAAAAATGACAAGTTGGAAGGAGAAGAAACCAAAAAGGCCCAAGAGAAGAAAATGGCAAAAACTCAAGCTGTGAACTTCGATAGATAATTCAGGGGATATCAACCTTATCCACCATAATGTTACTTTTCGTACTATCCTGTTATGAATAATATCTCACCTTATCAACCATATCCACAACCAGCTTATCCACAGTCAGCCCTTCAAGTACCTGCATCAACTTTAAGGCTTAACAACCAAGAAATGGGTTTAAAAAGATCTCGAGATAATCAAGAAATGGCACATATTGACACTATCCCTATAACTTACACTGAGTTATTTTTTGAACTGATCAAGAACAACTTGGTATCTTCGGTTATTCTAAAATCGTTAAAGTCACCTTATCCAAAATGGTACGATGCTAATGCGACGTGCGATTATCATAATGAGAATATGGGTCATTCTATTGAGACTTCCCTACTTTTAAACATAAAGTGCAAAGTTTGATCCAAAAAGACTTAGTGAGTTTCGACGAATCAGAGGGGCAATATGACAATAAAAAATTTTTCACCTGATTGTATAAGGGCATAATTTTAAAAAATGATGTCAAAGCTGGTTGGAAGATATGTGTCATTTTAAGATTTTTTTTAAAGTAATGTTAGAATTTTTTTTATGCAATAGGATTTCATTTGTTATCATTTTAATAAAAGGTAAGGATAATGCATTTCATTACATTTTCTCTTTCATTCAATCACTGTTCCATTATTTGTCACCTTTCATAATTTTTCATTCTCATTTTTGAACTCTAAACGATGAATGTTTAGATAATAATGCTAACAATAATTCTGAGATTTAATTTTGAGAACTTATTCACATTGATTTGAGGTGATTATTTGAAAAAAAGTTGTTGACAGATATGAGATGGATATACATTGAAGATGCAATCTTTTATGAAGATCCATAAGCTTATTTTTGTTCAATAAATGATTTTCAAAGAAAGCATTCACATTTGAGATGAAAATTTTTCATATTTCTTTTATCATTCAAAAGACCATTCATTGCTACCCCTTTGAACCTATTACAATCATTTTTAAAGAACCCCAACCAAAAATCACCCTCTACCCTAGAGGGTAATTTTTGAAAGAAAAAAGGTAAAAGATCACAAAAGGTCTCAAAGATAGAAAGAGAAAGAAAAGTAAAAGAAAAAAAGAGAAAAAAAATGAATGCCACAAATGATTTGAGGTAAAGTAAGGGGAATCCTTTTGTGAAGAATGAGATCAATGAAAAAGGAAAAAGTAGTCAAATAATGTGGAATGGGGCAAAATGCCAAGTTGCATCAAATAATAAATGATCATTTGGTTCTGAAACCTTTAAACACATGTTCTGAACCTATTTTATTCATTTTTTTATGACCTCTCACCATGACCTACATTACAATCTTGAAAAGTCCATTTGGATCAAGTGTGAATGCTCGAATTGAATAATCATATGTTGGGCAAAGGTATGCTCATGATGAAATAATGGAATTATACTATATTGCTCTAGAGATTAATATGTGAGAGATATCTATAATGGATGAAAGATGAAAAAAAAAAGAAGAGAATGAAAAAAGATGAAAAAGGAAAGAAAAAAAAAAGAAAAAATGGATGGAAAAAAATGAAAAATAAAAAAAATGAAAAATGAAAAAAAGATGAAAATTAGATAAAATGAATACTCAAATTGAAAACATAAAAGGGCGATTTGGGTAAAAAATCTCTGAGTTGAGCGTTGGATAGACAGTTCACATTTATGAAAGATCAAGAACATTTGAAGATCCCTTAGAGTTAAGGGTAAAGTTCAATGAGCTCAATGTGATTTTGAAAAGTCAATGGAATGAGTTTTTGAAAAAAAATCATGGATTAATGTTCAGAATTGTCTAAATATTCATTGTTTGGATATACAATTCATCCCAATGACATGCATCCAATTACTTTTTTCTTAATTATTTTTGTACCAAACTCACTCCTTATTGATTGTTTTTTTCCCAATGTACCTTGTGTTGTTTTATTCTCATATCCCTAGAATGACTTAAAGAAATGTATGATTGCATTGTATTTGTCATGATTTGAAATGATGATGAATGAATGATAATATGCGCTTAAAAGATTCTTGCATTCTTTTAAAAAAAATTTAAGATGATAAGGGGTAAAAAAAAACTTGAAAAGATGATTCAAAAGGACATATGGTGTGAGCAAGTAATGAATATGTGATGAATTGGTCAATATAATTTATGAGAGGTGATCAAACGATGCAGATCAGAAGATAAAATTCATTCTGAAATAGTTAATGCTTAGAAGCTTGTGAATGGTGATCAAGTAATGAAAATAATGGGGATTAGTTGACAAACTTGTTCTAAAGTGCTGAAAAGCTAACATGTAAAAAGGTGAGATTGTGGGGTCTTGAGGACCATGATACCATATTTTGATTAGAATTTCATGACATGGACATCCGTATTACATGCATTACATTTGTATTATTGTTTAGAGAATATTCCAAACCTTGATTTGGCTATGCATTTGCATTATGCAATAATATTTGAATCATGGTTGAGAATATGGCATTGCGAGAATCTAGATTATTGTATTTGAATCATTAAGAAAGCACTTGAATCATGGATCATGTTATTCAGTACATACAAAATTTTGACTTTAGTAAAACTTTGAAACCCATTTGCAAAAGAAATTTTAAATTTTAAATGAGAATCTTTAAGAAATCATCAAATGAGAATCTTTGAGTTTTAAATAAGAAATTCTCAAATGAGAATCTTTGAGTTTTAAATAAAAAATCCTTAAATGAGAATCTTTAAGTCTTAAATGAGAATCTTTAAGACGTTGTCAAATGGGGATTTTTGAGGTGTGAAATCTAAAATTTATTGAATATGAATCTTCGAACTCAAATGAGAATCTTCAAATCCTTAAATGAGACTATTTGAGTGTCAAATGAGAATTTTAAAATTTTAATTGAGAATCTTTAAGGTGTAAAACTCAAAATTTATTGAATGTGAATCTTTAAACTCAAATGAAAATATTTGAATCCTTAAATGAGAATCTTTAAATTCTCAAATGAGAATCTTTGAGTTTTAAATGAAAACCTTTAAGACATTTTCAAATAAGCATCTTTGAGTTTTAAATGAAAACCTTTAAGACATTTTCAAATGAGAATCTTTAAGATGTAAAACCCTAAAGTTTGTTAAATTGGAATCTTTGAACTCAACTTTTGGATGTGAATCTCTAAATTTTTGAGTGAGAACTTTTAGACTTAGATATGAAACTCTAAGATTTCTTGAATGTAAAGCTTTGAACTCGAACAAGAAGCTTTGAAATTTTGAATGTGAATCTTCAAAATTTAAATGAAAAATGTTAGATGCGAGTCTTGTAATTTGGAAATACGAATATTGTAAATCTGAAATCTTGCAAGTTTGAATTTTTGTGAAACTAAAGTTTTGAGAATAAAATTTCAGCTAATTCTTGTGAAGTTGAAAGGTTCTTGTGAATTTGAACATTTGAATTTTAAACTCAAATTGTGAATCTTTAAGTTTCCATTACAACTTTTATCAAATTTGATCTATGACTACTTTGCACATGATCGTCAAGGAGCTTTATTTATTTTTTCAAAGTCGTTAAGCCTCTGATTAGAGGAGCCTTGTTTATTTTTTCAAAGTCGTTGAGCCTCTGATTAGAGAAGCTTTGTTTATTTATTTTTAAAGTCGTTAAGCCTCTTTTTAGAGGCGTTTTGGTTAATTTAAAAAAAAAGAAAAAAAATGTGTCGAGTTGATTATCTATATATAAGGGGTGTCTACATCTTTGCACAATTTTTGTTA
Organism: Durio zibethinus; assembly: GCF_047325235.1. Classification (NCBI taxonomy): domain Eukaryota; kingdom Viridiplantae; phylum Streptophyta; class Magnoliopsida; order Malvales; family Malvaceae; genus Durio; species Durio zibethinus. The sequence continues at coordinate 24,048,263 of NC_143172.1, forward strand.
CACAAAAACTGCGCAAAGAAGAGTAGCTGTAGATACCCCATTTTATCTGAAATTCTTTGTCAATTGAGACCAGTTCAAGCTCAATTGTAGGGATTTTTATTCATTTTTTATTTCATATGTTTATTTCATATTTATCATTTTATTTATTTTATTTTATGGTCTATCTATTGTTTTTTGTTCTTTTTTCATTATCTGATTAATTAAAAAAAAAGCTAAAAGATTGAGATTAGGCTTGGTGATGATTGTTATCAAAAAGCATAATTAGATGCTAATCTTTAGCTTTGGATGCTAATTAGAATTGAATTGAAACTCTATCAGCATGGTTTTATATCATTGCAATTCAAGGTAGTTAACGAAAAAAATCAAAGGGCAACATAGTGGAGATCGAAAATAAATCCCCATTTTGTTTGGCCTAGCTCCCAATGGCCAGTCACCACAATCAGTCATCCACAAACTAAACCAGCCACCGAAGACTACCACTACCTTTCCTCACCTAAATAGTAACCATCGATCCAAAATCCAACAAATGATCGAAACATAATAACCAGAGTCAAGCAGCCAAAAAAGGCCACAGAGATAAAAATCGACAATCGACAACAATTGATAGATGAAAAGAAAAGATTTTCTTCTAGCAGTGGGTTTTCGATTTGGGATTGACTTTTAGTTAGGCACCTTCTGCAATTATTTTAAACGACGAAAGAAAGGGAAATGATTTGGAAGAGTTTTTCAATAATCCGAGTAGTTGGGATTAGGAATTCCAAGAAGTGGTAGAATGGTCTTATGTGTTTTAATTTGTAAAGTGTTAGTGAGATTCTGAAATTAAAAAGGAAGGGAAGATACAACTTGTCAGCCAAAAGTAAGAGACAACAACAAAAATTAAGAGCTGTGTTGGCTAAATGAGAAGTTGGGCTTTATCCTTTTACAATAAAGAGTAAGGAAATGGGAAGGATCTTGTAAAAATGTTTCAAAACTTAAAGATCTGGTCCAAGTCCAAAAAGCTTAAATTTTGAGTGTTACTTGAGAAAGATTCAAGACCCTACAACTTGAAGCTGAGAACTCCAATCCCACTTTTTAGCTTAGGCGGGCCTGCGTTGGATTTGAGCTATAACTCAAATTTCAGATTAAGAAAGGACTAGGATCCACTCATTTTCTAGCAGGTGACCCGACCCGAGCGTCAACTCGTTTTTAACCCAGGTTTAACCCACGCCTCGACCAATCTTTTCAGCTGAGTCGAGCCAGCAAGCCGCATCATCCAAACCATTATCTGTGCCTGGAGCCGAGCCGCACCAACCCTTCAGTTAAGCCGTTTTGATTTTTTTTTGGTATTTTTTGTTTATTTTTTTTGGTTTTTTTTGGTATTTTTTATTTTTTATTTATGTGTTTGTTTATTTTTTTTAAAAGTATTTTTTGCATGAATAAATTAAAAAAAAAGAATAGAAAAAAATATAAAATGAAATTTTCAAGAAAAATATTTTTAAGAAAAAGTTGAAAGTATTAATTTTTCTTTAAAATAAAAATTTTCAAAAAGTATTTTGAGGAAAAGTTGAAAGTATCAATTTTCTTTGAAATTAGAATTTCAAAAAAGATATTTTGAGAAAAAGTTGAAAGTATCAATTTTTCTTAAAAATAAAAATTATAAAAAAAATATTTTTGAGGAAAAGTTGAAAGCATCAATTTTTTTTAAACTAAAAACTTTCAAATGCTTTAAGGAAAAGTTAAAAGTATCAATTTTTCTTGTATAAAAGCAATGAGTTTTTTTTTTTAAAATTAAAAGAAAAAGATTTATATTAAAAGTTAAATCATTATTCCTTTATTTTTTCCTTTCTTTTCTTGAAAAATTTTTAATGTTAAATATTCCAATGATGGAGCCTCTATAAGAGAAACAATAGTTTTCTTGCATACTCTTGAGGTGAGAGAATTTTTCTTAATTTTTTGTCAAAAGTATTAGAGTTAATTAAGAATAATTTTTAATAATTAATTACTTGATAAAATTTTTAAGACTTATTAGATAATACGAAACTAAGCTGGTACCATCTTTTGATGGGCGTGTGAGGGTACTATAACCTTTTTCACTCGTAATTGAACTCTCGAACTTTGTTCTGGTTAATAGACTCGAACTTATTCTTTTAAAGACCCTTAGTCAAGCTTAGGTGTTCTTTGAAAGGACAGATTCAATTAGGTGACCAATCACACCTAAATAAAAAAGATTGGTGGTGATTCTTTAAGTCAATATCTAGCGATAGGTCCTCAAATCTAGATATTATGACATTAAGAATTGTTGAATGAATTAATAAATGAATTGTTGAATTCAATTTTGTTGATAGTGTTGCTGGAAAACTGTATTTTGCTGAATTGTGTATTGTGTCAATTATGAAATTATTGTTCTCCCTAAATGTTAATGTTTTTGGTGCTGCTTTTTTTTTTTTTTTTTTTATAAATTTTATTGGGTTTAGATTGAATTTTTAAAAAACATTTAATTTTAATTTTTTATAGCACTTTAGACAATTATTTATTTATTTTTTAGTCCATAAAGTTTTAGTTTTTTAATTGCATTGATTTTTATTAAAAGAATTATTATTTTATAATAATAGATAGGTGTCACCAAGTATTTCTTTGATAATTTTTATTTAATGGGTAAAATAATAATTTTATAATATTGGACGGCTGTTATATGTTAAAAGGGTTTATTTTAATATAGAGTAGTATAGAAATGCAATATTTCAAATAGGCAACTTCAGTTTGTTGAGCTTACCTGATCATTTAGAATACCAAAAGATGACTACCCTTGACTTCACAAGTTTAGATTGCATACACGAATCCTCAACACTTCTCATGCTTACTTAGCCAATAAAAAAGAGAAAATAAAACGGAACTAACAAATCACAAATATAAATAACCCATCAAGGCTTTGAAGCTTAATTTTCTCCCAACACATTTTGAGGTGATCTTGTTGTGAAATTAATTAAGGTAGCAATGAACCGTCTCATAGCTCAGACATTGATGTTTCTCCTCATCATTGTGCCTTATCAGGGTAAGGATTACGGTCTAAATTTTTTTTTTAGATTTTTTTTATTAATTTAATTTTAGTAATCAGAGTTTAATCTCGAGTAATCTAAAAAAAATTAACGGTTAATTAAGCAAGGAAATTAGTTTATTTTATGTGAGATTTATGATTTTGATATAGGTGAAGTACTAGTGGCAAGACAAGTAGAGTGCAGTGAGTCATTCCGGCTGGACCGATATTGCACGGGAGATTGGTGTCAATTAAACTGCAGGCTGAGGCACGTTGTGCGCTATATGGATTACAAATGCTCTGGCCTAAAGACCTGCCGCTGCATCTATGAATGCTAGCCCCTCCCCCTACCAACTCTACATAATATGAAAAATAACGGGGAAATAATTAAATAAAGTGAATGACTATGTCTTATGTCTTTAATTTAATTTATATGTATCAATCATAATCCAACAAGGTTTATGTATTTTGTTTACAGGACAATATTCATGGTTGGTTTTGTACCAAATTCCATGTATTGGCATCAAATGTTGAATCCAGTATCACTAAATAAAAATTTAGAGGAAATCAAATCATGATTATGCATGATCATCAAAATTCATGTGCTCTCCCATAGACTTCGCTTTTTCTGGAATACTTCCTAGCTGCAAAAGAACTTGAGAAATCAAACGTTTAATAGTTAGGGATTAACGTCGTATTGAAATCTATATTTTATAAAATTTTTCAATCGTGCAATAATAAGGTACTCGAGGATAATTGAAACTTTTAATGTAGATTTCATCCATTCACATTTTAATAAGTGAAAAATAATATCACATCATCATGTCATATGTTATATATATATATATATGTGGATGGCATGTATTATAATTTCAAAAAATATGCTATAAAATAAAATTATTATTTTGGAAAATAAAAAGAAAATTTCGCTAAGAAGAAACTTTCCTAAAGAAAAGGAAAGAGACAATTTAGAAAAAAATCAAGAAATTGGAAGAAAGGCAGAAATAGTCTCAAGGCAGGTGATAAAATGATCAAATACTAGTGTGTTGCCCCGCACTTCGTCGCGATTTTTTTATTTTGTAAGGCAGTTGAAAGAATAATTTTTAATTAATATAACATAAACATAAGATATTAAAAGAAAATAGAACTGTAAGTAGACAAAAAAAAAAAAAAAGAAATTTAGAACTTAATTACAAAAAAATTTAGCTTATCATTTGTCTTTATCATCTTAAAAATCTTTAGATCTTAATTTTTTTTAATATACTCATTTATAATTCACTACAAAAATTCAAGTTAAAAAAAGTCAATAGAATTACACAAATATATAAAAAAAATTTAGCATTAGAGGTACATGAAGAAAATAAAATATCTGCTGAACACTTTAAATACAAAGTTCACAACCAGATTGAACTGCCACCTGCCAAGAAAAAATAAATAATCATAAGCTAACCATTATAACATGTTGCATATTGAACTACTAAAGCAAATTCTTACCCCCCGTTTAAGACCAAAACCCACTAACCTAAATATGTCAGAAACCAAGATCTCATACCCTAAACTCACCATAAAAAGAAAAAAAAAAAAAAACAATTGTCAATATTAGAAGTCTCAACAATCTCAAATTTGACAATCTCATTTCATTTAATTGATTAAATAAAAATAAAAATAATTTTATGTTATTAATTATTTAAAAAATTAAAATACACTGCTTTTATCCAACTAGAGAAAAAAAAATTAGAATTCTCCAAAATTTTCTCATTAAATCATTAAAGATTATTTTTCTAAAATTTCTATTACTCGTGTTATTAATTAAAAGAGAAACATTTGTTAAGTGACATCTGTCTTTTAATTGAAGCATCAATTAAACAAATATTTACTGTTTCGATTGCGGGATTATTTTTATATTAAGTATGGATTTAGCAGTTACGCATTAAAATTTTTGTCGCTGGGTTTTGTATTTGTGAATGTTGTCAGTGTTCCTAGGTCCTGCTCTCTCAACTTGTAATATTCATCAAATGTTTAGTCTGGTTTACGTTTATTGACGTATTTTCGAGTTACCCATAATTTGGTAAGCATTTTATGTAATAGTAGTACGATTCGTCGGTAAAATTAAAATTTAATTTTTAAATATAAAAAATTCCCTTTAAATAAATAAAACCTAGGATAAGCTCTATTACATAAAATCAACCCTTATCATGAACATATTCCATTATTTTTTCAGGTATAGAAAATTATTATTTATCTTTAAATATTTTGGTAAATAGAATGTGAACGAGTTAAGCAATATTAAAGAGAGTAAAATTAAAAAATAAATTTCTCAAAATATTATTAAATATGGAGTTTGTATTTGATATTATGTGGATGTGTAATCTTATACTACAATACTGATAATTTAATTCATCATTTCATCAAAATTAACATGTATTAATAAAAATTTTAAAAAAATTCTAATGTCGTGGAAAACTATGATCACGAAGAAAATTATTATAAATTTCTTTTTTAGAAACCAAAAAAAAAAAAAGCAAAATTCCATGGTAGGTGCAGGGAAAGTACGTCAAGTCAACCCTTTAAGTCAACAGTTGATTATCTTTCCTGGAAAGAAAATCCGGGGACAGAAGTGAAAGCCAAAGGGAAAATGGCTGATGAAGTAGATTCTACATCTGCAACAGGTTTCAGTTTGTCTGATGAGTTGGCTCTAGAGAATTGTTATCTTGGGTTTGGTTTGATGGAGAATCAGGACGATCATGTCCCGTTTCCTCTATTGAGTCCCAACAATAATCAGGAGGCTCATCAGCCAATGTCGTTTGATCGTGAATACAGTAACAACGGTGGTGGAGTACATGGGTCGAGCGATGGGTGGTCGGCTGTGTCAGGGGCCCTCAGTTTCACTACTACTTATGGTCCAGAACTCGACGAACAGCAGTTGACTCTCCCTTGGATCACTGAAATAGCCATTACTCACCAGCAGCATAGCCAGGTCACTTTATCATGTTATTTGTTTTCAAGATTTTTGGCATAAATTTGGTCTTGCACTGTCTCTGGGGACTCAAATCCTCAACAGAAACCGAAAATTCGGAGAAAAAACATAAGCTCCCAGAGATCAGGCGTCTATGTTTAGCAAAATCTGTTAATATTTTTCGGTTTGCTAATTTCTAATTCTTCATCTATTAAACATGTTCAAAACTGAGATTATCCTAAAACAAGGGATGAGTTGTTCCATGTCCCCCCAAATACCACATTCAAATTAGTGATTAATTTTGTTCTAATAGCTTTTGTTTGAAAATTTTAGTCCCACATTTGAATGGTTTCAAAGATAAATATAGCTCTTAAGTCAAACTTTCACATTTTCTTGATTAATTCTGCAACTAACAAATGATGCCATTTATGGTCAAATGAGGGGAACGACGATTGCTTAAAAATCTTATGGACATACCTGCATACCGAAAGATACTAGGATCAGCCATGTCTTCTGCATCGAGATACAATCTCTAAGAATGGGCAAACTGTCCTAAAATATATCTTATTTATGTAGCTCTCTGTATCATCTTTGGCTGTTGCACTCTTATTTCATTAGTCAATGACCAAATCTAACCTTCTGAAAACTTGTATTTTTGTGCAACATTTGTATATGCAATCTGAGTTAGTAATGGTTGCATGATCTCATGTTGGTTCTTGCAAGAAGAAACCATGATTCAATGTATCCTAAGCATTTTTTTTTTTTTAGCAGAAGATGGATAACTCAGTGAAACATCATTTGAGTTGTGGTACTCATTCATCATCATTGGACAGTGATGGCTATGATACAGCATCATCGGAGAGCATTAGGGATGAGATGCTGCAACAATCAAAAATGAAAATCAATCATGAAATTAGTGTTCAAGCACCAGAACTTGGGATGGAGTTTTCTTCTGAAGACGATGCATACAAGTTTTACAAAGATTATGCTAATGCAATTGGCTTCTCTGTGAGGAAAGGAAAGTACCAACGGTCGTCGAATGGAACCATTAGGAAACGAAACTTTTTGTGTTCAAATGAGGGGTTTCGATTGAACAAACCTAACAGCAATGCAGTAAGGTATAGAAGGAAAGAAACCAGAACAGGATGCAAAGCCATGGTTCAAATCACAAGTGAAAATGAAAAATGGATGATCTCCCACTTAGTTCTTGAGCACAATCATAACCTTGAAGGTTCAAGTCAAAGGTATATAGGTTCACGCCCTCACAACTCACAGACCTCAGAAGATCATTTGACAAATCGCACAGTAAGGAAAACTGCAATGGTGCAAAAGGCAGGGGATTCAATTTCTGCAAAATTTTGTAATGTGGATTATAGTAGCTACTTGGGCCATCAGAACCTAAGTAGTCTAAACCCTGAAGATGCCCAGGGCTTAATTAACTACCTCAAGCAATTGCAGCTGGATGATCCTTCATTTTTCTACACGTTGCAAGTTGATGCCAAAAGCAGCCTTACAAATTTCTTTTGGAGGGATGGCAGATCGAAATTGGACTATCAGTACTTTGGAGATGTCATAGTTCTGGATACCACATTCCGAGTTGGGTTACGCATGATTTGTGCACCATTTTTAGGGCTTAACCATCATCGGCAGTATGTCTTGTTGGGCTGTGCTTTGCTGCTTGATGAAAGCAAGGATTCTTTTAGGTGGTTGTTTGGGACCTTAATGGCAGCAATGGGTGGTCACCAACCAAAGACAATTTTAACTACTGAGTGTCAAGCAATGGCTGATGCAATAAAGGAAATATTACCTGATACACAACATCATCTTGGCATGTGGTACATTCAACAAACTGCTGCACAGCATCTTTCTGAACTTTATCAGCAATCAGGATTCAAAAACCTTTTCAATAAATGCATCTTTGATTGCCAATATGAGGAAGAATTTGATTTGTTGTGGAATTCTCTAGTGGAGCAATACAGTCTGCGAGAAAATGAATTCCTCAAGACTCTACACGTGTTGAGGAAGAAATGGTCTCCTGTTTTCAGCAAAAGTACTTTCTTTGCGGGCATACAATCAACAGATGATTGCAAGACCATTAGAACTGTTTTCCAGAGTTTGATGAGAGAGAACATGACTCTGTCGAAGTTTGCTCAGCAATATCAAATGGTGGCAAAGGAACAGCGTAAGAATGAATTAGATGAAGACTTGTGCTGTAATAAGACTTCTCCATTGACGATTCTTAAAGGCAGTACCTTGGAGAAACAAGCTGCAGATGTCTATACTCGTACCATGTTCAAATTGTTCCAAGAAGAGTTACGCGGATGCCTATCAGTGGCGATAGAGGACATGGGATTTACTGGCACAGTTGCTACATTCAAGCTGAAAGAGGAGGCCCAAAAGGATCACATTGTCAAGTTTGATGATTCCTTGAACCAAATCACATGTGGTTGCAAAAAATACGAATCTGTTGGTATCTTATGCGTCCATATTCTAAAGGTACTGAATGCCAAAAATATCTTTCAATTACCTTTCCGTTATATATTGAAGAGGTGGATGAAATCTGCAAAAGATGGCAAGGTGCTGAATGACCATATTGGAGCAGCAGAGAGGAGCGAAAAATCACTGAAAGTGAGCAAACTAGAGCAAAAAGCTCTAAATGTCATCACTAAAAGTGTTGCTTCTGAAGATAGCTATAAGATAGTAGAGGATTGTCTGGACATAGTCTTGGGAAAGGTCGAAAATGTTCTGAAAACAAAACATACTGGACATCAGGATAAAGAAAAGGATGTTGAAATTCTTAACACATGTAATGAAGGTATAGGAACACAAACTGTGCTATCAGCTCCCCCATTTCAAAAAGAAGCAGCAGATCATAGACTGAGAAGTAAATCAAAGAGAAAGCATGAAGTTGATGTGAGTGAGATAAACTGCAAGTCTATGGATGATTGTGTTCTCCATCGTCAACCTCCTAGAAAAGCAACAAAAGGTCAGAAATATTATTAGTATTAGCATTATGACTTCTTTAATTGCTGATCTATCTTAAACTTATTCCCTTTATGGTTGTATGTTCATTAGGAACAGACAATGAAGGATCAAGGGCAATATCTAGCCACTCATATTTTGCAGGGGATTGTTCACAACAACCTGCCTGTATTTCGCCTCGACCTCCACTGCCTTCACCATCCACTATCCACCAATTCAAAGGTTTCAGCAAGCCTATGGGTATTTTGCAGGTAAAAAACACAAAGTACTAATGAATGGCTAAATTAGTATTAGAGGACGTGCACTAAATGATTAGTGTTTAGAAAGTCGTATATCTTAGACCGTAATATGTTTTAATCATCCTGAGGTGTTGACATTAGACAGGCCAACAAGAAACTGTATTTTGTTTTGTAGGAAAGAAAGAAGCAAGCACCGGATGCGCCAGTGAGTAGAAGAGAGATGGAGACAATGGAAATGACAATAATGGTGAGAATTCTATACCATGTTGCTGTTTCATTAGTTTTCTGTTTTTGTGTTCCTTCCCTCCTTTATGTTGTGCAATTTGTGATGTAGGCAAAGATGAAAGAGATGCACGAAGGGATCACAAAGATGAAAGGGATGCATGAAGCGATCTTAAGGGCTATAAATGAGAATAAGAAGTCTTTACCATGACCATGAGAACAACAGGATATGGAGAATCAATTATGTTTATAGAAAGTAGGCCTCAAGCATTGATAGAAATTTTTTTGTGCCTTGCACTTGATTTCCCAGTTTGGTTGATTCTCTGGTTTCTGGTCTTGCAGCTTATCTTGCAGCTCTTCTCTTCTCTTTTCCACTCAGAAGCTGGTATTCAATTAACCTAGCTGGGGAGGAAAGAACGGAAACAAAGAAGAAGGTAGGACGCTGACCTTGCTTTCAGTAATGGTAAGAGTGGCAATGCGTCCTTCTAGCAATGTGCCCCTTCCTTTTTGGGTTACACCCTTCCTTTGTCAATACACCTATAAAATAGGGTAGGGAAGTAATGAACCTTTGGGCGAGTTCTCCCTAAACTACTTAATAGTGCAGCCAGCTCCCATAGATTTATATAAAATTTTTGTATCAATTTGGGAATGTCATGCTTTTCAAGTCATTATCACATTGCTGCCAAACTAGTTTGATGAATTGATGCCAGGCCTAATAATGTATAGAATCAGTTTGGATTTGGATTTTTGTGAACTTTCTACATAAAAAAATCAAAACCTGAAATGAGAACCACATTCTTTCCCTTAAAATTGAAATTGATATGATTCCTTAAAACCTTGACCTTTAACAAATTGATCAAAGTTATAGAATTTAGTTCAATCTGTTAAACAAATTTGAAAAATATTGAAAAGGCATCAATTCTTGGAAATGTCACAGTAATTTGAGGTTGTTGATTGTTGTTCATTGGTGTCATAACTGGCAAGGCTAGATGTATAATTTTCAAATCGAGAAAAAAAAATAAAAGTCATTAATTTTTTTTTAATGTGTGATTGACCATCGAAAAATTTATTTTTTTAATAAAAAATGAGTTTAAAGTTTATTAAAAAGATAATTTTCTATTTGCAAAAAAGAATTAGGTTTATAAGTCGATTACACGTGGGGAAGGATTAGCACCCCAACGCTTATAAGAATTGGTACCTATTAATCATGTCTCATCTTCAGGGTCAGATAAAATGGTTTTGATTTAAAATTTAATAATAATTTCTTTAATTTTTTATGAAAAAAAAAAAAGAAAATTAATGTTACTAGTCCTTTATTTAGGAATATTGCAAAAAAAAATTTAAGTTGAAGAATTATCTTCAAATATTCCAATATCTAGGCAAAATTTAAAGATAGTTTTTTTCACCTAAGATTTATTATAACATTCATTGAAAAAGAAAATAACACTCTTTTGTAAAAAATAATTGTTGGTGACTTTTCAACATCTAGATAAAATACCAAAAATTATTTCTTTCGAAATGTTATTTTTTTCTTATTTTATAATTTCACATATTTAAATTGCATTTAAAAAAAAATATTTATATGCAAAAATAAAAATTTGATGATGGTACAATTAACTAGCAAATGATAATTAAAGGTGTACACATGCAAAATGAATACAAACAATAATGATAGATACATGCATGCCAATTGATGTTATGTAAGATGATGAAATGTAATTTTGACATTGGGTTCTTTAATATAATGAGATCATTCATGTTCCTCAGCTTCTAAGCAAAATTTGGGTGAGACTATTTATATTTAAGATATTATTTTTAAAAATTTTTTTATTTAATCTTTTTATTATTGTGGGTTAAGGACTCGTACGAAAAAAAAATTTAATAAGATAAAATTTCCTAAATATTTTAGCTTTTAAGTAGCATTTGAAAAAAAATTATTTCATTTGAGATTTTCATACGTATTCTTAGAATTTTGAAATGGTTTTGGGTATGGGCTTAGGTTGAAACTTTAAGGTTTGGATGATTTTTTGGGTGATGATTTGGGGTTGCGAGTTGAATTTAGAGTTTTGATTAAATTTAGGATCTTGGTGGATTTTCAAGACGTAGGTTTCATTTTAAGGTTTCAAGTTTTTACTGTTTTGGGTTTTAAGGTTTTGGTTTTGGGATTTCAAGGTGTCAAGGTTTATGGTTTTAGGGCTTCAAGTTTTAGGGTTGAAGGTTTTGAATGTTTAGCAGTTGGAGTAATTAGGGTTTAGGGTTTTGGATTTTTAGGGTTTTGAGCTTTTAGGGTTTTAAAAGTTTTAGGGTTTTAAAGGTTTTAGGATTTGGAGTTTTGGATTTTAAGATTTTGAGGTTTTGGAGTTTTAAGATTTTATATTTTTAGGGTTTTGAGATTTTGGGGTTTTATGGTTTAGGGATTTCAAGTTTTGGAGTTTTACCATTTTAAGGTTTCAAGGCTTTAAGGTTTCGTGATTTTGAAAGTTATAGGGTTTGAAAAAATTTTTTATTAGAAAAATGAGAATTAACTATAATATGAACTTTCTCAATTATCCCCAATATCTATGCAAACTTTCGAAATAAGTTCAATTTTCGTAATTATCCTTTTTCCCAAACAATTTTATATTGATGCAACATAAGGCAAATAATTTATGCAAATGGAAGCTAAAAATTAGAACAACCAATTTAATCAATTTTGTATATATTTCTATTTACTTATCATTATTTCCTATCTAAAAATTAAAAAAAAATAAACTTTATTTGTTATTTAATTTACTTATGAAAATTTTACTTTATATTTTAAATTGTAATTTAATTTAACTTAATTAATTTTTTATTATTTTTTTAGTTCCCTAATATTTAGGTGAAATTAATTTTTTAAAACATGATTTTAAATTTCCTACAACATCTAGGCAGTGTTTTCAAGATTGTTTTCTCACTTAAAATATCATTTTATCTTTATTTTCATAAAAAAAATATTTTTTTAAAGACAATCATTTTTAAATCATAAAATTGCTATCTTTCACTTTTTACTCAATATTCTTTTTTATTTTGTCAATTACCCACAAATAAATTAATTTTCTAAAATATATCTATATGCCTTTTATTTTACTATGATTGTTATTTTTTTAGAAATCCTAAAACAACATTAACGAGCATAAAAATATTAAAGATATGGTAAAATAAGTAAGCCAAAAAAGAAATGAAACACACATTAGAACAAGGAGTTTGGGCTTAAACCCAAAAACGGAGCCCATTATCTGAAAAGACTTTTAATCAGTTGGGCTTTGAATTAGGCTAGGTGAATGCTAGGCTAGGTCAAGTGTGAATTGGGTATGGATCGAGTTTGCAAAGATTGGGCTGATCGAGTCTGGTTGGCAGGTCAACCTGGTGGGCACGGGTCGGTTGAACCCTTTTGCTCTTTTTTTTTTAATTTACTATAAGTATCAAGAAAATTTTTGTTAATTTATTCCATCTTCCTATTCTCTAAAAAAAGGTTTTCCCTCCATTCAAAAAAAGCAATCAGCCATTAACCTAGAAAATGGCAGCTGACCATTAACCCATAAAATGGCAACTGATCATTGCTCTCGTCGCCAGTATTATCGTCGGCTAGTTGCCTTTCAAGCCTAAATTTCACCTAATGTTTCTTTTTCACCCTATCTTCGTAGATCCAGACTTTGTTTTTTCATAAAACAGCTTCAAAAACCCCATATCTGAGCCAAAAGTGAAAACTTCAAACTGCTAAAGGTCATAACCCCACCGTCGAATCCTTTTGATTTATATATATATATATATATATTTGTAGGAGTGTGCAATCGGTCAATTTGGTTAATTCGATTTGAAAAAATCAATAACTGAATTAACCGATTTTTATTTTATCAGTAACTGAATCGACCAACAAAATTTTAATTAACCGATTTAATCGAACCGATCAAAAATCGGTTCGATTCGGTTAGTTCGGTTAAGTAATCAAATTTTTCATCATTTTTTCTCTTATTTTGAATAATTATTTAGCTACAAATTCAATATAATAAAACTCAAATTCACATACCATTCAAACTAAATCACTAAAGAATTTAATAATTTTTACAATATTTTACAAGAAAAAAGACAAATAAATACTAATTTAAACTTATTTAATCAAAATAAATTAAACAATAAGTTTTGAAAAGTATTACTCTAACATATATCAAATAACCAACAAAGCCATCAATACATAATAATTGTCATTTCAACACATAAACAAGTTTTCAAGGATCAACAAGCCAACTTAAAAAAGCAAATCAAGCAAATATGCATCTCATAACTTTGGTGCAAAACATAAAAGACATTTTAAGTTGACAAATTGAGCTAACAACTCATACAAAACATAAAACAAGCTAAGAACACTCTGAGTTGACAAATGAATATAAAAGTTCATAAAAAAAACATAAAACAAGCTAATTAAAGGACATTCCAAGTTCTAATAGCATTCTTCATACATGAACCTCATAACTTTGGTGCACATCTTTCATTTTTTCCTAAAATGTTAAAGAGATTAAAACCTTAATTAGTTGTCAATGAATACAATAAATATTTTTTAAATGTAAATATTCATAGAAATTAATAATGAAATTACCTCAAAAGGTCTATGCACCTTTGTTTTAATCAATTACTAGATCTAAGGCAATTTTTGACAAATCTAAAAATATATAAACAAAAAATAACAAAAGTAAGCTTTAAACAAATAAAAAAATAAAAAATAATAATCCTTAAAAAATAAATGATAGTATAAATAAAATATTACATAAATTCATTTTGTCAAGCTGTATCAAATCATCTTCAGGTTGAAATGAATCAAGATTAGAAGATCTACGTAACTAATCTTGAGCACAAATAAGGGCTTGCATAATTTTAGGAGTTAAAGAGCTCCTATATGCATCAAACACACGACCACCAGTGCTAAAAGCAGATTCGGAAGCAACTGTGAATATAGAAATTGCTAACACATCACAAGCTAGATGGGAAAAGATAGAAAATCTATGGCTATTAAGTTTTCACCAAATTAAAACATCAAAGTCATCACTATCATCATCATCAGGCTCCTCACTCAAATATTTAGTTAATTCTGATTTATGTTCATCTTTGCCATGTTCAATCCTACACCTCTTGTACTTGGACTTAAAGCTTTCTTTTTTTTTTTTTTTGTCGTTCCATTTCCACTTTCATCATCGGTGAGCTATGACATTTGGCTCACTTGACTACTTTCACCAACTTGCTCAGACTGAGGTTCTAACATTCTTTTGTATTCATTAAATAAGTCTTCTATTGCTTGTTGTACTTTTTTAATCATCAATGAAGCTTCATCAGAAGAATACATTTTCATGAAGCAATATTCAACAAAAGAAAACTTTTTTAAAGGATCAAGAAGAGAAGCAATATAAACCAACATATTCATCTTCTCTATATTTTCCCAATACTTATCATATTTATCCTTCATTCTCTTTGCCATTGCATTCAACTCAACATCAGGATTTAATTGCCATTCTCGCAAAGTGGAATAAACATCACATATATCATCAAAAAAAGTATTAGATGTGACATAAGAAGTACCTGAAACTTTCACGGTGAGATCATAAAATTATTGCAAGAAAAGGTAAAACTTCCTAACAATTGCCTAATCATTTTGATCGGGTACCCCATCTCCCATCAAAAGCTCATTTCTATAATAAGGATCAGCATCATCAAATGCATCAAATGCCCTTTCAAACTTTTGACCTGTATCCAACATCAAATAAATAGAATTCCATCTAGTGCTAACATCCAAACATAATAAACTTTTACTTTGAATATGTTCATTCACAATACACTCTTTAAACTTAGTTAACCTGAAAGGTGATTGTCTCACATATCTTATTGCCCCTCTAACACGAGCAATTGTTTCATTCATTTCTTTCAATCCATCACAAACAATAAGATTAACAATATGTACAATGCATCTCAAATGAAGATATTTGCCTCCCAAAATACTTGTTCCAGCATTGTTAAATTTTTTCCTCAAATATGCAATTGCAACATCATTAGAACTAGTATTATCAATTGTAACAATAAAAATCTTATCAATCCCTCAATCACGCAAATATTTTTCAACCGTCTTACCAATAGCTTCACCTTTGTGACTAGAAATTGGATAAAATTTTAATATCTTTTTGTTTAGTTTTTAATTTTTGTCTATGAAGTGAGCCGTAAGACACATATAATTGATCCTTTGTAATAAGGTCCATGTATCAGTGGTAAGAGATACTCTTGTAAAAGATGATTTCATGAATTGCTTCAAATGAGTCTTTTCATCAATATAAAGCTGATAGCAATCCCTAGCAACTGTCCATCGTGATGGTACATAAAATCTAGGACATGCAACTGACATGCAATGCCTAAATCCTTTCGACTCTACAAATCTAAATGGCAACTCATTTAGAATGATCATTTTAGCTACAGCTTTTCTAACAGCATCTTGATTAAATTTTCAAGTGCCTAAAGATTCCACTCTTCCTAATGGCAACACCAATTCTGTTTGAGTACCATCATCCCCACTAACACGAGGAAGCCTTTTACAAGAATTCATGTGATTCTTTAAAGTGGTGGTTTCATTCTTTTTAGGATAAGCAAAAAATTCTCTGTCACAATAATTACTCCTAGCTTTACGATTACCTTCTTCATTAACAAATTTAGTAAAGTGGTCCCATAGCTCTGACCATGGCTTAGATGTTCGTCTCATCACTTTGAAATTTACAGTTTCACTTTTTGTTACCTTATTATATGTAGGAAGTTGAGAGGCCAATTGTGTTTGATTAGTTGTGGAATTCAAAATCATATCATTCACTTCATTTGACATCTTCAAAAAAAAAAATTAAGTGATCAAATTATATCCAAACAATAAAAAATAAATAATTATATTATATTAAAATAATAAATAACAATAAAATTATATTCAAATAATAAAAAAATAATAAAGTAATATTCACACAATTATTGAACACATTGGATATTCAAATAATGAAATAGTTTGTTAATCAAACTATCTATTAGTTGCTTATTTTATCAACAAACAATGTAAGTGTCTAGCATAGTTTAGGCTAATTTATTTTAACTTTTAATTTAAGTATCTAGCATAATTTAGATTAATTAGTTGCTAGATCTAGTAAGAAAGTTAAAACTTAAAAGTGCTAGATCTCTGACAATAGATTTCTTTAAAATCTTTATTCCCGAATAGTTGTGTTTTAAACTTATTTCTCTATGTATACATCCAATATTTACACACTCTACTTCAAGGTGTAAATCACTTAAACTATTTCTGTCTTTCGCTTGTGAGTTGTGGGACCATCCTCGAATTGTCTTAGTCCACATCATTACCATGTTGCCATACCAATATTTTTTTAACATTGAACAGAACACTTCTTCTTCAACTTCAATGTAAAAGCTTTACTCTTAAGAAATGAATCAAGATGCAAGCAAAAAGCATTACAGTTACCTAGCTTAGCTTGAAAAAGATCACTCGAAGGATATGCCTTTGTATTAAGCAAAAAAAGACCTTGGAATACCAACAAGTCATCAGCTTATTTGAAAAAAAAAATTTGGCTGGTAAAATATTTCTATTGGTCCGGGAGAGGGAGGAGTTCATTCACCATTTCACAAAGGGATTCGCAAAGCAAAAGTCATTAACCCGAAACCCCAGCAATTTCAGGGTCTGCTAGACCCGTGTACCGAACAAAGATGTAGCCTGTAGGAGATGCGGCAGTTCTGTTCCAGTCTATGACAGCACTACAGCTAGCACAACTACGAGCTAAGGCACAGAAACAGTACCAGCGGGAGCGAAGCAAGTCGAAACTGGTAGAAACTGTTATTGAAAATCTTGCTCCCTTCATTTTTATAAGTTAAAGTGCTTTCCTCGACTAAAAGGAGTATTTTCACAGCTTGCTACAGATACTGTAAATCCAGCGTGGGGCGTGCAAGGTTTTGACTTTTGATCCTTTTGTTCCAGAACCTAGTCAATCAACTGGAGGAGTAAACAAGCCACTGAAAGTCCTAGACCTATTCCTTCCAGGTTAGAGATAGGGTCCATCTATCGAATCACTCTAAACAACAAAAGGTACTGAAAAATACCAGCAAAAAAAATATTACCGTGGGCACACCTTGGGGTTGAGGTTTGGCCGTTTGGGTTATGCTTTAACTTAAAACATATAGGAAGAATACAGCTCTAAACATCAAGCTAAAAGAAAAAATAAAGGTTATTAAGATTTAAGAACTTACGATGGCGTCTTGGGCAGATTGATCTCTACAACTGTCTGATCTTGTGTAGCAAATTAAAGGGAGCAAGAGATTATGAGGCAAGTAGCCAAGCAAGAGAGTAAAAGGGAGGCAAAGATGCAGGAGATTGAAGGAGAGCAAACTGCAAAGGGCAGAGACATAGTAAGCTGCAATAGAGGAGGAGCAAAGAGCAGAAAAGGGAAACGGCGTGGGTGGATGAGTTAAAAAAGGTAAGTTAAATTTAGGTTTTTTTTAAGAGAATTTACATACTTACTCTTAGTTATTATAAGATCGGTTAATTCGGTTAATTCAGTTATCAATTTTAAAAATCGATAACCAACCAATTTAACTAATTTAACCGATCTTAAAATCGATTACAACCGAAAACCGATTAAACCAAACCGAAATGACCATTTTTCATAATTTCAGTCGGTTAAATCGATTAGAACCAATATATGCTCACCCCTATATATTTGGGCTTTAAATGGAAATGATCGAATTATATATGTAGAAGTCAAACAAACTCAAATTAACCGAACAAAATTAAATGTTGACAATTGGTTCATAAAATAACTCATTATTAGAGTAGAAAACAAACATTAGATTATCAAAAGCACAAGGTTGTTGTGATTCCTAACTTTTAAAATAATTCTGTCCATAAAAATCGTATGTACAAATTTTTTACATATTCTGAAACCATTAAATGAGATGTATCCGGGTGGACTTTTCGTTTAATCAAACTTCTCCAATTTCATTTAGAGAACTTTGATCTTGGCGTTCATGAAGTTTTGTGGTTTGGCCTTGCAATAAGGACACGCAGATAATGTAATTCACCCACGATATGACAGATCTTAATTGCAAATTGAAATATACATGCCACGAAAAACAACCCTGGATGATCAGACATCGTCAAGCCCTCCCACTTTTCACTTTTTCAAGTTGTTTTTCCTGGCAATGCAAATTGAAGAAGATTACAGAAGAACATGGATGTTACTGGTGTCCTAGCTATGTAGGAATTCTATAATGGGTGATGCGGAATTCATCTTCAGGTCTACGAGGTGGATGAGTCTTGTTCCTCAAGTCTCAACTGCAGGTACTCATTGTATTGGAATACTCTGTACTTAGGATGCTCTCCAATGTCTTCTGTGAACTGTGGCAGTGGTTCAACCCAATTCTCGCCGTGCAAGTTGTAGAAGAAGACAACTGAGTACCGGCTTCTCCCTTTAGGCCTCACCACTCTATGAGTTGCGCTCTTGAATTTGTTGTTGCTCAATACCTTACCATGATCAAAATAATCAAACGGATTCATTTTTGAAATGTTAATAGTATAATTGAATTTATACAAAAGCTGAAAAACTGAGTAAACAGAGAAGAAAAGACATCGAAAAGGAAAAGTAATGTTGTACCTGAAGAACATCGCTTCTGTTGACCACTAATATGACCGGTAGAGGGATTACAGGAATCCATTCCCCGTCCTTGCAGACTTCTAGACCACCAACCTCGTCCTGGAACACGGAGTTGATGCAATTGGAATCTTCATGTTCTGTTAATCCATTGTTATCAGTTTCAGTAGCTGGGAAGTAACGAAGTGCTACCATGAAATCCCAGCTCCTATCATGATTGAATTCTCTGAGGAAATTGGAAGGGAGACCCAAGCACCGATTAACAATGCTCTCTACAAGCGTGCCTGTTTTTTTCAAGTTGGAGAAAACATATTCTAAAACTTGCCTACCAAAATCGATTAATCAAATGGTTTATCAATATTTGTTCAATATTGCCTCTCTTTAGCTTTTTTTTTTTTTTTTTTTGCAGAGTACTGATTGAAAGATAGTATATGTTTGTAACAAAGATAAGCATTGAGATAAAAAAAAAAAATACTTGAATTCAGGTGGGTTATCAGGGAAAACATTGAAGCTAGACCCTGGTGGAAACATCAATGAAAACTCGTTCTTGTCAGGTGAGTGTTAGGCTGCGTGTTGTATCCTGCAGGAAGAGGAGCATCTAACGCTGGACTACTTTTTGAGTTTCTCTTCTGCTGTATACTCAAAAGAAAATCCTGGAAAGCTTAGGCGCCCGTTGCAGCAAGTGTATGGGCACGCCATGGTTGGCAATTTGGAAGAAACCATACTCGGAGCAGGCCTTGGTAATGACTTCCATGGCCTTCCTCTTGCCATCCTCATCATCTTCGCCAAAAAAAGGTGAGAGATCTACGGTAGGAATGAGGGGATCAGCCATTCCAAGTTTTATTCCAACTCGCTTGAAAGTCTTTGAAGTTAGAACCCAAGACCTGCCATGTTTTTTTTTAATATACAAGTTCAACCATTCAAGTAACTACAATTCTTTCCTTGCCTCTTCTGTAATGATCCACCACCGTCTTTTCAAGTTCTGTCTTGATGCAAGTTGAATAGACACCTTTTTCCTTCAACAAGATGATTGAAAGAGAGTTGCTACCAACTAATTAATTTTAAGGGAAAACCTCAAGTAATTTTTTTTTTCTTTTTTTTTGGCAAGGTGGAGGAAGGAAGAAGCTATCACTATTTTCTCTTGATAAAAGTTTGGACATCAATCATTACTTACTGCGGCAGATTGGAGGGTCGCCTATGATCGCCAATTTTACTTCCATTGTTGATTCTGATAAGAAATCAGATAAAATACATACAGATGATCGAGGATTTTGCTTGCCTTATTTGCAGTTTGCTTTAGGCTGAGCTCGCCCGATGGTTCCCTTGGCCCATAAAAACCGCTAAGGCTAATGCACATACTGATATTAGCAGTGGCAGACATCAATTCTATGTTCATGGAACATGAGCATTAACTTTTAACATGAGCATTAACTTTCAAGATGCGTTGGTGATATAAAGACAAACTCGTACTAAAGAGTCATCGCAGAACTAGTTAGGCAAAAATATCAGCTATATGGATTAACGTCAATTCCACTATATCATTTCCTATAACAAAGTTAATCATAAACAAACTTCAAATTTTTTTTATTAAAAAAATCATAATTTGAGAATAAATAAGAAGTTTACATATACTGAAATTTAAATTCCAAATATGTTAAATACCATCTATTAAAAGTGATTTCATATACCAACTAAATTAAACAGAACTACAGATAAAAAGCCAGCATTCCAATATCATGTAGAAACTTTCATGTTACCCACAGAGAGGAAACCAGAAACAAAAACATAGAAAAGAGATCAAACGGGTAAAAGCGGGATAGGTAAAAAGAAATGAGTCAGAGCTACACTGACAATAACGCCAATTGCTTATATAGCAGAGAAAGCTATCTTAAAGATGGTTATCCTCCCCATAACCGCACTTAGTGAAGACTGCGAGACAACTTTACACAAGTTCTTACTGAAGCAAGGCAAGCAACTACCATGATTAAGCCCATAAGTGATTTTAGTCATCACCATCATCATCATCATCATCATCATCATCGTCATCCTCGTCGTCTTGATCATCATCATCGTCAGAGTCATCATCATTTTTTCCCTGTCAATGGACATATATAAGATAACAAGATAATGAGAAATTATTGTCTGTAATTTAACAGAGTTCAACAAAATTCTATCTGTTAAAGCAATGAATAGGGCTAAATGGTAATAACACCATTGAGGAGTGCTTGCTGGCAAAATTTTAAAGAAACTTGAGACAATCAGAAAGAATGATGTCTATGTAGTATTAAAAAAAAAAAAAATCCATCTGACATAAGAATGTGCATGTAAATGATCTAAATATATAATGCATTACCATGATTACATAAATATACAAAATTTTGTCAGTCTCTGATATCTTGGCCATCTTTAAACAGAATAGATAATTAAGCCATTAGCATTTGACCACGATGTTGTTATGTCTGACAAATTTAAAAAATTTCAAAAGCAGTTACAAATTCCAATAGAGCTATTACCTAGACTGTGACCCAGATGAATGTATTCCCTAAGAATAAAGAGAAAATGCATCTAAGACTTTCTCAAACCACAACATTTCCATTATTGAAATTTCAGCCTCATTCACCCACTTTCCTCTATACCACTAAATAAAGGACTTCACTGATCAATATACCAAACCATAAATATCATCATTCAGAAACCTGAATCTTTAATTTGGTCAATGATCATTCACCTCATATCAACTAATCTTTCTCTACATGAAATGTATTCCAAACAATTACCTTATGCATCTCAAATTATATTATCAGACACGTGCCACCGGAAATCTCAGAGTGCTTCTTCTCCAATATAAGATTGTAACCATGTTCAATTGGGTAAAGAGTTCTAGAGCTAAACTGATCCGAGACATAATCTAAAAGGCATGCATACATAACAAGATCAACATATCCAATCCCACTGATTTGGGCCGATGGGATAAAACCCCTGCCCAATATTGGTTTATGAAGCACTCGAGTATAATTAGGCCAAAACATAGAAGACAATGTTTTGAGATGTAGAAACATGAACCTAGCTCCTATCACCATCTTGTTTCGCTTCTCCAGATTTAATATGGCAAACATTGGCATGCTGATATATTTACATAATCCAATTGGTTAATTCCACATTACTTTAGCACAATCGGTAAAAGAATTTTTATCAAAAGAAACCAGCACCTTATAGCATCCACTACATTGTAGAGGAGTACTCTGGGTTGACATAATGCTATTATAAAGACGAGAATCATAATTTACAACATAAACTAAATCGTCTTCAGTAACTATGTAGCATATCATTATTAGAATAACCAGTTAAGACTAAATAAGTAACCACGCAATGCATGAAAAGTCCAACTGCAGGTCCAACAAGCAAATTCATACGGCAAGCTCTAGCAAGTATAACTCACACAAATGTCAGCATAATTTAAAACCACCCCAGCAAAAGGAAATGAGCAATTAAATCCTCATCACCATATATTTGAAGTAAAATGATTCAATCCTTTCCAACCATTTGATAAACCCTAGTTATTGCTGTCCATATTCACATTTTTTGTTATTACCAAAACCTGATTCAATTGATAAATTCATATTTTAACAGCAAGAAAAACTCTGGTAAATATACTTCCCCCCAAACATATATTGAACAAAAATGGAACAAACTACTCAATCTTTGGTGAAAAACAAACAAAACAAATGTTAAAATAAAGACCACAAAACCTACAGCCATGCAAATTTGAACTGAAAAGAATATAAAAAAAAAAAAGAAATATAGTAAAAATGGTACACAAAAAGGATGTATTAAGTTTTTCAAAGAAAAAAAACCAAAAAAATGTACCTCTTCATCCCCTTCATCGCCATCAAAGTCCTCTTCATCAGCCTCCTGCATCAAGGAAGTGACCAATAAAAATTAGCAAAGGAAGCAAAACATGATGTCGAACAACAGGTATATAACAAAAGCAAGGGAAGAAGCCAATAGAAAAAGAAGTTACATTGTTGAAATAAGTGAGAGGATTGGGCCATAAATCCTCCTTGATAATCTCTGCTACCTGTAATGTTTATCAAGTGAAAGTTTAAACCAGCTCTGTTAGAAAATGAGTAAAAAAAACTAAACTGCAGATAGATAGTACATTCATAGAGAATTTACCTCATCATGAATTTCATCCATCTCATCTTTCTGCTGAGCATCAGTAAACCAGGTAAAGAAGCTGCACACATTTGTGAATCAAATTTAGCACAATACAGAGCTGATTTGCAGCGTAATTGAGAGTGAGAAATGAAGAATCAAATACAAGACAAAGGATTAAATGGATGCAAACTTTAAAACACAGCAAATGAGTAGCAAGTTAAAGTTATAATGCAACTTATAAGAAACCACTAAGTATGCATAAATACATAGCATCTATAAGAACACTATACAATATTTGCCAATAAATCACAGTAAATAAAGCTTTACCAGAGCAACTAGACCAGTACTAAATAGTACATAGTGCATGTATAAATGTAAATTGTCTACACTAAAAAGGAAACTCAATCTGTCAAGGTTTGCCTCAATAAAAAAGAAGGATGATGGCTCATAGAATAAAAGAGATTCTTATAAAATGCTAGTCTAAAATACAAGAAAATTATTAAAAATATTGAGAAAATGGTAACAAATCGACTACATTTCACAACCTGAAGACATTAAAATAAACTAATCTCAAGTTTTATGTTACTGAAGTCCTAAGACTTAGAGAAAATTGATTGACAGATACAACAAACAAACCTTTCTTCAGCAAATTGCCGCTTGTTTCCTTTCTTCTCATGATTAACTCCATTTGGCAAGCCCTTCACATTTAAGGAAAGTAATTTAATATGGTATCCAAGGAAAACAGATAACATGAAGATGAATAGCCATCAAAAGAGGAGAAACCCTCACCATGCCCTCTTTCCACTTGATTTGGGTGGCTGTAATTTTGGTTCCTTCATCAAGGAAGGTAAACGTCTTCGTAAGTTTTGTATCTTCAAAATACGGATTGGAATTGAAG
Organism: Durio zibethinus; assembly: GCF_047325235.1. Lineage (NCBI taxonomy): Eukaryota > Viridiplantae > Streptophyta > Magnoliopsida > Malvales > Malvaceae > Durio > Durio zibethinus. The sequence continues at coordinate 24,072,417 of NC_143172.1, forward strand.
TTCTGAAAAATTATAATAGAAGTCAGTCAACAAAAAATTAGGACAGATTATAGCATGAATTATGTTTCTTCTACCAGCAGTTGAGTGCAAGAAAAAGAAAGCAAGAGCAATTTCAATTGCCTACAAAATAAGGTAAGAACAAGAACATGGATGAACTTACAAATGTAATAGAGTATCCAGATTTCAGATCTTTAAAATCCTCCACTTCAAGCGAGCTAATATGCTTGAATATCTACCAAGTAATAATAATTAAAAAGATGAAGAAACAAGAAAGCGTTTAGCTAAAATTAAATACCAGGCAAACATCCAGAAATATCTTTAAAAAATAAAACCAAAAATCAATTTTGGGAAGTAAAATAAGCACAGAATGAATAATTTCACTTTGGGAAATAAGTGACATTAAACCTTGTGATCCTCTTCAGTCAAAAGTTCACCAAGAGCAGGATGACTCAAGAACTGCAAGTGAAAAATACAGCCCCATTTAAAACATTCTTCTTAACATGTAGACAACTCTTAAAAAAAGGTCCAGTATATTAATAGGAAAGAATAGAATCACTTACAGCTGTTAACCAGAAATCAGGAATCGAATTGATGATCTCATTCCGCTTATCATAGACCGGCTTGCGAATCTCATTGTATTTCTGCTCCACTTCCAAGACTTTCTCACTCGCCTCCTCATTGATCTACAACAAGCCAAAAAGGAACAAAAAAATTAAATATAGAAACATCATGCGTAACGATTTACCACTTCACTGATAAGCTTGTAAGCAAACATATCCACATTAAAGGGAGCTTCTAAATACACCCAAAAATCTTCTATATACACCCCACAAATTTCTTTCCAAAAATATTTACATACCAAATACCAAATTTAGCCTGAAATAAATGACAAAAATACCCTCATACTCTCATACACTCCATACCTCCTTCTTCGTCCTCTTCCTTTTCTTTGTTCTTCTTCTTCCTCTTTCATCCCTTTTTCTCATATACTAAACCCTAAATCTTTAAAATTAAAACTAAAATTTTGAAATCGAGCTTCCAAGAAGCTTTAGAGCTTCTTGGAAATAGATTTTCGAGAAGCTCAAAGGCTTATTAGAAATGGATTTCTGAGAAGTCTTTAAACTTATGGATTTCTAAGAAGTTTTAAGGCTTATCAGAAATGAATTTCCTAGAAGTCTTTAAGCTTTTGGATTTTCAAGAAGCTTTAAGGCTTCTCAGAAATCCTTATCCAAGAAGCTCAATTTCACCTAAATCCTTTCATAAACCGTAACTTATATTCAAATGCATTTTAATCAAATTTCAACCAAATCAATCAAAAACAAGCTAGAGATCTTACTTTTAATCAGTGTAAAACTCAAAAACACAAGTGATTTGAGGTAAGTTTGATGGATTTAAAGTTCTTTTTTGGATTAAAAATGAAGAGAGAAGAAGAGAGAATGAAAGAGTGAAAGGGTAGGAAGGGAAAATAGAAAAATGGAGTGCGGGTTTATTTAGTAGACATAGGAAATTTAAGTTTGAATTTGGGGTGTATTTAGTAGCGGGGTGTATAGTGCAAAAATGGGGGTGCAATAGAATTCCCCCACCTTAACCCTTCGAGGAAATAAGACATGATACCCTAAAGTAACCTCCCAAAAAATAAAACATGTTAACTGAAGCAACAGGTCACTTAGACACACGGAAGAGAACAATTAAAGTAATTAATCTTTCTACAATAATTCATATATATCCAGCATATAAATGACATTCGAAGCCTATCAGGTACAGAAATTAAAAATCCACATTATAACACCTTCTCCGCAATAAGACATAATAACCTAAAGTAACCTCCCTAAAGAAATTTTCCTGAATTTTTCTCATAAACCCTAAAAAAGCAAAAAAAAAAAAAAACAGGAAATCAGCAATAAATGCATGCTATATAAATGGAAGTAAAATGCAAATAAAAATGGACCTTCTCAAGCTCGTCTTGGACCTCTTGAAACCTCTCGATGGAAAGGACGAGGTCTCCATCGATTTGTTCAGAGTTCTCTTCCTCTCCCTTCTCTGGTACTTTCATCTTTTTTCGTTTGTCCGCCACCATTTTTTTCTTTCTTAAACCAAACAAAAAATAAAATAAAACCCTAACACTTAAAAATTCTGCCTCCTCTCTCTCACTTTTGCTCCCTTCTCTCTGTTTTATCCTCTCTCTAAAACCCTAATTTTTTCTCCCTTGGCATCGACAAGGGAGAAAAGTGAGACAGTGAGTGGAAGGGCAAAATGCTAGGGTTTTGGGAGTTTATATCTGCTATGTTGGGGATATTTTGGGATATACAAATGGATCAATCACAATCTGAAAGCTGGACTTATTGGTATTATAGTCATTTGATTTTGAGTTATAGGGGTATTATGGGTACTTCTTGGATGGATTCCTTATTCTTATGTTTGGACACAGAATCTTCTAACTGCTAAAGTGCTTCACCCCCGGGCTAAGGTTGACATTAGATATTTTTACATTTTTAGCATTAAAATTCGAAAAATCTTTAAAAAATAAAAAAAAAAATGTTATTTTGAATTACAGTGGCTAAAAAAAAAACAATAAAATTTCCTTATTCTAATTAATTAGTTTCTTAAAAATTAATTTTTATTTTTCTTATCATAATTATTGTTACGTCTCTACTATTTAAAATTAATTTTCTAAAAGAATGTTTTAATTTTGTCCACAATCAAATTCGAAATAGAGAGTAAAATATTTTCTTTTTTTTTTTTTTAAATTGCAAACTATGTTGCACACAAAATATACTCGTAGCAATTATGTTTTGACTCGACGATTTTATTTGTTTTATTAAATATGTTAATACAAAAATTATTGGATTTTCTTTATTAATATTAATAGTTTTTAAATTTTAGAGTTTTATCTTCAATATTTTATTCTTTAAAAAAATAAATATTGATAAGAAAAAAGAGATCCTTACTTATAAAATCAGAATTCAATCCTTTAGATGTAAAGTTGTTTTTCTCTCAACATCAACACTTGGTAAGTTTTTTTTTTTTTTTAATTCAATGATTTTACCTTTTTAATAGACATTAAGATCCTACATTGAAATTAATATTTTTCTTATGTTTTCTCTAATACAAAATACATAAAAATAAGTTTAAAAAATATTAAAATAAATCAAATTTTTACAAAACTGAGAATATTGTTTTGTAATATTTTGAAGATGAGTTTTTTTTTTTTTTTTCTTTGCCAAGGTTTTGAAGATGAGCTTAAAATTACCATTTACCCTTTCGAATTAGCAAAAATCTTAGGTATATCAACTTAGAAATTTGCTTCCAAATGGTCCATTCGTTACTGAAAGCATAATGGCCGATATGGAGTTTTTGTACCAACAAGAAATTGTACATCGTAAGCCCAAACTAACACCTCATGATGGGCTCTGTTCCATTTTAGTTCCAAGGGTCCAATTTGAATTTGAAATCTACCTAAAGCATTTTTGTAATTTGAAAAGTTTTCAACCTTTTTACAAACGTGGTCCTATCTAAACTAGCAGTTATATGTAGTGTAAAAAAAAAAAACTAGGAGTAATTTGCAATTCGTTTTAGATTTAATTATTAACAATCCGATCCGGTGATGTGACCCTAATTTTCAAAATCGAAATTTTCGTTGAGAAAAAATATGCTACCAACTGCTGGATTTGGTCTTTAAAAAGTGCTACCGACTTGACAATTATGGAAGCAATAAGTGTAGATGGATAGGGTTGAGTAGATATTTCCGAATCAAATCGGGTTAGATTTGGACTGAACTTAAACATTATTGTAATAAATTTTAGGTTTGACTAAATTTGTTTGTACTTAAATATGAATCTAGTTTTGTTATTCATGTTTGATCTATTTTTAAAATAAGCTGCTCAAGTTTGTTTATACTTTAATTTACAAAAATAAAAAATTTTATAGTTAGTATTAATTATGAAAAAAATTAATAATTAATAAAATAAAATAATAAATGACTTTAAGAATTTAATTTGATGCTTGAATGAAATTGACATATATATAGATATTAATCTAAAGACATATATTATTTAATTATATATTTATTTTTATGTAATAATTATAAATATAAAAAATATATAAAAATTATTTGAGCCAAATATAAACTTTAAATGTCATGCTCAAGACTTAATCCATTTTTTAAACAAGCCTAAAATTCAAATGTATACTTATTTATTAAGTTTAAAATTTAAATCTAAATTCTATAAAATTAGAGACGAATTTTTTAAATTTTGGTAGATAGTCCACCTTTAAATAAGTTAAAGTTAAGTGAAATCAAGTTCAATTAATATATTTAAAGTTTTGTTCAAGATCCAATTGATTTGTTATAAAAATTCATTTAGATATGTTATTATTTAAAATAATAAAAACTATTTATATAGTTAGATTTTAATTTTTAAAAAATATTTTAAAATTAAATTTAGATATAAAATAATTTTTTATTAATAAAAAATAATTGCAGATCGAATCAATCGAGATTAGATGCAAACTTCATGGAAACCCGACATGAACAGGTTTAGTAAGAAGCAAAGTAATTTATAGTAGTCAAAGATTTTTTAAGTGACCAAAATGTTTAGCATATGACTTTTCCCAACAAAATTTTTTTCAAGGGTAAAATGAGCATATAAACAATACCTATATTTTGAATAGTGATTGTATCAAGTTTTGACTTCAGGGACAAAATCTTAAAATTATAAAGAAAAAATAAAACAATTAAAAGTAAAAATAAAAAGTGTTTTATGTAATAAATAATATATAAATAACTTTATTTATAAGAGAAAATGAGAGGTTTATTAAATATAATAATGATATAATCGAATTGATATAATGTTATATAAATCAAATCAATTTAAAAATAAAAAATATTCTTAATTATACAATTTGACGGTGATTTTAAATCCAAACAAACCATAATTAGTTGTTATCAAATTGCAAATATAATTTTTATTAGATGTTGATTTATTTCTTAATGAACAAAAACGGTGAAATTAATGGTGAGGAACCGTGGATTATTAAAAAAAATGGTGTGGATTATTGAATAGATACTATTGTTTTAGAATTTATGATTATAAGTGCAAAAACCAATTTCAGTACGATAAAATCATATGGTTTCACACCAATTTCAATATGATAAAACCGTGTGGTTTCACATGGTTTGTTGTCCCCAGGTTTGTATATCTCCTTCAGTAATAATTCCATTAGTTATGCTTCCTTTTCAGGTGCAATTAGTGGGGTCAATCTTTATGGTTCACAAAAACTATTTATGTCTTTCAGTTTGTATTTTGTCCAAGACATTCCTACAAAATGTTATAGCCTTCAATCCATTTTATCTTGTTTTGCCTCGCCAACATACCTTTCTCAGTGTTTTTCTTTCTGGGTTTATGCTGATGTTAGAATTAGATAACAACAGTGGGGGTTTTTTTTTTTTCTTTTCTTTTAAATGGTTCAAGTAGTGCAGGGTTCATGAATCTCATTTCTTACGCTCAATAATCATTGATCATTGGATGTGTTTTTTTTTTTTTTTTAAGAGGTCGAAATGTGGATAGGAGAAGAGATTATAGTTATTGGGATTTGAGTTTCAAAGTTGTTGAATGTCAAGTTGTATAAATCAACTTAATTAAATCTCAAATTTTAATATGCCTCTTTTGGATATGTACCCTTGAACCAGACATGATTGCCTGTTCTAAGTGGACCATGACAACTATTTGTATTTCAGCGTCTAACGATTTGAAATTTAATGCCATTGAATCATATTGGTCCCTTCACAACATTCCATTGCCAACCTGTGGCTTAATTTATTAGATTTATAAACAACTATTAGAATTTTCTTGATAATTCTGATTTAATGTTGATCTTTTAAGATTGGATGTCATGGAAAACCTCTCCTTTCCCTCTTTCATTTGCATTTTATGGTGTAGCATTCCCTCTTCATCACATCATGCACTTAAGTCATGACTTCAGAATTCTAACATCTATTTGTTCCTTTCTGGGTGAGTTTTTCAAGGTGCAGTCACATAATGTATGTTTTATGCATTATAAAAATAAAAAAAATAAAAAAGAAAAGAAAAGAAAAGACTTTAATAAGTTTGTCAAACATGAGATATCAAATTAAAAGTTTAATTCAGTTAGTTTATGCACATAATCACTGTTAAGAGGTGATATCCAATAAGTTTGGAATTTGAATTTCAGCATCAGTAATTCTTTACCCTATCCCTAGGCGGTGTTTTACTTTGTAGCAAAAACAAAAGATATCTTTAATGTATGTAACATCTGTAACATATATAGTATCTCAGTTTTATGTGTATATAGTTTTTGGGTTGAAGTGGATGTTAAGTTGTGTAATTATTAGCAGTTTTGCAAAACAAATTTGTTTAATGTCTTTAATGTCAGTCCGATTCTAGTATGTTGCAAACTAAAAGCTCATATTCCTTCATATGTTTGCAGTTCATATGTCTTTCTCAGTTTGCCAGGTTGATTTTCACCATTAGACCTCAAGTCAACAAGCACAGAGATTTTGCTGTTATGACCTGATTACTTTATTTTATTATCTGATAGGATTTTCCAAATCAAGAATGGATTGTGTTTACTAGATTCCCTACCTAGTTTCTATTAGATGAAAGGGAGAGAAGAGAGCGTGGGATCCACTCCAACATCAACCTTTAATTTTAAGATGGTTATGGAATTTATTGTAGCTACCCAACTTACTGCAGCATCTATATCTGTATGACTGCCTGTCATCAGTTGAACATGTCATTGTGGGCAACATTCATATTAGTTTCCATCATTAAATTATAACACCATTGAAACTTTCAGCTTTCCATTAAACCCAATGGGAAAGGAGAAATTTGATGCCACAATTTTCGAACTTGTGGCGCTTTGTCATCCTATTGTTTGCATTTCCATCTGTAACATCACTACTTGAAAGCTGGATTATCCATCTTTCAAACAATTAAAATACTGGATAAGACTAATTATATTTTTTCCTAATTACTACAAGTAAACGTAAAATTTATCTCAGTTGATTCTTCTAGTTTTTCTTAAGATGTGACATCCAATAAATTTAAAGTTTAAATTTTAGCACCTGCAATCCCTTTTTTTATCCTAAGGTACAGCCTCTTTTGTAAAAATAAAAAAAAATACAAGCAAAACAAAGAAATACAAGATCTTGTCGTTGAGGTCCTATATTTCAAGATGGCACATATGGATTGCATTGTTTATAATTCATTGCCACTTTTCTGAAGCATGTGTCTTCAAGTTTTAGGATCTTAAGTTTTGGAATAGGGGAATAAAAGCCAAACCAAAGTTCTATGCTTGTAGGCTCTTAAGTGAGGCAAAGATGGCTTGTTAAAAGCAACTTCACTTGAAAGTTGGAAAGAAGCTCCAAAACATGAATGTCCCTCCAGTTGAAAATCAAGAGAACAAGAATAAAACTTGAACTAATGAATAAAGATAATTGATTAGACAAGTGTGGTCAGGTATATGTGGTCTATTAACCCTCTTTTGGGTCCAATTGCCTAGACAAATTCAGATTCTCCTTTTATGTTTTCAGGCTGTTGTGCATTTTAGTGACAAACTATATGGATCATTGTGCTAAATTTTCTAGAGAGAAAATCAGTACTTAAAAGGCATACAGAAAAACAATACAGCAAAGTTGAAATTTATACATGTAATATTTTGGAGAAATTACATAATTAAGAGAAAATTTTTTGTCAAATAGGAAAGTTTTCAGCTATCTTCTTCCATAATCATCTTTGATTTACCCATGCCCTGCTGCATAGGCAGAGGCAGTAATGCATGTGCTAAAAGGTAGAAGAGAAACAGTGAGTTTCCTCATGGAAAAAGCCTTGTTAAGCTTATGGGAAATCAAGATCTTTTACCTTAATATCAGCTTGTAAGAGTCTTGCTGGCATGGCGGTGACTGATTTTGGAAGCTGGTGCAGGTGAGAAGGCTGCTTTGTGACTAATCTCATCTCTTCTGTATGTAGTTTCAGCAACCATGACTGCTTTGTGACTCGTGCACCCCAATATCCCACCTGATCGGCTTCTTTGTGCCTCTTTGTCTGGTAAAACTTTGGCGTTGGCCATTCTACTAGCTGTTTTTGATCCCGGAGCTCTGATATTTTCTTCTGATTTCTTTTCATCATAATCTGAAACAAATGAGTAGTCCGCTGCACTGGCAGTGACAACACTCCATTCAATGCTGGTCTCGCTTGGTGCATATGGGGTCATGCAGCTAGACATGCCATCAGATGCTTGCCTTGTGAGCATGGCCTGACCACAGCCGGATATGTTATCTATCTCAAAGAGATCTGAGCTAGCATCACTCTCAAAATCATCCACTACCTGGTTGCTTCTGGAAATAGATGAAATGGTTGGGGCATTTGGAATGGCATCCCAAGTTAACATGGACAGTTTCCTCTCCATGTTCTTGGCTATGTCTCCCTTCTTCATCGCAGTGGAGCCAAACACTTCAAGGGAATTTCGTGGATCATCCCATTCTGTTTTAACTGTCACATTTTGAAGTCCAGGTTTCACTGGTGGTCCAAAGTACACTTCTCTTTTTGATTCCACGCTCATCTGATCAAAACTCTGGTTGTCAAACTCATCTTTCACCTGAAATTTTGCTTGAGGCAGCTTCCTTCTATCCATAATGATAGGCCTGTGGTTGATTTGAATGTGTTCTTTTCTGTAATCCTTTCCATGAACCCTTCCATGATCAACATTGTGATTGACATAAACAGATTTCCCATCTGAACAAGACCCGCCGCAGCTAAGACTGGAGAAAAAGCTCCTTCCATCTGCCTTCTTTTGCTTGTTTTCAGATCGGTTCCTCATAAAACTTCGTAACAGAACAGTTTGGCTGTTCCAGCTTGCTTCAGAACTTGCACTTGGAGTGCCAGGCCAGCGCCTTGGAGTCATCTGATGCAGATTAATTTGGTTTTTAATCTTAAGACTCTGCTTATTTGAATACTTGTCATCAAGCCTGGGACCATCATCATCCAGCGTCATGTTGAAGTATTTTTCAGCACCAAAGACACTGATTTCACCCTCTTCGGTCTTATTTCTTTCTAAGCGTGCAGGAGCGTGAATTCCTACAGTTGGAGCAATGGCAGGATAGGGATGCTGAATTGCAGGTTCTGCAATCTTATGCACAGAAATCTCTTCTGCTGTGCCAAGATAAGAAGAAAATGAGACCTCGCCGAGACTGGTGTTCTTCCTCTTCTCACCATCCATTATCTGTAACCTGCAGGTACAGGAAGATGTCTTGGAAGTTTTGAGGAACTCTATACGCAAGTTTATAGGAAAAAACAGTTAAACAGACACATAAAAAGAACTACAGGACACAGAATTGGTTCCGTTAAGAATTTTTTGATTCGAGGAAGGACTGGAGATCACTGGGCCTCTTGGGAAGTAGAATTATGTATATGTAGACTTCTAGGGATGCAACTTTCCAAGTTTTGATGAGGCCCTTCTTGCCTGGGGCTGCTTGATTGACAATACATCACCTTTTCTCACTAGATGTACTTGTAGTTTTCTTTTTCCAACCAATTTCATGCTATGGGGAATTACCTTCATTACTATTTCAACATTGTGCACGTATATTGAATACTGTTTTCGTCTTCAGTCTGCTTTCTATATGGAAGGTGTGGCGACAAGTGGCACATGGCTGGAGTTTAAGGTCTCTACCATCTATTGGACCAAAGCTGGCCGATGGAATGACAAGAGCTCAAATCAATCTGAATAGAACTCTAAGTTGTTGCTTCATTCATGCCGTTTTTTGGTTTAAGAGGTCCAACAATGCGAATGATTGTTTGCTACATGATTGTATATTTACTAAGTAACCCCCCAATTCAAGAATTTAAAGTTGTACTCTTCCTAAATCTATGTTCAAAGTACATAGGTTTCAAACTCTTACTAATAAGTCATACTATTAAAGAGCTATGAATCTAAAAACCGGCTAACATGGAAAGTTGTATAGTAGCTCTCAGACAGCAGACTTTGCTTTTTTTTGTTCATCTGAAAAAGTTTGCTTTACTGCTGACTGAAAATGATGACGGTAGTTAGCGTCATGGACAAAATAATAGATTAGACTTAAAAATTTTAAATATGTAAGGAGGATGTTATGATACGAAAATGAGGTAAAAAATAAATAATTTAAAATTAATAAAAAAATTTATTTGTTATATGATATGTCAATATGAATTATAACATTAAAACTTTCATATTTTATATATATTTAATATAAAATAAATACAATATAAATACATAAATTCTTTTTTATAAAACATATGATAAATTTATGTAATGCATAAAACAACAATACACAGCAGAATCATGAAATCAAATATCTTAAACCATCCAGAGCAGTAGTTGAAAAAGAATCATTATGGAGGGGGTGAATCCGAAGTTACCAATGTTCACAATAATTGGTAGCAAAAATGTCATAATCATTGTGGTCATCATCATCATCATTTCGTAAAGGAAACAGCTTTTATTTCTTTATAAATTGGTAATCACATTTTTTAAAAGTGAATAAAATTTTATTTTCTGCAAAAATATTCAAAAAGGAGAAAAAATAGAACAAAGAAAGAAAAATTAGGACCCTTTAAGGGGCATGACCACTTCCTCTATGAAAAGACTGAACATTAAAAACCATGAGATAAATAATACTGGAGTTAAAAGAAAAAGGATATAATGGCAAAAAGATTATGCTTCTCTTTTTCTTGTTAGGATTCGAATCCATCAAAAACTGTAAAAAGATAATTTTTTATGAATTCGCGAATTTCACGTAATTAACCTTACTTGACCGTTCTGGAAAAAAGAATTTACAACACCAAAAATCTCTTACCGATTGGATTAAAAAAAAAATGAAAAAGAAAAAGGAATCTTCTCAGTCTAAGACAATGACACTGATATTTGTAACAACAATTCTTCCAAACATCTTTATCCTCATTCACTACATTGTTGTGCTAACGGATAAATGAGTTTCAGCCATCCGATCACTGCGGCCGAAATTCCTGCTCTAGGAATTGGGTTCAATTGTTCATCCTTACAAGAAATGGGTTCAATTATTGTACCATAGCAAAGCTACTTTCTCATTTCCTTGCAATTCAAGGCCATTTCTCGTGTCTCAAAAACTTTCCCTTGAGACCTTCCATCACTAAATGGAAATGTGGGAAGCAGGATTAAAAACTGAAAAGTGGCACCGACTAAACACTAAAGGTGCACCACTCCAAAAAGGTCCAGAGCAAAGCACGTTTTGACAAAATTCCTCTGTCATAATAAAACATAAATGTTCCAGAGAATTGACCAAAAACAGTAAACCCATATGAAAAAATATGATGGAAGAAAGAATATAAATCTGAAAATTGGTTAACAGTCCAGATTCAGACAAGCCTGAATGGAGTACAAAGAGATAAGGTATATTTGACCAGAGAAAACAATAAATGAGAATCAATAATATGGAGCTTTTTGAAAGAAGGTGATCTAATCTAAAACTCCTTTTCTGTTTTGAGAAGAACACAGACTAATCTATGACAGAGAATGCTGATGCTGGATCACAACCAGCTTGTTAATTGCTGAGATGCATATAGGTGTTGCCATCAGTTTCTTGAATTTACTAGAAATAATTGTATTTCAGGATAAGATCAGCCTAGAGGTTCCTCAGTTTACTAATTTGATCACTCCAAGGATGTTGTATCATTTTCACCAGCAACCCAGTACTTTTTTACTGCAAATAGTATCTTTTCTGAGACAAGAGGACCATCCTCATGATCTACCATTCTTGTATTCCATCTCATTAATCCCACAATTTTCTTTACCTTGTTTAGCACGTCGACTTGATCACGGATTATTACTGTCCCTTCAGGTCGTAAAATTCTATCCATCTCCAAAAGAATGTCTTCAGCTTTACATCTGCAACAGTAAAAACAAATATAAGATTCCACAGAAGTTAGAAGTAGTTCTGCTGCCACCAAAAGTGGTGCACATGTGCATGGATGAATTCAGTCTATTGAAAATCTGGACAAAACATGCTTTCTAGGCAAAGTAATTTAAAATTAATTGTATTCGAGGTGCCTTCCATTATATGCATATTCCAACTGCCGAGTTCTTCAATTGGTACTAAAAAGAATACCTTCGTTCTCTATCAGAAACAGGTGAGGTCTAATGTTAGAGCGAAGACTTACATATTCTTGTACAAGCTGAAGATACTGTTTGCATGAATGAGGTCGTATGTCCTAGGATATGTGGAGAAAGCTTCACACCTGGCATAAAAACAGTGTAAGTTATCCAATAATGGAAACCATTACAAGCCAACAGCTGGGTGATCTGATGGTAGAGTGTTGGACTCTTAGTTCTTGTATTCAAGATTCAATCCTTGACGTCCTCAATTATCAAAAAAAAAAAGGAAAACCATTACAAAAAAATATATGTCAAAGCTATAGTAACTTGATTTAAACTTCAGTAAACCCTTCTTCGATTCCCAAATATTCTATAAAGAAATCAACACATAAACCAGGAAGGATGGAATAGTAGTTTAGATAGTGCAACATAACAAAAGTTGGATACGTTACAAAACAGTACCAGACTCAAGTAGGATCTGAGTTACAATGCCAGAAAGGCAAGGGGAAGACCAAAAATATAAGAACAAGTGGATTACCAAGGGAATAATTGCTTACATATTTTACTTAAAGCATGGAACTTATAGGCTCCGTTTAGTAGATGCTTTTTCTATTTGCATTTTGTTTTTTTGCAATAGAAAGTGAAAAAGTAAAAAATAAAAAATGAACTAAAGATAAAAGATAGATAGCAAAAAGTAAAAAACAAAAGCACCAAGCAAACGGAGCTATAGTTATATTTCATTTAAAGCATGGCACTTATGGGTATATTTCATTTGAAGCATGGCACATACTTCATTGAGAGTGTAAAACAAATCCCTATTGCCAGTTCTAAAGAGTTTAGACAAGAACCTTTTGAGTTGATACCTAAAAAACATATAATTGGACATGTAATAAGGTTTTCCATGTTAAGTTTAATGATTATTCGCATCAAGCAATCAAAAAAAAATAAAAAAGGGAAACATCACAGGAGGTACCAGTCATGATATATGCCAATCAATCCACGCTCATAAATAACCCCCAGTGTGTCTTTCTCAGCTATTGTTGGCATAACATTCATAACCCACAACTTTTGAGATTCAAGGGCAGCAGCAAAACTTCCTAGACCAGCATTCATGTCCATGATGTTGCGATACCTCCCTGAGTCAATGATGTTGTTAATACTCTTATAAGCTTTCACATGCTTCTTCCATAACCGCACATCCTTGTGATACATCTCAACAGATACGCCAGGGACAGATCCGCTAGATATTCTAAAAGGGACAGCATTAAGCCTCTCAGGAAACTGCTTCCAGTCTCCACCAGCAACTTCATCTGGCCCAGTTGTCTCAGGATAAGGTGTAGCACACACTTCCATTTTCTTGTACCTATGTTCCAGGAAAACAATACAAAGATTCTTCAAAATATGCAATGTAATTCCACTGTTCAAATAATTTTTTTTTTGATACTTCCCATTGCTTCATTTCCAAATTCACAAAGTGAACAAACTTTATGGCCCTGGATACAGGCAAGTGATGACTAGAAACTAAAAATGAAAGGCATAATAGGGAAAACCAATATTACTGCCTTATATTACTATAACTTAGAAGAATAGCATGCAGCAATTGTGGAGAGTAACAAGCAGAGCACTAATAGTTGGTTCCATAGACTTTTGTGCTCAAATCATAGCAAGCTTTGACTTGCTGAAGTAAGAGCACGGTGCATCTAACTTTTCCTGAAATTGTCATTTATGTTTTGCCAATAAGCATATTAATTTGTTTGAAGGAGAATGAGTAAATGGAATGAATAATATACCAGACATCATCTGGATTTCTTGATTCACATAAAGTAGGTTTTGTATCTTGCTGGTGGCATGAATCATAATTTGTTCTCTTCCTCCAAACAGAAATCTCACCCATCTTATGCTTCTTTTCCCAGCAAAGGAGTTTTGCAGTCTCTTCAATCTTCCTTTGTTCCTCCTCCAGTTCCTCTCTAGGGCGCTGCCATGCTTGGTAATTGTTCCTCCAGTTGATGGGAGGACCAGAAAGCACCCAGTAACCACCAGGTCTAAGAACTCGATCAACTTCCATCATGTACATTCCATCTGCAGAGAGATGTCCAATAACAATGTTATAAATGGTGCTAATTAAATAGTAGATGTAATCTTAGGTGTACCTAGTGCTGCCCACGAGCTCCTCAAAAGCCACCTTAAATGTCAGAAATCAAAATCTTTTTATCAATTTTTATCCTCACCATTTGCACCCCATGGAATCAAACACCGAGAGCAGTGAGCCATGTCAAAGGCCCTCGAAGGATATGGCATCTTTATAGTTCCCAGAACTCCAATAACAGCCGGCACACCTCTTTCCAAAGCAAATTGAACTTGTGCTTCGTGAGAGTCTCTTGGTGCAAATGACATTGTTAGAACATTCTTTTTGAATAGATATGCACCCAGACTTGCAACCTAAACACCATACCAGGGAAATAAATCAACTGCTACAAAATAATATGAAGCCGTCTAGTAAATATTTCATAAGGGAAGAACCAAAAAAAAAAAAAAAAAACTGAGAATGCATATGAACTCTGCTGTCAGAGGAAGAGGTGCTCATAAATGTTAATGATCCACCCAGAAAACAAGATGAATACGTAAAAGGAAAAATGCTCAGAGTGGTTTCATGCACTAAAGTCAATCAAGATTTTAGATCACTGAATAGTAGTCACGACTCACGATGAACAACTGAATGCATAGTTTCTTCAATGCTAATTTTTCAATTACATCAAATAGAATGTAAAATTTTACGAGAACATCACAGAAACAGAAACCTGATGTAAAATTTAACTTACCCCACATCCAGTATCTAATGCAGTTCTGACCATTCCATTGTCTATTGGAATCACAGATGCAAGTTGATTGATATATCTATCTGCTCCTTGAGGAAACTGTGTTCCTCCACCTGGGAACCTAAACACATTTCCCTCATATTGAATCCAGTTCTGTACTGCTTTCTCAACTGTCAAGCTTTTATAAGGAGCATTTGCATAGGGCACATAATCCCTACTCTTTGGCCATGGAAATGGAGTCGCATATCCTTTGGGTGCTGGAATAAGACAATGCAGCTTCTCTTCTTCAGGTGGACAATGTCGTTCCCTATAGATCATATTTTCTCGAGGAAATGTCATTGCCCTCATTTGATCTTGACAGGGTGTGTAATCAGAATACTTATCATCACACGGTTGGAATTCTTTGGCTGCTGAGTCTGAACCATCAACCGTCACAGCATCACCACCAAGATGAGTCTCATAGTTAAGATTGGAAAGGACGCTGCAATCAGTTTGTCTGGTGATAGCTGAGGCTATCTTGTCACCCTTGCCAAAACCACTTCGCTGCCACGCGCCCAATATATAGAAGAAACAGCATAAACCAACCACTATAAAAATAGACACCGAGCTCCTGGTTTTCAGCTCCCCGGCGTTCCCTTTTGTTGCCATGATGCACCTTAAAACTGCTACCCAGAAAGGAAAAAAAAAAAAAAAAAAAAGAAAGATCAAAGATGAAAGTGATAATACAGATATTTTATATATATACACACACACACACACACACACCTCCAAAAAAATCAAAGTGATCAAGTGGTTTGGACAAATTCAATGAAAGGCCAAAGCTTTAATGACATTCAATAGCAAAGGTTGAAGCTTTTGAATGAATCAAAGTTCACAATTATGACTAGTTCAACAATGCATTAAAACAAAACCAAACCCACTTTTAATTTTAGCAAAAAACCCAAGAAGAAAATGATTGAATCAACATGTTAGAAAGTAAAAATGTAAAGAGAAATGAGAAGTAAGGATCCAAAGTTCTTACAGATCACAAAAAGGAAGAAGAAAAAGGCAATGGCAGTTAGTGGAATCTAATTGTGATTAAATCATAATCATTGATTTTGTTTTGGATTATGACTTTGTCGCAGTGTGGGAGGAGATTCCTAAGATGACAAAAAGGAAGTTTTCAGATTTGGTTTTTGCTTGTAGTTTTGACTTTTGTGGGTAAATGTGTTTCGTTGAGAATCTTGCTCTGTTTTTCGTAGGAAACTAGGAGCTTTGTTCCTGTTCTTTGTCCAATCAGAATAAGCCACTTTTTTCCGTTTGAAAATAAAAAATCATATAAAATTTTTGCCATAAATAAGGTTAATTGTGGAGAGTGGGATTTGAACCCACGCCCTTTCGGACCAGAACCTTAATCTGGCGCCTTAGACCAACTCGGCCATCTCCACCTTTGATGAAAGATGTCGATAACTCCATTTAGATTTATATTATTACATAGCACTTTCACGTTGTTGCCCAATGACGATTCTCCGAAGAAGGCCAAAGTCAGAAACATAGGATTGTTAATCTTAAACATTTTAAGAAAGTTTTTCTGTTTCAAGTTTCAATACCCCAAAGGCTTATGTAAATGAGGTACATGTTGCATTCACGTCACACAATAAAAGCGAGGGACAAGTGACCGGCTACTCTTTCTCCTATATTCTCATGCACTACCCAAGTAATTTGCCTCATCTTTAAGTTAAAATCTTTGTTTTAGATGTATTAGGCAAGGTGGTTTACCTGATTTATCAATTTCATTGTAGTTATCTAGTTGAAGAATTGGAGTACCACAGAGTAAGGCTTTTGTCCCAGTGAAGAAAAAGAACTTTAGCTATTTCATTGATTCACTACTAGAAAAAAAATGTGTTTTTGAGTCATCAACGAAAGATAAAGAGGACAGAACCAAAAATTATAGTACGCAAGATATTGATCTTAATGGTAATCTAGAGAACATTCATCATCATCCTGCATCGAGACCACTGTTTACTTAGGTGTCCTTGCCTAAACTTCCATTTCAAGCTGCTTCCATCTGTTTATCCGTCATAAAATATTTCAATTCATTGCTGTCATGCTGTACCCTCCCAGTAATTTCCAAGCACAAGCCATTGACAGGGCTCCTACTTGGCTGTTTACTCTTAGAAGGCTTCCTACTTGGAGCTGGATTTATAAAAACTGGTTGCAGTCTAAGGTTTGGATTAGGTTTAATCCTGTTCGCTTCCCTTTCATCTGGTGGTCGTAGAAGTATGCTGTTCTCTGATTCTAGTTTTGAAACTTCATCTTCGTTCAATAGGACCTGCAAAAGTATAAATACCATATGTTTGAAGAGAAAAAAGAAAGAAGTGATATCTATTAATATCCAAAAACAATTAATGCACAAAAGAAATAATCAAAGCAGTTATAGCTACATGGCGGAGGCAAGAATCCTTCAAAAGAAGTCAGACGAAGTGAACTTTTCAAGCATTGAAGAAAATAGTGACTACAAGAAAATGCGTGACCGGGAGGTAGGGAAGAGTCAATGCGATTGAGATGCTAAGCAAAATGTTAGATTTGAAAATTTATCAGTAAAATGTCACCGTTCTGTGCCATGGTCATGCACCTTACAAGGAAAAAAAATTGCAGGTAGAAATCAGGTCATTGGGAAGAGCTAATACCTTGCGTCCTACCAAATCAAAAGTCACAATCACTTTACTTCGTTTTAAGCGTTCAGCTTCTTCAATCTCCTCTTGTTTCTTCTTCAAAAGTTCCTTCTCCTGGTTGGAAAAAAAATGCAGTGAAAGTGAATTTCAAGCAAATTCATGCAGAACAAACCTCCAATCTCCAAGAATAAGAGTTTAGAAACAAGAGGTACCTCCTTTGACAGCCAGCTGTTACCCTCAATCTCATAGTAGTCACTTTGGTCATCAATAACTGTTGTACGTGCTGCAGAGTTTCTGTCATATTCAACAAGCCTTTTTGCATAAGCTTCAGCGGCTGCTTCAGCATCTGATACGGGTGTGAAGCTTCCTTCTAGACCAGCATATGTGCTCCCTTCTCTAAGCACCAGAGCACCACAGAAATTGCAAGGCCCCTCTCCCTCCTGCTCACAGACTATCTTACCACAGGAAAGACAATTACTTACCAGCCTGTGCTGACGAGCTTGGCATGAGCATGGTTTCCCCTGCTGGAAGACAATTAACCCTTTGGCTGCCTCAGCAAGTGAAACAACTTTGCCAGCTTTCTTCTTTTTAGAATTACCTTGGTTTCCTTTATGGGTATTTCTTGGATCACTAGCATCATTCAGGATTCTGTTTTCCTGATTACCAGAAATGACATTCTTCTTTGGTTCAGATTGAGAACTGGAGCCTGCTGCCTCTTTTGGAGTTTTAAATGGTTTCTTGGATCCACTGAGAGAGCTTTCACCTGAAGGTGGTTTGACATAGGCTTGAAGTTTTGAAGTTGGGATGGCGGCATTGCCAGTGCAGAGATCTGAGTGACCTCTCCGCCGCAAGTACTCTTCAGTCACACTTTTTCCTGCTTCCTGCCCAATAATATTCTGCAAAAGAATGCAAATTAACATATGGAATACTTGCTGTGGTTGCTCAGAAAACAACTGTCAATGTAGGTAAAGAATTAATGCAGTAGAAAATTTAACATAAAAGCATATATGTATAGTGATAAAATGGTAACCTCTTGAAAAAATCCAAGCCTACAATACACAAAATTAAACCTCATTCTTAGTCATAACTAAAAAGCCTAAAAGGGACAAAAGGAAAAGAAAAGAAAAACACCATTATGATAAGAGTGAAGCTACTTCATATCTTTTATATGGTATGATGATAATCACAACTCAGTAGTAAAAAAACCTGGAAGCCACAATATACATATTATTTGACAGGGGTCCTCATCTCAAAATCAGGCAGCATATTTTCTTAAAGAAATTAGGAAACTTGACATGCCATTCTATGCTAGTTTTTCACTTTAAAGATTGTACTATGGTGACATTCGAACATTTAACTCAATGATTAATGCATATGACCTGTTCAAAGAGCATAGCTCGAATCCCCTTCCTTAAAAAAAAAATTCTACTATAATATGATGGAGGGATAATCATTCATGATTGTCAATAATTCATCAATGGTTAAAACCCAAAAGGTCAATCATGATCAATTTCCTTGGTGCTAACCACATCTCTAATATCAACAAAACCCAATCACAGATCAACAGAAATCTTCAAAACAATCCCTTCTTTTAATTAAAAGCTAAAGAGAAATTAAAATAATAAACAAACAAAAAAAAACATAAACCCAAACTCGTAATTGGATCAGAAAAAAAAGATTCAAAAGAAAACAAGAGAGAGGAAAGAATTACGTCAAGATATTCTTTGGCATCAAGGGGCTGAGCCAGCTCGCAATATGAGACCAAACCAGATATGATTTCTCCATCCAAATCCAAACCCGTCTCTATTTTCTTACACAATTCCACCAAAGCCTTCTCCAACCATTCCCCTGGCGTCTCCATTCTTTTCCTCTCTCTCTCGGTCTATCGGTGCAGAGAAAACCTACTTGGGTTTCAATAGGCAAAAAGCAAGCTCTTCAAAACGAAGTTCAAAGACTAAAGCTGGAAATTTTATATGAATCTTGATAGCCGTTAGATTGAGAATACGAGGTGGGTCCCAATTTTAAGCTTACATGGCAAGATCTGAGTCGTTGACTGGGTGATACTCTGAAAATCCAGTTACCTTCCCTTCGCTAGCATTTTTCTCCATTTCTAAAACCCTAGAGCAAAACACCACAGTAATTCAAATTGGAGATTAATCTCTTCTGGGGTACTTTCTTTTGAGATTTCATTTCATTGCATCAACTTTTTTTTTCTGGGCACTTTCAGGTATTTTTTTTTTCTAATGTTTGTAACATTTTCTTTGTAGCCTCTGCTGCTATGAAGTGCTTATGGCATCAGTGCTTTTGTTTGGTTGCTGAGAAAATGGAAGAAAAGAAGAGAAATTTGTGAACCCATTTGCCTATTTTACTTGTTTCCATTATTATCCTAGATTTTGCTTTAATGGAGTTGATTTTTTTTATGTGCCAAATATTGAAGTTTCGAGCTTTTCATTACTGAAAGGAGTATCTGATATTGCAGACAAAATGATCGTAACTTTGTGGGTTATTTTTTTCTGGTTTTAGGATAAATGGAAGTTCAAAGTGAGAAGAAAAGCAAAACACCTTCAAATTTCAATTGATTTAATAGGCTTTAATGAGTTTATACGGTGTTAGATCTTTCGTTTTGGAATGAGTCCTGCTTTACATCCTAAACATGTAGCCGCAGTTGTAAAATACCAAAGAGATTCGCTCAAAGCGCTTGAAATGTTCAATGCGGTAAAGAAAGAAGATGGGTTCAAGCACACTTTGTTAACCTATAAGTGCATGATTGAGAAGCTTGGGTTTCACGGGGAATTTGAGGCTATGGAGAATGTACTCCTAGAGATGAGACTGAATGTAGATAACAGGCTGCTTGAGGGAGTTTATATTGGATGCATGAGAAATTATGGACGCAAGCAGAAAGTTCAAGAGGCTATTGACGTGTTTGAGAGGATGGATTTTTATAATTGCGAGCCAACAGTTCTATCATATAATGCAATCATGAATATTTTGGTTGAATATGGACATTTTAATCAAGCACACAAGGTGTATATGAGAATGAGAGACAAAGGGGTTCTTCCCGATGTGTACACTTTCACCATTAGGATAAAGTCATTTTGTAGGACAAAGAGGCCTCATGCCGCTTTGAGGCTTCTTAGAAACATGCCTTTGCAAGGATGTGAGATAAATGCAGTTGCTTATTGTACAGTAGTTGGAGGGTTTTTTGAAGAGAACCATCATATTGAGGCATATGAGTTGTTTGATGAGATGCTTAGGCTAAGAATTTCTCCAAATATCACTGCATTTAATAAACTTATACATATTCTCTGTAAGAAGGGGGATGTTCAAGAAAGTGAAAAGCTGCTGAATAAGGTTATGAAGAGGGGAGTATCTCCAAATTTGTTTACAGTCAATATCTTTATCCAAGGGCTTTGTAGAAAAGGTGCACTCAATGAAGCTGTTAGTCTATTGAGCAGTGTGACTAGGGAAGGTCTGAAACCAGATGTTGTTACGTACAATACCTTAATATATGGTTTGTGTAAGAGTGCCAAGGTTGCTGAAGCTGAAATATTTTTGCATAAAATGGTGAATGAAGGTTTGGAGCCTGATGGTTTTACCTACAATGCTGTAATTGATGGATATTGCAAATTGGGTATGGTACAAAAAGCCGATAAGATTCTTAATGATGCGATTTTCAAGGGTTTTATTCCTGATGAGTTCACGTATTGTTGCTTAATTAACGGGTTATGCCAGGATGGTGAGACAGACCGAGCTATGGCTGTATTTAATGAGGCTTTGGGAAAAGGATTAAAGCCTAATATTCTTGTGTATAACACCCTTATCAAAGGGTTGTCTCTGCAGGGACTCATTTTGCAAGCCTTGCATCTGCTGAATGAGATGTCAGAAAATGGTTGCAGTCCCAACATATGGACTTACAATATAGTTATAAATGGATTATGCAAGATGGGGTGTGTCTCTGATGCTAATAATTTGCTGAATGATGTGATTGCCAAAGGCTACCTTCCTGACATTTTTACATTTAATACTTTGATTGACGGTTACTGTAAGCAGTTGAAAATGGAAAATGCAATTGAGATTCTAAATCAAATGTGGAGCTATGGTGTTAGTCCTGATGTTATCACATATAACTCAGTGCTGAATGGCCTCTGCAAAACTTCTAAGTCAGAAGATGTGATGGAAACTTTTAAAGCCATGATGGAGAAGGGGTGCATTCCCAATGTAATCACATACAATATACTTGTAGACAGCCTCTGTAAAGCTAGGAAAGTTAATGAAGCATTGAACTTGCTTGAGGAAATGGAAAAAAAGGGTCTTGCTCCAGATACTGTTAGTTTTGGTACACTGATCCATGGCTTTTGCAATAATGGAGACTTGGATGGAGCATACCGGCTGTTTAGAAGAATGGGACAAAGATACAAGGTTTTTCATACAACAGCAACATACAATATTATGATTAATGCTTTCTCTGATAAGCTAAAGATTAATATGGCTGAAAAGCTTTTCCATGAAATGGGTGTAAATGGCTGTACCCCAGACAGTTACACTTACCGTGTCATGATTGATGGCTTCTGCAAAACAGGAACAGTTGATTCTGGTTATGATTTCCTTCTGGAAATGGTTGAGAAAGGGTTCATTCCATCTTTAACAACATTTGGACGGGTTATAAACTGTCTTTGTGTAGAGAAAAGAGTTCATAATGCAGTTGATCTCATCCATCTGATGGTAGGAAAAGGCATAGTTCCTGAGGTTGTGAACGCAATTTTTGAGTCAGATAAAAGGGATGTTGCTGCTCCTAAGATCGTTGTAGAAGATTTGTTGAAAAAGGGCCATATAACTTATTATGCTTATGATCTCCTTCATGATGGAGTTAGAGATAAGAAACTACTAAGGAAGCTTCAAAGTAGATAATGTCATGACTCAAAGAGGGATTTGTATTATTTTGATCAATCAGTTTCGGATTTAGAAAGTGGAAAGGTTTGTTTGATAGTGGAAGCTGGTGGCATCTGAAAAGATGTTAATGAAGGAGCATGCAATATTCTGCTTCAATTCCTTCCATTCTTGCCTCAAGCTTTGAATATCTTTCTCAGCCAAGGTAATAGCATGTTAATTGAAAAGGATTTTGTTGACATCAACTCCTCTTAAGATACTGTTTTCTGTCTATTCACACACGTTTTGTATTTCAAATCTAGAACTTGGTCTTATTTGAAGTTTCTCAAAGTCAAGAATAGGAATTCTGCATGATATCATTGGCAGTTTGATTCTAGTTCGAACATTCTAAACCTTCATGAGACATTGGTGCATTTGTTGTCAGACATTGTGAAAATGTTTAGACCCTCATTGAGCTTGTAAAAGTTCCAGGAGCAAGTTCCTTACATAGATTGTCATAGAATGTGATGGTAATGAATTTGACTGCATGCAAAGCATTTTCCTCCCAAAACCTTGCTATATTTTCCTTATTTTAGTTTAAGACTTTAAGTTTAAAAGTTAATAAAATCAGATAGGCCCTATTTTGATAAATTAGCTGTAGGCCTGTAGTACATTGCTGTACTGTTGTAAATGCTGGTTTAGTTTCTTAGATTTTCCTAATTTCTGAATCCTGCTAGCAAGCTGCTAATATCTGTCTGTACATTTGCTTGAGTTTATAGAAGATTGAAATAGCATCATCTTTCTTGTAATAGATTCACTTAAATATCATGAATTGACTTGCATTATATTCTTACAAACTGTTCAATGCCTTGGTTCCAGGTAAAGAGTAAATATGCTATGCAGCTATCATGACCCTGGATTGTATGCCAGTGAAAGTAAAGAAGGAAAACTGCTTCCTTCAAGTTTGTACTCTTTGTACACGATCTTCTCTGATCATTTCCTAGTGAATTGGACTTGGAGAAACTGAGGCTCTCGAAAAAAGGATTCAGAGCTCGCAGATGAAGATACACCGAAAAGTGGAGAATAGAGGCTTTCTTTTTCTATCTGTTTTGTTAGTTCATTTTTAGTCACAAGAAAAAAATTTTTTAAGCCATTATAAAGTGCATTATAATAATAAAGATATTGTGTGGGCTAAGGAAAAATTGAAAGTGCATCCTATGTGATAACGGCTTTGTACAATGTTTTGTTTGCACCAAAAGGAATGAAGGATTAAAATGCACAAAAATTCATTACCAAAGATGTCAAGTGAGTCAGTGTTCTTCATATCAGCTACTTCATACAATGGCAAGAATCATAAAGGAGTTGTTCCAAGTCAAAATATTAAAATTCTCATGACCAAAAAAAAAAAAAAGCCTGACAACTTGGTCGATGAGATGCTTTAATATGAAATAATAATTCTTAAGGATCTAAAATTTGTAGTGTTTGACGTGGCGATAGATGAAAAAAGTAGAATTATTTGTCAATAATAATAACAGTTGAGGTTGTTTTTTGTTATATTTTTGTTTTTAATTTTTTTGAAAACTAAAGTAAAAACATTTGCAAAAAAAAAAAAAAAAGCATATGCGATCCGTGTGTTTCATTGTAAGAAAAAAAACAAAACAAAACACAATATTTTAGGGATGGTTGAAAATACAAAAATGATGTAACCAAGTTTTGGCAACAGTTTTTATTGTACCGCACAAGTACTGTTCATCCGTTCCCCTACAGTGTCAATTTTAAAGTTGGAAAATAAAAAATTCACGGAAATTTACTAATAAGAGGATTTGAACTCCTGCCATCTTAAAATTTAAAGCTACTGTTTCAATTTTGAGTACATTTTGAAAACAAGAGAAGTCTCAACTGGAAGATCAAAGATCAACCCAGTTTTAAGAGTGTAACAGTGCATCTGCCTTCCCAGCACCAGGTTTATGCATTCTATCACATTAAAGACACTAAAAGTCCAAAGATCTCACACTCCCTTTTAACGTTGTCTGTAACAATGCAATTACCCATTGACAACTCTGTTTCTGATCAAAAGAACAAATCAACACGGCCCATGTATCTGGACTCCTTATGCTTTCCCACCGTTTCAGCCAAACCAATTACTCCTTTTTTTGAATACGTCTTTAGCAAAGCAGCTTGTATCACTGAATCCATATAAACTCCACTCTTCATAATCCATGAATGGTTTTGTGTCGCCTCTTCAATCATGTTTAGTTTAGCACAAGCAGAAGTTAACACAGATAGCAGTGTAGTTGTTTATTTCCACTTTCATATATCTCATTTCTTTAAAAAACTTGAGGGCATCGAGACAACCATCCTTCTGCACAAATCCAGAAATGATAGCAGTCCAAGAAACCATGTTTAGAGTAAGCATCCATGAAAACATCTTCACAGCTTCATCCACGTCTCCGCACTTGACATTCAAGTCAATCAAGGAAGTTCCCACAAAGACATCTACCGCACCACATGCAATGATCCACCCCTGAACTTCTTTTCCAATCTCAAGGTCTTTGACTGCAGCACAAGCAGGTAAAACAGTAGGGAACGTAAAACTGTTTGGCATCAAAAACTACTTTCCCATTTGAACAAAAAGATCCAACGCAACTCAATTTTCCTCATTCTTGACAGCTGCATATATAATAGCATTCCAACAAACATTCACACAACTTGAAACATCATAAAACGCCCTCAAGGTATCCCTCAGACAAATTATTTTTTTGCGAACAAATCAATTATTCCAGTACGAACATATCCATTACAAACAAACCCATTTTTTATTGTAACTGAATAAACCTGCTTGCCAAAGCTAGTACTTTGCATAGCAACACCAGCTGAAAGCACACTATTATAACTAATCTCATCAGGTTCAAATCCCGAAGCCCACACTTTACAAAACCATAACCAAGAACCCCAAAACAAACTGTTTTAATTATAACCAGGAGTCATAGTATTCCATGAAATTACGTTTGGTTCAGGCAATTTATCAAACAACTTGACTGCTTCTTCCATTGAACCACATTCGCAGTACCCATCAGGCAAAAATTTTGCAGCAAAATACTGCATTGCAGTTTAAAGCAAATGGGTATATAAACGTTTGGTGCTTTTGATAGTATAGTTTCTTGATCCTCTGTAATAAATGAAAAAGTTAGAAGCATTAGAAAAAGTTGGATTTTTTCCATCATTTTCTAATCTCTAAATAGATGGGTTTTCAATTGCAGCAAGAGTTGAATAAGAGATTCGGGCTTGGATTTTTTCTATTGAAAGAGAATGCATTCCAGAGGCGTGAAATACGAAGCATAAAAAAACTCAAACTTGAAGTCTCTATTTTATAATTTTAAAGCCCTTAAATGTCCAGAAATGTCAAGATGGCCGAGTTGGTCTAAGGCGCCAGTTTCAGGTACTGGTCCGAAAGGGCATGGGTTCGAATCCCATTCTTGACAGCCGAAATTTTTACTTTTATTTTTTTCTAATTTAAATCGTCCACTTATTGTATACGACATACAAAGTGTAAAAGTCATGTCAATTCTAGGAAAACAAAGAATCTAAGGGACTTCGTAATTCTCTCTTTATAATAGTCTATATATATAGTTTTTGTTAGGCTTGAAGTAATAATTACAATAATATATTGTAATAAATTTACAGTAATAAATAATTAATAATTAAAAATATAAAAAAATAAAGTATACCAAAATTTACATAAAAAACTATTTAATATAAAGAAAAAAATTACGGATCATCAGAAAAATCTTCACTATTAAATAATAGATATATAAAATTTTTCTCTAACTAAAATTAGAGCTAATCAATAACTAAATAGACAATTGAAGAAATCTCACCAAATAGGTAATTCAACAAATACACTCTTGATTTGTTTTTAAATAGCTTCAAACCCGATCTGCACCATTCAAAATGTAAAATTTTGAATCATAAACCTGCTAATAAAATTTCAACTCAATTGGACCATGAATGGAATTTCGTTTAATCAACTCTCCATTGTCATTTTTTTCTCTATCTTTCTGGCTTTTCTTCTTTTCTTGGTTTTGCGACACCACCTTAAAACTGCCCCACCTCTTTTTATTAAGTAGCTAGGGCATTGTGCAAAAAGAAAAACCAAAGCCCATGGCTTTTGATTGGTCCAAAACCAATTAAATAAGGTTGAACCCCATTTTCCTAACAATCTTCCCATTCAGTCCTATTAGGAGGAGATTCATTACCATAACAGTTTCATTTGAAACTTACCTTGGCCAAAGAATTTATTCAAGCCAAGTTATTGCAGAGTTCAACCTTTTTTTTTAAGAAGTATCTTAGTCAACATATCTGTTATATTCTCATCAATATGGATTTTTTTTAATAGCATATGTTGTTCCTCAATCATTGAATGTAACAAGTGATATCCAACATCAATATGTCTTGTTCTAGCATGGTACAAAGCATTCTTACTCAAATCTAAAGCACTCTGGCTATCACAAAATATCACATACACTTTTCGATTCAACCATAATTCAATAAGAAAACACTTCATCCAAAGTATTTTTTTACCTGCTTCGGTTGCTGTAATATACTCAGCCTCTGTAGTTGACAAAGTAACACACTTATATAACTTAGACTACTAAGACACAGCTTATCTTACAAAAGTAAATAAATACCCTGAAGTAAATTTTCTACCATTAAGATCAGCTGCTATGTCATTATCAGTAAACCTTTCTAGAACTGATTGTGAAACTCCATAATTCAAGCACATTTTTAAGATGTCCCTTAAATATATAAAAATTTATTTCACTGCTTCCCAGTGAACCTTTTTCTAATTAGAAAGAAATCTGCTCACTATACCAACTGCATGAGCAATGTCAGGTCGTGTACAAATCATAAGATACATTAAAGAATCGACTACAGAAGAATAAAAAATACTAGATATAGCTAGTTGCTCTTCTTTAGACATCGAACAAGATTTCTTACTCAGATAAAAATGGTTGGCAAGTGGATTGCTAACTGATTTAGCATGTTGCATGTTAAATTTATTAAGCACCCATTCAACATACTTTTCATATGACAACCATAGCTTTTCAGCTTTTCTATTTCAAATAATGTCCATATCGAGAATCTACTTTGCTAAACTTAAATCTTTCATATCAAAGGACTTAGATAATTATTTTTTCAACCTGCAAATCATACCAGCATCTTGTCTCACAATCAACATATCATCAACATATAATAAAAGAATAATGAAGTTACCATCAAAGAATTTTTTGATATACATACAAGGATTCAATACAGTTCTTTTATAATTATGGTTCACCATAAAAGAATTAAACTTTTTGTACCATTATCGCGGAGTTTGTTTCAAGCCATACAAGCTTTTATTCAGTTTGCAAACTAAGTGCTATTTTCCTTTCACTTTAAAACCTTCAGGCTGATTCATATAAATATCCTCCTGTAAGTTACCATGCAAGAATACAGTTTTAATATTAAGTTGCTCAAGGTCAAGATTTAAACTAGTTACTAATCCTAGTACCACTTGAATGAAACTCATCTTCACAACTGGAGTGAAGATCTCATCAAAATCGATGCCTGATGTTCGAGAAAAACCTTTCACCACCAATCGAGCTTTGTACTTCACTAGCTTGTCGTCATCCTTTTTCAACTTGAACACCCATTTATTTTTCAAAGATCTTCTCTATTTTAAAATTTTAATAAGATCATATGTATTATTTTTCGTAACGACTCAATCTCTTCTTTTATTACTTTTAACAGTGCTCTCTATCTAGAGTAATCTGTACATCTTGAAAGCTCTCTGGCTCCTTCTTACAAGTAACTAAAATAAAATTTAAACTTGAATACCTAATAAATAGTCGATGTTTTCTAGTAGATCTCCTAGGCTGAGACTCTATATCATCTAATGTCGAAAATAGCTCATTTTGCTCAACACTTTTTAGTAGAAAGGATTGCTCTCCTTGCTCAAAACTGATTACATCTAGCTCATCACTAAATGTGACTAGCTCATTCATATCCTCAAGTTCTATTTTTTGTTCATTTTTATTATCTGTGACTTTTTCCTGTGAAACCTCTGTCAGTGTTGAAACATTACACTGAACAGTAATCCGTGTAATTTTTTCATTTTTTTCAAGGTTTGCTATAGTTTTTTTCATGAAAGACAACATCTCTGCTTCTGACTGTCTTTCTCTTCACTGGATCTCATACCCTGTAGTTAAATTCTTTATCACCATATCCTACAAATACACATTGTATGGCTTTACTATCAAGCCTTGACCTCTATTTTTTCAGCACATGCATAAATGCTTTACATTCAAAAACTTTCAAGTGATAATATGAAGCATCTTTCTCTGTTCATACTTTTTCTGGAATGTCAAAGCCCAAAGAAACTTATAGTGATCTGTTAAGCAAATAACAAGTTGTGTTGACTGCTTCACCTCAGAATGGCTTTGGTAATTTTGTCATTTTCAACATACATTTGATTTTTTTCATAATTATCCGATTCATCTTTTTAACTACACTATTATGGTACAATGTTCTAGGTTCTGTTATCTTATGCCTGATCTCGTGCTTTGAATAATACTCTTCAAAGTTTTTGGATGTGTATTTTCCACCATTATCAGTCTAAATGCATTTCAAGGGTAATCATATTATCTTTTTCACCATGACATGAAATTTTTAAAAATACTACAATACTTTACTTTTATTTTTCAATATATACACTCAAATTTTACGTAAAGCATAATTAATAAAAGTAATAAAATATCTACTATCACATAATGACTCAACTTCAATGGAACCACATACGACAGAATAAATCAATTTCAATCTATTTTTTTTCTCTGAAAACTCTTACGAAAAGAAACTCTACGATGCTTACCACATAAACAATAATCATATGAATCGAGAGACATATCTTTGGTCAAAAAAATGAGAAACTACCTTGTCAAAACTTATAACCTCTTCTCACTCGTGTGTGCCAGTCTTTTGTGTCATAAGTTTGCTAAAGCATCATCCTTAATGGTATTTATCTGGTTACTGTTCAATTGCATCCATGTCTTATACATTATGTAATATAGTTTTCTCCTTGTAACTATCATAAATCTTTTGAGCAGCTTCTACTACCCATTCTTTTATTAACTCTCATATCATTCGTTATCAAGGACATTAATAGTAAGCAAGTTAATTTTCATATTCGAAATGTGTTTGACATTTCTTAAAGTCAACATGCAACATGTACTAGTTTGTATAATAATATCACTAATCTCAATCTGTGACACACTCTTGTTTCTCATCTTGGTGCAACCAAAGTCTCTTACTTTGTAAGTTATAAATAACTTTATCTTAAAAATACAATTATATGCCACTCTTGTGTCAACTATCCATTCAATGTCGGGATGGCCAACATGATTACAATCACCATGTGTACAAATCAAAGTAATTAAATCACTATCTGAATTTATTGCTATAATATTGCTATTATCTGAACTCTTACCTTTCTCATCTTTTTGCTTTTACTTCAAGATTTTACAGTATTATTTTATATGACCTGTTTTATCATAATGAAAACACTTCACTTTATCTTTAGACTTGGATTTATATTTAGACTTACTACGACCTTTTAAAGTTTGACCTCTGTCGATGTTTTTACCCTCATTTTTTACAACAAAAACTTGATTTTCAGGATCTACATCTTTTCGCCTTATTTTTTCATTAAGTATATTATCTTTTACTATTTTCAATGTCACCATGTAATCAGGAACTAAATTAAGAACAATCACAACTAAAGTATTTCAACTATCTGACAATGAACTTAAAAAAAAATAATGCCTTCATTTTTTCATCCATCTTAAGCTCCATAATAGTCATTTGATTAAATATATTTTGAAAATCACTCAAGTGCTCTGTAATTAATCGTCTATCCCTATATTGTAAAGTTGTAAGCTTTTTAACAAGTATAGCTTTTTTATACATGTTTTTCTCTTATACAATATTATCAATTTTTTTCAAATAATGTGGGCATCTGCCTCCTGCATTACATAATGGAATACGCTGATATCAACTCATTTTTTAATTGTAGCCAACGTCTTTTTGCCTAATTTCTTTCAGCTTTTATCTTTCATATCTCTGGTTTAGGCGAATCACCCAATACCGAAACTTTTTTTATACATGTTTTTCTCTTATACAATGTTGTCAATTTTTTTCAAACAATGCGGGCATCTGCCTCATACGTTACATGATGAAACACACTGATATCAACTCATTTTTTTATTATAACAAGCGTCTTTTTACCTAACTTATTTCAATTTTTATTTTTCATATCTGCTGATTTAGTCGAATCACCCAATACCAGCTCATACAAATCTTTACAGTATAAATGATCTTCCATCTTAGATTTTCAAATTGAATAATTTGATGCTATCAATTTTATTATAAAACCTGTATCACCCTTCATGATCTCAAATAAAATTTATTTTTGTCTTGAGCTACTTCTGTATCAATGTCTCAAAATAACATTCGTTCTGATATCACTTGTTGGAGAGATAAACCATACCTGAAGGTCATGAAAGCACACTAAAAAGCTCATACATACATATTGGACACTACTTGATCCCAAAAGCTTAAGCTATTAGGTTCTTGGATCCTTTATGCATATATAGGATATCTTATTTAGATTTTTTATTGATGTGAGATCTTTTACTCACATGTGAATCATATCCCAACAATCTCCTCCGTTCACTTGTGAGTTTTGATCAAGTCTCACATTGACTCCCCCGTGCGAGTAAGTCCCATCAACACCTCCTTTGGGTTAGGCAACCTCACATCTTTAGTGTGCTTTTAGGCCAGGCCACAGCACTTAACCTTACCACCTAGGTTGTCTTAGTGCTCCTTCAAGCTTACACTTTAGGTTGACTCAACACATCGTCCACTTAGTGTTCCACTTCTGTATATTATCATATACTCACTACATCAAAGTCGAACCTTTTAATATCGACGTTCGAGCACATGGAATTGATGGATGCGGCCAACCTCTGATCTACCAACAATCTTCCCCTCAGCAACACCACTTGGATCGAACCCGCCGTAACCCTGGCTCTGATACCACTTGTTACGCCTGAAGCAATAATCACAACAATACAAAAGCAATATATCACAATAAACCTACATTATAGACAACAATCAATAATAAAAAAATGCAAGAAAAATAAAACACACCAAGATTTACGTGAAAAATTCTTCAATGTAGAGAAAAAAACCACAGACCACCAAAAAAGTCTCTACTATCAAATAATAGATATACAAAGTTCTTTTCTAGCTAAAACTAGAGCTAATCAATAACTAGAGAGACAATTGAAGAAATCTCACTAAATAGGTAACTCAACAAATACACACTCGATTTGTATTTAGAAAACTTCAAACTCGATCTTTACCATTTATAATGTAGAACTCCGAACCATAAACCTGTTGACAAAATTTCAGCTCAATCGGATAACGGATCGACTTTCATTTAACCAACTCTCTTTTCTCCATTTTCTCTCTATCTTTCTAGCTTTTTTTTTTTTTTGGTTTTGCCACACCACTTTAAAATAGCCCCACTTCTTTTTATTAAATAATTAAGGCTATGTACAAAAAGAAATGTCAAGGCCCATGACTTTTGATTGGTCCAAAACCAATTACATGGGACTGGCCCTATTTTCCTAACAGTTCCCACAAGCGTGGATGATGATGCCAAACCAAAGTAAGAAAAAGTTTATGGCAGAAGAAAGTAAATCGAGGCTATGTGGTATGTGGGAAGCTCCTATGTCAAGAGAGTGGAATTGGCTCTCAAACTTAAAGGCATCTTTATGAATATTAGAAGAAGATTTGTTGAACAAAAGCCAGTTGCTGCTCCAATACTGTCATAACGTCTAGATCCGGGGATCTATCGCCAGACATTGACTTTAGGGAGTCGCCACCAATCTTTTTTTTATCCAGGTGTGATTGGCCACCTAAGGAATCTGCCCTTTTAGGGAACACCTAAGCTTAAGGGTCCCTAAAAGAATAGGTTCGGGTCTGCTTAACCAGAACAGAGTTCGGGAGTTCGGTTACGTGTGAGGAAGGTTATAGCACCCTCACAACGCCCATCAAAAGATGGTACCAGCTTGAATTTGTGTTATCCAAAAGCCTTAAAATTTTACCAAGTAGTTAGTTGTTGAAAATTATTCTCAATTGACTCTAATACTTTTAGCAGAAAATTGAGAAAATTCCCTCACCTCAAGAGTATGCAAGAAAAACTACTGTTTCACTTGCAGAGGCTCCGTCGTCGGATTATTTAAAGAAAAATCAAGATCAACCAATTAATTAATTATCGAAAATTATTCTCAATTGACTCTAATACTTTTAGCAGAAAATTGAGAAAATTCCCTCACCTCAGGAGTATGCAAGAAAAACTACTGTTTCACTTGCAGAGGCTCCGTCGTCGGATTAATTAAAGAAAAATCAAGATCAACCAATTAATTAATTATCGAAAATTATTCTCAATTGACTCTAATACTTTTAGCAGAAAATTGAGAAAATTCCCTCACCTCAGGAGTATGCAAGAAAAACTACTGTTTCACTTGCAGAGGCTCCGTCGTCGGATTAATTAAAGAAAAATCAAGATCAACCAATTAATTAATTATCGAAAATTATTCTCAATTGACTCTAATACTTTTAGCAGAAAATTGAGAAAATTCCCTCACCTCAGGAGTATGCAAGAAAAACTACTGTTTCACATGCAGAGGCTCCGTCGTCGGATTAATTAAAGAAAAAAAAAATCAAAATCAGCCAAGTAATTAATTATCGGAAATTATTCTCAATTGACTCTAATACTTTTAGCAGAAAATTGAGAAAATTCCCTCACCTCAGGAGTATGCAAGAAAAACTACTGTTTTTACTTGTAGAGGCTCCGTCGTCGGATTAATTAAAGAAAAAAGAAAAAAAAATCAAGATCAAAATCAAAGTCAAAAAAAAAAATTCAAAAAAAAAAAAAAAAAAAAAAAACCTGGAGCGGCTCGGATCGCGGCTCGGCTTGGTGCGGCTCGGCTCGGCTCGGCTCGGCTCGGAGGGGCTGAAACGCGCGGGTCAGAAAGCGGGTCGACGCTTCGGGTCGGGTCGGGTTCGGCAAAACGCGCGGATCCTCTTATTAACTTAGAGCCAAAACGACGTCGTTTTGGGAGGGTATAAAAGGCACCTTCCTCCGTTTTTCAGCAGACCGTTCCTCCCCTCTCTCTCTCTTCTTCCCTTCTTCTCTGCCTTCTCTCTAGAATTTGAAGAACGCCGGTACCGGATTCTGGAAATTTCGTCGGAATCTGGGAATTTCGCCGGAAATTGGCCGGAAGTTGGCCGGATGGTCGCCGGTTTCTGGGATTCTCCTCCGGAAACTGGGTCTGTCGCCGGAAACTTCAAAGTTCGCCGGAATTGTCGCCGAAAAATTCAAAAGTCGCCGGAATTTTCGCCGGAATCTGGAAATTTCCCAGAAATTTCCAGAAAATTTTTTCGCCAAATTTTTCTAAAAAATTTTTCTCACTGCCAGAACACTCCTAAACTTTTCCTTAGCTCTCTAAACACCCCTATTCTCTCAATCAGTAGCTTTTGCTTCTGTTTTCTCTCTGTTCTTGACTGTTCCAGGGGGGTCCCTTTTATAGGGATTGATCAGGAGTTTCTGATCAATCCCAATTCCTCTTTGGACGGGAATTCAGTCTTTGAATCCAATTGGACTCTTCTGATTGAATTCCCCTTCAGAGTGGGAGTCTTCAACTTTGAATCCTAGCCCTCCAAAATAAAAATTAAAATAAAAAAAAAAATCTAGATAATTGGAAAGATAAATCAAAAGATAAAAAATTTTCAAATAATATCTGAAAATCAGAAAAAATCAGAACAGATAATTAAAAAAAAAAGATAAGAATAATAATATAATAATAATAAATATATAACTATATACATATAAATCTATTCTAATGAAAAAAAAAAATATATATATATACATATATTAATACATAATAATAAATAATAAAATACACAAGAGAGAAAAAAAAATAAAATAAAAATAAAAAATAAAAAATACGGGTAAAAATTCAATTGGGCCTTGCCCATTTGGGCCAGGCCCAAATGATCTGGGTCAGGCCCAATTGATCCGGGTCAGGCCCAATTGATCCGGGTCAGGCCCAATTGATCCGGGCCCGGACCTGATTGGGTGTCTACAAATACAATCCTTATTTCCCAAGAAAGTTCCTGTGCTTGTTCATGATACTATACTAATTCATATAGGTAGAAATAAATTATGCCCTTTCCATTCATACAAGGACTAATCATGGACTTCATTCATGAATGCAGTTTTTACTTCTTTGAAACTGTGGTGAAATTAGTACAAAGTGATG
This sequence comes from Durio zibethinus, assembly GCF_047325235.1. Classification (NCBI taxonomy): domain Eukaryota; kingdom Viridiplantae; phylum Streptophyta; class Magnoliopsida; order Malvales; family Malvaceae; genus Durio; species Durio zibethinus. The sequence goes on from NC_143172.1 coordinate 24,107,328, forward strand.
AGGAAGTTCAAGAAAAGGTCAAGAAGGAAATAGATAACAAATTGAATGCAATCGAGGAGAATATAGGAGATATTGTTCCTGGAGGGATTTTTTCCATTGATGAGAAGGGTTGGGGCTTCTAGACATAGTGATGATTCGCAACTGCACCTTTGGTGTGAAAATTATGGATCAAGAGAAGACACCAATGTTATCTTCTTGGATTATTGCTCTTTATAAAATGCCTGTGGTGAAACAGACAATTGCACCTCATGAAAAGCTGGTGGAGGTTATGCACTTGATCAGACAGAGTGCTCTTCAGTCCCCTGCAACTTAAATCTACAAGGACATTTACATGGAATTTAGCTCATAAGTTGTGAAATTTGGCCAAAACTGGTTTCTTAATGTTTCTTATTCCCTCAGTAATTGACTAATCCTCGTTCATCAAAGTCTATACATCAACAAATTCGAAATGGTTTATCAATGCAGTTGCTGCCACTGCTGGAAATTAGCAGAACTTGACAGTACCTTGACTATCTACTCCCTTTAAGAAGGCAAAATGCTGTTCAGATAAGCTGGCGTGGTGTATCAGTTTCCATTCGTGTAATCATTTCTCCAGAGAAATCAATTGGTAAGTAAAAGTTTCATATTATTCATAGCCATCTTCAGACTTTGAAAGATAAATAGGAGTACCATAGGATTGATTTTGTTTAAGAAATCAAGCCGAAGAAGATTTAAGGGCATTGTCTCTAACTAATTTGAGAAGTGCTATTGTCTTGTCAAGAGGAGGGGCTAACTCTTTCACCAAAGGTAGCTCGTTTATAGCTGTCAACCAGGAGACTATCAGTGGAGTTCTTTCCGGGTCTATAATCTTTATATCAGGAACTTCTTCTTGAAGTTTGTAGGGTCCAAGTAACGAACAAATAAGAACTTCAAGGATTCCCATGCTTTTATTGCTTATCCAAGGAATTCCATTGGGATAAAAGTCCTTCATTCCCTCTTCAAGCACTTTTAGTTTCTCCTGCAGTTCCTTGATGGCCTTTTCCTGTGCCTCTCCTGCAGTTTTCATCACTGTGAGCATAGTCTCATATAGCTGCATAAAAGAAAACGAGTTAGTCTATCTACTTTAACATATTCAAACCTTTTTAGTGTGAGATCGGTTTTCAGTATTCCAACAGCTTGTATGAAATGAAATGCATAAAAATCATGAGAAAGTCAGTAACGAACAGCTTTTCTTTTACCTGTTGATGATGGATGAAGCTGGTCCAGAAGCGAACTTTGGCTCTTTTGTAAGGATCCTCAGGCAAGAGTTGAGGGCTATTCTTCCAGGTTTCATCGATTTATTCGATTATGCAGAGTGATTCAGAAAGAGGTCTTCCATTGTGAACAAGAACTGGAACTTTCTTATGGACAGGGTTGTACTTGAGGAGCAAAGGGCTTTTGTTCTTTAAATCTTCTTTCACATACTCGAAGGGTATGCCTTTAAGCTTGAGAGCCAATTCTACCCTCTTAGCATATGGACTGCACCACAATCCATGGAGTGTCACTTTGTTTTCCTCTTCCATATCTGTCTCTCAAAGGTATGGCCTGAATCATTCATCTTTGTGAAAGCTAAATATAGACTTGAAGCCATCTTCCATAACTCGCCCATAACTTGCGGTTCACATCGAGTCTTTGCTCAAACACCCAAAAAAGTCAATGGTCTGAACAAATTGAGCAGCCAGTCAACACTGTCATATTAAAGAATAAAGCACCTACTAGAATTCTTGGTCACATATCAAATTCAGCTCGTTTGGTTTGATGGAATGGTTTTTTATTCTGTGTATTTTCTTGAGGGAACCACGTGTTCCATTGGTAGTTTCAAAATAAAGGGGTAGAAAAGATTTTACTCGAATCCAATTTTTTACTTCTCACATTTTTTTAATTATTTTTAAATAAATTATTTAATTGCTTTTTTTTCTTCTCTTAACCATTTTTTTTAAGCTTTCGATTTATAAATCTAAAATTTTGAAAAATATTTCAAATTTAAAATTTTCTAAATTTATATGTCTTAAAAATTTATCTATGTATTTTAGATATTTATCTATATATTCATGTAAGATTCCATATTCTATCCCTATCACCCAAACATGAAAATAAAATCAGACTCATTTTTTCATTCTATCAACTGAGCAATAGAATACATATTTAATTTTATTCTTCCTTTTCTTTGATTACAATAGAATATCATTTTTATTCTCCTTCTATTTCATTATACATACCAAATGAGCCAATGGAATAGTAGAATTAGTTTTCTGAGCAAGGGGAAACGCAGATAACACAAAACTGTATTGATCTGCATTATGGATAAAATTAAATATTTTAGAAATGAAGTTAGTGTCAATCTTTCCTAAGTTTTCAAGTGACAACATATGTGTTCCTTGGTTTGCTCCTGATTGTTTTGCTCAAAAACAGACAAAAACAATGATTTTAACCCTTCGTAGTCAGATGATTTTACTGCTACTAATTGTACTTGGTGAGTTGGTTTTGTGTTATGCACTTGTGTAGGGGATTAAGTACAAGGGAATCATCCTATACTTTCAGCAAATTCAGATAATCATTCTCAGTTTTAGTAACACAAATAGACTTGTGTTGTTAAATATACTTTCCTTGAACAACAAGGAAATGATCCTTTGATCCATTACTCGGTCAATGAGCTCATCACTGATGTAAATCAGGTGGAATACTTTATTGAAAAAGTTGACAAAATCTATAAAGAAAATTGTTTATAAATAGCCTCATGAACATGAATCAGATTATGAGACAAACAAGGAAAGCTTTTGAGAGAAAGAGAAAAGAGAGAGATGGGAGAAGACAACAAGGTGATACTACATGGGATGTGGGCTAGCCCTTTCAGCAAGAGAGTGGAGCTGGCTCTGAAGCTTAAAGGCATACCCTTTTACTATGTGGAAGAAGATTTGCAGAACAAAAGCCCACAGCTTCTCTAGTACAATCCTGTTCACAAGAAGATTCCTGTTCTTGTTCATAATGGAAAGCCTATTGCTGAATCACTCGTTATCCTGGAATATATTGATGAAACTTGGAAGAACATCCCTCGTCTCCTGCCCGAACATCCATACAAAAGAGCTAGAGTTCGGTTCTGGACCAGCTTTGTCCAGCAACAGGCCAGTGACATTGCTTAAATTCACTACAAAGAAAGAGTTTGTCTGTTTTCATCAGAATGAATTCTAATGAATACATAATAGGAGATGATACTAAAAGTATGATTCTGTTGAAGTTTAATCCTAAAGCTGATATAAGGACTAATCTAATGCTTATATTCTTAAATGCAGCTTTTTGATACAATAGTCACAGTGAGGAAAACAGACGGAGAAGCACAAGAGAAAGCTGTAAAGCAATTGTTTGAGAAATTACAGGTGCTAGAAGAGGGAATGAAAGAGTTTTTTCCAGATGGAAATCCTTGCATTGACATTGACAATATTGGACTTCTGGACCTTGTGATCTTTTCATTATTTGGCCCCGACAAAATTCAAGAAGGGGTTCTTGGCATAAAGATTGTTGATCCTGAGAAGATTCCATTGATTTTCTCATGGCTGAGCTGCCTTTGGTGAAAGAGTCGATTCCTCCTCATGATAAGTTGGTTGCAATTCTCAAATTTGTTAGAGAGAATGCCCTTAAGTCTTCTTCAGCTTAGTGTCATGCTGTCTTTGCTTGATGTATTAGACATCGTTCCTTTTCACATGCCTCAAATAAGCAGCAGTAAAGGCCATATCATCTTTGTGACTAGGTTGTTTGAATAAACCTCTTGCTTTCATTGGTGTGATTCAAGCATTTCAAACAAATAAGATTCTGCTATTTCCATTGACAACATTTTGAGTTGAAAAGTCATATGGGAAAAACAATTGGATATGAACTTCTGTTATGATGGCATTTTTCTAGGATCATTAAGCAGGAGGAGTTGACCATTTTTCTAGGCTTCCATGAGCAACTCAGCTATGTACTGTAGTTTTCCAATCTGAACAAGAATAAAAATTTCCTCATAGAAAGGTTCATACTTGAGGAAAAATGGAGAGTTGTTCATCAAAGTTTCTTCCACATTCCTAAATGGCATGCCTTTAACCTTATGAACCAATTCCAGTCTCCTAGTCTATGTAGTTCACTTTGTTTTCTCTTCAATCTCTATTATCTGTCTTAAATTGGCCTGGTGGAGTAGAAGCTCCATCTTCCTTCGCTTTCCTCTTAAGGCTTTGCTCACCCATGCCAAAAAGGACATTGTATGACAGTGGTGGATCCAAGATTTCTTTTTCAGGGTATCCACTTATAATATATATAAAATATTACCAACGGATTTATCAATTTTGTAGATGGAAAGGGTGTCAAGAGAAATTCCAAATACTGATTCTTTTTCAGTGTATCCACTTATAATACTCACTACTAGCAGACCTTTTTTTTTTTTTTTACAAAAATAAAAAGGTTTAGGGTGATGGGAGGTTTCTCTATTCCAAAGGCAGGTAGATCACATGGTCAGAGCAATTCCAAAAATTAAACAAATGCTGAATCTTTGACCAGAATAATTAATAATGGAGTTGATCTAAAACTGAATTTGCCAACAAACTAATTGAGCATGAAAATTTTTTTATTAGACAATTTGATTCAAGCCAAAGATAAGGGCCAGCAGGTCAAGAATCAGATCTCAAAACTAAGACAGAAACAAGAGTAACAAGAATTTATCTATTGTCAATTGTCATACAGCAAAAAAAAAAAAGTTGTGATTTCAACAAAGAAAAAAGCACAAGGAGAAAAGTCATACAATTGGGCGCTGGCCATGGTTTTCTTAAGGACCAAGGTACTATATATAAAGCATTCGTATGTACCAAGATATTGGATTTTATCATTGTCTATCCAGAAGGGAAAAAAATAAAATAAAATCTTGGATGGAAGAAGAACTGTCTATGAGCACTTTATTTGTTCAATAAAATATGTTCTAATTCAGAAGGTCATATATTGACTGTTGAGCATCAATTGAGCTATTAAAATATATTACCATTAATGGGGAATTGAGGCAAGTGTCCTTTGTGGAATCTTTATATGACTGTCAGATAACTGAACTGAACATCAAGCAATAGCTCATTGAAAAATAGTTACAGGAATTGAGATGGAAGAGGGAAACAAAGTGAAATTACATGGGATGTGGGCTAGTACTCTCTAAGAGGGTGGAACTGGCCCTTAAAATTAAAGGAATATGCTATGAGTAGATTGAAGAAGATTTGAGCAACAAGAGCCAACTGCTCCTCAACTACAATCCTGTTTTCAAGAGGATCCCAGTGCTTGTTCACAATTGAAAACCAATTATTGAGTCCCTTATCATCTTAGAATACATTGATGAAACATGGGTTAATGCTCCTCAGCTCCTGCCTGTTGACCCCTACAAGAAAGCTAGAGTTCGCTTCTGGGCTAGTTTCATTCAACAGCAGGTAAAAACAGCTTTATGTGATTTCATTTAACCCTAATATTTATCAGTACAGAGTTCTCAGAAGTGAATATGATACCAAAACATTGATTAGTGATAACTGATTGACACCAATAATTTTGTGAAAATGCAGCTGTTTGAGGACATGGGCAGAGTGATCACAAGTGATGGTGAAGCTCAGGCAAAGGCCATGGAGGAAGCACATAAGAAAATGAAGGTGTTGGAAGAAGGAATGAAGGAGGCTCTCCATCCATTGATGGTGAGAATTTAGGATTCTTGGACATTATGATTAGGGCTACATTCAGCCTCCATGAAGTTTATGAGGGAGTCCTTTGAGTGAAAATGTTAGACCCTGAAAGGAACCCATCGATATTCTCATGGGTGAAAAGCTAGAATGAGTTGCCTGTGGTGAGAGAGCTACTTCCTCCTCATGACAAGCTGGTGGCACTTCTCAAGGTTATCAGACAACAAGCCCTCAAATTTTCTTCAGCTTGACCTTTTAGAATTAGGACTATTGCCTACTTCGATTCAGACTGCTTCAGCTTTAAAGCCATTGTTTATATCATGAATAAATAGCCTGCAAAATTCAAACCACCTTCCTCTGGCTTATCCATACAAAGCCTACACATAATGTACCAAAACTTTATTTTCAATAATAAATTTTGCTTGCAACTTGCAAGCAGAACGAGGTTTTGTTATTAACATGTGGTACAAATAACAATTCGAATTAGAATTGTTAATAATTGAATCAAATTGTTTTAATATTATGTTGCCAATGATGATTTTATTTCAACATAAATTATCAAAGAAGTAAAGAGGAAAATCTCCAACGTTTTCATTGACGGATTGTTGTCTTCTATGTTTTTCTAAAATAAAGGCATTTTTGTTTCTTATAAGTACAATTCATATCAAAAGTACAAAATTGACTGTTAAAAATTGACTGTTAAAAGGCATTCCACTAGCAGCAACAAAATATTTTGATCAATTTAAGTCTGAATTTAAATTTGGGCAGCTACAGCATCTAAATAGGTGTTCTCCGAAACACAACTTAGGTGTTAAAACATAAGACTTTATATTAAAAATCTCCAGTTTGAATTGCACGATGAACAAGTGAGATTTATGTAACAAAGAAATATAAAATAAAATAAAATAAACCAATCTACCTATAAACCTAAAAGATTTAACACAATTGATATAAACAACTACTTTTATACCTTTATTCATAAATAAATAAATAAATAATCTTCTGATGCGTAAACCAATATCAAAAGTGGCTTCTCAAGGGGAGCAGAGCAGATAAACTATATATTACCATATTACAACTTTTATAGGTATCTTATAAATTCAAAAGATTGCTTACATATAAGTTTATATCCAGGCAAGCACACATAATAACGTCCATGAGATTAAAGTATCAACAGCATAAAATAAGACAAACCATAGCTTTCCAACCAAAGCCAACTAGGGCATAGCAGTATCCTAATTTCTATAAAGTAGAAGAAACAAACATTAATAGCTCCATACAACCAGAGTCTTGAAAACAAGGCAACGTCAAACCGCAGACATATGAATCAGAAGTTCCAGATTTTAACATATGCAAGGCCCTGGTCCAAGAAAATAAAAAGGAAGGTCCATGAATTCCCTACAAATTTGAAGAATCTTCCCAGCTACGCCTTCACATTTTAGCTGCTCCATCATTCAGTTCACGCAACATCACCACATAAAGCCTGTTGTAAATCAAATAATGGAATTTATTATGGAATTAAAGAACGCGAGGAAGGGGGAGAGGAACTGGGAAGCACAGTCGTACAAGCACAAATCCAAATGACGAAAACAATCGCTTATACACTTGTTACCTTACACACTTATACGCTTATACACACGCTTATAAACTACAATTCATCAGAGTAAAAATAAAACAGTTTAAAACCCAAACCTTAATTAGATGCATGGGAAAATTTTGGGGCATTGTGAGCAGCAGCAGTATGCGCGAAAGCTCGGGCGCCGGTGCAGGCTTTGCTTTTGACCCCATCATCCTGCACCATTAATGGGGCAGAGTTGATTGATTGCTATTCAGAATCATCATAGACTTCTCCATCATCAGAAAGCTCATCAAATGATCTCATGTCAAGCTGATATCGAAGGATGCCTCCAATACCACCAAACCCGCGGCAGAATTGAGAACCCTCCTGTGATTTGTTGGTAACAAACTCAAGACTACAACCAAACCGCTTGTATTCATTAGCAAACCACTCTAAAAGCGGCATCTTCTCCTGAACCTCCATATCAGCAGAGCTGGCTGCATCACGGAAGTTGCTCACATTAGCTTCCTGCTCCTTGTTCAAATGTTTTATGACAACTTCACCAGTAACACTGTTCTTCAGCACATACCTATTAATGTCCATATTTTCCCACACAATAAGTATCTCAACAGCTCCCATCTCCAAGGCCTTCAATGTGTCATCCACTCCGAAAACATACTTCCCAGTATCTTGACTGATCTCCTCAAAGTATTTCCCTATTAAGCGCTTCTCCTGTATGAATTTCACATTCGACAGGATTTCTGAGGAAAGCTCAATTGCCTGGTTGAAACCATTCTCTCCTCCATAAGAGACATCAACCACATTCAGAATCTTAGCCTGAAGCCGCTGATCAAACATATCTGATTGACTCAGCTCAGTTTTGAAATCAGCTGATCCAGCCAGTATTAATCCAGCAACATTAGGCTGGCTGGTGGCAGGATTGATAAAAAATTGTGTGGCAAGTTCAGCAGTCTTCCTCACATAGTTGTGGCGCTTTTCCATTCGAAGTCGAGCAAAACGAAGGGCCGATTGTCCTCCTCTCCCATGCTTCTTTGGAAGATCAACACTGAACTTATGAAGCACCTCTCTGGAATTACCACTTAACGTCCCAAAAAGAGTCCCATTGCCATCCATCACAATAAAACCAAACTTATCATCAGATTCCAAAAGTTCATTCAGCGCCTCTGTGTGAAACTTGTTGTCACACAGATAGAGAGATGCATTTATAGGCCTGAAAGGCTCAAAATCAATTGTGACTTTCTTCTCCTTCCCATCTTCAGTCACAATTGTTCCTGTGTAGAGCACAAGCCCATTGGGTGGAACCTTACTATAAAGTTTGAGCCTCTGCTGAGCAGAAGTGATTGCACCTAACACAGATTGACGGTTAACTCTGCTTTTGATGTTTGAAGCAGTTCCAAATTCATCTCCCAGCATCTTGGTAACCCTCGATATCTGATCACGTGGTGGCATTATGAGAGATATCATGCTGGTGCCATTACCTCTAGCAGCTTCAAGTGCTTTAATCAGCTTCTTGATCTTCCATATCTCAATATTTTTATCAGTCTCATGACCATCAGCCATTGCTACGAAAAGTAGTAATTGCCGAAAAAGAGCAGCTACAAAATTACCAAGATTATTACCAAACCATAACTTAAAATTATTAAAATCTAGCGCTCTGAGCTGGGCATATAAAACCCGAAAATTTTCTCCTGACTATAAAGTCAATCAAACAAAAGAGTCATAACAACATGAGTATTGACAAATAAAAGATCTACATCCGATAAACTACCAAAGAAAAAGCAAGTGCGTATCAAATCATAAGCATCACCTACTCCAGGCCAAAGCAAGCATCAAGAAATTATATATATAACTTCACTTGCAACACATCTAATTTGTTCGTATTAAAACCAAAGCAAGTTCAAATAACCTAAACTAATTCAGACAATACCACCGACTAGTTTAGTAATCCTTCAAAGAACCATGACAAACTTCAAATACGCAAAGACTCTAGAAAAAAAAACAAAAAACATGTGGCATCTAGTAATTGGTACTAAATTCCTAACCCTAAATTTTAATAGATATTCACCAAAAAAAAACTAGAGACTTTTCCAGTTTCAATTTATTTGAAAAGAATGGGATATGTTAAACCCTAAATTCTGAAAAGAAAAAAAAAAAAAAAACAATGAAATTCGAAGCGATTTATGCATAAGAAGGAAACAAAAGATCGAATCGGAAATCAGACGGAGATAAAATAGTAAAAGCAGGAAAGACAGAAACCTAAGGATAATCGGCTCCGACGGCGTGGAAGATGCTGAAAATCTGTTAGCTTGAGAGGCAGTATGGGAATCGGCAAGTTTCTTTGTATATATAGCTATACAAGAAGCAGCCCTAGCACCCTGCTCGAGGGTACAATAGTAATTTTATTTTTAAATAAAAAAGAATTTTAATACATATAAAAATTTATTCCGATATTAGTTGCATTAGGAGAAATAAAACATTGAAAGAGTTTTTGTTAAATATATTTAAGCAAATATCAATGTATACATTTTTTTTTTAGGAATTATAAAAAATAAAGCTGAGAAAGAATGCTATTTTTTTTTCTTATGCTATATATTCCTTTTTTACCAATAAACTTATCTCATGTTAATTTTTTATTATTTAATATTTTTAAATTTTGATATATATTGTTTTAAATATTTTAATTAATTAAATTTTACAAAATACATCTAAATTTTAATGCATTCAAAATTTTTAGAAAATATTTTTCATAATTTTTTTAATGATAAATATAAATATAAAATCACAAAATGTCAAATGAAATAACAATAGTATGTGACAAGTTTATTAAGGGAAAGAGTAAATAAATTATCATAATTGTTTAAAATTTTTTGTCAAATAAGTCACAAATCAATTATCAAAACTTACCATTCCCTTTTTAAACCTTAAACCTTACTAACTACAATTAATTTTCGTATTAGCAAAAAGAATAAATATATATATATATATATATAATTTAGCATCACACCTTTTAAATTGTTAACAATTATTCATTGTAATTGCTAAAATCAACGTAACAAAATTAATCAATCACTCACCATAGGTATCATTCTAGAAAATACCTACATGTGCAAGGGGTTTATGTATTTGAATCATTATTAAACTCATATTAGATATTAGCAGTAAAATAAAAAGAAGGGGATAAAAGGCTTTTAAAATTATGGGTTTTGCTTTGCTGGTCATTTAATTTATCCATGCATGGGTAATGGAGCATTTACCCAATTTTGGAATTTTGCATTTCAATCCTCAAATTCGGTGCCCTAATTAAGAACTATTCTCCTCAATATTCTCGCATGCAAAAACGCATCAATCAAAGCAGTTTTTTCTAAGGATTTACTACCAAAATTAGTAGTCACCAACAAACGTATTAAAATGATATGCTTTACATTTTGTTAAAGTTTAAGCATAATATCCTCATCACTTTAGATATATAGGAGTAAGCAGATCATGACCACAAATATTTAATCCATGAAACACCAAATTCTTAAAATTAATATTACCACAAAAAGAATTAAAAATCAAGAACATTATTGTAAACTGAAATTAAATATTTTATAGACCCTTGGTGCAAAGGATTATACTACATAATAGATAGAGAACAAAAAAGGTTATTTACCTTAATTCCTGATAGGATCTTATTTTGCAGAAAGCAAACTCATCCAGGTATTGATTGACTGACCAAGCCATTTCTTCATACATCACAGAAATTAGCATCTGTTTCTACAATTCAATTTAGGTTATACTGATATTGATGCTTACACTGTCGAGAACAGCTACTGGTTTAATTCGATCAGGCTGACTGCAAGTGCACCTAGTTGAAGAAAACACAGTGACTCGAGTTTGGAATTCTTTGAAGATAATACTCTTTAATGAGAAACTACAAGTGATAGGAGGAGAAGGAAGAGGTAAACATAGTGAAAGCTGGATGGGATAGGGGTTAATCCTTATTCTAAGAGGGTTGAACTGGCCCTTAGAAGTAAAGGCATACCCTATGAGTATATAGAAGAAGATATGAGCAACATAAGTCAATTGCTCTGTTTCAAGAGGATCCCAGTCCTTGTTCACAATGACATCTGTCGTCGAGTCCCTTGTCATCTTAGAATATATTGATGAAACTTGGAATAAAAAAACACTGCTCGGCTCTTGTCTGATATTGATCCATTTAGAAGAGCTAGAGTTCGCTTCTGGGGACGAAGTTTCATTCAACAAGAGGTAAAAATTTGCTAGTATTCATTGTACCATTGATATTGAACTCCTACAGCTTAAAAAATACTAATATTTATATTGTCAGTTACAGTTTTTTGAGGCCTTGACTAGAGTATTTAGTCACATGTGATGGAGAAGTTCAAGCAAAAGCAATTGATGAAGCTCATGATGAAGGTACTGGAAGAGGGAATGAAGGGGTTGTTTTCCAAAATCAGGGTCTCCATCCATTGACAGTGAGAATTAAGGATTGTCAAACATTTTGGTTTGTTCAATAATAAACCCCTACAAAGCTTATGAGGAGGTCTTTGGAGTAAAAATTTTAGACCCACCCGTTCTTATGCTGCAGGGTAAAAACCTTGGAAAGAGCTGCCTTTGGTGCAAGAGCTATACTTACCCCTCATGACAAGCAGGTGGGTCTGCTACAGGTTGTCGGACAAAATGCCCTAAAATTTTCTCCCTCAACTTGACCTCCTATTAACATGGCTTAAAGTTTGCATGTTTTTGTTCGACAAAATTTTGCCTTTGAGGCCCTTCTATGTATAAGAGGCACAGCAATCAATAACTTCAGCCAATAGCCACCTTTTCTGTAGCTTCCTTGACAGAGAGCTCTTTTGGTCCACCCCAGATGCGTACTAAATTTTGTGATTATGTATAATATGCTTATTATACAATGATATAAGGGTGATAAATACTTGCCCTAACTCATAACTTTACCAAATTGACATTATTGAACCTTATTCCAATTTTTGGCTGAAAACCAGAAGCAAAACAATGTTCTGCTCCTCTATGATTTGGTGAGTTACTGGATGATCATTTTTAACTACTACATTTTCTGTCACTCAAATAAACAAATATACTTTGACCTTGATTGCCTTGGGAAAGAAGGAAATGATCGGGTTAGTTAGTTGTTATGAGCTCATTGATGATGTGGGATCATTTAGTCTAATGGCAAAGGACGTAACCTCGAAAAAGCTAAAATTAATATATTAATGGGCATGACCTAATTATAATTAGACTTAATAATTTTAAATAGACACGAAAAAAAAAAAAAAAGTTTACAGTTTAAACTTGACAAATCCCATATGGATTTAGAAAAATAAAAAAACTATTATGCTTGTTTAACATATTTATATAAATTATGATATAATAATTTTTATATTTTTACATATTCATGAATATAGATATAAGTTATTATCATATCATTTCTGACTTTTAGCTTAGGATAACTTAAAAAACCAGCGTCCCGTTTTTTATATTTTATATTTTACTTGATGGCTGGGCAAGCAAACGGCTGACAGATAACTATAGTAAGATTGTTTAAACTCTATATATAGCGATCAGACCTGAAACTACTAAAAAGTGAGAATTAGGAATTAGCCCTTTCATTAAGAGAATTGGCCTAGCTGTTGAAAGAAAGAGAGATGGGAGAAGAAAACAAAGTGATACTTCATGGAATGTGGGCTAGCCCTTTCTCTAAGAGGGTGGAATTGGCCCTCAGGCTTAAAGGAGTGCGCTTTGAGTATGTGGAAGAAGATTTGGGGAATAAAACCCCACAGCTCCTCCAGTACAATCCTGTTTACAAGAAGGTTCCGGTTCTTGTTCATAATGGAAAGCCAATTGCTGAATCTCTCGTCATCCTGGAATATATTGATGAAACCTGGAAGAATAGCCCTCAACTCCTTCCTGTGGATCCATATAAAAGAGCCAAAGTTCGCTTCTGGACAAGCTTTATCGAACAACAGGTTAGACAGTATTCGTGATTCTATATGTAATAGAAGATAATACTAATATGATTCTATATAAAGTGAAGCTAATACAAGGAGTTTTGAAAATATTCTTGAATGCAGCTGTTTAAGACTATGATCACAGTGATTAAAACTGATGGAGAAGCTGTTGCGCCTGAAGCAATAATCACAACAATACAGAAGCAATAGACAACAATCAATAATCAAATACGCAGGAAAAATAAAGCACACCAAGATTTACGTGGAAAACCCTCCAGTGTAGAGGAAAAAAAACCACGGGCCACCAGAAAAATCTTCACTATCAAATAATAGTTATACAAAGTTCTTCTCTAGCTAAAACTAGAGCTAATCAACAACTAGAGAAACAATTGGAGAAATCTCACCAAATAAGTGACTCAACAAATACACCCTGGATTTGTTTCTAGAGAGCTTCAAACCCGATCTTGACCGTTCAGAATGTAGAACTCTGAATCATAAACCTCCTGACAAGGTTCCAACTCAATCGGACCACAGATTGACTTCCGTTCAACCAACTCTCCCTTCTCCTTTTTCTCTCTCTGCTTTTCCTGGCTTTTCTTCTTTATCTGCTTGGTTGTCGACACACACATAAAACAACCCCACCTCTTTTTTTATTAAGTAGCTAGGGCTCTGTGTAAAATAAAAGATCAAGGCCCATGGCCTTTACTTGGTCCAAAACCACTTACATGGGACTGGACCCCATTTTCCTAACAATCTCCCCCTCCAGTCCCATTAGAAGGAGATTCATCACCATAGCAATTTCATTTGGAACTTACCTTGGCCAGGGAACTCATTCCGGCCAAGTTACTGCAAAGCTCAAGCTTTTCCCTGAGAAGTATCTTAGTCAACATATCTGCCACATTTTTATCAGTATGGACTTTCTTCAATAGCATTTGCTGTTCTTCAATCACTGAACGTAACCAATGATATCTAACATCAATGTGCTTTGTTCTAGCATGGTACATGGTATTCTTACTCAAATCTAAAGCACTCTGGCTATCACAAAATACCACATACTCTTTCTGATTCAACCCCAATTCAAAAAGAAAACGTTTCATCCAAAGCATTTCTTTACATGCTTCAGTTGCTGCAATATACTCAGCTTCTGTAGTTGACAAAGCAACACACTTCTGCAACTTAGACTGCCAAGATACAGCTCCTCCTGCAAAAGTGAACAAATACCCTGAAGTAGATTTCCTACCATCAAGATCGCCTGCCATGTCAGCATCAGTAAACCCTTCTAGAATTGGTTGTGAAACTCCATAAGTCAAACACATTTTTGAGGTACCCCTCAAATATCTAAAAATCCATTTTACTGCTTCCCAGTGAACCTTCCCTGGATTAGAAAGAAATCTGCTCACTACACCAACTGCATGAGCAATGTCAGGCCTTGTACAAACCATAAGATACATTAAAGAACCGACTGCAGAAGAATAAGGAATACTAGACATAGCTAGTTGCTCTTCCTTAGACACTGGACAAGATTTCTTACTTAGGTGAAAATGGTTGGCAAGTGAACTGCTAACTGATTTAGCATGTTGCATGTTGAATCTACCAAGCACTCGTTCAACATACTTTTCCTGTGACAACCACAGCTTTCCAGCTCTCCTATCCCGGATAATGTCCATACCAAGAATCTGCTTTGCTGGACCTAAATCTTTCATATCAAAAGACTTAGACAATTGTTCTTTCAACCTGCAAACCATACTAGCATCTTGTCCTACAATCAACATATCATCAACATATAATAATAGGATAATGAAGTTACCATTAGAGAATTGTTTAACATACACACAAGAATCCGCTGCTGTTCTTTTATAGCTATGACTCACCATAAAAGAATCAAACTTCTTGTACCACTGTCGTGGAGCTTGTTTCAAGCCATACAAGCTTTTCTTCAATTTGCAAACTAAGTGCTATTTCCCTTTCACTTCAAAACCCTCAGGCTGATTCATATAAATGTTCTCCTGCAAATCACCATGCAAAAATGCAGTTTTAACATCAAGTTGCTCAAGTTCAAGATTCAAACTAGCTGTCAATCCCAGTACCACTCGAATAGAACTCATTTTTACAACTGGAGCAAAAATCTCATCAAAATCGATGCCTGGTTTTTGAGAAAAACCTTTTACTACCAATCGAGCTTTGTACCTCACTAGTTTGTCACCATCCTTTTTCAACTTGAACACCCATTTATTCTTTAATGGCCTCTTTCCTGTTGGAAGTTTAACAAGATCATAAGTACCATTCTTTCGCAATGACTCCATCTCTTCTTTCATTGCTTTTAACCAGTGCTCTCTATCCGGAGTAGCCTGCACATCTTGAAAGCTTTCTGGCTCCCCTTCACTGGTAACTAAAATAAAATCTGAACTTGAATACCTGGTAGATGGCCTGCGCTCTCTAGTAGATCTTTTGGGCTGAGACTCTACATCACTTGATGCTGAAGGTAGCTCCCCCTGCTCAACACTCTCAGGTAGAGAGGATTGCCCCCCCTGCTCAAAACTAATAGCATCTGGCTCATCACCAACTATGGCTGGCTCATTCATATCCCTAAGTTCTGTTTCTGGCTCATTTTCACCATCTGTGGCTCTTTCCTGTGAAATCCCTGTCGGTGTTGAAACATCACACTCAATAGTAACTCGTGTAGTCTTCTCATTTTTCTCAAGGTCTGCTATGGTTTCTTTTTCATGAAAGACCACATCTCTGCTTCTGACTGTCTTTCTCTTTACTGGATCCCATACCCTGTAGCCAAATTCCTCATCACCATATCCTACAAACACACACTGTGTAGCTTTACTGTCAAGCTTTGATCTCTGCTCTTTCGGCACATGCATGAATGCTTTACACCCAAAAATTTTCAAGTGAGAGTATGAAGCATCTTTTCCTGTCCACACTCTTTCTGGAATGTCAAAGCCCAAAGGAACTGATGGTGACCTGTTAAGTAAATAACAAGCTGTGTTGACTGCTTCACCCCAGAATGGCTTTGGTAATTTTGCCATCCTCAACATACATCTGACTTTTTCCACAATGGTGCGATTCATTCTTTCAGCTATACCATTATGCTGCGGTGTTCCAGGTTCTGTCCTCTCATGCCTGATCCCATGCTTTGAGCAATACTCTTCAAAGCTTTTAGATGTGTATTCCCCACCATTATCAGTTCGAATACACTTCAAGGGTAACCCTGTCATCCTTTCAACCATGACATGAAATTTTTGAAAATTCTGCAGTACCTGACTTTTATATTTCAACATATACACCCAAGTCTTACGTGAAGCATCATCAATAAAAGTAACAAAATATCTGCTACCACCTAATGACTCAACCTCAATGGGACCACATACGTCAGAATAAATTAATTCCAATCTATTTTCTTTTCTCTGAGAACTTTTACGAAAAGAAACTCTATGATGCTTACCAAACAAACAATAATCACATGAATCGAGAGACATACCTTTGGTCAAGGGAATGAGAGAGTGCCTTGCCAAAACCTGTAACCCTTTTTCACTCATGTGTGCCAGCCTCCTGTGCCACAAGTTTGCTGAAGCATCATTTTCAACGGTATTTACCTGGTTACCGTTCAATTGCATCCATGTCTTATACATTGTGCAGCATAGTTTTCCCCTTGCAACTACCATAGATCCTTTGAGAAGCTTCCACTGTCCATTCTTTTGTCGGCTTTCATATCCCTCCTTATCAAGGACATTAATAGCAAGCAAGTTCATTCTCATATCTGGAATGTGTCTGACATCCCTCAAAGTTAACATGCAGCCTGTACTAGTTTGTACAACAATATCACCAATCCCAACAATCTGCGACACACTCTTGTTTCCCATCTTGGTACAACCAAAGTCTCCTGCTTTGTAAGTTGTAAACAACTCTTTCTTAGGAACACAATGATATGCCGCTCCTGTGTCAACTATCCACTCAATGCCGGGATCACTAACATGATTGCAATCACCATGTGTACAAATCAAAGTAACTGAATCACTATCTGAATTCACTGCTGCAACATTGCCATCATCTGAACTCTTGCCTTTCTCATCTTTTCGCTCTTGCTTTAAGATTCTACAGTTTCGTTTTATATGACCCGCCTTACCACAATGAAAACACTTCACTTTACCTCTAGACTTGGATCTATGTTTAGACTTACCACGGCCTTTTGAGTCCTGACCTCTGTCGATGTTTCTACCCCTGTTCTCTGTGACTAGAGCTTGATTTCCAGGGTCTACATCTTTTCGCCTCGCTTCTTCATTAAGCATACTGTCCTTTACCATCTCCAATGTCACCTTATAATCAGGAGCTGAATTAAGAACAGTCACAACTAGAGTATTCCAGCTGTCTGGCAATGAACCCAAAAGAAATAATGCCTTCATTTCATCATCCATCTTAAGTTCCATAGTAGTCATCCGATTAAATATATCTTGAAAATCACTCAAGTGCTCTGTAACAGATCGTCCATCCCTGTACTGTAAAGTTGCAATCTTTTTAACAAGCATAACTTTATTTATACCTGTTTTTCTCTCATACAATGCTGCCAATTTTTCCCAAACAATGTGAGCATCTGACTCCTGCGCTACATGATGGAACACGCTGATATCAACCCATTTTCTGATTGTAGCCAGCGTCTTTCTACCTAGCTTCTTCCAGCTTTCATCTTTCATATCTGCTGGTTTAGCCGAATCACCCAATACTGGCTCATACAAATCTTTACAGTATAGATGATCCTCCATCATAGGCTTCCAAATTGAATAATTCGATGCTGTCAATTTTATCATGGAACCTGTATCACCCTCCATGATCTCAAACAGAATTTACTTCTATCCTGGGTTGCTTCTGTATCGATGTCTCAAAATAACCCTCGCTCTGATACCACTTGTTGCGCCTGAAGCAATAATCACAACAATACAGAAGCAATAGACAACAATCAATAATCAAATACGCAGGAAAAATAAAGCACACCAAGATTTACGTGGAAAACCCTCCAGTGTAGAGGAAAAAAAACCACGGGCCACCAGAAAAATCTTCACTATCAAATAATAGTTATACAAAGTTCTTCTCTAGCTAAAACTAGAGCTAATCAACAACTAGAGAAACAATTGGAGAAATCTCACCAAATAAGTGACTCAACAAATACACCCTGGATTTGTTTCTAGAGAGCTTCAAACCCGATCTTGACCGTTCAGAATGTAGAACTCTGAATCATAAACCTCCTGACAAGGTTCCAACTCAATCGGACCACAGATTGACTTCCGTTCAACCAACTCTCCCTTCTCCTTTTTCTCTCTCTGCTTTTCCTGGCTTTTCTTCTTTATCTGCTTGGTTGTCGACACACACATAAAACAACCCCACCTCTTTTTTTATTAAGTAGCTAGGGCTCTGTGTAAAATAAAAGATCAAGGCCCATGGCCTTTACTTGGTCCAAAACCACTTACATGGGACTGGACCCCATTTTCTTAACAGAAGCACAAGAGAAAGTCATCAAGGAAGAGTTAGAGAAATTAGAGGTGCTAGAAGAGGGAATGAAAGAGTTTTTTCCAGATGGGAGTCCTTCCATTGATAGTGAGAATGTGGGACTCCTTGACCTTGTATTCTGTTCGTCGGTTGGACTCGAAGAAATTCGAAAAGAAGTACTCGGCATACAGATTATAGATCCAGAAAAGACTCCATTGATATTTTCCTGGTTAAAAGCTATAAACCAGCTGCCGGTGGTGAAAGAGCACACTCCTCCTCATGACAAGTTGGTGGCATTTCTTAAATTCATCAGAGAGAATGCTCTCAACTCTTCTTCAACTTAGTATGATTGACGGTTTGCCTTTTAGGCCCTGATACGTGTGTTTAGCCACCCTTCCTCTAGCTTCTTTTCCAGAGAGCTTTCACCCCTACATGTGCACTAAAATCTTGGTTTCAATAATAAATTTTGTTAAGAAGGACAAACAAAATAATCTACTTCTCTAACGAAGCCACAGATGGCCGGTTGTTCGATTAACATAATTCAGAGACACGACAAGGCTTTAATTAACTACCAAGCAAAAGTTACAGGATGAAATGGGGACTGTCGACAGATTTCACTTTTGTCTTTAAAATCTGAAAATAATGGCTAATGCTAATGATATTTAAGATAACCAGTATAGGGATATATTCCATGGCTTCCGCGCTAACCAAGACATTGGACTGGTCAATGGCCCTGGGATTGAAGTCAGGAAAAAAAAAATAATAGCGATTCAATCATGAAAAAAAAAAAAGAAAGAAAGAACTCATCCCATGGATATGCTAGTTGTTTAAATCCCAAGTCAAAGTTCATATTTATTTGTAGATTTGACAATCCCAAAAGTGTCAAGACATGTTGAACATTCTATTCATTAAATGGTACAGCATAAATACAAAACCAAAGCAATAGCAACAAAAAGAAGGGGAAGATACAGAGATGGAGGAAGAAAAGGAAGTGAAATTGCATGGGATGCGGGCTGCTAAATATAGAAGAAGACTTGAGCAAAAAGAGCCAGCTGCTCCTCCTATATAATCCAGTTCACAAGAAGGTCCCCCGTACTTGTCCGCAATGAAAACCCCATAGCTGAGTCCTCTGTCATCCTGGAATATATTGATGAAACCTGGACTACTGCTCCTCGGCTCCTCCCTGATGATCCCTATCAGAGAGCTCAAGTTCGATTCTCGGCAAGTTTTATCCAGCAACATGTAAAAGAACGATGTTTTAACTTTTAAATCACCTGAAATAGGTATGCTACTCTTTATTTTCATTTCCCTTCCTTATATACTCGTGTGACAAATTTGATCAGGGTACCGATGAAGAAAGAGCTACCACCTCCATATGAGAAGCTTTTAGCGCTTCTTCAATTTGTTAGACAAAATGCCCTCAAATCTTCCACTTACCACTCCTCTTTGATACCATATCAATGTTGCAAAACTGAAGTCCGGCGAACTAAATTGAATCTGAGGAATTATTCCTTTTATGTTCTTGTGAGTTAATCTTTTCATGAGTTAATAGCTCAATATGTTAGCTTTTATTTAAATAGTAGAAAAGGAAAAAGAAACCCATCCCTCAAAAAATTTAGTTAATTTCCTGCAACCAGATAAATTACTAATTACTATGGCATGCAAATGGTTTATCTTGGATAAGCATGAGTGATAAAAGAGCTGAAGCAGATCCATAGACAAGAAGAAAAAGAGTCAAACCAAAAACTAAATGCTCATTCGTGTTTAAACAAACACCTCACAATAATAATTTGCAAAATTCATCATCTCTTCAAGTCAAAATTTAATTGAAACAAATTAAAATTGAAATTAGAGCTTGTCTCATCTCATCTTTTAGCTCTTTGATGTCTGCTTTTCCTTGGCCTTCTGAATCTTCAAAACCTTCTTCACAATCTTCTGCTCTTCAACCAAAAAGGCTCGAATGATCCTACATAAACATTGAAATTACCAAGAATTATTCATCGGCACAAAAGAAAAGAGCAGTGTCAAGCAATTCACGTTTCAAGTATTTCTATCATTGTATCAAAAAGAAAAGAATTTACTTCCGTGTGGATTGGATATCAAAATTACTTAAGCTCCGTTGGACGGTGCCTTAGATTTTTGCTTTTTGCTATTCGCCCTTTGTTTTTAGTACTTTTTTTTTGTTTTTTTTCTTTTTCACTTTGTACTGTGAAAAGCAAAAAGCAAAAAACCCAAAGCAAAAGCCCAGCAGAGCCTAAATTTGACAAATAGATAAAAAAGCACACCTTTCCCTGACTGCACCACCAGACAACACACCACCATAGGCACGGTTCACAGTCCTCCTATTCCTGGGTAGCCTAGACCTCTTGTATTCAGCAGGTCTCAAGTGAGGGATCTGCACATAGAGCAATATCGTATACAACAGGAAGATTTATTACTACACGAAGCAGTCGGCCAACTAGCAAAATCAGCACATATTATGTGAAACAACTAAGTTTAACAAAGGCAAAATCATTTGAGCACTCTGAAAATAATCAAAACAATAAGTTCGACTTGTCCCCAAGACAGAAGAAAAATAAATAGTAAAATAAAACACAACACAGTGCAGTAAGAAAGCAGGTGAAGATCAACATAGCAAACTGAACAAGAGAAGTTCAATTCAAAATAAAGTTTTAATCCCAAACCAACTACATCTCCTCACAATGGTACTATTTTGGGGAAACACATTAAATTTAACGGGGGCAAAATGCCCACAAAAAAACAAAATCGGAGCAGTGACGCAATATATCCTTACAGTATGAAAGTAAATCAGAATCAAACAAAGTGCTCAGTTCAAAAATTAAGAACTTGGTATAGTATTTGCATCTATGAAAGTTAGGACAACGTATATAACAAAACAAAACTACATAGAGCTGACCCAACTGTTCCCAGCACTAAAGTTAACTTAACTCTGACAATATCAACTGATTAGCATTGTATATTATCAACATTCTAAGCTCATTCCCGCAGAATATGACAACCCCAACCATCGAAACATTGTAATAAGTCTAAAGGCATTCTTTTTCTTTTTCCTTTTCTACTTTTTACAACATTCATAAGCTCGAAATTCTCATATTCGTGACAATATAACAAAAGTTAAATGCTGATACCATGTTAGAGCTCATAAGCTATTCAGAAAGAAATTAATTAAAGAAAATACCCCTTGGATGCGTTTGCCAGTAACAGGACATTTGGGACCGCTAGCTCTCTTCTTAGTTGTCTGGTAGACAAGTTTCCCACCTTCAAATTTCAACCAATGCCCACAAAAATAAGTAAAGCTTTTATTTAAAAAATGCGTATATAACAATATGAATCAATTATTGAAGTAGTATCTAATTACCAGGAGTTTTCACGACTCGATGCTGGTTGGACTCGGTGGCGTAGCTATGGCGCGTCCTGTATGTCAGCCGTTGAACCATTTTTTCCTCTCTCTCTCTCTCTCTCTCTCTCTCTCAGAGTGTGGCTGGAGGCAGAGACCGATGGGCAGCAAGTTAAAGCTTTGGTAATGATTACGTTGCCCTAAATCTGACGGCTATTCTACCTTCTCTTTTAACGGTTGATATTTGCTCTCCCTTTTTTTTTTTTTTAATTTACTCTTAAGCAGAAGTGTCAAATATAAGAGCCGGTATTGGGACAATAACGATTTGAATTAAATTTTTTTAGTTAATATATGATATTATAATTTTTTTAAATTTTATATGAATTTGAATTTATCTTTTCTTGAAATCGATATAAATTAAATTTTATTAATTTGATTTGATTTATTGATTTTTTTAATTTTAATTTTTTGTTTTTATATATTATTTTAATATATTTAAATAGATTTATATAAAAAATCATATATAATATTTTATTTATTATATTGAAAATAATATTTAATACATTACTTTATAAAATTTTAATATATATATAAAAGTTAATAAAAATATACAATTTAGTTTAGTTTAATTTTTTTAATTTTTCACTTTTCAATTCAAACCTAATTTATATATTTAATATCTAAATTTAATTTAAACAAAATAAAACATTACGGTAACACAACACAATATATATTGAGAGTGACACGATCCATTATTAAATAATTGAGTTGGTCAAGCATAAAATATATACATGCATCTAGGAGTAAGAAAAAAAAATCAAAAATCAAAAATTGATTTGAAATTATAGGGTTCGGTTATATTTGGATCGTTATTTTTTTATTTGGTTCAAATCAAGTTATATATTAAATGCATATATTAAATTTAGATAAATTTCAAATTAAAATGTGAAAAAAAAAAAAAAAGAAGAATTGACTTATATATGTTTATTAGTTTTTATATATTTTTTAAAATTTTATTAAATAAAAATAATTATTTTTTATATAAATATATTAAAATCTTATTAAAATATATAAAAATAAAAATAAAATTTAAAAACCGATGAATCAAACTGAATCGGTAGAATTTGGTTCAGAATGGATCAGTTTCAAAAGAATATTGATTCAAATGCAAATCAAATTCTAAAATTTTACAATATTATGTATTGTCTAAAAAATTAAACTGAATTCGATTCAATCTGAACCGTCATCACGTATGTCATAAATTAAAGTTTTTGAATCATTTAAAAAGATTGAATGCAAATCATATTTAATAGATAAAACAAATTTACATTTATAAGAAGATTTATTCTTTGCATATTATTTTGATTTTGGTAAGTTAAATCATTTTAAAATTTTTCAAGTTTTAGATAAAAAATTCAATCTTTTATTTAAATTTATTAAATTGTATGATTGTATGCATTATGTTATGTGTTAAGAATATAGACTGTACTCATAGGTATACACAAATTTATATTTTATCATGTATCATTGTAACCAGGGACGAATGCACATTGAAGACATTGGGGCAACTATCCCCACCGTTATCTTTATACCCTTTAAAAATATATTATAAAAATATTAAACGAATTTAATTCCTTTATATTGACTCACTGAAAACAAAAATAAAAATATATAATATATGTAAAAGTCAAACTCACATTAATTAGAAGTGATATGTTTTTAAATAAAAAAATATTTTAAGGTTATTACAAAAAAATGGGGGCAAATGAATTGGTTGTAAAAATAAATAATCGATTTTCTATTTTCCTTCATCCACCTCACTTGCAACTTTCAGTTTTTCAAGCAGGAACAAAGAGAACCAAAGAAGAAAATTAAAAAAGTAAAAAGAGGAAAAAGAAAGTCTTTAAACTAATGAAACAAATTACAAGTTGGTTATTTTCTTTTTCCAACAAGATATTCAAGTAAATTTTTTTTAATATATTTTGTGATTAGTCAATCAATTTTTTTAATATTTTTTTATATTTTTATATATAATGTTTTTTACTATTTAAAATTTATTATATTTATAAAATAATTTGATCATGTATTCATGTTATTGATAGCATTTATATTTTTTTATCATGTTTGAATTTTTTGTGTTTTATATTTTTCTTTATTTTTTTAGTTATTACTCATTCAGCTAATTACTTTAAGTTTGACAAAGATTAATTTTTATATGGAGATTATAAAATTAGTTAGAAGTTTTATCCAATTTCTTGAATAGTAGTGTGGTTACAGTATGTGAATTGTATTTTTATTCATATATTTCAAATCTAGGGTCACTTGATCTTCATTAACATGCATAATTGTATTTTAAATATGTGTTCTTATTTTTTAAATTATATAAACTAAACTATTTAATTTAATTATTTATGGAGAAATATCTTATTAAAAGGAAGTTAATTTTTAAAAAATCATCTGAAATTAATGCTAGTGACATACAACATTGTACAAAACAAGTTCGTGTTGAATTAAACTTAGATGATTTTCCGTTGTATCCTAGGTTACAAAAAAAATTTTAGACTATAATGCTAATGATAAAAACAAAGTTCAAAGAGCTTATTTACAAAAAAGTTCATGTAAACCTTATAAACATAATTTTTTTCAAAGAAAAATTGGAAAGGCAATATGTCGTTTTATTCTTATGTGGTTCAAAGATTATGTTAATCAGTTTGGAATATAATATAAAAAAGGATGCCATTTTTTGTTTGTATTGTTATTTTTATAGAACATATATTGAAAAGCAAACAAGCGTTGATTGTTTTATTTCAAATAGATTCACAAATTGGAAAAAGAAATAAATATTTGATATTCATGTTGAAAGTCCTAATAGTGTTCATAACAAAGCTCAAAAGCATCATCAAGATTTGCTAAATCAAAATCAACATATTCAATTTGCTTTTGCAAAATAATCTAATCAAGAGCGAAAAGATTATCGAGTTTGCTTAACTGTGACACTTGATTCTATTTACTTTTTTCTATGTCAAGGTTTGGCATTTCATAATAGAGATGAAACTAAAAATTCTCATAATCAAGAAAATTTTATTGAGTTTCTTATATTTCTTGTCAATCATGATGAAACCATCAATAATATTGTCTTAAAGAATTCACCAAAAAATTCAAAAATGATAACGTATGATATTCAAAAAGATCTTGTTCGTGCTGCAACAATTGAGATTACCAACACCATCATGAAAAATCTTGGAAATGGATTATTTTCAATTTTACTTGATGAATCTCGTGATGTTTCAATCAAAGAACAAGTTGTTATTGTTTTTCACTGTGTGGATTCTAAAAGGTATGTTATTGAACATTATTTTAGTATAATACATGTCAATGATGTAACCGTTTTGTCTTTTAAAGCAACTATTGAAGTATTATTCTTTAAGTTATGAATGAGCAAACAACATGCAAGGTGAATTTAATAGATTAAAAACTTTGATCATGAAAGATAATGCATCTGCTTGTTATGTTCATTGGTTTGCTCATCAACTTCAATTGACATTTATAGCCATGGCAAAAATTATGTTCAAATTGCATTATTTCAACATTTGGCAAATGTGGTGAATATTGTTGGGTTTTCATGTAAACGAAGAAATATTCTTCGAGAAAAACAACTTGGTAGACTAGTTGAGGCATTACAAGTCGGTGAATTTTTTACGGGAAGGGATTTAAACCAATAAATAAGTCTTCAATGAGCTGAGGATACATGATAGGGCTCATATTATGAGACTTTGATAAATTTGATCCTTATGTTTAGTTTCATCATTGATTTGCTCGAAATGATTGTAGAGGATGGGAATAGCTCAGAGCAAAGAGGTGAAACTTCTACCTTGTTAGATTCGACCAAATATTTGGACTTTGCTTTCAACTTGCATTTGATGAAAAATATCTTGAAGATTATAAATGAATTATCATTGGTATTATAAAAGGCGAGATCAAAATATTAGGAATGCGACGCATTAGTAAGAATAGCAAAGCAATGACTACAAATAACGAAAGATGATTATAGGAATCTTGGCATAAAGAGGTTTATTTATTTTATGAGAAAAATAATATTGGCATCC
This sequence comes from Durio zibethinus, assembly GCF_047325235.1. Classification (NCBI taxonomy): domain Eukaryota; kingdom Viridiplantae; phylum Streptophyta; class Magnoliopsida; order Malvales; family Malvaceae; genus Durio; species Durio zibethinus. The sequence continues at coordinate 24,133,514 of NC_143172.1, forward strand.
CAAATATGGATGATATGTTTGTAACTTGTGAAAAACCTCGATGCAATGCTCTAACAATGATAGTGTTACATTATTTTTAAATTGAATTGTTTTATATAATAATTAATATGCAACTTTAAAAGCTCAACAATCATTTTAATAAGGTGAATATGAAGTTATTTCTTCGTGTGACTTTTTAAATTCTTATGATTTTTTTACAACTTTTGATAAGAGAAAGTTGATTTTTCTTGCTCAAAATTATCTAGATGAATTTTCTAATGTAGAGCTACTAGTTCTTGACAATCAATTTAAGACTTACATTATTGATTTAAGATCTCATGATGAGTTTATAAGTTTAAAAAGTATTAGTGATATTTTCATGAAACTTGTTGAGACAAAAAAATATTTTGTATATTTATTGGTATACTTATAGATTTAGCTATGATATTATCAAATTTTACTACATTAGTTGAAATAATTTTTTTTGTTATGAAGATTGTGAAGAACTATTTGCACAACCAAATGGAAGATTTTTGAATGAATTATTATTTGGTTACTATATAAGAAAGATATATTTTATAATATTGATAATGAAAAGATTTTACATTGTTTTCAAAATATGAAAAGTCATAGAAAACAATTATAATATGTTATTTTTATATATACAAAAATATTTTTTTATGTATTTTAGTTAACTTATATATATATTTAATATTATATATTTATATTTTTAACCCCACTAAGTATAAATCATAAATTCATTCCTGATTGTAACTTATATATAATATATTAACTTACAACTCATGTCCGTAAAAATTACGTTTATCTATTTAATTATGCATGTACATACATATATATTCATAATTTTCTAACATTTGTATATCATTCACAAAAAAAATATATAGATATCCAAATATTTAAGAAAATGGTATGGAGTAAGAAGAAAAAGCTTAAATATATATCCAACTAACAAATTATAAGAAAATTATTATAATAAAAAATAAGATAAAAAAATAAAAATTTTAATTGAGTCAAATTAAAACTATATATTCTTTTTAATTAAAGAATGAGAACTCTCTAAACGAGGATGGGACAATGGACACTTTGAAACGGGTAAATTGGCAAAATTTTTAAAGAGGTGGCGACCAGAGGTATAGTAGACCATGGACATAACTGAGAAATGAATAACACATCCCGCCATTGCCTCTCTTTGTTAACCAACTGCAAAACCCTCAAAACCCTCAAACAAATCCACGCTTCTCTTGTCAAAACCGGCCACCACTCCGACCCTTTTTTCGCTGGTAAACTGATCCTCCATTGTGCAGTAACGATCTCCGACGCTCTCCACTACGCTTGCCGTTTCTTCCTTCACTTTCCAAAACCGGATGTTTTTATGTATAACACGCTTATTCGAGGGTTCTCAGAATCGGGTATCCCTCAAAATTCAGTATTTACATTCATAGATATGCGTAGGAAATCAATGGTTCCTCCTGATAGCTTCTCTTTTGCTTTTGTTCTTAAGGCTGCGGCAAATTACGGGTCGTTTATAGCTGGGATTCAGCTGCATTGTCAAGCTTTAGTTCATGGTTTCGATACCCATTTGTTTGTTGGGACGACTTTGATAAGCATGTATGGAGAATGCGGTTCTGTTTATTTTGCAAAGAAAGTGTTTGAACAAATGCTGGAACCAAATGTTGTTGCTTGGAATGCGATTGTTACGGCTTGTTTTAGGTGTGGTGATACAAAGGGTGCACGAAAACTGTTTGATATGATGACTTTTAAGAATTCAACTTCATCGAATGTAATGCTTGCAGGGTATGCGAAATCTGGGGAGATGGAGCTTGCCAGGAAGGTGTTTTGGGAGATGAAAGTGAAGGATGATGTTTCTTGGAGTACTATGATTGTTGGATTTGCTCACAATGGGTGTTTTGATGAGGCTTTTGGATATTTTAGGGAGTTGCGAAGGCTGGGCTTGAGACCCAATGAGGTTAGTTTGACTGGGGTGCTCTCAGGCTGTGCACAAGCGGGGGCGTTTGAGTTTGGTAAAATCTTTCATGGGTTTATTGAGAAATCTGGGTTTAATTGGATTACTTCTGTGAATAATGCACTGGTGGACATGTATGCAAGGTGTGGGAATGTGGGGATGGCTCGATTAGTTTTTCAGAGTATGCCACATAAGAGTGTTGTTTCTTGGACTTCGATGATAGAAGGGCTTGCAATGTATGGTTATGCAGAAGAGGCAGTAGAGGTTTTTCATGAGATGGAAGGGTGCGGAATTAGGCCTGATTGGATTACCTTCGTTTCACTCCTATACGCTTGTAGTCATGCTGGGTTGATTAAACAAGGATGTAGCTATTTTTCTAGGATGAAGGATGTGTATGATATAGAACCAACAATTGAGCACTATGGCTGCATGGTTGATTTGTATGGTCGAGCTGGTTACCTGCAGAAGGCCTATGACTTCGTATGTCAAATGCCAATATCACCTAATGTTACAATTTGGCGGACTCTTCTTGGTGCTTGCAGCATTCATGGGAATGTTGAGTTGGGAGAGAAAGTAAAGGAAAGGCTTTCTGAGCTAGAACCCAATGATTCTGGTGATAATGTGCTGCTGTCAAATATTTATGCAGTTGCAGGGAAATGGAAGGATGTTGCCACTTTGAGGAGGTCAATGACCGATCAGAAGATAAAGAAATCTCCTGGGTGGAGTATGATTGAAGTTGACAGGACCATGTACAGTTTTGTAGCAGGGGAAAAATCTAATAAGACTACAGCAGAGGCTTATGAGAAACTGAAGGAGATAATTTTGACACTTAGGATTGAGGGAGGTTATGTTCCTGAGGTTGCAAGTGTTTTGCATGACGTAGAAGAGGAAGAAAAGGAAGATTCTGTATTCAAGCACAGTGAGAAGCTTGCTGTAGCTTTTGGGATCTCAAGGCTGTGTAAGGGAAGGGTTATAAGAATAGTAAAGAATTTGAGAATATGCAGAGACTGTCATACAGTTATGAAGTTGATCTCTAAGGTGTATGGATTGAAAATTGCGGTCAGAGATAGAAGTCGCTTTCACTTGTTCAATGATGGCTCTTGTTCTTGCAAAGATTACTGGTGATTGGTAAACAGTGAGCATTCAAGCAATGGAAAGTTTCTGCACTCATCAGAAAAGAACTTAAATTTTAAAGGAGAAAACTAACACCAGAACCTGAGAAAGGAAAAACGAGCTATGAATCTGCTTATTAGGGGAAAGTGTTGTGGGAAAATACAATGGCTGAGCTAACCAAGGGATTGGATAGAAGGAAAATTTTGAAAACTAACAATGTTTGATTGAAATTGTGGCATACTGAATTGAAGGGGTGTAGAGCAAATACTTGTAGAGTCTTTCATCAACTTGGGCGGAGATAGTCAACTGAACCTGATAGTGCAGAGTTACTGCAGAGGGACTTGCTGGCCACAGTCTATACTTATTTTAATGACCAGCCTGTACAAATATCAATCCACTTGTTTGTGATGCACCGAGAATTTTCAACTGGAGCTAATCTATGTAGGTGATTGAGAATATGATTATGGCATCCACTTTGGATTAAAATGGGAGAGTAAGAAGACCATTCTTTTGTACCAAACTAAAAAAAAAAAAAGAAAAAAACTATTCTTCATGTGTTCAACATTAGATATTGTTTAGAGAGAACTATCATTTTCCTCGTATTTCTTGCTTTCGCAACTCTCTTCGCTTTATGCCTGTATAATACCTATATCATTATCTCTGCTTTTCGTTTTCATCTAGGTTGTATTTAGAAATTTTTTTATACAAAGAACACATCAACACGAAAATAAGAAATGAATTTTAAGGGTTGACATTTGAATTCAGATTTTATTAATTATTTTTAAAAGTGATTGTATTAATTAATTAATTTAAATAGTTTATTTTTATTTAGATACTTGTAATTCTTTTCAAAATTATAGTAATAATAATTAAATTTAATAATTTATATATTATTTATTTTGTATCAAATAAAAAAAATTATTATGTTATAATTTATATCAACATCTTAAATATAAAATTTAATTTTTAATTTTTAAATCTTATTAACTACATAAATTTTATTAAAATTTTAATTTTTAATTTTTAATTTTTATATTTACGAATCCCGCTAAAAATTAACAATCATGAATAACAATAACGCACGAGCAAAACGAGAAAGTTGACAGAGACAGGACTCGGAATGACTGAACATTGATATCGTGAAAAGGTCTGCAGGCTCCTAAGTGCCAAAAAGGTGAGGCAAAAAATCTTGTTCTACTGGGTGGTTCCTGTTTGAAACATATTAAGTGGTTAGTAATACTTGAGAATTCCAACAGAATTTGTCTTCTCAAAAGACCATTGTTCTTTCTTCTTCTTCTCCTCCTCCCCTCCATTCATCTTTAATCTCAAAAAGGCTCTTCCTTTTTCTCTCCTCAAAAGAACTTTTCAATTCTTTTCCATGGCCTCCTTTGCAAACTCCACGTTTTCAATATCACCCTTTGCTGTTACTTGCAAAAACTATAGACCATTTCTCTCTCCAACCTCCGTCTCTCTAAAACCCATTTCCATCAAAGCTTCCTCTGCTTCCCTGGATTACTCTACACCCTCCTCTGTCATTGAACAGAAACCCCTCGAACCCACTAAGGTAAAACATCATGGGAAGTTTTAAACCTGGAAAAATTTTCCATACTTAAACTGTAATTTTGTTGGTCTGGGTTAGTTTGAATTCCTCAATATTTGTTTCATTTTAGTTTGTTTATATTGTCGGTTGTCTCATAGTTTTTTTTTAATCATTCAGACAAATTGTTGGGAATGGAAGTTCAAGGACAATGTAATTCATATATACTATGAAGAGCATGAGAAGGAGAAGGTGAGCAATGATCCTCCAAAGAATATTCTTATGATTCCAACAATATCTGATGTAAGCACTGCGGAAGAGTGGAGAGCCGTAGCTAAAGACATTTTGGAAAGATCTGGTAAAGCCAATTGGCGTGCAATTATTGTTGATTGGCCTGGTTTGGGATACTCTAGCAAGCCAAAGATGGATTATGATGCTGATTTGATGGAAAAATTCATAGTTGATTTTATTAATGAGATAAGTTCCCCAGGTGGGTACCAAAACCTTCTTTCTTTTAAATACGTTTATCTATGTTGGTTTTGTTAGTTTGATGCTTTTTCACATTTATAATTTTTAATTGCTTTGATTGTTGTTGATAGTTTGCTTGAATGACATGATTTATCCTTGTTGTGCTTAGCACTGCACAATCTTCTTATTCCTGTTGGGATTTAGGAATGTTTTCTTCTTGTATATCTGTGTTCATTTCTGTTTGTATTTATTTGCAATGTGATTAATTGGTTGGCAGTAAAGAATACCTTTCATTCATCTTCAGTGTCTGTAAAAATTCCTCTTGAAACTACTTTAACATAGGGGATTGTAATGTTTGAGAGCATGTAGATTTTTAACTGCCCCAAAGATGTGAATCAACAAACTAACAGTAAGTCCCTACTAAATGGTCATGTTTGAGGTCGATGTCATTTTGTTTTTCTTGTTTCTTCCATGTTCGGTGTCCTTTCTTCAAACATGATCTGCAATGATGCTTGACCTTCTTGACACTTCTTTCTAGTATGTTTCTTATTATGATACTTTATGCTATTGCTTCTTCTATCCTCTTATAATTCCATGTTTTCTAAGCATGTTATATTTTCATAGTCAAAGTAGCAGTTTATAGTGCCGTATCTGCAAGACTGCTAACATTTTGTCTTCTTTTTTGATATTTTAACCTTTAGATGATATTATGAGAAAGTATTTCTAGACAAATTTAATTAGGAGGCAATATAACTTGCTAATAATTTGTTGCAATTGAAACAGAAAACGATTTGATTGTCTTTGGAGGAGGTCATGCTGCTGCAATAGCAGTTCGTGCAGCAAAAAAGCGGTTGGTGAAGCCAAAAGCTATTGCTGCTGTTGCTCCAACCTGGGCCGGTCCCTTGCCTATTGTGTTTGGTCGAGATTCCAGCATGCAAACAAGGTATTTTAAATGCCGATAACACCTTTGTGGATGTTGACAGCCTGTTTCCAGGCACCACCAATTATGCTTTCTAGATTGTGAAGTTTAATTAAGGCCTATGCATAAGGTCGTACTTGTTGAGAAAAGGAGTTCAATTTACTCCACCTGATATCATTTCTCTCCTTTGGGACAAAGCTTAATTGCATTAGAGCATCCATTCAATTCTAATGGTGCTAGATTTCTTAACATTAGTTTTGCATCTTCTTTTTACCTAATAGTGCGGTGTTTTTGAACACTCTCTAGTCTCAACCTGAGCATTGTTGTTTGATTGCTTTTAAAATTCTCTCATCAATTTCCACCGTATCAAATTTTTTTTTGAAATTATAAATATGATGATTTATATTTGTTTACATTGATGAACCGCTCAATAGATCTTTCATCTATCTCCCATGTAATTATCAGGTATGCGCTGCTGAGGGGCACCTTAAGAGCTCCAGCTGTAGGGCGGATGTTGTATAATATGCTTGTGAGCAATGAGGGCGCAATTGAGTCGCAGTATAAATCTCATGTCTATGCAAATCCTAAAAATGTGACTCCAACAATTGTTCAAAGCAGATACAATTTAACAACGAAGAAAGGATCCCGATATGTGCCTACTGCTTTTTTGACTGGTCTCCTTGACCCTGCTAATTCCCGAGAGGAGTTCCTTGAACACTTTGCTGATTTGGAGGGGAAGATGCCCATTCTGGTTGTGTCAACTGAGGGGTCTCCAAAGAGATCAAAAGCAGAGATGGAAGCTCTCAGGGAAGCCAAAGGAGTAAGCAAGTTTGTTGAGGTTCCTGGTGCCCTTTTGCCTCATGAAGAGTACCCTACTAAGGTGGCAGAGGAGCTTTACCAGTTTTTGCAAGAGAATTTTGAAGTCCATGCTTAGAATCCTTCATGATGGAGCTTCTAACTTCCAGGGAACAATTTTTTTCCACAACAATCATGCTCAATCATTTTTGCATTGCTAGTCAGAATGGTTGTGTCAATGCAAATGTACCCAAAAGGATACCCTGTACAATAATATCTTTATATATATTGCACCTACAATAGGATCAATATTGTTCATCTTCCGGAAAGTAAAAGGTAATGGATGAGAAATATTTTGGGGGTACTGATGAAGAGAAGTTATATAATCTACATCATCACCCGATTGGCAGAAAAATTGCCTGCACTTTATGGTGATCTATGAGGATTATGCATCTTGTTTAGGCTTTTGTTCAATACTGAATATAGTTGCTTGAATCCCCTAGATGGTTTTCCTTTCTAAAGTATTGGTTTCATCTCATGAGGACAAGATCATGTTTGTGTAACTATCTCTTTTGCTTTCTATGTTGTTTAACTTTAGCTCACCCCTTTTCCCTGGGGATGATAGCAGAAAAGATAAAAGAGATGTCAAATCAAAGTTCTTCCAAGCCCAAGATTCTGATATTTTCTTGTTTGTGGTGCACATTAGATCCCTAACCATAACTTAAGCCTCGGACTGAGACTCTGCCCACTGCCTTGCCGCTCAAGCAACACCCTTGGAGACAATTATTAAAAGATTCCATTCCATGAAAATGCTGTAACTTGTGACCCTATAGTTAAGATAATAATAAATGGAAATCTTTTTTCCGTATATTATCAAATTTTAAAATTTGATTATTTAAATTAAAATTAAAATTTTTCTTTAATTAGTTACGTTATTGAATAAATAAGTTATATTTGGAGCTTATAGGAACATATCAAATAATTCATATATATATGTTTAATACCATTTAAACACAAAAATTTAAGTTTTTGGACTCAAATGCTATCCAACATGTATGTAAGGTTTTCTGATATGCTTTCATAGGTTCTAAGTGTGGCTTATCTCCCCAATAACTGGTATTAAAGCAAAAACTTATTGGTTCGAGCTCCAGTGATGATGTTGAGGGGAGAGATTATTGACAAATAAAAAATTGATCACGTCCATTAACTCCATATGCCCAAACGTTGGTATCAGAAGATTCGATTTGGATGTAGTGAGTATGTGGAATCGGAACACCTAAAAAAGAAGGCAATGTATTGAATCAACTTGTGATGCAGCGCAATGTTAAGGCTGTGATTGATTGCAAGCTTAAGAAGCACTGAGATAACCTAGGCAACAAGCTTGTGTGTTGTGATTAAGTATAAGCTTGAGGGTCATTGAGACAACCTAGACATGTAGAGAGGTAAAGTTAAATATTGAGCCTAAATACACTAAGATTTAATCAAAATTCACAAGTGAATAAGAAATATTGTTAGGATAAGATTCACATGTGAGTGAAAAATCTAACATTCACTAAAAAATTTGAATAAAATGTCTTATATATATATTTATATGGAAGACTCAAAAATTCAATAATTTAAGCTTTTAAGCTTAAGTAGTGTTCAACATATATGATCTCTCTCATGTATTCTCATGGCCTCCAAATATAACTTATTTCCTCAACATACTTGGCATTTGGCATAAATGAAATTGTATTATAGGAAGAATATAGGTTTTGTCTTGAAATAGAAAATGCTGCAGAGGCTCTAACGGCATTGACAATAGAGAGAATGCAAAATTGCACTCATCGAACCGTATACAATGAAAAAACCCATTTGAACTATATCAAACACTACAATTCAAATCGATTTTCGATTATGTCATTTTTTTTTTCTCAGCCTTATTCGAGATTGAGAGAAAGGTTCAATTATTGGGGCTACCCATGTAAGGGCCTAACAAAGAGAATAAACCATTCTGGGCTTTTAGTTTTCCAAATCATTTGGGATATATAATAAAAGGGTTGTTGCCTCTAAATCATCCCTTCATGTCTATCACATTTATTTACCCGGTTTAACAACTCATTTTCACTTTCAAGAATAAATAAATAAATAAATAAATATATATATATATATGCACTCAACATAATTATTCACTATTGTCTCTTATCACATAAAATAAATAAATGAATAAACAAATCTTCGTTGAAAGGATTGATTCATTTGCACATATAGGTTCACAGTCCAATCGAGTTAGTTGAGCTCTCGATTCCTTTCATATTTGAGTCTAGCTTGACTGATTTGAAACTGGATATGTTTTAGCTGAACTTGATTTAATTCAAGCTTTGTGTTTTGTGGCAAATATTCATTAAAGTATTCGTCATATCCGTGTTTAAGCTCTGATAATGATAATCAAGGAAGCTTTAGTTTGAATTAACATTAGGTTGACATTCTAATTAATTAAGCCACATTAAAATAAAACCTCAATACGATTAACTTATTTATCAGGCCTTTGTCATTCAAAGCTTAGCAAATTATCAATCTAATTCCACTCTATATTAACTCAAATTAATTGTTGAACTAATCACAAGCTTAACAACACCATATATTTATGTGTTTTGAACTCAACTTGATTGTTTAAGGGAAACGGGTCTTACATCTAATAGAAAAGTGTTAGATTGTTGCTTTTAAGGAACATCTTTATTTATCAAAACATCAAAGACTAAAGTGTAAGAAAGATAGCATCATTTTTCAAAAGGGATAATATTTCATATTAAATAAAGTGCAATTATTATTACAAACTTTATACTAACTACTAAGGAAAGCTTAGTCCACACCCTTAATTAGAGGTGATGTTTAGAGGAAAAAAGATTTGACAACCAATAGTCAAGAATTGGACTAGATTTGTAAGTAAGGATCATCCTTCTCTTATTGAGACACATTTTTTCAAAAAACAAAACTACAAAAGAGGTCACATCAAACCCTCAAAGCAAAAAATATTTCATAACATATGCAGTTCAATAATTCTTACATCAATATTTAAAATTAAACAACCCAATTGAATGAGGCATGAGATTTTTACTTGTTTATATATAAGATAAATTAAGTTCAAGTCCAACTTTATAACAATTATATCAAAGTGAACATAAACAAATTGATTGCTATGAACAACTAGCAGGTTTGATTTAGACCCTACTAATTTAAAATTTCCATGAACATACAGATGTGAATAAGAAAGAAAATTGCAACGTTTAAGCCATCTTATGATATAACATGTCAACATCTTGCAGTTAAGAGATTTTATGATTTTTGAACTTTTAGTACGTGTGTTGGAATTATCTTTCCGTATCAATTTAGGAAACTTATACGGTTAAAGTCCAATTACGTTTTTTTTTAATCATCATATTAGGTAATATTATTCATCACAATTAATTAGGTAGGTTTTTCATTAGTTTCTTGATCTGATCCGTTAGATGTTGGTGATTTTCACCTATAATAAAAGTGACAGTGATTTTTCCTAATTATTAATTAAAATCCATTGAACTTGATTTTTTAATTAATTTTTATGGTATTTAAAAGTTTAGATCAGTCTGCATGTACCCTTATTATTTTTCCAATATTTTTTTGGTGTTTGGAGTTCCTTAAAAGATAGAGGCAATGGTGGCTTGAGGGTGTCCATGGAGATTGGCAGAAGAGGCAAGTTTTATTTTTGTAAATTAGTTTTTTAAAAAATATATATTTATTTTATTTTTTATTTTTTGCAGCAATAAGGAATAACACATGAATATTAACTGGTGAGTAAAATCGCATCAAAATCTTCATGTGCCATGGTGAATTTTGTACCCCATCATCTGCCACATGTTAAAAAAATCTAAGTGTATATTGATTTAACGGTAGCCACAAATTTCATTCAATTTATGATTTAATTGATGTAAAATTAAAAATAAAAAACTTAATTAATTGTTTTAAAATTTAAGAATTTAATTTATTTTTTAATTATTTTTCAAGAGTTTTTAATTCTTTGATTTTATATTTTACTCTCATAATAAAACACGAGCCTGAAACCTAATTCCATTAATTAACACCTCTTAATTATTCAATTTTGGAACTATTTATTTCTCTATCTTTAGTGAATTATAGAACAACACGTTTCCGAAAGTTGGACTAGGAAGCAATGATAAGTCATCCGTGATGTTATAACAAGTCATCCCTAGTGTAGAAATGTCAAGCTGCCATTAGACGCCGTTTTCAAGTTGAAAACCATAAAAACGACAGTACAAGATGGTTGCATTATCCTCTACTCTCTAGTCATTATACTTATGATAATGTTTAAACTTGCAATCAATTTTGCAATCGATGTAATTTTATTATTATATTTTTAATTTGAAATAAAATTATCATTATATTTCAAATTTTAAATCAATTAAAAAAATTAATAAAAATTTTTGTCAAAATTTATTTTACGATTCAAAACATAATTTTTAAAATTATATGATAAAAGAAAAAACAACTATGAAGCTAAAATCTAAATTTTATTTTATTTTTTATTTTATCATGATATTTTTTACTAAATATAATGTCATATCTTTTAAATATACTATAATATTATATTTTTTCAATGGGTCTTGATTTTTTTGTCGTGTTTTTTAGAACTTTATTTGAATTGTAAAATAAATTTTAACAAAACTTTTTTCATTGAATATTCTTTAGTTATTTTAAAATTTGAAGTTTATAAATTTACTTTAAAATTAAAAATATATTCATTAAATTAAATCAATTAAAAAATTAATAACAAATTTAGACTGTTCACATAAATAAAATAATAAATTTATAGCTTATTCCAAATTTAAAACAATAAAAAAGAACCTCAGCCCTCGAGTGGACAAAAGAAATTTCTCTCAAAGGTTTGACTTCTATAAAAACAAAAACCAAAAACTAACCGCAAAGGTCAACACCTCACACTTTCTTCCCTAGATTAAACCGCATTGAATCATTTATCGGCTCAATGGGACACCTATCTACAGATCAACACGTGTTAATCTCTGACGTGGTTTTAGATGTGATTTCCACAGAAATTGCTTTTATTTTGGTTCTGTTATTTTCTAAGTTCTTCTACTGTTTGAAAAGTGTCCCTGACCTTTCCTATATCCTAAAAGAAATAAAATAAAATAAATAAAATATTTAGGATCTTGACACCTTGCAACCAAAATTGAACCTAATAATACTGATAAGTGCACCCCAACTATTTACCAAGCCCCACTCATGTGGTTGCTGTCCTCTTTTTTGGGGCACATTTTTTTTTTTTTAAAGATTATGCTTATCAAAAAGAAAAAAAGAAATCTCTAGAAATACATCTTGAAAGGTAGAATTTGAGATCAATCTAAAACCGATTTTAATATCATTAAATTAAAAATTTTGAATTATGATATTGAAATAATCATAATGAAAATTTTGAAATAAAAAAATTATATTCTATTCTACAATTTAAAATTCATAATCATATATGTATTAAGATATTTTTATTTTGTAGATACTATATTAATATATAATATAAGAGAAAAGATTATTCTAAATTGTAATTTTGTTTTTGTCTTTTTTTTTTCTTTAAAAGGAGATGTGACTATTTATTAACAGCAGAAGTCGCATGGCCGCCTCTCTATGATTGGTTACTTCTTCTTCTCTTAAATGACAGTCCCACGTGTAGGTGGGCGCATTGGCTCAATGGGCTGTTCTACTTTCACGGTTGGCGGAGACTTGTAATAATTATCATACTTGATTGACTCTTCGGCGGAGGGAAAAGATTCGCACTTTTTATGAAAAATTTGTAAAATATTTTTTTAAAAATAATTAAAATTAAAATAAATAAATAAAATTTTTTTATTACGCATATTAAATATACAAGATTTGAAAAAATTTTAATATATTTTTTTAGATAAATATTGATAAATTTTTTTTATTAAATAAATATCAATTAAATTTAAATTGTTAATGATATTTTTAATAATTATATATATTATTAATATTTACATTAAACTCTAATAGTTTGATTTTTTTAATATAATTTTTGTTAAAACATTTTTTAAAATGAATTTTACATGCTTTACTTAAAAAATTTTACCTATGTTTTATCCAGAATTATATAACCTTTCTATTTTAATTGATGCAAGAGAAGAAAAAATAATTTGAAAAGTTTTGATGACAAACATTTATGTTTTCTAGTAATTAGTAATTAGGATTTTAATTTAAAATTTTCGAAATATTATTCTACCATATGAAAAGATGAAGTTATAATACAAGAAAAAAACCACTTATTACATAGCTTAAAATTAAATGCACTTTAAACTAAAAATTTAATTTATTTATACAATCACTCTTAATAAATGATATTTAATAAATTTAAATTTTAAATTTCAGCATGTGTAACTTTTTTTTCTCAGACTACAATCTCTTTTATTAAAAAAAAAAAAACTAAACATAATTAGAAAAAGGACAAATTTTCTTATTTCACCATGTTCAAATGATCCAAATCCAATCTCTCTAAATAAACAAAAAATAAAAAAAAATCTAAAAAGCTAACTATCCAATTTTAAATACTTTTTAATTATTTTCCTTTTTGTTTTTCATCCTTTATATACCAAATGCCAAGAAGAAAACATCATTTTCATTTTTTTTTTGGTTAATTTCAATTTCCTACTAGCTCTTTTTTTTTTTTTTTTTTTTTTTTCTTCTTTCTTCGCATCTTACTTTATAAGGGGTGGTGTCGATTGAAACAAAGTGCAAGTAAGGTTTTAAAATAATTTTCAATAGTGATACATGAATGTTATCTTAGAAATACCTTTTTATTAATTAAAATAAAAATGAAAGTGGCCAAAGCATGGTCATATATAAAAGCAAAACTTATGCATGATGCAAGCCTTTTAATTGAGTGACGTGACCTAAAAAAGGCACAATAAGTAACATGGATTCCATGCCTAGTGAAGTTGAGCTCATAATATCACATACCATTCTTACACGTTTTTGCCATTCTTTTGCTTCTTTTTTTTGCTACTTGATATCTATCATATCTTAATATGTATGTAAATTTCTAGCAAATAAAAAATAGTCATTAACTCAAGCCTTAATTTAGTTAACTCCAATGATGGATTTTTACAGTTTAGTTTGAAAAAGTCAATTAATATTATATTGAATCTTAATTTTTTATATAATATATATTATTATATTATTAATAATATATACAACAACATACTAACAAAATATATATATATATATATAAGTTTTCAAAATTATTAATTTTATCATTTCATAAACTAACCTTTTACAAAATAGTCCAGTCTGACTTCTGTGTTAAAAAAATGCATGATTACAAGAGAAAAAGATCTAAAATAGAATTGAGAATTATATGGAAATGAGGAATTGTAGTCAACTTAAAAACAAAGAAAAAATATGTTTGATACTTAACTGGAGATTCAAGAAGCTAAAAAGTTAATTTGATTTTTGTTAAATTTAAATGGCTAATTTAACCCTTGTGACAAATTTTTTGGTTTTAAAGATTTGTAAGTATTGATTGGTCGATACAATAAATAGATAAATAATAATGTAATTTAATTTTAATTCATCTTAAATTATAATGAATAAAATTAAGTTATGAGATCAAATAAAAAAAAAAAACAAAATTAACAAATGTAATTTAAGTGGGTCATTTAATTTTATTTAATATATATACTAGGAGAGATTTAAAAATCTTGGGGGACCGAGACCTCCTCAGGCTATTGGGACCATATGCCCTTGGTTGATTCATGCATGAATCAACTATCTTTAAAAGGAGACATTTAGTAAGTACATGATTCAAATTTTAGCACATGTAATCTCTTTCATTATTTTCAAGTTAAAACATATTTTATAAAAAAAAAAAATCATGTCCTTAAGGGATATATAATTAGCAAATATTCATGGAGGTTTCATAAGAAATTAAGAATGTTACTTTCCTTTTTTATTAGGAGCCTTTTTTTTTTCTTTACAAAAAAAAGCTAAGGCTCATAGAAGATTAAGTAATATAATAAAAGGTAATTATGTATATTAACCTTAAAATACTGATATAAAAACTGGCTTTTTTTTATAAGACTCAAATTTGAGATTTTCAAATTAAAATTTTAAGTGCTAATTATTCAAATAACAACTTATTTTTCAGGAGTTAACTCAGTTTTGTAAGATTGTCGATTTGTTTCTCTCTTTTTATTTTATTTATTTATCATTCCTTTCTTTAAACTATAATTCAACAAATTTTCTTTCAACATGATAATTATATATTAATAAAAAATTTAGAAATTAGGGTAGGGCCAAAGGTAGATAAAGAGGGTATGATGTAAATGGCATGAATTAAGAAAGGTTTAGCATCTTATGCTCTTTCTTTTCTATTTATTTATCAATTTCGTTTTCAATTATTGTTTGTAATTACTCTTCTTTAAATGTAAAATCCCATGTTGCTTCATCAGCCACCACACAATTTGATTTGTTTACAAGTTATTTGATCAAGTTGGAGAGAAAGTTGGTACAATTAAGAAGGTGAGTGACTTCGTGTATAAACCAAGCAAATGCATGATTGCAGTTTGGTTTAAGGATGTGAGTATCATTAATTTAGGTATAATTTTGAACTGTTTAAGGGATTTGAGTCATACATAGAGCTTTAAGTTAGTTGTTCACACACATTTTGAAGGGTGTTGATGTTGATTTCTTTACATTTTTTCCTTGATTATTCTTTTCTGCGGAAAATATTATTGATTTTTCAATAATCTGAAATTTATCTAATCAAATTAATTATGAGTATGGATGATTGAGCTCCCCAATTTAAAACAATGGCCATGGATATAATTTTTCATACATTTTGATTATATGACAATTTGGATTTGATTGATCTACAATGGTTACTTTTATTTGAGTGGACTGAGGTTTTTTTTTTTTTTTTTTTTGAATTCATATATATATATATATATTTATCATTCTATTGTCCCATAATATTGTGTTGTTCGCATACTTTTTGTCATTCCAATTAATGTTATATTTAAAAAATTAAGAAAAATCATTCTTTTTCTTTTTTTTTTTTCTGTTATTACCCTTAATATACTATAATCTTTCACTTTTTTTTTTTTTTTTTGTTTTAGTCAAGTATGATTCTGTAAAGAAAATTTATAATCAATGAAAGTCAAAATTCAATTAATTTGTTTAATTTTATTCAAAATAAAAAATAAAATTTTTTGTATTAGAAAAATTGAATTTTACCAAGAATAATTTTAACTTTTAGTCTCAGTTTTTTAACCAAAAAAAAAAAAAAAAAAAGAAACATTAGATTTTCAATTTTTTTGCATAGATATCTTATAAACCAAGAAAAAAAAAACCTTTTTAGCTAGCATTCATATTTCCCTTTTTCGTTTACTATTTTAAGACCACTACGTACAATGGAAGTTTGCTTCCAAATTCGCAACAATTTATAGCTTATTAATCAGGAATTCTTCTTTAATAAGACAAGAAAATTCAAAATGTTACATGGGTAAATAATTGGCCCTATAGATCGTAAATGTTTAACTTAATTAATAATATTGAAGGTTTGAAATTCCTAATTGAAATAGACATACCTTAGCTTCAACTAAGCTTGTTTATGGGTCAAATTGAATTAGATCCTATCAAACTATTAAAAATTTTGCCTAAGAGATTTTTTAAAAAATTATTAAAATTAAAATTAGAAAATATATTTTATTAATAAAATTTCGAACTATATTGAATCAATTCCAAAATTCATGTCCAGGATGTGACCCATATGGACAAATCTAGCTTCAACTAGTTGGAAATTAGTGGTGTGGCCATGGTGTTGGGCTAAAAGCCTCCAATCTAATCACATCAGCGGAAGCAAAATCAAATAATAAATCAAACACACAAGAGACAATAATTTGACGTGGTTTGGTCCAATTGACCTACATCCACGGATGAGAAACAAGATCCACTAGTTGTAGAGAATTACAAACTTACATCAAATCATCAACCTCACTCAATAATCAATACTCATAAGACACTCTCAATCTCCTCTAGTCCTATGAAGTATTCTCTACCCAAACAAACACAAACCCAAACCCTTGTGCACTCTTTCAACATAATCAAACACATACCCATATGTTCCCATACATCATAACTATGCGGACCTTCTCAATCTCCTCTAGTCCACTCACAAACAAACATACACACCCATAAGATGTAAAGCCCCAATACTCCTATGGGGTGTCTATCCCACAAAACCCTACAACTCTCTTACATCTTTTTCTCATACCTAACCCTGTAGAGACTTCACCTATTTATAACCATACAAACTTGCCCATTAAGAATCCCTCTCCTCTTAGAATTCTTCTCCTGTAAGTCAAACTTGCCTATTAAGAATCCCTTTCCTTTTAAAATTCTTCTCTTACAAGTCAAACTTACCTATTAAGAATCCTCTTTCTCTTAGAATTCTTCTTTTGCAAGTCTTCTTGTCCATCAAGCAATATCTGACAAATCCCAAACAAATCTCTAACAAATCTCAAACAAATCTCTTATGGGATTTGAGTCAATATTCCCAACAATCTCCACCTTGACTCAAATTCCATCAATCATCTGTCTCAATGCTAGACATTCTTGGCTCCACCTGTAATGGAAGTCTCACAATCATCTTTTCTTCTCTTGTGTCTTCACGCTTCATACAAATCAATCCTCAATCTTCAAAACTTAAACTCGAACTCTTCTCTTGAATCGAGCTCCTCTAACCTTACTTCTTCCCATGTCTCAAACCAAGCTCTTTCTATATCTCGAACTATCAACTCTTTCACGTCTCGAACCTTCGACTCTTTCCACACCTTGAATCTTCAACTCTTCTCACATTTCGAACCTTCAGCTCTGATACCACTTGTTGGAGATCACCACAGCTCTGATACCATTTGTTGGGCTAAAAGCCTCCAATCTAATCACATCAGCGGAAGCAAAATCAAATAATAAATCAAACACACAAGAGACAATAATTTGACGTGGTTTGGTCCAATTGACCTACATCCACGGATGAGAAACAAGATCCACTAGTTGTAGAGAATTACAAACTTACATCAAATCATCAACCTCACTCAATAATCAATACTCATAAGACACTCTCAATCTCCTCTAGTCCTATGAAGTATTCTCTACCCAAACAAACACAAACCCAAACCCTTGTGCACTCTTTCAACATAATCAAACACATACCCATATGTTCCCATACATCATAACTATGCGGACCTTCTCAATCTCCTCTAGTCCACTCACAAACAAACATACACACCCATAAGATGTAAAGCCCCAATACTCCTATGGGGTGTCTATCCCACAAAACCCTACAACTCTCTTACATCTTTTTCTCATACCTAACCCTGTAGAGACTTCACCTATTTATAACCATACAAACTTGCCCATTAAGAATCCCTCTCCTCTTAGAATTCTTCTCCTGTAAGTCAAACTTGCCTATTAAGAATCCCTTTCCTTTTAAAATTCTTCTCTTACAAGTCAAACTTACCTATTAAGAATCCTCTTTCTCTTAGAATTCTTCTTTTGCAAGTCTTCTTGTCCATCAAGCAATATCTGACAAATCCCAAACAAATCTCTAACAAATCTCAAACAAATCTCTTATGGGATTTGAGTCAATATTCCCAACAATCTCCACCTTGACTCAAATTCCATCAATCATCTGTCTCAATGCTAGACATTCTTGGCTCCACCTGTAATGGAAGTCTCACAATCATCTTTTCTTCTCTTGTGTCTTCACGCTTCATACAAATCAATCCTCAATCTTCAAAACTTAAACTCGAACTCTTCTCTTGAATCGAGCTCCTCTAACCTTACTTCTTCCCATGTCTCAAACCAAGCTCTTTCTATATCTCGAACTATCAACTCTTTCACGTCTCGAACCTTCGACTCTTTCCACACCTTGAATCTTCAACTCTTCTCACATTTCGAACCTTCAGCTCTGATACCACTTGTTGGAGATCACCACAGCTCTGATACCATTTGTTGGGCTAAAAGCCTCCAATCTAATCACATCAGCGGAAGCAAAATCAAATAATAAATCAAACACACAAGAGACAATAATTTGACGTGGTTTGGTCCAATTGACCTACATCCACGGATGAGAAACAAGATCCACTAGTTGTAGAGAATTACAAACTTACATCAAATCATCAACCTCACTCAATAATCAATACTCATAAGACACTCTCAATCTCCTCTAGTCCTATGAAGTATTCTCTACCCAAACAAACACAAACCCAAACCCTTGTGCACTCTTTCAACATAATCAAACACATACCCATATGTTCCCATACATCATAACTATGCGGACCTTCTCAATCTCCTCTAGTCCACTCACAAACAAACATACACACCCATAAGATGTAAAGCCCCAATACTCCTATGGGGTGTCTATCCCACAAAACCCTACAACTCTCTTACATCTTTTTCTCATACCTAACCCTGTAGAGACTTCACCTATTTATAACCATACAAACTTGCCCATTAAGAATCCCTCTCCTCTTAGAATTCTTCTCCTGTAAGTCAAACTTGCCTATTAAGAATCCCTTTCCTTTTAAAATTCTTCTCTTACAAGTCAAACTTACCTATTAAGAATCCTCTTTCTCTTAGAATTCTTCTTTTGCAAGTCTTCTTGTCCATCAAGCAATATCTGACAAATCCCAAACAAATCTCTAACAAATCTCAAACAAATCTCTTATGGGATTTGAGTCAATATTCCCAACACATGGATGGGTCCGTTTAATTATAGTTATTTAGTGTTAAGAGATACCTAACTATTAACTAACTATGGAATCAAGCCCAAGACGTGCAAATCAATTATGCTTAACAAAGTCTGAGCTTTTTAATTAGTTCTTCATATTCCCCATAATTATATGACCCCATCCATATATACAAAACCAAAAAAAAAAAAAAAAAAAAACCACTTACCTATTCTTTTGTTTTTGGCCTTCTAACAATAAATTTTCCTAATTGAGATGAACATTTTAGAGTATGGCCTAGGAGTAATCTCGTTTCTCATCACTTTCAAATGCATCAACATAATGGCCAAAAACCCTTTTCTTTTCTATCATTTTCTCAAATGTGAAGGCAAGAGAAAGAAGTGAAGGAATGGGACCAGAAAAACGATTTCTAGAAATCCCATTGTTGTACTTGTTCTGTGTCTTTTAGTAATATCAATATTTCAGCAATGGCTTGAAATTTCAAAGCAAAACCAAATAATAAAAACTTGGTTTTGTTTGCTTGTTATGTCATAGTCTAAAACGTAACAGACTTTGCTGTGTGGAACATGTTATAATATAGCAATCGTTTTGGTTTTTCCGTTTTGTCGCCAATCGCCATGTGGCTTGGGAAGTGTACATTTCAGCCAACCCCGCCCGATAAATGCTTACTCCTTTAAGTAAGAAATAGTCAAGATGTTTATTTAAGAGTCATTAGTTCAAGTTTGGCGTCCTAGTCTTTCCCTTATGAATAGTAACATAGTTTTGCTTTTGCTTTCATTGTCTTTGCCTTATTTTACAATCAACCACAAAATTTAATTTAATTTAATTTAATTTAATTTTTTTTTATTCTATAATCTTAATGACTCAAGGTTGTATTTTTCATGCTATGAATCGTGCTAATCATGATGAGATAAGGTAAATATAGACCATTACATGATTTAGGTTATTTGTTCAATTCGACCAGGTTTTATATAATTAGATAAGACTGTAAATGAATCAAATATAAATGAATAAATGTATATTTATAATATTCAATTTATGTTCAATAAAAAAATTAATTTGTTTATTCAAATTCGATTTGTTTAAATGATAGGATATTTTTGTTCAATTTATATTCAATTCAATTAATTAAGTTAAACAAATTTATTCATAAATATTAAGTGAATATATTTACGAATATATATAAACGAATATTTTTATAAATAATAAATAAGTTATAATCAAATAAATTTAAATAAATAAATTATAATCAAATAAATTTAAATAAATAAATCTTAATCAAATATAAATGAATTTCAAAATAATATTAAGATAAAATAAAAATATAATTTTATTTTTATTATTATAAATGAACAATAAATTAATTAAATTTTAAATGAATAATAAACGAATAAATTTTAAATAAATTTTAAATGAATTTATTATAAGCATAAATAAATTTTTATTTATATTCAATTTATTTAATAAATAAATATAAAAATATTATTTAAAATTATTTATTAAATTTTATAAATAAATATAAACGAATAAAAATCAAATATATTTACCAATTTCAGAATTCGATTATATGCCGTGGATAAGAATTTTCAAGCCTAACCTGGTACCACTCAAAATATTAATATTTTAATAATTTCTTAAAATTATAAGTCAAAGGGTAGTGTGCTGATTAGGTCTTGTCCAGCCACCTGACACATGACAGCTCTACATGGGTCTTATGTCCTCACAATCTTCTGGAGCAGTATTCAACTCATTATCCCGTTACGTGTGTCTACATGGGCATTACAAGTTCAGTTTCAGTAATGGTTTTCTCTTATATATCCTTTTTCTTATTTCACACTGTTTTTCTTTTCTTTTATTTATTTTTATTAATTTGGTTACTATATTATTACAATAGATGAAACACCAAAAGCCAAATTAATCTTTTTGTCTGAAGTCATCTCCCTTCGAGCCAAACTCAAATGGATAATATTGAGGTATGTTAATTTGAACAGTTAATTATGCGATGGGGTAAAAGGAGATATAATATAGTGGATTAGGGTTTTTTTTTGCTGTACTCGTTTCTAATTTAATTCAATAATATTTAATTATCCCACAAGCTATTTAGATTAAATGTCCTATAAGAAGATTATAATAAAGAGAAAATATTGATTATATTCTTATTAAATGAACTTATCTACGCATTACCAGTTCTCTAGCTTTTTTTTTTTTTTTTTTACAGATAATTATATACAATAAAAAGAGTTTTTCAAAGAGAAAAATCAAGGTATGTTTTTGGATGATAAGTCATAATTGTTAAAGTAATATTATCTCATATATAATTTATTATAATTTATATTTAAATTGAATCTTTTTATTTATTATTAATTGATTTTAAATTGAATGTTTAACAATAATCACTACAAAAAAATGTAATATTTGACAATAAAAGCTTTATATTACGTTGCAAGATACTACAAAAGTTTCATAGTTAACAATAAGTGCGTTCTTATTTCCAAATGTAGTTTTTGAATTTATCTACAGCATAATAATACTTTTTTTTATTGAAAAAAGGAAATAATTTACAATATACTTCAAAACATAAATTTTGTTGCTAAAAATGAATGTTTTTTGAAAAAATTATAAGTATAAGAAAAGTTACAATTATAGTTAAGTACTAATTTTAAACTCGTTTAATACACAAGCAAATGATTTATTATATTTTTTTACATACATAAGTATTTAAAAAGTAAATGATTATGTATTTTAAAAAATAGTATATTATACTTAAAAATTTTGATAAGAAATTTTATTTTCATAATAATATATAATGTTAGAAATCTCATTTTGTAATATGGGTGGTGTATATATATATATATATATATTGGTATACTTAAAAGAACTTAACCTATTGGTATCTATAAATTAATAATTTAATATTCATACTTATCTCATCCTTATCATAAATTTATAATTTAATAGATGTGTAGACACCCAATTTAATCCAGGCCAAGATCAATTGGACCTAATTTCAAATGGGTAAGCTTATTTTATTTTATTTTGTATTTTTATTTTTTGTATCTTATTTATTATTTATTATTACTATTTATTAATATATATATTTTTTATTATTATTTGTCTGTTAATATATATACTTTATTATTATTTATCTATTATTATTGTTATTTATCTATTAATATTTTTTATTTATATAATTATTTTCTTTTAGTTATCTATTAATATATTATCTTTATTTTATTTTATTTTATTCTTTTCTTTCTTTCTTTTTCTGCTTACCCGATTGGGATTAGAATTAGGAACAACTAAAATTCTGACGTGAATTTGGGGCTGACAGAGTTGGGATTGGATTCAAAGATTGAATCCAAACCCTAGAGAAAATTGGGATTGATCAAAAACTCTTCTGATTAATCCCTATAAATAGGTGTTGGAATAGAACAGAAAGGACACTAACAGAGAGAGCGAAAAGAGAAAGAAAAATTCGTTCAGAAGGGTCAGAAGTAATTTCAGGATTTTTTTAGAAAATTTGAAGAATTTTAGGCGAATTTTTTTTGAAAATTTTTGGAAAAATTTCAGATTTCGACTGAATTTTTCGACGAAATTTGAATTTTTCGGTGACTTTTTCGACACCAATTGAATTTTTTGACCAGCTACCCAGTTTTCAACAACTATTTCTAGAAATCGACCAACTTTCTAGCAAAAAATTCAGATTTCGATGATATTTTTCAGAATCCGACAAGATTCAACTGGAGTTCTTCGTTCGGGTAAAGAGAGAGAGGAGGAAAATA
Source organism: Durio zibethinus (assembly GCF_047325235.1). Taxonomy (NCBI): domain Eukaryota; kingdom Viridiplantae; phylum Streptophyta; class Magnoliopsida; order Malvales; family Malvaceae; genus Durio; species Durio zibethinus. Next base: position 24,156,897 of record NC_143172.1, read on the forward strand.
ATGGAAGAGAGAGAGAGGAAAGGAGAGATTTGCTGAAAAACAAAGGTTAGAGCCTTTTATACCTGTTGAAAATGACATCGTTTTGACGTTACTATTCCTAGAAGATCCGTGCGTTTTGAAATCGGGCGACTCGACCCGAGCGTCAACTCACGTTTGATTCGCGTGTGACCTGAGTGCGAGCTGTTTTCGAAGTCGAGCCGAGCCGAGCTTTGTACTCTTAAGCCGCGTCTTCGAGCCATTTTCTTCCTTAAGTCGAGTCGAGTGAGCCGCTAAGTCGAGCCGTTCCAAGGTTTTTTTTTATTTATTATTTATTTATTATTTATTTATTTATTAGATTAGAATTATTTAGTATTTCTTATTTTATTTTTATTTTATTTTATTAATTTTATTTAAATAAAAATTTTAAAAAATATATTTTTGAGGAGAAGTTGAAAGTATTAATTTTCTTTGAAAATAAGTTTTTCTAAAAAATATTTTTTGAGAAGAAGTTGAAAGTATCAATTTTCTTAAAAAATAAGTTTTCTAAAAAATATTTTTAAGACAAAGTTGAAAGTATCAATTTTTCTTGAAAATAAGTTTTCTAAAAAATATATTCGATGAAAAGTTGAAAGTATCAATTTTCTTTGAAAATAATTTTCTAAAAAAGGTTTTTTTTTAGGAAAAGTTGAAAGTATCAATTTTTCTTGTACAAAAGCAATGAGTTTTTGAAGGGAAAAGGATTTATACCTAAAGCTGAATCATTTTTTTCTTTCATTTTTGCTTCTTGAATTTTCTTTAATGTTAAATAATCCGATGATAGAGCCTCTGCAAGTGAAGGAGTAGTTTCCTTGCATACTCTTGAGGTGAAGAAATTTTTTCAATTTTCTACTAAAAGTATTAGAGTCAATTGAGAATAATTTTCAATAGTTAATTACTAGGTAAATTTTTAAGGCTTATTGGATAACATAAAATTAAGCTGGTACCATCTTTCAATGGGCGTTGTAAGGGTGCTATAACCTTCCTCACATGTAACTGAACTTTCGAATCCTGTTTTGGTTAGTAGACCTGAACCTATTCTTTTAGGGACCTTTAGGCTTAGGTGTTCCTTAAAAGGATAGATTCCTTAAGTGACCAATCGCACCTAGATAAAAAAGATTGGTGGCAACTCCTTCAAGTCAATGTCTAGCGATGGATCCTCGGATCTATACGTTATGATAGTTTGGCTACTCCACTGAGAGTCAGACCAGCAAATAAATTTGTGTTATCCAAAAGCCTAATAAAATAGAACCTTTTTATATATATATATTTATTCATTCATGTGCATAACATAAGCTCTATACCCGAGCTCCATCCCTCTAGGAGGGAGTAAAGTACCTATTACTTTCGTAAGGTTTATTGCCTCCGCAGTGGCTAGCGAAATACTCCCACTCAAATTGAACCTTTTTCGTCTGTAACCTATAATGGGTGAGGATTAGGGTGCTTTACTAGTCTATGATGGATAATAATGTAAGGAGCAATTTGGAAACCTTTAGACGTTAACCTCAAACCACATATAGTGAACCTTAAGAATGCCTAACCTATACATAGAGCCATTATCCTTCCCTTTTAGAATTGACCAAAAGCATAGGGTTCATTCCTCTTATTTTGTGTGAAGTTTTAATTTACTTAGTTATTTATCTATTCTTTTTTTTTTGGATATACTAACCTTTTTTTCTCATTCTTTTGCACTGGTTCATGCTCATATCATAAAGTTACATAAAGAACATTTGCTTGAAAGACGATCTTCAACAAAAATTTTTCATGGACTCCACAGAACGACTAGTTGATTCTTCATCTGTATTAGCTTCTTGCGAGTAGCCCAACGAAGTAAGGGTCCAGTCAGAAAAGATTCAACTGAAGATGAAGGATTACTTACCATTCGGATATGATTTTACCTTGTCTTAAGAAACATCTATCCTTCTCAAACAAAATAATCTGAAGAATTTAGTTAATATATAAGAGAAGATGAGTCCATCAAGATAAGAGTAATTTTGCTAGAGACACAAGCATATAGCACACCTTCTCGTAGTAGTTATCGATGATCAACTAATCAGAGTTGTAACCTAATTCTGAGATTCTGCATACAAGTGTTTCATTTTCAATGAAGCTGATATGACACCGACCATCGAAAAATACTCAACTTTGTTGGGTTTGCACCTCAAGGCTCCTGATAAGATATATGTCAAAAAACACAAGTCAAGATTTCATAAGGGTTTAGCTCGACTCATGAGGATAGACAAAGAAGTTGTGGATTCTCATACAAAGAAGAAACAAGAATAGGTTTGCCTACCTTAAAAGTTTTTTCATAAGTTTTTAATGCAACATGTTAACAAAGAACATGTGTAAGATGTATTTACCTTAGCTATATATGGAATTGTGATATTTTCAAAGGTTTTAGGTTATATTGAGATAGCGGTGGTTGACTTTTTTTAGAGTGTGATCAATGGCTTAACCCTTCAACGATAATATTAGCAGAGACTATCAAATCTTTAAGTTACTGTCGTCGAAATAGATAGCACTTTATAGGCTGCATGCAATTATTATACTTATGGATAAAAAGCCATTTTGAATGGAAAAAAGTACTTTCTCGAAGCTTTATATCCACAATCGAGCTCCGATCAAAGAATTTTATGAAAGTGGGTGGTCAGAACAAAAGTCTAAAAAGGAATGGATAACTCTCCTATAAAAATTGACCAGTGTCAAAGTAAGATAGTTGGCCCCGTAAATGAATCGTGAACCTATGTTGTATAAATGTGGGGATAATACAATGGTCCCATTTTTGGGTTTATGGAGAGCGATAAATTATGCACCATTTCTAGTGAGAAGGCAGTTTGAGGCAGAACAGTTCATTTCTATGACGCATAGGCTTCATCAGTTAGATTTTTCTTACAGTGAGTCAAAAGCATTTCAAAGGATGAGTGAGATGATTAAAGCATGAAAAAATTCTTGAAGAATGAGTCATGGATCATTTACTAATAAAGCCACCATAGAGTATTTACCTTGGAGAGCAAAACGAAGATAAGAAATGGTATTCACTTATGAAAGCTTTCAACCACCAACATGAGGAAAACTTGAAGAGACACCATCAGAATTAGAGCTTGCAATAAAAGAGTTTGAGTCTGAAAAGGATAAGTTAAAGCAAGAAATCCAGAAGCTTCGAGAAGAAAAATATCAGTGAAAAGATAGAGCTAAACGTCATGAAGCTAGAGTTTATAAGATTGCTAGAGAACGTGATACAGTTGTTGAAAACTTAGCAGAGCTACACCAAGAACATAAAAGGTTATGTGTGAGAGAAAGGGCAAAAAAGATAACCATCATTGAGCTGACTGAAGAGAATGCAAGATTGAAACAAGAATATACTGAATTGGAAGAAAAAAGTACCTAAGTATAGACAGAAAATAACATGTTAAATAGCTATCTAAGCAGGCTTAAACAAAAGTTGAATGAATAAAAAGATCATATTGCTGCATTGGTTAGAGAGCATAGAGAGTTATCATAGCAAGTTTGGTGTGATAAAAGAGAGAACTTAGGAAGATAAAAATACATTGAGCACTTAACGACCTAAATTTATAAAGAGGTATGCAAGGTAAGAGAGATGGTAGAAGAGGCAGAGGCATTGAAATAAATTGTGGCCCTAGTAAGAGAGCATGGGTAGCATCTATTAAACTTCATCGAAGAAGCCAAGGCCCAATATGAGCAGATCAAACGATTTTATGGTTATAACTCTAGGATGATAAACTCAATGTAAATAAAAGTTTTTTTGGAATAAATGAAATCTTTTAGTTAAATACCGTCTTAAGGTAAATATTCTTTGCATACATGCATTTTTATTCATTGCATTCTCACTCATTACACTTAACAAAGTAACCATGAGATAGTCGTATAAATTTGCTAATTTTAAGATATGGTATTCAAGGTTCAATGATAGCTCCATCTAACGAGAACCCTGTCCATCGATATAACACAAGAGTCAGAGCCAGACAAATGGAGTAAAAAAATTCTCACAGATTTAAAAAGTTAGAGAAAGCACATGAGAAGATTAAGAATGAGTTGAACAAGATTCTAGATGCTCTCAATAAGCTAAACAAGAGAAAAAGAATAGAAAAAAATACAAGTCAACAAGGCCTCCCATTATAAGAAGTGATCGACCTTTTGTATCCTCCAGGTTTCGATCCACAATAAGCCCAGTCCACACAGGATATTTCGTCACAACAGTTCTCATATCTTGTATACCCCGGAATACCATCAACTTCGAATCCAGGGTATTACCATAGCTATATAAATCATGTCTTTACTGAAAAGATAGTAGAATCGATTCTTGATTTAGATGACTTAAAAAAGAAAGAGCAGGAAAAAGTAAAGGTGGTAGAGTCTTAAAAAGATCCAAAAATTAATATGCTTGAACAAAGATTACGGACTGTAGAAGGGATTAAATTTTATGGTTCTATTAATGCTGTTGGGTTGTGCTTAGTTTTGGATGTAGTCATTTCACCAAAGTTTAAAGTATCAAAATTTAAGAAATATGATGGTACGAAGTGCTCAAAAACTCATATCACTATGTATTATCGAAAGATGGTAGCCCATGCCCATAATAAAAAATTATTAATGCATGTTTTTTAAGATAGCCTTACAGGCTTTACTGCCATATGTAAATCCAACTAGACAGAACCTGTATTTATTTTTGGAGCAATATGGCTCATGACTTCATTAGTCAATATCGACATATTATCGATTTGGCTCCTAATCGTTTGTCTTTACAGAACCTGAAGAAAAAGGTAAATGAGTCTTTTAAAGAATACGCTCAGAGATGGAGGGATGTAGTTTCTCAGATACAACCTTTTCTGACTGAAAAAGAGACTACTACTATTTGTTAGCACTTTAAAACCTTCATATTATGAAAAGATGATAGGAAATGCAACCAAAAATTTTGTTGACATAGTAATTTTGAAAGAAATTATTAAGAATGCCATCAAGCATGGTAAGCTAGAAGGAAGTGAAACATCCACTAAAAAAGCCTCGAAGAAGAAAGAAACTGAAGTTCAAGCTGTGAGCTTTGATAGGCAACAATTCAGGGTTATCAACCTTACCTATCACAAGGATACCCCTTATACTATCCTGATGTGAATAACACCTCTCCTTATCCATACCAACCCATCCCACAACCATCCTACCCCAAAAATATCAACATTCCTTCTGACCTCAGAATGTCACATACAGTCCTAACCCTCAACCTACCTCAAGGCCTCAGACCTGTCCAGTCAGCCTAATGGTTAGTTTACGAGAGCAATGAACTACTCACGAAAAACCTATATTTGATCCAATCCCAATTACTTATACAAAATTATATCGTGAGCTTTACAACAGTCATCTGATTACTCCTAGTAAATTAAAACCCCTCAAGCCACCTTATCCTAAGTGGTATGATCTCACAGCCCAATGTGATTATCACTATGGGATTGGTGGTCACTCCACTAAAAATTACACTGTCTTGAAATACAAAGTGCAATGGTTGATCAAGGATGAAATGATTAGCTTTGATACAAAAAGGGTGATTGCCTCAAATGTTAGTGGTAATCTTTTACCTAATCATAATGTGAACACTTTGAGTGAAGAACAAGAATGCCATTTGAAGAAAAAAGTGGCAGATATTAAGACATCTCTGAGTCAACTGTTTGATGTTTTATGAAAAGCTGACATGATACAATCAGTGAGTCCACATAGTTATCATAGAGTATATATAGCAGGCACTAGTTGTAAACATCATAATGGGGCAGTTAGACACTTTATCAAAACTTATGAGTAGTTTCACCAAGAGTTACAAAAGCTTTTAGATTCATACCAGATGGAGGTCTATGAAAAAGGAAAAGACTTAGAAAGTGTTGAACTATCCATGACAGATAAGCCTGTAAAGTTGTTTTTAAAGTCGATGATGATTTATTACGGGAATAAGCCAAAGTCAGTCCTAGATAAACTCATTCTCAGGTCGATAAATTTTAAAGTTTTGACTCCATTCTCATATAAGGATGATAAAGCTATACCCTAGAAATATGGTTGTAATACAGTAGTTCAGGAGTAAGAAGAGGATGTCTCTAAAGCTGATGCCTCCAATATAACTAGTGTATGAGGCATTACCCGAAGTAGAAGATGCTACACTTCAAAAATATTAAAAAAGGCTAAAAGAAAGAAAGCCAAGGTAGAAACAGAATGAAATAACCCTGAAGTAGAACTTGAGAAAGATCGCCTGAAGTCGGTGTCAGAAAAAAAGGTTTGTGAATTTTTGAAATTAGTAAAACATAGTAAATACTCAGTTATTGAACAGTTGAACAAAATACCAACACGAATCTCATTATTATCACTGCTATTAAATTTGAAATCACATCAAAATACCCTGCTGAAAGTATTGAACCAAGCATATGTGGCACATAATGTATCGGTTGAATATATGAATCACCTGACTAGAAATCTAGTCATGCCAAATTACATTTCATTCAGCGATGATAAGATTCCCTTGGAGGGAATGAAAAATGCCAAGGTTTTGCATATCATGGTCAAGTGCAAAAGCCATATCATAGCCAAGATCCTTTTTGATAATGGCTCCGCTATTAATGTCATGCCTATGTCAACTTTGGCAAGGTTACCTATTGACTACTCTCATATGAAAGATAGTCAAATGATCGTGAGAGCCTTTGATAGGACCAAAAGAGAAGTTTTGAGAGATATTGAGATGCCTTTACAAATTGGGTCGGGCATTTTTAATGTGAAGTTTCAAGTGATGGATATCTTTTCATCCTACAACTATCTGCTGTGAAGGCCATGAATTCATATGGCAAGTGTTGTGCCCTTTACCTTACATCAGAAGATCAAGTTTAATGTAGAGGGTCAATTGGTAGTGGTAGTTAGGGAAGAAGACATGCTGGTGACCCAATCGTTGAATACTTCGTATGTAGAGGATGTCAAAAAAGTAGTAGAATACTCCTATCAATCTTTTGAATTAATTAATTATGTAGGTGAAGGACTTAAAAATTAACTTTTTTTAAGAATAGTGATGAGTCAAGTCATCAATAAGGGCTGGTATCCAGGATTAGGACTGGATAAGAACTTATAAGGAATAAAAGAACCCCCGACAATGATAAATAATAGTGAAAGGCTAGGCCTAGGCTATGAAGTAACAGAATGGGAGATCAAAAGAAGGCTAGCAGAAAAAACAACAAGATTAATGGATATTTCACACCTGTACGAGACTTTCAGACTTTGAAGATTCATGTACCCAGATACAAGAAAAAGCATGGAAAAAGTTTTTACCCAGTTAACCATTTCATGCTATTAAAGATGAAGTGGAGTTTAATCAAGAAGGGTGGGTCCGTCTTTGTCCGTCAGATTATGAGCTGAATAATTGGAGTGCTATTGAAGTGCCTTTGACTTTTGAAACTAATTCAATGTAATTGTTACATCCCAATAGCTATTACCCAAGGCATTAGGGTGATCTTTCTTGTTTAAGTCATTTATCTTTTATTATTCTAATAAAGATTAGGAAGGATGTATTTTCATTCATTTCTTCTTGTGTCTTCATTATTGTCATTTTTCCAAATATATCTTGTCAACATATCCCATTTCATCCAATTTCAAGTCCTTAAATGAACATGAAGATAATTATGATAACAATCAAGAGGTTAGTTTTAAGGTTAGTTTTAAGAATTCAATTAATACTGATGAACTTGACAATAAAAAAAATTTTGAGGAATATGTTATGCCTCCAAACCTAATGAGATTGATTGAATAAGAAAATAAGTTAATTAAGCCTTATCAGGAGATAGTTAACTTAATGAATCTGAGAGATTAAGAGAATAAGAAAGATGTCAGAATTGGCACTTAACTTTCATTTAGAGATAGGTAACATTTGGTAGATTTACTTTGAGAATTCATAGATGTGTTTGCTTGATCTTACCAGGATATGTCAGGACTGATCATAGAGATAGTAGAGCATAAATTACCCCTAAAACCAAAATATAAGCCAGTCTAACTGAAACTAAGATGAATGAAGCTTGAAATGCTACTAAAGATAAAAAAAGAGGTGAAAAAATAGTTTGATGTAGGTTTTCTATAAGTGGCTTAGTATCCAGAGTGGGTAGCCAATATAGTATCAGTTCTTAAGAAAAATAAAAAGGTACGAATGTGTATAGACTATCATGATTTGAATAAGGCTAGTCCAAAAGATAACTTTTCTTTACCTCATATCGACACACTAGTAGATAACATGGCTAGGCATTTAATTTTTTCCTTTATGGATGGGTTTTCAGGGTATAATCAAATAAAAATGGCTACATATGATATGAAAAAGATCACTTTTATGATCATGTTTAAAAACCTTTTGTTACAAAGTCATACTTTTTGGGTTAAAGAATGCTAGGGCAACTTATCAAGGGTCATGGTAACACTCTTCCATAACATGATGCATAAAGAGATTGAGATATATGTAGACGATATGATTGTAAAATCTTATGAGGATGAAGATCATGTCACTAGCCTCAAAAAATTATTTGAGAGGTTGAAAAGATTTCAGCTCAAGTTAAACCCAGCTAAGTGCACTTTTGGGGTAAAGTTAAGAAAGTTACTAGGCTTTGTGGTCAATGAAAGAAGAATTGAAGTCGATCCAGACAAGATACGGGCCATTCACATTTTGTCACCTCTGAGTACACCAAAGAAAGTTCAAGGTTTTCTGGGAAGATTGAATTACATTTCTTGATTTATCTCTTAGCTTACTTTTAAATGTGATCTCATATTTAAGCTTCTTCATAAGAATAATCCTGAAAAATAGAATGAGAAATGTTAAGTGGCTTTTGATAAAATTAAGCAATACTTGTCAAACCCTCCAGTGTTTGTACCACCTGTTTCAGGGAAACTTTTAATTCTAACTTGACAGTGTGTGAAAATTCAATGGAATGTGTGCTGGGATAATAAGATGAGTCTAGCCGAAAAGAGAGAGCTATTTACTATCTGAGTAAAAAGTTCACAAAATATGAATCTAAGTATTTCTCATTGAAAAAAATGTGTTGTGCATTAGCGTGGACTGCCAAAAGACTCAGACAGTATATGCTCTATCATACCACATGGCTTATAGTAAAACTGGATCCAATTAAATACATCTTTGAGAAGCCTTTTTTGTTTGAAAGAATTACTAGATGACAAATAATGCTCTTGAAATATGATATTATATATGTAAGCCAAAAGGTAATAAAAGAGGGTGCTATAACAGAATTTCTTGTAGATCGTGCTATTGAAAAATATGAACCAATGAAATTAGAATTCCCTGATGAAGATCTAATGACTATTTCCTAATTGAAGAAAGGGGAGCATGAAGAAAAGTGTTGGAAAATGTATTTTGATGGAGCTGTCAATGCCTTGGGACATGGAATTGGGATAATTCTAATCTCTCCAGAAGAACAATATTGTCATGTAACAGTGATGTTAAATTTCAATTACACAAATAACATCGTTGGATATGAGGCATGTGTCATGGGCTTACAAGCTGCTATAGATAGAAGAGTAAAAGCATTAAAAGTATTTGGAGACTTAGCTCTAGTTATATATCAGTTGAAATGAGAATGAAAAATAAGAGATTCAAAACTTGTTTCATATCATAAGTGTATTCTAGAGTTGATAAAATAATTTGAAGATATCCAGTTTGACCATTTACCTCGAGAAGAGAATCTAATTTTTGATGCATTGGCTACTCTGACTGTAATAATTTGAATTAATGATAATACTGACATTCAACCTATCAGACTAGATGTTAAAGATATGCCAGCTCATTGTTTCAATATAGAAAAAAAATGAGAAGCCTTGGTATTATGATATCTTACAATATATTAAAGATCAACAATACCCAGTTCAGGTAATAGAAAATGATAAAAAGGTCATCCGAATATTAGCTATGAGCTTTTTCCTGGATGGAGATGTTTTGTACAAAAAATCGTGATCAAGTATTACTAAGATGCATAAATAAGGCTGAAGCAAAAAAAATCATTGAAGAGGTACATGATGGAATATGTGAGACACATGTCAGTGGACATATGATGGTGAGATAGATCATGAGAGTAGGATATTACTGGTTGACAACGGAGAGTGATTACATTGACTATATTTGTAAGTGCCATAAATGCCAGATATATGCTGATAAGATCCATGCTTTGCCATCTACTTTATATGTTATGGCACCACCTTAACCATTCTCAATATGAGGCATGGATGTCATTGATCCTATCACCCCAAAGGCTTTTAACGGGCATAGATTTATTTTTGTGATGATAGATTACTTCACAAAATGGGTGGAAGCAGCATCATATGTAAATGTAACATGATCTGTGATTTGTAAGTTCATAAAAAAAGAGATTATTTGTAGATATAGACTTTCAGAGAGAATTATTTCAGATAATGCCAAAAATTTAAATAGTAATATGATGTAAGAAATATGTGTTTAATACAAGATCAAGCATCATAACTCAGTATCATACCGTGTGAATGAGGCAGTTAGGGTAGCCAACAAGAACATAAAAAGAATTCTTAAGAAGATGATCGAGACTTATAAAGATTGGCATGAGAAGTTGTCATTTACACTGCATGCATATCGAACGTTAGTGCGTACCTCTACTGGGACAACCCCATTTTCTTTAGTTTATGGGATAAAAATTGTACTACGAGTGAAAGTGAAGATCCCATCCTTGAAGGTTCTAAAATAAGTTGAATTGGAAGAAGCTGAATGGATTCGAGAATACTATAAACAATTAAATTTCATAGAAGAAAAGAGATTGACTGCATTGTACTATGGTCAGCTATATCAAAAAAAAATGATGAGGGCTCATGATAAAAAGATTCGACCCCATTACTTTCGAAAATGAGAGTTGATCTTGAAGAGAATTTTTTTAACCTAACACGATAATAGAAAAAAATAGACTCCGAATTAAGAAGGGTCGTATGTAGTGAAACAGGCTTTCTCGGGTGAAGCACTGATACTGACTGAGATAGATGGAAATGATTTATCCTATCTTATAAATTCTGATGCTATGAAAAAATATTATGCTTAAAAAAAAGGAAAAAATAAAAGGAAAAAATGAAAAAAAAAATGAAAAAAAAAAAGAAAATGAAAAGAAAAAAAAGAAAAAAAAGTGAATAAAAAAAGATGACTCAAGGCGAAAACCCTAAAAGGGCAGTTTGAGTCATAGAGGGTTTATCTAAGTTAAAAACCTGAAAAGACAGCTTAGATAAGGAGAATATAGCATCAAATTTAAAAATTCGTTGGCATGAAGACTAGCAAATTTAGAGGAGCTCTAAGTTGTTGAATGTATCAGATGGTTGGGTTTTCAGAAAAACCTTAAGATGTGTTATCACGATTGTTCGATTGTTCATTTTTTAGCTTTGTCTCCCCATACTTATCCTTATATTTCTTTCTTAGCCAAAGTCTGTCAACATTTTGCTAATAAAAGACATTATATTTCACTCTTTATGTGCCTCTTCTGTTGACTGTTTCTCAACCATTCTTATTCTTTTCTTCTTAATACCCTACAATGGAAGAAATGTGCAAATGCATTCTTACTTTTTGAGTTTGAAATAATGATTGATAAATGAATAATGGCATGAAAGATTTTTATATTACATTGAAAAAGTCAAGTGTGATAAAGGCAGAATCGAGATGTTCAGTTCTTGATAAGGATATTGAATTTGGAAAGATATTTCTTATAGGAAGAATGTGAGAATTGAGTGGAAGAGATGATTGAGAGTTACACTGGCTCGATCTTAGAAGAGCAGCGTAATTTGGTTTTTGAAGAATCAAGAGTTTGCCTTGAGAAACTTGAGTACCACAATTGAATAAGAATCAATTAGCTAACATTTGCATAGCATGCATTAAATTTCACATACATTGCATAGCATATACTACATTCAAAAAAATATAGTGCATAAATTCAAGAAGCAGAGGTATTCCAAAATCTCACATAAAAAATACAGATGTGAAGACATTTTCAAATTTGAGAAAAAGCTTGTCAGGTAAGTTTCTAATCCTTGAAATAGGATATCTCTCGATATCAGGGTTGATTTGTAAGACCTTTAGGCATAATCTCCTAAAATTCTTTCAAACACGATTTTTAACTCCTTTGGACTTGATCGTCAATGAGCAATTTATTTTTTAAAATTATGGTGCCTCTGTTTAGAGGAGCAATTTATTTTTCAAAAGTTGTGGTGCCTCTGTTTAGAGGAGTAATTTATTTTTCAACAGTCATGGTTGCCTCCGTTTAGAAGAGCAATTCATTGTTCCCAAAGTTGTTGAGCCTCTGTTTGGAGGAGCTTTGTTTATTTTTCCAAAGTCGTGGAGCCTCTGCTTAGATGAGCTTTATTTATTTTTCTAAAGTCGTGGAGCCTTTGCTTAGAGGAGTTTTGTTTATTTCTTCAAAGTCATGGAGCCTCTGCTTAGAGGAACTCTGTTTATTTTTCAAAGTCGTCGAGCCTCTGTTTAGAGGAGCTTTACTTATTTTTAAAGTCATTGAGCCTCTACTTAGAGGAGCCTTGATCAAAATTTTAACAAAAAAAATGTCAAGTTGAGTCTTGAATGGGTGTCTACGTCTTTGCACAATTCCTGCTTTACAGAAAATGTGCAAAGAATGGCAACTATAGACACCCAATTTAGTCTAGGCCTGGATCAATTGGGCCTAGTCCAAATGGGTAAGCCTATTTCATTTTATTTTATTTTATTTTTTATTTTTTATTTTATATTTTGTATTTTTATATTTTGTATCTTATTTATTTATTTATTATTACTATTTATTAATATATTTATTTTATTATTATTATTTATCTGTTAATACATATACTTTATTATTATTTATCTATTAATATTTTTTATTTATCTAATTATTTTCTTTTAGTTATCTATTAATATATTATTTTTATTTTATTTTATTTTATTTTTTTTCTTTTTCTGCTTACCCGATTGGGATTAGGATTAGGAACAACTAAAATTTTGGCATGAATTTGGGGTTGACAGAGTTGGGATTGGATTCAAAGATTGAATCCAAATCCTAGAGGGAATTGGGATTGATCAAAAACTCTTTTGATCAATTCCTATAAATAGGTGCTGGAATAGAACAGAAAAGACATTAACAGAGAGAGCGAGAAGAGAAAGAAAAAAGACGTTTAGAAGGGTCAGAAGCAATTTCAAGATTTTTTTAGAAATTTTAGAGAATTTTAGGCAAATTTTTTTTGAAAATTTCTGAAAAATTTTCAGATTTCGGTTGAATTTTTCGATGAAGTTTAAATTTTTCAGTGACTTTTTCTGCACCGGTTGAATTTTTCGACCAGCTACCCAGTTTTCGGTAACTATTTCCAGAAATCGACCAACTTTTCGACAAACTTTCGATGAAAAACCTAAATTTCAGTGATATTTTTCAGAATCTGGTGAGATTCAACTGGAGTTCTTTGTTCGAATAAAGCAAGAGGAGGAAAGGAAGGGAAGAGAGAGAGAGAAGGGGAGATCTGCTGAAAAATAGATGTTAGAACCTTTTATACCTGTTGAAAATGACGTTATTTTGGCATTACTATTCCCAAATGATCCACACGTTTTGAAATCGAGCGACCCGACCTAAGCGTCAACCCGCGTTTGACCCACATGTGACTCGAGTGCGAGCCATTTTCGAAGTCGAGCAGAGTCGAGCCAAGCCGCTAAGCCGAGCCGTTTCAAGGTTTTTTTTCATTTATTTTTTTTATTTTTTTTATTTATTGATTAGATTAGAATTATTTAGTATTTCTTATTTTATTTTATTTTTTTGATTTTCTTTAAATAAAAATGCTAAAAAATATATTTTTGAGAAAAAGTTGAAAATATCAATTTTTCTTAAAAATAAGTTTTCTAAAAAATATTTTTGAGAAAAAGTTAAAAGTATCAATTTTTCTTGAAAATAATTTTCTAAAAAAGTTTTTTTTTTTTAGGAAAAGTTGAAAGTATCAAATTTTCTTATACAAAGTAACGAGTTTTTGAAGAAAAAATGATTTATACCTAAAGTTGAATCATTTTTTTCCTTCATTTTTGCTTCTTGAATTTTTTTTAATGTTAAATAATTTGACGATAGAGCCTCTACAAGTGAAGCAGTAGTTTCCTTACATACTCTTGAGGTGAGAGAATTTTCTCAAATTTATGGTAAAAGTATTAGAGTTAATTGAAAATAATTTTTAATAGTTAATTACTTGATAAATTTTTAAAACTTATTGGATAACACAAAATTAAGCTGGTACCATCTTTCGATGGGCGTTATGAGGGTGCTATAACCTTCCTCACATGTAACTGAACTCCCGAACCTTGTACTGGTTAGTAGACCTGAACCTATTTTTTTAGGGACCCTTAGGCTTAGTTGTTCCATAAAAGGATAGATTCCTTATGTGGTCAATCATACTTAGATAAAAAAGATTGGTGGCTACTTCTTCAAGTTAATGTCTAGCAATGGATCCCCAGATCTAGACGTTATGACAAGATGTAATTGAATTATCTTACTTTTTATCTTTAAAAGTACAACACATAAATTTAAAAAAAAATTAAAAAGAAACAATTATTATGTATTAAAACAAATATCATATTAATTTGATTAGTGAACTCTTAATCAAAATTAGTAGTTGATTGATCTAATTAAGAAAAAAATCATTTAAAATGAAAAAAAAATCATTGAAATGCTTTAAGTCAACATACGATTATAAGAAAACAAAATCATTGGAAATGAAAATCAATTATTTTTTTTAAAATTAGAAAAAAATTTCAAAATATTTTTCAAATATAATTTTTTATTGACATTTTTTGAAAAAATTATCATACGAAAGTTTAACAAATTTATAAATAGAATTTAACTCGCTAAGAAAAAAGAATTATTTTAACACCTATTTTGTAATATATGTTTACTATGTGTAATTGTATGAATTGAAATATAAAATTAAAATACAAATATTGTAAAAAAATGCATGATAAAATGTTGAATATAAAATTATATCGAATCAATATTTTTGAATTATTTGGTGAAAATAAGTATGTCACTTACCTTCAAATTTATATAACTTATCTTGTTATATATCATCAAATTGAAAATAAAGAGCTACTTCTGTCTTCTAATAATTTTCATTAATAATAGAATTTATTTAATTGTTTATTATGTATCATGTTGGATATTAGATAGCAAAATTTGTCTAAGTTATTATTTTTAAAATTTTTAAATCATCAAACAATGATGCATATATTAAAAAACACAAATTAAATAAACAACATATTTCTTATTTAATTCTTTTATTCAATAGCAATTGAATTAACCACGACTAAATAATTTTGATCATGACAAAATTATTGACAAAAGGCACCCATTCATGGCATAAGTGAAAGCAAGTAACATCTTAATTTAAAATTTATGGTATTTACCAAAAAAAAATTTGTTGTTGTTTCATGCTAAGCAAATTAAACATAATATATATAATAGAATAAAACCGCATATATTAAACGTAAATAGACATGATATTCGAAAAAAAACTATAAATAAAAGGAAAAATCGTAAAGTGAAAGTAAAAAACTTTTATGTTTTCTTCTCTGTTTCATGGAATGTGAGATTTTTATTTTGTTATATTATGAAAATTTAGATACAATATTTTAAAATCAAAGAGAGATTCATGCTAGTATGACATCCAAACCAATAAAAGAGTAAATGACTTAAGATCATTAAAAATGAGTAAATTATGAATTGAGTTTAATCGAATACCTATAACAAATAAATAAAAGAAAAGTAATACTAAATACGATAAAGTAAAAACATTTATTGGTTGAAAAAAATAAACAAAAGAAAGACAATACCTAAAGTAAAAATAATACACTTTTATTATTAACAGTGATCGGAAAACTAAATCAGATTAAAAAATAACTAAAAATAAAAATTATTGGTTGCTATATAAAAGATTCAATGGAATTTTTTAAAGCACCAAAAGCTAAAAGCCAAATTTATTAGGTTACAAATAACTAAATTAAATATGTACATTATTTGGTTATTACATTATTACAATTAATGAAGCACCAAAAGCTAGATTTATCCTTTTGTTCAAAGTCATCTCATCTTATCATCACTTTGAACCGAAACCCAAATGGCAAATATTGAGATATGTTAACTTGAACAGTTAATTATGCCATGAGGTATAAAGAGAGATAATAAAAAGGATTATAGTTTTTTCATTATACTCTTTTAAATTTAATTCAATAATATTTAATTATCCCACAAGCTATTTAGATTAAATGTCCTATATGAAGACTATAATAAAGAGAAAATATTGAGTAGATTCTTAGTAGATGAACTTATTTACCAATTACTAGTTCTCTAACTTTTTTTTTTTTTTTACAGATAATTATATACAATAGGAAGAGTTTTTCACAAAGCAAAATCAAAGTGTGCTTTTGGATGATAAGTTATAATTGTTAAAGTGATTTTATCCCATATCTAAGTTCTTATAATCTTATATTCAAATTAGACCATTCTATATATTATCAATTGATTTTAAGTTTGATGCTTAATAATAATCATTACAAGAAATATAATATTTCCCAATAAAAGTTTCATATTACGTTGCAAACTATTGCAAAAGTTTCATATTTGACAATAAGATGTGTTCTTATTGCAAAATGTAGTTTTTGAATTTATCTACAACATAATAACACTTTTTTTATTGAAAAAAGGAAATAATTTACAGTACACTTCAAAATGTAAATTTGTTGCTAAAGATGAATGTTTTTTTTAAAAAACTTTAAGTATGAGAGAAGTTAGAATTATAATTAAGTAATACATTCATATAGAAATCATTGAATAATCAAATAAAAAACCAAAATATAATTAGACAAATTCAACATAAAGTTGAATAACAAACTATAGCATAATTAAACAAATTCAACATAAAATTGAATCAAATCCACACATAATAAGACTTGAAACCTTAAACTAAAGAGTTCTAAGACATATTCCTTTGCACTAAACCAAAACTTCATTGTGTTAAAGATGATTTATTTTCTGTAGTTTTTAACTAATGTTAGATATTGTCAATGGACATTTAAAGAATACGGTCCAATATTGATATGAATTCAGATTATTATTTTACGTATACATGGGATTTTCAAAAGTATTTTTCAGTAATTAGCAAAGGTCATTGACGTGCATGGACAACATTATCTCAATTTTTTTAAAATTGATGAACATTGTTTTTATATATTTTCTTCCTTGTTGCCAAACATCTAGTGTTGTTCCAATCAATTTTTTAATTGTCTCTACCTAGATTGTTCTAAGTGATTTCTTAAGAGAAATTATTAACTAAGCAATCATCTTTAAGCTAATTGACATGTCGAAAATGTTGGACAAAAAGCTCCAATCAATTAAATATCTAAGTAAGCTTAAATATAATTAAATAATCAATCAATCACATAAGATACATAAATTTAATATGGTTTGACCCAATTAACCTACGTCCACAAATGAAAAAAAAATTCACTAGTTATAAAGAATTATATCAAAACAAATCAAACTAACTCACAATTAATACCCATAGACCCTTACAATCTTCTCTAGTCTTATGAAATATTCTTAACTAAAAAAAACATATAATCATGTGCACCAATGCATCATACTTATGTGGTCTATCTCATTCTACTTTAGCCTACTTAAACATACACACCCATAAAAATTTTAGTATAGTCCTATGGGGTGTCTATTTAATAAAATCCTATAACTATATCTTACATTTTTTTTACCTAATTTTGTAAATACTCCACCTATTTATAAGCATATAAACTTGCCTATTAAAAATTCATTTCTCCTTATAATTTTTCTTCTCGCAAGTCTTCTTATTTGTCAAGCAATATCTTGCCAATCTCGAATAAATCTTTTATGAAATTTGAGTTGCTATTCCCAACAATCTCCACCTTAACTCAAATTCCATCAAATCATTAATTTTCATGCTAAACATGCTTGGCTCCACCTACAATAGAAATCTCATAACAATTTTCTCTATGTGTCTTCATATTTCATGGAAATCAATTTTCAAAATATGAATTCAAACTCTTCTATTGAATCAAGCTTTTTTGGATTTACCTCTTCACACATCTCAAACATTTTGATCTGATACTATTTGTTAGGCAAAAAAGTCTCAATTAATTAAACATCTAAACCGATGAAAGTATAATCAAACAATCAATCGATTATACAAGAAACAACAATTTAATGTGGTTTGACCTAATCAACTTACGTCCACGGATGAAAAAAAAATCAACTAGTCGTTAAAATTACATCAAAACAAATTAAATTTACTCACAATTAATATCCATAAACCTTCTCAATCTTCTCTAGTCCTATATAGTGTTCTTAATCCAAATAAACATATATCTATGTGCACTCATGCACCAAACCTATATAGACCATTTCATTCTCATCTAATCTACTTAAATATACAAACCCATAAAAATGTTAATCTCTTGTAATCCTTTGGGTTGTCTATCCCATAAAATCTTATAACTTTTTTAAATCTTTTTCTTTTACCTAACCCTATAAAGACTTTTCATATTTATAAACATATAAACTTACCTATCAAGAATCTTTTTTTAAAAAAAAAAATTTCTTATGTAACTCTTCTTATCTATCATGCAATATTTTGATAATATCAAACGAATCTTTTATAAGATTTAAGTCACTTTCGATCCTTAAAATACACACTCAAACTCTTCAATTAAATCAAGCTTCTTTAAGCTTACCTCTTCTCACATCTCAAATCTTTATCTTTGATACCACTTATTAAGATTACGACAATTTTGATGTCACTTGTTAGGTCAAAAATAAAGAAATTGTATATTGGGAATCAATTAAACATTCATGTCAGTGGAAATTAAGCCAAACAATCAATGAACCACACAAAAAACAATAATTTAACGTGATTTAGCCGAACCAACTTATGTCCATGATAAGAAAAAATGATTCACTAGTTGTAAATAATTACAAATATACAATCATCAATACTCAATCCCAAACAATGCCCATTAACCATCTCATTATCCTCTAGTCTTACAGAGTATTCTCAATCCAAATAAATATTAACACATATATGTGTACTCAAGCATCATACTTATATGGACAATTTCAATCTCCTCTAGTCCATTCACAAATATACACACATCTAAAGATGTAAATATTTTGCAGTCCTATGGAATGTCTATCTAATAAATTTTTATAATTTTTTTACATCTTTTTCTCATATTTAACCCTACAAAAATTTTATCTTTTTATAAGTATACAAACTTACTTATCAAGAATTAAAATCTACAAAACTTTGAATTGATTGTGCCTAAAGATCCAGAATTGAATCTTAATTGTAACTTCAAAGATCAAATAAATAAATAAAAATAAAAATTTATATGTTTTATTCGTATTATTCAAACACAATTATTTCATTTTTGAATTATTATACAACCTTGATTATATCATGATTACAAAATCTTTATAATAAAAAGATGGGCGAGAGATTAATTTTTTAAGGTAAAAGAATGTTACTTTTCTCTGTATGTCAATTATTTAGACTTTATTTGTTTTCAAATGATTTTAAATCATATGCCAACCCTATAATTCAAATGATTTATTATTTTGTTTGTTTCCACAGGATGTCTGCAAAATGCATGCCTGAGAGATAAAATATCAGAGGTGTCATAAATTGTTGGTTCCTTTCGAGGCAAAGTTAAGCTCTCATTTTCCATCATTTTCCACATATTCAATGAAGGGCCCAAGCCCAATGCGCAGATCTCACCATTTCTTTCTCTCTGAATCATCCTTATAATCTTGCTATTTACAATCACAATAATGACAGTTCAATTGTCATCTCAAAAACTCTTCGATCAAATCCAAACTTGATTTATCAACTTATTGTAATTTTGATGTTAAAAAGTCAATACGGTAAATTTTTTTTAATTTCTAATTAACTTGATCACTTTCAAATAAATTTTATGTATCCAATTAACGGATGCTTGTAAATTATATTGCTTAAAAATATAATTAAATAAAAAGATTTTATTTAATGTATTATTTTTTAAATGAAAACCTTACAGGTTTTTGGTTTTTTTTTTTTTTTTTTTTTCTGGTTTTGTTTTTGAAAAACGTTGGGAAAAGTCATAACAAGTTTTCGTTGAAGCAAAGGTGTTCGTCAAATAAGAACGACATTAATGTGAAAGAAAATTAAATAAATGATGTGCCTGCTATTGCTAGTTGCTATTCATTTAAGTAGGGGTTTTATTCTATCAACCACAAAGCTTTATCTTAGCCAATAAGCTTCCAAAAGTATTAATGTTGCAAAAGGATATGCTATGCCTATGCCCATGCCGATACAAAACGGGACAAAATTAATTTTCTTTGTTTTGAATCTTCATCAAGGAGCAGGAAAATCGCTATTAGAAAATTTAAAAACCAAATATTTTCTTTACAAGTTTGATTTAGTCCTTGATGGGTTATTTTGAAATTATTGGAATCAAATTAAGAGAGATCCCATTAATTGATTAATTGTTGATCAAAGCTGCAATATGGAATTTCATTGTGATTATACATACCTAGGTTTTCTTTTGTTCATATAATTCACATATATAAACGAGATTTGAGAGTTCAAATTAACAAGCTTTGTATATATAAATATAAATATATTTATATATAAAACTTTATTTATGGACGCTTGGATTTATAAATAATCAAGCATGAGATTCATAGGGTTATTAACTTTGACGGTCCGAGAAATAATATGCATATTTCAAAAGATTAACATTATTAATGAAAATATAATTTTTTTTAAAAAAATAATTATACACACACGTACACAAGAAAGTTTTTATCACAAATTTTTTATTTATTAACAATTAACAGTCACTTCGGCTTAATTATAGTAATAAAAATAGTGTAGTTATGCTAAATATTCTAAATTCTTGTTATAATATCCTTTCTCTTGTATAAAAAAAGTCCCTTTATTTAGCATTTAATTAAGTTGCAGAAGTGAAATTTAAGCTCAAATTTTTTTTAAAAGATAATTGGAGTGGTTTATTATTAGATTGTCGCCTTAGCGACAGTTACAAACTTCTTTTTTGACCTTTAGTTAGTAACAACTAATTATATGAATTTTCATAATGCAGATGTTGATTACTTGAAAAGGACTATAATTATAGTCAAGCAACAATTAATCCTATGATGAATTTTTCAACAATTTTTTTATATAAAAAGAGATCACGACCTAAAGATAATAAAAATATATATTATAAACGTTGAAATTTAAAAATCAAATATACTTTAAAACTGACTGTACGAATCGATCTATTCATTTTTGAACCATTTTAATTCAACGATTTAAAAGAAATTGCCAATGCCATGTTGATTACTTGGATCCTTTTACTGCTTATTCAACGAATCTGACTTTCTTTTCTTTTCTTTTCTTTTATATTTCTTTATGGGATAGTAATGGGTCAGACTCTTTCAAAACAAAACAAAAAAAAAAAAAAATTGCTGTCATTTTTAGCTGGTGGAACTTGGAAATTTTATTCTTACTCTTCCTTTCTTCCGTCGATCTTCTCTCTTTTATAAATGAGTAGGGCATGCAGTTTGCACGGATATAGTTATTTTCTTTCTTAATTTCCTTGATTTCAATTTAAGTTATTAAATCAATTTGCAATTTGTCATGAGATTATTAAATAACTTTTTTTGTTGCATAATAGAAAAAAATATTAAAATTATTAAAATTTAAATTTCAAATTTACTAAATATTATTTTTTAATGATAATTGCATGAATTCTCGTGTACTATTAGTAATAACAATTATACTTATGAACATATACCTTTTATTTTTCTCTTTTTTTTTTAAACATAAAAATGAAAACTAACTCTTTGTCATCTTATAAAACCTATTTCGTCTAACTCAAAATTGGAAGCCTGCCTCTAAGATGAAACGTCTAAATCTTTTCAAAGGAAAATTCCCTTAAAGACAATTTTTTTTGGACAATCTACCAAGTAAACCGAATTTTTAACTTTCTTTTGTTCTTTTACGTTATTATGCTTTTCTCTTTTATTGAAACTTTAACAAGTTATTAATTAGAATCAATCAATTGCAAATGGGGTGTTTTTATTAATTTAAGTAATGCTGGCCTAATAATTTCAGCTGCATGCATCTATTTTCCTTTTTAGTATAGTTACTTTGGATGATGAGTAAGAGCCTCTAAACCTTGAAGAATTATTTTCATTTTGAGTTCAAGCAATAAAATCAAGGCTGGATCAATATATGTATGCAAAAGGATCAATAAACAATAATGGGTAACATGCAAAAATTGATTTCACCATTACTATTAAATATTGATGCATATGCAAATTAATAAGAAGGCTACTTAGGGCATCCCTTCCTATTGATACACACATCGCAAAGTTTTAGGAGAGGGGATGATTGTTTTCCATGAAAAGCCAACTTTCTCTTGTATGCAAAGGCACAAAAATGAACTTATCCTAGAAGATCTAGTCACTTAGTAATTCATGAAAAGTAGCCATTAAAGAGAACAAATAAGAGAGTGAATAAAAGTAGGGGACTGCTTTTCGGTGCCACTGCCACCTCCATCTCTTCACCAAACCCCGCAATGAATGCTACACGGTTTTAATTGAGAGAGAGGGAAAGAGTCTAAGCATAAGCTGACTTTTGGCAAGCAATGAGTAAATGCTGTTTGCTATCCGTTTTGACTCTTTTGGATGCAAATCCCTTTTACCTCATTCCTCAGGTCAGCGTAAACACCTCCTTCCGGGGTCTCTTCTCTATATATAGACAAGGCAAACCCCTGCCTTTGAGGCTTGTCTGTCTCATCACCATTTCTCTTAGGATATACAATTAGAAATAGATTTCAAACTCTAGCTAGAGCTGAAGTTCTAGCTATATATCAAGATAAATATTACACTCAAGACCCTTTTTTTTTTTTGAGAAAAGAATCAAATCAAATCTTCTTCTTCATCAACTTCTCTTAGAGTACTACTGTGTCTGTTAGTGATCAGAGTGAACAAAGTGGACATGGGTAGACCTCCTTGCTGTGACAAAATCGGTGTGAAGAAGGGACCATGGACTCCTGAAGAGGATATCATACTGGTCTCTTATATTCAAGAACATGGTCCAGGAAATTGGAGATCAGTTCCTACTAATACAGGTATCAGTTCTCTCCATTTTCAGCTGACAAGTTTTCTTTTACTTTTAAGTTCAATCCCCTTTTCTTGGTTTTTAAAATCTGTGTCCAGTGCTTTTTTTTTTTCTTTTTTCTTTTTTGGCTGATTTTCACTTTTTTGTTTGGATTGGTTGTGATCATTAAATCAGGTGCAATAAATATACCGACATCTTTTCTTTATTGTACAATACTTCATCTTGGATCCTTCCATTACTCTTTTTTTTTTTTTTTATAGATGTGTAAGTTTAATAATAACTCTTTATCTTTTCTTTAGGGGTCTGGTTTTATTCACATATATATTTTTTTTATTTATGTTGATTTTTCAGGTTTGCTTAGATGCAGCAAGAGCTGTAGGCTTAGATGGACTAACTACCTCCGGCCAGGTATTAAACGAGGTAACTTCACTGAACAAGAAGAGAAGATGATAATCCATCTCCAAGCTCTTTTAGGCAATAGGTAAGATCATCTCTCTCTCTCTCTCTCTCTCTCTCTCTCTCTCTCTCTCTCTCTGAAGATGATGAGAAAGTTGTTTTATGATGTAAGGAGGAAAATAAGTAGATAATACTGAAAAGTTGTGTTTTTGGGTGCAGATGGGCTGCCATAGCTTCCTACCTTCCTCAGAGAACAGATAATGACATAAAAAACTATTGGAATACCCATTTGAAAAAGAAACTGAAAAAGCTCCAAACAGGCGTTGATGGCCAAAATCAAGATGGGTTCTCTTCTTCACAATCGGTCTCTAAGGGACAGTGGGAGAGAAGGCTTCAAACAGATATTCGGATGGCTAAACAGGCTCTTTCTGAGGCTTTATCACTTGATAAACCAAACTCTTTAACAGACTCAAAGGACTTAAACCTCTCTCACCCTTACTCGAGACCATCTCAATCTCAAGCATCTACTTACGCCTCAAGTGCTGAAAACATATCCCGGTTGCTCCAAAACTGGATGAAAAATCCACCAAAACCGGCTGCTCATCAAACAAATTCAGCTGAAACAATGACTCAGAATTCCTTCAACAACACAACCACAGCTGGCTCCATCTCTAGCGAAGAAGGTGCACTCAGTGCAACTACAGCTGAGGGTTTTGACTCTTTTTTTAGCTTCAACTCTTCTAATTCAGATAATGTTTCTCATGAATCTGTCTCGGTGGATCAGATCCCCAATTTGACACCTGAAAACAGCGTCTTTCAAGATGAAAGCAAGCCCAATTTGGGGGATCAAGTCCCTCTCACATTGATAGAGAAATGGCTGTTGGATGATGGTTCAGCTCAGGCTCATGAAGACCTAATTAACTTGTCCTTAGAAGATGGTGCTGAGTTGTTTTGAACAAAAAAACATTAACTTATTATAATCAGGGTCTCTTTGTTTTAGGTGGGTTTTTAGACCTTTTCTTAATTTCTAGTCCATAAGCAGAAGGATAACACCCTCTATGGGGAGAAGCAAGAAGTGTAAATTACAAGTACATCTATATTATTATGCTATATATGTACTGGATATCAAAATAAATTAGAAATCTTTTCTTTACATAACTTGAATTTTCTGTTGTTCTTCTTTGCACCTTAATTATAGTGCAAATTTTAGATGAATATATATTAAAAAAAGCTTAGAATTAGGGTTTCATTCCTCATTCTTAAAGGACCCAGTAAGTTCGAATGAATTTGTTGTTTTTGGTTAATACTTATTTACTTATAGGAAAATGGTAAGCAGTAAAAAAGTTGCAATCTAAATAGAGATGTAAACATTTTTTTACAGTTGAAGTGGACATTATCTTTGCGCTTCTCATATCTTATATGGTACCATATGGATCAAATTAAGATTGGAAATAACCAAAGCCCCAAACTTATAGGTGCAAATGAATGCTCATATATCTATCAAAAGCGGCACTGTTG
Source organism: Durio zibethinus (assembly GCF_047325235.1). NCBI lineage: Eukaryota > Viridiplantae > Streptophyta > Magnoliopsida > Malvales > Malvaceae > Durio > Durio zibethinus. The sequence goes on from NC_143172.1 coordinate 24,182,055, forward strand.
AAGAAGAAAACAATGTAGCATTATGGTCTAAAAGCTTTGTAGTGTCGGCAGGTTTACCAGACTTAGTATCAATTGCTTAATTGCAGCAAATTGGTTTTTTCTTTTTCCAAACTTAGAATTAAAATTAAACCTTCTTAAAATTAATTTAAATTTTTTGTATAAGGTATCATGGTGTGTGAAATAAAAACTTTTGTGTGTTTTAAAGTAAAATAAAGAAATTATTTTATAATATTGATACGCAATGGTTTTTATGCTCTCAATACAAAAAAAAAAAGTTAAAAAGATTGAGGACAAGCCATAGATACAATTTCTTAGCTGATTTTTTTTTTATATAATTCAAATGAAGTGTCTAACTAAAAATGATTAAAACAAACTAATAAATCGATAAAATTTAGTGAGAAGATGGATATCATGCATGTAAAAAAAATTAACTAAAAGGATTTTGTTTACAGAAGTTAAATATTGTTAGTTTATAAATGGTGAACCAATTTTTAGTTAAAGCACCAATATATTTAGATAAAATGAAATATTTGTCCATATTCTTTGAATTTTTACATATCATGATCTATTGACAAAGTTCTATCTATTTAAATTGGTTTTGATTATTAATTGTAGTTTTAAGTTAATTCTTTTTAGTTACGAATTTTACTTAAAGAATGCTAATTAATAGTATTAGCAAAACATAAAAATCAATATTAATTTTATATCTTCCAAAAGAGAAAAGAAGATATGTAGTTTTTGAACATTCTAAAACAAATAGACGGATATTCTTTTTTTATTTCAATTTCATTTAGGATTTTTTCAAAATTTAACTAAAAAATTTCACTTACTATTTTTGTGATAAACACCCTGTCCAATACAATAGTTTTTAGTAGAGCTAATTGCATTTTTGGTATCTAAATTTTGAAAAAAAAAATGCATAAATTGATATTAAAAAAATGTATAATTTGCATAATGAACTTTTAAATAATGTGTAATTTACACATTGAACTTTCAAATTATATACCATAATAACTTAAATTTTAATATCACTAATCATATTAATTTATATATACTGCACATGACATATTATCAAATTATGTGTTTATCACATATACTATCAATATCTTTTTTAAATATAAATAAAAAATACGTGTGATTTAATTTACTTAAATCATAAAAAATATCTATAATCGAACAATCTTTTTTTATCACGTGACATCCATATAAAATTTTTTACAAAATATTTAATATTTTTATTTAATAAATAACATGTATGTAATAAAATTATATTAGTTAAATACCATATATGTGAATTAAATTAATAATATTAGAATTTAGATTAAAAATATGTTATTTGAAAGTTTATGGTACAAATTATATATTTTATTATTTTAGGTCTCAATTTGTATATTTCTTAAAGTTTAAGAAAAAAATGTAATTAAGTCTTTTAAGTACTGTCCTGGCAGCATCAATGGAGTAGATGAGTGGCTCTGCGAGAAGGACTGAAAATCAAATTCCATCTAAAAATACTGTTCAATGGCAAAATCATCCTTAACTATGACGTTGAAACCTGAATTAAAGCAATGGTGACAGACCGTTCTGGAGTTGTTGAGCATAATAATACCAATGCGAAGTCAGCAAAAGCACACTCTTAAATCAATAATAAGAAACAAGATAAATATATATATATATATATATATTTCAAGGGAATACTCTAATTAAGATTTAAATTTTGAAATTTTATCTCGGAGTTATCAACTTTGAATCTTGAGATGGATAATTTGAGATTTAAGAAATCAAATTAAATAATCTCTCCGTTATATAATCTAAATTTTTTTAAAAAAAATACTCTTCATATTTAAAAAATAATATTGGAGACATTCACTATTTTATCCTAAGGTGATACATGTACTTTCAGATAAATCTATGATCCATATTTGTCCAAATTCATTTTTTTATAAGATAGCTAAAAATTTAGATACGTCATCCATTATAATTTTTATTTGAATAATAAATTTTTCGTCCAAAATATAAAATATAAAATTTAAATCTTATTGTATTTTCAATTGTTTAGTTATGATCTAGTTTGTTTGATTATTTAATTATTGTAATTACGATATAATAATTAATTATTTAATTAATTATATGAATGTAATATTTAATTATGATTATAACTTTAAAAAAAGTAAGATTTCACTTACAATTATCTTTATTACTATTTTATAATTAACCAATCATAATAAATAATTATTTAATGAATTATTTAGTCATCCATTTGTAGATTCTACATAATTTTTTTTATAGATTTTATATAATACTAAATAATAATTCATTAGTTGCCTCATAATAATTATAAGTGATATACTCTTGAAATTCTATCCACTTTACTCATAACTATTAAATCAAATTGAAATATATATCAAACCAAAAACCAATTAAGAAAATTTTTTTCCTTCAATTGGGGTTGGGCAAAGCACTCCTAGTTCCATCAATTGCAAGCTAACAGGAAAAAAGCACTCTCCATGTTTCATTGGTTTCATGCTTTCATTTTTTAACCTCATTATTAGTCTACTTGTGATTAAAATATAAAAAGTAATAGGGATCACAGGTTTGCTTATGGCATTCTTCATCTTCAGGCTCTATTTATCTCTCTGTACATATATATATATATATATATATCGTTATTCTCTTTTAATAAAGAATGTAATTGTTGTACGTAGGTATACAATGACTAGGAAAATCCAAGTGTAGCCTGAAATTGGATTGGAAATATGCAAAAATACCTATTTAATGCAATACATGTGAAGGGTTTGACATTTTTTGCCTATTTTTTTTTCCAATTCTCTGGATACCCATACATCCATCTGTAACCCAAAAAACTGTGAAAATGCAGAAGCTGAGTCACATCCGCACGTGAATATATTATATCTATACCTAATTTCCTCAGTTTTTTTTTTTTTTTTACTCAACCTCTCGTAAAATTGTCAGAAAAATGAAAATTGTTTGTCAAAAACGTTTCTACTTTTGGTACTAATTTCACAGGGATCGGCAGTCTCAACTCTTAGTAGCAATTATGGGTTCGGAACTTTCCTTTAAATTGGGAGACATCTGCATGTCAAAGTTATGGGATTAATTGGCTGCCTGCCTTCTAGCCAAAGAAAAAAAAAAATAGCTGGCCTCAGATATTTCTTGAAAGCCCATGTTCCTTCTCAGAAATGTCGCCACTTTCTATATACGATTTTTTTTTTCTCGTTTTTCTTTGTATTGCCTTTTTAATTTCTTCACTGTGGACCATACTTTATCTCTCAGACGATCGAATTTCTCTATCATACATTCATATATACTAGACAAAAGCATGTGCTTAAAGTCCTCTCTTTTACACCTAAAAAGTCAAATTTTAATATATATATACATCATGTGGAATAGATTTTGGCAAACACATTTTGACTAATCAAGATTGGCTTATTGGTCCCCAAATATATATGTTACATTATTCTCATGTTGTTTAATTATGGTCTATTTCTTCGCTTTTTATTAAACTTTAAAAAATTAAATTCTATTATGTGTAAATTTAATCAGTGATATAATTGATTTTCTCAAGCTAAGCAATGATAATTATATATATATATATAAAGAGATTAAGATTGTTGATATTACATCTGAAACAATAATCACAATAATACAAAAGTAATAGACAATAATCAATAATAAAAAAACGTAAAAAAAATAAAACACACCAAGATTTACGTGAAAAATCCTCCAGTATAAAAGAAAAAATCATGGACCACCAGAAAAATCTTCACTATCAAATAATATGTATACAAAGTTCTTCTCTAACTAAAACTAGAGCTAAACAATAACTGAAGAAACAATTGGAAAAATCTCATCAAATAAATGACTCAACAAATACACCTTTGATTTGTTCCTAGAGAACTTCAAACTCGATCTTCACCGTTTAGAATGTAGAAGTCTGAATCATAAACCTTCTGACAATATTTCCACTCAATTGGACCACGGATTAACTTCGGTTCAACTAACTCTCCCTTCTCTTTTTTCTTTCTGTTTTTTCTGGCTTTTCTTCTTTTTCTACTTGGTTTTCGACACTTCCTTAAGACAACCCCACCTCTTTTTTATTAAATAGTTAGGGCTCTATGTAAAATGAAAGATCAAGGCCTATGACCTTTACTTGATTCAAAATTACTTACATGGGGTTTGACCCCATTTTTCTAACAGTTGATATGTGATCCTAATCATAATCAAATCTGATCATGTACAACAAGAAAACTTGATGTGATCATAATTGAATTTTGTCTAGTGATGCCAAATTCTTGCAAAATTGTTTAGAGAGAAAAGAAAAATTTGGAGACTTGAACTTGTCACATTTTATTATAACTTGAGAGATGTTATATGATAATCATGATGCTTAATTTTTTCTCATCAATAATATATCATGAGTGGTTTTATCAAAGTCCTCTTACCCTAATAAGGTCATGAGTCCTTCAAAAACAGGGTTTACACATTTATTCAAGTTCAATTCAATAAAATCAGTAAATACTTCATATATATATATATATATATCCTCTTAAGATATATTATAAACTAAATCTCTTGCATTAACACTAAAAATTAAATTTTCAAAGCAAATCTATCATCTTTTAATTCTAATTAGAATATTCTTTTAGTTCTACTAAAACAATATTCGCATTTTATAAACGTTAATGATCCAATGTAACTTTTTATAATTAGTTGATTAAAATAAAAGTTCATCTAAAATTAGATAATTAAACATGTAATTTACCCTATATTTTATTACATTTCAACATTGTCCTTTTCCAATTTCTACGCATTAATAATTAAATTTTGAATGGTTATAAAGTTGGATATTTATCTATATGTGTTTTCATAATTCTAATGGCATTAAATTACTAACTAGAATTGACACCAAAGAGCATTTAAAAACTTTTTTGAGCCATAGCAAAATTGAAATTCAATTAATCATTATAAATCCTGCGGAAGACCCACGCAACGCAAAGGGGCTGAGCCCTGTTTCCAAACGGGCCTAACTTCAGCGATTTTGCAAATCCAGGCTATCCGAAGATCTTACGTTGGGCTCAACAATGGTGTGTAAGAACTAAGAAGGTCTGGGAGAGCTGCAAACAAGGGAAAGAAGAGCATGGCCCAAGACTTTCATATTGTCAGATAGAGAAACAAAAAATGTTCAAGAAAACTCTGAAAAATCTCAACGTCAAGTTTGGTCAAGGCTCTTCTTCAGGCAGCTGTCAATGGAATTGTTGTTTCCTGGGTTTGTTTGTTGGGGTCGCCCACGAGAGGTTTTTGCACATGCATCCATGTGCCGCTGCTGCTTTCATTCCGTGTAGGTCCATGGAACATACCTCCCCTCATCATCAAAGTTCAAATATAAAAGCAAATAAACTAACGGATGACTGATTCAAAAGATAAAAGGGGTTATATATATATATATATATATATATTATTGTTTAAGTTTAAATATGTCAAAAGATTGTAAAATAATAATTTTTTATAAATTTATTATAATCGATATTAATAAACATGCTTAAAGAGATTTCAAGGGAAAATGTATTAGATGAAATCCAAAAACATTTTAATGCAAAATAAAAAAAATAAACATATATATATTTTTTGTATCTTCTAATGGAATGCTGGAATATATTAGTACTTAAACTCACTCCTGAAATATATTTTAATAAAAAAAGTTTATAAGTAATCAGTCGATCGTTAATAAAATATTTTAATAATTAAAATTTAATTATTAACAATTTTAAATAAAAATTAATAAAATTAATTAAAATTGCGACTTTGCTCAGCGTATTCAACCAACGTACATAGGTTAAGACCAGCCAATAGGTAATTTATTCATAAAGACTAATATTTTTTTTTCGGAAATTAATTAGAAAAGCAAAGGCTGTAAGGCCAAAAAAAAAAAAAGAAAAAAAGACTGGGAGGAAGAAGAGAAAATATAATTATGAGAATGACTTGAAAAGGAGAGAGATGCTAAAACTAAAAAAGAACAACTAATAGAAAAGGCCAAAGGGGCCTGGGCCTGTGTTGATGGAAAATGAGGTTGGGTTTTGGCATGGTGCAGCCACCAAAAGCAACTAATTCCAACCATATTAATTTCAACACAATGAACCCACATGGGTCTGAGAATCCCATCTCTATCCCCAGTCTTCAGCAACACAATCATGTGTCCCAGCTCATAGGTGGATTGGTTGGTTACCATGATGTTCTATAGTGGTTATTTTTATTCATTTAAATTAATTTTTAATCACTTTTAAAAATTTAATATTCAAACACTTGCAATTTTCGTTTCTATCCTTAAAAACATTTTTTTAATCCCAACCGTGAAAACTTGAGATTTCAATTTTTAGATCTCAACTAAATTGAATCTTGATATGAAAGATGACATTTATAGGAGACAGTCACTTCACTTTATACAACCCAAGACCCAATAAGTGGGCCTCTACATGTTAAATATATATATGTATATAGTCTTATTTCCACAATTGGATTTAGATGGAACTTCTATTGTCAGGTGTATTTGTCATTGATAAGTAACCCCCACGATTTAATGGGAAAAACATTATTTGGCATGGCAGTTTTCTATATGTATATGTACTTAAAAGGTATCCAAACATAGCAATCACGACAAAGAAGATATCTTAAGAAAAGCATGGATTGGAAATTAATAAATTATATTTAAATTTTCAATTACTTTTATCTAGCAAAAGAAATTTTGGATTATTATTATTATTATAAATGCCACTAAATATACTACAAAGATTTAAAAATGGGAATTTACATTTTCTCTTGTTTTGGATAAATTGACTATGATAATTTTATATAGATTCATTATAATAATTTAATTTTCAAAAGGAAACTTTAGCAAAAATGTAAGCACACTTGATACAAAAAATAATATTAAGAAAGTTAATGTGTTCGATTATAAGTTCATTTTTTTTTTAAGATTCATATTAGAATGTGAAGATTCAGTTATAAAACAAAATTACGATACAATCTCACCCGTCATACTATCACATGAATCCTAAATCTAGCTAGGAAAGACGCATTGATCAGAGGAAAATGCTGAACAACCTTAAAAAATGAGTTATATAGCAGTATGAATTAGTCAAAATAGATCAAACACAAAAGATTGTCTTTGAGATTAACATTATATACTCTTTATGTCATTGTTTTTATTTTCGGGATCATTTTCAGACCAGTTGTTTTCGGTTTACTTAACATTAACCATTAATTCCTTAATTATAGTACTAAAATGTATCGACCATCGTGTAGACTGGACAACATGATTCCATTCTTCTAACTCACTTTATTAGTATGGCAACATTCAAACTTAGTAGATATTTCAAATTTTATTCAACAAATTGATAAAAAAAAAAAAAAGATATAGTTTAAAATATTAATAAAAAATTATATATAAATCTAATAAAAAATAAAAATATATTTTATATTTAAAGTAAGATATAATATATATATATATATATATATATATATATATAAAAGGAGCCTACAAGTAAGAGATTTAGAGAGTACAAGTAAGAGATTTAGAGAGATTATTGAGACGAACGCTTTAGGCAGCCTCTATTTGGGCCCACAAAGGGCAAAACTGAAGGGGGAAAATGATATATGATTGGTAGGGTGGGTGTATGATCCTCCACAGGGAAAAGATTTTTGGGCAAAATCAAAAACTGGGGCCACTGCCCAAAATTCTAGCACATCACAAAAATCCCGAATGTCGTTTACATAGAACAAAAAGACAGACTTAAGTGTTGGCATTTGGATTGATTGATGGGTCTTTGGGCCTCCTCATCGCCGCCCCCCACGATTTTTTTTAAAGGGACAGAGTTGCACTGCTGTCTGCATAAATCATAATCCTGCCTCTGCAAAAAAATTGCTGTCCATTCCAAAAATGAGGACCATAACTTTTGTTCATAGAAAGAAACCCAGAAATTCTCAGATGAGAATATAAAAAAAAATAGCAACAACAAAAGAATAAAGCAGAAAGCAGTGGTGTCTTCACTTTAAGCCTTTGATAATTCTTCAAAGTTCACCTTGTGAAGAGGACAAAAGCACTGCCAACTCTTCATGCTGAGCCTTCCACACATTTCATGTATACTTTGGCAATCATGTTGGACCTTTTTTTTCTGCCCTCTCTTTCTTTTCTCTGCTTTTTTTTTTTTTCTTTTTAGAATATTGTAAATGTAAAACATTATTGTATATTCTTTTTTTTAAAGACAAATGGCTTCTTCTAGTGGTCAATATGAGCTTATAATTAATAATTGAAGCTTCTAAATCTTTAGGCTTCTCATTTTCTCTCGTTCCAGCTTGACAAATGATACTTTTCTTTTGAGTACATGAATTCTAATCAATAATTGCTACTTGATTTTTTAGGAAAATCTTATAGCAATCTCACTATTTAAGCGACCAAATGGTTTTCACCTTTAATACCTCAAGCAAGAAAGAGAATAGACGACATAGAAAAAAAGCTTGAATATTTTACCATGTTAAAACAAATTTAAGTGCATGAAGTGTAAAGATAGTATACCAAAAGATAAGCTAAATGTGTTGAAAGATACGATAAATTGTAATAAAACTATAAGATAAACGTAATTGCATTGTGTTTGTAGTTTCTCAAAATCGTTTTGTATTTTTGAAACACATATTTATACAAGTAAAATTTGAAAAAAAAAAAAAAAGAAAACAAAAACTCTACTTTTTCTAGTTATAACCCAATTAATTCTAAACATATTTGGGTTTTAATTAACTAGTAAATGACTAATTATTTTGACTGTTAATCCAATGCTGAATAATTATTGGGCTTGGGTTGAACTTAATTACTTATTTTTTAGGCTTAATCCCTCGGCTCAATTTATAGATTATTTTGATCGTCAACAATAAACTTTGAAATGAAGTTGTCCGAATTTAATTACAGGAAATGTAGTTTCATAAATTTGACGGGCTTAATTAGCAATTTAGAATGGTATAAAGATTTCCTGTAATATATCATTTATCACAAACCAGGTCAAACTATATTTACCAAGTCCTATGTGTGCTTTGGATGGCCAAAAGCCCAAACCCTAAGTCTCCAAGAGTAAAATGTAATTAAAATAAATGAATATATATGGTACAAAAAATATGAAAATAAATATATAAAAACCCCACCAGGTCATACCATTGTGTCTTGAAGACTGAACATATTGAAAATTTTAAAGGCATATTCAACCTTCAAAGAATGAAAGTTCTAACTTTTAAGTTCATGATCCAAGTAAGATCGATTTTTTTTTTCAAATATGCAATGGCCTCTAGGCTCTATATGTAAGAAATTTTTTTTTTTTTTTAAATCGGCTCTATATTAGAATTAAACCAAGTGAAATATAATAATAATAATAATAAGTATCAAACGTAACGAGGAATATACCTTTCAAATCAAGGAAACCAAAATCATATACCATATAATTGTATATGATGAAAAAAAATTAAGAAGCAGGAGATAATAAATCAATTTCAGAGAGCTGGGGATTAAATTATAGGACTTTTCTTTTTGAGCAAAAAATTATAAAATTATAAGACCATTACAAGTTGAAGAATTATGAGATAAAATTAAAGATTTGAAATATAAGGGATTGAACGTGAGGATGATGTAAGTATGAATGATGAAGGCTTTACTCTTTAGTGAGAGAAAAAAGAAAAACAAATTCTGATTTAGCAGTAAATTAATGATTCTTCATATTTAATAATATGCCATTGGAAACTAATTTCGTCCGATTTTGTCATTGTCAATAAAATTTTCCATAAGAGAGAAAGTCTTGGAATTAATTAATTACTTTAGATATTGGAAAAAAAAAAGTTACTTTAGATATGCTCAATTAAAAGAATCAAATCATGCAATTAATCTATTTACTCACATAAAATTTGAGAGTTAATTCTTACAATATAATTGGTGTAAATTAAATATTTTTACTTTAATCATATGTTAATATCAATTCAATTTTGTTGATATGGTTATTAACTTTGCTAATGCAAGTCTATAAAAAAAAAAAAAAAAAAAAAAAAAAAAACTTTGCTGATGTGTGCTCTATCTAAAAATGACACCATGGCGTTTTTTTTTTTTTTTTTTTTTGAGAAAAAACAAAGGAAAATCAAGATTAACCCAAAATCCCAAGACTAAAAACCCTAATCTCTTCCATCTGAGTTTAGCTCCACGAGGTCTTCTTCACTGGGAGGTGACCAAGGTTCGAGGTGTAATGCTCTCTTTCCCAAGTAAATATGGAATTTGTGAATTCAAGAGTAGATTAGGAAATTAAAAACCCTAATCTCTAGTAATTAGAAACCAATGGAAAGTTGCTTCAGCCTTCAAGATTGGTGAATCAATCTTCTGATTCTTCTCTATCCGTTACTTTGCTCTATCGATCAGTTTTCTTCTCTATCTGTCACTGTCCTTTCGCACTTCGAACACTTTCCCAGCAAAATTTTAGAGGAAGAAGAATCAAGAATGGGTAATTTTTTGAACTTTGATATTAAACCTTCATTTGTCTTTTACTACTAATTAATAGTAATAGATTCTTCCTGACTTTGTACAAGAATTGAAATTTTATATATCTAGTGTCTTTTACTCCTAATCATTATGTTTCTTCAGTTAATTCGTGAGTGTTTATTATTTTCTGGGAAAATATTGCTTTCTATATCAAATAGCTTAGTGGGTTTCTTGATCAGTTAATTCGTGAGTGGAAAGTTAGTGGGTTTAGGTCTCTATGCTAAAATTTTCATTTTTGATAAAGTTGCATCAACTCATTTGATAGGCTAAATTGCATCAATCTATTCAAAGTTTCAAGCTAAACTTTTTCTTTTCTGAGTCAACACTCAACATTGTCTAAAAATAAAGCATATATATATATATAAGATCCTCAGTTTTATTATAAGCTTCACAAGTTTGGCTCGGTTGGTGAGTGGCAAACTGTCTCATCATAAACCCTCCCAAATTTACAATCATTCATTCCCCATCATCAGCCACTTTAATCCATCCGGAACATACTTATCCCATCTCTTAATTTTCATATTCTATTACCCGAAAAATAAGATAGATAAATATATATATATGTGCGTGTTTAATTGTCAAATTAATCTTTATAAATATTTATTAAGTATCATTTTTAAAAATATTTATTATTTAATTCAATTGGTTCATATAATTACTCTTATAAAATAACATCAAATATGTTCAAAGTTTAAATCTCACTACTCTTAGTATTTTTATTTTTATTTTTAAGCTGTGATTTCCTTTGTAAAAAAAATACTATTCATGAAAACAATATTTCTTCTATAATTAATTTTTAAGTGATCATTTGTTAATTGACTTTTTGAAAATATTAAACGTCTGAATTTATTTAGTTCTTTTTTTTTTTTTCGATGAATTTATACAGTTCACAAAAATTCAGTTATTGTGAGCATTGAATAACATCAAACCGTTGGTTTTTTTTTTTTCCATAATAAAGAACATAACCATGATATGTTGGTACTAAAATCCAAAAACATGGATGCAGCACCATGGAGGAGAGTAGAAATTACAATATTTAGTTATTTTAAGATGTTTTGACAAAAATAACTAAGCATTCACAACATTTTCATTCCATTTTTAATATTAGCCCATTGAAAAGCCAAAAATTGTACTGACAGACACTTATTCCTCTTAGAGTATACTAATATGTTCAATAGTTCTTCTCAATATATATATAATGAGAGAGAGAGAGTGTGTGAGTGATGATGTTTATATAACTTTGACTCTTCTTCCCAACATTCTAAAACAGTGTAACTGTTTTGCAACACCTAATAATAATGTTTTTTTTTTTTAATAAATGTCCTCAACAGCATAAAGCCTGCATACTATATGTTTGTTCTATTTAAACTAAGGTTTTATTTTTTATATAATGTTGATGTATTAAGTTGAAACTTTATCACATGTTTTATTTTTTAAATACGCTCTACAGATATATATATATGTGCCTTCTTTATTAACCGATTAATGAAATTTAAAAATTTCGGACAACAAACAGATAATTTTTCATGTTTAAATTGATTTTTCCATAAGTTTTTTTTTTTTTTTCGTTTGGGGTTAAAGATTTTCATTTGACATTTTGACAGCTAAATTTAATACGATAATGATCACAATAATATATGACAGCGAAATTTAATTATGATTATGATAATGATCACAATAATTTATATTATATTGATAATAATTAATTTACTCGCACGTGTTTTGGATTAACATCCATACGTGCCTGTGTTTCTCCTCTCTTCTCCACGAAGGTCACAAATCATGTACATCACTTTGATTGACCACCCCATTGCGTACTTGTCTCTTCCTTTTGCTTTAATTTTTTTGGTGGAGAATTTTTCCTCTTTTTATTTTCCTAATTAATATATAGAGTTTGAAGAGATAAGACCCCCTGGGGTTTAGGGGTTCCCCCACTCTATGGTAGGTCACCCCTAGGAAGGGTAGGGACACTATTTTAGAGCCAAACTCCGGGTTTTCATGGCTGCTTTTTGCATGCATTGATTATTGATAAAGAGCAGCAAAAAATTTCCATTATTTAGTCACTTTCCCTTGTTTTGTCATGCACAATTCAACCGACAAAGTCCACTAGCTAATACACGACAGTATGATTGGAAAATACACATTTTGATTCTATACTAGCTTTTGGACTGTGGGCTAAAGCCTCGACTCGATCTCTCCCTCCCACAAGTTTCATGCATTCATAATTTTCTTTCTAGTTCATCATCTTATAATTCCTGAAGACTATAAGAGTTCTCTGAGAGATATCCATTCCCAAACTTTATTTCTTCGAACTAAAGGATTTGAAGGGCATCTTATTGATGGTGAAATTTTGTAAAGATATGATTGTCCTCATTGATATGATGCAAAGGGAGAGGGGATCGATCGAGAGTGGTTCATTCATACATGGTGGGCTGGGCACTCAGTGGTCCTGATTATTAGAATCTTGGTAACTAGACAGGAGTAGTTGGCACAGTTCCAAGGGCCATAGCAACCTGCCTTTTCAGCATCACCTCTGACCCACTCTCATTAATTAAAACAAGCTACCATTTTAGTTAATTGCTCCATTTTTTACTAATCGTTCATCACTGTTTTTGGTCATAAAGCCATTACATTTCATCAAATTAATTAGAGCTTTTTCTATTTGCACAAAATTGGCAATATATATTCCATGTGCCACACTTCCATGTACAGGTCCCTCCTATTATCTTCAAAGGCAGTTGAAACATCATTTCCAAAGATAATTATAGGGCACGTCCAACTTTTTTGTGTAAGGACAAGGATTTCCTCCACTCACCTATCTCGCTCTCAATCCCATTCTTGATCTGAATGCTACACGTTGCAAAGAGGGTGATGATGGCCCTTTCCATGGACTAGAGATGTGCCACCGAGGCCTTATAAATATACATATGCTAGGGTTAGGGTTAGCCATCAAACCGCATAAAGCTATGTAGCTTTCCTTTCTTTTCTATTCTTAATTTTTTCTGTTTTCCTTTCGTAGCTTAATTAACAAGGAGAGAGCTGGCTTTTTCTTCTTGCTCGCTTCTGGGGTTGGATGAGAAAGCCATTGCCAAGAAACTAGTACCACTACAGCTACTACAGTACAGTACATTTCCATCAAATTGTAGAGAGGAACTAGGGTTTCCAAGGGATGAAGAAACGTCAAGTGGTGCTGAAAATTGGAAGAAGTTCCAGTACTTCGTCTTCAGTGATTAGAAACGTGAGATATGGGGAGTGCCAGAAGAATCACGCGGCGAATATTGGAGGATATGCTGTGGATGGCTGCCGGGAGTTCATGGCAAGCAGCGCGGAGGGGACGACTGGGGCTCTAACATGCGCGGCTTGTGGTTGCCATAGAAACTTTCACAGAAGGGAAGTAGAAACTGAGGAAGTCTGTGAGTATACTCCACCTAATTCTTCATAAGGTCCACAGCTAAAGAACACCAAAATAGAGTAAAAAACCCTCAAATATATATATGAATTTAGCTGATTATTGCTGTTTGTAGATTAATCTTGTTGTACTGGATTCTTATCATCAAAGAATCTCAAACTTCATGTACTTTGCTCTTGAAATGTTGATCATTAAAGATGTAAACTCTATCAAACTCTAAATATATATATGATCAATTGTGTTCTTCCTGAAAGGTTGAGAGATTGTGTTGAGTCTTCCCTTTTTCATTTTCATTCAAATAAGATGCACATGATCGAGGAAATGGAGGGCAAAAAATGGGCATATTACTTATCCCTACAAGGCTACAACATAATGCTCATGTCAAAGTTAGCAATCTGAATCTTGTTTTAGATGTGTAGAAAACAATGGTGAGCTGCTTATCATGGCCCAATTAATTTAGAATACCTGGACACATTCATGGTGAATATTAATTCTTTCCTTGCCTCTGAAGCATGAGCTGTCTTGGCAATCTATTGCAAATTATGTTTTAATTCAGTTTGATGAGGATAACACCCGTGTTTCTTTAATCAATTTGCAAATTGGAAGTCTCAGCATGCAATGAATACTGCCTGAATAGAGGAAAAGGAAGAAGCTAATTCACTTGAATGAAATTATATATATTGGCTTTATACATGTTTCATCTAGCCATCTGATTAAGTCAATGACAAAGTCTAGATATAAACATGTTAAGTTTATTTAATTGTTTTAGAACAGTTAGACTCCTTTTCAACATATGGATTCTTGAAGCATTATTCTTTCTATACTCTGGAGTTCTAGTGATTCTTCTAGTTTGTTCTTGCTCCAGGTTTTTAGCTTCATTTCGCAACATAATTAACATCAGTTCAAAGGGGAATAGAATAGCACATCAAGCAATAGGACATACTTCATCATTTTTTTTTTATATTGGGAGGCAAAATGTACATAGAAAGATGTAGCCTTTCTTCAATCTTCTTTTGACAATGAAACAGGTTTAGACATGGTTGTGCAGTCTTGATAAAGACAGTCTCTATCCTTAGCCTTTTTCTTGTTCTTATTTTTTAAATAAAAAAAAAGAACCTTTCTGTGTGGTAGGATAATTTATCCTTGTAACAATCATTTAGCATTTGGAATATTTTATGTTTCAGAAGGCCCGCAGATATTCAATCACGTTATCTCCAATTGTTCTTTCAAAATTTTTTTAATAGCTCCTTAAATGTCACTAAAACTTATACACTTCAGAATATGTAAAGTAGCCTCCTCTATTTTGGGGTCAGTGGGATATAACTGAAAAGATCAACATAGAATATATCTATAAGAGAGGAGAGGAGACTACAAATAAAAACCAATAAAATTTAAACAAGTGGAATGAGTTCTCTCCATCCATGTGCATGTTAGCATTTTTCAAATGTGTAATTTTTATGGGAGAAAGATATGTCTAGGTTGCACTACCCTCTGCTAATATAAAATTTAATCAGAATTTTGTCAAAACATAGGAACTCAACTTTTGAGTCTGATGGGTCTAGTATGAATGGCTTGTCTTTATAAGGCAAAAGAGAACATGTTTAAGTGTCATATATATAGTATAAGATTTGCTTGACAATTACTCTAGAGCTTTTCAACTTTTATCATAAAATCTAGACTACTAGAGGTTGAAACTTGTATTTTGAAGAAAGAAAATATCTTATAGCATGCAGCGCAAGGAATGAGTTATAATACACAAAGGATAGAATCAGTTCAAGCAATATGCTTGTAGGGAAGTTGAAGTTCTTTTCTGTTGTTACAAGTTAAAAAATGATGGGATAAAATAACCTCAAACAATATTCAAACCGAATATGTTACGCAGCGAAAAATCAAATTATCCGTCTCTTGTGTGAATTTAGCAGAAATCAAATAAATAGAGCTAACAAATAAATCACCAAACCACAAACACAAAGACACAAGCAATTTACGTGGAAAACCTTCCCAAAATGAGGAGTAAAAATTATAGGTAGCAATAAATAATCTCTACTATCAAAATAATGAGAATACAAAATTCTCTCAAGCTAGAACTAGAGACATACAACTACAATAACTCAAAATTAAACATTCTTGGTAAAAAAACAATCTTGCAAGAGAAAATTGAAGAAGTTTTAGCAAATTTAAAAATTAATAAATACCTATGAAATTAGTAGATAGAAAACTTGAAACCCAATCTCCTCTGTTCAGACTGAAGAATAATGAGTCATGAACACACTGATAAAATTTCAGCTCAATCGAACAATGAATTGACATCGATCAAACTACTTGATCGGAACTACACAAAATTTTCTTTTTTCTTTTTTTTCTCAATTTTGCCGTTACACGAGTTTAAAATCCTATAACCAAGCATGAAAGGACTAAAAAGTCCTTGGTAAATGGGTTTTAGTTTTAAGCCACCTCTATATGAAGGAAACACTGCCTAACAAATCTTCCCCTTTTCGACTATGTAGAGAGAATCACCATTGCAGTGATCGAACAATAAAATTCAAGCTTCTCCCTTGATAATGTCTTTGTTAACATATTAGAACAATTGTAATCAGTATGAATCTTTTTAAGTCCAAACAAGTTATTATTGAGAGCATCTCTTAACCAGTGGTATCTCACATCAAGTGCAACGCATTTCTGTAGTATCAATTACTAAGATACAGTCCCCCTGATAATGAAATCAAATAACCTGAAGTAGACTTTTAGGAATCAACATCTTTTGCTATATCTAAATTAGTGTAGCCGACTAGCACTGGTATTTTACTTCCAAAAGTGAGTCTCAAGTCGGAAGTACCTATACTTAACTGCATTCCAATACTTTTTTTCTAGATTTGACAAAAAGTGACTAACAATACCAACTGCATGGGCTATGTTTGGCCTAGTACACACCATTACATACATCAAACTTCCTACTACTAAAGCATATGAAACTTTTCTTATGTTTTTATTCTCTTTAGTTATAAAAGGGCATTGATTAATACTTAGCTTAAAGTATATAACAAGAAGAGAGCTAACCACTTTAGCTTGATCTATCTTAAACCTTTCAAGCACCTTTTCAATATAGTACTTTTATGACATATACAATTTTTTGATTGCTCCATCTCGATAAATTTAAATTTTAAGAATTTGCTTGTTGGCCCCAAGAAGATTATACTCAGTTATTTTTTCAACTAGTCAATTCTAGAAGCATTTTTACCAACAATCAAAATGTAATCAACATAAAGTAATAAGAATATGATAAAATCATCATCAAAGAATTTTTGCACAAATACACAATAGTCAGAAGTAGTTTTTCGGTAGTCTTGCTCACCTATAACTGACTCAAACTTCTTATATCACTGTCTTAGTGCTTGTTTCAACCCATAAAGACTTTTCTTCAGCTTGCACATAAAATTCTCTTTTTTTTTACTATGAAGCCCTTTAGTTTCTCCATATAAATCTCTTTGTTCAAGTCACCATAGAGAAAAGCAGATTTGATATCTATATACCCAATCTCCAAATCAAGATTAGCTGCTAAACCTAGAACCACATGAATAGATGACATCTTAATAATAAGAAAAAAGATTTCATCAAAGTTAATACATTTCTTTTGACTGAATCCCTTGACAACAAATCTACCTTTGAAATGTGGCTGTAAAACGTGTTCTTCTTACTTCACTTTATATAGTCATATATTATTTAAAGCTCTTTTTTCCTTAAGTAGCTTTATTAGTTCAAAAGTATTATTTTCATGCAAAGACTTCATCTCATCTTGCATGGCATTAACCCATTATTTCTTGTGTTCATGTTCCTTGGCTTCTACATAACATATGAGTTTTCTCCCGTCAGTTAATAGCACATACTTATCAATAAAATATCGTGTAAAAGGCTGTCGATTTCTAATAAACCTTTTCAATGAAACTTATAGTAAAATCTCTTATTGAACCTCTGATACTGATGACTGTTCATGAGTATTATCACCCACCTCAACTTGTGTAGGACTAGTATCAACATCACTTGTATCTTGTTGGTTATCCTCAATATCTTCAACCTCTATAGGCATATGTGTTAAATTAACTAGATCCAAGTCAATCAAACCACCATTGCATCATGAAACTAATATATCAATCTTCTGAATATCTTGTATGGTCTAGTCTTGAACAAAAATAACATTTCTCCTTCTCACAAGTTTTTTTTGCACTGGATCATAAAACTTAAAGCCAAACTCATCTTGACCATAATCAAGAAACATATATTGTCTAATCTTGACATCAAGCTTAAACTTCTCATCTTTGAGAATATATACAAAAGTCTTGTATCCAAAGGTATGCAAATGATCATAGGACACATTCTCACCTAACCAAACTTTATTTGAAACATCAAAATTTAGAGGAACATATAGTGAGAGGTTCAAAACATGTACAACTATATTCAAAGTCTCACCCCAAAAAGATTTTGATAATTATGCTTGTAAAAGCAAACATCTCACTCTTTCCATTAGTGTCTTGTTTATCCTCTCAATTAATCCATTCAACTGAGAATTTTTAAGAGCTGATCTTTGATGCCAAATACCCTGCTATCTATAATACTCATCAAAAGGTTCAGTGCACTCACTCTCATTATCAATCTTTATGTATTTTAATTTCAACCTTGTTTGTATTTCAACCAAAGCATGAAATTAGTTAAACACATCTAACACTTGGTTTTTTTATTTCAAGGTATAAACGTATATCTTTCTAGAATGATCATTTATAAAAGTCACAAAATAGATGGAACCACTGAGTGTTTTTGTTTTCATAGGACCATAAACCTCAAAATATACTAAATCAAGTATACTCGACTTTCTTGATAGAGGGGATATCTTGAATACAACTCTGGTTTGTTACTCTAGCAAGCAATGGTCACACTTCTTCATGGATATATTCTTCACTTTAGAAAGAAAATTTTCTTAGCCAAAACCTTCAAACCCTTCTAGTTCATGTGATTAAGTCACTTGTGCCAAAACTTAGTAATATCATCATTATCTACTGCATTGATAATGAAATCAAATACCTTTGCTTACATCAAATACAATGAAGATATTAAATCAAGTATACCTGGCTTTCTTGATAGAAGGGTTTTCTTGAATACAACTCTGGTTTGTTTCTCTACCAAGCAATGATCACACTTTTTCATGGATATATTCTTCATTCTAGAAAGAAAATTTTTTTAGCGAAAACCTTCAAACCTTTCTCGTTCATGTGATTAAGTCACTTGTGCCAAAACTTAGTTATATCATCATTATTTACTGCATTGATAATGAAATCAAATATCTTTGCTTGCATCAAATACAATGAAGAGTGCTTCATATCCTTAGCTATAAACACATAATTTTTAGTGAACTTTCACTAACCATTACAAAAAGTGCTGAAAACCCTTCACCATCAAGCTTTTTTATAATAATCAAATTCATACGAATATCGAGAATATGTTTAATATTTTTCAAAACCAACGTAATGCCATTATTGATCTCTAAGAGCACATTTTTCATATTATGGCTTTAATTGAACCGTCATTATTTATTCTAACATTTCTAAAATTATCAGGTGTGTAAGATGCAAAGTAGTATTTTTAAAATGTAACATGGATTGTGGCACTAGTATCAATCACCTAACTAGTCTCATGATGTGCAAGATTAACAACATCATCATCATAAAAAATAAGAAAGTCATATGTGATAGTTACAATTTTATCAACATTATTACCATCACCATTATTCTTTTCCTTATCCTTGTCACTTTTGTTCTCTCTTTTCAACTTTCGAAAATATTTTCTTATATGCCCTTTCAGACAACAATAATAACACCCAACATTGGTAAATTTGTTAAACTTACTCTTACTTCTATCTCTATTCTTCAAACCTTTACTTTTACTCCTCTTTTTATTTTTTGTGAATAAGACCTCAAATTGTGAAGAGAAACCCTGTAATTTTCTTCCCATCTCTTCATTCAAAGTATCATTCTTAATCAAATCTATAGTAATAATACCATTTGGGATTGAGTTAGATAACATTATTCTAAACGTCTCTTATGAGTCTGGTAATGTATGAAGAAGCCATAAGCCTTGTGTCTCATCTTTAAACTTGAGATTCATGCCAACCAACTAATTAATAATATCTTGATGTGCATTCAAGTGATTTGTCATAGGAGTGCCATCTTGATATTTCATACTCATCAATTGCTTAACTAAAAATAATTTATTATTTTCAATTTTTTGAGCGTATAACTTTTCAAGCTTGCTCCAAATAGTGCTTGCATGTGTTTCTCTACTAACATGGTTCAAAATATTATCATTTACCCACTGTCTAATATAACCATATACTTGTTGATGAAATAAATTATATTCCACATTTGTTTTACTTTTAGGCTTTTCAGTGACAAACATGAGCAAATAATAATTCTTCACATAAAGCAAGTCATCCATCTTCCCTTTTCACACATGGTAATTTGAACCATTCAAATTAATCATTCTACATGTATTGACTTTCATGATTCAACATAAGGTATAAATCAAATAGCATGAGCTCTGATACCACTTTAATGGGATAAAATAACCTCAAATAATATTCAAATAGAATATGTCACGTAACGAAAAAATCAAATTATCCATCTTTTGTGTGAATCTAGCAGAAATCAAATAAATAGAGCTAACAAATAAATCATCAAATTATAAGCACGAGGACACAAGCAATTTACATGGAAAAACTCCTTAAAACGAAAAGTAAAAACTATGGATAGCAACAAATAATCTTCATTATCAAAATAATGGGAATATAAAATTCTCTCTAACTAGAACTAGAGGTATACAACCACAATATTTCAAGATTAAACAATCTTAGTAAAGAAATAATCTTACAAGAGAAAATTAGAGAAGTTTCAATAAATTTAAGGATTAACAAATATCTATGAAATTAGTAGGTAAAAAACTCGAAACTTGATTTTCATTGTTCAGACTGAAGAACAATGAGTCGTGAACACATTGATAAATTTTAGTTCAATCGAATAATGAATTGACCTCGATCAAACTATTTAATTGGAACTACATAAAATCTCATTTTCTCCCTTTTTTTTCTCTATTTTGTCACCACACTTTTTTGTTTTTTTATTTTTTTCACCCATATAAGAATTTAAAACCCTGTAACCAAGCATGAAAAAACTAAAAAGTTCGTGGTGAATGGGGACCAAAACTAAGCCCATCAAAAGAATGTCATAAACTTTGAATTTATAAGCAAAAATTAGATTGGGTGTAGCCATTCCCATTAGCATTATTTTATTACTCAAGAATAATTATTCAACCAGAATATTGCTGATAGATCATACCACATCTTGATCTTGATCCTGTTGAAATATTGTAGGACCATCGAGCATGGAGAACACTATAAAAAAATAATTCACATTGCCCTTAGTGGATGTGAGCTTGCCTAGTTTCTTTTTGTTTCCTTTGTTTCTATGCTGTTGACGGTCTCATCTGATTGTAATGTCCATGTGAAATATTTGTCAAAAGAACAATTCAAGGAAGTAATGAGTAAGATGAAAAACAGAAGCTAAGGAAGGTTAATTAAATGTTTCAGCCCCATAGCAGAATATATACCATTCACTTGCTCGCTGAATATTGGCCTCAGGAATCTAAAGAGCCCTTCTGAACTACACTGTCGATCGGTTCATTGTTGATTCTTAATTATAACATTATTAATGACAACCAAATATGTTCCTTGATTTAAGTATTTTGTGTAATATATGTGTATGCATGTGAAACGTGATAAAATTGAAGGAGAAAACATTTAATTGCTTGGAAAGGCATTCGAAGCCTATATATTTTTCCATTTAATATCTTGAAAGCGAAGGGCTTTCAGAATATGACAGGCTGATAGCATGATCATATCAAGATATATACATCATACTGGTAAGAATATTATAGGGTGAAACTGAAGACTGAACATGAATCTTTCATATATCCAGAGTTAATAACTATGAAAGTGGAATAAGGATATAATATCCAAAAGCAACTTGTGCCTTTTGCTTGTTGCGTAACCTTCTCTTGAAATATTTTGCGATTAACGAGACCTCATCGTCTATTTTCCCTACGAGCAACTATATGCATGGAGGTTCTCACATATTCTAGGTCTAACTTTGTCTGCAGATGGTATACAATATTATGATCAGTTTCTTATTTTTACATACATGTTAGGGAAGACTATTGGCTCACCACAAACAACAACATTGTGTAGAATTCTTCTTGCTTCGACACTCAATTATATATGGAACTGCGATTGAATTTGGAAGAACAAAGGATCAAAGAGTTATTTTATATATCCGATCGATGACATCAATAAGATATTTTTGTATTCTATTGTTATTTATGTAAACAAGTTTGATACAGGTCATCCTACATGTTGTTCTTTCTCGAGCAGGTTTGATACTTGCATGTATCCTTAATGGTCAATAATTCTATGATCGTTAATTCTTTCCAATGATCTCAGTAAATTTCTGAGAAAAAAAAAATAGCAAATCATTATATTCCCTTCCACTTTGGGACTATATATATATATATATATATATATATATATATATACACACATTTACATATAGACGCGCACACACAAACTGCATGCATCCTATTGATGTTCAGACTAGCCGTGCTACTAGAAATTAATTAGGCTGCCCTTAGCATTTATATTTGCTGGGCTAAATGGGTATGCCCGGCTTCATGGGCTTTCTCTCCCGTTTTGAGGCCTTAAAGTGTAACATGTGAAAGCAAACCCCATTACATTATCCAGTCCAGATAATTCCCCGAAGAAACTCATGGAGATTATAATGCCAGGGAAATTGAATGGAGAAGAATGAACCGGGGAGATTACATACAATCCAAGAATCATCCTATTTTTTCTCGTGTGCGAATAAATGGATGAGGGCGAAACTGTTATCCTCAAAATAGATGAGGCGAAACTGTCAAACAAAGAAAAAGAATATCTGAAGGCTAAATTATGCAGTACAAAGTACAAACAAATAAAATCCAATGGGCTCAAAGGGTTTAAGGTTTGGAACCGATTCAATCCACAAATGCGGTGACCCTGCCTCCATTAAACATACTCTTAGATCCGGCCAAGAGCCCAAGACGACACCGATAGAGACCAAAAATAAAGGCAAAATGAATTAACTACCCATATCGCTCGGTTCATGCACAAAGACTATAATTAACTGAAGAAGATACGAAAAAGACATGAGTGCATGGTTTACAGCTTAGGGTATGCACTGCTGTCGTTTTGGCGCATCTTTTGGTCATGTGCTTAATGCAGATAAGACTCTAGTTCCCATTCAATTACGAGCTCCTATAATTTCCCCTCGGCAAAAATCCCATGTTTGAACTTGCCAAAGGCCTTTTATGTTCACTCACTCTATGATCTTACAGTGTCGAAACTCTACCAACGTTCGATGATGTATGATCCTAGGCTCCCAATTTTGATTCCTGGATTGATGAAGAACGGTATTTTGCATACTCAATTGGGATAGGATAAACTCTTTGTGATTTTTTCCTTGGAACTGTAATGAATGTGATCTAATGTTGCCCGCTGACTGTTGTTGAGGCCTACATATAACCAACTACCCATGTTACTTACCCGGTATCAATGCACCGCCATTTCAGTGAACTTACTGGCATTCACTTTATAAAATTTTTATCATGCTGATTATGATTAAACTTCTGCAGGTTACGGATTGAAAAGGACATAGGCGCAATGTTTTCAGGTGATCATGAGTTTGAAGTAGATAGGAGTTGGGCGTTAAGGATAAATAAAAATTAAAGAAAAAAAACTCTTCATTTTAAGGAGAAAGTAATCTTTTTTATTTAAAAATAGTTTTTTAATCCGTGCCACGCACCGAATTTTTTTTATTATTTTTCATAATTTAAAAAAAATTTATTAACCTTAATTTTTTTTATATTACTTTAATAAAAGGATATGCAAACTTTTATTGATTTATTATATATAATCATGCATTCATATATATTAAGGTATAATTAAATAAGAGTTTTTATATATTGAATACTCTTTCAAAGTTACACTTTTTTGTAAAATTTCAAAGAATTATTAAAATTTTTTTTATAAAAAATTATTTTTTCAATTCATTTACTAAACAATGAAAATTTTGCTACTCCTTTTTCTTATTCGATCAAAAAAGCAAAGTTCAATTTTAAATAATCAACATTTTTATTGTTAGTTTATATGTTTTTTTAGTGTTAGGAATATTATTATTTATGCTTTTGGATTTCTCGCGTGATGTTGATACAATTTCTTTAAGGTTTATATTCTTTTTGTGCTTTATTGTACTCTCAATTATGGTTGGATATTTATAACCATTTTGCTATTTTTAATAAAATTTTAGTTTGGCTTATTAGAAAAAAAGTCAAGATTAATAATTGTTTATATGTTGACATAAATATATAAAAAAAAATACATCATTTGATTAAATTGTGAAAGACATTTATATTAGCAAAATATTCTTAAATTATTAACCCTTATAAACCTAAACCAAAAATAAAACATCAAATAATAATAATAATAATAATAATAATAATAATAATAATAATAATAATAATAATAATATATTTGATTGAAAATCATAATTATTAATTTGGTCATATTGCTTTTTATTAGTTCTTGTATTTTTGCATAGTAAATATGCAATTTAACTAAATATATGTGAAAACATATAGACCAATTTTTTTTTAGAATAAATTAAATCTAAATGTATATGTTAGCTTTTTAGGTTAGATGATGATCCAAAAGAAAGGTGATTTAGATTTCTCCAAGTTTTTCTTAAATGATGATTTCAAAATAATTAAATGAAGAATTAAAACAATAAGCATTTTTTATGAAAATATAATGCAAGCGATAATAATTAATGAATCTATAATCAAATATAAATAACAATAGATGTAAGGAGATAGAGATACAAAAATCAAACACAATAATTTATAGAAGTTCGATCCTTCTCCATAATGCACATACATCCTCTCTTCTTGGATATCCGCACCAAGACTTCAATCTACTAATCTTGAATTGAAATTACAAACTTATCTTTTTCTTTCTAAAACTTAAAATAGAAACCTTACACTCATTACTTTTTAGACTAAGTAGTAACCTCTTAATCCTACAAAATTAAGAGAATGCCTCACCTCTTGATTACAAAATCACTTAATAAAAATACAAACTTAGAACATCTTTTAAAGGCTAAGTGTTTGTCTAATGAAGTACAAAAAATTTTGATGAATAAACAACAACAATAATTTTGATACAACAAATACAAAAATGTAGACTTTAAAGCTCTAACAACTCTTGATTCTTTAAAAAAATAAAAATATAGCTTGTTGACTGTTGCTTTCTTGATTCATCAACCTTCTTGGTGTGTTAAAGTGCCCAATTTATAGAGAAATTGAAAAAATAACCATCAAAGATGGTTTAGAAGAAGAAATGTTTGTTAGAAGCTTGAAAAAACTAACTGATATACACAATCTATGTAGACTCGATTGATCAAATAAGGGACCTGATCGATCTTATACCAAGGTGATCGATCTCTACAGGGAGGGAATCGATCCGATCAAGCTAGGTGGTCATCTCTTATTTTGTACGCCGCTCATTAATTTGATCATATCTTGAGTTATACAATTCCAAATTAAAAACTGTTTGAAGATTTAGAAACCAAACTTAAAAGGTTTTCTATCCATATAAAATTTATCACATCATTCATTGTATACAAATTATAGTGAATTTTTAAATCTATCAATTGTGTAGTTTTTAGACAACTATAAAACGTCCAGTAAAAATTTAAAATCTTCTCTTAGAAAATTTGGATTTTGATTTTATTTCATGCATTAGAAATTAGACTCAATGAGCTTTCCAACCATATAAAATTTAAATATTAAAGCTTTGTGAATTAATATAGAAAAATAAAACAAACTCAATTTTAGAAAATTTTGTTCTTGTAAAACAACTTTATTAAATTAATTTATTTCTCAAAACCAATATTATTATAATTGTATTAAGTCCAAAATAAATAAGTTCACTTTAAAAATAACAAATGAACTTTCATTAAAGCTCAAATAAATAATCTTTAAAGATAGATTTGGTTTGAGAAATAAACAAAGAAAGGTTTATTTACACTTTGAAAAACATATTAGTTATTTAGTACCAAAATATAAAACTTAAGAACATATACTAAATAAATCTTTTTTAAAATCTTGATTAAGTTTATTTAGCTTAGTATTTTGTCATTTTAAAATAAAGATCAATTCAAGGTTAACAATATATATCATAAAAAATAAAAATAAAAGAATAATAAAGGCATAAAATTAATTTACTTATTCATAAAAATAATGTGGTTATTATTTTTTCTAACTTTTGCTCGTTCGTGTCAAAACTTATAAACCATAATTGTGAAATAAAAAAAAAGATTGTACTCTTCAATTTCTAATTTTAATAATAACAAATAAAATAATGTTGCTTAGGGGGTGACACTCTTACTTTATGAGTTCTTAATTTTTATTTTGAGATTTTAATTTTAGTAAATTAAAATTTATTAAGCTTACATACACACACACACACACACACACACATATATATATATATATATGTAAAACTAGGATTAAATTTAAAAAGAAAAGATAAATTATGATTTAATATATTTAAATTTAAAATTTATATAAAATTTTTATTTTTTGATAGAGTTTGATTTGAATTTAAATAGTTAGCCAAAATATTAATTTTATATAATTTATTAAACAAAATTTTTTGATAGCAAATAAAAGTCTATTAAGCCTATATATATTTAGAATATGATTAAATTAAAAAAGAAAGGTAATTTATAATTTAATATATTTGAATTTAAAATTTATGTAAAATTTCTAATATTTTATAGATTTTGATTTGAATTTAAATAATTATCCAAACATATTAAATTGACATAGTTATCCAAACATATTAAACTTAAATAATTTATTAAATAAAATTACTTGATAAATAATACAATATAAATATTATCTTACGTGTCATAAAAAGAGACTAACCACATAAGCGTCCATATCAACATATCTTATCCGATAACTTTATATTCTGTAATTATATATACATTATTACAATATAAATAGTTATCACTTAGCATTTATTGATATTGACGTTTATGTTGACAATTTATTTTTAGACATATAAGACAATTCCTAAAACTTCTCTTTATGATAATACATAAGATATTTATTTATTTTAAATTATTTATAAAAAATATTTTTTAAAATTTATTAAATTATCTAAAATTTTAAATTTTAATAAAAAACAACTTTAAATTCTAATGAAATTCATTTCTCATGTATATCATCTCATTTCAATTTAAAATCAATTTTAATGTAATTTATCTTTTTTAATTTATCTACACTTAACATGATTATTTAAATTTATCAAAACTTTTTAAAATATTATTTAATATCTTTAATATTTTTTGTAAATAACCCTTGTATTATCTTCAGCTTTTAAATATATTAGTTATAGATAAAGATAATTTTAATAAACAATCCATCAATTTTAAAAAATAGATTTAGATATATCTAAATTAAAATAAAATTTAAATTTAAATCAATATTTGTCATAGACTTTTAATGTTAATATTTTTAAAAAATGTGAAAAAAAAATATATAAATATCAAAACAACTTCGAAAAAACCCTAATTATTAGTAGTTCTTAGTTATATAGTTTTTCTAATGTCATTTACTATTAATTTAATCTCTCTTTTTATTAGTCTATTTTTACTATAAGGACTAATATATTTTTTTATAATAGGTATTGTTTCACTAAACATACTATTCACTCCATCAGGTAGGATTTTTTTTTTTCAAATCAGCTATAACATTTCTTCTTTCTGTTTCTCAATTCATAAAAATTTAGTTAGAACCCACTTAAGCTAATATATTTTTTATTATGATTTAAAAACAAATAAAAAATAAACTCAATAAATTTGTTTCATTTATCTATGCAGATAAAATCACAGTACATAACTACATAACAGTAAAAAGAAAATCTATGTTAGTTTGATGGTTTTACAAAATATCTTTGGACTAAATCATTATAGTTTTACTAACTTTTTGATTTTTTCCTATGGATATTTAAATATTTGGATTAATTATATGTAAAGCAAACAAATTACATATAATTTAGATATATTTCTTTTAAAATAAAATTTTCCAATAATATACATATATCTCTTTTAAATTTGAAAATTTTAATATCTTCATAAATTTCCTCATAATCTTTTAATATTTGATTTTTTTAAAATTAAAACAATTAAAATAATTTATTATACCATTTATACTTTCAAAATCTTTTAATATTTCCTCGACTGAACTTGCATTGATTACAGGTTATATACAAAATATGTTTTTCAACATCTAAAAATCCTACAAGTATATTATTTTTATTCAAATTCTTTTTTTAATGTAAATTTCTTAATATTTTTTAATGGTTTGATCAATATTACAATTAAGTTAAAGTATCTCAATTCTTTTTTGAGTTAATTTTATTTTCTAACGTTAATTATTTTAATTACTTTTTTTTTATCAAGATCACAGTTTTCAAACACAAACAAAATTTGAAGGCATATTTTTTTTTGTTATGCCAAGAAAAAATCATTAAATAAAGAAATTGGTTTGATATTATTTATAGATAATATATATGTATTTCATTCGTTAAATTTTTTGTATTATATATTGTGTTTAACTTTATGAAAATCTTGCACTATGCAAAGATCCTACTTAAGTGTCAAATAATTGGTTATCATTAATCCTACTACTTATTTTTTAGACATAAAACTTCTGGATAATGGTTTTTAACGTGCAAAGTTATGTTTATTATAATATTTTACTAAATGAAAAGTGTGAAATAAAAATAGAGTAAAGAGAATAATTATTATTATTGCTACTATATTTAAATTTTTAAATATTTATCTTTTAAACTTTTATATTAACACATTTTTCTCAAGTAAAAAATGTGATAATATGAATTGTGCATATGAATATTAAGTTAAAAATATTATTTTTTGTGAAGGTAATGATAGTAAGTTTTGCTTAATCAATAAATATTTTTCAATTAAAGAATATCTAGATTATTTTTTATTGATTTATAACTTAAGTAAGTTTTTATATATTTTTGTAACTAAAGTAGGTCTCTTACATTAATTATTGGTTTTGGAATCATATAGATTTAAAAGTGAGAATCAACTATATTCCAAAGAAATTTCTTTTGGATCCAAAGTAATTTTTTTATCTATTGGTTACATAAATATTTTGTTGTTAATTGATATTTAATTATTAACAGATATTTTAATATAATCTTTTCAGTTTGTTTGTAATAATAAATTTTAATTAATAATTCAAGAAATTTAAAATATTTTAATTAATAAATAAAATTAATCTGTGTATCACACATATTACAAACTAGTATAATATATATATTAGATTGTCCAAAATTGATCTTTGTCATTAAAACTAAAAATCCAATGCTTTATTAATAGACTACATAACTGTTCGCAAAATATTGTCACTTCCACTTAAATTTTTGAATGCAGGGAAATATATATCTCCTTTATAGATTAGATTATTTGCAATCACGAAATTTGAGTTCTATTTTAGTTTATTACATCAGTGACTGATAACTTGGTTGAAAAAGAGGGTATGATAAGAGCGATTAAGAGGTTAAAAATCAGGTGAAAATAATGCGAACATCTTCTGGAACCAAGATATAATGGGCTTATGGGGAAAATGAATAATGATCCCCACATGTGAAAACAGCTACTATTGTTTTCTTTAATGTTGTTTATAGTCACAACAGATCAGTTAGGCTATCGCAGCTAACTCTTCCAAGAGATCTATTTATAGCCAACACTACCTTGGCTTTCTGACTCAAGCACATTGAATAGCCCAACATTGCACGCAATCTTCAATTCTAGCTCAGTCAAGCCTATCTGTTTCTTCTTTTCTCTTCTCCTTACAGAGGCTTGGTTGCCTTGTAGCAAATTGGCCATGGCTAAGCTTGGTTGCCTGTTGCTCCTAGCACCCCTTGGCATTTCCATTGTTGCAACCACGGACAGTTCCTCTGGCAACACAAAAAAAAAAAAAAAAAAAAAAAAAGAAACTCGATCTTAGTAAAACATGAAAAAATAAGTATATACACACGTCACAGACAAAACATATACACATGCGTGTACACACAAATGGTGTTAATTTGCTCTCATAGTAGTATACCCACTGCTCTTGTTTTGATAAATATTGTGATAAATGCTTCTTAATTTGTAGATTATGGCAAAAACCCAGTAACATCTTGATGGTGTATTATTTTTAGTTTTAATTCAACCATAATTTTATATTTACAAAGGAAACTAATTCACTTTGTTTCTTCAGGGGAATTATGGACATGGAAGTCTAAAGAGCCATCATAAGTCATTAATCTTCAATAAAGTTTCTTCATTCCATCATATTCATCATTTCATTATCAATTTCATTCAACCATTATTTTATATTGACAAAGGAAACGAATCCACTTTGTTTCTTTAGGGGAATTATGAACCTGGAAGTCGAAAGAGCTGTCATAAGTCATTAAACTTCAATAAGATTTCTTCATTCCTTTATACTCATCATTTCATTATCCATTTCATTCAACCAGACTTTCCAAAATTAGCAAAATAGGTTAAGATTGGTCTTTTATATATTTTTGGAATGAAATGAGCAGAATGCCCAAAAGAGTGCACAAGGAGATATAGTCAGACTCAGTGCCATAAACCATGCATGTTTTTGTGTCAAAAATGCTGTGCCAAGTGCCTTTGTGTCCCTCCTGGCTTCTATGCAACAAAGCTGTGTGCCCTTGCTACAACAACTGGAAGAGCAAGCGTGGAGGGCCAAATGCCCTTGATCAACTCTTTTCGTTTATACTACTATTACTTATTCTCCGTTCCCTCTTGATGTAGTTTTATCTAACCTAGCAAGCTATCTTCATTTTAGCAGGTCTTGGATTTTGATGATCAAATAATTTGCCCAACAAATGGGAATTATTCTATTGCTCAATTGGATTATTATATGATTTTGTAGAATCAAAAGCAAAGCTGCAGCACTGATCCAATTTATTGTTGTATCATTAATTCATCATATATGAATAAGATTTACTCATACTTAGCAACTTGACAGTACTCTCTACGAAAACCCGAAAATTAATTTCTTGATCAAGTTTGATGCATGAACTTTTGGTAGATGAAACAACTACATATAAATCATTCAGCTGAAACTGTTATTTATGCATCAGAATCAAGAAAGCAAATAACCAAACTTGTTAGAGGAAAATCAGTATGAGATAAAACAATGGTGGGCAACTTGAAGCGACATATGGGGCTGAAGCGACATATGGGGCTTATATCACTCATCTTTTTGCCTCTCCAAGGAACATACTGCCCTAGTCTCTTGTGAATCAAAACCATCAAAACCATCAAAACCAATGCCAGCCACTGCCTGCTAGGTGCTAGCTAACTTGTAGTACATATGTTCTAATAATCAAATTGAAAATTTTCTGTTAGGAAAAACTTGATATCATTTTTTTTTTTTGGAAAACTAACTTGATATGAACATCTTGGTATGAAAAAACAATTGATAAAATTGATTACGTTTCAAAGTTCAAAATCAGTTAGATGTATAACAGGGCTTTAATGAGGTTTTCTGGACAAATTAAACGCAGATTTTGAAAGTTGAATGCTACAAATGCTTCTTTCCTCCTAAATCATACATAGCAGAGCAAAATAAAAAGATAGAAGTTGGACCTAACAAGCTGTTAGCTCAGTGATATCAGAGTCTGACTCTAGGTTAAAGGTCTTGAGGTTGTTCAAACCTCAAAAGTAATCCAAAGAGACAAATAAAAAGATAGAAGTTGGAAGAATAAGATCAAGAAGGCCCCTATCTCATGCCTAAATTATTGTTAGAGACAACCAAAATGAAGAATACAAACTATGGAATTGGAAAAGGAGTAACACAACTTTGAGATTATTGGCTAAATTAAGGATGTCAATATTATCCATATCTTATAAAAAATTTAATTTTTTATTTCAATGAGACAAGAACGAGTATTAAATTTTAAGAAGAAGACAAGATGGATATGATTTTAATTTTTTTTTTTTGGACGGATAATACATTATTCATATCGTATGAATACCTTATATGTTTATTCTATATTATAAATAAATTTTTTATTAAATAATATAAAATTTTATTTTAAATTAATTAGAACTAATATATTTTTATTTTTAAATATATATTAATATATATTTACAAAATAATTACATAAATGAAAAAAATGAAAATAAAAAAATAACAAATTTTGGTTTTTCTTTTTAAATTACAAATACAAAATTACTTACATCCATTAAATATCTATTAAAATTGAGATAAATTTGAAATATTCGTTGATTATGAATACAATGATGGATATAACAAAAAATTCTGAAAATAAAAATGAAAAATACTTTACCCACTTTATATCCTACCCATTGATATCCTTAACTAAAATCCTTCGAGTTCGAATACTAAAAACGTAATAGTTTGCAAGGTGCAAATGGTGGTAAGAGAATAGGAAATATTACTTCACCAATATTTGCTACTCTATTAAATCATACATTTGGTCATTTGATTTTTTGAAATCTGTTGTTGTGAGCAGACAACTTTGAAAAATATTGTTTTAGTCATCAATATTTTGGAGTGTTGTTGTTTTAATCATGACTAGATCAAAGATAACGTTGAATAAACCAACAATCTCCGAACCAATATTTAATGAGTCAAAACTTGAGAATTGAGACTTTAGATCATAACATTTGTAATTCCCATTTTTTCTCCTTTAGATCTTCTGTTTTTGTTAAAAAAAGAAAAAATTTACTGTCCAATCTAGATACTAGGTATTAATAATTTGAAGGATAAATTAAAAAAAATAAAAGATTTCAATTAGAGATTAAATAAACTTGTCTCTTAAGATTGAGTAACTTATAAATTTAAATACGAATTTTAGATTAATTAATTTATATAATTATTTTTTTATTTTCAACAATTATAATATTTTTTTATTCTAAAATTCAGCTTCTTTATATAAAAAAATAACTATGAATTTAACCACTAGTGATTTTTTTTTGTTAATTTATAAATAAAAAAACAATTTTAATTCAAAATCAACGAAAAAATTTTCTCAAAATTAATTCTCACTTTTTAAATCATGGGAGATATACTTGTTCCGTCTTTAACCACAAAGGGTATTTCTGTCATTTTGCTTATAATTCAAATAAATAAAAAAATTAGTACCAAAAAGCAATCAAAAGATAGAATAATTCAACCTATTATAAGATGGAAATAAAATCCACAATTTCCACCTTTGTTTAAATTCAAAAAAAAGATATCATATTGGTGCCCAGAAGTCAAATCTGATCGGACCATACTGGTTCAACTTTGTAAAGATCTTGCCCAAAGTTAGGTCTAATTCGTCTGGTTCAAGAGATCCAAATTAAAAAAATATATTAAAACAATAATATTTAAATATATTTTAGATTAAAATTAAATTAAAATATTTTTTTATTAATAATTTAAAACCTAAACAGAATATAAATTAAAAAATCTCTGTCCAAAGCTGTAATCTAATACGCCCATATCTGCAGGCTGAGCGGATAGCCTGGTGTGCGGACAGGTTTAATGCTTGGAATTTGATGATAGAGTTTTTTTTTTTTTGGCTGAACTTCGTACACAATACATCAGTATAGTTGATGTACTGTATTAAATCAAGTTTATATTAAATCAAGAAATGATGTTGAATAAAAAATTATCCGGATTTAAAAATAAAAATGTACCAAAGTTTAAAGTCAACCATGAAAATGACGCTATTTTTTTTTATTTTAAATATGTTGATACCGACCTATACCTATCCAAGCTGGTAGCCGACTCGACCCAGTCAAATTTGGCATAAATTTTTTTAATATTTTAACCAGTCCGAATCAATTAATTAATTAATATTTTTATTTAATTTTATTTTAAAACATAATTAACAAATTAATAAATTATTTTAAATATTTTAATAATAAAACTATGTAATTGATAGGCCAAACTTGAATTTTTAAAATGCTGGTCCACGAACTTTCTTCACACTCTAACTTAACTTATGGTTTGTGTAACCTAATTAATTATAAATAATAAAGTAAAATTAAGTTACATTAATTAGATATGATATAATGATTAAACATAAAAATTTATATAATTTAAAATTTTGATCAAAATTATTTTTATATTTAATATATCAACATAAATTATGATATAATAATTTTTATATTTTTTACGTATTTAATATGAAACAAATATAATATAAATATAGCATTGCTAAATATAAAATAATCAAACAAACTTTAGGAAGATTTGCATAAAACCTTCCCAAGATTAGTTGAAGCCGTAAAATTCAAAAAAATTGTGATAAAAGCAAACCTTTAATTATGAAATAAATAAACCAATCAAATTCTATCTGTTGATCTCTCACTGTCAGGCAAAGTGTAGGCTCGTCACCATTCACCTGTCTTGTACAACATTTGCCAAAACTTTTCTTATTATTATTGCTGTGGGTGCGGTATATTCTACTTCTCATTATGTTACTATTTTTTTTTTTTAATCAAAAGCTCCTTAGGATAAAACAAAAAATCAAATTTGACTTAATATTTTTTTAATGAAAGGTAAGATTTAGGTTTCATATTTCTAACTGTTATTGTCCAAATGTATCAGAATATTTATCACATACCATGTTATATGAAAAAAATTTTTAATTTTTCAAGACAAATTACAAAGAATTGTTTTGTAGAAGTAAAACCAGTTGGAATTTACTTCTTTATAAAGAAATTAAGTAGTATCCTTTGCTATGTAAAATTTTGAACAAATAAAAATAAAGTTTTACAGTGTTTTAAAGAATTTGATTAGTTTAAATGATAAAGAAATGAGTTTTTTTTTTTTTTTTTATCAATCAACGTTCGATTCTTGTGATAAATTTATTTATGAGACCTTTAAGAAAATTAGAGAAAAAAATTTGGGAATATCTCTAATTGTATTATGAAAAATCTTAAGCTTCCTTAAATAATATTTTTTTCTTTATTTTTTTGTGCATAAATAATATTTTTCTCAATATAAGTTTAAGCATGAATTTGGTTCATCTACCATCACAATTATGTGATTTTGATGCTTATACTTTTATAAAAAAAAAAAAAATTTAAAGATAATTGATAACAATGTTAAGCTTTTATAATTAAATTTAATTACGTGATTTTTTTTTTGTCAATGATAGTAACACGCTAACTTGAGTTTTTTTAATCACATGACATACATTATTACAATATAGAAAACAATTTTTTTAATAAAAGATATACAAAAAATAATTTTTTTTACAATTTAAAAATATTAATTATTATTTAATGAAATAAAGTATTATTTTTTATATTAATATGTTTCATGTAGTCCAAAAAATTTAACCAATCTCAACTTGTCAAGTAATCACTAAAATTTTATTTATATCCAAATCAAAGTTAAATCTTAATATTATTATTATTATTATCAATTTCTTTAAATCTAATTTTAATTAAAAAATAAACTAAATTTATTAAAGTTGGAGTAGAGATTAAAGCAATAGAATTGAATAGTAGAAGATCAAATTCAAATTTACATTAAACATTTAATGTGAAAGTATCATTATAAAGTTTAGATTGGATTTAAATTAATTTTTAAAAAATTAAAATTTTATAAATTAATGAAATAATTGAATTAAATTCAATAATGTATTATCCTATTTTTAAAAAAATTAAATAAAGATAATATATTAATTATATATATTTAAAAATATCAATTTAACAACACTAATCAAGATTTTTTAAAAATAAACTTAGGAGTGGCCAGTACTTTTTGGACACTCTTTAGTAAATCAATGTAAATATAAACAAAGAAACGTCTCTCTCCATCTGTTCACATTTTGGAAACTGGGAAAGGCGCAGCTGTTTCTGAAAAGCAAAGAAACAAAACAAATTTATATTCTTACCCAAAAAAAAAAAAAAAGCAAATTTATAATTAATGGAGTAGAAAAAAAATACAAAAAAACGAAAGTAAAAACTTTTAAGAGTCGTGTGATTCCACTTCTCGTCTTCATCTCTTTTCCTCATCTAAGTCGTCACTGCTACAGCCTACTTGGATGTATTTGCCAGAAGACTATTAAATTAACCAATGGTATTAAATTATGGCACTTAAAAGGTAATTATTTTAATCAAAGACCATTGCCTTCCCTCTCACTTTGCGTCTCTCTACATTTCCCCAAAGAACGATTCTTCACTCCATCGGGCAGGCCTTACACCGTAAAGGTCCTTTTTTTTTTTGTTCTTCATTTTTCTTGCAATTTGTCGGCTACCCATTTCTGCAAATCATCTAACTTGCATTCTCTGATGATAAAGTTTTGATTTTTTCCACTATTTTTCATGCAAGTTTACTCTTTTTTTTGTTTATTTTAAATAGTTTTTAGAATTTTTTTCCGGGATCTTCTTTTGAAGTGTAGCTGTTCATCTTTTTGTATGAGATGAAACGAACTGTGTTTTTTAGTGTTCATTTGTTCTTCCTGGTGTTTTGCAGATTAATGGCATTTTTCTTTGCTGAGCAATACAAGGAAAGACGCTTATGTTTTTTTTCTTTCCGAGAGGTATAAGATTTTGTGCGTTTACCAAGTTTATAAGCGTATAATCTGTGGACAACTTTACAGGAAAGGGATTTTTTTACCTTAGATTGGTGGGTTGGGATTGGTAGAGAAAGCTGGTCTCTTTAGTACTAGAAAATTTCATAGAAGAAAGCCTCCTTCAAGTCTTCTCAACTCACCCTTCAGGGTTGAAAGAAAGAAATTGGGTTTTAGCCCCCAGTTTTACGCTGATCAAGTAGCAATGATTGATTACAAGTTGAATGCAGTCATCGCTTTAGCAGTTTAGCTAGAACTGAATTGGTTCTCTTCTTTTGCTGTTTGTTTTATTCTCTGAATTTATTAGCCTGGTTTTTTAAGATATCACCTATGTGGGAAAAGGGCATCTTTCCCTCAAGGTTTATTTTCTATATAATGACCATTTCAATGTTTCTTTTGATCGTATCTTATGTGTTTCTTCTTCAATTTGGCAATACATCTCTTATTCCTCAGTCAGTTTTCAAATTAATTCTTCTTAATGGCACGTCGGTTTACTTAAAACCGAATGTCAAAAATGAGCAAATAAAATTACCGTTCCTCTCATCTGAGTCTTCACAAGTTGATGCTCAAATACGATTAAAAAATGGAGAGTCACCTTGTCAGAAATCCAGTTATGGGAAGAAAATGTGTTCTTCCTGGCAGCAAAATATCAAGTCCTGCGACACCAATCAGGCTCTTTTAAGGGTTTATATGTATGACTTGCCTTCTGAATTTCACTTTGGGTTATTGGGTTGGAAAGGAAAATCAAATCAGATGTGGCCGGAGGTAAATGATCCGAGTAGAATCCCATTGTACCCTGGAGGGTTGAACCTACAGCATAGCATGGAGTACTGGCTCACCCTTGATCTTCTATCTTCAAACACACCAAATGTGCTCAGACCATGTGCTGCAATTAGAGTTAAAAATTCAAGTCAAGCAGATGTAATTTTTGTGCCATTCTTTTCGTCTCTCAGTTACAATCGGCATTCAAAGCTTCGAGGAAAGGAGAAAGTTAGTGTTAATAAAAAATTGCAGAATAAATTAGTTCAGTTTCTGACCATGCAGAATGAGTGGAAGCGATTTGGGGGGAAGGACCACTTAATTGTGGCGCACCATCCAAATAGCATGTTGGATGCAAGATGGAAATTAGGTTCCGCAATGTTTGTGCTTGCAGATTTCGGTAGATACCCTACCGAAATAGCAAATCTTGAGAAAGATATAATCACTCCTTATAAGCATGTCGTGAGGACCACTCCAAGTGCTGATTCAGCCCCATTTGACAAACGCCCAATATTAGTCTTTTTCCAAGGAGCGATATACAGGAAAGATGTAAGTTTCCCTACCTTTTATGAATTGAATTATCTAAATGTTTGTTTCTATTAGTCTTGCCAACATGAGGTAGAAACTGCTACCATTTTATGGATGTATGAAACTAGTATTAAGGCACATTTCTCTTTTTTCTTGAACTTGATTAAGTTGAAATGCAAGTGACTTGATGAAAACATTGCTCAATAATATCCTGATAGGAATTGTAAGTAGACTTCTCAAGTGATTGTTATGCAATGTAAACACCAGCAGGTGATAGGCGAATAATAGGCACCATTCCATATGCTATTTTTCATCTAGGTTCTACTACTTGTTTGGAGATAGATGATAAGAATCATCTATTAGTTTGCTTTCTAAGGTATAACTTTTAGATGGAAGTGATTATTTTTTCTTTTTACCACAGTTCTTTGAAATCATCAAAACCATCTTGCATCGTAGCATAACAGTTAGCTTCCATTTTGAAGGTGGCCATTCTTGTAGGCTTAACTAATAAACGTAGGCTTAGATGAGTAAATGAAAGTATTAAGTGTAGAGATTTTCTTAGGTTTTCATGCACCATGTGCTTGTGATATAAGGGACAATTGGTTTGGGAAAGGGGAGAGAGGAGTGATGGGTTTGTGGGGGAGGACAGAGTGTGAGCAGTTGGATCATGTACTAGGCTCAGGATTCTCAAATGATTAATTGACTATAGGCAGGGTATCCTAAATCAGATAGAGCAGCGTTATCTGCTAGCTCCAATGGGTCATAGCACAGTTCTCCTATAAAACCTTCCTTTGTGCCTTGGGTTACATTAGGTAGAGACAGGGTACTCCAGTTACTGCAATTTTTTCTTTCAGCTTTAGGAAAAGGAATATAGTTCTCCAAAAGGAGGTCCTGAGTTCTGTTCTACCCTCCCCCAGAATTTTTCATATTCGTAGGGTTAATATATGCGTCTCTGGAAATATTTAGAATCATGTGGCACTTAAGCACTAGAAGATGAAATTACAACTTTTTTCATGGTAACCATAAGCAAAAAATTTGTTTCATTCATGATGGACCACAGAGGAAACTGATATGGAACAGAAGATAATGGTATATGTATCTTTAGCATAGTTCAAGTGCAGACTAGAGAAAAGGGAATGGTTCTTTTTAATGTGCCCTTTCAGTTTTCCTTCCTATTCTCTCAAGTTAAATCAGCAGTAACATTTGTCATTACACTTACTTGCGAATTGAATTTGAGTCTGAACTTCTCATACTGAAATGTTTCAGGTTAGATCTCTCTCTATAAATATAATTTTTGGTGTGAAAATTTTCTTCAGGGAGGAGCTATTCGCCAAGAACTTTATTACCTTCTCAAAGATGAGAAAGATGTACACTTTGCATTTGGCACCATTCAAGGAAATGGAGTCAACCAGGCCAGGCAAGGGATGGCCACATCCAAATTCTGCCTCAATATTGCTGGTGATACACCTTCTTCAAATCGTCTGTTTGATGCTATTGTCAGCCATTGTGTTCCTGTGATTATAAGTGATAAGATTGAGCTGCCATTTGAAGATGTCATTGACTACTCGGAATTTTGCGTATATGTACGTGCATCCGATGCTGTGAAGAAGGGATATCTACTGAACCTTCTTAGAGGAATTAAGAGAGACCAGTGGACCAAGATGTGGGAAAAATTGAAGGAAATTGTTCCGCACTTTCAGTATCAGTACCCATCCCAGCCTTGTGATGCTGTGGATATGATTTGGCAAGCAGTTGCTCGTAAGGTCCCTTCTATACAATTTAGAATTCACAGGGAGAACAGGTATCGCAGAGCAGCGCAAATAAAATGACAAACAAGAAGTCGAAAGATCAAAGATGGTTACAAACCTTGCATTACATGGAGATCATCAGATTTACATCTGGTTGTACATTTTTTAAAAATTTAATGAGAAGCAAACATGGTTTTGTTGAAAATCTGTAAAGGCCTTCTTTTCACTCTTTTATTCATTCTTAGCAGTGAGTAATTTTACAGGTCCATATTGTTTCTGATTACACTTCCATTCATTCAATTGTTCACAGAAACAATCCAAAAAAACGTCATCAGCTTATTATTTCTTTCTCTGAAATTGATGCGCAGGCTGAATTGAATGCCCAATAACACAGCACAACTGAGTAAATAAAAGATTTTGCAGAGACTACGTTTGCCATGGAGCCCATAATTTGCAAAGACTATTTTTAAGTAGACTTAGCAATTCATGTATTTGTGTTTGTCTATTATATGTTTAACATGTATAAAATATGAAAATTATTATGTAATAATTTATGTATTCATATTTGTCTATTACATGTTTAATAAATTATTGTGTGAAAATTCATATTGACATATCATGTACAAAACATATTTTTTCGTTTTTGAATGAAGAGTGCATCTTACCAAAAGGAAACAAAAAGAAGTTGACTATTTCATTGCCAAATTCAAAAACTAAAATCAAATAAGATGAGTAAATCCTCAGAAAACTAGGAGGCATGCTACATTGTGTATAACTGAAAGTACAATCATCCTTGGGTATTCTTCTATTGGTTAGGACCTAGTTTTATATATTACAAGAGAGAAAATCATGGCTACCAGGTGGAATTTTTGGTGCAATTCTTCTGCTCAAGCAAAAACTTCGACTGAAACAAATGAAAATGTAGAAAACCCAACAAACCCGCATGGAG
Organism: Durio zibethinus; assembly: GCF_047325235.1. Taxonomy (NCBI): domain Eukaryota; kingdom Viridiplantae; phylum Streptophyta; class Magnoliopsida; order Malvales; family Malvaceae; genus Durio; species Durio zibethinus. Next base: position 24,222,873 of record NC_143172.1, read on the forward strand.
AAACAACTGAGAAAGCAGAAATCCATTTGCATTTCTTTGCATCAGTCATAGCCTCAAGCCATCATATCCTTTGCTGACAAACTGCCTCGCCACTTCTGCCTGTGAAATGAAAAAACAATCTTCGGATGTCAACATCTGTTGTGAATGGGGTCCGATCCTTTTTTAACTGTTCTTTTGTTTGACTGATTGGGATCAAACATCATTGAAGGACCAGGTGCCAAATTTTGCCTGGTTTCCAAAGAGTCCACAGCAACAGCCTTGAGAATGCGTGAATTTTGAACAAATGGTAACAACCCTTTATCCCATCTGAGAGCAAGATCAATGCCCCTTAGGCCAAGAACCATCTCTGGTTGAAGTACCAAGAGAGCAATACAAGAAAGAACAATGAACCCTCTATTAACTGAAAAAACCATGTTTATGCTCAAAGAGGAAATACAAGAGAGACAGAAGACAAGAGGTATCTCTCCTGTTGGAGGCAATGATGAGAAAATTAACTATGTCGTCTGAGACAGCACCAGCCTACTTCCTATGGCTTATATCTGCAGGAATGAACCTGAAGTTTTGTCTTTTATGGGATTTGGAAGACTAAAGGCATAAAGCGGGGAAGGGGCCCCAGAACATGTAGGGAAGTTTTAGATTCACCTCAATCATAAGCCTGACACAGAAGCAATATAAAGGCCGTATTAGAAGACTCTGACAGGTTTGAACAAAAAGTTATAGTTGGAACTATATCCTTGGGAAGACAAGTATCTTGTCATTTTGGTTTCCCTACATCTCCCTATCATTTGCCCTGGCTCTTTTTTACCAAATAAAGACCAATCCTCTTGAAATCTCAGCCGACTTGCCACATCATCCGACCATGCTGACATTTACTTGCTCCACGTCTTCAACTATACTTGGCTAATAGCTTACATAAATGTACATGGGTGCTTCTTTTCCTTTTTCTTTGGATAGGTCAAGCTAAATACTCTCATATATTAGGACAAAGTAATTGTAACGAAGCAAGCTATATATATTTTTTGGTATATATCCATGATAGCAATTATATTGATATTAATAAATTCTTTGGTAAGTGCTCAGATATTTATACAGTTTTTGCAAATCTTAATAAATCAATCCCTTGAATACAGGAAACTATATAAACAAGAAGTTTTGCTTGGCCATGATAATAAAATTATTGAACCATTGTTGATGGAGATTGAACAAATTGATAAAATTCGAATACTTTATTTGTAAAGTTTAAATTTAAATTTATTATCAGTGATCTTTTTTAACAAATGATCTTTAAATTCAAAGTAAATAATGTTTTCTAAAACTTTGGACTTATCCTAATATGAAATTAAAAAAACTTTCCTTCTCCTTAAATTTTTTTTAGTAAAAAAATTATTGACCCATTAAGGATCATTTTCTGAATTGAAAAACTAGTTTTGGGTACAAATTGAGAAAACTAGTTCTGAAAATGAAAGGAAAAACATTGAGGTAATTGCTTTATTAGCCATGAGAACTAAAGTGAGTTTGGGTGGGCAAAGCAAAGCCATGAGCCAGCCAGAATTTCAGATACGTACAGTAAGAAGAAAGACATTAAAAGTAGAGATGTTGGGAGAAGGGGTGAGGAACAGTAACATCTCCAAAAAAATAAATAAATAAAACCAATCACTTGCTTTATGCTAAACCCAACTTTAGAATTCCAAGCTCTTCCCTCCATGCAACAAAAAAATCAGAGTCTTGGTTCCTTGTGCTTAATGGGTTTCCTTTATGCTTTTCTTTCCTTTCCTCTCTCTTCTTTGGTTTACCCAACTCTTGCCCTCCATTCAAAGTTCCAAAGAATTCATCCCCTCTCAGTGCTTCTCTCCCTTATTTCGCCTCCTCTCTTGTCGCCCCTCTTGCTTTTCTTTATTTTTTTTTCTCGTGTATCCATGAAGACCCCTCACTCTCTTCAAATTTAAATTTAATTTAAGGGACCCTTACTTTAAGAAATACTTACATTAATCCTTTCTAAAACTTGACAAAACGCATATCTGTTTTGTTTCACGTAACTGCTTAAAATTACATAAAAAGTAACAGGATAATTTATCTCATCTTAAACATGAGATTTTGAATAATGCAACCATCTTCAGATAACGTTCGTAATTTGTGTTTCAAGTTTCAAATACGTCTTCGACTTTACTAGTTTTCAAGATAGAAGGAAAAAGAAGAATGTGCTTGTATTGTGTTGTTGGTTGGAAAGATGGGGACAGGTCGTGGTCCAAACCTAATGCACAATAGTTTAACATAATCTAGTAGAGTTGGGCCTTTTTCTTTAGTTGCATTTATAAAGCAAAAGAAAATAAAATAAAATTGAAAGGAGTTGTTGCTTTCCCAAACCACCATTCGCCATCAATCATATGTTATTTCCCTTTGATTTCCTTTTATTCACTCATCTGCATGCATCAGAGATGCTCTATCCTATCCATTATGATCTTCAAATATATTCAGGCTAAAAGCGCATATAAAATTTGGCATGTCAAAGAATATCAAACCCTAAAGCCATCATGGATTCCTGCCAGCAGCCAAAGCCAACTTATCCATGTTTGGAAAATGCTACAATGTCGACTACTTACAGAAAACAAACACCACTTACAAAATGGTATTACTTATTATCCATTCTATGTGTAGAACAAAAATCAAAGTCCAACGAAATTGCATTACTCGTCATAATTTGAATCCACGTGTTCTATTCTTCTTGAACAAATAAAGGTCGTATGGTCATGGAATGTTCAACTCTTGTGAAGAGAATTTTTTTTATTATAGTTTCAATTTGTTGATAAGATATGAAAAATATTTTTTTATAAATTTGTTAAATCATATATAAATAAATTTATTTGAACCGATTAAAAAAATGTATTAAGAAAGCTTTAAAATGAATTAAGAAAGCTTTAAATTGTATCAAACTAAGCTTAAGAATCACTTATAGCTAAAAATAGATATGAAATTCAATTTGCAAAAGATAACTACATTTGGTGGCGTTGTTGATTCCCAAGGTTGGTCCTAAGCTAATAGTTAGGATTTGACAACTTTTTTGTCTAAAGAAAACCGGACCCCAGATTAGCTGTTCCAGCACAATGGGTCAATTCTATCCCAATTTTGATTCATTAGGGTCCACCAATTATTAGAAGAAAAGAACTGATAAATTGTGTAAAGGTAGATACTAGACTGACCCTTTTTCATGCCAAATAACAGTAATTAAATAACATATATAGAATTAAAGATTGATTATAACCAAAACAAAAACACCACTAACAATTAACTATCTGATGATTCTTATCTAATTAAATGATAAATTTCTTTAAATTTTTTTCAAGAATGAAATGTAATACCAGTAATGCTGAACCAAAAAACAGTGAAAAACAGATACAATAGTACAGAAGTAGTAACTATAGAAGTCCCATTGAAGCCCGCAAAATTGAAATTTAAAAGCAATTTCAGAGCTCATAAAAGTGGAAGCATCTACAACACAAGAATGAAGAAAAGATGCAACATCATCTAAAACAGGACTTTTGAATACATTAGGATGCTGTTGATTAATTTTGTGCCACCTGATTTCCCCTAGGTACCAAAGATTTAACAACAGTTTAAACCAAGCTAATAGTCGCTTGACAGTAGCAGCTAGAAAGATTATAACAACAAAGACAAGAAACCAGCAAATGATGGTAACGAGAGCAATCAACTGGTGCATTCATCTTCATAAACATGATACATAAGGCAAAAACTTTTGCAATATGACAAGATTGGATGAGTTAAACATGAAAAGATAAGAGAGAGTTTTCAAAAGGAAAACCTGGAGCATCCAAGCAAGTTTGGAATTATATTCAACAAATCCAGTAATCCAAGTTCCTCATGCAGTGAAAATGAGGGAATGAGATTCAAGATTTATGTACAAACATAAACAGTGACATTGATGCCTTCAAATAAGTAGGAAAAAAAAAATCATCAGGGTTTTCTGAAATAACAATTAGACATACAACATAACAAATGCGAGGAACACAACCACCTTGTTTTCTTTCACTGCTAGTAGAATGAGTAAAACAATTTACCCATAGTTTCATTACTAAACTAACCCTCTTCACCACCATAGCCTCTTACCAGAGAAAAGGACTGTCACATTATTGAAGTGGCTCCTGACGAGGAGTTGCTGCAGGTCCTGGTGCTATATTGAACTGTATACCCCTGCGTTGCCCTGCCTGTATCAGAAATGCAACTTCAGTTGCTGCAACAGCCGCTGCTTCCTGTTTCAATAAGGAAATAAAAACATACAATTAATTACCAAAAGAAATTTAAAAAAAAAAATACAAATTAAAATAACTTGAACCAGCTAAAACAGCATGAGCCAATTTAGCTTTTGTTTATGGAAACTGCATGAATATGACAAGTCAACGCTACTAGGAGTGACAGAGGATATCATACACGGAAAGCTTTGAAGTTCTTAATTGAATTTTAACCTCTAATGAATAAACTTCCTACAGCCAAACAGTTTTGAAGCAATATCTTCTTCATAAGACTAAAACCTTATCAAGTATGTGGAGTACAAATCTCAAAAGAGAGACAAGAACCCATATTTTCAGTATTCTTCTGTGATCTAGATCAACCTCTTCATGATTAAGTAAAATAGTGCTGTTATTTTTTAAGAGCCAGAGCCATTACCTGTCTCTGCCTTCGGCGCTGCAATATGCTGATGGCCCAGGCCATGATGTAACATGGGAGAAGAAAGCCCACAGCACGAAGCAGGAAAAGCTACATAGCATAAAATGTTTCAATTAAACAACAAAACAATGTAAACTACTAGAATATTAATGCAAATTCTTGCCATGCTTACAGAGAAAAATGTAGTTGCTTCATCATCCCCATCTCCATTGGTTAGGTAGAGAGCATGCCTCAAAAGTAGAAGAGCCATTAGCTGCAAATAAACAAAGAAAATAAGATCCAAACAGAACAAGAAGAAGAAATTAACAGCAATTCCTATTATTTATTGGGTAGTTAGAATGAGGACAGGAAAAATGTTTTGTTAACTGAGAACCAAAGTGTGATTACGTTTGCCTCCAAAAATAAAAACTAGTAATTCAGGATTTACGATGCAACTCAATAACCTACATTAAAAGTCCAGAAGAGGCTGATAACTAGTACACTACCAGTTCAAAAAGAAATGGGCGAAAGAGATCAAAGAACACCACATTGTGTAATATACAAGACACCTCGATCATTGATAGTTGATCTATTGTGTGCAGAAAACTCATAAAGGAAATAAAAGGAAGTAAGGAACAACCAAGATTTTTTCTTAACATATGCTAATAAGTAAGAATAGCAAATGAATTGTTTTACTTTTATAGAGGAATAAAAGCTTACAATTAGGGCAGCAGAGCGGCAAAATGCAGCTCCGCTAGCATTGGTATCAGCATCTTCATCATAATCTGCCTCCAAAAGATGGCGTTCTGCAGCTGCCATTGCTAAAATTCGAGGGTCACTCAAATCCAAAGGAGCACCAGAGATTGTCCAACCCTCACTGTATCAATATAAAAAATTAGGAAAATAGTAAGTCAAAAGTGATGAGCAAACAAGTGAACACATCCTACAGATTACCAAACAGCTTCTCATATAGATAGATCCTCACAAACAGAAAAGGCTCTTAGAAATATCAAAGTTTCAACTGTGGTTACAAGACCAACATTGATAACAAAACCAAGAAAGAGAAACAGAGCAAAGATAGTTCATGTCTATATTCAGGGTAAGCAAGTCCACACTTGTGAAACTTGCCTGATATCAATTGTGGCATCCTCTGACTGAGGAGGAGGTGGTGGCGCAGTATATCCTGGTTGGTAAGGCTGCAAATCAAATATTTTTTTGGAAAAAGTTAGTAAATTAGCTCAATAATTCAACTCAAAACTAAGACTATATCAGTTAAAGAAACATTTGATGACTATGTTTGTTGTCCAAAGAAAAAAGTTAATGGAAAATTGTTATCATATGAATCTTCTAACAAATACTAGCATTTCACACATATTTTGACATATTACATGGTTTGCAAAAATCACCAACAGTTAGTATCATAGGACTATCAAATGCACCTGAATATCTGATAACATGCAACTTACATTTTTCTGTCATTTGAAAACATGCAACATAGAAATAAGCAAGTTTATCAAAAGCTTGATTCATAAGCCCATATTTGTCAGCAGGCAAAACTTCACCTTGAACCAGACACATTTTTACATCCCCAACACATAAAGCCAAACCTATGTCACGCTGAAAATATAAGAGGTAAATCAGCAACATCAAACCTTGAGCACAGAGCATTGTGGCTCAAATATTTGTGAATACACTCCTCTGTCATTTGAAAACATGCAACATTGATCAAGCAATTTTATCAAAAGCTTGAAGCATAAGCCCATATTTATGAGCAGGAAAAACTCCACAATAAACCAGACACAGTCCCCAACACATAAAGCAAAACCTATATCATATTGAACATAGAAGAGGCAGATCAGCAACATCTCCCATTGAGCACAAAGTACACAGAAAATAACGCTAAACAAGATGTTTATAAAAATCAATTCTTGCATACAGGTAGCTTGCAATCTGTTAATCAAGTCATTTCAGATCAAATCATGCTTTTCACAAGCTTGTTGCTCAAAGGTGGTTGCTGATGTACATCTCATATTCCACTTGCAGAAAAAAAAAATACTTTAAACAACATACAGGTCATGAATATTGCCACATCATATTCAATAGATTCACTGCCTAGGTGGCAGGAAAGCTTGACTTACGAGGAGCATACAATTAGCCAATTGACAACTAGGTAGATTAAGTTATATGAGAAAGACAAAGTGAACAATATAATATGTTCACTGATTGTTAGACTATACCAGCTGTCATTCATGCAATAAAGTAGCAGGTACTGAAAGCAACCTTTGATTAATTTTATTGTTATTTTAATAGAAGAAAACTGAACTTCTGTTTCATGTACTTAAATGGTTTCAGCCAAACACCTTGAAACAGAAAGCTTATCCATATTTCAAACATCAAAATTAATGCTTCTAAGTTAAAATCCTTTAGGGACAAAACTGATTTTACATCAGGGGCTAAAAGATGAAGCCTAGAACCACTCAAAGAAAGAACAAAAGTGCAACAAAGACAAAAGACCAGAATTTTCTTATGCAAATGAGATCCACTAAAAGTATTCCCCTAGGATGATACCAAAGAGCAAAGAAAAATATCCTTGAGCATTTAAGGTGTTGCTAGCTAAAGAATATAACAAACTATTCAAAACCATCAGATAAAACTACATGACAAGTCAACATAAACAAACAGGAAACAAAAAAGTAAAACTGCAAAACTTCCTTCAAGATAAGGGAGCCCAAAATCATGGGAAAATATAGCTACCATATGACTAGTGTTCAGTCTTTCCTCATCTGAAATTGAAAATTGCCACAATATAAAGGTTTTTTTCCCAATTTTTTAGTACATGATAAAAAAACCATGCAATCAGATAAATGTGCAACTTTAAACCATTGTTGTCAATCAACAACATAATAAGTGATTCATCAACAAAAAGAAAGGAAATTAAAATTGTTACCCTCTGAAACCAGACACTTTTTTATTTTCATGAATAGCAAATTGATGTGAGTGAAATGCAAATACAAAAAAGCAGCAAATTTCTTCCTCCTAGATGAACTGATGAAGATAGCAGCATTTCCAGAGTAGAGGTTTACCTGATGACAAATCTCACAGGTTATATCTCCTTTCTCATTGCACCAACGTTGAACGCATTTCCTGTGGGCAAACTGGATATAAAAGTTTGTCAGCTAAAGCTATTAAACCACAAAATATGAAGACAAGCCAATGAAACCACATCATGATTAAACAGAAGCAGTTAGAAGTAATTTGATAGTAACAAAGAGGGAAAAACCCATCAAGCCCTTTTACCACATCATAATGGCACTCAAGCGTAGCTCACATATATATTTTTCACAAAAAAAGGAACTTTTATAGTACTTAGAGCTAATGGTAATTGAAACTTTTAGAGCTAATAGCATGTCATAATTGGGCAGACCTGACTGTTTTACTGAATAAATTGAAATAGAAAACTTCAGGGAGTAAGTCTCAAAATGCTCCAAAACAATGAATACCTTCAAACTGCCACTGCATGCACAAGGTGTCTCCAAATTCTTAATGCTGTCCTCCTCCTGGCAGATTCGGCATTCAACTGTCTGGATAAGTGGATATTCTTCATCGCAGGAACTATATTCTTCCACTTCCTTAACATCAACAGCACAAGCATGTAGCTCAGCTACTTGAGAAGAACCTTCACCAGAAGAGCCTGCCGCATCAGCTTCTTGCATTGATTGCAAACTTTCAGGAGTTATGAGACGGTCCACACATAAAACCAGATGATCACCCATTTTTATCCAAAAGAAAAGGTCCTTATAACATACAACAATGCAGCAAAACTTCCCCTTAGAACAATAGGTGAGAATACAACTGCAAAATGTACTTCCAAAACTAACATACAAGTCTTTTACTTTAAAACTTAATGCTAGATTCAACCGTTTAGAATGTAATAAAATTCGAGTAAGATATAAGAAATCAAAATCTTGAATTCTTTTTTTAGTGTCCTTGGTAAAACCCCTCACATATGAACATTTCTGAATCTCTCTCCATTTTTCATTAATTTGCATACAGAATTCAAAATATTCTCTTTTATTTATTTTCTAAAATTTTCTTCCTATGGGTAATGGGCTGTACCCACAATAATAATAATAATAAGGAAACCAACTACCATAAAACTTTCAGCTTTAGTTATAAAAAATAAACTTCATATTTTGCTCAAATCTCCATTTTTTTTTCAATTTTCCACCGAAAATGAAAAAGAAAAAAAAAAGCAAATTATTTCCTTCATTTTCTCAGCAACCAAACAACCCAATCCAACCCAACCAAAATTCCCAAACTCAAAAGAGAATCAATTGAAAACCGACAAAAAAAACCCCACAATCATGATCTTAATTGAACAAATTCATAATTATAAAAGCAAAACATAACAGTATAAAAATTACCTGAAAATGGCGCTTGTTTTTTGGAGTCTGAAATGTTACTTTTTTCTCCTTTTGTAAAGTCTAAGGTCTTTCTTTTTCTTTGCTTGGAAATTAAACAAATTGACAAGACAAGGATTTTCTTTTCCCCTTTTTATATAGGAAATATGATTTAGAAAATTAAATTAAAAAAATAAAAAGATAAGAATTTTTAGTATTTAGATAGAGACATTCAGGCTCGGTTTCAACGAAGCTTTGTAATTTGGGCTTGGTAACGTCCGTCCAAAGATAAGGATTACGTAATTTCCGTTAGTTTGTAGCTGTTTGGTTTTTTAAGGGTTTGTTTGTCATTGTGTGCAATTTTATGTTTTATTTTCATATTTTTAAATGTCTTATTTTTAACTTATTTTATTTTAAATTTATTGAAATTAATTTTTTATTTTTAAAATAAAACAACTTACTAAACAAGTTTTTATTCTTTTAAAACAATAAAACAAAAACATAAATCACAAAACATAAATAGTACCGAATCACCCCTAATCTTATGTTAGTTATAGTCGAAATTCCCTTTTAGGCCCTGCATTAAATTTAGGACAAAAATATAGTGGGCAAAGGGATGAAAAAAATTTCTTTTTGTATTTTTTTTATTCTTTAAAAACCTAGAATCAGAAACCGTTCCCTTTTCTAGGATTTTTAGGATTTTTTATGGAAAACAAAATTTATCTTACTTTTAGTTAAATAATTAGCATTTTTTATCTATTCCTTTTAGTATCACAAAAATTGCATCATAATTCAACACCAAATCTAACACGAACATAATAAAATATTTATTTTTAATTAATAAAAAAGTTGTTTGTTCAAATTACATATAGTATTTTGCATATTTAATTTTATTAAATTATTTAGAAGTGTTAAACTATCTATAATATTATGTATATATATTCGAGTAGGGTTGGCAACAGGTTAGTTGGGGTGGGTTTTTCTCGTCTCGAACCCGATTCTATTTTATAATCATAAAACTTATACTCGATCAAATTTTTTTTATTTTTTAATATTCGAACCTGACCCAAAACTTAATATATGCATAAATCGTATCCGACTCGATCTGATCGAAAATTAATAAAATATTATTTTTAAAATATAATTATATGATTATATATAAATAAAAAATTAAAATATAATTTTTAATATAGTATCGAGTTGGGTTGAATCAAATTTACCTAAATTTCGAACCTGACCCGACCCGAAACTGAATTTTTCAAAAAAAAATTTAACCCAATGAGATCAAGTCAAGTTGAAACCCGTCGGACTCGGGTTGGGCTGCCAACCCTATATTCGAGACATAAGATATAAAATGTATTAATGAATTATAAAATTGATATATGTTTAACATTATATAAATATATAAATTAATTTGATTAAACTACTTGCAAATTAAATAAATAAACATATTATGACTTTTAAAAAATAAATAAATATATTATGAAAATATTAAATAAATCGGTTATTCATGTGTTAATAAATATATTATAAAAATATTAAATAAATTATTTTATAGATATCACATGTTATTTAAATATCATTAAAAATAACATAATAAAATAATTCATTAGATAATTTTAAATTTCTCAAAACAAATACAAAAATTTTACATTCTCTAATGTCAACAAAATATGACTCACTCATTCACCTCGACTATCAATTTTCTCCAAATTATTTACCTTCACAAAATTTAAAATTTTTTAAACCAATCACACCTTAAGAATAATAAAAGATAAAAACAATGAAATGATGAGTAAATTATACCAACTTTGAAAATAATTTGAAACTCGTTCAAAATACAAATTGCTTTGGATTGTATAATATTTTTCAAATTTGAGAAAAGAAATTTGTTTAATAAACATATATATATATATATATTAATGTAAAAGTTATATATTTTTTTATATTTGAATCTAGTTTAAATTCATAATTCTTACAAGTGGTCATTTAGATTTAAAAATTTTAATAAAATGTCTAACTCTTACCCTAATATAAGTGAATCCATTTTACATATGTTTGTTAGGAAAATTTTACAATTTAATCTAATTATTGAATTAAATCTAAAACTTCGTTAATGTTAATATATAAAGAAACATAAGAGTGAAAGACCCGCTCTAGCTTTTTTTTGACCTTGCTCTACTTTTTTTTTCCTTTGAAACTATGTAATTTTAGTGCCTCTCCACCCATCACATCCATATTAAAGTAAATCATCCATCTAAGAAACCTTCATCAAGAAAGAAAAGTTACATTTAATTTTTTTTATTTAAATAAAAAAAAGTGATGAGAAAAGATTTGTAATTTAAAATGATGGGAATTGGGTGGTTTGGTAAATGGAAAGCAATTTTTCTCCTAAGATTGGGAATCTGAGATAAGATAATGAGGCTAATCAATGGTTAGATAATTTAAAGAGACATATATTATGAACATTATTGATGGATCTTTTAAACCAACATTATCTATTGAGAACTTATCTTTTCAATAAATATATATGTATATATACATATATATATATATATAAATATTGTTAAGAACTTGCGAGAAATAATTGATAAAAAAATATTTGATAGTTTAAAATACGATATTATATGAAAAAATTAAGATAATATAATTTAAAATTTTAATAAAATCATATATGAATTTGATAAAGCAAAAAAAATATATTTCATGTTTTTCTGTTGATACGAATTATAATAAATAATTATTTATATAAAATATAATAAAAACATATAAATAATTAGTATTATACATAACATGAATATATGAAGTATCAAATATATCACAAAATGATTTAAATTGTACAAAAATATAAAAGACATTATAATGTGAAAAATTTTAGAGACTAAAAAAATCGAAAAGGTGATAACATAAATCTCATGGAAAAAAGGTAAGGAATTTTCAAATTAAAAATGAAAATTACATAATTTTTTATGCTGGATTTATTTTTATGTTAATTTTTTTATTGGATAGTGAATTTGTTTTAGAAGTATTCATAAACTAGATTAGTCTCGGACAGGAATTAAACATAATATCAACATTATAAATGGTATAATTTATTTATACATTTTTAAATTAAAAGAAACATTAGTTATTTTTTTATACAAAATTGATCATATAAATAAACACAAAAAATAATTAATTAAATATTAGTTTGTTAAGTTTTAGTTTGTGTAAATATATTATTATCTATTATTAAAAAAAAATACTATTATCAATTTTTAAAAAATAAAATCATTTGATATGTTACTTCTAATTTTATTAAATTTTAATTATTTATTAATAAATTATTATTTTGATATAAAAATAATTTTAATAATTTATTAATTTCTTAAATATTAAATAATCTAAAATTTTCATTATATAAAATTTTAATTTAATATATTTAGTGATATTTTATCTTTTTAGTATATTTCATTTTACTGCCATAATTACATTCAAGTGCAAATACATATCTCTCACTATTAATTTTAATTTCATCATTATATAATTTTATTGTTATAATAATTAATTTTATAATCATTATTTTTTTGATAAAAAATTATAAAAAATTGAATTTTAAGCCTATTAGATGTCATATCTTAAAATGAGCACATGAATCAATTTAGTTAAATTTTAAATTTTAATCATTATTATTTTCAACCTTATCTAAATTAATCTCTTCATCCATTTGAGGTAATATTAGTTCAAATTGGATTATATTTGATTCGAATTTTTTGAATATTATATAATATTATAAATTTTTAACATCCGATTCGAATTTGAACCAATTTTTTATATGATTTAATTTGATTCGAATCAAATTTTATTAATTCGATTCGGTTTTAATTTATCAATTTTTGAAATTTATTTTTTATATATTATTTTAATGTAAAATTTAATATATTTAAATAAAATTTGATATAAAATAATTATTTTTATTTTATAAAAATTAAAAAAAAGAAAATTAATAAAAAATATATAATATAATTTGATTTATTTTTTAATTTTGTACTTTTTAATTCAAATTTTATTTAAATTTAATATATATATTTAATATTCAAACTTAATTTGAACCAAATAAAAATATTTATTTCAAATCAAACCAAACATTTTAATTTCAAATTGATTTTTTTCTCACTCCTACCGTCTATATCCTAAATTCGCAAGATTAGAATTAATTAAAAGTTAAAAAAAAAAAGAAAAAGAAAAATCCAAGCGTGTCATTCTATATAAAAAAAAAATCTAAGCGTAACATTTTAAGCCCTTTTTCCAAATTTCTACCAAAGAGAAAAAAAAACCAAAATCTAAACCCTCTCCGCTGCTGCAAATACAAACTCCACCACTGCCGCCAAACGTCCTAGGGTTTCAGCTTCCTAAATGGCAGAGAAAGAGGCATCGGTAGAGCCTTCCGAGACCAACACACCAACTGAAGACATGGATCTCGAAAACCTTAACTCTTCCGCCCAAAACCCCGATGACGTAGACGACGCCAATGGTGTCAACAACGGTGACTCAAAGTCGAAGCGCGGCAGAGAAGAAGACGGCAAAGAAAGCGACGAGGTATCTAAAAAACAGAAGTTGGAGAAGTCTGTAGAGGAAGAAAGGCTGGAGGAGAAGTCCGAGTCGGGTCGTGTCCGGCTCGGCCCGAAGGATTTCGGGTCGTCAGTCGAGATGTTTGATTATTTTTACACTTTGCTTCATTATTGGCCTACTCAACTCAACCTTAACAAGGTACTAATTGAAATATCTTAATTTTGGTTTTGCCGTTAGTTTTCTTTGATTATTTATTTATTTATTTGATGTTCTATTTCATGTAAAAGAGAAGAAGATTTTGATTTATGTCAGTATTACAATCATAGCTTTCATGATGAATGAAGAAAGAACATGATTGCTTAAGTTGTAAACTTTTTAGTTATCTGAAGCTTAATGTTGTAAAGGAGTTGAATTGCACTTATTGTTCATTAGAAGCTAAGTACAACATTACTGCTTGCTGGTGTTATTAGGTGTGTTTGGATGGAGGAAAAGCTGTCATGTTTTGTTTGGTAGGAAGGACGGAAAAATTTTAATCCAATGGTTAATCTACAAAGTCAGAAAGTGGTTTTGAAACTTAACTGTTAGATTAAATGTTTTTTCGTTCTTATCCTTTTTCTATCCTTCTTGCCAAGCAAAGTTGATATTTTAATGGAGAAGTTTAAGTTAGCTGAGCTCAGTCAATTGCTTGGTTAATCAATTTCTTGCATTAGTAGTTTTCTTGAATTCTGTTTGTAATTCTAGTGTTTGAATGTGGAATATTGCATCTGCTACATCTGGTTAGTGTAAACTCTACTTATAGTTGTATTGGTGGCTCATCGAAGAAACACAACTTCTTTTATTGGTCTCTTTCAAATTAAAATTGGCCTTTGCATGTGGTCTCTAACTTACAAACTCTTACATGCGGACCTAAGGGAGGGGAGGGGGGGATACATCCTATGCCCATGAATGCATGTAGATCTTCCTTTATATTTCTCGGCTTGTGAGTTGTAATCCACGTTGCTTTCAAGAAACCCACTTGGGTTTTAAACTCATAATTCGATTAATATGCTGCTTGTTTTAAGAGTTTAACCTTCCAGCTATATTTAAACTAGCAAAGCTGTAGACAATGATGCTAACTGATTACTGGCTGCATATGACTTTTTGAATTTCAAGTTCTTTTACACAAAATTTTGGTGTTTCTGGAATAAATACTAAAAACAATTTTTTTTTTCTCCAGGTGCTATCATTAGTGATTATTAATGCATTAAAATGCTTTGAATGCACATAAAATTTGTACACGTCAATCTTGGATTGTCAAATATGTTCCTTTGGCACTGAAGTACTTGAAATTTTGTTTAATATTATGTTCGTTGTTGACTTTATATTACAGTATGAGCACATGGTATTGCTGGACTTGCTTAAAAAAGGTCATCTAGAGCCTGATAAAAAGATTGGTGGAGGGATCAAAGCTTTCCAAATACAAAATCATCCAATGTGGAAAAGTAAATGTTTTTTTGTCATTAGGGATGATGAAAGTGTTGACGATTTTAGCTTTAGGAAGTGTGTTGATCATATACTTCCCCTGCCAGAAGATATGAAGATTAAACCTGATGCAAACAGGGCATTGGGCAGTGGGGGTCGGAAAGGACGAGGTGGAAAAGGAGGTGGACGAGGCCACGGAAGAGGTGGTAAGTCAAGAAACTAAGGCAATGGTAATTAAAATGGGGTTGAATTTGGATTCAACTCTGTTGTAGGTTCAAAACTGCTTTATTTTTCTTATATCTGGCCTCAAGTTCCCAACTAACGCATTTTCAAAATTTTGGATGTTGACGAAATCAACGATTGTCATTTATTGCTTTTTAATTTGTGTTGCATTTTAAGCATTGGGGTTAAAACCATCCATAATTATTTATCTCACCTGTTTATGTTTATGTTATATACAGCAATGAAATTAACAAGGTTTTGTCTGGGTTTGAAATGTTGTGTTTCATGTTTTATTTTTGCTTATAGTTTATGATTGAAATAAGTCAATGCTTTTGTGTGCATAAGTAGCGTCCATTAAACATTGCTGCCATTCTGATGCATGCATTCCGGTAGCTGCATGAATAAAATTTCTTATTGCAAACTGACAAGCTAGCTTTTTTATGTAATTGTTGTTTGTTGAACATTGTTCAAAGAGTTGCGAATGAATTTTTGTTTTTCCAGTAAAATAATAATAATAATAATAATAATAATAATAATAATATTCAGTTAGGTTTCTAAATTAAATTATTTTTTAATTTATAATCTTTTATTTAGGAATTTATTTTCAAACAAATTTTTAATTGTCTGTAGGCTTTTCATTATTTTAACGGTAAAATACATAAATAGGAACTCAACTTTAAGAGTTTACTTAAGTATTATCATTTTCAATTTAGTTACTTAAATTTGAGGAAATTGTTTTTCTGTCATTTAGAGCAAGGCAGTGCCACATCAGTTGTTAGGTGCCATGTCAACTGATCCAATTCTTTTCTCTTATCTTTTTTCATTTCGTTCTTTCCTATTTTTCATTTTTTTTCTTGTTAAAACTCATTGTTTTATATAAACAATAAAAACCAAAATTTTCATTTCCTTTAGTTTCTAATTTTGTTTTTACCTCTAAAAACCTTGCTTCTTTCCCGTCTCTCTCTCGAATCTTTCAATCGGCAATCATCATTTTTCCTGATTACTTTACGTTGCCAGCATTGTCTGGCAGCACCGATCGTCGTCGTTCATCGGCAGTTACAAAACCCATAACGTGTCTTTTTTGATTCCCCATTGTGAAGACCTCCATCACTTTGCCGAATGCCGAATTTCCCTTCCTTCTACTTTCTTTCTTTGAACTAGAAACCCTAACAAGAAAACTCAAACAACTAAGCTGAGATTTCAAAATACCCATCCCTACTCCACTGTGTTCCGTTACTTAAAATACTCAAAACCACAAATGCCAAAAATTCTCGAGAAAAACTCAAAAAGGAATCCCCTGTTTTAAGTACATTTGTTGCTAAATTTTTTTGTGAATTCTATTGTGAATGACACTTGATTGCTAAAAATTGTGTCTATGGATTGTTGTTTATGTGTAATTAGGTTTTGTTTCTTGTCCTTAGATTTTTTGGGTGAATTGATAGTTGATGCTTCCTGTTTTCTGTCTATTGTTGATAGAAATTGTGTATTTGAATGGTTTGTTTAGTGTCAATCAATTGTAGTTTTGTTTGTGTTGAGGCTTTCTGCGGTATGATTGAAGATTGAATTTGCTTCTCTTGGGGACTTTGTTTTGTGCAAATTGCTCCAATGATTGTTGTTGAGTTTTAGAGAGAAAAACTAAAGAGAAGGCAGCAAGAATGGGGAGGAGAGAGTAGGGAAAAGAAAAAAGTGAAAAAATTGATTTTTTTACTGCATGGTCAGTTAATGTAGTAGCTAACGGCTAATGTGGCATATTTGTCAACATTTTATTAGACATTAGCGGTAAGGTGACAAAAAAAGAATAAAACATAATTTTAAAAAGATTCATATAGTTGAGTGATTATTGATATATTTTACCCTTATTTTAAATATGTATTTTACATAGACAACAAGTTTATTGTTGCTAAAAAAATAAATAGGCATGTCAACTTATTCTAATGCCTTTTTCAGACTTGAGAATTTTGTTTAATTCTATTTTTCAATGTTGAACATATTAGTCATTACAATTAATAATCATCATTTATCACAATTTATTTATCATAATTTAAATTTGTGTTGATTGTTCACATTTATAAGAGATTTTTACATAATTTTTTTTTTGTTATGATTGGATAATTTATAAAATTATAATAAAAAAGTTTTAAGTGAAATACCCATCATCATCTTTTCATCTGATGTGAGATGAAGGCATTTACCTCATTACCTCACGAAGTCTTGAACGAATCAGCTCGTTACCATGATTTTGATGATCATGAGTAATTTGCATCACAAATTTATGAATTCAAGATTTTCATTCAAATTTTAAAAACTTAAAATTTCATCTATAATTTTTTAAAAATACTTCAAATTTATCTACTCATCAACTATTACAAAATCACCACCTCAAAATTATGTGTATGTTCATGCGAATGTGAGTTTTTTCACACGAGAAAAAAGTGAATTTTTTTTTTTAATTGTAAACATCTCCTTTAGTTCGGAGATAATTTATATTTTAAAATTAAAATTTATATTTTTTATTTATTTTTGGTATTATAATTAGTTTAGAGTTATTATTATTATTATTATTATTATTATTATTTAAAAAAAGAAAAAGAATTATTTTACTGAAACTTGAAGAAGGTTTAATTTTAATTAAGTTATTGAATTGAAAATGTTCTATCGAAAAAGGACTATAAAAGAAAATTAGTTTAAAAGGTGAATTTGGATTAAAAATCTGATGTTGAAATTGATTAGAAAATTCAAATTAAGAAAACTTCTTTTCTTATTGTAATTGGGATTAGAGACTTATAAAAAGAGTCCATTTGGATCAATTAGAAACAATTAAGAATCGATAAAAAAAATTCAAGAGAGAGAATAAAAAAAAGCAAAAAAATTAAAAATTTTTTTTTTAGCTTTTTTTGGTGTTTTAGGTTTAGATAATAATGATTTTCTCTTTGGAGTTTTGTGTTGGGAAAATGAGTTGAAAAGAAACACAAACGGGAGGCATTTTTTTTAAAAAAAATTTGACAGCAAAAATTTTGAGAGTTTTGAGTATATATATTTTAGATTTTTATTTAAACCAGAAAGAAAGGCAATCATCATAGACGATAAGCGTTAGCAAAGTTATAGGTTGTTTTGTAAAGAAACAAAAAAAAAAAAAGACAATGAGGTAAAGAAGCAAGAAAAATAAAAAAAATGACTGACCCAATTTGAGGATCCAATTCAATAAAATGCTTAAATTATAACTGGTTCCAACAACTAGTAAATTGAAGTGGGCAAGCACAATTACAAAGGCCCATGTACTTTAAAATAACTTGTAACCCAATTTATTTGGTAATTTCTATTTTTTTTCTTTTTTCTTTATTTCTAAATCTATTTATGTTATTTAGTTGATTTTCTTTCTTCTTTTATGCATATTTAAAATAAATTTTTATAATAAATTCATGATTCTTATCGGAGGATTTTTATGAGTTTAAAATTTTTAAATTAAGTTATACGAAACGATTGGAGAATTTCATAATGAAAATAAATTATCTTTAATTTTACTAAACGATTGGAGAATTTAAATCTCGAATTAAGTTTTACTAAATGATTAGAGCACTTAATAAATTTTTGAAAAAATAAATTTCCAATCATATCAAATGATTGAAAGATTCAAATTTCTGTTAAATCTTACCAAATTATTGGAAGATTTAATAACTTTTATTTTTAAAGAAGGTTTTCAAATAAAAATCTCACCAAATGATTGAGGGATATATATATCAATGTAAAATCCCACCAAACGATTGAAGGATAAATATGTTAATGAATCCAACGATAAAGTCTTTTTAAAGTAGGACATAAATCTCTATGAATACTCTTAAAGTACAAAAATTATCTTAAATTATTATCAAATGATTGGAGTAACTTTAAAATAAATTTCTAATATTAAATTTACTTGAAAAAATTATAAGCAAATTTTAAGGCTTGGATAACACGAAATCAAACTAGTACCACTCTTTGGATGAGCGTTGTGAGGGTGCTATAACCTTTCTCACATATAACCGTACTTCAGGACCTAAATCTAATTTCATGGATTAAAATCTATCTTTTAAAAGTACCTTAGTCAAGCTTGAGACTTTTTTTTAAAATGGAATAAATTCAGTTAGGTGACCAATCGCACCTAGATAAAAAAAAATTGGTGGCGACTCATAAAGTTAAGTTTAGCTATAAATTTATGAATCTATGCGTTATGACAATTTGGTGACTCCACTGGGGATACCTAGAGTCAAGCTAGTAAAATTGTTTTATCCAAAGCCTAAGTTAAAATTAAGAATTTTTCTTTGAATGTTTTATCTATTTCTAATTATCCTATATTTTGTCATTCACTTGTATCTATATAACATGACTTCTATACCCAAGCTCCATCTCTTAGTAGAGAGTAAAATATTTAAGCTTTCATGAAATTTCATGTCTTTACCTAGGCTAGCAAAATACTTTTATTCAAATTAAACCCTTTTCACTTGTAACCTATAATGGGCGATGATTAGAATACCTAACTAGTCTATGATGGATAATAACGTGAGGAACAATTTAGGAATCTTTAGAGTTAACCCAAACCACATGTAGTAAAACATAATAACCTAACCTTAGGTTAGAGCCATGTCTATCCATTATTAGAATTTAACCTTACTTAGAACATATGAGTGGACTTTTTGAATTTCATTTGTATTAATTTTATCTGAAATTTTATTTGATCTCTTATTTATTGTTAAGTTGTTGTATGTCATATTTTAATACAGTATCATTAACATATGCATTCATCCGTGCATTACAATATGACGAACATTAGCACATGCATTCATTTATTCATTCATACATTGTTGTACATACATTCATGTGCCATAATTTATTGTGTCAAGTATTTGATGCATTTATTCATTTTTGCATATAGGATCCTTAATAAGTTAGGTTTTGAAAATTTTTAAACATTTAATAATATGAGCATGCTAATTATGGTACATATAGTTCAATGATAGCTTGACCATCTAGAACCCTGCTCAAACAACCAACGATCAATACAACATTAGAGCCCGAGCCAGACAAATAAAATAGAAAAATACAAATCATTTGAAAAAAATAAAGAAAGCCCAAGAAAAACTCAAGGAAAAATTAAGTAAAATTTTAGAAACTCTAAACAAGTTGAACAAAAAGAAGGCCGTAGAAAAAGATGTTAGCCAGCATAACCATCCATCACAAAGATATTGTTGATTTTTTTAGTTATAGCCCATATCAGGCCCAGTCTACATAGGACATTCCGTTATAGTAGTTTATATTTCTTGTGAAGTATACTTACGTAAGAATGCTATCTACATCAAATTAAGGGCATTACCAAAGTTTTATGAACCCGGTCTTTATTGAAAAGGCAATAGAGTCAATCCAAGTCTCTAACTTGGATAATCCCAAAGAAAAAGAAAAATTGAAGCTGATGGTAGTTAAGTTTTTGGAAGACTCAAAAGTTGATTAGAAGATGAACTTATTAGAAGAAAGGTTATAAGAAGTTGAGAAAATTGATTTTTATGGCCCTATGGATGCGATTAGACTTTGTTTGGTTCCTGATGTAGTTATCCCACTAAAGTTCAAAGTTTCAAAATTTAAGAAATATGATGGTACTAACTGTCCAATGATTCGTGTCACTATGTACTGTCAAAAGATGTTGATTTATACTAGTGATGAAAAGCTATTGATGTATGTGTTCCAAGATAACTTTACTGGTTTCATAATTGGATGGTAAGTCTAGCTGGATAGGGCTCATATTACTTTATAGAGAGAATTGGCAAGGGCATTCATTACCCAATACCGACATATTATAGACTTGGCTCTAGACCATATATATTTGTAGAGCATGAAGAAAAAAATGACTAAGTCATTTAAAAAATATGACCAGAGGTTGAGGGATGTAGCTACTTAAGTTCAGTCACCTTTAACTAAAAAAAACTACAGCGCTGTTCGTGAGTGCATTAAAAGCACCTTACTATGAGAGAATAATAGGGAATGCAATGAAAAATTTTGCTAACATGATGATTTCAGAAAAGATTATCTAAAATGTCATCAAGAATGGTAAGCTTAAGGAAGAAATGATTACCAATAAAAAATATGAAAGAAGCCTAAATAGAAAGAAGCTTGTGTTGTGAATTTTGAAGGACAACAATTCAAAAGCTATGCTCTATATCCACTACCTATTCATCTTGCTTACTACCTCACAGTTAATAGTATTGTCCCTTACCAATTTGTTTCGTAAGTAGTTTATCCATCAATTTACCTACCAATCTTTCAAATATCTGCATATGGGCCTAATCCTATCACTACATCAGTTTCAAGGCCTCATAACCAAGCGAGTGGTTTGAGAAGATATATAAACAACCAAGAAAAAGCTTACATTGATCCTATCTCTATAAGCTACACTAAGCTATTCCCAGAACTAGTCAAGAATGACTTGGTATCTCTAGTTATTATAGAATCATTAAAGCCATCCTATCTAAAATAGTATGATACTAATGTCATTTGTGATTATTACAATGGAAATGTGGGTCACTCTATAGAAACTTACCCTACTTTCAAGCATAAGGTCAAAGTTTGATTTGAGTAGGTTCAGTGAGTTTGACGAATTAAGAAGGTTGAATATTAATAAAAACTTTTTACTTGAACACCTAAGGGCATAGTTTTGGGAAAGGATACAAAAAGGCTAATTGAAAGGTGTTTATCATTTTTGGATTTATTTTAGAGTAATGATAATATTTCTTTTATGTACTAAGATTTTATTTTTTATTATTTTAATCAAAAAAGCAAGTAGGATGCATTTCATTACATTTTCTCTTTCATCAAAACCACTATTCTTTTAAAAAATTTTTTTTTTCAAATGATGAATGTTTGGATAATGATAAATAGTAATTCTAGGGTTTAATCTTGGAAACTCATTCATATTAATTTGTGGAGACTATTTCAACAAAAGAAGAATCTGTAAGCAGAAATCATTCATGAAAAAATGAAATGGATATTTCTTGGAATGATCTATAAATTTGTCTTTGTTCAATAACTGGTCCTCAAAGAAAGTATTCACATTTGAGATGAAGAAGGGCCATCTTTCTTTTACCATTCATAAAAATGAAATCATCCATTACTACCCCTTTGTAGATACAAAAATTTATCCGGGTCTACTAGATGAAATTTTATTTTAAAATTTTGTTTATTAATATCAAAATTAATAATTAATTTTTTTGAAAAAAAAGATAAGACAGGGATAGGCATGGTGCCATGCACGATATAAGCCTATTCATCTGCCCTGTTGGCACTATGCCCTATAAAATCCATACCTAAAGCCTTTGCACCTTGTACCTACTCTAAACTACCTAGAGTCACTGGTTTTACCCTGCACTGGCAACCATACCTTGCCAAACACTTACTCTACCCACCATCCCAAGTGGTTAGCCCCATAAAGCACCTAGTTTTCACCTAGAGCCCTCCCACGCATACATCGGCTCTCACCAGTCACTTCACCCAAGCGTCAAGCTCTCTCCCACACCTAAATCTCAAGCACTCGCACACCCCCAACCTTTAAAGACCCAACTTCGAAAACACATGGCCTGACCTCCTAACAGCGTCATCTTTAACTTGCTAACACCCACCATACCCTTGCAACACCCAAATCGAACCAAATCCTATCCTTTTTCTACAAACCATACCTTTTAGCCTAGTCTCATTCCAAACCATCAACCACAAAAAAAAAAATAATAAACACAGTCCTCCCCACAGAGAGGAACTTAGTGTTAAAAAGCTACTTGTAAAAAGCAAAAAAAAAAAAAATCAGTTTTAGTTTATAAAATTAAAAAAAAGGGTTTTAAACCAAAACTTAAAGGTCAGATTTAAGGAGATTAAGAGGATTTTTGTTAAAAAGAAGCTTGAATCAAGAAAAAGAAAAGCGTAGGAAGTTTTTGGAGTCTTTTAAGATTTTTTGGTCATCGAAGATCACTGATGGTGACCACCGGCATAATGGCTAATATAACAAAGGGTGGTCGATTTCTAGCCTTCGATTTTTTGCTTCAGAGAGAAGAAAAAGTTTTTTTTTTTTTAAACAGAAGAAGAAATGAGCCAAAATTTTTTTTAAGCATAAATATAAAAGGATAAAACCCGGAATGATGCTGTTTTAAACAAAGGGGATCTGCACGTGGACACGGATTAGACCTAAGATCCATGCAACCTTGCCCGACCTCCAACCTTAGCCAGGCTCCTGCCAGTCCAACTGGACCGTTGACCAATCCAGTTCAAGTAAATTTTTTTTTTTGGATTTTATTTTATTTTAATTTTTGGATTTGTTTTTATTTATTTTATTTATATATTATTTCTGTCACTTTAAGTTTTGTTATTTATCCTTACTTAAAATTTTAAATTTGTTAGAACAAATATTTGTCATTCATAATAATAATTAATACAAATAAAAGCTAAATAAATAAACAAAAAAAATAAATAATGAGTAATAAAGTTAAAGTTGTTGATAATTTTGTAAATTTTTTTAAAACAAACCTTATTAAATAATAAATAATAAATAAAATAACAATAACTAAATAATAATAACAAAAAATGATTTCAAAATTTTTTATTTTTCTTCTTTAAATAATAAAATAAAATAAAATAAAATAATAATAAAGTAGAATAATGACCAAAAAATGCTAAAAAAACAATAATAAAAAAAAGTGATAATGAAAATAAAATGATAAAAAATTTTCCCTGCTTCAATGATAGAGGAAAATTTTTTTTTTTAAATAATTTTGTCTAGATGTTGAAAAATTATAAAAAATATAGATAAATATAAATAATTAATAAAACAATAATAAAAATAAACGGATATTATATAAAAGAGAAAACATATGAAAAAATATTATTAATTTTTTAAAATTATAAAAATCAAACTTGCGTCGAAAATCTGTTTAGATGTTAGAGATTTTTAGAGATATTCGTCTTTTCTTTAAACCCTAAAATTGAAACTCTAAATCTTTAAAACCTTAAAACACGAAACCTTAAAATTAAAACTATAAACCTCTAAATCCTAAAACCAAAACCTTAAAATCAAAACTTTAAACTTTCAAACCCTCAAATCTAAAATCCTAAAATCCTAATTCCAAAACCTTTCAAACCTAAACCCAAAATTTCAAAACCCTCAAAGCCAAAACCCTAAATAAAAAATTCATCAAAACCCTAAATTTAACCTAAAACTCAAAATTGGCATGCAACCATGAATCATCATTTAAAAATCATTCAAATTTTAAAATCTCGACATAAGCTTTTACCCATAACCATTCCAAAATCCGAAAGATACATGTGAAAATTTCAATTAAAATAATTTGTTCTTGAATGCTTACTAGACGATGGGATATTTAAGAAACTTTATCTCATTATTAAGTTTTCATTCGAGTCCTTAATTCGCATTAATAAAAAGATTAAACAAACAAATGAATGTATATAATGGGATCTTAAATATAAATAGTCGTACCTAAACTCTAATCTAGATATTTTAGAGTCAAGGTAATCTCATTATATTTAAGAACCTAATTTCAAAATTGCATTTCATCATTATACATGACATTTATTAATGCATTTATTTATTATTGATTGCACTCAATTCGCATGTTTATGCCTTTAGTTATCATTTGTTATCTAATAATACCATCGTTGGCATTTTTCGCATATAAAATGTGTTTAATTTAAAAATGTTAAATAAAAAAAAATTAACATTTGAGGAGAATAATTCTTGGTACTCTGCCTAGATGTTAGAAAATCACCAATAATTATCTTCTACAAATAATGTTTTTTTCATTTTCAAGGAATATCATGATAAATACGATCAAAAAAGTTATCTTTAAAGTTCTACCTAAATGTCAAAATTTTTTTAGATAATTCTATAACTTAAAGATTTTCTCGATATTCTTAAATAAAAAATTTTAATAAAATTAATTTTTTTTTAAAAAATTATTATTAAATTTCAAATCGAAATCATTTCATCTAACACTAAAAATAACGCATGATTAATTGGTATTAATTTATGGGTGTTGTGACAGTTCTAATCATTTCTCACATGTAATTGACTCTCAAACCCTACCTGATTTTTCGTAGACTAAAATTTATCTTTTTGATAAACTTTAAATCCGCTTTTATGGTTTTATTAAAAAGATAACTTTTGGGTGACCAATCACACCCTAACAAAGATTGGTCGCGACTCCCCTACTTTTTCTTGATTTAAAAATTTTTTTCATCTAGTAATCTCAAAATCATTACGACACATTTTGTGCTTGTTATGATTTTTTTTCCTAAAAAACCTTAACAAATGATCACCCTTCACATTGGAGAGAAAGTTTCGAGAATAGACCTATTTGAAAAAAAAATAAAAAGTAAAAGATCACAAAAGGTCTCAAGGATAAAAAATAAAAAAAAAGAAAAATAGATGCCACAAATGACTTGGGATAAAATAATGAGAATTCTTTTGTGAAAAGTAAGATGAATGAAAAAAAAAAAAAAACAATGAAATGATATGGAATGGGGTAAAATGCTAAGTTGTATGACATTATAAGAAATGGTCTTTTGGTTTAAACTTTTTAAATATATGTTTTGAGCCTATTTTATTAGTTTTTTTCATGATCCTTTACCAAAGCCTACATTACAACCCTTAAAAGTTCATTCTGATCAAATGTAAATGCTTGAATTGAATGATCATATATTAAGCTAAGGCATGCTTACAATGAAGTGATGGAATCGTGATCTATTCTCATATTTTAGAGATTGCTGTGTAGAAGATATCAATAATGGATGAAGAAAAAAATGAAAAAAGAAGAAAACGAAAAAGGTGAAAAAATAAAAAATAAAAAATGTGAAAAAAATTAAAAAAAATTTAAAAAAATGAGAGAAGAGAAAGACTCAAATTAAAAATTTGAATGAGTGATTTGGGTAAAAAAACATCTGAGTTGAAAATTGAAAGATCAATCAAATATATGAAAGTTCAATGACATCTGAAGATCCACTGAAACTTGAGCAAAGTTTGATAGGCTCAAAATTATTTGAAAATCAATAGAATGAGTTTTGAAAAAGAATTCTAGAGTAGTGTTAAAATTTTTTTGAATATTCTGTGATTAGACATTATTATAACATTTAAATACTTATCCTATTGACATGTTTTGAATTTATTCCTTTGTCTATTTCTTTTTTTACCAGACTTGTTCTTGTATTGATTACTTTTTCTCTCAATTCGCCTTGTCATCTCTCATTTTTTCATCCCAAAATAAATTAAGAAAATATATAATTATATTATATTTATCATGAATTGAAATGATAATGAATGAATGATAATATTTATAAAAGATTCTTGTATTCATTTGAAAAGAAATCCAAGATGACATGGGCAAAAAAAATAAAAAAATAAAAAAAAGATGGAAGAAGCTTGAAAAGATGATTTGAAAAGGCAAATGGGGTGACTAAGTGATGAAAACAATGATGGATCAATTAATGGAGTTAGTAAGTTTTAAGCAAATGATGAAAATGGTAATGGATTAGTTGATGGAATTTGTGAGTTAATTATAAAATTATTAGTATTAAAAAGCTGAGAAAAAATTATGAATGAGATTAAAAAGAGATCATGGGGTGGTTATGATAACCTAAGAGATTGAAAAAGAAAGATTTGTAAACTTGAAGAATGAAGATACTTGAATGATCTTGAGAACCCTTTTTGCCATAATTAGAGTTGTGTTCATTAACATTGCATTCATGCATTGCATTCATAAACATTGCTTTCATCTATTGCATTCATACACTTTTATAATTTGTTTGGTAAGAAGTTATGATCTTGGATCTTGAAATGGTGAGAATGTAAAATATTTTTACTTAATGATAAGTTTTTCCAAAGATGAGATTTAATCCTTAGTGGAGGATGATTTTTGAAGATAAGATTTTGATTCCTAATGAAAAATTTTGGAAAAATAAGTAATGTAATAATCTTTGATTGAGGAAATATTTTGCAAAAATAAAGCCTTTTAATGAGATTGTGATCCTTGTATGAGGAAAACTTTGCGAAGATAAAGTTTGAAACCTTTGGATGAAGAAAATGGTTTCGAAAAGAGTTGGTAAACCTTGGTTAAAGAGCTTTTCCATTTTTTAAAGTTTCATAACCTCTATTTAGAGTTGTTTTTTCATTTCAAGGTGAGAATATTTGATGTAAATCCTTGATAGATTGAATTTTAAATTTGAACTTTTCAATTAAGAATCTTTGAATATTGGATATGAATCTTTAAGATTTTCAAATGTGAATCTTTGAATCCTTGATGCGAATCTCGAAGAATTATGTAAATCTTTAGAATCTTTCGGTGAGAATCTTGAATCTTCGATTTGAACATTTGAATGAACCTTTTATCTCTTTCAAATAAAAATATTTTTTTATATTTTAGAAGTTGTTGAATCTCTGATGAAATGAGCATTTTTTTAATATTTTTCAAAGTTGCTAAGCCTTTGTCCACATGGTTTTATTAGGATGAGATTGTAAAACTATTAAGAAAAAACTTTTAAAAGTGAATCTTTGATGAGAATCTCTGAGAGTTTCAATTACGAATCTTTAAACATTGGTATGAATCTCTAAAATTTTTCAAGTATACAAATTTTTGAATATTTGGATGTGAACCTAGAAGTTTTTTATGTAAATCCCTAAGAGTTTCAATTGTGAATCTTTGAAATTTGGATGTGAATTTCTAAAATTTTCAAATGATAATTTTTAAAATTTTAGGTGTGAATTCTTAAAATTTTTCAAATATGAATCCTTAAAATATTTTATGAATCTTTGAATCACTTGCGAATATTTGAATCTTGAATCATTACGAATGTTAAATTGTGAACCGAAACTCAAGATTGCTATTACAAGAATTGCAAATCCTTATGGCCTATTTTATTTTCGATTGGTATTTATAGATTGTAAACACCTTATTTAGTTCGAGGTCAATTTATATTTTAAGATTACACTTTGAATTTTTTTAATTTATTTTTGGTATTGTAATTAGTTTAGAGTTATTATTAATATTTTTTTTAAAAAAGAAAGAATTGTTTTGCTGAAACTTGAAGAAGGTTTAATTCTAATTGAGTTGTTTAATTAAAAGTGTTCTAATTGAAAAATAACTGTAAAAGGCAATTGGTTTGAGAGGTGAATTTGGATTAAAAATCTAAGATTGAAGTTGATTAGGAGATTCAAACCAAGAAAGCCTATTTTCCTATTGTAATTAGGATTAGAGGCCTATAAAAAAAGTTCATTATGATAAATTAGAAACAATTAAAAATCAATCAGAAAAAATCAACAGAGGAAGAGTAAAAAAAGCAAAAAAATTAAGAGTTTTTTTATAGTCTTTTCTGATGTTTTGAGTTTAGATAATTAGAATTTTTTCTTAAGAGTTTTGTATTGAAGGGAGGAATTAAGAAGAAACACAAAAAAGAAGCATTCAACAAAAAATTTTGGTAGCAAGATTTTTGAGAGTTTCGGGTATATATATTTTAAGTTTTTGTTTGATTTTTATTTAAACCAAAAAGAAAGGCAATCACCACAAGCGATGGGCGCTAGCAAAGCCATAGGCTATTTTGTAAAGAAACAAGAGAAAAGACAATAGGGTGAAAAAGCAAGAAAAGTAAAAGGGAATTGATCCACTTTGAGAATCCAATCTAATAAGAAGCTCAAATCGTAACTGGTTCCAACAACCAATAAATTGAAATGGACAGACACAATTACAAAGGCCCACATACTTTGAAATCAATTATAGCCCAATTTATTTCGTAATTTTTATTTTTTACTTGCTTCTTTATTTCTATATCTATTTATGTTACTTAGCTATTTCTCTTTTTTCTTTTATGCATATTTAAAATAAATTTTTATAATTAATTCATGATTCCTACCAAATTATTGAAGGATTTCATAAGTTTAAAAATTTTAAATTAAGTTTTATCAAACGATTGAAAATTTTCATAATAAAAATAAATTGTCTTAATCCTACGAAATGATTGAAAGATTAAAATCTCGAATTAAGTTTTATAAAACAATTGGAGCACTTAATAAATTTTTGAAAAAATAATTTTTCAATCATACAAAATGATTGGAGGATTCAAATTTTTGTTAAATCTTACTAAATTATTAGAAGATTTAATGACTTTTATTTTTAAATAAGATTTTCAAATAAAAATCTCACAAAATAATTGAAGAATATGCATCGATATAAAATTCCACCAAATGATTGGAGGATTTTATCGATTGATTTAAAAAAATTGATTTCTTAAAAAATATGTTAATGAATCCGATGATGGAGTCTCTTCAAAGTGAGACACAAGCCTCTATGAATATTTCTGAGGTGAAAAAATTATCTTAAATTATTACTAAATGATTGGAGTAACTTTAAGATCAATTTCTAATATTAAATTTACTTGAAAAAATTATAAACACATTGTAAGGCTTGGATAACACAAAATCAAACTAGTACCATCTTTTGTATTGGCGTTGTGAATGTGTTATAACCTTCCTCATACGTAACCAATTTTTCTCATACGTAATCGTATTTTTAGACCTAGATTTGATTTTGTAAATTAAAATTTAACTTTTAAAGATATCTAAATCAAGCTTGGAATTTTTTTTTTTTTAAACGGGATAAATTCAATTGAGTAGCCAATCGTACCTAGACAGAAAAAAAGATTGGTGACAACTTTTAATATTAAATTTAATTATAAATTTATGGATCATACATTATGACATTAATTTAAAATTTATCACATGAACGTTCGTATGATAGACATTTTTATTAATATTTTAACGTGAGCGGAGTGAAAAAAACACAGGGCATCTACCCTTCATTGCACAAAGGATAAATTTTGCACTGAATTCTCCCCAAAAGGCTACCCTTATTGCAATTAACACTGTCGGAGTAATCTACACTTGTTCGATACTAGGCAGATGGAAAATGCTTTCAAGCCGGCATTAGCCAAGCGCTTCAGAGTCCAGTAATGCCGATCAACTTTGTCAGGCCAAAAGTAATAGCCATAGCCATCGACCCTCCAATCAGCACCCTGACACTAGACCTCACCGGAGGAGTCCTCCCAAGTACAGCTCCTGCCCCACCAAACGCCGCCAGGGCCAAGCTAGCCACTACAGCAACCACAGCCAGCCTCAACTTATGCTGCCTTATGAATGCAGCCGCTAACAGTGGCACCACAGCACCAACTGAAAAAGCTAAGGCTGATGCTATAGCAGCTTGTCCTGGATTAGGCAGCTTCTCTCTCTGATCAGTCTCTTCCTCATTGTCTCCACTTTCTCGCATCCTTGTCTCCCTTTTCATTTGGGTTTCCTCTATGTCTCTTTGAGTGTATACAGAGACGAATTCCCCTATTGCCATGCTACAAGCTCCAGCAACCAAGCCTGCAAAACCAGTAAGAAGCATGGCTTTTATATCATCCTTAACAGCTCCAACACCCATTATTAATGATGCAACAGAAACTAGCCCATCACTGGCTCCAAGCACAGCAGCTCGAACCCACTGTGCCCTTCGAGAGTAATCAAACTCATTCTCGGCAGTTCCTTGGATTTGGTCATTTTTCTCAACTTTATTAGTCACGTGAATGGACATTCCTTGATTGCTTAGTGATGGTTGTTCACAAGTTCTAAGGGCAGCCATTTTGGAAACAATTCAAGGTGGAGAAGATCTAAAAATTTGTAAAAAAGAAGATTTACTTATGGAAGACACAAGCTTCATCATTATGAGAATAGGGTATTTATAGAGAATAAAAATTCTCATCAACAATAGTACAATCTGTTAATAGAATACTTATTTTTAATTTCAATAATTTTGTAATGACTCTTATTACTATTAATAAGAATTTCAAATTGTGGGTATTTTGTCGTATGTGTGGATCATATATGAACCTCCTTTTTTTTTTTTTTGGTCTCTCTGTGGAGGGGAATTGGATAGAAACCAGAACTAAGGCTTCCTCTTTTTATCGTACAGTAGTTGAATTCTAGAAGAATATAAACCAAACGCTAACCCTAGGGCCGCCTAATCAATAACTTTTTACACTATTTAACAGTCTGCTTATAGAGATCCTTAATTGTGTACTATATGGTTTTGACTTAGATTATAAGTTTTTATTTTCTTTGAATGTGAAGAATTAATTGTGTACTATATGCATTTTTTTAATTTTATAAAATTTTTTAATCATTAATTTTAATAATTTTTAAAAATTAAAAAATAAGTAAAAAATAATTTAATTTCACCTTTTAGATGTATTAAAATTAATGTAAAAAAATGTAAAACTAAAAAATGCAAATGAATCTGTCCTCATATATGGTAACCAACCTCATAACAAAAGATATATAATTAAATTTAAATCTCATTTAATAGAAACTAAAGATATTTTTTTTATACAAATGAGATTGTACTCTCAAAATAAAAAAAGAAGTGATTGGCTTTGAAATTTAAATTCAAAATTAGAGATATTAATTAACAGTACTATATGTAATTATAAAAGCATTATCTCGATATAGTAATTACTAACTAGTGGGGAATATTTTGCTTCAACTAAAAATATAGAGAAATATATTTCTCTATCAATATATACTTGTATATAGCATCACATGCGGAAAGGCTGCTGCTTGAAATGAATCCTTGACAGGTAAGCATTCAATCATATTAAAATTAATTTGATATTATATATAGTAAAGAGTTGCCGATAAATGTGGCCCATTAATAATTATTGAATTTTGATTTTTAATGAATAAAATTTAATCTGTCACAGCCTTAAATATAAAAAAGAAACCAAAAATAACAATCAGATATGCTGAAACAATTTCAAAAGAAATTTATGTAGAGTTCAAAGATTTACATTTCAGCCAAGATGTAAGGAGGGCATGCAGAAGCATCTTCCATGATGGTTTTAATTTAAACATAGAGCAAGCTCTGAAGATGGATTGCTGAATAAAGAGAGCAGTGGAGAAAACTTGAGAGTGCGGCTTCCACACGAAAACGGCCAATAAAATCTGCTGGACGCCATTAAATATTTAATGGACCAATAATGCAGGACCACTCACTTGTTATTTGGGCAGCTTTGTAGTCCTCCCAATAGGTGACCGCATAATCCACAGCCTGCTGCCACCATGTACTTTCTCATTCCTGTTACTCCACTTAGCCTATGCTGCAATAAAATTTTTTTTCAGATTTTCATCACTAAGTTTTCCTTCCATCTCTTATGCCTATTGTGTTACGTTCTGCTCTGAATCTTCCCATGCGAATCCCGTTTGAAACCAGATTTGTTGTGTTATAGAGCAGTCTCGTAAGGCATGAACAACTGGCTCCTCCTCATCGTTACACCTTGGGCAACTCCGTTCTTCAATAATCCTCTTTTTAAACAAATTTTTTTTTTTTTGGATTGATGAAATCGCATAAAACATTTTTCACGCAAATACTTTTACCTTACTCAGGATCGGCAGTCTCCATATTCTCTCTATTTAGCTCCCTTCTATTCGGTCATGTATTGTTCATCATTTCCTTCTTCCATGTCTTCTCGCAGCAGTCGATATCCATTCTTTATAGAATAAATCCCATTATTGTTGTAGTGCCATACGAGTATGTCCGGCTGATTTTGTGTCCCAATTGGAATGGCACATATGGTATCCGCTTCCTCCCCATTGAAGATGTGGTAGACTAGTTATTTTTTCCAACACTTTGTTTCAGCATCAATTCACATACATACATGTTTCCATTCACCCCTTCCCTAGGTTCTAGACATCTTAACACACCCTGTACTGCCACCCACTTATCAATCCATACTTTTATGTTTTTTCTTGTGCCCATTCTCTAACGAAGTCCCCTTGAAGCTTCAAAGAGTCCCAAATACTACGCTAGGTGAGGAAGGGATTATGCCCAAGCTCAGCTTTCAAAAGGTCCTTATGTGAAAAATATTTCCCCTTCAAAACACGGTAAGCCAGAGAATTTGTTGTTGGAAGCAGCCCCCAACCTTGCTTGCAGAGTAGAGCCATATTGAAATCATGCATGTCATGAAGCCCATAGCCCCTGCACTTTTTGGTCTGCTAATCTTTCTCCACTTTAACCAGTAGATTCTTTTCCCTTTGCTATCATTACGCCACCAGTAGATGCTAAGAATGCTGTTTATTTCCCAGCATAGAGACTTAGGTAAAGCAAAACAATTCACAACATAGGAATAAGATTTTAAGTTTAAGTTTTATTGTATGTGAATTTAGTTGTTTAGTTCTATTAAAATTTATTAATTGATTATTCAGTAATTGTAATTTGATTATAACGTAATAACTGGTTATTCAATTGATTATATAATTATAATAATTATTATAATTATATCTTTTAAAAAAATCCAATAATTATAAGTGTACAAAGGAGCAATTTAAGTTATTTCCAACTACCTAGCTTATTCAACATATATACTTATTTTTTTATTGAAAAAAAACATATATACTTTTTTTTTTATAAAAGAGGTTATAGTTTGAAAATGAAAAAAGAAATGATAGATATTGAAGCTTGAATCTCAAACTTGATAAATTTCAATTCTTAAATTACAAAAAAAAAAAAAAAATCCAGCATAAATACATTTTCAAATTTACAAAAAAATTGTTTTTAGTGGCATTAATGGAATATCAAAATCTATTGATCAATGTCATTTTTTTGTTTTGTTGGAGTTTTTATTAAAAGTGTTATTTGAATAGAATTGTTTTAAAAACATTCTAAAGAGAATAAAATAATGTTTGATAAATTTAATATATAAATATAGAAGTGTTGTAGAATATTGAAAATCTTTAATAATTTTTCATATTTTTAATGTGAAGATCAAAAGATGCACAGATGAAGTGAGGACCCCTTTTGAACTGGTGTACGACTGTTTGTATGAAACGGGCATGATTCAACCATTATTTTTGGATGACAATGGAAGTCATGAAAACCCTAACCATTTTTGCAAATACCATGGGAAAACAACTGGACATTTGATCCAAAGTTGTAAGGTCTTTAAGCAGACATTGCAGAGCTTGATGGATGAGGCCATCATTGAGTTCTATGATGAATATGATGGAAATAGTGTGAATACAGTTGGTGATGAGCATCCTAACAAGTCTTTTATCCCCAAACCTCTCACTGTCTACTATGATGAGAAACCAGAGCTCCTAATTGAGAAAACCATCTCCTCTTCCAAGACACCAATGACCATTTATGTCCCTAGTCCATTCCCTTATCAGACCAACAAAACAGTCCCATGACAATACGATTATGATGTAGTGATGCGAGGGCTTAATATGACCTCAAATAATCCAAGAGCGGAGAATACCGCCAACATAACGAAAATAGGAGGAATGACTCGAAGTGGTCGAATTTATACTCTTGAAATGTCAGAAAGGGCCAGGAAAGGGAAATGCAAGATAGGAGAAAAAAACATAAGGGAAAGCCAAGATTCTCAATCGGTAGTAAGTTCGGAAGTGCAAGTTAACAAACTGGTATCAGAAAAAGAAGCTTGTGAGTTTCTAAAGAACATTAAACACAGTGAGTATAGTGTGGTTGACCAGTTAAATAGACTGCCGGCTCATATTTTCTTACTGTTGTTACTATTAAATTTTGAGTCGCATAGGAATGCTTTGCTGAAAGTGTGAACCAAGCTTATGTCGAGCATAACATTTCTGTTGAGAAGGTAGATCACATGGTTGGAAATATCATAGCGTCAAATTTTATCACCTTTAATGATGATGAAATACCTCCGAAAGAACGTGGTAGTGTTAAGGCTTTACATGTTACTGTCAAGTGTAAGTCCCACACTATGGTCAAAGTGCTGATTGACAATGGATCATCTATTAATGTTATGCCTCTAACAACATTGTCAAAGCTTTTAGTGGATCTCTCTCACATGCGAAATAGTCATATGGTTGTAAGAGCATTTGACGGGACGCGAAGAGAGGCAATTGACGATATAGATATCCCATTATAAGTCGATCCTTGTATCTTCAACGTTATATTTCAAGTAATAGACATAACTCTTGCATATAGTTATCTACTTAGAAGACTTTGGATTCACACGATCAGAGTTGTACCTTTATTTTTACATTAGAAGGTAAAATTCATCATAGAAAGAAAATAAGTCAGTGTGGATGGTGACGAGGATTTATTAGTAACAAAGACCTTAACAACTCTTTACGTTGAGGCAGTAGAAGAAGTGATTGAATATTCTTTCAGAGCTTTTGAAGTAACAAATGCTACTTATGTAAGAGAAGGGTCAAAGATATCAATCCCTCAATTATCAAAAGCTACAAATATGGTGATCAAGTAGACCGCTGACAAGGGTTGGCGAGTCGGGCAAGGCTTAGGGAGAGCTCTACAATGAATCGTTAGAGCATCATGCCTGATTGAAAATAAAGAAAGATAGGGGTTAGGCTATAAGCCTATGACTGTTGATAAAAAGAATGTAATGCTAGAGAAGAAGAAAAGAGAATGGCACGCCTCAAAGGGTAAAATTCGATTGATAGAAAAATAGTGTTCCCTTATTTGTATGAAACCTTTCGTTCAGTCAGGCTTGTCTATCCTGGGTCGATAGAAGTTGAACAAATGAGACTGGTAATGGGATTAGAGGAAGCTTTCTCATGATTTCAAGTGGAAGTAGATGAAGGAGTCATACAAGATGAAGAGATCTTTTTTCTTTTTTAGGAGACTCGAAGAATGGTATATCATTTTTATTATCCTTGAACCTTTTAACTCAAAAATTTCAATTGCTTTTGCCCAAGAGCATGCTGAGGTTAAATGTATAGGCTTATTTTCATTGTCTTAATAAAATGATGAATGCAATGCATTTCACTTATACCATGTTCTCTATCTTTCATTTTTCTTTTCTTTCATTACCATTCTCTTTGCCCTTGCCAAGGTCAATATATATTTCTTTGTGATTATACCCATTTTCAGGTTTTCTAATAATGAACATTATGGATGACTAAGGTAATAACACTGGGTTTGATTTTAAAAATTTGACTCACATTAGCGAGCTTGATAACGATGTTGATTCAGAAGACTATGATTTACCTTATGATCTGTTAAAATGGATGAAACAAGATAAAAAAATTATAGAACCCTACCAGGAATCAACTGACCTATTAAATTTGAGAGATGGTGACAATAAGAAAAAAGTTAGGTTCGATACTTCATTATCACCAATTGAGAAGTAAAAGTTGGTGAATCTGCTACAAGAGTACATTGATGTATTTGCATGGTCCTACCAGGACATGTCAGGACTTAGCATAGAGGTGGTTTAGCATAGGTTACCTTTAAAATCAGAATGCCGACCAGTACAACAAAAGTTGAGACGTATGAAACCAGAAATATTGCTGAAGATAAAAGTTGAAATAAAAAAGTAATTTGATGCTAATTTCTTAGAAGTAGCCAAGTACCCTGATTTGGGTGACCAATATAGTCCCAGTTCCTAAAAAAGATGAAAAAGTTAGAATTTGTGTGGACTATCGAGATTTAAATAAGGCCAACTCAAATGATAATTTTTCGTTGCCACATATTGATAACCTTGTGGATAACACTGCTAAACACTCCACTTTTTCTTTAATGGATGGGTTCTCCGACTATAATCAGATCAAAATGGCTCACGAAAATATGGAAAAAACTACATTTGTGACAATGTGAGGCACATTTTACTATAAAGTTATACCTTTTAGGCTAAAGAATGCTGGTGCCACATATCAAAGGGCAATGGTCACTCTTTTTTATGATATGATGCATAAGGAGATAGAGGTATATGTTGATGATATGATAGCTAAGTCTTAAGAAGGGGAAGATCATGTTGTTAATCTCAGAAAGCTTTTTGAAAGATTACGGAGATACTAGCTTAAGTTGAATCCAGCCAAATGCACCTTTGTTGTCAAATTTAAAAAATTTTTAGGGTTTATAGTCAGTGAAAGAGGTATAGAAGTAGACCCTGATAAAATTTGAGTCATTCAAGAATTATCAACACCACACACACAAAGGGATGTGAGAGGCTTTTTGGGGTGATTGAATTATATTTCTCATTTCATATCTAACTTACCTCGAAATGTGATCTAATCTTTAGGTTGCTTGACAAAAATAATCTTGGTGAATGGGATAAAGAATGCTAAAATGCATTTGAAAAGATTAAAAAGTATTTGATAAACCCACTGGTGTTGGTTTCATCAGTTACATGAAGACTGTTGATTTTATATCTAACAGTTCAAAAAAAATCAATGGGATGTGTATTGGGGCAAAGAGATGAAATTGACAAGAAAGAGCATGCTATATACTATTTTAGTAAAAAGTTTACAGAGTACGAGGCCAAGTACCCTCAAATAGAAAAATATGTTATGCCATCGCTTGGACTACTCGTAGACTCAGGCAATACATGCTCTACCATACGACGTGGTTAATATCGAAATTAGATCTCCTCAATTACATTTTTGAAAAACCATCTTTATCAGGCAGGCTAACGAGATAACAGGTCATGCTCTCAAAATATGATATTGTGTATGTGACATAAAAATTCATAAAAGAGAGTGCAATTGCTGATTTTCTTGCTGATCGAACTACAAAAGATTATGAACCTATGAAGTTTGAGTTTTTAGATGAAGATTTGATGATAATCTTACAGGATGAAGATAAAGAGCCTGTAAGAGAAGTATAGAAATATTTTTCGACGGGGCGTATATAATGGGGCATGACATTGGAGCAGTGCTAATATCTCTAGAAGGAAATTATTACCCATGTACCATAAAGTTAGATTTTAATTACATAAACAATGTTACGAAATATGAGGCATGTGTCATGGGGTTACAGATGGCCATTGAAAAAAAAATTGAAACACTAGAAGTATATAGGGATTCAACCTTGGTAATTTATCAACTAAAAGGTGAATAGGAGACCAATGACTCGAAACTAGTATTATACCAAATGCACATAGCTGGCTTGAGAAAATATTTTAAAGAGATTCAATTTCAGCATGTTCCTCGAGAAGAAAACTAGATTACTGATGCCTTAGCTACTTTGGTAGCAATGTTTAAGTTAAATAATAGTATGGAAATCCAGTCCATTAAAGTACAAATAAAAGTTTCACCAGCCTACTGTTCAAATGTGAAAGAAGAGGTAGATCGACAATCATGGTACTATGATATTATACAGTATATCAAGTGTCAAAACTACCCAGAGCAGGCTTCAAAAATGATAAGAGGATCATTCAAAGATTAGTAGTAGGTTTTGTGCTTGATAGAAAAATCCTGTATAAAAAGAGTCAAGATCAGATTTTGCTAAGGTGAGTCGATGCTATGAAAGTGAGAATGATACTTGAAGAAGTACACAAAAGAATTTGTGAAACACATACTAATAGGCATATGATGACCAAATAGATCATGAGAGTTGGTTACTACTGGTCTACAATAAAAAATGATTGCCTCAGTTATGCTAGAAAGTGCCACAAATACCAAATTTATGTAGATAAAATTTATTCTCTTTCAGTCTTACTGCATGACTTAACGTCACCGTGGCCTTTCTCCATGCGAAGAATGGATGTGATCGGATCCATAACCCCTAAAGCTTTAAATGAGCATTGATTTATCTTTGTGGTAATCGATTATTTTATAAAATGAATGGAAGCAGCTTCGTATGCTAGTATTACGTGATCAGTGATGTGTAGATTTATAAAAAGAGAGATAATATACCGGTATGGTCTCTTGAAAAGGATTATCTTAGATAATGCTAGCAATTTAAATAATAAAATGATGAAAGAATTATGTGCACAGTTTAAGATCAAGCATCATCATTCAGCACCATATCGCCTAAAAATGAATGGTGCAGTGGAAGCTGCGAATAAGAACATCAAGAGAATATTGGGAAGAATGACTAACACATATAAGGATTGGCATAAAAAGTTACTTTTTGCTTTGTTGGCCTATAGAACATTAATACGAACTTCCACATGGGCCACCCTATTTTCACTAGTGTATGGGATGAAAGCTGTACTGCCGATTGAAGTAAAAATTCCTTCTATGAGGGTGTTGATGAAGATAAAATTAGATGAGGCAGAATGGGTTCAGGATCGTTTTGAGCAACTGAATCTTATTGAAGATAAAAAGCTCTTAGCACTCGATTATGGATAAATATATCAAAGAAGAATCATGCGGGCACATGACAAAAGGATACGACCCCGATACTTTCGTGAGGGTGAATTAGTTTTAAAAAAGATTTTGCCATATCAGCATGACAATAGAGGAAAATGGACACCCAATTGGGAAGGTCCCTATGTGGTAAAAAAGGTTTTTTTTATGGAGCTCTGATCTTTACAGAAATGGATAGAGATGAATTACCAAGTCCTGTAAATTCAAACATTGTCAAGAAATATTTTGCTTAAAAAAAAGAAAAAAAATATAAAAAACCAAAAAAAATGAAAAAAAAAGAAATGAGAAAGGAAATGATTTAGATTGAAAACTCAAAAAGAGCGGTTTGAGTCAAAGGGGATCATTTAAGCTGAAAACCTGTAAAGATGGCTTGAATGAAGGTGAAACTCGGAGAAAGTTCTTCAGAGAACGAAAGAGTGGCACCAAATGGATGAATTGTCACCAGGATTAAAAGAGATGACTTTTAGGGGGTAAGTTCTCATTAGTCACAAATGTGGAGCAAAGATTGGTCATATGAAATCACAGGTGACAAGATCGTAAATGTAACGAGTTTTTGGAAAAGACCTGGTTTGAGTAGGCCAAGGTCGTCCAAATGTCCATTATTTAGAGAATTGATATTTGATTTTTGAAATACTTTTGAGTCAACTATTCTTTATGTCTCGAAAGATTTATCTTTCTAATCCCGAAATACCCTATTACTGGTCGTATTGCACACCTAACTTTGAACATGAAATCATTGCATTTGTTATTTAAAATTAAGATATTGATTGATAAAGTTCATAATAGACTAATGCATCACTCGAAAAGAGAATGCAATATAAGGATGACAAAAATAGTAATATGGGGGCAGAAAGAATGAAACAAAATCGATGGATTACTGAAGACAAAAAAGAAAAAGTAAAAAAAAAGATTTTTGAGCGATTAAAAGTCAAATGGGTCTGTCATGAGACAGAGATTTTTGGTCAAAAATTGAAAGATTTAAAAGGACGAGATTACTGGAAGTGGCTTTTAAAGTTTGAAAGAATTGAACCAAAAGTTGAATTAACTTGGATGAAATGCATGATATAATTCGTTGACGGCATTTTTGTCTTTTCATTCATCACAATCATTACACGCATTACATGCCTCTCGATAAGCTGCATAGAAGGTTTCTTTATGAGACATCAGGAAGAATCAACATTTTTCTTTCTCGAAACAAAAATGATGGCCTTGAAGATGGTATGTTAACACAATCTTTAAAATCAAAACTGTTGGTCTATGGAGTACTTAATCTCCTATTTCTCAACTCACAGCTCAGTCTTATATAGTTCTTCGATTTACGATTTGGTCTTAGTCATCTTTAATCTTTGACTCGTAGTTTAATCCTGATCATTTCTATAGTTTTTCTGACTTGTGATTTAGTCCCAGTCATCTGTTATCTTTTGACTCGTGATTTAATCTCGATCATTTCTATTATTTTCCTGACTTGCAGTTTAATCGTAATCTTTTTTATCTTTTTAACTTACATTCAATCCAAGTTAACGTCATTTTATGACTCGCGGTTTAATCCTGATCTTTTTATTCTCCAATTCGTGGTTTAATCCCGATCTCTTTAATTCAAAGTCGCAGTTTAATCTCGATTGTTGTTATCCTTTGACACATGGTTTAATCTCGATCTTTTTATTTTTCGATTTGTGGTTCAATCTCGATCTTTTTAATTCAAAGTCACAGTTTAATCTCGATTGTTGTTATCCTTTGACTCACGATTTAATTTCGATCTTTTTATTCTTCGATTCACGGTTCAATGTCGATCTCTTTAATTCAAAGTCGTAGTTTAATCTCGATTGTTGTTATACTTTGACTCGTGGATTAATCTCGATCATTTCATTATTTTCTTGACTTACGGTTTAGTCCCAATCATCTTTAATCTTTAACTTGTGGTTTAATCCCGATCATTTTTATAATTTTTTGGACTTGTGGTTTAGTCCTAGTCATTTTTAATCTTTGATTCATGGTTTAATCCCGATCATTTCTATTATTTTCCTGACTTACGGTATAATCCCAGTCTCTTTTATCTTTTTAACTTGCATTCAATCCAAGTTAATGTCATTTTATGACTCGCGATTTAATCCCAATCTTTTTATTCTCTAATTCGCAGTTCAATCTCGATCTCTTTAATATAAAGTCATAGTTTAATCTCGATTGTTATTATCCTTTGACTCGTGAATTAATCCTGATCTTTTTATTCTTCAATTCGTGGTTCAATCTCGATCTCTTTAATTCAAAGTCGCAGTTTAATCTCGATTGTTGTTATCCTTTGACTCACGATTTAATCTCGATCTTTTTATTCTTCGATTTGTGGTTCAATTTCGATCTCTTTAATTCAAAGTCACAGTTTAATCTCGATTGTTGTTATCTTTTGACTCGTGGTTTAATCCCGATCATTTTATTAATTCTCTGACTTACGATTTAGTCCCAATCATCTTTAATTTTTTGACTCGCAGTTTAATCTCGATCTTTTTATTCTCTGATTCACGGTTTAATCTTAATCCTTAGTATTTCTCTTACTCATGGTTTATTCTCGATCTCTTCGTTTTTGACTGGTGAGTCAATCCAAGTTCAATCCGGATCTTATTATTCCTTGACTCATGGTGTCATCCCGATCACTTTCCTTATTATTCAACTTTCGATGTTGCCTTAATCGATTCTTTATTTTTCAACTCACGATGTCGTTTTCTTTATCACTTGACCTTACATGTAAAAAAAAAAAATTCATGATTTACTTTCGGACAAAATCGTTGTCTTTATCTTTACCCTATTCCTGATTCTTAGTAATGTGCAAAGAGGAGCAACTGTAAACACCGATTTTATCCGGGTCTACTGTTTCCATTTTAGTTTAATAATAATAATAATAATAATTTTAAAATATATATAATAATTAAA
Organism: Durio zibethinus; assembly: GCF_047325235.1. Lineage (NCBI taxonomy): Eukaryota > Viridiplantae > Streptophyta > Magnoliopsida > Malvales > Malvaceae > Durio > Durio zibethinus. The sequence continues at coordinate 24,265,281 of NC_143172.1, forward strand.
AAATCAATAATTAAAAAAAAAGAAAAAGGGAAATAAAATAGAAACCAGAGGCTGGTACGATGTCGTTGCTTCCTCCGACCAGCCCTCTAACCAGCTCCATGTTCAGCCCATTTATAGCCACCCTACAGCCACCCAAATACCCCTATTTGAAGCTCTTTAAAATCCCCAACCCCTTTCCCCTTTAGCTCTCTCGGACGCTCTCTAAAAAAAAAAAAAAGACCCATTCAATCTACCCCTATGAAAACCCTTGAGCTCAGACGAACTCCCCCTTAAAACACTCTCAACAGCCCCAAACAGAACCTCTATTCCCATGCATAAAAAAACCAAAATTTCAAACAACCCCCTCAAATACCCCAAATAGAAAATGAAACAGATCTACACAGAAAAACAAACACAGTCCTCCCCACAGAGAGAACCTTAGTGCCATAGCTGCCTGAAACAAGAAAGAAAAATTATTAGTTTAAGTCATCCGAAAAAAATAAAAAAAAAGAAAAAAATGAGAGATCAGAAACTTCGAAGACCAATTCGCAACTGTTAAAGCATTTTCAAGCCAAACGAAGGTTGGATCTAGAAAGAGGGCGTCGAGAGAAATTTTTGATGACTTTTTAACCTTTTTTCGATCACCGATGACCACCGTCGGTGGTGACCCACATGATGACCGGTGCAGTGCACGATGCCGAATTCCGATGAAAACCAGAAAACCCCAAAGTTTTTTTTTTATGAAATGAAATGAACTAAGGAAAAAATTGATTTTTATAAAAAACATAAGGGCAAAACGATGTCGTTTTGAGCATAGGACCAAAAGACATCGTTTCAAGCATAGAGGATACGCGCGTTGATTGAAACTGACCTGAGATCCGCGTAACTCGACCCGATGATCCGCTTCAACCAGCTTTGAATTGGTTCAGACGAACCACCAGTGAATCGATCTGAATCGTTGGATCATCGAATCGCTGATTGAACCGCTAAACCGGTTGATCGGCCCAGACCAGCGTTGATCGGACCGTTGATCGATCCGGTTCAAGTAAAAAAAAATTTTTTTCTAATTTTTTTTATATATTATTTTTGTTTTTTAAGTTTTTATATTTATGCATGATAAATGTTTAAACTTATTAGGATAAATATCTAATTGTTATTAGTAATAATAAAATGAAAATAATATAGGATAATAACCAAAAAAATATATATTAAAAATGTTTAAATAATAATAATAATAATGAAATAAGCTTTTTATTTTCCTTGCCTAGATGTTGGAGGGAACAAAAAAAATATTTTTCTAAAGAAATAATTTCGCCTAGATGTTGGAGAATTATTATTAATAAATTTTCATAAAAAAATATAAAAAAATTTTAATTAGTTTTCAAAAATTATGAAAAATTAAAATTGCTCCAAAAGTCCACCTAGATAATGAGGATTTTTAGAGATGTTAACGTTTTAATTAAAACCCCAAACCCTAAACTTAAACCTTTACCCTAAATCTATTTCAAAACTTTAAGGACACGCGTGAAAATCTCACATGAAATGGTTTATTTTCGAATGCTGCCTAAATGATGGGGTATTTAGGAAACTCCATTTCATTAAATTTTTCACACAAGTTCTTAATTCACAATAATAATAAGATTAATAAATAAAAAGTATAATAATAAATTGAGATCTTAAATATAAATAGTCGCATTTAAGGTCTGCATAGATGTTGGAGAGTCGAGGTGGTCTCATTATACTTAAGAATCTAACTTTAAAATTGCATCTCATCCTACATAACATTCATTAGCATACATATGTTAGCATGTTATCATCAATAATTGTCTGTATTATTCTCTCTTTAATTTACTGTTCGGTGATAAAATATTTTATAATAAAAAAAAGAATAATACTTAAAATAATTTTTTTTTGTGATATTATAAAATAAAATAAAAATAACATTCCAAAAGAAATAATTCTTGATACTCTGCCTAGATGTTGGAGAGTCACTAATAATTATTTCTATAAAGATTGTTGTTTCATTTTAATGATTATTGTGTTAAATCTTAAGCGAAAAGAGTTATTTTAAATTCTACCTAGATGTTGAAGAATTTTAAGATAATTCTTTAACTTAAAGATTTTTTCAATATTTCTAAATAACATTTTTAGCAAAATTTTATTTTTTCAAATGAAGGGAATTAGTGTTAAATTTCAAATTAAAACCATTTTTATCCAACATCGAAAATAGTGCATAATTAAATGGTACCAATTTATAAGTGTTGTGGGGGTGCTAATCTTTCCCCACACGTAACCAACTCCCGGACCCAACCTAATTTTCGTAGATCAAAATTTATCTTTTTGATAAACTTTAAATCTATTTTTATAGTTTTATTAAAAGGATAAATTTTTAGGTAGCCAATCACATCCTAACAAAGATTGGTGGCGACTCTCCCATTTTATTTCTCTTGATTTTAAAACACGTTACATTTGGTGGTCCCAAAACCATTACGATAGCTTGGCGACTCCACTGGGGATAAAATTCGAGAGTCAAGCCAAAACTTTTAATTATGCACTATTAAGAATCATTGGATTTAATTAGTTTTATTTGACATTTCATTTAATCTCCTTTATTTTGATTTTTCAAAAATATATGTTAATGAATAAGCTAAATTGTATGTTAGTTGTTATTTTATTTTAATTTTGTGTTTATGGTATTTTGATTAATACATTATTTTGCACACACTTTGCATATTCATGCATGAGCTCTAGACTTGGGCTCTATCCCTTTTAGGAGGAAGTGAAGTAGCTACGCTCTCGTGAGGTGATAACCTCCATATTTGCTAGCGAAACACTTCTACTCAGATTGAACCCGTTCCATTAATAGCCTGTAATGGGTGAAGATCGGGGAGCCTTACTAGTCTATAATGGATGATGATGTAAGGAATAGTCTGGGAACCTTTAGACATGTAAATCTTAACCCGACATATAGTGAGCCGTAAAGTCTAACTTCAGAATAAAGCCATACTGTCCCTTTTACGAGAAAATTACCTAAATTAAGACAATATGTATATTATGTTATGACGTATGTTATACTTGTTCATTTATTTATTCATTTTTATTTATTTGTTTTATTTACATTATTGATTTGTTTTGTTGTCTTTGATTTTGTTGCATGTATCATATAGGTACCATATTTCTAGAGGGTATTATTTTGGATCAATCTTTAGCAAAAAAAACTTTCAGAAAACTTAAAAGGATGTCGTCTATGTGTAAGAGCTACTTAGAGGTTAAGAGCCATTCAGAAAGTACTCAGGGAAAAGAAAGAGATTACTTAGTAGATGGTCACATATCAGTGCTACCACAGTCAGTGTATATGGATATTAGTCAGGATAATATATCAAAATTGAAAGCCATTTGGAAACAGTGAAGAACAGAAAGAAAAGAATCTTTTTCTAAGAAATACGAGGATGTGGCACTGCTTATGTCAGTGAAGGTTGATGAACAGTTGATAAGAGCCGTAATACAATTTTGGGATCCATCTTATCGATGCTTTGTATTCAACCAAGAAGACTTGGCCCCCACGATCGAAGAATATTTTTTTTTACTCCGGATAGAGTCTACCAATCAAGATAAGATCTATTAAAAAAAGTATAAGACTACCGAATATAGAAAGAAATTAGCCAAGATCATGCAATTAGAGGTTGAAGAGATAGACAAGCATAAGAAGGAAAAAAATGGGGTTAAGACCATTCCATCAACTTTTCTACTTGAGTACATAAAAAAGTATATTGATACTGATCAGGGGTTGGATGTGTTTGCTTTGGCCATGTATGGATTGATGATATTCCCTAAAGTGTTATGACATATAGAAGCATCTATGGTTGATTTCTTTGAGTAATTAGATAAAGGTATAAACTATTCACCAACTATTTTGGCAGAGACTATTAGATCACTTAATTTTTATCGAAGAAAAGGTGAATGACAATTTATGAGGTATGCTCAATTATTTTTTATCTAGCTAAGAAGCCATTTTTGGAGAAAAAAAAGACATCATTTCGGCCATTCTTCATGTATTTCAGTCCTATCAAGGAGTTTATTATTAAAAAATAGAGAAAATATTGGATAAAAGGTCAGTGGTTGGCATTCTTTCTGAAGCTCACTGCGAGAATGTAACATGGAAGGCACCATGGATGCTTCCGATGGCCATCTTATATAGTTGTGGAGATGAGTCATGGGTACCTTTATTAGGAATATACGGGGCAGTGAGTTACATGCCCCTTATGATTCAAAGATAAAATGACTCACGATAGTTCATCTCTATGACTCATAGGCTCGGTTCACTCGAGTTTGATTATGAAACACCCAGTTATGTGAAAAAGGTTCGTGAAATCATCAAAGCATGAAAGCAGGTCAACCAAATGAGTTCAGCTAGATTCACAGATAATGTTGTAGAAGGTTACCTTACGTAGAGGATAAAAAAGGTTAACGAAATTAGGCTTCTACCAGTCGATGTTTCAGAGAAGTTGTCAGCTCTTATTTTAGTACCAGTATTATCAACTTTTGAGATTGCTTAACGAGAGTTTAAAATTAAAAAAAAAGGTTAAAAAAAGAAAAAATGGTTATGATGGATCATGTTAACCAATTGAGATATGATTTGATGATGAAAAATGATGCAGTATAGAAGTTGACTAAAGAACGAAAAGTATTGAAAGAGGATTTGTAAAATCTGCATCAAGAAAATAAAAAATTGAGGTTGGATAGTAGACCTTTGAAGGGATCCAAGAAGGATGTGAAAGAACTATGAAATATGATGGAATATTAGAAGAACAGAGCTCGAGAGAACAAAGAAATGATCTCTACACTCACAAAAAAATAGCATGAATGGAAATAAAAACTTTTAGGAGCTTCTGAAAAGGTAGCAAGGCACCAAAGAGAAAGTGAAAAGCTAAAAGTTGAACTAAGGAGGGAACAAAACAAGAACTCCAATTTGTAAAGTGAGAAAAAAGCCTTAGAGCATTAATTAATGAGCTTGGAGCTTCAATTGATAAGTAATTAGAGTCACATAGATAAGATTTTGACTGAGTGGCAAGAGAGAGAGGATTATTGGGCTCGCACTTACAATATGGAGGTAGATGCTCGAGAGATGTAGAGAGTGGAAAGTTTAGGGAGACAACAATACATCGAACATCTAACTGCTCAAATCTACAAGGCTGTTCAAAAAGCAAGCAACATGGTTGAAATGACGGAAGCACTGAAACGAGAGATTGTATCAACCCAAGACCATAGTCAAAGATTATTACATTTTTTGTATGAAACTAAGGAGCAATATGCTCAAATAAAATGTTTTTATGGCTTTAATGCAAGAATGATTGGATGATGTATAAAGACTCTTATGGTTAATGAAAGTTTCTTTTTGTCTCGATCGATCCAAGATAGTACCCTAATTTGCATTTCATTCATTTCATGCATGCATTTTCATAAATGTAAATACTAATAATAATATCAACGACATTATATCATGCAATCTAATTCATGGTTAATAAACTAAAGTTCAAGGATAACAAAGTCGAGGAATCAAAATCTGTCAATTTCGCATAGATATAATACTCGTTCTTAGACTCGAGCCATGAAAGAAGAGAATACAGCTAGATTTGAAAGGGTTGAAATGGCACAGGAGAAGATACGAGAAAGAGTGATGAAAATACAACAGAGCATCAAAACACAAATGACTGAATTAAGACAATTGTTGCTTGGTTCAATGAAAGGAAAATGAGTCACTAACGAGTCAAGGACATGAGATGAGGTTAATATGAAAGAGCCATTATACCCTCCGGGATTCACTCCGCCTCAGGTTCAAGTTCAAGTTCCTCGGGGTATACACATATAACCACCAAGTGCACAGTCATACCCTCTATGTCAATCATTCTGCAAGTCAACAACCGATCCACTTGAATACCAATTCAAGACCCATCCCAGTCAATCTCATCATGGTATTGAATCTTGATGACCCTGTTGAATAGGAGAAGTCTCACGAAATGTCAGAACCTGTTATAAATTTAAAATTTTGAAACAAGTATGACCAACTTGAAGAGAGGCTCAAAGCAATTGAAGGTAATGACATTTATGGGGTTATTAACACTAATGAGCTCAGCTTAGTGCCTGACTTGGTTATTCTACCAAAATTTAAGACCTTAGATTTTGAGAAATACGATGAAACAAAGTGTCTTTCTACTCATATTATCATGTTTTATAGAAAGATGATAGGTCATACCCATAACGACAAACTATTGATACACTATTTCCAAGATAGTTTGACTGGTTCAATAGCTAAATGGTACGTACAGTTAGATAAAAGCAAAATTCGTTCATGAAAAGACTTGACCAAAATTTTTCTTGCTCAGTATAAGCATGTCTTGGATACAGCCTCTGATAGGCTGTCATTACAAAATATAGAGAAAAAATCGATGAAAACTTTCAAAAAATATGCACATCGGTGGAGAAATACAATGGCCTAGGTCCAACCGTCACTGACCTAAAAAAAGATAACTGTGCTATTCGTCAATATATTGAAAGCCTCGTATTATGACAGATTTGTGGGGAATGCCATGAAAAACTTCTTTGACATGGTAATCTTATGAGAGATTATAGAAAACGCTATCAAAAGTGGCAAAATTGAAGGGTCCAAAAAAAAGACAATAACTTTAAAGAAGAAAAAGCAGGAGACACATGCTGTCACTCACAGAAATCCCTCACACTATCATTTTGTCCTATATAATCCATACTTCTTTTACTACTCTGCCACAAACCAAATCTCTCAATAACCATACCATTATCGAGCACCCTAACAATCGTTACCCAGACCAAGTTGTAGCTCTCAACCATCTAATTACACCTCTACACCTCTAGCTTGACCATTTACCTAACAAACTTACCTAAACAACAATCAAAGAAACTTATAGAATAATAACAATTGAGAAAAACCTCATTTTGACCTAATTCCCATGTCTTATACCGATTTGTACTTTTAATTAATGAGAGACCACCTTATTGCTCATACTTATGTGAAACCATTAAAATCACCTTACCCAAGTTGGTATGATCCTAACGTCAAATGCAATTATCATTACAGAGTTACAAGACACTCTATTAAAAATTACACGACATTTAAACATAAGGTGCAATGTTTGATAAATGATGGGCTTTTATCTTTTGATACTAAATTCAAGCCAAGTGTCAGTGAAAACCCTTTACAGGATCACACTGAAGGGAAAATCAATATGGTGGGTAAGGAAAAATATGAAAAGATTAAAATATGCATGGATAAAGTGATGACCCCTTTTGAATGAGTGTATAACTATTTATATGAGACGGGCATAATTCAACCATTATTTTTGGATGACAATGAAAGTCATGAAGATCCTGACCATTTTTACAAATACCATGGGAAAACAATTGGACATTCGATCCAAAGTTGTGAGGTCTTTAAGCAAACATTGCAGAGCTTGATGGATAAGGCCATCATTGAGTTCTATGATGAATATGATGGAAATAGTGTGAATACAGTGGGTGACGAACGTCTTGGCAAGTCTTTTATCCCCAAACCTCTCACTATCTACTATGATGAGAAACCGAAGCTCCTAACTGAGAAAATCATCTCCTCTTTCAGGATATTAATGACCATTTATGTCCCTAGTCCATTCCCTTATCAGACTAATAAAGCAGTCCCATGGCGATACGATTATGATGTAGTGATGCGAGGGCCTAATATGATCTTGAATAATTCAAGCGCAGAGAATATCGTCAACATAGCGAAAATAAGAGGAATGACCCGAAGTGCTCGAATTTATACTCCTGAAATATCAGAAAGGGCCAAGAAAGGGAAAAGAAAGATAAAAAAAAAAGACACAAGGAAAAGCTAAGATTCTCAATCGATGGTAAGTTTGAAAGTGCAAGTTAACAAATCGGTATAAAAAAAAGAAGCTTATGAGTTTTTAAAGATCATTAAACACAGTGAGTATAATGTGGTTGACCAATTAAATAAATTGTCAGCTTGTATTTCTTTATTGTCGTTACTATTGAATTCTGAATCGCATAGGAATGCTTTGCTGAAAATGCTCAACCAAGCTTATGTCAAGCATAACATTTCTGTTGAGAAGGTAGATCACATGGTTGGAAATATCATTGCCTCAAATTTTATCACCTTCAATAATGATGAAATACCTCCGGAAGAACATGGTAGTGTTAAGCCTTTACATATTATTATCAAGTGTAAGTCTCACACTATGGCCAAAGTGCTGATTAACAATGGATCATCTATTAATGTTATACCTCTGACGACATTATCAAAGCTTTCAGTGGATCTCTCTCACATGCAAAATAGCCATATGGTTGTAAGAGTGTTTGACGGGATACGAAAAGAGGCAATTGGCCATATAGAGATCCCATTACAGATCGGTCCCTATACCTTCAACGTTATATTTCAAGTAATAGACATAACTCTTGCATATAGTTATCTACTTGGAAGACCTTGGATTCACACGACTAAAACTATACCTTCATTTTTACATCAAAAGGTAAAATTCATCATAAAAGGAAAATAAGTCAGTGTGGATGGTGAGGAGGATTTATTGGTAACAAAGACCTTAACAACTCCCTACGTTGAGGTAGCAGAAGAAGCGATTGAATATTTTTTCAGAGTTTTTGAAGTAGCAAATGCTACTTACGTAAGAGAAGGGTCAAAGATACCGATCCCTTAATTATCAAAAGTTACGAATATGGTGATTAAATAGACTGCTAAAAAGGGTTGGTGAGTCGGGCAAGGCTTAGGAAAAGCTTTACAAAGAATCGCAAGAGCATCATGCCCGATTGAAAATAAAGAAAGATGGAGGTTAGGCTATAAGCCTATGGCTATTGATAAAAAGAATGTAATGCTGGAGAAGAAAGAAAAGAGAATGGCACGCCTCAAAAGGTAAATTTTGATTGATGGAAAAATGGTGTTCCCTTATTTGTATGAAACCTTTTGTTCAACTGGGCATGTCTATCCTGGGTCGATAGAAGTTGAACAAGAGAGACTAGTAATGGGATTAGATGAAGCTTTCTCACGATTTCAAATGAAAGCAAATGAAAGAGTCATGCAAGATGAAGATATCTTTTTTTCTTTTTAGAAGACTCGAAGAATGGTGTATCGTTTTTGTTGTCCTTGAACCTTTTAACTAAAAAATTCCAATTACTTCTGCCCAAGAGCATGCGGAGGTTAAGTGTATGGGTTTATTTTCATTGTCTTAATAAATGATGAATGCAATGCATTTCACTTATACCATGTTCTCTATTTTTTATTTTTCTTTTCTTTTGTTACCATTCTATTTGCCCTTGCCAAGATCAATATATATTTCTTTGTGATTATATCCATTTTTAAGTTTTCTAATAATAAACATTATGGATGACCAAGGTAATAACACCGGGTTTGATTTTAAAAATTTGACTCACATTAACGAGCTTGATAACGATGTCGATTCAGAAGACTATGATTTACCTCATGATATGTTGAAATGGATGAAACAAGAGAAAAAAATTATAGAACCTTATCAGGAATCAACTGACTCATTAAATTTGAGAGATGGTGACAATAAAAAAAAAAAAAAGATCGGTACTTCACTATCATCGATTGAAAAGTAAAAGTTGATGAATCTACTGCAAGAGTATATGGATGTATTTGCATGGTCCTACCAAGATATACCATGACTTAGCACAAAAGTGGTTGAGCATAGGTTACCTTTAAAATCAGAATGTCAATCAGTACAGTAAAAGTTGAGACGCATAAAGCAAGAAATGTTGTTGAAGATAAAAGAAGTAAAAAAGCAATTTGACGTTGGTTTCTTAGAAGTAGCCAAGTACCATGAATGGGTGGCCAATATAGTTTCAATTCCTAAGAAAGATGAAAAAGTTAGAATGTGTGTGGACTATCGAGATTTAAATAGGGCCAGCCCAAAGGATAATTTTTCGTTACCACATATTGATACCTTTGTGGATAACACTACTAAACACTCCATTTTTTCTTTCATGGATAGGTTCTCCGGCTATAATCAGATCAAAATGACTTATGAAGATATGGAGAAAACTATATTTATGACAATATGAGGCACGTTTTGCTATAAAGTTATGCCTTTTTGGTTAAAAAAAGTTGGTGCCACATATCAAAGGGCGATGGTCACTCTCTTTTATGATATAATGCATAAAGAGATAGAAGTATATGTTATTGATATGATAGATAAGTCTCAAGAAGGGAAAGATCATGCCGTTAATCCCAGAAAGCTTTTTAAAAAATTACGGAGATACTAGCTTAAGTTGAATCTAGCCAAATGCACCTTTGCTGTTAAATCTAAAAAATTGTTAGGGTTTATAGTCAGTGAAAGAGGTATAAAAGTAGACCCTGATAAAATTTGAGCCATTCAAGAATTATCAGCACCGCACATGCAAAGGGAGGTGAAAGGCTTTTTAGGGTGATTGAATTATACTTCTCGCTTTATATCCTAACTTACCTCGAAATGTGATCCAATCTTCAGGTTGCTTCATAAAAATAATCCTGGTGAATGGGATGAAGAATGTCAAAATACATTTGAAAAGATTAAAGAGTATTTGATAAGCCCACCAGTGTTAGTTCCACCAGTTGTAAGAAGACCGTTGATTTTATATCTAACGATTCAAAAAAAATTGATGGGATGTGTATTGGGGCAAAGAGATGAAACTGACAAGAAAGAGCATGCTATATACTATTTAAGTAAAAAGTTTACAGAGTACGAGGCCAAGTACCCCCCAATAGAAAAAATATGTTATGCTATCGGTTGGACTACTCATAGACTCATGTAATACATGCTCTACCATACGACATGGTTAATATCAAAATTGGATCCCCTCAAGTACATTTTTGAAAACCATCTTTATCAGGCAGGCTAACGAGATGGTAGGTCATGCTCTCAGAATATGATATTGTGTATGTGACATAAAAATCCATAAAATGAAGTGCAATTGCTGATTTTCTTACTAATCGAATTATAAAAGATTATGAACCTATGAAGTTTGAATTTTCAGATGAAGATTTGATAACAATCTTATAGGATGAAGATAAAGAGCCTGTAAGAGACGTATGAAAAATGTTTTTCGACGGGGTGTCCAATATAATGGGGCATGGCATTGAAGTAGTGCTAATATCCCTAAAAGGAAATTATTACCCATGCATCGCAAGGTTAGATTTCAATTGCACAAATAATGTTACGAAATATAAGGTATATGTCATGGGGTTACAAATGGCCATTAAAAAGAAAATTGAAACACTAGAAGTATATGAGGATTCAACCTTAGTAATTTATCAACTAAAAGGTGAATGGGAGACTAGGGACTCAAAACTAGTGTTATACCAAAGACACATAGCTAGCTTGAAGAAATATTTTAAAGAGATTCAATTTCAGCATGTTCTTCAAGAAGAAAATTAGATTGCTGATGCCTTGACTATTTTGGTAGCAATGTTTAAGTTAAATAATACTATGAGAATCCAGCCCATTAGAGTACAAATGAAAGTTTCATCAGCCTACTATTCAAATATGTAAGAAGAGGTAGATCAACAATCATGGTACTATGACATTATACAGTATATCAAGTATCAAAACTACCTAGAGCAGATTTCAAAAAATGATAAGAGGATCATTCGAAGATTAGCAACAGGTTTTATGCTTGATGAAGAAATCCTGTATAAAAAGAGTCGATATCAGATTTTGCTAACGTGCGACGATGCTGTGGAAACGAGAATGATACTTGAAGAAGTACACGAAAAAATTTATGGAACACATGCTACTGGGCATATAATGGCCAAACAGATTATGAGAGCTAGTTACTACTGGTTTACAATGGAAGATGATTGCATCAGTTATGCTAAGAAATGCCACAAATGCCAAATTTATGCAGATAAAAATTATTTTCCTCCAGTCTCGCTGCACGTCTTTGTGCCACTGTGGCCTTTCTTCATGTGAGAAATGGATATGATCGGACCCATAACCTCTAAAGCTTCAAATGGGCATCGATTTATCTTTGTGGTAATTGATTATTTTACAAAATGGGTAGAAGCAGCTTCGTATGTTAGTATTACGCGATCAGTGATGTGTAGTTTTATAAAAAGAGAGATAATATGACGTTATGATCTCTCGAAAAGGATTATCTCATATAATGCTAACAATTTAAATAATAAAATGATGAAAGAATTATGTGCACAGTTTAAGATCAAGCATCATCATTCAGCATCATATCATCCAAAAATGAATGGTGCAGTGAAAGCTACGAATAAGAACATCAAGAGAATATTAAGAAAAATGACTGACACATATAAGGATTGGCATGAAAAATTACTTTTTGCTTTATTGGCCTATAAAACATCAATTCGAACCTCTACAGGGGCCACCCTGTTTTCATTAGTGTATGGGATAGAAGCTGTACTATGATTGAAGTGGAAATTCCTTCTCTGAGGGTGTTGATGGAGACAAAATTAGATGAGGCAGAATGGGCTCAGGATCGTTTCGAGCAACTGAATCTTATTGAAGAGAAAATGCTCCCAGCACTCAGTTATGGACAAATGTATCAAAGAAGAATCATGCGAGCATATGACAAAAGGATACGACCTCGATGCTTTCGTGAGAGCGAATTGGTTTTGAAAAAGATTTTGCCATATCAACATGACAATAGAGAAAAATGAACGCCCAATTGGGAAGGCCAAATGTAGTAAAAAAGGTTTTTTTTGGTGGAGCTCTGATCTTTACAAAAATGGATGATGATGAATTACCAAGTCCTGTAAATTCAGACATTGTCAAGAAATATTTTGCTTAAAAAATACAAAAAAAATCAAAAAAAATGAAAAAAAAATGAGAAAGGAAGTGATTCAGATTAAAAACCTAAAAAAGGCAGTTTGAGTCAAAAGGAGTCATTTAAGCTGAAAACCTATAAAGGTAGCTTAAATGAAGGTAGAGCTCAGAAAAAGTTCTTCAGAGAACGAAGGAGTGGCATCGAATGGACGAATTGTCACCAGAATTAAAAGAGATAACTTTTAGGGGGCAAGTTCTCATTAGTCACAGATGTGGAGCAAGGATTGGTCATATGAAATCACAGGTGACAAGATCGTAAATGTAACGAGCTTTTGGAAAAAATCTAGTTTGAGTAGGTCGAGGTCGTCTAAATGTTCATTATTTAGAGAATTGATATTTAATTTTTGAAATACTTTTGAGTCAACTATTTTTTATGTCTCGAACGGCTTATCTTTCTAAACCTGAAATACCCTATTACTGGTCGTATTGCACACTCAACTTTGAACATGAAATCATTGCATTTGTCATTTAAAATTAAGATATTGATTGATAAAGTTCATAATAGACCAATGCATCGCTCGAAAAGAGAATGCAATATGAGGATGACAAAAATAGTAATATGGGGACAGAAAGAATGAAACGAAATTGATTGATTACTGAAGACAAAGAAGAGAATGAAAAAAAAAAAGATTTTTGAGCGACTAAAAGCCAAATGGGTCCGTCATGAGATAGAGATTTCTGGTCGAAAATCAAAAGATTTAATAGGACGAGATTACTAGAAGCGACTTTTAAAATTTGAAAGAATTGAACCAAAAGTTGAATTAACTTGGATGAAATGCATGATATAATTCGTTGACGGCATTTTTGTCTTTTCATTCATCACAATCATTACACGCATTACATGCCTCTCGATAAGTTGCATATAAGGTTTCTTTATGAGACATCAGGAAGAATCAACAATTTTTTTTCTCGAAATAAAGATGATGGCCTTGAATATGGTATGTTAGCACAATCTTTAAAATCAAAATTGTTGGTCTATGGAGTATCCAATCTCCTATTTCTCAACTCATAACTCAGTCTTATATAGTTCCCTGACTTACGATTTAGTCCCAGTCATCTTTAATCTTTGACTCGTGGTTTAATCTTGATTATTTCTATAGTTTTCCTGACTTACGATTTAGTCTCAGTCATCTGTTATCCTTTGACTCGTAGTTTAATCTCGATCATTTCTATTATTTTCTTGACTTACGATTTAATCCCAGTCTCTTTTATCTTTCTAACTTGCATTCAATCCAAGTTAACGTCATTTTATGACTCGTGATTTAATCTTGATCTTTTTATTCTTCGATTCGTGATTCAATCTCGATTTTTTTAATTCAAAGTCATAGTTTAATCTCGATTGTTGTTATCCTTTGACTTACGGTTTAATCTCGATCTTTTTATTCTTCGATTCGTGGTTCAATCCCTATCTCTTTAATTCAAAGTCGTAGTTTTATCTCGATTGTTGTTATCTTTTGACTCGTGATTTAATCTCGATCTTTTTATTCTTCGATTCGCGATTCAATCTGGATCTCTTTAATTCAAAGTCGCAGTTTAATCCCAATTGTTGTTATCCTTTGACTCGCGATTTAATTTTGATCTTTTTATTCTTCGATTCGTGATTCAATCTTGATCTCTTTAATTTAAAGTCACAGTTTAATCTCGATTCTTGTTATCCTTTGACTCATGGTTTAATCTTGATCATTTCATTATTTTCTCAACTTACAGTTTAATCCCAGTCATCTTTAATCTTTGACTCGTGGTTTAATCCTAATCATTTCTATAGTTTCTTTAACTTGCAGTTTAGTCCCAGTCATCTTTAATCTTTGACTCATGGTTTAATCCCGATCATTTCTATTATTTCCCTTACTTACGATTTAATCCTAGTCTCTTTTATCTTTCTAACTTGCATTCAATCCAAGTTAACGTCATTTTATGACTCGCGATTTAATCTCGATCTTTTTGTTCTTTGATTCGCGGTTCAATCTCTATCTCTTTAATTCAAAGTCGCAGTTTAATCTCGATTGTTGTTATCCTTTTACTCACGATTTAATCTCGATCTTTTTATTCTCTGATTTGTGGTTCAATCCTGATCTCTTTAATTCAAAGTCGCAGTTTAATCTCGATTGTTGTTATCTTTTGACTCGCGATTTAATCCTGATCTTTTTATTCTTTGATTCACGGTTCAATCCCGATCTCTTTAATTCAAAGTCACAGTTTAATCTCGATTGTTGTTATCCTTTGACTCGTGGTTTAATCTCGATCATTTCATTAATTCTCTTACTTATAGTTTAGTCTTAGTCATCTTTAATTTTTTGACTCGTAGTTTAATCCTGATCTCTTTATTTTTTGATTCACGGTTTAATCCTAATCCTTAGTATTTCTCTTACTCAGGTTTTATTCTCGATCTCTTCGTTTTTGACTGGTGAGTCAATCTAAGTTCAATCCGGATCTTGTTTCATCCCGATCACTTTCTTTATTATTCGACTTTCGATATTGCCTTAATCGATTCTTTATTTTTCAACTCACGATGTCGTTTTCTTTATCACTTGACCTTACTTGTAAAAAAAAATCCATGATTTGCTTTCAGTCAAAATCGTTATCTTTGTCTTTGCCCTATTCCTAATTCTCAACAATGTGTAAAGAGGGGCAGCTATAGACACTGATTTTATTCGGATATATTGTTTCCATTTTAGTTTAATAATAATAATAACAAAATTTTTAAAATATATATAATAATTAAAAAAAAGAAGAAAGGAAATGAGACAGAAACTAGGGGCTGGTACGACGCCGCTGCTGCCTCTGTCCATCCTCCAACCAGCCCCCTGACCAGCTCCATGTTCAGCCCACCTACAGCCACCCAAATCCCCCTATTTGAAGCTCTTTAAAATCTCCAGCCCCTATCCCCTTCAGCTCTCTTGGACGCTCTCTAAAAAAAAAAAAAAAAGAGGACCCATTCAATCTACCCCCACGAAAACCCTCAAGCTCAGACGAACTCCCCCCCTCAAAACACTCTCAACAGCCCCAGACAGAACCCTTATTCCCACGCATAAAAAAACCAAAATTTCAAACAACCCCCCCAAATACCCCAAACAGAAAATGAAACAAATCTACATAAGAGAAAAACAAACACAGTATTCCCCGCAGTGAGGAACCTCAGCGCCACAGTCGCCTAAAACAAAAAAGAGAAATCATCAGTTTAAGCATTCTTAAAAAAAATTTAAAAAAAGGAGATCAGAAACTTCAAAGATCGATTCGCGACTATCAAAGCACTTTCAGGCCAAACAAAGGTCGGATATGAAAAAAGGGCATCGAGAAAATTTTCTAGTGATTTTTTGACCTTTTTTCGATCACCGACGACCACCGCCGACGATGACCCACATGGCGATCGACGCAGTGCACGATGCCAAATTTTGACGGAAATTAGAAAACCCAAAAGTTTTTTTTCTGCGAAATGAAATGAACTAAGGAAATTTTTTTTTTATTTTTATAGAAAATATAAGGGCAAAACAACGTCGTTTTGAGCATAGGACCCAAACGATGCCATTTCAAGCGTAGAGGATCCGCGCGTGGATCGAACTCAACTCGAGATCCGCGTAACCCGACCTGACGATCCACTTCAGCTAGCCTTAAACTGGTTCAGACGAACCGCCAGTGAATCGGTCTGAACTGTTGGATCGTTGAACCGTCGAACTGATCAGACAGACCCAGACTAGCGTTGACCGGACCGTTGACCGATCCGGTTCAGGTAAAATAAAATTTTTTTTAATTTTTTTATATATTATTTTTGTTATTTTAAGTTTTAATATTTATGCATGATAAATATTTAAACTTATTAGGATAAATATCTAATTGTTATTAATAATAATAAAATGAAAACAATATAGGATAATAACTAAAAAATATATATTAAAAATGTTTATATAATAATAATAATGAAATAAACTTTTTATTTTCCCTGCCTAGATGTTGGAGGGAATAAAAAAAAAATTTTTAAAGAAATAATTCCACCTAGATGTTGGGGAATTATTATTAATAAATTTTTATAAAAAGAAATATATAAGAAATTTTTAATTAGTTTTCAAAATTTATGAAAAATTAAACTTGCTTCGAAAGTCCGCCTAGATGATGGAGATTTTTAAAGATGTTAGCATTTTAATTAAACCCCTAAACCCTAAACTTAAACCCTAAACCTTTACCCTAAATCTATTTCAAAACTTTAAGGACACGCGTGAAAATCTCACATGAAATGGTTTATTCCCGAATGCTGCCTAAATGATGGGGTATTTAGGAAACTCCATTTCATTAAGTTTTTCACACAAGTTCTTAATTCACATTAATAATAAGATTAATAAATAAAAAGTATAATAGTAAATTGGGATCTTAAATATAAACAGTCGCACCTAAACTCTACCTAGATGTTGAAGAGTAGGGGTGATCTCATTATACTTAAGAATCCAACTTTTAAATTGTATCTCATCCTACATAACATTCATTAGCATACATATGTTAGTATGCTATTATCAATAATTGTCTGCATTATTCTCTCTTTAATTTACTGTTCGACGATAAAATATTTTATAATAAAAAAAGAATAATACTTTAAAAAAAAAAATTTTGTGATATTATAAAATAAAATAACAATAACATTCCGAAAGAAATAATTTTTAGTACTCTACCTAGATGTTGGAGAGTCACTAACAATTATTTTCTATAAAAATTTTTATTTCATTTTAAGAATTATTGTGTTAAATCTTAAGCGAAAAGAGTTATTTTAAATTCTGCTTAGATATTGGAGAATTTTAAGATAATTTTTTAACTTAAAGATTTTCTCAATATTTCTAAATAAAATTTTTAGCAAAATTTTATTTTTTCAAATGAAGAGAATTAGTGTTAAATTTCAAATTAAAACCATTTTTATTTAACATCGAAAATAACGCGTAATTAAATGGTACCAATTTATGAGAGTTGTAGGGGTGCTAATCCTTCCCCACACGTAACCGACTCCCGGACTCAACCTAATTTTTCGTAGACTGAAATTTATCTTTTTGATAAACTTTAAACCCGTCTTTATAGTTTTATTAAAAGAATAAACTTTTGGGTAGCCAATCACACCCTAACAAAGATTGGTGGCGACTCTCCCATTTTATTTCTCTCGATTTTAAAATACGTTATGTCTGACGGTCTCAAAATCGTTATGATAAAATTCAGCATAAATACATTTTCAAATTTACAAAAAAATTATTTTTAGTGGCATTAATGGAACATCAAAATCTACTGATCAATGTCATTTTTTTGTTTTGTTGGAGTTTTTATTAAAAGTGTTATTTGAATAGAATTGTTTTAAAAACATTTTAAAGAGAATAAAATAATGTTTGATAAATTTAATATATAAATATAGAAGTGTTGTAGAATATTGAAAATCTTTAATAATTTTTTATATTTTTAATAAATAAATAAATAAATAAAATAATCAATTTTATTAAACTAAATCACAAGATTTTAAGTGAAAGAAATAAATCTAAACCCTAAATCTTAGAGCTAAAATTAAATATAGTAATGGTTAATGGGTTATAATATTAGTTTTTTTTTATAAATATTAAATTAAAATGACCAACGGCATTTAAGAAATATAATAAATAGCCATATCTAGTTTCGTCAATTCAAAAGATTTTTTACATTCATGATTTTATATGTATTATAAATATAGCTATAAATCTATAAAAAAGCTTTAGAAATTGACAGTTGTATTTCATAATAAAATTATCATATTAACCTTCAGTTAGAGAATTTGAAAAGCAAATATGATGGCAGCAAAAAATGAGCCCTTTTTTTACGAAAGGGGTTGGTCCATTATAAGTAATCCAATCTAATTAAAAAAAATACTTTATTTTAATTATTTTTTAAAAACATTTTGAATTCATTAGAAATATATATATATATTAACTTTTATTTACATATATTTATTTTATGTTACTTTAAATAGCAAAGATAAAACCAATATCATCAATACCTTTATATTAAAGTTATCCCTATTTAATCTAAAGCTTTTGTTTAGATTTTTTAGATTCAATTTTTAAACAATTAACACTTGGTTTAAGGGTTAATTAAGGTACAAAATTATATGAGTATAGTTGAATTTGACTTTGTTATTATTTTTATACTTTGTAGTTATTTTTTTCTTAAATTGGAAATTAAAAAAAGAAAGAGTTTTATGAAAAAATAATTATTATGTGATCATATTTATTATGTAATTTATAATAACTAATAGTAATAATATTAAAACATATAAAAATAAATATTATTTAAATAAACAACTAAAATTTAATTTGATTTAATTTAAATTATTTTTAAATAATAATTAAATAATTAAATATTAAAAAAAATCCTCAACTGTTTGATTTCTAAATTAATATTTGTCGAAATATCTAGGTTGAAACATTAAAGTTAATAAATCCATTTCCTAAACTAATGATGTTAAGAAAATTTGATCCAACCTCATGTAAATGGTTTTGGACCAAATAAAAGTCATGGGCCTTGATCTTTCATTTTACACAGAGCCCTAGCTACTTAATAAAAAAGAGGTGGAGTTATTTTAAATGTGTGTCGAAAATCAAGTAGAGAAAGAAGAAAAACCAAAAAAAGCATAGAGAAAAAAGAAAAGGGAGAGTTGGTTGAACAAAAGTCGATCCGTGATCCGATTGAGTTGGAACCTTGTCAGGAGGTTTATGATTCAGAGTTCTACATTCTGAACAGTAAAGATCGGGTTTGAAGCTCTCTAAGAATAAATTCATGGTGTATTTGTTGCGTCATTTATTTGGTGAGATTTTTTCAATTGTTTCTTTAATTGTTGATTATCTCTAGTTTTAGCTAGAGAAGAACTTTGTATACCTATTATTTGATAGTTAAGATTTTTCTGGTGGTCCATGGTTTTTTCCCTCTACACTGGAGGATTTTTCACGTAAATCTTTGTGTACTTTATTTTTCATGTGTTTTTATTATTGATTGTTGCTATTACTTCTGTATTGTTGTAATTATTGCTTCGGGCATAACAAGTGGTATCAGAGCGAGGGTTATTTTGAGACATCGATACAAAAGCAACCCAAGATAAAAGTAAATTCTGTTTGAGATCATGAAGGGTGATACAGATTTCATGATAAAATTGACAGCATCGAATTATTCAATTTATAAGCCTATGATGGAGGATCATCTATACTGTAAAGATTTGTATGAGCTAGTATTGAGTGATTCGACTAAACCAGCAGATATGAAAGATGAAAGCTAGAAGAAGCTAGGTAGAAAGATGCTGGCTACAATAAAAAAATGGGTTGATATCAGCGTGTTTCATCATGTAACGTAGGAGTCAGATGCGCACATTGTTTGAGAAAAATTGACAGCATTGTATGAGAGAAAAACATGTATGAATAAGTTATGCTTGTTAAAAAGCTTGTAACTTTACAGTACAGGGATGGACGATCTGTTACAAAGCACTTGAGTAATTTTTAAGATATATTTAATTGGATGACTACTATGGAGCTTAAGATGGATGATGAAATGAATGTATTATTTCTTTTGGGTTCATTGCCAGACAGTTGGAATACTCTAGTTGTGACTGTTCTTAATTCAGCTCCTGATTATAAGGTGACATTAGAGATGGTAAATGATAATATATTTAATGAAGAAGTAAGGTAAAAATATGTAAACCCTAAGAATCAAGCTCTGATTACAGAGAATAGGGGTAGAAACATCGACAGAGGTCAGGACTCAAAAGACTGTGGTAAGTCTAAATATAGATCCAAGTCTAGAGGTAAAGTGAAGTATTTCTATTGTGGTAAGGTAGGTCATATAAAATGAAACTGTAAAATCTTGAAGCAAGAGCAAAAAAATGAGAAAGGTAAAAGTTCAGATGATGGTAATGTTGTAACAGTGAATTCAGATAGTGATTCAGTTATTTTGATTTGTACACATGGTGATTGTAATCATGTTAGTGATCCCGACATTAAATGGATAGTTGACACATGAGCGACATATCATTATGTTCCTAAGAGAGAGTTGTTTACAACTTACAAAGTAAGAGACTTTGGTTATACCAAGATGAAAAACAAAAGTGTATCACAGATTGTTGAGATTGGTGATATTATTGTACAAACTAGTACAGGTCACATGTTGACTTTGAGGGATATCAGACACATTTCAGATATGAAAATAAACTTGCTTGCTATTAATGTCCTTGATAAGGAAAGATATGAAAGTCGATAAAAGAATGGACAGTGAAAGCTTTTAAAGAATCTATGGTAGTTGCAAGAAAAAAACTATGCTGCATAATGTATAAGATATGGATGTAATTGAATAGTAACCAGGTAAATACCATTGAAAATGATGCTTCAGTAAACTTGTGGCACAGGAGGCTAGCACACATGAGTGAAAAGAGGTTACAAGTTTTGGTAAGACAGTCTCTTATTCCCTTAACTAAAGGTATGTCTCTCGATTCATGTGATTATTATTTATTTGGTAAGCATCATAGAGTTTCTTTTCGTAAAAGTTCTCAGATAAAAGAAAATAGATTGGAATTAATTTATTATGACGTATGTGATCCTATTAAGGTTAAATCATTAGGTGGTAATAGATATTTTATTACTTTTATTGATGATACTTCACGTAAGACTTGGGTATTTATGTTAAAATATAAAAGTTAGGTACTATAATATTTTTAAAAATTTCATACCATGATTGAAAGGATAACAGGATTACCTTGAAGTGTATTCGAACTGATAATGGTGGGAAATACACATCTAAAGGTTTTAAAGAATATTGTTTAAAGCATGAGATCAGGCATGAAATGACAAAACCTAAAACATCGTAGCATAATGGTATAGTTGAAAGAATGAATCATACCATTATGAAAAAAGTCATATGTATGTTGAGGATGACAAAATTACCAAAGTCATTCTGGGGTGAAGCAGTTAACACGGCTTGTTATTTACTTAACAGATCACCATCAGTTCCTTTGGGCTTTGACATTCCAAAAAGAGTGTGGATAGAAAAAGATACTTTATGCTCTCACTTGAAAGTTTTTGGGTGTAAAGCATTCATACATGTGCCGAAAGAGCAGAGATCAAAGCTTGACAGTAAAGCCATACAATGTGTGTTTATAAGATATGGTGATGAAGAATTTGGTTACAAGGTATGGGATCCAGTAAAGAAAAAGACAGTCAAAAGTAAAAATATGGTCTTTCATGAAAAAAAAACCATAGCAGACCTTGAGAAAAATGAGAAGACTACATGAGTTACTGTTGAGTGTGATGTTTCAACACCGATAGGGTTTCCACAAGAAAGAGCCACAGATGGTAGAAATGAACAAGAAATAGAACTTGAAATTTTGAATGAACCAGTCACAGTTGGTGATGAGTCAGATGCAATTAGTTTTGAACAAGGGGAGTAATCCTCTCTACCTAAGAGTGTTGAGTAGGAAGAGCTACCTTTGATATCACGTGATGTAGAGTCTCAACCCAGAAGATTTACTAGAGAGCGCAAGCCATCTACCAGGTATCCAAGTTCAAATTTTATTTTAGTTACCAGTGAAAGATAGCCAGAAAGCTTTCAAGATGTGCAGATTACTTCGAATAGAGAGCATTGGTTAAAAGTAATGAAAGAAGAGATGGAGTCATTACGAAAGAATGGTACTTATGATCTTGTTAAACTTTTAAAAGGGAAGAGGTCATTAAAGAATAAATGGATGTTCAAGTTAAAAAAAGATGGTGAAAAACTAGTGAGGTATAAAGCTCGATTGGTAGTAAAAAGTTTTTCTCAGAAACCAAGCATCGATTTTGATGAGATTTTTACTCCAGTTGTAAAGATGAGTTCTATTCGAGTGGTATTGGGATTAGCAGCTAGTTTGAATCTTGAGCTTGAGTAACTTGATGTTAAAACTATATTTTTGCATGGTGATTTACAGGAAAACATTTATATGAATCAGCCTGAGTGTTTTGAAGTGAAAGAGAAAGAGCACTTAATTTGTAAATTGAAGAAAAGCTTGTATAGCTTGAAACAAATTCCACGACAGTGGTACAAGAAGTTTGATTCTTTTATAGTGAGTCATAGCTATAAAAGAACAACAGTAGATTCTTGTGTGTATGTTAAACAATTCCTTAATGGTAACTTTATTATCCTATTATTATATGTTGATGATATGTTGATTGTAAGACAATATGCTAGTATGGTTTGCAGGTTGAAAGAACAATTATCTAAGTCTTTTGATATGAAAGATTTAGGTCCAGCAAAGTAGATTCTTGGTATGGACATTATCCGAGATAGGAGAGTTGAAAAGCTATGGTTGTCACAGGGAAAGTATGTTGAACAAGTGCTTGGTAGATTCAACATGCAACATGCAACATGCTAAATCAGTTAGTAGTCCACTTGCCAACCATTTTCATCTAAGTAAGAAATCTTATCCAGTGTCTAAGGAAAAGCAACTAGCTATGTCTAATATTCTTTATTCTTTTGCAATCGATTCTTTAATGTATCTTATGGTTTGTACAATGCCTGACATTACTCATGCAGTTGATGTAGTGAGTAGATTTCTTTCTAATCCAAGAAAGGTTTACTGAGAAGTAGTGAAATGGATTTTTAGATATTTAAGGGGTACCTCAAAAATGTGCTTGACTTATGGAGTTTCACAACCAGTTCTAGAAAGGTTTACTGATGCTGACATGACAGGCGATCTTGATGGTAAGAAATTTACTTCAGGATATTTGTTCACTTTTACAGGAGTTGTATCTCGACAATCTAAGTTACAGAAGTGCGTTGCTTTGTTAACTACAGAGGCTGAGTATATTACAGCAACCGAAGCATGTAAAGAAATGCTTTGGATGAAACATTTTTTTCTTGAATTGTGGTTGAATCAGAAAGAATATGTGATATTTTATGATAGCCAGAGTGCTTTAGATTTGAGTAAGAATACCATGTACCATGCTAAAACAAAGCACATTGATGTTAGATATCATTGGTTACATTCAGTGATTGAAGAACAACAGATGCTATTGAAAAAAATTCATATTGATAAGAATGTAGCAGATATGTTGACTAAGATATTTTTCAAAAAAAAGCTTGAGCTTTGCAGTACCTTGGCTGAAATGAGTTCCCTGGCCAAGGTAAGTTCTAGATAAAACTGTTATGGTGATGAATCTCCTCCTAATGGGGCTGGAAAGGGAGATTGTTAGAAAAATGGGGTCCAACCTCATGTAAGTGGTTTTAGACCAAGTAAAGGCCATGGGCCTTGATCTTTCATTTTACACAAAGCCCTAGCTACTTAATAAAAAAGAGGTGAGATTGTTTTAAGTGTGTGTCGAAAACCAAGTAAAGAAATAAGAAAAGCCAAAAAAAGTAGAGAGAAAAAAGAGAAGGGAGAGTTGGTTGAATAGAAGTCGATCTGTTGTCAAGAGGTTTATGATTTAGAATTTTACATTCTTAACGGTGAAGATCGGGTTTGAAGCTCTCTAGGAATAAATCCATGGTGTATTTGTTGAGTCACTTATTTGGTGAGATTTTTTCAATTGTTTCTTTAATTGTTGATTATCTCTAGTTTTAGCTAGAGAAGAACTTTGTATACCTATTATTTGATAGTGAAGATTTTTCTGGTGGTCTGTGATTTTTTTCCTCTACACTGGAGGGTTTTTCACGTAAATCTTGGTGTGCTTTATTTTTTTTACGTTTTTATTATTAATTATTGTTTTTACTTTTGTATTGTTGTGATTATTGCTTCAGGCGTAACAAATGATTCCTAAACTAAGGTTAGGAATTAAAATAAAAATTTCCTCAACAAATGTTTGTTGAAATATAAAAAAATGTTATAAGGATTTGAAAATGTTTAATGTTTTCAACCTGCAATTTATCTTATGAAAAAGAAAAAAAAAAAAAAAGAGAATGAATGATAATTTGAAAGTAAATGATAATTATGATTGATTTTTTTTTAGGAAAAAAATTTATGTGAAATTTTTATTTAAATTTGACACAAATAATAAAAAATTTTAAATAAAATTTAAATAATAATAATTGGTATTTATTTTCAAGTTAACGCATTTGTATTATATAATTTATAATTAATTATTTTTTATATATTTAATTTTTTAATTAATAAAATATAATTATATTAATATAAATATAAATAAAATTCCTCAGCAAAGTAAAGGGATCAATTGGTATAAACAATGAGAACCTTGATGTTATAAAATATTTTATATTCTATATTCTGTTAATTTTTTTAGTTGATTGATCTAATATGTTTATTTGAATGAGATTTATGATAAATATTTGAGAAAAGTTATGTTTAGATTCTAAAATTAGACTTTATTCATTAATTTTTAAATTTAATGAATATAATTATAATAAATAAAAATTTATAATTTAATACAGCATAAAAGCATACATATATTTTCTTATAAAATTCGAGGTACTATTTAGATATTATTATCCCTCGGAACCAAAAAAAGAAAAAAAAAGCCCTAAAACAAAATTTAAGGTTTGGCATCGCGAAGACTTACGCTACCGCTTCCGCTGCTGATTCTCTCTCAATCTCCACAGTTTATATTTTTAGGTTTCCTTCGACACAAAGCAAGCTTTACAAATCTTTTCAAGTTTACTTCTCCTTCGCCTCTGCTTCTTTGGTACGCTAACTCTCCCTCTCTCTCTATCTATCTATCTCTAATCTTATCCATTAAATCTGTTTCTTTTCTGCAATCTTGTAATTGTTGTTTTCTTTCGATTAGGTTTTCGCTTAATTGCTTGTTGGCTTCAGATCTGACTAATTTAATTCTTCTAATATGATTTTATATGGAATCTGTTGTTTTTAATCGGTTAGCAGATTAGAATTATTTATTTGTTGGATTTATAAGTTAATTCGATTGTTTGTAAATACATGTTGTTGCGGACTTTTGGTCTAAAAGCCGGAGTGCGAATGTGTACAGTTAGCTAACTTAGGTGTGATTCAGTGGTTGTAATAGTGCATTGACAATGTTGATACTAATATTGTTTGGATGGCAGTATTGACTGAATATGAAATGGAAAATTTTCTTTTTTTTTTTTTAATTGAAGGATACTTAAATTCGTCTATCTGAATTTCATTAATAAATGTAGAGTGGAGATTTAGGGCAATTGTAGACCAAGCCCTTTTTTTTTTTTTTGGTTTCTGCTACCGGAAGCAAAATGCAACAATTGCTTTTGAATAGTTGAAAATTGAAAACTAAAATTTCTAAAACGGCTAAAGGCATGATTTTTTACTTTAATATCGAGCAATCGTAATTGAATCTGTGTTGTGTTTTAATTATTTTCTTTTTTTTTCAATCGAATATGATTTGGTTTTGCTTGTCATTTTCTTATCCTTTATAGTAACAGTTGTGGAAGCATAAAACTAACAGCCAAGCAGTGCCTAATGTTTTCTTTATTGAAATTGTTTAACTGAATTTAATGAAGTGATTTTGTAATGTCATTCATTCAATCTTTTACCAAAAATTTTGGTATCTTTATCCATTTATATTTCTTTTAAGTGATTGCCTTTTATTGTTGGTGTGGCATTTATTATTGTGAAGAGTGTTTCCATCTTTTGGGATATGATCTTTCCAAATAAAAGATACCGTGAATGCAAGTAAATTGATTCCTTGTGGTCATAGAAATTTTAACAGTCATAAGTTGCTTCTTGTTCTTTTGTTTGCTCATACTTTGAAATGCTTGTTTTCAATCATTACATTCATTAAGCATGTTTCCTCCATTTCTCAATGCTGATCTGGTGATGGCATGTTTAATCCAAGAAGAGATCTCAAATTGATTTAACACCCATGTGTTGAATTTTTTTTGTTATTTTTTTGCTGAAAAAAATGCAGCTTATAGTATGTCTGAAGATGTGGAGTACCGCTGTTTTATTGGTAACCTTTCATGGTCAACATCAGATAGGGGCCTAAAAGATGCATTTGAGAAGTTTGGAAATCTTCTTGAGGCCAAGGTAATGAATCATGAAACTCTCTCTTTATGACATATCTTCTCTTATTCATTCTCTATCTTCTAAATACTTGAGCTTTCTGATTATCATCATCAAATTTGATCCTGGTCAAACATTGTATTTTCTTTCATTGTTGCTTTTACACAAGGTAATAGATTTCATTAGTTCATAAGCTTTTTCAGTTTCTTTGTTTTCACTTGCCGCCTTCGGTTTCTGAACGTGTAACCCCTTTTGAAAACTATTCTTTATGCCCCTGGATGTCAGTTTATTTTCCAATTCAGATTGACATTAATTACTTTAGATGACAATAATATGTTGTACAGAACACAACTAGTAATCATAATAGCATTATTTGTTTAAAGAATTATAACTGATAAGCTGTTTGGAACTTTATTATTTTTTGAATACATTATGGCATTAATTTTTTTCGTTTTGGCCTGCACTCCAAACTATATTTTATGATGTTTTAATTAATCATCAACAAGATTTGACTGAGAAAACTTTTGTTGATTCAGGTAGCTGTCGACAAGTTTTCTGGCCGTTCTCGTGGATTTGGATTTGTCACTTTTGATGAGAAAGAGGCCATGGAAGAAGCAATTAAAGAAATGAATGGAATGGATTTGGATGGGCGGAATATAACTGTTGATAGAGCTAAGCCTCAACAAGGGTCAGGGAGAGATTATGATGGTGACCGTAATCGTGATCGTGGACGTGATCGTGACCATGATCGTAATCGGGGCTATGATGGCGGCCGTGGGTCTAATGGTGGGGAGTGTTTTAAGTGTGGGAAACCTGGACACTTTGCTAGGGAGTGTCCTAGTGATGGGGCTAGGGGGGGCAAGTATGGTGGTAGGGGGGATCGTTATGGAGGAGGTGGTGGTGCTGGTGGTGCTGGTCGTTACGGACCTGATAGGAATGGAGATCGATTTGGTGGGCGGAGCAGGGATGCAGGTAGTCGTGGGGGGTCTGGAAGTGATAGATACAATCGTGATCGTTCTGGACCGTATGACCGTCGTGGAACTGGAGGTCCTCGTTCTGGATAAGATGACTGTATGTGGTATGCATATTTAATTATTCTTTTGGCTTGCTAATTTCTTCTTCTTTTCCTTTTTTGGATTCAAATTTGTGATCATTGTTGTATTGATGGAAGCATATTTTGATTGCAGCTTATGAACTAAGGTTGCTGCTCTTATGGCGAAGCATGAAGTTTCTTTTTTACAGGATGTGCTCTCTTCATTGTTGTCTGGGTGGAACAATATAATAGTTCAGTCCTTTGAAGTGTGAAACTTGGCACAAATCTACTGACTATTTATGTGCTCCTTAAATGCTGTGTTCGATGTTTTGGTCCGATGGAGTCTTGTGCTTTCTTGACATGCTCTTTCAAATATGGTCTTATGCTCTCTGAATGCTCCATTTTTTGTGACTCATGCATTGTCAACAGCAATTGCCATTACTTCTGTCCAACTTCTCGTTGACTTTTTTGAATGCCCAATTATGGTAGATGGTTTGGTCTTTGCATGGGTATATGGAAGAATGATGGGGAGTGGTCCACCATTTGGGTTTGTTTTGCTTCTTCTCACCTAAGTAGAATCTTTCTTTATAAGTAGATGCTCATTTTGGCTGCCCTGTTTTCAGTATCTTTCTAAATAAACAGGAGTCAAGCGGGTAATTTATTTTTCTTG
This sequence comes from Durio zibethinus, assembly GCF_047325235.1. Classification (NCBI taxonomy): domain Eukaryota; kingdom Viridiplantae; phylum Streptophyta; class Magnoliopsida; order Malvales; family Malvaceae; genus Durio; species Durio zibethinus. The sequence goes on from NC_143172.1 coordinate 24,293,798, forward strand.
CATATTGCTTTACTCTGTGCTAGTTTGTTAATTAATAGTTTGTGTAGTATTGATGCTGTTGACCTTTTGGCAGGATGCTTGGCCGTTTGTGGCCTTTATGGATACTTGATTGGGTTTCTTTGTTGCTAATTGGGCATGGTTTTATAAACTTTAAAATTGCGAGTTTTTTGGGCGCAACAAAGGATCTGCGTACTAACTGAATATAAGCACACTCTCTGTTCCTTATGGCGCACTGATGGAAGAGTTCCATTTCCTCTAGACACATGGCAGGTTGTTTGGAAGCTCTTTGATGAGTTCAGCAACTGCTGTTATTTGTTCCCACGAGTCTGTGCTTTTTGAGTGTGGATTGCCCTTCTTGCCTTGTCCGTCTTCTGGGTTCTAGTGTCTTGATCTTTTTGGCTAAAATTCAGAAAATTGGTTAATATATAGTTCTTTCAGCTCAGATCGTGCTTGCTAAGTCCTTTTTGGTTCCTTGTGTCAAAACTCTTCGACTTTGAGGGTTGGTTTGCCTGGGGCTGTGTAGGAGATTGGTGCCTTCTTCTTAGCTCTTTCTGAAATATGGCTGAAAGGAAATTGTTCCTTGGTTCCTCTCTTAGGACTTGAATTGTTGCAATTTTTCCAACTGCAACCGGGACCCCTTGTCCATCAAATTGTTGGAGTGTGCTATAGGCATGGGTGATATTTTCTTGGTTTATGTGGCATTGCTTCATACATGCTTGAATTGTTTGGTTTATTTATTTATTTATTTTGGTTTTTGTGGATTATATCTTGCTTTTGTTATAGACCTACCTATTTAAGTGGTATAAATAATAATTAATTTGAATCACTGTTTATGTATATAAATGGATGTACGTTTGGCATGCATGGAGCATTAGCTTTTCATTATTTTGTGCTCATCTCTTACAAATAGTAGTAGAGTAGAACTTGAATGGTTTCTTCACCAAAGCTTCACTCATCTTTTTGTCACAGTTAAGAGATTAGAATTCACCTCTCTTACAAATAGTATTAGCTCACATGAATAGGGTTGGGAAACTTTTGGAGAAAATATGTAAGCCTATCTAGAACTCGTCCAAGACAATGTCGCGGCTCTCAGGTCCTTGGATAAATAAAGAGTGATTGTAGAGTTGGGCTGGGCCGGGGATCGCAATTCGCCAATTCCCATTAAAAATTGAATTGGGTGCTTGTCGGAATATGTAGCTGCATCTCATTTTTATTGGGGCAGGCGGGGCGATTTAGATAACTGCAAAATTGTAACACGAACGCCACATAATCGGGAGTGTCCTAAAGCTGCTACTTTTCCTAAATGATCAGGGGAACAGGGACTTTCCCTCGAATCAATCTCGCATTTCTCATAACTCTTCACCTTCTTTAGCATATTTAACATTTGTTAAACTTATATTTAAAAAAAGGTCACATTTGTGTGTCGTGGAAAACTTTTATTTTTTCCTTTTATAATGAATCAAGATTTTATGGCTATAATTAGATCATGTCAAATGTTCGTGTTACGTCTTACAGAATCCAGTTTGTGGGATAAGAGCCCGAATCAAGTTTGTGGATAAGAGCTCGTATTGAACATATAGGTCATGTTTGATATTTAAGATTATGATAGAATATAATAAAATGATATTATAAATAAGATTAAATTAAATAATATTATCTTATTTTATATTAAATTATTTATTAATCAAAATTATTTTTTTTTCAAAGTTTATACAATTTAAATTATTGATATAATTTTTAAAGATATAATAAGACATATAAGTTTAATCTTATAATTTAAAAATAATTCTTTTCACTTTGAGAGGATTGAATCATCCTATATTAAGAGGATGATAATCTTTTTTATAATCTTATCACTTTCAATTAGATATAAACTAAATATAATATAAAATTATTATCATATTATTATATCTATCATTTTATGTATCAAATATGATCATAAATTATTATAATGGAATAAAAACGAACAGAAATTTTGAAACTTTGCAACAATCAACCAGTTTATAGACTTTTACATTAATATAAAACTTCAGAAATAAATATCAAAAGCAACATTCCTCCCTTCTCTTTATCTCCCCCATCCATTTTCAATCCTAGAAAAAACAAAGAAGATAGCTACCCATGAATGCTCTCCCTTGAAAATAAACAACCTTTTTCACTTGCATAACATTACATTATTATATAAGTAGTGAGCTTTAGTCCAAAGACATTTGTGTTTGTAGATGTGAAGTTTCTTCAAATGCAGGCATATAATAGCCAGAATTCCAAGTTACTGCCCAACTGATTTGGCAGCTGTCGCTTCTTATCTATCTTGTCTCCATCTACATCATGTACTCTGCCTCCCCTTATCATCTCTACGTCCATTTGAGTGTATATGAATCTTGTTGCCTTACTATAGGTTTCAGCAATTAGCCCTACAAAACTATTACTTGCCAGCATTTCTTTCAAGGCTTCCCTGAGTTTTGTTTCATAACTCCTCCATTGCCTTCTTTCAGGAGACGCCAACCCATCATAATCTCCAGGTTCTAGGCAGTGATTTTTCTTAGAATCATCATCTTTCACGTTTCTGAACAAGTTTTCCATATCACTGGGTGATGGTTGGTTGGCAATTGGAGCCATATGCTTGAAGTGGAAATCCCAACACAGAGAAGGAAGAAAAGAGGGGAATGAATATTAAGCAGTGCTTGTGGACGACACAAGCCATGCATATTGGGCTTGGAGGGCATTTATAGAATGAGATTTAACTCATTCATCACTATCGTGTTATAGCCTTTAAGGTGGGGATACTGTGGAAGACACGTAAGCTCATCAAACTTTATAAATATATATATATATATATATATATATTCATAAAAGAGATAGTGAATAAAAGAAAAATGTTATATCAGTTGAGATTTAAATTTTAAATTTAATAGATATTATTTTTTTTTAAAGATAATTAATGAACAAATAGAGTTAAATTATGGGTCGTTGAATTTGCGTTTAATTAACTAAAATGTACTATATAGTTGTTGGTTTTGCCACTGATTAACTTTTAGGTTGTTATTGGTTTAGGTGCCCTTGTTTTTTCTTCAAGTGTAGGCCCTATAGCTTTTCGCTGGACACAGGAGTTCTATACAAAATTCGAATTATTGGGCAAAATCACTTCCAAAAAAGTAATCTCAAGGATGGTCACAAAATTTGCTATTCAATAGGTATATAAAATGTCTTGAAAACTCCCTTAAACAATTTGAATCCAGTCCAAATATTAAATAAGTAAAATTTTTGTTATCATCTTTTGGCTATGTTGGATCGTTCTGTCATCTATCTTGCAATCATTACATGATTTATTCATATTGTAAATAGTCTAAATCACGGACATTTTCTTTTATATATTGTCCATTTTATACAAAACTCAAAACTTAAGATTCTATTTGATTTGAGAAAATATTTTTTATTTTTTATTTTAAAAAATGTATTTAGTAAATAAAAATAAAAATTATTTTTTAAAATTAATGACGTTAAAAAGTATTCTAATATAATAACTTGTAAAACATAAAAAAAAATAATGTACATCCTTTATTTTCACAATTAATAATTTTTTTTTTTCATATTTTAACTTATTTTTATTTTTGTTTTTCAAAAAATTATTTTCATTTTCAATTATCAAATATGTTTTCATTCATATTTTTCATTTTTCAATATTCAACATAGGCACAAATCTTGGCAACTATTAATCTATAATATTTATTTATTTGAGCACAATACTTTTTTTCCACAATTATATTATTGATGATAATGGAGCATACTTAACAGAGGGAAAGAAGTTGTGCTGCTCGTATATGCTGTGGGGGTCGGATCGGAGTGTGCTTTCCACACGAAAGGAGTGTTTTTATTTTTATTTTTATTAGTGGGGGTGTACTTACAGGATAATGTCCACCTGATTTTGATCAGATGCTTAGACATTGTGCTTTCAAACTAATTTCAATAAATAAATTGGAAAGAGTGCGAATCCCACGTGAAAGCCACAAACATTCACTTATAAATAAAATATTTTATATAAACAAAAATTATATGCTTAGGTAATTAAAATATTTTCTTGAACTCAAATTTTAATTAAATTAATTTATCATTTATTTTTAATATTTAATAAATGATATGCAATAAATTTAAAGTTTAAATATCAAAATATGTAATTTTTTAATCTTTAAACTATTATATTTTTATATAAAAAATTAAAGTATTTTCCTTTAACCAATTTTTATTAAAAGACATCTCTGGTCATTAGTTCTAAAATTTTAAACTACTAAAAAGAAGTTGGGTGCTGAATAGCTAGGCAAGCACTTAATGATATGAATTGGGAAGTAAATTTTTGAATGATTAGAGAATTTCACATCTGCCAAAACTCTGATATCAAAATCTTACTTTCCATGGTGGTGGTAGATCTACTAATAGAATTACAAACTATACATGAAGAGTGTGGATTCCATACTGAAGTTATAAAAATTAAGAAGATTATCCCCATAAAATCACAAACTAGGGATAATAGCCAAAGTCAATTCTTGAAATCGAGATGGGAGAGGAAAGAAAAAAAAATCGAATGCTTTTGAGCATGAGAAGCGTGCCTATTACGTGTGGAAGTCTTAAGGCTTAGGGGCCTAGGCTAAGGGCTAAGAGGGACAGAAACAGAAGAAACTATTGCAAGCGTGGGTCATTGGCTTATCCCCTTGCCCCCCAATGGCACTAAAACCTTGGGTTAAGGATCACCTCTCAACAACTGTCAATATATATATATATATATATATATATATATATATATATATATATATCATCACTTTCTCTCCCTTCTTGATCTCTGCAGGGATTTAGATGGATCAAATTGTGAATATTCAATTACTGTACTTTGTTGGATTGTAATGTTGTATGATATTGCAGGAATTGCAAAAGGAAGAAAGAGAGGTAAGCCAAAGAAAAAGTAAACGAAGGAAGCTGAGGAAGATGATAAAAGACTTTGATTTGTTAGAGCAAACATGAAAATTTAAAATTATTATTTTTGATAAATTTAAAATTTTAAGAAAAGATTCTAAGGAGTATAACGATATCATTTTTTCAAAAAATTTTATTTATTTTTATTATATTATTTAATTAGTAAATGTATAAAAGAGTTACAAGTAATAAACTTTGAGAATACAATAAAATTTAGTGACTGATTACATTTTACATTGATAAAATTAATTTACCAAGTATTCACCAACGTATCAAAAGATCATCAAATTTCTATAAAGATATTCTGTAACAAAACTTTTATAAGAAAAAAATATGGAATTTGTCGAGAGAGAGAGAGTTCCAAAAATTGTTTTCTATATATTTTTAAAAAATCATAGTAGCCTTTTATAAATAGATAAGTGTATTTTTTTATAGACATGATTATCTATTTTAAATAGATAAAAATTATCTATTTTTGAGCAGTTGAAAATATTCATTTTAAATAGATTTATCTTTCTATTTTGAATAGACTTAATTATTTGTCTTTATTTTTTCTTTTTCAATGTGGTATTATTTCCCATAATTTATTTTGAAAATCTAATAATCCCCCACCATTTTAAAAATAATTTAGATTTATGATAAGCTTGAAATCAATTGCATAAATAAATGTATCTTTCGATTTGACATTCATTTAGTGAAAACAAGTTAAAGTTAATCGAAATCGCATGGTAGACTATGTTTTGAACTAGCTATATCATTTGGTTAACCGAACTTATCTCACACAATGATTTCAACATCCATGAATGCTTGATATTCGATGATACATTTATGGCCATGTGTCTTTATCCTCTTTTCATGAGTGTTGTTAGAGCCAAGCTCTTAAGTTCTTAAAAGTGGTCACACTTCACACTCACATAAGTAGCTCCCATTAAGAGTGTTTCTATAACTATAACACTCTAACATATTTATGTTATGGGTCTATTAAGAGTATATTACTCATCTTTCTTTTATCATTACAAGTATCTAACACTGTACTTGAGATGAGAGTAAATATTACTATAGTGCTAACAGTTACATAAAGATGATGTACTTTGTCTCATTAAACTCAAGACTTGACGTTATAGTAAGCATTAAGTCGAGTTTCCATTACAGGTGATTTTACTTTATAAGCTTGAGCCCCATCCCTATTGAGGTGTTTTTTTACTAATTCTCTAGCAAGATTTTTGGTTAAAAGATCCACTAAGTTTTCACTTTACCTCACATAATTTATAATGATCACTTCATCTAAAATTAATTGTCTAACATAGCGATATCTTAATCCAATATGTCTAAACTTTTCGTTATATACTTGGCTATATGCCTTTGCTAGAGTTGTTTCACTTTTACATCGGATAGAAATTGAAAAAATTAGTTTAGGCCATAAAGGTATTTCATATAGTAAATTTTTTAGCCATTCAGTTTCTTAAGTTGTTAAGGCTAATGCAATAAACTCGGCTGCCATAGTCGAATTTGTTATGCATGTTTGTTTCTTAAAATCCCAAGAAATAGCACTTCCACCAAGTACAAAGATCCACCCACTTGTAGAAGTATGATCTTTCATATTTGTAATCTAACTAGCATCGAAATATCCTTCTATAACTAAAGGGTATCCACTATAACACAATTCATAATTGATTGTTTTCTTCAAATATTGAAGTACTTTTTTAACTGTTGTCAATGCAAGTTACTTGGATTCTTATGTACTTACTCGACTTTTCAATAGTAAATGCTATATCTGGCCTTGTACAAGTCATTGCATATATTAGACAACCAATTGCTCATGTATATTGCAATTGATCGATTGTTTTATCAGTATTAATTACGAATTTCAACTGAAAATCCATGGATGTAGATGCTAGAATACAGTAAAAAATATCAAACTTTTAAAGTACTTTTTCTATATAATGCGATTGTGACAAGGTTATGTCACTATCATTCCAGATTATTCTAATTTCAAGAATAACATCCGCTACACCTATATTTTTCATTAAAAAATTATTTTATAAAAATTTATTTATTTCTTTAACTTGTTTTGAATTAGTGCCAAATATTAGCATATCATCCACATATAAGCAAATTATGACTCTTTTGCCATTTTCGAATTTGCTATGTATACATTTATCTAACTCATTAATTCTAAAACTATTAATAATAACGATTTCATCAAACTTTTGGTGCCATTGCTTTAGTGCTTGCTTAAGTCCATACAAGGACTTTGCAAGCTTTCAAACCTTATACTTTTTACCTGGAATGATAAATCCTTCCAGTTGTTCCATATATACTTCATTCTCTAATTCACCATTTAAAAATGACTTCTTACATTCATTTGATGTATAATCAAATTCTAAATTGAGGTAAATGAAATTAGAAGCCTAATTGTAGTAATTCTAGCTACTAGAGCATAAGTATCAAAGTAGTTTATCCCTTACTTTTGTGTAAAGTCCTTGCATACATGTTTTGTTCTCTTAATCAACCCACCAAAATTTATCATTTTTAAACATGTTGATCTCGAAAATCATGGCAATAAAATTTTCAAAAGTATCCCCTTTTGAGGAATCATTTTTTTCTATAGCAATTGACATTCTTTTTTGAAATATCCTAGTTTACAATAATGGTAACATAAGCATTTCTTATTCTTCTTGAATTTAGATCTATTAGCAATATGCTTGAACTTGAACTTCTTTTTGTCAAGTTTTGTAGTCTATCTTTCTTCAAAAACATGAATTTTGGCATCATCAGAACTGAAATTCTATTTTTTTTTTTTGTATTCCTTTTCAATTCAAAGATGATTAGCCAAAGTCTCAAGAGTGATTTTCTCTTTTTTATATTTCAAACTTCTTTTAAAATCTTTCTATGATAGAGGAAGTTTGTCTATTACAGAGGATACAATAATTGTTTCATCTATACTCATATTATATTGTTTAAACTGATTAAGCATTCTTTCAATTTCATGTAGTTGTTAAATCATAGAACGTCCATCAACCATATGATAATTATTGAAATGACTAACGAGAAATTTCTTACTTGTTGCATCCTTGATCATATACTTGGTTTCCAATTTATCCCATAACTTCTTTACAGTAGCCTCGTTTTGATAGGTATCAAATAGGCTGTCATACATATCGTTTAGAATATGGCCTTTACATATTTAGTCTGCATTATCTCATTTTTTCCTATCTCTTGTTGCAGTAACATTTTCTTTTGTTTTATTTTCTTCTGGCCTAGGAGTAGTCATAACATATACAACTTTCAAGGTTAAAAGTAGGAAATGCATCTTCTTTTGCCATCTTTGAAAATTGTCATCATCAAAACAATCCAATTTGACAAAACTAGAACCAATTCCTTGAGAGTTGCTTCAGTAGCCATTGTTGAAATGAAGAAAACTTAAAGATTGTTAGAGCAAACATTGAAAATCTAAAATTACTGCTTTTGGTAAATTTGAAATTTTGAGGAAAGGCTCTAAGGCGTATAACGATGCCACTTTCCTTGAAGTTTTATTTGCCTTCACCGCATTATTTAATTAGTAGGTGTGCAAAAAGGTTACAAGCAATAAACGTTGAGGATACAATAAAGCCTAACAACTGACTGCATTTTGCATTGACGAAATCAATCCATCAAGTATTTATCGACATATTACAATATCACTGAATTTCTATAAGGATATTATGCAGAAAAACTTTTATAAAAGAAATCTAGAGTTTGAAGAAAGAAGAAAAGTTTCAAGAATTATTTTATATATGTTTTCAAAAAACCAGAAGAACCTTTTATAAACAAATAAGTGTTTTTTTTTCTATAGATATGACTGTTTATTTTAAATAGACAAAAACTGTATATTTTTTAATAGACAAAAACTGTCTATTTTTGAACAGTTAAAACTATTTATTTTGAATAGACTTATCTTTATGTTTTGAACAAATTTAACTATCTATCTTTATTTTTTTTTCAATTTGAGATTATTTCTTATAATTTATTTTAAAAATCTCTAATATTTTGTGCATACTTTGTTTTAGAGACAGAGAAGCTAATCCTTTTATTCAGTCTTTGAATAGAACTGAATGGTTGGTGGTAGATAGGATCAGTTACATGGGAGTCATGAACCTCTGTTTTTTGTAGGTTGTAACAGTTTTTGCTGTGGTTTGTAGCTTGGAACCTCCTTTGATAAGGTTGCATTTATAATCATTTTGCTATACAAATTCATATACTTTTTGGCTGAGAAAAATAAAATGAAATTACAGTTTTCAATTAACAACAAATATAGTAACCAGAATTCATAATAACTATATATGATAAATTGGAATGTGAAGGGGAGATTATTAAGAAAACTGACACCTTGGGTTTTGCCGTTTTGGTTGAGATGAGATGAGCACCTTCGTTTGCATGGCTGCTACGTGTATTACCTAAGGTTTAGGGCCCTAAGGGGACAGGAAGATTGGAAGCGTGCATGGTCATTGTTCATCAGTTTACTTGTCTCTATCCAAAACCCACAATCACAACACTCTTTGGATCTCCTTAATCATTACTATTTCACGTTGGGAATTGGATTGATAACCCATATTTAAGAAAAAAAAAAACGAAGACTTATATTTAGAGAATGAATTAAACTGGATCCATTAGATTCCATTTTTGGTTGGGCTCAAGCTTTGTAACGGTAGAATTATGGCATACATGGATGCAACGCCAATAGTCGGAAGAAATTAAATTGAGTTCACTCTCCACTTTACTTATTCATTGAAGATCATGATGGAGATCAAATAATTTGTTCTTATTAATAAAGAGTAATTTAGTGAAGGACTTATATACAATTTTTTTTAACAAAGGATGATATAGTTTCGAGGATAAAAAATATTACAAAAACTAAAATTTAAATATCAAATTTACTAAATATTATATCTAAAAAATGTTATATGAATTAATCGAATTAAATCTTCAATTCAAATTGTATAAGTTTAAAAAATATTACTTTCTCTTTTCTTTTTTTTAATTAAGTACTTCTTTGTATGATTTAATAATTTCTATTAATTGCTAAAACGATGAGTGATAATAATTATATATATTCCCCATTTCCCAATTTTAAGCTTTTATAATTATGAGGAAGTTACATTGAAACAAATAATTTTCTTTTGATTATAATCATTAATTTACCGTTACAGAAAATTAACCCTTTTACTTGAATGAAAATCAGTTGTTATTAACCTAGCCTTATTATTGGCCTTTAAAGACTGATATTTGTCAACTTAATTCTCTTTTTTTTTTCATTCATTTAAAAGTTAAAACCCTTTTTTTTTTAATATTTATAAAAACCCTTTACGATTTAAGTCATGGATATACACCCTAAATCCTATTTCAACTTCTAACATCTTTACCTTGCACATATATATATATATATATAGCTGAATTAGGTTAAGTAATTATTCATGTAATATATAACCTACCTAAAGTAATATTATGATGAAGCTTAGTTAATCGAAACTTAAATTAAAATTGAATCGAAAATTTATTTTAATTGATTATATAATATTTTAAAAAATAATATTTAATATATATGATATTCGAATTTTAATACTTATAATTCTTCTTTCTGTCTCAAAGTGTGATCAATATCTTTTATAAAAAAATATATTAAGGATCAATAACATCTCCTCCATGGATTAATATATAATCCGTTCAAGTATAGGAAATGGATTTATATACACTTATAATTACTTTTTTTTTTTTTTTGCTTTTGTAAAAGGAAATCAAATTAACATCCTATCACTGACACATGCATGGTAAAATCTACAATTTTTCTTTTATCAAAATGTGAAAAGATTGAATCCATCATTAACCTCTCTTTATCTCTCTCAATAATAACAAGTGAATCTGACAAGCATACACGGCAAGTAATAAATAAGCAAGGCCATTGATTCATGCATGGCCAGTTTCATATCCATGACGGCGCACGACCTTCTACAAATAAAAATCCCACTCAATAATTACTACATTCTTGATTTAATCACTTCACTTCTCAATATATATAACATTACTGCCTCTTCACCTTTCCAAAACCAAAACTCCTTTTATTAATTAATTTCTTCTTATCGTCAAACACTCAGAATCAGATTAATTCTCAATTACAACAATTTCTCTCTGACTTTCTCTCATCAATCTCAAAAAAGAAATGGGAAGTTGGTCCAAGCCTGAAGCTCATGTGGCCAAAGGAGAAGAATCCTCTCCTTTCCCACCGCAATATCCTCTCGATTCAAGGTGGCAAGCATTACAGTTACATCCATTTGCATTCTTGTTTTTCAACCTAATTTCATGGCTTCTTTTCTTATGAATTCTGCTTGAAATTGTTTTTCAGTGCGAGTGCGTATTGTAATTCGGTGGATTGGCAAAACCATGAGTTTCCCATTCAAGACAGCTTTTACGATGCTGTTCCTTTGATGAGCAATTTCTATACGGATCCTTTATATGTTTCGTTGGACACTGAACAAAGTACAATTCTAACTCAAGGTGATTCTTCCTTATATATGGAAAATTTTTCATAGTTTTAGTAATAAGCATCTTCTCAGAGTATTATTAGAAGATCAATCATCTTAATTATTATTGCTGCAGAGAACAATCTACTAGGTTATGAAAATAGCAATGGGTTTTGGAATGAACTGGGTGCCTTGTTCGAGCCCTGCAACGACAACAAAATGCGTTCGCAAGGTAACAATATTGTTGAAGACATGAGAGGAGAAGAACTGAAGGAAGAAAGGATTAATTCTGCTAAAAGATGCAGGGAAGCGAAATGCAACAGTACTACCAAAATGCTGTCTAGGAAAGTTATATCCCAGTACTTTTACATGCCTATAACTCAAGCGGCAAAAGAGCTTAACATTGGGTTGACACTGTTGAAGAAAAGGTGTAGGGAACTTGGAATCCGTAGGTGGCCTCACCGCAAGCTTATGAGCCTCCAAACTCTTATCAAGAATGTTCAGGTACATTAATTTCATTCTTGGGTTTGATCCTCTTTTGCTCTCTCTCTCTCTCTCTCTCTCTCTCTCTCTCTCTCTCTCTCTCTCTCTCTCTCACTTTCCATTTTTGTCTAATGGATTAATGTTGGGCTTGGGGTGTTTAATGCATGCAGGAGTTGCAGAAGGAGGAAGGTGAGGAAAGTGAAGGGAAACTGAGGGAAGCAGTAGAGGTTCTAGAAAGGGAGAGGAAGATGTTGGAAGAGATGCCGGACTTGCAATTGGAAGACAAAACCAAAAGACTTAGACAAGCCTGTTTCAAGGCAAATTACAAGAAGCGAAAGCTGATGATAGAGTCCCAATCGTCTTCTGGTTGTAGCCGACCAAGTTTGGGTTTAACAACAGCATATTATCACATGGAAGAAGAAGAAGAAGAAGAAGTAAAATCTCTTTTGTTTGAATCTTTTACATGAAACAAAATTATGATCTAAGTCTCAGAGAGTGACTTTCATCTCTAACAATACTATTGGTTTTATTTTGTTTTCTTTGTGAACAATTTGCTTGTTACATGTGCACAGGTCCTATGAATATCGATCCTTTTGAATTTTGTCTCCTTTTCTTTTTGCATTTTTTTTCCTTATTTGTTTGCTGATGTTGACAAATCACAGAAAGCTTGAAAATTAGAAGGATTGATGTTGATAAAAGCTCTCTTTCATGATACCTTTGGTTTTGAAAATTTTAAGTCAATTTTTGGTTTACTTAAGGGGAAAAAAGAGTGTAGATTGGAATCAGATTTATCTTTTAATTATATTTTAATAAAATAATACTTAACTCAAAAATCATATATTACATGGTTGTGATTTTATGTTACGAAAAGGATTAAAATATTGTTTTAAAAAATGATTTAATTTTCATCAAAAGAAAAAAAATCTTTCAAGTGATTATTAATTTAACTAATCTTTTAAGTGATTATAAATTTAATTATGGTCAGTATTATCCATGTATGGATTAAAAACCTTTTTTTTTTTTCAAAATTATGATTATTTTATGTTATATATTTTTATCTTTTCAAAATAATTTTTTCATACCAAATTTAAAAAATTAAAATGTTCAATTTAAGAGTGATGACTAAACTTTTAATTTGAGTTAAATTAGAATTAAACGTTTTTAAGTTGTAACAAATAAAGACTTTTTATGATAGAATCATTAGTGTGTATAACACGCATCATTAAGATATATTTGTAAGAATTATGTGCTATTTTTACATGATGTGTAATAATCACATGCCATTTTTTAATTATGTGGCATGACATGTGTTCATATATACATTTTTTTATAGATAATTATGTGATTAATTAACATAGTTAGGGTTAATTTAAGATAATTAATAATAATTTAGTTTATAGTAAAAAAATTAAAAATGACAAAACGCATTTATCTCCTAAAAATTATGGGATTTTTTCCTTTTATTTTGAATTTGGATTTGAATTTTTTTTTCTATTTTGAATATTTTATTTTGAATTTAGGTTTGAATTTTTGTTTTTTTTGAATCTGGGTTGGAATTAATTTTTATTTTCTTTCTTTAAAATCAATTTTTTATTTTTAAAATAAGAGAAAATGTCTAGAGAGAGAATATACTTCCCTCGTCATTTGTCACCGTTAACTCAATTAACATGTGTACAGTACGTGTATGATTGTTGAAAAAAATCTTTATTTGTTACCATCCAAAAATATTTAATTTTGATTCACTCATCACTCTAAAATTTAATCTTAAATTAAACATTTAACCAACTTTAAAATAAATTATGTGTTTTTTTACTTTATGTATATAACATAATTTTTTGTTTTTCTTTTATTATAATTTTAATAGATTTAATTTTTTTAATTTAAAATGTGTTTTTACATATACCAACAATACAAAATCTCTGACAATACAAAAAAGGGGCAGAACTTATGACCATTATGTCAATTTGAATTTCTCAATGTCCTTTTTTAAGAGCTTATCAAAACAAAAACAAAAACCAAAGATCTACCTTCAAAATGGCACACATTTCAGCACACTTCGACAGATACAAATACCTCACCTTCCTTAAGCTCTGCATCTCTTCTTTCACAACCATCGCAATTCATCAAAATTTTACTCCCAAAACCTTCCAAGAAACATGTCCAAACAACAATCAACAACCGAAACCAATACCAAATCCAAAGCCTTCCTTAAAAAGCTCTATTTCCAAAAGTCAAGAACAACAAAACCTAATTTCCCTCATAAAATCGAGTACTCAGAAACCCCATTTACTCCAAATCCACGCTCACCTTATCCGTACATCCCTTCTTCAAAACCCCATTTTTTCCCTTCAGTTTCTATCCTGCCTTTGTTTCTCCGCCTTCCGTGATCTCCGCTATTCCCGAAATTTTTTCTATCAGATCAAAAACCCATCTGCCTCTCACTATAACACACTCATCAGAGCTTACACTTCCAGCAATGCACCTAAAGAAGCCTTTTTTCTATACAAGGAAATGAGACAAAAAGGCCTAAAGCCTGACCCCATATCATTTTCTTTTGTCATTAAATCTTGTATGAAGTTTCGTTTGCTTTTTTGTGGTTTACAGGTTCACGGAAGGATTTTAAGAGATGGGTTTCAATCAGATTGTCTTTTACTTACTACTTTGATGGATTTTTATTCGAGTTTCTCGAGCCGGGAGGAGGCTTGTAAAGTGTTTGATGAAATGACTCAAAAAGACACCGTCGCCTGGAATGTATTGATTTCTTGTTATTTACGTAATGGAAGGACTAGGGATGTGCTAATGTTGTTTGATACCATGAAAAATGAGGGTGTTTGTGAACCTGATGATGTTACTTGTCTCCTCGTGGTACAAGCTTGTGCTAATTTGGGGGCGTTGGAGTTTGGCGAAAAGGTTCATCATTATATTGAAGAATGCGGTTATGGTAGTGCTCTTAATCTGTCTCACTCGCTTATAGCAATGTATTCTCGGTGTGGATGTTTGGATAAGGCTTATGATGTTTTTAAGGGAATACGAGAGAAGAATGTCGTTTCATGGAGTGCTATGATATCTGGTTTGGCAATGAATGGATATGGGAGAGATGCAATTCTAGCTTTTGAAGAGATGCAAAGAATGGGGATTGCCCCAGATGAGCAGACATTTACGGGAGTTCTTTCTGCTTGTAGTCATTGTGGTTTAGTAGATGAAGGGATGGAGTTTCTTGATCGAATGAGCAAAGATTTTGGAATAGCGCCTAATATTCATCATTATGGGTGTGTGGTTGATCTTTTAGGTCGTGCTGGTTTGCTTGATCAAGCCTATCACATTATAATATCAATGGGGGTTAAGCCAGATGCTACAACATGGAGGACCTTGCTTGGGGCTTGCAGAATTCACGGCCATTTTTCCCTTGGAGAACGTGTAATTGAACACTTGATTGAACTTAAGGCTCAAGAAGCAGGAGATTATGTTTTGTTGTTGAATATTTATTCATCAACTGGTAACTGGGAGAAGGTGACAGAATTGAGGAAGTTGATGAAGGAGAAAGGCATCCAAACAACACCTGGCTGTAGTACAATTGAGTTGAAAGGAGTGGTACATGAATTCATTGTGGATGACATTTCACATCCACGAAAATATGAGATCTATGATAAGCTAGGTGAGATTAATAAGCAGTTGAAGATTGCTGGATATGTTGCCGAAATAACATCTGAATTACATGATTTAGGTGTAGAAGATAAGGCTCATGCACTCTCTTATCACAGCGAGAAGCTGGCTCTTGCTTTTGGAGTTCTCGCAACTCCCCCTGGCAAAACTATAAGAGTAACCAAGAATCTTCGTATTTGCGTAGATTGTCACAATTTTGCAAAGTTTCTTTCTGGGGTCTACAACAGGGAGGTAATAATCCGAGATAGAACCAGATTTCATCATTTCAGAAATGGACGCTGCTCTTGTAATAACTATTGGTAGGAAGTTTCCAAGGTTGGACAAAAAGAATGCTCAAATCACACTATAAAATGGGGAAGCTAACTGTAGGATTTGTTGGCAGATTGCCAGAGCTGACCTGAGTGTTGGCCTTCTTCCATTCTCTAAGTAATTGCAGGATCCTACTCAATTGACTTAAGAACAGGCACATCAGTTACTGATTCGTTGAGTAGCATGTTTTCTCTCTATTTGCCTCTGTTATCTATTTGATCTGTTGATCAACATTGCAGAAACTAAACAGGACATCCCTTGCTTGGATCTAGTTCATTCTGTATTCACTGCAAAGAAATCATCATAAACCCTGAATCTATTCACAAAACCAATGGCTGTGCCGCGTAGGTTACAAATAAAAGACAAGCCTTACCTTCTGGATTGTGTAAAAGAATTAGCCCTGCACCTCGGTTATGAAACCTCAGTAAAGATTGTTGTCTTCAAAAGAAATTGTGGAAGCTTAATACTTAATCAGGATTGAAAGAGAAAGCCAGATGAAAACATGCTTTGCAAAGGAAGATTGCTTTTTATCTGATTATACTGTATTTGATTGTTTGTTGCACCTTAAAGCCGTGCTATTTGAAGTTTCAGAGGAAAATGATGGCTGTCATGGAGATCTCTTTGGTTGATTGTACTGGGACAAAGTCGTTGACGGTTCTGCACTCTTCGCAACCCATGGCCAAAACTTAAGAGTGAATCAGAAGGGAACAAGTAGCCTTTGTATATCTTTAACAAAACATTTTGATCGGCACAAAGTATTTATTGATTGGTTTGATTATAACTAAAGCAGTGTCTGTAAACACATTGCTGCTATGTTAGTACAAAACACAGATTTCTTGAGGTAGCATTTAACAATAAACCGTTTGTTTCTCATTCTAGTGAATGAAAATATTTATAAGTTGTTTTGTTAGTTGTGTGAATCTAATCCTGGCTTTTGCGGTTTTTCATCTCAATTTGATAGCAAAGACAACTTATGGTATTGCTCAGCAAGTCAAAAGTTCTGTAATGGCGGATGTTACTTTAGTTCGTGGAGAAATTTATCATATGCTTCCCCTGTGGGATATAACAAAGTCGGATATGCATACTAAGGGAAATTCAAAATGCATGTCCATCTTGATATTGGGTTTTAATTATTAAATTTATTTTGCGCAACAGAAAGAGAAAACATTAATATGGGTTTGAGGGAAGCATCTGACTGGATTATAATGCTTCATTATGAAGGCAGGCTAATTGAAAAACTGATGGTACAAAATTACAAAAATATGTTTGCTTCAATTAAATCCATTCATTGGCATCATAGTCATAAAAGACTGAACATATATAATGAACATTCTCTGAGAAATCACCTATATCCTATATATAATGCAAAAATGGTAACCAATAATCTTCTGCAGCAGCAAAAATCTTATCATATAGTATATAGGTTTAAGAGACCTGGGAACCTGCCAATGTTTCTATCAGAAAAATTAAAAGAAAGTTGAATCAAAGGACACATTTGACATGGTGATGAAAGATATATAGTGCATCAGCCATGTTATTCCAAAACTGTAAAAGTACTACAGGCTCTGCTCGAGAATTGATTACATTCTTCTCATCGACAATACCAAAATACCCTTTTTAAGTTTCATACTCCTGATCATCATATTGGAAAAATAAACTAAAACCCTTGCATTCTACAAAACTGAAAGTACTGATGCAGGGAAAAATCGACAACGAAATTAATAAACTTACTTATCTCTCTCGTAGGCTTAGTTTCAACAAGGTATGAGCTTCAAAAACTTGAGTTTTAAGCAGTAACTGGTTGCTTCTGCACAAATGCAATTCCCTTCTCAATGCTGGCTTTCAATTCTGGCTTAAGAGCTTCCAAAGCCTTTTCTTCATACTCTGATAACCCTTGAAGATCAGATGGAATCAAAGCTTCAATCCCTTTCCTTCCAAGCTTGATCCTAGATGCAAAGAATGGAAGATCAGTCAGATCTGACTGCACAAAAGAGCACTCATAGACGTCCCCATCTCCATCCAGAGCACGAAGGGATGATTCGACAAATCTTGCTGCTGCATAGGCCATTGACAGGGTGGCAGACCCTGCACCTGCCTTTGCCTCCACAACCTCTGTCCCCGCATTTTGAATCCTGACAGTTAATTGCTCCACTTCTTCATCAGTAAAGCTAACAGACGCTTTTGTCTTTGACAGCAAGGGTAAAATGGTGATACCAGCATGTCCCCCTACAACAGGAACATCCACATCAATGAGCTTAAGGTTTTTCTTCTGAGCAACGAATGTGTTAGCTCTCACAACATCCAATGTGGTAACACCAAAAAGCTTCTTTGGATCATAAACACCCTTCTGCTTCAGAACTTCAGCAGCAATTGGTACTGTGGAGTTAACTGGGTTGCTAATAATATGAATGAAGGCATCAGGACAGTTATCAGCGACAGCCTCAACCAAGGTCTTAACAATGTTGGCATTGATGTTGAAGAGGTCATCACGAGTCATACCAGGCTTTCTTGGAACTCCAGCAGGAATAACCACTACATTCACACCTTTCAAACAATTTCCTAATTCAGAAGCACCAGTGAAATCCTGAACTTGAGAAGGAGTATTGCAGTGACCGAGGTCAGCAGCAACTCCCTTGACATTTGCTATATCATACAGCTTCAAGGCCGAAACTAGTGGGGACATCTTGATTAGAAGGGCCAATGGCTGACCAATCCCTCCAGCAGCTCCAAGTATTGCCACTTTGTAAGATGCCAGAGGCTGTAGGCCATAGTGAGACCTCTGGTTTGCTTTCTCTGCTTTTGGTACAAAAGAGCCTCTAAGAGCTGCACTGCTTTCCTTGCCAAGGAAGGAGGATTCTGATTCACACTTCACAGATGTTGCTGCCTTGAGGCCACTAAAACTTGCGAGTGAATTCTGGTAGGTGAACCTTACAGCAAAAGGTTTTGTTTTTGGAAGCAAGCTCCCCCTGCTTCCAAAGGAGACAGTTGATCCAATCGAGAAGGTGGTTGCTGATGTTGTTGCCATCTCACACTCTAAAACATGAAAAAGTGTCAAGGCCTAGGCCTACTGGTATAAAACCAGATATCAAGTCATATAATCAACAAGCAGGATGACTCACATCCAAAATGCATGTTCTCATTTTCAACAGTAAAAAGAAGCAGATGTTACTGACAAACAAATATATGCCAAAGAAATAATCCTGAAATGCATATATAAGACATGCCTCCCTTCTAAAATATAAAAAACAAAGAAGTAAGCATCTACTTCTATCCCAATAATCATGAATGAGCATTTAAGGAGAACTAAAAGCGAAAGGACTGATAGAGAGCTATTATGCCTTTAAAGCAAAGGCTTGAAACAATAGCAGGGACCTTCCATGCAACCAAAGGTATCAATTCTAATTTACTTTTATTTCAAAGCAAAATAAACCATCCTCATCTTATGAAAAATTCCTGTCACTAGAGAAAATTAGATCCCAGACAACTTGTAGAAAAATACTGAGATCCCATTGCTTTAGCAGCACATGTCTAGTTGACAACAAATCTATACAAAAAGACAAATCAGGCTTCTTTACTATAAAAAATTTGGATGCCATTTCCCATTAACTTGGTCTGAGCTACCATATTCTTTCTATTAATCATATTGCTAACATTAGTTTTCACAAACTTGAAATAAACAAAAATGTGAATGGGATCAAACATCCCCTATTCATAATCCACAAATCTTGAATGTTGAATCCAGGGATTTCAATATCGAGGACCATCTTTCCCCTTTTACAAATCATCGAAATAATACCCGGGTTTATATCAACTGTTTCCTCGGTCAAAAAATGAGTTCTTCTTTGCTCCCAAACATTTTACTAAGGCAATTGATGAAAAACCAAGAAACACTTTCCCCAACAACATAGAGCATACTTTTCAAGAGATACCCTGAAGACATACATTTCTATAAAAAATATAACAAGAAACTAATCAGACAAGAACAAAGAAGAGAAACAATAAATCCCAAGTTTCACAAGTTCCAAGCTGAAAATGAAAGAAATGTCAATCAAATAAAGAAACCGATAGCACAGATCTAATCAATATTGCATCTTAGTACTTTATCCAGAAAAGATTACAAGAAAAATGAACATCTTAAAAGAAGGAAACAATACAATAACAATCAGAAACAAGCAAAGAAACCAAACGCAGATCATAATTTAGATAAATAAACAAAGCCCATAGCCTAGATTCAAGAATTATAACTCCAAATGCAGATCAAAAGCTGAAAAAAGAAAAAAGGAAACTAACCTTTGAGATCCGACAAGAGAGTGAGCAAGCCTAAGGGAAGCAATGTGATATGTAAGAAAAATAACACCCTCCGCTTTTGGTATTTATAGGAAACTCCGCCAATGAACTTTGAACAAATCACCAAAAATTTCGACTTCACCTACTCTTTTTGTTGCAATGTTTTCTGTTTCCCTTTTTTTTTTTTTATATCTTTTTTCTTTCTGTGCACAGAATACACCGTCGCTCTCTGGAAAGAATCTACCGCAGCTGTTTTCGCTTTTTTTTTTTTTTGTCACGTTTTGTTGACAAGAATAAATCGTGGCCGATGGTTGGATTGATGCTTTCTACGGCTAGGATTAAAGTTTGCCCCACTTTTGCTGGCCTTTTTAGGCCTTTTCGGACCCTTTTTAAGTGCTCTTTTGTTTGGTAGTTTTTTCTGATCATTTACTTACTATATATCATTAAATCGATTTTTTTTATTTAAAATGTTAGATTTAAATTTTAATAATTAAAATTAAGAATAATAATTTATCAATAAATTATGTAATTATTTATAAAAAATAGATTTTATTTGGTGCATTTAGACAATCATTTTTAATTAGAATTCATGTAATTTAATACCTTAACCAATATAAAATCTCATAGGAACGTACAATCCTTGAAAAAAAAAAAGCAATAATAATAATAATAATAATAATAATAATAATAGGTTTTAAATCACATATCTTATTTGGACATTCTATTTAATAGTCCATGAATTTGAAATCTTTGTAGTTCACAAAAGAAAATAAATCTTTTTCATTGTAAATCTTAATCCAATCACTTCCAATTTTCAATTCAAAACTTTTGAATCACCAAAAGTAAAAATGTTAAATGTCTACAATTTTTGTGCCTTTAACAATCTACTCTTCAACAATGATAACCAACAACCAAATGAAAAAATATAAATAAAACTAGTGCTGTCTATGTAGTATGCATAAATTCATTTGATTTAGAACTAAAGATATTTGACTACTTTGGCTAAAGGAGCAGCATAACTGATGCCAAAATTTTTACTTTTTATTGTGGCACATACATTTTCACTTAATCTCTGGCAGTATTGTTTAATTTTGCTAGTCTCTTGCCTCGTTTCTAAGGCCAGGAGTTTTGAGTATCAGAATGGTATATAGGTATATTCCTTCAACTACTAACATAAACAAAAGTTTACAAGGAAACAGGCTGAGGTAAGGTCAACTATTGGTACTTTCTTTCAATTATTACTAACATAAACATGAATGCTTAGCTCATCCCTTGTCTAAGTCATCTAACGGATGACATTTCCATGCATGCTTGACACCATGATTTACCAGAAACAATTGATTTGGTTCATCTTCATCTATTTGTTTATGTTATTGTCACACTTTCAACTCGCTTTCGAAAAGAAACTTAAGATGATGCATTATCAGTTGCTTTAAATTTATTTATTTGGGTATTCCAATACTAACAATTTGAATATTTATATTTATTTAATTCGTATTCAATATTTTTAAAATATAAAAATTATTATATCATAATTCGTGTAAATAAGTTAAATATAAATTTTTTTTTATTTTTATCAAATTCATATATAATTTTTATTAAAATTTTAAATCATATTACTTTTGTTTTTTATTTTTTTAATCTTATCCTACTGTGTTGTGTTTTGTTAAGACTGCAAGGTGTAATCATCATCACTTGAACACCATTATGATCTATGGACTTAATCATCATCACTTGAACACCATTATGATCTATGGACTTAAATTAAAATGCAACTTGATCTTCTAAATGCAAAGATAATCTCCCTCTCTCACAAGCAAATGGTGAGAAGGAAATGAACGTCATTTTAATTAACAAGGTTTCTCTTAACAGAAATGGAATACCAGTTATCGGAAACCAGTGATAATTATCTCATACGTTTAGCTTTTCCATTTCCTTCCTAAGTGCATTGGCCCTCACCAAGCTCCCGATGGTACTCACAGCCAACTTGAGATCCTCCAATGGATTTCCGGGTGCCACTGTCTTGTACAAGTAACTGTCGAATGTCATCTTCTGCACATACTCGTCGGCGCACATCTCCACGAAGGCTTCCCTTGCTGGATTTGATCTGTAGAAGACCTTCTGCAAGACATCCAGTACCTTGTAAGTTGGCCAGTATCTCTTGTCCCACTTCTCCAAGTACTTCCTCAAGTCCCCTTCATCCACCATCTTCTTCCCATGCTGTGAACCCTCAACAATGGCCTCAGCACACATTCTCCCACTCTTGGCTGCAAAGTAAATACCCTCACCCGAGCATTTCGTCACATATCCAGCTGCATCCCCAACTAAGGCTACTCTCCCAGATAACCTGCGTGGACGAGGATGCTCAGGAATTGGGTGTGCCTCCACTCGTATGATCTTACCTCCAAGGATCTTGTCCTTTGCTCTGTTTCTAGTGGCTAGCTGGAACTTCTTGATGTCACTCTTGTGAGTCACCGTGCCAGTTCCAACTGCAACATGATCACATTTGGGGAAGACCCAACCATAGAAATCTGGTGAGACATCATCGCCTACATACATTTCAGCAAGATTCTCGTAGTACACCATTTTGTCATCAGGGATTTTGATTCTCTCCTGCAATCACAATGAGATTTCATGAATTATTCAAAGTTGGAGTAATTGAACATTCAGATGCATGATAGAACAGAAATCATCCTGCAATGAGCCCAGACAAATTCCTAATGGCAAGAACACATTCCAATGGTAAGGAGAAGACCTTGGTACTGTTAGATTTCAGGTTCAAACCCCCCCCCCCCTTCCATGAATTTTATTTCATCATACGCATGTTAGTCAATTCAGATATTTTTCAATTTCCTAATTCGTACTATATGTGAAAGGATGTTTGATTATGATACTAATTTCTACTCGTTCATCCATGGATCCTCCGCAAAATAAACACTTCAACAACAAATAACTCAAAAAAGGGAAAAAATTGTAAAAAAAAAAAAATAAAATTGAAAGCTATGTCTCACAAATATTTATACATACCTGAAATGCAATAGCATAATCATAATCGCCAGCATTAATGGCTTTAGCAACACGAGAATTCGCCCCATCAGCTCCAATCACAGCATCAACTTCCAAAGTATCTTTCTCTCCCATAGCTCCCTTCTTCCCATCATACTCGGTGTAATGCAAAACATAAGGCTCATCCCAACGCTTAGGCATATCCATCTTCAAGAACAACCCATTTATAACATTAGCTCCATTGTCCTTGGCTCTGTCTCTCAGGAATGCATCGAACACTTCCCTTCTCACCATCCCAATATACTCATGCGGCTTCAGGGTTTGACCAATGTCGACGGCTATGTTGGATGGCGAAATCATCTTCATTTTGGTGACTCGCCGGTCGATGATATCCAATGGCAGGTCAAATTCATCCACCATGCAAAGTGGGATGGCTCCACCGCAAGGTTTGCAGTTGTCGAGTTTGCGTTCGATTAGGAACGTTTCGATGCCACCCTTTGCAAGAGTTTCAGCGGCTGAGCCTCCAGCCGGACCACCGCCTATGACGGCTACCCTGAGGTTGCGGTTGCTTAGATTTGGAGAGGTTTTGGCCGCTGACACATGGAATTTGATGACAGGTTTCGAGAGGGCGGTGGCGGTGGCGGTGGTGGGGCTGGGCACGGCGGAGCTACGACTGAGGCCGGCGAAGGGTTTGAAAACAATGGAGCTCATGTTTTGAGAGTGTCAGCAATTGAGAACTGAGGAACTGTAGTTTGGAGTGTTTTTGTTTTTGTAATGGAAGGGTGGATATGGTTGGGATACGAGCGGACATTGACCGTTCGATATGGAGAATGGACGGTGCGGATTGGGTTGTGATAATATTGGGACAGATTTGATTTTTGTCTTAACTAGGAGAATGGATGATTTTGATGGCTCGTGATGTGCCACGTCATGTGCTTTTGTCTGAAAGAACTTGACGTTCTTACTTTGTCATGTGAGGGAACAAATTTGATTTTTGGAACCAATTTATTAATATATTCAAGTTTTCTTCAAAAATCAAAAATAAATAAATAAAGTAAAATATCTTGAATAAAATAAAAAACGTGGTAAAGACTTAATGCCAGTCATGAGCTTATTTTTTAAGCGTGGCCTCGGCGTGAAAGAAATTGAAATATATTATCGTTTTTTGCTAAGAATCGTTAGTGCCTTCAAATTTTCTTACAAAACTAGAAACACCAATAAAACTTAAAGGAAAATATTTTCTATTGTTCATAATTTAATAATTATTTTTTAAAATTTTATTCGATCATTAAATTTTTTATTTTTATTCTTATTTATCTGAAAAATATTATAAACATATATTTTTTTAAATTCATAATTTTTAAGTGTCAATAATTTAATAATTAGACATTTACTTATATTAATATAATTTTTAAATTTTCAAAATTTTTATATTAAAATTATTAAATTTTAAAATATTATTTTAAATAAAAAATAGCCTAAAAATAAAAATATAAAAATTGTATTAATATAAATAAGTTTCTCTTTTATTTTAACTACATAATTTTTTAAAATAAGGTTGGGTTAGAAAAAAATGATTTGGGTTAGGACAAATGTAAAATTAAGAGTGTTTATAATTTTATTTTAATCGAATTAATTAATCAACACAATTTAATTCGATTAATCGATTAATCATTAAATTAATTTTAATCGATTAATAAAAATAATTTTAGAACAATTTTAATTTTTAATTAATTCATTTTGAAAATTAAATTAATTAAATTAACTGAAATATAACATAATTTAAATATAAAATAAAAAAGTATGAAATCAATCACTTAATTTTATAATTTGTTAAAATTTGTAACGTAATATTTTAGTAATTAAATATTTTATTAAATGATTTTATTTAATTTATATAAAATGTATAAAATTTAAATTTTAAAATATAATTTAATTTAAATATATTTATTATTTAATTAATTTAAAAAATTAATCGAATCAATCGAATTAAATTAAATAGATTAATTTTTTAAATTATAAATTTAATTTAATTAATAAAAATAATTTAATTTAATTGTATTAATTTAATTTTAAATAATTTGATTTAAAAGTAATCGAACGGATGAGAAAATCTACGAATCAATAAGTGCGTCAGTTTAAGTACATTTATGTCCTATCAAATTTTCATAAATGTCTTCTGAATTAAAAATCTCTAAGTTCGGTGGCCGACACTTAAATCGGGCTGGTTGCTGCCCTTCAAATTCAAGGCTGCTGTCCCACACCAAGTATGCTTTAACTTTAGCCTTGAATGTAGATGTAGTAGCATGACTTTAATGAGTTTGGGATCACTTAAAAAGAATAGATATATGTTAATTTATTATAATTATAGGCTGCTTAAAGTTGCTAACAGTCTAGCGGTTTTTTTTTTTTTTTGTTGGAGTGCTTCAGCTTTTAGCTCTAAAGATTATAATTTAATTTTTGATAAATTCAATTATTAAAATAAACTAATAAAATTAAGATAAAATCAGATGTGTTTATGGGTTAAATTTGATGCAGTGAAGTCAAGATTTCAAGTTGGGGAGACTCAAATAAAAATAAATTATATATTATAAAAATTTTATTTTATGTATATTTTATATTTTAAATGTTATTATTTTATAGAAATCAAAAGTGAAATATATATATATATAAACATAGGTAATATATACAAAAAGTTTAAGTGTAAAATAAAAAATAATTATTAAAAAAAGGAAAAAGTCAAATATCTTTATTCAAAATTGTGTGTGATATTCTTTCATTAATATAAAATTAATCAAACACTTAATTTGAGTTTAAAAAAATTTAGTAATTTCTTCATTAATATAACAAAATTATTCGTAAAAAACTTATCCAAAATAACTATATAAAAAAATTAAACTATATTAGCTAATTATTTCTTTTAAGTTTTAAATAATATCTTATATATAAATATTTATTTAGGGCATAGAACAATAAATATATGAAATTAAGACAAAATGTTTCTATAACAATCAAACAAGTTCTAAATTAATTTCTGATGCACAAAGTTTAAATCAATAATATATATGTAAAAATTTCAAATGATAAACTTATATAATGAAAAAAATTTTTAAAAACTTAATATTTAATATATCATGTTTAGAAATTTAATTTTATATAATATATAAATAATACATCCCATGGACTAGAGTTGTCTAAGGGTGAACCCACCAATACCAACCCGTTTTTGAGCGGGCTTGGATTCCTATTTTATTCCGTTGGGTTTACTTGGAGTAGAGAAACACACATTCAACACCGGGCTGGACTTTATCCTAACGGTTATTTTATAATGTCAATGTAGTTATTAATTATTATTAGTTAATTTCTTTTGTAATATGAATATATGATAAATGATGTTTCCAGTTTTGCCTAAATCTAACACCGCTGGACTTCATCCAAATGATTATTTTTTATCCAAATAATTAATGAAATGATAAAGCATAAAATTAAGGGGAATAAAAAAAAAAAAAGAAAGCTGGAGAAATAAGAAATCATTTCCTTTGTTTGGTTTATCATTTATAATTTAATAAAAGAAAAAAAAGGAAATTAAATATCCCTCTCTTTCCCTCAAAAGCTCTAATTTTTAGATATCCCAAATTGTGGTAAACAAGAAAGAAAAGAAAGGATTAAAAATTTTTAAATATAAAATGACTTTTATGTTTTTATTATATTTTATCATTCTTCAAAGAATGTTATTATGATATTCAAATTTAAACATTGATATTTACCATTGATTCTGCCTTTATAATTTTTACAGCTCCTTCTTCAACTATTTTTTTTGTTAATAACTTCAAATTCTATACATTTTTAATTTATGAGTACGTTTGAATTTTTTTTCATTTTGTTATCACTTCATAAATTCTAAATAATAAAAATAAAAAAATGACAAAATGCATACAATGATAGAAAAATGATAATATTTAAACAAATTTATAATTAGTTTTATCTTAATAATAAATTTTTAAATTTTTAATTTTCTCATTTATAGATTAATTTTGAAAAAAAATTGTAGTATAAAAATAATTCCAAACATACATTTTTATCAATTCATTATTAATAATATTCTCTTTAATTAATTAAAATTATTTTTATTAAATTTTAAAATTATTTAAAATAACTAATATCAAAATTATTCACATGATATAAAAAATATTTTATTTTAAATGGTATAATGAAAGAAATATAATATAATATCTCATTTCTTTTTCTTTTCACAACTTAATCAAACAAAAATTGTAATCAATCAATTCCTTTTCTTTGCTTTACTCATTTTAGTCATCCAAATAAGAGAATAAACTATCATTTTCTTTCCTTTAAAAACTTTTATTTTTCTTTTTTTTCATTCCTTTTTTTTACAAACTTTAATTCAAACATAAGCTAAAATTCAGTGGTCTATTTCGGAATTTGAGAAAAATAAACCCTACCTCTCAGGAGGTTTATATGCCTACAATCCATTTGGGACTCTGATTGTAGGATCTAATCATACAATGCACTTTTTAGTGCGATGGAAGTCATCTAATTGAGCTTTCAAACGAAACCTTAAACCATTTGTGCTTTTAACTTGTTACTAACAGCAAGATACGAAGAGCGGAGATTTGGTGACTAAATCTTTTGCGTCTAAGAAAGCAAAAGCTAAACTTCAAAGAAAAAACCGATTTTAAGGATATCAAAGGGCCATTTGTTGAAAACATATAGGTTTTTATATTGAATCTTAAACATTAAACATATTTATGAGCTTCGGGACTCCTTTTTCTTTCCTGTTGAATTGATTTTCCAAATAACTTAACAATATTGTTGCCCTACAAATATTTATTGTGGACAAGATTGTTACCCAACATTTGGAAGAGAAGTCTCCAATTCTCCCATGCAAGAAATTGCATATGTTAGGTAAACTCACCTTAACCCTTCTGCAAAAGAAAAAGAAAAGAAAAAAAAAATCCACCCACTTACCTCCTCCTCAATATATCTGAGAAACACATTCCTCAGCTCCTCCTCCCAATTTCTGTTATAAATAATTCATAATAACAAAAGTCGTACTCGCTCTTTTTTGCAAGAAAAATGTTGCACCAAGCCACTGTCTCCAGTGTTTTCTGTTCTTGTTCAAAATATTTGATCGGACACGATAAAGGGTAGTTATAGTTAGGTGTGAAACCCGCCAATAAAGTTGGTTCATCAGACAATGAAACCATTCCCTCCAATTAAACATTCTAAGTTTTCTTGCTGCTTCCAGCTTTCCCAGGTTTGTAGGTTCCTTTTGAAAGGGAAATTCCGTGGGTTTAAAACCCAAACTTTATAGTGCCAATTGTCCAAACATAACTTTTTCTAAAGGTCCTGGAAGACACTGCATCTACACGCCCCTGTCTGTCAAAAATGAAGTTTAATGTGGTATTAACTTTACTACTTGTGAGTATTGTGGGAATTGCCATTCAGGGTTGTCATGGCAAGGTTGTGCAGTTTATTTTCGGGGATTCCTTGTCTGATGTTGGTAACAACAAGTACCTTTCTAGGAGCCTGGCTCAGGCCAGCTTGCCTTATTATGGTATTGATTTTGGCAATGGTCTGCCTAATGGAAGGTTCACCAATGGCCGAACTGTTGCTGATATAATAGGTCTTTGATTAACTACTAGTAGTTAAATTCAAAAGTTTAAGCTCATAAAATATAAATGGTAGTACTGGTTTTTCTTTGAGAATTCTGACCACTTTGATATTACTTCTGTTGTTCTATATCAGGTGACAACACTGGTCTCCCAAGGCCACCAGCTTTCTTGGATCCATCTGTGACAGAGGATGTGATATTGGAAAATGGGGTAAATTATGCCTCTGGAGGAGGTGGAATTTTGAATGAAACAGGAGGTTATTTTGTAAGTTGCATAACCTTAAAGATTATTGCATTTGTTCCCAGAAAAAACGGATGCCTCACCAGCTCTTAAACGATATTTAAAACCTGTTGCAGATTCAGAGGCTCTCTCTTTGGAAGCAAATTGAGCTGTTTCAGGGGACAACTGAAATGATTAAGAACAAAATTGGCAAACGAGCAGCGAAGAAGTTCTTTAATGACGCCCCCTTTGTGGTTGCTTTAGGGAGTAATGACTTCATTAACAATTACTTAATGCCAGCTTATACTGACTCATGGACGTACAATGATCAAACTTTTATTGAATACTTAATGGAAACACTTCAAAAACAACTCTTGGTAAGCTGATTATGATCAGGGATTGCTTTCTTACTTTTATCTACAACTGCAATGCTAATTCAATCTGTGCATGTGTGTTTTTTAAAGGTATTACATAACTTAGGAGCACGGAAGTTAATGGTGTTTGGTCTAGGACCAATGGGTTGCATACCTCTGCAAAGGGTCCTAAGTACATCTGGACAGTGCCAGGAAAGATCAAACAAGCTGGCTCTTAGCTTCAATAAAGCTTCAAGCAAGTTATTAGTAGAAATGGACAGTAAACTTCCCGGTGCTAGCTTCAAATTTGGAGATGCTTATGATATTATAGATGATGTGATTCGCAATCCATACAAATATGGTGAGTCCATGTCCCAAAATCTAGCACGTTTGCCTTCATGGCAAAGACAAAGGTTAAGAGGAATAAAAGGAGGAAGACTTGTTAAACAGGCATATTAATTTTTATGATCTTGAATGATTAAAAAGAAAGAAGAAGCTTCATATAGGTCATCAGGGTAATGTAGGTGATATAGTAACATTATCATTCATCTTTTTTTTTCCAGGACTTCATCCGCATATCATGACTGATTCCGGCTTTGATCTTTGCAGGATTTACTAACTCTGACTCGCCATGTTGTTCATTCGGAAATATTCGACCTGCTCTCACATGCATACCAGCATCAACATTGTGTCAAGATAGAAGCAAGTATGTCTTTTGGGATGAGTACCACCCATCAGATAGTGCCAATGAGCTCGTTGCTAATGAGCTTATCAAGAAATTTGGATATCTAGGTGTTGATGCTCCTGCTCCTGCTCCTGCTCCAAAATCTGCCATTGCTCCCTCTCCACATAATGAATAAAATATATCATGCCCTCACTATAAATGTTCGTACGAGAAGCAGTTTTCCTTAACAACTTTGATGAGTGGCATAATGTAATAAGTATTTTAATTGTTTGTTAATTTTCATCTGTTCAGTCTAAACAATCCTTTTTAAAGCGTAACTGGTATTGAGCAATTTCCCTCCCCTAAGTACTTCCCATTGAAATCTCTCTTTCTTCAACTCTTTCTCCCCCTAATCAGAAATTCAGGCCTTTTTTCATTTTATTTTTGCATCGGAATTCTGACATTCATATTCCAGGATCAATTCAGGCCTTCAGGCTATAAAATGTCAAAAATGTCATTAGCTATTATTCTCACAATTGAATTGCCTTCCTACTCGCTCTCACAACAGCTTTCTACCCAACAGGTTCCTTATTTTGGAGAAGAAGGTTTTAGTCAAGTCCAGTAATCATGCACAAAAGTATTGCATAGATCCAGGAAATAAAGCCAGACAAGAAACCAACACTTCTCACCCACTGCTTTTAACTTTTGGCTCGGGAAAAAGATGAAAAATGCATCTGATGAGGTAAAAATAAAGCAATAATGTCTCAAAAGCACAAGATGAAAACCATAATGAAATAGAAGTATCATATCTTGCTTCTTTTCCGGGCTTTAAGGCTAAACTTACTCTTCAATTTGGTAATAGCCAAACAGATTCAACTTTCCACGGGCCTCCTAATATTTTTAGATTCACAACTTTTTAGTTTTTGCTCTTCGAGTGAAAGTGAGTGGCAATTAACAAAGTTTGGGGAATCATAATGGGGATATCATTTGGTCTAGCATATTGATGTTCCCGTTAGGAGCTGTTCAAGTAAGAGTCATTGATGGCCTTGATGCGTATATGATCCCACCTGATCAGCTGGAATACCAATCCCACTCTTCTGGCACAGAACAAATTTGGTTAATTCGCAAGTGATAACTACACAAATAAAAAGTTGTTTTCACATATTCACCTTTTCATATTTTTTTGGATATATCAATTTACTTGCCACACACGCAATGTCACGGGACCAAAAAAAAAAGTGAAGATCTACAGCTTAGTTCAGTATGGTACTAGAAAGTGTCAAATGGGTTGAGTAAATTATGATATGGGACGATTCGATTCAATGCAATATAAATTATATTTGATATAATTTATTATTATAATTATAAATTGTGTCAAGTAAAATTTATATTTTTATGTTGTATATAAGTCACGTTAGATTAGAGATTTTGGATTCATTGAATCGGATTCATCAAAGTTATGATAACACGTGACACATAAATTGAAAAGACATAACACTCAATAATATGTCGTATTGTATCAACTCATAAATATTATAAATAAATTTAATTTATTAATTTTTAGTTATATTTCATGTTATTCTTATCATATATTAAATATTTTTTTATTTTTTTGATACTTTATATTAATAGTTTATAAAAATTAAATTGTATCAATAAATCTATTTATAAAATATTTAAACTATTGATAGATAAAATTATAACATTTTTTTATTTTGATTTATCATTTTCTAAAAAAAAATTATGAAATATATATTACTTAAAGATTCATTATAAAAAATTGAGAATAAGACAAATACATGATATAAATGAATTATCATATGATGAAATGAAAAATAAAATAATAATGTGATATCCATTTTTTTATTTAGATATTTAATATTAATATTTTCTAATTTCTATATATTATTTTGATAATTTTTTTAATTTTTACTGATAAATATTGAAATTTTGTTGAACTATATGAATTATGTACTTAACGTATTAATTTCATTGGTTAGTTTTTAATGACAGTTGAGAAAACAAATAAAAAAAAAGTTCTCAAAAAAAGGATAAAAATCTAAGCAATTATTAATGGGCTATGTTTGGCCTGGTATGATATAAAAAACAGTATCGGGTTAAAGCATACTTTCAATTTTCATAAACTATGTTAACATGATATGTTAAATAATAATGCTAAATTAATACGATCCATTAACACATAAACTAATTTTTTAGCCGACCATACTGACCCTACACCCCATTTGATATGTCTAGTTGATTCCTATAATCATGCTTAAGAGTAATAGCTATCAATTCCTTTATTCACTTGGAAATTGTTAAAAAAAAAAAAACCTTTGGGTTAATCTTATTTGAGCAAATCATACAAAAGATATTCCTGGTATATTGCAGATATTATATATACTAGAGCTTTGCTCCTGTATGGCCTTTTGTTTTCTGCTTATGGGAGTACTTATTTCTTTACTTGAAGCTTTCAAAAGGGTGCTAAGTTTATGTCTTGTGAACTGAACAATAGCTTATGCATTGTTGCATACACGTGTACGGAAGCTTGGCTCTTTGGGATCTGCAGGACAAATTATTATATCCTGCTACCTACACTAAGATAGTGGAAACCACCAGAATTCCATTCCGAAAATCAAAAGATCTCATTCTATGAAGCATGTAATCACATAAGACTATAACGAGGTTCATGCCATGCAACTATTGTATTAAAAATTGTATGGTGCTTGTTTGGTAGCAGGCAACTAAATGCAGTTCATTACAATGGGTACATCAGTTGAAACGTTTTAGTTGCGTGTAGTGTATATATATAATTGTGATATGTCTCTTGGGCTCTTATAGTATTAAAAATGTCTAATGTGCTATCTGTATTTTTTAATTTTGATTTTTTAAAAATCTTAATTCTTTAAAAAAAATCTCATTTTTTATTTTTTATTTTTTAAATTTAAATTTTTCAAAATTTTTCATTTTTATTTTTTAAAAATATATGACACATGAAAATATTTTAGTGTAATGTGGTAGTCACGTATCATTCACGTGTGTAATATTCATACATGTATCCCATATTTATTAGCTGATAGTCATATCATTAATTTCTGTCAACATTGTTAAGTCACAGGATAGATGAATATACGGACTGAAAATTTAAGTATTTTATTAAATAGGATCTTAGTTCATGCTCCACATTAGACATTTTTCATTAAGTAGAGGACATTAGCTCTATATAATTCTACACTGTCAAAGCTGTCACTTCTAGAGCAGGTTAACATGATATACAATGCCTGATAGCTTGAGGATATCTCCAACAACCAAATAATGATTTACGACACTAGTTTGAATCATCAGAAGGTAAACCTGTGAAAAGAAAAACTGATGCTGTTTGGAGATTAGCAGCATTAAAGCAGTATTTACTCCTTTGATGTTAGTGAGCTTTATATTCATCAAATATAATTGAACTAAGCAATGCATAAATATTGCATTATTTTTGTACTAAAAAATGCTTGTCCTGCTGGTTGATTTGTTCTGAAATTCCATACCGGCTAATGCAAATTAATCAAATCACCTCTGTTAAAGAGTTAAGCTTCATAGACTGGCATTAAATTGATCCCTTAAGGAAATAAGAACATTCCAAAAATAATTCAGTGGCTAAAAACAATATTATATGAGGTTAGAAGCTCGAGACCCCCCGGCAGCAGCATCCTGAGCCAAAGTACCAAAGGACACCATGTTAAATGGCCAAGTAGTGTCCTAATCCGCAGCAACAGCTTTGTGGCAGAGAAAATCATTTTTCCTTCAATTGCCAAATCGTATAGATAATTCTAAGGGGCTGGTCCAGATTTTATACCAAGGATTCAGCAGGCTCAAGCTTTGAGCCTGAGCAAATACAGGTATCAACATAATTTCTTAATGCCTCCCAAAATTTCTTCCCAGTTGCTGCTACCATTTATTTTTATCTGCATGAAGTTGATCTTTTGGTGGCTTATTATACTTTTGACTTGGTTGGTTTATGTCAACGAATCCATAATGCTAGTTTTCATTGTAGTCATATATACATTTGTATAACATTCTGATATAATGTTTGAGTGTATTGAATATATCTTGCCATCCATTTCAAGCAGTACTTACGTTCCCACAAAATGCCATGTAAAACGAACCAAAGCTTAGCATAGTTGGTTCATGAAACTACTATTAAGAGATGGCATCCAGCACGTATGGGATTCAAATCTCAACACTTACAAAAATGCTACAAAGCTAGATAAGGAGAATGGAACATTCTGCAACATTCTTTGTAAAAAAATGCAACGCAAAATAATATGATATTGGCCATCTCTAAGGGACACACAAAATGGACCAAGCAGAATGGAAAAAGAGGTGGTAATTAATAAATCGAATGCTTAACACATCACACTCCACTTTCTCCACTAAAAACACAAAGCACATGTAACAACTGCCTTGAGATATTTACAAGGGCTTTATGAGTGATTCGCCTACCAGGTTGCTTTCTAATGAACTTTGTAAGATCATGGTTGCCTAATACCATTCTGCAAAAAAGTATAAATTTTTAGTATTTTACTCGGATGTGCTCTTTTTTTACCCAAACAAGTGTCAAGCAACTTGCAAGGACAAGCACTTTAAAGTTTGCAGAAATTTGGGTTGGCCAGCACCATTTGCTCCAATTGAATTGTTTATCATGTAACCTATCACGTATGCATTATGTGCCTTTTTCACTTTAGAGTAAATACTGCAAGACAGAGGATGTTGAGTTACCCTTGGTTCCATCATCCAACTAAGATACATCTCTCCTGTACTGCAAATTTTCCTACTGATTTTGAAATGTGATCAATTTTTTTGAGGCCACTGGGAATAAGGTAAGTGGTTGCAGGTGCTAAGATTTGAACCCTAAACTTGTTGAATGCCAGCTCTCAGGGTGGCTATAACCTGCATGAACCGAGTTAAGCTCTGCGTTTGAAATGTGATCAATATGCTGTGAGAACATATTTACTTATCAGAGCATGAAAACTAAGAGATGCTGAAGCTGAAAGGGAGCAAGTCAAGTTTAAATTTCTCACTACAAGAGACAAGCAGGAACTCAAACATACATCAAAATCAGGAAATCTGGCACTGAGAATGTGGACTGCTGAAGTCTAATGCAAGCTGCCAGAACTCAGTTGTTCTCCAAGCAACACAAAGGAAAAGGCTTCCCCTTCTTCTGGAGAATTGAACAGTTCCTAAATGGAAAGACAACCATTGAACAATCAAAGCCATCCATCTTGGATTTCTTTTTTTTGAAACCACAACAGCTTCCACTTCTTATGCAGGAACATACAATAAAGGTGCAGCCGGTGGATGGACTACAGAGATATATGAGACAGATTTTGAAGCACCAAAATGAAACAATCGTCGTCTTGTGCAGTCAGACTTATTGGCGACTTGCAGTTGATAATCCATCTCATAAAACTAGATAAGGAGATTAACAATTGACTTAAAATATCTAACATTCATATTACTAGAATCTGCTACAATTAGTTCTCAGTCCTCGCTCTCCTTCTCTTTCTCTTCAGTACCATTACAGCTACTCAGAATTTCTCTCTCAATACAAATTAACTTCACAAATCTCACTTAATTTATCAATTCCACTCACAGAAAAAAGAGACAAGAAAAACAAATTTAAGAAGCTAAACAAATTGAGAGGCTATAGATCAAAATCATGATTCCAGCTTTTACTATGCTTTGAAGAACCATACACCAGCTATTTAAAGAAACTAACAATCGGCGCATCTGCTAAATTGTGGCCTTGGACTTGGAGTGTGGCGGTTATTAGCTCCTGACCCTGGATAATCGTTCAGCTCCACAAACACCCTCCCCTTAATGATTTGAGCCTCTGAACTTTTCTCTGCAGTTATCTGTGAAAAAGAAATATGTCATTAAGTAGAATCAGGAGTTTCATTCTTTTAGCATAAGAAGAAAGATGTATTCCAAGTTTCAACTGCTTTGTTAATAAAGTACCAGGTGAGTATTCTCTGGAACTGGATGAACTTGAGGTCCACGCATTAGGCTTCCGATTCCTGCAAGCAAAAAATGAACATGTTGTGGCATGCAGAAGAATAAGAATAAGAAAGGCAAGAGATAGAGGTTATGGTTTACAGAATATTTACTTGTAACTGGGACAGCATTCAAGCATATAATGTGAGATAATCCCAATAAAACAAGAAGTAGGCGAAAGAGAGTGCTTTCCATTGCTGACTTGCTATAGCAGTCTTTCTTGTAGACAAATGTATATTTATAAAGCTACCACACAATATACACATTTATATCTTAGACTTTTATAGACAGTTATGATGTTGGTGGAGGGGGACAACCACAATTCCAAAGTCAAAAAGTTGACAAGAAGAACGGAAAAAAATTGTGGGGGCTTAACGCGTATCCAATTTCAGCAGAGCTTTCACTCCTTTTCTTTTATCACCCTGTAAATATGAACCATAGAAAAGAAAAAGACATACTGTACACACTGAGGCTAAGTGGAGGGGGATATCATGAAAATTATATTCAAGCCACAAGGTGAGTAAAGATGGAGCACATTGTGCAAGTGGAAGGTGATCAAAGAATGATATATGATGGTATGGAAGCACCTGAGGTCTTAATTTATTTAAAGCCTAAGGTATATGGCGGGAATTATCATTAGTATTTAACGATGTTCAATGAATTGAACCGGCATAGGCATGAAATGTTAGTATCATGAAAAAAGCAAGAAATCCCCTAAAAGCTAGAACGGTTGGCTTGATTGAAATCGCAACCTGGATTAGAAAATGGAGGCAGAAAAGACTACAACCACTAATTATGGTAGCAATATGGCATATGCTGCTTTAGGTTCCAACAGGTGGAAGAACTTGTATTAGATGAGATTCAAGGTCATATCATTTGGCCTTAATCAGTTATCTAAGGGGAACAATCACTAGTGCATTAAATCTTTCTCGAATAATCTAATGCTATGATCATATTTCAAATCAATACAGAAAATCTTCAGACAATAAGTAACCATAGCTGTTCATAAGTTTTTACTCCTTAGTATTACTGGTTCTTTTGATAGATGATATGTAACTAAATTTGTGCCCGCTTTTCTTGGTCAATCCAGAAAGATAACTTTTCATCGAAAAGTCATCAAAAAGCACCCTTGGAGCAACTTGACGTCCTGTACATGAATTTTACTTGCTCTTTCTTGGAAAAAAAAAACCATAGCTAATTTAATAGTGCTTGCAATTGCATGCTTTGGCTAGACAAAATTTTGGTTAAAAATATAGACAATGTTGCAAAGCACTTTTTATAGCCACCCGTGAAAAGGTTGACTTATGAACAAAGAAGAGCAAAAGCTTTGATCCGTGAAACAACCCAAATGGTTGAATAAAAGTTTAAAAATACATAAAATAATAGCACCTTTGGCCCATATTAAGAGCCACTTTACAATTTTCTCTGCTTTATGATAATATCTTTGAATAAAAGCTAGTCAAACTCATGTAATTTAGTGGCGGATTGTACGATCGTTGTGGCAAAAATGGTTGAAATCGAGTTTATGTTTACATTTGGTTTTTGGAAAGAAGAAAAAAAAAAGTAGGATTATTATGCATTTAGTCATAGAAAGTTGCTAATGTTTATACATGTTTTTATTAAAAAAAAAAAATGAAGCTGCAAATAGTTGGTCTTGGATCAGCTATATTATACCATGTATAAGATAGGATTTAGACGAAGTTTTTTTAGGTGAAATTTGTAAAATTTTTTGTTTTAATAATTTAATAAAAAATTTAATTTAAAATTTAAATTGATAAAATGATAGAGTTTAACAAAAAAATTTAATAAAATAGTAAAAATTTATCAAAATTTTTAGTAAAAATATCTCAACATTTATTAAAAATTTTTTGTTAAAATACTAAAAAGAATCCTTAAATTTTACTACTTTATTTAAATAAACTCTTAAACTTTTATTATACTTAAATAAGCTCTTATTATTTTATTTCTATCTAAGTTTTTATTTCAACTAAAAGATTTATTTATATTAAAAGCTTATTTAGCTATAAATTAAATGTTGAAAGCTTATTTAGATACAAATTAAAGTTTAAAAATTTATTTAAATATAAAGTAGAAGTGATCATAAGTTGAATCAAATTAGGTTCAAGTCGGATCCATACTTAATATTAATAATTTATATACTTGTCTTAATTTAATCCAACCCAATATTTTAAGACTAAAATTTCTCTAAGCCCGAATCATGTTAAACAAAATAAAACCCAAATCCACTTATTAAGCCCAATTTATAAAATAAAAAAAAAATATTTTAAAAAATAAAATATTAAAATAAAATTTTACATATATATTTATATAATTATAATAATTTAATTATATTTATATTTTTCGGGTTGGATTCGGACTTTAATTGTTATGTCTAAAGGTGGGCCCAAAATTTATACGAACTTAAAAATTTTCTCTATACATATTTAAAGAGTTTTAATTTTTTATCTAATCTTTTTCAAAATTTAGACAGATCTTTGAACTTAGACAAATAGCTAACCTTTGAGCAAGTTTGGTGCAAAGTAAAAATTAAGGCTTTATTTAGGTACAATAAAAATATATTAATTTATCTAAATAAAATAGTAAAATTCATTTTTTTTATTATTTTAGCTAAAATTTTTAAATTTTACATAATTAAATTATGTAATAAGATCTTTTAATCTATCAATTTAAATTTTTAATTTAATTTTTATTTTATTGATTTTAATAAAAAAAATTTACAAATTTCATCTAAAAACGTTGTATAAGCTTGACTTTCCAGATTTGCTAGACCCAAAATAGCAAGGCCCAAAGCTGATCATATCCAAAATGAGGCTGCCAATCAAATGTCTATCACAATTTCAGACGCAGTTCAGTTTCCAATTCTGAAATGCAAAATATAAGCAACATATGGGTAGTGTTTACAGCCTTGTCTCAAAGCAAATTAAAAATTAAAAATACTATTAAGCTTGTGAGTAGATTGGCTAATCCAACAAAACAATATATGAGAAAAACCTGAAGTCGTACGGATAAAGCTCGGCATTACATATGAAATCTATATTATTGTTCATTTGTTCAGATTGATCAAGTGGAATCTTGAAGGAGAAATCCTACGCCATGTGCAAATCATATAGCTAGGAAGCAAACATGGTCAGGCTGCTGGATTTTTTAGTTCATCGGCTGCAACCAACAGTGTTTGGAGTTCCAACCCAAGCACAACTTAAGCTTGATTGATGGACAGAATCTACAACAGGTGTCGCGGGCCTCCAAAATAATATATAACTTTAACATACATCATACATCATACAACAGTTCTTTTAATTCAAATTAATAATTTAAAATACGATATAAATATAAAATATAAAAATAATATAATTTAAAATTTTAATAAAATTAAAAAATATATTTTATATTTTTATATCAATATAAATTATAATATATAATTTTTATATAACATATAATATAAATATATAAATTTTAATATTTTATACTTTTTACCGATGCCCAACATTCAATCCATCGTGTGAAATCCAACACCATCATACACCAATGCGACAGTTCTTTTCAGAGTGATTATGATATTATTAGTCATCGTAGTGCTCCAAACCCACACGGCAGTATTCTAAGTGATCCAATATCATTTGTTATGGACTTGGATCTCAATCCAAAAAACTAATTCATTAGACGAAGTGGTCATGTTTTTATTTAAATTGAAGCTCACTTTAATACACATTCTATTTGAGACTTAGAATACACTTGCAATACGTGACACAAGAATCTAGCTCAACTCTAGTTCAATTGGGCTACTTTCCATCCTCGTAGTAGATATTCATGACTACTTTTCAGCCAGGACTTGCGAACCTAATTCCTCTTGCTTGATTCTAGATAAGCTAATTCATAAATGCAATATATTCCATAATTCCATATTACATAACTGAAGCCTTTATACCTAAGTTGACTTGAGTGCAGTGCAGTAGTGGATTTAGAATTTTTTTTTTTTTTTGGAATCTATTTATTGTAATGGATGTTTGTTGAGCGCTAGATTTTGGCGTTGGATATTGGATAATGACAATGAATGAAGTGATATTAAGTAAATTTTTGAGGAATCCAAGAAGAAATTTAGGAAGTGTGAAGATAAATTTTTTATTTTAAATTTTAAATCTTTGAAACTACCCAGTTGCGTGATGCTTGATGAAAAAAATTTACAAATATAAATCTTTCTTTTTTATGTTTAAATTTATCAAAATTTCACTGAAATTGATAATTTTACACTTTACCAATTGCTCCACATGTCTCTTTTAACTTTTTACTAAACTCTTTTAACTTTTACCAATGAAATTTTTTTTTTTACAATTTACTTTCGGTACCAATTTTTTTCCTTATCACCTTTTTTTTTTCTTACTTACACTTTTGTCAATCAAATATTTGGTTTCTCTTTTTTTCTTTATATTTGGTGATATCTGACGTAAAAGTCTCAAGCGGTGTTCATCTTTTCCTTTAAGTGGGAAGTAAGTGGCAAGATTTGACTTCCAAATCTCATATTTTTCTTCCTCTTGATCAAAAAAACACGCCGCGAACATTCTAGAAATTAACTACGATATGCATCTCTTCATGCATTTAATATTTATTTATTTATTTATTTATTTATTTATTTTTATTGGTAGGAAAAAGTAACATAAACTTAGTATTTTTAGTAAAAATAAATGTGTAATTATCTTTAAATTAAATTTTTAGATGCTTAAATTTAAATATGATAATTTTAAATATAATATGATGATATGATAATGATATAAAAAATATATAAAAATAATATGATTTATAATTATAACAAAAATTATATGAATTTAATAAAAATATATATTTAATACATCAACATAAATTATAATAAAATAATTTTTATATTTTACATAAATTTAATACAAAATAAATACAATATGAATATATAAATTTTCAAATCTAATTGAAACCTTAATTCTCACTACTCATTTACCTTATTAAATTCCTCAATGGAACAATTTGCTTTCTTGTTCCACAAATGATGTCGCTTTAACTTATGCAGAAAAAAAAAAGAAAAAAGAAAAAAAGTGATGATAAAGTA
Source organism: Durio zibethinus (assembly GCF_047325235.1). NCBI lineage: Eukaryota > Viridiplantae > Streptophyta > Magnoliopsida > Malvales > Malvaceae > Durio > Durio zibethinus. The sequence goes on from NC_143172.1 coordinate 24,335,017, forward strand.
TATTCTTAAGAATTTTCTCGGCCAAACTGTTTCAACAGTCCTAACTTTATCAACATGTCCAAATCATAAGCTTAACTTAACCTAATACATATATTAAGAAAAGCACACATGTTGGACTGTTAAACCGCCCACGCGACCGTCCCGAATTAATCTAATCTAACTTTAATCAAAAAGTTACTTTCTGATTAAGAGATTTAATCAATTTTTAAAACCCCCAATTTAAGTGTATGATTAAATTAATCCAATAATTAGACCTTTTACACCGAAAGATTCAAAGATGCATTAGGTTCCATTTTATCTCTTAAGAGTGAATTTGGATTCATTGCATTTGCATTGAATTTCATTGCACTTTCAGTGTGATGGAATTTAGTCTTTTTTCTTAAGGGTTCATTGCATTGTCAAGTACATTTAAATAACATCTTACGGTTTAATGGTTTAGTAGAGTAATTGACTGTCTTAATGTAAAAATAAAAATTATAAGAGATTTTTCATGTGTCTACAGGACAGTAGACTATTTTAGGTGAGGAAATCAACTGTTATACTCTTCTTATTATTATCGTTGCATTTATATTTAAATATATTTTTTTATTACTAATTTTAATTTTATTATTATAATATTCAATTTTAATTTTATTGACACCACTATTTATAATTATATCTAGTGATGGCAACAAATAGTAAATAAACAAATATCCATTATTATCCTATCTATTTACATCGGATTTTGATAATTAAAAATAAATAATTAACAAATTTATATATAAATTTTATTATTCGTAACATATTTAGATAAAATATGAATAATTTTTTAGATATTTAATATTTAAATTCATTTAAATTTTAACAAGTAATAATAAATATTCGAATCTTTATCGAAATCCACTACCTATTTACAATTACATATGTAAAATATGTAAAATTTTATATTTATATAAGATTTTGAATTTTAATAAATAATTTTTATTTATTATTAATTTAAAGTAAATTTGAATTTTAAATTTTATTCTTGTTAATTTTATATTTAGATAATAAATTTAAATAAATATTTTAATAAATTTGATATTTAAATAAATAATACTTATTTAAATATATTCGAATTTAAATAATGATACTAAATTTAAATAAATATTTAAATAAATTTAAATATTATAAATATTAAATAGATACAAATATTTTAAAAATAACATATATTTATTCTATTATCAACCTTAATCATGTTAAAAGTAATCTCACCATTTATTTAAATTGATTATAAATAATCAACTAAAATAAAAAAAAATTAAGATTAAAATAACAAAGAATACTTCCTCCACTAAGAGGACACGTGTCCTTTTTGGAAAAACAAAGGCCAAAAAGAGATTTGGCTAGTGTCAAACTCAGGGATGATTTACACGTGTCCGACAAGGGACATGTGTCACGAAGAATTTGCTGTGTTTCAACTTAGTTAAACGCAATACTATTCAAATGTCCAACAGATTTGTTGGTGTGGGACCCGCTTTGAAATTTGTATGAAACTGACGTGGCTAGCTGACGCGTTTAATTAATCAAATCTTAAATTACGATCTTGAAGCTGCGCTGGAATGAAGTTTAGATGGAAAATATTCCAATAGAAGCATGCCACGTGTGAAAACTAATTAATTGCACTCTTTTTTTTTTTAATACAATTAGAAATAATGCAGCATTTTTTTTCCTTCTTTTTTTTTTTTGGATTTTTACTAACTTTGATGTTTCGGTCATTGAATTAAATCATGGTCTCTCTCGGGGAAAAAAAAAAGGATTATTTTGATTTCTCATCATCAAATAAGTTTTGGATCAAAATTATGATTTTAAATGATATATCAATACTCATAAATTATTTAATTTTAATTTAAATAAAATTTAAATTTAATTTAATTATTATTGAACTGATTTTAAGGTCAAGTAGTTTGATTTGTTGTGTAAGTTAAGTTTGAGTATCTTAAATATTGATTCGAATAACTCATAAATTTAATTAAATTTTTATATTTAAATATATTTTAATTACAAAATTATTATTTTATTTTTATATTTATTAATTCGAACTTAAGTTCAAATATAAATAATTGATTTTGAACTCGAGTATGAGAATTAAGTTTTTTAATTCAATAAATGAGTTTAATCAAATTAATTTGAATAATTCGATTTTTATCTATAGTCAAGTTCAAACTTAAAAATTAAAATTTAAAAATTTGACATGAGTTTCAAATAACGAATTTCAAATTGAATTATCACTCAAAATTTTCGTTATATTGATTAGACCAAATATATGGTAAAATCATGTTTACTGATGATTTATGTTCTCAAATAATTAGGAAAGACAATGCATCAATTTAAGGACAGTTAAAATATTATTTTTAAAAAATTATATTTAATGATATTATTTTCATCAAATTAAAAAATTAATACATTAATTATAATAATTTTTTTTCTTAAATGTCATATTTGAGGGAAACTATTTACTTTTTTAAAGTATTTGAGGAAATTATGAATGAATGTAAATCATATCATATATATTATTATAGTACAATATATATTATTAGAAAATTTAAGAAAACAAAAATAATAAAAAAAATATGACTTTAAGGTGTGAAAAATATTATCTTAAAGGCAATTATACTTATAGGATACAACAAAACCTAAAAAACTCTCTAAATCGGAAGTAGTGAAATTAGTCAAGTAGAAATATTTATTTATAACAAATGAATAGTCACCTATTAAGCTAATTTAAAAAGTTATGACATTTTGTATAATTATATTTTCTTGTTTAAATAAATTTTATTTAAACAGTCATGTTTTTTCTGTTCAAAACATATTTATTCAGAATTGGTAATAGTTTGAAATAAACAAATAAAAAATTAAAAGATTTAAAAATTAAATCTATTTACCAAACAAGTTCGAGTTTTTTAAGTGCTAAAGTGCCTATCTTTTGACTTTTAAAATTATCTGACTCATTAGGAAAACTCCTAGTAAGTCCAAATGACTTGGCCTACTCTAACACTTAGCTTAATTAGTTAATTAACATAAGTAATCTCTTTTAAACCATATATAAATTATCTTTCTATTCAATATGAGATACACAATATTTTAAACTACCAACATAAACAATTGATAAAATTTGTCAAATGAATGCTTCTATGGACAACTTATTTAGATGACATATAAGATAGTTTTTTAAAATATATCTTCTTTTAATTACAAATTGGATAATCTTGATTTTATTTAAATATAAAAATTATTTAAATATTTATAATTGTAATTCAAATTAATTTAGAGGTATGTTTTTTAAAAATAAAAAATAAAAAGTATGAATTTTATCTGAATAATTTTAATTTTTTATTAGATAACCTTATTTTATAAATTATTTAATTATGAAAATCTTTCAAAATGTTTTAAAACTATAAAAATTAGATTTATTTGAATATTTCAAAAACTCACTATTCTTTTATCTTAATTTGTATCATACTAAATTATCTTTTAAAAAATTTACATAAAATATTAAAAATTCAAATAATTTTTTTATATTAGACCTTTAAAACCAATATCCCTCTCAACTCTAACTATCAATTTTATATTTAAAAAATAAGCCAAAATTTTGATTTAATTTTTATTACTTATCATATTCTTTTAATTTTTTTAAAATATTAATTTGAAACTTATTTATTCAATCTTAAATATCATAAAAGAGTTATTCTACAAATTAAAAACTATAAACGTAATATGTTATATCCTTTTTTATTTTTTTATTTGTAGCTTTTTAAAATTCTATTGCTATTACAATTTAGTTTTTAGTTTGCACTTTTTTTTTTCAGGATATATTCTATTACTATTGCAAGTTTGTTATTATAAACATTAATATTTTTTAAATTTATTTTTCTTTTTTTTTCCACGCATCTTATAACATTTTTTTTATATTTAACTAAGTAATTTTAATAATGTTACAAAAATAAAAATATGTCCATTTTTTATTATTTAATTCATTATTTGGTAATATATATGTTTTTATTCTTTTAAGAAAAACATGTAATTTATTTTTATTTGATATAAATTTTAAATGTATAAATATTATTGTAAATAAAAATGAAAAAAATGAAGACATGTCATTTTCTTCTTACTTTAGAAAAAAAAATTATTTTTTATGATAAGTTAGTGAGATATAAAATTTTTTATATGATAAATTTTGAAAATTTGAATTTAATTAAAAAATACTAATTTATATGTATATACATATGAAATATATAAAATTATTTTATGTATCGCATAAGTCACAATCTAGTATAATATAAAGCATATCACTTATAATTTTTTTTATTACAATATTATCATTATCCAATTACGATGAAAATTATATAAAAGTTTACCATTTATAAGTGTAGGATTTACATAAAATATTGATGGACACCTCACAATTTTAAATTATGATTGTTTAATTAAATTATAATTATTGTAAGTAAAATGCTCTCGTATAATAGTAAGTGATAATATGATTAGGACAACATAAATTTTATCAGTGTCTAATTATTTTTGGACAACTTTGAACACATATCATTTATACATTCATAATTTTACTTAAATTATATAGTTATGATTAAGACATATAAAAATAAGTTGTAATAGTTTTTTATTTGGTAAATTATAAAAAATTAAGTAATTTGATAAAAATATATATAGTTAAAAAAATATAGTAAATGCCGCTTTTCATTATAGAATAACAAATAAAAGTAAAAATAAAAATTTTAATAATATTATTTTTATTATGTGAAATAATAAATTTAGTAATTTGATAAGAAAATATGTGAAAGTAATAGGATTTCTAAGACTACTTTTTATTATTTTTTATTTTTTTGGGAGGAAATGAAATTTGTGCTAAACTCTCACACCAAGATGGCGAGATAGGTGCATTAATTGTGGAACCAAATGCTCATAATATTACTTTTTTAGTATTTAATGCATCTTCTTTAGAAATTAAGTAAATTCGATGACAAATAAGTGCAAAGATTAAAAAAAAAAAAATACTGTTAATATGTAATTTGGTCCCTAAATTATATCATTTTTCATAATGTCATACTTGGAAAAATTTTATAATTTAATATCTTAATTTTTATTCTATCATATCATTTATTTTAAACATCAACTTCATTAATAATATGTTTTAGGTAACAAAAAATTAATAAATAAAAACATAAGACATGGTGCATTTTGTTGTCAAATATTTATCACATCATCATTTTTTGTAATATTATTAATTAATGATGCAAAATATATGACGAAAGTAAAATTAAGATATCAAATAGTAAAATTATTTTTTATAAATATTAAATTATAAAAAAATATATATTTAAGTAATCAATCTATACATTAATCAAAAAAATATAATATAAAATATTATTACACAACATAAAAAATGAATTATTTTAATAAAAATAAATGTAGTAGAAATAACATTATGTGATATTCTAATTGGTAGAACTATTTTGAAATTAAAAAAAAAAAAAAACTTATATTTGATAACTAACTGAATGAATAAATAACAACAATTACTAAAAAAAACATTTTTATCAAAATTTTCTCACAATGAAATTTAGGTGCTCATAAAAAGAAAGGAAAAGATATTTAAGTCTTTTCGATTAAAATTTTAATTAATTTCATTATCAAATTAAATTAATTAAAATCCAAAATTCTTTCAAAATTATTTTTATTATTCAATCGAATAATTAATTTAAATCGACATTAAAATACATTTATTATCCCTTTCCTTTTTTCCACCTATAGATTCAACATAAACCTCCAAGATATGCCGAGTTAGTTGTAGAATCAAATATCACAGGCACACTTTTATCCTTGTTCCAACCAATAAAATGATTCCACGTCACAAAAGCAGACAAAACAGCCCCTAGTTGCACAAACTCTCCATCCTACGCTACAACAGAATCTAAAGAAAAAGCCAAAGAAAAAGAAAATCTCAAGGCCACAAGAACTTGTGGCTGAAAATCAAACCATGGAGCTGACGTGGCATCCACCTCTCATATAAACGGATCAAAAACATCAACGATACCAACACAACATTTCCAACACTTCGTTTCCAATGCCAACAAAGAAAGAAAACCTCTCTCTCTCTTAAGTAATTTCTAAAAAAAAAAAAAAAACCCTACGAATTGTCTCGCGCGTTTTTTCATTTACTTGGTTTTTTGTTTGGTTATTGAGAAAATGCAAGAAAGTAAAGACGCTGGGATCAAGTTGTTTGGTAAGAAGATTCGTTTAACTGCTGATGAGGAGATTTCAACCATCTCTGTTTATGACTTTGACAAGACAAAGTCTGGGAACAGAGTAGTAGTAGTAGTAGATGAAGAAATGGAAGAAGAGGAACAGAAAGAGAAAACAGAGCAGGTGGGTGAATTCGATAAGATTTTATTTTATTTTTTGTAGATTTAAGGATTACCCAGTTCTTGAAATGGTGAAAATATTAGTGGGTCAATTTTACTTTGTGTTTTTACTTTTTTTCTTAAATTTTACAATTTGAATCGTACTTGCTTTGCTAGAACTAGCTTTTTTCTATTCATTTTTTTCTACTCTTTGAAGTTCTTTAACCAAAAAAAAAAAAAAAACTATTTGGAGTTTTTGAATTTCTTGTGGTTGGGTATTTTGAATTTCTTGAAGTTTTTGCTGTTTGGAGATTGAAAAAGAGGGAAAAAAAAAAGGTTGAGAAAGAAAAGAGAAACATCTCCACTTACTTGTGGCTCAGGGCAATGTTTGACACCATTAAATTTTCAGGACAGAAGACTAAAAATCTCAATTACTATTCTTTGTTTGACTACCAATTACAGCAAAATTTTCACACTCAAGTTTTCTTTGTTTATAATATTATCAAAACTTCTCTTAATCGATTAATTGACTTTTATATGCTTCATTTTAACAGCCAAAAAAAAAAAGTTTTTTGAGCTCTGCCTATTGATCTCCAACCTTTTACTTACCCAACAAAAGATTGAAAATTGATGAGTTAGAACCAAAATCTTTGCCTAAAACTTGTGTGTGTGTGCCTTTTTTTTTTTAAAAGTATAACCAGCAAATTTTTTGATCTTTGATATACTTACTTTCCAGTCACAATCGGGTTATGCTTAGATCATTATTCATTTTTCTTGGACAGGATCGAGCTTAATCTGATTTACCTATGTTCTTGTCCGGGGTTCATTCTGCTAGAATTCTGAAGTCCTCCTTCTGCCAAATGTCTGTTTTTACTTTTGTTTTTTGTCTATTCTTTTCTCACAAGGCCTTTTGGTTTGGCGCTGGTTAGCCAATCAATATCTTCCAGGCTCCACAGCTACAGATCCTTTAACTTTGAAAGTCTCCCCTGCTAGGTTTTCAATCTTGACTTTTTAAATCCTTGTTAGGATTGTTTTTTTGTTAAAAATCATGATAATTTGTAGCTTTGTAGTGACTGAATTGTCCATTTTTCTAGAAACTTCATGGAATATTTGTTGTTAATATATATGGCCTTGATTATATCAATGAAACGTTTAACATTTATATAAAAACCATGTGATTGAGAAAGATAAATTATTAACTTGTTAAAAAGGAGTGGGGGATGTTCTTAGAATCCTCAACATAGGCTACTTGTTTGTTTCCTTAGAAAATTCTATATTTTTCTTGGTTCTTTCTGAGATAGGATCATATAGCTAAAATTTCTTATTGGAAAATCATATTAAATTTCAGGATTCTTTAGCGGAAAAGACCTCTGATACCAGACAAGAAGATGACATTCCTCCGAATCGAGAGGAGTCAACAAATCCTGAAACCTCACTGGAGTCTAACGTGAACCCCAAAACTCCCTCCATTGATGAAGAAACTGGAAAATCAAAGACGGGCAAGGCTGATAAAGAACAAAGTGATGCTACCAAGCTACAAGAGAAAACACTTAAAAAGCCAGATAAAATACTTCCATGCCCCCGCTGCAATAGCATGGATACAAAGTTCTGTTATTACAATAATTACAACATCAATCAACCTCGCCATTTCTGCAAAGCCTGTCAAAGATACTGGACTGCAGGTGGTACCATGAGGAATGTGCCAGTGGGAGCTGGGCGCCGCAAGAATAAGAACTCTACCTCACATTATCGTCACATCTCTATCTCTGAGGCTCTTCAAGCAGCTCGAATTGATGCTCCTAATGGAGCACTTCACCCTGCATTAAAAAGCAATGGCAGAGTACTTAGCTTTGGCCTAGATGCACCCATTTGTGATTCCATGGCTTCTGTCTTAAACCTTGGGGAGAAAAAGGTTCTGAATGCTACCCGAAATGGATTTCATGGTCTTGAAGAACACAAAATTTCAGTTCCATGCAGAGGGGAAAATGGTGATGATTGCTCAAGTGGATCTTCTATCACAGTTTCAAACTCAAATGAGGAAGGAGGTAGAAGTTGCGTTCAAGAAACAATAATGGGGAATATTAATGGCTTCCCTTCCCCAATTCCTTGTTTAGCTGGTGTTCCTTGGCCATATCCATGGAATTCTGCAGTGCCTCCACCTGCTTTTTGTCCATCGGGATTTCCTATGTCATTCTATCCTGCTGCAGCTTATTGGAACTGTGGTATTCCAGGCACTTGGAACGTTCCTTGGTTGTCTCCCCAGTATTCTACTTCTTCAAACCAGAAGGCTCCATCCTGCAGTCCAAATTCTCCAACACTGGGGAAACATTCAAGGGAGGGGGACATAGTTAAACTCGATGATTCAGAAAGAGAAAAGCCATCCAAACAGAAGAATGGATGCGTTTTGGTTCCCAAAACTTTAAGGATTGATGATCCAAGTGAAGCCGCAAAGAGTTCCATATGGGCGACACTTGGGATTAAGAATGAATCACTTAGTAGGGGAGTGCTTTTCAAGGCCCTCCAACCAAAGAGTGATGAAAAGAATCATATAGCTGAAGCATCACCAGTATTGAGAGCAAACCCTGCAGCCTTGTCTAGATCTCTCAACTTCCATGAGAGCTCTTGAACTGGTGGCTTGCTAGGTGCTTGATATAGGCCAGAAAAACTTTGAACCACTTACCAGATCAGTTCGATAACAAGCTTGCTAAAGATAAAAGAGTTAGACAGCTAATTCAGATGAAGACAGAGGAGGGTTTAATGCTCTTTTTTTTTTTTTTCTCAGTAGGATGAGAGAAGCTCGGGGAAACTAATTCTCTTCTTGTAACAATATAAACAGTAACAGGTGCCTTTTGTTTTTACTTAGCTTGCTCAGTTTGTATTCATGTACACATCTTTATATATGTAAGATATTGTGATGGAGTTGGAGAAAAATCTTTACATTTACCAAATTCTAGATGCACTGAACTAAATTTTCATACTGAAGCTGAAGTGTGGAAGTCTTTTTCCTCATTATCCATACTGCTTTCTATACTTCCCTTTGAGCCGATCGGTATTCCTTTCATCTATTGGAGCTGCTGAAAAGGGCATCTAGAGATGGAAGTAAGAGAAGGGACAGATTTATAATAGACAGTGAAGAGAGAAACAAGGAAATTTGTTCTAATGGAAGGATTCAAACTGCAGTTAATTGTGGCTGATGGTGCCAAAAGCTGAGCAACTGATAATAGCCATGGAACAAATACTGCTGAAGGGGACATTGGTGGGGACTATTGTGGATATTGTGCCTAGCAAAAATTGAATTACTTTTTAGCCCCTCCCTTCCGTTCCAGATAAGCTTGAATTTTTTTCAACAGGCGAAGCAGCTCTCCTTTTCACTTACTAATGGACCCAAAACAACTTGCACAAAAGGCAGAATGCTTAGATAAAGTTCCCTGATTTGTTTTTTTTCTCACATTCTTTTTATCTTCCATTTCCTTTTCTTTTCAAAATCCCCCTTTATACTTTGTGCAGTGTCAATAATTAATACAACCAACTTGAAATCTTGAACTATATAATTCCAGAATCTTAATAGTTTTGCAGAATGCAACTATGCTCCATTTTGATGCAGTGAGAAGCCAAATCAAATCGTATTCTATTTAGACTGATTGAAGATCAGTAGTTGATGATGAACTGCTGTTAATAGACTGATTGGTTGCTCTAACTAGTGACAAAAACACGGAACGCGTTTTTGCCACTGATAAAGAATGATACAAAAATTATGTCCACCCTTGAAATTTATTCATCTAATTTTCTTTTGGCAAGCACCTAATGGATACATCAAATCTGGTCCATCAGCAGGAAAAAAGGTTTAGATATTTTGTAGCAACCAGCAAATACAAGCCACATCTTGGTGTAGTAGATGAGTTGGTTATGGGACCCAAATCAACACTATGCCATGAATCCTTTTGGCATTCTCTGCTGCTTTTGCTTTCTTTCCTGGTTGCTCTTTTCTTTTTGTAGGAAAGCAATTGCCCAATTTTTTTCATCCATGTGCCATTAAGTGTTCTTTCCTGCTTGAATGACTGAAATCTCCCTCCTAACTGGCACCTAAAGTGGGCTGCTGGCACAGTTATGAATGAAATGAAAGGAACAAGAAGCGTGTTAGTTTTGGATATAGAGTTTAAGTGGCAAAGGTAAAACTACTTATTTGGATGACTTAAGTAGAGTATAAATTCAAGGCTACTTTCTTTCCTTAGGCACAACTATCAGCTTTGTGAACCTAAACCAACATGCCGAAAGCCGTCAACTGACAGAAAAGCCTATCAGATCTATTGTAAGCCAGCAACATTGTTAAGATTACACCTCATGGCATCAACAAGCATATCTAAAACTTGAAACCATGCAAGTGATTCTAATTATGGCAAAAATGTAACAGGTCGAAAGTTCATCTCAGATGAAGTTCCTTAAATTTCTTACTAAAAATGATTAAATAAAAACTAAAATCAAAAATCAAAACCTATAAATTAAAAGATTTCGTTACGTAAATCAAGTGTATAAATTTTAAAAAATTTTGAAAAAAAAATATTTTAAGATAAATATTTTTAATAAAAATATTGATAAAATTTTTACTGTTAAATAAGAATTAATCAAATATAAATTATAAATAATATTTTTTAGTAATTTTTTAATATATTATTGATCTTCATATTAAACTTTATCAATCTATCAATTTAAATTTTTTATTAAAGCTTTTATTAAATCATTTAAAAAAAAATCCTACAAATTTTAACTAAAAATTTTCCCATAAATTTTGTCCTATCTGATGAATTCGAATTCATAAAAACCAGTCAAATGATATGTATTAAGGGTATTTTATGATCTTTAAGAGTAAAATAGATATTTTATTTTAGATTGTGAATCACCAATCAAATGAAGGTAATTTTGTTGTTTTGACTCAAGCTAATACATCAAGTAAACCTAAAGTCTCATAATCATATGAGTTCGAATACCTCAACTTATCACTTGAAAGCACATAAAAACGTTAACTTGTTAAGAGTAAAATAAATTTTTTATTTTAAATTGTAAATCATCAATCAAATTAAGTTAATTTTGACTCAAGCTAATGCATCAAATAGACTTGAAATCTCGAAATCATATCAGTTTGAACACTTCAACTTTCCACTTGAAAGTACATGAAAACGTTAACTTATTATTTTTTCAATGACCTCAAAATTATCAGATCAATTTCGATCAATATTGTTAACTTTTAATACATTACTTCAGAATCGGACACCCTAACATAATTCTACCATCTTATAAGTATAAATAATCCCCTTTGTGCTTGGTCCATTCATTTAATTTCCTTATTTTTCATTTTTAGAGTATTAATTTAAATGTCGGAGAATAAATATAAAAATACCTTTGTTACTAATTGACCTATGACCTTATGATTTCAAGTTCTTGCTCTTGTCAAAACAGCTCGCACCAACAACACGATTCAGCCCTCTGACTCCGCGTAGGTAAAACTTGTTTTCCATGGAAGGTCTTCCTGCTCTCCTAGTGGCTGAAAATGGATCCTATCGATATGGAATTAGTTTAATCTGACTTTAACCAGCAACTTTCCACTTCTTTTATGTTATCTGGGCATAGATGCAGTATGGCATGAACATTTATGACCAATTACTTTATGTTGACTTCAATATGAAAGTAAAACTCGAAATATTGGAACTCAGAGTCAACCTCCCACTACAACTTATCTCTTTAATCTGACTTTAATCTAGTGCTTTTTAATGTTGTTTAATCTATAAAGTGGATATACATAGGCAAAGTGATGATGTTAACAGCACATTTTTAAGCCATTTTCTCGCCAGAAACTGCTAATCACAATGGAAACCTGTCTATCAAGAAAAAACCAACCTCCAAAAGCAGATAAAAAACGACCCCCTGATTTGGAGTTGAACCTGGAAAGAGGCCAGAAAACTTAACTTCATTGGTCAATTAAAAGCAATTGCACATTTGGGGATACAACAAAGTCAAAAAGCTAGCCTTTTCCAACAATAATTTCCATATGAAATTTAGGCTGCTTTTTTCAACCAAGAAAATGCACAATCATTTTTTCCATAACTATGGGTTTCGTGGGACACGTGTATGGCATTCAATAAAGGTTCCATTAAAGCATGACCATAGGGAAAATTCAGTTTTGTCGCTTATGTTTCTTTTTGTAACATTAGCGTGAAGAAGAAGTGCTTCAAAAACAGGGAAACAACTGTTTGTCGACACAAAAGAAAAAGCATTGGTAAGGAAGAAACTGTGGATGTGATTGAAGCTACCCTTTTCCAACAAAAAGAAAGAAAAAGAGGAAACAAACTTCTTGCCTTTCTTTTCCTTGTGAAAGTGGGAAGTGGGGACTCAGGACTAGGTAGAAAGTAGAGCATAAATCCTTCTGAGACAATGGTTTTATTATTCCTGCTATAGGTAATTGTAGATTTTTTGTTACGTTTAATGTCATCATGTTGCTTGGTCCGGGCTCCAAGTTTGGTTTGTGTTTTCATTTCCTTGGGAAGCAAAATTGACTCTAATCCCACTTGAAAGTATCCCCAAAAAGTCACGTGGTCTGATACAAAGAGAATTGAACTCTTAATTTCAATAATTAATATTTAATTTTGATAATCTTAAATATAAAAAAATTAATGCATAACCCCATAAAAAATTTGGGATTACGGAGTGAAATTTACTCTTTAAAATATTTTAGTACTTAGATTTTCTGGAGAAGAAAGTAAAATTTTCTTCAGAAGTTTGCTAGTTATATATAAAAATAAAAAAGAAAAATGAAAGTTGAGGGGAGAAACAAATTGAATTTCAGTAGGAGAAATTAAAACTTCTCTTAAACTTTTGATAATTACATAATACTAAGAAAAGGTTCTTTTAGCATTTCATTTTGGACCTCAAGCATCAATTTAATAGTACAATTATGCATCCCGGAATCAACACTATTAAAAGTTCCTGCATCAGACATTTGATTATTGAATTCTACACCCCCCTGAATCCTCCGCGTGACGAACATTGCCATAAGCTGAAAGTTCGATCAGATCCATGTCACGACCTAGAGTTCAATGAAACAATTGAAAGTCTCGAATTAGCAAATCCAGTATTCATCATATCAGAAAAAACCATTTATCCTACAAAAACTGCATTACCTGAAACTCGACAATAAGAACTTTTCTGAATAAGATCAGCTCTCGACAAGTCAGTCCGATTTCCCTTTGATCGATTAACAGTTGCCTAAAGTAATTGAGACAAAATCCATAACATCAGTTTCTCAATTCTTAAGGTTCTTGGACTGTGGACTAATAATTAGTCATGAAAAGAAAAAGTTACTAGCATTATGGAAGAAACTTGAAAAGAAAAAATTCTGACTAATTCAAAACTTTTCAATAATTAGAAGGAATACAGCCAGCATTACAACAGGTTTTCACTGCATCACAGGGGCGGAGCCAAGGGGGGCAAGCAGGGGCCACAGCCCTCCCAAAACTTTTTTACACCATGCTAGATCAGTAACTGAGCCTACCAAAACTAATATGCATCCCCTCTTCCCCTTTTCAATTCACTGTTTGGCCCCCCTTTTGGTTATTGTCTGGCTTCGCCTCTGCTGCATCAGCTGGTTCTGGAAATGAGGCATAGATACCAACAAGTAGGGATCAAAGAAGACTTAACTGCAAAAATTCAGAAGCTAAATACAGACTAGAATGTTTCTAATATACAAACAGCAATCTCTTCGAAGAACTGTCTCAATGAGGAAAAGAAGACTCATTTTGAACCCTCAAAGAGTTGGTCAACCCTAAAACACAATCCTTCGCTTGGATTTGCCATCATAGGCAGTGCACATGCAAGAATGTGTAGGCAATTGCCTTGATTAGAAAAACCTTGGGATTAAGCTTTATTTATATCCTTATTTCTAAATAATTTTCTTCAAAAAAAAATAAAGATTAACCCTACTAACAGAAAGAGTTTTCTTCTTTTTTTTTTTGTGAAAATAATAGAAAGAGTTTGTTATCACTTTATAAATGAAGAAAATATCAACACAATAAAGACTGGATTTTTTTATGGTACATAACGGATTACACTAAGCCTTAGACTACAAAATGGAAGGTAACACTCTTTCTCTCATCCTCTAATCCATGCACTTCCCAATGTTTGAACCTAAGGTCTCTAACTGGAAATCCCAAACTGATGACACATTGAAGACCTGGAGTAACTTTTTAAATAAAGAAAAGAGTCACTAGAGTAGCAACCCTTCTTTCAGTGTATTCCAACTCCTTCAAAGCAGTTTTTTGAACCACTGCACTTTCCAAGCAAGGCAAGCTTTTTTAGTTCCAGACCAAGCTACTTTCTTTTCTTTCTTTCTTTCTTTCCTTCTGCCCCAACCCCTTCTAAATTTCAGGATCCATACACTTATCTCAATTAGGAAATATATGACTGAATCAAAATTTCGTCTTATTGTATTTTACCATATTAATTACATTATTTTTTCATTAGTTGCTAAAACAAAATCAACCTTTGGTAACTGGTATTTAACTCAGTTTTACTAGTTGGTATTACAATTACAGAAATGAGATTTTCTGCAATGAAGATTGTCAAAAATTCTATAAACAGTTTGAACAAGGAAGAAGTGGATGAATAATTGCTTCATCTCTGTATTTTAAGAAAGAAATATGTAATAGAATTAACAATCAATAATAGAATCCAATCCTTTCAGTATCTGAAAACTCATCAAGGCCAATTGCAGCATTTATAAAATTCTTTCTTACCTAAATACTATATTTACAAAAATATTACAATTGTCATTTTTTTTGCCCCCACTATCTAAAGCTTTTGGCTTCACTGCTGATTGCTATCAGGACAAAAAAATGGCAATTTCAACTTGTCATGGCTACTCATGCCATGCAAACTTGACTGAGGTAGTTTCTTGAGGTAGAGGCAGGTAAAAAATATTTTCAAAAACATTTTGAAATATTTATATCAAAATACGTATATCTAATTGCAATACTTTAATGCATTTAGTTAAAAAGCTCCATTACCATGCTCAATTACGTAGTTAAAATCATCTTCGCACTAAGTTTTTTTTTTTATTTTTTTGGGGGGGGGGGTTTATAAAGGCTTTACTAAAGTATGGTAAATCCGGGTGGGCTACATGCAAGCCATCACATCTTTGGTACCCAGTTTAAGGGGAGGAAAATGGGTAGCCCTGAGATATAGAGGTAGCATCAAAGACTCTTTGGCCTCAAATTGAAATGTTCCTACAATTCATGTCAATAAAGTGTATTCAAGAGGCAAGTAGCTGCTAAACCTGTTAAACTAAAGTACAAGTATATACTACTTGGCTCTCTTAATACATGACAACATCAACAACCCTGAGCAGACTCATCTGAAATCAGCTGTACCCTATGACCTCGAGTCTTAGCCCGACACGTATCATTTCATTGCAAAAATAAATAAAATTTTTATTTTGGCAGGTTCCATAAAATTTTAAAACAGTACATTCGGAAAGGGGAAAAAAAAAAAAGATAAATGAAAACTTAAAATGCCATATGAGGGATAACCTCATACCTGTAAAACCTGACAGTTTTCCAGTGTGCTTTTTCCTCCCTGAAATTCATGAAAAGAATTCAAATCAAGAGTCAAGCAGCAGATCCAGAACAAAGATACTAGGGATTTCATGCATGTTACAAGAATTTAAAGACTTAGAACACAAGGAATTCAAAAGAAGAGGCAAATTCAGGACACTCTTTGAGACTTTGAATAGCAAAGAGAGTATTATTAGAAAGAGAAACAACAATTTATTTAGTATGCATTAATTGAACATTAGCCAAACAAACAATAGAAATGAAGGTCATGATACAAAAGGAAGCCATATATATGGAACGAAAAAGTTTCAATAACTGAAAAATGAAAGTAGAAAAAAGTTAATAGCTGGAAAGTGTCCATAGAAATACATGATGCTGTGCTCCTCTTAAAATATTAAACCTTTAGGTTATATGGCCTAAAAACTTGAGATTAGCCTCAGTTTCCACAAGGGCTCAGAAGGTCATCTGTTGGCAACCTATATCATTTTGTATATGCAAATCTAAAATTTGAAAATTTTAAATTTAATGAACACGCCCAGCTTAAGCATACACGTTTTGATCTGTGCTAGCCTAGGCAGACATTTCAAATGCTTCTATCCTCAAGACCCATCCACAACCATGAATTCGACCACCTTATCACCAACTTTTGATCTGCTTAATTATGAGAATCCTCTACACCATGTTTGCACTTCTAAATTTTCATATTTTTGCTACTTATCATGCCAGATTCCTTCCACCAGCTCATTCTCAACCCAAAAGAAACTGAATTTCTTTGCTTCCTGTACTGTAGAAATTGCTCTTCAAGCCTTGCTTTGGTCAGAGAAATTCAGAATATGATATTCTGCCAAAGGACTTCTATAGTGCTATAAAAAATTCCATTCAAAAACAGAAAAGAGGTGACCAGCTGAAGTAGAATTTTATCCTTCACTTTGAGGGAAATGATCAGCCATGGATTCACCTGCAGAACCTCAGCATGTATAGTGATGGAATTCTTTGCAACTGAGTAATCGCATACGCCATTGTAGTCTTATAATGAAGAAACAGAGCTATATTTTCACTTTAGAAATGGAGCAAACGATCAACATTAATCTTCAATCTCTCTTCCTCTCCTTACTGCTTTATATCCATTTTTTACTAGCAAGAAACCATTTTTCTGAAATATGTTCTACTCTATCATAAGGTGCATGACTTAAAATTATCCTAGAAATAACATTCTGCTGGAGCATTATCAAACAATTACCGATAATTTTAGTGGAAATGAAAGCTATGCTTCAAAGTTCAAACCGTGCAATAAAAAGTTAAAAACTTAGCACAATACAAATCAATAGCCATCTAAGTTTCAAAGTTAATACACATAGAATTATCTATTCTTAGGATTAGAAAATAATAACAAAAATTACCAAAATTAGAGCAATTACAAAAGGCACAGAGAAAAGCAGATAACAATACCCAGAAAACATAAACTAGAATTGAGAAATGAACCCAAAACAAAATCACAAAACCCTAAACCAAGCCAAACCCACGTCAAAAAAACTCCTCTAAACTACCCAGGAAAGAAAAAAAACACAACTTTTCATAAGAGAAAAATTAAGGGGAAAAAGATAAAAGAAGTACCTTGGAGTAAGGGATGATGTGGTCATAGTCATGGCACAAGCAACCAGGACAACCAACGAGCTTCCTGAAAACAATGTTACCCAGCGCGTCTCGCCTCCAACGAACTGGGTCTCGTCCCTTGACCGTCTCTGCCTTTGCCCAACATTGTTGCTTGACGGTGTAAGGAAAGCTCCTGGGGTTAAAGGTGGAATCTTGTGAAATTTGGAGATCTTCAAAGAGACTGGTAATTGCGGGAGATGGTTCTTGGTCAGTCACCAGTTCAGCATCGACCAAAGAGGCTGATGGTGGAGTATGTTTTGATGAGCGTGAAGGAGGTGGAGAAGATGGGCGGGACCTTGACCGTCTCTTGCTCTTGGAGCCATTGCCTTCTATTATCATTTTCTTTTTCGGATTTTCTGGTTGTGAATTTGATTGGTCTTGACTTGTGCTTGGAGGGAAGGGATCTTTATTTAACTTGTTGGATATTTTCTTTGTCTAAAACACAAACCTTCATTTGCCAGACTTTTACAATTTATTTATTTGTTCTTTAAAAAAAAATTAAAAATATCTTGAAGCTACCATTTGCCATGCAAACAATTTTTTTTTTAATTCTTAATTTATCTTTAATTTTTTATTTTATTATATCTTTGATTGAAAAAAATATTATGTATTTATTTTTTTTTAATCTTTAATCTTTTAAATATTAATTTCAATATATATCAATTTATCTAAGGGATAGTTGACAATAATTTTTTTAAACAAGGTTTATAAATAATAATTAAAATTTTAATAGATAAATTGACATGCTCAAAGATAATTAAGACAAAAATTTAAACTCTAATTAATATTTTATTAATTTATAATATATATAACTATAGTAAATCTATATATAACTTGAAATTTATAATTTTCATTTGGAGCTGCAATTTTACAACACATATCATTCAATAATTGGCTATTTAAATTTTTTTAATAATTTTATTTATAATATATTGTTAATTTATAAATTTTATTAATTATTTATAAATCATATCATGCCAATATTAATTTTGTCTCAACAAATTGTGGCTCGGCTGAATGAAAAGCTAAAAGTAGAGTGGAGTGTACAAAAGGAAGTTTAAAATTTTTTTTGAAATGAATTGAATATTATAAAGTTTGAATTCAATTTAACTCATTATTTGGCGACTTAAATTTGAATTTGGCTCAATAATAGATAAGAATGATAGAACAACATTTATATTTGATGAGTTTCACTCTTTCATAATTTGATAGTGTTGTATTTTTTATTTAAATTGAGGGTAGGGTTAGAGATGGTTCAAGTTTTTTTTTAAATAATCGGGATTAGATTTTAAGTAATATCATCACGACTTTAGTGTATATATATATAATATTTTTATTATTTATTTAATTTTATGTTTATTATTTAATATTTTAATTTAATAAAATATTATATTTATATATAATTAAAATATAATTTATATTAAAATAATATTTTATAAATATTATATTAAATTAAAAAATTTAAATTAACTTCGAATTTTGGATTAAATTAATTGAGATTTATAAATATACAGATTTAGTCAAATTAAATATAAAAATAATATTTTAATACCAGATTAAAATTAAATATAATTATTAAAAGATCAAATTGAAGACAAGATGAGCAAAAACCTGATCTGACAGTACGGGTTGCTATCCCTAATAATGAACAAGCAAGACTTCTGAGTATTCATTATAGAAGGGAGCTATGATTTCAAACCGTTGTCAACCGAAGATCAAAGGATACCAACTGAAGGTCAAAAGACAAGCAAAAATAATTTAGATTAGTCTATTTTTTACTTATTGTATTTATCATGTAATTATCTTTGTATTCAAATATGTTAGGTTTATCATCACATACAAACTGTAACCGTGCAATACAAAATGGCAATCCGTGCCTTCCTTCTTATTGATGTCCAAATTTGTTGTAATCTTTTGATGACTTTCTTACGAAGACCGGCACGATACAGACTGTTAAATGGCACCTATTAGGGACGCTAAAGTTGGTGTTCTGATACACACTCCGATGTTAAAGTCAGCACTTAGAATAGATGGACAAGCAAAGTAAATAAATAAGTGTGTAAAGAGTGAAAGGAGAGTATTGATTGAGTATTGAACTTTTAATTCTAATGATTAAGTTTAAATCTTGAAAATCTTTTAAGTAAAATAGTACCTTTATTAGACAGAGAGGCAAAGTAAATGAATAAATGTGTAAAGAGTGAAAAGATAATACCTATCGGCCTTAATGGAGGCTTTTACTTTTATATACAAGGCATCTAAAGTAACAAGATTACTAAAATACAGACATGCACATAATAAATAAGGGATAAACCTCTTATATATTTCACATTTTTAATTTTTTTTGTTTATACTTTTTTTGAATTTTTTTCATTTATAATTTTATGAGTCATTTTCATTATTATTAGTCTATAACTATATCAAAAATGAAAGTAAAAGTAATTTTATAATTTCATTAAAATTATATTGATTTTTTACATCATTATTTTTTTTTATTGTCATAGTGATTTTTTCATTCAGAAAACTTGATCGTTATATTTGATGAAAATTTATGAAATTGTCACTAATCTTTTTTATAAAATATGATTGGGCACCTAAAATATCATCTTTTGTTGAAAATCATAAAATTAATTAAGATTTACTAAAAGATATTTTAATTTATAAAATCAGAATTGGATTCGAAAATACAACTACGAGTAAAAAAATTATTAATACTTGTATATTATCCATTCAAATAACAATACCAATTAAACATGTTTTATCCTTTTAGTATTGATAATAGGGTCTTTTTGATATTGAAATTAATTTCCTAAAGTCTATTCATCAAAATTTTTATTTTATTTTTTATAAATTTATTATTTAAAATATTATATAAATTCTCTAACACTTTGGTAGAATTTACAGAAAATATCCTCATTAAGAAAATTTTAAAAAATTAACCATTCACAAAATTTTCAAATATTTCATCCAAAAGTGTTTTATTTACAAACAACATGTACGATTTAAAGTATTTTAAATTAATTTTGATTATTTTACTTTATTTTATTTTTACAAATTATTATAATTATTTATTTTTTACGTAATTATCTAAATAAAACTCTCATTCGTAAAATTGATCTCAGGATTATTACAACTCTTTGGTAAAACTTAAAAAAAAAATTCCTTGAAAATAATTATGGAAAATAATATATTTCCAATTTTCTTTAAAATTTTCTATTTAAGAGATTTATTTAAATAACATTTTTATCTTTTATTTTTTATTGTTTTATTATTTATTTATTTTGAGCTATTTAAATAAATATTTATTATAGAAAAATAATTTTAAGACTATCTCAACTTTTTAACAAAATTCAAAAATATTTTTACTTGCAATAATTAAAAAAAAAAAAGACCTCTTTCAACTCTCTTTAAAAAATTACATTTTAAAAGATTTTCAAAAATATCTCCTTGAAAATAGTTAAGGAAAAAAAGACTTTTCCTATTTCCTTTAAAATTTTCTATTTAAGAGATTGATTTAAATAAACACTTTTATTTTTTATTTATTTTGAGCTATTTAAATAAATCTTTATTTAGAAAAATAATTTTAAGATTATCCAAACTCTTTGATAACGTCTAAAAATATTTTTACTTCCAATAATTAAAAAAAAATTGATCTCTTTTTATCTTCTTAAAAAAATTATATTTTAAAATATTTATTTAAACAATTTACTATTTTTTAACTTGTTTATTTGTAAAATTTTTGTTATTTGCAAAAAACAATTTCTTAAATTATCCCAAGGTGATATTTAAAAAATATTTTTACTTGTAAAAAGTAAAGAAAAAATAGAACTCTCTTCATTCTCCTTAATAATTATTTTTTTGGAGTTTAACCATTGTTTATTTTTTAATTTTTGGTAACAATTAGGGGCATAAACGAATAAAGTTTTCAATAAATTATTCATGAAAATGTTGGATTTTTGTTTATCTATATTTATTTATTAAGTTTAGTAAATGATCTTGAATAATATTTTTATATTTATTTATTAAATGAATCGAATATGAACAGATATCTGTTTAGTTTATTTATATTTGTGAGTAAGATAGTTTAAAATTTGTTTAAAATTAGTTTGTTTATTGTTTGTATGTTGTTTGTTTGCTATTTGTTTATAATAATACTAATAAAATTACAATTTTATCTTTCATTTTAATATTATTTTAAGGTTTATTTATATATGTTTGGATTTGTTTATATTCATTTAAAAATTGTTTGTTTAAATTTATTTAGTTAAACTTTATTTATTGTTTATGAACATATTTATTTATATATATTCATAAATATATTTATTTAATATTCATGAACAAATTTATTTAACTTAATTGAATTAAACACGAAATAAACACAAATTGAATGTGAATATCCTATTATTTAAACGAACCGAACTTTAACGAATAGAGTAATTTTCTTATCGAATATAATTGAATCCAAATACCTCTATAAATAAATGAACAAATCACGTACATATATTCGTTTATTCATATTTAATTCGTTTATAGCCCTAGTAACAATTGCTATTTAGTTTTAAATTTTGTATATATTTTCATTAAATTTATTATTCATAATAGCTATTTAAAAATTTTTAATAATTATAAAAATTAAAATAAAAAAAATTAAATTAAATCAAATAAAAAAATTTAAAAAAAACTTGCAAATAGGTTGCGCCTCGTGAAAATCAACATGCAAATCTAGCGCAAGTTTGGCGCGGGACAAAGATGTCTAAACGGCGCGTTTTGAACGGGCTATAAAAGGGCCGAATCTTTTTTTTTCCCCTTTTCACCCTTTGTCTCTTCCTTTAGACTCACTCTCCCTCCTTTCACCAATCGCCATGTTTACCCAGAGTCCGACTGGCTATTGCCACGTAGTCGTGTGCTGGTATCTTCAAATGATGCCGAAAAATTTTAAAATATTTCAGATTCCGACCAATATCTCAAATTCTGGTAGTAAAAAAATTCAAAAAAACTCAGATTCCAATCATTTTAAAAAATTTAAAAAAATTCTCAAAAATCTCAAAATACTCTTTTCAATCTAGTAAACACTAATCCTCAAATGGTTTTCCAAAAAAAAAAAAAAATCCCAAAATCGAGGTTTTGAGTTTTGATTTTTTTTTTTTATTACTGGTTCCTCGTAAGAAGATGTGGATAGAATTTATGCTAGGCCTTTTTTGGTTCTGGTTGTGTGTGTGATTTTAGGGTAGGCAGAATGGCAGTAGGGCTCTTCTGTCAAATGATTTTTTTTTCAGTGAAAATTATTTTTATCTCTGTGTTCATTTTTTTTCTGTCTTAATTTGAAAGGAATTTATACAGTTCAATAGCAGCCAAATCCCAAAAAATTTGGGATTGATGAACTTTTTTTAAAAAGCCACCGAAAGGTTTTTTTGCAAAGTTTGATCTTCTGTAAATTTGATTATGGCAAGGTGGCTAGTGGGGGTTGAAATTTCGGCTTCAAAGTCAGGCAAAGGACGTGACCGGAATTTGGTGTTTTTAATGTATTGGGACTTTGGGGCAGAAAGAAGAAAAATAGAACAAAGAAATAAAATAATAATAAATTAAAATAAAAGTAAAAATTTAATAAAATTTAAAACGATCTGATATGAAAATACTCGATACATTTAATTAAGTGTTTCATCATATCCGAACAGAATTGAGAATCGGTTCATAATACCCGATTTTTAAGATAAAATAGGCATCTGCATTATAACGAAAGTGATCCGTAAGTAAAAAAAAATTATCACAAAAATATAAGTAAAAAAATCGTATATCACGAAAGTACATACGAAATTTATCCATAAATAAATAAATAATTATACCACAAGTATCAAGTCAATTTCTCGTGAACTTCAATGAACCCAACCGTAGAAAGAATAATAAAGTCTTGGGATTTATTATTAATTAATTCGAAAGTCCTGATAAAAAGTACTGCAATTCAAAAAAACAAAGCTAATATTTGAATTTGTTTTTCTGGGAAATGATCAAATATGAATGTCCCAATTGCTTGCAACATTCGAACAAAGATATTAGGTACTTGCGCGGAAAGTATATCATATAGTGTATGCAATTATAGTTAAACTCTTGGTCTCGCGTGAAATTTACAATAACTTTTAACAACTTACAACTTCCTTTGATGTTCCCCGAAATTCCAATTAAACTTGTCCTCTCCACAATGACCATCTTTATGGGAAAGTGCTACTAAACCGTATTATATTATTTTCCTTTCTCATTTCCTTAATTTTCATAAATGATATTAATAAATTAATTTTATTTTATGCTTATAAACTTTATACGTTATCATTAAAACATAAATTACCACATCATTAAAAGCGAATTTGTAAAAAAATTAAAAATCTTAAAATGTAAATAATAAAAGTTGATTTTAATTTATTTTTAATAAATTTTTTAATTTTCGAATTTACTTATTAATCATGTGATAATCTGTTAGTGACTTATAGTTTATACACAATCAATCTATTTTCTTTTGTTTTACTTGTCAAACACGTTGTGTTATGAAAAAAATTATAGTTTGGATCAATTGATAAGATTATTTGTCGTCATGTAAGTGGTTTTGATTTCAAACTTTATGCATAATGTAGTTGTTTAGTAAAGAAATGTATTAAAGCATACTGTCTCAGATGTGTTTCTGTTTTTTTTTTTTTTTTTTTTTTCTAAGTGCTATCCCTTTGTTTTTAAATTCAATAATTTATACCAAATATAAAAGTTATCCCGCACTTTTAATTTAAATCCAACTCAAAAATAAAAAATAAATTAAAAAAAAGAATTCATTGGATGCCACGTGGTACTCAAATGAATAAAATTTATTGCAAGAATGTGGTTGTTTGCCGCTTGCGCCTGGAGGTAATTTAAGTTGGTACTGATAATTTCCTATTTTAATAACGCACAAGCTAATGACTAAGCTATTTTCCAATCTATTTGCATTTTCTTTGTTAATAATTTTGTTCATACCTTTAAATTCTTGAAACAATATTGATATTTTAAATTATTGCTCGGTCACCGTAAGGATGTAATTGATCAGGTTTGAGTCGAGACAATATTAAGCTCGAGCTCGAGTTTAATTTGAAATTTGAAATTCAAAATTTAATTCGTACTCGACCAAAAATATTTTTTTTTTAGTTTGAGCCACACTTGAGACAGAAATTGAGTTATTCGAACTTACTTAATTATATTTGATTAATATGTAAAACAAAAGTTCGATTCTTATATTTGATAAAAATTCGATTATTTATGCTTGAGCTCGAAGTTTGATATATTTTATTAATTAAAATAATAAAAATATATTTAAATATAAAAATTCGATTAAACTCGTAAACTATCGAGTCGAATATAAGAATGTTTGAACTCGTCAATCCATAAGTTGAACTACTCGAACTCGAGTTCGATTCGATAATAATCGAGTCGAATTCGAATTTTATTCGAATTAAATCTGAATAATTTACGAGTAATAATGTATCATTTACACCTTTAGGTCATCCTATTCAAAAGAAAATTTCATGTTGCTTAGCTTTTTTATTTTATTTAGGCATAGTTATTGAGATTAGTTTTCCTTGATTCCTAATTACTGGAAACTTTATATATATAAAAGCTTCATGCATTTGTATTAAAATGATGGGAATTTTAATAATACAAGCATTTTACTGGTTCTCTCGCCACCCATTGTTAGTGCTTCCTTTTGAGGCTAATTTCTTGAAACGAATAGGATTCTAGAATTGATGAAGATGCTAGGTGATCATCCCATGTTGCACTCCTTCTTCAGCATTAGTACTTTCCAAGTTTTATTCTGATTTTTGCTAGTTGCATTTGTGTATCATGCAGCACTGAAACACTTTTTTTAAGTCCAAATCCATGAAACTTCATCCTTTCTGTCGTCATGCTCTAACAAAATTGGCTGATCTAGTTAGTGCTTATAGTGGATGAACATGCTTTGGGGAGATATCACAAAGTGGTAGTTTACTAAGGAATATCTCATTGGCAAAAAAAATAAAAAAGAAAAAAAAAGAATTGAGTTGTATATTAATAACAATGTTCGTTTCTCTATCATTAATAATTGAGTCCATTCCTTTTGAACTTCACTAAGGAGTAGCAAAGTCAATGTAAGTTGTATATTCTTAATGAAGAGGGATCGATTTACTTCATGGTGTAAAATTAATTTAGATTTACACTTTTTCATAATTTTTTTTTATATATTTTATATAATTTATATTTGTTTAATTCGTTCATTGTATTTCATACTCTAATCATATAATTTATGTATGATATATTTTGAATTAATTAAAAATGTTTAATTATTTTTATATAAAAAATTTTCAATAATCAAATATATATTAAAAAAGACTATTTTTTAATATGACAGTGATATTAAAATGATATGAAAGTTGACGTGGCATGTTGAGTACGATTATATTGCTAAATACAATGATCAGTTTGTTAAAATATTAATTATACATCTAGCTTTAAAAACATACAAAATTAAAAAGTTGCTTAATTTTATATTCTAAAAATATTTTTTTAAAAATTTATTTTTAAAAAAAATTAATACTTTCAATTTTTCATCGAAAATATTTTTTAAAAAATTTATTTTCAATGAAAATTGATAATTTTAACTTTTTCTCAAAAATATATTTTTTAAAATTTTATTTTAAAAAAATCATTTAAAAAAAAAAAAACACCTTATCTCCCTGGAAATTTCGATGAACTTGATGCATACAACATTCTAACCATTTTCCTCATTTCTAGTCCCAAAGACCAGGAAGTTGCTATGAAGTTGGCAAGTTGAACCATTTAAGTAACAAGAACGTTAATGGTGGAAATTGGGGATGATTATTCCTGCATTGTTTTTTTTCCGCGTCTTTTCCCCATTATTGCTTACCCAAGAAAATTGAACTCTCTAGATGTATATAAATGTGTCACGGCAGTTCCGTGTCATCCACACTCCCAATTCCATTAATTCCGCTGTGAATTTTTTCACATAGACACAACTATCTCTGCCACTAAAATCATCAATACACACTTGATGACAACATTTTTCTGTTCTTCCTCCTTTGTTTGTATAGAAATGGAGAAGACAGCGATAAAGCAGGTTAGGTCTGACTGTTGTTACTCTTTCATTATTATAGAGTCAAGATTCACTGCACCCTCTTCTTCAAAGAAAATAGAGAAGTCATCATCATCAGCAACCGACCAGATTCTACTGTGTGGAATCAACCTGTTACTTGTCATTCTTAACATGGTGATCTTACTGCAGGATTTCTTTTCAAGCTTTCATTGCATGGTAAG
Source organism: Durio zibethinus (assembly GCF_047325235.1). Taxonomy (NCBI): domain Eukaryota; kingdom Viridiplantae; phylum Streptophyta; class Magnoliopsida; order Malvales; family Malvaceae; genus Durio; species Durio zibethinus. Next base: position 24,361,964 of record NC_143172.1, read on the forward strand.
TATTTTCAAATCTTTCCTGCGAATCCCTTCTTGTACTTGGACTGCTTGGGCTGCAACCAGACGTCCAACTGAGAAATGTTGCAGCAACAGCAATAATATTGATGCAGCTGATCATCAGATTAAATCACCAAGAGATCAAACAGAAACCAAAGATCATCGAAATAATCTCACTTTGTTAGAATTGAAAAAGGTGATTCAAGGAGGAAGCTGCGAAATTCAAGAGAATGAAAGTACAGATAAAATTGCTGGGCTGTTCGCGGAAGAGGAGCCAAGCATAAAGGAAGTTAAAGAAGCTTTTGATGTGTTCGATGAGAACAAGGATGGGTTCATAGATGCAAAGGACTTAGGGAATGTCCTGTTTTTGTTAGGTTTCATGGAAGCTTCGGAAGAGGACTGCAAAAGAATGATCAAAAGCTTTGATGATAATTTAGATGGACGGATTGATTTTAATGAATTTATCAAAGTTATGGAGAGAAGCTTTAGCTGATATGATTTTCTTTTCTTTCCTTTTTTTTTAGAGTGTTCGGCTGATATGAATCAACCTCCAACATTCCATACTCTGTTTTGCGGTTTTAATAATATGTATTAGGCTTTGAATGAGTAGATTGAAACTATAATAAAAGATATTGTAACAGTGATTGAAAAAAATTTGTCGTAATTCCAATCAAAAAAATATTTTAATAAAAAATTTATATTGAATAATTTTATTTAAATTGATATTAAAATTTAATTGATGCGATGAATTTAATTAGATTATATCAAAATGCATACGATCCAAACTTAACCTTAGTTGAATTTAATATTGGCCTTTTTATATTCTCTTTCTCGCCTTTTCCTTTTATTTGTTTGATTTTATATTTTAATTGTTTTTTAAATTTGAGAAATAAAGATTCAATATTTTTTTTTCAAAGGACAGAGGTGAATTTTATTGTAATTTTTTTTAATTTTATAAATAAAATTAAGATATTAATATATATAAATTTTTAAAATTTTCTAATAATATGTGTTATTATATTAATCTTACTCATAAAATTTAAAAACTTCACTAATAAAAAAATAAAATAATTTCTCTTAAATAGATATGTATTGATATTATCCAACTTGATTAAGTAAAATTAAGATATTCTATTGAAGTAAAAAAACACTGCTTATTTTAATTTTAAGTAATGGAGTTAAGATTTTAGATTTAGTAATTGATGTATTAGTTAGTATAAATTCATAAAAATGAAAAAGAAAGAGTAATAAATAGTTTTAAAAATATTTAATTGACAATAACACCTTAGGATTACAGGATTTACAAATAAAATAATATTATTGATAAATTATTCAAAATTAAAATTCAATGATGTCAATTATATTTTTTTTAAAAAATTAATTACAACAATATTTTATTTTATTTATTTTTTATTTTAAATATAAGAGGGAAATTGGAAAAAAAATTATACGTGATGAAAATTATATTTCAATCTTATAGAAATTAACTTTATAAGAAAATTAGGTGAATTATTTGGGTTAAATTTCAAGTTATTTATTTATTTTCATCAATTAAAAATAATTATAAAATTATATCTATATTTTATAAATTAATAATAAAAATGATTAAATATTTAATTTTTAGTAGAATATTAAATAATTTTGTAGTATAGATTTAGTATTTAAATTTTTTAAAACTAAAAAGTCATATTTAAATTTTCAGTTTTGAATCTTCTCAATTTATTAAACAACCTTTTGATCATGAAAAAATAGAAAAAAAAAGAAGAAAATATCAAAGAAAAAAGAAAAAAAAATGAAGAAAAGAGGACTGAAACTCTTTTGTTTATTTGTACGGATATATATTCATAGACAAATAAAATTTAAAGAGAAATATTTTTTAATCCGTAAGTTCTTTCCTAATTTTTTCTATCTTCCCAAATAAAAAAAAATTATATATATATATATATATAATATTCAAGGATTTTATTTTCTTTTTCCTGGTATTTTCCATTAACCAAACAGGGGTGAAGATTATTTATTTTCTGTTCTCTCTGTTATTGACAGTTCCAGAGGATCTGGGTTCTTTATATTATTCCTTTGGCTTCAGGCCTCAAGGCTCAATCTGCCGTCTGCCAAACAGTAGGAGCTGCTGTATCAGTGAAAGACCCTTGCTGAAATTTGAAAGGTAATGCTTCAAACCCATTTTTTAGAAATCAAATTTCTTTGTTTATTGTTGTCTTAACTGTAATTGGGTTTTTAAAGATAATAATTCTGATCCAAATTCATAAAATTTTATACTATTAGCAAACAATGAATCCCTTTTTTGGGTTCAAGTAAAGTTTCCCACTGTTTATCAAGGTGGGGGAAAATAGAGAATCATAGGAATATTTATTGTATCTGTTTCTTGCAGGAGAAATAGGAACTCAACTTCTGCTTCTAAATGCTTATCCCTCAGACCAGAAACATTGGCCTTCCAATGATGAATCTTATGAGATTCAAACGATTGCCCATCTTGCAGCAACTACATATAGAGGAGAAACTGCTTCGAACCACATCAGAAAATTGGTGCATCATCAATGATGGCACTAGTGATCCTGCCATTGTAATGGGCGTTTCAGGGTAAGGAATTTGGTTCTTTTATTTACCTGCATTTTCCTTCTTCTCTTTTTAAATTTATGCCCTGTAATTTGTTAAAGTTGATTCAGTTTAGTGCTGTAGTTTGTTGAATGGCCATTAATCATTAGCTAAACTTATGGTAAATATTAAATGGTAGCTTTCCAGTTTGGAACTAGCAATTACAACAAAGAGTATGACTCACTTGAATGACGAACAAATATACCATAACTTTTCAGATTCTTACCAAGCAAGAATGAGTGAATCCAATTTCGATTAACATCTAAATCTCATTTAGGAGTATCCATCAACCCTGGTTTTAGAAATTTGAAATTCAGTTCTGTATTCTAGCTATAACACTTCAATGGTAAACCCTTTATCTGTTTATGTGTTCTAATTAAAAGTAAGCAATTAGCAAAGTGGACGCTCTTTAAGAATGCTGTTAATTTGATATGTTCAAGAAGAGCATATCTTGGTTAAAATATATCTGGCTTTCTCAAAGTTCTTGACCTTGCAAACTATCTTGTGCTGTGATTTCTTCTGCTTATATTGGACATAAGTGATTCATATTGCTACATAAATATTCTTCATAGGAAACCTGCTGAACTTCTTGAAATTGGATCTGTATTACGCGATCAGGTTCCTGTCATAAGAAGGTTTACAGGGGGAGGTACTGTTATCGTTGACCATGGGACGATATTTGTCACTTTCATATGCAACAAAGAAGCAGTGCTTGACTTAAAGCCATTTCCTAGACAAATCATGTCTTGGAGCAGCTTATTATACAGCAAAGTTTTTCAAGGAATTGGTGATTTCCATCTTCGTGAAAATGGTAAATTAGATGATGTCTTAGTTATAAAATTGCTCTATTTTCACATTTGTATAATTTATATGCATAGGCCATGTTTGGCGCATAAGAGGATGGATAGGATACAATAATAATCATCCTATATTATGTTTGGTTTGTATTTAAAGAAAAGGATAGGATTGCAAGGAGAATTAGTCATCCTCTTGGCATAGGATGATTCAATCCTCTCAAAGTGGAGAGGATTATTTTTAATACATAGGATTGAACTTACATGTCTTATTATACCCTTAAATATTACATCAATAATTTAAATTGTATAAACTTTGACGAAAGATAATTTTGACCAATAAATAAAATAATCATATCCTAATCCTTGCACACATCAAACACAAGATAGTGTAACATTATTTAATCTAATCCTATTCATAATATCATCTTATCCTATCCTTTCATAATCTTGTACACCAAATACACCCAGCCTCTGATAAGATGATTTAGACAAGAACCAAGGTTCTAGACCCAGTATATGCTTTTCGGTAAACTGTTCTATATCATCCAATGATGATAAACAAAATGTTGGTTGAAGGTTTTACACCGGAACATTGTTTTAGAATTGATACTCAGCAGTAATTTTTGTTTATTCATTGGAGAATACATCCATGCTAATTAAATCAAATATCAGGAATGGCTCTCATCATGCACTAACCCCTGCACTCCATCTTAAGGAATGCATCACTGCATGAAGATGGATGAGTGAAACATGTTGAACAGTCTTGTTGCCATCTTTTACCTCTTATTCATGTTGCATAGACAATTGGAAATGTGCAAGTTCCCCATTGATGTTGAGCAGTCTTGTTGCCATCTTTTACCTCTTATTCTTGTTGCATAGACAATTGAAAATGTGCAAGTTCCCCATTGTTGTTGACATGAGCAAAATGTGAGTTCGATGCCCATGCCTTTGTTTGATGTCCTGGATTGGCATGTGCAAAAGCTCCTCTACGTTCTTTTGTTTCTTTCTTCTTAATCCCATGAAGAAAAGAGAAGTATTTTTTGCTGAATATCCTATGAATGATTGAATTTCATCTTTGAAAAGAAAAGGAGTTAAAAAAGCTGAGCTACATTCTCAACCACTTAGAAGGCCACCTCGATTGTTCTAGTTCTACCATGGTTCATATTTTGAAAATAGTAACTACGTTAAAGTCAGCTAGTACGGCTTCTATCAATGGCGTAGTATCAATTAATTACCCTGAAATTTGTATTCAATTCTGCATCTGTGCTGAGGCGTATATCTTGTATCTCACTCTTGTTTTGGGACTGCTCAAAGACTTGCATCATGACACAGGAAGTTTGCATTCTTTAATGGTAAATTTTGTGCTGTCTTATTTTAGATTATGTATTTGGTAACCACAAGTTTGGTGGAAATGCACAATCCATTACAAAGAGTAGGTGGATCCACCACACGTCATTTTTATGGGACTTCGAGGTCAGGAACATGACTTACCTGAAACTTCCTAAACGAGCTCCTGAATATCGATTGGTAAGCTGTCAGTTTTTCAGCTTATTTTTTCTTGGTTGTTCATGTACTTAATTCAAAGCTTTGTCAGAAGAGATAGTTCTGAAGAATTTCCTTGTTACCTAGGCTTAGTGTAGCTCTATCTTGATGAAACTTTTGAAAAAGAGTACTTTTTCTCCTATAGGGAGAATCTTTGTAGGAAAAAACTAAGATGTGCATAAAACTTATGTGTCCTTAGAGGCAGTAGATACTTGCCATGTTGAGATTCACATGAGCTTCCCTGAGGTAAATATCTTATTGAACATGTCTGGCATCTCTGAACTGCAGTACTTAAATAAAATTATATATTCAAAGCTTGTCTCAGCATGTGTATGTGATGTGTCTTCTTTCTCTCACCTGTATTAACTTCCCAGATGATTCCCATATGCGATGTCTCGCAATATGAATATTGAAATTGTATCCAAACGGATATTTGAGACTAATGGCTGAGTTGTTGTCACACCAATTCAGTCTCCCTTCTTAAAATTTTTTCAACGAGTTGAACACTTATCCAACTCAGTGATATTTCTCCTACTGTTTCTCTTGCACTTCGGATTCTTAAGTTTGTATGTTAAAAACTTCTTTTCTGTCTTCTCTCCTACCTTATTCCCCTACTCTACTACAATCTTTTAGCTTCTGTTGCTTTTGATTCTTTTATTCATTTTAAAGAAAAATGCTAAATGTGCCAATCTTTACCAAACAGCGTGTGTGCCATTTGGGCTAGTGATAATTAAGCCGAATGTTTTCTGTTTAGGCAAGGGGCCATTTGGACTTCATATGCCGTATGAAGGATTACATGCCAAGATCAACTTTCATTAACAAAACTGTGGAGGCAACTGGAACCCAATTTTCATTGAGGTCTATTATGTCGGAAGAGATTGAAAGTTGCTCCGAAACAGAATTCTATCCTTCAACCAGGCTGCTAACAGATAAGGAATTGGAGGCAGCAGCTGTTGCAGGGCAATAACCTTGGGTTCCCTGAGGAATCAGGTTCTATTGCTCCACAATTGTGGCTTTGCAGAAGGAAGCATTTGACTGTCTGCTTAATTTTATTGGGATTATGATGATTCATAAGGTGGACAATCCAATTCCGATCATTCCGGCTCTTTTTTCTTGTGGCATAAGATGGTTGAACCGAATAGAATAAAACTAAATGAAAGCTGGATAAGAATAATCATATTTTACTGCCTGCAAAGTGGAATTTTATCAATTAACGATCGTGTTTACCAATCTCAGTCATGGCAGTGAACGGCATCAAAGGAAATATGTTCCCTTGAAAATGGACACTAACAACTTTTGAGGAATCTTCTTTCACAATGATTTTGAAGGAGTCTCTAATGCTAAAGGGGAAAGTTGTAGTCTCAAATGCCAAAAAAATCAACTCTAAATGGACGGCAATGAGATTCTGATGTAGTACTTAATTATGCAGTACTTCGTGGGAATTTACTAATGGGAAATCCTGGCTGAATCCTTCTGAATTTGGCCTGTAATGTTCCCCATGGATATCTTTTGCTAAGGTGTAAGCTTGACAGCCACATGTCATGCCAATATAGGATGTAAAGGATCCCACGTGGCAGAAAATCTTCCTATGTAAGCCAAAATGGGACCCAGTTGATCTTTTCTCAAGCAACAGCAACGCAGAAAGAGATTTGTGGATATGGCACCTAGATAAAGGGTTAAGCCTCAAATCACCTCAACCGTTGGATCCACAAAAATTAAACAACCCAACCATCAGCTTCCAAAGCTTAATGACAACCACATGAATGCCCATGAAACTGAAATACAAAGCTTAAGCCATGCACTAAAACATTTACATTCCCTTGCCTTGTACACTGCTAATACTGCCCCTGCTCCCCTTGCTCCACATCCATTTTTCAGCCGAAAAGTCATGGCTACCGTCACAACACAAGCCTCTGCTGCCGTTTTCCAGCCATGCACATCGAGAACTAGGTTTCTTACAGGGTCTTCTGGTAAGTTAAACAGAGATGTTTGCTTTAAACCAATGGCTTCTAAATCATCAAGCTCATTCAAAGTTGAAGCCAAGCAAGGGGAGTGGTTGCCAGGTCTGCCTTGACCGGCTTACCTCAATGGCAGGTACATTCTTTTAATTATCTAGCTAGAATGATTAGTTTGAATATATATGATTATGAACTTACGCTGTATAGACTTGCAGTCTTCCAGGTGACAATGGTCTTGATCCTCTTGGACTGGCTGAGGACCCCGAGAACTTGAAATGGTATATGCAAGCTGAGCTTGTTAACGGGCGTTGGGCTATGTTGGGTGTTGCAGGGATGCTTTTGCCTGAAGTTTTCACTAAGATTGGGATAATCAATGCTCCTCAATGGTATGATGCCGGGAAAGCGGAATACTTTGCATCCTCATCAACCCTCTTCGTTATTGAGTTCATTTTGTTCCATTATGTGGAGATCAGAAGATGGCAAGACAAAAAGAACCGAGGATGTGTGAACCAAGACCCCATCTTCAAGCAATACAGCTTGCCTCCAAATGAATGTGGATACCTTGGTGGCATTTTCAACCCCCTCAACTTTGCACCTACCCTTGAGGCCAAGGAAAAGGAGCTTGCCAATGGTATGCAATAATTGATATACCCCAAGAGTCTGGTTTATTTTGTTGTGAAAATATTTGTATTTTTAAGTTGGCTAAGCTTGTGTCGTTTGAATGTGCAGGGAGATTGGCAATGTTGGCATTCTAGGGATTTGTTGTTCAACGCAACGTGACTGGCAAAGGACCTTTCGAGAACCTGTTGCAGCACCTCTCAGACCCATGGCACAACACCATCATCAACATAATCAGAGGTTACTAAATTGATTTGAAGTAGAGTTGTAGATCAATGTTCCATTGTTTTGTAAACTCTAGTGAATGCTTTTTGAATAAATTTAAGCATATTCAATGTAAACAAGGAACCTTCAATGTACAGGGGAACTTCAGATCGCATCTACATATTATCATTATTACTTATAATAACTTCATCACAAATTAGAGATGACTTAATTATACATGTTAAAGAAATTAGAGCAGTAGCCAACGGGATTCATGATTGAATTGGTAAAATTAGAATGGGAAAAATCTCCTCTCATTCTAAACTTTTATTTATAAATAAAAAAAAGAATAGTAGATACAAACAACAAAATAACAATCTCTCGGAAGACCATGATTTGAATTGAAACTAATAATACTAATAGTCAAGGTGATTTTCTACAGGAGTATTGTAGCGTACAACTTGGGGGATTGGGAAGTATTTTCAAAACCCATCCCCCTGAAAACGAAAAAGGAAAAAAGAAAAAGAGTTGATAGACAGAAGGTGGTAATCCTGCATGAGTTACACAGTTTGTAGACATATACAAGAAACATGTTCAGCAGAAAAAAATTGACCAGATGATAATAGTCCTCTTGAGCAGGGCTTCATGAGCTGCATGTTTCACCTATTAATTCCATTATTGGACCAATTCCATCACACGAAATGGCCACAATCAGGAAATGGTCAGATTCTGATGCACATTTGTGCGTCCTTCAGGTACAAATTATGACATTGACCAGATGGAGGTGTCTGATAAAGTCGATTTAGTTTGCTGCAATAAACAGCCATCAGAATAATTGACTTTGCAGGCAGATTCAATTCCTTAAAGACAATAAACTAGAAGTAGCATTGGAGAGAACAGAAACTAGATACAGTAAACAAAACAAAATTGAGTATATGAGCAGAATTTACTCAAAGCCATTTATTTCATGTCCTGAAAAGAATATCATAATTTTATTGAAGCGAATCAACCTGTGAATGTAATACATCAAGATTCAACCCATGTGACAGGAGAACCTAAATGGGATTTGAGATGGCTCTTCACTTAAAGGGTAAGTCTCAATAACCAAAAGTTTGATAGATTAGCTCATCAGGAACCAAAAATCAATGACATCCAATTCTATGTTATTTTGCAATAACAATAAAATTTAATTCAACAACTACAGTAATCTTAGCTTACCACAATAGCTCATCTATATTAACACATTAGCTTGTAACTTATGTACATTTCAGAAGTTAGGGGCTGCATAAACAGTTAGCCATCTTTGTGTACTTGAATCCAATAGTACCATTACAGCAGTGTAGACTATTTCGGTCTGTCTAACATACAAGATAATCTAGCAGCGTTTCTTTAATTGGTGGCAAAGGCAAATAATCAGAATGTTAAAATCATTGGCTGATGGCACCTTAGGCAGGTATGCAGATTACAATCTAAGACAAAAACTTTCACTATACAAAGTGAAGCCGATACAAAATATTTGTTGAACAAATAGATTTTATCCCTTTCAATGGCTATTCATCATCTAAAATTGTGACATGATTGAACTGTTTAACCTGGCACCACTACATGCACGGAATATAAAATAACCCACAAACTTATATCCTAGAATTAAGGATAGAAAAAGACAAAGAAATCCTCACCTGATGGTAAGAATTCCCATCAAACAATGTAATGCCACAAGGGCCAGAAGAAGATACTCAAGCTTGATGCCCACTATTATACATAGGTCTAGGGATTTCAAAGTTGCTAATAACTTGGTAAATCGCAGGATTTCCTTGTAAGTTCACCTCCATCTCTGGCCTCAACTTCTCATTATCTAGCAAATTTGATGCAACATACGGCGGGTACAAATATTGTTCACCAAGTTGTAAATTCATCCAAGCATTACTCCCTAACTCATTTAGGGCATTATTTTCCTGTACCACATTATCAACTTGTCCTGAATTGCCAATCTCTGTTTGTTTACCAGAGCCAAAGTAGCTAGAAGAGCATGCAAGGGAACCATTTACAGAGCACTCTGTATCTCTGGAGCAAAAGAAACTAGTCAGCCAATGGCAATGAGAAACACCAAAAAATCACAATGCAATTTATATGCTACATATCTGATAAAAGATCTGAGCTAAGAACAACCATGTGTCTGCTGGTAGGCAATGAGACTCAAGGTTATTTTCAAGTAGAAATTTATATTCATAAAGCTGAATATCCCAGAAGACTAACAGGAATTGCATTTGAAGCTATATATCCATAACAGTCTTACCGATGAGGTAGAAATTTTGGTTCATTATGCAATAACATTTGTTGATTTTCATTGTTGGGAAGCCATGTAATGGGTTGGGCTTCTTGCACCCCACCAATCATTATAGGCATAGGTATCCCATTCTGAAACTGTAAGCCAGAGTAAGTCATAAGATATTTCTCCCAAATAGGAGGGGGAGAGAGAGAGAGAGAGAGAGAGAGAGAGAGAGAGAGAGAGTAAATACTCTTACCACCTGGTTGGCGCATTCTAAAGACATAAGATGATGCTTTCCAAAATTTCCCTGCCAAGAAAGTTGCGGGCATAAGTAAGTAATTTATAGGTGTACATATGGCTCAGATTCTATTAAATTGGTAAATCAGTTAGCATTCTTTATTAATATCTATCAAGAGGCTAACAAACCAAGCAGTTTTCATCAGGAGTCTGGTATAGGTAACCTTTGATGCAGTTAAACAACATTATCTTCTGAACCAAGTAAACACATGCAATATCTTGATTATATTTTATATATCTATGCATGTGAGTAAGTGCGTATATTTATTGTGCCCCTAACTTTGAAAGATAATGTACAAAAGCAGTGCATAGAGGTCATTTTTACTGGAAGAAAGAACCATACCTTGTGTATCCGGATACGCTCAATGGATTCCCTTAGTGAATCTTCCATCTGCGTAAGATGTTCTATGTTGTCAATTTTATCTGGATTACTCCAGTAGCTGAAATCATTGCGTGCTAATATCAGAATTACTCCATAAAAGCAAATAAATCATAATCTTGCTATCAATAATATGTATTTTTGTTAATGCACATGTGAATGTCCAAACTATGCAGGTAAAGACAAACAGTTAAGAAGGAACAAGGCCAAAATAAAGGAGAGTGGCAGAATGCAGATAAAGAACAAGTAAATCAACATTTAATCACTATCATCCACAAGATAAAGGCCAGCTATCTTTTGACAGCACTTACATAGGTTGAGTTGTGGCAAAAACAACATGCTGAATAAGGTTTCTAGAATCAGATGGACTATTATTTTCAGGCAGTTATGTGATAATAAAAAATTTTAAATCTGGACTATTCTATTTCTGGATGATCTAGCCTTAACCAACAAGGAAATCCCTTGGCTATAAGTTTCCCATTATAACAACCAAGATAATACATAGCAACATTAAACGTATGAATGTCGTTCATTCCCACTCTATCTTAATTCCATTCAAATTACTATAAGCTTGCCACTTATAATCCTAATGTAGCATTAATATTGAAAACTTTCACAATGGTTTGACCATGCATCTTGTATTTTCTGTCCTAGGAGAAACATTAACCTAAACACCCAACAAAAAGAAGAATTTAGTTAGGGTCTAAAGCTTTATATAGGGGATGGTATTATGGACAAAGGTTGCAATTCTTGCACTGCATTGGTTTTATTACTAGAGTTTAAAAATATGAGAGCCTGTGAGGCTCTAATATTTATACTTCAGCTCCAAAAGCCATGACGGTAAAAGAGAAGGAGAAGCTACTTATGAAATGAAAAACAAAGATGCTTTTCTATAATACGATAACTAAAAATACTTAGCTGTGATTGTCTTCTCATTCTAACATTTTACAAACAAGACCAAAAGAAAAAACCAATACTTCAACAACCAAAAGCTCCAAAGGTGCACCTCAGTCTCTTATGTACTTCAGTAAGGTGAGCTTCCAACATTGATACTTCATTGGTCATTTCCTGAAATAGCAGTGTCCCAGAAACATGAAAAAATTAACAATAACTCAAAAATCAAAGATCAAAATGAACACAGTTAGTGTCAGCTAACTTCATACCTCAACAGATTGACTGCTGCAAGGGGCATAAAAAGAATTTAGATTCTTCCCAATTTTTTACATAAAACAGAAACATATTATCTGGAAGAAAATGAAATAAAGGTTACATACGTTGCACCTAGAAAGTCCTGTATGTTTACATCATGATCCAACTTCTTGAAGGTTTTCTTCAGTGCCTATATTCTCAACAACAATACCCAAAATTAGCATGATGAAAGAGTAATAATGCTTTACTCTTCACTTGGTGAGGAAGGAAGCAGAACATATCAAAGAATATGAGTTACAAGGAGTCTTACTTCAAGGCTCTCCAGCTTCCTGTTGCGGACCAATGAAAATCAGTTAGCTACAATGCCATTTGAATACGAATAGAATATTCAATGAAAGAAATTAAAATTTCAGAGTGCACACCTTTTTGCCCTTTCTTGTGGCGTTAATTGTGCGAATTTTTCAATAACCTCTTCAATATTGCTGGAGAAAGCAAGAAAGCAAACAAGCAAAGTGAGCCCCATTTGTTACCTTACTCTATTTCTGCTTCAAACATGTTATCCTTCTAATGGCCTCTGTTATACACATACATAACTAACAGCATAAATATATGATCATATAGATGGTCATATACCAGTGCTATTCTAAAGTGCTAGATATGTGCCTGACACAGTGTTATTATGTAAGTAAAGAATCACTGTAACATAGATCCTAATACATACTTGTATAATGTTGAAAAAAAAAATTCCAAATACAGCACAAATCCAGAGATCAAATTGGCCAACAATACGTCATTAAAATCCTAGCCCACCAAGCTTACTAACTAATCTGAGGAATTATCAAAATTGTCTAAGAATAAAAATGCAAGGGACACCTGCACAAGAATTTGTATCTTTATCCGCAGTTAATATAAACATCATAAAAAAAAAAAAAAAACAATCTATGGCAACATGAAGAATAACTCTCTTGTGAAACATAAAATTAGGCCCTCCAAGAAATTAAACCACAAGTCCATTCATACAATACCTGCGCTCTCCAAGGAATAGAGTAGGCTTTCCAGTTGGAGAAAACATGAGAAGGATAATATGAATGTCACATAATATTGACAATTCCTTAGCTTTCTTCAAGATTCCAGTTCTGCGTTTCGAATATGTAACTTGCCTGTTGCTATAGCCCTCTAACCTTTTTATTTTTAGTTTAACCCTTCCCATCCTGCAAACTCACAAGGAAATCGCAGGTCATTTTCTTAACCCAAATTTTCATTCTAAGTTCAAAAATCTCAATATTTACTCACTTTAATCAAGCAAAGATAAAGTTGTGCAAGTGGAGCGCTCATCCCAGGCACCAACATTAAATAACCTTATGATCTTCAATAGAATTCCAAATACAAATTCTCAAAATAGAAAAATTAACCGAAGCTTCAATAGAAAAAGAATGAAACGTCAAAAAGAAATGGCATTTGTTGACTCCCATGGCCATGATCATGTTTCCTTTCCCACACAAGCAGCACATCTTATCAAGTAACAATTAAGTTTTTAAGGTAAATATGATTAAAGTTCAAAAACCCAGAAAGGAAATGACCATAGAATTACAAAAAAAAAAAAATGTTGACACCCAAATGAGAGAAAACTAAAATATTTTCTCTTTGTCCGTAGGAAAAGGAAAAGCCTTTAGCAGGCAAAATGGAAAAAAAGACAGTTTATTTTTTAAAAAAAACCCAATTTACAGAAATGAAGTATACGCAGGTGAGAAAATCATTGAGGCATAAAAAGGAATAAAATTTGTGATGAATTCATTCAGAGAGAAAAAGAACTCATTCTTACAGTGAAGCTAAAAGGGAAAACATAAAAGAAGAAAAGGAAAAGAAATTTTTTTTTTTAAAAAGGAGAGCTTACAAAGAAGAAGGAGGAGGGGCCAGGCTGTGATTTCGGTGGATAGAAGGAGCGGGACCAACCACACAAGTTTCTTCAGGGAGAGGAGACACGATGGAGAGAGCCAGGCAAATGAATGGTGAAATGTTCACTATACTCTAAGAAAACTAATATAAAGTCTAAAAAAATAAAAACTTTTCCTTTTATTTTTTTTTATTTTTTGAAAGAAATACAATTTCTTTTTTTTTTTCTTTTGTAAAAAAAATTCTATCATCCATGTATTCCTTTCATGAGTCCAGTTGAATTAAAACAAATTCAGTTGATATATGTAAATTTTTGTTTAAAATTGGGTTTGTTTATATTTGGTATTATTTAAAATATTATTAAAATGTTAAAAAATTATATTTGTACTTTAAATATTTTAAAATATATTTTAAGATTTAATTTAAGTAAAATAATTTTATTGATAAATTAATACTTGGGATTTGCAAAATCTAATTTAAGTCTCCGATCGAATCAGGCCTTGACAAGTGCTCAAGTCCACTCTTGAAGTGGAAAAAATTATATTAGCTCCTCCTGTTTCGATCCAAAGCCATTTTTAAAATGGTTCCAGATTAAAAACATGTGTTCTTTTTATTTGAATTTAAATCTATTCAAAGGTTATGAAAAAATAAGGTTAAAGGATGGTTCTCTTGGATGTTTATCCCACATTAATCTCACCATGTTTGAATGAAATTTCCAGGCGAGCTGTTTTAATCAAATAGAAAACCGCTACACATTTTATTCGCCAAAGAGTAGTCTCACAACTCCACAGACTCATCCGCCAAGAGATGGGCTAGCTGATTACAGTTGCTTCACATAAAAGCGATATTGCAGCAAACGAAAGAACTATAATATAATTTATTTAAACCATCAAATCATTGCAACAAACAAAAAAAAAAAAAAGGCGTGTGGTGCATGCTCACCACTGCCAATTTCTGTCTCTCTGCCTTTGTCAAAAGAGAGCAGAACAAAAACCAAAGTTCAATGACGAGGGCCATCATAAAACTAAAACCCTTCTCATTATTTTGACTACTCTATTCCTAAAAACACTATCAAACTATCCATGACTCATTTATTTTTATCCAGGAAATCTGTAATGGGTTTATCCTCTGAACGTGAGAATTGCAAATGGAGCGGTTTTGGAGTGGGGAGTGAGAAGGAAAAAGGGTAATTTTTTTATGGGAATTGTAAGCCAGTAAAGGTCTGGCCAAAGGACCAATTAGGAGGAACAACATTGTTAGAGACAAGAGTGCGTCCATCACTGGTTGTGACCTTAAAAGAGAGGCTTTGTCCATTGAGGTAAGTGTTGCTCTGCCAGTTTTGACCCCAGTTTCTTGACATGGGTTGCCAACCAGTTCTTGACCCTTTGATGGAAACTGAATGAACATCGCCCGCACCTCCCACGTTGGTGATCAGGACTAGGTTGAAATACGAATGACCGTTGATCGTGAATCTGATGCCTCCTCTCTTTCTGCATGGTACCCTATAGGAATCACACAATACCAACTCTTATCAATCCAAATTAATTAAGATCAAATCCAAACTATAATTAAAGATACATACCTTCTATACGCTACAGGAACAATCCCAGCTCTATATTGGGCAATTTGTTGGAAAACAGGCTGAGACAGATCAAAATGATGCAGAGGAGGGTTGCACCAACCCCCAGCATTGTTTGGTGGGCAGAAGTTAGTGGCAGTGACCACAACAGAGCCAGACAGGCACCACCTAGGATCATTCACGCACTTGATCTCGAAACAAGCCCCACAGCTCAAGCCATTGTTAAACAGTGCTGTGCTCAAAGCTGCTGTATTAGTCCCGTACCCTTGGCTGTATAGGTTCCCATATCCACAAGCCCCGCCTTCAAGATGGTCAAAACAATTGGTTATAGAATTTACCAAAACATTATGGAAAAGAAAAAACTCAGATAAAGAAAAACAGAGAGAAAGGAGAGAAAATTAAAATTTGTTACATACCCATTGTACCAGAGGCAACACTCCCTCCATAAAAAGTGGCATGAGCATGAATCCATCCCCCACCATATCCATAAGCATGTGAAAACAGAGGAAGCAATCCCATTAAAACTAGACCAAGAAGTGCCATTTCCCTGCTTAGACACTAATAAATGAAGCACATATATAAAAGACACCTTTTTTGTGTACGTGCAAGAGATATAAAGCAAAGGGAAGGTAGTGAATGAGGAAGCGAGAAGTGTGGGAGTGAGGCGGGGGATATATAGAAGATGTTTGAGAAAGGATAAGTGTTGCCTTGAGGAACATCACACCAACTAGCTAACCGACACTAATTGAACTGTGTGCGGTACCTTTCAAACCGCCAGGTGCAAGCGGTTTCTTACCCTGTGGAACCAAGGGAGCTTTCCATTGAAACAACGTGGTTTTGTGCTTTCCCTCCCGTGTGTTTTAGCTCTTATATTTCTTTTTAGACTGTGCCATCTAGATTCAAATTCCCAAGTTTAAGTTATTAGGATGAAAAAGAATGGTAGTTTTGCTCTCTGCTGTTTAAACTGTCTAGTACAAGCAGGCAGCTACTTTTTTACTGCATTTGCAATTAACCGCCTCTTGCTTTTCGTCCCTTTGTAATTGAAAAAGACAATGCTGATTAGTACCTTAAAGGAGGCTTCTTGTTAAGCGATAATCTTACACAAATATTTCCCATACATTACTTAGTTATGTTTAGATGGTATATATCTGATCAATTCAATTCAGTAATTGAATATGAATATTGTGATTTTTTTCAGACATGGGATTTTTTTTTTACAAACTACAAAGTAATTTGGATGATAAAAGAAAAGATTATAAATATTAAAATTTAAATTTTTTATTGAATATCATCTCTCAAACGTAATTATATAAATTAATTTAAATCTTAACAAGTATCATTAACAATATTTTTAATTAGTATGAGTCTTGTAAAACAAGTAAAGAATGAGATATTAATAGTTGTAATTATATTTAATAATATTAAATACAATAAATAAATAAAATAAATAAAAAATATGAAATTAATACGACTTAAAATTTAAAATAAAATCATAAATAAAATTAAAAAATATATTTTATATTTTTATGTTTATATAAATTATAATATATAATTTTTATATAAAATATTATATATTATATAAATTATTAATATTTTATATAATATAAATACATAAATTATAATATTTAATTGTAATACTCTTCCTTTTAAGACGAGACATATCCCAAAGGCTACTTAACAACAAATATCGAAAGACAAAGTGGGGCCGTTAGACAATTTGCAGATAATAAACCCTTCTTAAAGGTAAGATGATGTAGATTGTAGAATGTTCTAGCCTAATGTTCTAGCCTCATCTCACCCCTACTTCTTGTGGATGCTAGCACTAGCTAGTCTTATGATTGTAGCCTTTGATTCCAATCTCATTTGCATTGGAGCTTAAGAGCTATCTCTTTATAATTTTATTATAGGAAGAAAAATTACATGAAATGATTACACATCAATGAACTCCATTTCTATCTAAATTTTGAATATTAATTTCTATTTAACTTGTCATACGTTTAAAAAGCGTGTTGCAAAAATTGAAAATATGTTTTTATAATCATTATATAATAATTCACTCATCATAATTAAAATTTATCAAAATTTTATATGAAACTCGTATTTATAGGTGATAGATATTTATATATTTTTTAATTAATAATTAAATAATTATAAAATTATAATAAAAAAGACTTATAAAAGTAAAATACTCCCGTAACAATCAAAGAAAAAAGACAAGTTCCGGAAAGCAAGTATGTAAGAAGGTGCATGCACTTCACTTCCTGTCAGTACCCTGCTATTTTAAAACTATAGCTAACAGGAGTCTGGTTGATAGCAGTTAAAAACGAGAAAATGACAAGAACTAATAAAGTGCTATGGTGGAAGCATAGAACAATCGTCTTACCTTTTAATCTGTAAAGAAACGACCAATTTCTGTCTCTTTCCTTTCCCTATTTATAATTTTTAAGATGAATCCAGTGGCCTCCGCTTACGGTTTCAACAAATGTCTCAAGTTAAAGTTAAAAGTCAGCACCAGCTTTTATAGCTAATTATAGTTGTCATTTTATTTGCATAGGAAACTTAAACGCAGGCCATTTTTTATATGTGAGATTATTAAGGATTAAAAATTTATAATTAAAATTAAATATGATAATTTGAATATTAATAATTAATATTTTATATTTTATATTTATATTATTTTTATTTTATATCATTGTGTCATGTTTATAATTATTAAATATAACTGAAATTATAATTTTATTTGATAAAAAGGATGAAAAGTATTAAATATGAAAATTTTATTAATCAAATAATAAAAGTTCATGAATACTTTGCTACTTTGTATATTAATTATTAAATTAATAAATTTTTTATTTTTTCTATCAAGTAAAGCTTATTGCAAATTTATTAATCAAATGATTAAAAATTCAGCACTCTATCAATGTATGCTTAGGATGGAAAGAACTAGAAAAATCAAGTCTGCTACGAATGCATGGATTGGTTGAATTGTTAGGGGCAAAAGCATTTAATTTGCAGGGTGCAAGTCAATGGTTTGGATAAGCTTATTGTCTAAAGCATGTTGGAAACGGAATTTGTTGAATCCTATCATTCTTGTAGTATAGCCGTCTATAAGGACTTGAAAAAACGTGTGGCAGAAATGTGAAAATTTGAGCAAGACAAACCAAAATTTGACCCATATATTATTTTCCAGGAAAATCCCCTGTAGCAGACAAATAGGGGATAGAGTGAGGCTGCACCTGCACATGGGTGAAGTGTCGGTGATGTATGTTGATTAAAAGGCGGTTACATTGGGAGGACCACAACTTCATTTATTGTTATATATCTTGCATTTATTCAATCTTAGCCAAAACTGTACTTCAAAAGCCGAATGATTTCTCACCTCTCAAATCTGTTTGGCTGGTGGGAAAATTGATAATCAACGAATAAAAAATCGAAGGCAACTATGGATTCAATGATAGTAATAGTACTGGTAGTTGACTTTTGACCTCCCCACCGTGGTTCATGATCGTCCATATTAGAGCGAACACTTGAACTCTAAAATTATTGTTTTTGATAAATTTGAATTTAAAAAAAAAAAATCCAAGACATGTAATGGTGTTATTTTTTAAATATTTTTTTTTATTTTTATAGTATTATTTACTTAATAAATGTATAAAAAATTATAAGTAATAAATATAAAATCTAATTATATTTTATATTAATAAAATTAATTCATTAAGTATTCATCTACGTATTACAAGATCATTAAATTTTTATAAAAAATTTTTGTAGCAAAATTTTTATAAAATAACTCTGAAATTAGAAAAAAAAAAAAAAAGAGTTTCAAGAATATTTTTATATATTTACAAAAAATCAAAAGAATTTTTTATAAACAGGTAAATATTTTTTTACATATATAATTATTTATTTTAAATAAATAAAAATTATATATTCTTAAATATTTAAAACTATTTATTTTAAACATATTTATCTTTTTATTTTGAATAAACTTAATTATCTATATTTATTTTTTTAATATAAAATTATTTCTCATATTTTATTTCTCAGCACTACTCGGTCGCTTCGTTCTAGGCTTCATTGTTTCTTATTCGTTGTTCAATTCGTTCTATTATGAATTCATCATATTTTCACAGGCATTACTTTTCACCAGCAGCAACAGAACATAATAGCATTGCTGTAAAATTTTCCCTTGAGTTGTTATAAACTTTGAATAATAGCTGAACTGAACACTAGAAAGATTAAACCCTTGAGCCGCACAGGGTCAGCTCTATGCAACGGCGGATCTAAAATTTTTTTTTGAAATATTTATTTATAATATATAAAATATTGTTAACGTATTTATCAATTTAAAATCCTAAAGAATGTTAAAAAAAAATTTGAAATTTTTTTTTTTTAATTTGAGAATGTCCATGAACACTTTATAACAGTTTATTTCAAAACATGGATCCGCTTGGGACTTCATGACCAAATTCATCTACTCAATGACCAAAAGTAACATTTTGCATATATAATTTAAAAAGAAAAATAAAAGAAGAAAAGAGTATGAAAATGAGGATGGAAAGAGGAAGAAGAAAAAAAATTAAATGGGGTGGAGTGGATGCTGCCGGTTGCCAATTGCACATACATAGCTCATTAGAGCAACTTGAAGTGGATTGATTGTAGGATAGCACGTAGATTGCCCTTAGCTGTCGGCCGTTGTTTTTTTCCGATCCTTGAAAACACCCATTTTATTATTAGCTTTGTCTTATGCCCCACCACCGTTTCGTTTCTTTCAACTGAAATAAGAAGCAAAAACAAACCTGAAAAAGCTAGCCCTGTTTAAAACCCGGATCAATGCAAAGAGACCTGAAAATCGTAACCATCAACTTTCACCTCTCTCTGTGCAAAGGAAAGGGAAGGCAGTATTTTCATGTAGTCATGTTTCTGAAAACTGAAATCGGACGGCAGAATCTTTTTCTTTTTACTGTAGTTATCATGAACATTATTAATTTCGCCATTTTTTGCTTGATTAATGATTGAGATAATGAAATGTAATAGAATTGTTGATATTGATTCAAATATCATAAAAATTTTATTTAAAATTAATTATATATTATTTAATAAATAAAAAGATCTACAACAAAAACATTAAATTTTTTTTTTTGATAAGTTAGTTAATATGCTTATATATAAGTAGAGTTTTTATCGGATTATATATAAAAAAATGTAAAAAAATTGAGATAATTTTTACAGGTATGTATGTTTAAGTAAATTAAAAAAAAGTAAAAAAATTTACAGTGCACATGATGATTTTTATGTGTATGTATGTTTGAGTGAATTAAAAGAAAATAAGAAATATAATGCATGAATATATATATATATTAAAATATTTTATAAAATTAAAAGAGAATAAGAGAGTGATATTGATTATGAGTGTTTTCTTCATTCATAATTTAATGTTTATTTGTAATTTAATGTTTGTTTGATATTGATTATAATTTTTAATGCTTGTTTATAATTTTTTATAATTAATGATTTTTTTATTGGTAAATATAAATAGATTAAATTAAATTATTTAAATTATTATCTCTTATAATTATTTGATTTTATCTATCGTTATCTTAAATAATTAATTATTAAAAACTTTTTACCTAACAATTAAAAAGAATTCATCTTTGACCTGTTTATCATGAGAATCTGAAGTGACTTCTAGAAGCCAACTTAATGCCGGAAAGTTTGATCTCAAATCCTTTTTCCCATTACCGAATTTGAGGCTGCAGGTTGATCAATCTTGACAAAGACAAAAGTGATTAGATTGAATAATCACCGAACAAAGAAAAGTGATGATAAGATTTGAACAACCGCTCTCCTACATGTCAACAGATAAAAATGGTTTCACTTTCAGAGAATCTAGAAAATAACATCGTGGCTAGCTCATACTCATAGTAACAAGTATGGGGCTCAAAGGAATTAATGTTTCTTCATCATTTGCAATTGCAAATGGCAGCTGTAAACTGAAAAGAAGATAAACTTACATGAACAGCCATCTGTTAACTTTAATATATGCATGTAATAAGCTTTTTTCTGAAAGCTTTTTATTTCTTGTACGATTCACTTGCCTTTAAAAAGAAATGAGATATTGTTGTGATTTGGACATTACGATGTGTTTGGATTGAAAAGAGGAGAAAGAAAAGAAAATAAAATAAAGTAATGAACTCAAAAAATTTTTCTTTATTTAAATAAGTTTTTAATTTAAAAAAAAGGTGAAATTTTATTTTTTTTGTTGCAAATTTTACTTTTTTAATATCTCAATTTGAAAAAAAAAATAAAATAAATAAAAAAATTTTATTTTTATAAAAATATTATTATATTCTATTTTTATTATAATATTAGAGTTAATTATATAACTGATACTTCTTATAAACATAATTTTTTATAAATATTTTATATAACATTACAGTTTATAAATATTTTATAATTTTTTAAGTTTTAATAATAAAATAAGTTCAATTATTATCAAAATAAATTAAAAGACTAAATTAAACTCAAAATTAAAAGTAAATCAATAATAAATTAATACATTTTACTTAAAAAAATTTATTTATACAAATTAAATAGTATATATATTTGTATATTATATATTACTTTATAAAAAAATTATAATTATAAATAAATATTATAATGAATTATTTTTTTCATTATTTATCCAAATAATAATTGTTATAATTTTTTTTATTAATTTTAATTATCCAAACAAAAAAATATATATTTAAAAAAAAAAAACTTTTCTGTCTTTTTTTTTATTTATATGTATCCAAACATAGTCTTCATCAAAACCAAAATTACAGTAAAATATTATTAAATTAATCATTTTAAAAATTAGATTAATAAAACTAACACAACAAAAAGCAAACAAAGTCGTAATCAACAAAAAAAAAAAAGAAAAAAAAAAAGACTGTGATTCAAGTATCATTTCTTACATTTCAAAATAAATATATAATTTCTTACGTCCTCTTCTTCATTTATTAATAATGAAATCCCATAATTAAAAACTCGTAATAGTTTGAAGTTAATATTAAATGTGAAATTTAATTATTAATATTATTTTAATTAAATTCGAATAAAAAATAATTAAAATATGAAGTGATATGAATTCGAAATAATTTGTATATGGGCTTACAATAATTAAACCCAATGTAAAAACAACATCCGAAACAACTCCAACTCAAATCTGTTTTGCCAACTCTAAATTTTAAAAAATTAGTTTATAGAATTTAGAAGCGAAGTTCCCAACGGCTAATGAGAAATAACAAATCTTTCCCAATCCAATGGGCCCGAACCAATGTGTAAAAATATGGGCTGGTTCGTCATGTATGTAGCCCAGGGCTCCTCAAACATGCCCTAGATGTTTTCCTTCGCTTCTCGCCGGCTGTATATAAAGAATCCACGTAAACCCTACAATCCCCAAAACCATTCTCTCCAAAACAAACCCTAAATCCTGTTCTTGCCTGCACCACCATCTTGTTCCTTCTACAAATCTTATAAAACCGTTTGATTTTCCTTCATGATTTAATTCTTTTTTGCTTCTGATATAAAGCTCTAATTTTTTCTGATCCTTTCCCAAAATTTTAACAAATATGTTGGTTCATATTTTTTCCCCTTCTTTGGGATCTTGTTTATGCCTTTTTGTTTTGCCTATGATGGTATTAAATATACTTTGAGAGATGTTTCTCTTTGAAATAAATAAAATCTGAGGCATAAAAGGCTACTTCTTTTATTTCCTTGATACTACATTGAGATTGGTTTTTCAATCAGCTTATTTCTTTGAATGTTTCGTGTGTAATTATTCGCAGAAATTAGAGTTTTTGATGCTTTTTCAAGCTATTATAAGAATGGGTTTTCCTTGAATATTAGGAATATTGTTTATTTCATACGCAAGTGATGATAAAAATAGACAGGGACATCTGCACTCCCTTCTTTGGGTGATTGATGACTTAGTCTTAAATGGGAATCTCTCTGATGCAATGCTATGATTTTCTCCCTTATTGATTAGTCTTTTTTTTATGTGAATTTTGCCCATTAAAGCTCTCAACTTACGTTGATTGATGATTAAGAGAATGGGACTCTTTTTTTGTTGCTATAAATATTTACTTTTCTGGGTGCCACTGATGGCTTTAGACTATAGAATTGCAATGATTTTTCAGTGATTAAAGCAGATCTTCCTGTAATCTTTGTATCACTTAGGTGCCTAAATTTTATGTTCTATTTGTTCTAGTTTTCTTGATTGTCCATTAAAATCTGGTTTATTCTTTTAGAATTTTGTGCAAGTGAAGATAAAACAGACAGGGACATCAGTACTCATTGGAGGATGATGAGTTGTCTATGCATGGGAATCTCTCTGATGCACAAAAATAAATTGGTTTTATTATCTCTTTACAATTGTTGATAAATTTTTTAGTACTAAATTATAGATGAAGGGTTTCTAAGGACCATTGATTTGATATGCCAATGATCCTTGTTGTTTTTAACTAGAAAGATATTGGTTTGTCTATGATGCACATCTTAATTCACGTATTATCAGATCAAATAATGATGATACCTGATAATTGTCACTACCTCTGAGACGGACCATAGAAAATCTCTTGAATTTGCTTTAATTGTTCATTGTGAGTCTTACATGTACAAATTTAATACCTAATTATTGTCATTTTCTGTTGCTGATGATGGTGTTAAATATACTTTAAGTAAACGCAATGAAAAGACTTCAATCTGAGGCATATTTTTCTGTTTTCTTTCATGTGTTCCAAATTTCCGACTTTGCAGTTTAAATTCTGAGTTTGTTTTTTTTCACTAACACCAGTGTGACGAGGGGGTTCTATCCCTGTCTTTATGGGGGCAAAAATGTTATGTTTGTATATTCCAAGTTAATCGTCACATTAACAAATTTTCATCGATGTTGAAGGTCCTCCCACTGTGGAGTTCCTCCATCAATGTATGGTTGCATATACCATTGGCATTGTGGAGCAGTGTTACTGTCATTACATCTTGGGCCAGGCAATAGACATACATTTTTTCTAAAGTTCATCTTAGATCTTTTAGAATCAGTGGCCTATGAGGATATCCGTAAGAAATACCATCTTTCCGGACTGAATGGCTTTCTAAGCTTTGATGTTCGTCTGCAAATCTGAGGCTTTGCTGTGCTTGCTTGGTCATTGTATCTATAGTGTATCTGAATAACTTGGATGTTATTCAGATCTTGTGATGCATTTGTGCTATGCATAATATTTATATCTATAGTGATAGAAAGCCATAAACTGTTCAGCTTTTCAGAAAGGTTTTGATATTTGGTGTTTCTTGGAGGCTTTGGATTTACTCCAATGCCTCATTTATCAGAAATTGACATGATAATGTTCCTCGACCCTGGATGGTCATGCTACCCATTAGCTTTGATTTCTCTATCCTTGATTCCTCTATCCTGGATGACCCGTTCATTTTATCAATGTTGCAATCCTTAATTTTAGGCCTCGGGATTGTTGTTTTGCTTTTGTTTCCAAGGCTTTTTTGGGTTGAAAATTGCCTAATGATTGTTATAAAGAACGGAGATTTGAATGGTGCTTTTTGTTGAAGCATGATAACATGTTGGGCTCCAAGAGCATCTCATGTGATACACTTCTTTATGGAATATGAAGGCTTGAAAAATTTTCCGGGGTTTTCTTCTATTCTCCATATGTGATAAGTCACCTCTGGACTGCATCAACCAAACAGATCGTAAGATTTGCAAATTCTAGTAAGTTTAGAGTACGTATAGAATTTTAGAAATTGGTTTTTCAAGCAATTTGCATTCAAGGGTTTTTTATTTAAATACGGATAGATTGTTTTTAAAGTGAGATTAAATTATTTTTATTGAATTTATTATTTGGCATTAAGCTAATATGAACGTGTTTGTGCAAGATTTAAGACCCGAATGTTTAAATTTGCCCGGACCAGAGAAATCAAATGATAAATTATTATCACGAGAAAAATATCAACTGCAGTTTAAAATTTTTTGTTTTGTAGTTGTATATTTTTTATAAAATTTATTTAATTAGAAAAAAAATGAAAGTGACATGTGAATGTTTTTCTGATAAAAAATAAATTAAAAAATTAAAAAATTTCATATTGACGGTAGATAATATTTTTAAATGTTAACTTAATAAGGTAAAAATTAATTTTTAATATAATATATATACATAAAAAATTAAATAAATTTTAATATATTTCGAAAGAGGTTAAAATATTATTCTAAATGTGCTTCGGATTCAAGTTGACTTCTTTTTAAAACATTCAATTTGTCGCCTGATATATTATTAAAAAACAAAATTATCAAATATTTACTAGAGTTAAGGTAGAAAATATATAAATATTTAAAAAGAGAAAAAAAGGTAATTAAAAAAAAGATAGAAAAGATTAAAAGAAAAAAATTTTATTTAATACAATGTATTTTTTGTATTGGAGACGTACTTTTTGTATTGGGGTGATAAAAAAAACTTAAAATCTAAAAAATATTTATTAAATATAATAAATAATAAATAATAAAAAAATGCAAATGCATGGTATACTTTTAATATTAAATGGATTTTATAAAATATAAATTTAAAATTTTTTAAAAAAAAAAAAGAAAAGAAAAAGAAAAAATTTTGGATGTAAAGTGAATCTTATTTTAAAAATAAAGTTTATAAAAAATAGTTATTAATATTAAAATACTTGAAAAATAAAAATGCAAAAAAAAAATTTGTTGATTTAAATTTTAGTTTTGTACTTGTTCATGTTCTGTTCATTCCAACAATGACCAAAATTTAAGTAATGGATGTCAATTTAACCTGAATTTGGTCTGATCTCTACTCATTTTCTGATCATGACTTTTAATAAGGTTTCTTCTTTCCTTTTAATCAGAAAAAAAAAAAAAAAGAAAAGAAAACCAGAGCTCACTTTAACAGTTAAATCTCAGAAGTAAATTCAAGAAACTTAAAAAATAAAAACTTCATCCACAAATTTCTTTCCCGAGGGAGAAGAGATAAGTGGTTACCACATTATATCCAAGTGGGGTCGACTCTGATTTGGGGTCTGATTTATCCTCGTATTGCCGCCCTTATCTGCCTAAACTCAACTTTGTTTAATGGGGCATCCGGGACCCTCATCTTTTTCCACAAAAATATAACTTCTTAACTGCCTGGTTGTCGCTATTCCCTTTCGATGGTCTATCATGATTCATGCCATGCCCAACCATTTATCCAGTTGGCTACATGAGTTTTTATCATTTGCGTGATCTATCATAATAGATAGACATTTTTAATCTTCAGATTTCATTTTGTTTATTTTTCACTGAAACTTGTTTATTTTATTTTGCGTTGCGTGATTGCTGCATGTCATGAAAACGGAAATTTCCAACTTTTGGTAGTCTACTACGTATTTAGGCTTTGTTGAATCCGCCGACCAAATAAATCTAATACATTTGGATACACCGACCAAATAATTCAACTTTGGATAGTCTGCCATGTAATTTTTTTCTTTCTTTGTTAAAAAAAAAAAAAAAATCTAATTGCCAACAGTGTTAAGGCCTTGAATGAATTTAATTGGACCTAGTGTTAGATTTGGTTTGTTTTGTTGCTATATGTAGAAGAAATGACAAGAACACTAGAAAGTTGTGTTTTTCTTCATTTTTTGAAAAACAAGAGCACACTAATGCTTGTGGTTGGCCCCGACAATTTACAATGATCCTCTCAACTCATTGACAATTTTGGATTCCAGTGGGATCCCATGTGATCTTACATCCAAAAACATCGTCCATAGTCATCTGATAAGCCCAAAAATGGAACTCCTAGCAGTTCCAAAGCTTATTCTTTAGGTGTCACAGACAGAGAAAACTATGCAAAAGTACTTTGGGTATTGAATGCAACTTCAACTTTATAGTAAGTTAGGTCATATACAGCTGTAAATGGCCAAAAAATATTTGCAATGATCAATGTTATGCATATGAAATCCCCGAGAATTGCATTAATATTTAATATTGCATACCAATTCAGTAGTGGATTTGCAGGAAAAGTAAGAAGTAATGTAGATCAAATGTGGAACTTGAACAGTTTCCAAATGGTACCAAACTCTTGTTTATGACAACATTATAGATTCATACTACTATCATATAACAATTCCTTGATAAAAATTTGGCAGGGCTCAACTCAAAAAACCCAGGAGCCTGCTTATGAAAAACCCAGCTAATGATATATACAACTAGAAAAAGAGAAGTTCCAACATCAAGATTGGAGGCTGGAGCCACTTTACTCCACTTCCATAACTAATCTCTGTTGAGCTTGATAATAAATCAAAACCTATAGCAGAGCAGCCTCTTTTTCAAGCTTCATCTTATTACCATCTGCTTTGTTCAAGATACCAGACAGTTCCATGCTTCTCATCAGCAAATCCTCCATTCTTTCTTTGTATGTGGAACGTAATTGTAAATTAGTCGATAATTCACCAGCTCTTGATAATTTCATCAACTCGGACTCATCCAAACCTTTTGCAGGGCCAGGGCTGCATCGATCAGCTCCATGCTTTGCCAATGCATCTTTGAATTTTTTGATCTGCAATACAAAAACTTTACATTTACAATCTGTAGTGAACAGGGTCTATTAAGGCTTACGATCAAGAAATTAAGGAATATCATCCAATCAATAAAATCCTTACAGTAGCATTGGTGCAGCTAAAGCTGCATAGACGCCCCTCAGCACCTCTATAGAACCGAAAGAATGGTAAGACATGAATATTGAGACACTGGCACATGTTATTTAGCTCTTCATAGTTAACTTCTAGGAAAATCGCATTTGGATTCTGTTCAGCAAGCTGACAGATCTGTTACAAACATAAGCCACTGTCAACAAATCAATTTTGATATTCTTCACCATTTTATTGAAGCTTAGATTTTTTTTTCTAAAAAAATTAGTACTACTATTAATCTTTCTTGCCATACTCAAATATATGTTCCTTAAACCAATGGATAAATTCCAATTCCTTTCAGATGAAAGAAAAATAAGCTCAAATTTAGAGAATACAGAATAAACAATCCTAAAATGAAAGATCTGACCATAACTACTAAAAGTTATTCTAATGACCAAATATACCTTAGGTTGCAGAGCTTTGCAGCCCCCACAACCAGGTGAATAGAAGTCAATAATAACCAATCTATCACCAGCATTTTGCAATGAACCCACAAGTTCTTCTGCCGAGCGGATCTTCACCATGTTGGGTCTAAGATTCTTCTCCCACCATCTCACACCTTTGGCCACACAGGTTGTTTCTGCCTGGAAAACCAATTGATTTAACATCAGTTTGGAGCACAACATAGAAAACTAGAAAGAACAAAAAAAAAAAAGGCCTTTAAATCCTAAATGTAAAGCAAAATTTTGACATACTTGAACAGAGAATCTGTTTCCAGGTTTTCGCCTCCAATTTCTTGAACCTTTCTGATCTTGGACAACTAGTGGTTTGCCCAAAAAATCAATGCTCAAAACAGGAAACCTTTTTGATGTTAAATCCTTGGACTCTGAAGAACTCAATGATGTGCTAAACCCGCCAGCCTTAATGGAATTTGAACCCAACATAGTCTCATTGAACAGAGACAAATATGAACCACACTTCAATGAACAGGCCATGAAATCCTCTGATAACTTAAAAAAAAAAAAAAAGACCCACTTCTAAAAATCAACCAAAATTGAAGATTTTGAACAAAAAATATGTTCTTTTTGACTGAAGAGGGTGATCAGAGAGACAAAGAAAGAAGAAAGAATGGGTTCGTTTGTTGTTTCAAAAGCTTCAAAGCTCAAAAGGAGAAGAAGAACAAGAAGAATAAGCAATTATTGGGAATAAAAAGGGTGAGAGTTAAGTGAGGTCAGAATGATTTGGATTTAAGTTTATCCATTTTCTTGAGAAATATATAAAGAAAATATTTTGGAGAATTGACACCAAATTTCATTAGTGTCCGATATGTAAATAAACTAATTTCTGAGGATAATGAGACGGTGTCTTATCCTTTTTCTTTTTAAAGTTTAATTAGAGATGCTTTATTTGTGGGATTTTTTTTTTTTTCTATATTTTAGGAATCATTGTTTTTGGTAAGGCCAAACCGCGTACCAAGTTTGTGTTTGCAGTTCAAATTTTGGATAAGATCCGCTAAATTCAACAGAAAAACGTACAAGCTGTAAAAACTTTTCCTTTTAAAAAAATCCTTAAATAAAGAATATACAAAAATTTAAAATAAAATTGTTTATGGATTATATTAGATTCAGTTCATCATTTAAAATTTTTTTTTTAAACTCAATGGATATAAACGGTTCAATTTTTAAAAAAATTAAAAATTTTAAAATTAAATAAAAATATTTTATTATTTAAATAATAATCCGAGTGGGACTAATCCAAAAGTTCAATCCTCGGCAGGTTTAATTCAAAGAATTTTTTTTTAGCCTTAATTAGAACTATTAAGAGAATTAAAGTGTCTTTTATTTTTATTTATTTCTTGCCTTTTTAACATTTGATTTTCTTTTTTTATAACTTTTAGTAATTAAATATTATCATAAATTTGAATTTAAGAAAAATTATTTTTTTACAATCTTTTAATAAATTTGAATTTAAACAATAAAAAAGAGGAATAAACTTTTTTTTTGTCATCTGCGTCAATCATTCATGGGTAACTATATTATTAAAAATATTTTTTTGAAACTAATTAAAATTTTACTTTTTGGATTGATTTTTTTTTTTATGAATAACATAATAAAAGCTTTATTTTATTTAAATTTGTAGCATATTCAATTATTCCATGGATTCTTTCCCGTTTGGTTGAAGAAAATTAGGTTTGGTTGTACTCATTTGTATCCATTTATTATTAATTACTTGCAATTAATATATTTTTATGATAATTATGAAAAATAAAAATACATTATAATAAAAATGTACAAATGTCAACTAGATGGGATCTAAATAATCAAATTGCAAATGGTATTTTAAAAGAGTTTTTTTTTTTTTTTACAAAAGAAATTGAAGATAAAAAAAGATAATAAATATTAAAATTTAAATTACAAATATGTTAAATATCACATTTTAAAAATAATTGTAAAAAATCAATTAAATTAAGTTTAAGATATTATAATAGTTCAAACTTCAAGATTGATCAACTTTAAATCCTATCCATTTTTTTGGTTTGATGCTTATAATTTTGGAAAAAGAAAAACTCTATCGCCCTTTGTTTTCCATGTGAAAAATCACTATGTAGAAGTTCAATGCAGCACTCCTTAAATGGAAAATTTTGAACCTCCCATTTTCAATAAGAATTCAATTAAGATTTCCTAAATCTCAAACAAAAGGGCACCATAACTTAATTAATTACTTGAAAAAAATCTTGAAATACCATTTAAAAATCTTGAAAATTTTGAACCTCCCATTTTCAATAAGAATTCAATTAAGATTTCCTAAATCTCGAACAAAAGGGCACTATAACTTAATTAATTACTTGAATATGCTACAAATTTAAATAAAATAAAGCTTTTATTATGTTAGTCATAAAAAAAAAATCAATCCAAAAAGTAAAATTTTAATTAGTTTCAAAAAAATATTTTTAATAATATAATTATCCATGAATGATTGACGCAGATGACAAAAAAAAAAGTTTATTCCTCTTTTTTATTGTTTAAATTCAAATTTATTAAAAGATTGTGAAAAAATAATTTTTCTTAAATTCAAATTTATCATAACCTAATTAATTACTTGAAAAAAATCTTGCATAGCCAATTTAAACCGCAAGTTTATCTTTTTATCGATATTTTATCCATTTTAATCATGTTTAATACATAAGATTATTGATAGGATAAAATGATAATTATCTTATATTATATTTTATTTATATCTAAAAAGAGAGATATAGATTATAAAGAGAATTAATATTATTTTGACATAGGATTATTCAATTTTCCTAAAATGGAAAGGATTATTTTTAATTTGTATGATTAAATTTACATCTCTAATTATACCATTAAAAATTATATAAACTTTAAGGAAAGATAAATAAATTATTTTATCATAATCATTTCATATATAAAAATACAAAATATGATGACATTATTTAATCTAATCCTATTTATATTATCATCTTATCTTATTTTATTATAATCTTATATACCAAATATAAATTTTCAATCTTTGAGTATTGAGTCTTTTTGACCAATTAATTCTGTAAAACAGTTGGGAAAATGTGTCCTAACAATACTCAATCTTGAAAGATGAAGTTTGCTATATGGTATATTTATAATTATCCACCTTTTTAAGGGTTTGTTTGTTCAAATTTTAATTCCTTTTATCTCTATGTAATTTGACACTTGCTATTCGGATTGAGATTTTCACCTATATATCTTGGGTCTAAATTATAATGGTTTTTTCTCTTTGTTGAAAAGAAAAAAAATGAGATAAGATATTTTCAATCACCTTAATAATTTTTTTGGTTAAAAAAAAAAATTGTAGATTGAAGATACGGAAAAGGTAATAGAAATTTTAAATTTAAATTTTAGAATTATTAGATATCATTTTGAATGATTGTATTAATCAATTAAATTAATTTTTTATTTAATCACATTAATAAATTTTCATCCAACATGTCACTCAAATTTATTATCTAGCACGTGTGCATCTCAATCTTGTAAGATCGTTAATTTAGAACCAGAAAAAAGGGCTGATGACACTTATGACAATATTACAAAAAAAAAAAAAAAAAAGCCCTCCCAAAATATTAAAAAAAAGGCCCAATGGCTTGAAAGCTTGAAAGTGATGTTGCAATTGATGCAACATGTTGTTTGTAATAGATAGGCACTGCTATATCAAATGAAATTGAATTGATTTGCACAACTTATTTATTCAGAGAAATTTATAGAAGGATAATGCAAGACCAAAAAAAAAAAAAAAATCAGTGAGAGTTTCTTTCCATTCTCAACGTGAGATAAAGATATTGAGGTTGAATGTATGTATTCATCGTTAATTCTAAAGCCCATAATTTGGGTCCATGGCTTGACGGTAAAAGGAATGGCGACATTAGTGATGATGGAACTCCAAACAATTTTGCTTTTGCATATGCAAACACAGTTCTTGTTTTGAAGTTGGATGAAAAAAACAATTGGATATACATGGTCTACATATTAACTATAATAGTAATTGAAAACAATTTTGCTATTGCAAATACATCAAATATCAACATATATTAACTATAATTTGAGTGCAAATTAGAAATCATTTTAATCTAAGATTTCTTTGTTCAATAACAAAATAAATAAATCCTATATTTTGAATTTAAAGGACTTTGTTAGTTTTATAATTAACTCAATGAAGTCTTTTAATTATAGCATATATTTTGGGGAAATTAGATTTTTTTTTGTTGTGATTGGAAATAACTATAGGTATTAATTATTTCCCAAATCTTCATGATTCTTTTATCGATAGTAGAAAGAGGGTTAATCCTGATCTTTGAATAACAAGAATTATGCACCCATGATTTTGTTTTTTTTTTTTTTTGTTAAATAACTTTAAAATTGAAGATTTAATAATAGAAATGGCAATGGATCTACTATTTCTTAAATATTCATATTTAAATTCGTTTAATATTTATAATATCCAAATCTGTTTAAATTGAATATCATTATCCAAATTTCAATTTGTTTAAATAAGCACTATCCATTTAAATATCTCAATTAATTAAAATATCCATTTATTTAAATTTTGTTAAAATATGAAATAAATAAAATTTTAATTTGAAATTCAAATTCATTCTTAATAAATAATAAATAAAAGTTATTTTTATAAGTCTCAAATCTTTTATAAGTATAAAATTTTATATATTTTATATGTAAACAAGTAACGAATTCAAATACAAATTTGGATATTTATTATTATTTATTAAAATTTAAAAAAATTCAAATATTAAATATTTAAAAGATACTATTTATATTCACTCCAAATCCGTTACAGATATTAAATATCTTATTTGAATTCATTAATTATTTATTTATAACTATTTGAATTTGACATAAACGGATCGGATAATGTTAAATATTCATTTATTTATTATCTAGCCATCCCTATGTAATAAAATATATTTATTTTTAGGCAAAAAAATAAAAAAATACATTTATCATTGAAACAAATGTTAAAAATAAAAAATAAACTTTGTTAGCTTATTATTACATTACAATTAAATTATTCTTCTCTTAAATTTTTAGTAATATGATTCACCCAATTATAAAAAATATTCTTTTTTTTTTGTTAAGAAAATCAAAAAGAAAAGGAAAAAAAGGAAAATACTAAATCATAGGTTAATTTTTTGTTCGTCTCGCCTCCATTATCTTTTTTGTCCTCTAGTTTTTAATAAACTTTAATCAAAATTCACAAATATGACTTTCATAATTTACAAGTGAAATCAACATGTGTAAATGATACTAATAAATATAGGCCAAAATAATGAATAGAACCCAACTGATTTTTTCATACTTCAAATAATTTTACACTAAAATTTAGGATAGACTTTACTGTTATTTGGAGCATGCAATGGTAGGCTAAAGATAAGAAGTTGGGCAACGATAACGCCATAGTTATGAGAGTCATAGATTCTAGACCTGTCCAAGTCGCATTGGATAAAGAATTTAAAGTTCGGTCCAATCGATTTGAGATATTAAAATATTAATAAAATTTTTTAATTTAAGGATGGGTTTTTGAAAAATTTTCAATTGTTTTATTTAATTTAATTTTGTTTGTATTTTGAGAAAAGTAAAATAAAGTGAGAGAAATAAAATAGGAAGAAGCGACGGAAAGAGAAGAAAAAGGGTAACATCTTCCATCATCCATGGATCAGACAAGGAAAGGAGAAAGAGAGAAGCCTTAGGCAGTGAAAGGCTGCAGGGAAAGAAAGTTTACTTGCTGTATATATTCTTGATTGTATATAATTTGCAAGGGAGCTGAGGCAGTGACTAGTGGAAAAGTTCATGGCCTTCAATTCTTTTATAAACTCGCTACTTACAACCCTCATACTATCTCGTACCATATAATTCTTGACGAAGAGATAAAAGAAAGAGGTTTAAATCCGATTGTATGATCTTAATAACTAATAAATCAATCACGAAAAAAAAAATGATAAGTTCATGACTTATCCAAGTGGTCTTATGGTCCATTGGAGGCTGAGACCTCAAAAGTGATATGATATTCTCAATGTGGGTTTGCTCAGATTTGGAGATTTTGCCTGGGAATTTTGGGCTGTCGATCAATGTTTGCTGCTAGATCTAGATGGGCTCA
The DNA here is from genome assembly GCF_047325235.1 of Durio zibethinus. Taxonomy (NCBI): domain Eukaryota; kingdom Viridiplantae; phylum Streptophyta; class Magnoliopsida; order Malvales; family Malvaceae; genus Durio; species Durio zibethinus. The sequence continues at coordinate 24,396,585 of NC_143172.1, forward strand.
CTGCGGCCTATATGTAATTACGAAGGCAGATAGCATGCAAGAGATTGGAAATTTGAATGCTGAAGATAATCACTAGAGCTAATTAGAATACTGAGTGAAAATTATTGACATGCTCATGGCAAACTGATTGATTGAGGACTCTAGGCTCTTGATGCATTGACAGCTTCAACCGTTTAATTTCTATTATGACTTGCGAGATTATTGAGAGAGTCTCACAATTTGGATTGGTTTGGATAACCATGAAGAGAGATCTTATTGTACTTTAATTTCTTGATACTATACGATCTATTTCTCCATGGACGTAAGCTCGAATCACGTAAATTCCTGTGTGTTTACGTTTGCTTGATTTCTCTATCTGTTTTTCATTGTTGTTTCTTAGGCAAATTTCCAGCAGCAACTTTTGTTGATCCTGGCTGCTTTCTTGTATTTTGGACATGGATTCAAGAGAATAAAACTCTCTGGAATACTGCGGAGAATTATATGTTCTAGAAATAATTTTTGAACTAAAATCAAGTCCACAATCATTCATTTCCAGCATGTAAAATGTTTGCCATAAAATAATTTCCTGATGTTTAGCTTCATTCCGTCAATGACAGAGGAAGCTTATCAAGGTTGAAAAAAAATACACAGTGATGTTTCACATGGTTCTTTTTTATCATGGAGAAAAGTAAAAATGCATAAACATGAAAAATCAACTCAATATATAAGCTTCTACTTGCGGCCAGCTTCTTCCAATTCTCGCAGCTCTCCAACCTTCTGTTCAATCTCCTCAATCAGCTCCTCACGCCACAACTCTGCCCTTGCAGATTCTTCAATGTCCTCTTGCTGCATGCATTTCCATAACCTCAGTCAACAACATATAAATCTATGGACTGCAACAACTGAATTGAAAGTGAAGTAACAATGGTACTATAGTCGGTTCCAGATTTGAGAGTCCTTAGTTCGAACCTCAATCAGTCAAGTAACAGTACTTTAAAAGCTAAAGAGTCAATTACATATTTGATACTTTGGCAAAATGTACAAATTGGTGTCTCAATATCGTTTTGAAAAGAGTAATTAAGGACCATATCAGCCTCATGTTTAGGATATAAGTTAAATCATTGAATTGCTATAACGTCGAGGAAATTAAGCGATGAAATTAAGTGAGAATACCTTCTCATAAACCCAATGTCCAGTACCATCTCCCCCATCTTTCCTGTATACTTCGGAATCATAGTATGGATCCTACATCATGCTCTTATAAATCAGATTTTAAGCTCAAAATACAAAAACAAGCGACGAATTATGAATTTGAACGAGTAAAATCAATAGACGTGCGTACTTTGGTGGAGCCAAAAAACAAACATCCCCAGCAAGTGAACATGATGTAGAAAGCATCTACAGAGCAGGGCCAAAAGAAATACTTCAGCTTTGTATATAAGCATTCAAATTGAGGAGAGATATATTTTGTATGGCTGCATCAATCATTAATCGATGTGAATGATGATGAAACACTTACAAACGTTTTTAATGGCTTCATCACTCAGATGCCAAATAGATTTATTGGTTATTATTTCTCTTTGGGCATCAAGTTGTTGCAGATTATGAACAAAAACTGCCATTAGAGGCCAATCTGGTAAAGCATTCACTTTAACTAAAGCTCCCCTTCTTCTACTCTTGCTTCCTTCATCAGTCTATGTTATATATCACAAAATTCAATATGGTAATGATGTAAAATCTGGACAAATTAATCACTACATAAATGGCTTCTTCCCTTTCTTTGGTTAAGAACAAGTGGAAATAAAGATAAATTTATAAATATGGGATTAATTAGAGTCTATGCAGTTAAAATACTTACCTGCTGCCACCCATTATTGAAAAGCCTGCTACTGCTTGAGCATTGTCTAAGCTGCAAATGCAAAAAATAACCATATGATTATTAATACCAATGACAAAAACTTTGAAAAGCTTGCGAAAGGATGGTGAGAGGTATAGTATTACCAATCTTGAAGATGGGTAGTTGCCCAATTTGGTAGCATGAAGATAACTGTGGATGCATGGTTTTGTAATTGTGAAGCTCCTGATTGCTTGAGCCATTGCTTTGAATGTAGTAGTTTTATTACTAGGATTTTGGATTATGCTACTTTTGTTAGGTGGGAGGGAAAGTGGATGAGGCACTCATTTGCATCCACTCTTTTTTACTGGCCATAAAAGGAAAGAAGTAATATTAAAGTTGTTATAAAATTAACAAATGGCCTATTAGCTCAGCTGGTTAGAGCGTCGTGCTAATAACGCGAAGGTCGCAGGTTCGAAACCTGCATGGGCCAAATTTTTCAAAATTCTAAACAGTTTAGTTTATTTTGGTGCCAGGTTCTTCAATCATTCTTCCAGAACCATATCTAGGTTTTATGCACGCGCGTGATTCTTCCAGAACCATATCCAGGTTTTAGGCACGCGCCTGAAAGCTAAGATAGAAGCTGAAATCAAGGAGTGTCAGAATATTGAACAGAAGAAAGTTTCTTAGCTTCGATTGTTCATCTGCTAATGAAAGGATTTAGATTAAATTACTGTGAACGCGATGTCGGAAAGCCTTTATAGCCTTGTATGTCTCATATAAATGTATACGCTGTGATGATTTTCATAAAGCTTTCAAACCTTAGTTCATAATCTTACCAAGTTGGAATGTCAAGCAAAACCGATGGTAAAAGAAAAAAAAAATCTAAAATTGAGGTAAGAAGTTGTTCTAAATTCAAACTGTATTGGCATCCCTAACTGCTGTTGCATTACAAGATTCGGTTGACTTCATGCATGGCTGACCTTGTACCAGTGAAATTAATTATTACCAGGCTCAGGTTATTGTCAACCGGTAAAGCCTCTTCTACCACCCCTGCTCATGCCACTATATCCACTATGCTTCCCCGATGCACTGCTTTATTTTTGGTTTAATCGGTTACTTTTTGCTCCTCCCTTGATCCTTCATTTACCATCCCTCCATGCTAAGTTCATCTGGTGCCGCAATCTCATGTTCTATTCTTTTTTTTTAAAAAAAAAAAAAAGCCCAAAGGCCTCTTTGCAATGGCCCTGCTTTGCAAGCCCAAAAAAATCAAATGTGGCCTCATCAGCCTCTTTATCTTTCCCCAACATTTTCAAGTTCAGACAGGTTAGTAACTTCTGCTTTGCACTTGCCTTAAAATGCATGATATCTAGATGGTACTTGTTTAGACGCTTGGCATGCTGTGTTCATGTCCTTCAACAGGCCAAACATGTGTTTGGAAGTGTTCCTCAAAAAAACATGTCCCACCTCTCAATAAAAACCGTGGTCTTCTATAGTGTCTGTCGATGGCATTTTCGTAGTTATTAGTACACTTGCCAAACCCGCCAATAATTCTTTCCATTAGATACCAATTTAGGTTTGAAGAAAAAAAAAAAACCTAGAGGTAGCAATCGGGTGGGATTGGTTCATTTGGGTTATTTTGACTTTAGATTTTTTTTTTATTCAAGTCATTTCAAATTTGAATTTTTTGAGTTTGAACCAAATTTGAATTCTGATTAATTAAGTTATTTTTTAGATTTTATGAAAAATGTAACTATTTTAACATGCTTTTTAAATTCAGATCAATTCAAATTCAATTTTTTTAAAATTTTAGATCATTTTGAGATAAAACTTTTTATTTTTTTATTAAATTAGATTCGAATGAGTTGATGCTTTTTCGAACTAGGTTTTAGTTTGGGGTTCATTTTGCCACTTATTGGCATAATCCAGATTTTCATGCTTTGAGATGGCAAGAAAAGGTATATATGTTGATGAATTTCTAGCCAAAGCAGAAAGTGGTTGGATCAGAACCACATTTCACATTAACATTTTTCTTGAAAAAGAACATAATATTTTCTTCCTTTATGGACAGAAAGTATTGGAGTTCAGGTTTGAGCATTAATTTATTTAACTGATTATTTAAATATCATATTTGATTATGAGTATAGATGAAGGGGAAAATTTTAAGATTTTAAATTGGTTCTTTTGTCTTGAAAACAGAAAGAGCAGTTTTCAGGATTTGTTTCCAGGGGGCGGAAAGCTAGTTAATGGGGCATAGTAACTAAATTATGGATGGTAAATCCAAAATCGAGTTCAATTCTCATTAGTACTACAGCCATTTGACTTTAAAAATATGACATAATAATTAGTGTGGTGGGAGCAGTTTGGCCTTTAGTTTTTGTTCTGAATACATTAGACAAGAGATGATCAAATGGGGACTCTTTCATTCAGTACGAAACAAACTGTTAGTTCGTTTAGTTGTTTCAGATCATTAAACCTTGAATTTCGCCATTGCCATTGGCTTTATTTCTTGAATTTCCACTTATTTCCCTTATGTCATCATATTTTTCTCTTTTAACAGACTTGAATTTGGCATCTAGCTCGATTACCAGGAGCTACTTGGTTCTATAAATTATGACAAGTAGAGCTTGATCTTGAACAAGAAACATTTGAAGACAATTAAGGTTTATACAAGTCAATTGCTCCCATCATCAACGGAATTTAACCATAAAAATTGTCTCAAATATTCTAATTCTGCCAGCTGATTGATTGCCTACCAAAAAAACCAGTGTAGTTTTGTTGAGCATTTGAAGGGATTAAGGCACCCACAAGCCAATGCCATCAAGAAATTTTAAAGGGAAATCACAATTAACACACTCATTTTGGAAATTTCCCAAGTCTTGTGTGATTTTCACTGCCATCATGGTTAGGTACTGGGATTCCAAGTTCATTGGTTGTTAGGCCTATCAGGTCATTTTTATAGAACATCAGCTGCATTATTTCTTTAATCTCACTATCTCTTTCATGAGGTATTACCTTCTCCAACCCACATTTATTTTAATCCCTAATAACAATCATCAAATGGACAGCTTCAATTACTTGAAAATGTTGAGAATAATTGTGGGTATAAAATCTTGATTATTGCTGTGATTCCAGCAATTTGTCGTTGCATTTGTTGAAACTAACGGTCAAATTAATGACTTGATTAAGACACTCATTACAAGATGGATTCTTTTTATGATGCTTGTTTACAAGCAAATAGAGATAAATAACATAAGAACAAATCTAATTAGTTTAATTAAGGTAGTTTTTAACAGGACTTGATGTTCTTGTCAATTCTCAATCCATTAATTCAACATGTTTTGGTAAAAAAGTTCAATGGGGAAAGGAATCATTTTCAGAAGACTTTTTGGAAAAAATTTTAAATATTAAATTAATAAATTTGGTCTTAAAATAAAGTTAAAAACAAATTACGATTAGGTTATATAATTACATTTAAATATATCAACAAGTAAATTTCAAATATATATATATATATATATTAACAAGTGGGAAGAAATTGAGAATTTTTAGGGTTTATTTTTTCTTTTATTAAAAAAAAATGTTAAGTTGGAAGCAACTTTTTTGGGAGATATATGTTTTCCCCAATTAAATTATATTTCAGCTTCACATTCTAAGGGATTTGGCTCTCTCTTGTTCATAGAAAGAACCGGAGTAACAACTATTATACCAAACCTAAAATGAGTTTTTTTTTTTTTAATAAAGGAGATCAGGATAAAAAAAATATTACAAATTTTGTGATTTAAATTTTAAATTTGTTAGATTTTATTATTATTTTTTAAAAATAATTGTATGAATTAATTAAATTAAATCTTAAATTTTAAATTTTAAAATATTATTTTATCAAAATAATCAAATAAAATATATATAAAAAAAAAAACAATTTATACATTAGCCTTTAACATTTAAGCCCCGGCCATCTATAATAAAAATTCAAGAGTATTATGCATTTTCTTTCATTTTGTCCATTTCTTTTATACCAATTTAATGGGAAAAAAATTAGAGCTGTTCACAAGCTACTATTAGATTCGCATGCCTAACGTGTCAAATATCTGTATTTAATTTTAATTATATAATATATTTAAAATATTAAGATTTTTATGTGAAAAAATTTTAATATTTTATTAATAAATATAAAATAAATGAATAAACAGGGTTAGCATTTATGCATAAATTTTTAATATGTCAAGTGACAACAAGGCTTGAAGACTTCTAATAAAAACTTTGTTCAGTTAAAATTACTATAATAGATATCAGGCTAATATCCCTTATCTAAACAAGCAGTTTGTTGTAACTTGCAATATTAATTTATATTATTTTGGTCAAAAGAACAAAATTGGACAATTAAATATATATATATCCTTTTAAAAATTCCTAAGTGTTTGGTAAAGAAGAAAAAGACTTGCCATTTGCTTCATTTCTTCAAGCCTTAAAGTACATTGCCTCCATAGTCCAGACACGCCTCAAGTGACTTGCTCCTTTTTTTTTTTTTTTTTTTTTAATTTTTTTTAACGAAGGCTAAGAATAGCTTTGATTTTACAGTAGGAAAATATTTCAAGTTCGTTTTCGATACATTGACAATAAAAATTTTTAATTTTATAAATAAAATTAAATTATTATATATCATATTTATTTTTAAAATTATTTTTTTATTTTTTATTATACCATAATGATATATACCATCATACTAATATTATTTGTGATGTTTAAAAATTTTGTTATCAATAAATATAATTTATTTTTAAAAATTTGTATTTTATTTATTGTTAATAAAATTTTTTTAATTACAAAAAACGAAATTAAAAGTACTTCTTTCGTTTAATTTTTTTGTTTGTTTTTTAAATATTTCAAAATTATATCTTTTTTTTATTAAACATCTAAAATTTTTATTTTATATTTTAAAATTATATTTTAAAATTTTTTATTTTTTAATATTAAAAATTATAAAATTTTAATTGTATAAAAAAAATTTAAATTTAAATATTAAATATATTAAAATAAAAAATTTTAAATTTTTCATAAAATGCAATAACATCAAAATAATTTGTGACGGAAGAGTAACTGAATTAAATTTTTACTTATATTATATATGATTACCATTAGATAAGATGTGAATCTAATCTGATAGTATAATAGCGTTGCATTTTAAACATGGTTCATATGCCACGTCAGCTTCAACAGAGGTTACTAGTCAACTCTAGGGGTTTATCAAAGTAGTACAAGTTTGGTTTAACAAAAACAATAGCAAGTTGCCAGGTGGCAGATACTATCAGTTTCCAAATTGTTATGATGCCGACGTGGCAGATATGGACGTTGACTGTATATGAGGTTACCAGGACGATTGAAATTCCTCAAAGAGGCCAAACTTGACGCGTGTCCTTTAATTATTGGGTTTCTTCTTGAAAGGGGAAATGTTGCTGGCCCTACTCCGTATAATAAATAGAATGTATATATTCTTATAATAATTACAAATAATAAAAAATCACCAGATGAGCAATGCTCTTTTGTCCCATAATTGGATAGCCTAAACGTAACACTTTCATATATTATGAGATGACATAAAAATAATTTGATTTAAAATTTTAATAAAAATTATATATATAATTAATATATTAACACGAATTATAATATAATAATTTTTATATTTTATATAAAACAGAAATACATAAATTAATAGTTTTATCTAAAATTACTTATAAATAATAAAATATTAGTAACAAATAACAATTATATTTTTATTTACTTTTTAAATTGTTGGATTATTGGATTACTGGATAATTGAGTAATAACCTTTTTTTATTTATGCCACCATGTGAGGATAACAAAATAAATTGAAACTATTAGAATTTGAATTCTTACATATTTAATTTTATTTTTAAATGATTATATAAATTAATTAAATTAAAATTTTAATTTAATTATTTAATAATATTTTAACATTGTTCTTAGTCTTTTCCTATGGTCTTATTATTTAAAATTCTGAGGTTTGCTTCCTTTTTCAAACGTTTTTCTTATTTTTTACATTTTGGAAGCTGTTTTTAATTAAAACTTACCTTTTAATAAATGAAAAATAAAATATTCAATCAGCATTCATATGCAATAGTTAGTAAAACCCTTAATATATTTGAGATAAGATCTATATTTACCACCAAAATTTATTATTGATCTTTTAATAGTTGTAATTTTTAATACTTTACTTTTAATTTGATTAAAAAAATATTTAAAATTAATAATAAACCTACAAACTCACATATAAATTAGCGATGTCAATGCATAGATATAATATTTCACATTTATTATACCTATATCCAATGAATATTTTAAATTTATCTTTATTTTTATCTCCATAAGTATCTAATAAATATGAATAATCTTCATATCGATAAATTTAAAAAAAATAAAAATAAAAATTTATCTTTTAAATTTTTTTATTTTTAATTTATTACCTTGTATATTTAAGTAATTTTTTATAAATATATATTAATATATATTTTTAATACAAAATATTAATTCTAATTCATCTAAAATAATAATTTATATTATTTAATAAAAAATCTATTTACTAAATATATAAAAATATATATAAAGTATGAAACGAATATTATATGGTATGTTTCTATCTTTATATCTAATAAAAATTTAAAATTATATACATCTCTATCCTTATAATATAATATTTATCTACATTCAAATAAAAAATAAAATTTTTTATTGAATATGAATAAAACTAACATCTCTACTATTATTATTATACTTCCAAATTTTATCTCTCCTCCTTTGCCTGAAGATGAGGGCCATTGGTACTTCTTTATTGTTAAGCTTTTATCATCCATCTCTTTTCTTTTGCTTTTTCTTTTTTTTAACCACATTGCCTTTCAGACTGTGCTGCATTAATTCTTGGAAATTGGGCTGATTATTGGCGAATCTGTAGGTTGATTGTTTTTGGGTTAGAAATTGGAAAACATTTGTAATTTGGGTTTTTTCTTGATTTCAGTCTTAAATGAATTTATAAATCACAAATCATGGGCTTATTTTTTTCTTATCTCTATTTTGTATTTTCATTTTTTAAAACAAGTACATAAAGATCTACAACTCCTAGATGTTGTTACTTCTCTCTTTTTAAAAGGAAAAGAGTGAATTCCAACTTTCCACAAATTTTCTTCATATGTACTAATCTATTCAGCACTAAAAAGTGGGGAAAAGAAAATGCACAAGAAGAAGTTGCTTTGAGTACATGCCAGCATTTTAGGTCCCTTTCAGATGAAGTCAAATCAAGTACCATTTCTAATTTTGTTTGAATGCCTCTTGCATGTTGCAGTGGGCCAAATCCTTTGTGGGATCACATTAAAAGTTAGACTAAGTTAACATTTGGTATTTATGCACCTTCAAGTTTCTAAAGCTCAAAAAGTTCTTAAATGTGAGTGGTTGTGAACATGAAAAAAAAAAAAATTGGGAGCAATTAAAGTTGTTGGATATAGGTTTCTAAGTTAACATATACATTGATCATTCTAATCCTCACTATCTATCTAGATTAAACAGTTTAGCTTTGGAAACTCATTCCCAAAAAATTATTCAATGCTTTATCACTGTTTAGTTTTAAGTGGTAAAAAGGTATATTTTTTTTATGTCTGCATTCAAATTTATAAAAAGATTATGGGACGATGGTTTTTTAAGAATTTATTAGATATGATATAAATAAATTTATTTAAACGACATGAAAAAACAAATATATTGAATAAAACTTAAAAATTTTTTATCATTCAATAAGAAATTTTGTTCAATTCTCTGAACTCTTTCACCTAACAAAAATTAGTTCTTAATTAGAACTATATTCCCTTCACATCATACTAGCATAAAAGGCTAATTTTAAATAATGGTGAGGTCCCTAAAAAAAGATGTGCAGAGTTATGAGAAGTAATTAGAGGGAGAGATTATCTATGTACATGGAGCTTTTGTTTTTCCTCCTGTATCTAATGAAACTTTCAAATAAATTGTTATGAAACAGTACTGCTCAAATTTTCTCACAAAAATTTTTAGAAGCTTTTGGGAGAGGAGCCAGGTGATTTTTCCATAATTTGTCTGTTCCTGGTGTTCTAATTCAACCTAAAAATAGATCATTTTCTCACCTGTTTTTGGTTACTTGTTTCCAAGTGTCAGTTTTTTATGCTAATAGGATGAAAAATCAATGCAATGTCTGACCTTTTTTTTTTTTTTTTGCAATTTTCATTTTTTTTCCTATAAATAATATGGGGTCAAATGGGTCATTTTGAGTTGAATAAACAACTGTATCTAATTTTCGGAAGCTGGGAATTTCAGTTTCTGTAGTGTAATTCCATGGATTCAGACAGCTGTTATCAGTAATTAGAATGAAAACGATTTTTTTTCTTGGGAAAACTCCTTTTTTCACATTGAAAAATAGATTTTCTGATCACTTTTTTTTTTTTTTTTTTTTTATAATAGATTGTCTCACTGTTTGAATCTTGTTATAATAATACAGGTTGGCCATTTCTGGTGTGCAGATGAAACAACCAATAAAATCAACATTCTCACCTTATTGGACCCAAATCTTCTTGATAATTCTATAACAATTATTAAAATCAAACTAAAATAAATTAATTATAAATTATCCGCATAGGTAGAACCTGATCATAGAAGAATTGACTTGAAACATTTTCTATGCCTTTATTTAGATTCTCCATTGAGATATGGTAAATGTAATTTACATTGTTTTAATCATCATTAAGAAAATCACAATTCCAAGGATCATATACTAAGTATTTAACAATAAAAAATTAAATTTTGGATTTAGAGTGTAATTTAATAGATTCATATAATTAACCGTAAAAAATTAACATTTAATAAATTTAGAGTTTAAATCTTAATATTTATAATTTTTATTATTTTCAAATTTTGATCAATTTTGTATAAGATATTAACCTAAAATCGAATTTAGATGCATGATCTTTGAGATTAGCTGTCTCTTGAAAAAAATTTAGGGGGATAGAATAGAAATATCATTATTATCACAAGTATTATTGCATATGTAAAAGTTCATTTGAGAGAAGGGATGGGGGAAGGTGGAGCTGGCCAAAACAACAAACCAAGTTGCCTTACATGCCACGTTTCTTTCCCTTCACACACCAGTATTTAGGGGCTTTTGTTGCTCATGCTGCTTTTTCTCTTAACACCTCCCCATCTTCAAGGTTTATTGCTTTTTAGTTCCATGGCGTCCCTCTTTTTCTCTGAATCGTTTTTTTTTTTTTCCTAACTTCTCTTAACTTTATATAAGCTTTCTTCTCCTCCCTTTGCTGTATCACTTTCCATTTGAATATTTTCAGTTCTTTAGTTGCTTTGTTTTCTCTGCCAGGTGCTTTGGACAATAAGAATTTCAGCTGTCTGGTCAGTTGATATATATATATATATATATATATAGAGAGAGAGAGAGAGAGAGGTTATAAGGGTGTGCTTTGTTGGGATTTTAAGCTGGATTTTGGGTGGGTTTTTGCAGCTTGTTGATTGGAATCAAACCAAGATTGTGAAACTGAAGGTTTTAGGTGAAAGGGGCAATAGGGTTTTAGCTTCTTCCAGGAATGGCAAACATTGTTGTAGTTGGTCAGGAAGATGATCAGATGAATTTGCCTCCGGGTTTCCGGTTTCATCCAACTGATGAAGAGCTTATTTCTCACTACTTGTACAAGAAGGTTCTTGACATCAACTTCAGCGCTAGAGCTATTGGAGAGGTGGATTTGAACAAGTCTGAGCCCTGGGACTTGCCATGTAAGTCTTGTTGCTATGATCTTAATTCAAAGTTTTCATGCACCTTTTCTCTTTGTTCAAAACTTTCTCATGTTTGTTTGGATATAGGGAAAGCGAAAATGGGAGAGAAAGAATGGTACTTTTTCTGTGTGAGAGACAAAAAATACCCTACTGGTCTAAGGACCAATAGGGCTACCAATTCTGGCTACTGGAAAGCCACAGGGAAAGATAAGGAGATTTACAGAGGAAAATCATTGGTTGGAATGAAGAAAACTCTTGTTTTCTACAAGGGTAGAGCTCCAAAAGGAGAGAAAACCAACTGGGTCATGCATGAATACAGAGTGGAAGGCAAATACTCTGTCCACAACCTCCCTAAAACTGCCAAGGTAACACTTTGCTCTGTTTTTCCATTCTGTCTTTTGCTCTGTTTCAATTTGTGTCATCCATGTGTTGTTAATGGATCATTTTTGTCTTTTTTATTTTGTAGAACGAGTGGGTGATTTGCAGGGTATTCCAAAAGAGTTCTGATGGGAAGAAAACCCATATTTCAGGTATGGTTAGGATGGGTTCTTTTGGTAATGAGTTGGGTCCTGCTGGTCTACCACCATTAATGGAATCTTCACCATGCAATGGCAAGAGCAAACCTGTTGCCGAATTGGCTTACGTGCCCTGCTTCTCCAATCCTATTGATGTTCAAGAAGACACAATTGGGAATTTCAATAGCCCTCTTCTTCCTGTTTCTTCAAATCCTACAGACATTTTCCCACTTTCAAACTCCTTTTACTCTGCTCAAGCAATCCCTTCCCTATCAAATTTTCAATTCCCTGGCTCTGTTTTAATGCAAGACCAATCAATCCTGAGGGCCTTAATTGAAAGCCATGGATCAAACATAAGGCAGGATTTCAAAACAGAGAGGGAGATGATTAGTGTTTCACAAGAAACAGTTTTAACCACTGATATTAACAATGAAATCTCTTCTGTCGTATCGAATCTCGAAATGGGAAAGAGGCCATTCGACGATCAAGAAGCCCCTTCTACTTCGGCTGGACCACTGGACCTTGATTGTTTTTGGCATTACTGAAATCAGAAACAGCAGCATTTGAAGATTAATTCGACCTTCAGTTACTATTATTGTCTGGAAAAGATGGTGTCAGTCTGTGTATAGATTTTCTTTAGGTCTAAATAAAATTATGTATTATAAATTTATAATGAAATTACCATGTTAGAAAACTTGAATTATTCCTTGTCTTGGATTATTTTTTGTTTCTCTTTCTGGGTTGCTGTTAATACTTCTCATCTGTCTAAGATTCAATCATGAATTGTGAAACAATATATATGAATGCTGATTGAAATTGTTTTGATTTAATTGGTGTAATTTTATCTATATATTTTTAATTTTGTAGCAAACTTACCATTGTACTTATAATTTTCAAGCAAATTTGGTCAAGATATAACAGTTGAGAAATATTCTGTAAAATATTTCGTTGAAAATTATTTTATAATAAAAAAATTTTGAAAATAATATGACAAGGAAAAAAAATTAAGACCAACTCAAAATGTATAATGGGATATTGTTTTTAATAGAAAATGATATGATGAAAGGAAAAAAATTAAATTAAAAATTCGAATTATGAGACATTATATTTAGTAAAAGATGCAATGATAAATTGAAAAGAAAATTTTAAATCTTAGTTTTATGGTTTTTTTTTTCCATACTATTTTTAAAATAATTTTTTAATTGTAAAATAGCCGTAATAGAATTTTTAAATATTTTTTAATTACTTCAAAATTGAAATATAACAATAAATTTACTCTAAAATTATAAGTCCGATGATAACAAAACATCAGCTGAGAAATTTATGATAAATTTAAATAAATTAACACCTTGTATTTTTAATTTTCATTTTTAATCATTCGATAAGTTCATTCAAAATTCACTTTATCCAATTCATTCATTTCATGATGCATGTATTCCGTTTTGGGAGGTTAGCAATCTTTTTTAATGATGATGCAAGAATAAGCTTCTGTTATTGATTTCTTTTTTGTTTAATTAAGGAAGCATGTGAAGCTTTTAGGCACATGAGAGAATGTCCCAAACCCTTCCCATGCAATCAGAACAATTTGAGTCTTACACGACATGACCCAGTGATTTTGTCGGATACATTATCCTTTCTGTTTGACAACAGTCTTGTTAATTTTTCTCACCGTCCTATATTGAAAAAGTGATTGATTAAGAATCTGGGTATTAACTCAATTAAATTATATAATTATTTTTAAAATTTAATATTCAATTTTTGTATTAAATTTGTATTGTTCGTATTAATCTATAATGATTCGTACTTGATAAATATAAGATTTTACTTCTTTTTATTTTTTAATTTTATTTATTTATTTTATTCTTTAAATTAATTCCTAATGCTTTATCTCTCATTATATTTTTTATTCATAATTTAATCCAAAAATGAAATATGTTTATAAATTGGACTGCTAAACCTATTTAAAATAACTTAATGTATCATAATATTTTTTATATGTATTTCATTTATTTGATGTTTGAGACTTTTGAATATTAAATATTTATATTTATATATAAACCTATAGATGTGCACAATGGAGGTGTGTTTGTCTGTGTGTATTTATTTTGTAAACAAAATAGTTAGATAATACAAGTAAATCTAAAATGATGCATTGAAACATATGGGTACTATTACGTACCATTTTTAAAAGGAAAATAAACCAAATTTTGGTACAATATGGACAACCTTGATATTGACACCTTTAATATGGAAATAAAAAAAAATTATAAGTCATTTTGTACAAAAGGGAAAAAAAAAACATGGTAGTTGTTATTTATTCAAATAAATTGGAAAAAGTCATTTTCTATAAAAAAATTTGAAATTAAAGTTAATTATCAAATAAATTCTTGCTAGAGTTTTTTAAATTCAAAAGTAAAACTTAAAAGACAACATATGTTCTCTAAAATATATTTTAAAAATAAAACATGTGTCACTCTATTAATAACGTTGGTGAAATTAAAAAATTCTACTAATAATCTATCATATAATTTATCGTTAATTCAAGTATTAAAAGTTTCAAATTCAAACAAAGTTTTCAATATTTGAATGTTTTGTTTTGTTTTCTTTAGTGGTTAATTTCTTGGTGGGTATACTTGTTTTAAAATTTGAAATTTGAGCTTAAAATTAATTGTTGTATCATGTATAGTTGTAAAATACAAATCAAACAATTAAATTTTGTCTAGCAGTGATTATGAAAATCTATAAGTAGGGTGCTTTTCTCCCTTCCCTTTTAGAAAATGTTGAACATCAATAGTAGTATATAAATATAACGATTTATGTATTTGTATTATATAAAATATTAAAATTTATAAATTTGCATCGCATTTTAAATAAAATTATGTGTTATAATTCATGTTAACATGAAAATATAAAATATTTTTTTTATTTTATTAAATCTACATATAATTATTATAAAAATTTTAAAATCGTATCATTTTTATGTTATTTTTATCATATTCGTTTTATGTTATCTTATCATATTTTAAATTATCATATATCACCTTGCAAAAAATTCATAATCCATTTCTAAGAAAATCACATTATATCAAGTATATAGAATTTATAAGCAATTACAATTTACAATTGAATTTTAATTTTTTTAAATTAAAATGATAAAATATTTCATTGATAACAAAATTGGCTCAATTGATTAGTTTGTCCATTTCAACGCAATTGGTCATGAATTAACTTTATAAATAATTTATTTTCAAATTATAAAGTGAGAGAAATAATTTTCAATATCTATCTTAAGTTGAGGGTTTGAGTAATTTATATGTCTTGATTTTTTATTTATATCTATGTTTATATTATTTATAATATATTTAATTGAATTTGATGTTAGAACCAAGTGACACCAATTTAATTAAAAATTAATAAAAAAATAAAAAATTTGTACTAAAATAAAATTAAGAATATTAATGTCTTTACACTTCTAAAATAAACAAAATTTTTTCATATGCATTAAAAAAAAGGTTAATTTCATGAATAATAATTAAATTATAGTAAAATATTTAATATGGCACTTAAATTTTAAAATTTTTTAACATATTATTTGACAATAAATTTATAAATAATGAAATATTTATTTTTAATATAATTAATTTTTAAATGATTACTTGCTATGAACAAGCAATTCTTCCACTATTTTATTAAGTAACATATTCAAAATTTAAATACTAAATTAAAATATTAAAAAATTTAAATAATATATTAAATGTTTCATTATAATTCATAACCATTTATAATATTAGCCTTTAAAAAAGCTTTCCATTCAATATTTAACATTCTTTTCTTTAAAATTAAATTTTTACTTTTTTCCAATCACATCATGATCTGTGTTTAAATCTAATTAATTATAAAATTTGTTATTGAATTTGATGTTGCAAGCCAAAAAAATCAACTCAATTGATGAATTAACAAAAAAAAAAGACCAAATATATTAACAACAACAAGTATGATATTAAAAATATATATGACACGTTACAATTTAAAAAAAAAAAAAGATTCAATGTGGTACCTGATAAATCATCTTCACTAAAATTTAGATTATTTAAAATTAATCATATAATTTTTTATTCTCTTTTAAAACACTTTAAAAAAACAGATAATGGTAGTTAAATTCGAGGAAAAAAAAAACTAAAATAGGAGTTAATTCCTAAGGGCAATTACGTCATTCTGTGGAA
Source organism: Durio zibethinus (assembly GCF_047325235.1). NCBI lineage: Eukaryota > Viridiplantae > Streptophyta > Magnoliopsida > Malvales > Malvaceae > Durio > Durio zibethinus. The sequence continues at coordinate 24,412,952 of NC_143172.1, forward strand.
ACCGGGTCCACCACCAGCTCTTTACGAAGTTTCATTGGGTTAGCTTACAAAAGCCCATGAGGTCAGATTCCAGGGAAAGTTACTTTGAGAGTCAGGCCTTTTTAACGGTCGACGCGTGATCAAGTGGGGCCCCAACCGCCCTTGTTCTTCCACTTGGCAGTCGGCCTTCCCTATTCCCGCGCTCAAAAATAGACACGCGTTTCACGTTTTTAGTTGCGTCAGCACCCAATGACTAACGAACACGTTAAAGGGGATATCTTGCCACGTGGAAGACATCCCCTTGGCCTACCAGTTGGAAATGATGACGTGGAAGGACAACAACTCCCCGCCCCACCGCTCCTCCTTCCCTAAACAGTGTTTCCCCAAGATAACGAGAGTTTTGAAAGGGTCCCCAAAGATTCCTTCGTCTGCCTCACTACACAAAGTTTGTTGAAAATGAGAGATCGAAATTCAATTTTGGAAAATTGTTTTTGGTATAATTTACTAATTTCATATTTAACAAATATAATTATTATTAGAAGAAACATATCGAAATGATATAAATATGAATTTTCGAATTTAATCGAATTCGAAAAATTTTAATTGCTTTATCGAAGAATAGCTTTTTGTGATAAGATATGAATATTTATTTATTTTTATAATTTTATTCTTTTACTTGTTTTATAAATTTTATTTTATTTTATATAAAATGAAGTGTAATAGTGTTCAACTTATAATCAGGCACAAACTCTTCCCCAATCCAAAAGCATCAAATCAAGTATTGATTGACATAAGTTGAGTGGCTTCAAAATGAGAATAAGATTAAAATGATTGATGTGCCATATATAATATTTTAAAATTATAATAATTTTAAAATTTTTATTTAAAATAAAATTTAATTCTTACAAAAGAAATACTAAATATTTATCAATTTAATGCATGTACATAATTTTATCTAGGCATATAGTAAATATAATAAATAATTCACATGTTCAATATGTTAAAAATAGTGCTAAAATTTTATTCAAATGATAATCAACGTCTCAAAATTTTGTTTAGTTTAAATACGAAATAGTTTACTAAGCATTGATGGATCCGCATGTAAAGAGTCCTAAAATTTGAAAAATAAAAAAATCTAAATAAAAAATATTTTTGTTTGGTCAACATCCAAAATTTTTTTTGAACACTCTTTCATTAATAAAATTAATAAATATATCAACATATTTTATATATATTATAAATGAAATTTTAAAAAAAAAAATTATATACTTTATAGCTCAATCCGCCATTATTAATAAATATCACAATCGCGCATGAAATTAATCATCACCATCTCTACTTTATGAATATAGCAATAGATTTTTAGAATGAAAAAATGACATATATTTCATAGTGGAAAATGAATTTAGAGCCAATTACAGCTTCCTTTAGGATAAGGCATGGAGAGGGTCAAGCTTATCTTCACTTACCAGTTATATAAAGTCCATTGTTTTGTTCCAAACCTACATAAAGGATTATATATAGACAGAGAAAGGATGGATGGAGACTATTGCCATATTATCAATTTTCTTTTACAAGAAATGAATTTGAATGATTAATCTTACTATTATTGACACAATTTTCCTCGTAAGTTATGGTTTTAGACAATTAATCTTTGCTATTTTAGCTTAAAGCTTTGTTTAAAAAATTAATCTTACCTCATTGCTTGCGCAGTTTTTTAAGGGCACATGCATGAATGAATTAATGAAGGGAATTTTGGTGATAACAAAACTTGCCCATGACAAGCTAAGTTTTACAAAATATGGAACTTGGAATCTCCAAAAATAAGCTCAAATGAAAATAATTGTTTCCCTTGTAAGTTAAGATTCATGCACGTATATATACCACAGAAAGATATATGCCAAATATGAACAGTGATATAGAATTTTTATACTTTGCCTTGCTCGATTGCTCGTCGGTTTGAGAAAGACGACGAAAGAAAGTAAGGGAAAGTCTACTATGCCCCTTTAGAATTTGCTATCATGAATTTTCTTTTCGTCAATGTTTAATTTTTTTTTTCTCTCTTTTGGCAAATCCATCAAGGGAAAATTTATGTCTTGAGGCTATCACCAAAAAACAAATGATGTGAGGTAAGAAGGAAAGAAAGAGGATTGTGATGATATATATATGTATCTTGTAATGTTGCTTTTGTTGATTATCTTTGTTGCTGGCAAAGGTTGGCAATAAAATGTGATTTTGAAACTAACTGTTTCAAAATCATTTTCCAATTACTTTTTTGGCCACAATCGATATTTTTGAAAACGACATTTCTTTTGTTTGATTCTTGGAAAATTGAAAATGAGAATTTAATATATATATATATATATAAGATAATGATAATAATGATGGCAATGATGATCATGCTAATTATATATTTCTAGTAAAAGTTTTTTATATTTGAATATAAATTAAAAGGTCTAAATTCAAGGAAGAGAGACAAAATTAATAACAATGATAGGGGTGTTCATTCAGTTGATTTGGTTATTTTCGAATCGAATTATCTAAAATTAAATTAACTAAATTATATTATTTTATTTTTATTAATTGAACGTAATTTATGAATTTTAAAAATTAATTGATCGAATTTAATTTGATAAATTTGATTAATTTTTTTGATTAATCGAATAATAACTATATTTAAATTAAATTATATTTTAAATTCTTAATTTTTTAATTTTAAACAAACTAAATAAAATTATTTAATAAAATATTCAAATACTAAAGTATTATGTTAAAAATTATAACAAGTTATAAAATTAAATTATCTATTTCATATATTTTTCATTTTATATGTGGATTATGTTATATTTTGGTTAATTCGATTTTCAAATCGAATTAACCAAAAATTAAAATTTTTTTAAAATCATTTTTCTTAACCAATCGAAATTAATTTGATAATCAATCGATTAATTAAAATAAATCAATTCGATCGATTAATTTAGTTAAAATCGAATTATGAACATCCTTATGTATAGATAATAACTATATTATTCAAATCAATAAATTTTTTAAAGATAATTGTTCTTATGATTATCATAAAGCACGGCAGCGTTTAAATTAAGAAAAAGAGAATTTATATCAAAATATTAATAGCAACAAAATAAAGCTAAATATTGCTATATATGAGAATTGTAAAGATCAATCAAAATATTATTTACCATATTTATAAGTTTAGATCATTTTAAAATTTTATTAATAAAATCATAAGTGATATGCTATCGTGATAATTCATACTCTGTACCAAAAAATGTTGCATGCTTAATTAAGTCTAAATCAAGTAGGAGAAATTGTATTTACTAAAATTAGAAAAAATTTCAATAATTTTTCGGTTTGCTGTCTTAGAAGGTAATCAACAAGTTTTAGGAAAACTCCTGCTTTTTTTTTTATTATTATTAAGTTTAGAAAAAGCTTTTAAATAAAAATTAAATAATTATCTAAACTTCTATCATTTTATTGTTATAAATTGAACGCTTAAATATTTATTGTTATTCAATTAAGTCTTTAAACATTTATTTTCACCCAATTAAATTTTTAAACATTTATTTTCACCCAATTTAACATTTATTAGGTAGAAATGAGAGCTTGCAATTAAGTACAAAACGTACATGAAGTCCTTTAGATAAAGTTTGTGAAATTTAAAAAAAAAAATTTTACTAAAACTTTAATAAAATATTCAAACGGGTAGATTAATAAAATTTATTATGAATATTAATAATATGTAAAAAAAAATTAAAATATTATTTAAAATTAAAATTTGAATGATATTTATTTAAAGATAAAAATTCTGTCAATATTTTTATTAAAAATATTTATATAAATAAATATATATTAAATTTTTTTCAAAATTTATATACTTGATCGATTTAATGAGATCTTTCAATTTATCAATTTTTATTTAATCATTTTTAGTAGTGAACTTCTGGCACTTCACTTAAAGAATTTCATCTAAGTATTTTCTTGTGATTAACCAATTTTCACCTAATAAATGATCAATTAGTTAAAATACATATTTGATGATTTAATTGATTGCAATAAATCGACGAGAAGTTTGGATGATTATTTAATTTTAATTCAAAAACTTTTTTTTTTTTTTTTTTATGTTTGAGGTGATTAGGGATTGAATCATGAATAATTATTAAAACTAAAAGATCAGTGCTCTATCAAAAGACCATATAGCTATCTATAGAACTCATCACTTCCCTTAAACCTGTTCATTGGTAAAAAAAAAAAAAGAAAAAAAAAAAAAAACCTTGTATAGATGAAACATGTGAACAGATATTGAGAATCATTTACTTTGAAATTTTCTTTTAATTAAAAAAATCATAAATACTCATTATATAGCCAATCATTTAGAAATTGCAAAGAAGATAAAGTCCCACCATTTTTTTGGCTCATATTTGATGCCAAAGGGACAAAAATATAGTGATCACCTAACTTGTTTTGACTTTAACCCAAGTAAAGAAGAGCCGCTCATTTCCTTTTCCTTCACATTCCCAATCTTTGTTCCCCACTAAACAAAGTCAACAATAAGAGGAAATTGGCATTGTCACAATAATAAAAAAAAAAAAAAAGTGATTTTACAAGTAATTAATCATATTCACTCTTTTATGCTTATGCAATGACAAAATTAATAACCAAATTACGTGCAAAATGGATGGATTCACATGTAAAATAAGATTGTAATCAATTTTTTTTTAAAGAAAAAAGATTCTAAGCCAAGCACCTACGATTTGGATTAAATCTTCGTTAGATTTTGCTTAAAATTGTTCTATATATAGATCATTGAAAGATGTCTATTTCAACCTAAGTAATTAATTCTATTTTCGATTCATGAACACGTGTATTGATATTTTTAATTGCTTTCAATCCTTTCTATCTTTCCACGGTGTTTTTGCATTTTGATGATTCGATCTCTTTTTGACCCAATTTAATTGGGGATATGAAATAAAAATCTTAGCTCAATTTGTTTATGCGATTATTTGTAAGAAGTGACATTTGATTAATTTAAATTTTAAACTTTAAAATTTGCAATTCGTTTTTTTATTTTTAGCTGTGATATTTTTTATATAAAAAAAATTGAGGATGTATATGCCTTATTAGGATATAAGATGGAGACCCTTCATGAATGTTTATTATTTTTAATTTTCACATACAACTTTTTTTATTTAATTACATTTTTCATCACGAAATAAAATTAATAAGTAATTAATTAATGACCTTCTGGCACCCATTAACACCAATATTAATCGAGTTAATTTATTTATTTTAAGACTATTGTCATTTGTCAATCTTAGAATTTCTTTTTGGTACAAACTTAGAATATATTTGCTAAATAGGCAAGTTGTAGTTTGTTTGTTTGTTTGTTCCCCTTTTTTTTTTTTTTTTAACTTTTAGTAAATTTGTTATACATTTGATGACCTTAATTAGGAGTTGGGTATGAGGCTACGAGTCTATAAATATTTTTAGGAATCATCTTAAATAAATGGGAGGGATGGTATCAATTTTGCTAGAATAATTCACAGAAAAAAAAAAGGTTTATACTAATAAATTTTTAATTTATATTTGATGCATTGATAGTGCATATAATATATACACTATTATTAAATTACATATTATCACATAATTAATAAATAAACTTGAAAGTTGATAAGTGTTAAAAATAAGTTTAAGTCAATTTTTATTATTTATAATTTATAATTTTTTAAAATTTACTCATTAATGATATGACAGCATGTAGTTTAATGATAATGTATAAAGAGTATATACTGACATTACATTAAATACAAACTCAATGTTTATTTCTTATAGAAGCAAGGAGTATATTTTATAATTTAAGAGTCAATATTTAATTTACTATCAATGTAAAATTTTAATTACATAAGCTAGATTAAGAATGTGACACATGTTCAATTTTCATTTTTAATTAGATTTTTTATTTTTTAAATATACTTAAATGGCATATGTCACCCTTTTAATAGCATTTATGTAATTAAAATTTTACACTATCAATATTAGGGATGTCAATGAGTATGGTATGGACAGAATAGAGTATTATACATACCTATCTTTGAATTTTCATATTATACAAATCTTCGTGCCCATATCCAACAGGTATTTAAAATTTATTCCCATCCACATTTTCGCAGATATTTAATGGATATGGATAATTCTCATACCCATAGTTTTTTTTTTTTAAAGTAAAAACTAAAATTTTGTTAACTTTTTTTTTATCTTGTATATTTAGGTAATTTTTTATAAATATATATTAATATATTTTTTCTCAATAAAAATATATTAATTTTAATTAATCTAAAATAATAATTTATATTATTTAATAAAAATCTATTTAATAAATATGTATAAATTTATAAATAAGGTGCAGGTACAAGAAAGTATTATATTATCATCTCCCTTCTTGTACTTAATAAAAATTTAAAATTATATTCATCTTCTTCCCTCTAATGTAATATCCATCCCCATTTGGATAAAAAATCATATTATTCATTAAATATGGATAAAATTAACACTCCTAATCAATATTATCAAACACTAGCTCATAATTTTAATTTCTTTTTACAAAGAAGTCAAAAACTTAAACGTGTGTTTGAATTTTGGATGGATTGAAAATCTAAAAAGCCAATATACTTGTTGGGTAAAAAATAAAAATTTTCAAAATTTATGAGAAAATTTCAATTTCCCCCTTAAATTTAAGCCAAAGATGTGATATTTCAAAATTATTCCAAACCCCTTTTCACTTTATCTCACATGACCCACATAGAATACAAAACTTAAAAAATAAGATATTATATTATCTAACTTTAATATATATTTTACTTTTTCATATTATTAATAATATTTATATATTTTTACGAATCTAATTATACTCATATTACTTATTCATTAAAAAATATTTTTCAACTTAGGGGCCGGGCAGGTAATTTGGTCCGTGCCTATTGCATAAAATTTGTCACTAAAATGTCATAAAAAAATTGTTACTACAAAGCAATCAAATTTGGGTATATATATAGAAATGAAAAAAAAGAAGAAGAAATCCTTATCCACGCGTGCTTAGAAAATAATGCACCGTTGAAATTATTCCATGGACCCTAACCCTAAAGGCTAATTTTATCCTTTGATCATATAGGGATGATCAACAATATTCCAAAAGGGTAATAAAAAATTATAGAGAAGCATGCATTAATGCAGCTTGCAGGATATGAATGCAGAGCTAGCTAGCTAGCTGTAAAGCTTTAAAAATTCAACATCATCTTTCAATTGATAGCAGCATGAAAAAGACATGGGGGACTACGCAACAAAGGCCAACCCGGTCCTTTTCTTTGCTTTCATGGTGATATATATTGATGGGTGATAAAAGAGATAATGTTTGAAGGTGATCTCTAGCTAATTTCAATGTCACTGCCCCTCAATCCCACATTCCCCCAAATCCCAACCCCTTTCCTTCTTTTTTTTTTTTTTTTTAATCAAAATTTTGGCCTGTTTTTTTTACATTTTGGAGATTTTTGCCGTTGCATGGAACTTGAATAAATTGTCTGATTGTTTTTAAAGCTCAAGAGCTGCCTTTTTTTGGGTTTTCCAAAGAGGAAAAAATTTATGTGTATGAATATTGGGTTTAATTAACTATAGAACAAATGAGTATGGCCAAACTACACTTTTGGGTTTTTTTATACTAAGCATAAGAGTCTCTTACTCATCTTTTGGATCATTTCTTTTTTTGAAAAATGGAAATTCGAATCTAATTTTTTTTTTAATAAAGAATCATGTACTTGGTATTTGATCAAAGCTCAAGTGCTTTGAAACAATTGAAATTATTAGTGCTAAAAATTAAGGGTCAAAGATAATTTGCTTATTTTATACATGTAACTTAGCGTAATGAAATGATAATTATTATTTCAAGTTAGAAATGATATGATAAACTCTAATACTTGTTAACTCATCCCAATTTTGAAATGGTAATGGTACTTCTAGAAATATGAGAAATTTTTTTATTTTTTTACAAAAGAGAACGTAGTTTAAAAATAAAAAAATTACAAATATTAAAATTTAAATATTAATTAATTGAATATTATTTTTTAAAAATAATTACATTAACAAAATATATTAAGTTATGGTTTATTCTTTTATCATTTTTGGATGGTGCGTAGAAGTATGTGTATCCTTTATTGTTGATGAACACTAGTCGTCCTATCTTTCTTCTTTTTAATGAAGATGAAAGGCCTGCTTTAGTAAGCTACGTGGGGTTAATTAGGTAGCCGGCTGCCCAATTGGCAATGGAGTCTTTATGCTTAGTCCAAAGTCTTTTCGGAAATAGGAGGAAAAAGGGCAAAGTTAGGCAGTCTATGTAGGCAAATTTGCAATTCTTTTATCTTTTAAAGCTTTTGTTTACAAAAAATTATGAAGTTAAACTACTCTGTCAGTTACTACTCATTTACCACATCTATAATATTAAACATCCAATTTAATATCAATCAATGAACTCTTGAATTGATAAAAATAACTTAACATCTAGACCAGGATTTGTTCATTGTTGTTTCCAAGCCAATTATAGTTGCGAAACAGCCATCATGCATGGCTTCACTCAAACACTGAAATCATGTATACACCACTCAACAGGAAGATTAAGAAAACGAAAGACAGTAACGATATTTTTTTTTTTACTGAAATTTGAGGATATGATTTAAGGCCATGATCTTCTCTTTAGTTAAAAACCTCTTGGGAGTTGTCTAAATAACATGTACTTTACTGTTTATATTTGGCAATTACTCTTTGTTGGGCCCTACCCATTTGCTCTTTACATGATCCTTTCTTTAAATTCCATTAATGAACAACTGGGGCCTTTAATTTATCCTCTCCACCATTTATAACCCAGTGGAGAAAGAACAATCATCTGCAGTTATAATTTTTCACGAAAAAAGTTTCCATATATAAAGCAGCTGGTGCAGGTATTGATGTCACTTGGTTAAAGATAGAAAGAAATTGGTGGTGAAAAACATGAACAGATTATTAATTATAAAGATGTCTATACATACATTACTTGCCATTTATTTTTTTGGCCCCTCTTTCTTTTTTTGGTATGATTCTCTATTCAATAGATGCAACGAATCTATTAATTATTGGCTCGCGGTCTGTCTTCCTCTTCAGACAGCTTCAGCAAATCTTGAGACACAAAGCACTCAATTACAGTAGCAATATATCAAAAAAGCAGGAGTTTCTGACGTGAATTTTCTGAAATTTATAAATTTACCCTTGTTTATAAAGTTGATATTATTTGCATATTATTTCTCTTTTTTTCTCTCTTTGTTTTTAGAACGAATGATTTTCGAATGTTTGTTAAATGTGATCTATTGATAGCGGGATAACTTCAAATAAAAAAAGTTTTTCAAGTGTTTTTTCTTTCTTTTTATATGAAAAGTTTTGTATAAGGACCAACCTGCATGATCAAGTTGAGTTTAGGGTCCTGACCATGTTCTTTATAGTTGCATTTTGCTACTGTTTCTAATTGTCTCCGTGGTCCATGAAGCTCTTAAAGTCATTGCGGCTACAAGGGCCATTTTCTATTCACAATTTATCTGCATTTTGCTAATGTTTCTAATGTTCTCCGTGGTCCATGAAGCTCTTAAAGTCATTGCGGCTACAAGGGCCCATTTTCTATTCACAATTTATCCGTGTCGATTCAGGTGTTTCTTTTTATTTATGTTGCATCTGATTTTTTTTCTCCTCTTTTTCCTGCAAAAGTAAAGCTGTCTATAGACACCCAATTGGGTCCAGGCCCAGATCAATTGGGCCTGGCTCAAATGGGTAAGGCACAGATCAATTGGGTCTGGCCCAAATAGGTAAGGTCCAATTGAATTTTTATCCTGTATGTTTTTTTTTTTTCTTTTTTTTTTTGTATATCTGTATTTATTTATTTTTATTTAGAATATATTTATATATATAGTTATATTTATTATTATTATTATTATTTATTATTATTATTATTTTAATATATTTTTGAGTTTATCTTATTTTATTTTTTAAATTATCTGTTAATTTTATCTGATTCTTTTTGATTATCTGATTGTTATTTTTTTTTATTTATCCTATCTTTTCTAATTATCTATCTTTTTATTTTATTTGATTTTGGAGGGCTGGGATTGAAAGTTGAAGAATCCCACTGAGAGTGAGAATTCAATCAGAAGAATCCAGACTGGATTCAAAGATTGAATTCCCGTCCAAAGGGGAATTGGGATTGATCAGAAACTCCTGATCAATCCCTATATAAAGCACCTCCTGGAATAGAATGGAACACACAGAAAACAGTAAGCAAAGCTACTGATTCGAGAGAAAAGAAGGCGTATAGGAAGCTAGGAAAAGTTTAGGAGTGTTCTGGGAGTGAGAAGAAATTTTTAGAGATTTTTGGCGAAAAATTTTTCTGGAAATTTCTGGGAAATTTCCAGATTTCGACGAAAATTTTGGCGAAATTTGAATTTTTCGGCAACAATTCCGACGAACATTGAAGTTTTCGGTGACCTGCCCAGTTTTCGGCGAAGATTCCCAGAAACCGGTGATATTTCGGCCAACTTCCGGTGAAATTTCCAGATTTCGGTGACATTTTTCAGAATCCGGTATCGGTGTTCTTTGGCTTTTAGAGAGAAGGGAGAGGAAAAGGGAAGAAGAGAGAGAGAGAGGGGAGGAGCGTTCTGCCGAAAAACGAAGGGGATTACCTTTTATACCCTCCCAAAATGACGTCGTTTTTGCTTTAAGTTAATCAAAGGATCCGCGCGTTTTGCCGAAACCCGACCTGACCCGAGCGTCGACCCGATTCTGACCCGCGCGTGCCTGCCCCCTCCGATCCGAGCCGAGCCGCGCCAAGCCGCCAAGCCACTCCCCCGAGCCGTTTTCTCTTCCTTGAGCCGAGCCGAACCGAGCCGCGATCCGAGCCGCTCCAGGTTTTTTTTTTTTTTTTTCTTTGAATGTTTTTTATTTATTTGTTTATTTATTTTATTTATTTATTATATTAGGTTTATTTAATATTCTTTTTATCTTAGTTTTATTTTTATTTTTGTTTTACTTTTTATTATTCATTTATATTTTTTATTATTCTATTTTCTTCAAATAAAAATCAAATTTTTCAAAAAAAAATATTTTTGGGGAAAAGTTGAAAGTATCAATTTTCCTTAAAAATAAATTTTCAAAAAAAAGATTTTCGAGGAAAAGTTGAAAGTATCAATTTTCCTTAAGATCAAAGTTTCAAAAAAAATATTTTTGAGGAAAAGTTGAAAGTATCAATTTTCCTTAAAAATAAATTTCCAAAAAAAATATTTTTGGGAAAAAGTTGAAAGTATCAATTTTTCTTAAAAATAAATTTTCAAAAAGATTTTTGAGGAAAAGTTGAAAGTATCAATTTTTCTTGAAAATCGAAATTTCCAAAAAAATATTTTTGGGGAAAAGTTGAAAGTATCAATTTTTCTTAAAGATCAAAATTTCCAAAAAAATATTTTTAGGGAAAAGTTGAAAGTATCAATTTTCCTTAAAAAATAATAATAATAAAATAAATTTTCAAAAAAATATTTTTGGGGAAAAGTTGAAAGTATCAATTTTTCTTAGAAATAAATTTTCAAAAAAAAGGATTTTTGAGGAAAAGTTGAAAGTATCAGTTTTCCTTGAAAATCGAAATTTCCAAAAAATATTTTGGGGAAAAGTTGAAAGTATCAATTTTCCCTACACAAAAAAAAATCATTCTTTCATTCCTTTCTATTTTGATTTTTTATTTTGATTTTTCTTTAACTAATCCGACGACGGAGCCTCTGCAAGTGAAACAGTAGTTTTTCTTGTACACTCCTGAGGTGAGAGAATTTTCTCAATTTTCTGCTAAAAGTATTAGAGTCAATTGAGAAAAATTTCCAATAATTAATTACTTGGTAAAATTTTAAGGCTTTTGGATAACACAAATTTAAGCTGGTACCATCTTTTGATGGGCGTTGTGAGGGTGCTATAACCTTTCTCACACGTAACCGAACTCCCGAACCCTGTTCTGGTTTGTAGACCTGAACCTATTCTTTTAGGGACCCTTAAACTTAGGTGTTTCCTGAAAGGACAGATTCTTTAGGTGGCCAATCGCACCTAGATAAAAAAGATTGGTGGCGACTCCTAAAAGTCAATGTCTAACGATAGATCCCCGGATCTAGACTTTATGACAGCTTGGCGACTCCACTGGGGACCTTGAGAGTCAGGCCAGCAAATAATTTGTGTTATCCAAAAGCCAAATGAAATTGAACCTTGTTGTATATATGTGTTGTTATTCATTCATGTTTTATTTACTTTGTTAATTATGTCATTCATGTGCATGTGCATAGCATGAGCTCTACACCCGAGCTCCGTCCCTCTAGGAGGGAGTAAAGTACCTATTGCTTTCGTGAGGTCTAATGCCTCCGCAGTGGCTAGCAAAATACTCCCACTCAAATTGAACCTTTTTCGCTTGTAGCCTGTAATGGGTGAGGATTAGGGTGCCTTACTAGTCTGTGATGGACAAAGATGTAAGGAACAGTTTGAGGACCTTTAGACTTTGACCCTTAAAACCACATATAGTGAACCTTAAGAGTGCCTAACCCATAGATAGAGCCATCACTCTTCCCTGATAGAATTAACCAAAAGCATAGGATTCATCCCTTTTACTTTGTGTGATGTTTAAATTTAGTTAGTTATTTATTCTTTTTTGGGTATACTAACCTTTTTCTTATTTCTTTTGCATTGGTTCATACGCATATCATAAAGTTGCATAAAAGAACATTTGCTTGAAAAACGGTCTTCAACAAATTTTTTTCATGGACACCAATGAACGCCTAGTTTGCTCTTCATCAGTATTAGCACCCTGTGAGACACCTAATGAAGTAAAGGCCCTATCAGAAAAGACTCAACTGAAGATGGGAGATTGCTTGCCAATTGAGTATGAGTCTACTCTGTCTCAAGAAACATCCATCCTCCTCAAACAGAATAATTTAGAAGATTTAATGGATATCTGGAAGAAGATGAGTCCGTCAAGACAAGAGCAGTTTTGCCAGAAACATGGGCATATAGCACACCTTCTAGCAGTGGCTGTTGATGATCAACTAATTAGAACTGCAACACAATTCTGGGATCCTGCATACAGGTGTTTCATCTTTAACGAAGCTGATATAACTCCCACCATAGAAGAATATTCGATCTTATTGGGTTTGCATCTAAAGACTCCTGACAAGATATATGTCAAAAAACATAAGTCAGGATTTCGTAAAAGTCTAGCTCAACTCATGAGGATAGACAAGGAAGTTGTGGATTCTCATATAAAGAAGAAACAAGAACAGGTTTGCCTACCTTGGAAGTTCTTTCATGAGTTTCTGATGCAACACGTCAATGAAGAACGGGGGTTAGACATATTTGCCTTGGCTATATACGGACTGGTGATCTTCCCAAAAATTTTGGGACATATTGAGATAGCAGTGGTTGATTTCTTTGAGAGTGTGATCAATGGCTGTAATCTTTCAACGGTAACATTAGCAGAGACTATCAGATCTTTGAGTTATTATCGTCGGAATGGAAGGCGCTTCATAGGATGCATACAGCTATTGTACGTGTGGATGAAAAGCCATTTTGAACAAGGAAATGGGGCTTTCTCGAAGATTTATATCCGTAATCGCTTTTCGATCAAAGAGTTCTGTGAAAGTGGGTGGTCAAAGCAGAAGTCTAAACAAGAATGGACAACTTTCTTGCAAAAGTTGGAAGGTGCTAGGGTGAGATGGTTAGCCCTATGGATGAATCGAGAGCCTATGTTATACCAATGTGGAGATAGTACAGTGGTTCCACTTCTGGGTTTATGGAGAGTGACGAATTATGCACCACTCTTAGTGAGGAGACAATTGGGGGGAGAACAGTTTATTCCTATGACTTATGGGCTTCATCAGTTAGATTTCTCTTACAATGAGCCTAAAGCATTTCAGAGGATGAATGGGATGATCAAAGCATGGAAAAATCCCCAAAGAGTGAGTCCTGGACCATTCACTGAAAAAGTCACTCCAGGTTACTTGGTTTGGAGAACAAAGAGAAGACAAGAAATGGTATTCACTTATGAAGTCTCTCAACCACCGACAGAAGAAAAGCTTGAAGAGATACCATCAGAGTTAGAGCTGGCAACAAAAGAATTTGAATTTGAAAAGATCAAGTTAAAGAAAGAGATTCAAGAACTTCAAGAAGAAAAAGCCCAGTGGAAAGGTAGGGCTGAAAATTATGAAGTTAAAGTTCATAAGATTGCTAGAGAACGAGATACAGCTACTGAAGATCTAGCAAGGTTACACCAGGAGCATAAGAGGCTATGTGTGAGAGAAAGGGCCAAAAAGATAACCATTGTCGAGCTGACTGAGGAAAACACAAGACTGAAGCAAGAGTATGCCGAATTGGAAGAAGAAAGTACTGAAGCACAGACAGAAATTAACATGCTAAACAGTTATTTGAGCGGGCTAAGTCAAAGGTTGGATGAACAAGGAGACCACATTGCTACATTGGTTAGAGAACATAGAGAATTATCATACCAAGTCTGGTGTGGTAAAAGAGAGAACCTAGGGAGGCAGAAATACATTGAGCACTTAACAACCCAAATTCATAAAGGGGTGCGTAAGGCAAGAGAGATGGTGGAAGAGGCAGAGACATTAAGACAAGTGGTGGCCTCAGTAGGAGAACATGGACAGCGTCTCTTGAACTTCATAGAAGAAGCCAATGCCCAGTATGAACAGATCAAACAATTTTATGGCTATAATGCTAGGATGATAAACTCAATGTAGACTAAAGTTTTTTTGGAATAAATGAAATTTTTTAGTTGAATACCGTTTTGAGGCAAATGTTCTTTGCATACATGCATTTCTCATTCATTACATTCTCATTCATTGCATTCTCATTCATTACACTTACAAAATAACCATGTGATGATCATGCCAATTTACTGATTCTAAGATATGGTACTCAAGGTTCCAGGATAGCTCCGTCTAGCGAAAATCCTGCCCATCGATTCAACACAAGATTCAGAGTAAGGCAAATGGAGCAGGAAAATTTCCAAAGATTTGAAAAGATAGAGAAAGCCCAGGAGAAGATTGAGGGTGAGCTAAGCAAGATTCTGGAGGCTCTTAATAACATGAACAAAGGAAAAGGAGTTGAAGGAAGTACAAGCCAGCAAATTCCCCCATTACAAGAAATAGCTGACCCCCTGTACCCTTCAGGTTTTGGCCCACCTCAAGCTCAGTCTGCTCAAGAGGTCCCACCATAACACTTCGCATATCCAACATATCCTGGAATGCCATCGACTTTCAATCTCGGGCAGTATAACAGCTATATAAATCCTGTCTTCACTGAAAAGGCAGTAGAACCAATTTCTGATCTAGATGATTTAAAAGAAAACGAAAAGGAAAAGATAAGGGTGAAAGCTGAGGAAAGTTCCAAGATTAGCATGCTAGAGCAAAGGCTAAAGGCTATGGAGGATTTAGCTTCTATGGGTCAGTTGATGCTGTTGGGCTCTGCCTAGTTCCTGATGTGGTTATCTCCCATAAGTTTAAAGTACCAAAATTTGAAAAATATGATGGTACAAAGTGCCTCAAAACCCACATCACCATGTATTGTAGGAAGATGGCAGCTCATGCACAGGATGAGAAACTCTTGATGCATGTTTTTCAAGACAGTCTTACTAGCTCTGCGGCCAGATGGTATGTTCAGCTGGACAGGACTCGCATTCGCTCTTGGAGCGATATGGCACATGACTTTATCAGTCAATACCGACATATCATCGATTTGGCCCCAGATCGTTTGTCTTTGTAGAATCTGGAGAAAAAGATAAACGAATCTTTTAAAGAGTATGCCCAGAGGTGGAGAGATATTGCTTCTTAGGTACAGCCTCCTCTGACCGAGAAAGAAACTACAGTGCTATTTGTTAGCACTTTAAAACCTCCCTATTATGAAAAGATGATAGGGAATGCAACAAAGAATTTTACTGATATGGTAATTTCGGGAGAAATCATTGAGAGCGCCATCAAGAATGGCAAGCTAGAAGGGAATGAAGCATCTAGCAAAAGAATCCCGAAGAAAAAAGAAACTGAAGCTCAGGCTATGAGCTTTGATAGACAGCAACTTAGGGGGTATTCGCCCTACCCCCCACCAGAGTATCTGCCCTATCACCCCACTATAAATAACACTTCTTTTCACCCATACCAACCACCATACCCCCAAACCTATCAAACCTCTCATAGACCTCAAAACACCATGTACAGTTCTAAGATTCAACCTACCCCAAGACCACAAATTCGCCCAACTAACCCTGCTGGTGGCTCGCGAGAGCAACGAACCACTCGTGAAAGACTTGTTTTTGACCCTATTCCCATGACCTATACGGAATTATACAAGGAGCTCTACAACAATCATTTGATTGCTCCAAGTAAATTGGAACCCCTCAACCCACCTTAAGTGGTATGATCCCACCGCCCACTGTGACTACCATTATGGAATTGCTGGTCACTCCATCGAAAATTGCACTACCCTGAAATACAAAGTGCAACGGTTGATCAAGGATGGGATGATCTACTTTGACACTAGAGGGATGATTGCACCGAATGTTAGTGGCAATCCTTTGCCAAATCACAATGTGAATGCTATAGGTGAAGAACAGGAGTGCCAAGTGAAGAAAGAAGTGACAGATATTAAGACACCTCTCGGCCAACTGTTCGATATCTTACGAAGAGCAGACATGATACAACTGGTAAATCCACACAGCTATCATGAAGCATATATAGCTGGTACTAACTGTAAGTATCATAGTGGGGCAAGAGGCCACTCCATTGAGACCTGTAAGTAGTTTCATCGAGAGGTGCAAAAACTCTTAGATTCACATCAGATGGAGGTCTACGAAGAAAAAGAAGGCTTGAAGAATGCTGAGGTGTACATGACTGATAGGCCTGAAAAGTTGTTTCCCAAACCAGTGACAATTCGGTATGGAAACAAACCAAAATCAGTCATAGACAAGCTCCTCCCTAGGCTGATAACTTTTAAAGTTTCGACTCTTTTTCCATACAAAGATGATAAAGCTGTACCCTGAAGATATGGATGTGACACTGTAGTACAGGAGCAAAAAAAAGAGGTCTTCAAAGTTGATGCTTCTAATATTACTGGTGTATGAGGCATTACTCGAAGTGGGAGATGTTACACCTCAGAAATGCTAGAGAAGGCTAGAAGGGAGAAGGCTAAAGAAGGAGAAAGATGAAATAATCCAGAGATAGAGCCTGAAGAAGATCAGCCAAAGCCAATATCAGAAATGGAGGTTTGTGAATTCCTGAAGCTGGTAAAACATAGCGAATATTCAGTTGTGGAACAGTTGAATAAAATACCAGCTCGAATCTCATTGTTATCACTGTTGCTGAACTCAGAGCCACACCGAAATGCCTTGCTGAAAGTGTTGAATCAGGCATACGTGGCACATAACGTGTCTGTCGAATACGTGAATCACCTGGCTGGAAACTTAGTCATGCCAAATAATATTTCATTCAGTGATGATGAGATTTCTTTAGAGGGAAAGAGAAATGCTAAGGCCTTGCATATCACAGTAAAGTGCAAGAGCCATATCATAGCCAAAGTCCTTATCGATAATGGTTCTGCCATCAATGTCATACCTATGTCAACTTTGGCAAGGCTACCCATCGATTATTCTCATATAAAAGATAGTCAGATGATTGTGAGAGCTTTTGACGGGATCAGAAAAGAAGTCCTGGAAGATATTGAGATGCCCTTACAAATTGGGCCATGCACCTTCAATGTAAAATTTCAAGTGATGGACATCTCTCCGTCCTACAGCTGTTTATTAGGAAGACCATGGATTCCATGGCAGGAGCTGTGCCCTCTACTTTACATCAAAAGATCAAGTTCAATGTAGAAGGTCAATTGATAGTGGTAGTTGGAGAGGAAGACATGTTGGTGACTCAACCATTGAACACCTCATATGTAGAGGCTACCGAAGAAGCATTGGAATGCTCCTATCGATCTTTTGAATTGGTCAATACTGTACGTGAAGGATTTCAAAGTCAACCTTTTTCAAAGATAGTGGTGAGCCAAGTCATCAATAAAGGCTGGTGTCCAGGACTAGGGCTAGGCAAAAATTTACAGGGAATTAAAAAACCTCCAACAATAGCAGACAATAGCGATAGGGCAGGCTTAAGCTATGAGACAGTAGAGTGGAAAGTCAAAAGAAGGCCATCAAGAAAGACAGCAAGACTGATGTTCATCCCACACTTGTATGAAACCTTCAGACCTGGAGGATTCATGTACCCAGATGCTAGAAAAAGTGTGGAAGATGATTTTGCCCAGTTAGCCATTAATGCTGTTGAAGATGAGGTGAGGGTAAATCAAGAAGAGTGGGTTCATCTCTGTCCATCAGATTATGAGCTGAACAATTGGAGTGCTATCGAGATGCCTTCGACTTTTGATTTAGATGCAATGTAATTGTAGCATCCCAATAGCTATTGACCAAGGCATTGGGGTGATCTTTTTGTTCGGGCCATTCATCATTTATTATTTTTAATAAAATTAGGAAGTATGCATTTTCATTCATTTCTTCTTGTGTTTTCATTATTTCCATCTTCTCAAGCACATCTTGCCAACATATCTCATTTCATTCAATTGCAGGTCTTTAAATGAACATGAGGATAATCATGATAACAATCAAGAGGTTAGCTTTGAGAATTCAATTAATACTGATGAATTTGATAATGAAGAGAATTTTGAAGAATATGTTATGCCTCCGAACCTAATGAGGATGATTGAACAAGAAAATAAGTCGATTGAGCCCCATCAAGAGTTAGTGGACTTAGTGAATCTGGGAGATGTAAAAAATAAGAAAGAGGTCAGAATGGGCACTTTACTTTCATCTGAAGATAGGCAACAACTGACAGACCTACTCCGAGAATTTGTAGATATATTTGCTTGGTCTTATCAGGATATGCCAGGGCTGAGCACAGAGATAGTGGAGCACAGAGATAGTGGAGCACAGATTACCTCTAAGGCCAGAATGTAAGCCAGTTTAATAGAAACTGAGACGGATGAAGCCCGAAATGCTACTAAAGATTAAAGAGGAGGTGAAGAAATAATTTGATGCAGGTTTTCTACAAGTGGCTAAGTATCCAGAATGGGTAGCCAATATAGTCCTAGTTCCTAAGAAAGATGGAAAAATACGAATGTGTGTGGACTATCGAGATTTGAATAAGGCTAGCCCAAAGGATAACTTTCCTTTGCCTCATATTGACACACTAGTAGATAACACGGCTAAGCATTTGATTTTATCCTTTATGGATGGTTTCTTGGGGTATAATCAGATAAAGATGGCTGCAGATGATATGGAAAAGACTACTTTTGTGACCATGTGGGGAACTTTTTGCTACAAAGTCATGCCTTTTGGGTTAAAGAATGTTGGGGCAACATATCAAAGGGCCATGGTAACACTCTTCCATGATATGATGCACAAAGATATCGAAGTGTATGTAGATGATATGATTACAAAGTCTTGTGGGGATGAAGATCATGTCACCAGTCTCAGAAAGTTATTTGAGAGGTTGAAAAAATTTTAACTAAAATTAAACCCAACCAAGTGCACCTTTGGGGTAAAGTCAGGGAAGTTTCTAGGCTTCGTAGTCAATGAAAGAGGAATTGAAGTCGATCCCGATAAGATACGAGCCATCCAGAATTTGTCACCTTCCAGCACACTAAAAGAAGTTCGAGGTTTTTTGGGTAGATTGAACTACATTTCTCGATTCATCTCTCAGCTTACCTATAAATGTGATCCCATCTTTAAGCTTCTTCGTAAAGATAATCCTGGAAAATAGAATGAAGAATGTCAAAAGGCGTTTGATAAAATCAAGCAATATTTATCGAACCCTCCAGTATTGGTGCCACATGTTTCAGGAAAACCTTTAATTTTGTACTTAACTGTATATGAAAATTCAATGGGATGTGTGCTAGGACAGCAAGATGAGACTAGCCGGAAGGAGAGAGCTATTTATTATCTGAGTAAAAAGTTCACGGAATACGAATCCAAGTATTCTTCACTAGAGAAAATGTGTTGTGCATTAGCGTGGACTACCAAAAGACTTAGACAGTACATGCTCTATCACACTACATGGCTCATAGCGAAATTAGATCCCATTAAGTACATCTTCGAGAAGCCTTTTTTGTCTGAGAGAATCGCTAGATGGCAAGTAATGCTCTCGAAATACGACATTATATACGTGAGCCAAAAAGCAATAAAAGAGGGTGCTATAGCAGAATTTCTTGCAGATCGTGCTACTGAAGAGTATGAGCCGATGAAGCTAAAATTTTTTGATGAAGACTTGATGACTATTTCTCAACTCGAAAAAAGGGAGCATGGAGAAAAATGTTGGAGAATGTACTTTGATGGAGCTGCCAATGCCTTGGGGCATGGAATTGGGGCAATATTGATTTCTCCAGAAGAACAGTACTACCCTGTAACAGCGAGGTTAAATTTTAATTGCACAAATAACATCGTTGAGTATGAGGCATGTGTTATGGGCCTGCAAGCTGCTATAGAAAGAAGAGTGAAAGCACTGAAAGTGTTTGGAGACTCAGCTCTAGTTATATACCAGTTGAAAGGAAAATGGAAAACGAGAGACTCAAAACTCGTTCCATATCATAAGTATATTCTAAAGTTGACGAAACAATTTAAAGATGTCCAGTTCGATCACTTACCTCTGGAAGAAAACGTGATTGCTGATGCATTGGCTACTCTGGCTGCAATGATTCGAATTAATGATGACATCGACATTCAGCCTATCAAGTTAGATGTTAAGGACATACCAGCGTATTGTTCTAATGTAGAGGAGGAAAAAGATAGAAAACCCTGGTATTATGACATCTTACAGTATGTCAAGGATCAGCAATATCCAGTTCATGCAACAGAAAATGATAAAAGGGTCATCCGAAGATTGGCTATGAGCTTTTTCCTGGACGGGGATATCCTTTACAAAAGAAGCAAGGATCAAGTACTATTGAGGTGTGTAAATGAGACTGAAGCGAAAAAAATCATAAAAGAGGTGCACGATGGAATATGTGGGGCACATATTAGTGGACATATGATGGCAAGACAGATTATGAGAGTGGGATATTACTGGTTGACGATGGAGAATGATTGTATTGACTATGCTCGTAAATGCCATAAATGCCAGATATATGCTGATAAGATTCATGCTCCGCTGTCTGCTTTACATGTTATGGCACCACCATGGCCATTTTCAATGTGGGGCATGAATGTCATTGGTCCAATCACCCCAAAGGCTTCTAACAGGCACAGATTCATTTTTGTGATGATAGATTACTTCACAAAATGGGTAGAAGCAGCTTCATATGCAAATGTGACACACTCCGTGGTCTGTAAGTTCATAAAAAAGGAGATCATCTGTAGATATGGACTTCCAGAGAAAATCATTTCAGACAATGCCAAGAATTTAAATAGCAAGATGATGCAAGAAATATATGCTCAATATAAGATCAAGCATCATAACTCGGCACCATACCGTCCAAAAATGAATGGGGCAGTTGAGGCAGCCAATAAGAACATAAAGAGGATTTTGGAAAAAATGACCGAGACTTACAAAGATTGGCATGAGAAGTTACCATTCGCATTGCATGCATATCGAACATCAGTTCGCACCTTTACTGGGGCAACCCCATTTTTTTTGGTTTATAGGATGGAAGCTGTACTACCAGTGGAAGTAGAGATCCTCTCTTTGAGAGTTTTAAAAGAAGTTGAGTTAGAAGAAGCTGAATGGATTCGTGAATGTTATGAGCAGTTAAATTTCATAGAAGAAAAGAGATTGACTGCATTGTGCCATGGTCAGCTATACCAAAGAAGAATGATAAGGGCTCATGATAAGAAGACTCGACTTCGTTGCTTTCGAAAAGAAGAGTTGGTTTTGAAAAGAATTCTCCCAATCCAGTACAATAGTAGAGGAAAATGGACTCCGAATTGGGAAGGGCCGTATGTGGTGAAACGGGCCTTTTCGGGTAGAGCGTTGATACTGACCGAGATGGATGGAAATGATTTACCCCATCCTGTAAATTCTGATGCTGTAAAGAAATACTATGCTTGAAAAAAATGACAAAATGAAAAAATGAAAAATGAAAAAATGAAAAAATGAAAAATGAAAAATGAAAAAATGAAAAAATGAAAAAATGAAAAATGAAAAAATGAAAATGATGAAAAAAAGTGAACAATGAGGACTCAAGGCGAAAATCCTAAAAGGGCGGTTTGAGTCATAGGTGGTTTGTCTAAGTTGAAAACCTGAAAAGGCGGCTTAGATAAGGAGAATACAACATCGAATCTGAAAGTCTGCTAATATGAAGGTTAGCAAATTCAGAAGAGTTCCAAGTTGTTAAATACATCAGAGGGTTGAGTTTTCAGAAAAAACTTTGAGATGTGTTATCATGATTATCTTATTGTTCATTTTGGGCTTTGTCCCCATACCTATCCTTGTAATTCTTTCTTGGCCAAATTTTATCGACATTTGCTAATAAAGAAACATTTTATTTCATTCTTTGCTCCTTTTTCTGATGACTGTTTCCCTACCATTCATATCTCTTTCTTCTTAATACCCCATCATGGAAGGAATGTGCAAATGCATTCTCCCTTTTTGAGTTGGAAATAATGATTGATGAATGAATAACAACATAAAAAGATTTTTACATTACATTGAATAAATCAAGAGTGATAAAGGCAGAATCGAGATGTTCAGCTCCTGATTAGGACATTGAATTTGGGAAGAGATTTTTGTTACAGGAAGAATATGAATGGAAGAAATAATTAAGAGTCACACTGGTTCGATCTTAGAAGAATAGTGTCATTGGATCTTTGAGGAATCAAAGGGCTTGATGCCCAAGAAAAGAGCTTGAGAAACTTGAGTACCATACATTAAACAGGAATTAATTGGCCAACATTTGCATAGCATACATTGAAATTCATATGCATTTGCATAGCATACACTACTTTCAGGAAAGTATAGTGTACAAATTCAAGAAGCAGGGGTGTTCCAACATCTCACATGGAAAAGACAGATATGAAAAGACTTTGCAAGTTTGAGAAGAAACTTGTCAGGTAAGTTCCTAATCCTTGAAATAGGATGTCTTTTAGTATCAGGGTTGATTTATAAGACCTTTGGGCATGATCTCCTGAAATTCCCTCAAACACAACTTTCAACTCCTTCGGACATTATTGTCTAGGAGTATTTACTTTTCAAAGTTCGTTGCCTCTGTTTAGAGGAGCAATTTACTTTTCAAAGTCGTGGTGCCTCTGTTTAGAGGAGCAATTTACTTTTCCAAGTTCCGTTGCCTCTGTTTAGAGGAGCAATTTACTTTTCAAAGTCGTGGTGCCTCTGTTTAGAGGAGCAATTTACTTTCCAAGTTCCGTTGCCTCTGTTTAGAGGAGCAATTTACTTTCCAAGTTCGTTGTCTCTGTTTAGAGGAGCAATTTACCTTTTCAAAGTCGTGGTGCCTCTGTTTAGAGGAGCAATTTACTTTCCAAGTTCGTTGCCTCTGTTTAGAGGAGCAATTTACTTTTCAAAGTCATGGTGCCTCTGTTTAGAGGAGCAATTTACTTTCCAAGTTCGTTGCCTCTGTTTAGAGGAGCAATTTACTTTTCAAAGTCGTGGTGCCTCTGTTTAGAGGAGCAATTTACTTTTTCAAAGTCGTGGTGCCTCTGTTTAGAGGAGCAATTTACTTTTCCAAAGTCGTGGTACCTCTGTTTAGAGGAGCAATTTACTCTTTCCAAAGTCGTGGTGCCTCTGTTTAGAGGAGCAATTTATGTTTCTCAAAGTCGTTGAGCCTCTATTTAGAGGAGCTTTGATAAAAAAAAAAAAAAAACAAAAAAAACAAAAAAAAAACACAAAAAAATATATATATACAAAAAACAAAAAATGACAATGTTGAGTTGAGTCTGGATTGTGTGTCTACGTCTTTGCGCAATTTCTGTTTCACAGAAAATGTGCAAAGAGGGGCAGCTGTAGACACCCAATTGGGTCCAGGCCCAGATCAATTGGGCCTGGCCCAAATGGGTAAGGCCCAATTGAATTTTTATCCTGTATGTTTTTTTTTCTTTTTTTTCTTTTTTGTATATCTGTATTTATTTATTTTTATTTAGAATATATTTATATGTATATAGTTATATATTATTATTATTATTATTATTATTTTTTAATATATTTTTGGGTTTATCTTATTTTATTTTTTAAATTATCTGTTAATTTTATCTGATTCTTTTTTATTATCTGATTGTTATTTTTTTTTTATTTATCCTATCTTTTCTAATTATCTATCTTTTTATTTTATTTGATTTTGGAGGGCTGGGATTGAAAGTTGAAGAATCCCACTGAGAGTGGGAATTCAATCAGAAGAATCCAGATTGGATTCAAAGATTGAATTTTCGTCCAAAGGGGAATTGGGATTGATCAGAAACTCCTGATCAATCCCTATATAAAGCACCTCCTGGAACATAATGGAACACACAGAAAACAGTAAGCAAAGCTACTGATTTAAGAGAAAAGGAGGCGTATAGGAAGCTAGGAAAAGTTTAGGAGTGTTTTGGGAGTAAGAAGAAATTTTTAGAGATTTTTGACGAAAAATTTTTCTGGAAATTTCTAGGAAATTTCCATATTCCGGCGAAAATTCTGGCGAAATTTGAATTTTCCGGCAATAATTCCGGCGAACATTGAAGTTTCCAGTGACCTGCCCAGTTTTCGACGAAGATTCCCAGAAACCGGTGATATTCCGACCAACTTTCGGTAAATTTCCAGATTCCGACGACATTTTCCAGAATCCGGCACCGGTGTTCTTCGGCTTTTAGAGAGAAGGGAGAGGAAAAGGGAAAAAGAGAGAGAGAGAGGGGAGGAGCGTTCTGCCGAAAAACGAAAGGGATTGCCTTTTATACCCTCCCAAAACGACGTCGTTTTTGCTTTAAGTTAATCAAAGGATCCACGCGTTTTGCCGAAACCCGACCCGACCCGAGCGTCGACCCGATTCTGACCCGCGCGTGCCTGCCCCCTCCGAGCCGAGCCGAGCCGCGATCCGAGCGGCTCCAGGTTTTTTTTTTTTTTTTTTTCTTTGAATGTTTTTTATTTGTTTATTTATTTTTTTTATTTATTATATTAGGTTTATTTAATATTCTTTTTATCTTAGTTTTATTTTTATTTTTGTTTTACTTTTTATTATTCATTTATATTTTTTATTATTCTATTTTCTTCAAATAAAAATCAAATTTTTCACAAAAAAATATTTTTGGGGACAAGTTGAAAGTATCAATTTTCCTTAAAAATAAATTTTCAAAAAAAAGATTTTCGAGGAAAAGTTGAAAGTATCAATTTTCCTTAAGATCAAAGTTTCAAAAAAAATATTTTTGAGAAAAAGTTGAAAGTATCAATTTTCCTTAAAAATAAATTTCCAAAAAAAATATTTTTGGGGAAAAGTTGAAAGTATCAATTTTCCTTAAAGATCAAAATTTTTTTCCTTAAAAAAAAATAATAATAAAATAAATTTTTAAAAAAATATTTTTGGGGAAAAGTTGAAAGTATCAATTTTCCTTAGAAATAAATTTTCAAAAAAAAGGATTTTTGAGGAAAAGTTGAAAGTATCAGTTTTCCTTGAAAATCGAAATTTTCAAAAAATATTTTGGGAAAAAGTTGAAAGTATCAACTTTTCCTACACAAAAAAAATCATTCTTTCATTCCTTTCTATTTTGATTTTTTATTTTGATTTTTCTTTAACTAATCCGACGACGGAGCCTCTGCAAGTGAAACAGTAGTTTTTCTTGTACACTCCTGAGGTGAGAGAATTTTCTCAATTTTCTACTAAAAGTATTAGAGTCAATTGAGAAAAATTTTCAATAATTAATTACTTGGTAAAATTTTAAGGCTTTTGGATAACACAAATTTAAGCTGGTACCATCTTTTGATGGGCGTTGTGAGGGTGCTATAACCTTCTTCACACGTAACCGAACTCCCGAACCATGTTCTGGTTTGTAGACCTGAACCTATTCTTTTAGGGACCCTTAAACTTAGGTGTTCCCTAAAAGGACAGATTCTTTAGGTGGTCAATCGCACCTAGATAAAAAAGATTGGTGGTGACTCCTAAAAGTCAATGTCTAGCGATAGATCCCCGGATCTAGACGTTATGACACTGCCAATATCTGCATGACAACGCTTCCTTTTTTTCATAGCTTTGAGTACTGCGTGCTTTTTTTTTTCCTTTGTTGACCACGAGAAAATCTGAGATTTAAAAAAAGGCCAATACGAAGGTGTTAGAAAACTTGGTGATTGTTTGCAATTGAAATTTGATTTTATTAATTAAAATGAATGATTAATAATAAGAAATTAAAGTCTATGAGCTATTGGCCAAATGTAAGAAAGAGGTCTTAAAAATTAAAAATTTTAAGTTCTAAGTCTCAATATCTCATTGAGTGTAGATTTAGTTTAATTTTATGTTAAATTTATTTAATTATATTGTAATTTTTTGATTGATTTGTTTAATTATTCAACAATTTTTTATATTTAATTGTAATTATAATTATAATTTAGACTCATAAAATTTCAAAAATAATATAAAATCTAGTAGGTCAACATTTGATGATATAACAACATAAAAATGTGATTGACATATAAAATTATGATAAGATAATATTATGATTAATATTAGATTAAATAATATCATATTATCTTGCATTTGATGTATGTAAAAATAAAAATAAAAATAAAATAATTTTTTTATTCATCAAAATTATACAAAAAATAAGATAAAATAGAATAAAATAAAATAATTTAAAAAAAATATATGAAATTTAGTAGGCCAACAATCCATGATAGAACAGTATAAGAGCATCAAGTAGGCATCCATTTAAACTTTCACAATATATATTTTTTTTCTTTTGTAATTTGTTATTATTTCTTCTGCTCAGAGTTAATAAATAATCTCACCAAAATTTGCACAAAAAGAAACGCAAAGTTAATTATCATACAAAGGACTTTGCAGAATCATTTAATGAGCTACACAATTGAATTACATTCTTTGTTTTAAAAAAAAATACAAAAATTTTTTTTTTTTGAACCGTATGCTGTTTGCAGGAAAGATGAATTTGGAGAATAAATTTAAATATTTAATTCACACTCTTATCTTAAGAAGAAAAGAAAGAAATTAAATGTAACGATGCAAAATTTTTATGATTATGGTATGATTAAATTTATTTTCGTAATTATTAAAAGAGACCAAAACTTATATATAAGTTTGCTTAAATCCTTGGTCAAATTAAATTAAGGTGTTGTTTAATAAATTGAATTCATCATTTTTTTTTTATTATATCGGAGGATAAAATTTTAATACAAATAAAAAAGAAAGAGGAGATCTGATTCGAGACCAAACTCTTAATATCCTTTTAAGTGTCGTTAGCCACTAAATCAAAAGTTTGAGGACGTAAATTAAATTTATCATTGAAGATTAAGTACTGAATTTATAATTTTGAGAATTTATGATATAAAAGATGTTAATATGTTATTGAAAATTAAACGTTGAGTTAAAATTTTAGTAATTTTTTATAAAAAGAAATACAATTTTATAATTATTTTTAATTGGTAAAAATTAAAAATGAAAGCATAAATTGTTAAAAGGAAACAACATGAAAATAATACAATTAGATAACTTTTTTTCTTTAAAAAATTGACTTAATATATTAAATAGCTAAAAGTTACTTAGCATTTTTAACACTTTTTCATTGACGATCTTCAATTAAGCGGTTTAAAAATAGTTTATCAGATGCATTGAAAATATAAAATTAATAAAAATTTTAATTTTCAATAATTAAAAAAAATTCAATTAAGCTCTGTTTTCCTTGGTGTTTTTATTTTTTTAATAAAAAAATAAAAACACTAACGAAGACTACTTTAATTATCGCGCTGCATAAGTAAACTTTGGCCTCAAAATGGGTCCTACTGAAAATGGGACAGCTGCTCCTAGCATTCATCGAGTCTCTGCATAAAGCATTAAGGAGAGGATTGTTCTTTTTTCTTGCTACTGAATGCATGATAATTGGGGAATGAATTACGGGGCCAACGGATACCTTGATATATCGTCTTCAAGGCCCTACCTATTACACTTTGATAATTGGGCATATCATAACTCCTTATTTACAATTTTTCAATTAAACCTATCAATTTTACACTAAAATATTTAATTTAATATTAGATGCATCTTTCATTATGATTGAATTCAAATTCAAATCTTTCATTTCTCAAAAGTTTAGAAAAAAATTATTAATTTTACGAAATTAAACATACGCTTTATCATGTATCTAATTTTAGTTTTTTATAAAAGAGATTATAAATTAAAAATAAAAAAATTTTAAAATTTAAATATATTATATATAATTTTTTAAAAATAATTATATTAACTAATTAAATTAAGCTTCAAATTCAAACCAAACTTGTCTTTAACCAATCAATATATAAATTGTTAAATTGGTTCTATGTTAGCTTATTGTAAAATTAATTATTCGCCCCTTAAAATTAAGTACACTAGAAAATGGGACTCCATAATAAATATTGTATGGTAAAGCATTGTTGTCTATTGAATTCCTATTCAGAAAATTGGAAATTAAAATTAAACAAAAGAAATCCCTTGTATTTTCGTGACATCAATATTGAAACAATTTAATGCTATGCAGTTTCTTGTCTACATAAATGCCATATCACCACCATCCCAAGTGATCAACTTCCCATTTCCAACTTCTCACTATTGCTTTAACACATTTATAATATTGCTGCTTCTGCATCAAATGGGGAGGTCTCCTGGCTGCGATGCAACCGGCTTAAAGCGAGGGCCCTGGAAACCTGAAGAAGACCAAAAGCTCCTGGCTTACATTCAAAAACATGGCCATGGAAGTTGGCGTTCCTTACCTGAGAAAGCTGGTCTAATTTCTCATCCTAAAAGTTTTAAGATTACAACTTGTTTCCCTTCTTATATATGGCACGTTTGTTTTTGTTTGAATAGGTCTTCAAAGATGTGGGAAGAGCTGCAGACTGAGATGGATTAACTATCTCAGACCTGATATTAAGAGAGGAAAGTTCAGTTTACATGAGCAAAAGACGATCTTTCGACTTCATGCTCTTCTAGGCAATAGGTACAAGGAAACTAATGTTCACACATGCTACGTTGATAGAGAAAATATCCTCTATTATTGATCTTTATTTTTTTGCTAATATCATTATGTATTCCAACATGTTTAGGTGGTCTGCAATTGCTTCCCATATACCCAAAAGAACAGATAATGAAATCAAGAATTATTGGAACACACATATAAAGAAAAGATTAGCCAGGATGGGGATCGATCCTGCTACTCATAAGCCAATGGTTGCAGCTGTTGGCTCAGCCAATGGTGATCCCAAGAAGGTGTCAAACCTTGCTCACATGGCTCAATGGGAGAGTGCTCGACTTGAAGCGGAAGCTAGGTTGGTTAGAGAGTCATCAAAACAACGCCAAAATGACCAGCAACCTGACTTACCAGGGTCTCTCCCTACTCGGCGATTCAACAAAATAGCTGCCGGACTTGGCGCCCCCCGTTGCCTTGATATACTAAAAGCATGGCAAAGGGTAGTTAACGATAACAATGGTGGCGATCATGGCAGCAATAATCTTGATTCTCCAACATCTACGTTGAACTATTTCTTGCAGAACGCTAGAGCATCATCAACCATTATTGCTTCTGTTCATTCAAATGAAGATAATAAAGAGTTGTCCACCGCATGCCAAGATATGGCGTTTGAGGCATGGAACATGGGAACTTGCTATGTTGGGGATGAAGACTTGATCAAAGGGTTCTCACATCTTCTTTTCGATAGTTGTGGAAGTGATAAATTAGTTCAATCAAACATGGATAACGATGGTAATAATGGATGCAATGATGGGGTGAGTGAAGAAGATGAGGACAAGAACTATTGGGATGATCTGTTCAAATCTAGTTGATTGTGGACCATATAATATTTGACAGTGTATTAGTTCATTGAGATATTAAAAGTGCATATCATATATATGTTTGGAGTTTTCTATCGGTAAATTTGCTAAAAGATTTGTTATTGATTAAATAAGAAATAATCATATTCAAAATGTTAAACTCTTAATTTCAATGATTAAGTTTGACTTATAACAAATCTAATTACTAAATATAATATTAAAAATTTTTATTAAATAAAAAATAAAAAATAAAAATAATTTAAATTTAAAATTTAATTCAATTAATTCATTTGTAACAATTTAAAAAAAAAAGACATCTAATAAATATTTAATTTAAATTTTAATATCAATAATTTTTTACTTTATTATAAGATCATGATCTCCTTTGTATCAAAAAGTTAACAGTAATAGTCTCTCCAAATGCCATTTTTTTGGTTCTTGGCTTTCTGCTGCTGCTTCAATCTCTTGCTTGTTTTGTAGTTTCCTTATGATTATTCTAAAAAATGTCAGATTTTTTATTGCCCTGTATTGTGTATAGGAAGAGAATCTGAACTGAATGGAAGTGTGGGGTTCGCTTTCAATTGTACCCAGACATGGTGTGCCGCCGACACAGCCCCTTAAATTTTTTCAGCAACAGTAACATGGAATCAAATGCAATTTTACTGCTTTATCTTAAAAAAAAAAAAGCGATTGTATGAAATATCAAGAAAAAAAAAAGACGGACAATTGGCAAATCGTCAAGTTGGAAATCCAGTTCAGGGGTTAAGGATCAAAGTAGGCAATTGCATACTTCCAAAGGAGAAATATTATCTGAAGTTATTTGGATAAAATTTTTAAAGTTTTTTTTAAATGATTTAATAGAAATTTTAAATTGATAAACTGATAAATTTTAATATGAAAATTATTAAAAATATTATTTATAATTTAATTTTGATCAATATTTATTTAATGGTAAAAATTTTATCAATAATTTTATTAAAAATATTTATCTAAATATATATATTAAATTTTTTTTAAAATTTAAACACTTAATTTATGTCACAAAACTTTTTAATCTATTAATTTTAATTTTCTATTTGAATTTTTATTTAATCATTTTTAAGTAAAAATTTCATAAATTTTATCTAAAAAATTTCTTCTAAAATTTTCCTCTCTTCCAAATGGCAACAGCTCTCTCCTTTAATTTTAATAGATCTGGTCACAATTCATTACCATTTCTTCAACCACGTTTCAAAACAATTTAACAAAGCATTGAAAGCAACTGTGAAAGAAACCCACCCGTAATTTTTCATCTGCAATTCTTTTTTTTTTGGAAAAATCATCTGCAATTCTTAAACACTATGTGATTATCCTTTTTTTTTTTTATCAGTCATAGAGAGTTTTTGCGTAATATTTTTAGTGGAATGGAATCTGCTGTTTTGTACAGTCTCTTCCAGTAAAAAAATCTGAGGATGGATAAAAAATATATATATGCAATTATGTGAATATGACATTAAAAAAAGAATTTTGGATGAAATATTTTAATTCTGTGCATAGGTGATTAAGTTGTATAAAAAAATAAGTAAGATGGTAAAATTACATAAAAAGTAAAATAATATAATATCTCAAATCATATCATATATATATATATATATATATTATTTTACAGCATACATAATTACTAAATAGTATTTATTGATATGAAAGTTTACGTGGATTTTTTTTTTCGACACATAGTATAATTCTTAAAATTTTTCATTATGATGATATATAATGTATTTATTAATTTTAAATTATTTATAAAAATATATTTTAAAATTTATTAAATTATCTAAAATTTTAAAATTTAATCAAAAATTAATTTAAATTCTAATGAAGTTCATTTCTCTTGTACATCACTTTATCTTAATTTAAAACTAATTTTAAAATAATTTATCTTTTCTAATTTATCTGCACAGAAGATGATTATTTAAATTTATCATAATTTTTAAAAATATTATTTAATATTATTTATATTTTTTATAAAATATCCCTGTATTATTTTTAATTTTTAAATATATTAGTTTTAGATAAAGATAATTTTAATAAACAAAATTTTAAATATTTAGTTATAGATAAATATAATTTTAATAAACAATCTACCAATTTTAAAAAATAGATTTAAATATATTTAAATTAAAATAAAATTTAAATTTAAATCAATATTTGTCATAAACTTTTAATATTAATATTTTCAGAAAATGTGAAAAAAAAGATATAAATACTCTAACAACTTCGAGAAAATCATTATTGTTGGTAGTTATTAATTAGCTAAATGTATTTTTCCTACTATTAATTTAATCTCTTTTTTTATTAATTTATTTTTGCTAATTGCTATAAGAATTAACATGTTTTTTCTGATGATAGATACTATTTCACTAAAAATACTATTTACTCCATCGGGTAAATTTTTTTTTTAAATCAACTATAACATTTCTTTTTTTTATTTCTCAATTCATAATAAATTTAATTAGTAAAAATAAATAAGAAAATAAACTCAATAAATTCGTTTCATTTATTTATACAGATAAAATCATAGTACACAATTAAATAACAATAAAAAAAATCTATATTAGATAATTTTTAAACTTTAATAAGCCATGTTGATCACTTAGATGAAATTTCTCAAGCCTATAGTTATCAAGTAATAATCTAATTAGAGATTTCTATTTGGAGGACAAAAATATAAAACACCAAAATTTAAATATTATTATCTATAAATAAAATTATTATTTAAATATATTTATAGATTAAAGTTTATTAAGATTTTTACATGAAAAATCGATTTAAATATAAAATAATTAAATAGATAAAATTATTATTTAATATATATTTATGGATTAAATAAAATTATATAGCTTGATTTTTTATCAACTTCTCATTCAATTTATTTTCCAAATAATATTCCATCTTCTCATAGATTTTAGTATTAATCTTTTATTACTCCTCCATTTAGGGTCTTCCATTTAAGGTAGATTTATTTTTTCTTTTCTATTTGGTTTAGGGAAGCTTTCTTAGTTTAATTTTGACTTTTTTTTTTCATATATTACAATATACAAAACTACAAATACATAAGTATTCTTTTATTTTTACCGATATTATCCACAAAACCTTTTATTTTTTCGTAAATTCTTCATTCAATCAGATAATATATTTTGTTTTTAACTAATTATTTATTTAATATTTTTTATTCATATAAAATAAAAATGATGCTCTGATTAATTGATATAATAGAGTTGTATACTAGTTTGATTTATTCCATTTTTTTCGATAAAAAAAGTTGTGAAACTCTTTCTTTCTTTGCATACGTTTTATTCTTCAAATTCTTGTTATTGAATAAAATTCTTTTTGCTATTTTTTGTAAAAATATTATTCTTTCTAAAATTTTAAAGTTTTATCAAATTGAATTTTTTTCTTTTGATTTTTGTAGTGGATGATAGATTCGATGGAGGTGCAAAAAATTTTGTATTAGATGTTAACCTCAAAATAATTGAAAGTCATAAATATTTAAAATGTCAAATAGATGCTAAAGATTATGATATTACTGAAATTCCTATAAAATAAAAATATACACACGAATAAGTTATCACATATATTATTTAAACATTTAAAATCATTATTTATCTCAAATAAATAAAACTTATTTTAAAATTACATAAATTTGCAAAAGAAGCTAAAGATAATGCAAATTAAATAAAATTTATTTGAAGTGATAAGACTTTTAATTTTTATTTTAATATTTTGTTGGCATACTTAATAATATTATTTATAATTTTTTTGGATTATTTATGACATATTTTAAAGTTTATTAATTTTTTAATTTAAATTTTTATTATGATATGATATTTTAATTATATTATTTATATTTTGCATATTTTTTGAATATGTAAATAATTTAATAATATTAATTTATATTTTTATTTAAATTTAAATAAAATAAAAATAATTCGTGCATGAAGCTAGTTTAATATATAGTGATAAATTTAATCTATTTTCTTTTAAATTTTATTTTAATTAATTTTTTATATTTGAGATTATAAAAATTAAATTCTGAAATTAAAAACCTAATATTCTATTAACATATCACACCAATATTCAATTCTATTTTTTTTAAGTTAGATAATATTTTATAATTTTTAGATTCCACATAAATATATTTCTTTAATTTGATTTGAAAAAAAAATATTAAAACCAAAATCCACAAACTCTTTTCCTCTAAAAAATATTAAACTTAAATAACATGGCGATAAATTTAAGAGAATGTTTATTTTCAAGTTATAAACCTCATGCAAGAAAATCCTCCGATCAGGACCGGAGGATTTAACATAGTTAGAAATCAGAATCGTTTACTACAGCCAATAGGTTTACACCACGTGTTCCATTTCAAATGCCCCAATAAAAAAAAATATACATGTAATCGTCGGAATAAACTCGTAATTTAAAAAATCCAAAGAGACACATAGTTAAAGACTTTAATTTACCTTTTTTTTTCTTTGTTACTTAAAATACTCCAAGCTTGAACTCAAATACTTGGCAGTCGGCTCTATCTCCGAAGAACCAGAGGAATCAGCGGCGAAATTGAACCATGGCCGGAGATTTTGCGGCGAAAATCAAAGCCTATGCGGTGCCTATGATTCTCTTCTCTCTCGCCATGTTATATCAGCTCGTTCTTCTCCCTCGCTCCTTCCCCCCTTCTCATTACGATGGTGAGTCCCAATGTATATCTACGTATTCTTATCCATATATTATATGTAGAAAAATGCTTGCTTGATTTTTTTTTTTATAAAATCACTACTACGTATAATGATTTTTTTTGTTGATGAATGATAGTTTTGGGAATAAAGACATATAGTTCAATGGAAACAGTGAAAGAGGCGTACGAGAATCTTCAATCCAAGTGGTAATTCTTCGTTTCTTTCTTCTTCTATTTTTTTTACGATTTAAAAAATATAAAGTTTAAGAAGTTTGTTCA
The DNA here is from genome assembly GCF_047325235.1 of Durio zibethinus. NCBI lineage: Eukaryota > Viridiplantae > Streptophyta > Magnoliopsida > Malvales > Malvaceae > Durio > Durio zibethinus. The sequence goes on from NC_143172.1 coordinate 24,448,008, forward strand.
ATTTGTTGATCTTTGGATTTTACAATTTCTTGTTTAACTGTTCTAAAACGTGATCGTTGCAGGAATTCAGGACTGGAAGTTCCTACTACTACTGAATTTATCAAGGTTCATTCTTCAAAAAAATTTTTTTTTTGTTTCTGAAAAAATAAAGTTAATTTTCTGGTTGTTTTGGTACAATTTATTGCTCCTAGCATTTTGAATTGTTAATAGTTAAGCAACTTTCTTTGTTGCTTTACTACTTGCTTTTTGCTTTTGCAGGTGAAAAAGTGAAAAGTCCATATCATATGAAAGGAAATACTTATATTTTTGAAGAATTGAAAATAAATATTGCATTGGTTTACTTAATAATTATGCTAGAATCAGTGTTGCATTTTATCAATTCGGTCATTTTTATCAATTACTGTTATTTTATTTCCAACCAGTTACTTTTGATTCTGCCTTTGTAACTCTTTCTGAGAAGCAAAAAACAAGTAGCGAAAGGAACAATCCAATGTAGCCTAAGCCTAAAATTACTCTGCAATTAGATGAAGTCACATTTAGCGTTAGTTATATGAACGTGGGTAGACCATTTCTTAAAATGCTGAGGTCAAATTATATCTTAATCTAATAAGTATATGGTGTTTGTCTCCTTGCAGATTCGATATGCTTATGAGCTCTTGACAAATCCCATATGGAAAAGGAATTATGATGTCTTTGGAATTGATGAGCAACTTGTAAGTATTTCATTGAAGCCTAGTTGCTGTCTATAGTTTTATCTCCCTTGCCTCATCTCCTAAAGAGAGAGAGAGAGAGGTAGCTCTATGCTGGTTTTGCATAGTTTTATTGAACGGTTTGACTCCCATGGCCTGCAGCATGTTTTGGAAAAAGTCAGTCAGCTATATGCAGGGGAAAAGTTCTCCAACATAGAGCTGCCATTGCTGCATGCTGATACTTCTGGTATAGAAATTGTGAATATTTAGCTTTTTTTAAAAATTTTTTCATGGTCTATTGCTTTAACAAGTTTATATGAGGCTGATGAATGGCACGTCCTGTAGATACAGAAGATGATGCTTTTAATGTGATTACTTCCAAAGAGTTTCAGTCTATGTTTCAAGATTCCAAACCATGGTTACTTCAGGTACAACTGTTGACCAATGTATGTTTACAAAGTATTGTTACTTTAATCGTATATCCCCATTTCTTGTCTATGTTTTCTCTTCTTTTTCATAATCAAAATTTTCCCAAGAAAGATGCATTCCATTGTCAAATGTCACTGTTGAGGTAGTCAAATATTCAATAGTCAGATAGTCTGCATTGCTGAACTCTAAAAGCTAGTTTAAACAGTCTCTTTGTTCAATGGAGAAAACTAAGAGTTCACATTACAGCAGTTCAGATTTCAGAGAGAGAGAGAGAGAGAGAGTGAGAGATGATAACCTGGGACTGACCCATGTTGAATTGGTAACTGGTGGTGATCCAACAGCTTTAATGTTTTGGGTTTTTCCTTGGTTTGTTTATTGGTGAATTCAACTTAAACTTCTTGAACTCTTTCTAACTTACACCAATTTACATTGAATACCGTGTTTAATTGGGGTTGAGTCAGGTAGTCAGCTAACTCTTATTCTTGGATAGAGTGTTGACGATGGTAACATTGTGCTCGCCAAGATTTTAACTCTTTTTCAGTATGAAAAATGCATTCTCTGCTTTATAAAGAACATGTTAATACATTAACATGTCATCATGAGAGTCTTGGTTTCCTTTCTTATGGCTCAAGTGGTTATTCCAAAAAAAAAAAATGTGAGAGAAGCCTTGCTTTCAAATTTTGAAAACCCTTAAAAAATCTACTGATTGTTGAACTAATGACAAGGCAACTCAACATTGATGCCAGCTTTAGGATTTTGACTGCTATCCTTTAACATTTGATGTTTTTCTCATCCATAATGCTACTAGATGCTTTTGAATTGTATTTTGATGTGATTAATATAATTTTCTAGATTTTAGTATTTTTACGACATGCTTAAACAACTTAACTATGTCATTTTCATAAACTCGTTGAATCATACATTTTGAATCCTTTTTTCCTCAAATCTTTATCACTAAGACCAACCGAGCCTCTTTTCATTACTCTGCCAAAGTGATGCCCCATCTTCCCCTCCCTGTAAATTAAGAGTCTGTTTACCATGGTTGGAACTTCAGTAAAAGGCATTGTGGAAATGGACCCTTTTGAGAAGATCTGTTAGCATGAAATTACCTTAAGTTATTTAAAGTAATTAAGAATTTTATTTGTTCTGTGAAATTTTTGCTAATGTTTTTGAACTTCTCATTGGGGAGTAGCTAAAAAGTTTTGTCTACAAAACCTTGTTTGGCCTAAACTTTTTGAAATAAATAAATTTGTTCTAGAAGCTGGGCAAACCATGCTAAGTCACTTTTCCATGTCAGTGTATTGTATGACCTATTGATATTTCATTGCAAAAGTTCAGGCATAAGCTGTGGAATTAATCTCAGCCTTCACACTGGTGAATGCATGTTCTGTTTCCTTTTGGAATATGGATTTTCAGTTTTTTTTTTTTTTTTTTGGTGCAAAGGAGGCTATAGCATGAGTATTGGGGAAGACGTTGCATATGCTGGAATTTTCAGTTTTATTATTGTGGAAATTGAATGTATATTGAAAAACTGCTTATCAACAATTATACAAGAATCTTAGGTTTATATACAACTAACTAGGGGTTAAACTAGGAAACTAAATCTTCCTTAATTCTAGGGATACAAATACTTAATTCTAGAGATACAAATATAAATATACAGATTACAAAATTACAACCAGCTGTAAATAAGTGTTTTCCCACACTCCCCCTCAAGCTGGTGAATAGGTGTTTTTCATTCCCAGCTTGGAAATAATTTCTTGAAATGTTGCACTGCTGAGACCTTTAGTCAACACATCTGCAAGTTGACCCTTGGTTGATACATAAGGTGTACAAATCAACCCACTGTCTAGTTTTTCCTTTATGAAATGCCGGTCTACTTCAATGTGTTTTGTTCTGTCATGTTGCACAGGATTGTGTGCAATGCTTATTGCAGACTTGTTATCACAGTAGAGTCTCATTGGTCCATCCCACTTGATCTTCAAGTCTTCTAGGATAATCTTTAACCATAGTAGTTCACAAATTCCTTGAGCCATTGCTCTGAACTCTGCTTCAGCACTTGATCTTGCCACCACATTCTGTTTTTTACTCCTACAAGTCACAAAATTACCACCTAAGAAAGTGCAGTAGCCTGAGGTAGATCTTCTATCAGTTATTGAACCTGCATAATCAGCATCTGTATATGCTTCTAGAACTAACCCCGAATCTCTTTTGAATAAGATATCTCTCCCAGGATTGGCCTTCAAATAGTGCAATATACGGTAGACAGCCTGTAGGTGCACTTCTTTAGGACTATACATAAATTGACTTACCACACTCACAGCATATGCTATATCAGGTCTAGTATGTGAGAGATAAATGAGTCTTCCAACTAATCTTTGGTACATCTCTCTATTTACAGCAGCATCTTCATTAGCTTCTCCAATTTTATGATTAGGATCTATAGGAGTATTTGCAGGTTTACATGCAAGCTTCCCAGTTTCCTTCAGAAGATCCATCACATATTTCTGTTGTGAGATAAAAATACCATGCCGTGAGTGAGCTACTTCAATTCCTAGGAAATACTTCAATCTCCCTAGCTCTTTTATCTCAAATTCTCTAGCCAAACACTGTTTTAGAGATTCTCTCTCTTTTTCATCATCTCCAGTTACAATTATATCATCAACATACACTAATAGAACTGTGACTCTCCCTGAATCAGAGTGCTTGATAAACAATGTGTGATCTCCTTGACTCTGTTTATATCCCATTGCTAGCATCACTTTGGCAAATCTCCCGAACCAAGCTCTAGGAGACTGTTTAAGGCCATATAAAGCCTTTTTTAACCTGCATACTTTGTTTGCTGCTAGATGACCTTCAAATCCCGGTGGAACCTTCATATATATTTCTTCTTCCAAATCACCATGTAAAAAAGCATTCTTTACATCAAATTGTTGAAGATGCCAATTGTAATTTGCAGCTAATGATAACAAAATCCTAACTGTATTCATCTTGGCAACTGGAGCAAAGGTTTCCTGGTAATCCACTCCATAGGTCTGAGTGTAGCCCTTAGCCACTAACCTGGCTTTATACCTTTCAACAGTACCATCTGCCTTGTATTTTACAGTGAAAACCCATTTACACCCCACTGAATTTTTTCCTTTAGGCAACTCTACCAGTTCCCATGTCTGATTTTTCTCTAAGGCCTCCATTTCTATTTTCATGGCTTGCCTCCATTTCTCACTGGATAATGCCTCGGATAATGTAGTTGGAACAGAAATAGTGTTTAGGCTCACAAGAAAATTTTTGTGGGATGGTGAGAATTTTTCAAATGACACAAAATTAGATATTGGGTATAGTGGATGCTTGGTACATTCTCTGGTTCCTTTCCTAATGGCAATAGGCAAATCATAATCACTAGCTATAGTTTTAGGAGATTCATGCTCATTTTGAGAAACAGAGTCAAAAACTGTAGTTACCTCATTTCCAGAGTTAGGATCAGGTTCTTGGACTGGCACTGGTTCAGGATCTGAAACTTTTCTTCGAGTACACCTGTAATTCCTTCATAGAATCAAGAACAATATTATCCTTTGTCACATCTTTCGTATTTGGAATGGGTTCAGACTCAAATTCAATGTTTGACTTGGGCTCAGCAGAAACAGGTTTCGACTCATAAGAATTAATGGGTGTAAATGTTGAAGAAGGGGGCAAATCAAGCAAAAAGAAGTCTTTATCCTTGTCTTCCATGAATGAAGTCTCCTCCTGAAGATAACGTTGAGTAAAAAATGGTTTATTTTCTTCAAAAGTGACATCTGCAGACACATAAAATTTTTTGGTAGGAGGATGATAGCACTTATATCCTTTTTGAGTTGAAGAATACCCCACAAAAATACACTTAATCGCTCTTGGATCCAACTTTCCCCTGTTATGACTGTGAACATGAACAAATGATGTACAACCAAATATCCTAGGTGTGAGATTGTTTGTGGTATTGAGGTTGGGATAAAATTGTGAGAGTAGTTCCATAGGAGTTTTAAATCCCAAAACTCTTGAAGGTAACCTATTTATAATGTGTGTAGCAGTGAGAACAGCTTCCCCCCAATAAGATTTAGGTACATTTGCTTGAAAAAGAAAGGCTCTGGTTGTGGCTAATAAATGACTGTTTTTTCTCTCTGCCACTCCATTCTGCTGTGGAGTATTAACACAAGATGACTCATGGATAATCCCCTCTTTTTGAAAATAGGTGGATAGACTCTGGTTGAAGTAGTCTTTTGCATTATCAGACCTAGATCTCTTGATTTTTACTCCAAATTGATTTTGGATCATGTTTTGGAAGCTTAAAAACACACTATTCACATCTGATTTGGATTTAAGTAAAAAAACCCAAGAGACCCTAGTACAATCATCTATGAATGAAACAAACCATCTCGCACCAGAAATATTAAGAATTGTAGAGGGACCCCAAATGTCACTATGAATCAAGTAAAAAGGAGTAGAACTTCTTTTGTTACTGATTGGAAAAGACACACGTCTATGTTTTGCAAATTCGCAAATATCACAATGAAAATCTTCAACATTTAATTCTTTGAACAAAGAAGGAAACATGTTTCTCAAGGTTCCAAAAGAAGGATGTCCAAGACGAAAATGATAAAGCCAGATTTTGTCTTTATTGGAAGATTTTTCAGAAAAAAATGACAAAGGTAAACTATTTTTGATACTACTTGTGTTATTTGATGTCTCAAGATAGTATAGTCCATCCTTCTCCTTAGCAAGTCCAATCATCTTCCCCGAACTCTGGTCCTGAAATTCACAATAAGAGGGATAAAAAGTTACTTTGCAATTCATATCTCTGGTAAGTTTTTGTATAGATATCAGATTAGTAGACAATCCAGGAACATGAAGAACATTTTTGAGAACAAACGAGGGATTAACTTGAACATCTCCTAATCTTGCCACTGTGGTAAGTGAACCATCAGCAACAACAATTTTCTTATTACTAGGACACAGGTTATATGTACTAAACTTTTGTGGGGAATGTGTCATGTGGTCTGTGGCTCCTGAGTCAATGACCCAAGAACTCGTAATAGGCTTAGCCGAGACATTTAATCCATGAGAACCAGAAGCTTTACCTGAACTAGAAACTTTACCCAAAGAACATACCATAGTAGGCTTTTCAAGGATTTTCAATAAGTTTCTCAGCTTTTCAATCTCTTCCCTGTTAAACTCTCTTTGTTTCTGAGACATCTGTAGTACTCCAGTGATTTTTTCAGTTAACATTTCCTCAAATTGGGTGATAGTGATATCTTTCTTTGAAAGGGTTCGGCAATGAAGGCCTAAACAGGATTCGGCAATGAAGGCCTAAAAAAGTCGGCAATGAAGGCTGAAAATTTTTCTTCCCAAGAAGAGCCTAAAGCTCTGATACCATGTGGAAATTGAATGTATATTGAAAAACTGCTTATCAACAATTATACAAGAATCTTAGGTTTATATACAACTAACTAGGGGTTAAACTAGGAAACTAAATCTTCCTTAATTCTAGGGATACAAATACTTAATTCTAGAGATACAAATATAAATATACAGATTACAAAATTACAACCAGCTGTAAATAAGTGTTTTCCCACAATTATTACTAGTTAGCGCCTAATTCAATTTTATCATGGATTATCTGCAATTTTTTTTATATAATGATTTACTAAATCATAATAAATTCTAATTGAGATTTGCATTTAGGTGTATTCATCTGGCAGCAATCACTCTGCTGAATTTGCTAATCCTTGGAAAAGAATTGGTATGTTCTTTTGCTGAAAGTTTGGGATGTAGTAAAGAATATTTATTTTCATGTTACAAAGTGGACTTTACTGTTGTTAATTAACTTTGAACTTCACTTTTGACATTATTTTTATTGCTTGTCATCTTGTCTGGCCACTATGATAAAGAAATAGATTGTAATATGATTACATATATTGATTTTCAACTCAAATATTAAATTATTAATTTACTGATATGCTAGAGCTCCTTTATTCAAATCATGGTCATTGCTTTAATATGTTAATGAATTATGTCTTCTCTTCATATTCAGCTGCTTTGTTGAATGGGGTTGCAAACATTGGTATGGTAGAACTTGGTGAGATCCAAATTGCAGCCTACCTTGCTGAGAGAAAGCCAACAGGCCAACTTTTCTTCAGGAATGGTTAGTGGTTTTATAGTCATTCATATAACCAGCTAATATATGGCTTATCTCCCTATCACTGTTTCTGCTATTAACTCTTAAAACAATTTATTGGAATATAGAGGGTATTCCCCTGATTGGTAGAAATAGTTAGATAAGTATAGCTTTATATGATTTTCTGCCATGAAGACTATGAATTTATTTATACTAAAGTTGTCAAAGTTAACCAAAGCAACCCTTCTACTGTATCACTGAGTTCAGATTGGCTGACACTAAGTTGTCAATGGCTTCATTGGTGTTTTCACTCTGAAACTAGTTGATAACTGTTCATGACAGCTAGATTATGGGCTTGTAATTAAGTTGTCTAATGAAAACATATAGATGTTTTAGTATCAGCTGTATGTATGTCTTATAAGTTATACCTAGCAATCTGGAATGACAATGTCACAGTTTTATAATGCTTGAAGATGATGTAATTCCTACTATTGTGCTGCCAATTATTCCAATGATTGAGTAAAATGGAGGTGCTATGAAGCATCTAAATGGCTGAGGATTTTCAGATTGTATTTTCTGAATGAAAGCATTTTATGTTCGTTTCTGTAGGAACTCATTGAATTCTTTTCAATTTACTTTTCTTCTCCCTCTTAGTAGATGCTTTGCCACTGACAACTTCAACCGCTGTTTTGTCTTTTTTTTTTTTTTTTGTGAAACTTAACTTCAGTGTGACCAAACCCTTTATTTTTTTGTTTAACTTAATAATAATGCATACAGGTCTTCCTTCAGTGGTTGCTTTCCCATCAGGGTGTAAAACTTCAGACTGTCTTATCAGGTAAGTTGCATTTGAGGTTTGAATTCAAAACTTAAAAAAAAAAATACTGATCAAACAAATTTAAAATACTTGAAGCATATTTTATTTTATATAGTGAAAAGCATTATCTTTGTTTTACTGTGTACATTATACACTTTACTATATCTCCCATTTACTGTAACTGAATGTCTTCTGTACTTGTTCGAATTTTTTTTCCTTTTAATACTGTAATGATATCTTAAATTGATACTAATATATAGGTTTGAGGGAGAGCTCTCTGTTGATGCAGTTACAGATTGGTTTGCAACGGCCGTACTTAACTTGCCTCGCATCTTTTACTATTCAAAGGAATCATTGGTAATGTATAGCATCTCTTTGAAGTCATCATGTGACCTTTTATTCTTAATTAAGGTTTTTTAGTATTGGTAAATCCAATTCTAAACCATGGTTGAAATTTGATTGTCATTGCAGTTTTCTTGAATAAAGATATTTTCTGATACCACCTGCATAAAAAGTTCCTATGAGGAAAGAAAAACAAAAATAATTCTCCTCTTTTTTCGAGTATACTTTGTTCTATTTGAATAGATCAGGAGGATGAATTGTCTTATTTTAGCTGTTATTCTCTTGATAAGCTTTACTTCATACTCATAACTTCAGCAGCTCCTTGGTTATTGCTATTTCCATGTCCTACTTTTATTTTTATTAAATAAATGTGGGAATAAATTCTTAATATCCATTTGAAGTCAATGAAAAGAATAGTTAGGAAATTAGGCATTCATTTTGAAATTTCATTGTGGTCAAATTTGGTTTTATACTTCACATAGTAGATGCCCTACCATATTTCAGGGTATCAAACTCATTTCACTGTCAAAAGAATAATGTTCATCCATATTTTTTTTTTCACTTTTTTAGATGAAATTTTAAAAATTTTGAGGTTCTTGTTATATTTTGCTTTTTGAGTTCTGTTAACCATGTCTTATTTGTTCTTTCTGCTTTTGTGTCAACTTCTTCCTACTACTGGAAAAAATGTCATTGTTTTTCTTATATCAGGGGCCAAGGTTTCTGGCAAAAAGTAGTCCCCATAAGGTATGACTTTTTCTTTCTTTTGTCTGGTTCCAGTGTTCATTATTCTCTAACATGGTCAACATGATTTTATTTTCTTGAATCTCTCATGATTTGTTTGTCAGTCTATTTGTGCTACTCCCTTTATTCTAGATTGAATGTATGCCTTTCTCTTGTGGAATATTCCAAAATTATGTCATCTTCTTTGTTTAAACTCCTAAATTTCTTTCTTTTTCTATAATCTATTCTTAAAAACATCTTGACTGCTACTATTAAATATCAATATTATCGTTAATTGAAACTAAAAATCAAAGAGTTCAACTTGGGCATTCAATATGGAATCAAAGTAGCATGAATCAGTTTCTTTATTATTATTTTCGTATTAACTTAATAGAAGATCTGACCTTATTACCAGACTGCCCTTGTCTGTTGTTTTCTTTTTTCCTTTCATTTTTCCTGGTTATTATAATGGCTTTTGTTTCATGAATTTAAACAGTTATCTATTGCTTTCTCGGTTTGTTAGTCTATGTATGTCGGTAGTTTGGGCTTCGGTTGTTTAGTAACATAATTTATGTATTGCTGTTTTATTCTCATAGAGGACCTAAAAATCTTAGAGAGATTTTTTTTTATTCACAATATTTTCTTATTCAAATTGTTCAAGTGGTGTGTGTGTTTGTGTAAGGGATTTCCTGTTTGATACTTTTTGTTGAAAGCTAACCATTTAATTCCTGTTGCATCTCTTTTATGTATTATTATTATTGATCCTACTCCTTAATTATGAGGTAGAAAGAAATTTCAAATAGAAAGGAAAAGATAAATATTCTAATTCATACTTGGCTTTGATAATCTAAGAACAAGGAGGAAGCTGTTAATTATGTATAACAAATCAGTTCAAGGGTACTAAAAAAATGATTTTGAATGGGTCTTGAATGGACAAATTATACACAAGTTGTTGCTAGGGAGGGTTCTCAGAGTAGGGGTTGTTCCATTTTGTATTATGTGTTAGTCCATTATGTTAAAACATTTGTTTGGAAGCTTTCTATAAATATTTAAAGATCCTGTAACATTGTTTATAATATCATTTCATCAGTTTTTTGCCTTTTTGGAGAGCCCTTTTTTAAATGTCTATTGGCATAGCATAGATTTCCATGCTATAATTATTGATGCATTTTACTAGTAATTTCTTGTGTATATGCACTGCTGATGTTCTATGACATGTTGTGATGTTAGTGACAATGGAACTCTTATCCTTCATTTTTTTTTCTTTTTGTAATATAAATATTATCAACATTTGAACATTTTGAATATTGAATGCTCTTCTGTTTTGTTAATTTTCCTTTGTTTCATGCTTCTGACTCGTAGGTGAAAGTGATTTTATTCTCAAAAACAGGGGAGCGTGCAACTCCTGTAATGCGTCAAGCTGCAAAGGCTTATTGGAACTATGCCACTTTTGCTTGTGTCCTATGGCGTGAAGAGGAATTGTCCGTTTGGTGGACTGCGTATGTAGATTTGGTTTCTCTTTTGTGCTAGATTTGTATATTAATTAGAGAAGAATCCCATATATAGTTACAGATATCTCTGATTGTTTATTTTATATTGCAATCCTTGAGTTTTAGTCTTCTTTCATCTTCTATGATAGCATTTACCTTGACAGATTTTTATAAACTAATAACAGGTTTGGAGTGGAGTCTGTACCTGCTGTCGTGTTCTTGAAAGATCCGGGTCTAAAACCTCTTGTGTATCATGGCATGTTACTGCATATTTTTTCTATTTCTTATCAGTTCTTGATGCCTATAGAACTTCAATTTAATTACTGTGGTTCATGTTCTCAGCTGAGCTGTGAGTACTATTTGCAGGATCAGTGAATGATTCGTGGTTTTTAGATGTCTTGGAACAGAACAAACAGCAAGGTATATTTGAGCATTTCTTAATTCTAGTAAATCTTAAGTGTATTTGGATATAAAAGCAAATATTTTCAAGAATTAGAAAGTAAAATTTAACTTTCATGATGAAGAAAATGCATGCTTTTATTTCTCAATCAAACATGATTTTTTTTCTTTTCTGTTTGGTAAAAGTATGACTTTTTTAGGTAAAAATATGAATTTGTTTTTACTATTTACAAATGGTACCTTAGTAATTTCTTTTAATCACTTAATAACAAGAACTCACGTTACTCACTCCCACCTGTTGTTGAAAAGAATGTGCTTCGTGCATAGTTCCTTCATCCTTTTTATGTTCTTGTCATTTTAAGAGGTAGATAGGTAAAAGACTCAAGAATATGACTACGCAGGATGTTGGAATTCACAGTCAGTGAAGAAGTCAAGACATTCCTAATCTCTAGTTTTTTTTTTTTTTTTTTTTTTTCAATATGTTTTTATAATATCCAAACATATTATCTTATATACATCATCTAAGGACCACAAGCCAGTGGTTTCAGGTTGCACAGTGTCACTGGTGCACACTGGATAGCTGGATGGTGGACTGCATTCTGTTTCCCAAATTGATTGTGAATTTTAATTTTATTTGCTTGAAAGGAATGTTGTAGAAAGTCAAGATGCACAGTTATTTGTTATGTATCTTAGCAAAGCTTTGTGATCCATCAGTTACATAATTTTTAGCAATAGTTTATTAGAGATGTGACAGAAAATTGTTTCCCAGTAGGTTAAAAGTGCATGTGGTTCTATTTCTTAGGAAAGTATTGGATTCATTTAAAGTGCTAAATGGATGAATGAGATGAATGAGTTGCTTAGCTTCATTACTTAAATACTTGGTACCAAGATCATTATTCCCTTCAACTTTGATGGTAAAATCAAAAATCGAAATTGACTGATTTCTGCCACTACTTAACAGATCTAATGTTTCAGATAGATATCATCTATGAAATCAAGTTCAGTATAAATGCTAAGCATGTGATAAAATGTTGCAAAATTGCTTGCTTAAAGCCAGCATGGAATATGATATTAATGAATTTAGTTTGTAAGTGCAAAGGAAAGCAAAGAAACCTGTCTGATTATCAAATTTCTGGTTGAAAATGTTATACAATTGTCCTCTCTATTTGTGTAAGTATCATACTTTTTTCTTAGTGTGAAATGCAGAAAACTTGACTGATCTTGCAATACTGTGCCAAATTTTTATAGAGTAATCTTTCATTTCTTCTTCTTTCCTTAAGAAAGGGCTTTATGTCTCCTTTTTTTTTTTTTTTTTTTTCAGAGCTTCCTCAATTAAGGAGTTTGACTTCAGAGGAACTAGGATGCAATGCTCGTGGCTATTCTCATGCTGGGCGTGATACCATGATCTGGTATTGTGCTATCCTAGCTGGAAGGATGGGTCTGGAACTTGACAGTATGCGAGAAGTAAGCTTCTTTGCACTAGATTATGTTCCATATATTCAATCCTCTTCATATCTTTTCCTGTTGCATTATTTGCCTATGCATTTTTTTCAACCTCTTTATAACAGTTCTAACCATCGAGAATTGAATTTTGTCTGTATTTAATATATACATTTTGCAGTTTATGTGAAAGGAAATATATCAACTTTGGTAGGATATAATAGTTGTTGTCTTTGAAAAATAGGATTAGCAATTCCTCTTTCATTTGTTCTATAAATTCAAATGACACTCCGGATTATTGTTACTTGATTAGATAGTATTTTTCTTAATGAGAAAAATTATACTCTAATCTGAAAAGAAGCCACAAGTATTAGATGATCATGAAAAGATTTGTTACACTTGAAACTGGCAGCTTGGAAGGATAGAAAATTGAATAAAGGATAACACACAATGAATATATGGAAAGTCTGTCTGCATTCATTTGCACATGTATGCATGTGTATCTATTTTCAATGGAATGCAATGATATTTAATCCTATTTAGCATTACAGAGGAGGACAACATGGTGGCCAACTCTTGATTTTAGGATATGGGGTGAACTAAATTAGGTTATAGACCATGCGCAGGGTTCAAGAAACATTATCAAAGTCTGGTGAGTTGAATGCAGCAAGTGAAGATCAGCACTCAATAACAGCCGCCATTGCTTTAAAAAACAAGCGATTGACATTAAGCTGGCTTGATGGAGAAGTCCAAAAGGTGAGTTCTTTTTTATTATTATGTTCAAGAATGCCTGTGATTTTAAAGTTAAAAAGAGCTCCTTTCTCAGTAATTTGCCTATCTTAATCTTTTTCTTCTTGTGTTTCCTAGGTGAGAGCCTCTTTCATACTGTGTTTAGGGTATATTTAAGAGGTATGGGGAACACGTGAGTATCAAAAAGGGCTTATAATGAGATCTGAATTTAGATGGCATTACGGATGATCTTGAGCCTGGGCTTCTACGGTCATTCTATTTCTCTCTCCCATAATTTGTCTCAAATACAGTGATTGACTTCAATATTTAAGCTGGCCCTGAAACTGTATTAATTATCAGGGATAGCCAACCTTTCTTTTAACAAAAAGCTTTAGCTAATAGGTTGTCAAACTAACATTGTAACTCCTATTACTCTCCCTCATTTGCATGAGCAAGCCCATTGGGATTTGCAATTGGTCCAAGCACAAGCCATCACTATCTTGTGTTGAAATTAATTTTTAGCATGACAACGGGTGCCAGGTTTTGAAAGCTCGACCATTTGGTTATGTGGGCTTTCATACCATTATAGCTAATCATTAAATCTTGGCCAAACCAATATATTATCTCCTAAGAATTATATTACAAATTTGTGTACAAAGATTTTATTATATTCATATTATTTGTATCTAACCTCTTATTTGTTTTCTGAGTATTATCCAGAACTACTGTTTTTTCTACCTTAATATGGAAAATAGTTATGAAACATGTGGACCAAGGAGAGTTCCAACTGATCTCCCTCGGTTATTCATTGTCCGCTATGAAAGGAATGCTACTGAAGATACTGTTCAGGTTGAGAAGAAGACAAAAAGTATATGGGAATTCCACCAACAGGAAGTTGATCCTGCTGCACAACTTTCAGTGACTTATAATGGTTCAGCTGAAATTTCCCAGGCATAAGCATCTATCTCTTGTGTTTAGCTGCAATATCAGCTGCCTTCATGCTTCAGCTGTTTTATATGTTCATAAGTTTGCCTTATTTATTTTCTGTTGTTCTGTTGAGAATCCTCATTTAAGAGACCAGAGATATTTGGAACCTTCTGAAGCCAATAAATAGGTATTTCCTAATTATCTGTCAATCTTGTTTGCCACTTTTGTAGATCATCGAGTGGATATCAAATATAATCAAGGATGGTGACTCCAGGAAACTCCCCTTCTATGTATGCGGCATCTTGTTTCTTTGAGTAATTTCTAAAAGAAGGCTTATATTTGTGGATACTCTTTGTTTTAATTTTTTATGTTGACTCTTATCACTATTTCCTAGTATGAACTTGTGGTTTTCAGCAAAATCCACACCAATAGATAACCTTCTCATTAGATTATTTTAGTAATCTACACCAATATATTTGTATCTTCATTCATTCAGAAATTGTAGTCAAGTGATATCTACTATTACAAATTTATGTTGTTTATATAATGTTTTAGAGTGGGATGATTTGCTGTAGTAACACATCCTTGGGCTTAATACCACAAGGAAGAGAGGTGGGGTGGCTTCTATATATTTATTACTGGACTGTAAAATGGTGTTGCGTGACACTTGTTATTCAAATTATAACTCTGTTATCAGTCTCCTTTGAAACCTTAAACTTGCCACTCAAGCATTGAGGTTTATTCCATTGCAGAGGGTAAAAACACCAGAACTAGTTCCCGAGGATGCAGAGCCTTTCTGGTCAAGAGGTCAACAAGGCATACTTTCCAAAAGCTTGGGAGCAAAGGCAAAAATCCAGGGCATTATGATTCGATTATATGATTATCTAGGGGATCCAAGGATTGGTCCAGCATTGCTTTTGGGATCCTTGATGTCCTTTGGTACCATCTGGTTGATGAGGAGTCAACAGAATCGTGCAGTTCAGTCAAGTCAACCAAGCCAAACTGATAACAA
This sequence comes from Durio zibethinus, assembly GCF_047325235.1. Lineage (NCBI taxonomy): Eukaryota > Viridiplantae > Streptophyta > Magnoliopsida > Malvales > Malvaceae > Durio > Durio zibethinus. The sequence continues at coordinate 24,463,144 of NC_143172.1, forward strand.
TGTAGGTGATAATTGAGAATGCATCTCTTTTACAGTGTTAGAGTAACATAGCTTTTTGATGCTACTAATTGGAATCAGTAATAATTACCATCTCATATGCATTCATAGGAAGCTAGACACTAGATACAAAGGGTACTTTTTGCTCCATCTCAGTTGGGCTAAATGCCTTAAAATAGTTTGCTTGGCAACTGTGAAATACCACTTGTTTATTCATGCAAGTTGCCTAATTACCTCTCTGTCTGTTATATGAACGAGACTCGTGACTATGGATTAGCAATAAATTATGCACTTATGCTTTATTCTTGATTTTCAGCATGCTGATATGTCCTTGTTAAGTCGTCTTAGCCAGGCTTATTATCCACCAAATTATCTGCTCAATAGATGAAATCTTCTCCTCTTACCATCCCTATCCCTCCTGTATGACTATTGTAAGCCTGATGTTTTTTACATAATCCTAATATCTGCATGTGATACGTGGGTATCATTCAAACCATTCTCTAAGTAGCTCAATAGATCAAGCTTTAATCATTCATTTAGGCTTTGTTTGTTTGCTTTTTTGCTATTAAGGAATAGAAAGCAAAAGGAAAAAATTAAAAAAAAATGAATAGAATACAAAAGAAAAATAGCAAAAATCGATTGGCAAAAACACCAAATGAACAGAACCTTAGAAGAATATTGCACCAACTGTAGAGTTTATATTTCATGTTTCTCATGTCTTCTTTAATATTCGGCTGATTAGTTCTACTTTCTTAATCATGTATATGATTGTTTAGCAAAGAGAATAGAAAGATATTTAGTTCATTGTATATGATTGCTCCTTGCGGATCATCCTCCTTTTTCGTTTAATCTTAACTGTATTTTGACCACCAGCTGCTATCTGCTATCCAGGATAAACCCAGACCAAGAGAGAGACGCAGGGCAAGAAATGTGTCAAACAATGATCTACCTCCTTCGATAACCAATTTGGAACCAAGAGATTCTTACCAGATGTCACTGTCAGACTCAGACTAAGTAGCTTCATAAAATGCAGGTCCTGTTAAAGCTGCTTCACGCGTGAACTGCAGGCAGGTGATATACATATCAGAGATTTATGTTGCTCTGATGATAGCTTTAAACTAACAGGCCATCAATGAGATGTTGTCAAGCAGACACATCTTGAGGTAACCAATGTAGTTTTTATACTTCAAAATCTGTAAACGTCTGACACTTTTTAAAGTCCATGCAACAATCATTTGTCGATCAAAGATAATTGGCTGCTGAAATTAGCCCATAATGGAAATTAGAATATCATCGGTGTTAGTATAACTCTCTTCTCTTATAGGTTGGCTGGAATAGGAAAACAAAAGTACCATTTTATTGTCATTCCATGTTGAAAGGTGCGTGTAATTATGCCTGCCTTCCTCCTTTGGTGGTTCTGGCCCTCCCCAAGGCCATCCATCAGGGCTTCTCCCACTGGCTTGCAGGCTTGCATCTTAAACTGTTTTTGGTTCTTCGTTTTCTTTTATATCTTGCGATCAAGCGACTTCTATACGTTTGGTTATTTTAAGAGGTTTTGAATATTTTTTGGTTGGCAATAATGTTAATAAAAAAAATTACACCATATTAATGCTGAGGGATATGGGTTGACATAATTTGAAATCTATATATACTACAAATATTAAAGGTTATATATTTTTGACAATTTATTTAATTAATTATTATGTCTTTAATTAATGGTTTTTATTAAAGTCAAATATTGACAAATTTTTTTGTTATTTTCTTATTAAACTTTCCTTAAGTGATAATTTTCTTCATAAATTAAATATTGATTAATTTTTATTTACCTATTTCTTTACTAACCTAAAAATTTTATTAAAGTAACTTTTTTAATAAAATATATGAATATATGAGCTTAAGCTAGCTTATGCATTTGAATAAGTTATAAATATATACCTCTAATTTTTCAGCCACTTGTTTGTCTTTTTCGCTGACAAGTGAGATTATAAGCATTAACTTAGTCTCATCAACGATTCGGTTCGATTAAAAGTTTATGAATATCTTCATATATTCATGGACATATTCCACATCCATAGTCATGGACATCAAATATCATACTATATATATATAATATTAATTATGTAGTATAAAATTTTTATGGTTTTTAAAATTATCAAATTTTTTTTTTATAAAAACATGTTTTATAGAATTAAATCATGTTTGTAACGATTTATAAAAAGAGCTTAGAATTGAGCCAAGCCACAACGGGTACTTTTACCAACAATTAATATTATCATGATTTTAATAAATAATTTTTTTATTTCTGACCAAATATATATATTTATATCTTTTACTAACATATTTTTTGATCTAAAAATAAAAGATGATTTTCTTCAAAAAAAATAATAATAATAGTAATCAAGTGAGGGCAATAACGTCATTTAAGTAGAAAGCGAAAGCCAAAGCTGAAGCCCTAAAGGCCCCAACCTCAAAGTCCCCAAAAGAAGTGATCTCTTCATGCTTCGGGGAAACCTGGTCGCATAGACAGTCTTGTGAACTTCATCTTCTGTTTTGTCCCTCTTTGATTGCGTTACAGTATATACACGGTAAATTATCAAACCCCCAGATCGCTCGCTTTCTCTCTTTACAAATTCTTCTTATTTTAATTCATGCTCCTTGAATCAAATTTTCGCCTTTATGAATAATTCCAACCCTTTTTTAATTATTTTCATTTATTCTCTCCAGTTTTTTTTTTTTTTTCAGTTTGTGGGTTTTTTTTTTCAGTGTTAATATATATGTTTGCACGATCTTCAACATTGCTGTTGAATAATGGGTTTAATGTTTACAGTCTGTTACGAGTAAAAAAGAAAAAGAAATTGATGATGAGATTGGGATTAATGGGCACCCAAAAGTTTTGGAGTCTTAAGAGTGAATCAGGGACACACTAGCAATAATTTGGTAGAGTTTTGTTGGATGAGTTTTTCTGGAAATGAAATGTATAAAATTAATATGATTGAAGTAGTGTGAAAGGTGTAGATTAAATAACGTATTGGAGAAGTTTTGTCCTTTAAACCGAATCTCCCACTTCAGGAAGTCTGTTCTCAATGACCTTGCGTATGAACTAGAATGGATGTGAACTGTCCAAAATGTTTTCAGGACTGAAAATAACTATTACTGAATTGTGGTTTCTTTTTAGTACAAGGAGCAATATGGCTGGAACATAACAGTTTTACCCACCACCTTTTGCATGATACCTTTGTCTTTTTCTTACCATGCATCAAATCATTATTTAATGCGACAATTTAGTTCTCAAATTGTTGAGCCACTGGGATTTCAATAGTTGGTCGGTCTTTGTAGTTCATCTTTGAAGTTATTAATTCTATTAGGTGTTACCAGATATGATTAGATCTATGCAGAACTGAATAATCAGTTAAAAAGGAAAATTTTATTTCAAGGGCAGTAATACTTCCACATTTTGGCTAAAACAATAAATTTCTTATCAAAGGGCATTGATTTTATCTTTAATCATATAATTTATGTGCTTTATTGCCAACAAGTTTACAAGAGAGGAGGAAATAAGTATGGAGTCTTTTGTCACTGTTAATAGCTTTGTATTGGGGCTTTTTGTAATATTTAAGATTGTTGCTAGAGAAACGGGGCAATTTACTACAGCAAATCCTTTTACCCAAAAAGGGTGAATTAAAAAAAAAAATCAAAATCTTACCATTTGACATCCTTTTGTAAATGCCATTGAAGCTGTTTTTTTCCAATAATTACATTAATTTGTACTTAGATAATTAGGTTTTTGAGCAATGGGAAAGGACTCAAAACCAAAGGAAGCTAAGGGAAAAGGCAAACAAGCCGGAGGTGGAAGTGATGAAAGTGCTTCAAAAGGTAAAGGGAAAGCAGGGAAGGGAGATGGGCTTGGCACCTGCACTTATGTTAAAGGTCTTGTTTTCCTGTTACTCTTTTTGTAATAGCATTGTTACTTATTGCTTTTCATCACATATCTTTTACACTCTTCTTGTTCTGCTTGTTATTTTTTTGTTCAATTGTTCAGCTAGACACATCTTATGTGAGAAGCAGGGGAAGATTAATGAAGCATACAAGAAACTGCAAGATGGTTGGCTAAGCAATGGTGATAAGGTGCCACCAGCTGAATTTGCAAAGGTGAACATATCAGGCTGTCATTATTTAAATGTTGAAAGATACCATACTAGAAATCTAATTTTGGCATCAGGAAAAGAATTAATAATCAGGAGGACAATCTTTAGTCATGGCACTTTGTGATGCCAGTAACATTGGTATGTTCATAACTTGCTTAAATATGATTGGGAACGGTTATTGGTTGCTTAGATTTTTGTCAACTATTTTCAAGTAATCCGACTGTGTACTTCCTTTATCCGTCACATCCTCATGTGATTCTCTAGTGAAAATCAAAGAATGAGGATTGGTTGGGCTATTCTCATCATAATATCTGAGAAGGATAGAAAACTATGGTGTTGATCAATAATTTACTTGTTTTTGTTGAGCAAACTATTGGCCAAATTTTCTCTAGTGCATGCAGGCATGTATGACAGTCTCTGACATGGATTTTTTTGCTAGAACTTTGGGTAGTTACTGACTGAGCCAATGGAATTCTTCATTTATGTGCTCTACACATTCATGCAAATGCATATTGTCAAGGGGAATTTACTATTACTTATATGTGTGCTTAGGGTTGTGAATTTTTATAATAGGTTTTGTTTATCATTGCGACTGACGGGAGCATAGAGAATTTCATTTTACCGAGATACTCTTTTCTGGTGTTCATTAAATATATTCTTTTTCCAGATAGCTCAAGAATATTCAGAATGTCCGTCAGGGAAGAAGGGTGGAGATTTAGGATGGTTTCCGAGGGGTAAGATGGCTGGCCCATTTCAAGAAGTTGCCTTCAACACAGTCGTTGGAGCTACTAGTGCACCCTTCAAATCAACGTATGTGTTTTTGTTGTAAATTCAGCTTTATACCATTAACATTTTCAAAATCCTTGACTCTGACTATTATTCGGTTATTTTGCTCTTTATATCGCAGACATGGATACCATATTATCTTGTCTGAAGGAAGGAAGAATTGATGGAAGCAAAGCAAAGATATAGTCAGGCAGTGGAGATGAGTTTAATGTTATATATACAGACATGAAATATGTTATGTTTGTCTCATTAACTGATGATACTTTGGATTTGCAACTGGATAATGCTTCTTCCAGTGGAAAAATTGCCTGAAAGCTATCTTGGAATATATGATGCCAATAATGGGTTCTGTACATTTTCGGGTTGGTCTCCTTATCGGGTCAGTCTATTTTCCGGTTGGTCTCTGTCAAATCGATCCAAGTAGGCTAATTATTTTCTCACTTTTTATCAAATATGCTAGTGCTTTATGCTATTCATTTTTGCTCTGCGGTAATGTGAATGAAGGAATAAACACTTGGCAAAACGAAAAATAGAAGAATTAAAGCTGAATGATTCTTTCGGAGTAGGGTCAGCAACCCAACTCAACCTCGATGGGTTCGACCCGATCCGATCTCATATGATTGATTTTTTTTATTTGAAAATTGGATTTCGGGTCGGATCGAGTAAGGCCAAAAAAAAAAAATCAAGGTCGGATCGGATTTTGATTTGACCCGACTCAACTCGATATTATATAAAAAATTATTTTTAATATTTAATTATATAATTATATATTTAAATATATAATATTTAATATTTAAAAAATAATATTTTATTAATTTCGGATCGAGTATGGTACAATTTATATAATTTCAGGTCGGATCGAGTTTGAGTATGAAAAAAAAATTTAGGCTCGGGTTTGGTGAGTTTAAAAGTTGAGTCAGGTTCAGGACCAACAAAAACCTCTCTTTGCCAACCCTACTTCGGAGTGGAAGAGGGTTTTTTTTTTTCCTTCTTTCTTCCATTGATTGGAACTCTCTCTACCCAAATTAAAGGCCACCTAGGAATTATTTTCCCAGCAATTGTCAATGGGATGCATTTCATAAGCATAGATTCCAACTGCATACATACCAGAATCTTGCTAGGGAAACGAAGTGCTAAAAGATTAGCCAACAAAAATATTTGCAGGACAAATTTTAGGATTTAATATTACTCGTGCTATTCTACAACAGAGTGCGTGGAAAACTATGCTTACAGCTCACTCTCATTTTCAACAAGCTTAAGACCCCAGCTCATGTCCTCACAGTGCCTTACATGAGGAACCAGTGCACCTGTGTCAATGCCTCTTTTGGCCTTGCAATCATAAAAGGGAGGGGCATGGAAACATGGCTCCATTGACATGACCCGACGACAAGGTGGATCTGGGGCTGTATGGTTCTCAGGTTTGTAGAGTATCCATGGCTTCAACCCTCCAAGGCTTTGAGCAACATACCCAAAAGTTGACCACGAGCTAGTGACTAGCACATCAGTCAAGCTCAATAAATACATTTCAGCCCATGCCTTCCTATTGTGAAAACGCTTCTCTGTTTGCTGATACTCTTCATGGCTCGGTTGGTTAAACACTAATGACCTCCCCTGTCACAGTTGGATGTTCCCAGTACATGTCCCTTACTCTCTCATAGTAACCAGCACTTAAAGATGTAATCAGCACAACTTTAGACTTCCCAGATTGACTAATTATGGGCTTTTCCCTGCTGATCTCAGGCAGCAGATTCTCTTTCAAGGCACAAGCAATGATCTGATCCAGCACATGTTGGAATGGACCAATACCAGTGTCAAATACCCTGATCTGGATGCCTATCTTTTCATCTGCTTTAGCTAAATAAGCTTGATAATATCTAGTTATAAGTCCCCAAACTGGATTTGTGGGGTGAAAGAGATATCGACCCAAGAAGTGGAAAACTGTTTCTTTTCTGGGGAATAGATTACTCAGTTCCGTCTCAAAAGAGGGGATCAAGAAGAGAGACGGGACAAAGTAATTATCTGTTTTCATGATCAACCAAGGCACTTCCTTGAGAGATGTTTGATCTTCATCACAGAAAAAAAGTTTATCTTGATCATCATAATCATGGACCAGATGGAGATATACAAAAGAAGATGATATTACCCTGCTTGAATTAGCAAAAGTGCTATTCTTCAGCATTCTTCCATAACAGTGAGGAGATTTCTGATCAAAGCTGTCGAACTGACTTTTAAGGGGGAAATCTGAAGGAAGAAACCAGGAGACCTCTGGAAATGGTTCGCAAAAAAGATCAACCATATCAGCTCCAGGGTCGACAAGTAGAACACGATTTGTAAGGAGAGCATAAAGAAATGCCGAAGCTAAAGTCAATATCCTATTCCCTAATCCACTAAAGGAAATCCATACTAAATAATTACAATCCGTAGATTCAAGGTGATGCTTGGTATTGAGCTTTTCCAAGGTTTTGTTATATGATTCAGTATATGGCCCACACCGTTTATGGAGAGCTTCATAACTCCGTAACCTTGAGATTAGATAAGGTGAAGGTTTATGGAGCAATTCTTTGCGGTATAAGACCGACTGATTCCTACTGACACAAGATCTTTCATCAAATCCAGCTGCAAGAAGTCCACCTAGCAATTTATCTTTAGGCACCTCAACAGATGGGGCATAATCATCAACTGGACCTACGACTTAAAAGGGGGAAAACAAAGATTATTCCATGCTCATTTAGCAAAACAGGTATTAAGTTTGAGCAAATAATGCCATATTCAAATAGGAGAAATAGGTAAGGGTTATGATTCATATGGAATTAGCAATGCCAATGCGTCTATTCTCAAGCCAAAAAGTATTAGCAAATCAGGCGGTATTTGGGAAATTTCTGCAGTCAGCACAAATTACAAAATAAAATAGTAGATTTTACATGTAAGGCCTGAGAACTACAATCTACACAATCATTACCATGCTGTCTGAGGCACTCAAAAGACCCGCATTATATATTTATTTATTTATTTATTTATATAAAAGAAAATATGCATCACATAAACAGGCGTTTTATGGGAGAGAGGGGTAGGTTGTGTATAGAAACTAAGTGGAGAAAACCTAGGTTTGAACCCTGCTACTCTCTTCTTGCACACAAAATAAAAGGGGATAAAAAAACATAGTGCAATTTTATTATCATGTTTCATATCAAACCTTTAAAAGTGCACCTAAACATGAAATAGAATAAGTGGCTGAAAGAAAAATTGCAAACCATAATAATGGCATCTAAGAACAGATTCATGTGTAAAAGCAAAGAATCTATAAATGAAAGCATGGCAATAACAAATGCTCAAGCAAACTTCAACTAATTTTGCTAATGCTTGATACTTCCACTATTTAAACAATCAGCCATCTTGTGGGAGGTAAGATGACATGGAGAGGAACTTGTGCTTAGTAGATTGCTTTGCAATGTGGCACTGGCGCGTAAGGTAAATCTAAAAGGCATGACCAATGTTAAAGCATTAGTGTAAAATGGATCTTACATCCGAATCATGACATTGAGCCTTATGAACAGTAGTGACATAGATCCACCAGCTTCAAGCAAGCCAACCATTTAGTTCAATTAGCTATGATTTATCCACTTAGACAAGCAAGTTAATAACCAAGCCATAACAACATTTCAACCAATAAAAATGATTAACTAAAATTCACTACTTGACCAAATAAAAACTAAAACTTTTCAGCCAAACAAAAAGTAAGAACAACCTAAAATGCGAGTTTCATTCTGGGGTTTCATTCAGAAGTAATAAAAACCCATACTTTAGCCCAAAAAAACCTTTTTTTTTTTTCACTTTTCATCGTACTGAAAACTGAAAAAGAAAAATGTAAGTTACCTTTCTGGGGTTTGACTTCAACAATTCTTTCGTCCTTACTTGACTCCAAAACATCAAGAAATCTAACCTCTTTACCAGACTCCAAAACCCCATCACTTGGTGGGTCTTGAAGCACGACAGAAACTGAAAAAATAACTGAAACAACCATCAAAGTGACCACAACAAAACCCATCAACCTCATTGAACTCAACCCACATTTCCTTTCTTGATCCCTCAGAAGCAAGCCTTCCCTATCAGGATCCGGGTTGGTTTGCAGGTCATTCTCATCCGGGTTTCTCCTTAACCGCTTCATATTATTAGCCCCAAATTCTCATGTGAGTAAAGTTTAAAAATAAGCAGGAAGAAGAAAGCAGCGCCACAAAGTTGAAGACGAAGAGAGGGAGAGAGGGACAGGTATTGGGTGTGGTGGGATACCGGATTCGAGAGATTTAGAGTAGGAATTGAGACAAGAATTAGGATTCACGAGGAGGGGTCACATGCGATTATCAAGGTGGTTGATGTGTTTTTCACCTCGTGTCGGTGACGTGCTGGATTTTTTTTTTTTATTAACATGCGCTAATGGATCTAGCCTCTGCCAGAAAATTTGCATTTTTTGCGCGCTACATTATAGTACTACTGTGGTTTTGATTATATTGGATGCTATAAAATTATGTAGATCTAGGTATTTATATTACCTAAAATATTAAATTTTGTTTTATTTGATTTATATTTTATAAAAAAAATATGTATAATATTTTATATCAATATAAAATTTTAAAATATTTTTTTTATTTTATTAAATTCATGACTAAAACTTTATATTATATTACATTCATATCTTATTTTATATCATATTCATATTTTAAATTATCAAATTTAATTAAAAATATTGAATGAATTAAATGACTTAACACACATGATACGACACGATATGAATCATGTTTAGCACGATCCACTATTAAGTAATTAAATTAGGCCAATCATGATACATATATTATATATTGTATTAAATTAAAAGATTTTAAATTCATGAATCGATACGACATAATCCGTTAAAAATTATTGTTAGCATGTGACACGTGGGTTACCACAACACGACATATAAGCTTAGTCATATTATGTTAACCCATAATTGTTATAAGTGAGCTCCTAACTTTTGAATTTATTTATATTATTTTTATATTGCAATAAGATTATACTTTATATTTTGTTAGTAATTTATAAAATAAAATTATATAAAAATTGCTTATTAAATATTTAAAATATTGATAGATGAATTATATTTAACTAATGATTAGTAAAAGTAAAATTATAAAAATAAATTGACACTTCAAGTAAAGGACAAATTTAATGAATAAAATAAATTACTATAGAATAACAAGTAAAAATAAATATATAAGACAACACATCATATAAGTGAATCATCAGTTGATAAAAATGAAAAATAAAATAATAATTTTATGTTTTATAATATTATTTTATATGTATATGTGTGCTTTTTTGAAATATTATGATTGTAATTGCAATGTTTTTATTAAGTATTCTTTATTATATGTCTTCATAAATATAAGTATTTTGTCAAATCACATAGATTATATATCATTTTTATTTTATTTTATTTTACTTATATTTGTATGTAACTTTTAATAATAGATGAATTAAAAAAAATAAAAAATTTAAAAAATTATTAATGGATTGTGCTTGGCATATTTTTATATAAAAAATAGTGTTGTATTTAACGGGACAGGACTCGTAAAGGTAACAAATTATGTGCCGTTGAATCTTACTCTTAATCTTCATAAATCATACTAACATAACATATTAAAAAATAATATTAAACTGACATAATTTATTAATACATAAATTAACATTTAAATAGATAGTATCGACCAACACAATTTATTTAATACCTCTAAATCTAATTTGCCTACTATTACTAGTAAATGTGCTTCTCAAACTTTAACGAGTTCCGTCTCTTTTAGTACAAATCATGACTTTATTTATATTTTGGTAAAACATAACTATATATTAAAATGTTTTTAAAATTATTTTAATAGTTATTTTAATGACCATTTTTCAAAAAATTCAACCATTTGAAAAGAAATGTGTTTGGTTTCACTGTTAAAGCAATTGAAATTTCGAATGGTATCATAAGATATTAATAAGATTAAAAAACTTTTTTAAAGATATCTAATGACGGCTATTAATAAATTTTATAAAAATCATACAAATATTTATCCTACTTATCCTTCAATACATTAAAATATGTATTTTTGGATGAGAAATATATTTTATTCAAAAATTTCAAATATAAGGATACATTTTTAAGTACATAATTTTATTTATTTAATTTATATAAATAAACAAGTAATATAAACGTAAAATTATCACTATATCAAATGTTACAAGCAAAATTGATCCACCATATCAAAAGTAGATGATCCAGTCCAATGTCCATCCTAATGTTAAATGCTCTGTTGGGTCCTTCATGATCTTGCTGCCTTAGAAAGAAAAAAAAATTTTTTTTTTCATTTTTCTGTGAGATAAATTTATCTAGTAGTAATCAAAATCCAGTAAAAATATAATAGAAATTTGACTTTCCACTTGCTAAAGTTTGATTTTTTTTTTTTCTTTTGGGAATTCTGTTGAATGTAAATCTGTTGAAATGAATTTGAATCCACTATCTGATCCAACCCTTTAGTTGTAATTGCAACAGAATGATGGGGCAAACAGATTCTGACACATTCCCCCAGAAACAGACCATAACTCTCGAGTCTCAGCATTTTACACCTCAGCAACATGGAGCGCCAACCATTGAAGATAAGCAAACAAACCCACAGATCAAAATGACACGTGTCATCACTACGTAATTCCTTCTAAATTTCTTCTAGATTTTTTTAATGAATTTTCTATTGTCTTTTAGGCTCTGGTGCTCCAATTCTTGCTGTTGTTGCTGTTGCCTGTTGGCTGGTGAGATTTTACCTAACAAAAAAAAAAAAGGTCTTACTACCTAACCGGCTAACCGTTAAAGCCCCCTCCTTTGTAGATTAGAAACAAAATATAAGAGATAGAGCTTTTTTCAGTTTAGACAGAAAAGAGAGGGAAAAGAAAAGTAAAAGATGTCAACAGCTTCTTCCTTTTGTTCATCAACTCAGGTTAATGGCTTTGGAGGAGGACTTAGGCTTCTAAGAACCCCTCTTTCTCAACCCAAGACACTAACTTTTACAAGGTATTCTTTTTTTTTTTTTCTTTTTTGAATTCTTTTTGCGGGTTGCCATTCTTTTGTTCTTATTGGGTTTTTTTGGGTATTCATTAGAGTTTTAGATGGTAAAGAAGCAAATATATGGGTGTTGGCAATAAAACCCACTTCAGAAATGTAAGAAATTTCCTTGTAAACAACCTTAATTTGTTTGAACTTTGATATTTTTTTTCCCAATAGGGGAAAGTTTCTTTTTTTTTTTTAATGTTTTTGATACAAACGAAGGTGGTTTTGGATGAAGTGAAGGGCTTAAAATATACATCAAGAGTATAAGGTAGCTAGACTGTAATGAAATAAATGAGGTTTAGGGGTTTTGTTTACAGTGAAATCATTGATTACTTGATGTTTGGTATCTCAAATATGCAATTTGATAAAACTGTAATTCTAAGGTTGGTACTTAGGAGCAAAATTGTGGATGGATGAATACTACTAATTATTTTCAAATTTGAGCCATGTGTGTATGTGTTTATGCTAAGTTGAAGTTAGTATTGCTGTTTGGACTGTGGTCTTCAGTACAAATTCTCTATTATAACATTGCACTCATGAATCACATTGAAAATTTGACTACATTTTTTTAATATCTATGCCTCTTTCTGTAGTCTGTTCCACTATTTTTAGTATGTTCGGTTATTTGAGATAGATCACTGGTGAAGGTGTCACATTTACATGACATAAGCAGCAAATACCATTAACATTCTTACCAAATATTGAAAATCCAATTAGGTTGTTGCATTTTCCTTGTAGTCCTCAAATTCTTGACATTTCTGAGATTTAAAGATAGTGAATGGTTATCTCATCCCTAAGAATTGGTTTTCTAGGGTGGAAGGTGCACAGTAACATTTTAAACCCCATTTATTGACCTTGTTTTAGGATTTATAATGTAACATTAGGTTGTAGGGACACTATAATGCTTATAATAAAAAAGTTAATTAATTGATAAAGTTTGGTTTTATTCTGGGTTTCAGAAAGGCAACAGGCATTGAGCAGCTTTTCTTATTTCAAATACTTTTTCAATTTTCCATGATTTTGAGGAACTTTATTTTTTATCATCCCCCTATTTGCCACACAATTTTTAACTGCTGTAGTCAAGTCCATAATTAGTAGCTCTCATTGATCTGAATGAGGGGAGAGTGTTTAAGAGGTCTTTCTTACGCCAATAATCTGAATTTTTTCAGATTCAATTTTTAAGGCTCTTGTTACTTTGTTTAGAATTATGTTTCTTCTATGCTAGAAAATGTTTTGTACCTTCCCTGTTATAAATACATGTGTGTTTTGTCTTCTTGGTAGAAAATAGGGTTACGCATTACTTGAGAAGATATAAGATAAATGCATAAATTCTATCAGATATGAATTCTTCCATGTCTCATACAATATTTTAATATGCTTCTGTTACTTTTTCTGAAACTATTAGGAGGAGAATTGCTACAGTAGTGAAGGCAACTGCTCGAGTCGATAAATTCTCAAAAAGTGATATCATTGTTTCTCCATCTATTCTCTCTGCTAATTTTGCAAAGTTGGGGGAGCAGGTTCTATATTGCGCTTTTTTCTTGTACGATGAAATTACTTTCCGATTTTCCTGTAAATAATAATTTTCAGATATGCAACACGTTTCTAGAACACAGACAATGGGCTATAATCTGCATTACTACTTTCGTATTTGACTTTATGCCATCAGTAACAAACCTTTTAGCTTTGTTAACTGCTTTTGTCTTGTTTTATCTCCATGATATTTTGAACTCAATATTGAGCCTGCTTTTGAAGTTTGACTTTCAAGCTTTTCTAGGTGAAAGCAGTAGAAGTGGCAGGCTGTGATTGGATCCATGTTGATGTAATGGATGGCCGATTTGTTCCCAACATTACAATTGGACCTCTTGTGGTTGATGCCTTACGACCTGTGACAGATCTTCCGCTAGATGTGCATTTGGTATGCTTCTTTTTGCATACCTTATCAGTAATCAACCAGTATTGATAAAAGAAAATATTTGCTAACCTGAGATAGATGCACTGCAGATGATTGTGGAACCAGAGAGGAGAGTTCCAGATTTTATTAAGGCTGGAGCAGACATAGTCAGTGTTCACTGTGAACAATCTTCAACCATCCATTTGCATCGTACACTTGGTCAGGTAAGAATTTTCTTTCTGCGAGCTTTTCTACTATATTTTCTATGATATAATGGGGATTTGGCACTAGCAGTTGCTTGATTTAATAACAGCTGCTTACCAAATGAACTGTTGATTAAATATTAACTTTACATACAAGATGCGAATAGAATCTAGCAAATATTATCTGCAAATGAAGTGAAGCCCAAACTTGAAAGCATTCATAATAGTGAGGTCGTATAAACCAGAAAAGTATGCCTTGTTTTCTCTTGCACAATCTTACATGCTTTTCCACTTGGAAGTTGTCATCTGATTTTATTTTAGAATATTGCTACATGGGTGCCTGCTTTAGGTTGAAAGCTAGCGATGAATAAATTTATGTGTGACAATCTTTTACCCTATATATGGGCTTCTTACCACATATATGCTGATGGGATGCGAAGGTTCCGATTCTTAGGAGCCTGTACAATCCTACAGAATTCATCCTGTTCAAGCTAGTTCTGTGTTTTGATCTTATTTGTCTTCATTATTTTTCTGAGACATGATCAAAGAATTACTCATTGATGCTTGAACGGGACATTTGTAATAGCTGCATAATTTTTGTTCTGTTTTTGCACCCTATTTTTGCTGGTACAGCTTTTTAAGTATTAAATTTGTTGCCCTCACTCCTACCTAAAATCCATTGGTTCTTAAAATGTCCTTGTCAGCATGCCTGAAAGTTGTATATTGCAGGTTGTAGTTTTTATTGTCATCATGGTGTTGTTGATACTAATGGGAATTTTTTTTATTGTTTTCCATCATATACGTAATAATATCCTGTTAGCTTGCTATTGATGTTGCCTGCATTGGCATTGATTAAATTGCCCATCTATACAGCGTCTTTTGTGCAGAGATCCATTTACTATTTGAATGCTGTTAGTTTTCTCCTAGTTTTTCTCAAAACTTTTCTTATTGTATAGATAAAAAGTCTTGGCGCGAAAGCTGGAGTTGTCCTAAATCCTGCTACCCCACTTAGTACAATAGAATATGTGCTTGATGGTGAGTTTTTATTTATATTTCTATTTCTTTTTCCAATTTCGTTTTTTTTTTTCCTGTAAAAGAATGATTCTTATACAGCATATTGCCTACCAGAGCCAAGTGGTGGATCTATGCTGGGCCTTGCCTGTTGATAACTTGAACAAAGGATATATCACAAAGTAAAAACCCTTGAGAGATAGTTAAAAGAATATTCTAAGAATAGCTAAATTCAACCTACTCCTACTTTTGACTTTAAGGCCTGTTTTTCTTACAAAAACGAAACAGTCAACAGCTATCCAAAGAAGGATAAGAGGTCCTTCACTACATCATCATAACCCATCCAGTACAGATGTTAGGATTCATTCATCTATGTAGAAGGAAATTGACATGATAATCTCTCTTTTGCTTTTGAACAGTGGTTGATCTAGTCTTGATTATGTCGGTCAACCCTGGGTTTGGTGGGCAGAGCTTTATTGAGAGCCAAGTGAAGAAAACCTCTGACTTGAGAAGACTCTGTGCAGAGAAGGTATAAATTGCTTCTGTCTCCATATGTATCTTCTATCTATTTAAGCTTTTAAAATTTGATTACATTTTCTTTTTATATTTCCGATACAGGGAGTAAATCCATGGATTGAAGTGGATGGTGGAGTTGGTCCTAAAAATGCATATAAGGTAGCCCATTAAAATCATGTGGTTTTCCTTTCAGACAACATGCATCTATACACGCTATAACCTGCGACCTAGATTTCTCTGAGTTATCATTTGTTGAGAGATAGGCCTCCAGTTGCTTTACCATTGACATTGTGACAGCAAGTGGTGTTTGAATGAAGCTTTAGTGGTGATCAAAGATATTTTACATTTAAACTAAGAATGCCTGCCAGGATGGTTCAAAATGCAGACC
Organism: Durio zibethinus; assembly: GCF_047325235.1. Classification (NCBI taxonomy): domain Eukaryota; kingdom Viridiplantae; phylum Streptophyta; class Magnoliopsida; order Malvales; family Malvaceae; genus Durio; species Durio zibethinus. The sequence goes on from NC_143172.1 coordinate 24,479,201, forward strand.
TGCTGTTGAAGGCAGGTTGAGTGGAAAATGAAAAATGGATGGCCCTGTTTTTTCCTGTCAAATCTATTAAAGAGGAGTTATGTTGATCATATCATCCATGATATTCATTACTAGGAAAAAACTGGGTGGTGTTTCTGTTAGAGCTCTCCCCTTTTGGGGTAGTTATAAATATTTCTTATCTTGTGAATTATGGAATATAAATTGAAATGGTTTTCATTGCTGGCAGGTTATTGAGGCTGGAGCTAACGCTCTAGTGGCTGGTTCAGCTGTGTTTGGAGCCAAAGATTATGCTGAAGGTACGGAAAAAGGAATTATTTATTATTTTTTGTGCATATAAATGAATGCATTTTAACAAATTTGTGTCTTGAACGATTTAACAGCTATTAGAGGAATCAAAACCAGCAAAAGGCCAGAAGCAGTGGCTGTGTGATTTATGACTGCCCAAGATTTGATTGGCTCCTATGTGTGATATTTGTATTTGTATTCCCATGTATGTTACCCTCTAACTAAATAGAAATTTGCTTGATTATATTTTGGTGTATAAATTCCGAAGCTGTTACAAAGAAAAAAAAGATAAAATTAATCTCATTGAAGCCTGTTTTCTAAGATTCGTTTCAATAACCTGTTGTTGTATCTGCTTATAGGATTGCTTGAATTCTGCTGCAGGATGCAAAATAAAAATGAAGATATATAAGAAGTGTTAAAGCATATGCCTACAACAATTTTTTGGTTTCTTTCTGATAATCTTTGTTGTTAAATTTGGCATTGCTGTCTTCATGTTTGCAGATAATATCCATGTCATTGTTGTTTAATAAGCAAATTTTCGCGACAATCATGTTGTCAGATAGGTCCTGATGCCAAATGATTGATACATAAAAGAATGGAGGCTGTGGTAAGATTGCTCTTTTGAAGCATACTTGGTTTATCATGTCTTTTTGAGGAATTCAATGATTCATATGTATCTCAAGCATTTTGTAATGAACTTGCCAGTTCCATTCATTTCAGTTAAACAAGTATTATTTAATGTCTGTTTTTTTTCATAAAAATCTTGCCCAAGCAAGTTCCATTCATTTCAGTTAAATAAGAAAAGAGCCTAGCCTAGCCTAGATATTTGGGGTGAGTTTTTGGAGGGCTAAAATTTAGAGAGCAAAATTGAAGCTGAAAGGGATGTACATAGAATGAAGCTACCTTTGGCGTCCTGTGCCCTAAATTATGCAACTCACTTCCACAGTCTGGAACCTTTAATTTTCTTGATCGGTACTCTGCCAGGTTTGAAATCTCAGGAGAGTAGCCATATTATTGCGTGCTGACAGTCAAATATTTGAGGGCTTCATATATATCTCAGCCTTGAGAGGATGATCATCATCCCAGGAAACAAACTCACTGATGTAACTAGCCACCTCAATTGAACTACACCCAGGAGCCCTTCTCTGCTTTATCTGATCTCTAACTATCCCTTTCTTATCCCACATCCCTTTGGCAGCATGGATATTGGACGTAGCAACATTGTCCTCAACATGTCCAGGCTCCAACTCCAGCAATCGACACCTAACTTTTTCACCAAGCGCAATCTCTTCATTCCAGATTACAAGCTCCCAGCAATGTCCTACAGTCCACTCTGTCCACTTTACCTCATTAGCCTGACCTGGTGTATTGAAAATGAAATCATAAGCCTCTTTTAGCAGCCCAGCTCAGCAAAAAAATGAACCATGCAACAAAAATGAAAAGATTTTGGTCAGATTCTTTGTTAAAATCAATTAAATAAAAATTGAATTTGAAAATTAGGATTAATAGGCTAATAGTGATATCGTTCAATGAAAAAATTAATATGTAAAAGATTAATAAAAAATAAATTCTGTACAAAAATTTTGACCGACGTCTAATATACTATCAAAATTTTGAATAAAAATATCTATTCAAATAACATATCAACATATATTTAAATTATTTGAAACTTTTTATATACTTTTTTTCAATCAATTTAAAATTTAGTTTTTATTTAAAAAGTGTATCTATGCTTTATCCTTTACTATTTTGCTCTTTTGAAGAGCATAATGGCATCAACTATTTCACAATTGCTAACCTCGTGCAAATTGCCCTGAGGCAGGAGACTAGATTGGAACTAGCAATAAGCAACTCTTCATGCAATCATTACTTGTTCACTTTTGTGCTCCAAGTTAATAATTTACCAAAATTTGCATTAGTCTTAACTGGTAATGGAGCACCAAAGAATTTGAGTTAGTTGAGCATTGAAATCATGATTTCTCCAGCCAAGCAGCACAGCATAGCTGGCTTGCTTTCAAGATTCAGGAGATCTTCATATACGAATAATACATGGGCATGCCAAGACTTTAGGTCTTCAAGGATTCGAGAATCAAAAGTCTGGCATATCATGGCTTCCAAACATTTCAACTTATATGATCACTGGCAGAACTTCCCCTCTTAGCAGCAAACAATTTGATGCAGTGCCAACAAAAATTGCACAACCTCAAGCTCTGAGGTCAGAGAGAGAACGCACCAGCAATATGGGAAAAATTCACCCATCAGAAACATAGCCTAATCACAAAATGACCTTACTGTTCTCATTCACTGTATACTGAAGTTCTTTTTGCTCCCCTTAATTCAAAACGCCCAGGCTCTGAACTGCTAAATCCTCAGAGCACCTTAGAGCTGATCTCAGGTCTCCAATCTCTTGATAACCCCTGGCTACGAACATGTTGATGGCAATGCTTGGCATGATGCCCATCTTTATCATATCCGCATGCAACATCATCACATCAATCACATTCTTGGCTTGAAAGTGACCCTCTAACATGACAATGTATGAGGGCACGTCTACCATCAAACCACCGTATCTCATATCTGAGAAAAATTTACTTGCTTCAAATAACCGGCCATCCTTGCACAGTGCCTGAATCAAGCTTGTATACATCACATGATTTGGAGAGCAAAAGAGGCCATTAATCTCATCAGTTACATTTGCACTGATACCAGTTCTAGTCTTCTCCAAGAAAAAGCTAAAAGCCTCAGAAACTCTTCCATCCTTGCAAAGGCCATCAATTAAACAACTTAATGTGAAAGCATTGGGTGTTAATCCCGATTCCAGCATCTCTTTATGCAGCCGGAAAGCCTCCTTCATATTACCATTTTTACAGTACCCATTAATCAGAGCTGTGTAAGCCACCACATCAGGAACAAGGCCTTTGATAACCATTTCTGAGTAAAAGCCCATGGCAGTTTGCATATTTCCAGTCTTGCAGTAACCATCAATCAATGTAGAGAAAGTGATGACATTTGGTGCTACACCATTTTCAGTCATTTGAGAGCATATCTCCAAAGCTTTCTCCATGTTACCCGCTTTGCAGTACCCATCAATCAGGGAATTGTAAGTAACAGAATTAGCCAAAACTCCATCTTTGTTCATTTTCTGTAACAAAAAACTCCCTTCCTCCACTCTACCTATGCTACAGAGACCCTTGATCAGTATGCTATATGTGAAAACATCAGGCAAAACTTTTGACTTCTCCATTTCTGAGCTCAACTCCACTGCTTCACAAAAATTACCTGCCCTACAGTAACCATCAATCAAACAATTGTAGACAAATATATTGGGGAAAACACCATACTTAACCATACAAACAAAATAGCTCCTTGCTACTACCAATTCACCAACCTTACAAAGTCCATCAATCAAGATACCAAAAGTAACAATATTTGGTCCCAACCCATCACCAATCATCATCCGATATATTTCAAAGGCACGTTCAACATTATCCATCTTGCAATATCCATCCATCAAAACATTATAAGTGTACAAATTTGGAAGGAAATACCAATCTTTTATTAATCTAAACATACATTCCGCCTCAAGCATTTTACCTTCATTACAAAGAACCTTAATGACAGTCGTGTACACAACAACATTGGGTCGAATTCCTTTCATTAACAGATCATAAAACAACTCGCGTGCCTTTGAAACATCAGCTTGACAACAACAACAATTTATCAACACCCCATAAGTAACAACATTAGGCAAAAACCCCCGTGAAAGCAATTCATTATAAAGATCCCACATCGAATCAAACCTGCCCAACTTAACTAACCCATCTAAAAGTGCATTACAAGCCTGCATTTGAGGGAAAGTTCCGATTTTTCTATAAACCCACAAGGCATCTTCGATTAGACCCATCTCGGAAAATGCAATGATTAAGGATCCAAACACATTGGGAGTGAATTTTGAGGTTTGTAATTTGCTAAGGGCATCGAAAATTAAGTGGCAAGCATGATGGGGTTTCGAAGAGCTTTGGAGGGATTTAATGAGGTATTTTATCAAACACCTGGCGTCAAAGTAAAGTTTAGCACCGGTCAAGATGTGAATCATGGCTGAATAAGGCTCGAGATTCTTCAATGGGTTTAAGAGTTTAGCATTGGAATTGAAAAGGTTGAGTGCTTGGTGAGGGTTTTGGGAGTCGAGGATAGCCTTTGTCAGATTCAGATGCTGAGATGGTGATGAGAAAGAAGCCATTTTGGAGAGGCATAAAGGGTATTTGGTGTAAACAAATGGTGTTCCCTTACGCGGGAATAGCTTCATCATTTTCAATTGAGATGTTTACATGGCCAAATATAAATTGTACTAGAAGTAGAATTTGGTTCAGGTTTCGGGATTGCGCACGGCACACCAATAAATCTTGTTTGATAAATTTGGGCTTTGCTATTGTCACTAAAATTTTGAGGCGTATGGCCTAAAGTTATAGAATCAATGATAAAATATTGAAAATAAGAATTTAATTTTTAATAATTTTAAATATATATAATTGTTATTTATGTCTAAAAATTTTAAATAGAGAAATAATAAACATATATTGAGAGAAATAAATTAAATTTGATTTATGAATATTTATATTATAATACAGACTCAAAACATTAAATTTAAACAATATTAATTAGATTTGTAGATATTATAAATTTTAAAATGATTATATTTATTAATAACTAAATTTATGTAACTTGAAAAAAAAAAAAATTTTTTCATGACTACCATGCTACAGTAAATAAATTAAATCCCTCAAACAATGACTTTTAATATAAGAATGTACGCATGGATGTTGATGTTTAAAATCAGGTTTTTAGGGTTCGTCTTTATAATAACTGGCCCTTTAGTTTTATCTAATCAACTTTATTTTCAAATGTTAGTAAAACAACCCATTCCCTCCAATCCACCCAACTCTAGAGCTCTACAGCAACTCCTCGTTTCCCTCCTTAAAAAGTGTAACACAATTAAAAAATTTACTCAAATCCACACCCAGGTCATCATTAACGGTTTTTCCCAGAAAAATTTCATCCTAGTAAACCTTCTTTCATTCTATGTAACTTCTGGTAATCTCCTACATGCGCTTAAAATTTTTGGGACTATCGAGAAACCAAGTACTACAGTCTGGAATCAGGTTATCAGAGGGTATTCGAGAACCGAAAACCCCGGAAAATCAGTTGAATTGTACAAGCAGATGGTTGCAACGGATGCTATCCCTGATGGGTTTACTTATTCGTATGTTTTGAGTGCTTGTGCGAGGTCTGGGATGTTGAGAGAAGGGGAACAGGTTCATGGGAGAGTTTTAGGAGATGGGTATTGCTCCAATGTGTTTGTGAGGACAAATTTGGTTAATTTGTATGCGATGGAAGGTGGTGGTGATGGCATTTGTTATGCTCGCAAAATGTTTGATGAAATGGGGGAGAGGAATGTGGTGAGTTGGAATTCTTTGCTTGCTGGCTATATTAGGTGTGGGGATATTGATACGGCGAGGAGAGTTTTTGATGAGATGCCAGAGAAGAATGTGGTGTCGTGGACGACACTGATTGCAGGGTTTGCAAGGAATGGGAAGTGTCAGCAAGCTTTGTCTTTTTTTAATCAGATGAGGAGAGCACGTGTGGAATTGGATCAGGTGGCATTGGTGGCAGCATTATCAGCTTGTGCTGAATTGGGTGATTTGGAATTAGGGAAGTGGATTCACTCGTACATCAAAGAGACATCTCGGTTTAGAAGCCAGCCATTGTTGGTGTCTTTGAACAATGCACTTATTCACATGTATGCTAGTTGTGGTTTGATTCAGGAAGCTTATGAAGGACTTAGATACATGCCGGAAAGAAGTACCGTTTCTTGGACAAGCATGATCATGGGACTAGCAAAACAGGGTTTTGCACAAGAAGCTATTACTGTGTTTGAGTGTATGCTAAGCTTGGGAGATAGAGAAGTCAAGCCTGATGAAATAACCTACATTGGAGTTCTCTTTGCTTGTAGTCATGCTGGATTAGTTGATGAGGGTCGACATCATTTTACACAAATGACTCGAGGTTGGGGAATTAAGCCCAGGATTGAGCACTATTGCTGCATGGTTGATCTTCTCTGCCGTGCTGGTTTCTTGGATGAAGCATTCAATCTTATTGAAACCATGCCTGTAAAACCAAATGATGCTGTGTGGGGTGCCCTACTTGGTGGTTGTAGGATTCACAAGAATGTTGATCTTGCCTCTCAAGTGGCTCAGAAATTGGAAGTCGAGCTTGACCCCAACTATGCTGCTGGGTATCTTGTGCTGTTGTCAAATGTGTATGCTACTGCCAAGAGGTGGCATGATGTTGCTAATGTGAGACAAAAAATGATAAAAATGGGTGTAAAAAAACCCGCAGGTCGGAGTTGGGTTCAAATTGATGGTGTTATTCATGATTTCAGGGTAGGTGACAGCTCTGACAAATATGCATCTTCAACCTATGATATCCTCTGGCAAGTCACTAGACAGGCAAAACAGGAAGGTTACGAGCCAGACATATCAGCAGTGATTTCCGATGTGGAGTAATAGGTAATGGTTTTGAGCATTTGGTATTGGAGCAAGGATCTGCTGTCATTCCTTCTGTAATTACCAAGTTCAGAGGCTGAAAAGTCAGTAAATCCTTTCAATGATTCAATTATAACTTGTCATCACCCAAGTTCGAATGCTTAAATCTTCTAAAGTATAACTACTAACCCGGCACTAGGCATCAACAGTAGCAGCCTATTTCCTGTATTTCTAAATTAACTCTTTCTAACAGCAACAGTGCAAGGAGTTTTGAGCATCATCATTTTCTTTTTATTTTGTATATGGAAAATAATTCAAAATTTTTATTTTCTTCTGTATCCAAACACGTCTTTTGCTACTTTCGAAAAAAAAAAAACAAATAAGAAAAGTGCTAACCAAACAGAAGAACGTAAGTAAACGTACAAGGTGGGAATTGGGACTAGGGTGTATTGGTTACCAACCTACTATAAGAAATGGGAATGACTTGCAGTTATGGTTCTTGAAGGTTTGTGCACGACGGCAAAGAATGATCCTTAGTGTACATCTGCCATTTAACTTCCTATTTGGGGTTTCTCTTTTCTGAAATTATGTTACCAAAACCACATGGCTAGATGCTTATGTCACATGTACACATTTCCAGCCCAAAAAGTATGCCTATTAACAGGAGGCAAACCCATCATTTTATAGTCTAAGACCATCCCCCACCCTTCTATCTTGTTGAGGTGGGATTCATAACATTCTCTCTCATTCAATTGTGCAACGTTTTCATTGCATTGATTATTTCACACAAAGAGGATTGACACTCAATTTTATACATAAAAGATTGAGGGTTTTTTTGCATTTTAATATAAAATTTGAGGGCTTATTTGGAATTTGGATATTACAATTTTTTTTAAGTGGTTGTCATTTGATAATAGAGGAAAAAATTGTTTGTATTGAAATTTGAATATTAAATATATTAAACATCATTTTTAAAAAGTTATTACGTAAATTAATTGAACGAAACTTAAATAATTTCTTCGATTTAATTACGTTATATATTTATGTAAGACAATCATGTAGACAAACGACAAGGAAAAAAAATGAAAGCATATATATATATTGATGTTGTCTCAAGATAAAAAATAAAATTTAATATGTATAATTACAATTTAAGATTTTTATTAACAAGTCCTATGAGCATTAGTGATTAGTAAGATTTTATTACTTGCATTTGCCACTTATATTTGCCGTTTAATACAATTTTGTTTTTCTAACTAACTTAAATTCATAATTTTTTCTATCAATGAAAGTCAAATTAGGAATTTAAAACTTAACTCAATTATTCAATTGATACATATATTGATATTATCATAATTAATATTATCGTAATTAATACTAATTACTATTATCATAGTTAAAAGTTACTATTATCAATATTATTTTGTATATATGATATTGATATTAGTTCAATATTTTTATAAATTATTACCTAATTAGTTAATATAATGGTAACAATATTAAATTATAATAGATGAAAAAAATTTTACAATCTAAGAATCAAGATGGATAACACAAGATTAACAAACTATTTCAAAAATACTAAAAATAAAAAAAATAATTGCATTTACGCATTCTCAAATCATACTAAGATTTAAGTCCATAATGATTCTCATGTATACATAATCATATTATGAGCAATAAAGATAAACAATCATGCATGATCTAAATTAAATTTAAGTAATTTTCATCAATTCATATTAATATTATTTATAATGTTTTTATATCAAATTCAAGGTTATAAAAATTAATAATATTATTAGATATTACAATTATTTTTAAGAGATAATATTTAATAAATTTAAAATTTAAATTTAAACACAAACAACTTCTTCTTTTATCCTTTACATTACATCATTTTATTCCCAACGGGACACTTTAATAGCAAATATTTAAAATTTTATTTTAAAAGTTTTAGAATTTTAGGATAAATGGAGTGAGATTTATGGTATAAAAGATGGTTATTGTATAATTCAATATCATATATATACATATTATATAAAAAATATTATTATCATTTTATTAATAAATAAAAAAAGTTAGGTTATCATTAAAATAAGAATTTTAATATTTTATCATCAAATAACTTACCATTAACTAGATTTAAAATTTAATTTGAACGTGAATTAATAAAGATAAAATTCTTACATCTTGAGTAAATTAATTCATAATTTGATTTTAACTAAGTTAATCGCTTAAATCAATTTAATTTGATTAATCGATAGATTACTAAATTAATTTTGGTAAGTTAATGAAAATGATTTTAAAATAACTTTAATTTTTGATTAATTTGATTTAACATTTTAATTAATTAAACTAATCAAAATATAAAATAAAAAATACATGAAATTGATCATTTTATTTCATAAATTATTAAAATTTTTAACATAATATTTTTATATTTAAATATTTTGTTAGATAATTTTATTTAGTTTGTTTAAAATATAAAAATTTAAAATTTAAAATATTAATTAACTTAATTATATTTATTATTTAATTAATTAAAAAAATTAATCGATAAATTAATTTGATTAATTAATTTTTAAAATTAATAAATTTGATTCGATAAATAAAAATTATGTAATATAATATAATTTCATTAATTTAATTCAAAATTAATTAAACTGATAGATTAAACACACTCTTTCGATCTTCACCCTTAAATGAAAGCCAAAAAAAATAAAAAATAAAAATAAAAGGATAAAAAAAAATCTCAAATGAGCCTATGGAAAGGAAACCCACCGAACGAAGTAACCAAGGAAAATCCTTTTGGTACAAGAATTATATAGAGTTGGCTAAATGCAGTTGGCTTGTCCACCCTATCCTTCTGAAAATCTCAATTATCAATAGCAGACAGAGAACAAAACTTCTTTCTTTTTCTAGGCCAAAAAAAATGGGTCCGACAACGTCCGATGACAGATCCCAAATCTGCTTCTTCGATTTAGAAACCACCATCCCTGGACGGCGGGGCCAAGGCTTTGCCATTCTCGAATTCGGAGCCATTTTAGTTTGCCCCAGAAGGCTCGTGGAGCTTGACAACTACTCCTCCCTGGTCCGACCCGACGACCTCTCTTATATTTCCCCTGCCTCCGTTCGCTGCAACGGTATCACCCAAGACGACGTCGCTGTGGCACCTTCCTTTTCCGAAATCGCCGACAAAGTCCACGACTTTCTCCATGGTCCGTGCCTCACACTCTAATTTCCCTTTTTTTTTGTAAACATTTGAAGTTTTTATTTTTTATTTTTTGTAGGAAGGGTTTGGGCTGGGCATAATATAGTGAGGTTCGATTGCGTGAGAATAAAGGAAGCGTTTGAGAAGATTGGTAGGCCGGCGCCGGAGCCTAAGGGAATTATTGATTCATTGGCGTTGTTGACTCAAAGATTTGGAAGGAGAGCCGGTAACATGAAGGTATTTTAAATTCATATTAAAAACCTTAGCTTTATTGTCAATATCATGAAAAATCCTTAGGAACTGTATTTGGTAAACTACAAAAAGGTTTGGGTTTTTTGTTGGATGGTATATGGATGTTTATCTTGTTAGAGTTGCTGGTAAAACCTCAACCAACCAGGTCTAAAGGTGTGCTGGTAAAGCCAACGATTCCGACCATGTCTTGAAAGGACTCGGACTTGAATCTGATCCTAACGCAAACTCAGTTATTTTCTGCTTGTAGAGTAAATGTGGCAAAAGTTTACCTGAACTCGCGGAGGTTGCTAGAAGTCCTAGTCAATACAACCCAAAACCCCAGACCTGAACCTAAGCTGAAATGTTAAAATCTGTTAAAAGATCCAATCTGCTCAATGGACATCTCTAATCTAGCCCATTTTTGCGTTTGTCTGAGTTATGTTATAGTCCACGGGGAGCATGGAAATTCTATTGCCATGTTTGCTCGTTGTGTGATTCAAATTCCAAACACCATTGAGATCCTTGCTTAATTCTTTGAATTCTTAGCGGCATTTAGTTCTCTATTAAGGTATTGTAAGCTTTAGGGTTGATATGAAGTTTTGGTTGATGATACGTCTATGTACTTCTATGCAGATGACCACTCTTGCAAACTATTTTGAGATTGGAAAGCAGACACACAGGCAAGTTTATGATGAATATAAACTCTTTTCACCTTGGATGGCTAGGCAATTTATGTTTCCTTGAAATAAACTTTTTGCTTTATATGATTATTGATCAGGAGCCTGGATGATGTTCGCATGAACCTTGAAGTTCTCAAGTACTGTGCAACAGTTTTGTTCCTGGTATGGTAATTTTAGAGTGTAAATGCAGTAGTACTTGTGTTTTTTTGAATGATGTGCCTTTGGTGTTTTTGTATGTTTAAGAATTCCGTATTTCACATTTAAAAATTTAAGCACCATTTTCACAACTTTCCTTCAACTTCTGATATGTTAAATCGTAGAGTTTGATCAAATAGTGCTTTATCCATATGGTATGTGGATAAACTCTTGGAATGGCAGTTAGAATTTAAGATCCTCCAGAAAGTCTCATCCCTCTATATACCCCAGCTCCTACTTTATACCATTGCCAGCTACTTCTTTGGATAATGGTCCACACTTTGGTAATTCTTGTGTGATTATAATTATTAAAATCTATCTTTTGAGATGCTTTGCTACTCTTCCTCCTTTCCTCTCATTGAGGAAGCTGATTTTATTTATGATATCGTTTTTGTTTGCTTCTGAGTTGTGCTTATATTGTTATCACTGCTGACTGCATAATCCTTGCATTGAGTGGATCCGCCGCATTGGGTATCAGTGAATTACTTTTATATCCATGTAGTGCGAGTTCCTTTAATTACAATTTGCATATTGGAGTTTGGAAAAAAATTTGACTGAGTTTTTAACTTAATGTAGGCATTTTTTTTTTTTTTGTCCTTGTACCATGGCTCATGCACTATAATTGCTCTATGGTTATAGCAGTGCATGCATTTCTTTGTATTGATGTGATTTTGAATTGGTCTTGGAATGCCTTGTTGCTCTGCAAGTCAAGGATGATATCTATCCTGGTCACGGAGATAGTTAGGTGGGCATGTTTTATAAGATTAATTATCTAAAATATGATCAAATCTTATACTTATCCACAGGAGTCAAGCCTCCCAGATATACTCACAGCAGACATTGCAATTTCCCCAGGACCAACAACAAGGAGTAGTATTAATAGCAAGTCATCTCCTGAGGGACCTAGCCCAAACATGCACACCCTTTCTTCAAGTTTAATGTCTCAAAATGTTCCAAATTTATCTCCAATTGAACTAGAAAATGGTGAACACCATTCTATAATCTCTCTTCTGACTAGCCACACTGGAGTCGTTAATTCAGATGCATCTGATCCAGCTCAACCAGATCCATTTGACATGGGTCTGCTCAGAAATGAAATAAAAACAGAGGCTCTTCAATCAGATGTCACCATGGAAGAAAAACCTGAGCTAGAGTCTCCTAAGATGTCTCCAGCAACAGCTATTGCTGAAGGTTGCAGTGGTTTTGCAGGATTCCTAGAGCCTGATGAAGTTTCTATAACTTCTATCAGTGCATCTCTGATACCATATTATCGTGGCACCCGCCAAATAAAATTGTTGCAAGAAGATGTTGCTTTGCAGCTTTTTTGTTCTTGTTTGAGAGTGCGATTTGGAATCAGTACAAAGTTTGTTGATCAGGCTGGTCGGCCACGTTTGAGCTTTGTGGTTGATGCTTCTCCAAGTTTATGTAGGGTTCTGGATGCTTGTGATTCTGTTGCAAAGAAACTTTCGGAGGATTGTGGAAGCAGTTCTGAGTGGAGGCCTGTTGTGACCAGGGATTATCATTACATCAACAGCTCAACTGTGAGACTGCAGTAAGTTCTCATAGCTCGTTCATTTTCCTTTTGCATGGAAATGAATAGCTCCTAGCTTAGGAAAAATGATGAAATTTTGCATTGCAGAGCAAGGAATGGAGTTTGTTTCACATCAAACTACTATTTTAACTCAGAAAATCCTTATAAATTTCCTTCACCCTTAAGTGTAATCCTTCCAAAATGGAAAGAGAAAATAGAAACAGGCAGTCCTGATTCTTGATTCACCGGCACATAGTTTTTTTTTTTTTTTTCTCCTTTATTATTCTGCTGATGTGTTATTAAAAAATGATTGGATAACTGATGTATTAACTTCAATGTTTTATGTGGTTGATGGAAGAATGAAGTGACATGAAAGTTTGGAGAATCTTTTGATTTGCAAATTCTTGAAAATTGGAGAAGGCATAATTTTATTAAACTCTTACCTCTACAAATTTGCCTGATTCTTTGACTTTTTCTGTCAGCCTACCTACTGTAGTCAATGGGGATGTTGCCCGATATGCCACAGAGATACATCAGAAAGACTGCTCTGGTACAGTGCAAAAACTTGTGTTTAGCAAATTTGATGCTGCAGAGCTTGGTAACATATTTAGAAAAGGGATCTTTGTGGATGCATTCGTCAGCTTGGATACTTATGATTATCAGCAGAGCGCAGGTATTCGTTTGGTGGCTAAAAAATTGGTTATACATTCTGACTAGTTGGAGTAGAAAGGTAAATTTCAGATTGTTTCCAGATATGTAATAGTGTTGTCTATGTTAGCCTGACCCCATACATATGATTTGATTTCTCACATTCATTCCTTTAGGATGACAAAGCTCACTGATACTTTGTACCAAAAATGTAAAAGAGAGAGATTGATACTACTACTGACAATTTATGTAATTGCAATTTAACTCTAATGTTACATGCAGAGTTTGCAAAGATATATAGCAGAAAAGTACTATAGGAAGTATAATTTTTGTATAAACATAAGACCTATGATTCGAACGATTCTGAGAATTGCAAATATCCAGCTACAAGCTGACTACTAGGAATTTCTTAAGAGTCCTGCGAAATGCCTCCTACGGTTTTTTATCTTCTAGCCCTTTTTTTTTAATTTTAAATTTTTGTAAGTAAAATTATTTAATTATTCATTCTTTTTCAAACAATTTTTCAAAAATTTATTTTTGGAAACTTTTAAGATTTTTTGAAAATCTATTTTCAGAGGTTTTGGAACGTACTAAAATATTTTAATACGAAATTAAATACAAAATCAAATGAAAAAATAGAAAGAACAAATTATTTGAAGTTTTAAAAGGTAAAAATTTACTTAAAAATTTTCACCAATTTGAAGTAAAAAATGTATAAAATCAAAGGTAAATTGTTTTTTTTTTTTTATTTCATGATTAATTTTGTAAGATTTTATTTTGAAATATCTTAGTACAATTCAAAGTTTTGAAAATTTTATTTCCAAAAACCTTTAAATATTATGAAAATTCATTTGTGAAATTTTGTTTGAAATAAAATGGATATTAAATAATTTTACTCACAAAAAAAAAAAAAAAACTGAAATGTTAACAGGGAAGGGTGGGATGTATTTAGCAGCACTCATTTCTTAATTTTCAAGTTGATCTTATTGATCAGATAATTATAATATGGTATGAAAATAATATGAAAAAAAATATAAAAACGATACAATTTAAAAGCGACAAAAATTATATATAAATTTGAAAAAAAAATTTATATTTGATGTGTTAATACGAATTATGATTTAATAATTTTTATATTTTTACATATATTTGATATAAAATAAATATAAATAGATATATAAATTTGTAGATTTTATGTAAAAAAAAAACCATTAATTAACCTATTGTAATTAAAATATTTACTAAATAGAATATAATGCATTCGGATATTTAATTCAATTACATGTGTATGCATCTTTTTTTATTAAAACATAAATATGAATACCTGTTTTCTTAATAATGAAAAAAATACGAAAAGCTTTTAATTAAAAAATTAAAAAACCCATTTTAAATTTAATATGTTTTTTGTCCTTAATGAACTTGATTTTGTGTTATTGTCCTGAACTATAAATAATTTTGAATAAACTTTTGGAAATTTGTTTCTCAAGGAAAGAAAAACAGAAAGACGATTTAGCATTTTGCACATGTGCTATTGTGGTTGGCACGTGGCGTGTTTACTTTGGTCTCTCGCTCAATTCACTTTTCCGCTGGACTATCTACATGTCAATTTATTTTTATAGGATATTTTTTATAAAATAATGTTTTTATATAAAAAAAGAGTAAGAATTAAACGCTTTTTATTTTATTTTCAAATTTTGGGGGGTTTCAATTAATAGGGATGTCAAAGAGTAACGTGGCCTCCTCTCTATCACTACCAAACCAATCCAAACGCTTGCCTCCCCTTCGCTTTTTCTTCCACTTTTCTCTCTCCCCTATCCCCTCTTTCCGCCACGTCATCTCTCTCTATCCTTCTATGCTTGCGCACTACGCACCCGTCTTCCCATCACCACCCTCTATTCCTTCCAGCCAACGCTCCGAATTCATCTTCCTAATCCCGCGTACGTTAGTCACATTCAGTATCCCAAATTCTATCTTATAAAAAATTACTATCTCAGAACGCAGAACCCAAACGAAAAAGAAAACCCTTTCCTTTATCAGAATTCAGGGAAACCTCTCCTCCGCCCTTCCCTTTGGTTGTTATGTTAACGTGCGTCAGATCCTTGGTGAGCTGAAATGTGAGCCGTTGACGACCCTGACCGTCCGATTGGGTCCTCTTGAGCTTTTGCATGCCGTTTATGGAAAGTGATTCTTTTAAATAAGGGAAAAAATAAGTAACTTTATTAACAACAAACTTAGTCTTTTATTAGGACCTAGGTGGTGTTGTATGGACGGGGAAAAAGGCTTCAATCAGAATAAGGAATCAGGAAAATTGGGAACCCTAACGCCAACTTTGTCTCCAATTTGGGTTGTTGGAGAGAAGATGACTCTTATCGGCTTTTTCTTGTATTTACCCCTTTTGTAATTTTTTAATTTAGAAAAGAGATTTTTAGGGAGTGTGTTTTTTTTTTTTTTTTGGGGGGGGGGGGGGGGGGAGGGGATATTTTTGGAAAAAAAGTTATTTTTTTTTGGGTTGAGGGAATATGGAGAGCAAAGAGCTGAATTTGAATAAAGAGTGTAAAGCAGGAGGAGGAGGAGGATATGGGTTTACAGATAGGAGCAAAGTGAGGATTTTGCTATGTGATAATGATACCAAGAGCTGTGAGGAGGTCTTTTCACTTCTTTTGAAATGCTCTTATCAGGGTATACTTCACTTTTGTTAGTATCTTTACCTTTTTCATCTCTTTTTGAGTTGTAGGTTATGTTTATTCTTTTTTATTTATAAGTTGATTTTTTTTGTTGTTGTTATGGTTGTTCTTGTTGGTCTGTGTGTTTGTGTTTGTTGTTGGGTATTTGAAATCAAATTTTGTGTGTTGTATCTTTTGAGTTTTTGTGTTAATTTATTTGTTGCTTTGATTTTGTTTGAATTGTGTGATTTAAATAGTTGGTCAAGTGAAACTGATACTAAGGAGTTGATGCCTTAATGTGTGGATGGAACTGGTTGAGTTTTGTTTTAGGATTTTGAATATTGAAGTACAGTTTTAAAGTTGCTATTATAATTTGAAAGAATAAAATAAAATAGCTTTCTACCATTTTCTTGTGTGAACAAAAAAAAGAAAACACTAATTTTGTCAGCTGTAACATAGTCAGAACATGCGTAGGAATGCTTAGATATATATTATTCTCTTCTATAAGTTTTTCTTTAGTTATTTTCTGATTATGCTACTTTTGCTTACTGAATTCTAGTCTGCTGTTTTGACTTGCTTTGCTTCACAAGAGCTATTAGTTCCAGAAACTTGGTAAAAAGGATATTTGGGATATACATTTAATTCCCTTGCCTGGTTGTCTTCTAGTTCCTTGACTCTCATGCTTTGCCTTGTAAACAGACAACTGTGGTCAAAGTGACAATTTTTAGTAGGATGTGGATAATAAAAGAAAGAAGGATAAGAAAAGAATTCACTTGAGAGGAAGCACCAATTAAAGAGAGATTGGGAGAATGGTAACTTTTGTGTGTTTGGACATATATACCTAGGGCCAAGTATGCTGTAGAATAGAGCCTTTTGATAAATATAGAATAATAAGGATATAAGTAGACTGAAAATCACATGGATGACATTTTAAGTTCAATTGTATTCTATTCCTTGGTGACTATCTGCCAAGATGAATAATGTTTTTTCAGAAATTTTAGAGTATGTTCATCATGTCCCTGATTTAGGTTGCTTCTACTTTTTGTAGTAACTCAACTTTTTATCTTACTTCTATAATTGTGTATTGCTTTTAGGAGTGCCCTTTACTCTCATGACACTTTTCATGTATTTATTTTTTGAAGTGATGTGTCAGCTTCGTGATTCTGTGTTACTTTTTATTTGCAGTGACTTCAGTAAGGTCTGCTAGACAGGTTATTGATGCACTGAATGCTGAGGGACCTGAGATTGATATCATACTTGCTGAAGTTGATCTCCCAATGACCAAAGGAATGAAGATGTTAAAGTATATTATGCGGAACAAAGAACTGCGCCATATTCCTGTCATTAGTAAGTTTGTCTTGTACCTTCTTTTCTTCAGCCATCCAACTTTCATGATAGTGAATTCTCCTTTTAGTGTTTGTGGTCTGATCATTATATATTTTTCTTTCCTTTCTATGATAAGTGATGTCCGCCCAGGATGAAGTCTCTATTGTTGTTAAGTGCTTGCGGCTTGGTGCTGCTGACTATCTTGTCAAGCCTTTACGAACCAATGAATTGTTGAACTTGTGGACACACATGTGGAGAAGGCAGCGCGAGGTTTGTTTTTTAGCAATTTACTTTTATCTTTATCAGCTGGTCTGTGTTGTATTTGTTGTTGTTTTTCATGATGTGACCTGTTTTTTCGCTGTCCTTGGTTCTCCTCTATTTAAAAATAGTTGCATTGCAGTTGATACTCATAAGTGTGTAATTAGGATGACAATTTTGGTAGAGGGAACTGTAATTCCTTTAACAGGCATTCCTTCAGAAGTTGATAAAAATTTTGTATGTACGGATGTGTAGCAAAAACCATTTATTGATATTAACTTAGATGTTTTCTCTGGCAGCTTGGTCTGGCAGAAAAGAACATCTTGAGCTGTGACTTTGATCTAGTGGCATCAGACCCTAGTGATGCTAATACAAACAGTACTACTTTGTTCTCGGATGACACAGATGACAGGTCTCGGAAGAGCACCAATCCAGAGATGGTAGTTTCAACTCATCAGGAAGACAAAGTGGGTATTGAAGTTGGATAACCAAAAATGTGTTTGTGTGCATTTAAAAATTAGGGTGAAAAGCATGTTTGACTGTGCACTGTGAGATCATGAACTTATGCTCTAGGAAATGACCTTGCCCATGACACTATGGGTGTGAAAAGCATGATTCCATTATATGTTCCAACCGTTCTAAAAGTTTCACCTTTTATATGTTTGAATTTTGCATACAATATATGGGTCAAAGTACTAATCTTAGACAACAAAATCAGTTATTCAAATTGTGTAGTTGCAAAGGAGTGATTGCAATTACCAAGAATGAATGGAATCAATTAAGGGCTAGTTTAGCATTGTTGATGCGTTTGAAAAAAGTTTGGGTTAGAAAAAGTGTGTTTAAAAAGTGTGATAAAAGTAATATGGTTAAAAATTTTAAGTGTTTAGTATTGCTGTGAATAATTGAAATGTCTAAAAAGATATGCACAAAATAATAAAATATTAAAAATATAGGGTAATATAGTGATTTTCTATCCCAAAATTTCTTTTCCACTGCAAAAGCACCTCTTGAGTAGCTTTTTGGTTTGGGTTGCATAACCATGCTTTTAGATTTGAAGAACCATCATCAAGCTTGCCATATGACTCTTTCCGCAAAACCTTGAGGCAATTGAGATATTCCTCTTTAACATCTGTGCCAATGTTTGTACATGTCATAAATTTCACAACCTGTACTTAGCGTTGTAAATGTATGGCAAATCAATGGTGTTAAGAGTGAAATGTATGGTTTGTGTTTCCTCTTTCAGTCTGCTGCTGCTACCATAGAGCCTCCTCAGACTGATTCACCAGAATGTCGTCCTGATGTTCCTGGAATAAGTGATCGCAGAACAGGTTGACTGCTGTTAAACTGCTCCTTGCCTAAAACTTGTTGGGCTGTCCCTTGAACATGACTTGTCATATTGTGTTCAGCTTACAGTTGTTTACCATATTAGAGAGAAATTATCTTCTATTAATGCATGGGATACTTTTAGGAATGGTGTGATATGACATCATTTTGCCTTCTATTATCATATTCTTTCAAAAAAGTGAAGTCTTGAGTTTGAAGCAAATTCTCTTTAATGTTTCTTCTATGAATGCATGAAACTGTTTTTCTTAAGCTTTGTATCAAATTTAGCCTTTCTTTTCACAAAAAAAAAAAAAGAGTACGACTTGATGAGATTCTTTAAGGTTTTGACACTGGATTTAATTTTAGTTCGATTGATGGCTGGATTTCTGTCTGCATCACATTTCTGTTTATTTTCTAATACCAGTCGGATGTTTGTGCATTTGAGGCTTTGCAAACGAATATTGGCATGCCAGTTTACATGATGTGAACTGGGACTTCATGCTGAATAGTCTCTGTCTTCTCTCTAATCTATAGTTCATGACAAAGCAAGCACTATTTATCATGTGGCAACACTGCAATACATGAAAAGCATGGCTGTGATTCTTTTCTGGTTTCCAAACCTTTTCATTCATGGATTTCTCTTATTCAGAAGATGTTGGAATGTTGTTTTTTCTTTTTTTTTGCAGGGCAATTTTCATCTGGTCCAAAGAGGAGTGAGCTAAAGATTGGTGAGTCATCAGCCTTCTTTACTTACGTGAAGTCAAGTGCAGTCAAAAATGGCACTCAGCTGGCCACGCCTAATGATGAAAATGCTACTCAAAATAAGATCATTGAAGAGAATCTTCCAGAATCTGGTCAACAAGTGGTTAATGATGCTCAAGTACAAGAGAATGGAGAAGCATGGGAAAACTGTTCACAAGGTGATGACTTTCCTAGCAGCAGCAGTATACCAGATTCCCTTTCCGTGGAGAGGTCCTCTACTCCTCCTGTGTCAATGGAGTTCTCACGACAAAGGAATTTTAAGGAAGACAAGTTTTCTCAGGTGTTTGTGATTCCAACAAATGAACCTCAACATAATGTATCTGGTTTACCTACGCCGAATGCTTATCTGCACTATATGTCAGGAGTTTTAAATCAAGTTATGATGCCATCATCAACCCACTTGTTTCAGAACAACTTCCAAGACCCTCAAAATCATACTAGTTCTGCTGTGCTACCTCAATATAATCATCTTCGACAATGTCTTTCCCATCCTCATGTAAACGGGATGGCATCGTTTCCATACTACCAGGTTAATATGTGCAGGCTAACTGGTCAGATGCCAACTGGTCACTCATGGCCATCATTTGGAAATTCATCTTCCAGTGAAGTGAAATTAAGTAAGGTTGACAGAAGAGAGGCAGCATTAATCAAATTTAAGCAGAAAAGGAAGGAGCGCTGTTTTGATAAGAAGGTTAGATATGTTAATAGAAAAAGGCTAGCTGAAAGGAGGCCTCGTGTTAGGGGACAATTCGTGAGGAAGAATGGAGTAACTGTTGATCTTAATGGGCAACCTGCTTCTGCTGATTTCGATGAGGATGAAGAAGAGGAGGAGCAGGCATCAAGGGATTCTTCTCCTGAAGATGATACTACAGGATGCTAATGTTAAGTTCGTATATATTGAGCATCTTTTTATTTGTGTGTATCTGCCTGTCTCCTCTATGGAAGAATGAGAACTAGTGGCACAGTGTTCCATTGAAGAAATCTAGACATAAGTGTTTTGATTAAAGAAAAGCACGGATCACAGATCAGAACAAACGTGCATCCCCGAATATCAATCAGGTGAAAGCAGCTGGATTAAGTTTATTGCAAATTGCTTCCATCAGGATGCCAAAGTTACTCAAGTTCACCTTATTGAGGTCAGCGGCAGCTCGAGGAACTAATACAAGGAAACTCTTGATTGAACCAGTTATCCTGTGGACTGTATGTCAATGTAGATCACACTTTGTAGTTTTATTATTTCCATGGTTCAAATTTAAACAATAGGTGATGATCCAAAGGCCTGTACAGTTTTTTTCTTTCAAGAAGTGACTTTTCAAAATTGTTAAATGAGAATGTAAGCCTGTAGGAGTTTTCAATGAAATGCAAAGCTTTGAAGCCAGTTGTATATATGTATTTATATATCCCTAACTTACTACCATTTGTCAACGAAATGAATCAGTTTGAACGGATCTTCAGAACTAGTTGCCCGTTGATTATGATAACCAGTAAGAGTATTAATGTTTCGAATTTACATTCTTACACTTGTGCTGACGCTGGCTGTTTCAGTTAGTGAATAGAATATCATGTGACAAGCAGTCTTGACTTTATTGAGGTTTGGCTGATCGGTGGTCACAGTTGAGGCATGGGTCGTCCTACTTCTGTCTTTGTTGGGCCATAAGGGCACTTTTCAGGCCTTTTAAAAATGGCCCAGGGAGCCCAAGAAAACAAAGGGAAATTGGGCTGCTCTTGAATAAGTAAAACTGCTTTGAAATTGAGGAGCAGAAAGTAGATGCATCAGCAGCTCTTCAATTTTTGTCTTTAAGCTACAGCCTACAGATATGATAGAAAATGATGAAATTTTGGAAGGCTTGTTATTAGAATGGGAAAATTTCCATTCCATCAGTCTTCACAAACAAAAACAGTCATCAAAACCAAAACCCGATCATCATATAAAGCAGCAATGGTCGATGGTAATGATCAGAGATTCTCTTCCACACAATGACCTTTCCATCTTCCCTCCCATTAACCATGAAAATCTCCATCATCAAATTCAACGGCAGCAACAGCAACAGCAACAAGACCCAACTTCCAAATCAACTCTTTTACCACCGTCCGGTGCCAGCGACGTCATCCCATCATCCGCTGATCGTGGGATTGGAGAATGGTTGGCAATCGGGCTTGAGATTTTGCGTGCAAAAACCGTTAGCCTCGCTTGATATTTCGGTTATGAAAATGGGACGATTGGAAGAGCATTTCGGTCTTTTAGGGGGGTTATTGACGTAGCGGCGGTTGTGCTGTTGTGGTGGTTGTGCAAGCGGGTACGCCGGCGGAGATGTCGGAAAGAGAGCGTGGAACAGTTGAAGATGATTATAAAGTAGAAGGACGAGGTAAGGTGTTTGTTGAAGTGCTTGTGTTAATAGTAGTATCTATTTTTGAAGTTTTTCAATTTAGAAGGGAAATAGTTGGATTAAATTCCTTTTACTATTTTATTTCGGTAATGAATTTTGGAATTAATTAAAGTAATATTGTGCAGAAAATTGTAGGGTTGTTAAACTAGATTGCTCAAATGAATCAAGCATTGGTAGCACATCATAAAGCACTAGCTTCAAAGTTGACCGATTGATAGCATCTGATTCAGAGTTCAAGATCAAGTCCAAGACCCACCAAATTGATGGCGATCCCAGTGGTGTCCCAAGACCAAGAGTGATGCATTGCACATTTTAGTTAGTTGAAAATTGAAATCTCTAGTAGTGATTAACATATAGTTTTTGTCTATTAGAGTATATGTTATTGCTAATATTTTTCCCCAAATTTATAAATATATATAAATATATATATATATATATATATATAAATTCATAAATCACTCAAATATCGAAGGAAGACAAATTGAAGTTAATAAAAGAATTATACTCTCCTGTTCTCAACAACAGCACAATGACAACAGATCATCGAAACTAACTCAAACTGCTATCAAATTGAAAATTGCCTTTCAACTGAGGAATTACTTTACCTACACATTATGACACGTTCAATATGCTCACTAGCTCTGTGATTCACT
The DNA here is from genome assembly GCF_047325235.1 of Durio zibethinus. Lineage (NCBI taxonomy): Eukaryota > Viridiplantae > Streptophyta > Magnoliopsida > Malvales > Malvaceae > Durio > Durio zibethinus. Next base: position 24,501,896 of record NC_143172.1, read on the forward strand.
TTTTCGATGTGCCGAATGACGAATATCAAGCTGATCAACAATCTCCAAAGGAGTCACTGTCTCATTCCTGATCCTCTTAATGTTGGGGCCTAACAGTCCTCTATGTTTAAACCCATATAGCTTAAGCACCTGGTTATCAGCAAAATTGAAAGCCCTTTGCATGCTGCTCAAGCACCTCTCAACAGGGTAATCTCCATAACTCCCACAGGGCTTGCAACCAACAAAATGAGTCACAAACGGCCACCTCTCATCTCCCAAGCCTGGATGATATTTCTCCATCATCTCCTCATACCTATCAACCAGCCCTGCCCAATACCCATGCAAATAATACTGATTCTCAAGAAACACCTTATCCACCCACTGATCCTTTTGCGAAAGCAACAAGTAAATCAAAGCCGACTGATCATCTGCTTCAAATGCCGGCCTTCCTTTCAAATTAGCAGTCAAAAGCTTCCCGGCCTCCTCACGAATAGGACCCTTAGGTCCCATTGGCGCCCATGCATCAAGCAAATCCAAAGACCACTGACAATTCCTAAACAGAAAACTACCCGTATTCAAAGCAATCCATGACTTCTGCTCGAACATCAAATCAGGGTACCCATGAACAACCAAATTATACTTATCATACTTGGACAACGGAATCTCAAACACCATATCCGTAAAGAAAGCATCACTATCCATCCACCAAATCCACTGAACTTCCGGATGAGACAACATTAACCTCCTAATCAAAGGCAATTTAGCCCAATACCCGGCCAGTTCCCTATCTAAATGAGCCATATTATAAACAATTTCAATCCCGTGAAGCCTACAATAATCAAATCCTATTCTTTATCGCTTTCAACAAATAATGGTCTCCTATAGCATTATCACACCGGTTTGGGGGCGACCCAGTAACGAGTAAGATTCGAGCTTTTCCATTTACAAAAGTAGGGAATTCAGGCTTTTGGGAAAGCCAGACCTTTTGCTGCTGATCCCAGTCCGAAATTTTGGGTCCGAGGGTGAAGGTAATATTAGGATTGATCTCAGTTTCAGGAGGTTCGTCCGGATCGGTAGGGTCGGAGTCGGAGCGGATCTCAGCTAGGATCCGGTTAGTTTCTTCGATCAGATTTTGGTTGACAGCTTCGGCTTCGGAGCTTCCCAAATTGCCGACGCCGATAGTGCCACGTAGTACGAGGATGGTAACGAAGCCGCAAAGGATTGTGATTTTAATGTTGTTGAAGGTCTTGTGGATCTGCCTGCCACGCGGCATTCCTGGAAATCCACGGGTTCTTCATCCACCGACAGCGACGTTGTTGGTTGTGGGTAAGCCGCCTCCGCCTCCGCCAGTGGCAGATCTCTTTTGGGGAGTGAAATTATCTTGACCCATAAGGACTATTCTCTCCAAAACGAAAAACAGGCCATAGAGAGAGATCTAAGTTTTCGTTTCCCTCTCTTTTACTCTATAACTACATCACTCTAAATGCATATCTCTAGACTAGATCATCAATGGCACTGGCATTGGCATCCCGTATCTCTCTTTTTTCTTTTTTCTTTTTTTATGGTTTTAAATTGCAGAGAGATCAGAGTGAAAATGCAAAACCCTACAAAAGGAAGGACTGATTTGAATGAAGAAGAAGAAGATGGGAAGTGGGAAAGATTGAGATTTGGTAATTGATAGAGAGTGGAGAAAACGTGTTCAAACACCGACTGTCAAGGACTTGTCTTTGGACAGACATTGCTTTTACATTTTGTTTTAGTAAATAATAAAAACATCATTATAGTTATGTGCATTTACCTTGGCTGCAACGCGTTGATTTTGAGGATCCAACTTCTCCCCAAGACAAGACCAAAAAGAGAATGTCGTGTAAAAACAGCTCTTCCTTCTATTTTATTCCCACCAACAGCCAACGCTAGTAAAGGAGCCTGGATTGCACGTCCCAGAAAGATTCACTGTTGCATTACATGGACAGGCCACGTGAGTGATGATGGCTGAGGCTGAGTGTCACGGTCCGCGCGTTCCTTCTATTGAAACCACGCGTCCGTGTGGCACCAAGACTAATCCTAGTCAAGGTCAGCCTTCTATCGTGCCCATTTTCCGTCGCGGACAACCCTATTCCAGTCCACGATCCTCGAATGCTCATAGGGATGCATAGTCCCGGTTCTCATGGCCTTGAGGCCTCTTGACATGGTGCGAACCCAGCATCATGCCCGCCCGCATCATTCGCAGGCTCCTATATTGAGTTTACGCCAGCACCCCACCTAAGCTGGTCAACAGCCCAACTCGGAGCCTCTAGGCTCATTTCGTCCCACGAGACTCGGTTCTTAGGGCTCAGGCCCTTAGCAACAGTATCGACTGCCCGCACGCATGATTGACACCCTACATCATGCTGGTCCCGCAAGGGGACTTGGGTGGACTGCCCCAGTGGCAGCACACCATCCCGACTGGCCGCAGGGGTCTAGCAGCATGCCTACCCGCTAGTCCGCACGCCCCTTTTTCTCGATGGCATCCCTCATACGTAAACACCATCACATGATCCTTCCGGCTCGAGGAGGGGAAACCGAGGGGCATAACGGATTCTACCGTCTAACCCCCTGTCTCAATGCAAAGGCGCGATACGAGGCCCGCCGGCCCCAACCGTCCCCGGGTTTACCTTACCTGAGAAAACATCGTGCCACGCTCGTGACCCTACGATGCCCGCCCACCTAGACACCACGAGTGCCTAGGAGTAGCTCACTTCAGACTAGCCAGGCCCCCGCCTGCCCGCTAGCCAAGGGGGTGGTGGAGAGCTGACACCAAGCATCCCCCTATAAAGAGCGTTAGAGATTTTCCCAATACGCTACCAGTGACCGTAAGAATGTCTGAAACGGGGACACTTTTCTGCCCAGTCATGTCGGGGTCTTTCTCCGGCTAACTCAGGGCCCCGTAACCTTCCCTTTGGTCACCATTGCTCCTTGATACTGCTCGCTGCTCCACCAACCCACTCGAAGGTGCCCGCACATTGCTTCCACTAATGGCACCCACCAGGATACTTGGCTTGAAGGTGTCCGACCACTGTCCCGAACTTCCCCGCGTATCTTGCGGCCCGGGGCTCCCATTGCCCCTACAACATGTTAGCATCATGTTCCAAAGCTCCGAATGCACGCCTTCATTCCTTAGAACCGCTTTCCCACCAGCTCGGTCTCGACCGCTGCTCGGTTCAGGGTCAGTCATGGCAGGACCAAGGCCTGACCATGACACTCTCCCCCACTTACTATGTCGATGCCCTCATCGACGCCAAGACCACACCCAACTATCCTGTTGCACACAGCTGACATTTCCTCATATGTCTCTCACTGGTGCTCTCAAGGATTGGGTCGAGGTCCCGTCACATGAGGCACCGTGCACAGTACTCGTCCATTGTTGGTGTAGATTGGTCCCATTGTTGCTCAGCTTTGTTGTAGTTCGAACCGCCTAACCTATCTTGGTTGTATTCATATGGGTCATACCATGGCTTCATCCCTTGATCATTGTCAGGTTGCGACCTCGAGGTGCCCTCATTGATCAATGACCCTCAGTAGAATGAATGACCACCGCTTTGCCACTCATTTGGTGCGTCCCACCGGACGTGACCCCTCACACCAACTGCACGCTTGCAGCATCAACTCACTGATGCGCCCCTCTGGACGTGATGCTTAGGTCAACCGCACTCATACGGCACCCTATATGATGACCCTAGCATAGTGGCATTCAAGCACCTTGGTCATCTCCCAACTTGGGTCCTCTCGGCCCCTCCAAGGTCACCTCTCTAGGTGTGGCCCTCAGGCCAACCGCCCCCAAGGCGGCACCTTAAAGCGGGCTAATTCAGTCTTTGCCCCCGGCTTGAACACTATGCTCCATCGCCCAAGCTCCTTTATCTTGGCTCAGTCTCGGGGGGGGGGGGGAATTGATAGGTCTCCCCCACTTTTACTGGAAACTCGGCACAGCATTATGCGCAACCCTGTCTCCTCGATGGTTCTATTGCTCGATAGTTTTGATTCCAGCCCAGTTCCTAGGGCGTCCCAAAATCCGCTTATACTCGGAGACCCACTGATCTACCAGCACTTCTAGCCCACTGATTTGTTTGACTCGGGGATTCACCCGCTCGATCCTCAAGGTCCACTGACTTGTACGACTGAGGCCTTGTCAACTGGCCGTTTTCCCTTTCTTGTTCCACTGGAAAACATCCTGTCGTGGCCCACTGACCACCACTACTCGTGAAGCCTTCCCTTTCGGCCAATACAAGTTCAATATCCTGGTTCACACACACACTCTCGTGATCCTCTGACCACAAGAACTCACGGTCCACTGACCAACGCAGCTCATGGTCCACTGACCATCTCGCTTGTGGCTTCAATCTTCAGCCACTTCATACTCTTCTGTGTAGTAGTCTTATGCTTGGACCCGAATACTTCGGCTTGCACCCCCGCTGGGGCACCTGCACCATACATCAAGTGCACACATTAGTAATTAATCTTGCAACTCGACGCCTCCTGCCCCTCAGGACAAGATTCACTCGGCCCACGTGGCCTGACACAACACCATTTCATGGTGTAAGACCCTTTTCGGATCTCGGTCTCACTACGGTTCCTTTCACCGTAAAGGCATCACATGCCACAACATATGCCAACCTAGGCTCTGATACCAAGTGTCACGGTCCGCGCGTTCCTTCTATTGAAACCACGCGTCCGTGTGGCACCAAGACTAATCCTAGTCAAGGTCAGCCTTCTATCGTGCCCATTTTCCGTCGCGGACAACCCTATTCCAGTCCACGATCCTCGAATGCTCATAGGGATGCATAGTCCCGGTTCTCATGGCCTTGAGGCCTCTTGACATGGTGCGAACCCAGCATCATGCCCGCCCGCATCATTCGCAGGCTCCTATATTGAGTTTACGCCAGCACCCCACCTAAGCTGGTCAACAGCCCAACTCGGAGCCTCTAGGCTCATTTCGTCCCACGAGACTCGGTTCTTAGGGCTCAGGCCCTTAGCAACAGTATCGACTGCCCGCACGCATGATTGACACCCTACATCATGCTGGTCCCGCAAGGGGACTTGGGTGGACTGCCCCAGTGGCAGCACACCATCCCGACTGGCCGCAGGGGTCTAGCAGCATGCCTACCCGCTAGTCCGCACGCCCCTTTTTCTCGATGGCATCCCTCATACGTAAACACCATCACATGATCCTTCCGGCTCGAGGAGGGGAAACCGAGGGGCATAACGGATTCTACCGTCTAACCCCCTGTCTCAATGCAAAGGCGCGATACGAGGCCCGCCGGCCCCAACCGTCCCCGGGTTTACCTTACCTGAGAAAACATCGTGCCACGCTCGTGACCCTACGATGCCCGCCCACCTAGACACCACGAGTGCCTAGGAGTAGCTCACTTCAGACTAGCCAGGCCCCCGCCTGCCCGCTAGCCAAGGGGGTGGTGGAGAGCTGACACCAAGCATCCCCCTATGAAGAGCGTTAGAGATTTTCCCAATACGCTACCAGTGACCGTAAGAATGTCTGAAACGGGGACACTTTTCTGCCCAGTCATGTCGGGGTCTTTCTCCGGCTAACTCAGGGCCCCGTAACCTTCCCTTTGGTCACCATTGCTCCTTGATACTGCTCGCTGCTCCACCAACCCACTCGAAGGTGCCCGCACATTGCTTCCACTAATGGCACCCACCAGGATACTTGGCTTGAAGGTGTCCGACCACTGTCCCGAACTTCCCCGCGTATCTTGCGGCCCGGGGCTCCCATTGCCCCTACAACATGTTAGCATCATGTTCCAAAGCTCCGAATGCACGCCTTCATTCCTTAGAACCGCTTTCCCACCAGCTCGGTCTCGACCGCTGCTCGGTTCAGGGTCAGTCATGGCAGGACCAAGGCCTGACCATGACACTGAGGCTGAGGCTTGGGAGCACCTCAACCGCTGCCCTAAAACCTGTTCATGTGTCATGTGCAAAATGATGCTTGCTCACTTTAGCTTCAGCTCTCACTCATGCTCAATTGGTCACTTGGCCCCTCCCTTATTAATTAAAACTCCCCAAAGATTTCTGTTAGGTCTTAGCACTCTGCTCAACAGGATCAGGAAGGGTCTTTAAGACTTTCAACTGGGGACTCATCTAATCATCAAACACATTTTTTAAGGTTGATGGACCAGGTTGAAAAGCAAGCACATTATCCTAGAATAGGATTTTGTCAAGGACATGGATAGACACACAAACTCCAATCAGATAAACAAGCAGCTTAAAGATGCCAGATTATCAAAAGCAAACACATTTTGTTCCAAAAATAAAATCTTTAATATTGAGTAAAGAAATAAACCAATCATTTGTTTAAAAAGAGTAGCATTCTTCTAATTACTAATCAATGAAGTTAGTTACAAGAGTAAGGCACCCTTTAGAAACAACTGGTGTTAGGGAGCTGCAAAAGGGAAGATATTTCCATTTACCATTTATTTGGAAGAAAATTTCTTCTTTTTCTTCATTCTTTTCCTATCCTTCTTTCCCTTCGTAGTTTTCTGATTAATATTTACTGGATTCTTAAACATGGTACAGCCCTTGAGATTCCCTTCCTCCACCTTTCTTGTTGGCTTGAAAACTTCAGTGATTGAGCTGTCTAAGACATCACTTGAGCAGGAAAGACCAACACCCGTAGCCACAGCCTCATCCCATAGCTCTCGACCCTTTTCAAAGTCCCCTCCCCTGCAAAGTTTTGGTATGAGCACATCATAAACTGGCCCATACCTACCCAGTGAACTTCTCTTCATCCGCTCAAACAGCTCGAGCGCAAAATTCACTCTCTCAACTCCACAAAGGACACCAATCAGATCATAGTAGAACTTATGATCTGGGGTCAGCCCCAATTCTATCATCTCATCCACTATCATGTTACCCTTGCCAAATCTTCCAGTCAAGTACAATACTCTAGCAACAAGATAATAGGTGATCCAGTCAGGAGCACAACCAGACTTTTTCATCAACTCCAGAATCCGACATGATTCCTTCACTCTTCTTGTCCTCCCCAAACAAGACAGCACTATATTATAACTGATTGATGTTGGGGCAATTCTATAGGACCTCATTTCCATCATCACATTCAGAGCCTCAGGAACAAGGCCAGAAGGATTACGTTTAACATTTTTCCCACAAAGGCACCTAAGAAATGTATTATAGCAGTACAAATCAAGCTGAACACCAGCCGACTTCATCTCCTTGATAACTCTGCGCGCTTCCTTCACATTCTCCTGTACAGACCACCCATAGAGAAGACTCCTATATATACAAGGCTCAACACCAGCAATCTTATCTTTGTGATGATAAACTACACCTTCAGCTTTCCTAGCATGCCCTTTAGCACATAAAGCATTTACAATAGCAGTCACACTGAAATTATCCTGCGGGCACTTGAACTTTTCCAAGTTCTTAAAAATACCCAATGCCTCATCTTGTTTCCCTAATTTAACCAGCATCTCAGCTACAACACTAAAAGTCTGACTCTCCATTACCCGCCCCCCATTCCTAAGTTCCAAAATCAAAATCTCCATTGCCTTATGATCCTTCTTTTTCGCAAATATTCGAACTGCATAGTTAAAGTCCTTATCTTCCAAAGCAAAACTCAAATTCTTAACCGACCACAAGAAAAATCTCAATAACCTTCTAGTAGGAGCTTCATATTCGCAAGAATTTATAATTTGAGTAACAAGTGTCGATGATAAAGAAAGTTTAAACCCGTTTAAACTCGACTCCAGGTCATCCAAGCCACCAATTGTGCTCGAAACAACTTTACAAAGCTCCTCCAAGCGCGGTGGTGTTGTTGTTGATGAAAATAGAGAGTATAAAAGATTTTTGTGTTTCTGGGTATTGATAATTTGCGTCAAAAAGCGGTGCCATTTTGGTCGAAACAACAAATACATAATTTCTGAAGAAATTTATCAAACAGGTTGCCTGCGTGATATGGAATTGAGATCGACCAAAACTGACAAAGAGTAAGAGGAAATTACTGCAAAAAATTGACCCAAGATTGGAGAAGTAATATTCAGTGAGGGCATTAGAGAAAGCATGCAGCTTGGCGTACGACTGTCTGAGCCAGAATCCAAAAGCAGAGGCCGTTAACCAATAGCGGAGCCATGTATAGCCAGGGCCCTAAAGATTTTCGAAAATCAGTATTTATATAGGTATATTATACTCCCCATATTATACATAGTGGCCCAAAAATAAAATATTATCCCAAGTTAAAAAAAAAAAAATTGTAATTATAAAAATTTAAATTATATAAAAAATTCAATTCTAAAATCCCAATATCAATGTATTAAAAAAATATTAATTGTTTTGTTCATATTTTATTTATAAAAAAAAAAACAAAAGAAATTATTTTCGTAGACGTGACCTATATTAAAAATTATTTTATAAATAAAAATAAAAATATATTTATTTAATTTTTTTATTGAGTTACTACTCAACCAATCACTTTAATAATAATAATACAAATAAATATAAATATAATATATAAATAAAAACATTATTGTTATAAAAAGACAATAAATGTAAGTGTAACCAACAGAAAGACTAATTAATTTTATATAAATTTATAATAGAGTTGGCAGCCTAATTCTCTCTTGACAGGTTTCAATTCAACTCGATTTTATAAGATTGATTTTTTTTTTTTATAAAAAAATTAAGTTTTGGGTCGGATCAGATAATGTTAAAAAAATCGAGATTAAGTTGAGTTCGGGTTTTAGATAAATTTGATCTAATATTATATAAAAATTATTTTTTAATTAATTATTTATTTATATATAATTATATAATTATATTTTAAAAAATAATATTTTATTAATTTTGAGTAAGATCGAGTCAGATATAATTTATACAATATCAAATCGGATATAAAAAATTAAAAAAAAATTCAAATCAATTCAAGTTCAAATTTTATGAATATAAAATCAAGTCAGATTCAAAATGAGCAAAATTAATTTCGACTTGATATGTTACCAATCTTAATTTATAATGTTGAAAAGTGAAAGTTTTAATTTGATAGCTTTTAATATATTTTAATAAATGTCAAGCAACTCACTAATTAGCTTCTCCAAACAACAAATTATGTTATGATAAGCATTCTAAAGTCTATTTTAATTATTCTCTCGTCTCACAAATAATATTTGGATTGACCTTTTTTTAATCAAACTTTTTCCTACTTTGAACATTGATATTTTAAATATTTTATCAAATTAAAATTTTATAAAAGTATACTTGAAAAGCTCTTCATTTAAAGTTTTTGGAAAGTATTTTTTTTCATATTTTAATTATTAATATCTTTTAAATAAAATGAAGTTAAAATTAAAAAAATTAATTATCAAAAATCAAATTGAAACCGTTTTTATGAGACAGATGGAGTACTTAGCTTTGAGTAAATTATAGAAACATAACATTTACATTGTTTCTGAAACTCAACCATTATTGAAGTGGAAGCTTAGTTAAATTTTTCTACGTGAGGAAAATTTGGAAAATTTAACTGTCACATCAGAATCATCACTAACATCAGCGGCAGCAGCAGGGTTGGCTTTGGAGTCACCATTTTCACTTGGATTTTCCAAAACAGTAAGGTTACTCTTATCTTGTGGTGGATCAATCTGTGATGAGGCCTCTTGAAGCTGCAATGAATATTCTAAGTTCCATAACACATCTCCCATACTAGCTCTTTCAACTCCATATTCTGCTAAACATTTCTTTGGAGCTTCTGCAAACTTTTTGAGTGATCCTTCACTAATACTCCCAGCAATTTAGGGTCAACTATCTTCTCAATCATACCTTCCCTATGCCACTGCACTGCCCACTCAGCCAAACTAACCTGCTCCCTTGGGAGCCTAGGGCAAGTAACTGCCCTTGCGCATAAAATCTCATAAAGGACTACACCAAAAGAGTAAACATCAGATTTCACAGTAAGCCGTTGTCTCCTGAAGTATTTGGGATCAAGATACCCGAAGCTATCATTCACTGCAGTGCTAACGTGGCCTTGCTCCATAGGTGCAGCTTTTGAAAGGCCAAAACCGACTTTTGCTAAAAAATTCTCATCAAGAAGAATATTTGTGGTCTTCAGATCACGGTGGATAATTCCTTGTGCTGTACCAGTGTGGAGATAATGCAATCTTCGAGTTGCCAATGCAATTATCAAGCCGTTGTTTCCAGGACAAAGTTGGTTTGCATAAGCCGTAGAGATGGTCAGGGAGTGGACCATTAGCCATGTTCTTATAAACCAGAATCATCTCTGATTCCTCATAACAGAACCCTATGCGTGATACAAGATGGCGATGCCGGAGATTGGAAAGCATTTGTTTTTCTGTCTGGTATTCGTTTATGCCTTGTTCTGATCCCTGGTTTCCCCTTTTTATAGCAATCTTGGTTCCATCTTCTAGAACCCCAAGAAACACTTTCCCACCAACACCAATTACTGTATTTTCGTCAAAATTCTGTGTTGCGTTTTGTAATTCATTCAGGGTGAAGAACCCGCCAAGACCCTGATTAGAGTAAAAACTGGAGTATCGACTCTTACTTTTTCTGGAGCCAAAGATGCTAGATTTCCTAGAGCTACTCTTGCTGCTTATGAAACTGGTATGGCTACCACGAATAGGTAGAAGCCATGATGAGAAGCTATTTCGCTTTTGCCAATCATGAGGCCTTTTTTCCCACCTAATACAAACTATTCCAAGAAAGGAAATTGCTAAGAATGCCATAGAAAGCCCTGAAATTGCAAATACTTTCAATTTACTATATCCCCCCCTTGTACGAACCATCAACAGCAAATAAACCATCCAAGCTATCAGCTATGTTGCTCATCTTCATGACCTCCAAGCCATTGAGGATGGCATTAGGTAGACCACCATTGGATGCTGGACTAACTTGAACCATGATGGAGTCATTTGCGATGGCTGTGGCATTGAGCACAAAATCTGTGTAATACGCAATGGCCAAGTCACCAGCTCTAGCCGTGAGATCGAGACCTGACACCACCATTAAACCGTTTATATATACATTGAAGTACAAATCATGGCGGGACTTGCTTACAATGTCACAAAAGTGCATCCTGATGAGATAAGAAAAGCTTGCATCAACGTTTATCATCCAAGTGAGATTGAAATTTGGTTCCACGGATTGAGCATATGCCTCGGTTGTCATCCTTTCGGCAGTTGCATAAACCAAATCCGGGGCAACCAATGGAGTCATCCGTTTATCAGGCTGGTATTTGATATTAGAACCTGCCACGGCTTGAGCTCCTTGGGGAAACACGTTGTATGGGGTATCAGATATCCATGTCCTTGACAATGTATCAGTTTTTGGAGTTAAGGTCGGCCCTCCCGTATTCAATCGATAGCACACTTTTAAAGCATAATTTAACAAGCCATTATTATTAATTAACAGTGTTACCACGGGGTACTGAAGATTCTGAATCAGAGAGAAGTTCATCAGGGATACCCATCGATGAATGCATTAAGAATCCTTCTTGGGCTTGAAAAAGAGGGAGAAATATTCAGTAGCATTAACAAGATATTCCTTGAAAATCACCTTAGTATCATCAATCACAGAGAAGTCACGTAAAAGGACAAACTTCTCTGTATGGACAGTGAAAACTGCAGTTTTTAGATCATACGGAGGGTGAGGAAGCGGGTAAAAGTAGAGAGGAACCTAATGTTTCCCTGGCTTGGAGATGAAAAATGCATATGTTGAATGATCAAGGAAAATCCTTGCAGTTTTACATAAATCCTGCATGGACGAAGCCGAAGGGGTGGAATTGAAGAGGGAGCTGCTGGGAATGGAATCAATTGACGCTTCTAGCCTTCTACATCTTCACTGGTAAATAGGTAACTACTTGTTTGAGAATCTGACTTGAATGTTCGTCTATCATCAAGCTTTGTTTCGCTAGATGATCCACAATCAATAAGAAACCATAGGAGAAGGGGCAGGAGATGAGAGTTTTTGATTATCACCCCGCTTTGCCAAAACAAAATTTGCATGGTTTAACATTAGGGGGTAAAGGAAAACGAAAGGAAAAGAAAGGGAGGAGACATGAAGAGGCCTTGCTGGCCTATAATGATCTCCCCTCATTGCTCAAGGCGGTGGCCAGAAACCCCCGTATACTAATGTGGCAGAGACGATGTTTGTGATGGTTCGGACATGCTGGTGGAGTGGTGGCTAATGGCAAAAGGAACAAAGGAATTTGTACGTACAAAAATGTTGACGAGAATTAGGTCAAAGGGTAGTTTGTTGGAAGCATGTAGGAAGAGACGTGCAAAGCTGTAATGTCAATGAGGTTTCTTCTTTTATTTTTGATAAATGAGGGAAGAAGAAAGACTTGGTAAAATGAGATACAAGTACCTGAGCTATGCGCTGGGCCCTAAGAAGCCAGATCGTCACCATCTTCTTATCTTAACAACAAACTATAGAAGGAAATAAATGTTAAGAGCTGTGATATTTTAGTGTGACATTATCAACAGATTTAGGATCCCTTGCTTCAAAATCAGTATATCTAAATTATAGTAAAATAAAAGGGGAAGAAGGGTTGAAGATGTTTCTTGATATGTCAACTGATAGGTTTTAAGAGCTAAAAGGTATCCACTGAACTGGTAAAAATCTAATATTTCAGTTGTAAAAATCTAATATTTCATTTGTAAAACTTAGGTTCAATCTTCCTTTCCAACAGCCATCCTTCTGTAAATTCAATGTAAATCCTATCTAAGATCAAATGTCTACCCTGTATATGGATTAAAAAACCTTCCCGACTTAAACTTTCATGTACCAAAAAAATAAAGTGAAAGGTTAAAGAAAACAACAAATAAAATAGTTCTTTTATTATTATTATTACTTTGATATTAAAGAAATTGGGTTTAAATATTAATTTTACAACAAAAAAAATAGGGATCCACAATCTTTATTATGTGTTCCAAAGAATATTGAATCGATTTAAAAATAAGGTTGAATATTGTGAAAATATAAGTAAAAAATTACAACTCGTATTATCATTGTACTCTACAGCCTTGTGCTTCTGTTCTGAGGTATATTAGTCCCCGTCTTATCCTCTGCAAAAGAAAGTGGTGATTAAAGAAGTGCACTTAATGAGATTTTACACCATATCGCCTGCCTTGCAATGCATAACAGATATATTAACTGGAAAATCATTACCTCACTTGTGTCTCTGATTCGCAGGAGTTCCAATCTTTCTGGAGGCCTCCGATTTGTCAGAGTAGCAAGCTGAACCAGGGGTATAATTTATAACTAAAAATTTATTAAAAAAAAAAAATGAACCGAGCACTACTTCATGATGGGAGCAAGAACTGTACCCAGAAACTGAAGCGCTCCGGATCTTGTGTATTGGGCAACATTACTTCAACTTTACAGAGTGCCTCGAGCCTTCTTCGATCTGTGAAGAAGTCAGGAATTGTAGTAGAATGTCATAAAAAGGAAGTAGAACTACATGCATTTGATGTTATTTAATAGGGGTTTCAGTTCCAGTAATTCAAATCAACTTGCAGTAGCAAAGAAATGTCTTGTAACCATAACAAGTTCATCAGCAACATTGGCTCTTCATGTTAGAGAAAACTCAAGGCCATAAAATCACCATGGCTCTTCATAAAAGAGGATTATCAACAAGGTAAAAACATTGCCCATAAAAACCCAAACCTTAAGTTTGACAAAAGTGATTGAACATGACAGCTTTTCCCCATTTTAATAAATAGTAAGATTAAATCATATCAGTTTGCCTTGAGAAAAAAATGGGGAAAAAACTGACGTGACTGTGGCCCCATTTCCTAGAAATTTGACTTTTTAAAGAATTAATACTAGATAAGTAACAATAATGAAATGACAAATTAAGCTATGAGTTATAATTCTCAAAGTGTCCTATGAAACAGATTTACCCCTTGTTGCTTCTTTTGCCGAACTTAACCATGACCGAGCATATGCTGCCGCATTATTTGTCAACTGCTGCAACTGTAAATATCAAAGACATTACATTGATACTAAATATATATATATATATATATATATATAATTAAGAATGTAAAAACCAATATGAATAACATGAGGTGGGCGTGCTTCTATCATGCCACATTCAAAGGTATCAAAATTAATGGTAACATAAATATATCTTTCTAAAAGTGAAGGAAAAAAAAAAAAAAGAAAGAAAAGGCATCAAGCAGGTACTAATCCATGTAGGCTAATCCACCACTACCCAGGAGATGCCCAACCAGCATAAGCTAAAGACCATAGCTGTCTCACCCATGAGCTACGGAAAAGATGATGATGAACCATTGTGCTGCCACCATAGACACAAAGCACTTATTAAATACAAATTTACCCTCTTTTGGAGGTAAAAATGGTTAACATTCCTCCCAAAATGCTTCCCTAAGTAAAAAGAGCAAAATGAAAAGAGACAAACTTCACCTAGCAATCTACTGTTTTTCTCTAATTTAATGTATTTTGCTTCATTTTATCCTTTCAGAAATTAATAAGGGCAAAATAATACAGATGGGAAACAATAATAGAGATAATCATACATTTTCTCTATCTCTTGCATCTCTTGGTGGAATGTCTTGTACCCACTCAACCTCTGCCATTCGATATCTGCATTAAACATTACAAAAGTATGATTTCCCACAACAAAATCAAGTAGGTATGAATAATGGAAATTGCTAGTAAAAGCATATGATATACATGACCCAATGATGAGAAGACTAACCCATCTTGGTCCCAAGTTCTGCGGATGCGAAATCTCCGGCAACTTTCAATCTGCATGCCATTTAGCTTATATAAATATGAGTATGCTTTTTTCTTTTCTTTTTCTAATAGAATTAAATATGAACATATTATTATGTAAGAGGCCGAAACTGCTAAAGTGTTTGGGTCCAACATAAGCATGGAAGTGGAGACTGTTCTGTCACAGACCCAATTATCAATCATTTACCAAAAAGAAAAAGGCTTTCTGCAGGAGCCTATCATTACTTTCTTACAAGTTCAGCTACTACATTAATAAACTTGAGAATCAGAAAGATACAAATCATATTATTGGATCAATCTTCTGAACAAAAAAATAATAATAAAAATAATTTCTTTTCTGTTTCTCATAACTAAAAGAAGCGCTCAGTGATCTGCTCATATACCTAAATCTGTGCCAGTAATGCATTAGAAAACATGTAAGTTCAATTCAAGAAGACAAGTCCACTGGTTAGGACATGACCATCTAGTTGCCAACAAGCAACATGGGAAGCATTTAGACTTGCAGAAATTTCTAAGCTAGCATTTATAAAATCTCCATGCATTTCCTCAGTAAATAATCCATCAAGTGCCAAACCAAAATATAATTTGCAGGTAAGTAAGATACAAATAGCCAGCTTCTTCTTCGAAGTACCCTCCAAAATAGAAACACTTAAAACCACTTCACCCTTTTTGGAGGGTTGTACAGGGTACGGAAGTTTGTTTCTAGTTAAAACACAAACCGTAGCTCAGCTTTCCAAAACTGTCTGCAGGTTTTTCAAAATTCCCCACTTAAATCTGGTCAAATGTGCAATGACTAATTGACTATGGTCATTGTTACATTAAATGAAAACACAGTGGTCAGTTGAAAGCTTCATAAGAAAGGAAATGCCTTGTCGAAGCTCAATAAATAACGACTCTTTTGATCATAGAGAAAGAAGATAAAAAATATTAGCATGCAAAAGTAAAGAGTTTAAAACAGAAATGAGTAAGATTTATTTTTCAAAATTCATCAAACCAGTAAGAGGCCAGTATGTTTATGAATGCGCTCATCCAATTCATCTGATTTCAAGTGATACTTCTTTTAGATACATGAAAATTAATACATCATTATTTGTTCACCTATCCAATATTATTTGTCCGCTATGAAAGGTCAATAAGCATTTATTTAAGGACTTAGTACTCCACATTTCTCATATGGTGGGCAACTTAATCTATGACCAAGCTCAAAAGTATTATTTTATTTATGGACTTATTACTCAAGTTTATTATTTTTAAAATTTGTGCCCTACTAAAGGAAACAAAATTTTGAAATGGGTGCCAATAGTCTGTTGGTAGAGTGCTGGACTCATATTTCTACCGACTAGGGTTCAATCCCTGATAGTCTCAAGTACCACAAAAAAAATGAGATGGAGGAATGCACATAAATAAAAGCTATATATGCACATAACACAGAAAAATTGTAATTGAATCAAAGACAAAGGAAAGTTGATAATGTTTCACCTCCAGAACAAAGCGTCCATCAGGTAGAGGCTCACACCTACATTTTTAGAGCAAGTGACAAGACCATAAGGTTAACAAACAAAATACTCCCAAACATATGCTATGTTGCAAAGCTTTTGCATTAAAAAGTAAGAGGTGTAAAAGCCACCTACTCAGTGATCTCCACTTCACAAGCAAAATCAGCAATCGAATCTGTAGCAGGATCACGGATGACCTACAAATATAATGGACCACCCAAAAAGTAAGGACTTTTGGCCATTCAACATGCCTTGACAAAAGGAAGAAGAAAGAACCACTAAGAAAAAAAAGTCTACCATTCCCATCCTGCGATTCCCTTCCATTATTCTCCTCACCTGTTTTCAAGCAAATAAAAGTAAATCCAAATCCAAAAGCAATCCCCTCAAGACACAGGAAGTAATCAGCTTCAACATATGATGTGCTAAAAGTATAACCATGTGACTAAATTTGCTAACCTATACTTCAGCTATCAAAAGCATGCATACAGCTCACAATGCGTTATGGGATTAAGCATCTACCTAGAAGGAGGGCTATTGCTTGCCACGACAACCAATTAGAAAACAGAACAATTAATTAATCATTGAGCAACCACTACCAGGCTAACTAGGCTTTAAGCCTTGCCGAATTAAAGATCAAATAATGTCTGACAGAACGAGGTTATGATCAGAGTTTTTTTCATGTATTTAAGATTGGCAAGATATGTTAAAAGGAAAGAGGGAATGGTTGTGACATACACAGAGCTTGCTAGCAACCAGCAAGCACAACCCAAGTCAAATTTAGAACAAAAGTAACTCTGCCAAGAGGCTCATAAGCATAGTAAGAAGCCACGAACTTTGCACCGCCAACATAGATTTGGATTTAAAAACAACCACAACATATCCATTTTTCTAGACTTTATCATACACAATTAAGATTAGAGAATGTATGAAACTCACCATAAGTCTGTAGCGTGGTTCAAATATGTGGAGCGGAAACCTCTGACAAGGGATGACAACATCCATGACGAAAAGAGGTATCAGATCATTACCAAAATTGATCAGACTGTCATGCTCTGACTTCCTTTCAGCATATTCTTCAGGGAAGTTTTTTTGTATGATGTTGTTTAGCGTTACACTATCAAACAAGTAATGTAATTAATACAGTCAATCACAAAGAAACCATGATAGAGCTTTATTGACACCTTTCAAAAAGAAAACAGCAAATTAGCACTTAGCAGATCATAAAAAGTTCAGATAGAAGAAAATCCCATGCTCAGTAAGCATGGACCATATGCAGATGTGTCCAGTTAAGGTTTTTTTATATACCAATTGAATCAACTGTGATCTTAAGATTCATAACTTCTATCTTTCTGGTCCATGAGAACAAGAAGAGCAGCAGCCTATTGTATCTCCTACATGGAAGCCATGAATGGTTGCTTCTCAACTAATTACATGAGCTAGTGTCAGCAGCAGTGATAGGAGTTCTTGATTCCTTTTCATTATCCTTATAAAAGCACTTCAATCAATAACTGCAGGTGAGAAGCTTACCTGATTGCGCATGTTCTAGGGCTAATGAAGAGCACTGTTCGGCACAATGGACATTTGTTGCCTATCATTAGTACAAGGTCAGATAAATGTATAGTGATAAAAAGTACTACTAGAAATGGAACCAAAACCCACAAATACTCACTACGATCCATTGTCTGAAATAGACATGAGCGACAGAAAGAATGCCCACAAGGTGTTGTTATAGGCTCATATAGTAACTTCAGACAAAGTGTGCAATCAAAGTCATCAGTACGTTCAGGCCCCTCATGGCCTCTAGTCCGCATCAAACTGGATGGCATTCTTTCCAAGCTCTGAAGAGAAGCCCGGAGAATATCACTGCGTTAGCAGGAAAAATGTCATTCAGATTCACAGAATTTCTTGTCAATAGATGTCAAATTTAAATAATATCATAAACAACCTGAAAGGATCAAGTTGAAGACCAGAAAGAATAATATCCCGCGCCATCTCATATCTTTCCAACTGCATGACAAAAAAATACAAATTCTGGAGAAAACCAAGACAGCATAGATATACATGCGCATGTGCATGAGTAAATTAAGTTTAATTAGATGTACATAGAGAGGCCCATAGGACTTTAAGCTTGGACCTCTTTGTATGTGCATGTGTAAACTGCATGGTCAAAACAACAGAAATGCTGGAGAAACCAAGACAGCATAGACATATATGCATGTGTAAATTAAGTATAATGAGATGTAAAGAGAGAGGCCCATATGACTTTCAGGTTGGACCCCTTTGTGTACATCATCATCATCATCATAATAATAATGATGCAATCCATCACTTACCAAAATAAGAGCATTGACCTTCAAGATGTAGGATCGTACTGCATTATTCTGCAAGCTCATTAGCCTCTCAGCATCCTTTAGAGCAAGCTGAAATAAATGTCAAAAAGTTTCTCTTTCAGAATATCTGTAATGATGATATAATCCAAAATACAAAATGTACTGCAACAGGCATACTTCAGCAAGTGTTGTCATATCCAGCCCATTCAATGGTCTATATTCAGAAGCTGTAGAAGGTCTATGTTTCAGAAATTGACTAATCCTGCATAAGAATCGCCACAAATCCTCCATCATGATTGAGTGGTAGTACAGAACTTCTTCAAAGAATGCCAAACAAGTTTGGCATAAAAAGAAAAGTAAAAAATATATACATTTATATGTGTGTATGTTCTATCTATTTATGTACATGTCTCCGCAACACAACGATGATAAACATTGACAAAGCCTAACCTCATATAGGCAGCACTTCTGTTACCAAGAATAACAGGATCCCCAGGTTTCATGTTATTGGCCCTTGAGTAATTGTTGATTGCCTGAATGAAGTATGCTATTTATCAGCAAACGAACGACAAAATAATTCTTATTAAAACTTTGCCATTGTTGCTTTAGTCATCAACATTTAGGACAATTTATTTGGAAATTTTGGTTGTCATATGCAGAAATATTTATACACCTAAACCAATTCCCAATGATGATATGTAAGAATCCTAATGCAACAAAAAAATAGAAACCAAACCACGTATCTGCAGATTATATAACCAGATCTATATAAATTCAATAATTTGTTACATATATGATTTTTTTGGGTAAAACAGAAATGAAGAATTTATTGTAGCTAGTTTTCTCACCCCACCACCCCAAATAATAATATTTCTCAAGCTAGATCACTAACAACTCAGAGATTTGAGTCCAAGCAGTTTCATAAATTTATGAAAATTTAGAAATTCTAGTTTTTCTACAGCAGCAATAAGTAACTTTATAAATACAAGGCATCAAAACAAGATGCATGCATAAATGAAACTTAAGTTTATCATATGATACAGACTAATCCTAATACCTCACATGTTAGATCAATACCACATAATATAGACCTAAAGATGCGGTTTTTCTAACCTTTCACAAGGATAGTCTAGCATCCTATGACCCACACAAACCATTAATCTGTTCTATTTTCTTTTCCATTTCTAATTACCCTACAACAACTTCAACCCAAACAGTGTCCTTGCCCTAGATATATGTCATTTGACATCAGTAAAGAATTAGCTAAAAAAAAAAAAAGGCAATTGATAAACAAGTCAAAACATTTTGTAGATCCCAATTCCAATTCACTATAATAATTTTCCAAGAGAGGTAATATTAGAGCGTTTTAAACCAGTGAATAGTATCCTGCATGAACATCAATAGAATCCATCTAATTAAGCCCTTCAAACTATTTGGGTTTGCGTTTCCACTTTCAAGAACTAAAGAGATAAAAGTACCTTAGTAGAGATATCTCTTTTTTTAAAATGCAAAGAAACTCACAGAAGGAAAATACCATGCCAGATGAAACAGATTCTATTCAACAATCAACAAAATGGAAGATAGCAATAAAAATTAAAAGAGCCAGCAAAGAAAAATTGAACCTCCTCAAAACGATTCTCTTGGAATGCTCGGTTTCCATTCCCCACATGATCATAAACAAGACTATATCGGTCCCATGGCAATGATCCCACTCCTTCATTCGCCTACACTTCAGCCAATGTTCATTAAATTCCCAAATATAGTCTTAAAATCACCAACTCTGCATGGTGAATATGAACAATACCTAGAGTAGATTTTTCATAATTGCTAGAAAACACGGACAAAATAAAACCTCAACTCCCATATTTATCAAGGTTTGCCAGCTAAACACAAACTCCAAAGGGGCAGATCATCACCTTTTTTTTTTAATTGCAGTGCAGTCATTACAGCCATTATAACCAATAATAGACCACCTATTTTCTCTCTCTTTTTTTTTTATTTTGACCAAAATTTAATGTGCCAATTAAAACATTTTCCAGTTAAAAGTAGCACATCCATAGAGTAAAGGAATAAAATTTCATTCTCATATTAGTTTCCTAGGAATTCTCGGCAACCAAACAGATAGTGAAAGAGGAAACAAATAAAGAAGACAGTTAAATTTTGTGTTTTTTCCCTCATTGTTGTCAGCTACCAAACAATTCTAAGATAACCAAAAAAAAAAAAAAACAAGTTTGAAGAAGTAAACGAAAATGGAATGAATACAACTGTTTGATCTCCAAGAAAATGCAAGAAACTAATGGTAAGTTCATTAATTATTTCACTCTTAGCTCTTTAATTTCTAAAAATATATATATAATACAAAAATTAAAATAGAAAATAGAAAATTTATCTCAACTAAGAAAAATAACGCAACAGAATATATATTATAGTTTTCTCAGCCCTCATAAAAAGGATCAAGTTTGTTTAATACTAAGATTTTAAGCGCTTTTATTCAAAAGAAAGCCTAAATAAATTGTCCTAAATCCTGTCAGTAAACCTTCCTGATTAGACCAAATAGGAAAACGGTTTTTAATGAAAAACAAAAAATGCATGCTATTCATTCTCATTTTCCTACATTTTCTGAGCAACCAAACAGTCTTCAGAAGTAGAAGAAGTACTCACCCAAACGTAGTCTTCCACGTCATCAATTCCTTCCAAGACGATTCCAGAAGACGACGCCGACTCGCCGGACATTGTCACAAACAAAAAAAAAATCGAAAAAGGAAAAGAAAAGAAACTAAAATGAAAAGAGAAAAACAAAAACAAAAAGAAGTATCAGCTCGGAAACTGATACCGAAACGGAGAAGTTGAAGAGAAACTCTGGAGCATCGCGTTTCTTTCTCCGTCCTTCGTTTCTCGCATGGACCAAATTCTTCTACGTGTTCGCTTTTCTTCTCTCTTTCAATCTTCCTCTTCAAGAGTCCTTAAAGTGTCCACTTTCTCTTTTTTTTTTTAAGATTTTAGAGGCTGAGAGTTCTTCTGGCAACTCAGCCCCTTCCCTTTCTTTTTTTTTAATTTGTGCAGTTCTCTTCCCAACTAAGGGCCGGCTTTTATATGTGAAGGAGAGGCACTCCAGTGTTTTCGTCTTATCACTTTGTTGGTGCATTCGCAGGATGATCAACGCTACTGAACTAAAGGAGTTGTCCAGGTGGTTGTTTTTCATTACGTTCTGTAGAATCATGGGTTAGTGTACGGTTCAGTGAGAAGTTGACTCACAGAACGCGATACTATGATCCGTGTGTTATAAATTCCTGGTTCCTTTTGTTAATGGTGTGGTTCCACGCAAATGCACCACCTTGACCACGACATTGACCGTTGCTATGTAAGAAAATTAGAAAATTATTGAATTTTGATAAATAAGCAGGAAGTGTGACTTTTTAAAATTTATTGATAATAATAAAATAATTAGAGGGATAAACAAATTAAATACCAACAATTTTTTTATATTTATGATTTATTAAAATTAATAAATAAATAAAAATTAAATATATTCATAAAATATTCATTAAATGTTTTATTCATTTACATTTGAGATGTAATCCAATCATAATCTATTTGTTTAATATTATTTATAAATGAATCATGAAATATTATTTATTATTATTTATTAAGTTTATAAACCAAAAAAAATTAAACATATTTATAAATTATTCACTGAATATTTTATTCATTTATAATCTTAAAAATAATTGAACATTCGGAAAATCGAAGTGAAAATAAATAATAATAAAATTTGTAGATTTTAATAATATTATTTTTTTAGTCAAGTAATGCTGGATTGTCAAAAAGAAAAATTAAATGTTCACGCGCATAAAGAAAATTTGTGGCTTTGCGCTTATACTCCACTTGTTTTAAGTAATGGGGGAATTTAAACGCGGATGAGAATGAAATTGAGTTGGAGCCAGAAAATAGAGGTTATTAATTACAAAAGCCGACTGAATTTGAGCGAAGATCGGCAACCGTCGAGCCTGAGATCGCCACCTTAAAACAAACACCAAATGACAAACTTTTGTATGCTTTTGGCTTTGCTTTAAGACAAAACGCCCGCACATGATCCATGAAAAGCTACAAATCATTGCCAAAAAAAATGGGGGATTCGTCCTTTAAAAATCAAACACAATCGACATTCAACTAGGAGTTGGTTTTATGTTATAAGGACTTGGCAACAATTCTGTTAATATCAATAGTAAATGGTCTTGGTTTATTATTTTTTTTACAAAAAAAAAAAATAGAGGGAATTATAAGTATTAAATTTAAAATTTAAAATTTAAATATAAAATTTTAAAATAATTATATATATTAAATGAATATTTTTATTAAGTTACTGTATCAAATTTATTATTTATTTTTAAGTAGATTCATCATCCACCCAAGTAAATTTAGATTTATTATCATTTTTAATAATAAAAAAAGCATAAAGCCATGATATATTTGTGAGAAATAATGAGAGGTTTGTATGGGCTAAGTTGTGTTGCATTAATAATATAGCCACGTTCCATAGATGATATCCACATTTGAATTTGAAGGAGCCGAAAACCTTCTCTTTTTATTGCCTTTTTTTAGGGGAAATGATGGGATAATTTATATACTGTATAATGTAAAATATCAATAATTTATATATTTATATTATATTTTGTATAAAAGTTAAGTATTATAATTTATATTAATATAAAAATATATAAAATATTTTTTTAATTTTATTAAATTTATATATAAATTTTATTAAAAATTTAAATTATGTTATTTCTATATTTTTATTTATATATTTTTGTATCATTTTATTATTAATTGCTAGGTCTACACCGTGATACAGATGGAGATTGGGATGGGAAAGCAGCCAAAATAAAATTAAATAAAAAAAAGCAAACAAAAAAGGGAGTTTGCTTTGTTGGCTTTGTTTACATGTACCATTTGGAGTCATCACATACTATTTATCTTCCCCCACTCGGTTGGATTTATGAACTTTAAACAAACATTTTTGCATGTTATAGTATCCCACATACCTACATAATGGTAAAGTTACCCGCAAGTTTCTTAAAATCCTTCAAAAAAAATAAAACTCAAATGAAGCTCGAAAATATATTGACCATATTATAAAAAAAAATATTTAAGAGAAGTTAAAATAGTTGTTTTCTTTTCTTATAATGGAAGTCTTTAGTTGGTTCAATTGATAAAATATATGTTTTTATGTAAATTTTTATTGAATTCACTATTTTATGTATATATATATATATATTTAACATTATCTAACTTGAACAATATTACTCCTATAATTATGTTTAACTTCAATGAAATTAACTTACTGGTAGATTCTTAAGGACTTTTTTTCTTTATTTTATTATGTTATGATTTTGCTTCCACAAAGATGTAGTAAATAATGAAAATTGAATTTTTACGTCTAAAAAAAACGATTAAAGATAAAAATAATAAGTATTTTTTATGTTTACATTTTGATGCGTAAATCAATAAATATAAAATAAAAAAAAAGAGTAATAAAAAATTTTAAAGTACGACTAACCTACTTTCATAATACATGAACTTTTATATTTATAGATAAATAATGAAAAATCAATAAAAGACAACAAAGACAGTACTGAGATTGATGTAGTACTGAATATGTTTAAATGATATAACATATCAAGTCGACATAAATATCAAAATTATCTTTGATTGTATGCTAAAAACTTATAACATAAAAAAATATATATATTATACTCTTGTGACTACTAAATGCCTTTAACAAAAAAAAAAAATCCAATGAAAATTTTAAAATACTCATATAATTAAGGTATAAAATATACATTGCAATCCACTTTGATAAGGACGGTACAACTATGAATTTTTATTATTCAACTATTTAGCTTGAAATATAATGATTCGTCTTTTCTTCCAAAAATATTAAAGATGTTCTTTTTATTTTTGGCAATTCTATCTTCATATAATTAATTTATCAATCCAAATCAAAAAATACCATCTCTATTCAAATATATTAGCTAAACTTCATAAATTTATCACATGATTTGAGACCAATAGAAAATAATTTTTAAGGTTTAAGAAGTGATACATAATTATTCTCTGTTATACTTTAATTATGACCTCTTAAGTGACGATCCTTCTTTTTTTATTATTTTCTTCTTTTTTTTTTCCTTCATTTGAATTGGCTCAGCTTTTGGAAACATGAATGAAAAAATTGAGACAAAATTTGCGCAAAAACGCTAGAACCAAAATTCCATTCTACCCTTTCAATACTAAGAAAGAGATTTACAAATCTAATTACATTTTATCAAAAAAATCCATTAACAAAATAATTATGCGTCATTTTTAAAACTTAAAAAATATTTTCAATCCGTCTCAAATCATAAAATATATAAGATCAAGTAAATGCAAGTAGAAATTAAAAAGTTTTAATCAAATACATATAAATAGAAGTAACTAGTATATAGTCAATAGTGTATAAGGGCAAGAAATTAACTAAATAAAACCTAATAATTGGTTTGTCATTATTCTTTTGAATTTGTCCTAAGGTAATTGGAATGAACCACTTTGATTCACATCAGCAATGGCAGTTTGTCCGTCGACCTCATCACCATTGGCGCCCGAATTTACAGTACGGACGATGGACTTGCATTTTCTTTTAAATTTTTTCCACTACTCTATTATTTTAATTATTTTATTTTTTTTTGGCACAAACAAAGTCACCATTTGAGAATTAAAAAAATAATTACGAATATTAAAATTATCAAATATTACATTTAAACATAATTGTATGTATGAATCAATTTGATTAAATTTTATATTCAAATTTGGTAAAAAAAAAAAAATTAATCCAACGTCAATTTGGCCAGATCTTATTGTCGTGTTGATAATTTGGCAGTCCAATAAAAGAGCAGAAATTAAGAGCACGTGTCAAAATGGCCGTAATTAAGGAATCTAGATTCTAAAACTTCTGGGACTAAACAAGTACAAGGGCTGCCTCACTCGTTTATAATATTGATTTTTGGATATTTTGGATGGGAATCCCATTTCCAGCAGCATATTAATATTTGACCCTTATCTTGATTTAGTATAATTTTTATTTGTCATATTATGCTTAAGCTCTATTATTTGTTGAAACATTCTTTTCATGATATTCAGGCCGATCGAATCATTTAAGGTAAAATATTATCGCAATACTCACATTTAATAATAATAAAAAAATACTGAAACCTTGAGGAATATATGTATACACATGCGGTAGGTAAAATCATTTTAAATTTTTTTATTTTTTTGAAAATGATTTGAATTCAATAAATATATGTATATATATGTATGTATGTAATTAAACATTATGTTAAATATGTAAGGAATAAATAAACACATGTAATATCTTAACACGAGCTCAAAAAATAAGAATATATAAATATAATTATTTTAATGTTAAAAATATAAAAATATAAATATACTTTATTTGATCCAATTTAAAATGGTCTATTTTAAATTTAATCAACTAATAAAATGAATTTTTATAATTATGATATTTTTAAAATTAAAAATCACAAAAAATTTATTACTCAAAACTTAATATAAAATCAAACCACACTCTTTTAAATAATTTATTTGACTTTTATTTTAATGTCTAATTATTTGTAAATACACATTTAGAATCAAAATATTTTATTTATAAGCATAAAATCTCATATAGCGCTACTATTTTTTAACGTGTGATTTAAGACAAATTTTAAATTTGTATAATTTTATTCAATTTTTAATATGAAATTAAGAGATTTAAGATAAATTCTTAATAAAATCATGATTTTTTTTCTTATGCTCTAGAAACAATTCGAATCTTCTTCTCTTAAAAAAAATTCTTGATTATATATATATATAAATGATGTGTTCTCAAAACCTTCTTGTTACAATTACAATTAGAGGTTATGATTATAATTTTGAGGGTAAAGTTTCACTTTTGAGACGAAAAGGAGAATAAAACAATAAGTATTAGGGTGTATCTGTTGGGCCCAGATTGTACTTCCCTGTTGCCCACATGGTACCCAATCCAGATTCCAAACGGCCCATAGACAACAACAAATGATAGAATAACAATTCAATGTTTGGTCCCACCACATCCCTCCTCAGGCCCTCTTTATCTACACGTAACTAAAAGTACCCTTTATTATTATTATTTTTTAACAAAAAAGTTTCCTTTAATAATCTTTTTAAATTTATTTAAGATTGCTCGCGCGTTATTACGAGTGTATATGATAATTTATATATATATATATATTATATTTTATATAAAAATTATGTATTATAATTTTAAACATAAAAAATTATGATAATAAATATAATGTATAGACTATTAATTTAACTCAATTCAATTATATAAAATAAAATAGATATATAATAATTTAAAAATTAAGAGAATATTGATATATATATATTCAATTAATCAATTATAATTATTTGAAAAATTTAAATTCAAATTTATAAATAAAATATATAAATACTTATTATTTAAAAATTTTAAAAATAAAAAAATGTAATTCGGGCATAGCTGGGCTAATTTTCCTAGTCTGCTTTATATAATGTACTACTAAAATAGTATAGATTTAATATTGGAATTAAACTATTCTTAAAAATACTAATTTAATTAAATAATTACTAAATAAGTTATAGAAAAAAAATTGACAACAAGAAAATAAAAAAAAAAAAACTAACAATATCAAAGATGACATTATAACACATTATATAAATAATAAAAAGATATGAAAATAATATAATTTAAAATTTTAATAAGAATAATATATAAATTTGATAAAAATAAAAAATATTATATTTTATATATATTTAATACAAAATAATTATGATAAAAATATACGAAATATCAAACTCAAAAAAATATAAGTAAATACATAGCCTCTTGCCAAAAGGAAAATTTGCATCAAAATCTAACACTAGTAGATGACGTTATAAACCGTTATCAAAATAACAGCGCAACAAACCGTTACCAAAATAACAGCGCAATATGCATGGCTGCACAGTACGCACGTTAGCATTGTAATGCTACTAAAAAAAAAAAATCCCAGGAAAAAAAAAAAAAAACCGATGTAATTTCACATTGAAGATTAGGGTTTCGTGTCCTTCGTTCTTTTTTCTCTATTGGGTCTCTCACTTCAACCTTCCTGGTAAGATCACTAAATCCCCAAATTCGCTTTCTAATTTCTATTTGATTTTGTTAAATTTAGGCCTTTTTCCTTTTACTTCCAGGAATTAGAAAAAGCTCAAAGCTTTGAAATTCGTTAAGGAGAAAAAATATATATTTTGGGAACTTTGAGGGGAAAAGATGGATGAAGGAGAGGGAAGGGATCAGATGGACCTGTTCCATAGAAACGAAGCGATCTCAGCCGTTGCTGACGAGGGTTTTTTAGGTGAAGAAGATGATGATTATGATGATCTTTACAATGATGTTAATGTTGGGGAAGGGTTTCTTCAATCTTTAAGCAAAAAGGAAGATTTAGGTTTTAGAAATGAGGAAACTAAGAATAGTGCTAATAGGAATGATAATAGTATTAATAATAATAGTGGTGGGAAAGTTAGTGGGTCACCAATTGGTGTCCCGGATTGTGGTGTTTCAATTCCCGGAGTTGCAGGTTCTGGTGAAAGAGGGGATTCTAGGGTTTCTTATGAGAGTCAAGGGTTTAGAGGTGGCGGTGATGTGAAGGTACCTAGTGCAGGAGTTGCTGGTGGTGGAGGTGGGCTTAGGGTTGAATTAGCGCAGTCATCAAGTAAGTTGAATGAGATGGCTGTGGAGCAGAGTGGGAATAATAATAGTAGTTTAGGTGGTGTAGGTGGTATGGGACAGCAGGGACATGGTGTGGGAAATGCGGGGAGTGTTGAGAATGAGGGTTTGACGAGGCAAGGAGTAGGGGGTGGGAGTGTAAATGGTGTTGGCCGTGGCGGTGGTTCTATGATTGAGAATGGGGGTGGAAATGTGGGTGCTGCTGGTGCTGTTGCTGGTGCTGTTGCTGGTCCTGGTGTTGGTGCAAGTGGGGGAAGTGGTGTTGGTGCAAGTGGGGGTGGTGGGACGATATTGTTTGTTGGTGATCTGCATTGGTGGACGACAGATGCTGAACTGGAGTCGGAGTTGTGCAAGTATGGACCCGTGAAGGAAGTGAAGTTTTTTGATGAGAAAGCAAGTGGAAAGTCAAAAGGATATTGTCAGGTTGAGTTTTACGATCCAGCCGCAGCCACAGCTTGTAAGGAGGGAATGAATGGACATATGTTTAATGGAAGGCCTTGTGTTGTTGCCTTTGCATCACCATTTACTGTTAAGAAAATGGGAGAGGCTCAGTTAAATAGGAATCAGCAGATGACACAGTCTTCTCTTTCGCAAGCTAGGAGGGGCCCTAATGATACCGGGGGTAAGACTGGTGCCAGTAACATTCAAACTGGTGGGAATTATCAAGGTGGGGATAATAATAGAGGTTATGGAAGAGGGAATTGGGGAAGAGGCAATTCTCAGGGGATGGGAAATAGAGGGCCAATTGGTCCTATGAGGAATAGGGCTGGTGGGATGGGCGGTAGAGGTATCATGGGAAATGGTGGAAATGGATTTGGACAGGGTATTGGTGCGACACCTCCTCTCATGCACCCCCAGTCAATGATGGGTCAAGGTTTTGATCCTGCTTTTGGGGGACCCATGGGAAGAATGGGTAGTTATGGAGGCTTTCCTGGTGCTCCAACACCTCCCTTTTCGGGGATTTTATCTTCGTTCCCTCCTATTGGAGGAGTTGGTCTGCCTGGAGTTGCTCCTCATGTTAACCCTGCATTTTTTGGAAGAGGTATGCCAATGAATGGTATGGGGATGATGCCCACAAGTGGTGTAGATGGACCAAATATGGGAATGTGGTCAGATCCCAGCATGGGAGGATGGGGTGGTGATGACCATGGTGGTGGGAGAGCTGGAGAGTCTAGTTATGGGGAGGAAGCTGCATCTGACCATCAATATGGCGAGGTTAGTCATGATAGAGGTTGGCAAAATCCCATGAAAGAAAAAGATAGAGCTTCAGAAAGGGAGTGGTCTGGTTCATCTGAAAGAAGGTATCGTGATGATAGAGAACAGGGGTATGATAGGGACATGCCTAAGGAGAAGGATATGAGCCATGATTGGCCAGAAAGAAGGCACCGGGATGACAGAGACATTGGTCGAGAACGTGATAGGGAGTGTGAAAGGGATAGGGAGCGGTCTCGAGATCGTGACCGCGATCGTGATAAGGACAAGGATAGGAATCGATATAGAGAAGACAGAGACAGATATGCAGATCATCATAGGTACAGGGACCGTGAGCCAGAGCATGATGATGATTGGGACAGGGGACGGTCATCAAGGACTCACAGCAAGTCACGATTATCACAGGAGGAGGAGCATAGGTCAAGATCTAGAGATGCTGATTATGGGAAGAGGCGACGGCTTACTTCAGAGTGACTTACCTCATGCTTCTTATAGCTGAAATTTTCTGTTAGAAAAATTGAAATAAGAATCAGTAACTACAGAAACCTTGGATTCATCATTCTCTTTTGATATCTCTCTCAACTGGTGGTGTTGTGGTCATCAATTCATCAGCCCTTCTTAGTTCATTGTCTGAATTTGTTGCTTGGTTCTCTTCCCTTGGAAGATGGTCTCAATTTTCCATGAAAGAAGTAAGTTCCTGAACTATGGTTTTCTAATTATATTGTCTGAGTATCTCATTATCCTTAAAAATATCATTGAATTTTCTTTTCTCTGAACGTGTGGGGTTGTGTAATACTTGGGTTGATGTGCATACGGTACAACATTGCTTATAAATTTCTGTATCTATATTCATGCATCTAAATAGTTGAAGATATCAAAATGTTGCAGTAGGCTAGCTAATATTCATGTAATGATCGTCTTTCGCTATCATTCATCAGATTATGAATGTTTATACATGCTAGTCTTGACTTGTGCTGAGTTTAATGTAAGGATTCCTTGTTTTAAATGTGTTTCTACCATATTTTATGAAAGATTTAATGTAGGTGCTGAGTTTTTTTAATCTATAATTTGGGAATTATTAGTTGTTACCCTTCTCCTTTTTATATGCTGTTGATTGCTAATAAAGAATTTTCTGGCTGTAAGATGCAAAAATTATCTTCCTCAGATTTACTTTTTGATTTGCTTATAGGTGTGGTTTTTGCAGTATTCTTGCTTATGTTTGTTAATTGAGTTAAGCAAAGCATTCATTACTGCTTGGTCAAGTATTGGATCTTATTTTATTGCGCATTTCTCAAGTTTACTACTGCTATTCAAAAGGCAATTATGTGACTATAGTCTGTTAAATCCTTTAGGAACACGGTTCCTAATTACAGATGTTACAAATTTCTTTGATTTATAGCTTGAAGGTATTTGATCTTGAGATTTGAAGATGTTCAGCAGAACTATGGGTATCTTGGAGATGGAGATGATCTCAGCCTCGAAAATTTGAGAGAGACAGTAGATGGCGTTTCCTTTTGCCATCATTCATGTAGAAGTGGAACACATGCTTTTAAGCTTTCAGCTTTCTTTTGCAGTTATGTTTAAGTTAATTAACACTTGATGAAACCAATGTTGTGGATGATATTATGGCTTGAAATTGCTGAAGTCTGAGATATGGTGGATTATTTCAGAACTTAAAAGTTTGAATGTGATGTAATAGTAGGATTTAGTTGAGGATGTTGCTGATGTGCATTTTCTGTTGGCTACTTGTTGTATCGTTTATTTACCCCTGTTTGGGTTAGTTTTAGCTTACCATTATGTTAACCTTGCCATTTTTTGTGAAAGAGGGGGGGGGGGGGGGGATGTAGAACACCCAACCATTTGATTTGAGCAATGCCATTGTTAGTTAAATCCTTGAGAATTGTACAAAATGACCTTTGTATATACGGAAAGCTTTTATTCAAGCTTCGTGTTCTTTGGCATTTAGATGTTCTGATTGAATGAGTTGCTGAAATATAATTCTTGCATATAGGGATTTTACATGCTCATTATTTGAATCACTAAAATCAAATATATCTATATATATATATATATATGTATGTATATTATATATGTGATTTTCTCAGTGCAAATGGTATTCATAAAATCTAAAAAAGAAGATTCTCAATATTTGGAGGTGTTTACCATAGCATTGAGAGTTAAAAACTTATTTATCGCCATATAAGCTTTTCTTTCATAGGCTCTCTCGTTTCTTTTCCCGTTTCCAAAGAAAGTCTGTCTCATGTGCATGTATTTTGATTCTTTTCCTTAATTTTTTCTTTTCATCTACGAGAATGGCAATTTCAATTAAATCCTCTTGTCAGTATCATTGGGTATTCGTATTTTAGGAAATTTGAGTTTGTATTTAATTTGTATTTGAATGACTTGATGATTCTCAACTTGGCTTGGTGTTGCAATTGAGTTATATGTTCTGATTTTTAGCTCTTTTTTTGTAAAGAGAATCATGCACAAGGGATGTTTGCTAGTAAAATATCTTTGTGGAGCATTTATTTTGTAGGAACTGCTATTGATTTGAACTAATATACAACCTAATCATGGCCATACAGCTATGACACCACCCAAAGAACATTAAGCTAGAAAATCCAAGGTTGTCGAGTACCATGCTGGAGGCTCCGTCCAAGCCTTTGAGGTACCGGCTAAATAGAGATCACGAACAGGGAAGACAGAAAGGCACCTAGATATGGACAGCCAAACCATTTGTTGTCTTAAGACAGGGATAGCCAAACCCAATGGAGTAGTCAGTTGGGTCAGGCTTAGTTTGATCATAGAACGAAGTTTTTGACATCAATGGTCCAAAACCTTTTCATGAGAATCTGGGACTGCTAAGCCACCCAAGTGGCCAAGTTCCACCACAATACTCTCCCCAAAAGGAGAGAAAATAATATAATAATAAAAGTTAATTACTAGATACTTGAATTTTGAAAAAAATATATAAATTAGTATTTAAAAAAATAAATTATATAATTTGCATCTAAACTTTTAAATAATATAAAATTTATGTCCTAAACTTTTAAATTATGTATTATATTAATTTAGATTCTAATTTTACTAACCATATCAATTTATATATATGACATTTAATTAATATTATCAATTTATATATTCACCATATGCTATCAGCATCTTTTTTTTTAATATAAATGAAAAATATATATTATTTACCTAATTTGTAAAAATTATCTAAGATCAATTAATTATTTTTTTACGTAACATCTGCATGAAAGTTTTTACAAAATATTTAATATTTTTATTTAACAAACAACATGTATATAATTAAAATATACTAATTAAATATCATATAGGTGAATTAAATTAGCAATATTAGAATTTGAATTAAAATCATGTATATTATTTGAAAGTTGAGGATACAAATTGTATTTTATTTTGTTAGGTACTAATTTGTATTTTTTAAAATTCTTATATAAAAAATATAATTAATTTTAATAATAATAATATCTTAAAAGTCAGAAGTTAGAGAAATTAATTTGTTTTTAGGCAGTAAGAAACTAAGAATCAATTATCTGCCAGTTTGACCCTAGTTTTTAAGTAATTAAAAGAATACCCCTTTTTTAGCCACTTGCATAATTATAACATCAACTATTATGAACAAAAGGATTGAGTTGCTGACTGGTTTCATATTAACTCTACAAGTTGTTCAAACCGTTTTATCTGCCTTTTTAAAAATTATATTTAAAAGAAAAAAAGGAATTTTTTAAAGATAGATTTTTTTAATTATTTTACAAAAATAACTTTTTTTGTCAAAGACAGAACACAAGTACACCACACAAAAAAGTCTTTAAAAGTTTCTTTTTTTTTTTTTTTTCTCTTGTATCAGACAAATCTAAACTTGAAACTAGTTGGAGGTCAATTTAAAAAGGGGAGGAGCCCGTCTAAAGTCTTAAACCATTGAATTAGAAAAAGAGGGAAAAAAAAAAAAAGTAATTAACGAATTCAAAATTTAATTAAATTGATTTATGCATTTATATTTAAGAGATGATTTTTAATAAATTTGAGATTTAAACTCTAATATTTATAATTTTTTATTATTTTTAAATTACGATTTTTTTTATACTAAAAACAAAAGTAAATAGTGAAAATTCTTTTCCATCCTAAAAAGTTTGAGCTATGTCCTTTGAGATACAAATGTAAACTTGGAATGGATTGACAATGAGAAATTATTCGAGTGTTTACCAATTATAAGATGGAAATAGATTTTCTTTGTACACTTAAAATATCTTTTTATTTACATATTTTGAGCTCAATTGAGATTAGGGTTAGCACAAAATTTTCAATTCAAGCCTGCTGCTCCTCTCTTGCATGTATGTATATGAAGGGGAAAAAAAAATTCCAAACTTTAATTTTTGTTTATAATTTCCTTGGTTAATTTACTCTTCCAACTATTTGCCAAAATTTCAAGTAAAACATCAATTCCTTGCTTAAATTCTTCTTTTAATAACCCATAAAATGGAATGCCAGACAAAGGTCAGAAATTGGAGGATAATTACAACAAATAAAAAAAAAAATTTGTAGACAAATATAGTCCATTTGAAAATGAAAAGGAAAACTCAAGTTTGAACAACTTAATTTAACTTTACTATTTTTTTATATAAAAGAGAACGTAATTTAAGAATAAAAAAAGATTATAAATTTTAAATTTCTTGAATATCATTTTTTTAAAGATAATTAAATGAAATAATTAGATTAAATTAGAGTTCACTTTATTTATTTTTTTGCCAAAAGCAAATTTTGACTTCTTGCTGCTTGGTTTTTTTTCAATCCATTATCTATAATCACATTATTGCACATGATTCTTGCTTTATATTGAAGTTATTAAATCACCAAAAAGGATCTTTTAGAGATTATTATCTGTCATTTGGGCCATAGACTTAATCTATTGACCAATAAGTTCCAACTAATCTAATCCATTTTTTAAAAAAATAATATTCAAAAACAGTTGAAGTATTTTAAAAAGAAGATTCATGAAATAATTTAGATATTAATAATTGAAATTCTTGATTATGTTTTTTTTAATCAAAATCCTAAATAACCAAACGATCGTGCAACTAATATCATTTAACTCAATGATAAGTACGTATATTATTACTTAACAAAGAGTCGGATTTAAATTAATTTCCTTCTCAGAAAAAAAAAAAAAAAAGGAAACTATGGTAGTTATTCAAATATTTTTATCAATGGGAATACATAAAATTAACAAAATAATTTTTTCATATAGGGATTGTGCATGCTTCATTGTATAATATAAATCATTAAAAATACAAATGTATATTATTCTTCCACATGCAAATCATTAAAAGAAATACCAATATTGTTGTATATAAAAAAATATATACATTTAATCATTGACTGATTAGTTATTTTATTAGATCAATAAGAATATGTACATTCTTTTATTAAGATAATATAAAATTTTAAAATGAATTAAAAATTAATTATAAAAAATACAAAAAAATATTTTCGTACATCATACGGCACGTGTTAAAAAAACTAGTATTCGAATAAGATACTTGTACTCTAATATTATATTAATAATCGGTAGTTACCTTCTTTTAGTATATAAAAAATAAATAAAAACAAAAATAAAATAGCTGAATAATCAAATTAACAAGAAAAATAGTCTCTAAAAAAAAATCAAATTAAATTTATGTGTGATGAAATTGATATCGGAACTCAAAATTAAATATTTTTAAAATTTTTATATTAGAAAACAACTCATTTTTTGGACCTACCATATTGTTTTTTCTTCACTTCATCGAAAATAATTTTTTGTATGCATAAATAACTTGTTAATTGAATAGATCGTCTTAATATGCTATTATTTTGTACTTTTTTTTCGTAGTTAAATATATTCTTTTGAAGATACAATTATGAATAAATATTATATTCATATAATTAATTAAATATCATAATTAAATTATAATCATTGAATAATTAATTAACAAATTAAAACATAACTAACAACTAAAATCACATATAATAAAACTTAAACCTAAAATCTCAAAATTTTAAAATCTCTTGCTTATCACTAAATTAAGGTATCATTAATTATATTATTAAAGTTTGACCTA
Source organism: Durio zibethinus (assembly GCF_047325235.1). Lineage (NCBI taxonomy): Eukaryota > Viridiplantae > Streptophyta > Magnoliopsida > Malvales > Malvaceae > Durio > Durio zibethinus. The sequence continues at coordinate 24,537,630 of NC_143172.1, forward strand.
ACCCTAACCTTAAAGGCTTGAAATTATATTTATTAAAATATTAAAAATATAAGAAAATATTAACATTTTTTTATCTTCTAACTCAAAGTGGTTTGTAGGCTATTGCTTTGATTTATATATATATCTATATATATATATATATATGCTTGTCTAGATTAATATTTCATTAGTAAAACCAGCTTAACACTAATCTATATTGAGCTTTGAAGATCGAGTTTGGTTTAGAATCAAAATTTTTTTTAATAAAAGTCTAAAAGTAAATACGAATCAAATGGATAAAGTCATCATAATTAATTAATTTATATATTGGTTGAGTGGGGCTGAAAAATCAGTACAAATCTAAAAGCCCCTTTTTAAATTAAAAAAAAAAGTATTGTGAGTAATTGAATTAAATTAGATCATAAAAATTCAATTTCATCAATATAATTTAATTTCAATTTTATATTAAAAAATTCAAATACTATGATTCGGTTTAGTAAATATTTTCCAAAATTGTAATCAAATTTTTTTTTTCCAAGATCCAAATTTAACCAAATAATTAAGATAGATATCCCTAAATAAATTAGGAGAAAAAAAAAAAAAAAAGAGAGGAGTGAAGTGTTTTTTAGGCAAAGTTAAGGTAGTTGAACTCTTGAAGGGAAAGAGAAAGTACAAATTCCCAATTGCAATTTGAAGTCATAATCCTACTTAATTTCTGGTGTTGAAAGAATTTTTTAAAAAATAATTGTAGAGAAGGGAAAATAATCCAAATTTGTCTTTATCAACCAATCCATTTTTTTAATAATTAATTAATTATCATTAAGTTATATAATAACAATTTAATAACAAATCTTTTTTAGTTAGAAAGTCACTTAAAAGCATAAATTTGACCCTTCAACCAATGGTTACTGTTTAAAGATAATTCCATATAAATTAATATTGTTATTATATGAGGAAGAATCCCTAACAAACCAACCAGGTCAAAACGACAGCGCACCAACTTCATGATACCTCATTATCTAGGGACCCATGGACCTAAGCCAAGTCGTTCCAAACCCACCTCAACTTTGCCTGGCTTTTTTAGGCTAATTTTCATTATAATATAATATATATATATGTACATGAAATTATCTGAATTTTGATTATTAAAATTAAAATTTAAAATTTTATTATGAGATCTTATGATTGTTGACTATAAAAAATTAGAAAAAAATATTAAAAAATTATATTATTTTGACTCGTATTTTAATTATTCGATATAAATCAATTATATTTATTCATTTATCCATTTATATTAACGTAATAGTGATGATTAATATTTTATATTGAAAAAAATTCATAATGTAACTGAAAAATATTAGCGTGATAAGTTAAATTAAACCCTAATTATAGATAAAAAGAGTATGATTTGATGGATTAAACAAAGGGTGTGGATGGGGGTCCTTTTCTCATCATAATTATTAGATTTATATAAAGATAGGAAGCCTAAAGCCATCTTGGTATTTAAGCTTGCCTTTTGCTTTCATATGAGTTATTATTATTTATTTTCTTGAAAGCAAAGAATCAATCCCTTACCATGTGAAACATAACTAAATAAGGGTTGGCCCTACTCAATACATATACAAGAGTACCATAGTAAATAAATAAACTATTATCAATTTTAGAAAATACCTTCTTTTTTTTTTTGGCTTTGGTTTTAATTTAATGTCTATAATTTATTTTTCTCAAATCCTTATATAAATTTGACAAAATTATAACTCCTTAATTATTTGTTCTTTTTCTTAATAATGTTGAAAACGGCAGAAATCTTAATATTTAATTTGTTAACGTTATAAGTTGATATTGAGGATTTGAGACCACATGAAAGGCATGAAATATCATATGATTGAAGATCAATTAAACATTATATAAATAGGAAGAAGAATAACATTACATATAATAATGAGTTTCTTGTGGATTATAAAAAACAAGCAACTCTTTGCATTATCAAGGAAGTAAAAATCAAGCCATGAATTAGATAATAATTTCTTTTGCTTTTCTATTAGTAAATTTACATCAAGGAAAAGGTGTTTTTCTTTTTCCATGATTGGACAACCCGAAGAGTCTCATTGTTATAAAAAATCTCCAAGCAATTCCACCTCTGCAAATTTGTTAGTTTTTAGTTGTTGGCCAATCTTATTCATTTAAAGGAAAAAAAAACCCATCCTCTCCTCAAAGTCCTCTAGCCTACCATAAAACACCATTTCAAGAAAACTTAAAAAGGGGGAGACATCAAGGTTTTGCTTGTATGCTTCTCTGATATAGAGAGGCACTTTGGTGAGACACATATTTCATGCTTTTCTCTCTCTCAGCAATGGAAGAAAGACCAAGAATTCAAATGGAGAAGGCAACCAAGATCATAAGAAGATCAATCTATAGCTTCCTTCAAAATTATCAGTACCTTACTGCAACAGCTGCACTTGTTGCTTTTCCCTACTCAGCCTCAATTCTCCTTTCACAGCTCTTTGTTCCCTCATCCCCTCTCTTGCCATCAATTCATAACCGTCTCAGGATTCTTTTCCAGGCTGCAGGGTTCCCTTCTTCAGAGTTTTTTACTGTCCTCAGTTTCAAGATTTCCCAAACCATCTCTTCCTCTATCTTTGCACTTCCTTTGACCCTCTCTTTCCTCCTCATAGCCAAGGCCTCCATAATTCAACATCTCAACCACCATAAACCAAACTTGCCACCTTCCTTTTCTTCAGTTTTATCCCTTTACAAGCCTCTCCTGACTACACACATATGCAATTTCCTTTTACTCCTCTCCGCAAATGCAACAGCCTTCTCACTGCTATTTTTTGGCTTCAATTTTCTTGAAGGATTTGGATTCTCATCCCCAAACTGGCTCCTCTTTCTGTCAGCTGCAGGGGCTGTTCTTTATTCCATCATTGTTGCCAATGCCCTTATAATATGCAACTTAGCATTGGTTTCATCAGGAATGGAAAGATCTGGTGGATATTTGGCAATTCTCAAGGCTTGTGTTCTGATAAGGGGAAGAACCTCAACTGCTTTAATATTGGCTGTACCTGTCAATCTGATTCTGGCAGCTATTGAAGCCTTGTTCCACTACCGCGTTGTGAGAGCTTATCACACTGGTGATATGATGAGCAGCTTTCCAATGGCTTTAGAAGGGGTTTTAATTGCTTACTTGTACTCCACATTTTTAGTTCTTGATACTGTTGTCAGTTGCATGTTCTTCAAAAGTTGCAAGACAGGTTGTTTAGTAGACCAGGAAGGAGGGTATTCTTACAGGATTGAAATTTCAGAGGAATATGGCAATGCTTATGTGAAGTTGAAGAATATTGAAGAACTGCCATAGAAAACGTCGGAAGAAACAACCAGGGATCATCAAATTCTTTTCTTGAATTTCAAAGCAAAAGAGAAAAACATTGCACATATAAGTTCATACAAATAATGTTTGTATTCAAGATTCATTTCTGTTGCTTGAAGAGAAACCAGGCAACTTCTGTGAGATAAAGATCCATATATGGGATATAGACTCAATAGTCAAGAAGCAGAAAGAGATTTTTTTTCTCCCTTTTTCATCCCTTTTAAAATTCTAATATTTTGTATTGGAATTTGGAAACTACTGTTCTTGTATCATGTATGCTCTGTAAACAAAACTAAATACTGGAAAAAGAAGAATGGAAATTCCATATTACAATGTACACAGCTTGCCATGATGAAGAAAATATGAGATCTCAGAAAAGATCAATTTAGCTCTGATCTGGGTTAAAATAATCTAGTATGGACAAATGAAACTTCATGGATTTTCTTATTAGTCAAATATTTGGACTTGGTGGAGCAAAAAATATGACAGGAGAGATGAGAGCAGCAGATATGAGATAACTTTTTTATTCAATGTTGTTGGAATATGGCATATTAAGGCAAGTGGATTTAACCAACTCTTGCTGACTTTGTACAAAATTGAATCGTTTACCATGGTTGAGGACACATTGGCATTGGTTTCTATTACATGGTCATTAGAACTTGATCAAGTCAATCACTCCCTGAGGTTGACAAGAAAACTAATAACATTGAAATGTTCTCCATTGACCATGTGAATCATCTACGAATGGAATCTTCTGAATCAGGATAAAGACAACGAATTGTAAAGATTTCCATTTGAATGGTTAAAAGAGGAGAGAGGGAACAGTTAATTTCATGAATTACTTCTTGAGGTATCAAAATGGAAGATAGCAAAACAGTTTACAAATCGGCAGCTATATTCTGGTGCTATATTACAATTACACTAAGAAAGCCCCTCTTCTAATTTTGTCTTTTCTAAAACCTAACAACCTATCCAATCTCTTCTATGGTGGGCTACTGTCAAAAATCCCAATTTTTTCAGGAATGGAAACAAAAAGAAAAAGATTATGTTACAAGATAAAGAATTGAATTCTACCGTAAGTGGATGGTTAGAGCTTTGTACACTACACTTTTTCATGGTACATTGCGACTTTTTGGCTTTACAATCCCACAGGCATCCGCTCAGGTGCTGAAAAACACATGCCAAAGGAATGGCAGAAGCTGAGAAGAAATCGCCTATCATTGCGAAGTGCTGGCCCATCACTACAAATTCCCCCTGAGAATAATGCTACAAGGACCATAGCAGTGACCTTGATAACTTGCATTCAGAGAATGGCGGAAGCTGAAAAGAAATCGCCTATCATTGCGAAGTGCTGGCCCATGACTACAAATTCCTTCTGAGAATAATGCTACAAGGGCCATAGCAGTGACCTTGATAACTTGCATTCAGAACCTCTGCTACTTGGTTGTGATCATAACCACTCTGCTTAGAAGCTTGGTCCATCAGATTTCTACGCCATAAAACTCACTCATCATTCACAGTAATGGGATCGAACATCTTCCCATAAAAAATGTCTCCTGAAGCCCTATGCATGGTTCATGGCCTGGAAGCCTCCAGGACAAGGCCCTCTCACCTCATTTACAACATCTCTGGAGGCTTAAAATTGAACCAATACCAGAGAATATGAGGCATCTCAACATTACTCAAAGCAGCATTTCCTGTGTCATTCAGTCAAACTCTTTAGCACAGACGCCTGCTGCTTGCAGAAGCATATTACCTTATAGGTAGAGAGAAACTGATCCTCAACTATTTTGCACCCTTCCTTGTAAGGTTAATTCCCTTAGCATTGTCCATTTCAGCCTCCTTATCAGCTTTCTTTTTCTCCAATTCAGCCTGCTTTTTATTCTCTTCATGTGCTTTTCGAAACAACCTCACAAAATTTAAGAGTGTTGCAGTAACTGCATTGATCAATACACCGTCAGACACGACTAATTCAACTTCAAATCACCATATAAAACCAGTTTACTATGATGAAACATGTTGAACTAGAACATAGACTCTAATACATGAATATTAAAAAAAAAAAAATCTTAAAGCATGACAACTAGGTTATTTTTGGCTGTTGCTTTTACTATTCACTATCAGCTCATGATTTTGTTTCAACATAAAACCATTATGTCTAAATTGGTGGTATTTTTAAGCCATTTACTCATTATTAACCAAATATACATTTACTTTTTACCATCTGCTTTTGCTTTATAGAAAAAGTTGAGAAAGTAACAGAGACCAATTGAATAGAACCTTACAAGATCGAAATACCTTGAGGACTGTTTTATTTTGGAAAATGTTTTTCCGTTTTACAACTACACTTTTATATATATATGATCAACGAAATAAGAAATATAAAAGTTTGGAAACACTTGTTTTATTTGGGTTGACTTGTAAAATGGCCTCTGTCCTATTCATCTTCTGTCATGCCATGTGTCATAAATGTTCAATTATTGCCATGTCAGCTATTATCACATCAGCAAAAAAATTTTAAAAATAAAAAAATAAAATATATTTTTTAAAAAAATAAAAAATTCAAAAAAAAAAAAAAGATGATGTAGAAATAGTGATCAATGACTAGACATTTATGCCACATGTTATGATTTTATTGGATATTAATGCCATGTAAGCAACTTAATTAACAATGTTAATCTGCAGTACCAAAGTGTTCGATGAAATAAAAGTTTAGGTACCAAAGTGAGAATTTTATTTCTTTAGATACCAAACTAACAAAATGTGTATAGTATAAGAGTCATTTTTATATTTAATCCATTCTAATTTTCCAAAATAACTAGACAACTATTTTAAATTGTCTTTTAACCATTTACTAAGTTTGGAAACCCTTTTCTCCAAAATTTCAAATTTGGTTATTTACCTTGTTTTATTGATCATAGTTAGAGTCAAAGTGGAGATGTAAAATGGAAAATATTTCCCAAAACTAAAAGGGACCTTACTTCCTTACATCTTTTCCTTGCCTCAATTATCCAGTCTTCACATTTCTCCATAATTTAACAAGTATTTGAATTTCCTAAGAATGACAAACACACCAAAATCACCTTTTATCCTTCTCTAGATAAAATGCTCATCCTCATATCTACTTTTTTACTTCTTCTGGTAGATTTTCCTTCTCTTTTGGACCTAACAAGACAACTTCCCGAAACATTTTGCCCATATGATGACTGATATTACTCTTTACCATTTGATGGGGGAAAAGGATAAGGAAAAAGGGGGTTGAATGGGGGGTGGAGTGTTGGACAAAAAGGAAAGAAAGATGGGTGAATAAAATGCATTTTTCTACCATTCTCATTACGCACATTGTAGATAACTACTCAGGCATAATAGGTATGGAAGGTATTACATCCAGAATCTACCTTGCTCAAAGGGGCATCGGGCAGGATCCTCACCAAAGTAGAGTGCAAGTGCATCTGCATTTCTACCCTGTCAATCAAAAAGGTAAAAAAATCAATAATAGAAGACATAACCAAAAGAGTTTGGACAAAATGAGATACCGTATGAAGAAGAATGTCAACAGTTGGTGAATTACCACCACAGAATATAGATTTGTTACGGATGCCACCTCCGTTTCAGCAACAGAAACGAATCCCTTTAGTGTCTAAATTAAAATTAAAAAAAAAAAAACGTTAGAACAATGAAAGTATTCCCTTGACAAAAAAAAAAAAAAAGGGATAGTGTTTTATGTAGGTAACAAAACCACAGCAAATGCTCACTCCATTGCATCAGAAAATGATATAGAAACTGATGGTGTTTCAATTGGAAAGGACTACCATCTAAGATCAGAGAACATTATATAAAGAAACTTTAAAATTGGAAAGTATTATTGAAACCATCTTTTTGTTAATGTTCCACTATTTTAGCAATAATCACTTCTTTTTGTTAATGTTCCACTATATTAGCAATAATCACTTGTGCGTCAAAGCTAATGTCTTGGTCTAACCCCAACTTTTAGGCGTATGTCATGTTTACATAACATTTCTCTTATTCTATTTTATAAAATAATTATTGTGCAAAGGGTGAAAAAAAAAAAAAAAGCTAGCGGTCAATCAGACTTCATTGACAGTCAATATGGAATGTGACTGAATAAAATAGTCAACATGTGGTAAAATACAGTGTAGAAAATGCAACAACTTTGTACGTGTATGTTGAAGAACAGAAAGCAATGAAACAACTATGTACCTTCCGGAATACTTCGGACACGGGACCATCATTTTCAGAGGCAGCCAGCTCCTGCTTAACCTTTTCTAATCCCTTAATTATAGCTTGCATTTCTTCTGCTAAAGATTTTAATTGTATCTGCAAGGACATAAGGCTTCAAACTAAACATAGTGTTACCAAACTACAAACCTCATACACTAAAAGACTGATGGAAACCTTGGTTGCAGCCTCAAGACTAACAAATTCCAGGTGAAAATCTAAAAGTGCTGGTGTCTTGGCAGCTAGGACCTGAGACACAATAAAACACAGTTGAGACTCAATTCATATTGACAGTTGCTGTTTGAATCATAAACAAGTGTCCAGTAGCAATGTAACATATAAACTGGGTGAAAACATAATTCAGGCAAATCTTACAAGAAACAGAATGACCTTAACAACATCACAGAGGAAAAGAAAGTAACCAAACCTTGCAAAGATAATGCATTAGCGTCATCTTGCTGTTAGAAGCGCGAGTATCTGTGAGCTTTAGAAGACTGTCCAACTTAAACCCAACAGCAGAACCTGTATGATCGGAAAGATTTGAAACTTCATATTAAAGGAACATGCAGCAGTTGAAAATTTTTCACCAACTCAAATCTGAAAAGTTGATCAGCATTAAATGCATAAAGAACTGACACCAAACATGGAACTAGTAGTTTTGTCCAAAAAACCAACTGGAACTGTAGCATAACAAAGGATAAAGAATTTGATTGATGCCAGCATCATGTAAACGTTCAAAATAAAAGATAAAAATGTGGAAATTGGACATTAAAGGACATAAATGCATACCCACTTAAACCTCTAGCTATTGACAAGATTGCGTTGACAATTTGCACCAGCGAAGCAATCTTCCTTTGATTTAGAATAAAAGCAGGTGCTTTTAAGGAATTACATTGGTCAAGCACTATCAAAAGAACACTATACTAGACATCTATGGAATTAGAACCCAGATAAACACCAAGACTCTGAGATACCCAGCTACTTCTAAAGTTAAAAGACAAACAAGGAACAAATATGCAAAATTCAGAAAAACATGCTTCACCTTTCTTCTGATATCCAAATAACATTTGACATTTCTTCTATCGTAAGCCTTGATAGCACATGAGGTCATAAAGTAAGCCTTAATAGCAACTATCAGACGCGATAAGCATACCTTCAAGACCACATATTATGCCCTAGGACTACACAGACTAACAAGATTTCCAGTTTAAGATGCAGGAATACTGCTCAGAATACTGTAATTTAACCTCACATGCAACAGTGCAGGTAAACATAAAAGCAGGTAATATTCACATGCATGAGTCTAGACAAACATCAATTACACATGGTTTAGCTAGTAAATCTCTTCTCAACATAATCTTTTATAAGCTGCAGTTCTAGCATCAAAGACTGACACCAAAAGGAAAATTGAATATGTCACTTACCCCTTGCAGTTCCTTGGTTCAATGTATTTCCCAGATAGAGAATTTTCTTCATTATGTCCTTCAGTTTAAGGGAATTTCGAACCTAGATAACCAATACAAAAGTAGTAAGACAATGAATGAATAAAACTGCAGTCAAGTCCACTCAGCAACATTAATGATATACCTCATCACATGCAGAATTTACAGTGTTTAAGCTCCTTTTAAATTCAGAAATCTGCAGGTGGTAAAAAGTGTAAGACCACAGGTCAAAAGGGATTCAATAAAACAAAAGGGAGAAAGCAAATAAGAGATTAAGTATTAAACAGTATTATAAATTTCTCAAATCAGATTAACTAAGGAGATACCGCCAAACCTGAGAGCCGAACTGAATCTTGAAAGAAAACACTCTTAATTTTGACTCTACCCGTGGCACTTTCATCAGTTCCAAAAAGTACTGAACATGAAAAATCAAAAGCCAGTTAGGGTTTAGAAGTTTTTGGAAACATGGATCAAATGAAAGATGCAACTGGAGAAGCATCCAGGAACTAATTACTTTAGCTAGAGTTTCTTCATTAAAGAAAAAACCAGAATGACATTTATCTTGCATTTGATACAATGCTATATAATAAAATCTCTAGCGCTTTATTTATCTCAATGTTAGATCAACCAAAATCTAGTAATATAAAATAGTAAAACTTTATCTGGCCTTTCTTTCCTTTTTTTTTTTCCTTTCTTTTGAATAAGCAAAGGACCCATATCACTAAAAAGAACCAAGGAAGTCCCAACAGAAGTAAAAAGCTAATTTTAACAGAACAACATAATATAAAATCAATAGCCACTTGCACTTCCATTCACTGCTGCCTATTTAATAAAAATCAGGAGTATAAAAGCCCAGGAGCTTTGTTAAGGGTAATTCTTTCCTGAAACATCCTTCTATTTCTCTTCCTCCACAAAAACCACAAAATCAAGAGGGATGAAAACCCATCAGTCCCTTCCAAGACCACACTCCTTTCCAAAGGCAAATATGTACTTTTCCAATATCTATTTCAGTCAGAGAAATAGCTTATGAACTCTAAGAATAAGAATTAGAAAAAAAAAAAAAAGAATGAAATGAAAATTTTACAGAACATGATCAATAATAAATACATAACTAATGCTCCCTCTGTTTGAAAATAATGATCCGCATCACCAAACTTTCAGGCAACAATCTTAACAGAATTCGCGCTCATGAAAAATCCTTTACTTTCTCAATGAAGCCATTAATGATGATATCATTACAAAATGTAATTTATAGACACACAGACAGAGACTGAGGAAAAGGAAAAAGGAATTAGAGACTAAAGTACTCTTCAACATTGACTATAGTAAAAAACACAAGACATCAACTCTGCAGGCCTATCAGGACAAAGCTACCTTTCTTCTCAAATCCAACAGCTTCTACTGCTAGATCAACTAAGCTGCTGCTAAAATATTGAGATTCTCGCACATTGTTTCTGTTATTGCTTGTGCATCTTCCTTGATTAGGCATTTTATTTACTAGCATTACAGATTCATATTTTAATTCATAACTACACAAATTTCTGCATTTTATTTACTAGCATTACAGATTCATCAAGATTCATATTTTAATTCATAACTACACAAATTTATCTGGCATTACTATCTTCATTAAGGAGTTATCAGGCATCGATTGTTCCAACAATAATCATAAAATAATAGTGGCTACGACAAGTATGAACTTCATCTTGGTTTACATGTCCTTATCAAAAATGCAAAAAGATAAAAGCAAATCAATGCTTAAGCACCAAGTACCATCTTTAACCTATAATTTGAAAAGAACTTGTCATGGCTAAAATGTTTCATTAAGCATAATGTCAAAGGGTCTTACATAGCATAATTTGTGAAGTTAAGAACACATATTTTTGGATTATTGAAAATAAACACTTAATTCTATACATCTAGAAATAGAAAATGTGATACTTAAACAAGGATAACTGAAGTAATATATAATATAAATGCATACATAAGTACAAGAAATTATAGTCTCCTTTTAGCACAAAAAAAGGGAGGAAAAATTAAAAGAACTTGAATAACTCACTTTGAATAGGTCAGGATATTGTATTTCATTATCATTCGAAAGCATCTCAATTTTAAAAGAAAAATCTTAAACTGGATGCCATAAGAACATTTTTATATGAGTGATGGGGGGATTTAAACCCAGCTCTTCAAGCAGGGTGATGCCCTCCTATTATATTCGATGTGGGATTCAGGACTCCTTAGGTCCGTGACATTCTCCCCCACCCAACCTCGTGACGCCCTCGTCACGGAGGCTGGCCACCCTGCCTACCTCCCTCGAGGCGCTTGGTGTAGATCGAACGGTTTAGGACTGGCTCTGATACCACTTGTCACGAGTTGAAACTTAAACTCCGACCCGTGCGGCTCCAGGACCCGGGCTCTCCTATTATGTCGATGTGGGATTCAAGACTCCTCTTTAGGTCCGTAACATTCTCCCCCACCCAACCTCGTGACGCCGTCGTCACGAAGGCTGGCCACCCTGCCTACCTCTCTCGAGGCGCTTGGAGTAGATCGAACGGTTTAGGGCTGGCTCTGATACCACTTGTCACGGGTCGAAACTTAAGCTCCGACCTGTGCGGCTCCAGGACCTGGGCCCTCCTATCATGTTCGACGTGAGATTCAAGACTCCTCCTTAGGTCCGTGACATTTTCCTCTACCCAACCTCATGACGCCCTCGTCACAGAGGCTGGCCACCCTGCCTACCTCCCTCGAAGCGCTTGGCGTAGATCGAACAGTTTAAGTCTAGCTCTGATACCACTTGTCATAGGTCGAAACTTAAGCTCCGACTCGTGTGGCTCCAGGACTCGGGCATCCACTCACCCGACGTCTCAGATCATCCTAACCACCACGGTTCACACCCTTGTGAGGTATTGTCCGTTCTAGCCCCTTTGGCCTCACGGTTTTGTCTTACAAAAGGCGCCTCATAAGGAAAAGATGGTGTGAACCCTTTTATACCCCAGTGACCCTCCTATTATGTTCGATGTGAGATTCAAGACTCCTTAGGTTCGTGACATTCTCCCCCACCCAACCTCATGACAAGTGGTATCAGAACCAGCCCTAAACCATTCGATCTACACCAAGTGCCTTGAGGGAGGTAGGCAGGGTGGCCAGCCTCCATGACGAGGGCGTCACGAGGTTGCAGGAGTCTTGAATCCCACATTGAACATAATAGGAAGATCACTGGGGTATAAAAAGGTTCACACCATCTCTTCCTTGTGAGACGCCTTCTGTAAAACAAAACCGTGAGGCCAAGGGGGCCAGAGCGGACAATACCTCACAAGGGTATGAACCATGACTGTTAGGCTGTCTGGGACGCCGGATGAGTGGACGCTCGGGTCCTGGAGCCGCACAGGTCGAAGCTTAAGTTTCAACCCGTGACACATGCACCAACTATTGAGCCCAATGCTTGGGTGCAAAGATATTAGATTGTCAGAAATTAGAAGAACATGAAGACAAAGACAAATCAATTTTCAGAAAAGTGCATCTGTGACAGGTCAATGGAAATGCAATCATCTATCAATCTACCAATGTAAAAAACTGAAGTCCAACAATTTGACAAAGTTAGCAGATATGGTTAGAGAAAAATTTACAGACCTGTTCACACTTCCCTAGAGTCTCCTTGTCACCAGTGTAGCCCTAAAAATCACAAGGAGGGCAAATCACAACCAAAGAAGACAAACTTGTAATGGTAAATGGATTCCTACACTATGTAAAAATCAGTTCTGAATAGCTTAAAATCCGATACCAAATCTAGATATATGCTAAAGCTTTACCTTGAGAAGTTCCATTTCCTCTTTTGTTGGACAAAATTTTATGAGATTTTCCACTTGATCAACATCCAATACCGTATCATCCATTGCTAGCACTGCAGCCTGAGAAAATACATGAAGCTATAATGGTTAGTAAACAAATAAAACTGACAACCTTCAGATAAAAACTTATGAGAAAAAGGAAAACAAAAGAAGTGAGAGGGGATCAAATAATATCTCATTTTCCCCTATGAGTCCATTAATTCAGTCAGATATAGTTGAGAATCCTAAGAATTTGCATTAAACCAAAATAGAATCTGCTGAAGTACAACCACTAGCAAAGCAACACAAAACAAATAACCTTGTCGTCCTGTTCATACATATTATGGGGGAAAACTGCCATATTCAAAGTTCAAATCTATATAAATGGGAATACCATACCACTTCCTCTAGTTGTGTAAAAAACACTAATAAATCCAAGAACATGACCATGTGCAGCTTACCATCATATCAGAAAGTGGCATCTTAACTTTAGTGAGCATAATTTCAGTGTTGTTGGCCCTCCTCAAGTCAATCTACATTGCAAGAAACAAAATTTGTTAGCGATGACTTTGGAGATGGGGGAGGGGAAATAACCACCGTTATGATGGTCTTATAAAGTTCCAGATAAGTAATAAATGCATAAATTATTTAATACATTTCCACAAAGGCATCTCTTACGTCAATATCATGTTCCAAAAATTCAAAACAGCCAAACGTGAGAACAACAGGGCTATAAATAATAAAGAATGTAAATGGTCCGAAAAGGACACCCTAGCAGTTAGAACTTGAGAATTATCTTAAAGGTCTTGAGTTTGAATCTTGCGATGGGTGGGATGGGATGAATGGGATGGGAGAGGGCTACCACTCATTGTATAGCTCAAAATACTTAAAATGGATGGTATAAAGAATAAAAACTTCATTAATAGCTTGAGGTTGCAGCTTTTTTGGAAAATTTCCAAGAAACAAAAAGAAAAGCATACATCATTAATTTTTTTTGAAAATAATATATCATTAATTCAAACCACAAGACAAAGATTAAAATTCCTTTTTCCCATGACAAAGTAGAATCCAAACTATATGCTTAAAATTACAAATTCTTCAATTTCTAAGAGTGCAGACCTTGTACCCATTCAAGCCCTATAAGGTAGTTTAAGTAACAGTACCACAATCACCCATAAAAAAAAATAAAAGTATAGGGTTAGTTCAGAAAAATGAAATTCCAGATTACCAGGTGGACTTTTTCCGTTTTTGATCCAACTGACTTCCGTTGCCCTCCAGATTTACCCCCTGAATCAGCAGGTTTAGGAACAACTGCAGAGAAAAGAGTCTCAAGCTCTGACACATCAAATTCTGGCGCACTAGGAGAAAGAAGGCAATGTCAGTGAATACAAAAGAGAAGTTAATAAAAGTAAAAGAGTAATGCAAAAATATGATCCCATGGAATTTTATTATAAATATTTAGTCAGAAATTTATCACTTATGGAAGTGTACTGCAGAAAAACTAAATCAATAAAAGATAAAATACATTTGAGGCTCTCCATGTCTTTGTAATTCTTCCCATAAGCTTCCTTGTATTGCCCTTGTGACCTTGCTCCAGTGCAAAGGCTTTAAGGAAGATCTCCGAGGTGCTGTAGCAGCGGCTGAACGTGATAGCCCACGCTCTCTTCCTCGCACATCAGCTGCTCTGGCACCCAACAGTGGAGGTGGAGGAGGTGCACCGCCAGGAGCTCCAGGTGGAGCTGGAGGGCCAGGAGCTCGACCTCCAGGAGGTGGCGGTGGAGGTGGTGCTCCACCTAGAGATGGAGGAGCTCCACACATAGGAGGTGGAGGTGGTGGGGGTGGTGCTCCATGTGGGGGAGGAGGTGGTGCTGGTGCTCCACGAGCAGGTGGAGGTGGTGGGGGTGGTGCTCCATTTGGAGGAGGAAGAGGTGGCACTCCATGTGGGGGAGGAGGTGGAGGTGGCACTCCATGCAATGGAGGAGGGGGTGGAGTAGGGGCTCCAAATTTTGAAGGAGGTAAGGCACCAGGCATCAATGGGGGTGGTGTTGGTGGGGCACCAGACATAGGTGGGGGTGGTGGAGGAGGTGGAGGAGGAGAAGCTCCGTGACCAGGAGGCAGTGGTGGTGGAGGGGGAGGTGGAGGTAGAGAAGGAGATGGAGCTCCACGCAATGGAGGGGGTGGGGGTGGGGGTGGGGGTGGCGGAGGGGCTGATGGCACTCCACGCATGAACAATGGAGCCATACCACCTTGAATTGGTGGGAGGGGAGGGGGAGGAGGAATATTACCAAGTTTTGATGTACCTACTGATCTGAATGGAGAAGGGGGTGGAGTAGGTGTTGGTGGCGGTGGTGCAGAATGTAGTACGGTAGGGGCAACTGAAGAACAACCAGACTTCCAAGGTGGTGAAGGTGGTGGAGGAGGCAACACCAGTGCAGCAGTCTGCCTATTAGAAAATGGGGAAGAGGGAGGCGGGGGAGGAGCAGCTGCCGATGTAGTTTCCAAAACCATCACAATATTCTGTACATTTGCTGCTATGTAAGATGGTGGTGGAGGGGGAGGGGGAGGTGGTGATGCAAGAGACATTCTAGAAACAGCATCTCCAGTCACTGGCAGGGGAGGAGGTGGGGGAGGTAGTATAGATGTTGAATTTTCCTGAAAGGATTGTGAAACCAACAAAGAAGATCTAGGTGGAGGTGGGGGAGGAGGAGGAGGAGGAGGAGGTGGTGGGGTAGGTGGAAGAGACACCGGTTGTTGCAGACAGGGTGGTGATGTTGGAATTATTGGAGTGGTAGATATTTCTTTTGGAGAGTCTGAAGGCTTCATAGGGTCAGCCTTCAGACTTTTTTGCTCGGATGAAACATCCTTTGGAATCACAGCTCCAGTAGAGCCCCTTTGATTGGCACCTGAATTTGATTCCTTCAAAGCCACACTACTGGAAAGTATAGGAGGTGCACTATTATATCGTGAAGGAGGATATGATACATGCATCGAATTGGTATAAGAGCCTTTGTTAGGAGGGATCCACCGAGATATGGCATTTGGCTTTGCTTGTCTTGCAGGAGGGCCCTGAGATTCTAGTTGTTTGCTCTTTGGTTTCACCAGAACAGAATCTGAAGCTGGTTTTAGTCCCAGCCCAGCCTGTTTCTTTGGAGAAGGCAGTATCTTCTCAGGTTTAGGTTTGGAAACATCAGTTTTCAACCTTTGCTGCAACATCTTAGATTCTGAATTCTTCAGTTGAATACTGTCTTCTCTATTGCCCTTATCCTCCATCTCTTCCAATTTGCCAACCACATCCTCAGTTACTTCCTTGGTTTCTCCATCGCTCATCACATCGACAGTAAATAACACTGAATCGACCTTAATGTCTCCATCATCAACAGCTATATCTTTCACTACATTAATGTCAGAATCCATCCTCTTAGCTAATTTATAATTTACATCATCCACAGCTATGTCCTTCACTGCATTTATACTAGAATCAACTTTGACATCCTGTTTGTGATTCGCATCATCTGATGCACAATCTTGAAATGTAGGAGGATCCACATCCTCCCTGCAGACGTCTTTCTGCTCTGGCTTGTTGTCATGAACCACTGTACTGTCATCATCCACCTTTCCTTCCAGTGCATCGACTGCATTGCTGAAGATCTCTTCCACCTCAAAAAATTCCTCCGGAGAAGCCATTTCTATCTCCTTCCCATCCTCACTCGACACAACTCTGGTGAGATGAGGGACAACAGCATCAGGGTCCGTAAAAAGTACCTGATACAAATATGAGTATGCATTCAACTCCTACAGCTTCAGAAAAGAAAAACATTCACAGATTAATAATTTTAACCTACCTCTGCTCTAAAGTCCTTAGGAAATTGATCCTTGGCATCCCACATCACATCAATCTCATCACGGTTGAGCATCAAAATATTTGCTCGAACAAATGCTGTGTGAAACATAACTCTGAATATCATCTCTTCACGTACCAAATCTTCATTTAAATGGATGCACTCAAGCACAACATCCCCTTGAATATGGCAATGTATATCTATTTTCACCAATGCACACTCTTCCTGCAGATAAACCTTATTAGAACATCCCAAATTTTGGGCAATTTATCTTTTCAGTTTCAATTGTGTGACTTAGGCATCACCTTTAGGAAGTAAGGAACTTGTTTTTTTATCTTTGGAGTTGAAAACAGAAGCTTAGAACTTCTATTGGCTGGTGTTTTGGGGTCCTGTCCATAAACACGTACAACTGGCCTGAACCCTTCTCCCCCTTCAAAGGGCGGAAGAACTCTAAGAATTAGGCAATCCAAAAATAGAGGTGTATCAGAAGGAGGCCAATCAGAACCCAAATTTCTTCTAGAAATATACTGAAGATATCTCAACTGGGAAGGCTGAGGGTTCAAAGGAGAAAGAAGCCGGAGAAGGTCCCTAGGAGCTTGCTTGTAGACCATTTCGAGAGTCTTCTGCTCACCATTGTACTGTTTCCGATATAACAGAAGACCAGCAAGCATGAAAGCGAGTACGGGCCATCCTCCTCTTTCACAGTGCATCAAAAGCACATTCTGCTGCCCTTCCAATGACAACCAGCTTTCACTCGATCGAAGGAAGTGATGTATCATTTCAAGCGGCAGCAATGGACATCCCTCATATTGCCGTGGGTAATCCATAACAGTCATGTCATACTGAGATAAAATGTCTGAAATTTGGCTCCGCCTCTCCCCTTCTCTAAAATTAAACACCATGAAAGAAGCATCGGGAAAATAGTCTTGTAGCTGAGCCACAATGCCACCCATATAAACCTTGTACTCATCTTCTTCCAATACATCCGCGGAGAAGCAACAGTCAAATACTGCAAAACAACCAAAACGAAATTGAATTAAATAAGCAATACTTATTAACCATAGACCTCCAAAAAGCAAACTATAATATGGTAAGTTCGTTACTTTAAAATTCATTACAAATGCTTACAAAAAGGTAATTATTAACTTTCCTAAAAAGGAGAAAAGCAAATTAAAGTCCTCAACAAAAACATCTATATAAAAAAAACCTTTATGCATTAACAAGAGAGAGATAGCATATCAGTTTCTAAGCTCCAAGTGATTATGTTACAAAGTTCAAAAGCATATCAATTCAATGATTCTACTTTAAGGTAACTATGCCGCCCTATTTCAGCTTATCTCCTCAACAACCATGAAAACAAACAACCAAAAAATCCTCAGAGTTCCTTAATTGCAATAAAATAACCCAAAATAATCAACAAAACCCTAAAAACCACAAAATTAAGCAGTGCATTGTCCACAAAATGAATAGAAAACAAAAAATCGAGCTAAGAATTTCGAAGAGGAATATTTCCAAACAGAATCAAAGAATTCAAAAACTTGTTTCTATTGGCATTTCTCTTGGTAGGGTAGAATGAAGACGATTTCGACATTTTGAACCTAAATTGAACCATAAATTAAGCAGAAGACAAATAAAAAAAAAAAAAAGAGGAAAGAAAATATTACCGTAGACACGTTCGGAGATCTCAAGAAGCCGATCCGGCGGCTTCCGGTAAAAGAAACGTCTGAACAGCGCCATCTGATGGCGCTGTTACTTCCCTGATCGGATCCAAAACCCTTTCTTTCTAGCACCACCAATCAGAGCACATCTCAATTCGATGCCCCTCTCTTTCAACAAAACCACCACAGATCGCCGATTCGGAATCTCAAATTGAATTATAATTAACCCAATTCCGACGTAAAATCAACACAATTTTCCGTCAATGCCCTCTCCAAACTCACCAAATTATTCAAATAAACGAAGCTTTCTTATCAGAGAATCATTAAAAAAATTCAAATCCTTTCCCAAAAGAAAAACGAAACGGTAAATTAGAGAGAAAGATGGAAACAGAGAGGAAAAGAGAAAAAAAGGAAATGTTGGGGGAAAATGACAGAAAGTTTGGTACAGAGAAAAATTAAAAAGAAAAAAGAAAAAAAAAGTAAGAGAGAAGTGACAGTAGATGATGAAGGTGGGGATTATGATGAGAAA
This sequence comes from Durio zibethinus, assembly GCF_047325235.1. NCBI lineage: Eukaryota > Viridiplantae > Streptophyta > Magnoliopsida > Malvales > Malvaceae > Durio > Durio zibethinus. Next base: position 24,556,510 of record NC_143172.1, read on the forward strand.
AGAAAAGAAAAGAAAAGAAAAGAAAAGAAAATTTTGGGATTACAGAACCGAGAGCTGTAATAAAACTACGATGATTCTCTGAGTTTTGTTTTTCTTTTTCTTTTTTTTAAACCAAATCAGATGAAAAAAAGAAAAAAAAAAAAAAAGACTAGACTGAAAGGGAAATTATAATTTGGACAGTTGGACCCGGTTTTTCCCTTTTTATTCTTTTGTCTTTGTTGTTTATTGCCTACGTGTATGCCACGTAGATTTGATTACTAATACTAATTTTTTCAATTACCGCGTGATTAGGATTAATGGGGTTTAACAAATATAAATTTTTTTTGGATGTTTCAAAAACAATTTTTTTTTTGAAGATTTAAAATTTTTATTTTATTATATTTTAAAATTATTTTTTATTATTTTGTTACTTTTATATTAAAAATCTTAAAATTTAAAATTTATTTTAAACTCGGAAAATTTGACAAATATTTTGTGACAAAATAGTATAAAAATTTTGCACAAAAAGACATGACAGGGAAGAGAAGAGAAGGAAGGATCGTACATGTCTGGACAAAGGCGGTAACGCGTTTCTGAAAGCCGCGAGCAGTAATGGGGATACATAGATTTTTCGTTTTCTTTTCAAACCAATAAAAAAACGTGTAAAATTAGTGAAAAGCGTTAGAAGTTTTTGGATATTTTCATTTTTTTTCTTTTCTTTTAGCAAAACAATTTATTAAAATAGTTTTTCTTTTAGATGGTTAAATTAATAAAAATTAAATATTATTTATAAGATTTAAATTTATTTTTTTATTAATAATTTTTTAATTAGAGATTTACGGTATATAAATCTAATTTTTTTGTTGAAACTTAATGTATAATCTGAAAAATATCTTTTTTTTTTATTTATAAATAATTTTCTCACTTATACCAATATTTTATTTGTTCTTGCCCTTTGCACTATATTTGAAAAAGAAAAATAGGAAAGAAAAAATATATGTTTATTAAGTAAAGAAAGATCATTGATTTATAAAGCCAAAATCATTCTCATTTATTTTTAATATAAAATTCGTGACAAAAAGTTTAATTGAGTGACATGATTAAATGAATATGAATTATTGAATGCTGTTATAAATATCATTTGCTGCTAGTGTGACACTAGAAATTACTATTTCATCATTAAGAAAAAGTAAATAAAGGGTCTTTGTTTTATTCTTGCCCCATTCAATTACATATAACTCTCTTTATTATAATATTAAAATTAATGAATTACAATAAAAAAAATTATAAATTTTAAAATTTATTTTATGAATCTTATATAACATTAAATATGATCGATTAATTATATTATAGTAATGGATATAATGATGGTTTTATTAATTAACTTCATCATTATTATCTTGCCACGGGGCTTTCATGAAGATTCAAATATTTTTCATTAATTAACTTCTTCCACATTTTAGCTAATCTTAGCAGTATGATATTTTTTCTTACGTAATCTTTATAAACAAGGTGTACTATTTCACGTGCATTTGATTTAATAGCTAATGCAATCAAATGCACGTATTTTTCGTTGAATGAATAAATTTGAATTTTTTTAGATTTAAAAATATATATATTTTATAAAAAATATAATGATAAAAAAATAAAAAATTTAACTTACGTGGCATTATATTTAGTAGAAATTTTGGTCTTATGATTGTTTACTTTACCATAGTATTTTTTTAAATTCTTTTTGAATTGTAAAATAACTTTTATCATATATTTTTGCTGAAGATTCTTTAATTATTTTAAATTTTGAAATATGATAATAAATTGATCCTAAAATTAAAAGCATGATGATAAAATTATACTAAGGAAAAGATAGATGATAAGTTTAAATCATTAACATAAGTACAATTATAAATTTACACTTTATTTATAAACCTTGTTAAGTTCAGTTAAAAGTAATCGCAGTCACATGTTTTTTATTTACTTTGATGGCTAAAAATAAATTTACGGCGGTCAAAAATTTATAGTGCTAATTACTATCGAACGGGCTCAATATTTTCACTTTTCTACCCTTGGTTGGAGAAAAAGGGGGGGGGGGGGGGAACTCATCGCGTTATGTGCCCAAAATCCGAATGGTTTGATCGTCCTTTAGCGCATCGAATCACCCAAAAATCCAATTTTGTTGCTTCCCTTTGTTTGTCTCTCTCAAGGTTACTTGCTTTGCTTTCTTTGCTGCCCTGCCTTGATTTTCAATTTTTCATGCCCTTGCCCCCACACTCAACTTCAACTCTAGACATACCATTAAAAATACGATGTAATAATATAATATAAAAAGTAAAATTTATATTTTTATGTTAACACAAATTATAATATATAATTTTTATATAAAATATAATATAAATATATAAATTATTAATATTTTACATAATATAAATATATAAATTAATAAATCTATTTAACTCTCCACTTTATTTTTTTTAATTAAGATTTTTTTAAATAAAAAATAAAATTAATATCGATGAAATTAAAATAATAATTATTATTATTATATTTATAATAAAAATATTTAAATTTTAATAAAAATTTTATTAAAATAAATATTTTATGATATAATAAATCTAATCGTACTAAAAATATGGTGTAATTCAAACCAACCCTAAATAAATTGTTTTTGGGGACGCTTTGTCTGTAATTATTGGCGGTACATCATTGCTAAAAGTTGTACTAGCTTACTGAATTCTCTGCTTGAAACGAATTAGATGAGGACAAGTGTCATACATGGAGTGTAAGGGAATCAAATTTGTTTTCTAAGCCGAGAAGCATTTGAAACTTTTTGCGAAAATGTCGGCCCAAGCATTGTACACAGCAATAAATATTTGCCGTTCATTGTTTGGAAAATAAATTTAGTCAAGCGGATGGACGTAGATAAGTGGATTATATGAAAGTGGGAATGAAAATTTTGAAAGTGTTGGGAGCATCTAATTACTACTTAAATTAACAAAGCTTAAAAGCATATTCCGCGGTCGTTGGAGTTGTCCTTCACATATTCGTTAACGATGCCACTTCTTTTTACCTCTTTCCTAAGCGAGAGTAACCACATTTTAAATTATGTTTTACAAAGTGATACTTATAAGAAAAAAAATTTGCTAATTAATGCTTTTAAATATAGATGATAATGAACCATATCAGATTAGACTCAAATTAATTATTTCAATTAATACATAATAATTTAAATTTTTTAAAATATAATCAATCGAAACTAATTTTTATTAATTCATTTTTTTTGTTTATCAATTTTTGAACATTTTTTTATTATTTTTATATCATTTTTAATATTTTAAAAATATATATAATAAAAAATTAATAAAAAATATAATTCAATTTTATTTAAATATTTTAGATTCTTTTATCACAAATATTATTTTAAGTACATAAATACTCACAATTATGTATGAATATTCCGCAAGTTCTCTTACATGGTCTTTTTGCTTTTTAAGATATATTAGACAGTGCAACTTTATTTTTGTTTTTTTACCTTTGCTGTAAATTGGTTCTTTTACTTTCAAATAATATAATACAATAATAACAATAACAATAAACTATATCTCATATCTCATATTTTTGAAATTAATTTTTAAATAATAAATTATAAATATTAATGTCAATTTAAGGCAAAAAGATAAAAGTTGTTGTTAAAACAAGTAACTAAATTTTTTAAAACAAATCTTATTATACTTGCATTAAATTAAAGGGTATGATTAAGAAGTAAGTTGTTATGAGCACATAGCTTGGCTTGGCTTAAGCCATAAGAGAACAGTATATTATTCATATTCACGTGTACACACGTGTCTTGCAGCAGAGAACAGTATATTATTTTTTTATGTATTATTTATTGTATTATTATATTATATTTAAAATTATCATATCTATTTTAATCTCATAATTAATTTTTTTTTAGTACATAATAAAAATATCATGCCATGTGATTATATGAACCTTCGAGTTGACATAATTAAGAAGTTGTTTAGTGATAATCCCAACAATAATTCCTTCTAATCAAAGCACCGTTACCGTTGAAGGAATCTGGTGCCCTTTCATCTCGTGCTCGGTTGGATAATTTCTTATCAGGATCCACGTGGCTGGTTCTCACCCATCAGTCAACTAGTGAGCATAACAAAGCCAACATGATGGACGGTCGGTTACTGATGCTGGGATTTCATTATTCATAGCCTTAACCAAATCTCAGTTGTCAGTTTCATTTGTTTGGTGAAGTAATTATGTTAACCTAATGACCTTTATTTCAAGTATATCTACCAATTTCATTCTCATTGGCTAATAATTTTTTATCATTATTTCGAGGAACTTGCATAATTTTCGGTTTGCCCAGCCCATGCATAGTTACATATTTTATCAACTATTTTTTATCAAGAATATCCAAATGATTTTCTCATCTGCTTTTTTCAATTAATAAAAAACATGCATTTGGCTTAATGTTATGTAAAAACAAGAGATCAAAGTTCAAATTATATTTTTACAAAAAAAATGAATAATAAATTGATAAAATAAACCCTAAAATTGGTTCAAACATTAGTTTAATCCGATTTTTATCCAAATCTTAACTTTTGTTTTATATCTTTTATTAAATTGGATATGTCAATAATTCTCGATTCAACCAATTTAATCGATCAATTCAATCAAGATTTTCAATCATTGTATTTAAGTGAAACTAATTACATTTCAAAATAATCCTATTTTTAACCAAATCTTAACTTTTGTTTTATTTCTTTTATTGAATCCTAACTTTTCACTATTATTAATTTTTTGTTTTTACTTTTGTAATTTTTTTTATATAACGAGACTGTAATGTGGACATTAAAAAATTATAAGTGTAAATATTTGAATATTAAATTTATTAAATGTTATTTTTTAAAAAATAATTGTATGATCCAACTAAATTAAGATTTAAATTATAATTAATACATAATATTTTGGTGTGACATGGAAGAATTATTCATATTAAAATAACAAATTAAATAAATTTGGCAATGAAGAATATGTTAGGTTTGGTTAAATATTCGATCCATGTAAAAGAAAAAAAAAATTGCTACTATTTTGATATGTGATTATCCTTCATATTTAATGATTTATTGATCAATAATAACATTATGATTTTCTAATTACTAGAGGGTAGAGATATAAACCCTTTTCTCCATTCATGTCCAAAGTGAAAGAAAGTGCTTTTTAAAAGTTCTTTCAATACAGTTTTTCTGTTTCAATTTAAAACAACATATTAAGGCTCAATTCGGAGGCCTTTTTTTTTTTTTTAAATTGCATCATGGAGTGTATTGGATAGATAGCACCTCATAGTGCAATTGAGTCCGCCATCATTCCAATTGGCAATTGGTTCGGAGCAAGAAAGATCCAATGATTCATTGAATTTTAGGGCAATTGGTTGTTTTAATATAGAATTTAAATATAAAAAATTTTCAATTACGAGAGTCCGACAATCTTTTATAATTTCGTTGTCATTGTTACATTTATATTTAAATACATTTTTTGTTATTTATTTTAATTTTACTTATACAATAATTAATCTCATTATTAAAATTATTTTTTATTTCTCTTAAATGTAAAGATTTGCATTCAATTTAAGATATATTATCTGTTTTAAATTGAAAGTCTTATAGTTTTATTTCACAAATCGTGTAACACTTAATTTTCACTATCAAATGATGATCGTTTTAATACCATTTGTGAAAACTATCACTCAACTTAAGAGATTTGTTTATTTTAATTCAAAAATTTTATGATTTTATCTTATAAAAAATATCTCATAAATTTAATTTAAATATGTATATCATATCAGATTAGAGTCGTTACACTAAATCAATCTTATTGTTAAAAATCTAAAATATTTTATATTAATTCCATTTATATTTTTAAAATAGGGTTGTAACAACTACATAACTTATTATACAAAATTTCACAAAAATATTGAAAAAAAAAAAAAAAAAACCTTCCCCACACTTTCCTCTCTGCAAAAGTAAAGATGATAACAACATAAGATAAGAAACCAAAGCGCATCCATTTTCCCCCTTTTTATAAAGACACATTGGCCCATTAGACCCTTTCCCACTCTTATCACTGCACTGATCATGGAGGCCTTTTCCCCACAAACTTTCAAATACCAAAAACACCCTTTTTCCCCCATTTTTCATAACCTCATAAATCAATTCAAATCATCCCATACCTTGCTTTTTCTCATAGTGATTGAAACTGAAGTTTGTGTTATCCCATATGAATTTAACCTTCTCCAAACTATGCTGCAACTTCTTACTGATATGCCAATATTTAAGGAACTTTGTCTTAACAATTTTCATAATTAGATTTTATTTGTTTATTTTTCAAATTTATTGAATATAATTATAATAAAAATAGCAATTCATATCATTCAAAATTAAATTCAGTTAATTCATACTAAATGTAATATTCAAATTTTAACCTTTATAATTCTTTTTCTGTTCTTAAATTACAGTTTTTTTATAAAAAAAAAATCAAAATCTTACTTTTATATAATAAAATATTAAAATTTTATTTTGCTTCTTTTGAGAATCAATTTAAATATTATCTCTAATAATAATTATTTATTGACCAAAACAAGAATTGTTCTCCAATCTAAGAGGAAAGGACAAAGCTTGTTATGGGATGTGACTTCCAACTAGGCCAAGGCTGTGGCTCATATCAATCCGTTGGAAGGAGGCATGCACCTGCATGTATCAACTGCTATGGGAATACATAGACAAGCTCTGGGTCTGGGGTCCTTATCTTTTGAAAGCAAGTTTGCTACTTTCGCTCTCATTTTTTTCCCTTTTGGAGCCTAGCTAGAAATTCATGCACGAAAGGTTTTATCATCAAGTAACCAGATCACAACTAAACTAGTAATACTCCATCCAATTGATACTGTTTTTAGCCAAAAAGACTTAGTTTCAATGGTAGGAAGGAGAATCTTATGTTTTTAAATATTGAATTCAAGTTCTATCATATATGAGTTTAATCCAATTTTATGTTGATTTTATTTGATTTGTTTGTTTCTTAGTTTCCTTCTTAGTTGCAGTATTGATATCAATTTGTACATAAGCAATAAATAAATAAATAAAAAAACAAGAAAAATTAAAATTGAAAAGCTTCCCTTGTTTAATCATGCCATAATAAAAGTTGCTAAAGCTTTGTTTCTGAACTAACACTACTATTTTATGTGGCTCAAATGAAAAATTGGATGGAGGGTTTGGATATAAAATTGCAGATGAGATGAGGATTTCTCAGCTGGAAAGCCTACTAGCCTACAATTCTACTTTCTGTACCACTGAGCCCAAACTTTGGCGTTGGATCCCAATAATGGATTGGCAGGCCGCTTATTTTTTTGAAACTTATAGTATTTAATTTGGTTTCAGGATTGGCTAGCCAACTTTTTGCACACCCATTCTGTTGATGTCAAATGGGATGGGACTGGGATTGCTCAGATTGGTGACATACAGATTAGAGATGAGGTAGCAAAGGGCTACATGTACACCGCACAGGGTTGTGCTGTTTTGGGTATTCGGATATCGTCTTAGGGTGCCCAGAGCCATTATGTGCATGGGCTATTGGGTTATAGCACATTCCACTGTATTCACGGAACCGAACAGCTGACATATACAACAACATTGTGTAATGCAGATCCTTCTGATCGAGATACCAAATAGTCCTAGAAGTCTACAACTTCTTGGTTTAGCCTTAGTTTTTGGAGAAAAAATATGATTTTCACAGGTACTGTAATAAAACACAATGATCTTTTTCGGCTATGCCAAAACTTAGAAAGAGAGCCTGGGGAAGAAAATGGCAAAGAGAAGGAAACATCCCGCTGTTATTCTAAACATTTTCAGTTAACTACTTGCCAAAGGCAAATGATCACTTTCTGTCGCACTTTGGGCATAATCTAGAGAGTCGAGTCTTGTAAGAGGTCCTAAAAGACATGTGAATATAGATGCATGCTCCCGTGACTAACCCTTTCTGGCCATGACTTGGTCCTGACTCCCCACATTTGACATTTTCCAAAATCCATTCTTTAAGACTTGAAAAGATTCCAAACAACCAACAAAGTAACACTGAAATACAGTTATGAGAAAAGAAAAGCCAGATATTGATAAGCCTTATGAACCATGAACGTGTACAGGACTGCTTACAATCAATTGCTATGAACCTATACATAGTGGGGTCAGATTTGAGGAGGAGAAAGTAAGGAAACAAAAAGGAAGTGAGAACAAAACTTCAATTGAAAGGTAAAAAATATAATCATGGTTCTTTGCAGAAAGGGACTCAGCAGCCACCCAAGGGCCCTTTTCCTTTCCCACTTTCTTTAGAGCTCTAGGAATTGTACATGCAGCAGTACCATCATATTGTAGTCTCTCAGTTTCATTCTTCACCGCTCTTTGTGCAGAAGGTTCAACATGATGTTGTTATAGGCATGATTGATGGGCATGGCAGCCAACTTATTGCTTTTGCCCTTGGAGTGGAGGATCCTGAATGACTGCCTCCGGCCAGAAGCTTCTTCTTACTCATCCCTTAGACATGAGAGTATCCGAAGATTACTTCCCATGTTTTTTACCTGCAATGCAAATTATTAGCATAAATAAATAATTTTGGCCCGTATAATCTTGTTCAACAACATGAACTTATTGAAAAATAACTCTAGGGCGAAAGGCTTGCAAGTATGTACAGCTTTCATCATTAATCAAGTTCAGTCTTATGGTTGCTTTAAATGGTATTTAAGTCAACATAAAGTGGTTGAGAAGAAGGGAAAGTTATAACACCAATAATAGCCATCATAAGTGTAAATAATTGTCTAACCAGATTTTGTCCCCCACACAGTTAATTGCCTCGCACTTTATTCATTTAATGGACTGAAATCTATTGCAAGTAAATTCAAGTAAATCATAAAGCCAACAAAACTACAAGAGCAACAGGACTCAAAGGCAGGCAAACCAATAGGGCTGGCAATAGAAATCATTTATTAAACAAAAAGAGATTGTTACTAAAGTAGTTTCTGTTTTTATTTTTGTACCTCTTTGGAACCATGATTTTCTAATTGCTTGGCGGATTTGACGTTCATGTCGTTCTAGGAGTTCATCAACTCTATGTGATTGAGACAACAAAGGACCCGAAAATTCAACCTTGTCCCCTTCATCTTGGTAATCCTGTCACAATAATAATCATAATTTGATCAATATAGAAGTTCTAAAGAAATTTGATGTGATGATGTCTACCGATTTGAGTTTAGGGACATAGATAGAAATGAGTTCTTTTTCTTTATTTGCTTTTAGTTTTAACATGAAAAAATAAACAGGATTGCATCTACAAAAGCCACATTCTTCTCTCTCTGTGTGCTGGGTATGAAAGGCACACTATAATAGGTAGTTTTCTGTTTCATTTCAGAAAGGAAGTTTTTATAATTTATAAAACTTTATTGAAATTTTTTATGCTTCCATTTATTTATAATAATATTGTCAAAAGTCAATTTCACAATAGCATTTTAATTGTGATGTAGTGGCTACTATAGCAGTGTAAAGCTAAACTTGTAAAACCTCCAATTTATTAAAGATCAAAACTGTCACCCAACAATTTTTTTTTATATTTTTATTTTTAGAGACAGATTTATTAAATTTCAAAACAAAATATTTGTTACCAGAAAATGAAAAAACTAAATGGATGGAAACTCATATGCTACAGTAATCCAAGTTCAAGGAGAGTAATTACTTTCAGCTCTTCAAGTTTTGAAGTTTTATTTAAGTTTCCATTTTTTTAGTTTTATATCGAATTCAAATCACTTTAAATCTAGATGATTTACATAATTCTTCATGCAAAACTGAATAATTGATGTCATGTGATCTGCAAAGAAGTTTAAATTAGATGTCAAGAACAAAATTTTAATATAATTTCTGGTTCTAATATTTACAGACATACCAAATTATTTCTCTTGGCTGCCATTTCCTCTCTTTGATAAAGTGCCAATGATAGCTCTTGTGAGTGGTATCCATCAGAAGCATCAAATGAATCTGGGCGTTCAAACTGGTTCCATTGTTTCTGCATAGCACGCTTGGCAGCTTCACATGAATCATAGCCTCTAGAATCGGTGCGAATTCCATATTTTACATCCCCATTTTCATGTCGTTTTGAATCAATATTATTTCGTGTATGTACTTGAGCAGAAGGTTCTAAAGAATTAAAAATGTGACCTCTTGAGATAGATCTACAGTGTGATCTTACGGATGCATCATTTGTTCGCCTTTTGGCCCATGCAAAGCCACTTGATGTAGAAACTTGTAATGGACCAGAAAATGGAATATCACCTTGGGATGCATGCTTTAAATGGGCAGCCTCTTCTAGTGCATCAGTAGATGGTTTTGACACTCCCTCACTGATAGTAGCATTTCTTTGCTTTGAGTTAAGGACATGTTTACCATTAATTTTCTGAGAACCTCGACTCTGTGCAGCAGCGGCAACATCCTGCATGTAAAAGAAGTTGTATAGAAAATTAGTTTTGTGGGCAACCATACTTACAAATATAAGGGGACGGGGAAAAGAGGGAGAGAGATAGACAGACCTCAACTGGAGCCAATTTACTTATTCCATGGAGTTTTCTTATTGGCTTTCTTGTTTCAGGCCCACGAACTCTTCCACTTATCTTTTTCCTGAGAAGTCATTGACACATATTCATTGAAGTTGACATCAAACAGTGTTAAGTGGTATATATGTGCATATCTGGTAGAATTTGCAGATGATGATCATTGGGTAAGTACTGTAACATGCATGAGTTGACTACATATTCTCCCAAACCTCAGAAAAAGAAAAAGATCAGGTATACAAACATCAATGGAGCATTTCCATGTTTCATGGAAGCAAATCATTCTATGTCTGTGGAGATTTACAATAATAGGGGTAGCTATCTTAGAAACTAATGATACTACTTCCTGTTAGATACTTACCCTCGAATATGAGCATGCAGGTGGTACAAAGTTTAGGCTTGTGCATTTAAATGATATGATACCTTCCAAAACATATAGAAAAACTTAATTTTTATCCGGCATCCAGCTGACAAGGAAAAAGGGAAAATTTGGGAAAATATAGGATGGACATCATATGCAACAGTCTAATTCAATGCAGATAGACTTAAAATGGATATGAAAGAAAACAGAAACAACAAGGTTACAGGTTCCAGTAGGCAGAACGCTACCTAAATTAATGTCTCTGTAGACACATTTTTAACAAAGTTCTCACCTCTTTGCCTCTTCACGATGTTTTGCATCTATCTCTTTGCTAGGTGGATATACTGGCAAGCTTGATGGATCACAAGCATAAGGCTTTGTTGTGAAATACTGAAAATTGTAGATTAAGAATCAGAATTATTGCAAATGATGGAACATAAAGCTAATTAGAAGTATAAGATTTGCAAAAGCATGCACATAACACTGGATATTGCATGTGTCATGTTTTCTAAAGAAAATGCTAGCTGATATATAAGAACAACAAAGACATATTGAGACAACTTCAAACAAAAAGGAAGTGACATAGAACTGCCACTAATAGGTAAGTTACTTCACAAACAATATCCAGTTTATTAAGGAGTTTAAATGATGTTATTCTAAATTTGCTAAGTTTGGTTAGTTCTGGCCTTATATTCAACTTGGGCATCTCCACATGCTGCTTATAGATGTTATGATGGATGCTTAACATGGTACTGAAACTCAGGTTGTTTGTTGCCATACTATGGATCAAGGATACAGACAATGTACACATAAACACCAACAGACACATTATTTCACAAAAGATAAGCCTAAATACCTGATCTCATTCCCTTATTTCATCCCTCCCAAATGAAATTTTCAATCCATAGCAGCCCACACCCTTACACCAGTAAATTCTTCTCTGCCATAGCCACCCCTTAACCAGCATACTCTATCTCCCTCTTCTGCCAAATACTTTCCCTCTCTTAATCTTCCCCTTCCTCTCTATTCTCAACACAGTAACAAGAATAGCCAATTCTCCATCAATTCTATTTTGGCAATCAGCCACTGCTGCCAGAAATCACCCAAGGCCCAGGCATATGATGATAGAAAAGCCCTTCTCCTGTGCCTATTTAATGTCCTCGTTACATATTCCCTTATCTGGATCTTTTCCGTTTGGTGTCTCATTATGTTTGATACAAATCCAATCAGTTTAGGGTATGTTCAGTCAGACACAGTTACAATACAGACACAAAGCGGGATATCATGTACCCCTGCTTCATAGTTGCCTCATCAGTTAGATGATAAGTTGTTTGTTGCCCCAAATTTCTTGTCTATGTCATAGGCCATTTGTTTCATTTGTTAGCACAGGACCTAAATGCAAGGGTGTATAGTGGTGTTATCTTAAGTTCTTACTTAAATTCAGCATTTGTCGCAACCTTACATTCAAGTTGGAGTACTAAACCTATAGTCAATTAATATCAGATTAGATGCTTAACATGGGTGAACAACAAACTACAATTTCGAATAAGAAATGATCACAAAGCGATTTTGTATAATTACCTCTGATGCAAGAGCAGACGAAGCCGTCCCACGCTTGTATGGCTCCACTGAAAGCAAAGTTTCTATTAGGTTCACAGCTGTTGCTGGCAAATCTTTGAAAGTCTCCCGAAGACAACAATCATAAGGTTGTTGTGGTTTGAATAGAGTTGCATGAGGAAGTCTGGATTTTTTCCAGTAATCATCAGGTGGGGACCCACAGAGCTTGAAAATTTTATGCAGTTGTTCGACCTGTGCAAGAACAACATTTTGTCATTTGTCTGAGATATGTATATCAGCAAAATGTTATCATAAGGACCACCAGAAAACAATGAAGAGATTGAAGAGAAGCAATGATTATCAGACAAAGCACTCTCATATAGAGTTTTCTAATCAAATTTCTAAGACTGATAGTGTAGAAGCAATACTCAAAACAATTACTCAATAAAAAGACACAGAGGAATGGCCTTTCCAGAGACTCTTTTTGGCACCATATTGATTCCTAGTAGGATTTCCTATGCACTGTGAAACTTGTTCTGTTCTTGCAAGTAATCCTTTTCCTTATTATGATGAATCAATTATTGCATACCGGCTTATCCTAGTAATACAAGTCATTTCCACTGAAATTGTCCTTTTGTTTCTTTATAAAAGATCCTTAAATAGTCTTTGATGATATTAAAATTACAAAATGAGTATAATGTAAAAGGAATGTACTTTTGCAAGGTGCTTACCTCTGTTCTACCTTGCAGGATAGGTTTCCCAAGAAGAAGTTCAGCAAAAACACAGCCGACACTCCAAAGATCTACAGCTGCAGTATAATCTGTAGAACCCAACAAAAGTTCTGGGGGACGGTACCATAAGGTTACAACACGACTGGTTAAGGGTTGCCTGTGCACAGAACCATAGAAGTTTGCCAAACCAAAATCCGCCATCTTTAGGATTCCTTCATTATTTACAAGGAGATTTGATCCTTTAATGTCCCGATGCATTATACCCCGTGAATGGCAGTGATCAAGTCCAGATAACAACTGCTTCAAATAGCATTTAATCTACAAGACAAAATCAATATTCATCGTCAAAGATGCATGTTTCTATTTTATTCAAGGCATGTGAATACTTCACTAGTTTTTCTCAGCATTATAACACATTCAATTTTGGGTTTCAGAAAACATATTTTCTGCAATTTGTATTCCAAAGACTTTTGATTCCATCTGAAATAATAACCAAAATAGATGATACTACAGAGAAAAAAAAGTAATGTCCTCATCAACATGTATTCTATATACATGCCATCATAGAACATTAGACTAACCTTAGCCACAAAGGCAAAGTGAACAAACCTGTGCCTCGCTGAACTTGATGTCAGGACAAGACAGAAGTCCAGTTATATCATGCTCCATATACTCAAATACAAGGTATATGCTACATGACATTCGCGAAGTAATTATCCCCTCCAATTTTATGATGTTTGGATGGTCAAGCCTTCGAAGAATTAGTATCTCTCTTGCCATAAATCGAACACTCTCAGGTTCAAAATTGTCAAACCGCACCTTCTTTAGAGCAACTATCTTTCCACTTTCAAGGTCTCGAGCTCGGAACACTGTGCTATATGTACCTTGCCCTATCTGTTAAAGCAGTTGAAAATGGTGCAAGATTATTACAACAAATATGTATGGCATTCCAAGACATGTTGAAAAATTAGACATAAAAAGGCAATAAAGAAACCAAAAAAAAAAGGAAAAAAACCATACCAAAAACACAATGCTCTCAACGAAAATACACACATCAAGAAAATGACAAAACAAAAACAATAACTTTTGAAGAAGTAATATTCAAAACCAAACAAGTTTATGACATCCAAAAAAAAAAAAAAATTTATAAGAAAACATAAAAGAAAAAGAGAAAAAGAATCCATACCTTCTCAAGCTTCTCAAAAGAGTCAGCCTTGAGTGGAACCCAACCGTGGATAGCTTCACCGGCAACGGCACTAAGCCAAGCAGGCCACCCGGCTGCCACTTGTTCACCTTCTATATACTTTTGTAAATTCCCCAACCTCAAACTCAACGAGTCGGATCTCGAACTCGCCCGACCCGACTCACCTAACTCGCTCCCACTCAGCCCCAACCCACCACCCAAATCACTCACACCCCCACTATTACTATTCTTTTTCTTGTTTTTACTACCGGCACCGCAGCTGCTCCTCTTCTTTTCAACTTCCGATAACCCGACCCGAGACCGACCCGAATTGGTCCCAACGCTACTGGAACCCGCATTGTCACGTAAAGCGCCGGAGTGGTCGACAGCAGGCGTCACCGACACCGCCTGCTTCGAACTCACACAACCCATCAATGGCGGTTGATCATGTAATCAAGAAACAAAGATCCCAACTTTCTTTCTGGGTTTTCTTTTTAGCGCCAACCCACCCAAAAAAAAAAATCAACAAACAGTGGGGGTAGGTGAGTTGTAAACTGAGCTTGAAGCTTTCATCTTCTCTCTTTTTATCTCTTCTTTCTTCTTTAAAAGGAAAGAAAAAAGAGAGCAAAAAATGAAGCCCTTTTATACAATAAACAGGGAAAGATACAATTTTTTTTTCTCAAAATTTGTATAGAAATTTTTTTTCTTTTGGGAAGCGACAATTGCGGAAGATAATGGATGGAGAAACAAAGGATTTCAATGTGGCTGCCAATCAAAACACTCGGACTACCGAAATCAACGGAAAGATTGAAATGAAAAGATTAAAAAAAAAAAAAAAAACCTTTGATGATGATTTTTTTTCCTTCGAAATTTTTGAAGGAATTAATGAAAAAAAAGGAATAAAATCTTACAAATACCCTTTTTTTGTTTGGGAGTTCACATTCTTTGTTCTTGTTTCTGTCTGTTTTAATGAAGTTTGTATGATTCTCTGTTTGTATTTGACAAAATGAGTTCAAATAAAGGCAGAAAAATTGGCTGGCATTTTACCACAAGTGGGGTTACATTTTTTTTTTTGGTTGGTTTTGATAATTTTGATATTGGAATAAAAAAATTATTTTAAAATATTAATAAAAATCATAAATATTTATTAGTCCACCACTTTCATTTTTTTATTTTAAAGTTAAAAAAAGTATCATTTTTATGGGTTTTTTTTATTTTCAAGAGTTGGGTTGTTGTTGATTAAATTAGGGTTTCGTTTATGAAAATTCACACTTACAAATAAAAGGAATTTTGAGTCAAATTTTAATTAAATTGATTCATATACTTTTAAAAATAATATTCAAAAAATTTAAATTTAAATTTAAATATTTATAATTTTTTAAAATTTTTAGGTTATAATTTTTATATAAAAAATAAAGGATATTTTTTGTTTTTTATTAAAAAAGTTATTTTATTTTTATAAATATAAGTTCTATGGTTGTTTTTAATTTATTTGAATGAATGAATGAACTGTTTTATGGGGTATGGATGAGATGCAATTGAAGAAGAATAATAATGGTAGGATGGGGCTTTGAAATTTCTGTTACGTTAGAGTTGGGGATAGGGAAAGGGAGAAAGGAACATGACCTACAAAGGAAAGGACACCCCAAATTCCCTTTCAGCTAGGTCATGTGAAGACACCGGAAAAAACAAACAAGTCATTAAATTTGAAGGAAAAAAAAGGGCAAAAATTAATTAAGGTTTCTGAGGTTTTATTTTTTTCTCACTTTTACCCCCAAAAAGGAATTCTCCCTAGCTTCCATGTACTTCTTAACTTTTTACGGTTTGTCTAGGGTTGATAACAGATCATATCAAAATAAGTTTTTATTCGTTTTAAATTTAATCTAATTTTACAATTATAAAATATATATTTGATTTAATTTAAAAATTTTTATTATTTTTAATATTTAAATTTAATTCAAAATTTAATATTACATAAATCGTATCAAATTTGATCTGACTTAAAATTAATAAAATATTATTTTTAAAATATAAATATATAATTATATATAAATAAAAATTTTAAAAATAAATTTTAATATAGTATCGTGTCGGATCAAATCGGATTGAATTTACTTAAAACTCAAACTCGATTTAATTTCGATTTTTCTTAATAATACTTGATCTGATCCGAAATTTGATTTTCAAAAAAACAATCGACATTATAAGATTGGGTCAGATAAAAATTCATAGAGCTCGGATCGATTTTCAAACTTTGCTTCTTTCTTTTTTTTTTTTTTATTAAGTGATAAAAATTGGGTCCAATAATTTTGAGTTGCGAAGTCTAATACTTAATATTTTATTTATTTATTTACTTTAAAATTTAAGAATAAAATTTTATTTGATTTTTTATTATTTATGAATCTATTAAAATTTTATTTGTAATTTTTTTAGATTTATAAATTATCTACCAACGAAATATCATAATATATTCTAATCTAAATGTTAATACATTTAATATTCGTTTTTTTATCATTTTTATCTATTTAATTTTTTTTTATTTTTAATTTTGGATTCCAGTTTCTAATTCTAACAGTGGCTAAAACCAATCTTCAATTCCTAATGGGGAAATATCTTATGGTAACATCTTTTTGGTAAGTTTGAAATTGACCCTTTAATTTTCTTGAAAAAGATAGATACTTTTTTTTTCGGCGTGTTGGAATGGGAATTGGGTTGCTCCCAACTCCCAAGGGTAGAGAGTCAATGATGATTTGTGAAGCTTTCTTTTTTTCTTGGGGGGGACTTAGGTCCACTTTTGTCTGGGCAGTAATTAGCTAAGTGCACAAGGAAATTTCTAAGCGAAAAAAAAAAAAAAAAAAAAAACTCTCTCTATCTCTTTTTTGTTATTTTTTTAAATGTTTCAATATTGTTCTTTTAATATTTAAAATATTTATTTTTATATTTTATAAATTTTTTAATATTAAAAGTTATAAAACTTTAATTTTATAAAAAAATTAATTTTAAAATTAAATACATTAAAATCAAAAATTTTTTTATTTTGTAAAAATTAATACAACCCAAATTTTTTTATATAAAAAAATAATATTTAATAAATTTAAATTTTAAATTATAATATTTGTATTTTTTTATAAAAAATTAAAATTTAAAATTAGTCATTTGTACCTTTTTACCATACGAGATAATTGAAGTTGTAAATTTTATTAATAAATAAAATAAAAAGGATTTGCACATAATACAATAATTTGATTATTTTAGTAGAAAATCTTCCATAAAGCTATGCTTGATTTACTATTAATCGTGTAGCCGAAAGTCATTACACAAAGCACTATGTTTTTTTTTTTTTAGCCACTTATCCACCAAAAAGCTTCCAAATATGTCTTGGATAAAAAGTTTACATGGAAAATTCTATAACATGACTTCCTATATATCATGCGAAACTTGTTACCCAACAAATCTAGTTAAAATGGTAAAAAAAAACTATTTATTTAAATGCATCACATTGATATAAAGGAAATGTGTTTTTTAGATTGAAAAATAAATTAAATCAGATAAAATTTAAGAATATCTTTAATCCAATTATAAAAAAAAAAAATGTAAAAACTTGTTAATTGAATACTTTTTTTTAAGCTTCTCTTTGATAATTTAATTAGACAAAAAAAAAGTCCATTAATTTATTATTTAATTAACAATAGAATTACCTGATTTTTGGATAAAATGTTAATTTTTATTGAAATTATTTGTCTTAAATAATTTACAGATTAATAATTGGACTACTATTAAAGTATAATAAGATCTATCTCAATACTAAATTTGCTTGTAAGATTTAAAATTTCCTACGGATATATAAGATCTATAAAATCTTAAATAATAATTTAAAAATATAGGAAGCACCCATATTTGTATATACTAAATCTCACAAACCTTAAAATTAAAAATTTTAAGATCTAAATTATTTTAAGGATTTTTTTTTTTTACAAAGAGATTCCGTAACTTACAGATGAACAATAAATTACATGTGTTAAAATTTAAAATTTAAATTTATTAAATATTATTTTTTAAAAATTACTTATTTAAATTATTTATGATTGTTTGTTGAGATTATTTTGAATGTAAAATTTATAATCGTTTATTTTAAACGTATGATATATCTTATCTTGAATCGATGAATTAAATAATTTTTTTAATTTTAAATATTTCTTACCAAAAAAAATTATTTAGTTGACTTGAGACAGTAAAAGAGGCAATCAACTATATCTGGTCTATGAACAAACAATGTTAAAAGTTTGCTAGGGATTTGAACCCCAAAACAAGGCTTTAAGTCTATAAAAGAAGAAACATGCATGTTTTGTCATCATCAAACTAGCCTTTCTCAAAACAAAGCAAGAAAAGAAAAGAAAACGGAAATTATGTCCTGTGGATTCATCAAACGAGAAAGAAATTTTAGACTGTTAAAGATATGGTCCTCCCCTCTCCAACAATATAACAAATATTGGAAAGGGATTTGGGAATAACAAAAAGCTAATGGCTATGCCATCATTGATCATGCCCATTTCCATGCAGTTTTAAGAAATCAAGTGGTAGTTTTGCAAGATTTATGTAAAAAATAAACATTTTTAAGATCATGGAGTTTTTCTATTTTAATATTCCATTCAGAAGTTCTTGTAAAAAAAAAAAAATTCATTTAAAAATTCCATTGAAATATTTCACTATATGAAAAGCATGTTTTATATTCTTTCTATCTCATTTATTTATTTGAGATGTTTTAAAATTATATTTTTTTGAATTTTTAAAATTTTGTATCTTTTTATATTTTAAAATTATTTTTATTTTTTAATATTAAAAATCATGATACTTTAAATTTGAATATTAAATATATTAAAATTAAATTATTTTTAAAATTTTATAAAAATCAATATAAAATAAATAAATTAGGACAGAAGGAGTAATTGAATTCTTAAATTTGAATAGAAAAAAAATTAATATTAACTTTTTATTCTTTTTATAAATTTGCATGTGAGATGTTTCATCACTTCTTCTGTACTCTCGTATTAAGACATAATTGCTGCCTCCCATTATCTGATCAAATCCATCACATGGTACAAAAAGCATTCATTTGCACCCATGCGCAAAAAAAGAAAAAGGGTAATTATTCAAACCTTTCACTGTGACATGGATCATTTTCTTTTTCCCATTTTGTTTTTATCCTGATCTGTTGCTCTGAGGGAAGAACATCAAACAATTAATGTTTCTTTTAAGACATTTTAATCAACTTCTAGGCATGGTTTTTAATGGACAATTTCATGTTAGGTAAATGTACTAAACTATAATTAAAAATTAAACAAAGAAATAAAAAAGAATCCAAAGAAATTAGCCTTTTTAATTAGAACTTACAAACAATACTGTAAACCCTTAATTAAATTCTTATTGTTGCTCAACAGGATGTATTTGATTGGAAAGAAAGCTTATCCAACTAACATTCAAGGAGTGGGTTGTTTTGTTCTCTCTTAAACCTACTGTAAATGTGTATTCTCAAACAAGTTATGTAAACTTCGTTTGGTTGATACTATTGATTTTTGTTTTTAGTTAATTTTTAATTTTCTTTTTTACTAAAAAGACAAAAAAAAAAAAAAATCAACTGAAGCCTGAAGAGATAAAAATTGGTTTGAGATTTTTTTTTTGCCACAAACAAGCTATGAAACATGGATATTTTTGAATATCTTGTATACTTGTGTTCAACATTTTTATGCTTATGATACATTAAAATACTTGTTGAATTTGACTGAATATAACTAAAAAAAAAAAAAAAATCACGTGAACAAAGATATAATATGTTCTTTCATTATCATATCTATTATTTAATTTTTTCACAAAGATAATTATCATTTAAAATCAACCTAATATATATCATATATTTTTAATTGATAATTATGATATATATAAAATATTTTTTTATTATCATATTTTATCTTAATCATAATTTTAAAAAAATAATTATATTATCGTATTTATATTATATCATATCATATTGTATTCATAGCATGTATCCTATCTATACTTCATAGCAAACCAAGGTTTTAAAATCAAAGATGCTAATCGATGTGGTTGGTTTGTGTTTAATTCTTTGTCTGGAGGACCAGCTGGTTTAAGAACACTCTTTAATATGCACTTGGTTGCAAGTGGGACATAGCTTCATTCAAAAAAAAAAAAAATTCCACCAAAAGTAGCAAACCAAATTGAATATTTACAGGTTATTTTGATTTCAATGAAGGAAGAGAAAGAAAGAAAGAGTGATGAATGGGATAAGTCAAAGGTAGGTCTAGTGGTGTCATTATCCAAATCATTGCACAACAGCCTTACTCTATGAAAAGATCAACATTTCCTTACCCATTTTCCCATCCCCCTTCTTCTTAATGTTTAGTTTGGTGATGGCATTTATATTATGGGAGAATCTATACACTTGGAGCTCTTCCTAGCCATACAAGACAAATGGTAGCCTACATATCATTAAGAAAAACTATAGGTTAAAATGTTAAAAAAACTTGTAAAATACTGCTGAATTAAAATTAAAAAGTTATTTAAATTTTTAAATTTTTATTGAACGAAAATTAATCAATCATGAGTTTAGTTAAATGAAAATAAATATTTAACTATTTGATTGATTGAAAATAAATACTTAATTGTCCATTTCAAAGTAGTTATTGAAAATGCTATACCTTCTACAAAGAAGGAAAAAAAAAAGGTTTAGACAACGAAATTTAAGGGTAGATTTCTCTATCACTCTTATCATCTTACTCCACTATGATTTGGTCAATACATGTGAAGGAGTTAGATTTTGTTTGCCAGCTTGAGCTGTTCTTATTATTGTTAATCATTACTTATAAAATTTTCAACCCTCAAATGGGAATTTTTTTAAAAAAATTGACATGAACTTAGAGAATAAACTCTCTTTATACATATATATATATTTATAAAAGAAATCGTAATGTAAGGAAAAAAAAAGAATTGTAAGTACTTAAAATTGATTCTTAAATTTATCGAATATTTTTTTAAAAGTGATTACATAAAATAACGAAACTAAACTCCATATTTCTTTGTCATTGTATTTTATTAATCAAAGTTGAAAGGATTAGTGAAGACTGAAGAGTCTGAGGCGACCACCGCCTGCTGAGACTTTTGTTGGTGTGGTTGGTTGAAGTGGGCAGCCTACCTTTTCCATCCACTCACACACAATTCTTTCTTTTTTTTCCATGAGAATTGAGACAGCATCCTATAAACAAGTTATGTTAGCTGATATCGAATAAACTATGAACCATGGGTCAACTTTTTCTACTAATCTTGTTTTAATTTGTTTATGTCATGTACTGGGAGCTAAGTATGACTTTCTAGAGCTCTTCTGGAAGGAAAGTGTAAAGAATATGTTTTTTTAAGCTTTTCAGTGGAAAATTTTTGGAACATCCTGTCAAATTAATTGACGTTTTTCGGGCATTCACTTGGGCAGATGCATGTCCTTTTCAAAGATCTAACAAACGAAGCAGTGGCAGAAGCAGCCTCGAGCTGACGTTTGAGGCTTCAAGACTCCAACTGATGAACCCAAAAACAGAGGAGAACAAAGGGTTCAGACTTCAGAGTATTCTGTTGGCCGAGTCATTGCCATATCCCCCACGTTATCAGGGCTACAAGACGATTTTGGTAACATACCATGTTTATCGTATAACTTGAGCAGCAAGGCGTCGAAAAAATGGTTCAATGAGCTCAATCTCTTATTCCATTTTTCCTGTTCTTTTCTCTCTTTTTCCAAGTCAACACAAAGGTGTCATCAACACTTCAATTAGACCCCATTGCGCGTTAGAAATATGAAATATGGAAGCACAATTCAACCCACCTTTTACAAAGCAACATTCGTGCGAAATACACAAAGAAATGGACATGAAAATGACATCTTATTGCATCAAAGTATCATCAGGGATCTGATACACATGCTCAATTAGTGGCCCCAATGATTTTGGGGAGATTCAATTCCGGATATCACTCCTATCAAATGAACATGCTCTCAGCATCCAGCACAAGATCAGAAATGCAGAATCAAAAGCATGTAGCTTAAAATCTTCCAAATACTCCAGCATCTATGAATAATAACCCTTGCTTGCTATACAGATTCTTTATCAAATGGCAATTTGCAAGCAGCCAAGTCGTCTTTTGACTTGTATTTTCCAAGCATTTCAGCAACGGTTTTGCAACGACACTGATTACCAGGCCGAATTACATCCCCATAAACAGCCATTTCTATAATGTCAAGCTCCTTATCTACAAGTTGTTAAAAGTACATTTGATTTAGGAAATACTTCAAAACTGAAATGATAAATTTCATACAAAAATTAGAGATATGAAACCACCATGTAACAAAATGATTATTTGAAGAAAATTTTCAATAGATGGTAAGGCAAGAGCTGTCTATTTTATGCCTAAGGAAAGAAAGGATGGGATGTTCGAAGCACATAAGCTGAGGCAAACCAGAATGGTGAACAGGCTAGAGGTCATAGTTGGTTTGGATCAAAATATACCAACTCGCCAGATCAATGTTAAAAGTACATTCCCGGTAAACATAAACCAATAGGTACAATTTACCATTACAGCTACCAATGAGGGGGACCTATCTACTTTTTACTGCAACCACAAAAACAGCAAATTAATGGTTTGTTGTGAAATATATCTCTGAGAACTAAGACATATGCACCCTTGCTAGTTAAAATAACATTTTTAGCCTTTTAAAACGAGTTAATGTATTTTAATAGGATGCTTCTTGATTTTACCTACAACAAAATTAAAGGAACCAAAGTTTCAACTGTTAAATTTTTGTTATATTAAATTTTTACTTAGGTTATCTCCAACATTAACATTGTGATCAAGAAGTTCTCAACTTGCAGAAGTGCACCAGAATTCTAGTCCTACAGAACGAAAAAACAATCATCCATATGGATACCATCATCAATGGTTGATGGATAGTTGCATGCATACAGGGCTGCTTATGAACAATGGCTGTGATGATTCGGCAAAAGTTTGATGATCAGCGATGGCAAAAGAAGGTATTTGAAATCCATTAAGAGTAGTAAGGAACTTATAATGAACCAGTGCCAGCAGTTTATCCTCCTTCATCACGATTCACAACCACAAGTCAGTGGAGAGGATAGTCAAAGAGCAAAGGAATGTTTTGTAAACCTGTAACTAAACCAATCAGAAATGAAAAAGCTTTCCTAGAATTTTAAAAATAAAGATTATTCTCAGAACACTAATATTTCCAAAGGTAACTTCTTGTTTTCAGAGGTTTCTACCTACATTTGCTACCTGAAAACCAGTTTTTACAGGAAGGGACCAGATTGGGCAGTTCAACCATGCCTTCACCAGCTTGGACCAATATATCATCCCTGAAGCAATAAAAATTGGTCTAAACCGTTCAAACGGCTTAACCAGGCTAATAGCAGTTAAGCTGCTTTTCCTATTATTTGTTACACCTAAATTGGTTTTAAACCACTTAAAACCATGTACTTTCTAGCTTAAAGTTCTAAATTCCACTTCCATCGCCCAAAAAATAGAATCCAAGCTGCTACATATCCACTTCAAGCTCACAAATTCTCTTTTCCTGATTAGTCCTATATAAATAATTCCATACTTCTTCTCTTCTTGTCTTTTCTAATTGAGTAATATCAATTGGCTAGTTGCCACTTGCCAATACCCAGCCATGCATCCAACCAACTCTGCACAACAGTCTTGTTAATGCTTGGTTCCAGTTAGAATTTCAAGTTTGTCTCTTTGGATTTTAGCATTTTTTAACTCATTTTTCGTTAAAAAGCTTGAATTTAGTTCAAGAACAATAGTTCTGATTCTTTATTGTACTTTCCAAATCTGTGAGATATGGCTCAGATCAAGTTCTTGAAGTTATTTGAAAGGCAGCTTTAGTTTTGAATTGTCAAGTTGTTGCCGTTTCTATTAGAGAAAAAAAAAAAGACATTGCATGTACTTCAAGAGAGCCTCTGTTTAGGTGCACTGGTCAAGGAAATTTTTCTGAAAATTGTTGTAATGCTGTGTATGTGAAGCTTGAATGCTTGAACTTTGAAGGTGCGCCAGTGGCGACAAGAGTGACTGGTTCTCTTCCTTGTGAAAACTTTGACAGCAAAAACTACAATGAGTTCAACAAGTTGAACAGGGACGTGCCCTTTAAGGACAGAAACAGAATATTGACCAATCATGCCCTAATTCCCCGAAGTCCTCAAACTCCAAAATACCCATGTATTAATCTAATTTTCTAAAGCAATATGATCCTCAAAAGGAAAGTTTCATTAGAAGGGCGTGAGAGAAAAAACTTAATACCTGCCTGCTTGGGCAGATTTTGACCCATTGGGCAGCCCCATGTAAAGGAAAAGCACAAAGATTTAGAAGTTCTTTCCTGACAAGAAGGGAAAGGAGAAAAGGGAGGAAGAGAGGGAGGGGGGGGGGGGGGGGGGAGGGGGCGTTTATAAGGTTATATGTATTGGGTTGTCAAATATGACATATTTGTTAAACCAGCCTTGCAAGTTCTAGTTAAACACATCATGCCAGAGAACGTACCTACAAAAACATGTATATTTGCCTGTTGAATGCTAAGTCACCTCAAAAGCAATTTTTGCAAGAGATCTATGACATTACAAACAAGAGACAACCAGAGAGACAGAAATCCCTGACCTGACTCAATTTCCCTGAATTAGAATAATGCTAGGACCAAAGATGATCTTTCTAGTTAGCTGTCTCTGTCCCATATCATCGTCTTACTTTGCCAGAAATCTGTTGTTTATAATCCTTCAGATTGTGTTAATAACATCATAAGAAATGGACTTTGTGTTTAAAATCCCTCTGATCCCTCTAAAATGATCAACAGATTACCAGGGACTTTTATGCCTTACCAATTGATCAAAAGCTGGCAACTTCTGCAAATAATAGTGATGGATTTTTGAACCAGAAATATTTTAAAATTCTTTTAAACTTAAATTCAACATTATTCCCGTTGAACACAAAACAAATGAAAACAAAGTGAACCAAATGGCAAGTTAGAGGTCCCTTGTTGAACCTCTTGGCAAACTATGAAACTAGTAACTCAGTAATAAAAATAAACAAAGATATACAAGCATTCACATAGCAAAATCTTTAGATTAAACTGAAAAGACAAGTGAATTAAGGCAAACATACCAGTAAACTGGACCTCGCAAGAATAACCTTTCAATTGGGTATTATCCACATGTTCTTTGTTTGATTTAAGCCTATTCACCCTACTTTGAAGAATTTGACAATTTTCTGCTACGGACTCGCCACCTATTAACGCATAACACAAGTAAACCACCATAAGTCACACAAATCACCTGTAGCTGCTAATGAAAAATATACTTAACTGCATTCAAATGACACGTTTTAAAGCAAATTTAAAGAAGGCCTACAATTTTAAAATTTTCCCAATACTCTACCGTCTACTGGTTTTCAAAAATGAAAATTTGTACTCAATTTAGCTACAATTTCCAATTAGTCTCGCTAGAGCACCCATATCCATTTTCTCAGGCAACAGGCGGAATAACGCATTATCAAAGAAAGCATCAAATAGAACCAAAATCCCAAAATAAGTCGACCCAAAATCAACCGAGCTCACACTGATACTACCCTACGAAACCCCATTAGAATATCCAACTAAATCAGCTAAACTTTATTGGAGCAAATGGGTTATGTCAAGAGATATAGAGAGAGAGAAAGTAGAAGAGAGACCTTTGGAGTAGGGAATGATATGGTCGTACTCAAAGCAGAGGCAACCTTGGCAGTTGCAGAAACGCTTGCAGACGATGTTGCCAGCAGCGTCTTTGCGCCATCTCTCAGGATGACGACCAGGCACTGTTTCAGCATTGTTCCAGCACTTGATCTTTGCCTTTGAGTCGAAGAATCTTGGCCTCTCTTCTTCTTCATTGCTACTACGAGAACGACGAGGCGAAGAAGAGGAAGAATAACCCATACTTTTCTATTCTGAATCTGTATTTTGGAGTTTCAGTTCTCCGCTGGTTTGTCCGCTTGGCCGACAATGCCCCCCTCTCACCTGCTCTGCTTTTTCACATGTTATGAGAATAATGTCTTAAGCCCGACCCGAGCTTCAAATATTTTGTTCTAAATCCGATTGCCCATAATTTTGTTCAAAATCTAAATAAACAGTGCTTACAATTTTTTTTTAAACATTGTTTGATTAAGATTTACATATTTTAGTCTAATTATTTTATTTAGATAAAATAAATCTGAAAATTCTTGTTTTCGTGATAACTTCAAAGAGATTTGAACAAACAAACACTTAAAATTTGAAGATGAAATTTAGAAAGGTTAAAACTCAAAAAGGCTATCATATTGTATTTTTACACTTTTCTTATATGGACTGAGAGGATTTTTTTTTTTTTTTTTGGTATACTAGTATATAACTAATTGAAAAGGATTAATTTCCATAAAAAAATTTATATTTTTTAATTATTAATTTTAAAAAATTAAAAAGATAAAATTAATTCTTTTTCACTTAACACTTTATTTTTGGATTTATTAAAATCAATAACGTTTTTAAATTTATTACAATCAATGATAAAATAAATATAAAATATTTTAATTTTACACTGATAAAATTAATATCTCCACATAACTAACTATTATATTATAATTAATTAATTTTAATTCAAAATTATATACAATTCATCAAAATTTTTTATGAAATACATTGATAAATCCTTACATAATTTTGAATTACAATTAAATAATATAAAATTATTCATATAATTTTGAATTACAATTGAATATATAAAATTATAAATTATAATAAATAAAATGATGTCATGCATTAAGACAGTTGTTTTTTTTTTTCTCACATTTTTGTAATTTTGAACTTAATTTTAAATCCATTTTGCATAATAATTGTGATTTATTAATAAACATAATCATAATGCCACTCCGAACTCGCTTCCTAATAGAACCGTTAAAACGCATAAAAAAATAAAAAAAGGTCCAACTTACGAGGTCAAACAACCGAACCTAAATTAACCCAAATTCTAATAAAACTTAAAATTTGAACATCCCAAAAGTCTACTCCAA
The DNA here is from genome assembly GCF_047325235.1 of Durio zibethinus. Lineage (NCBI taxonomy): Eukaryota > Viridiplantae > Streptophyta > Magnoliopsida > Malvales > Malvaceae > Durio > Durio zibethinus. The sequence goes on from NC_143172.1 coordinate 24,584,103, forward strand.
AATGAAATTGATTTAACTCAACAATTTAAACTTGAAATCACCGAATACAAACATTCAAAGTATTAATCCCCGTATTCGAATCCAAAATGATCTAAATCCAAAACAATCCGAATTCTCTTAAACCATAATGATAAGATCTAAAATCATATTTAATACACATAATTATAATAAGATAAAATAAAATAATATTATGAATAAAATTAAATTAAATAATATAATCTTATTTTTTATTTAATGTATGCAAATAGTAAAATAAGATTATTTATTTATTTATTAAAATTATTATTTCTTAAAATTTATATAATTTAAATTATTGATATAATTTTTAAAAGTATAATTAAAAATGAAAGTTTAATCCTATAAATTAAAAATAATCCTCTCTTAGTCCACTAAGAGAGGATTAAATTATCCTATGCTAAGAGAAATATTAATCCTCTTTGCAATCACTATTTCTTTCTTTAGATACAAATCAAACATAACATAAACTAAATCAAACATAACATAAACTGATTATCATCATCTATTAATAATTCTATACATCAAATATGACCTAAATCCAAAACCCAAGAGACATCCTCGAGTAAGCCTTACCTGGTCAACTTACAAGTTTTCTAAAGATTTTCATTCTATCTCCCTTCTTCGTGGAGGATATATATTAATTGTTTTCTAAGATCATCTAGTCCCTAATTGGCGACTTCTGCTTCTTCCCATTCAGAATTCTCCTGCTCTATCACCAAGCTTGCAATTAAATTTTATAATTGAAAAATAATAGCATACAATAAAATTTCAAAAGATGAAAACCAAGAGCAAAGCCTTGACAGCATAAACGGTAAGCCATAGCACAACAAAGAAACTAGTAATGGTGTTTTTTCGTATCCAAACCAAACATAACAACTCATCCAAAGTCCAAACAGCATCTATACCTAGACAAGTCTTGGATAACCAAGTCTTTCCATTTAAAATTGCAATAACAGTCTGCAAATCAATTTCAAACTACTTGGGACCAATGTCCTTGAGAGCGCAGATCTGCTCCTCCCCCATTGCAGACATAACAGACACAACCAGGTCTTTCCCCTCGGCAAAACCATCCTTGATCTGCAGTCACCAAAAGATATCATTAGCAGCAATCCCACATGAGGATGCAGAGACATGAATGCAAAATATAACTATTATCATGATGATACAGAAATGTGACCATTTCATGGTTTAAACAGGTACCAATCATATGTAACAACATCACATCAGGTATTAATCATGAGAAATGCAAACATATAAACACACAGTAAAATGAGATGCAAAGTTGAGTAACATCAGAATTAAAATAAGAACAAACACTTTCAGCTTGTTTAAACATGCCAAAAGGACTATATTTTTCCCATTGGAATATGGGATTCAATTAGGATGCAGACATCAAGAGGCTGGAAATCAAAAGAAGACACTTTGAAATCTTGCTTTTATCAAAACTCCTAGAAATGAATAAAACATAAACCTCTCATGCACAATATTAACCTCCCTTTCTTATTTGTTAGAAGAAAAAGATAAGGCAGCAATGCATGCTGCCACTGGAGCCCCTCAACACAAGGGTGATGTGGCCAAAGGGACCCAATCGTACCAGTCAAACTTAGATGGTGCAAAAAGGCTTTGCTTCTTGTTTTCAGAATTCAAATCAGTAAATTAAATAACAATAAAGGCTACTCAATAGCAGAAGCACCATATATCAGACATAAATAAGAAATAGTTAATTGACCTGCTTCACCAAGTTCTCATCAGTTGGGAGCCTCAGATCATCCTTAGTGTCTCCACTTTCAGTCAGCAAACTCAGCTGAAATATTTAACTAGTTAAGAAGAAAAACATGCAGATACATAAAACATCAAGTAAAAAGAACTGGCAGTCAGTAGCAAATGAACTTACAAATCCATCCTCAGAAATGTCAATTAACTGGTAGTCAGTACGGTTGACATGCGGAACCTATTAAAACAGAAACAGAAACAGAAACATTCATTAACACCAATGCAATTACATGACAGATTAACAGTTAAACCGAGAATGATAAACAATAACGATTTATGAAATAAGTTACTATTTCATACATCACAGTTGTGGGAAGAGGGAACAATATCTTCCAGCTTCTTGGCAGTGAAGATGTCAATTCCAACAAAGTGACACTTAGCATGGCCATGCTTCCCAGTCTTGGAAGTGGAAACTTCAACAACCTGGTGCACGACATAAAAACAGCAATCAAGTTAGCCAAAATTGCAAATCAGTTTACACCCAAATCTAAATAGAAACCATAGGGTCCAAATCAACAGTCAACCCATCAAACACTAATTGATCACATGCCAATAAACATCAACAGCTTGGTCATAATGTGAAGATTCATAAAAAAACAACCTAATTTCTTAATACTAAAGGCTCCGGATTGTTTATTTTTATTACTTTTTCCAGTTTGTTTTGGCTTCATCAAAAGTTAGTATAAAGCTAAAGATAAATATTAAAAAAGTAAAGGCTTATTCGAATCTTAATTCTTTTGATTTTTCAATCAAAATCAAACGAAATATATAGATTTCAATAATTAAATTATTAAAATTTATTTAAAAAACCAACAGATCTGGACCATCAAAATCTCAGCTAGAAATTATAAACAAATCAAAATACTAAATCAAAAAAGATCAATCAGAGTTCAATTTCAGTATAATATCAAACAGATCTTTCAAAAAATAAACAAACAAATTCCAACATTCAAAAGAGGGGACCTTGCAGGGACGGTTTTTGATGACGATGTAGCCGTTCTTGCGGATGGTACCAGCCTGCTGAGGGTAGGTCTTGGAGGCGCCAGCGTCAGAGGATTCGAAATGATGCTCCTCGTCCGACATGTCCGTATTTCAAGTTCTCCTTTTTCTTTTTCTGTGTGTTTGGTAAAGGCAGAAAATGGGGCGGAGCAGATGGGGGAAATAAAAGTTTTTATTTATATGTTTAATTTTTGGTATTAGGGTTTTTTCCATTATTATTGGTCCGAGTGATGCGTGGGTCCTCTGGGGTCCTTTTTTGGCCGTTGATTTTAGGAGGTGATGGGTGATGGATGGATGGATTTTTTGGATAGACAATGAGGATCAGGAATATCCTGCGTGCTTTAAAAACGACACCTTTGAACTGGGCTTGAGCTGGATTGGACCCACATCTCCTAATTTTTCTTACGAACAGATAATCAGACCCAAACCCAAATTATTGATCGTTGAGTGAGACTCTGACAGTGATAAGTCTAACAAACAATTGTTAAGAAAATATGACGACATGATCATCCTACCACATCAAATTTATTCCTATTTGATTTGTATTAAATGTATATAAAATATAAAAATTATTATATTATAATTTATATTGATATATTAACCATAAAATATATTTTATTTTTATTAAAATTTTAAATGGTATTATTTTTATGTTGTATTTGAAATTGTAGAGTCAAAAACCAAAGGATAAAAAGCATTCTTGACATGAAATGTAATGCTTTACTGCAGCTAAACTATAATTTTTTTTTTTACAGATTTATTTTAGTTTTCATTTTTTAAAACAATTTACATAAAATTTCATCTTTGTTGGTACACCTAACATGAATAAAAAGAGATGAAAGAAAAAATATTGTACATGGTCATCAATTTGCCTAATGATATATATTGTTTACTTCGGTTGATCATAATTATAGTCATTTAAAATTACTTTAGAATAATTAAAAATCAGCATAAAAATTAATTTTTTTATATGAAAAAAGTCATAATGCAAGAATAAGAGAAATGAATCAAGAAGTTGGTATTTAAAATTTAATCAATATTAAAATATGATTATATGAATGAATCGAATTAAGTTTTAAGTTAAAAAAGTAATTGTTAAAATTGATTTTAAAATAATTAACATTTTAAAATTTTCTTTAAACAATTTGTGCAGCAGCAATACGAAGTTTGAAAGAATAATTTAAAAACTAAATTAATATTCATATGTAAAAGAAAAATTATCCTATAAAAATATCTATGAAAATTAATAAGAACATATATAATATTTGGACAAAAAATAAATAAATGACAACCATGTTAGTTCGCCTGCATGAGAAATTCATGGTTAGTGTTTAAACAACATGAGGAAAAGTTGACGAAATGCCCGCCAAATTCCTAAAAGAAACCGTTTTCAACGAAATTTTAAAACATAGAAGAAGAGAAGGAAACAGAATTATGCTTTTGTCGATCTCGATCGTTCCAAGGAAGTTTGAGAATGAATCCATGTCGGCAACATTAAGCTGTTTCAACTGAGACAAAAATCGTTGACATTGTTTTCCCCGACAAAAGTCTTAGTGAACAATGTTTTGTTCTATGAAACTTCGGTGTTTCCTTTGCATATTCCCTGGCAATTCAGTTTGCAGCAATTCCAGGTACTTCCTTCCTATGCTTCTTTTTGTCTTCCAATGTTTTGCAATCGGAAATTGTTGGAAAAGTGTTCATTTTACTGATTCTTTTGCAGTTCAGATTGGTTAGGGTTTGATTGATTTGCCTTCTGAAATATGCATGCCTTTGATCAACTTTAAGTAAGCTAAATCTACGGTTGTTTTAGCCTTTAGTTTTCAAAACAACAAATAAATTTGAAACCAGGTTGGCATAATTGATTGGAGAATGACCATGGCAAAGTTCTTCTAAGGAATGAAAGCTTCCAAATAAAAGCATATTTTTCTAAGAACCCAGAACTTAGCTCAGTTATGCATCCACCTTAAGAAGTGCCATCCAGTAGGTTTGATATTGAAATCTCCTGCAACTCTTTCCCCTATTCCTGATGTTGCGGCCTCCTTTGTTAAAAAAATTATAGTTGTCTACCAAAGTATTTATTCATATTTGATGACCAAGGGCATGACACGTGTTTCGGAATTCTAGTTTTCGTCATGTGAATCCTAATGCCAAATTACTATACTTTGTTTGCTGCTTTAGATTCTTCATACAGTCAAGTTATGAATACAAGTGAGACATGGTACCATGCTTCAATTTGTTCAATGTGATTTGAATTTCTTTCAGTCAACTTTCAGTGTTTTACTGGTTTGCAGTATTGTGCTTGGAACACTTCTGAGCATTTCTCAAAGGGAAAATATGGATGAGATTGATACCAAACCTATTGAACCTGTTCAAGTTGCACTATCTTTGTTTGGCAAAAAAATTGATCAGTTGAAACACCGGTCAACCAGCAGCAATGTAAGATTTTTGTTCGCTGGAGTCTATCAGATAATGAACTCTTGTCAATGCACATGCAACGTTACTAAAGCTTCTGATCACGGCCATTTGGCCCATTTTTATGTCTTCCCTTTTTTCTTTTGTCAGTCAGATGTGGAAAAAAAGAAAGATATTGAAGGCCTAGAAAAGGAATTGGCCAACTACAAGCTGCAAATAGAAGCAAAGGACTCTGCATACATGCAGGCTCTTCTTCAACTAGAACACTACAAGAAAACAACAGTAGAATTTTCTGTCCTACTAAAGAACTCTGAGCTCGAGAGAGATAGATATAGAGACGAATGCAATGAAGTCAAGAATTGGATAGATAAGTTTGAATCCAAGATGAAAGGGATGGTAGATCGGTTGTCTGAAACTGCGAAGATCTGCGTGCAGCTTTCGCATGTTTTAAATGAGTTGAAGGTTACACAAGCTGATCTACTTAAAATGGAAACTGAACTTGCTTCTGCAAAAGATCCGGAGCTCAAGGCAATGACACAAGCAGAACTGATGGAAACCTCTGCTAACATGGAAAAGGAAAAGTCAGAAGAGCTTTTAGGCCGCATCTCGGGGCTTCATGATGCTGTTCTTATTTCAAAGCTTGCTGCCACTGAAGCTGAGAAAGATAAGTGCAGAATTGTATCTGAGAAAGATGTTGAGATGGAGTCATTGAAGGCAATAGCATTTCAAACACAAGAAGAGATAGAAGGTCTGAGAAAACAATTGGAAACAACAGAAGAACTTGAGAATCAGCTCCTGACCAGGTCCGCATATATTGATTCATTACAGGCAAAATTTGAGCGGGTAACCAATGTACTTGGTTCAATGGGGAATGCTGCTTCGGATGGTGGGATTGATCTGAACCAAATAAAACAAGACTTGGAGTTCAAGGAAAGAAAGATATCAGATCAAGCATTTTATATCAAAGCATTGGAAACGGAACTGAATCGATTAAAACTTGAACTGAAAAAAGCTAATCAAGAGGCACAGAACCTGAAATGCAACGTTGAAGGTCTTAAAAGTGATTTAGAGAAGCTAGTAATTGAGATGGATGAAGTTAGGGAAAGAGAGAATGAAGCACAAGTCGAAATAGCGATGTTAAAGATTGAGCTTCATAAAGGGAGGTCAAAAATCGCAGCTGAAGAAAGAGCTCAAAGTGCTAATCAGGGCTGTATCTTGCTGTTCAGCAGCTAGCTGTCGAAGTAGAAGAAGCCAAGAAGGAAAATCAGAAGTTGAAACAAGAAGTGGAAGCTGAAGAATATTACAACTCCACCTTCAGTCATCAAGATGAGATTGAGAAGTCACCTCAAGGTACACTATTTTCACATATTGATGATCAAAGAGATAAGTGTGTTGACCATATAACAATTTCAATCAAGGAATACAACTCCTTGATCCGAAAAGCTGAGAAGGCAGATGAAATATCAAAGTCTCTAGTAGAAGATTCTGAACAGTTAACCACAAAGTCAGAAAATAAGAATGAAGTTGAAGTTTTGAAGAAGGAATTGGAGGTTGCAATGGTGAAAATTGGGTTATTTAGGAACCGGGCAGATCAAGCTGCCACGAGGGCGGAGGCAGCAGAGAAAGCCAAAGCAACCCTAGAGGATCAGCTGAGGTTGTGGCAAGACCAAAAGCAGAGGAGAAAATCTGCTTTAGCTGCCATGAGGGAGGAGTCTGCACCTAAACAATTCAGTACTCCCACCATTGAAAAGTCACCTACAACATTTCTGCCACCGGGTAAAGTTCTTAACTTGAAATTCTAGTATAAGAAAATTTTCAGAAACTTGGTTTGATTATAATAGTTCTGAGTGCCAAACTATATCCAAGCCTGAGCTGGAAATTTGAAGACTGAAATGATCATATTGGTCTATTTGCATGAAAGATCTTATATCCATAATGATAAAGTTGTGTTGAATTGTGATGTAATTGGTTTGCATAAGGCTGTAGAAATGCATTACAAAATAGTCATGTAAGAATTTATGTAGGAAAGGACCATTTCCAAGTTATGTAAATTTTGACCATCTTGAAAATTATGCTCCAATTATCAATACAAAACAAGGCAAAAACAAGACCAGAACCCAATGCAATGAGCCCAAAATTTGGCAGGCCTGCTTTCTCACTCCAATGATGGGCATAATGTTGTCAAAGTATTACAACTGCAGCTCATATTTGGATCAAGTTATTTCACCGTAGACGAGAAAATCAGGCTCTTTAGTCGAAGCCCATTCCATTGCTTCATGCTAAAATTCTTGGAAAAATACTAAATACCATGTACTTACTCTTTATTACTTACCATTTGATCTGACTCAAAAATGATCAGAACCTGAATCCATCTATTTGCAACTTCTAGTTACCGAACCATATTTGATTGTTTAGCTTGTTGAATGAGTTAAGCTTTTGATCCTAATATTTGATATAGATATCTATAATTAAATTAATTATTATTATATCGTATAAATTTGTGAACTTATTGCTAGACATTAATTTATGAGTCATCATTAATATTTTTTATTTAAGTATGATTAATTACTTTATTAAATTTATCACATTTAAAGAGGAATCTTAAGATTGATTCAGATATTTTTAAATGTTAAATTCTAGTCACGAAATTAAAGTTTAAGTTTAAAAGTATAATTATACATTAGAAATATTATAACACTCTCATAATGTTTATTCGAAATATAGTATCAAAATGATTTTAAATTATTCAAACTTTAAAACATATTTATAATTTACAAAATAATTTTAGTATTAGAATTTTTTTACTCTAATATATTAGTAATAATTTAATAATATTTTTTCATCTCAAAAATATTTAAAAAACTATTTGTCACATTTTGAAAAAGTTTCGTCATCGGATTCATTTAGTTTTACTTGTAAAAGTAAATTTTTATAAATTTGGTTTTATAATAAAAAATATCATCTAATAAGTTAATAAGATTTTATATTAAAAATTATCCTCCATATATTAATTAGTAGGATTTAAAAAAAAAATATATTATTTTATTTTATTTTTTTCAAACTTGATTTAAAAAAAAATTATAAGGTTTTCTAATATATTGGTAAAATTTTATTTTGAAAATAAAATAATGGTTCTCCAATATGTTAGTAAGATTTTTTTTTTAAAATTATTATTATTAAAAATTTTTAAATTTATAAGTTTTTGTAATATGTTAGTAAAATTTTATTTTTTAAAAGGATAATCATCTAATATGTGGATAAGGCTTTTTACTTAAATATATTTTTATAAAAAAATTTAAGTAAATAAATAAATAAATAAAACAAGTAAATAAAATAAACATATAAAATAAAAGTAAAAAACAAAGATACCTGAAATTGGCTTAGCTTGGCGTGAAGAAATGGCTAAGCTTTAGACACAAAAGCGGTTAAAAACGACGCGACTTGAGGCTCTTGGAGACACGACTTGACTTTCAGCCAAAAGGGATGCAGGTTAGTTGCACGAGTTGCAATCGGGTTGGGTCGTCAATATGAAAAAGCACATGGATCATACCTTTATAGATGTTCAAAACGACATCGTTTGGGTGAAGAATAAAAGGACCGAAACCTCTTTTATTTCCTTAAAAACCACCTGCTCGTTACTCTCTCTACAATATTTTCCCTTGCTTCTCTCTACAACTCTAAATGACAACCCAAAAAACAATAAAGATAATAAAAAATCCACGAAAATCCTAGATTTCGACCATCAGATTGGTCAAAAAATCATAAAAAATTTCAATAATTTCCCCTAAAAAACCCAGAAATCGAAGAACCAAACTCAAAAATTTCATAATCAAAATGAATCCAAAACCGTAAATGAGCAAAAAATTTGAAAAAAAACATTTGATATATTTGTTGTATACTTTTTTCTTATAGTTTTTCTGTCTTTTTTTTTATGAGTTTTAGCATGATTTATAAGGTTTTTTTACAAAAATTTAAGATTTATTATCAAATATCAAATTTGCCGTTGAATAAATTCGATTGAAAATATTACTTATTCTTAAGATTTTAATCTCACTTAATTGTGGTTAATGATTTTCTAATAGTGTTTCCAATTTTAAGCAACCTTGATTTTTAAATTGAACTTCAAAAAATTTTCTGATTTCATTTCCTCTTTTTCTTTTTTTTTTTTAATTTAATTTTTATTAAGATAGTAAAAAACAAAACAAAAATTCAATTATAAAGTGGGCTCAAAGCCCAAATACCAAACGGAACCCTATGCTGGGCTTAAAGCCCAAAATTAGTTAAAGGCCACACCAATTTAAATATCCAATAGGCATTTCAAAAGTTTGAAAAATCTAAATCAAAACTGAATTACGAGTCTTGAATGAAAATGAGATATTTACAATTATTATTTAATAGTAATAATTATAAAATTTATATGTATTTTCATAGACCAATCTTGTGTTGTATCACATCTAATTTTAAATGTGAAAAGAATGGTAGACTATTTTTTTTTTCTTAGAGTTTCATGTTTCTCATCTTTGCCTTTGTTTGATTAGTGATGTTTGATCAAAATTCACAATTTAATTTAATTAATTTATATAATATTTTTTAAAATTAAATATTTTTTTTTCTATCTCAAACTACGAACTATACTAAAGAAAAAGTCACACTTGATTACTCAATTTTTTCTAGGTCTTTGCTCCCAAATTTCAAAAGCAATGAAGTCGCTGCTATCTACGAAGCAAAGGCGACACCATCATATAAATTGCAACCAAAATTTCCTAAAGTTCATGCGGATTCTCTCATCAAGCAATGCCAATGTTCTTTTACGGCCAAATTAGTTCCAAATGACTTGTCAAAGTTTTAATCAAATCTATTTCTTTGACGTAGAAAATTATGGCTATGATCCTTGATTATAAACGACTTACTTCAACAATCATGACTAAACTTAATTAAACAAACTTAATTAGTCGTTGGCTAAATCTTTATTAAACAAAAATGTTTAATTTGAAATTTTTTATTAAAAATTTATAAATATTAAAATTTAAAATTATTTTTTAAATGTAATATACAAATTAAATTAAATTTCAAATTTAAAAATTACAAAATGAAAAAAAAAAATCGACAGAATCACGATGCATTTAACTCATTTTGCCCAAAATTTGTGGCAATGCATTTTATACGTTTTTTTAAATTCAAAGATGAGTAAATTAAAACAATTCAGAGGATACATTCATTTATCATGTATCCAAATGCGAGAATTCAACTTTTTTATCGGTACATGACGCAGTTTGATTTGATGTCTTCTAGTCTTTTTCTCAAAAGTCATTCTTACTAGCAGAATCATGAAGAAAGGACGCCGCAGGGAATCTAAAATTAGAAAGGGTGGGTTTTTTTTTTTTTTTCTTTTAAAGTGAAATTAGATGGTCAATTTTTTTGGCTAGAATTCCGTACCCCACGTGTGATTGCCAAGGTTCAAAGTGGAACTCTCTCTTGTCCATATTGTATAACATCTCTAGAAGTAGACTCTGAGGCTGGTGGGCCTGCGTCTGCTTCGTTGCAACGAAACAGTTTAGTTTGATTGATCACAAGTAACTAAACATTTTGCGTATTTTCGATATTACGATATATATATAATAATTTATGAGATATTATTTATTTTATAAAAATTATTTATAAATTAAAAATAATATAAATATTTATATTTTAAATTTAATTTTAATGCATAATTAATGTAAGATTTATAATTTTTCTCAAGAACTACGAAACTTTTGAGTTATTTAAAATTGTTATGCATAAAAAGTAAGTTTTAAGTTCCAACCAATACATTATCATGATTTGTCTAATGTCTATAATTATATGATTTAGAGGTAGCTTGAAATGGGTTTAGATTTAATTTAACATTATTGTTTGAAAATAATTTTTACATTTAAAAATAAATATTGACTTAATTTTAATATTAAATAATAAAATATATGATTTTTCAATTTAAAAACATGATTTACAAAACTTAAATAAAAAAATTTTCTTAAAAGATGTTTTAATAAAAAAATTTTATATTATTTCATATTTTTAATATTTTGTTTTTATACATATTTTTTAGATATTTTAATTACTTATATTATTTTTATAGCAATATTATATATTTAAAATTTTTAGTTATTTTATTCTATTTTTCAAACACGTTTTTCTCAACCCAAATTTTATTTTTCAACAAAAACAATAATATTAAACTAACCTCTAATGCCGTTTTAGAAGGTTGATGCGGTGAGATGGATTCTCTGCCGTGACTCGTACTCTCAAATGAGACTTTGAAGAAAAAAATAGAAAGTTATATTTCTCTCATTTTGTGTACGAGCAATTGGGAAATTACAAAAATGGATTTTTTTTTTTTATAATTTCCTTCCAACTCATAATCACTGGTCATTTTAATTTACTTCCACGCTTTTCTTATTTTACCCTCTTAATCTGTGAGAAAAAATATATATAGATATATAATTTTGAAAAAAAAAAAACAATTACAAAGAGGAAAAAATAGATTAATCTGTTGTTGTCTAGCAATAATTAAACTGTTATAATTTGAAACTTCAATAGGATTTTTTCTAACTATATATCGGCATAGAAATTTGTTCAAAGACTGGAGTTATTTCAAAAAATAAACCACTTTCATCTCTCTAATTTCAATAATTTAATTGGTTTAATATTGCGACATAAGATTTTTTACATAAAAAAATTATAATTTAAAAATAAAAAATTACGAGTGACTATCAAAATTTTATTTTAAAATAATTATATAAATTAAATGAATTAAAATTAAAATTTTTTAATAAAGAATTATAAAATAGATCTTCCCTTTCGTGAAAGAAGCCAAATATGACCAAAATACTTCAGCCCCTTATTATTTGTGAACTAATCTTATAAAAATTCAACAGTTTCCATAGTGTGGAAGCAAAGGAAACCCGTGATTATTTATAATAATGAAAAAAATAATTTTTATTTAGTGTGAATGAGAGATTGGAAATTTTTTTTTCTTTTTGAGAATTTTAATTTATCTTTATTTTTTTAAATTTAATTATATATTTAATTAAAAAATATTATACACCTAAACTCTATTAAACTCATAACTATTCAAAAAATAATCGGATTAAAAATTTAATTAGGCAAATAGAATGAAGGATTTTTGTTGATTTAAAATTTGAAAGGTCCAAAGTCAATGTCTCTACACGTGCTCACATGATGTGACTTCTCTATTAGTATATCGTTTTTTTGTTTCTTTTAAAAGTATTTTATATAGAAAATTTTATGTGCATTTGGTGGACTCGTCTGTACAAAAGCATTGTTCACATGCCAAATGGAGACATAATGTGGAATGGCACGAGTGTTCGCTGACTAAGATTATTTAATTAAACATAATTTAATCAAATTAATCAGCTTGAATATTGACTAAATCACACTATATATATAAATTATAGTTTAATCTCACCTCAAATTTCGAATTTTAACTTTCTAATATTGAATCAATAGTTTGAATATATAAGAAGGCTTTAATTTAAAAAAAAATTGTTCCTTATAAGATCTAATCAAGTCATGAGTAGTTAATTGTTAATTGTTATTAATAAAATATTAAAATTTTAATATAAGTGATTAAAATTCAATTTTTAATTAAAAATGAAGTATAAAGTGTTAATCTATATAAATTCATTAATTTTATGAATTAGTATTTGATAAATTATTATTGTAAATTTTTTATTTTACATACAATATTAAAGGATTGATACATGTTTTATTTTTATTTTTTAAATATATCTTAAAAATATGTATGACATTTTTAATATCGTTCATAAAATTTAAAATTTTCATTGTTAATTTATTTAATAATTTCTCTAATTTTATCAAGTGTACAATAAGGAGGTGGCTAGCAGTGATAAAGCCACCCAACCACACTGTTTAATGTTTATCCCCATACCCATCAAATCTTATGCTAGCAATTAACAAAATGCTTGACCAAACAAAGCCTTCGGCTGACATTGATTTTCTTAGCCTTCGTTTGGATTTAATCGATACGATGTAATTGAATTTAAATATTAATTTTATTGAAATTTATTTAATATAATTTTTTTAATCATAATTATAATTATTTTTATTATTATTTATAATTTTATCAAAATTAATTTTATCATTTATTTAAATAAAACTTTAATTATGCAAAAGGGATAATTGTTTGTATGAAAAAAAATATTTATTTATTTATTTATTTTGGGGTGATGGAACACTTTCTTTGCCTTAAGGTCAAATCCATTAATATTTCTTATATTTCTTAAATATAAGGTTGCCATTTGTCGTTTCATAATTTTCTTCTTCATCTTCCTCCAGCCCTAGGCTCCTATATTTGAACAAAACTTACTAATTTACAATACATTTTTATAAAAAATAAATTATCTCATTTAGAATTTTAAATTTTATAAACAAAGTTAGAGATAGTAAACATATTTTTCAAGTATATTAAATAAATTAAATTAAAAAATCAGATGTGTAACAATTTTTTAATTTTATTTATAAAAAATAAAAAAATTACACTATCAATATTTCACAAATCCTAAGAAAATTAATTAATTGGCAACACATTTATATAAAAAAAAATTTATCTCATTCCCCATATGTAAATGTTTTAAATTTTATAAATAGAGTTAATAAAATAATACATATCTCTTAAAATATATTTAAAAAATTTTCAAAATATTAATTTTACTTAAAAAATTAAAAAATTATACTTTTAATGTATCAAAATACTACTCTCTCTATCATTCTATATCAACCTCCCTAAAGGTAGTTGAGTCAGATTTTGCAATTTAGGTACGTAAGCCATTAAAAAGGTCAAAGGGTTTTTGGAGGTGCAATAAATTTTGACGGCCAATCGTCTTTTTCACCTGTTAATATCAAAGGCAATAATCAATATTAAAATTTGAGAATGCTAGCTAGTAGCTTGTGGTGGGCCTGGTGGCTACCATTTGTCTACATTTCTTGTGACAATTATTATTATTATTATATTTTTTTTTTTACAAAGTATGAATGATGAATATTCCGTCTCATAAATCTTGTCTATTACTTTCTAAGAATCAGACATGCAAAATCTTTCTATCACCAATTAATAAGTCTAAAAATTATGTCATGCATAGATAAAAAAAAAATCAAATTAAATAATGTGAAATGTAAATATTTGAAGTTCACCTTCTTAGTAGGACCATTCTTTTTATTTGGTTTAATTAAATTAAATTAATTAATTCAAGGTGACTTTGTCTAAGCAGCCAAAATTGTCTTTGCTATTCATGATTTGGAAAATTTTACTGAGATCGATTTTTCTTATAGAGTACAAATGATTCGATATAGACAAATTTCAGCTAGATCAATCAATGGTGGCATTCAAATTCTTTTGAGTCAGCTATTTTATTTGAAAGATTTTTAATTTTAATTCTTTTTTAACATGGTCAAGAGTATCGCTGATTTTATTTGAATTTAATCTTTTTTCCAAGGTTTATATCTCGTTTTGATATGAATAATTAAGATTATATTTATAAAGTGTTATTTACAATGACCAAATTTTGATCGACAAAGAAAGATGATTATTTTTTTAATTCTTGTATAATAATCCTATTGATTGAAATTTATTCATTTATTCAATCCATCTCTTAAAATTTTGATTAAACAAAAAAAAAAAGTTATTTGGGAGGGGATAGGGGAGGAAAAAAAATTAGCACACAAATTGCACATCCACAAATCTAGATAACATATTTTTGGATTGCATATTCCATATAACAGTTCTACATGCATTTTGCCTTGCATAATTTTTTTTTTTGGTTAAATGATTATCTAAATAAAGATCCCAAAATTAGCCATTTTGCAAAACCTTAATTATGACCAATTATCTCATTAAAAAAACAAAAAATTACTATATAGTTGAAGTTTCTTTAAATTGTCATTTACATTTCCAAGTTTGGTTTGACAAATTATTTTTTTTATAAAAAAAATCGTAACTTAAAAATAAGAGAAAGAGTTGCAGGTATAGAGATTTAAATTATAAATTTATTAAATTTTATCTCTTAAAAAAGATTGTATGAATTAATTGAATTAAATTTCGAATTTAAATAAATTAATCTTGACATAAGGGTAAAAAAAGCTCTTAAACAAAAATTTAATAATCATTTAAGTCTTTAAATATTTAATTGCAATCAATTAAACCTTGTATCTCTTATTTCAAATCAATTAAACCTATAAACATTTATTCTCACACAATCGAGCTTTTATACGTCTATTTTCTTGTGTAATTGATGAAAATAGATATTCGAAAGTTTAATTAATTATAAAAAAAAACAATAAAACTTAAAATGATTAGTGAATTTTAGTTCAAGAGTTTTTTTTTTTTTTGACCCTTTTGCTATTAATCTTTTATCTAAGGCATCCTATCCTAACAAAAGAAAATGGTCACCACATAATGGCAGCAAAAATTTCTAGTTGTACTATTCTCATATATTTGTGATAGGAGTAGGGAAATTGCCTTTTTCCCCCTTAATACAAAATGTTACAATATTTTTGAATTTGACAAAATTGGCTCCATTTTGAGAAAATAAGGACCCTACATGGAGACCAGTCAATGAAGGGAAAAAATCAAAATTGTATGTCAAGATTTTTGGGCATAATACAATAATAATTTATAAGTGGAGTTGAAAACATATATAATTTACTTGATAATCACTCTTTTTCTTAGAATAATTTTCAAATTTAAAATTCTCCTCTTCAAACTTTTTTTTAATAAAAAATCTTAATAATTGTCTTCATTATTTCTTTTGTAAATATTTTCCCCACTTGTTAATTGAAAATAATTACACAAAGCAAATACCTATCACTTTCTTCTTGTGCAACCGTGTGCATATGGTACATTTTTCAAATAGATCTCATCATGCATATAAGAAAATGAAGACAAACATTACTTTCTCACCTTTTTTTTAATTCTTTTTTGCATACCAAGACTCCATTATATATATATATATATATATATGAGAAGGAATTAATTTGTACAACCATGTGCATATGGTACATTTTGCAAATAGATCTCATCATGCATGTAAGAAAATGAAGATAAACATTACTTTCTCACTTTTTTAATTCTTTTTTGCATACCAAGACTCCATTAATTTGTACAGTGTAAAATTTAAAAAATTTTACATATATTTTTTAATCATTGATATCAATAAATTTAATGGATAAGAGAGATGAATAAATAATATAAAAAAATAATTTAATCTCATCTCTAGAGTATATTAAAATTAATAGTTGGAAAAATGTGTAAAATATTTTTAGTTTTATACTATATAAATGGATCTATACTTTGTATATATTTATATGTATGGGAGGCATGTTGAGATTTTGAGTAAATTTACATTATAAGAGATAATTACTCTCTTATTTCCCAAAAATATATTTTTCATCTTAGAATTGGAAGTCAAAAACAATACAAGAGAAACACTGCTTGCAACTTGAATTTAATTCTTTCCCTTTTCCCCCAAAATCATCAACTTTTTCTTTAGAAAATTGAGAAAGATAGTAATAGCAAATAATTAAATAATAACTAATTGTTAAACAAAAAAAAAAATGATCTACGAATAAAATGTTGAACTCTTAATTTTAATAATCAAAATTTAAATATTAATAACCTCAAATACAGAAAAATAATTACATGAATGTTAACTTTTTCATTGTCTCACCACAAGATGTTGTAAACAGAACAAATTTAATAAAGTAAGGTGTTGGGTCGTTAAAAAGAATGGAGTTAATTTTATGACATTCATAGGATTGAAGTGGTTGCATGTTTAATTCTTGCAGTTGACTAAAACCAACTCTACCAACTTAGGTGTTATCATAGATGTGCAATAAATATTAACATTAACATTATTCTTTTGTTCTTTTTCTATTTGTTAGGCTACTCACCTAAACATAATAGAGATTCCTTCATTACTTCTCACCCCATAATTCCAAAGCTTTGCATTTGTTTCATATGGTTCAAAATCAAATTATTAATCCAAATAAATAAGCCTTTTTCTATCCATCCCTCAAATCTCATGTTGGATTCCTTTTGACTAATATGGCAAGAAAAAGCACAATAAAAAAAAAATCCCCTTGATGATGCTTATATGCCCAACAGTCAAAACAATAATAAAAAATTATTAAAAAAATTAATTTATAATGTTTGTTCTTCTGATAAATGCATGTATCTTTTTATTAAAAAATTCGAGTCTGGGTATCTATTTTTCTTTTAGAATTGTACATATTTGACAAAAGAAAATGAATTAACTCATAAAATTTAATAAAATAGTTATAATCATGAGGAAGTAATTGGGGTTTCTGAAATTCTTGAGATCAAATCTCAGATTGAAATGACAAGTGAGAACTATGGTTTACAGGTGCCCCCATAGACACATAGTTTTCATGTGTTTTAATCATTGATTAATTGTTTCTGTCGATTTTCATAGTCACTCACCAACCAACAAAAACAGTGATAAATTTCCAAATTTTCTTTGTGAAAGTAGTGGTTTTAGTCAAATACATAAAACATGAAACAAACAATCCAAATCGTATTCTAGAAATAAAATCAACGTGAAATTATGCGTCATTCAGGCTCCTATATGGCTTGTTGAGCAGAGTCCATGGTCAAACCCCATGGCCTGATGTTTCCTTGAACCAGTCAACATGGGCGGCTCGCCAGGCCCCTTGCTTCAGATGCCTCATTTTCTCATCAAAGAACAAGCACCAGAACCCAAAATAAAAAAAAAAAAATTAAGATTATTTCCCATTTAACATTATTAAACAATGTTTTAAAAATAAAAAAAAAAATGAAAAAGTTACTGTTGCCAAACGTTTCTTCCAAGCTTGGTCTCTGGTCTAAACTGCAGGCGCCGTGTTCTTCAACTGACTTTTTCGATTACGTTTAGAAATTTTTCTTATATAGTTTTTGCCTTTTTCCAAATTCATCTCTCTTTTCTTCCCATGTTTTCCTTTGATGGGGGTTTGAGTAACTTACTATTGCAAAAGTAACAATTGGCAGACAGAGATGAAGAAGAAGAAGATCATGTCAGGAGACCAAGCTCTTACATGGCGTTTCACTTTGTTCATATTCTTAATCCTGATTACAGGTATGTTATAGTAATCTTTTCATCAGCTTATGGTTCTTTTCATTTTTAGTCCGGTTTCAACATGATATATAATTACAGTAATTCTGTTTATAGGAGTATAATTTATTGGTGTTTAAAGAGTTCGAAAATTTGCTGCTGATATTGAATATTCTTATGCATGCATTAAAATCTTTCATGGGGCAGCATTTATTTTTTGTTTATTTTTACGTTTTTCAAGGATGATTCTGTTGACTTGTTGAAAATTTATTTTATCTGTCCTGTTTTGAGTACACGTTTGAGTTGTTCAAGGAAAATTCTGTCTTTGCTTAGTTTTCAAATTTCTGTTATTTACAGGTACTGTTGTCACTGGAAATTCTTTAGACACAGACAAAGAAGTTCTGCTGAAGCTGAAATCATTCCTGGAAGACCAGAATCGTGTAAATCGAGGAATATACTCAGAATGGAATGTTGACAACTCGATACCATGTCAGTGGCCTGGAATCTCTTGCTCTTCTGATGGGCAAAACCAAAGAGTCATTGGTGTCAACCTCTCTGACAACTATATTTCTGGGAATATGTTCAATGGCTTCTCGGCCTTAACAGAACTTCGCGAACTTGATCTCTCGACAAACACCATAGGTGGAGATATACCAGATGATTTGAACCGATGCAGTAGCCTTGTATACCTCAACTTATCACATAACATTCTAGAAGGAGAGCTGAATTTGACAGGGTTGAATAGTTTAGAGAAGCTGGATTTGTCTACGAATAGGATTCGAGGGGATATTGAAGTTAATTTTCCAGCAATTTGCAATAGACTGATAGTTGCAAACCTTTCAACTAATAATTTCACGGGTAGGATCGATAACTGCTTTGATGAATGCTGGAATCTGCAGTACCTGGACTTGAGCTCCAACAATTTTGTTGGTACTATATGGAGTGGTTTTGCAAGGCTTGTGGAGTATTCAGTTTCTGAAAACCATGTTTCTGGGCCACTTTCGGGATCTTTTTTTACAAATAATTGTAGTTTGCAGGTTTTGGACCTTTCAGAAAACAATTTTCAAGGTGAACTTCCAGGGGAGATTTCAAATTGCACGAATTTGGCTATCTTGAATATATGGGGAAACAATTTTACAGGGCCAATTCCATCAGAGATGGGGATGATTTCAACTCTTGAAGGTTTGTTCTTGGGGAACAACAGTTTTTCTAGAGTGATTCCAGAATCCCTGTTAAGCCTGATGAATTTGGCCTTTTTGGATTTGAGCAAGAACAATTTTGGTGGGGAGATACAAGACATTTTTGGCAGATTCACACAGGTGAAGTTTCTAGTATTACACGGAAATTCATATACAGGGGGGATTAATTCTTCTGGTATTCTCAAGCTACCAAATCTTTCTCGTTTAGACCTGAGTTATAACAATTTCTCCGGCCCTTTACCTGTTGAAATCTCTGAAATGCAAAGTTTGAATTTCTTGATACTGGCCTACAATCAATTTACAGGTAGTATACCACCTGAGTATGGAAACTTGCCGCAGTTACAAGCCCTTGATCTCTCCTTCAACAGACTCTCTGGATCAATCCCACCAGCCCTTGGAAAATTGAGCTCTCTCTTATGGTTGATGCTTGCAAACAACTCTCTTAGCGGTGAAGTTCCACCTGAGATTGGAAACTGCACTAGCTTATTATGGCTAAACCTCGCCAACAATCAACTTTCTGGAAAGTTTCATCCTGAATTGGCAAAGATTGGGAGAAATGCTACTCCAACTTTTGAGTCCAATCGGCTACACAGCAACCGGATAATTGCTGGTTCTGGTGAGTGCTTGGCAATGAAGAGATGGATACCGGCAGACTACCCACCTTTCAGTTTCGTGTATACAATTCTCACGAGGAAGAGTTGCAGAAGCATATGGGATCGGTTGCTTAAAGGATATGGCCTCTTCCCAATGTGCAATGCAGATTCAATGGTGAGGACATTTGCAATCTCAGGTTATCTTCAACTAAGTGGGAATCGGTTTTTGGGCCAGATCCCTTCCGATATTGGTATGATGTGGAATTTCAGTATGCTTCACTTGGGTTTCAATGACTTCAATGGTGAACTGCCTGCACAGATTGGACAGCTGCCACTTATAGTCCTAAATATCTCTCAAAACAAATTTTCAGGAGAAATTCCAGCAGAGATTGGGAATATGAAATGCTTACAGAATCTAGATTTGTCATACAATAATTTTTCGGGCAAATTTCCAGCAAGCTTCAGCAACCTGACTGATCTGAATAAGTTCAACATTTCATACAATCCGCTCATTTCTGGTGCAATTCCATCAATTGGGCAACTGGCAACTTTCGAGAAGGATTCCTACCTGGGAGATCCCCTACTGCATGTTCCATATTTTATGGACAATAGAACAGGTCACCAGCCAAACCATAATGAGAGGCAAAAAAAATCTGCCAGGTTGCCTGTGTTTTTGGTGTTATTAGCTCTGACACTGGCCTTTTTGGTTTTCGGGGTTCTATCACTTTTAGTTTGCATATTGGTGAAAAGTCCAGAAGAACCGCAGGGATATCTCTTACAGGATACAAAGTATCGACATTATCTGGCATCTAGCTCTAGTGGGTCATCTCCATGGCTATCAGATACTGTCAAGGTCATCCGTTTGGACAAAACAGCTTTCACACATGCTGACATTTTGAAGGCTACAGGTAATTTTTCAGAGGATAGGATTCTTGGAAAGGGAGGATATGGAACAGTGTACCGAGGTGTATTGCCTGATGGGAGAGAAGTAGCAGTGAAAAAGCTACAAAGAGAAGGAATTGAGGGTGAAAGGGAGTTCCGGGCTGAGATGGAGGTTCTTAGTGGAAATGGCTTTGGTTGGCCGCACCCTAACCTTGTTACACTTTATGGTTGGTGCCTTGATGGTTTAGAGAAAATATTGGTTTATGAGTACATGGGAGGTGGGAGCCTGGAAGATCTTATATCAGATAGGGTGCGGTTAACATGGCAGAGAAGGATTGACGTGGCAGTCGATATTGCAAGAGCATTAGTATTTCTACATCATGAATGTTACCCTGCCATTGTGCACAGGGATGTTAAGGCTAGCAATGTCCTGCTAGATAAAGATGGGAGGGCAAGAGTTACAGATTTTGGTCTAGCTAGAGTTGTTGATGTTGGAGATAGCCATGTAAGCACAATGGTGGCAGGAACTATTGGTTATGTAGCACCAGAATATGGGCAGACTTGGCAAGCTACTACAAAAGGTGATGTGTACAGTTATGGGGTATTAGCAATGGAACTGGCAACCGGGAGGCGAGCTGTGGATGGAGGAGAAGAATGCCTGGTGGAATGGGCCAGACGTATCATGGGAAATGGGCGAAATGGATTAGGTAGAGCTATAATACCAGTTGTGCTTTTGGGATCAGGGCTAGCTGAGGGGGCACAGGAGTTGTGTGAGCTGCTTCGGATTGGGGTCAGATGCACAGCAGAAGCTCCACAAGCCAGACCAAACATGAAAGAAGTGCTAGCTATGCTAATTAGAATATAACAAACAGCGGGGCAGATTTCAAATATTTTATCTCATGAAAGCTCGTTCAAGAACTCAAGTGTCAATACGTCTATGGTGTCAAATAGTTCACAAATATACAAGTTTAATACACATAGATTTTCATGTCATGATTCTTCTTGTAAAGAGATTTTCCCCATTCATTATGTTGAAAGAATTTCATCAATTTTGTCCCCCAAGCAATTTCATGGAAAACTTTACCAATCAGCTTCTTTTGTTTATTTGTTTTATGGATGAATGAATCATGACATGACTGTGATCAAGCCCTCGCAGATCCTTGTGCAAAAGCCTCAATTCAGGTATCAAAAGAAAATGAAAAAACTGTGAAACCCATTGCTAAACAACCAAACCTGGATACGTCTATCATTCTAAGATCCAGCCACGTTTGCATTTCTGCAACGCGATATGGACCTGTGCCATGAGGTATTGATCACATTACTTTATGGAGTTCAGCACATAGCATTTCCTGGAGGAGTTTATGTGGAGTTTCTAGTCATTGAGTCACTCTCCTTTCTTTTCATTTTTAGGTGGTTAACCATAATCTTTCTACACAAGGCCTAGCAGTGTGATTCAAAAACCATGTTTGAGATCAATTTAAGATCTCCAGGAATCATTACAGAGCAAAATATTCTAATTGCTTTTCAGCTTCTGCATTGTATTGGGAAGTTTGAGCTGTAAGTCACCAAGCATTACGAGAGTAGTGGTTTAATTGAACCAGAAGTTTACAAAGTACATGAATAGGCATAATGAGGAAACTAAATTGGACTATAAAACAAAGGCCATGTGAAGGGCTGCCAATGTTCCAGCTAATTGGGTGGCAGTCACAAAAATAGAAACTGGTCCGCAGGGGACTGGCTGTTCTCTTTTCCACCTACGCTAAAAGGCTTTAATTACTAATGCAGTCTTTCATACAATTAGTGAGTTTCCAATTCAAGCCTTCCCTCTTGAACCAAAAGGAAAATGCCATAATAATTGATTAAAACTTATCAAAATTATAACTGTCCTGAGGGTTCATGGCTGCCTGGACATGTTTGTCAAGTACAGTATCAGATACCCAACTTTTCAGACAAATATGAGCCAAGTGTGTGTTCTACTTCTACCCAGTACACAATTTTGTTTCTCTGTCTCTCTCAAACGGAGAAAAAAAAGGACTCTGATTTCTCCTTCCAGTGCCTTTCTCATACTCAACAGGGTAAGCTTTCGTTTTGATAATTTTTTTTTTTGTTAACAAAAATTGTGGGCTCAAATGATATTTCTCCAACGATATGTCAGTTTCACACCCCTTTGCCTTCTTTTGGGTTGCTTTTCTTATTATCAATGGCCTAACTCTAATTGTTCTTTCTAGTTTCTTTGTTATTACGAAATTGGTACCTGTTGTTCAATGACTTCTCTCATTCCATTAGCGTAATCCAACCCTTTGTTTTTCTAGAATTTGCATCACTGACAGAATAGCAGTTGGGTTGCTATTATTTTAGTTGTAAGATTGATGAAGACATGGATTATCAAAGAACTCACAAAATGAAAATGTTGCAGAGAATACAATAGGAAAAGAAATGGCTGAGAAGAGAGCAAGTACTATGAGCTTGGAGCTTGCAATCCAAAGAGAGCTGGCATATAGAAGGAAGATTGAAGAGTTGCAATTGCAACCATATGTTGACTTGGGAGATGAAACAATGCCAATGCAGGTTAGAGCTTATATAATTTTCAATAAGATGTTTTATATCACCATTGTCAACTAGGAGGATGGTCTGAATTTTAGAATTATCAATCTCAGTAACTTTTCAGCTTTGAAATTAGATTGGGATATCAGAAATAGTGACTTCTATATGCGTTTCTTTGCACTTCGCTGTAAACTAATTCGCTTAGCATCCGTTACTTGTATACAATCTCATAGACAGTAGAACTGCTGCTATCTATCAGTGATAGCAGGTTGACATTTGAATGAACAACTGCTATTTGGTGTTTGGTTTGCCTCGTTTTGCTAATAGAGTGTTTTCTCATAGCAGGTGCAATTTCCAAGTCGAAAACCTTCAAGACCAGATCAGGATTCCACTCCGGGGCTATCTGGAAGAGAGCATCTAGCATCATTGAGCAGCCATGATTGCCAGCCAAGTCCAAGTCCAAGACCAAATCAGAATCCTTCTTCAAGGCGAAATATCTGTTCCAGTCCTAGGATTTCTGAGAGAAACCAACTAGCATCTTCAAGCATGAGCCCATCTCAACAGCTGCAACTATTTAAGGGTTGCAATCTCAATCATCAGTCCCTCAATTTTTTCTGTGAGGTCTGCCAAGTGCCTTGCTCAGGTTCCCTTAACTATAAGCTACACATAAATGGTAAAAAGCACAAAGTTAAGTTCCAAGAACTAAAATTTGCTAGGAAAGATGGTAATGACACTTGTGCAATGGCAAACCAGAAATCATGGTGCAAATTGTGTAAAATTTGGTGCACAGATGACAATTTGCTGAAGCAGCACTTAGCAGGAAAGAAGCACAAGAAAATGCAAGAAAAACTGGAACTTTCTACAACAGTTGAAGGTGACAAAGTAGAGGAGCAGAACTGGTGTGAATTGTGTGGCATTGGATGCTCAAGTAAAGAGTTACTCCAGTTGCATTTCAATGGCAAGAAGCATCAGGCTGAATTAAGAAAGCTAGAATGTGGCCAGAAAGTAGGTGGTGAAGAAGCACAAAATCAGCCAAAGAGACGTAAATTGTGTAATACTTGGCGTGCAGACAATAATTCATTGCAGATGCACCTGATGAAGAGAAACATTTCTTACATGAAGTAGAGGTGAAAAAGAGACAATATGGCAAGACTTAATCACAGATGAAGCAAATAGTTAGATGACAAACTAAGAAATGGGGCATGACTGGAAGATAAATTTGTTTCGCTTTGGCAGCTTGTAAAAGCAGCAACCATATTTACTGTATCATGCTTTTTCATGCTGAATATGGATGGTGGTAAATTTGAACTTTGGTTCTAGTTTTATCATATAATAATTAATCACTCTTTACTTCCTTTTTGTCTTTTTATTTTGAGATAAATAGATATTCAAATACAATCTCTGAACGAAAAATATATGTGCACTTATTATTTTAAAAAAAAAAATCACAAAAGTAATATACTTTAAAAGGAAAATTAAAAAATAATTTATAAAAAAATTGAATGATAATTAAAATTTACAGATAATTTTTAAAATGATAAATATCATTTAAATTTACAAACGAAATAATAAATGATACGTGTGTTTTTAATTTTAAAAACTCAAATAATAAAATATTATAAGGAAATTTGTAAGATAAAAATTATATTAGAAAATTTTAAATTGGGTTAAGGATTTGATACTTATAAAAAAGAAAATTAAATCTATACCATATAGCAAATCACTGTACCATATAGCAAAGCCCATAGCCCATAAAATCCTAAGCCCCCAAAACCCTAATTTTCCCTTGAACACTCTTGGCATATAAAACCCTAACCCTAACCGCTCTAAATATCTTCTGTCGTCAGTTATCTCTCTCACTCTCTGCATCCCTCCAAATCCTAATCAAAAGCAAAAATGGCAGAAAGGGGCGGAGGAGAACGTGGCGCTTTCAGGCGTGGCTTTGGCGGTGGCAGATCGGACCGTGGCCCAAGAGGCAGGCGTCGTGGCCGCAAGGACGAAGAGGAAAAATGGGTACCCGTCACAAAACTCGGCCGTTTAGTCAAAACTGGAAAAATCACATCCCTCGAACAAATCTACCTCCACTCTCTCCCTATCAAAGAATACCAAATCGTCGACCAACTCGTTGGCCCTTCCCTGAAAGACGAGGTCATGAAGATCACTCCAGTCCAGAAGCAAACACGTGCCGGCCAGCGCACGCGTTTCAAGGCCTTCGTCGTCGTTGGCGATGGAAATGGACACGTTGGATTGGGTGTGAAGTGTAGCAAAGAAGTTGCGACGGCTATAAGAGGGGCGATAATATTGGCTAAGTTGTCAGTGATACCGGTGAGGAGAGGGTACTGGGGGAATAAGATCGGGAAACCTCATACGGTGCCGTGCAAGGTTACCGGGAAATGTGGGTCTGTTACTGTTAGGATGGTCCCTGCTCCTAGAGGTGCTGGGATTGTGGCTGCTAGGGTGCCCAAGAAGGTGCTTCAGTTTGCTGGGATCGAAGATGTTTTTACTTCTTCCAGGGGTTCTACAAAAACTCTTGGTAACTTTGTCAAGGTATTGAGTTTTTCTTTATGTAATTTTTATTTGTTCGGTTTTATTGTTATTTGAGATTGTTTTATGGCTTTATTTAGATCTATGTTGAAATGGGTTGTCAAATGTTTTAGTTTCTGTTCTGTAACTTTGGAATTGTTGTTGTAAGGTTTATGTTACTGAATTAACTAGATAGAAATTGTGATTTGGTTTTGGTGGTCATTGATGCATTGTGTTTCTTCTGATGGAGTTGTTGAACATATGATTCTGTTTTCTGCTTGGGTATTATCAAAGGAATTCTTTGGGTAGTAAATTGATTTAGTAGGTAAAATGTTATTAGTGCGAGTTTTTAATTCTCAAAGTGTTGTACATCATTCTTACAATTCTAGGTAATGCTTGCCCCTTTGTTGTGCAAACTAATACAGTTATGGTTTATAGCCAGTGGAAAGTATGGTTTCACTGAATTAGGATAACAACTTGCCCATGTGGACAGCACTGATGTTCTGTGATGGATTTGGATTTTTCATTTTGCATCCTTTGACATCAATGACAGCCAAAATATTTCCAACCAAGCTCGTAAAGTTGGGATGTTTGATAGTTTGGTGGTTTATGCTTCTCTTATGTTTGTTTAGTGTTTTGGCTGGTCAAAAACTGTGTTATATATTTGCTAAATGCCCCCAAACACTTGCTTGTAGATTTTCTAGTTATTTGGTGAGAGGCCAACTTTTTTTTAATTTATTTCATATTCCTGCCTACCAATGCCTGATATAATTATTGTTGATTATTGGAAAATTAATGTGCTTTCATGTTTGATAGCTGTTTATTTGCTGCATGATTATTTAGAGATGCTTATTCAGGTATTGGTGATATCTGATTATCTGTTGCTCTTGCAAATGTAACTACAGGCCACCTTTGAGTGTCTTCTGAAAACTTACGGTTTCTTGACTCCTGATTTCTGGAGAGAGACTCGCTTCACAAGATCTCCTTTCCAGGAGTATACTGATCTGTTGGGTAAGCCATCGAAGACCCTTGTA
Organism: Durio zibethinus; assembly: GCF_047325235.1. Lineage (NCBI taxonomy): Eukaryota > Viridiplantae > Streptophyta > Magnoliopsida > Malvales > Malvaceae > Durio > Durio zibethinus. The sequence goes on from NC_143172.1 coordinate 24,611,222, forward strand.
CTTGAAGATGGGGAAAGGGTGGATGTATGATGGAGATGTACGAGTAATTATTAAGACGTGGCTTCAATGCCTAATTTAGTAATATGAAGTTCCTTTTAAGTTGTTAAGAGGATGCTGCTATCTTCACTTTTTCGCTTGTTCGGTTTTGTCAATAAGATATTCAGTAATTGTTCAGCAACTGCAGTTTTGTTTTTCACTATCTGGATTCTTTATAAGATTTCGGTTACATGAGTTAAAGTCTTTTTACTTATTGCTGCGTGTGAATTAATGCATATGCATTATATACTAGCTTGTTCCTTGCTGGATGGAGTTATGTTCAAAGGGTCACTCGGAATATGCCCCCACCACCTTTTTATTGATTTATCTAAAAGTTACCCTAAAAATAGTTGTTCTGCTTCTCCAAGCTCTGAGGTTTACATCAATGGACATGATGCAATCAAACTATTCAGAGGACGAGACTATTCCATATGTTGCATCCCAGGCCATTATGATGAGAGCTTAAAGATTGCTGTTGATGCTTCTTAGGTGAAAGTGATGTGGCTTCATTTGAATCATTAATCAAACCTTAATCTACTTCGAAAGGGCTCCTGTACTTTATTAACTATTAGATTGTGTTTGCTTTTCTTTCTTCTTTTGCAGCCTTCTAAAATGCTGCTGCTATTACAAAAGTATAAATCTCTACATGCTCCTCTTATTTTCACCAGCTTCATGATACAGTATTGGATTTTTAATTTTGGTCATTAATGTTCGATCCTTGCATTCTTATTAAAAAACAGAATGTGATTATATAAATGAACTCGAGCAGTGTATTCGGACAAGTGTATAAATGCTATATATGATTACTAAATCATATAATAATATTTTATTAATGAAAAAAATTAAAAATAATTAGATCTTTAAAAATAAATATTAAAAAATTTATTTCAGTTTAATTAATTGTTAAAAGTAATTTATTTTTAAAGATCTGTTTAATTTTAGTTTTATGTATTACTTAGATGTTACCGCGTGGATGATCGATAGTGTATATTAATATGTATAAATAAATGTAGTGTATAAAAAATTTATTATAGCGTATCAAATATCCGAAATTTTTTGTTTTTTCGTAATTGCATAGCTTAGAGTGTAGAAACGCAAAGCTTTGTTTGAATGAGAGAAAAGTAGGGACGGTAATCCAATTCATTTCTAACGAGTTTCGATTCAATTTGATTCTATGAGATCGTTTTTTTTTTTTTTTTGAAATTCGAGTTTTTGGTCGGATCGAATAAGGTTAGAAACAATTGATGTCGAATCGGGTTCGAATTTTAAGTAAACCCGATCCGACTCGATATTATATAAAAAATAATTTTTTAATTAATTATTTAATTTGTTATTTATATATATTTATATAATTATATTTTTAAATATTTATATTTAAAAAATAATATTTTATTAATTTCGAATCGGGTCGGGTTTGAGTTTAATAACGCATAATGTCGGGGCAAGTTCAGGGCGGACAAAATCCAATCCGATGCTAACCCTAGAGAAAAGTTTGTCTTCAATCATCACGTTCGATCGAAAATAACAGTGATCTTATATCATATTTAATTTGTATTTAAAAAGAATAATAAATTACAATAAAAATTAATTATTTTTTTCACATAAAATAATTTAATTCTTTTAAAATATGAAAAATGATTTTTAATTTGTGAAACTAAACTTATATTTTTGTTATATTATTAAAAATTATATTGATAATTTAAATTATATAAATTTTAAAAATGTTGGTTTTGATGAATAAATAAATTATTTATCTTAATTTTTATATATATCAAATATAAGATAAGATAACATTATTTAATATGATCTAATTATAATATCAACATATTAAATTTTATTTATAATTTTATATATCTAACATATCCAATAATTTTTAACTTAAAAAAATTCACTTTGTTGCCATAGGACATAGCTTCTGGAAAAGTTAAAAAAAAAAAAAAAAAAAAACCTTGTTCCCATATTTTCGTAGTGCTACAAATGCAATTGTTTACGAAGAAGTATATATAAAATTAAATTAAGAAGACCAATTAAGGATGTCGGACTTTCTGTATGTAGAGATTTTTTTTTTTTAGTATATATTAAGACAAAAAATTTGAATTTAACTCTTTGAACATAGGAAAATATACACTTAGGGTGACAAAAAATAAATCAAAAATCAAAAATCAAATTGAAATTTGAAATTTGAAATTTTAATATTTGATTTGATTTGAATTAATTTTTTGCCTATTTGATTCAAGTATTAAATTTATATATTAGATTCATATTGAATTTCAGATTAAAAAAAAAAACAAAAAAAAATATAGAATTATATATTTTATTAATTTTTATATATTTTTAAAATTTTTTAAAATAAAATAATTATTTTACATATAAATCCATTTAAATATATTAAAAATAATATCAAAATAATATAAAAAATAAAAAATTAGATTTCAAAAATTTGATATATTAATTTGAACAGATAATATTTAATTCATGTTGAATTGAAACAATTAAAAAAAGTCAATTTAAATTGTGATTAAATTTTAAAAATTTATAATACTATATTAAAAAAGCAAAATCAAATTCATGCGGTTTTGATGAACATTGGAAAGCAGACACCTTTTTTTTTTTTTTTTTTATGTAGTTTTGATGTAGTAAGACAACAATATTTTAGTTAATTAGCAATTACATTTTTATCATGGATTATTATGTGTATTGTACACATTACATCAAAGACAGCAATAAATGGACTTATGCTTAGGTGCAAGGCAAAAATATAAATGTTTTCTAGTGCATCAATTATAAATACAATGACAATGAGCTATATTTGGACAGACATCATCAACAACAAGACAACATTTCCAACATTTCCAGGTGATAGCAAAGCTGAATACATGTAATAAAATAAATTTTTTATTTTATTATATTTTAATGATCACGTTAATAATATTTTAATGATCATATCATCAGGATTTACATATTCTAATTGAGCCAAAACAAATGAGATTTTATCTAAAATAATTTATGTACCTTGCTTTGTAGGAGAATATACTTGGCCAATTTTTGAGTCAATTTGCAGGCATTGTTTGCTTATGCCAGTTTGCTTAACAACAAAGATAATTTCAAGGCATTAATTTTTGTTTTATATAGTTTAATGTTTAATTCCTTAAATCATATTTAATACTATTTCATAATTATTAATTATATTATATCGTATTAATAAATGATTAACTTAATTGGTTAAAACTCGTTGTTTTCGATAAAAAAACCTTAGATTCGAATCCTGCTAGTGATTTTTTGTTATGATCATTTTGAATATATGATCTGTAATCGTTTGTTTTAAGTTATAGATACGATACATCTTATATTGACTTTAAAGACTAAACAACTTATCTATCATAAATTTTTTCATTAAAAAAATTATATTATATGATGTAATTAGCGCACCTAAGTTTTTTCATTAAAAAAATTATATTATATGATGTAATTAGTACACTTAAGTTTTAACAACCAAGTACCAACTAGTATTTTGTTTTCATTTCAATTCAAACTCTAACTTTCTTCCATCATTAGAGCTCCCATAATGAAATGATAGTTGATCAATATAATTACGAGGCTCAAGTTACATTGGTGTAGAAGTAATTAAATTTATATATATATTAATAATTTTTGTTAGATTTAATAATATAATCGAATTTAGTATGCACGTAATGTTTCAAATCGATATGATATTTTTATCGTATTGATTGAAAATATTGGTTTTTAATATATAATTAATGGTTGAAATTTTTTATATTAAACAAAGAGTTAAACATTTAGTTACTTGAAATTTAACTTGCATGACTTATGAACAGAATATAAAATATAATGATCTAATTAAATAAATATAAATCATATAAAAAATAATAAAATTATGCAAAATTAAATTAATTTTATATTAACATAAATAAATCTCTCTCCACATATATATATATTATATTATATAGAAAGACTAAAATGAAAGAAAAATGCCCCACAATATTATAACCAAGTTAAAAATGATTGTATTATATTTTTAATCTAAATTTGAAACTGTGCATTCATCGAATAAATTTGAATTATTAAAAATTAAAATATAAAAAAATTAGAATAATAAAGTCCATAAACAAAGAACTTTTAATTATAATGTTAATGCATCACCTTAAGCACTAAAATTTTGAAATATATAAAGGACCTTATATTGGATATTAGGAAAAGGATAATTGTGATTTATAAATAAAAAAAAATCTGATTTTGTATAGTTCAAATCCAGTAAAACTTTGTATTTAAACATTATTCGATAAGTGCACATTTTTTTTAATTGAAATAATCCGACTCAAATTATCTTAAAAAATAATTTTTTATAGACTTTCACGTAAATAAATAAAAAATTTATCAAATACATTGGGTGAAATTTTTTAATTTTAAAAGTAGGATTAATAGAATAACATTTTTTTTAATGTATATTAAAAAAAAAGATAAATTATTTTCACAATCCCTAAATTTTGAGATGAATATCGTTGTAGTCCCTAAATTTTAAAGGTTACATATTGATTAATATATTTCTATGGTAATAACAAAAAAGTCATTCGTAAATAAAACTATTAAAGCAGTCGTTAAATGCTAACTATCACCTCATCGTTAAGTTAAAAATAAAATTACAAATTTTTTTTTTTTATGATATAACTTTTTTCTTAATACTATTATTTTTTATAATTATATAAAAAATTTACTCTAAAAAATAAAAACTTGAATAGGCCCATTTTACTATTTAAAATTAAAACATTAAAAAAATTCATATATATATTAATATTTTAAAATACAAATTAAATAAAAATATTTTATTTATAAAATAATAATTTGATTGGGTCAAACTTAAACTTTAAAAATCATGTTCAAAACTTAATTTAAGTTGAGCCTACGTAGTGGATTTAAATGATAACTCAAATTTAAGGGTGAGTCTAATTGTAAAATATAACCTAAAAAATATTTTCTTGAAAAAATAAAAAATATTAATTAATTTAAAAATTAACATTACAAAAATAACAATAATATACATAAAAATTAATATCCATAAAAATAAATTAAAAAAATAAAATTTATCAAACTTTTATTTCCTTTGCAATTATATTATATCTTAACCATAATCTTATAATATTATTCATTATCTTATTTTATAATTTTTTATTTTTCGTTTAATGTTCAACGAACAATTTAACTTACGTAAAAACCGTTTTATTACGATTATTAAGGTATATGAATCAAAATAACATTTCCTTTAAAATTTAAAAATCTTAAAAATAATTTATTCTAAAAAGTAAAAACTATTTTAAAATAATTAAAAGTGTCAATTTATTAATTTTGCTTATAAAATTAACAAATTTTATAATATATTAAGTAATTTAATAAAAATGTCGTGTAATATTTTCTTGCTTTTTTTTATGTACTTTCGGTTTGAAATATATTGTAAAGAAAAGTGAAATGGGTCATGGAGTGGTATCAATCACTTTCCTGAACTGAAATGATTAAGACTAAAATTTGACATCCCAACAGTGCTTTTTTATATTACATGTTTTTTCAAACTAAAATAGCAAACCTTAATCAGGGATTCTAAGATTCCTCATCAATCACTTCATTACAATTCCCCACTTTCTATTAACACTCAACAATTAAAACCTCTAAATCCCCATTTTGTCTAGCGAAATTAAAAGACTTTCTACTATAAAATTAAAAATTTTTTTGAATTAATATCATAAATAATTTTTAAATTATAATATATTATTTAATGGTCAAAATATGTCATAATTTTTTGTATTTTTTTATATTTAAAAATTTAATCCTTTTAATATTATTTAAAAGAATTTAATTATTATAATATTATTTTTTAATAAATTTTAGTTTAATCGTTAACAATGCACAAGGATTAAATTTCTTAAAAAATAATCTTATAAGAACTAAATATTTTACAAATAATATTATAAGGATTAAAATTTTTAAATAATATTATACGGACTAAATTCTTAAAAATTGAAAAGTATAGGGATCTATGACATATTTTAATCAATACTTAATATGATAATTAAATTAAAAAAAATTAATATAATATCTGAATTATGAATATGTAACTAATATGATATTTATTTTTAATATTGTTAGTTTTAAATTATGATATGTGACGGATAAATAATTCTTAGGTCATAGTACAAAAAATTATAATAAGATAAGATAATATTATGAATATGATTATATTAAATAATATCATTTTATCTTATATTTGATGTATGTAATGATTAAGATAGAATAATTTATTTATTGATTAAAATTATTCTTCTTCAAAATTTATATAATTTAAATTATTAATGTAATTTTTAAGGGTATAATAGGACATGTAAGTTTAATTCAATGAATTAAAAATAATCTCTTATTTTTTTAAATGATAGAGTTATCTTATCGATACCTGATATCTAATCATTTTAATAATTCAATCTTTTTATTTAAATGTATAACAAATATGTGATAGGATGATTAATATTTTATCCTTTAATAAATTTTATGTGTCAAACGTAGCCTTAAAGTATCTAATTAGCTAATATATTTATAATTCATATACTATATTAGAGATTTTTAAAATTTAAATATTATATTAAATATTTCATTATAATTCAAGATCATTTATAACATTAATCTTTAATTTTTTTTAATATATTCTACAAGGATTCATGTTTGATTTTTTAATTTGATGGAGTTTAAAAATTTTATTGACAATAAATAATATATGATTTTAAAATTCGATTTTTATATGATATTTTAATATTTTATCAACATATTTATAAGATTAACATGTAATTTTTTATTTATTAATTTTTTAAATTTTAATATAATTTAAATTTTAATCCAAATAACTCATCCAACATCATTAAAAAATATATTTTCGTAATATTTACAAATTTATCATTTAAACATAATCCAAAAATGGAAATGTCCTCTAATGTAATAAAAACGAAATATTAGGGTTCTTTTTGGATTTAAGAAAAATCTGAAATTTCCCGTAATCTTCCCATAATCTGTACGCTTATTACTTAAAAATTGAAGGGGGGCCCTACTGCTGACCAGTGTTAAAATCGATTTTTAATAAATAAAATACTAATATAAAATATTGATTACTAAGTTATATTTAAAAAGGTCGATTAAAATATTCAAAATTCGGAAAAATCAAGGCCGTTTAACTCTAAAAAAAACAGCAAAATTATTTTCTGAAAAAAATTGAAAATTTAAATTCTTTTTGTACAAAAGAAAACAAAAATGGAGGAGAGAATCTAGACTTTAGGGACCCACCGAGCCAAATTTTTCTCAAACTTACACAAAAAAAAAGGTTCCAAAAGGCCATGAAATGAGATATGAACGAGAGAAAAAGCAAATGTGTACATTTTTTTAAAATTTTTTTGACAACTTTCATGTATCTTCTCATGCAAAATTTTTTTTTTGTGGGCTTCGTTTGTTTGTGTCTGATTTTTCTCTTTTTTTCTCTCTCAAAATCTTCCTAGAAAACGTGGATCCAGCAGATCCAAAAATCGCCATTTTTAGCTACTTTACATGGAGTTTCAGAAATACCCACTTCATTTTTCCTTTTCTTTGAGAGAATCTTCCTCTTATCTTCTCTGTATCTGATCCTTGTCTAAAACCTTTCTCAAAGGATACCCACGATGGTTTTCCTTCTACTTTGCAGAAAACCAAGTCCATGAGCTCAAAAAAGTTGTTTTTATTATTTTAAGGTAAGGTTAAAAAGATCACTCTTTTAATGGCTTTGATGGGTTCTCTTCTTCTTCTTCTGTTTTTTTTTTTTTTTTTTTTGAGTTTTAATAAATTTTTAGTTGCTTATATTTGGATAGTGTTTTTATCGCGTAGACAATGAAGATATCGAATGGGTTTCAAATTTAATTTTGGTTTTTCATTTATGCTTTAAATTTTATTACCTTGATTGGGTTATTATTAATGTGGAAGATGTAGATACGTTTTTTTTTCTCCTGAATTGTGGGATTTATGGATTGAAGGGTATCTGATGCTGGCGCCTTTCTGTTCTTTTTTTTTTTTTTTTTAATTTTAGTTGAATTTGTGGTGGTTTAGTGACATATGGCAGATTTTTTATTTACATGAAAATAAATCTCAATTTATCATTTTCTAATTTCATTGATCATTGATCATAGATTTTTTTTTGATTAATTTACAACTGATTTAAAGCTTAATATAATTATTAGTATGAAACCTGATAATTGTTTTAACTCATATTTGTATTTGTAGTTTCCTGATTTGAAGGTACATTTTGTTGGTTCATTATGAACGCAGCGTAGGGGTTGATTAAATTGGTTAGGCATCTTTCACATATAATTCTATGATTTTGTTCTAATGAGAGGGTGAGGTTGGGATTTGGGACTTACTTTAATAGTATTGGTTTCATTTGGGTTTTGAATTTTCTTTGGTTTTTACATTTGAATGTGTTTTGCAATGTGGTGCATTTCTTCTTGTGAAAACTTCTAGTATGACATTTGATAGTGTTTTGCACTGTCATTGTTAATAGTATTCTAATACTGTTACAGCATGGTGCTATCATGAATGTGATGTTAGACATTTTGAAAATTTGTATCCAGAAATAGTATGATGGCTATGGTACATGCGCATTTGGTTGTTTTGAATTATATCGTGTTGCAATTGCTTTTTCAAGTAATTCTTGATGCTAGGTATTGTCAGAATATATTTTAAAATGCAACCAAATCAGTGGATATGCAGAGGTTCTGATAAGGTTTCCTTATGGCCTTCCATTCTGAACGTTTTAACTGAACACAAATATTATCCGAGCGACCATGGAGGATGTGGACAATGACTTTTTGATTAATATCAGTTATCATATATTAAATACTTTTGTTAAGCTCTTATAGTTGATGTGTTCCTTGTCAAAGGGAGAAACAGATTAAAAAAAGGATCAATAGGTTTTCTAATGTGTATTTAAACTTTTCCTTGCCTTTATGCAGGTTGCTTTTGTCTTGGTACAGGCTCAGTTTAAATCTATTGTATTAGCAATTGAGATTTGTGCTCAAACTTTCATGACAATGCTAGGAATGCAAGCAGACGTACAGCACAAGAGCCACTTCCCAGGGTGTTATACTGCTTGGGACCTCAATTTGGATGCCAATGGCGCTGTATGGCCCACAGATAATAATGTTGGTAAAATCTTAAGGAATAGACAGTACTATAATGGTACTTGGCCACTGTCTTCGGATTCCAATATGTTTTACAACAAGGGTTTACTAAAGCAGACAATGCTCAAGCATGAAGCAGAATTTAGGGATCAGGTATTTCTCTCAAGATAAACTTCTTATGTCTCGTGACCCCGGTATTCTGATGTATAGCAGGAGTAAAATCCTGTTCTATGTGCTTAAATACAATACTCTATCTCCTAAGTAAAAACTTTGGTTACTGTATACACCTTATTAGATGGAGTTTGAATACCTATGGAGAGTTCTATATCTTTAAGTTGATTATTTAATTGTCATTTGAAAAGGAAGAAAGATAGAAGTTTCAACTAGGATGAGAGAAAGGTTATTTGGAAATCCTCATTAGTAGGTTTCGGGATCTATAGATTTATGATGCACTGGGCAAATTAAGCAAACATACACTACGGCTTATCATGTAATGCATAAAGAGATAATTTGCATATGAAGGGCCCCATTCACCAGGAGGTTGTGACGTAACTGTAGTATCTTAGTCCTAATTCTGGAGACTACTAATTATGTCTCCTTGGATCTTTGCCAGTGATGTATGTCCTAGCGTTGTGTTTATTTTAGAAGTGAGTCTTGTTGATTGGTACATATACAAATCATCCTAGTGATCCTTAATCTGAAACCATAACATGATTTAAATACAACCTGGTTGTATTTTTGGCCTCATTTTTGTTTATCTAGATCTTTTCTCCATTTGTAATCCCTTCAATCAGGGATTTTTGGTTCAACTAAATTTGATATCATTGATAACATATTATTATTCCTGCAATTAATGTATCTGCTATGTGTTTTATTTTAGATCCGTGAACTCCATCAGCTTTACAGGAGACAGAAGGAATTAATGGAAGAAATGAAAAAGAACAACTTATATAAACATCGTTGCAGTATGGAGAGCTTACAATCAAATCATGTTTTATCTCCAAAGTCATCTACTTATGTACAAATACCACACCACATTTCCACCTCTATTAACTTTGTGCATTGTCAGCCCTCTAATTCAGAAGCTAAAGGTAGCATTTTGCCTTTGCAATTATATGATGGAAATAGAGGGCAAGCAGGTCTTGATCCTACTCGTATTGAAAGCTCTTCAAAGGCCTCTAAGTTCACAGAGTCCAATTGCAAAAAGTTTGGCAAAAAGATCTTGGATCTTGAACTACCAGCTGATGATTACTTTGATAGTGAAGAAGAGGGGTTTTCAGAAGTGAAAATGGCACCTGAAGTGACTGATATAGCAGCTAATTCTCTAAAGAAAATTCCTGAGGTTAGAGATAGGGGAGATAATGGCAGTGGTTGCAACATTGTTTTCCCTGAAGGGAATTTTATTCCTAGTTCCATTTCTTCGAAGAAAAAAGTTATGGCTGATTTAAATATTCCTGTCGAACTTGAGGAAGATATAATTCCTGAGTTCAGTAACTTTCAGGATCCTGTTATTGGCCACAGTGAAACTTTATTACAGGATCCCTCTGGAAAATCAGATTTGAACTTTCATGTTCTGTCCGAAGAAGTAATTCCAAATAGCCAGATCATGCAGGGCCCAGAAGCGCACTTGGAAGCTTCGCACCTGGATAAACACAAAATGCAAAGAGCACACGGACCTTGTAATGATAAAGCTGGTAAGGATGCTATATGATCTATAATTAAGCTATCAGCCTTTACTGGCCAATATATATATATAGCAGTCCCCAAATCATTCATTTTGTAGAACTTATTACTGCTGCTGATGATTTTACATGGTTCATAACTCTGTTTTTAGGGCAAGGCAGAAATGATTCGAATTCTTTCCCGCAAGATTTCTATACTGAAAAATTATCAATTGAGCTCATTAACAGTGAGAAAGCTGGAGATTGTGCAATACCCCATGGTTTGGATGAGACTGATGGAAACCAATGCAATGAAAATTTACAGCATGTTGCAAGAGACAACTCTGCTAGTAACCATAAAGCAGTTGCTACTTCAGACATGTGCAGCTCATCTCAGATTGCCCCTTTGGCTGATATGATGAACTCAGAGTCATCCTCTATTTCATCTTGGAGTCATGCCTTCAAGCAGAGCCCTATAGAAGTTCAAGCACTTTCATGTCTTCAGGGGAGAAGTTCTAAATCCTTTACCTCAAGCCCTGGGCTCCCTGGAAATGAGCTTTGTCAAGGCAAAAATTTGTTATCTAGCCCAAAGTTGTGTAGTGCTACCTTACTGCAGGCCAGCTGGTTGAGTGATTTCCAGCTGGAGGGTCAGCCACCATCTACAAGTTCTCTTTCACTGAACTGCAATAATGACAATGACTTTGCATTTGAGCATAGTCCTGTAAAATACTCCAAGGATTTCGAGTGTCTAAGGTCCATAAAAAGTTTGGATCTCAATAGTGTCTTGCCTAGTTTCTCCAACAATATGGCTGGTTCACAAGTTGCCTCTCATATACATGGTGAAAATATACTTCAAAGTTCTACTGCCTGTTCGATTGCTGAAACTCAAGAACATGATAGAAAATCTGGTGAAAGGAGATACTTATCAATCCCACTGGAATCTACCCTTGAACAAGCTAATTCCTTGTGTGTCCATGATGCTGGTTTGGAGAAGGTGGAGGCAAGCAACTCCCTAGATTTTAAGACGATGCCTGGATTTCACATGTACAACAAGCCTTCTATTGCCAATTGCCAGTGCTCATCACATGCATCCCCTTTCAGAAACCATCCCAGCTCTTGTGCAAAAGAAGACATCAAAGACAAAGAAAAAGATAGGATACCTGATATGAACTTGGAATTTGATCATGTGTCTGATAGAGAAAAACAACTAGATAAAACTGAGTCGGTTGCAAAAAGTGAACCTTGTGAAAAGTTTCCAGGTTATGGAGTAATTGACCTGAATTCTTGCTTATCTATGAATGAATCTCTGCTAATGCCTTCACATTCAATAGAAATAGATTTGGAGCCACCTGCAAGTCCAGAAAACAAGGATTGTTCACCTCCTAGAGGGGAATCTGATGAAAACCAGCTTGAGACACCTCTGCTATCTTCAGGACAAGACAATGGGGATCTGCAAGAGACACTAGTTTGGAATGCAGTGGAGGCTATAATTTCCATTTCATCATCTGAGATCCAGACTTGTCTAGAAAGGACCAGTTGTGAACCTTTTAAAGCTTCTAATTCCCTCTATTGGTTTGCAAGGGTAGCTTCTTCAGTAGTGGATGATCCAGGAAGCGAATTTGGAGTTAACATAGGTGTTAAGGATTGTGGTGATCATGAGGAGTATCCATCTGATGGAATTGATTACTTTGAGGCCATGACATTGAACCTAACAGAGATAAAGGTAGAAGAGTCTTGGTGTAAAAGCAATGGCCAAAAAGAGGAAGAACCAAATGCAATTTTTTTGACAAACCAGCCCAAGAGGGGCCGAACAAGGAGGGGAAGACAGCAGAGGAAGGACTTTCGAAGTGAAATTCTTCCAAGCCTTGCCTCTCTTTCAAGGTATGAGGTCACTGAGGATCTTCAGATGATAGGAGGGCTAATGGAAGCCGCTGGCGCTCAGTGGCAAAGTGGTTCTTCAGGAATTGCTAGTAGAAGTGGATACACAAAAGGGAGGCGACGGTCAAATCCCCGTGCTTCCAATGTAATGGAGAGCACGATGAACATGTTGCTGAAGCAGCAGTCTGGTACTAGTGAAGTGGGTATCCAGCAGAGAAGACTAATAGAGTGGGGGAAGATAACAAGAAGACCTCGGGGGCCAAGATGTCCATCAAGTAATCCTCGGCTTATATTAGGCAAGGTATAGAAAGAGTAACTTGAAAGACTTTTGGGGTTAGCTAACAGCGAGTCATTTGATTATCATGTACATGTCAACTTAAATATGGCATACCAATTATTACATCGTATAGGAGAATAGAAGTCCATTTTCAACTTTCAATGGCTTTTGGTCTTGGTACTGTCAAGTGAATGATGGAATGTGAATATGCTCTTTTGAACCCTAGATTTTGTTCAAAACTTAATTGAAAATCAACAATATAGCAATATATTTTGTGTATTGAAGCCTCTAGATTTGAAATTTCCTCTTGAACTCTGGAATGCTTTCTCGGGAGATCCTGTCAGGATGCCAATTACTTGAACAGAATCTGCTTAATTTAATCTCTTTGTCATTGTCTAAGATAGGTCTAGCCTTGAGAAAAGAATGGCAAACAGCTTCATGCAGCTATGGTTGGTCAGGGAAGATCAACCAACTAGCCTAGGAAATCTATGGAAATTTTTCAAAAGGGAAGTAAAATAGGTTTCACTGTATGAAGATTTCTCAGTTGCTCCACAAGATTTAGGTTTGATTTTGGGAAAATTGAAGAGTAGAAAATCATAGGATTAGTTGGTATTGTTTTCTTCATTTGTTGAAAGACAGAACAAGCAGCCAAGTCTACCTAGATAAAGTAATTATGAGATTATATAATAAAAAAATAGAATAATTATGAGATTATATTTACAATTACAATCACGATTAAAGAATTTTCAATATATATAACATGATTATTATATTTAGTACAATAAATCAATAAATAAATTGAAATTTAATACGTATATCTCGACAAGAATTGAATCAAATCCACTTCCGATAATTTTGTGATGCATTTTTCTATGACTTTTGAAAGCAAAAAATAATACAATTTTTGCTTACAAATTGAAAGAAAGATATACATATTTAACCAATAAACCTTCACCAATCACCATACAATACAACAAAATGCACATTTCTTGACAAGCAAAGCCTTAGAACTTAGGTTCAAAATAAAAACAAGATGAAGAAGATTAAAGCAAAATAAACAGCAAAATTAAGGGTGAGGCCCAAGTTGAGTGAAATGAGGGCTTTGGAGAGCTTCTTGGAGCAACTCATCATCATCCCATGAATCCCTGTAAGTCTCCAAGTTGGCAATAGAGTTTACTATGGATGACATGCAAAGTTGTTTCCTCCATTCTTCCAAATGTGGAGATTCGCTATAATCTGCATATTTATCACAATACTGCAAACCCCAAAACAGTACAATTCTTAATTAATATTTTATAATTAGCTTAAATCTCAAACTACTAATATATTTTTTTGCGTCAGTAATAAATTACCTGGAAATCAGCAAGGTCGTGTGTGTTATACTTTGGAATACCAGCAAGTTCCCTAGAGTGATAAAACTCCTTAATGGACTGCATCATGTCATCCCATGATGGCAACCTTCTTTTCCCTGAAAGCACTTGTGCTATCCATTTTGCTTGTGACTCAAAGAAAGGGAACCCTATCAGCTGCACCCTCTCCCTCATTAATAAATCAACCAAAGAAACAAATTAAAAAAAAAAAAATCTTACAAGAATGTTATAAACTTTCAAATTTCACAATTTTTTTTTTTAAAAATTAATTTTGACGAAGAACTTATTATTAAATCAAATGCTTAAGCAAAAATTTTGGAAAAAATTATATATATATATATATATTGATGTAATTTACTCAATATATACAATATATAATTCGTAGTTGGTCAAAAAAACTACTACTTCTAGAATAAAAGAAGAATGCTTAAAGGCATATCAAAGTACCATAATAATAAAAGTAAAAGTAAAAGTATGAATGTTGGAATAAGTAAGTAGAATTGGGAGAATGGAAAGATGTGCACCTTTCTTGGAATGCCTACAAAGGAGAGGGATGGAGCAAGTGATGGAGGGAAAGTGTGCTCAAAAAGAGGTCCCACTCTGTTATCATCAATAACTACTATTCCTTTGGTGTCAAGAAATGGCAATGTGTATGAATACCTGCAAATATTGTATAATTTGAGATTATTTGAATTTTGATTTTTGAAATTAATATTTCAACATTTTATTAATAAACTATACGACTGTTAATTTATAAAAAAAATTATAGTTGTGATGATGATCAGATTAATGGAAAACTTTAGTTTATTGTTGAGCAAGTTGGTTAAGCAAGATTTGAGGGCAGGGATGGGAAAGTAGGGTCCCAGGAAGATTCTTTTGATTTTTCATAATAATCATCCAATCAGACAGACAGGCTTTTGAAATGGAAAACCTAATGGTTGCTTGGGGATGAATAAAATAAGGTCAATCTTCTTTCCTTTTTCTATGGTCTTTCTTCCACTTTTAGTGTTCTTTTGGAAACTTCAGTTCACTTTGTCTGTTTCATCATTGGTCAGTTGGGACACAAAAGCTTTTCAATTAACTTGTGTTGGCACTGCCTCAATCCAACCTAAATTCTCGCAAACTATTAGCATATCAATTAATTTGTGTTTATCAGCAACTACGTGATATATTAATAAAATGTTGAACTTGTAATTTTAATAATTTAAAATCAAATTTTGACAAATTCAAATAAAAAAATTGTGTTTGAAAGTCTTGCAACAAGATTTTGATCTTTTTTTTTGAAAAAAAAAATGGGAATCTCAACTCAAGTCTCAAAATTTTATTCTTTTTGACCATTCATTTTGCTTGTATAATCTTTGATTAGTTTACTTGGTACATTACCCTGTGCAATATATGATAGTGTCAGCTATGACACAAGAGCCATCCCCAAATTGAACCATCCCATCTTCATGAAGGCACTCTATCTGCAAACAAAAATAAGCTTCCATTCAAACCTACTTTTCCAATATATCTAATACTCAGCCTTTTTTCTTCTATTAACATTCAATTCTGTTGAGCTGAAATCAATGAATTCAAGCTTTGTGCTAAGCTGACAGTTATACCTGTGAATGAAGATGCAAGTTCTGATGCTTGGAAATGACTTTGGATAAACCCTCAGTAATATCAAGGGATCTGGCACTCATGTAAACTTCCTTTGCCACTTCCACAATCTCCATTGATATATCTTGCCCACTTTGGGAGCTCCCAACAATCACCACCACCTGATAAAATAAAAAAAAATCACCAAACTGATTGCCATTTTGAGATCTGAAAAGAATTTTAGTTTCTTGTATTTGTATTACCTCATTTCGAAATGGCTCTGGAACTCTGTAAATGTGACTATGCATTTGCTTCCTTTTCCATGATTCCATTCCTACACCATCAACAAAATAATTAATCATGAAGGAAATTCATGAATGGAAAATTAACAAAGAGAATAAATTAAACAGTACCTTTAATTGAGGGCAATCTAGGATGAGAGTAATGACCAGTGGCTACAACCACAGCATCAAAAACCTCTTCCACCACTTTCTCAGTATTCTTTTCTTTGCTCTTCACGACCCATTTTAGATCTTTCCCAAACTCACCATAATCCAACATTCCCACATACTCAACCCTTGTGTTAAACCTTATCATATCTTCCAACTCAAACCACTCACAAAAATCTTTTAGGTACAACCAAAGTTCCTTATGACCTGGAAATCTCCTCATGTCCCTACCTTTCTTCACCAAAAATGGGAAATCACTGTATCCCATGATCTCCCTAGGGGATGCAGTCCTTAGAGAGTCATAAATGCTACTATGTACACTTAGAAATTTGTTCTTTCCTAAAGCGTCTTCACTCTCTACATTAGGCTCATACAACCACTGGCCACCGACATCATGGTTTTGCTCCAAAACCACCACAGTGTGACCTTCCTTCCTCAGCTCCCTCGCCGCCACCAGCCCTGACGGTCCGGCACCGATAACACACACATTCTTCGAGTGCCCCCCATCAGAAACCATGGTTGTTCACTGCCGGATTATGGCAAAGAGGTTGGTATGCAACAAAAATATGTGGTTGCACAAACTTTTTTGTAGGGTGAATGATACGAATTTGTTATGAGCTATGTCCTTGTTTGTGGGCCTTTTATAGTAAACATTATTCACGCAAACTTAGGAAGCTAAACATTAGAAAATGTAAAAACATATATAAAATGAAAAAAAAAAAAAAAGAAAGAAAGAATGAAAGAAAGCAGATAATAATGTTGAGATAGGGACGGTTTGCTAGCTAGGAGACACACGTGACGAATCAAAATCATGTTTTCGGCTTTCTCTAGCTTTTAACTAAGATTATAGCTTTTACTTTCAAAAGTGATTCAAACATTATGATTTTTTGCTTGAAGAAATCCCTTTTGGTTTACCACATAAAAAGAAAGATGTCTTTGGTATAAATTTATTAATGAAGTTTAATTTAATTTATTTATATAATTATTTTTAAAATTTAATTTTGAATAAATTTGAAATTCAAATATAAATATTTATAACATTTTTTTTATAATCTCAGTTTATGATTTTTTTAATAAAAAAATTATTATTATAACAAATTACATTTTTTTTCTTTTTTCCCTTAAATTTTTTTATTATATAATTTAAAAAAATCTTAATATAATATTCAATACACTAATAAAATTTTTGAATTTATATAATTGACAAGTGATCATTTAATGATTATATTATTTGTTAATTTACTTAATAACTATAAAAAATTTTCTAAAGTTATAAATGTTAAATGGTTGGGTGGGTGATTTTAATTTAATCGTACTTATTGCCAAATGCTAAGGCCTAAGCTGGCACATTTATCTCCATGCATGAAATTGGACCAGCCATAAGTGAGTCAGATTTATTAGGAAAGTTGGGCCATGGGATCTAAGGTGACCTTCAATTTTTCTTACCCAGAGCATCGTTTCTTTCGCATATATTAAAGATGTCTCCAGCGGCTTACCGCTTACCATTATAAGTGAGAAAACGGTGGGGCAGGCCATGCTAGTAGATTTAATACTTCGCACATTTATATTATACAAAATATTAATATTAATATTATATTTTATATAAAAATTATATATTATAATTTATAATAATATAAAAATATAATATATATTTTTAATTTTATTAAATTTATATATAATAATTATTAAATTTTAAATTATGTTATTTTTATATTTTATTTTTGTTATGTTATTGTATCATATTTTATATTATTATTAAGATTTTTAGCTGAATTGATAAAGGTATGGCCCATGATGAGTGATCATAAATTGACACATGACATAGCCTAGCAACGATTGATTTTTTTTTATTTGATTCTCACCCATCACATCTTCATTTCTTTAAATTAAGTAATGAATAATAAGTAACATCTCTATTTTTTTCGTATAATATACTCATTAATATATTTTTTAATTACCAAAGTTCATATCATTTGATTCAAAGTAGGTTATATTCCCCAAAGCTCTTTTTAAAAAAAATAAATTCTTTTAATTAAAAAAATTAAAATATTTTAAATTAAATCACGTGAATATAAATATTTAAGTCGAATCACATTAATTATATATCTAACTTTGTTTTATCATTTTAACAATTATGACATTAAAATAATAAATTTATAAAAAATAACAATTAAAATATTATTATATCATAATCGATTCTGCTTATTATGTTTTGGACCATACCCGACACGTCTTATAAAATAACTGAGTCATAAGCTATGTTGGATTAAAGGATTAAAAATCCGAATCATATCTAACACAAGCTATACGATAGATGAATTATGTCGACACGATCCAACTAAGATCGAATCCAATTATGAACCGTGTCGAGTTGACTCATCTTACTCATTTTGCCAACTCTACTTATCATATAAGGTTATGACAAGTCATTCGCCCCAGAATTATATAGCCGAGGGCGAATTCAACTAGTTTACTATTTTCTTATCATAATAAAAGGTAAAAGTCTGTTTTGACCCTTCTTTTATTATGAAATTTATACATTAATATGATAAATTTGTTTAATTTTTTAAGTACTAAATCTCATTATTAACTTGATTCTCTTCAAATTTTTAGTTTTATAATATAATATTTTATTTCTTTAAATAAAATGTTTTCTTATTTTCATCAGTTTGATAAATATATTAATATTAATTATTGTGTCAACTACATTTACTTTTTTTTCATATATATTTATATATCCACCAAATGAAAATTTATTGACTAAAAAACAATTTATACTAGACTTTAATTCAAATTCAAAATTATAATATGAAACTTAAATTAAGGATAATTTATATTATTTATTCTTTTAAAATTTTATTTAATTACAAAAATGATAAATATAATAAAATTACTATAAAAAGTTGACATGAGCTTGACTTAATATGTGAATTAAATAAAAAAAAGTCAATAATCATAACCTAAGTAATACAAAAGGCGATTCAAACTTGAAAATGATTTACAATAGTTAAATGATTTTAATCTAAAATGATTTAAATTTAAAAAAAAAAATTAATTTGAATGGATTCAAAATTTCACGTACTGAGTCGACCCGGATCCAAAATTTCTGAACCCAAGTTACATACCTAGCTGCGGTCCTAATTAATTTTTGCTTGAAAAACTAGCCATTGCTTAAGCTTAAAGCCAATGAATAATCTAAAGTACCTTGAAAGGAATATGATTGTAAATTACTAAAATATCACATAATAAGATAAAAGATCAGGTTAAAAGGATATTAAATTAAAATTTTCCAAAAGTAAGAAATATGCATTTGAAATTACTAAAATATCCCATGATAAGATAAAATCTTTTGAAGGGCATTTTTTTCTTTAAAAGGGTATTGAATTAAATTTTTCAAAAAATCATAAAAAAACAAAAACTAATTATTACAAGTATTATAAAAATAAAAAATGAAAAAAAAATCAAGGAGCAAATTAGAGTTAACAATTGCAAATATAAAAAAAAATAAAAAATAACAAAAACTATAAAATCAATGTAACAAACCGCCCATTATATCATAGATTGGCAAAAAAAAAAAAAAGCACATATGATAAAAATTTTAAAAATAATAAATATTAACTAACAAACTATACAAGAAACACAAGATTATTTTGTCTTATCATATTAAAAAATATTTAGGATAATAATAAACAATAGTAAAAATAAAAAATTCCTTTAATTTTGCTCTATTTTTTGTATTTTATAATTTATGATTAAATAGTTTATAGGTTTCAAAAATAAAATGAAATAACAATACCCCCTGTATAGCACAACAAGCCAACAACTAAAGCATTATCCATTAAATATTAAATTTAAATATGTATTTTTTCTTTTTTAACCTTGTTATTACCATGGTAATTCATAAATGCAACAAAACATATTTTGTTGCATTTAAAATTGGTCATTTATTATATATAAAATAATAGAAAATTGTGATTTTAAAAAATTTATGCATTTTTAAAAAATTGTGATTACAAAAAGTACATATATTACAAAACATTAAAAAAATGTTCTTTAATATTAGCAAAAAAATTTGTTATGTATCCTATCTATTAACGTGAGTATCATTTTAATTAATTTGAGTATGAAATGGAATGGTACTGATTTTGTTTTTTTAGAAGGGTGGAATAGCTTATTTTAACAAGTTGAGTGCTACATCTATCCAAGTAACAATATATATAATTATTAATAATGAATTTTAAAATGATAACTTCTAGATGAAAGGATTGTGTCTTTGATATTTGACATTATAAAATAAACTTCTTTTAATTTAAAAATCAAATAATTGGTAAGGTACCTTGTATTATTGTAGACTTCTTGATTCATGTGACCTATTTTTAAACCTAAACATCCCTCAATTACTATTTGGAAATTAATTAGCTTATCTTGACATACAAAATTAGCAAGTGTTGTGAACAAATCAAAGTTAGCTTAGTTATAATTTTTAATAACAAGAAGAACGATAAATTTGATTTTATATCTCATAATTTTGAGGTTGATTGTACGAAAAAACAAAAATGAAAATCATGTTAGATCGTAATTATTATTATAGTAATACATGTATTCAACAAAAAATTTTATTACTTTTAAAATTGGTCATTAAATATATATAAAATAATGGAAAATTGTAACATATAAAGATTATAAAAATCAAGTTGTTTTTTTTTTTTTTTTAAATTAAAGTTGTCAAAGTTTGAACATGATTATTAAAATTAAAAGTCAAATATTCTATCAACATATTACAAAGATTTTGGCAATCAAGTTGCTTTTTGATTTTGCATTTTTATAGACATTAACTTACCTTATAATATTAATGTATGTATACCTTGTATATCTTCTTATTAAATAATTGAATTCGAATATGCTTTCTTCAAAATAAAAAATATATATGCAATATGTAATGAGAAACACATAAGTAAATACTATAGGTTTAATTTGAGATCATACTTATTATTGTACGAAACTTTCACCCAATGAATGTTTACCAATTTATCATAAACAAATGATGATGATATATGCGAATATTACATGTTATTATTATTATTATTATTATTATTATTATTATTATTATTATTATCAATGATGCTAATTTTTAAATATTTCAAAGGAAGACTTTTCATTTATTGGTAATAATAATAATAATTTATTTTAAATAAATGACTAATGTCCTTATTACTACAAAGTGAGCATTGCGTTTAGATAGAAATTTTTTTTTTAATTTGAATTAAAATATTTTAAAATATATTATTTCAAAATGTAAGCATTTGTAATTATTTTGTATGGATACATATTTCTTAGAAGAAAATTTAATTTAATGGAAATTGATAAAATAAAAAAATAATTATAAAAAAAGAATAATGATATAAAAGATAAAAAAATATATGTAAAATTACAATATGGGTATCATTATATGTGTAAAAATATATAAATATTAATAAATATTAAAATTAAATAAAATGATATATTATTTTTTGAGTTTCTATTTTACAATGGTTTATGTGATTGCGAAGTATAGTAAGAAGAGATTTGGAAGAATTTAAAAAAATCACCTCTTTAAATTAAATTTCAAAAGGAAATTTAAACTACTCAAATCTTCTCTTGAAAATCCTCTTAAAATTTGAAATTCTCCTTTTTTTTATTAAAATAAATAAATTCACTTTTAAACTTTTGACAAATTCGAAATAAAATCTTTCTTTCAAAATTTCCATCAAATAAAAAAAAATTAAAACAAAGGAGAGAGACAAAGAGATAGAGTTAAAATGATGGGTTTTGTTTTGTCTCAATGCAAGGTAGGCCCCCAGATCTGGGATGCCCCCTTCTTGAAGCCAAGGAAACATGAACAATCATGGAACACATTTTTTTTTTTTTTTGGCTATCATTAGAAATTTTAACTACAAATAGTCAAGCTAGCTAGCTCTCTTACCCTATTTCCTTCCTCCTCCTCTTTTTTTTTGTTTTGTTTTTGTTGCTTGTAACCCACAACAAGTAAAACTAGAAAAATATTACAATAAAAAGACAAACAAAACAAAATCAGATTAGATTTTTAATGTCTTTTTAATAAAAATATAACTTTGAGAAGAAGGGATCTCTTATTCATTTCCCTGTTCTTTGTCCTTTCCATTCTACCAACAATTCGTTAAGGAGTAGCAGTTCATTTAAAAATCTTATTGGAGGCACTGGCTCTCGTTGCATCGATACGTGCATCTTATGATTGAACTTTAATTTATTCATTTATTAATAAAACAGCGATGTGAAACTTGCACGATAACTCTCATTATCGATCATGATCTTAAAAAATAAAATAAAATAAGACCTCAAAATATCTTAGATCTAAACCTTTGTCTCCCCCCAAAAGATTATCCTAAATTACAAACAAAATTTACACACTTATTGTATTGTTGGCTTAATCAATCACATAGTTTAAGTTAATCTCTACATTTATGATCATTAGGATTATGAAGGATTAATTAAAGCAAATAGTTAAGTAGTACTTAGAGTGCAAATCATAGAGTTGTGTGCATTAAGACACACGTAGGAAGTCATTATAACATATATTTTGTGTTTTTTTGCGTGGTCAAAAGTGGAGTGATCAAACATCTCCCTAGAGACCAGCAAAAATTTGGTACAGGATTACAAGAAAAGAGAAAATTATTAGGTACCAAATCTTTCAACTACCAAAATCATGTTGGGGGAAAGCTTAAAATAAAGTTAAACAGAGATTGCTTTTCTTTTCCCATGCTTAATGGCTTCTTCATGAAAAGAAAAGTTTTGCTAACAACTTCTTTGCAGCATTATATACTATTATTTTAATGTTAAAGGTGAATGGTGTCTAAGCTATGTTTAATAATTTAAATCTATTAGCTATTGCATGTTTTAATTGCCTCGAGAAACAAATTTAGAGGTTCAGTTTCTTAAAAAAAAATTTCATTCGTTAAAAGATAAATTTTGACTTTAATTTAGATCTAATTATGAATCGAGTTATGCATCTTACTTACGAATCTGATTTTTTTAAAAAATTTTTTTACTAGAAGTAACAGAAATTTAATTTTAGAATTGAAAAGGGACAAAATCTGAAAATATCTTTGATTGTATTATTAAAAAAAAAAAAAAATTCTATCTTAGGTATTTGTTCCATATATATGTCTGCATGCATGGAAAATACAAGCTGTAATTGTTTCAAGTGCACTGCATCTTTTGAGTATTCTTACAGGCAGGAGTAAGTTTTGTATTTAGTATGTTACTTTACGGTTGGTGTATACCATTCAAACATGGGATATTACAGCTTCTAATTTCTCTCCATTATTAGATCTTGCTTTCTTCGCACTTGATAGCAATGGAAGCATGTACTTGAGAGGAAGATGAATTGAAATTTAATTCAAACAGTTGTCAATCTCCATTTAATTGATATAAAACTCAATATTTCTGTGTTAAAAAGTACATAATTAACAACGAAAATATTAGCCGTCGCGTGATCTGTTAGCGAAAATAGATTAACGCATGAAAGTAACACCAAGGCTGCTTAAGCATTTAGCAATTGCGTACGTCTTCTTTCTCAAGTCTCAATTAGATAGGAATCATTAATTGGATTTTCCACCAGTATTTATCCAAGAAACCGTCCACCTATTACTGGCTCGGCCGCTGCCCAAGTCCGGTCCTAGCCAGCTACACAAGAACTTGATAGGAATTGAAGGCTAGGCAAAACTTAATCCTGCTTGCGTTAGGCGTACACCATCAATCTTCCAAAAGAGGTGTTTTATCCATCTTATTAATTGTGGATTACTATGATCACTTGATCAGTTATGTCAAACTATTATTTTTTTTTTTTTTTTTAATTTTTATAGTATTGTCAAGGAATCTTGATTAGGCTAAAGTTTGAACCTAATCTCCTCTCCAAACGATTTTAAAGACGTGACATACTTTCCCTCATTTGCTTACTATATTTAAAGTATTACTCTTAAAATATTATCTCAAAAATTATTTTTACGAGTAAATTTGACGATTTATATATATATATATATATCATATAAAATAATAATAATTCATACATTCATATATGTTTTATATGCAAATTATATATTATAATTCATATAAAAATATATAATATATTTTTAATTTTATTAAATTTATATATTATTTTTAATAAAATTTTAAATAATAATATTTATTTTTTTTTTATCATTTTTATGTCTTTTAAATTATCAACCCTACTTTAAGAGTACAGAAAGATGGTTGTAGAAACCAAAACAAAAATCACTTCAAGTTTGGACTTGAATCCAGCCTGAATTGTTTGTTTTTTTGTTTTTAACTCAACTTGGATTGGGCTGAGCCAATTAGTTTTCAAGTCGGGCCTTGAAACTTGAAAATGGTCTGAAGAAGTTAAGCATAAAAGCCCTTACAAAATATAAATTCACCGGTTGTTGAATCCAATATCAACAAAATTGTGAAATATAATGATATGATAGACAAATATGGTATGGATGTTTATGATGATTTTGTAGTAATAACTGATGTAGAATCATTTAATGCATTTGTACGAGTCAAGTGCTAAAACTTCAGTTAAGGGTATTTTATAAAAAATAATATAAAATTTTGAATACATATACTTTTATTTTTGAAAAAATAACTATCCACAAAGAAATTACCCAACATTTTTTTTTTCAAAAAATATATATATATATTTTCATCCACGTGATCGGCACGCCCAATTATAATGTCGTATTATTAATGCATCATATGGGTCATTCATCATTGAGGTTTGGATTAAGATTGAAGACGATGGCCCATAGATAAGATACTATTGAATGAAGATCCTGACGTTAATGGCATTCCATGCCAAGTACCAACCCTTTTTTTTATCTATTCTTTTTTATGGATAGTTAATACCTAGAACGAAATGATAAATGAGGAAAATTCAGACACGTTTACGGTGTTTGATTGCGTCATCTGTCATTCAAAAGAAAGCCGAGACAGAAGAGTACACAAACACAAACACACACACACAGTGCATGTAATCACTCATCTGTCAGATCCTCCTTTGTTCGCTTCTTTTCTAAACACATTCCCGACTCTCTCCCAAATCCCAAAGGCAAAAGGAAATAAATTTTTTTTTTCTTTTCTGGTAAGTTTAATTCTTCTGTTTTCTTCTTTTTCCTAGTGTTTTGTTAATTCTTTTTTTATGGGTATTGATTTGTTTCTTCAAAAAGTTAATCTAAGAAAGAGTGAGGAAAGGAAGAAACTTGGTGGGTTTTGATCAAGTAATTGGACTGAAATTGATTCTTGTAGTTTTAGTAATTTTTTAAAAGAAGAAAAATCCATGGATTTAGAGAAAATGGATGTTGATAATGTAAATAAAATTTGGGGAAGAATGGAAATAATGGCTCCAATTTTGCATGATGATGAATAAAATCCAGTTATCTTGGTGGGTTTTACTGTTTATGCAGTTGTTTTAGGGGACAATTGGAGAAATGTCCCATTTCAAGTAATTCAAAATGCCATTGCTTTTCACCATTGCTAGAGTTCAATATGCACAGAATTCTCTGCCATTACAACATAGATTAATTATCTGATTTTAGGGAATTTGAACTTAGATTCAGCAGTAACGGGCAATTGCTGCTTTTTGCCATTTTTATGGTCAATATTTCAGGTTTAAAATCCTTGGCCAAGTTCACTTGAACAAGTATCTTCTGTAAAGCCACTAATCTCACATTCGCCATGTGGAACTTTGCTTCAAAGATCTTTACTGGAGCCAGAGGGTTGAAGACTGATTCGTTGAAACCAAGTCAGGTTTCTTCAGAATGTTCAGATGATGATACTTCTTTGAACAACTGTGGAGAGGAAAGATTGGAATGCCCCATATGCTGGGAATCCTTCAATATTGTAGAGAATGTACCCTATGTTTTATGGTGTGGCCATACTTTATGTAAAAATTGCGTCTTAGGGCTGCAACGGGCTTTTGTGAAATTCCCTACATTACCAATCCATCTTCCATTCTTTGTCTCTTGCCCATGGTGTAATCTATTCTCTTTGAGGCTAGTCTACAAGGGGAATGTCAAGTTTCCCAGCAAGAACTACTTTCTCCTCTGGATGGTTGAGAGCAGGAATGGTGATAGGTCAAAGTCTCATTCTTCCTTTCATGGGGCTCATTCACCTGCCTGTTCTACAAATAGAGCAATAGATCGGGGAAATCAGCTTAGACGTGTGAACAACAGGCGAGCTTCGAGTGCTACTCATCATTCAGAACATTCAGACTCCAGCTCTAGTGAAGGCCGCCTGATCACTAACTATTTCAGCGTTGAAAGACTCCGATCATCACTCCATAAGTCCTTGGTTTTCTTTTTGCACTTAACAGCTAAGTTCCCTTTGATTGTCATATTTCTGCTGATGGTCTTATATGCCATACCTGCCAGTGCAGCCATTTTGGCCCTTTACATTCTTATCACCTTTGTATTTGCTGTCCCTTCTTTTCTTGTTTTATACTCTGCCTTTCCCAGTGTAGATTGGCTGGTTAGGGAAATCATCAGTTAAACTGCCCATGATATTCCCTTCTTATGCCATAAAATCTTGTAGCATGGGATTGCTCCATATGAATCCATCATGCAATTCGACAACTTCTCCATGTTAGATGCCATGAACCATGTATTTCAAACTCTGTCATGAAAATTTATCTTTCAGATCAGTTGAGTTCATTTTGGCATCTTTCTTAGTGCAATGGATGTGTGGATGGTCAAGTACCTGCCAGCATGATCCATGAAGTGCAGCGGCAATAAAGATCCTCCAAAGAATCAATAGAATCCACTCTTCTCCTGCTAAAGATGTTAAAAATCTATTGTATATAAATGGAACATTTGCTCCCTTTCTATGAATTAACCTTGTTATGCATGTAAATTTTTACTGTCCAATTTGAATATTGAACTATTGATATATATGATAGTTGCCTTAAACTTCTTTACCCTTCCCTAGCAATCGTTTTCAGGGCCTAACATCAGTTGCTGCCGACAGGGAGTCGATGAGCTGCAAGTCTTTATTTGCAGCTCCTGCATTGTTGGTCCATGATAGAAAATCAAAGATGTGGGATGATAGTCTTAGCCTTGTCCGATTCTACTATCATTGATCATTGTGGTGCCTTTGATAGTTGGTTTAGCTTTACCAGCTTGAAAGAGATGTGTTATGATACTTTATTTTAACCAGTACTTATATATTCCAATTGAATATAAAACCATGAATGATGAGATGGTGGCCAAACAAAGCCAGGAAAGAAATTCAAAAATTTTTGAGAAGGCAGCTTGTTGAGGTATCCAATTCCCTTTTTCCAGTCTCAGTTCTCACTTGAGAGAGAATCATTAACACTGCAAATGAAATGGTCACACACCAAATTATAATCCCCATGAGGAGTCATTAGCGATGGTTGAAAATTCCCATAAATGCCAATGACATTAGTGAACCAGTTATTAAGGAGGATAGAGATTTTTGGACCTGAGTCTTAAGTTTAAAGGATAACCAAGTAACCTTTAAGATATAACATTCAACAGATATGGAGATATGAACTTCAAATTTTAATATCGATAACTTTCTTTTTTTTTTTTTTAGTTTTAAGTTACGATTTTTCTTGTTTGAGAAAAGAAGTTAGTTCTGATACAAAGCCCAGCAAATGAATTTTGCAAAAAATAAAAATAAATTGAACAAATAGATAGTTTATTGGAAGAAAGAAGTGTTTTGACAAAATATGTAGGATCTTTACCATGGTATAGATTGCTAGTTTGGGAACCCTAATCCTTATTTTGTAAACAATTAGCACAACCATCTTTCTCCTTAATCTATAACTCCCTTTAGTGAAGAGTTGATTAAGATAGTAATTGGTTGTGTGATGCCATTATTGCAATTGAATGAAATCACCCAAACCTGCTTTTTCGTCCCTTCCTCCTCTGCCTTACTCATGCTTGCTACACTTTCATGTTAAGGCCGGAAGGAACCGGGAAAAGTCTCTAAAAATTAGGGTCGATAATTTAACCCGTCATTAATGGATTTCGATCCAACATGATTTTATGGGTCGATTTTTTTTTTTTTAAAATTCAAGTTTCGAGTCGAGTCAAATAAGATTATAAAGTAATTGAGTTTGGGTTGAGTTCGGATTTTTGACAAATCCGACCCGATATTATATAAAAAATATTTTTTAATTAATTATTAAATTATATATATTTATATAATGATATTTTTAAATATTTATATTTTAAAAATAATATTTTATTAATTTCGAGTCGGATCGAAAGTCGGGTACGATTATATAATATCGGGTCGGGGTCGGGTTCGATATAAAAAAAAAAAAAATCGAATTGAATCGAGTTCGAATTTGATAATACATAAAATCGGATCGAATTCGAAACGAACAAAACTCATCCTAAACTCGATTCGATGTCAACTCTACTTAAAAGAGGTTATCAAGCATTTTGCACATTACAATCATAAAAGTCTTGGATAGCTTTAGTTTAGATTAGTTGCTTCGTATAATCACTTGCGACATCCAACAAAAATGAAATTTAGATTTTAACATTTACAATCTTCTTTAGATTGACTGAAGTTCAGCTTATTTTGATTTTAAAGAAAAAATTTTATTTTTCAAGGCAATATTGGTGGCTTATTTTCTTTTAAATCTTAAGAAAGAAGAAACCTAATTAATTTGACAAATCCTTCATAACCCCTATTTTGCTAGTTGAATTTATTTAATTCATTTTCACAGGGGAACTTCAACATTTTAACTCAGTACTTATTAGCATCAAATAATTGGTGTTTGCCTTACTTCAAACAAATTAGATGGTAGGTCTTTTTTTTTTTTTTTTTTTTTTTTCTTTTTCTTTTAATACATTGTTTTGCAACAAAATGCATGGTTTTATTTGTTTATAAAGTAACTATTTTATAATAGATATTATAATTTAATTACTTAATTATTTTTTATTGATTATATTTTATATATTTTTACTTTTTCATTATATTAATAAACTATTTCGAAAATTAAAAAAATGTTAAAATGAGACCAAAAAAAAAAAAGAAGAAAATATCTTTATTCAATAGCCAGAAAGCAACAAAATATATTTATTCAATCTCTCCTCTTAACAAAGTTACAAAGATCATTTTTCATGGTGGGATCCCCTACTTTTTCTCTCTGGAATATTCCTTTGTTGCAAAAAAACCATGCAAAGTCCATATCTAAAAGAATCACCTATGTTAAGTTTTAAGGTTTCAACAAACGCGTTTGCATTTGTCAAAAATAGGAAAACAGAAATGATAGCAGTTGCTTTCTTCTTTCTTTTTCCTTTGGTTGCTTATGTTTGCTTTGGCAAAGCACATTTCCATCCTTTCGAAGTTGCAAAAACACAAAGGTTTGGTCTTCTGCACATTAACCTTTTTCTCAGTTTTTTTTTTGGCCATGCTTAGGGTTGGTCTTTTTTTTTTTTTTTTGGGTTTCTTAATCTGTGAGGGTTGCAAATGGTTGGTCTCTGTTCTGAATATGAATTTGAGCTTTTAATATGTCAATTACAAATGGGTTGCTCTTTGTTTTCTTCATGAATGTGTTGGTTGGTGAGAATCTTTGTGTTTTTAAAATGGTTTTTATTTCATTTTAAACAGATAGTTTTCATCAATGGGGGGAATTGCCAAAATGCTTGTAATTCTTTTTAGGTTCTTTGCAATGCTTCTAAACAATTGCATTTAGATGACAAGTTGTTATTTTTTTCTGTCAATTCTTTGATAATTCTGTTGACAAAAATGATTGGAGACATTGGATTTTTTTTTTTCCTATAGATTATTAGTCATTGCCTCCCTAAGACATGGAATTCCCTGGTTTGTTTTATGGAGCAATTGAAATGCAACTTAAAATGCAGTAGCTGTTATTGAAATTTGCAGCTATCACCCAAATTGAGATCAAAAGACATTTATAGGATTGCATGAAATTTCTTCTTGGCTTCTGTGTGGTTATGCTTAATGTTTACAAAAGAACCTTTTTTGTCCTGGAAAATGATATTGTAACAATAATTTGGTTGAATAGGCTGACCTTAGTACCTTACCGTGAATTATTTTCTAATAATCATTGTTTTACACGTTATGAGAGGGCATAGATGTTACCATGGCACGAAGGATGACCTTTATTCTTTCAGTTTGTAGGCTCTTTAGCTGTATCAAGAACAATGGAAACAAAAGTTGGCCTAATTATTGTTAAAAAGGCTTGAATTCAGCAGGTTTTGAGGAAACAAATTATTTACCTAAGCACTTTGAAAAGCTGAATGAACTCTTATAATTTAGGGGAGAATGGTTTTGTTCATACTTTCCTTTGTGAGGTTGCTTTGCATAACTTCTTTAGATATTATTTGTACCATAAGATCCCTGAAGACTTTTTAGCTCAAGTCGTTTAGTTTTTTAATTTTATTTCTCTTTGCTTGCGAAAAACCTCTTCTACTTTGAGCTGCTCAAGTTAATAATTTCATTCAACTTGTATCAGACTACTGTTTCACACCTTGCTTCAAGCCTTGTCCGTGTCTGCATATATGGCAATTTAAGTGCTTCTAACATGAAAACTTTTCGATCTGCTGCAGACTTGCAAGTCATAATGATGGCAGAAGCAATAATTGATGTCCCAGCTATCCCAAGGATAAATAAACTTGAAAGTGTTAACATGAGGAGGCACTCTACCGGGAAGTTGTTCATGCCAAATGGTGGACTAACAGTTTTTTCACGTTATCTCAGAAGTCCACAGGGTTCTTGCCATGATATTTGCAAATATGGAACAAGTTTTACACTTGAAACAGAGTCAAAGTGCCCAAGGAGTCCAATGCCTAAAATAGTTATAACAAAACAAGGTGCAGGTCGAACTCTGGAAAGAACTGAAAGTAAGTTAGGGGAGAGAAGGAAGAAATCAGAAATTAGTCTCAAGGTTTCTCCTGATTTCAAAATTCAGGAACCCAATGATCCTGTTGTCATCAAGATTGCACCAGCACAAGGAGAACACCATGTGGAAAACGTTGAAGCAAATTTAACCAGTGCAAAGAAATACAAAATTAGTGTCCAGCCTTCTGATGATACTAAACTGCAGAAACCAGACTATCCTGTTGTCAGTCTTAAGCCCTCTCCTGAAGATCTAGTTGACATCAAAACTATGGCAGTGGAAGATGAATCCCAAGATGAAGAACAAACTGAAACTAAATTATCAAGAGGAGAGAAAAATCCGGAAGTTAGCGTGAAGCCTTCTCCTGATTCCAAAAGCCAGAAACCTTTTGCTCCTGATTGCATTGAAAGTGAAGCATCTTCATGGACTGATAAAGAATTTGTCTCACCAAAACAAATGTTATTACCTCTCAAGGAAACTGATTTTACCATTGCACATGCAAAAGGTTTAAAGCTGAAGCCTCAATCAAAGGCATCGTCTCTCCTAAGGCAGGCATGTTCAAGTAGCAAACAGAACTTTGAAGGCTGGAAAAGGAAGGAAACACATATTTTGTTGATGACTTCACAAGGAGTTTCTAGTGGAAGAAATAAAGGTGAAATGACAATAAGCAAAGGCATGAGGTCCACTGATATTGGTGATAAGAAAAATGTGATGCCACCAACTATTTCTTTGTCTCCTGAAGAACCCAATACCAGTTTTTCAAGCATGAAGGCCAAAAAAGAGAAGTTGAGAGGAGTTTATCATTCCCAGAAGCAGGAGAATGCAAAGCAAATTAAGCCTGAGAAGTTGTGCTGTAAGAATGCCAAAGGGTCTGATAACCTAAAGGGAGTTTCTCATTTGATGGACCAAGAGAATGTTAAGAAACCTAACTCTGAGCAAGCCAAGTTTTCAAATATTCCTGAGAAGACTTTGTACCTAATTGAGTCAAATCCTGAGAACAAGCCTGCAGAATCTATTCAAAGTAGTGTTTTGTCTGTAATGCCATCTTCATCCTCTGAGGACAAGAGCATGAAACACAATCGAAACAGAATTCCTGAAGGCCAATCACCTTGGGCATATGGAAAGAAGAACATGATATACAGGCCAAAGGGAATTCATGCCTGTGAATTGCCTCCTTCCTTATCCTCAATGCCTTGTAAGAAAAGCTTGAGATCCACTCCAAAAGGATTGAATGTCACTCAACCATCTTTAACATCCTTGTCATTATTGGCATCATCCAAGTCTTCCCATGGTGATGGCTCGTCTGAACATGATAAAGCGGCTGCACAAAACCAAAAAAGTACCTCAAAAATGACGTGCAAGGGTAGACCTAAAACGGCTTTGATAATTACTTCAAAAGATAAACATTTGCAAGGTGAAAAGTTGAATTTTCAGAGAGGAAAGATGATTGAAGTTCTGCCTGAGGATTGCACTCCAAGGAAACTTGCAATCGAGCAAAGAGTGCTCACTGACAACAGAAATGATGATAACAGAAACGGCAAAGTTAAGGACTGCACTCCAAGGAGACTCAAGTTCAGGCGAAGAGTACTTGTTGATGACAGAAATGGTGATAACCAAAATGGTAGAGGTGAGGAGTTTACTCCAAGGAGACTCAAGTTCTGGCAGAGGGTTCTCGTTGACAACAGAAATGCTGATGATCAAAATGGTAAAGGTGATGACTGTACTCCAAGGAAACTTAAGTTCAGGCAAAGGGTTCTTGTTGACAACAGAAACGCTGATGATCAAAATGGTAAAGGTGAGGACTA
Organism: Durio zibethinus; assembly: GCF_047325235.1. Taxonomy (NCBI): domain Eukaryota; kingdom Viridiplantae; phylum Streptophyta; class Magnoliopsida; order Malvales; family Malvaceae; genus Durio; species Durio zibethinus. The sequence goes on from NC_143172.1 coordinate 24,644,384, forward strand.
TACTCCAAGGAAACTTAAGTTCAGGCGAAGAGTTCTTGTTGACAACAGAAATTCTGATGATCAAAATGGTAAAGGTGAGGACTGTACTCCAAGGAAACTTAAGTTCAGGCGAAGAGTTCTTGTAGACAACAGAAATTCTGATGATCAAAATGGTAAAGGTGAGGACTGTACTCCTAGGAAACTTAAGTTCAGGCGAAGAGTGCTGGATGACAATAAAACTAGTTATATCCGAAATAGTGAAGGTGGCACTAGCGAAAACAATTCCAGAGGAACAGCAGCCAATGTTTCCCAGGATAATGCCACTGAAGTCCAATCTGAAAGAATTTCTTTGAGACATAATGATGTTGAAGAAAAGAAAGATTCAGGAATTTTATACAACAATATGATTGAACAGACTGCAAGTCAGCTTGTCAGGACCAATTCAAGTAAGGTGAAGGCTTTAGTCAGTGCTTTCGAAACTGTCATCTCTCATCTGGATACGAGGTTCTAACATACACTGAGTTATTGAAGGCCGATATGGAATAACAAACTTCTGGAGAATTTGTAGTAACAAAATATGATAAAGTTTGTGTAATTAAGAGTTATCCTTGTGCTTTTGCCCTGTATATTGGACCTAAAGATTGTTTCGCTTTGTTTCATCTTTGTCCCTGTAAATCTGTGATCCAGTTTGATACCTTATAGATGGTAAACTTGTCTTTAGATAGTGATCAAACTTTGTTTTGCTTTGTTTCATTTAACTATGTGATAGTTATCAAACTTTATCTTCTTTGTCCTCTATTATTTAAATTATTTCGAGTAAATGAAAGTTTCCATTATGAATCTATGAGGTATTGTATTGTTTGATAAGAATTCTGGCAAAAATTATGCTTCATACAATGATCAATTTGTTGCGTTGAGGAAATACATGTATTGGTACCAAAGATCCAATGAAGATTGTACATAAACGATATGTGGTTACTTGTTTCCTTGACTAGATAAGGTTATTTATGGATCATTAAAATCAATGTTTCTAACTACATACATGCAAGAATTCAAGAACACATTTCCATTGAGGGCAATAATAAGTACATAGCATTTTCATTATACATGTCAAAACAAGCTAGCTGTTGTTATTTTAAATAGGATGAAATACATTGGCCAAAAAACATAAAGGATGACATAGCATGTTCCCATTTCTTTGAAATTCAACCTTTTAGACCCAAGAATCACAATCTAAGCAAAGGCATAGTAGAGTGAGTCAATATGGAAAAAAATAAATAAATAAAGAAGCCAATGGAGATGAAACCAACAAAAAAAAGAAAGGAGACTTAGTCGAAAACCCAATAAAATTACGAACTGTGGATCCACGAAATACAAGTTGCAGCCCATTGGGCTAACTAGTGAGCAAAGAAGTTTGCTTCTCAATAGTTTATAGTTCCCATGGGACAAGCAGGGCAATGAAACCTAGCCACTCAAGTTTACAAGCTCTCACCATTCTTCTTCTCATTTAAGCCAATATTTCATTCAAAGTTCAAAAGGATTGGAATTGGAAGAATGAGCTGGATGCACCAAAGGAGGAGATAGAAAGGAAGGTCGCCTTCATGTTAGAACTGGCACCTGTTCTAGAGTGTACAAAATTTCCAGTACTAACTGGCCAGTCCGTTCTATCCAATCTGTGACAAGGATGCAATTGGTTCTCACTCTACATTCTAGGAAATTAAATTCAGAATATGAGGTCAGCCTTTGCTCCAAATCCAATACTTTACTCTTAGACTCATCCTGTCTTATTAGAGACAACTTGATTTGCTTCATTGTTATCAGGAAATGAAGCTAGCTCCAAGTAGAAACCCAATTGAAATGTCAATTTGGATATAATGCTATCTATGGTCCCCTTGAAGAAGGGTATGACCACAGCATCCTTGTGGTACCTATTAACTATTGCTATTAAGATGTCAGATCCATGGTGATCTGATCATCTCTTATGGTCAAACTCAAACTCTCTATTTTGCGGTGGTATTTTCATAATTTCTTCATATGTTATGGTGTTTCAAATAATTTTTGCACCTTTACTTGGCTAGGACATTTAGTGAAGCATCAAAGGGATATGGATTGTGCCTTGGAACCATGAAAGATTCCACTAAGGCTCTGATTCTGTCATATTTAGATCTCTCCCTCTTCGACTATGACATATCAGAAACCACTGAAGAATGGAAAAAAACACATTACACGGGGATAAAATCATGTGCAGGTGCAGCTACATCTTGAACTAGGTCCCTTAATAACTGCAAATCACTTCCAATCTTCCTTTCACATTAAATAAGAGATTGAGATTAACCAGTCATTTGGTTGCAACCATGAACATGGACACAGTTCCCTCCCATGATGCCGCTCTTGTCCCGTCAACTGCCAGACAAATGAGCTTCCACAATTTGTCAGAAAACAACATCATGTAGAAAGGATTGTCCCTTGTCTTCACCAAAAAACAAAACCTATAGCTATATATCCTATGATTTTAATGTGACTCCATGACTAATGAATACATGTCATAGGCAATGGGGAAATGTTCAAATTGTGCATGATAAAGTTTTGGCGACATGGTTGTCCAAGGTATAATTGTGATGATGTAATACTTCTAGAATACCTTTCTTTGTTGTTTAACATCTTTGCAAATCCAGTTAATAACAATATGTATCCTGAATATATATATATATATATATATATATATATATATATAGGTATATATGTCTTAGATCTGTAATATGCACATTGAATAGGATTTAAATGAGTAATTCCATTAATTCAGTTGATAACTCCCCCCAAAACTCTTAGAACCACAAAAAATTAATTTCTATGAATTGTAAGAAATGATGAAAAGGAACTTAACATTTGATAGCTTGGAAAGAATTTTCTCTGGTGAACCGTTTGTTATTATCGGAGAGAAAAAAAATATTTTTTTGATGGATTGGATTGGCTATCCTGGAAGTCTGTAGGGCAATGAGAATCTAAATTAATGCATGTCTGGTATATGTGAGTGCATCTGCACATGGAATAGTCGGGTTGTACGAACAATGTTTCAAGATCCCCTCCTAACATCACCACATGCATAGCTAGCTAGGCTACTATTCTGCCCCTAGTTGGAAGACTTATGCACGACCAGCCTTATGCCAATCGACAGGTAGAATAATAAGCTGATAGAATCTCTGGAACCATCCTCAGCATTAGAAGATAAGTCATGACTGCTTTTAATTTGAACCTATGTCATGCTGAGCGAGTAGCATTTCTTTTTTTTGAAAATCACATTGTCTGATAACATTCTGTTTTCTTGCTCATAGTTATGTGAAATTTGTTATTCTTCATCACTAACTCTTCAGCAAAGTTGCTATCAAAGTTAACATTTTGAGAAGATTTGACACACACTAGGTTCTTTAATCAACTCCAATGTTCGGGTTGCCAATATTGATGTTTGAAGGCCTAATTATAGCCTGCCACATTTATTTTTTCTGGTTGTGGATTGATGTTTTTAGCCTAATTAATAAATCATGGTCCAAGACACAAGTCTAGGTGCATGTTTGAGGAAGCACTTTGTCTCTAAGCCTTTTCTAATTTTGGAATTTAACTATTTTTACAAAGATGTGAAGAGAATTTATTAGTAGAAAATCTCATGATAATAGGCTTAAACCTTGAAGAATTTCTTAGGTATAAAAAGTTTTTCAACAAATCATACTGTAAACCAAGTATATTCTAATCACCTTGGACACTTTAAATTGCGTAGGCTACTCCATAGATAAGAAAAGATCCGCATAACATGCTAACTATAGAAAGAAAGAGATAAGAGATGTGATTTATGGTGACCAAAAAAAATGGGATGTGTGCTATCGAAGTGTAGCTTATGTGCATACTTAAGGAGTAGCAAGCTTTTGATCGATGACAAAGACTTTGTTTTGATGTCATATTTACTTATAGCCAAGAACAATTATATAATTATTCTTGATTCTTTCAAGACTTATTGATACTAATTAATGACTCCGATAATGTTTCCGACGAAGTTTAGTTTCTTTTTCTTTTTCTTTTTTTATCTTTTTTGCAAAGGAAAAAGAAAAGGAAAAGAAAGGATAAAGAAACTGAAGCAAAGAAAAGGAGTATTAATTCTCAAGCTTTTTAAGGCAAGGAAGCCTAAGCTAGCTGTTGTAACTTGTATATATATGGTTTAGCTTGCAACACAAATTTTAACTGTTAGGCCCCTCAATTGGCAATTGAGCATGTTTTCAGATATATAGCCCTGTAATTTGTAATCTCTTCATCGTTTCAGGAGCATCATAAACAAGAAATCATCTCTATCAGATAGTGATTTTTCATTAATTCATATATATATATATATATATATATACACACACACACACACACACACACATACATACATATATTCCTTGTTGTTCATGCTGTTGCATGTTATGAGGGCCCATTTTGCAATAAATATGCATTCCATGCTGATTATTACTAGGGGATTTGTATTGTTTCTGGAAAACTATATTCAAAAGATAGAAAACATGCTATCCAAGTTGCAGATCAGAACACTCACACAACCTCCCCCTTCTTTCTATCATATATACAGCATAATTTGGAAAGCATCACAACATGGCTAGGGTTTTAGTTAAACTTCCAAACTATCAACAGAGGAAACACAATTGACTCCAATGACCAATCAAATACATATATATATAAAAAAATGCAATATGACTAAAACAAATCTAGGTCCTATTGTACAATATCTTTAGTTAACATAAAGTGTTTAAAGACACATTTTCTTCTCACAATTTATGTGGATCAATAGGCTATGCCTTTTTTACTTCAAAGACTTTGGATACCTTTTCCTCATTTTTACGGTTTAGTAGTTTTTCATCTTAATCCTCTTGTACATTGTTTGGTCGCAATGGACTGCTTGCTGTCCGTGTGGTTTGATTAATTTGTGGTCGATACAGTGCTGCCATCTTTTTGTAGAGGTCCATATCCATGGACTGCAGCCAAAAAATCAGTATTAATGTATATCAAGCAATGTTTTGTATCAGAAAGATGGAGAAAAATAATGCCATCACTGAGGAATATGCCATTAATTGGTTTGCTGTAAAAGTTATAATTTTTGGTTGAAAACTAAAAATGATATTTGATTGTTTTGATTAGGAAAACTCAATGTAGAAATTATCAAACATTGTTGGTTTTGGTGAGAAACCTTAAGGTAGAAACCATTTTTGCTTGAATCAATTTTCAGTGTAGTTGCTTGACTTGCTTCCAATGGATCATTAATGTGAATTTGACAGACATACTTGAGCTAGGAAAGCACAATACGGATCAGGCAAAGGGACTGAAGCATTGGAGCCAGCATTTGAATTCAGTTGAGCTGCCGCATGTGTTGGAATCGTAGGCGCTGCCACAAAGGTAGGAGGAAGAAATGTGGGAGTGGGAGCAGTGACTGGTGAAGGATGCATGAGAGGAGGAAGAGATTGGGAAGCATTACGAGCCATGGAGTTGATGTCAAGCATTCCCATGCCCATTCCTAGCCCAACTCCCATTCCCATCCGAGCTAAAAGAGACGTTTGAAGATGTTGCTGCATTCCTAGAGGCATCATCATCTGAGGCATGCTTCTCATACTCATCATTTGGACTTGTGCTTGGAGTTGTTTTAAGTATTCAATCACTTCATCAAGCATTGATGCTTTATCTGTCTATAATATTAAAACCCAAATCTCAAACTCATGTATTTAGAGTGAACTATGAAACTTATATAAATTTCAATAGATAAAATGAAAAAAAAAAAAAGAAGACCATCTTACCTTACTTGCATTTGGCACTAGCTTCTGAAGAGTCTTCATCTTTTGATTAATCCTATCTCTTCGTCTCTGCTACAATTAACTACAATGTTACCTATTGCAATGGTTATAAAACAAAAGAAAAATAAATAAATGAATTAATATCACAATTTTTGACTCGTAATTCTGGTCAGGGGACTGCACTTTTACCCTTTCAGACAGATTATGAATTGCTGCAGCTTGACTTCGTCTTGTGGAGTGGGAGCGACCTGTTTCACGTCTGGTCTCCATATCTTCACCTCGGTTTTCCTACAAGTTAGGCAAATTGTTTCAAAAGCAGTTTTTAAGTACGGGGAATATGTAACATGTTACTTTTGTGGTATATGGGGGAATCATATATTGGTTAGTATTTTACTGATCCATCATGACAAGCAGAGTCTTTATCGGTGGTTTCGGTCTTCATGCTTTGAGGAGTTTCATGGGAAGCCCAAGTCATCATGGCTGTATCATTGTCCCTGCAAAATGTAGCACTAGCACATGGGCTACGGTCTGCTCTATCTTCTTGAATACCACCACCTAGATTTTTCCTGCATTGATCAGAATCCGACCGTGCCCGTTTCTTTAACAACGCTGCTGTTGCCACTGGCAATCGACCAGGGCTTTCCGCCCAGTTTCCCCCGGATGACGCAGCAATGGAACTCCTGTTTGTCGGGGTCTGGCCAAGTCGAAGTAAGTCGAAGTTTTGCTTTTGGTTGTGGCATGTGGCTTGATGGACAATGGACTCTAGTGTGTCACTGGACCTACCCCATGTTGGCTTTGTTGGGGCAGTAGGAAGGAGCCCACTGAGCCCATGCATGACTAACTGACCATTTTCCCATGTTAGCCCTGCAAGTTCATAGTTGGACCTGAATTTCAAGTACAAAAATGCTTGAATCAAGGCAGTCCCATGATCGAAGAAGTGAGCTCCGAAACAAAAGACTAACAAATATTTCAAACTGGAAGAGCAAGAAGGTAATTATGAAGAAAAACAAAAGCAGCTGACACAAAAAGTGTAAGGGAAATGGAGTATAGCTCTTAAGCTATGCTTTCAGCTTTGTTTTCTTTTGTTTGATTCCCTCCAAACAAGAAAAAGAGTACTCCTTAGAAATCAGACAGACAGCAGGGAGGCATAAAAATACAAAGTGGGATTCCTCCCAAATTAAAGTTCAACTCCATGAACACAAAGTAAAAGGAAAAAAAAAAGTGTATCAGATAACCACGGAAAGAAACTGAAAGGGCAGCCCAGGCATGCAAACAGAGAATAGCTAGATGGACTGACAGTTCATACATGGGGACAAAGTGATGACTGTTACTTGGGTTGAGCACGTGGGAAGATCTGTTGCCTTCTTCTACGACTTGTTCTTGGCTTTGGTGCTTTGGATTCCAATTTGGTACTATCAACTGACTCATGATGATGATGAATTGATTCTCCCAACTCTTACTCTTTAGTCTTTAGATTCCATGAGTTTTTTTTTTTTTTTTTAATTATTATAAAGAATAAGAGCTTAAATCAATCCTTCTCACTGCCTCTTAATTTCTTGGGACCATAGGATGGATTTGATCCCAAAAATATAAATATATGTGCTTTGACTCCATTAATTTATAAACCATTCATATATTTAACAAGTGGCCTAGGAGTGTCCTAATGCAGGGACCCTGTGACTTAATTGTTGGGATCCTGATTTTCTAAAACTTTTCATTGGTGCGGTGTCAATGTCATAAATTAAATTAGACTTTAAGATCGATATTTAAATGTAATACTTGGATAAAAATAATTTTTAATAAATAATTTAGTTCTTAATAATTCTTTATATCCTACTAATTTTTTTGTTAATTTATTTTGTTTTATCATAGGTAATAGAAAAATTTACATATCACAATATTTGAATTTGAAGATTTTCTGCTCATAAATTTGTTGATGTTTGTACTTTATAATTTGTAATATTTAATTTTAATATGAATTATAATGTGGGTTCATAAATTTAGATTGTGCAATTATAATTTTTATTTATGATATTTCTCAATATTATTTATTTTATATGTTCTTATGAAAATATTTTAGGATCTAAGGTAAAGTTTGAACCGCACCAAACTGATTCTACATGATGCTTTGTGGTTCTAGAAAGTCATGGATCCGTCCGTGATCTAAATATTTCAGGACCAATTTTGTATGAATGATGATCCATAATCTTAATTTTTGAATCATCCACTCAAATCATGTTCACCATTACTTATTATCAAATTTTCTTCTCAAATTAATATTTCTCAATTTTTTTTTTCTGTTCATACACTTCGAAAGTATTCGGTATAAGATGATTTATTTAAAAATTATGATGATTTGCACTCAATAATTATGTTATCTTGCTCAATAATAATTTAAAAAATTTATATGATAGTGATCTTAAATCATTGAGGTCATAATATCGTAATAATTTTAGGACCGTCAGATGTAAAGTGTTTTATATTGAAAAAAATAAAAGGGAGTCATCACTAATTTTTATTAAGATATAATTGATCACCTAAAAGTTTATTTTTTTAATAAAATTATAAAAGCGAGTTTAAAGTTTATCAAAAAGATAAATTTTGATCTACGAAAAATCAAGTTGAGTCCGGAAGTCGGTTACGTGTAAGAAAAGATTAACACCCCCACAACGCCCATAAATTGGTACTATTTAATTAAGCACTATTTTCGGTGTTGGATAAAAAAGGTTTCAATTTGAAATTTAACATTAATTCCCTTCACTTTAAAAAAATAAATTTTGGTTAAAATTCCTTTTTAGGAATATTGAAGAAATCTTTAAGTTAAAAAATTATCTTAAAATTCTCTAATATCTAGGCAGAATTTAAAATAACTCTTTTCGCTTAAAATTTAACATAATATTCCTTAAAATAAAAATAATACTATTTGTAGAAGATTATTGTTGGTGACTTTCTAACATTTAGGTAGAATACCAAGAATTATTTTCTTCAGAATGTTATTTTTGTTTTATTTTATAACATCACCACTTTAAAAATATATATTTTTGTCTTGTAAAACATTTTATAAGAGAAAATAAGAATGGAATTGTCAGGTGATAAATAAAAATTAAAGATAGAGAAATACGAAATGAGCTTCAACAATAATATAGTGATGCATGTATGCTCATGGATATTATGCCAAATGATAAAATGCAATTTAAAAAAAATGAATTCTTAAATATAATGAGACCACTTTGACTCTCAATATCTAGATAAAGCTTAAGTGCGACTGTTTATATTTAAGATCTTAATTTACTATTATTCTTTTTATTAAAGTTTTAATTCCATTATTAAAACGAATTAAGGACATGTATGAAAAACTTAATGAAATAAGGTTTCTTAAACACCCCATCATCTAAGCGGTATTCGAGAACAAATTACCTCAAGTGAAATTTTCACATGTGTTTTTAGGATTTTTTTATGGTTTTTAACCTGGGTATGGGTTGAAGTTTTAAAGTTTGAATGATTTTTTGGTAATGATTCGGGAATGCATACCGAATTTGGGGCTTTTAGAATTTTGGATTTTAAGGTTTTGGATTTTAGGATTTGGATTTTATGGGGTCTTGAATTTTTAGGTTTTTAAAATTTTGGGTTTAGGTTTTCGATTTTATGGTTTAGAAGTTTAAGGATTTGATTTTAAAATTTAGGGTTTAAGGTTTCAATTTTAAGGTTTGAAATTTGAGATTTCGATTTTAGGGCTTCAATTTTAAAGTTTGAGATTTGGGGTTTTGATTTTAGGGTTTCAATTTTAAGGTTTTGATGTTTAGGGTTTTAATTTTAGGATTTGAAAGGTTTAGGGTTTAGAAGATTTAGGGATTTGTTTTATGGTTTGGAGGGTTTAGGGATTTGATTTCAGGGTTTGAAAGGTTTTGGGTTTGGAGGATTTAAAGTTTAGTTTTAGGGTTGGAGAGTTCAGGGTTTTGGTTTTAGGTTTTCGATTTTAAGGTTTAAGTTTTTTTAATTTTAGGGTTTAATGAAAATATGAACATCTCTAAAAATTTTTAATATCTAGACGAATTTTTGAAGCAAGTTCAATTTTTTTAATTTTTAAAAATTAATTAAAAGTTTTCATATATATTTTTTAATGAAAATTTATTGTTAAAAATATTATTAATTTATTATTTAATATCCTTTTATACTTTTTAATTTTAATTTTATTTTATAATAATTCCCCAACATCAAGACGAAATTATTTTTAGAAGTATATTTTTATTCCCTCCAACATTTAGGCAGGGAAAATAAAATAAAATAATATTATTCAATTTTTATTATTTTTTTAAAATTATTATTATTATTGTTTTAGCATTTTTAGTATTTTTTAGTTATTATCCTATTTTATTTCATTTTTTTTATTATTAAAAACAATCAAATAATTATTCTAATAAATTTAAAAATTTATCATACATGAATATAAAAAAAAATACTCAAAATAAAAAAATTTAAAAATTCAAAAAATTTTTCTTTTTACCTGAACTAGACCGGTCAACGACTGGTCTAGTCTGTTAAACTATTTGGCGGTTCAGACTGGTCTGAACCGGTTCACTGAGGATTTTTTTGGACCGGTTCAAGGTTGGCTAAAGCGGGTCACTCAATTGGGTTGCGCAGATCCTAGGTCGAATACGGGTCCATGCGCAGATCCTCTTTGACCTAAAACGGTGTCGTTTTGGGCTTTTGCTTTTTATATAAAGCCATTTTTTTTTATTCATTTCATACCACATTCAGAAAAAAAAAAAACTTCAGAGCTCTCCCACCGTCCGACCTCCGGACCGTCGCTTCGGTCGCTGTCTGGATCACCACTAGAGTTGACATCAAGTCGGGTTCAGGGCGAGTCTTGCTTGCCCCGAACCCGATTCGACTTTATGTGTTATCAAACTCGAACCTGACTTTACCCAAATTTTTTTTGTTTTTTCATACTCGAATCTGAATCCGACCTGACCCGAAATTAATAAAATATTATTTTTTAAATATAATATTTAAAAATATCATTATATAAATATATATAAATAAAAAAAATTAATTAATTAAAAAATAGTTTTTTATATAATATCGGTCGAGTTTGCCTAAAACCAGAACCTGACCCGACCCGACATGAAACCCGAATTTCAAAAAAGAAAATTGACCCCGTAGGGTCGAGTTGGGTCGAAACCTGTCGGTGATGGGTTAAATTACCAACCCTAATCACCCCTGACAATCATCGTCCGTGGTCAAAACACCGAAAAATCTTTCAGAAACTCCTTTCAACGTCTTTTTTCCAAATCTGATTTTTTTTAAACCAGAAACAGCCTCGATTGTCATAGATCGGGGCTCGAAGTTTTCGACCTTCTTCTTTTTTTTTTTAAACGAAACTGATGTGATTTTTTTTTAACTTTTACAGGTAGCTCGGCGCTGAATTCTTCCCCGTAGAGAGGATTGTGTTTATCTTTTTTTTTTTTTAGTTTTGCTTGTGTTGTTTTTTTTTTGTGGTTAGATGTGGGTTTTGTCTGGGGTTGTTGAAAATATTTTAAGAGGATAGTTTGTTTAAGCTTGGGGGTTTCTGGTAGGGGTAAAATGAATGGATTCTTGGGCGTTCGAAGATATGTTCGAGAGAAAAGTCCTAATGGGAAGAAACTGGAGGGTTTTTAAAGAGCTTTAAAGGGAGAACATGTGGTGTTTGGAGGGGTGGCTATAGGGAGTGGTTGGGGTAGGTTGTAGAGGGTGGTTGGTTGGGCTGGACAGGGGCAGCTACAGGGTAAACTGTAGGGGGCAACATGGTGGTTGGTGTCAGGCATCAATCGTTCTGCTTTCTACCACTTTTCTTTTTTTTTTGTATTTATTTGTTTAAAAAAATTTTAAAAAAATATTTTTTATTATTATTATTTTATTTTTTATTACTATTATTTACTATTATAATTAATAATTTTAATATAAAAAATTCGGATAAAATTCGATGTCTACACATAACATCACTATCTTAAAGAGTGATTTAATTTTCAATTTAAAAGATAAAAAAATTTTATCACTGTGAGAAAAATAAATTTCAATATCATTTTCTAACTAATTTATTCTCACAAAAAATAAACTAATAAATTTTTTTTAAAAATTAACTTTTTAATAATTTATTCTAAAAAGTTTTTATGTTATAAATTTATATTAATTGAAAAAAGGATAATTAATTTATTTAATAATTTTAAAAAAATTATTTTTATCAAAATCAATTTATACTTTGTAATTTTTTATAAAATAACCTTTAAGTGTTAAATAAATTATTAGATCAATAAATATTAAATATTTTTATAAGGTTATTTTAGATATTTTATTTTATATGATTTATTTTTTCATATAATACCTAATACATTGATTTGAAAGTACTAATAATTTATAATATTGTACCAAATATGATAACTTAAATCATTAGTAATCAAATCACTTTGATTATCATATCATTATAATAATTAAATTATCATGATGATCTTAAAGATGATACCAAATATTATCTTAATCTCTATATAAATATTCAATACAACCTTAATTGAGTAATTAACACTACCATTTTATTTAGATTTTCATTTAATTGTATCTAATAAAGATTTCATTTAAGTATTTTAATAACAAATATTATTAATATTTCACCTTTGACGACCAAAATGTCATTTAGATCATTAAACTTTATTTTGTACTAAAAAGATTACTAAACTTTGACAATTATATTAAATTTAGTCAACCAACATATTTTATCAAAAAAATTGACGAAAAATGATATAGTTTCCACGTAAATTCCCCCATCAATTTCTGCATCGGCAATAAAAACCGATCACATCCGAAAAAATCCAACCGAACTCCATTAAAAATCTGATTTTTCATAAAAAAATTATTAAAAAATCAATTGAAAAACAATTCAAAATACAAAGAGAAACTCATAATAAATAAGCTAAAAATCAAATAAAAATTAGCATGGTATTAATGTGATCACTTACCTAACAATCACATTATATTTTTGTTAATTTTGTTAGAATGAATAAATTTAATATAATTAACAAAATTTAATAATTTTATTGATACAAATTAAAATTTAATAACTGAAATTAAATTCGAATCAAAATTCAGCTTCCAATTTTACTCAAATAAAGGAAATTAATATGGTCAAATTTGTCCATATATGATATGTACACATCCTTGAAAAGCTACCAATTTTGTTAGCAGATTCATAGATATCAGTGCGATCATATCCATCACGAAAAGAAACAGACAAAAATGCCCATGAACGGAACAAAGCTACCAATCATTTAGATGTGACATCTTTATTTTTAGATTCTACCGTAGCTTTAATATTTATTGAATTTAAATATAAAATTTAATAAAATTTATTTAATATAAATTTTTTAATAAAATTTTTTTTAATTATAATTATAATAATTTTTATTATTGTTTCCAATTTTATTATAATCAATTTCATCGTATATCTCAATAGACCTAAAACTCATAAAATCAACCGACACAACCTTCGCTATTTTCTTTGTTCTCAACCAGAGATTGGACTGTAGGAAGCAATGACACGTGAACACAGCCATCATCTACCACGTGGACCTATTCATTTGAGCCGTATAGAACCACCACGTGTATCACCAATATTTTCATGCATTAGATTTCGACTACGAATCTCAAGGAGATTTTTTATTTAAAACTAGGGACCAAAATTCATTGCATTTGAGAATTGAAGGGGAAATAAAAGAAAAGAGGGACAGAGGAGGCAGCTTGTGATGTGGGTTTGAGGGTGAGAAAATGAGGAATTTAATGCTAGAAAGGGATGCCAGATGTCACTGAAATCGTTTGGAGTAAAATGTGGAATCAATTGTATAAGCAGTTGAAAATATATGGTACTCGAAGAGTATAGATGTTGCCTTCTGCTTTCATTCTGATGTGAATGTAAACTTGTTTCCCGAAGGTCTTTGCTGAGATCATAACTGATCACTGATCTCATTTTACAGGTTGCCTTTCTTAGGCTGTTAAAGCATTTTATACCCCATGAAAATGATCAAAAACAAAGGTTTTGATCATGCATGTTAGCTTTTGTTGGTGCAATCCAGATGGGAGATGTGCAGTGTCATTGGTTTCAAACTTTCAATAGATGTTGCGTTTTTCCCTTTGTTAGACTGAGGCAGCCAGCAATTCTAAACTTTCTTTCTCCTTTGCCGTTTTCTTTTTCACAGATATAGGCTAGCAACACTACTGTTCTAATATGTGCAGATAAGAAATAATCACAATATCCTTTTCATCAGTATATATATGATTGATCTCCACAATAATGATTGAATTAAACCAACAGATGACAATACATTCCGAAAAGTCATAGCCTTGCAGTCCTTCTTGCTAGTACTCTAGGGACTTATTTCTTAAATGCACTGGTTATTATCAATTTGGACTCGAATCAGGGTACAAATCATTGTAATGTGAGACTAATTGAAGACAATTTTGTATCATATTTTAGTCTTGGAGAGCATCATTGATCCTTGGCAGTGCTAATGAATACTAATATGATACCACATGGTAAAATATTGCAGTGATCTAATGGTGATGATGGTTACAATCCTGTTAGTGTCAAAGGAAGTGATGACAGTTTTCGTGGCGGCCTTGTCGGTGAGCACAACTATCTTGTGAAGAAAAACTAGAGAATCATTGACAATGGTATGGCCCAGATAATGTACTATTTCCTTTAAACCAAGGAAATAATGACTTGGAAGCGTCTTCCAGTAAGCTCAGATCAAATATTCCTCTTTCCCATGAGTTATTCATTCTACTATTGTGAATACCAAATTTTTAAGTATTTTCTATTTCACCTTAATTGTTGAGTGGAAAAGGATGTATCCAGCCTAAAGCAAAATATAGTTTAAAGATCAAGAAGAAAAGGGACATATAGAGCAAAATTATTGCTAATCCCTTTGCCTTCATGCTACATGATCATATATATCAAATTGTTACATGTTCTAGCCTGAAAGATGTTGATTGTATATAAAAATTTACTTCATTATCTGATCTGGTGATCTTCTCTATCCAGGAATCTGATAAATCTAGATTCCTGTCTTGCCTTTTTTAGTAATGCTGTGCATTGCTTGCCCTTCTCAGCTCCAGTGTGTTCCGCAGTGTCAATAATCAAGAGTGGCATTAGTGTTTTACCATAGGCACTCACGAAATACATATGATAATTGACAATAAAAGTTAAATAAAAACCTTTGTTCTTTTTTGTTTAATCGTTGGTTTTCAGTATCTTGTCACTTCCGCAAGCAACAACCGATTTCAGCTTGTTAAACCTGAGATCATGAAGGTTAGTAAAAGAGTCAAAAGCTAGTTTCGGCTTTTATCTTAAACGATGTTAGGCATGTTGAAGCATAAAAAATTTGTTTTGCATCTTTTTGATAGTCTGTGTGATAAAAATACCAGCTGCTTCCTTGGTATTAGATCTGACAATTGGTGTATTTGTGTCCACGTTGACGCACCAAATATGAAACATATATTTTTTTATTTTTTATAGACCCATATATAGGCTTTTTTTATAATTTTAAATTATGATAATTCCACATCATTTTCGTGTTGTATCATGATGTATCTTTAAAATTGCCAGATCTACTTGTTATGATTTGGAAACTCTCAAAAAGAAAGAAAAATAGAAGAAGAAAGATATGCTTGAAAAGTAAACACTTACCATTCAACATTATCTCCTGGTGCTATTGGTATTGTAGCCGATTTAGAGCTTGGCTTGGCAGCTGAATAAACTCTCCCTAGTTCCTTGGTTTTTTGTTCCATTGGCTTGTCCTTGGACTTTTCAACTGTTACATAGTCTTCGTTAGTTTCTTGAAATGAAAAAACTTTAGCAAATCATATCAATTGTCAAAAGCTACCTGCATATTTTGTTTTCTTGAATGAGATTTGGCTGGTTATACCATTTCTGCCATTTTCTTTCCAGCTGGCACTCTTGAGCTTGGCGGCTTTGGCCTCTTCAACCGACTGAATAGCAAATGCAGCTGCAGCAACTGCAGCTTCATATGCACCTTCTATGGGACGATTATCTTGACTGTTTCGACTCAAAAAATGCTTCTGGAACCAGTTTTGTTTTCTTCAAAAAAAAAAAAAGAAGCAATAACAAACATTTCCAGTATTTTTGTTGCATATATCAACCACAAAACACGCAATCCGCCCGTCTAAAGTACAAAAAGTTCTATGCTGAAGCACCAGAGAATATGCAAAAGAATTGTAATGAATGATAATTTCAAAACATGGCTTCACTTTTTATAATGTTCTATTGTCATCTTTGGGGGCCTTACTTGAACCGTACGACAATAGGAACATTTTGTTATAGAATATATTTTCAGTGATGATACTGAATTCTTCCTGGTTTTACCACTTGTTTATATTTTGATCCACCAAGAATCTAAAAGGTGTCGAAACACAAAAAGTGAAAGAATCTAGTGTTCCACTGATAATATGATTTTCTAACTAGTTTCATCTTGCTACATAAGAATAAGGAAGAATGGAAATATGAAAAAGATGCTTCCTGGCTTGAGTTTTTTCCTCCTGCCAAGAAAGCATTTATTCTACAATTCATTTCAAAAGACTTCAATCGGTACACGCAAAAATTAGGCCAATTAATTTGTCATGTTGTCAAATTTGTGTTTCTACCACAGTGGAACATTAGATTTACAAATCTATTGCCAAGTGGTACAACAGTAGCCACCAGCAGGTTCCTTACTTCAACAAGATTTACAAATTGTAGAACAAAAACGAGTCGGAGGTACAAACCTGCTTTGCTTGATTTGGTTTTCCATTCTCAGACAACTCTATACTAGAAACTCCCCTGTTGTGCAATTTGATCTTTCCCAGAAGAAGTGTGTGATTTGCAAAGAACACTTGCTAAGACACGTACTTATAGCTTCTTACAGGAAAAGGAAAGTGAACTAAGTCAATTTCACATGCAAATTTAATGAAATCTAGGTTAACTTTCTTGCTTGCTTTTCTCTACCATGCACCTCTTTTCTATGAAGTTTTCCTTTGTTGTTTGTTTAACATGATTCACAGCATACATCTAGCCTCAAAGTATGAAAAAGGAGGGAATAAAAGACATTAAACAAAGAAAAAGGTTGGTGGAAACTAAGAAGGGACCAATTCTTATTCCCTTTCTTTTCCGCTATATATTCCTTATTCTCCATTACCGTTCAATAAAAGGATGCAAACTCCATAAGCCGGTTGGTGAATGAATGGAATCTACAGCCATGGTGGGCATATTTTTAACCCAACTGAAATCCCTCACGGCTAATAACATTCAACATGCATGAAAATCAGTGAACGGGCGGTATGATCCAAGAAAGGTGCTGGTATTTACACTGCATCTTTTGGAAAGAGCCTGAGAATTCATAACCAGCATTTGTTCCCTTAACTAGGAACTAGAGGCAGCTATACATACACCACAATTTCTGATGCATGCTTTCGCTGATAAAACTGGTACTGATAAGAAAGGTATATGAATTGCTAATATAAAACAAAGCTCATTCACCATACACCTGTCCAAAAATTTAGCAGAAAAGTGCAAGGGGTTATAAACATGTCAATCATTCATCTGGTTTTTAACTGTATTTAACATTTTCACTATATACAATTGTGTACAGTTCTCAGAATGTATTACATTTTAGATGGACTGGCAAATACATAGAAATATTGTAGACATTTCATGTTCTCACACATGATTAACATTTTGGGTTTCTAAATGCATTTTATCTGACTTAAAAGAGTAGATCTTGTTCCTGATTCAAATGTCTTTAGATTTTCATGTCATTCAGAAGCAGAAACATGTAACAGGAACCTCTCCTGAGGCTCTTATTTTCCTTGCTTTTTCTTTGATCTTCAATTCCTCATTTCTTCTTTTCTCATCTGCCTGTCCTCTTGCTCCACCAGCAATATGATCAATTCTTGCTATCTTCGACTGGTAAAGTAGTTCGGTCCTTTTTATTCTCTGCTCCAATTCTTTCTGCAGTTCAGGCAGTCAGGACTCAAGCAAGTGGCATTTAGTTTATGGCATTTGTGAAGTGAATTAAATAATAATAGTAGCTAAAAATTGAAGTCTAACCTTTCTCCTGTCCATCTTAACTTTGGCTCGAAGCTTTTTTTCGTTCTCCCACACAAGAATTGATGCTTTCGCATTCTCATACCTGAACTATTGCATATTAGTATTACAACATATTTCAGAAGTTGTTGAGCATGAGAAAGGTTGTATCTCATAGTTGAATATTCATGTTGTAAGTATACTTATTGGTGGTGCCACAAACATCTTGTGATTGTTCAGGGTGTTCTCCTATTCTGAAGGGTTGAAAATAATTAACGATTACCGTTTGTTAACTTTTTCCAACTGAGCTTTCTCCCAAGCATCAGCTTTTGTCTCCAGAACATTGAGTGGGGAATAAGTTCCCTTCATCCTTTGGTCTTCAGCTTCCTTTGTCATAGGCCTAGCAGCTGATGAACGACGAGGTTTGGTTGTTCGTAAAGTGCTCTCTTGCCTCCTATAATCCTGTTCCATTGACTTTCTGCTGGAAGTTTCACCTGAGGAGAATAAAAAAAATGGAATCCATTGTTATTCTCTCACAAAAGACTTGTTAAACTTCAAGGGTCTTCGAAACTAAAATCAGTTCACCCATATGGGGATTAAAATACCATGACATGAATATTGAATTACTTTTAACAAAGATCTTGCAAAAGCTATTACTAGGCAGTGCCAAATATTGATTATTACCTGCAGTTTCCGTTTCCTTGCTAGAGTATCGCTTAGTTACTCTATCAGACTTTTGCAATCTGGTTGTGGTGTCTTTTCTTGATCTCTCTATCTTGATCCTATATTGTGCTTCATCTTCTTCAATTGAGTTGATGGCACATGCAGCAGCTGCCACTCCAACAGCAAATTCAGTGTCATACTCCTTGTTCATTTGCCAGGAAGACTGCTTTTGGAACCAGATCTGAACCTTGTTATCTGCAAAAGCTAGCAATTGAAACACGTTCGCTTCATGATTATCATTACATGGGATTATCCTTTCAAGTTCGACGTTATTCAAAGACGGTTTTTCGTAGCATTGGTTTCTCCTCTGTGATGTTCTTTCAATGTACAATTCTTACTAGGTATATGATGTTTCAATATAAGTAGGTTCTAATACTGTAAAATACATAAATTTGTACCTCCTTTGAAAGACTATGCTCTTCTTCCTCCGGCACTGCTTCTGCGTTCCTCGTCCTGGACCAGCAAACCTCACTCTGATATAGTTATTAACCATAAACAAGAGAGACAACAACCAAGAATAACAACAATGGTCTGCAAAACACTTTGGCATAAATCTTTACCAGACATGTTCAGCTGCAACAATAATGATGATAACTTACGATGTTTTAGCCTTTCCTTGAATTTCGGCGTGATTGGTTTTTAATAGCGGTACATAGTTTTAGAATTTCAGTTTGTAAATGAAACCAAAGCCCTTCAACCAGACAGGATTAAAAAAAAAAAGTGTTTCCAATTTTTACATGGTAAAGTTCAGGAAATTCTTCAAGCATTTTGAAGCCATAAATGAGAGAATTCTGTAACAGAATTTTGACAACAATATTATTAATTAACTGAAAGCTTTTTCATTGGAATTGGAGGTACTTACCTCCTTTGCTCAATTAACTTTTTGATTATGCAAAATCTCTGCAACCAACTCTTGTCTGATTCTCCTGCCTTTTTCCCCGTGGGAACTGTTTGATTTTAAATAAGACAAGATCCATTGGCTGTTAATTGGAATAAAAAGATTGGAGATCAAGAAAGTCTAACGGTGCCTTTAACCATGACTCCTCCAGGGGCTGGAACACAATTCAGGGAATCCAGCTTTTGATGAAAGCAAAGAATCTCTCATGCAAAAATGCCTGTATTTTCAAGTTGTTTCCATTTTCAGATCCTTCTTTTCTCTACAGTAAAAACTTTTTTTTTTTTTTTTTACAAAGTAAGCCATAACAAGAAAAAAAATTACAAGTATTAAGATTTAAGTCTTAAATTTATTGAATATTACTCTTTAATGATAATTATATGAATAAATTGAATCAATTTTTGAATTATAATAAATACATTTTTATATATATTTTTTTTACCATAAAAAACTCTTAAAAAGTAGAATATGAATTTTTTTTAAGTCGGTCTCTTTTCCAATTAGTTGATTAAACCATGCTTGTAAAATTATCATTAATAAGGAAACTTAAACCTTACTTCTATGTTGAAAGTAGCAAAGATGTGAATGGAGGTATGGAATCAATCAAAAAGGATTCTCATTTCTCACCACGTCAATTCCGTTCTGATGCAGCTATATATGCCTTATTCTCCTTGAATGGTAGGGTATAATCACACGTGGACAAGTTGGCAAATTATATGGATACCAATGGCCCACCTGCACAAGCAAAATCAACACTGTTCCTTGCCAAGGTTGATCATCTAATGCAAGACCAAGAGTGCTGCGATATTGCATGTACAGGACAAGGATGAGATACGATTGGGCTCATGTTATTTTACCCAAGAAAGAATCTTGCTTTCCTTCTCTTTTGAGTTTTCATACACTCTGGCTTCTCTCTGGGGTTTTTCTCACCTCTCCTTAACCCTATTCAATGTTTTGGAATGTGCTACTCAGATCGAAAATAAGTATTAATGGCACAGGGCAAAGCCTTTGTTTCTTTTCGTTCAAGGAAAGACAAATGTTAATAATCTGCTCCTATTTCTGTTGATGTCCAAGCAAATTAATATTATAAAATTTTCATGTTAATATTCTAAAAAACTGATACTATTTGACTTTGATTCTTGTTAGCAGCACAAATTGCATACTCCTTTACATAAGACTTGAATTTGACATTGTTATGCGCCCCTATGCTTGGGAAAAAGGGAGCCCACCTTCCATGGATGGTTTGCAATATTCAATGATAAAACTCATTGGTTGAATTTGATCAATGGATTCAAAGCCAATAGCAAAAGAGCTGATATCCCACTTGTCTTTTTGTATTGAAAGTTGCAACTTGAACCCCAACCCCAACCAGAACTCATTATTTTACTAATAGTTGAACTCCAAGCCCAACAATAAATAACTTGGAAGAAGCCTAGTGATCAGAATCTTAAACTGTAGCAGATTTCTGCAAAGCATCTGCTGCAGCACAAAAAGAGTCACTAGTGCAGTATTAAGGCATATGACCTCAGGAAATTTCAGCTGCAAAGCCAGTAAAAACCAATATGATGAGAAAGAATTTCATGTAGATTACCTCACACTTCACCAATATTGGTGACCCCATCTGAAAAGAACTGCTCTGCTCTGTCAATGAAGCAGCTAGGGAATCTACAGAACAACATTATTGAAGTCCCCAAAACTGGTAGATTTTGTCTAATAATTGTTTCTTCACAAGTTTTTGTTGATTTGCAATCTCTTTGGTTTCTCATCTTGCCCACTCTGAGGCTGTTTCCTAAAGCACTGCTCTTTCCCCCAGAGACCCTTGTGCTTCTGGTGTTGCAACGGTTAGATCTTAGGGGAATATCCATCCCTCTGAGATCTTTTAAAATCAGAATCCTGCTTGTTACACTCATTCAAGTCCTCTCCTAAGAGAATTTCCAGGTTTTAATTGGATCTGACTGTTGGTAAGATATTTCTACAAGATCTTAGCGAGGACAGTGGCATATCCATACTTAGTTCCTGCTGAACTACACCCTTATTCTGTTAAAGACCATAAGAGGCTGCAAGAAGTATCCCTGCCGAGACTGGCATCAATTCTGGGTCGCTGAAGAGCACGAAAAGCAGATCACACACCTGTGTCCTTCCAGCTCAACAGTTAGCTTCTCAAGTAACATCTAACGATAAGAGGAAAAAAATTATGAAGAGTTCACTAACCTTGTGAAGGATTTGGGACTTTTGCTCCATCTAAGAACAGCTTGATTCCCAGGGTGGAACAAGACAAAGTAAGCAAGAAGCTTTTCATTTGCTCGTGCAATAAGAAAGAAGGAAACTCATCAAGTGGAAGAACTCCATTTTCAGGTCTGCCCTAGCCTGAACGTGTTCAAGGGATAAAAAAAGAGGACCAAATTAGTTCAAAAAAATTTTCTTTTTCACATATATCAAAATCAGCATAAACATGAAAAGAATCATGGGGTTAAGCTTGAGAAGCCACTATCATCAAGCACCATGCAACCAACATCCAACAAAATGCACAGAATTTACTAACCAGAATTCTCTGCATAAATGTAATATCCAATAGAGCCAAATTGTTCAGAACCTTCAGTACTCCAGTTGCCACCTCTTTGAAATTAGATGGAAGGGCATTTGAAGCCTGAAACAGAATCGATGATTAATTACCAAAATAGTATCTTTGGCATTTTATAATGCCACTAGAATGCTCCTTCCTTAAACAACCACAAAGTAAGCATTTTTCCAACAAGTGGGCTCAGTTCTATGGATATTGACCACTTTATCTATTCAAAACCATGCCCTTAGTAAGAATCTCATTCCAAATATAGATAATTCATAATATAACGATTTTTAATTAGTAAAATGAGGCCATCTAACCACAAACAGACAATAGCGATAAAAATTGCTCAAACCAAAATTAATTTTCAGAAAAAGCCACTCACTATTGCATTGGCCGTGTCCTAGCATGAATCTCCTTCTTACTGCTCAAAAACCATAGAGCAAAAGACAATATAACATGAGCGGATGCAAAAATGTAAACAGAATCCACAAAACACTAGTGGAAAAACCAGGTAATATAAGGCACACCAAATTATCACAGAATCAGAATAAAAGATAACAGGACCAAAACAAAAGAGCCAAACTGCTGGAAGTTTAAAAGATTCCATAAAACAAACTTGTTCTATTCCATCCCATAAAATAAAAAAAGAAAAGAAGGAAAAAGAGACATTTCAAGAGCCGGCGAAGTTACCAGCTGAAAAGGTAATCTATTGTTTGCTTGAAGTAGTATGCTTGTCAACAGTGAAGGAAGAATGACTAATCCAGTTTCAGATAGAGTTGAAAGAAGGAATCCCAATGGCTGTCTCAAGCTTGATATGTTTTCATTCAGTTTCTCCTCACTGGCAACCATGTTGAGTTTCCCTTCCTTCTGCTCAACTACAGTTTTCTGTAATACATCTGTAACATCTATCTTGGACGTGATAAGGTTGTTCAACTCAACTGAACTATCAGTTGTCTTGTTTTCACCATCTTTGCCAATGAATGCTAGATTATCATTCTTATTTATTCTACATGGTTCATCTGATAGTCTATCCTCTGGTACATCAGATAGCGGCAACTATGCCACCGTTTAGGGCAGATAATGGAGGATTATTGTCTCCAGTGTTATTACTAACAAAGTAACATCCAGAATCAGGTGAGGCAGGAATCTTAGTTTCTAGACTTGCATCACCCAGTTCGATTTCAATAGGTAAAGATTCCCAACTGAAGGAACTATTTCCAGGACTGGATGTCAAAACCACCAGTAAATGGATACTCGTGAATAGATTAAGGGAAAGATGACCCTTCAACCTGGGGCCTATCATACAGTGCAAAAAGATCTGGCAGCCAGTAAATAACTTCATAGGCAATTAATAACTCAAGCAAACCATCCCGCATTTGGAGTTGCTGTTCATCAGAGCTTATATGACCAATAATTGAGGAGGTGACCCATAAAAAACCATCCAATACTTCATAGACTGACTCAAAATTGTGTGTTGGTGCTTCCAGAGAGATTCAAAGATGTGGCAATCTTTATATAGTTCTCAAGTGCAGTGGACAGCATGGGGATCATAGGAGGTAAAAGATCCTGAGCAAGAAAATAACTCCTGTTCACAGGAGTAGATAGCAGCATCCTCAGAAGTTTTAAAAGATGTATTGTCACCTGACAAGCTTCAGGTTTTGATGTATGTGAAGCAGGACAGAAGCAATAAAATCAAGCAGATCAGCTTGGCAAGAAGCCTGCAGCTCAGATTCCTTTCCCTCCAAAAACTAATTCACAAGGAAATTTTCATAAGCAATAAATTAGAAGGAGAGTCATTCCCTATCCTTCCCACCCCACCCTCCACGCACGCACACACACACACACACATATATATATATAGAGAGAGAGAGAGAGAAAGACTGGCTAGAACTATTTATTCTACCACCATTTCAATATAAATAAAAAGAGAACTTATCTATAGCTACTATATTTTATGAAAGAACAAAGATGAGCATATAGAGGAAAAGGCTTGAATAAGATAAAAGCAGATTTTACAGTTGTCTAAATCTAAGGAAATGGCAACTTTTAGCCAGCCAAAATCCTCTTAACAATCAAAAGAGCGCATTAATCAGAGTATTTCTTAGAATGATTGAAAGAATATATTTTCTGAAACTTACCACTAAGGGCCCTAGAAATTCCATTATCATTCATAATATCCTTATAGCAAACATCCCATGTTGAAACATCAGAAGCATAATAAATATTAAGGCTCATAATATCCTTGAATGGTGGTCTAAAATGACATACCTTGACCATTTCTGCGGTTATTAATGCTATACTTGAGGCTTCTTTTCCTTCTTGATGAAGTTTCTGAAGTTCCTGAAGCCACCTCCCAATTTTTGCTCTAGCAGTTCCCACTGCAGTTCTATATCCAATACCAGTATTTTCAGGAGCAGCAGGAGGCTCAGAAAATTCAAATTTCAGAGCCATAAGTCTTTTCTGAATTCTTTTAATCCTTCGCTTCAGTGATTGTTGCAAAGCACAATTGCCTATTGCAAGTACAGAGTTTCCTAAAATAGCACAGCCATCTACTTGACAATCATCACCTTTGTTGGTTGGTGTAGATCTGCCCTGACTATCCTTATTAACGGATTGGTGCAGAAAAGGTGAAGACTGATCCCTAAAATCCACAGAAGCTCTCTCCCGTATTTGTTCAAGGTAAAATTTAAGACATTGCTCTCTCTCACTAAGTTTTTCAGCTAATTTCTGGACTAGAAGTTCAGCTTCCTCTTGCTGATCTTTTTAGCTCTTTCCTCCCTCCCTTGAAGCTGCTCTATGGCCCTTGCCTCCCTGGCTGCACTCAATGCCTTCCATTCTTCTTCCCTTTTAAGTTGAGCCTCCTCCTTTTTCCAGTGTCTCAGCAAGACATTGTAACTTTTCAGCTTCAATGAGCTTTCTGCGCTCTAAAACAGCTTCCTCTCTAGCCATATCTTCTTTCTGCTTACTTTTTATCACTTGAAGTTTTTCAGTTCTCAACTCCGAAGCTTGCAGTTTTTGGTGCAACATAAGCTTTTTATTTTCTTCATTTAGTGAGGTAATGAAATGAACCTCATTAACTTTACTGCTTTCATCACCAGCTCTCCTCACAACTTCTGCCAGAAAAGCTTCATGTCAAGTTTCACTCTACATTTCTGACGGGCATGCATTTCCTCTTGTAACTTCACAGTCCGAACAGCCTGCCATTCATTGACACGAATCAGTTTCTCTGAAGTGCACTGAAGTTTTTGAACTCTTTCATTTTCCAATTCACTTCAGATTCTCAAGGCTCGTGCATGCTTTTCCTCTGCTTCCTTCTTCAAATCCACAGCAGTTTTCTTCTTCTTCTCAGTGGACATTAGTTTTTCATGCAAATTACGTACACGTTCAGCACTTTTCTTGCTAATGCCGGGCACATGGGAAGAACTATGGAAGATGAAAGCATGTCTTCCTAGTTCCTCTTCTCCTTCCATGCATCCATGGATTTCCATGAAGTAGCATTTCTCTTATCCTTGTCTTTTTGGGACGAATTTGCCTCTTAATGAGATCCAAACTTTTGGAGCTTTTTTCAACAATATTTTCTGTTAATGTTTTATCTTTCCTAAAAAGCAGTTTCTCGGTTTCGAGATATTCTCTCCCGCTCTTTCCAGAACCAGATGCAGCAGAAATGTCCTTAAGAAGCGGCCTAGATGAAGCAACATCAGAAGAGATATGGTTCTTTGGTGGGTCACGACCATTTTGGACAGAGTATAATTTGCTGGACTTGCCTGATTCAATGCTTCGTTTCTCTTCATTTCGCTCCCTTGAGTAAAATCTGAACCTCCACTGAGTTTCCTTGACTATCCCCGCCATTCCAGAGAGAAACATTAACAATAGAACATAAAATGATCATGTGGTAGTCTTATAAGGCACACTTAGGATATTAAGGTAGTTTTCTAAGCAAGATTTTAGTTAACTCGAGGCCTCCAAGCAAGTGGTGCCATCTAGAAGGACTAGTAGGTGATATCAAAGAAGGAAGCGCCATCATCACTTTATGCCAGAAATACAAACAACAAAACACTGACAATCTCACATTAAGAACAAAGTTAAGCAAAGTGAAGCCTTGTAATGAAAGGCAGAACACAGCTTCAACAAAGCAATGTTTGCAAACATTATAGAACTTTTAAGTTTGACACTCCCAACTCTAATTTTCAACAAAAACATTTCCCTGTCAATCTTGTTGTTGGAATTATTCTTTGTTAAATCAAAGAAAGACTTATGAAACATAGTACCCTCAATCCGGTAAGCCACAAATAATTTTTCATTAAACAATTTGACTTCCCCAGCTACTTCATGACGAATTTACTTAAGTGTCAGTAACAATATAAAGTACATTTCACTCATAATCTAACTTTAAGTCCATTTTTAACTCAGCAATCAGAATAAAGAGACATAAACAAATTACTTTCCATATTGTTTAGATGCTTAAAAAAGTAGAGCAATTTCAAAACTTATATTCTTTTCATAATAAAATAAATAAATTTCAGCCAGCTAAGCTCAAAGCAGCAATCAAGCTTAATTAAGCTAATAATCAGAAGAGACAAAATACTTTCCTTTCCCAGGTTTTCCTTTTGTCAACTTCCAAGCAACCAAAACAGATAATAAACACAAAATGGCAACAAAAATCACCAACATATGAAAAAATGTGAATGGGTATTAATAAAATTGATTAAGAAAGAAAACCTTTTCACTTGAAACCATCCCGAGCTTTGATCATCTACTGCTTCTTCACTGCTCTCCATCATCTGCAAGCAATGAAACCCCCCAAAAAACCCTCTGAAAATAACTACTTTACAACATAAAATATAAATAAAATTTATCATAAAAATCCCTAATGTTACAACAGAAAAAAGTTAAAAAAAAATAATTTGTACAGAAAAATGTAAACTTTGTTAAAATCAACATGATTAACATCGAATTGGGTAATCAATAATTTTAAAAATAGTTGGGTGATTGAAGCAGTCAGCAAAAAAAAAAACCCAAATGTGAGGAATTTTTATTCAAAAAAAATGAGGGGAAACAAGAGCTTTGAATTCGACAGTGAATTTCTAGTATTCTTTTTTTTTTAATGTCTCAAAATTATGTTCTTTTTAATCTAAAATTCTTATTTTTTACTTTTTAAATTTATTTTGAAACTTTATTTTATAAAAAAATTAAATTTAAAATTTAAAATTTTTTTAAACTATGTGAAAATCAACAACATTAAAATAATTATCAACAAAAATGCTGAAAAATAAAAAAGGCTGCTGCTTTTGACCAATTTCTAAGGTGTCTTTGGCCCCATTTAAGAGACAATGGGCAATTCATTACGTAGAATAGAAAAAAAGAAAGTTACCAATGAATATTAACTCAGGTGATAAAAAATTTTATTTTTTATTACATAAATTCAAATTTATTAAAAATTTGTAATTTATGAAAAGATAATTTTTTATAAATGATCAAATTTAACATAAATAAACTTATTTAACTTGATTTTTTTTTAAATACCGAATAAAACTTAAAACCCCTTATCACTAAAAAGATGATAAAAGAAAAGAAAACAGCTATCAGTCATTATGATTAAGATCGATAATTCAACACGTCTCTGACGAATTTTGATTTGACTTAATAAGATCAATTTTTTTTTTTTAAATTCGAGTTTCGAGTCAGGTTGAATTGGATAATATTATGAAACAATCGAGATCGAATCGAGTTTGAATTTTAGGCAAACCCAACCCGACTCGATATTATATAAAAATTTATTTTTTAATTAATTATTTATATATATTTATATAATAATATTTTTAAATATTTATATTTTAAAAATAATATTTTATATTTTAAAAAATAATATTTTATTAATTTCAAATTGAGTCAGATCGAGTACGATTTATATAATATCGGATCGAAATTAAATTTGAGTATTAAAAAATAAAAAAATTTTCAAATAAGATCAAATTTGAGTTTAATAACACATAAAATATGATCGAATTTAAAATGAATAAAATTCATCCCGAATTTGACTCGATGCAAACCTTAATTATAATCCACTATAACAATGAAAAAGGCAATTCTCTTGATTTAATGTTTGCAGCTTCTAATTATTGGCAAGTTGACATGGACCAAATTCCCCTCAAACAAACCCAAAACAAAGGGAAAAAAAACAATGTCCAAATGCTATTTTGCAGATGAATGAAAACCATGGGTTAGGATTTGGAAAACCAGTTAAAATAGAAATTTGTTTTTGGTTGTGAAGTCGCGATAATTTTAGGTTAGGATTCCACCGTATTTTTTATACTGTGTGATTGAATTCATCATATCGTCAATTAAATTTAAATATTAATTTAAATAAAATTTATTTAATATAAAATTTTTATTAATTTTTTTAATTATATTATTATTATAATTTTTAATCTTATCAAAATCAATCTCATGATCAGGAGTCTAACTCAATTATAAGTATTGTACTTAAAATGAAAAATTATGAAAAAATATTGAAATTAAAATTATTTAAAAAAAATTATTTGTGAAGAAACTCTATTAAATTTTGTTTGTTAGTTTTTTTCTTACAATTAGTTTTAAAAAATTTATTCTGCAAATTCAGTTTTTAAAATTTCTAAAAATATATTGCCAACTTCTACTAACATTAAAATTTAAATGTTATTTTGCTCATACACTCATTTGCTCCACTTTTAAGATTTTTTTTTTTTATGAAAAGGAATATTGGATGATTGATTTTAAGCTTAAAAATAAAAGCAATGATAAAAAAATAAAACCATGATTAGAAAACAAAAACAATTATTCTAGGGGATTTAGCCATTAAAAATAAAAAAGAGCCATGTAATGGTGCGTGTGGTCCATTCCGACATGCTTCTCAACTCTCTTTCTTTATCACAACATTAAGATATTTAAAGAAATTGATCTATGTAATTATGATGAATTAGACATATATGGTGTATAAATTATCGCATTTTTTAAGAATTTAATGACTATAAATAACATTGATATTAGATCATAAAGAGTAATTATATTATTATCTTAGAGAATGATTTAATTTTTATTAAAAAAATTTTTTTTATCATCAAGATGAATTGATATATAAATTTAATTATATTTAATATTATCCATTTAATCTGTATTGATGGTATATATTATTTATATATTATCAATGTATTAAATATAAATATTAAAATATTATTAATATTTTATAAATTGATTTCTTCAAACAACATTAAAATTATTAATTTATTTAACTATAATAACATAATTATTTTAATATTTGAAAATAAGAAAATATTTAATTTTCACTAATATCAACATAATGATTATTAATTCTTAAAAATTAATGATTGTTAATTATGATTATTTTATGTCATCAATGATAAAATCACCATAACAATAACATTATCTCAATAATTACATTATTATAATCATTTTAAAAATACCATCATAATAAAATTATCTTAATAATTAAATTATTATAATAATTTTAAAAATAAAACCAACCATTACAGTAAATCAAATTTATCATAAATCAAAATCATTTGTCCTTATTTATTTATTCATTAAAAAATGGCATATACTACATGTTTCCTGCAAAAGTAACGATGCTTTCCTCCCTTGAATGAAACATTTCACAATAATTTAAACAGTTTTTAATAAAAAAATATTATTCTCACTTGTCCAGGTTGTCTGAAAGAATGTTTTTATAGTAATAAAATAATGCATGCTTAATTAAAATATCTTATAAATTTAAAAGCATAGATGCCAAACTTTTTGTAACACTGAGAATGATGATGTTCATGTGGTGTAGGTGACCACATTTCTTTGTCATATATATATATATATATATATATATATATATATATATACGTAAATATTTTTTATAGGAAGCCCAATAAAAGAAAGGATCATGAAAACCATGAACGAAACCATTGTTCCAAGTATAAGTAAAGATTTGGTTAAGGCATTACTTCAACTTAAAACCAACTACAACCTCTCCAAGAAAACTTGGAATCTTGAAACCAAACAAGATTTACTGTTTTCAATTTGGCTTTTTCTTGGAAACAAACAGTCACTTGACTGTTGGCCCCACACGGCCACACATACTCCGTTTCTAGAGCAGTTGTGTCATTTTTTTTGGGTGCTAAACTAAAAACTACTGCTCTACGTTCGTTTTTGGACAAGAATCTTAAAATGATTTTTTGTCGAAACGACAAATCTGAGACCCACCCATTTCACCAAACATGTTTATCTCGTCATGGGAAAATAACAGGAGCCTAAGGATAAGGAACCAAGACAGACAGATTAAGCTTGTATTTTGGGTAAAGAAAAACTAAAGCTTTTGAACATTATTGGTGTACTTGTTTCCAAGGAAACTTCACTGCATTTCTCTGTTTGCTTTTCCAATGGCTGGTTTCTAGCTTTTTTTGGAGGTAAGTATTCTTCTTTTTTTTTTTTTTTATCTGGGTTGTCCTTGTTTTCCTTGAATTGCAACTGGATACTTTTGCGTTTTTCCTTTTGTTGTACCTGTTAGAGTTGAGCTTGTGTTCTTTGTTTTTGGCAATTTCAGGTTACTTTTTTCAATGGTTGCTTTTAGTTTTGTTAAAATTTTGAAACTTCCATTGCTTTTGTATCTTCTCATTCTTTAAGAGTAAACGATGTGAAAAAAAAAAAATTTCTTCTTCTATTCTTCAGGCATATGTCTGTTGATGTGTGAGAATGTTTTTGATATTTTGAGATCTGTTTTTTTATTCAGCTCATTATCTCATCAAACATTGTTGATATTGATGTTGATGGTGTATGCTTTTATGGTTGTTTGTTATGGTAATCTCACTGAAGCTATAAAGTCACATATGCTACTTCTATGATTAATACTTTTCTTTTCTTCAGAAAAGAGGTATCTTCTTCTGGAATTTACATAGAAAATGTTAAATTAGCTCATTGTCAGTGGCAATTCTTCCATGGAATAAAAGAAGTAGGAAGTTGTGTGTTATCCAATTTTAAGTCTGAATCCCACTGTATCTTTACTTAGCACTGCTTTGGTTTAGGTCATTGCTTATATATTTTTGGATGCTGTAAACAGCTGAGCAAGGTCTTAAGGTTTGATTTCTTCCAAGTGAGTAATAATCTGGAAAGGTGATAGACTTTGTAGTTTGGGTCAACTTACTGTCTTTTTTTTTTTTTTGTTTGAAATATACTTTGAATCTCACTCATTTCTTACCAAATGCTACCATAGAGGTTTTGTTTCTGATATAATTGTATACCCTTGAGGGTCACAGTTAAATTAAACGTTGAGGTTGGAGCGAGCAGGCTGTTACAATTGATTTACGAAATGGAATTTTGCCTCATTTTGTTCTTATTTGTGGCTTCCATCCCTGCAACTTTGGCTGAAGATATTAGTCATGGGACAATCGTAGTTGATGGGACTACTGTGGTTGCTCAAACTGATGATAACTTCATCTGTGCTACAATTGATTGGTGGCCTCATGATAAGTGTGATTACAAGCAGTGTCCATGGCACTATACATCTGTAATAAATCTGGTGAGGATTAAGAAGAACTATCCTCTTCATAAGATTAAATGATTTTTCATAGAATTTTGTCAATTCATTCTGTAAAGCTTTTGGAAAAATTGAAGGAATTTAGTAACATCTCATTCTGTTTTTTTTTTTAACAGGACTTGTCTCATACTTTCCTTGCGAAAGCTGTCCAAGGTTTGTATTTCTACTTCAGTAATGATGTAGCTTTCTTTGTGACATAGATGTTATGAGTATGTTGTTGAATTCTGTTGTCCTGAAGCATGATGCTATTTTATTTTCATGACATTGTCAGCTTTCAACCGTTTGAGGATAAGAGTTGGAGGCTCTTTGCAAGATCAAGTGTTGTATAATGTTGGAAATTTGAAGTCTCCTTGCCATGCATTTACTAAGATGAAAGGTGGGTTGTTTGGATTTTCAAAGGGATGTTTACACATGGAAAGGTGGGATGATCTGAATCATTTCTTCAAATCAACAGGGTAAGATCCTAGAATTTCAAATATCATTCTCCTTCTTCACCCAAAGGACAAATGTTTTCGGTCTCTGATGTGCATGTGGTCTGTTAACTTAGTGGCTTGAGCTAGGTTATTTTCTTATTCGTATCTAATAAGGTGATTTTTTTGACACCCGCAATCCTCCATCGAGTACTTGTAAGGATCCATTACGATATCCACAGAGGAGATTTTTTGAGACCTACAATCTCACATCTTCTTTTCTGGACAGAACAAAGTGTTTTGCCGAATACAAAATAGGGTACTTATATTAGCACCAATTCTTTTGCTAATAAGCCATTAAGACATGAAGATATTCTAGTATAAGTCTAACTATTTTTAAAAATTTTAATAAGGACCTCATGTCATATTATGGCTAATATGTTCAACTAATCCAAATGTCATTTGGGTTTGGTGTTACTGATTTAATCAGAAAGTTTGACGGAATCCGTTCGTTATTGAATTTAACATGTTAATGTAAGAAATAAGCTTGTTACAAATTCAATCCCAGAGAAAGTTGGATGAGATTTTAATCAGGTGATGTAAAGATGGATTTATGGACAATTTTATGATGGCAATAAATTTTCTTGTAGATTCTCATAGAAAAATGTATATTTTAGGAAGTTTTTCTCTGAGTTTATTCTATAGCTTTCAAGGTTTTTCAATTTGAAGGAGTAGACTAGGCTTATGCTGCTGATACAATTATTACTAATCCTACATTTGCAGTGTGATGTTGACATTCGGCTTGAATGCACTCCATGGGAGATATAAAGTAAAGAGGAGCCTTTGGGGAGGGGATTGGGACTCTAGCAATGCAGAAGATTTTATGAAGTACACCATTTCAAAGGGATACCAGATAGATTCATGGGAATTTGGTACAGAAGTTTAGGCAAAGCACTTTACATACGCATACCATCTTTCTCTTCTTCTCACCTCTAATGTTGCCTTCGTTGTTTTAGGTAACGAATTGAGTGGAAATGGTGTTGGTGCACATGTTCTTGCTGACCAGTACGGGAAAGACTTGATCCACCTAAAGAAAATTTTAAATGAGCTATATAAAGGCTCCCAATTTAAACCATCACTTGTAGCACCTGGAGGATTTTTTGACCAACAGTGGTTTGCCAAGCTTCTTCAGATCTCAGGCTCGAGCATACTCAATGCCATGAGTCATCACATATACAATTTGGGTGCAGGTGAGTTCGGGTATTACCAAATTGTTTTGCAGGATGTACTTTTACAGCCAACTCCCCTACAAATGAACTATTGGTTTAGGATCCATAGTCACAGAATGAATGCTCAATGCATGGATACATTACTGTTTGATCCTGCCTCCATTTTATGCTTTTTAAACCCTGTTTTTATTTCAGGTGTTGATCCCAAACTTGTAAGTAGGATATTGGATCCCACCCATTTAAGTATGGCAGCATATACATTCAGCAATCTTACTCAAGTAATCCAGAGGTATGGTCCTTGGGCTTCTGCATGGGTTGGAGAATCTGGTGGAGCCTATAACAGTGGAGGTTTTAACGTTTCTGATACATTTGTAAACAGCTTCTGGTAATAACACTTTCCCAGCGTCTTTAATTATCTTTGTTCTCTTTTTATTCATGTATGAATGCTCAAGTTTTATTTCCCTTGTACACGATTTTAGGTATTTAGATCAGCTTGGAATGGCATCCAAGTACCATACCAAAGTATATTGTAGGCAAACACTAATTGGTGGGAACTATGGCCTTCTCAACGCAACAACATATGTTCCCAACCCTGATTATTACAGGCAAGAGCAAGAGATTAGAAATTCTTTACCAGAGTGTATACATTTTAGTTTGTTTTGCTTGTGTCATTTAAATGTTTGATCAAACTGAAGGGGGAGGGGTAACAATGAAGAAGATACTGAAAAGTTTTTTCATATATGACTGCGCTGGACTTGTACGCGGAGTCCTTATACCTTTTTGTTATAATGGTCCTAAACAGTGCACTTCTATGGCATCGGTTAATGGGAAAAGTGGTTCTAGCTGTTGATAGCGATGCTTCACCCTTTCTGCGGTCTTATGCCCATTGTTCAAAAGGAAGAGTAAGTCAATTCTTCTTTTGCTTTTATACCAGTTTATTCTTGAAGAAAGACTATAATGAGAATGAAGGAATCCTAGCTGTAAGGCTGACAGTGAAAAAAAAGCCTCAGATTCTTAGATTTCTAGCTGTATTTAATATGATGGAGAAGGTTTCAATCCACCAGTACTTTCAGCTAATTAGTAACCATCTGAAGGACAATCTTCTTGCTGCTGTTCCAGTTTCAGCATTAGTCATAGGCAGTTCTACGTAAGTAAGATCCCACCTATTGCTATGGACCAAGTAAGAACAAGCATACAAACTTGCCCAATTATGTGTACTTATATCTTCAAAAAAAAAAAAACAGTCCACTTTTAGTTGCGTTTTTCCTAGCTTGTTTCTCTAGGCAGGGGCTTAACCATAGCTAATGTGAGATATTGCCTGAGGTTCTATTTGCGATCACACCAGGAATTTGATGGCTCACGCTCCAAGGCTTACTTTATTTGAACATTCACTTACTCACATCCCTCTTCTCCTTTAATTAATGCAGACTATCAAACATTTCAAACCTGAAATTCATTCTTTTAAACGTGTCACGGTGATTTCCCATCTAGGTGTAGAGATTGGTGCTATTCATCTTTTATTTGGTTTGCATTGAGCCAACTAGATCATACTTTTTGAAATTGAAACACGATTTCTCTAATGTAGATCTTTTTACAGTTTCTTTGACTATGAACTTGGCATCCTGTTGCAGGCTGGTGTGACTTTACTCGTGATCAACTTGAGCAATCAGACAAATTTCATAATGAATGTTCAAAATAGCATCAACCTCAAGTTGGCTGTGGAAGAACAATACATCAGCAGTGACAGTTTCTCACATAGTCTTAAGAAAACATTTTCCTGGGTTGGAGTTAAAGCTTCAGATGAACCTTTATTCAGAGAGGAATATCATTTAACTCCAAAAGATGGGTACCTTCAAAGCCGAACTATGGTTCTTAACGGCATTCCCTTGGAACTTACCGGTGCTGGAAACATCCCAAGGCTAGACCCTGTCCATGTTAACGTGAAATCTCCAATATCCATCTCTCCTTTGTCGATTGCATTCATAGTATTCCCCAACTTTGAAGCTAAAGCCTGTGGATAATTTTCTATTTTCCATACAGCAGTAATGCAATAATGAGGTGTTGAATATGATAATTGTATGATAGCAGAATTATTAGTTTATGGCGAATATAGTTTCAAGCAATTGTAATTATCACTAGCTCCTCCAGTAATTTCTGATGTCAAGTTATTTATTTAAAGTTTGGCAACATAGAAAAGATTACTGTAAGAAAGTTATTTTCATGCTTCATCCCAGATATTTTGAGTACTTACTGCAGCTTTGTTTAGTCAGCAGAACAGAAATAGGGGCTCTCTTTTCCCCTTTTTTCCCTACTGACATCCACATTCAATAGATCAAAGCCAGTCTTATGGCATTATTTGTTCAAGAAGGAAAATATCTTATGGCATTATCAGTAGTTTTTCTTTTTAGTACTCAGAAACTCAGACCTATGTTTTTTTTTTTTTGAAGTTTAAACAATGATTCAGTTTCAGTAATATTTTTTGGTTACAAAATAGAGCATCATACATAAATTGAAGGCCAATAAGACAGCTTCCTCTCCTTTTCAAAATCAAATTTCATTAATACAAATGTGACATTTGATCATTGTCCATCTTCAATTCCAGCTTTCAGCTGTTTACATAAAACACCACATATTGATACAATATCGTTGCAGATAATTCTAAAGGACATGCTTGTCATACCAACAGTACAAACACCACTGACTTTGAATAACTAGCATAACTATTTCCTCTAGCATAGTAAAAGAATACAGTATTAAATACGAGCCCCATACTTTCTTGGAACCCATGGCCATGAGATTTCTAGTAGTCTTTTGGACAGTTTGATTAAACCAAGAAATCTGTGTCTGAGAGTTCAAGAACCTTGTGTGCACCAATGGGGTTTACACCTGGCCGGAAACCATTCCCTTCGATATACCTGCAATTGGTACAAGGAAAAAAAGTTACTATTTATTTCTTTTTCAGTTTCCGAAGTGGCTATTTTCCTTGCAAATTAAGTGATGAAGGTAACTCACAGTTCTTTTAAGAAAGGATGCTTATAGAATGCATCTGGAATCCTGCCTGAGAATTGGTTATGATCCAAATACCTGTTATTGTTGAAGTTCACAAGCAAAAGTTAAACATCAAACACAGTATACGTTCATGCAATCTGTTATTCATGCAATAAACACCCTCCCTCTCCCCTATTTTTTTTCCTTAAAAATTAGCCAAGTAAAAGAAAAGCATTTCCGTTAAAAAGTGAAAGAGACTCAGCAAGAAAATTAGTCTAAAATTCCAAATCAAACTAGACACAATTGTTTCAGGAAATCTCACAGATATGTCAATTTAGGAATATGGCCAAGTGCTGATGGTATTACTCCAGACATCTTGTTGTATGAAAGGTACCTGTAACCGATAAAAAAAAAAGTTTTAAGTGATTCCAATGCGAAGAAGAATCCCATAATACAAATTGCTTAGACTATTACTTAAATAAATATATTAGTGGCACTTACAATATCTCCAAATTTGTCAAATTAGCCAGCTGAGCAGGAACTCCTCCAGTCAAATAATTGTTATTTAAATACCTGCATCAAATGCAAACCTTAAGAAAAATGCACACTGGATCTTATAGCAAAACAAAATCATGCAAAAACTTGCACAAAAATAATTGACAAGAGTTTCATAACACACTAATAAATACAATATAACATACAAATTACGTAGAACTGGAAAGCCTCCTTCAATACGAATAAGCTCCCTAATAGTACCCACCAAATGGTTATTACCAACATCCCTGGAGAAACAAACATGATCATTTAGCATAGTTATGAAAATTATGCCAATAAAGGATAACTGCAAAATGTTACAGAAAGTTACAGCAAAGAGTAGATAGAATATTACAAGTGCCGAAGGTTTTGTAAAGTGCCCAATTCCGGTGGAATTCGCCCAGTGAAACGGTTTTCTTGAAGGTAGAGATAGCGAAGCTCTGGTAGATTGGCAAGCTCCCTCGGAATCTCACCCTTAAAATTATTAAAGCTCAGAGACCTGAAGAAATTTCAATTAGATATTTCCAAACTCATTCCAGCATGCATGTACATACAAACACATTGAACGCTAAAAGAGAGAGATTTCAACAAATATAAAAAATACTCACAGATGGGTTAGTCTTTTCAGCTCACCAATCTCTGGAGGAAGGACATCTTGGAGTTTATTCCACCTCAAATTTCTGTACAATTGGGGGAAGTTAGTCATTAAAATTTGAAAGAACTTTATTTCAAATTAAAGATAACAAATTTTGAAGCAACTAAAATGTTTTTGCCTACAATTTTATAGCCATTCTTTCATTAAAAAAGAATGGCAATTCTAAGTATTGGTCTAGTGGTTATCCAATAATGAAGCTTGGATCTACTGACGAGTGTAACATAGCAAGTAAAGGTGACATGGTTCTTATATTTTATATAACATACTGTAGCCTAACTGATGCATATGGTATATTTCAGAGCAATTACTTAAATAATAACAAAGACCTGGAAATGATAATTGCTTCACTTACAGCAAAATACAGTATAAAATAGTTTTGAAGGAAAACAAGAGTGCAGATACTCTTAAGTGAAACTCAAAGGGAATTACAAGAAATAAGTCAATTCATGCTGATATCTAGAGAAAGAGAGAGTTATTATTAAGTCTCCCACACCAATAACAGTTTACAGAAGAAGAAAACATACAACGTTCTCAGTCGTCTCAGCCGTCCAATTTGGGGAGGAATTGGGCCAGTCAGCTTGTTGTTATGGAGATCCCTACCCAAATTAGCAAAGTCAAGAAGGAAAAAGTTTACACTTAGAACTCTTAAATTAATTTTAGAGGCTAAAACATCTACATGGTAGCCCCTATGCTTATTTTGTATATATAATTACTTTTATGTTAGTGAGAACCAAGACTAACCACATTCCAAGATGCTACATGATACATTATTTCATCACTATTCAGGGGATTGTAATTATGTAAACAATTAATAGCACTGAATGTAAATGGTGATGTACAAATTATTCACATTAACTGTATACAAGACACGCAAATCCACATTAGGTGTAGTAAGGCAATTGATGCAGGTGCAAAGATATTGGAGCAACATAAAAAAGGTGAAGAGAAGAACCCATTCTTGCATCATGCTATTGAGTTATGAGCCCAATATTTTTTTTCTCTCTTTTTCTCTGCCCTTATTAGAAGGAAGAAAAAAAGTGCACAGGTT
This sequence comes from Durio zibethinus, assembly GCF_047325235.1. Taxonomy (NCBI): domain Eukaryota; kingdom Viridiplantae; phylum Streptophyta; class Magnoliopsida; order Malvales; family Malvaceae; genus Durio; species Durio zibethinus. Next base: position 24,682,916 of record NC_143172.1, read on the forward strand.
GCTTATTCATTTATATGTTCTTACTGTTTTAAAATGCCAATTTCATTTGCATGGTCAATGGATCAAGAGCGATATTGTAACTCCTAAAAGACTCCTAAAAGACTCCAAAAGAACTTATGAGCTCAAAATTAGATCTTGTAACTTGAAGCCAGTTTACAGAGGATTTGATTTTCACTTTGAAGCACAGTCAGAAAACGAATAACAAGGAACAGGTTTTGTTGATCTTCGGAGTGAAAACATTTTAGCTTATAGGCAAGAAAGAGTGAACTTACAGCCTTCTTAAATCCAACAAATTAGTTACAGCAATAGGAAAAGGACCAACAATTGATACTGCATATACTTCCCTGCAAAAGCAAATGTTCATAATCATGAGCCAAGGTCAAAATCGATAGAAACAAATAGAATTATGTTCAATAGTGGATCAAGGCAGAAAAGCATTCACTTGAGTATCTTTCCCCCAACATAAGTTATTGATACAAGTTGGTAAAACATAGAATGAGACAGGGAAAGGCATTTGAATTCAATTATGACAGAAAAGTATTCACTTGAGTATCTTTTCCCAAACCCTAACATAAGATGTAGATACAAGTTGGAATAAAACATAGAATGAGAGAGCAAAACGCATTTTATGTTCATTAGGTTGCATTAATGAAGCAAAGGCATAGCCTTTCACTAATAAGAATATTAAGCTTTTTATTGAGGCATAAATTAAAATTTTTAAAGGATGCATAGCACCTATGATGCTTACAATTCAGTAACAACTCTATAGTCTCCTTGAGTAGAACAAGTTACACCAGACCAAGGTGGTAAATCACCATCTCCGCAGGGATCATCCCCAATCCACGAATATACCACTCTCCATCCAAGTGATGCTTTTATCTCATTTAAGGCTTTGACTGCCAAAAAAAAAACCAACTATTAAGCCATTGCATTGCACACATTTACATTCTATTTTTTCTTTTTGGTACAAAGGATGCCAAAAGGGAAGGGGAATTTGCAAATGCAGGGATAACAAATTCTCACAACATCAACAGTAATAATAAAGATTAAAGATCAGACATCCCTAAAAGCCAACTTAAAAGCTCTTATCTTTTAATTTTGCAAACTGATAAAACAGATTCTTAGATTTTAGCCAAAAATAAAGGGTCAAAACCATTAAACAAAGATCAATTTATGTAAATATATCAACTAAGTTGCTCTACAAAAATTCGAGCTAAACGGGTATGGACAAATAACCAAAGCAAAAATCATCTCTGCAAAGATCCAAAAGTAACTATAGAAACAACAAGATCACAACATTAATTCATAAAAATGAACACAATTACTAAAAGAACCAACTTACTTGGCACCAAAAACATGGGTTTTTTTTAGTTCAATGAAACGAACAAGTATGACAATCTGGGTATAGTAAAAAAACATTTCTTTTTCTTAACTATTTCTTGCTACATTTTCTCGGTAACCAAACAGAGCCCAAAAAAAGAAAATGAAGATCCAGTGGAAAGAGCAAAAGGAAAACTTACCATCTCTCTTGAGAGTTTTGGAATGAGCAACGGAGAGTGAGAAAGCGAAAATGCAAATCAAAGTTAGTGGCCAAAGGGAAGCCATTTTTGGGGTAGAGAGATCTAAGCCCAAAGAGACTGAAAATAAACGCCTTTTTCTATAATTTACATAACGGAGATCCGACACCATCTTTTCTTTTATATAAAAATATTTTTCTAAGATTCGCACAGTAACTTTTACTACTTTATTGCTGGCCTTTGCCGACATAGATGAAGGGAGGGAAAAACTTAGAAGGAAAATGGTAAATAGGAATAATATTTTCGGCCAGTTAAAAAAAAAAATACTAGTAGAATATAAAAAGAGAAATTATATTTACTTATTTATTATTTTTTAAATCTTTTAAAAAGTAAAGAAATTCAATATAATGATTTAATTATGAAAAATTATATCATACAAAATTTAAATTTATTGACATATGTTTATATATTTATAAAATATTAAAAATTTAATTAATTAATAAATGTAATTACATCTTGTTAAGTTTAATAACAAATTTTAAAATATTATTTATTATAATTTATTAAATTTAATAAACGAATTTTAATTAAATTTATATTAAATATTTTGTTTGTTTATTTTTATAAATATAAAAAAGAATATAAATTAATTTTATTATATTTATGATTTATTTATTTATTTTTAAAATTTTAAAATATTATTTATGATTATTTATTAAATTTAATAGATGAATTAATTTATTTATGAATTATTTTTAAATATTTATTTATTTATTTTTATATAAAAAATTTTAATTATTTTTTTATATTACTTAAAATCTCACTTTTTATCGTCCAAATTTAAATTTCAAATCCAAATTCAAATAAGTGGATTTATATTTACTCCTATTTAGGAGAATATCAGATTGGATTATTGGTTAATTTCATTTAATTTTTTTTCTTATCATGAAAAGCTAAAACGACGCGTTTTGCTCGACGGCTCCGTGGTCTTAGTCAGCAAGGCAAAGCTACTACGCGAAGAATCTCTCCTCCCACAAGACTCTAGAAAATCACTATAAATATCTAAAAAAAAAAGAAAAAAAGAAAAAGGCAAATCACAAATGGCGGCGTCGGGGGTAGCAGCGCCGACGAGAGCCGAGGTTCTCCAGCTTTACCGTTCACTGCTCCGAGTGGCGCGTCAGTTCTGCGACTACAACGTAAGAGAGTACACAAAACGACGAACCATCGACGCGTTTCGAGACAAGAAGAACTTAACCGACCCTTCCCAGCTGTTCGCCGCTTTCTCCGACGGTAAAGCTCAGCTAGAAGTCGCTAAAAGACAAGCCATCGTGTATTCCCTCTATGCTCCAAAGGTGAAAAGCATCATGGATATTAAACCCTCTTAATAAAATATATCGTTACTTTTTGCTCGAATAAACTTTGACTCATTGAGGTGAAGATTAAGTTTTTGTAGTGTATGAAGTTGAATTTTGTTATTTAATTCACAGTTTGGATTAATGGCATGTGGAATTTTGTTTGTTTTATGTGACATATGGGATTTTGGTTTTTTAGTCTTATTGAACTATATGGTTCTTTTAGCTAGTAAGTTAATGCCTTTTTGCCCTTTTTAGCTGTAAGATAATCTGGGTTTTTGGTGTTGGAGGTGTAACTTGAATAGATATGCAGATTTGGAAGCTTCATCATAGCTAGATTGTTAGTTCATGTTGCTCTTTTATGTGGGAAAGCGGAATTTTGATTTGATTATTGATTTGTTATTCTCATTATTTTAGTTAATCACTTTATCCTTGTAAATATCAAGCATGTCGAAGCCATGTTTTCAGATGTTAGTCATGTAACAAAATGTTTATTACACATTCAAGTTGTGGCCTTTTGAGAACTTAGGCAAAAGAATGATATTAGAGATTTAAATTATTATCTGTTGAGTTGAAAGTTGAATTAGATTACTTTTGCAGGCATTGAGTTACTGGCAATTGGCTTGTTATGGGAAGGAAATGTCTTTGATGATATCCTTCGCTCTTTGCCTTGTTTCCCTTCCTTTAGGTAAAACCTGAAGTAGTTTTTAGGATATCTGGATATGGATTCTGAGATTGGAATCTTTTAACAACCCCTAGCATGTAGGGTGTGCTAGTTAAAGAAGTCAGTAGAAGTTAGATAATTATTAGATAAAGGTTTTGAGAAGCATGTCCGATGGTATTTCCTAGCTTAACCAATGGCCTTTTTATCATGCTTTTGACAAAGGTTGAAGGTATTTTGGAGTAACAATTCCTAGCCATATATTACTTTGGCAACAAAACTTCAATTGCTGAAGTGGAACTTGTATTGAGATTAATGAAGTTTTATGGCTGGAAAAGAGATTAGGGTGAGTTTGAAATCATTTATTGGTATGATCCATCTTGGTAAATCTTTTTCATGTTCCATGTTTAGGCAGATTTAGGCACCCTAAAGACGATGTTAGATGCCTAGATCCATAAACCCCATAGAGTTTTCCGACTATTAGTGTAAATATGCTCATCGCTGTGTTTACTTTTCAGAGATGGAACCCATGGAAACATTTATGCTTGCAAATGGCTTCTTTGTCTTAGTAATCATTATGTTTCTTGAGTTTAACTCTGACTTGTGGTTCTTATAGATTTATTGAAGTAAATACTACTGTCGTTGCAATGGATCAGGTATATGCAATTATGCCCCTCTTTCTGACAGTTTGCTTTTAGATGAGGATTATAAATTTTAGGATACAAGAACCCTCTGGTCACTGCCTGCATTGTAAATCTCAGGGAAGGTTGGCCTACTCTTTTAGGTTGTGTAATTTGCGTTTGCCTTTTAGAGACATATTTAACATCACGACTTTTGCTGTATTGCCAGAAAACGGGACACGCCATTATTCTGTTTAGAGATTTGGCTTTCACTAGTCACTAGATTTATCTTGGCTTACAGTGAAATTTTCTGTTTCATTGCTTTAACCCTATGAATTTTTGGGGTTTGTTAGTTTGTAATCTTGGATTTTGCCCATCATCTTTGTCTAATGGTTTTCATTGTTGATGTTAATATCCTTAATACCCCCCATCTCTTCCAACACGAAGAGGAGAAGATAGGATGGAATTTTTTTGGTTGATTTACACTAGTTGTTTGAAGAGCATACATGATCTCCTTGGTCCAAAATTCGTTCCAAAATTCAGTCACGCCGTCAATCCTATTCTTTCATTTTTTTGATGTAAAAAAATCTTAGATAGCTAGTACTTGCATATACCAAGCAGTGTAACAGTTTATCTGTTAACCATAGCTTCAAAGTGATGATCCCATGGGCTTGAGTTGGTGAAAATTATCTTATAATCTTGATATAACATTATTTTAAATCACAAATTATTACTGCCATGAAACTTCGATTCACTAAATTAACCTTTGGTTGATACTATTAGTTTTGAATCTTTACATCAAGACCTGTAATTAAGGTGATACCAAGTGAAAATTTTCATATGCATTTCACCTATTATATATTTTTTATTATAATCTTACAATTATTCAATCACAATAAAGAATTATGTAAAAATCTATCAATTATAAGTATAAATTTCATACAAAATTTTGATAAATTTTACATAATTTTGAATTGTGATTAGATGATTGTAGGGTAATGATTATACATGAAATGTAGTCAAAAATAAGTTGTATAAGAGTTCAAATGTATATTAATAGATGAGAAAAAAAGAAAAGAAGCAGGAGACCGTCTCAATCCAATTTGCATGTGCATGGGGATCATTATGATAGAGAATGAAACAACAGAAGGGTTGGACAGGATGGCAGCATATGCAAGCAAGTCTTACTTCCCAAGTAATCGACGAGCACGTTGATTTGCACCTCCCACACGGATATTTAGTTCATCCACATCATCTTCGAGACCATTCAGACACTTACTTTGCCTGCAATAAGTGTTTAAGCGTAGTTGTTAGTGTCAAATGTACTTATGTAACCAAAAATGCAGGCAAAATGCAGCAGAGCTTATGACCATAATAGAAAATCGACAAGTGACTTACTTCCTTTTAATTAATCTAAAATTGGAAGATTGAAAGTCAAATGAAGTTAAAAATATAATTGAGTTGAACCCAAAAATGAAAAAGAAACAGGCTACCATTTAAGAAAATTAACAAGAAACTAACCTCTCAATTTCAGATCCCATATCAACGGCCATATCCTTCAGCTCTCCCAGTAGATTGCTTAAATCGGAGAGGGCATCATCCTGCTTTGCCTTTTCAACCTGCTTAGACAAACCCAAAAAAAAAAAAAAGAAGCTTAGTGGGTTGTTCCATGTCTGCATCTCATGCACTAATCTTTTAAATCATTTTTCTTAAAAAAAAAAGGGGGGGGGGGGGGGTGGGCACAACACACACCTCAACTTTTTGAAATGCATTTGTGGGTTCAGGGGGTGGTGTTCGAGATTTTGATTGTCCCCTAGGAACAGGATTCAATCCCAGTTTCTCCCTCTGTTCCAACTGGCCAACCCTTCTCTTAGGTGAATCATCTGTAGACCAAGTAAATTACAGTATTATACATACAGTTCCTAAAAATAAAACAAATAAACATGGATGTAGAAACAATTCCAAAGTCACCACCAACCTTTAATTACAGGAAATCATACAAATTTTTCTCAAATAAAGGGAAAAAACGAACAGATAATTCATGCAGGGTATGGAAAGAAAAATGACCTCTTGTTATAACAGGGCCAACTATTGGACGAGTCTTCTTTGGCTTCCAAGTTTTAGAGAACATGCCTCCAAGACTTCCCAAAAGCTTCTCACCCTGTAATCAGAAAGATACTATCATTAAGAGTGTCCCTTTTATTCCATAAGATTGATCAAGACGAGGAAAACTGAAAGATTTATTAATATTTTGAAGGTCAAGAAGAGAACAAATCGACAGTTAAACAGTCAATCAATCAAGTCATATGTATCACTTATTCACTTTCAATCAATAATAATATATACTTCCAGCACTTAGGCTCTAAATTTATGCAGTCAGAAAGTCTAACATTTAACAATCAAGTGAAAGGATTTTGTGAATTTAAAGAAAAACAACATTTCACACGAAGGAAGAAATGAAAGATGAGGGATAAGAGATAAGAAAGGTGAACATGCATAGAAGAGCAAATTTTCATGGAACACCAAAGTTATAAATTCTGAAATTCAACTACTTTTAAAAACTGGCAATTCCACCAAGATACAATTACTTTATTTCTAGTTAAACTATATTGCTACCTATTATAAAGACTAGTTTCCTTCCTGCATTTTATCAAACATTTCCCTCTATAAACTGTCTGAAGAGGCAGAAATCATGAGTTACATAGCAGATGGAGGTGGTTGAGATGATCCATGCAGTGTCAAGGCAGATGGTCTAATGGGGTAGATCAGAGATATTGCCTGTGGCAGAGCAAGACAGCAGCTTTTACAAAGCTGAGCAGGTTAGGTGAGTGATCTTATATGCCTCAAGTAGGTTTCTTATAAAGTAGTCTACTGAATGAGGAACGGACTACAGAGGATTTCAGGTTCTAAAGTTTCATAACATGAACATTTCATATTGTGATGTCTGGGGGAATACTATCCGATCAATCCTATAAAAGTGTTAACTCAAACCTCATTATCTCATTAAGAATTTAATTTTAGGTGACTCTATGATCATTGTGCTAGCAACATGAACAAAACCCAAATATCATCATATTTATGAAATTATAAACTGTAAGAAAGAAGCAATCACAAAATTTTTCTTGACTTTGTATTCTATGGCTATTCTTCTATCATCTAGCATAAGGTTTTGCTTTTCAAAACAAAAGACATACCCGACTAAGGTGATGATCGATGCCAGCAGCCGCGTCGTGGGTCCTGGTAATTTGCTCACCCTGCTGATGTAAGGTGATCAAAGTCTTGGTGGCACCCTCTCTCATTTCTTCTGCAATCTTCATACAGTTATTCACAGTCTTTGTAGTCTCCTCAGCCTTGTAGACAGCATAGTTCTCCAATTCTTGCACTGATTGGTTCTCTAGTCCTCCAGAGTCACGAAAATCATTCTTATAGTTGTTTCGTGATGCTGAAGTTTGCCAATATGAAGAAGAAGAAGATTTCACTTTCTCTTCTTCATCATCAAAAGGATTGGTCCCAAAATTAGGAGGATTCAATGTAGGTTCAGAAGAAGTCCTTCTGGAAGGTTTAAGGGTTTGCTTATTGTCCAACTTGTCACCAGAATCAAACGGGTTGGAGCGAGGTGCAACACGCCCAGGATCAACAGAATTATGCTTGGCAGTCTTAAATGGAGATTTCTTTAAACCTAACATTCTTTTAATGAGTAAAAATATGCTGCTTGATCAGGCAGTTGACAGGAAGAAGTCAAATATTGTTTAATCTGCAAATCAAATCAACATTCACATATTAAATCACGGCAGCAAAGAAAAATTAGAGACATAAGGCAGAAAACCAAACGAATTCGGTAAGTAGATAATATATGCATTAACCTGTAGCCCCAAAGGTGAAATTATCAGGAAGATAATGAAATCCAATTACAAAAAATTCTTGCCTTCAAACTCTTCCGTTTGAAATTGTTATGGAGGGAAAAGTTTACCATGTAATACTTGAGAAAACGGACTAAAAAGGGATTCAAAAGGCCAAAAGCAACAAAAAAAAGTAGATCACCACTCACATACAAAGTAACACAATCAGAAAGGACAATACCCCATAATTAGAAGAAGAATGTTAAAATGCTAAATTTATCATCAAAGAATGATTGTTGACTTGGTATTTTTCATCACTCCCTAAAAGACCCCGAGAACAAAAAGGACAAGTCATAAGATTCTCGCAGTTTTCCTGGCAGGTGATCAAACATAGAAGCAACTAAGAAACCCATGAAGCAAACATCAAAGTACAAAACTCAAAAAGAACCCCCATCAGGAATTCAAGATATCAACCTAGGATGCTCAAAAATTCATACTAAAAAAATCCATAAAAGACCAAAAATCATTCACATAATACAGGAAAAAAAGAGAAAGAAAAACTGGGTTTTGTTTGGTTAATCAGAAAGTTCGTTTTGTTTCAATAAGAAAAGCAAGAAAACTGAAACAACCCATATGCAGAAAGCAAGCAAAAACGAAAGAAAGGAAGAAAAGAAGAAAAGATAGAACCTTGTGAGTACCTGAAGAAATGGAAATACAGAGAAAATCTTGCGAAATTCAACAGAAAACGAAGTTCAAACTACAAAACCGAGAGGAAAAGAAAAGTTTTCGAATGGTATGTTAAAAAATGAGGAGTTTTAAAGAGAGAGAGAGATAGGGAGGGAGATGAATGAAACGCCAAACGCGTCTGAGACTCAAAAGATAAAGTCTTGAAAATGGAAACTGGTAAGAAAATGGCCAAACTGTAATTAGATTGTTTAAGAGATCTTGCTTCTTGCCATTTTAAATTTAAAAAAATAAAAAGAAAAAAAATTTTCCCTCTCATAAGAATAGGTTACATAATTACATTATAATATTTTTGAAAAGGACTAAAAAAATATTTTTACTTTTGAACAAATCAAACATGGAGTTGATGATCGCACCCCATTTTGACCAAAACGGCTCCCCACCACCTTAATGCGCTAATTTCCTTTGAAAAAAATTATATATATTTATTGTTGACTTATTCATTGATAGAGATAGAGCAATAGAAAATTTTGATAATTTATGTATTTATATTATATAAAATATTAATAATTTATATATTTATATAATATATTATAAAAATTATATATTATAATTTTTATTAACAAAAAATATATAATATCTTTTTTATTTTGTTAAAATTTTAAAATGTATTATTTTTATATATTTTATTTATATTATTTTTATATTATATCATAATAACATATTTTAAATAATTAAATCTATTTGTGAGTTTAGTCTTATTTGAATCAAGTTTCTTGACAAGATTTTTTAAGTTTACATTTGATTGGTTTATATTGAAATGTTATTTATTAATAAATTATTTAATTAATTTTAATTTTAAAAATATTAATATATTAATAGTATTAAATTTAAAAAAAAAATTGAATAGTTACATCAAAATGGATTTTAATGTAGGTACAATTCCTTAGATAAGCTTTTATAAAACACCTCTAATTAAGTGTTTAATTCTACAATAGAAGTTGCAAAAAATAAACTCCCAAAATCGTTTACAAATTAATTCTCTATTTTTTATTCATTTTTTAAAATGTCTCAAATCAAAAAAATTTTCATATACTAAAATTATTTTTTTATTTTTGATATTAAAAATCATGAAATATTAATTTAATTTTTTAACAATTAAGTTTTAATATTATTTTTTCTAAGTTAAGGTACATTTAGAATGTTTTAAATTTTAAATTTTAAATTTTAAATTTTCAGAGTATTTAGCATTTGTTGCTTGAAATATGATTTTTTTATTTTGAAAAGAAAAATCAAATATAATTTTAAATCTATTATTATTTATTATAACTTTAATAAATCGGATTTTATAAATGACTTAATGGAAAACATAATACAATAAAACAAAATAATCTTATAAAAAATAGCAATTAAATAAAGGAATAAACTTTTAATTGAAAAATGTGTGATACAATCAATTTGTTTTAAGTAATGACTTTTCTCTTAAGCTTGGCATATCAAGCTTGACAATTTCTTTCTTCTAAAGAGATGAGATTGACAAATGGGGTTTCCTTTTTTCAAGATTCTAGAAAAATCAGGCTCACTATTGACCTTGGCAAGGTCATTATTCAATTTTTATTTAGAATTAAGGCTCGAGGAAAGTTGAGATTATTTACAATCTTGAGCAACAATTTTGACAAACACAAAATCAATGAAAACGTTGGATTAAGGGCATATCAGCATCCGAATATTTGATTTCGTTTTAGTGATAAAAAAAATTCTAATCTCATCATTTTATCCTCTTATAAGAGCTTTGCTCTCCTATGAAAAAAAAAAAAAATATATATATATATATATATATATTATGATATAATACACCCTTTTCACGTTCAGTAAATGACATGCCACCTCATCACCAAACAAAATTGGCGAAACTTCAAGGAAAGACAACTATGTGACAAAACAATTTAAGTTTTTCCAACTATTTTGGCACTCCATCATGAGATACTGTTGTGAAAACCAATTTGGGCTCATATACTATTCAATACCAACGACTTGCTGCCTCATATCACTCGATGCTTAATCTTACGAGCTATGAAACATGGATAAAGACATGTAATATGATATCACATGATACGTACATGGAGATATGGCCATTATTAAAAATATTTTTATATATTAAAATCATCCAATAAAATATATGATAAATATTAGATTGATTTTTAAAAAATATTAATCTTTGTAAAAAAAAAAAAAACTGACGATAAACACAATAATACAATAATATAGAGGGTGATATCCACACGAGAATTTTCTTCCTCTTTGTCATATTCGGTAAATTAGACATGTATTTTGACGTGTCGCAAGCGTCAAAGTATGAAATACGAATACAATATGGTTACACAAGCGGTTCAAAAATGTCCTTACTTCATAGCTTACAAGGTATAAATGGGGGGAGGGAGAAAACAATACCATATCCAGCATTTTTCTTGGAGCCAGATCCGGATGCAGTGTCTTCTCTTTTTGAATGTAATTGCAAAACTGAACTTTTCTTTGCTGAAATTTGTAGAAAAAATGTACAACACCAATGCAAATCGTAGCTTCATAACCAGCTGCAACAAACAACAAACTACTGCACAATAATTATACTCAACTCGAAACGTGTATACAAATGCACACTGTTATATCAGTATCTCTACCTTGGTATATTTGGCCGCCTCATACTGCCGTCCTTCCACGAACCTTGGTCAATGCAAATGGTATACATCTTTCCTAAGGTTAGCCATTGGAAGCCGTTTCTGTTCGAATCCAGCACAAACCAGTTGGTAGTAATAACTTAAAATGGGGAGATGAATGCAAGTACACCACCAAACCCCAATGACAAGTAAATTCTCATGCTGTTTAAGAAAATAAGTTGAGTGCAAGAATATTACCATTAGTTGCATTTACGTTCATGTAGGGCATTGGAAACATAAAATATAAAAACTGTTTAAGGGCAATCTAGAAAAAAAAAAGCAAAGAAAAAGATTCAGGAAAGTACCAACATCCGACTTGGTTTCCAAGTATCGGACATCAACAATCCTTACCACAGCTAGTCCTTATGATTCATGGAGATGTCTAACAACAGCAACTGAATTTTGGGGCTGTTTTTGAATCTTGACAAAAAAAGAAGGGAAACAGTACTAAACATCAGAATTCCAAGCGAAATACATCACTCAGTGAGAAAAAGGATCACTTATCATAACAGTGTTTACCTGCACCTCCAACTCAGCTATTCTTTGTAAAGATGCTTGTTCAATGCAAGCACGGCGCTTGCACTCTTCTTCAAGCAAGCCCATCATCTGGTATCTTAGCTCAGCCATTTCTTGTGCTAGATCCTCCGCTTCTTCATTTGCTTTAAACTTTTGCTCTCTCAGTTCATCCTGGTAACCATTTTCAAGATCAACTGGTTTCAATCTAGAAGTGAAATGTCAAAAGCTATAGACGACGGGAATGGAGCTGACTAAACTCAATTTCAACCTAGTTGGCACCCATAACACTACAAAAGGTAACTATAATTTCTCTTAATGATATAATTTGTACCTTAAGTTGCTTCACCAGGAGATCATAATCATTTATCTGATGTGACATGCTTTCAGCCTGTTCCTTCGAATTGGAATCAGATTCCAGCACTAATGCCACTTCTGGAAGAAGCACACCGAAGAGTTCCTTGCAGCCACTTCAACAGTATTTAAAAAATGTTACAAAGAATTAAGAAGGAAATTCATCAAAAACTATAAGATCCTTGATAGGTAACAAAAATGATTTAGGATAATTGAATCAGACAGTTTTAGAAAACAAATCTTTTAGCAGGCATATGCTGAATAGGCTACAAAGAGGCATGTACATGTTAAAGTGATGAATAAAAACTTCTTTTGTTTCCCAAAGTATCACACGGTCAAAAAATGTATTTGATCACACAGGATAACCGTGCAACCTAATTGGAAAAATATAACAAATTTTAGGTTGCAGCTAACCTTATATCTTTTAATAATGTAATCATGCTTTCTGGTTCACCAAAGACAGAATGCATATTGAGCTGTGATCTGTCCTTGCTTTTCAGCCATTCCTTGATCTTTTGACAGAATATCTTGGCATTTTTTTCAGATGTAATAAGCTTTCCTCTTAGCTCTTTGTTTTCGTTATCTAGTGCTTCAATAATTTCCTGTGCATTCTGAAGCTGAACCTCAAGTTCCTCAATTAAAACATTCATCTTGAATTTTTCTTGAACATGTTCTTCCTCAGTTTTCTTAGCTTCAAGGCATGTCTGCTCCAGGGCCATTATATCAAGCTTCATGCTCTCTATTTCACACTGGGATTCCAGTGCCATAGATGAAACTGACTCCTCCAATTTCTCTATGCACAAAGCTGACTGTTGCAGCTCTTCTTCTTTGTCCTCTATTTCCTGCATTAGTAACAAGCAATCAGACTTCGACCAGTTCAACTCTCCTATCAGCCTGTCCACTTTCTTCTGTAAACTTTCCATGTCAGCTAATTTGATCTCAAAGTTGTGCACATGATCAGTTAGACACTTGACCTCGTCATTCCTAGCACTTAGTTGATTCTGCAAGTAATCTGAAGAATACCTTCATAAGGTTAAGCCTGAAGGAACAATAACTTATACTCAAGTCAGGCATGCAAGGCAGTGTACAGACAATCATCCAACCAGTGCTACAAAGGATACAGACTAAGCGTTCAATACATGGTCCAAAGATTAGAGAGGAACCAATTTTCATACCACATACTATGATGCCATAAGTATCATAAAGGTGAACTATTGAGGAACAAAGGAGATCACATTCACAGAAAGATAAAGAAAGAAAAACATATGCAAATATCTATTCAGAGAAATCATATGATATATCACAAGTGAACAATTTCCATAGACAAAAGAGCCAAAATATCACAAGATCCACAACAATTCTTTTAACTTACCCTGCCTGGACTAAAAGGCAAATGAAACCTACTACACAACACACCACTGCAGTATTTAATAACCGTGCTACTAGTAGAAGGAATGGAAACGATTTATCTCAACCAAATGTTAGGGAAATAAAAAAGTCAAAATGGTTAAAAATAAAAGCTTGGTGACAATTTGAGTTTTTATAATTTTTTTAAAATACAAATCCAATTCAACTAAGCTAAGCAAGAAAATTAAGATGACTAGAACTTGCTTGCACGTTTAAAGCACAAAGAGAAATGCATACTTTACGAGCACCATAACTGTAGCATGGGAGCTATTAGCAGATGCCAAGGAGCTACTTCCACACAAAAGGAAAGGCCATGAGATAAACAAGTAAAAGCAACACAAGTTAACACCCTCAGCAATATTTCAAGGAAAAAATATCATTACCTATTTCTTGACAGCAGTTTTTTAGCTCTCTTTCCAATTTCTGAATATGTTTTTTGTCTTGGACACGAGCTTCAGACAATGACTTCACATATAGTTCCAGTGCCTGCAGTGAACCAAGTTACAATTAGACAGTAATGAAGATCGAAAGATTTAAACCTCAATTGCTACCTTTTTTGTTTGTGTTTGAAGGTTGAAATATTCAATGGTGCAGCACATTTTTTTCCTTTTATTTTTCTCAACTACTGTAATTCAACCACCAAGTAGTCTTCAGGATCTTTGTTTATAAATCTTAGGAGATGGTCAAAGACCAAAAGGAAGGAAAAATTAACTGGCCCCAGGAGTTAATTTAACAGCATGCTTGCAAGTCAATTCAATATTTGATCATGCTACTAAACACGCTGGAAAATATAGATAGAATAATGAAAGTTTCAATTGCAAAAAATTATCATTAAAAGCTCAGTATAGATGGCAATTGCAGACGTCAGCATCCCCAGCTGTTAGTGTTACCATAATTCACCATCAGTTACTTGGTACACAATAAGGAAAACATTAGTTCTAGAAACCCCAACTAGGTGATACAGAAAAATTATTTTCCAGCGAGACTGGCAAATAGACTATAATGTACCGGGGGCAGGAAGAACACAATTGTCATAGCAAATTGAAATGCTAATGCAGGGAAGACTTTTTATGCTTCATAAATACATATCCCGGAATTTAATTCCTTTGAAAAAGAATATAAGGATAATGAAAGTTTCATATGGCATGTTCCAGATGACAGGCTTACAAGGCAGACAGAAATTACCCTGATTAGTTCAAAGCTCTGAGATTGTGATTCTGTCAACATCTCTTTTTCTTTCCATAACTGCATATAAAAAGATTGGCAGACTAACATAATTTAAGCACGAACAGACTAAAAGTCATGATTGATAACAAACTAACAACGTTATTATAAGCACAAATACAGTGAACGGCTGTATAAATATAACACCAAACAACCTTCAAAAGCTCAAATATTAATGTGTAAGTAAAGACCATTTGTTCTTCCATCAGATAACAGAGTAATGAAATGAAGCTTCATTATCTAACAAAATGAAAATACAGAAGAAGAGGACAGCTTGAGCTATCAAGCCACTATCCTGAGCTGTTCAACTAAAGTTGACTATTACAGAAACTATAGGAAATTCATGAAAACTTAAACAACTTGCATAAATGTTAAGACAAGAAAAAAAGGGCTATTTTCGAGAATCCTGAGACATAGAAGACAAATTTTCTTTGTTATTACAGCAAGGCAAAGAATCTACCTCTTTGCATCTTGTTTCAATCTCCAAGGGTTCATAAACATCAATACAGTTGTCTCCATCACTCCTTGAGCTACTTGACATTTGCAATGATATCAATCAAATCTTCTTATATCCCAAGTATCAAAATTTTACCTGAAGATCAGGAAAAAAAAAGAAAAGAAAAAAAAAACAACCCGTCAAGAAATAGATAAGTAAATAGGATACTTCGACAACAGAAATGTCAGAAACTCCAAAAAAAAAAAAAAAGGAAACATTGCAATTTATCATTCAAAACAAACTATAAACACCCAAAAGAATGGAAAAAAAATCATGATTTATATTTTACATATATGAAAAAAATACTAGAAACAGCAGAACCCACCTTGAATTGATGAGTTTGGTATAAAAAATCTATCAAGAAAATGAATTTGGCCAAACTTTACAAACAATGCAACTGTTTATAGGAAAACGAAAATGGGCAATGGAAAGTTTTCACCTTTCGAAAAAGCGACCGGAATCAATGTTTTTCTGATTTTTGCAAGGATTAAAAAGTGTTGGCGATTTAACCGGGAAATAATTTTAATATTTTAGAACATAAGACAATCATGTTCATGGCCACACTACTGGCCAGCTCAGCTTTTTAGGAATTAGAATTTAAATTGGAAAGTACTGCCGGTCGAGATCCATAATTGATCTACTGTTTCTTGACTTTCTCGAAACATGCCTTAAAAGAATCTGGCCCGAAAATCAGTCCAATCTTTCAGGATTGAAGGTTTCGGATTCAAAACTTAATCATAACCATAATATAGAACATCTGACTCAAAAGAAATAATTCCTCTAAGAAATTGTTATGGAAATTGTATTGTTATTTGTTATTGCAATTACAATTTTTTTTTTCATTTTTATATTTGAATGGCCAAACTAAATTTAATGTATCAAGAACTATTGATATTAGAAAATTTGTCTTAGATACCATTCTTTTGACATTTTCCTTCTGTAAATTTGCATTTAATGATGTTAGAATTTAGAAAGCTACTCATACCCACACTAAAAAAAATGTGATTAAGCATGGACCAATTGGCTCTAAGTAGGAAGGTGAATGCTTTCTCCATCTTTCATCTTATTATCAATAACTAATCATTATATCTAAGTGCAACGCACCTTGGGAGGGAAATTAGATATGTATTAAGCCACGGTGGGCAGGCCAGGCCATACACAATCACATGAATCACAATAATCAATAATCACGAGAAATTTTCCATGCATTCTCCATCTATGTCTCTATCTGGCATCTGCTTGCTTCTTTACCATGGCACCATGTTTCTGTCCAGTAAGATGATAGCTGAAGACCTTCTGACTATTGCATACCACATTACAGATGGTGCAGACTCTAACGGCAGCAGCTGCTGCTCCACCCTGCATAACTTTCCTTTTCTTCATCTCCAAATCCTCTTTGGATGCCTCAGGCTTTGCTGCCCTCTTCTCTGATTGTTGTACATTAACACCATTGCTACCATTTGCTGATGGGTTCTCTACTGATCCAATTATCAGATTTCTTGCTGCTGGTGTATCGATGGAAGGATCACAGATGCCATTCTTAGATTTTTCCAAATTCTCCAGGTTCTTCAGGTGTTTTTTTCCTGACAAGTGTTTTGCATAGACATCGTTGCTGGTACAGTTGATTTTGCAGACTTCACACCATGTGGATTGATAGATCTTAGTTGTCTTCTTGCCTTTCTTCCAAAAGTGATCATTGGCTCGGAGGGCTGCAAGATAAGGTCCAATCCCATCAACAGCTATTAATCCAGCCTGCATGATCCCACATATAAGTGTCATACTACTTGAACCTTATGAAAATGGAAAGCAGAAACCAAACTTACAAGTTACAAAGATAACAAATGAATTACTAATAAAATAGGTTCCAGATTGGCAAAAGTTATTAGAAAGAATAAATAACTGTACTAATACGGAACTAAACCAAGCTGAAACTTCTTGCATTTTCTAGAAAAAGAAAAGCAAACTCATGAAGAAAATCAGTACTAGCAGGCATTAGTGGGCTAGTGTCAAATAATGTTTACAAGCAAGTTAATAATAATATAAAAATAAACACTTGGAATTTAACTCTATTCAGAAATATCCTAGTTTACTAATTAATGTACCTGGGCAGCATGTCTTCTCCCAGAAAGATGTTTAGTGAACGCGTCATGGCTATTACAAGCAACATTGCATATGGTGCACATTCGAACAGAATCAACAGCTGCCCCGGCACTCAAAAGCTTTTGCTTCTTTCTCTCCAACTCCTGACCATTTGCCACACCAGAAGCCCCAAATATCATCTGTCCACCAGCATTGCCCGTTTGGCCCACAATGCTTACATTATTGATTGTATTGGAAGCTTCCGGAAATATTGCAGTTGTAGGGTTAATCTTTACTTGCAAATTCTTCTGATGCTTCTTTCCCATGAGGTGCTTCTCATAAACATCTTTTGTGTTGCACAAAATGTTGCAAACCTCGCACCGCACTGGTTGAATCAGCTTGCTTTCATTTGGTGTGCTTCCTAGTACCTTATTCACCAAAGACTGATTCATCCAATCATTGTTACTAGAGGAATTCAAAGCCACTACTGACGACTGCAAAACCCAAAATATAAAAAGTATAAACAACCTAAATGACAAAAAGCCATTCATAAATTCTACTAACACAAATAAATATATAAACGATGATAGCCGGATCATTGAGTAAACACAGATATTTGTGAATATAGACACATAATAAGCACAATCATATTGTGGTGGCATTTTCAGGATAGTTAAAAGCATAAAACACAAACTTCATTAATAGAAACATTCCTTAGTCACCAACTACTATAGGACTGCTAGTCGACCCAGAAACAAAACAATACCCCTTTCATGACAAACGAAAAGTTCTTCATATTTACTTAACTATAGATATTAAGGATAACAAATGGTATGACTGATATAAAAATTTATTCCAGAATGCATCAATCCACAGCCTATTAACGGTTTTCAGTTAGGAAAAAAACTCAATGCTGGACCTCGAATAGTACAAATTTTGGAGTTTAAATTTAAACTAGTACTGGCCAATTTAGATTTCCATAAAAATCCCAATATTATACAAAAAAATTACACATGTCCAACAAAAAAAATCCAGAATTCACATTAATCAATACAGGAAAAACAAAAAATTGCATCGAAAAAAGGGACAAAAAAAAAACTTACAGTAGCATCATATCTAATGGGATCAGCCTGTCGAGTGATCCAACTCCCAGAACCCACATTTGGGTCCTCATAAAATTGAGCCTGCGCTTCAAATTCGACATGGGTTAAGGTGAACTGACCCGTATGGGCATACGGGTCGGTCCCTGGAGGGAACAATAGTGGCTGAGAGGGAAGGGTTGGTGGTTGCGGAAATGATAATAGAGAATTGGGGATAGAATTTGAGGGTTGAGGGAAGTAAGTAAATGAAGATTGTTGCAGTTGCTGTTGTGACTGGAACATTCGCGTGAATTTGAAGATAATTTTTAGCGGTAGGGTTTAGTTTTCTCTTTTTTTTTAAAGATTTTTTCGTTGCTGCTGCTGTCATGGATTTGTGCATTTTGAAATCAAAGGAGAAGAGGAAGAGCTTCATAATGGGCCTTTTGGAAGTTGAACCTAATTGGGCCAATGCTCTCAATTTCATTTCCGCCATTGGATTATCAGAAATTTCAGCCTCGTTTGATTTGAGAAAATAAATTTTATTTTTTATTTTTTGTTTTAAAAAAATATATATATGATCAATGAAAATAAAAATTATTTTTTAAAATATAAAAATAAAAATAAATAAAATATTTAATAATATTATTATTAGTATCATTTAATTATAAGTATAATATATATTTATTAATTAATGAAATTAAAAAATATTTAAATATGATAACTTGTAAAAACGTAAGAAAAAAATATTGTACATCTCTTATTTTTATAATTAAAAAAATATTTTTTTATTTTCATATTTGATTAATTTTTTAAAATTTATTTTCATTTTTAATTATCAAATATGTTTTCACTCATATTTTTTAATTTTTTGAAAAATAAAAAATGAAACTATTTTTTGAAACTAAATACTACCTTCTTTGGTGAATTTTATTTTTTATTTTCATTAAAAATTGAATTTTTTTTAATTTTATAAAACCAGAATATTTTATTTATTATTATAAAATAAAATTTAAAGAGTAAAAAACTCAAATATACAAAATAAAATAAAATTTAAAGAAAAAACCCCATTGGGCCTATGAACAACCCATTTTTAAGACCCAATTTAACCTTTTCTACTGAAAGTTGACTTTCATCATGAAATAACAAAAGCAGCAATAGCTTAAGGCTTCCTGCTTAGTTTGATCTGCAAAAAAAGCGCAAATTTCATAACATAGTCACACATCCAACAAAAAAGGCTCAAAGAAGAAAAAAGAAAAAGTGACAAAAGAAAAGAAAATAACAAGTCCCATAGTATCTTGAAGAAGTACAACAATAACACATTGGCAGAAGGCATCAGGCTTCCTTGAGCTTTTCTTTTTCAATCTTCACTCACACTTTTTTTTTTTTTTGGATTGCTTGATCTGTCCAAATCAAGCATTTCCTGTTGGAAAGTTAACTTGAAGACCAAAACAAACTATTATTAATAATAAAGTGGATAAAAAGCAACCAATGAAAGATTGGTTCAAGCAGTAAAGAAAATGAATTTGCTAAATTCGACATAAATAAATCTATTTTGATGGTTGAAAAAGGGGATGTATTTGATAAAATCCAAGAACCATTGTGACAATAAAAAAATGGATAAAAAGCTTAAGCTAGATACAAAATTTTTGCTTGGTAGTGGTTGCTGGTTAGTTCTTTCTGCTAATTGACAAAGGAGCTAGCACCAACTGCCAGTGCCAGCTAGTAAAAGCAAGGGAAACACCCCAGCCAACTCCATTTTGTTGCCTGCCAGGTCCAAGGTCCATGCTTTACTAAACTAGTTTAATCCTGCACTTTGTTTGTTCCCAATCTGTAAAAAAGAGTCTGATTTACATAAGCATCATCAAAAGTTTAATATGGGAATTTGGTGCATTAGCAACATCATGGGCCTGCACCATCACCCTGGCATTAGCTAAAGTTGATGGATTGGTGGCCGAATGATTTTGAATTCTGCAAGTGCTTTTAAATTCATAATGAACCTGCTGTAAAGAATGATCCGATGTCTATGATCATGGTTGCTACCCTCTACTATTTTTCTGTGTTCAGTTTCCGAATTTCAAAGACAAAAAAAAAGACACGTAATATATGACCATTGCTGCCAAGTATGTTGCAGATTTGGCCCGTAATCAGCACAGCGTGCATCCATGAATTGAACTGAAGTTGTTGAATTGAGTTAGGCTCAATTTGTTTTTCTTTTTACTACTTGTCATTTGATTGGATCATGATTCAAGTTAGTAATTCGATCCAATATATTTTCAACTGATATTGGGCTTATACTGTTTTTATGTTTCTGAACTAACAAATGACCTAAATCAGTAAAAATATAATAACCTAAAATACGATATAAAAATAATTTAAAATTTTGACATTAATTATAATATAATTTTGTATAAAATATAATATAAATATACGTATTATCGAAATTTTATAAGACGCAAATATTAATATCATCAAATTTAAGTGTTGTCATCATGTCGTGAAGTTTTCAACTGACTTAGTCTTTGGACTAAAGACCGATGAATTAACAGCAGCAGTGTACTGACTACAAAGTATGAGAAAGAGAAGGGAAATGAGATGGATAGTCATGCTTTATGGTAGGTGACTAAACAACCATCTTTGAGCTCACATGCCATCCTTGTGTACATTATAAAAATGCTTTTATCTTTTCCCATGACTTCACACACCAATTCAATTTTCAACACTTCACTCATTTCTCCTTTGGTGCCAAGAAAAAATAATTGCCCTCAAAAACAGTTGCTTTTCATTGAAAAGTACATTCCAAATATGACAAGGAGAAGCTTGAAATATTCAATTACAGTATCCAAGTTTCAACAGTATCCAAGTTTCAAGTCATAACAGATCAACAGGCCTAGAAGCAAAATCAGAATGAATAGAGAAAGTAAGAACAAAAAGAGGTTAATGGAAAAACTTGTAAGCAGCAGTACCTTTGGTGAATTCTTGAATCTGTAAAGAATGAATCAAATAATATGCAGAAGCTTTGTTTTTGTACTGTACAGTGTACACTCTTTGAATCTTTATTGGAAAACCATGGCGATGAAAGGATTTGGAAACTCAGTTGGAAATCAACCCCACTAATGCTTCGTGCTTGTGGCTGCTTCCAGCCCACCATGGCTTGAACCCCACATGACCACTGGTTTCTTCTTCAACAGGAGCAGGCAGATTAAGATCAAGAAAATCACGAATTTCAGGAATTGGCTTTTGAATGACAATGGTTTGGTTCTCTTTTGCCTCGGCGACTAAATGAGATCTCTTGTGACCACCTAAGGCTTGGCCTGATGGGAAAACCTTGAGACAAATGGGGCACTCATGCCCTTTTATCTTCTTAGCCCCATAGCTTACCTCAGCCTTGTCATCACTCTCGGCAGCTAAGCGAGCAACGGGGGTTTCATTGCCAATTGATTTGACAAGCTTGCCATCGGCTGCTGGGTCAGGAGAGTTTTCAGTTTCGATGCTATTTTCACTGCTGTCAATTCTTGAAGCAAAGCAGCCCTTGATTTTTTTATGGCTAGCTCTATGACCTCCTAGAGCTTGGTAAGAGTGAAAGATCTTGTTACAAGTAGTGCATTCAAACTTGCTTCTCTTATGAGGATCCTGACAGAATTCAGAATCAAGAACAGCAGTTGTCAATTTGTTCACAGAACCTGATTTCAGTTCAGGATCACAAGAGAAGTCTTGTAACTTCCTCTTGCTTGAATTCAACTTATTGGAACCCAGTTGAGATCGATTCACTCCAGTTTGTATCACAAAATTCTTGCCTAGTTGAACTTCAGAATTTTCTGCTCCAAACTGACCATCTAACTGGGACTTACTGTTTCTTTCAAACTTGACTGACTCATCAACAGAAACTTCATTTTTACTTTTATTCACTCTAATAACCCCAGTTTTTGACAGGCCAAAAGCACAAAATTCTGATTGTCCAGCTCCAGTTTGGAAAGTCTTAGAATCCACTGTAGCAGATTCTAACTTCTTCTCTTTCTGTTTTTTCAACTTCTGAACCACCTTACCATTACAGATGGAAGCTTTGATATCAATTTTAGCTTCCAAAAACACAGAGTTGTTATCAGAAGATTCGGCAACAGAATTCAAGCCAGCCCAATGATTCACATCTCTAGAAAGCATCATCAAGCTTAGAGCAACCTCTTCTTGTTCTTGCTCAATCTCAGACATGGAAGAGGAAGCATGGTTAGTTAAAGAGAAGGTAGAAGAATTTGCAGTGCCCATGTACCTTGTTCTTCTTTTGGATCTCCTCCCTTTACTTGGGGCAGCAGTTTCATTGTCAGATTGGCTATCCATGATCAGCTTTTGGTTAGCACTAGTCCAAGAATCTTGCTCCACCAAGCTATTATTGGAAGCTCTTTCTTTCTCTGAATGACACTTCATGTGACCAAACAATGCTTTCCAAGATTGAAAACCTTTGCCACACTCTTTGCAGACCTTGTCATGAACTGAAGTGTCTTCACTTGAATCTGCTAGTCTCCATGTCTTCTTGGGGTTCTCTCTGAGAATATAACCACCATTAATCCCAGCTTCCAGACCGGTTTCAGTGTTAGCATCATTGCCAACGTTATTGACAGAAATAAGCTTTTTCTTGCCGGGCTTTTTATCTGTTTCAGCTGAATTATTGTTGTTAGTCATGTGAGACCTCATATGACCACCCAAGGATCTACCACAGGGGAAGCTTTTGCTACAAAACTTGCATACATGCTTGAATTCTTGATCTTCTTCCATTGAAAAGACAATTCAAAATTCAAGAAAGAAAACACAAATCAGAAGAAAAAAACCTCTTTTCAAACTTTAAATCTGATCAAGGAATTGGAAACAAAACTTCAATTCTTGATCTCATTACACTTAGAAAAGCCAAATGGTAATAAAACAGAGAACTCTAAAGACAAAAATAGGAAGACCCCAGATCAGAAAATTAAGGTAGTAGCTGAAATTTGGTCGCGCACTTGTTCAAAATGACGGTTTTTGCTGACCAGATACAAGAAACCATATCAGATTTCATAGAATTCTGAGGAAAAAATAAGATCTGCTAGCTCAAAAGAAAGTGAACCAAAGAGGCCTAACTGAATTAACTATACTAGCTATCTTTTTTTTTTTTTTTCTCTCTCTCTCTCTCTCTCTCTCCCTGTCAATATGGCTTCTTGGGGTAGTTGAAATATGAAGAAAAGATAAAAACTTTGAAGAGGTGGGGGACTTTGTTGTTGTGGTTGTTACCTTTGTTGCTAATGATGGCGATGAACAAAGCCAAATAAGAAGAAAAAAAAGTTAAAAGAGAGAGTAAGTAATTTTTTTTTTTTTTAGTTTTGCTTTCACTCTCTCTCTCTTTCTCAAAACTTGATTATATTTGGAGGAGAAATCCATGCATGGAAGCAAAGATAAAAAAGAGGTAAAGGGAGAGAGAGGAAAGATAGCAGCACGTGTACTCAACTGAGAATCCTACGCCAATCCCGGCCCAAACATCCATCCAATGGCTGTGATTTGTCCAGTCGAGCATCCCTATGGTTGAGGAACCTACTACAAAATTAACTGCCCCTAACTATTCTTTCCTTTGTCTTGCTATTAAGGAAAATCCAGCCCCACACTTTCTCTTTCTCTTACACCCCACCAAGTGAAAGCTTCCACTTCATTTTCCATACTCCATATATTAAAAATGAGTATAGCAGTGTTTCTTTCTTTTTTTTTTTTTACTTTTCATGGGGTCCCTGTCCCTAATGACCCAAACCAAGGCCAAGGGCATGCATATTTTGTTGTACAGTTTGGGGTTTATGGTCATTTGGGATTATCAATGATGAGGGTTATCCTGTCAATTCAGTTAAGATAGTGACATTTAGAGTGATTTGATTGGGTGATGGAACTAGGGAATGCTGTACTTTGAGAAGATCTCTTATAAATGACTGTACTTTCATCTGCTATCGGAAGCCTGCAGGATTAGTGAATTTTTGTGCAGTTGCAGCTGCGCTATTATATGTTGGCATATTTGTAATTGTAAGCATCCCAAATGCTTCACAACGCAATGCCTCTTCTTTATCTCTTTGTTTCAATAATTTTATTGTACTATTTTCCTTTAGAATCAATAATCTTTGATCCCTCAAAATCTAAATATGTCCAACTAAATTTCCTTGTATGGATCATATATAGTTTGTTTTAACTTCAAATTGGAAAGATGTGGCTGATCTTTTACTGCAAGACTAATGGTTAAAGAGAAAAGAAAGAAATCTGGACAGCTTGTTTGGAAAGAAAGAAAGTTATTTTGGCTTGAGCAGGTAATTTCCTTGAAATATCTGACACCCTCCATTTGGAACTTATCTACTTAAAAACACTTTGTTGCAAACAAAGGTCTTGGAAAATGGAAATAATGGCATTACAATAAAAGAATTTTTTATTACAAATAAAAAAAATTTACCCATCTCTTTTCCAACACTTGAATGCAAACTCTGCCTTTGGAAGTATTTCTTTGACTCTTTCACCATTTAATCCTTTGGTAACACACTTCTTCAAGCCACTGAAGGAATACCTGCTTCACAGGCCACTTGTACTAATTATAAATTGCTTATGGAGGTCAACTTGATTAAATACCACTACTATATAATTGTGAAGTATATTGCAGGTAAAACGAACTTGAGGTGATACAGTTCGTGACGTAAATTATGATAAATAAGATCAAGTATGATTAGTTTCAGTAATAGAAAAAACTTTTTTTATTGTTTGGGTTGGGAGACCATAAGAAAATAATTTTTCATGAATTTATTAGATTATACACAAATAAGTATGCTTAAATCAATCCGAAAAAGAAATATATTTTTAACAAAACCAAAAAAACTCTTGTTGCTTAACAAAAAATTTACCAAAAACAAGATGATTTAAGCATTATTAACTTATTGAAACTGGCATAAGCAAAAAATAAATTACTTCTATTAACAAATTTGCACAAGTTGGGGATTCCCTAGCTAGTTATGTGAAACTCAATTGGTTACTGACATATTTTATTTAGTTCCTTTCTTATCTTTGGGATTGCTAATCCAATGAAACAGTACCCTACACTACACGTTAATTAATTATACAAAGCTATCTGTGATTTCTGAGAGGTGTTCGCATTTTTATAAACCAAAGGGGTTTGGATGTTTGCTCATGTTCACTATTACATTGTCAGGAATTGTCCAGCAAGACCAAACTGTGAGTGATGATCGATGCCGGCCTTTATTCATGATCATCAAATTAGCCGGCTTTTCTTTGCACTAACCGCAACGTGAATGTCTTATTGTAGCAGCTGATAATCGCATCTTACTCGCCATAAATCCCTTCTTTTGTGCCCTCTTTGCCGGCAGTTTAGTACAATGTTTAGCTGTAACTTGTCAGAAAATTTTTTTTTCTTCTTTGTTGCTTGTGTACTGATAGGTGAGCACTTGTCAAATACAAAGTGATTAGGGCAAAAAAATGGAATATTATTATTTGCCTTTTGGCACAACATATAAATAGAGTTTTCTAATTAAAGATCATGTGCTTCCACATTATGAATGCCTATGCTGTCCCATGAGTAGTCATGAACAATAATGTTTGAGCCAATTATTTTGACTGCTTCAGAAAATAATATACTATCTTTTAGAATGCTTGGTTAAAATACAATATATTGATGTAATTTTTGGTTTGATAATTAAAAAATTTGTTAGAAGTTGAATCGGAGAGCATGTCAGATTTATTAAGAAAAAAAATGTCAAGGTACATCTGAGGTAATATTTTGCAGTGCCCATAGTTGGGTGTATAAGGAGGGAAGCAAGGAAGAGAAGCAGGTTGCGAGAAGGAAATAAAGAGGTAAAATAAAAAATATTATATGTTTAATTTAATTACTATTTTTATATCTCATGAATGATAACATGATTAATTTAATATACGATTGTAAATTTTGAAGCCATATAAAGCAGCCAAATAACACAAACTGCGCCCTATAGAAATTGATTTAGGATGATGCTACAGTGAATTTACTGATTGAACTGTTGGTTTGCTTCCAAAATTTAAAGTGAAAATGTGTATTTATATTTAGGGGTGAGAAAAAAATCAAAAAATTTGAAAATCAATTCGAAATTGTAATATTCGGTTTGGTTTGGATTGATTTTTTTTTTATTTGGATAAAGTTTGGATATTAAATATATATATTAAATTTAAATCAGGTTTTAGATCGAGTGTTTAAAAATTGAAAAAAATCGAACCAAACTAAATTATATGTTGTTCTTAGTTTTTATATATATTTTAAATTTTTATAAAATAAAAAAATTAATTTTTATCAAAATTTACCTAAATATATTAAAATTTTATATTAAAATAATATATAAAAAATTAAAAATTAAAAATCAATAAATCAAACTAAACCGGTAAAATTCGGTTCGATTTGAATTCGGATTGAATTTTAAATTTTCATAATGTTATGTAATATTTTAAAAAATAAAATTAAATTTGATCCGAATCAAATCGTTATCACCCCTATTTATGTTGCTGATTACCCAGGCATCTGTTCAATAAAACATAAAGAAATTAGTTTTGTTTTCTTGAATTTGAGCTTATTTTCTTATTTTGAAATCAAATTTTCTGGCCTAATTTGATGTACTATATGCATGAGAAAAATAATCTACTATAATGTAGAAGAAGCTTCAAAGTGATTAATCACAGAAATGTGTAGTGGATGTTTGGCATATGCTGCTAAATTGGCTGGTGGCTACTGCTTGCAGAAACTTCACTTGAGAGTAAAGAGTAGTGTTGGCCTGCTATAGCTTGGCCCCTCAAAAGTGATATGCTCAAATTGACAAGTAGACAACTTCCAAGGAAAGATTTGCCACTCATTGTCTTCATTCTGCCCTGCCCTATATATATCATACTAAGATTAGTAGCGAATTCAATAGATATATATATATATATATTTGTTGAAAACATTTACTTATAATATATATAAAAAATTATCGACGAATTTATTAATTTTATAAATGAAAATGATATTTAGGGAAATTTTTAGAAGTATCCAGAATAAATTTTTTTATTTTTTTTATTTTTCAGATGTTTAGAATGTCCGTGGACATCCTTCTTATATACGTGGATCCGTCTGTGCCTAAGATAAGATGCCGTACTTTGGCTTTATGCTTGATGAAGCTCTTCACCTTGTTTCAGACCATGCATGAGTCATATGACATAATCTGTCCCGGAACCAACATTGGTGGGACATTGACTCTGAGCTGAGCCCACTATCCCTATCCCTCTCCTGCTACTGCTATCACCCCAAAATTCCAAACCACCCACCTACAACCTTTTCCTTTTTTTTCATTTTTTCTTTCTCCTCTTCATTCCTTCCTTTGTCACCACCCAAGAATTTCTTATATCCATTCCATTCACATTACCTTTATATGAAGATGCTGTTACTTTTAAGAAACCAATTAAATAAATCATCTGTTAACAACCAGATTGAATCATTAAGAGCCCTATATGTTGAAAGAATTATTTGTGTATGTATGTATGTATAATCCTCTTCAATCCATTTTTGCCAAGCATCAGCCTTGGAAGCAGGAAGTGAAACTCTATATAAATTTACTAAAGGGATGTGCAAATCCAAACAAATAGCTACCCATGTTAGATCATATGGAATTTGTATATTGCCATTTTTGCATTAAATAATTTCTACAGCCTCAACGTAAATTGTATTTATATAGAGAAGAGAGAGATCAGTCAACAATGTAAATTAATGTTCTAAACAATAAAATACTATTACATGCAAGTTGTTAGACATTATATTTATATTTTGAAGCCATGCTTTAATATATAAACAACTTTACGGAATAGCTAGCAAAGCAAAATCTAAAGTCGTTTAGCCATTTTCTGCACAAATGAATCCCTTAACTGTATTATTGAAGATCATATTCGGGAGTTTACGAGGATGATAGTGTATTTTTCAGCATGTATTGAGATGTTTTGGCAAAGTCACATCGTGAGATGAATGTGAATTATGAGATTTTTTTATATGTTCTGAGTTTTGTCGATGTATTTCTTTTTTTTTTTTGAGATTTTATAATATCTTATCTTTATTTATTTCCCTTTCATAACAAAAAAAAAATTAAATTAAGAGAAAAAAATAAAGTGAGGAAACGTTGGTTGAAGGATGCAAAAAGAAAAAAAGGTTGTGGCCATATAGGTTAATTCACAAGAAGAAGCATAACCTTGAGAGAATTAGTTTAGATGTCTTCAACTTTAGTACATAAGGTTTGAGTGACTTTGATTGGTCAGCTAAGGTTCAGCCGACACTCATCACTGACTATATATATATATATATATATGTATTATTAATATAAAGCTTTAAAATTATGATTAGAAATTAAGTTGCATGTATTATAAGCATATCAAGCTTTAATCAAATCATAGGTGCAAATCTTGCCGGTGGAGGCATTCTTTTACTCCAACCGCTTTAGTGACAAGTCAAATAAAGAATATATATATTGAAAAACAAATAATAATTTGGGAAAAAGTGTAAAAGGGAATTTGTTGTGGAAAGGTGTTGAGAATCTTCTCCTTGGGCCTATTTTCACTTTGTAAAACTTTTCTCTCTGTTAATACTACTTAATAAATATCTAAATTGAAAATTAATGTATTAGTTGTTATGTGAAATTTTGAAATCAAATTTTACTAATTTATCATACATTATAGTTTCATCATAAATCCGTCACTAAATTTATCGCAACATATTAAAACCATTTATTCATAATTTTTATCATAAAATCTGTTGATAATTCATCATTATTGAGCAAAATAAATGATAAAAAATTGTGATGTATATTCTTTTTGTTACATTTGCAACTAGTTTGGATGATGAGAGTTTTTTTAATCCACGAAATTTTACGAATCTTGAACTACAAAATGAAAAGTAATTTTATATATATATATATTGTATCTTTCATTTTAAAGATTCAAATATAAAATATATCGTGTATATACATATAGATACGTAAATATGAATGAGATATTTATGTATATATATATTATTGTCTTTTATGTGTGACCTAATTAATAATAAAGGTGCATGTGTGGCTTGAATACGAGTCATAATGCTGCATCTGTTAGTGAGGAAGGCGGGCTAGCTCTCACCAGCAATTCTTAGGACATACTCAAGAGAGCCAATGAATTTCTCATTTAATTGATAAGTAAAATTTAGAAGCTTTAAAAGAAAGAATTAAATATTATGTAGGACCACACCACACCTGGCTAGGTATTTTGGACTTTGGAGTAAGCACCCACACTAGCATTATCACTTCCAATTTAATTTAATTCTTATTTTGTTACTATTTAATTTTAATAATTACTATTATATTATCATATTTTTAATATCTCAATTTGAGAATAATAAAAATAATTGTAAATATTAAAATTTAAAATTTAAAATTATTAAAAATCAACTAACTTAAAATTCGATATCCAATCCATTATGATTTATAACCAAACAAAGAAGTCATTTTGCTTAGTTGCATATTCTTCTTATCCAATGCCATGTGGATGTTGTAATCAAAGATTCGTTCATAATTAATAGCTAGTTCCGTAATATTCCCCTTAATTTATTATTTATTTATTATTAACGGGGGACAAACAAGACAATTCTGCTAAAACCATAGAAATTATTGAACTTCAATTATAATTAAATTCTCTTTGGATTAATTTCAAGAAAATTATCATGTTAGTGAAAAGTCTTAGGCTCCTACAAACAAGTTACTTACCTAATCAACAGTCAGCATTTTACTCTATTTATATACCACACAAGCATGTGATGTGATCAATTGATAAAACTCACTTTTAGATATTTTGGTGATAAGGAATAATAATAATAATAATAATAATAATTAAGACAATAGATTGGAATGTCTAATTTTTATATAAATTAATAAAAAATCCAAAATTTTAATATATATGAGATAATATTACATCAACAATATCGATCAATATTGTTGGATGATCCTTAAATTATATCTTATAATTAGATAAAGTAGCATTTAGTTTGTGATAATATAATTTGTCGATATTAATACTAACAATATGATATGTTAATAAAATATTAAAATTTTAATTTCAACGATCAAAATTTATTTTTTATCAACTTCAAATATTAAAAAATACCAATTATTAATTTTCTAAAAATAAAAAACATTGCTAAGGAAAAGATTTATCATCTGCCTTAGAATTCATGATTACCCAGAGAAAAGAGTAGCATTGGTCACATTCCACCACCATTTTAGACTTGGAGGAAAAAGAAAAATGGAAGTTAGTGTAGTTGATGATGATTCTTGTTTACCTTTCTAACCACTATTAATTCTAATCAAAATTGCCAATTATTTTCCAAAACCCTGTAACTAAATTGCATCAAATTTCTGCCGCCAGACGCGGTGTAATTATACTTTAGTTTTGATCAGCAGGAAAATTTCTCACATAATCATACGCCACCTAGAATTTCATCTTGTCAGTTCAAGGTCCAAGGAATTGAAATTTTGAATTAAAAAAAAAAATCAACTATAGTAAGATCTAATAATTTTAAACTCAATATAATAATACGATATAAAATTAATATAAAAAAAATATAAAAGTGATATAATTTAAAAGTTTATCAAAAAATTATATATAAATATATTTCACGTTTGATGTGTCAAATATAAATTTGATATGATAATTTTTATATTTTATATATGTTAAATACGAAACAAACATAATACATATACACATATTATCATATTTAATTTTAACGAGTTAGGTGAACGATACATTAGATAATCATTACTAGATAATAATTTCAGTGAATCTAACTCTGAGTTTATGGGTGATTTGCAAAGATATGATGACTAGTAATTATACGAAAATGTTGGCATATTGAAAGCTGGTCTCCTTCAGAATATTTCTTGCAAAATAAGATCCTAGCTAGATTAGTTTACACACCTTTAGGGCGACTAAAGTTAGGAAAGGTCAAGCAAGTCTAATCCATAGCTGACATTGAAAGGAAACTAAGAAACCCACATTGAAAAGAAAGTTGGGTTGGAAGGTTTGGAATAGGAACCTTAAAAGGTTTTTCATACCTATGATCAATTGCATCATCATATCAACTATTATGATTATTGATTAACAAAAGGTTTCCCTCAATTAATCATGTTAATCAAGGTTAACAAAAGTTTTACGCTAATTCATGTTACTCACAAAGGTTAGTTCAAAAGGCATTTGTGTCGAATTTTGATATGAGAATAATTTTGAAAAGAAAAAAAAGCGGTTAGAAGTAAAGATAAAAAATATTTTTTGTATTTGTATTTCGATGTACAAGTTAAAAATCAATAAAAAAAATCAGAAGAAAAAAAAATAAAGAATTGAAAATAAAATGAATTAGAATGATAATAACTGAGTATTTATATTTATAGATAGAAAGTGGGAGACTCTTGATGATAAAAATGATATGGCCAAATTGATGTGGTATTAAACATGTAAAGTTGGTTCGACATATCAAATTAATCCAAATATCCAAAATATTATTAATTGACATAATCTAATAAAAAAAATCAAAATGCTTTTTGGACTACTAAATGCTCTTAACAAAAGGATCATAAGGAGAAAAAAAAAAGAATTGAAAATAAAATGAATTAGAATGATAATAACTGAGTATTCATATTTATAGATAGAAGGTAAAAAACTCTTGAGGATAAAAATGATATGGCCAAATTGATGTGATATTAAACATGTCAATTTGGTTCGACATGTCATGTTAATCCAAATATCCAAAATGTCATTAATTGACATCATCTAATAAAAAAAAAGATCAAAATGCTTTTTGGATTACTAAATGCTCTTAACAAAAGGCATTAATTAGATTTTGTGAAATTCATTTCATAATATATCAGTTAAGAGAATACATTTTTAAAATTATTAAAAAAATTTAGATTCAAATAAAATTTAAGATATCCTAACCTTATCATATAAAAAAAATCATGTAATCAAGGTTAATCAAGCTTTTTCAAAGTTTTGAATTCACTCAATCTCTGATCGGATTAGTGCAACTTAAATATCCTCTTTAGAAAAGGAAATGAAAGGTTTAAAGGAAATGAAAGGGAAAAGTTGACAGATTCTTCACACAAAAATGAAAGTAGTGATTTGCATTTAATTACGAGCTGTGCCATCAAGTATTTGGTAATAGTACAAGGACAACTGCTATTATGATTGAGACTCCTTATCAAGGGGGCGATACCATGTTATTGTTGCTATAAATTCGATTAAAACAAGACTTATGGCTTTTTTTAATCACGGCTAAATACTAGGATAGAACAGGTCAGGTTATTTATATTAGAATCAATTTAAATAAGTGATGAGATTAATTTTGATTATATTAAAATTAACAGTCATAATAAGATTAATTATTATAATAATAAAATTAATAATTAAATTGTATATTTAGATATAAATGGAATATAACGGTGAAATTGAGTATAAAATCAACTATTCAGACAATTGATTGTCATAATTAAAAGTATCTATTGTTTTAATTTTACACTAAACAATTAATTACTCTCCAAATTTTAATTGGAGAGACAGTATAGTTGGGAGCCTCCAATTGCAATGAGATGCTACTAAAATGCATTCCACAGAACGTGACAGAAAGCAAATGAGGTTTAGCGAGTCATAATGATCTTTATATAAAGATAAAAGAGTAACTTAATTTCGTATTATGCTTAAAATTATCAAGTAAAGTTGAGGGTGCTGTAATATTTTATGTCAACTTGTCAAAGAATTTGTTGTTTTATTATAGTTTTAATGACGAAAGCCTCTCTATATCTATCAGTAAGCATGAGAAGTAGTAATTAGATTTGAACGAGGTCCTTGACTTCAAATGAAAATAGAAAAAGGGTAAATCATTGGAATTTTTTAAAGAATATATTCCAATCAGATATACTGTTTCTGCAGATTAGAATGGTGTAGCTCCACTTCAGTGGAGTTTTATCCTTTTGACTGCCTAAAGCTTTGTTTCTTGACCATTATTTTTCGAGATATTGCTGTGCAACGTCACTCCAGCAGCATCTCAAAGTTGCAGACAGGAATATCATTAACAGCCAAATGAAGTGACAGAAAGACATGGCAATGTTCTTCACCTCAGCGAATGAGATACATTGTTTTGTCTATATTTCAACATTACAAGTTGGGACGAACATAGATTTTGGAATGCTAAAAGGTGAGTTAACAGAAAGGAACAATTTACAGGCCGATGGATACTGTCTATGTGACACCACTCCCCCAGTACATATGCACAGAAAGTTCATCGATTGTAAAATGCCAGATCCTTGTAGCCACTATATTTACATTAAAAAATAAGCTCATTTTAAAACAAGACAATTCATGTATTCATTTAATTTATTTACTGTTAAATATATGTTAAATACAAAAATTATTTTATCATAAATTCATAATTATGTCAAACACAACAAACGTGGATGAGAAGTCAATTTTATTTTTTTTCTCACCCATATCCAAAAAACCTCATGATCGTAAAAGGCAAGGATGCTGGGTTAAATTCGGACAATGAAACATGTTAGCAAGTTGTAATTCACTAGGTAAATATTTGATGGGAATAAATCGTCCTTTAACAAGAGTGGCAAGCAGTAGTTTCATATACAAGTATGCAAATTACAGGCATATAAAACTATAAAACGGCTGCTATTATTTACAAACAAATCCAACTGAATTATGTAAGTATATATTTAATTTGTCTTGTTAAATAAGACTAAAAGTAAATACTAACATGATCTGTCCCAAACTGACACCCAAGCTGTTTGAATCTAATGCAGTCAAGATAAAACACCCATTCTTGGTTTCAACTGATCAACCCTTCTCTGTTCTGTTCAGAAGAAATAATGGTTTGAATTAAATAATCTATCAAACTTATAATTAGACAAGAAACGAAATTTGTAATACAACTTAATCAGATATACATCTGCATGATGTCCGGCCAACAGTGCGGACCTGGTCCTGCATGTATCCCTTTACAGACTATCGATTTGCATCAGCACAAGAATTTTCTAAATCCAATCACTAGATATCTGAATTATGTGTATAAACAGCAAAAGCTGATTTTATATTTATGTTTTTCTGTTTAATGTAATACATCCTCTAGTCTTAAATTTCAAAAGCTCTAAAAGTAGCAAATGTAGCTAAATTAATTGATACAACATTGAGACCTAAAAAGCTTTTTTTGTACTGACATAAAATCCTGCAAGTTGTTTTATCCAATAACTATAGTTTCTATCTAATAATAGCATACTAGCAAGAAATGTTGACTAGGTAATTTAGAAAACCTCTAACTTAAAAATTAAAGAAATGGAGAGCATCACATCGAATACCATCAATAACGTTAACAGCATGTGTTTCAGTGCAGAATAAACAAATTAGTCTAGTTTTGACTTCTGAAATATATTTGCCCATATATGCACAATGACCTTAATAGATGTTTCAAAAGTTGAGTAGGGCACTATCAAAAGTCTGCTGTAAGACTGAATCTTACCAGAACTGTGAATGCAACAGAGTTATAGATCAACACCCTCATCAAGGCCTTTAGAACCGATCATCACATTAGAGTCAATTTGCTTGTCAAACTTCTTCTTCCTCCTTGCTTCAAATTCTTGGAACCCATCCATCTATATATATATATATATATATAATATTTTAGTTAATTAAAGCATATGAAGCTTTAGTGCTTTTTCTGGAAAACTTGAACCACATCTGGCAGTGAATCATGGAGATACTTACTTGCTGAAACTGATCCATTGAAATAGGATTGTCATGTAGTGAGATATTCTGGAGAGCTTTGCAGTCTTTCAATATATTAGGAGGTATCTGTCAACCAAGAGTTATCAGAGTATAACAGAAACAAAATACAAAACATTGCCCTCAACAAGTGTTTATTGAACAAAAATCATAGAAAGCTATGACTTTTTTGTTTTTTTGGTACAATTATTTGGGGGAAAGTATCCACCCTCTATGTTAATAAGGTAAGTCCACTTAAATTTTTTAGAGTGATTGCTGCTTCTACTTTGCTCATAATTGATTGCAAAGACTATAGTTGCCCACATGGTACACAAACAGCCATGTCATTGCATGAACCTCCATGTTCACATAGAATCGCACAAACAGCAGCAGAAAGTTGCACTATCCTTTCTACATCATAAATCATGCCGACTGGCATGCTTTGAAATACTGGGATACTAATAAATAAGATCTTCTTTCAGACCGTAAAATGGATAAGTTTGAGGAACAAGAAATAAGAGCCAGTTGTAAAAGCTCTCCAATGTTAAAGAAATGCATATAAGCAACACTGCAATTACAGTGATCAGCAAATTTGCAGTTGAAACTTTGGGAATCTTGTTTATAGGTATCTTGCGTCAATGTCACATTAAAGAGCTTCAGATGGTACAACAAACATTTAATTCTCTTCCATAGAAATTCAAGGTTAGTTCGATTATATTGTGATTGGTAAGTTGTGATAAACATTAGACCTACCTAACCAGCTCAAATCTTTGTATTCAGCCATATTTATACATTTCATCAATTAATTCCAATTGTTGATCATATAGAAGTGTTCATACAAAACAACCATAAGGGCTCTACCAAAATCTGAAGGCTTTCTATGAAAGCTTCCCAATCTAGAAGAAACTATAATAGGAAATATTGACATGTTTCTAGAAAAACATCAGAGGAATCAGAATTTCTAATAGAAACAAGCATACAGGTTGCTGATCCTTGTTTAACCAGCACAACTTATACAAAGGACAATAAAAAATCTACCAGTGTCATCATGCAGCACGAAGAAGTTAGAAAATGATGGACATCTACCTGGCTGACTTTGTTATTGTTTAAGCAAAGTGACTTTAGGTGAACAAGATTGCAAACAGATGCAGGAAGTTCTTCGATAAGATTATCTGCCAAGTTACACAAAATCATGAAGCTGTGAGTTGTAGAAATAGGATTAAAATACATGAAACTGTAGTGCCACAACTACTGTAGTCACTAATCATAAATCTATGTGCAACACAGAGTGCAGACTGGGCAAAGAACCAAGGGCGAATCTAGCAGGGCTGGCAAGGGTTGGCCCCCCCTAAGTTTTTTGACATCCTTAGAACACATTGCATTTTCATTTGAAAATAAGGTAAAATTATGGTGAGGCCCCTCCAAAGTTTTTTCATGTGACCCTCTCTTTATAAAATTTGTACTTTGACATGATAAACTTGTCAACACTTTTTTTTAGCCCTCATTCATTATCAATTAATTCTTTCTATGTTCCTTTTCATTCAATCAAATAGATACATTGATATTAATTATTGTATTAATCATTTTCATTCCATGCTCATAATGGAAAAACATTTAAAGAAAGTTAAATCACTTTAAACCACTACAATATCTGATACATATTGTGCATTTAACTCTTCCTACTTTTTCTAAAGGTATGTATCTTCTTCTTTTTTTATGAAATAATCCTATCCTTATTTTAGTTATTTTAGTTAAACTGGATTTTTTTTTACATTGAGACTTTAACGCAAATTGTCCAAATGGCATTTAACATCAGAACTAACAGATGAATTAACGGAAGGACCAATTCATTATGACTTTGAAAATATAAGTACCAACGAGTTACACATTGATTGGGGACCAAAATGATGTGACCCAAAGTTTAGGGACTGTGGGTGTAATTTACCCCTAAAGTTTTCATTTTGTGACAGTTTCTCGGAGATATCCTAATGCTGTTGCTAATAGCTCTTGCTAATAACAAAGATTAGGTACAAATAATTTACTTTATAAAGGCAAAGAAGAAAACATAGCACACAACAAGGGCAGAGAATAACTAGCATAAAATCTTACATTAAATTCATAAAACCAAATCAAAATTATAACAAGTTTTAAGATTTATGTTACTTTCATAAAGTGGTTTACAGAATCTCACTCAGTCAATAGACAACCCAAAGATAACATTTCTAAAAATTATTTAAGTTATTCTTTTAAAAAGAAACAAGCAGTTTTATAGTAGAAAAGTGAGAAATAGTAAATATGCATACATAAACATACCATTCGCTTGAAGTTCTTCCAAAGAAAAGCAGCTCCCAATTGATTCAGGAAGATACTTTAACTTATTATTAGACACATTAAGCAGAGACAACTGCATTACCAAACAACATAAATTAGATCCAGGAACTATCTGAAACATTCTTAAGCATATCATGTCCCCACTCTTGTATTGTAGATTCAATCAGTGCTTTAAAGAATGTCTGATCCCTTTTAGTATTCTTTCTTCATTAACATTATCATTACTCACAAAATCAAAATAAGATCAAGTTGGCTGATCTCGAGATTATTACTTGTGCTTAAACCACGCAAATATGCAAATATTTGTAAAACCAAGGAATAAAATGAACAGAACCACAAGGTTCATTGTTCACCAAGTAGAGTCACTTACATTGCGCAAGCTGCCAATAGTCTCAGGCAAGGAAGTTAACATATTTCCAGCGATCGATAACTTCTCAAGTCTCACCAGCTGGCCCACTGGGCAGAAGAAATGCAGTTAGAAGCTTGTGAGACAGTACACTTACCCCGTGAAGTTTGCAGATTTTGCCATGAAGCAAATCTGCAAACAATGGAGGCAAAGAAATGTATAATATT
The DNA here is from genome assembly GCF_047325235.1 of Durio zibethinus. Taxonomy (NCBI): domain Eukaryota; kingdom Viridiplantae; phylum Streptophyta; class Magnoliopsida; order Malvales; family Malvaceae; genus Durio; species Durio zibethinus. The sequence goes on from NC_143172.1 coordinate 24,721,183, forward strand.
AGATTTTCTTACTTATTTAGAAAAGGATATTACATTCATCAGGCAAAGAAGTAATCTGGTTCCCATCAAGTATCATAACTTTCAGAGACTGAAGCTTCCCCAGATTAATTGGTAGTCGCTCAATAAGATTAGTAGGTAAGATCTGGAAGGGAAAAAAAAAGAAAAAGCTACTTTAAAAGGTAGCTAAGTTTTCAGTATCCTGATTTTAGGGAAAGAACTGAAATCTCTTCATCCACTACAATAAGCCAATATGCTAACAAGGACATGCAGATACTCATGTTAGACAAAATATATTCCAATAAGAATGCATTTTCTGAAGATAACAGTGCACTCTAATGCCCTAAAAGATAATGAACACACAAACAATAAGCAAAATATAAAAGTGACATTAAAAAGTATGAAGAAAGCTCTACTTCACTTTGTTTCCTTCTTTTTTCCTTTAATTACTAAAATTGAACAGATACATAGAACAAAGGGTCCACCAACAAACCTAAAAATCAAACATAACAACAGCATAATTCGACATTTATGTGTCAAAAGAAGCTATACATATTGTAGACAACATTTGCAGGATTCTTACCAGACGCTGCATGTTAACTAACTTGCTGATCTCCATAGGAATTTCAACTGCAAGGAACGAGAAAGTTGACTAAGAACAGTACCTAAGAAAATCAAGGCTCCAAAGAGCCAGGTTAAGAGATTTAAAAGAAATGATATTTGTTCTTCCTTTCTAAGGATGGCGTATTAGACTGACTTTGGCACAATCTACCATGAAAAGAAGCCTCTTTTGCCTGATGTGTTTCACAAGTAGGAAAAGGCCATACCTAATTTATTGTGCGTTAAATCAAGAGTTCGCACAGATTTATCCAGATCAAGAACTTCATCAGGAAATGTCTGTTCAAGTCAAAGCACACATCAGAAGCATACACACAAGGAACAAATGCAAGAATCCCCATTGGAAGTCATTTGAACTACCATGTTTCTCAACCAATAAGGCATAAAATTTGCAATAACAAATTAACATGAACCTGATCTATATTAATTGTAATTGATACCCACACAAAGGCCTACAGTTTAGATTAAGGCTCTCTTTGATTGCCGCTTTGGCTACTTACTTTCAGAAAGGTGCTATAAAGCAAAAAAGAACTGCTAAAAAGAAAAACATAGCTGATTAAAAATAACCAAATAACAAAAAATATAATACCCGTTTTAACCTGATTGTTATATATAAAATTCAAAATCATGTATCATTTTCCAACATGAGAATATCCTTGTACATATAAACAATAGACATTTATGCAGAACTAATATAAAGCTAAACAAACATAAGAAATTGCATTGAATTGGAACAGAATTGGCCTATCATCAGCAACTTAAGGACTCTTAAAAATTATAAAACAACATTAAACCAAAGAAATTAAGCAAGATCCAGAAACGATCATCATTTAAAATGTCTATATACTTCATCAAGTACTCAAAACATATATATAAAAGACAAAAAAATTATGAAAACCCGAGATAGACATAAGGGGCTTGCCTTCAATTTGGCGTCACGTAAAGCAACAATGCCAGTTGATCGCCATCGAGCAATCCTGTTAGCTTTGGAATCAGCGCTTTTACTTGGACAACATCCCATCTTTCTCTCTTTCTAAATTTTTCTTAGAAAAAAAAAAGAAGGAGATTTAAGAGATGGGTCAGGAGCAGATGGGTCAACAAGGTCGCAAGTTTGGTTAAGTCTTCATATGGGGTTTTGGTTTTGCAGAACGAAAACCGCGTTGGTTTGGTTAAGTTTTGCGTGGGATTTTTGGCGTCAGTCGTTTTTTTTTTTTTTTCTGATTTGGTCGTTTTGATACTAATTTGGTTGTCTTGTTCCGTTTTCTCCGCATATGTATCACTTCTATTCTTTTATTATATTATATATAAATTTATCATTTATAAATATAAATTTTACAAAATTTTGATAAATTGTACATAATTTTAATTTATAATTAAATGATTATATATTTATATTATAATAATTATAAGTGAAATATTTTTTTATCTCTAACATATATATTAATAATTTTAATATTTCATATTTTTAATATAAAATAAATACATAAATTATTAAATTTAATATTTGAATCATTTAATTTAAAAATTTAATCAAAATATATAACATATATTTAATATATTATTAATGAATACCTTCTCGTAAAAATATAAATCATTATAATTTATATATGATTTGTATAAATTCATCAATTATAATAAAATTTAAGGATTCGTAAATTTATATTACGTAAAATATTAAAATTTATATATTTATAATATATTTATACAAAAATTATAAATTATAATTTATATAAAAAAATAAGGTTTATATTTTATTTTATTAAAGTTAAATATGATAATATTAAAATTTTAAATTATTATATTAACTAAAAAAGGTCTCCAAGGGTTTTTTCTTTTTTTAAAAAAAAAGCCCACATGACTGAGTTAACAGAAGATTATGTTGTAAGTTTAACCTTTAAAAAATTAATTCAACGTCGTAAGGGTTTTCTTACCCTCTCTGTTTCTAATTCAAAGCTTTTCCTATTTGATCTTCGTCTGATTTCTGATTCCATCTTTTATCAAAGGTAATGCAACATTGGGGTTCAATTAGAATTTATATCCCTAAATTTCATTTCCTTCTTATGTGTATAAATCGCTTCGAATTTCAGTTGTTTTCTTGATTTTTCTTTTGAAATTTTAGGGTTTCATATAGCCTATTCTTTTCAAATAGCTAGGATTCGTAAAAAGCCATATTCAACTGATTCTGCTGGTGTTTGAAGATCGATCTACCTTTGTAGCCTGCTTGATTTTGCGAAGTATATACCCATGATACCCAGTTCGAAATTCGAAGGTGGGGTAGGTAACTCTTTGAAGACTTGGGTCTCTGATAGGTTAATGTCATTGCTGGGATACTCCCAGCCTACGCTTGTTGAGTATGCCATTGGACTAGGTTAGTCACTGTCACCTTCTCTTCTTATGTACATCTAGGCATCTACAATAGATGATAAATAGTCAAAATATGGTATTTTTACTAAATTATTGCTGTTGCTGCAGCTAAGCAAGCAGCATCACCTGCTGATGTACTAGGCAAGCTAGAGGAATATGGCTTGCCATCCACAAGTGATGTTCGTTCATTTGCTCAAGAAATCTTTGGTAGAGTTCCTCGTAAAGCATCCGGTGAAAATGTGAGTTAATGTTTTATATTCGACTTAAAAGTTTGGCAAGAATCATTTCTTTTCTTTCTTTTTTTTTTTTTTCCTTTGTGCAACTGTAATTTTCGATGTAATTCTTTTGTCTGCTGTTATTCTTCTTATCATCAGCTTTACCAGAAACAAGAAAGGGAAGCTGCTATGTTTGCTCGGAAGCAAAAGACTTATGCAATTTTAGATGCTGATGATGATGAAGATGATGCCAGTATCAGTTCCAGTGTTCATCACCAGTCTTCCAGTGAGCTTGCTCCTGCTTCTGAGACTGGAAAAGGAGATAAGCATAAGAAACGATTCAGAAAGAAGATTGAAAGTGAAGAAGATGAAGATGATGAGGAGATCAAACGAGTAGAAGAAGAGAGACGACTTAAAAGACGGACATTGCAAGATGAGGATGATGGTTCAGAGTCAGAGGAAGAAAGGTTGCGTGACCAAAGAGAGAAGGAGGATTTAGAGAGAAATATAAGAGAACGTGATGCTGCATCAACTAGGAAGTTAATGGAGCCAAAGCTTTCCCGAAAGGAGGAAGAGGAGGCCATACGAAGATCTAAAGCTTTGGAGCAAGATGACATTAATAGTTTAAGGAAAGTTTCAAGACAAGAGTACTTGAAAAAGAGGGAGCAAAAGAAGCTTGAGGAGCTCAGGGATGATATAGAAGATGAGCAATACCTTTTTGATGGTGTGAAGCTTACTGAAGCAGAATATCTTGAATTAAGGTACAAGAAGGAAATATATGAGCTTGTAAAGAAGCGGTCTGAGGAGGAAGATAATATTGGTGAGTACAAAATGCCAGAAGCTTATGATCAAGAGGGGGTTGTTGACCAGGAAAAGAGATTTGCTGTGGCTCTTCAGCGTTACAGAGACCCTACTGCTGGGGATAAAATGAATCCATTTGCAGAACAAGAGGCATGGGAAGAGCATCAAATTGGCAAGGCCACATTGAAATTTGGCTCAAAAAATAAAAAGCAAACGTTTGATGACTATCAATTTGTGTTTGAGGACCAGATTGAGTTTATTAAGGCATCAGTGATGGATGGTGACAAGTTTGATAACGAGTTATCAACTGATTCACCTGAGACATCCAAGGCAAAATCAGAATTGGAGAAACTACAGGAGGACAGAAAAATGTTACCAATTTATCCATATCGAGATGATCTACTTCAAGCTGTTGAAGATTATCAGGTTCTTGTTATTGTGGGAGAAACTGGTTCAGGAAAGACCACACAGATACCACAATATCTTCATGAAGCTGGCTACACAAAACGTGGCAAGGTGGGTTGTACACAGCCTCGACGAGTTGCTGCTATGAGTGTTGCTGCTCGAGTTTCTCAAGAAATGGGTGTCAAACTTGGGCATGAGGTCGGTTATTCTATTCGCTTTGAGGATTGCACTTCAGAAAAGACTGTATTGAAATATATGACAGATGGTATGCTGTTGCGAGAATTGCTTGGTGAACCTGATCTTGCAAGCTACAGTGTGATAATGGTGGATGAGGCTCATGAAAGAACTGTGTCAACTGATATTCTTTTCGGATTAGTGAAGGATATAGCACGGTTTAGAAAGGATATCAAATTACTTATTTCAAGTGCAACACTTGATGCGGAGAAGTTCAGTGATTTTTTTGATTCTGCTCCAATTTTCAAAATTCCAGGGAGACGTTATCCTGTTGAGATACACTACACAAAAGCACCAGAAGCTGATTACTTGGATGCTGCAATTGTTACTGTACTTCAAATCCATGTGTCACAGCCACCTGGAGATATTTTGGTTTTTCTCACTGGTCAAGAAGAAATTGAGACAGCAGAAGAAATTTTGAAGCATAGAGTAAGAGGTTTTGGGACAAAAATTGCAGAACTTATTATCTGTCCTATATATGCCAACCTTCCAACTGAGCTTCAAGCCAAAATATTTGAACCTACTCCTGAAGGTGCACGCAAGGTAGTCCTGGCAACAAATATTGCAGAAACATCATTAACAATTGATGGGATTAAGTATGTCATTGATCCCGGTTTTTGCAAGATGAAATCTTATAATCCAAGGACTGGGATGGAGTCTTTGCTGGTAAGTCCCATCTCTAAAGCTTCAGCAAATCAACGTGCTGGTCGGTCTGGGCGAACAGGTCCTGGAAAGTGTTTTCGCTTGTACACTGCCTACAATTATTATACAGAATTGGATGACAATACACCACCAGAGATACAACGGACCAACCTTGCCAGTGTTGTTCTTTCTTTGAAGAGTCTTGGAATTCATGATTTGTTAAATTTTGATTTTATGGATCCACCACCAGCTGAGGCTCTACTGAAAGCATTGGAACTTTTGTTTGCATTGAGTGCATTAAATAAACTTGGAGAGTTGACTAAAGTTGGTAGGCGAATGGCAGAGTTCCCTCTTGATCCTATGCTATCCAAAATGATAGTTGCTTCCGACAAGTACAAGTGTTCAGATGAGGTTATTTCCGTTGCTGCCATGCTTTCTGTGGGGAATTCAATCTTCTACCGTCCAAAGGACAAACAAGTTCATGCTGATAATGCAAGGATGAATTTTCATACTGGCAATGTGGGTGACCATATTGCTTTAATGAAGGTTGGTTATTTGAAGAATAAATATTTGTTTATAAGGATTGGCACTCCTTACTTACGTTCAAGCTCTTGCATTTTACTAACTTGATAAACATATGCTGGTCAATCCGGTTTTTCTGTCTCATTTAAAATGTTAAACTGAGCAGTTGTAATTTTTTATTAGGATTTGTAGTGTAAGTGTCCTTAAGATTGCACCTTTTAGATTGCCTGCTTTCCCCATTTCCTCTTTGTTTCTTACATCTGTCAATGCATTGGATTGTAGATTATTTTTTATTGTGTGGTTCAAGTCATTTTTGAAAAGAGGTTTGTTGATCCTTTTCATTGTTGTTATTTTCTAGGTTTACAACTCTTGGAGGGAAACAAATTACTCAACACAATGGTGTTATGAAAATTATATTCAGGTATAATGCTAATTACCTTGATTTTGTTATTGTGCGGACTATTGTCAATGCTTGTGCTTTTGATTGAACTGTGCTTAACTTTTTTTTTTTAAACTTTTAAGGCTTTTTTTCATTTACTGAGTTTTAAAATGAATATCTGACTTTATACTTGTATCTGTTTGTTCGCAACTTTTGCAAATGACATATACATATATGATATTTCGTGGCTTCCTGGTGTTCCTTTGTTTCCTATTTGTTGATAACTTATTATTTCTATTTCTTTTGTTATTTGTGATTTCAATTTTTTTAGGTCAGGAGCATGAAGCGTGCCAGAGACATTAGAGATCAATTAGAGGGTCTTCTGGAGAGAGTTGAAATTGAACTAACATCCAGTTCAAATGATTTAGAGGCTATAAAGAAGGCCATAACATCTGGTACGTTTCGCAAATATATATCGTTTGCAGTATCTTTGAAATGGAAGTGCTCCAGTTGTTGACTGTAAAGTTCAACATCTTCTTTCAGGATTTTTCCCTCATTCAGCAAGGTTGCAGAAAAATGGTTCTTACCGGACTGTGAAGCATCCACAGACCGTCTACATACATCCAAGCTCAGGGTTGGCACAAGTAAGCTGAAGTCCAATTAGTTATTTTTATGATTAAATTTAAAGGAATTAACTGCCAAATGTAGTGCGTGATTAACATAATTGCTTCTGCAAATGTTTTTAAATTTTTTATGATGACTAAAAAGTATGAGAATTGCCTTCTTATGCTGTTGCATAGAGTGAATATGGTAGTGGTTTATCATCCTGTCTGTCATTCTGATCTGAAGAAAAACTAAATTTAGCCACTAAAGTGGGTTTGTCCATTCTACCTTGATGCCATAATTTCATCTACGGTCAATTGACAAGTATCCAATTGCATAAGCCAATGTTCAGCTGCATACAATTGACATGTCTATTAAGGATGGTTGTGTGTGTTCTGCTTTTATTTTTCTTTCCTCTCCTTCTCTCTGGGTGTGGGTGGATCAAGTTTGGTGATGCCTCCAATATAAAACCAAGTCTTGTGATGTTCCACACTGTTTACAAAATTTTTTGCTGTCCTCAGGCGCTACCAAGATGGGTTGTATACCATGAATTGGTTCTTACCACCAAGGAATATATGAGACAGGTAAGCATCCTTCCTCTTGAAATATAAAAATAACTTATGCCAGGTCTTTGCTTAGATGTGTTGATGACCAATGCCAAAACCTGGGAGTTCAATTGCAGGTAACTGAACTGAAACCAGAATGGTTGGTGGAAATAGCCCCGCATTACTACCAGATGAAGGATGTTGAAGATGGTATGCTCTTTCTCAGTCCCCCTCAAAATCTTCAACCCTAGTTCCTCCGATTGCCTTCTCACCCTCCCTTCAATCTCTATTTCTCTCTTCCACACATACACACGGTTCTACCATTCTATGCATTCAAGTGCATTCTGATGTTTTGTTTCATCATGGTTAATGTTGTTGGGGACACTAATTGATTAGCACAACATTAATCTCTTAGATGCATATAAATTTCTTGTCAATTAAATATAATTAAATCTTTTATGTCAAAAAGAAATCTAATTAAATCTTTAGTAATAACTTGACTCCTCCCAGAGTTCACACTTGGGGTTCCTTAGGAGTCACTCCTAAGGTTGATTGCTTTACACAATCATAAGAGGAATAATGTTGGAAATTGTTACTATTGATAAGCTATATAAAATTAAAATAAGATAGTACTTATAAGCTAAATTCTTAATCCTAGTTTAAATACTAAATACCGAACATAACTCTAAAGCTTTATTACTTGGAAAATAAAGAAAACACTAGTTGATATAAAATAAAAGGAGCAACATAAAAGTAGTTTAATCCCTCAATTAGATTCTTTGGATTCTTTATCATCACCCTATTTCATTTTTACGAACCATCTGCTTGTTTTCCAGTAATATATTTCATTCCTTGAATAAAATTTGGAGATAGCATTGGTTGCTGTGCTTTACTCAGATTATAGTACTGATATATTTACTCTGCATTCACATATTGAGTGAAAATGACTTTTAAGGAATTGTGTAGCAGCCACTGGAAGTGGTGGATCTATGCTCGTTGTCACATGATAACCATCTGTATAGAATGCTTGATTTGTGGCATAAAGTGTTTGTATTTAGTGTTTAGAATGCATAAATAGGTGGGGCATTTTTCTCTATGCAGCTGGATCAAAGAAAATGCCAAAGGGACAGGGGCGTGCAGCAGAGCAACCATTGGCTTCTGCTATGTCTTGAGAGGGGCGTGATTGCTTTGGTCTGTTGGTAGAGTACTGGAGTCTTAGTTCTAGAGATCAGGATCAAATCCTGACAGTCTCAAATACCAAAAACAGAAAAGAACAAAAAAAGGAGAACAATTTGGTGTGCACAGCTTGTTTTGGGACACAAGTTCTTGAGGACAACTGTAAATACAATTTTGTAGGAATTAGCTCCATCAATTTATCATCATAGTTAAAACAAGCTAACATCTTATTGTAGATGATTCTGTTGTATGACGCGATTATGATAGTAAATTCCCAATTTGGGATAAAAGAGTCAATGTTATGTTTTCTTTGCTGGTTTTATTTTGTAAAAATTTCATGGGATATGGATTGCCAGATTGCCCTGTTTCATCAACCATGCTTTGTTCATCTTTGATTTCAACCTTTGCCTACTGTGATAATTGTGGTTGGGCTTTTGTCACTTTTGGGTGTGTGCTTTTGAATCCTATCTTCCTCGTTGTTGGTCTTCCTCAAAAGCCAGTATTCAGTGTAAGCTCGTAGATTTTTTTGGTCTTTCATGTTTAGCAGCGGCTACATCCTTTGTTTCTGGTCCAAATTTCTCTTGTTAGTGACACACTCAGCCAAGTCTGATGACCATTTGATTCAAACACAAGCAATATTTCTGTTACTATTGCTGTAGGTGGCCAACATTATTTAGCTCAAGTAATCAAGTTTCTTGGGCAAATAATCACAGATTGCAGATTCTTGCATTCACATGAAACAGCATGTCTTTTTTTTTTTTCCTTTTTTTTCTTTGACATGGCAAATAGAAAAGATTTTTAATCAAATATTAGATCTCTCCATTTATGTATTCATGTTATATCTGTTTTGAGTCAAATACGTGTAAAACATAAAATTTATTGTGTTACAATTTATATGAAACATAAAATAATTTTTTGGTTTTTTTTTTTCAAATTCATATAGGATTTTGGTTAATTGTAAGTCATTTTTTTTTGTTGTATTATTTTCGTATCGTATCATTATGTTAATGTCTAAAATTGTTAGATATATCAAATATCTGGAGTGTTAGGAATCATATACGATGAAACATTGCTAATTTATTAATATAGCGGCCTGTCGATTTAGATAGGTAGAAGCTTGGTCTTAAAAATTTAAAGAATTAAAATGAGCCTCCCAACCCAAAGTATGATTCTAAGACCCCGAGAAAGCAGAAGAGATCTGTTATGCCACAGCAGGCATGTCCTTCAACCAAGGATCGAGCGGCTTCCCGATTGAATACACGATGAAACCAATCTCCCTCAACTTCTCAACATTCAACACATTACGACCATCAAACACAAATGCAGGCTTTTGCATGTTGTAAAAAATTCTTTGGTAATCAAGTGTCTTGAATTCATCCCATTCGGTAAGAATGCACAAACCATGAGCATCCTTGGTTGCTTCATAAGCATCCCAAGCTACGCTCACTTGCTTCACGGCAGTGGGGCTCATTGGCTGGAGATGAATGGGATGATCCCAATCAAACTTGTTCATTGAAAGGTCCCTTTGGATCTGATCTCCAGTGACCTGAGGGTCATATATGCTCAACCGTGCCTTATCACCCAACAGGCCTTTGCACACGTCAATTGCTGGTGTCTCCCGAGTGTCACCTGTATCTTTCTTAAAGGCAAATCCCAGGATAGCAATTTTCTTGCCTGAAACTGTGTTGAACATCGAAGAGACAACCCTGTTTACGAAACGGTTCTTCTGGAAGTCATTCACCTTAATAACTTGTTTCCAGTAGTTTGCAACTTCAGGTAGTCCATTGCATTCACAGATATAGACCAAGTTGAGTATATCCTTTTGAAAGCAGGATCCGCCAAAACCAACACTTGCATTAAGGAACTTAGGTCCAATTCTTGAGTCCTTACCAACAGCACGGGAAACTTGAGAAACATCTGCCCCAGTAGCCTCACAGAGAGCTGACATAGCATTAACTGAAGAAATCCTCTGAGCCAAGAAGGCATTGGCTGCAAGCTTTGAGAGCTCAGCTGACCAGAGATTGGTTGCAATGATTCTGTCTTCTGGCACCCAATTAGCATAAACATCTTTCAGTGCTTGAATTGCCTTTTGGCCTTCAGGGGTTTCCCTGCCACCAATGAGAACCCTGTCAGGGTTAAATAGGTCCTGAATTGCAGTTCCCTCTGCAAGGAATTCTGGATTTGATAGAATTTGATACTTTATGCCCTTGCTGTTGTGCCCCAGGATTTTTTCAATCGCCTCAGCTGTTTTCACTGGGACGGTTGACTTCTCAACAACAATTTTGTTGGATTTTGATACATCAGCAATCATCCTGGCTGCACTCTCCCAATATGTCAGGTCTGCAGCTTTGCCAGCCCCAAGGCCTCGGGTTTTTGTTGGTGTGTTCACAGAGACAAAGATTATGTCTGCTTCAGAGACATGCTTTTCAATGTCAGCGCTGAAGAAGAGGTTCTTTCCTCTGCACTGCCTGACTACCTCATCAAGACCTGGCTCATAGATAGGAAGCTGGTCACTATTCCAGGCCGAGATTCGAGAAACCGAGATGTCAACAACAGCAACTTCAATGGAGGGGCACTTGAGGGCAATAACTGCCATCGTAGGACCACCAACATATCCAGCTCCAATGCAACAGATCTTCACCATTTTCTTCAGTTATCTAGAACCTGAAACAATGAAATTGTTATTATGTTAGACAAATGAGAATTTAAAACAAGAAGAAACTAAGTTTAAAAACCAAGACATTAAGATGGCTCCAAGGCCTTAGATTGCTTTTCTTAAATCTTATGATTTATGAAAAACTAGAATAGTTTGCCACCAATATCAAGTACTAGATCTACCAAAATGATCTGAAAGAACTGATCTTTTCTAATGTGAAATCAAGAGATCCACCAACTACTCTAAACTACCAACATATCATGCATATCACTGTTACATAAAATCATGAACAACTTCTTTTAGAAAAGAAATTCAGTAAGTAAAATAGAAACATTGAATATCAGCTAAAGTTTCTGCCCACAAACACTACTTCCAGTATATTTTGCTTTGCAGAAAAAGGACCAATTGTTGTAACCAGTAACCACTGAAACAGTGCGTGCAGAACTAAAGAACTAGAATTCTTGCTTTCTTTCAATGAATTTCTACCTTGAGTGTTTTGGTGATAGAAGCTATGAAAAGTTCTTAATTTCCAAATCAACAGCATGTATTCATAATCATAGCTTCAAAATCAAATGGAGAAGCAACTGCTTCAGCCATGTACTTGGGAATCTCCTACAGATAAATCATATCAAACGCAACAAGACCAAAAATTATTTAGAAATGACAAGAAGAACTTCCCTTCAATAGAACATTCAATCTAGTCTACTAAAGGAAAACAAAAACAAATGATATATGATCCAGAAAATGTCTAACAGGACTCAACTTGTACCTTAAAAGATTTTCCTGAACACTGAAAAAAAATACCAAGAACTTAGAGAAATTAAGCAGGGGAGGAATGTATTAATGATGGGGCCAGAAATATTGTAATATCATATATAGAGGAAAACTAAGTGCTCCTTAGATCTAATATGTTCCTTTCACAAAGCAAAGCGAAGTCAGATTAAAAAACAGAAGTGGAACGTTCAACACGTTTCAAAGACAAACACTCGTCAAAAGAAACTACTTGCACAACTTTCATTTTGATCATGCTTGGTTTTGTGTAAAAGTAACTGAAAAACGACTCGAAAATATTGGTAGTATTTGATTTCTTTTCTTTTTTTTTTTTCAATAATTTTTTTTATTTATTTTGAACAAAACCCATTTCATTAATGTCCATTAAAAGTCAGTTTTGCAAAAGAACAAGTTGTTTGTTTTGAGTATCAATGTTCTGACAGGTTAGAAAAATGGCTACACAAATGGGCAAATGGCTTGACTTTGACACCAGGCTGAAACTCTCTATTTTTTTTTAATTTTTTATTTTTTTATAGAAAAGAATTTATTTCATTTTATTTCAAAACTAAAAAGATAAAAAAATAATTCTTTATTTTTTAAGTTTTTTATTTTTAAATAAAATTATAAGGAAAACATTTTTTTCATTTTTTCAAATAAAAAAATATAACACAATATTTTTTTTATTTAAATATATCATTTTTCCCTTAATTTTCTATTTTTTAAATATCAAAAATGATTTTTTAAATTTCAAAAATGATTTTTTACTGGTAAGTTTCTATTATTACGTTTGTAATACGACTAATGTTGTGAGTCAACATGACAATTTGTTTAAGGAAAGTTAAGTATGGATTATTTATTTTTTAACTATTAAACTAATAAAAATAGTGTAGTTAGGATATCAAATCAGCAATAAACCCGAAAATTTTACCTGTTAATCTAGATATATAATTTACTATATGGATTAATCAAGATTTTCTTGTGATACATGTCTTATTTAGTATGGTTGTCTCTTGCCTTCTTGTCATATTAACTTCCTAACAAAAGCTTAGATGTTAGATGTTATTAACAAAAGAGAAAAATAATAAAATAATTTATATTCAATGGATTTTTTGATTTATTTTAATCTTATATGATCAAATTTTTTTGAAATAAGAGATTGAGTTGAATTTTTTGAAATCATGTTCAGATTAGAGTCAGGTTTAAGTTGCATTGTCCCAACCTGATCAGAATATATAAATTTTTTTATTTATTTATTTAATTATATATATGTATTATATTAATAAATTTATTATTTAAAATATTAATTTAATAAAAATGTTATATTTATGTATAATTAAAAAGTAATTTATATTTTAAAACATAATATTTTTTAAATATTAATTAAATTAAAAATTTTAAATTAATATCAAATTGAATCGAATATATTTTAGGAATAAATAAGTAAAATCAAATAAAAAATAATATTTTGATATAAAATCCAATTAAAATTGAATAGAAAAAAAATTAACCGGATCAATTAACATCCTTAATTGGTGGAGATAGCCTAACAATAATGAAGTCAAATTTTTGTTGAAAAACAAACAAAAATTGAACTTTTTCTAAATGAATGTAAAGTTGGGTTTGAGACTTTGACCTTTCGTAGCCTCTTTTGTAGAATCAAATATTGCAAACATAGTTGGAGGATTTTGTGGGTCAATCTACAATCAAAGAAGTCAGGACCTAAATATAGTTTGGTTTATCTGATTGAACAGACTGACGTCAATTTTCAATGGAAATATTGGAGAACCTCCGAACATTTTGAAAGGGAAATATCTCATGTTTAACACAGGAATTTGGTTAGTCATGTAAGGTTGTCGAAAGCCTTGAAAACTCTGAAAATTTTCGGAGCAAATTTTGGCTCAACTCACGTTTTTAATGTCAACATCATGGCCTTTGGTCTACCGTTGGCATTTCAGGTTTCTAAGCAAAATAAAACAATTTGTTCATCGTTTCCCCTATAAGACCTCAAGCATGGCACCAATAAAATCAGGCTTCAAAGCCTGGAATCTCCATTCTATTACAATTTTTTCCTCTTCAAAAAAGGAAAAAAAAAAAAAAAAAAAAACTACTGGGATATATATCTAGCACACTAACGAAACGAAAAGCAGAATAAAATTTTCATTTAATTTCATCAGATATAAGAAATACTAAGGCTTCTTTTATCTAAATTTGGATTATTTTTATTAAAAAAAACTGTTGTCTAAAATTAAGAAAAGATTTACAAATACTAAAATTTGATCTTAAATATGTAAAAGTTAAGATTTAAACTTTAAATCTATTGAGTATTACTTCTTAAAAATGATTAGTTTGTGACTCATACTATGCATGTGTTATATTTTTATATAATTATACATAAAAATATTATTTTTAACAAAAATATAAAATTTACGTTTGTATATATTCAAATGATATTTAGGAAAATAATACTTTTAAAATATTCAAACATTCAATAAATAATATTATTTAATACTTAATTAAACATATGATAAAATTTACATATGCATATATTCAAATGATATTTAAGAGTAACTCATTATCATATGGATTCTATATGTAATTAAAAAGTTAAATGAAAAAAATCAAATTAAAAATTTTTCCGTAAGTGTGATAAATTTTACCTTAATTAATTTAAGATTTCAATGTGATTTCATCTACTTTTTAAATCAATTAAAGGAAATGTATGATTTCTTTTAATAATTTTTTGTCTTTTTATAATTTGAATATACATATTTTAGCTATAAAATCATATCATTAAAAAAATTATATTGCTATTGAAACTTGAAATTTTCATAATTTAGTATATTGTAAGATATGTTTTTGTAAAAAAGTAATTATATACTGAAGTATATGCTCAATCAAAGATTTATTATACATGTTTGAGAAAAAAGTATTTATTATATATATATATATATATGAAAAAGAAAGAACCAAATATTTATTATATATGTATGAACTTTGAGTTGAATCCCTGTATAAGTTCAAAAAATATCAAATTTGTTAAATTTAGTGTTGAATCACATACAAAAAAATGAAGAATAAAACTGTAAATAAAAATAAATGAAGAATAGTCTTTCTTGTTAGGTCAAGTAGCCCCAATTCAATCACACCACACCAGCAAAAGTGAAATCAAAACAATCAATCAATTACATAAGAGATAACAATTTAATATAGTTCAGTTCAATCGACTTACATTCACAGATAAGAAAAAAATTCACTAATTGTAAAGAATTACAAACATATATCAAATAAAGTACTCACAATTAATACTTATAGACTCTCTCAATTCCCTCTAGTCTTATGGTGTATTCTTAACTCAAATAAATACATACTATGTGTACTCATGCACTATACCTATGTAGACTATCTCAGTCTCCTTTAGTTCACTCTAACATACATACCCATATTTATGTGGACCTTTTCAATCTCCTATAGTCAACTCCAACATTTAAACATATACATTTATAATATATAAATCTTCAGTAGTCCTATGAGATGTCTATCCCATAAACCCTATAATTTTCTTTCATCTTTTTCTCATACCTAACCTTATAAAGATTTCACCTATTTATAAGCATACAAACTTAGTTATCAAGAATCATTTTTCTCTTATAATTTTTCTTCTACAAATTTTCTTCTCTATCAAGCAATATCTAGTCAAACTTAAATAAATCTCTTATGAGATTTAAATCACTATTCCCAATAATCTTCATCTTAACTCAAATTTTATCAAATCATCTGTCTTCATATTAAACATACTTTGGTTTCATCTGTAATGAAAGTCTCACAATTTCTCTTATGTGTCTTTACGTTTCACGTAAATCGATTCTCAATCCTCATAACACAAACTCGAACTCTTCTATTGAATTGAGCTCCTTTGGGTTTACCTTTTCTCATATCTCAAACATTTAACTCTAATACCACTTGTTAGGTTAAATAGCCCCAATCTAATCACACTAGTAAAAGTAAAATCAAACAATCAATCAATTACACAAGATATAACAATTTAATATGGTTTAACCCAATCGACCTACCTCTACGAATAAGAAAAAAATTCATTAGTTATAGAGAATTACAAATATATATCAAATCAAGCACCCACAATTAATATCCATAGGCCTTTTTAATCTCTTCTTATCCTATAGTGTATTCTCAACTTAAATAAATATATATCCATATGTACTCATACACCATACCTATGTGAACCATCTTAATCTTTTTTAGTCCACTCTAACATACACGTCTATATCTACGTGGACTCTCTTAATCTTCTGCCTATAAGACGTAAATCTTCAGTAATCTTATGTGATGTTTATCTTATAAAATCTTATAACTCTCTTACATCTTTTTTTTTATACCTAACCTTATAAATACTTCACCTATTTATAAATATATAAACTTACCTATCAAGCATTCTTTTTACTTTTAAAATTCTTTTCCTACAAATATTCTTGTCCATCAAATAATATCTAGCTAATTCTAAACAAATATTTTATGAAATTTAAGTCACTATTCCTAATATCTTTCCTACTCATTACAAATGAAATATTCAATAATTAAATTAAAAAAATGAGAAAAGTAGACTTTTAATAATTTTTTATTGGCAAATTGAATAATAAATTCATCAAAAAGATAAAAACACATAAGTGCCAAATATTAATAATAAATTTACATATAATATATATATATATATATATATATAAATAGATCAAGTCAAATCATTCAAAAAAAGGTCTGTAAACAAAATCAAACTTTTGATAAAAAGAAATTTATCATCATTCATTTTTTTTTTAACATTATAACTTTTTGTTTTAATATAAAAACTTTGCAACTATAAAATTGAAAAGAAAAGATTAATTATCAATTAATTTTCAAAATAAAATATTTAAGAGCACTAAACCAAAACTGAAATAAAAAGAAAAAAATCAAATAATCATAATTAACATTAATCTAATAATTCTACTTGAATAATCAAGGAAAATATATTTACAAAAATATAATACTAAATAAAAAATAAAAGAACATATCACAAAAAATAATAATAGTCACAAAGTTATAATCTTACAACATCCCTTTAGAGCTTATTATAAAATGTAGAAAATTGGTGTAAAATATCAAAAAATCATACCCATTATTTAAACAATATAGCAAGAGAAAAAGAAAAAAAAAAGAATAGAAGAATACTTATGAAAATTTTTCAACAGTGTCAACTTCATCATACCACCATTATATATATACATATATTTATAGACAACCTATATTCTCATAAATCAATTACATATTATTATGAAAAATTTTAATCTTGTGCGATGCTAGTGACAGATATGCTCTTTTGTATACTTATTTTTATATCACTTACCTAAATATGGATTAATAAATATTTTTATATTTATCAAAATAGTTGATGATAATAAATATTTAATAAATAGGATAACTATATATTTATATTAATTTGCACAACTAGTTTTATGCTTAACAATATGATAATATTATATTTATCCTTAACAATATTTATTATCATCAATTATTTATGAAAAATCTTAATCAACTTTTTTAATAATATGTAATTGATTTATGAGTATGTAGGTTGTCTATATATAAAATACTAATTGGATAAGAAAAAGGAATTGTTTTGACACCTATTTGGGAATATATTCTTAGTATGTGCAATTGTATGAATTGAAATATAAAAATTAAAATTCAAATATTGTAAAAAAAAAAAAAGAAAATGCATGATAAAATGTTGAATATAAGATTATATTGAATCAATGTTTTTGAATTATTTGATGAAATAAGTATATCACTTATCGTAAAACTTGTACAATTTATCTTGTTATATATCATAAAATTGAAAATAAAGAGCTATTTTAGTCTTTTAACAATTTTCATTAATAATAAAATTTATTTAACTGTTTGTTATATATCTTGTTGGATACTAAATGGTAAAATTGTCTAAGTTATTATTTAAAAAAAAAATTTAAGTCATCAAACAATTATGCATATATTAGAAAATACGCATTAATCACATCATATATTTCTTATTTAATTCTTTTATTCAATAGCAATTGAATTAACCATAACCAAATAGTTGATCATGACAAAATTGTTGACAAAAGACATCCATTCATGGTATAAAAAAAAGCAATTAACATCTTAATTAAAAAATTATGCTATTGTACTAAAAAAAATTTGATAGAATAAAAATCACATGTATTAAACGTAAATAAACATGATGTTCAAAATGAAAGGTAAAATCGTAAACGAAAGTAAAAGAATAAAATCTATGTTTTGTAAAAAAAAAAAAAAATTGTAAATCTATAAATATAAGATTTTTATTTTGTTGTATTATAAAAATTTTATATACAATATTTTGAAATAAAAAATAGATTCATGGCAGTATGGAATTCAAGCCAATAAAAAAGAAAACAATTTAAGATTATTAAGAATGAATAAATAATAAATAGAGTTTAATTGAATATGTACAAAAAAATAGACAAAAGAGAAGTAATACCAAATATGATAAGGTAAAAAACATCTACCGGTTAAAAAAGGTAAACAAAAAAGAAATAATACCTAAAGTAAAAGTAATACATTTTTATTGTTAACAACGATTGAAAAATTAAATCAAACTAAAAATAATTAAAAATAAAAATTATTGGTTGCTAGATAAAAGATTAAATAAAAATTTTTTAGTAGAGATTTACCTAATTACAACTCAATAGATGCATTTGGAGAGTTTTGGTGAACCTTTGAACAATCTTAGTATAAGATGATTTTTTATTTATAATAAGGAAATTCTTGTAAATTTTGGAGTAATTTAAACAAATCAATTATAATGGGTTATTTAATTATTAGCATGGTTTTAATATTTATTTTGAAAAGTCTATCTTTTATATTTTAAAAGCTTTTGATTGGGAGTAAATTATCCCTTCAAATTAAAATGTTTTATATGGTAATTAATCACTTGTAGTATAATTCCTAGAAAAAGACACCTATATAGTATATAGTGAAAATATGTTTAAAAATAATTAAGCTTTTATTTTTTATTTGAATTCTTGATATTAAATTATTTATATATTTATTTAGGCTGATAAAATGCCTTATTAGATACCAAAATTACATTCATTAATTGGAATGTCAATGCAAAAAATGGTGGATCGACAATGAAAACTTATTTATATCTCAAAAAATAGAATTGAATATTGAAAAATGAATATTTTTTACACAAATGTAATTCAAAGTTGAATATCTATAATTGAAAAAAGTCTTTGCAAAATTATTCTATATATTAATGATGGCAATTAAATTTTTGTTACCTTATTTATAAATTTAATTAAGAATGATTTAAGATAAATAAAAATTTAATTTACTTAATTTATTTTTTAAATTAGTAAATTGCATTTATTAGAGAACACATGTCATTTTTTAGATTGTACACATGTTGAAAATGTAGACTATTCACATCAAATTATTTTTTTTTGTTACAAACTTTGGTTTTTATATATTTATATAAGATATAAGATTAGCTGGAATGTCAATACAGTAAATTAACAATGAAAACCTATTCATATCTTAAAAAATAAAATTAAATATTGAAAAGTTAATATTTTTTACACAAATGTAATTCAAAGTTGAATATTTATAATTGAAAAAAGTCTTTGCAAAATTATTCTATATATTAATGATGGTAATTAAACTTTTATTACTTTATTTATAAATTTAATTGAAAATGATTTAAGATAAATAAAAATAAATTTATTTATTTTATTTATTTAATTATTAAATTACATTTATTAGAGAGCACATATTATATTTTTAGATTGTTCACATGTCACTGTCTACATCAAATTATTTCCTTTTTGTTAGAGGTTTTGGCTTTTATATTTTTTTTTGTACCAAGATTATATTTATCAAATACTTGTACCAGGATATCTCAAATAGTTGATGATAATAAAATTTTCATTTAATTTCATCAGATGTAAGAAACACTAAGGCTTCTTTTATCTAAATTTGGATTATTTTTTATTAAAAAAAAACTGTGGTCTAAAATTAGGAAAAGATTTACAAATACTAAAATTTGAACTTAATTTTGTAAATATTAAAATTTAAACTTTAAATCTATTGAGTATCACCTTTTTAAAATAATTATATAAATAAATTAAATTAAACCTTGCATTCAATAATATTAAATTGTCAGTCCATATTACACTGTCTGTTTTCACTTCTCCGCAATTTTGTTAACTTGCATCAAAGATACCAAACATTTTGCACCGACAAGCAAGAAAATCCATTGATCTCTTTGGTTCATCTCCGTACTCTCTAGGCTTTTATTTAAAGGTGATCAAAAATCGATTTGCACTGATTAAATCGATCAAAATCGAATGAATTTAATTGAATCAATTTGATTTATTCAATTTTAGTTATAATCAATATTTTAAATCGATTAAATTGATTAATTTAGTTGATTTTTTACTTTTATAATTGATAATCGAATTGATCAAATTAATCGAATTTTTAATTAAAAAAAATAAAAAAATTGAGATTTTTTTTTTCGTAAAATGTTATTGAAATTATTAAATATTTTAGTCATTTAGTTGAATAATACTTAAATTTGAGTTTTATTGAATTGAATTTATAATTAAATAATTATTTATAATAAAAAAATAAAAAAATCGATTATTTAATTAAACTAATTAAACCGAACCGATTTTGATTTATTCAGTTATAATAAATTATTAAAAAATATTTGATCGATTCGATTATTTTTTACATAAAAATTGATTATTAATATTTTTAAATTGAATCGATCAAATCAACCGATTACTCACCCGTACTTTTATTTATCCTCTTTTTGGCACTAATCTACGGCATGTTCTGATATAGAAAAATGTGTACTATTAACCTCATCTTAAACCACCTATATGACAGGCCAAAATCTACGCCAAAACATGCTCAAAGCGTAGAATACAAAGCAAATTTCTTGTTTAGCATGGTTATGGCAGTCACCTAACGTTACTTGCAAGGTGCATTCCTGATTTCAACACATTCAAAACCCAAAAACCTGCTAGGAAACTTGACACACACCATAACCATTTTTCTAATGGGAGAAACATCAGAGGAGAGTGTCCGGCCTTCCCCATATCGTAAAACCCTGAGGGGGATGCCGATACCATCCAGCTCTCCGACTTATGGCCACCTCCAAAGTCTGAACCCTATCTCAAGGCTAAGCCCTAGGAACAATGGCAGCACCCTCTACAACTCATGAGCTCCGAGCTGTGACATACCAGTTGAACAAGGCAATGCATCAATCTAGTGGCTCCTCACCAGGTCACTTGTGCTACCTAAAATCTCCCTTGTATTCTCAATGTTCAGATCGTGCAAACGGAGAAAATTCAGAAGCACCAAAGAGAGTTTTATGTTCACACTTAAACCTGTGCAACCATTAACAGAAATGCAGGCAACAGGAGAAAAAAGGAAGTTACCAGAAAGCTTGCTGCTAAAGTTTGGAACAAGGTCAAACAAGGGCTGCTTGAGAGTAATAAGCAGCCCAATGAGCTAAAAGACATATAATCAACTGGCGCTACCTGAGTTGTGGAATGTACAGAATTTATCAACTCTAAAAATCTCATCTTTGATTGTGCAAACTGCGATCAATAAGCGGCTCCTTTCATATTAATGTTTAAGAAGATTCATATACAAAAACACTTCAACAAGAAGCTTTGGCAGAAACCATGATGTATACATTGTATAAAAAGAGGAAACAGAGAGATTATATAAAGCAAGAAATATTTTTGCGAAAAGCCTGCACAACAAGAACATGATCGCTGACTGTAAGCATCTGAGAAAAAAACCTTTAAGCAAGCCTTAATGCCATTTCTTGAAGAAGAGCTCGCTTCTGTGAAGCATTAATTATGTGATTTGTTTCAGCACTCTCAAGCACATCCGTTATTATGGCCGCTGCATGACCTAGAGGTTCCTCAGCTGTCCTCTTCAACATGAAGGCCTGCCCAAATCATATAGTTGTAATAATTAGGAATGTAACAAAGTACAACAAATATGAATGACAACCATATAAGGTTTCTCGAAAAAAATTTAAGGTAGTTCGTATTTAGAACACTAACATGATACACTAATTTATGAAGCAGACAAAAAGAAATCATAGATAAAAGTTTTAACTCTGGCCAAATTTGCCGAAAGGAAATACTTGCGGATTGATTCTTTTATAATACTTTGGAAGATGTTCCAAGTACTCTGCAAGGAATCAAGCTGTAAAATATCATGTGTACATGAGAGAGAGAGAGAGGACCTGTCCATGATGTGATATCAACAATGTACATGGCTGCTGGGACCAAGGTTCTCCGTCAATTTGAACAGGCAATGCAGCAAACAGATGTATCTTAATTGACTGTCCCTGTGCAAGTCTTCGAGCACGAGAAAGACCCACCTGTCATAGCACAAAGCAGCAACTAAGAGACATATTCCATGTCAAGACTTCAATGTCAAACTTCCAGAGCTCAAATCAGAAGGAACCAAAAGGAAAAAAAAAAAAAAAAACAAAATTTATTAAGTTGTATCAAAGACAATTTAATGCTTTACTGTTTAGCATAAAAGAAAATGACAAGGGCTGACTTTTTCCATATTGTGCTTTAAGGCATGCAGTCTGCACTAGAGATATGGTATGACAAAGCCAAGTTCTTTTATGCATTGAATCAAATTAGATAGAACTTGATTTCATATGCCTTCGAAAATGCCAGACAACTTTAACACTAAAGCATCAGCTTAGCTTTCCTCAAGGGAATAGATTACCTGCAGTTTTCCAAGGTGCCAAGTTCCAGATATGCTCACGACCTCTAGTATTTTATCATGCATAGACTGGGGATCAAAATTCTCATATGTCTCATCCTCATTTTGCCAAAGGTCTACACCCCCCATGTAGCTTCCAATGTTTGCAACAAGCACACCTTCTGCATCCTGTATAGATTTAGAACAGCATCATAAAATCCACAGTGATAAGAACCAATAGTTATTTGCACCATTAAAACTCTTAGGCATCAATGTATAAACAATTTAAAAAAAAAAAAAAAAGAACTTCTGATGGGGAAAAGAAATAGCAGTACAAACAAAAGTTATTACAAGCAGTCAAAAATTATTTCAAATAACCAAAAACAAGTTTGAGAGAATTTGAACTGATAAAACCAAGAGAATTAGAAAACAAAAAATTAAACAGAAGAACAACAGCTTTAAAGGAAGAGTCACTAACAGAAAAACAGATCTTGTAACCTTTTAGATATCTTTTTATCAAAGGAAAAAAAAGAGTGACTTCTTCAAAAATAATCAAAAGATCAGATCAAATGTGCAGCTGTTGTTCCAACTGAAAAAAAGCTCAAAAAAAAATATATATGGAAGGCTCAAGAAAGAAAAACTCTTCTGAACTATCATCACATGATATCTATATTTTCACAAAAGTAACTAAATAAAAGCTAGCATCCAATACCTCAGGGACCTCTATCTCAACACCATCCACTTCTACTCTAACTTGCCAAGGAAAATCTGCAAATGTCCTATCCATTATACTCCTAGCACCCTCTTTTGCATAAAGCACTTTATTCATAAACTGCAGGTATATTGAGGTAACTTCAGCAAGATTGAATTGGACAACCAAATAAGATCAGATCATTAGAAAACACAAAAGTTATCACAATGATACATAGACCAAAATGAATCCAAATCATGTAGATATCTCCATCAGATCTGCATAAAAACACACAAATACCACATTTCGTCATCAATGGAATTATGGACAAGAGGTCCATAAATCAATTAAGAGTTGAGTAACAAAATCTCTGCATTCTTTAAGTTGTAAATAACATTCAGAGGAAAAAAAAAAGTTTGCACTGATGTAGAGAGTATAAATTCGACTGGCACAATTTGTATTTATATATTTATAATTTTAAAACCATGAGTTTACAAATATGCGAAGGATAAAGATCAGAACATCCAAAATTATCATAATCAGGAAGGCTGAAATTAAAAATCCATTTCGGTTGGACAAACTACATAATTATTCAATCAATTGTCACTGCTTATTTTGCATAGCACTTCAAAATGCATAATGCAAGAGGATTATAACTACCTGATTGTAAAACTTCTCAGGGTTCTCCTCTCGTAAGTTGTGAATGTCCAAAGCAACCTTCGCATCACAACCAATCCCTGTGAGAGAATCAATAGGCATAAGAAGACTACCAAGTTATAATAAGTAAATACGAAAGACATCAGGAAATACCAATAAACCGGTAACCACGATAATTGAACAAGCTAAAAACTACCCATCAGCCAGCTAAAACACCAAGTATCCCATTCAATCTACGATTTTGGGCATTTCAAGGTACCACAAAAAGATATTTACAAATATCAGAAAGTCTAACTTGCAGCTAAGTACAAACCCAAGCAAAACCAAAAAACCAGCTACCTAGAAATCAGACTCTCTTGCTCTTGTTCTTGCTTTCCTCACCCCTCTCAGAGGAGTCAAATTTCAAGTTGACAATCTAGACATTCAACTTAACCAGATTTCAGAAGACTTAAAAGAACTAGTCTGCATACCAAGATAGTTGTTCATAAATTTTGGAGATTGAAGTTGCTTCCCCTGTTGGTTCAAAATAGCTACTTTCCAGCGGTCAAGAATGGTCACAGCAGCATGCTCTATGTGTTGCAACACTGTGCAAAGGCCTCCTTGTCTCTCCACTGAGCCCAAACCACCTCCCCAGGACAGAACCCTGGCCAAATCATTTCCAGTTCCAGCAGGGAGAATAGCAACTGGAGGTGGAGAAATGAAATTTTGCTTGTCTATTGCATTAAGAACCCAACCAACAGTACCATCTCCCCCGCATACAAGTATTCTGAAGTGAGGCACCTTTCTGAATGGAAAAAGACCCATCTCTGGTCCCTGTGTTGAACTCAATTCAAAAACCTGTTACAAATTTCAAGAAGATCCTCAAAAACAGCAAACTGAAAAACCAACAAATACCTGTGACCAATTTTAATGAGAAAAGCCTTTACAAACACCAAACAGGAAAATGTATTGACAACTATAAAAGCAAGAATGAAAGCTAAAATCAAAACCAGCAAGAACCAAAAACCAGCCAATCGAAGTGGAGACATTAGCAACTATGGTATAATTGTAAGGTTATTACTTCATTAAAACACTCAGAAAGTAAGATCATCTTCCAAGAATCTGAGGAAAGTCATTCCTGGCCAAGTGATAGAGTGTGCAATTATAGTTTTGCTTTCACAATTTTCTATGGTTTTTGAACAAAGTCATTCCTGCCCAACTAGCTGATATCTGATGTACTGAACATGAACTCTGGCATGATATGGTAAGCCAACAATTCAGAAAATACTCAGACCACCTTGAGTGGCTGTGCTGGCTACTCTTCTAAAATTTAACAGGCAAATAGCCAGAAACAATCGGATGATTCTAAAATTAAACTATTTTCATTAATATTGTATTAAATGCTTTTTTTATCAAGTTTAGCTTGCACATCACTCTATATCATCTGTCAAGATGCCGATTATCATGCATAAGTTATAACTGCTCCAAAAGCAAGGAAGTATTAATTAATCTCATCAGTTTTGGGACTAAAAAAAGTCAGGAAAGAAATTGGAATTTTCATTTATTTTTTGGCCCATAGTTCCCCCCATACAACTACCGCACCCCCATCACCAATAAATAAACAGGAAAATTCATGGCTAATCAATCAAACCTGAACAGGATTCAAAAGAAGGTTCAAGCGCTGCCTGAGGGAATCTCCACGCTGTGCACCACTCTTCTTGTTGATGAAAACCAGTAACGGTCTTGCATCTGGTGGCAGATCTATCAACTCATATCTTTGCTTCATTCTTAATGCCTGAGACTCGTCCTTCTGATTAATCGATCCACTTCTTTTGAAACTAGGCTTTGATTCCATTTTCTTCTCAGTGCCACCATCTTGGCAAGGGGTTCTCACATTCATGCTTCCGTTGCAGTTCTCTTCTAATGCATGAGAACCATTTTCATTTTGTGGGGTATCAGCTGTGTTCTCTGTAGATATGTCAGAGATGCTACCATTACTACCTGTGTCAACCAAGGTTTCATTATTATGCTTATGTTTCTTGCCCTGACTCCTAATGGTTGCCCGTACTGAAGAAGCAAGCTCATTTGCACCATGTGTGATAGAGCTCAGAAATCCAGAATTAGGGTTCAACTCCTTAACATAAAGAGGTGAGAGAATCAGCCTTCTAAATGGTCCTAAATCACAAATATCACGTGTTTCATTAGACATACTGCTGTGACAGTCCACATGTAGGAGTCGTTGGCACCACAAGCAACACCATATAGGAGATCCACCAAGAAAAGACCCGCTACATGGCTCTTCACAATAGCTACAGAAAGAAGATTCATCAGGTTGATCAGTAAGCTGTGTCCATCGAACTGCCCACTGGTGCATCACATGCTCAAAGCCGATCATGGACACACACTTGCAATCCTTGTGTGCACTTGAAGAGCAAATCAAGTGAGCCGCTGCACCACAGATTCTACAACAGTGTATGAAACTCTCTGAAGCTATCATAGGCCCTAGGGTTTGGGATGGTGACATTGGCTTTAAGCAAGCACAGCAGTTTAAATTCTTTCCACGGGATAAAGATTCCAACTCCCAAGTATGAGGAGCCACAGGTACCTTAGGATTGGCCTTTGGGTTTTTCTTCGACCTAGCTACAGCTTTCATCCAACTTAAGTTAATGTTTCTTCTCCACTGGAAAGCTGTGTAAAATATAGTCATAAGACCAACTAGGCCAGCAATAACACAAGAGAAAATGAAAAGTCGTGAAACGGCTTCCATTTCAGCAGGACTCTTGTCGATCCAACTGGGATGCAACATTCTTTCTTCATCCATTCTTCAAAACTTATGTTATAGCATTCTACAGTAACTAACAAACACCACACCACCTACTCACGAAATGTCAATGTAAATAGCTCCAAGCTTGCTACCCATTTTGTATAAATATACAGATTCTTATCCATATTCATACTTCTTACACCATCTCACTTTCTTCACTTCTTGCAGCAATCCTACAGCCCCTTTTTCTTCCTCTAAGAAGAAATGCTTAAATATTGAGAAAAAAAATGCTAACCCAAAATCAATAATTTTAACAGCCTAAACAACCATAATATTAAAACTCCACGGCCTTGATCAGAGCCAAGAAGGAAACAAACAAAAAAAAAACCTGCAAAAAAAAATTTATAAATTCATAGAAGAAGTGACTTGTAATTCATAAAATCAAAAGGACACATCAATTTGAATTCGACAATATATACCCAACCAAATATATAAAAAGAAAGGGAAAAGATCAATTAGATTGATCACTTGATGTATACAATGCGCTGTTCGGACTACCGAGAAAAGGTAGTAAAATTAAAACACCTAAAACCTATCATTATTTTTGGATCACGAAAAAATAGAAGAAACCTTCACAGTGAAGTAAGCTTGAAAATTTTCCTTTTTTTTTTTCTCAGCAACCAAACAGCAAATCAGAAAATGAATAACTTTACCAATCTAACATGAAAGAATAAGAATAATTCAAAAAATAAATAAAATAAAAAAAGCGAAACCGAGACTCACAGAAACGGCCAATGAGATAGAGAGCGAGCAGATCGATGAAATCACAGGGAGAAAACCCTATGCCCGAGATTTGATCTAGAGAGAGAAAACTGTGGGAAAATCGAAAACAATAAAGCAAAAAAACCCAATTTCAGGCTTTCAAATATTCGAGTTCGACATAATACAGAAAGCAGAATAAAAAACAATAAAATAAAATAAAATATCTTTATTTAGTTTCTACTGTTTTTAATTGAAAATTATAAAATAAAAATTTAAAGAAAAAAGGAGGTTCTGAGTTTGGAGCAAAGAAGGAAAGGCCCCGGGGGGGGGGGGGGGTGTGCATTGCGTGTCTAGAAAGCGGAGCGGAGGTCCTATAGCGTAGATTCTGAATCTTGGTTAAAGTTGCCAGGTGGCGAAAAGACTTAAGGTGATACAAACATTGGGTCCCACATCGTGTGTACGGGACATGGGTGGCTTGGTTTGCTGCGGACAGGAAATTTGGGTGGCTAGACGTGTGAGCGAGTTAATAAAGTTACATGGGACCCTCCTCCCCTCCTCTCCCCTCCTCCACTAGGTTTCTGGTTTCTTCTTAGGCGAAGAAATCCCACAACTTAGGATTTAGACCAAAATAATCTTGGGATTTTGATTTAGTGATTAAAATTTTTTTTTTAAAATATACAAAATGACAGTTTAAACTTCATTATCTCATTTTCTATCTTCCTTCCTAATACATAAAAAACAATAAAGAAAAATTACGTATCTCAAATAAACATTGTTTGGAGATGTCTTTTATTCTTTTTAATTGAGATGTCTTTCCTTAATAAAGTAGAATAATTTTTTTTTTTATGCTCGTAGTACATTTATCAATACTAGAAAATTTTCTTACAAGAGTCATTAGTTAAGGCAATGTGTTATGTGCTTAGGATTCCTATTTACATTTTGTTATTTTTATCAAATTTATATAATTTTAATTAAATTTTAAATTATATCGTTTTTATATATATTTTTTATCATGTCTAAAATTATTACTTAGGAAAAAGCTATTATAAATTTGGACAGCAGAAAGTGAAAAACAGAAAATTGTTATCATACATCATTTTATATAAAAAAAAAAAAGCTGAAATTAAAGAGGATGCGCTTAACCAGTAACCACCACCCATGACGCTAAGGACAGCTTAGTAATACCTACACCTAAGAGATAAAATCATGAATGTTTTTGTCATCAATAGTCGTGGATAGTGAAGTGAGCATCAATACTCGTGGATCATGAAGTGAGCATGGGAAAAAAAAATACTTGTGGCAAGGAAGATTAGATTGATTTTTAGAAATGAGTTTTAAATGGACTCAAAATTGAAGGTCATACTCGATCATAGTCGACAAACAGCACATTGGAATTGGAATAAAAGAGAAAAAAAGCTTCATGTAGAAGAAACCAGACGCAGATAAAACAGAAAATTAAAACAGTTCTCTTTCAAAAAACTAAATAATTTCAGGAATTCAACCCATAGGAAAGCATCTACTAAATTTCTCAGAGGGCAACTGCTATCCTTCCAGCAACTTGATCAAGATCCCGTTGGCCATTAGATGTGATTTTCCTACCACTGATATACAGGAATATGATTTTAGTTGATATTAACAGATGAAATTATGTTGATTACATGAAATATAAACAAAATTATATGACACACAATAAGCAATTCTACATAAATTACTTCTGCTATACAATAATTAAATGTTTTTGAAATATTTATGTTATGAACTAAAGAGATTAATGAAAAGAAAGAAAATCTGGCATGCTTATCTCAAAAAGATTTTCAAAAATAAAAATGTAAAATATTAATATTCTAAGAATCCAACATAAATTATATCATAGGGGTTACTTTGGAGTTGGTATCAAATGTTATCTAGAATAAGTTATATCAGACTTCTTTTAAAAAGAAAAAAAAATCCGAAATTTAATGTTCAACTTTCAGAGATTTTCTAGCTACAGTGCTGAGAATATCACAAAGCTTTTTCATACACACATGCTTCGAGGAGGTATTGTCCCTTATGCTTAAGTAGACAAACTAATAAAAGCAGCCCAGCCCAGTAAACAGATTACTTTCGAAGAGACATGTACTTATTCTTTTGAACAAAGAGGCAAACATGTGAATAATTCTAGCCATACTGCCTATCCTTACACTATTAATAGCGTGGAGAACCAATTAAATTGATATCTCCAAGGTACTAAAAAGCTCATAGCAATAGCAAATAATAAACCCAAGAATTATACGTGAAAAAACTCACCCCTTGGTATCAAGATCGATGATGTTCATATTCTGCAATTGCTGGAGAATGTGACGAGCAATAGAGCCACTGCTCTTGCAGAAATGACGCGGGCGGCTGCCATTTCTCTTGGCCCCTCCATATATCCTCCTGAAGGCACCAACACCAAGACCTCCTCTCATGTAGATTTTCCTTGCCATAGAAGCTACAAAGCAATGCACAATGGTAATTATGAGAACTAATAGAAGCATACAGTGCATTAGTTACATTGCATTCATTTCCGCGTAAACAAGTAGGCTAATGCATGCCTTTAGGGAATAACAAATTGGGGAGGCGGTTAGAGAGAGTGAGAAATCTACGTACCAGCTCTGATATAGTACCAATCAGGGTCTAATGGAGCAAGCTCCTTCAGTTTACCACCCTTGACAATATCAGTCCATGGAGGGAGCTCAATCTATTAAAAAAGAGGAGGAAAAGGAAACATAAGGAATGAACTGCTATGGATGGAAGTAAACCCCCCTTATCCCTTCATATTCTTTAAATTTATTGAAAAATCAGGCATAAAATAGAAACGAACAAATCATGCCAGCTTCCAGATTTTCAGCAGTTGAGTTGTACCCACAACACGTCAAAGCGTGGAAATCGTTAATCAAGCTATAGAATCCCACACCCAGAGTAACAATCGAACGGAGGGGAAGGGTACGAGTAACAGCATTAGCAGTAACAACATCAAGATTTTTCAAGATTTATTTAAAATCTAGTTGCTTTAGGCTCCTTAATTGAAAATTTAATAAATGGATTTCCCATAATCAGAAGAATCCTCCGATTGGAAAACAAAATGCAGAATGGAAAAAACAGGAAAATTAGATCAAAGATGAAAACCCTAAAACAGAGAAAAAGGACAGCGAAATCTACAAACTAAAAGCAAGAAATGAAGAGGAAAAGGGATAAGTTTCTAAAAAGAAAACCTTGCCGGAGCGCTTGAGATGGGCGGCGTAGGCCTTCACGAATTCGTGGGGAGAAACGTCCTTAACAGTTCTCGCTGCCTCCATTTTTTTCCCGTTTCTCTTTCTTTCTGCTGCGGCGGAAGCTCCCTGCGTACTACCTGAGCGAGTGGAAGATACACTAGACTGAGAGAATTAGGGTTTTAACCTGTCGAGTACATAACTACCCTTTTATACGACAACGTTTATTCCATTCCCTAATAACCCATACCAACCTTTTTTTTTTTTTAAATTACAACTGAAAAACTTTATAATCAAATAGAGGTGTCCTAATGGTGAGCCTAAAGGCCCATATTATATTTGGGCGGTTTTGACAAGCCCGTTTAACCCGTTAATTGGGTTGGGCAAAATTTTGAAACTGATTAAAAATGTAATTCGGTTGATTTGGTTTAATAATTATATAATATTAGCTGTGCGATGCATAAAATTTTTATTATATTTATTATATTTTTAATTTTTTAAAATTTATTCTAATGTTTATAATCTCTTAATAAAATAATATATATACATTAATCTTTTACTTGTAAAATAATAATTTATCATATATTGATATTAAAGTTTTATTTTTAAGATGCATAAATATATATGTATAATCTGTTTGATTTATGGTATAAGATGAAAAAAAAAAAAACTTAAAGTGTTTGATTCATAAATTATGAATTATCTAAAGTAGTTAAGTAAATATGTAAAGTATAAAAATGTTTTTACATGATAAAAATGAAATATATATATATATAAAGTGATAAACAAAATTGTCTGATTTAAGAATTATTTTATAGTATTTTTTAAAATACTGAAATATGATAAAATCAAGTTGAATATCTCTTGAGTCATTTATCTTAAGCAAAAAATATAATATTTTTATCATTAGTACCTCATCAATCGACTTAAAATAATTATTTATAGATTGAAACAAACAATGAAATAATTTTTTTCTCTAAACCTTTGGTTTAGTGGCTAAAAGCGTTTGAAGGAATATCAAAAACTTAGTGTCAAACCAAACCTCCCACCTCCTTTTACTTGTACTAGGGCTTTGTCCTCTTGATATAATAAAAAAAATAATTTTTTCTCTACAACTAATAGTACTTATTTTATCATAATCAAATTGTGTCATCTCAAGAACTAATTCATAACAAAATAAATTCCTTTTGAAATATATGAAAAATGTGAAAAGCAAAAAAATAATATTTCTTGATAATAAGTTAAAATCAGGAAAAATTATCAAGAATAAAAAGAATACAATTTTAAGAAAAAAATATCCTAATAAGTTATTTTTTAATATAAATTGTTTTTGATAAACAAAAAAAAAATTAATACACATCTACGAACATACCATATAATTTATCAAAACTCCTAAATAAAAATGAAAGAATAAAATTAGTAAATGAGTGTTAAAAGAAGAATGAAATGAAATAAATATTAATTTTTTAGAATAATAAAATTATAAAAGCAATAGTATACCTATCAAAAAAGGTTGTAAATTTAAAAAATAATAATGGTGTAGCACATATTGATTATAGATTTATTGCATGACAATTAAAGTGTTTGGATAATTTTTAAATTAATAAATATATTTTGAATTTAAAAAATATAATAAGTGATATTTATCTTTTTAAATTTTAAAATGTTTTTAAAATAAGTGAATATAAAAAAAATTTTATGAAAGTAAAAATATCAAATTTTAAGATTTTAAAATTAGAAAAAGAGATATATCTACACAACTATTGAAATCTGAATTAAATAAGATATAAATTAAAATTTTAAATTTATATTATAATTTATTTTTTATTTTAAATAGGTAATTTTATCTATTTAATTATTTTAAACTTAAATTAGTTGAAAGAAATGTTGATAATGTGAAACCAACACTTAAAACTTAAAATCAAAACTTACCGTAAAAAGATATAGCTAAAATTAAAATAACAATTGCTATAACAAATAATAGAGAATTAATTATAGATAATGTGATCAATTTTTATTTTATATATATGAATTGGTTTTTTATTTAAATTTTGAAAGTTTTGAATAACTAAATAAATTTTTAAATATATATTTTTTGATAAATAATTTAAAATTAATAAATATCTTATGTATCATTATAAAAAAAAGTTTTAAAAATGTTTGTAGATATCAAATGATCTATCAACATCAGCAAAATTTTTTTTGATAAACATGTATCTTGTAATATAATATTATAAATGTTATTTATTATATGATATATGATAAGCATGTGCGATGATGTCGGTTCAATTTTTTATTAATTAAAATAAATATTTTTAAATTGTTAAAAATAATTCATAATTTATTTTTATTTTTATTATTTTGATATAAATTTTACTAAAATAAACAATAATTTTTACATCATCAATTTTTTTATTATAAAATTTACCTAATTAAAATAATAAATATATATATGCAAGTGACACGTGAATACCTTAATTAGTATCTTTTTTCACAAAATTTATCTAATAAAAGATGAAAACTAAAAACAAAAAATCAAAAATAATAAATAATAATAATAATAATAATAAAAACTCATTGAGGGTGCCATATATATACGTTCTTTAAGCTTAGCATATTTATTTTTTAAGTCAAGAAACTAAATAATAACTTTACTAATAATATATATATAAATATAAAATTAAATTATAATAAAATATATATTTTTTATATATACCAAAGAATGATTTAAGGCAAAACATCCTAAATTCACTTCTGATCTATCTCTATTTTCCTAAAAACCAACCTAACTTGATTCATTACCCTTTTTTTTACAAAAACGTCAATATCAATTATAGAAATCTATTTAATATTGATTGTTTCCTCGTCTCTATCAATGTCTCATTTATTGTAAATTTTATATAATTAAAAAATAGAAAATAAAAAAAAAGGAAAAAGAAAATTAGAGTGCTATGTGAACATTTTTATTGACATTATTTTCTTAAAAATTTATTTAATTAAAAAAAACAAAAAAATAAAAAAGGACAAAGAAAAAATATTTTTAATTAATAATGTTGAATGACCCTAATCATAAAATTTTTAAAAATATTATTTATTGAATATGAAAAATGGAGAAAGGAAAAAATG
This sequence comes from Durio zibethinus, assembly GCF_047325235.1. Classification (NCBI taxonomy): domain Eukaryota; kingdom Viridiplantae; phylum Streptophyta; class Magnoliopsida; order Malvales; family Malvaceae; genus Durio; species Durio zibethinus. The sequence goes on from NC_143172.1 coordinate 24,755,138, forward strand.
TAAAAAAAAAAAAGAGAAAAAAATGAAATAATGGAAATAATAAAAATAGAAGAAAATGAGAAAAAAATGTAAAAAGTGAGTTAAAAAAGTGACACTTGAAGGTCAAATTGTGCAAAACTTATATTATGGATAATAAAATATATATTTTTAATAAATCTCAAGATGAATTGTAACAAAGCATCATTTATTCGTTATCAACCCGATTTTATTTTTTTCTAAAAACTTAATTTGTTCTAACTTGATCTTAATAAAATCCGTATCGAATTGGTAAGATCAAAATCCATCATATTGAATTGTTTTTCTATTCCTATCCATTAGCTCTTTTTGTTATAAAATTTATCTAATTAAAAAATAAAAATTAATTTATTAATAATACATATATATATTAATGTAAAATTAAATAAATAATAAAATATATATTTATATAGATTCGAAACATAACAAAAACTCTGAACTTACATTTTACTTGAGTTTGATTATTGAAAAAAAAAAAAAAAACCTCAATTTGACCCTAAAAATAAAAAAATACACCTATTGAATCCAAACGAATTGAAACTTATTAAATATGAATTGTTTTATCATCAACATATTGTTGACTTTTATCTTAAAAATTTATTTATCAATTTCTTTTGTTATATTATTTATCTAATTAAAAAAAAGAAAGGCAAACAAATGAAATAAAGTGTCACGTGGAAAAATTTGTTGATTTTTTTTTTCAAAAAATTGATCTAATATAAAAAGAAACGAAAAAAAAATTTAAAAAAAAAGAAATGATGAAAAACAAAAGAAAAAATTGAGTTGCCACACTACATTAGAAATGATATGTTGTTTTTACAAAATTTATATCATGGATATTTTTAAAAATAAAAACTTAACCACGTAGATACATTCGTTAATATTATTTTTTTACAAATTTATCTAATTTAAAAAAAAAGTATAAGAAATATATTTTTAATCAATAATATCAAACTAGTCTTAAAAAATTTTTAAAAATATTTAGTAAAGATAAAAATAAAAGAGAAAAAAAAGAATAAGAATAAAATAAAATAAAATAAAAAACAAAGGATTTGATAGATAATATCAAGTGGGCTCTATAAGAAATTTTTAAATATTAAAAATATTAAACATAAAAAATTCCAAAAAAAAAAGAAAAAAAAAGAAGGGCTTGACATGTAAAAGTGCTCAAAATTCAGTTTTAACTGAATTAACCAACCAAATCGATTTAATTTTATTAATTATTGACCATTTAATTCATTTCAATCAATTATCAAAAATGATTTAAGAAGAATTTTTATTTTTGGTTAATTTGGTTATCTAACCGAATTAATCAAATTTTTAATCAAAATATAAAACTAAAAATACAAGAAATAAATTATTAGAGTTTTTAACTTAATATTTTGATATTTGAAAATTTTGGATGATTTTATTTCATTTGTTTTAAATATGAAAATTAATAGTTTAAAATATAATATAATTTAAATGTGTTTATTATTCAATTAATCAAATTAACTGAACGAACATTAATAGATTGTATCTCAAAGAGCCACACACAAAAAATTTAAAATATAAAAATATTTATTTAATATAAAAAAGAAAATATTGTAAAAAAAAAAGGAAAAAAAAAACAAAAGCTTGACATATGTAAAATGAAATATGAAAGATTTATATGTAGGATATTATCTTTTATGTTTATATATTATGTATTGTTAAGTATATCTTTTATTGTAAACATTAAAATACGTTAAGTTATTCAAGTTTTAAGTTTTAGTAAAAAAATTTAAGATTAAATAAAAAATATTATATATTCTTTGAAACAAAATTAACCTATAGTAAGATAAGATATATAACAAAAATATATAAATATTTTTAAATTTTAAAATATTCAAATAAAAAATTTGTTGCATAACAATGTGCCGAAAAATATATAGTTCATTATCGAAAATAATGATCTCATACCTTTGCTAAGTCATAGCATTGAATTTTTAATTTCAATAATTTAATTTAATTTGAATTTCAAATATATAAAAGAAACATTATATAAAGAATTCAGGTTACATTTGATACATATGATTTAATTTCATTTTTTTTAATTAAGTTGATAATGATAACATTATAAAATATTGAATTTTTAATTTTAATAATCAAATTTAATTTCAGCTTCAAATATATATATATATATATAACATTATATAAACTTTTGTGTAAGGAATTCAAGTGCTAATGATCTCTCTATATTTTAAAAAAGAAAAAAAAAAAAAAAAAAAGCAAAGCAACAATTCTTACAAAAGTTTCTCTAAATTCTCCTATGTTGTTGTCTCCGCGCTCGTTCCTTGTACAAATCGCTGCCTATACAAACTGACAAACAAAAAGCGACTCTTTTGAAGTTTTCTTCCTCATTTTGCCATTGCTATTTCCGCATCAAATCTCATACAAATCTCACATACTGCTCCTTTGATTCGTTGGTTCAGTTTCAAGTTGCAAAGTTTCTGTCTTCCAAATTCACTTTATTCAGAGTCCATGGCTTCTTTCTCTGTTCCCTGTGCTAAATCCTCTGTTTTTCCACGATCATCACGTTTGATCCCAAGCCAAAACCTTAAACAAAACCATTTTCTTGGGTTTCGGGTCAGTTTTACAAGATTGCTCGGTATGTTTTTGTTGGTTTCTTGCCATTTTTGTATTGTTAATATACATATGGTAATAACATGTGTGCTAACTAATTTTTTGTACAATCTCTCTTAAATTTACATTTAGCACTCAATATTCGATAATACAGTCAGAGGTATTCCCAAGCTTTGTTCGATATTATTTTTTTTTGGGACGATTTTAACGTCATCAAATCGAAATGATGCATTCAAAATTTTATTTTCGAGCGCTCTCCATAAGAATCGAACCCCGATTGACAAGAAAAGGAGACTCATCCCCTTACCAATTGGATGCAATGCTTGTTATAATGATTCTATCCTAGTATTAGGTTCGTAAATTATACAGGTAATTAAAAGTTATTGAATATTTTGGGTGTAATTTAAAATTTCACTGTCATGTTCATATTTCTTGCAGTGGTCTAGCCAGAGCCAACCTAGGATGCTCAAGCTTCATGCGCAGGTTAATGAGGTAACTAATCTGGTACTCATCAAAGTCCTATGTTTCCATTCTTCAATTAAATCGGCCTTAATGTCTTTAAAACTCATTCCGAAACCCTCGCCTAGAAGCTTAGCTTTTTGGTGATATTTGTTGCTTAATTTGGGTTTGTACCGAAATACTAGTTATGGCTAGCTTCGTAACCTTATAATTGTTTTAATAAATTTCGTCATATAAAAAAAAAAAAATGGCTTCAGCTTTCTGGTTAAATAGTTCTTAAATTAACCATTTTTTTCCTTTCTTAAATAATTCCTTTAATTTCTATCTTGTAGGTTGAGGTTGAGAAATCATTGAATTCTGCACTAATTATTGAGATAACATCAGAAGAAAAAGGCAAAAAAGGCATTCCTGATCCACAATCAATTGTAGCATTCATGAACCAAGTTGCAGACCTTGTTAAGTGAGTAAAACCTCAGCCAATTTACTGTCAAACTCAATATATATATATATATATATATATATATATATATATATATATCAGTCGACGGATGCATGTCATATAATTAAAATCTTTGGGTGCAGGCTGGTTGATTCAAGGAATATCGTTGAGATGGAGTTAAAGCATCCGGAATGTGAGGTCACTGTCATAACATATAGATCTGTAAATTTATAGTTAAATTTAACAAATAGAGTCATCACTAATTTTTTTTACAAGATGTTATTAATTACGTAAAGAATCTATCATTTTAAGGAGTTCCTATATTTGACTAAGGGTCTTTAAAAAAATAAGTTTGGGGTCTACTAATTAGAACATGGTTCGAAAATTTGGTTATATATGGGAAGGTTATAGTACCCCCATATGCTCATCCAAAAAATGATACTATTTTATTTTTAATTTATCCTAAGGTCTTTATTTTAATTATCTTAAATTTTATATTGAATATTGAAAATAATTTTTAAGATTTTTTCATCAATTTAGTAGAATTCTAAAAAATAGTCGCTTACGTTAAGAGTATTCAAGAATCCCATTTATTTTATTGAAAAGACACCATTGTCAGAAAAAAAATTTAATTACTTTTTATTGAAAATATATCTAATTATTCCACCGTTTAGGTCAAATTAAAAATGCTTTCTTTTTTGAATTTTTAAATTTTTCACAATTTGGACTTATTTAGAAATTCTTTTTATTTCTCTTTTTTTTGGAAAGAAAATAATATGATAATTATTTTTCTTGAAATTTCATTTAAATTCTTTCACCATTTGAGACAAATTTAAAGAAATTTTTTACCTAGAGATTTCTTAAAAATTTTACCATTTGAAATTTCTAAAATTCTCATCCTTAGTTAATTGTCAAATATTTTCAATCAAAAATTTGTATCTTTTATTTTGGAAAAAGAATACCATTATTGAAATTTCTTCTAAATCATTTCACTATTTGAGACAAATTTAGAGAAATTTTTCATCTAAAATTTTTTTAAAAATTTATCATTTGAAATTTCTAAGAATTTCATCCTTAGGCAATTTGTATTTAATTCCAAAAAATAATATTTTTTATTTTTATTTTTTTGATTTTTTATTGAAAATAAATATTAATTATTGTTGTTAAAATTTTATCTAAATTATTTAATCATTTGGGATAAATTTAGATAAAATTTCTCATATAAAAATTTTATAGAAATTTGTCATTTGAAATTTTTAAAAATTTCATCCTTTAACAATTAATATTTATTCTCAAAAAATACTTTATTCTTTTTTATATTTTCTATTTTTCCTAAAATTTAATCATACAAAATAATAAAAATAAATAAAACTAAATAAAAAACTATCAAAAACAAAAATGGCTCAACTAGACGGCTTTGGCGCGGCTCGACTTTAAGCAAAAGGTGGCTCTCGGCTTGGCAACTCGATTCAGCTAGAGCTAAAGGCAAGGACATAGGTTGAAGGCAGGTCAAGCGCTCGAGTCGGGTCGCCCAGCTGTAAAACACGTGGATACTGGACTGAATTAAAATGTTGAAACAATGTCGTTTTGGAGCTGGTATAAAAGCCTGAATCCAATCTTTCTTCCCCAAATTTCTCCTTTCCCCTATCTCTTTTCCTCTTCCTCTCCTTCTCTCTTTAAAATGGATTAACTTCGGTTGAATCCTTCATCGAATTCTATCATAACGATTTTGAGACCACCAGACGTAAAGGATTTTAAAATCAAAAAAAAAAAGAGTCGCTACCAATCTTTTTTAGGGTGTGATTGGCCACAAAAAAATTTATCTTTTTAATAAAACTATAAAATCGGGTTTGAAGTTTATCAAAAAGATAAATTTTGATATGTGAAAATCAGGTTAGGGTCGGGAGTCGGTTACGTGTGGGGAAGGATTAGCACCCCCACAACGCCCATAAATTGGTATCATTTAATTATGCGCTATTTTCAGTGTTGGATAAAAATGGTTTCAATTTAAAATTTAACACTAATTCCCTTCACTTTTAAAAAAATAAATTTTGGTTAAAATTCTTTTTTAGGAATATTGAAGAAATCTTTAAGTTAAAGAATTATCTTAAAAATTTTTCAACATCTAGGCAGAATTTAAAATAACTCTTATCGCTTAAGATTAAACAAAATACTCCTTAAAATAAAAATAACACTCTTTGTTAAAGATAATTGTTGGTGACTCTCCAACATCTAGAAAGAGTACAAAGAATTATTTCCTTTAGAATGATATTTTTGTTTTATTTTATAATATCATAATTTTAAAAGTAAGTAAATTAAAAAAATTATTTTTTTACAAAAAAGTAAATGATGGTATTATCATATAGCAAGTAACAATTAAAGAAAAAAAATACAAACAAGTGCAAATAGTAACAAATAAATGTATGTAAGCCAATAAATGCTGTGTATGATAGTGAAATGCAAATTTAAAATTGGATTCTTACATATAATGAGACCACCTTGACTCCTCATCATCGAGGTGAAGCTTTTGTGTGACTATTGATATTTAAAATCCTATTTTATTATTATTCCCTTTTTATTATTAAACAATTATTAACACCATTGTTAAAGAGAATTAAGGACTCATGAGAAAAACTTAATGGAATCGGATTTCTTTAAATACCCTATCACTTAGGCGACATTTGAAAATAAATTACTCCACTTAAAATCTTCGCATGTATCCTTAAATTTTCAAAAAGGTTTTGAGTATAGGTTTAGGTCAAGATTTTAAGATTTGGTGAGTTTCGGGAAATGATTCGGGATTTCGTACCAAATTTGAGATTTTTAGAATTTTAAATTTTAAGGTTTAAGATTTTAGGGTTTCAGTTTTAGGGTTTGAGGTTTGAAGTTTTGGTTTTAGGGTTTAAAGGATTTAGGGTTTAATTTAGGATTTAAAAAAAATACGAACATCTCTAAAAATCTCCAATATCTAGGTGAATTTTCGAAGTAAGTTCGGTTTTTATGACTTTTGAAAATTTATTAAAAATCTTCATATATTTTCTTTTTTATGAAAACTTATTTTTAACAATAACATTAATTTTATTATTAGTATTATTATTATTATTAATTTTAAAATTTTTATACATTTTATTAATTTTCTTTTTATAATTCCCCAACATTTAGGTGAATTTATTTTTAGAAGTGTGTTTTTATTCTCTCCAACATCTAGGCAGGGAAAATAAAATAATAAAAAAATTTAAATTTTTATTATATTTTTTAGATTATTATTATTTTTTAAAGCATTTTTAATATATATTTAATTATTATCTTACTTGTTTTCATTTTTGTTATTATTAAAACGATTAAATATTTATTCTTAAAAATTTTAAAATTTATCATGCATAAATATATAAAAAAAACTCAAAATAAGAAAAATAATAATATATAAAAAATTTTTAAAAAAATTTACCTGAACCGGATCGGTCAATGACGGTTCGGTTAAACTGGTTGAGTGACGGTTCAGTGCATGGTTTAGTTGAACTAGTTCAAGGCTGGTTGAACGGGTTGGTTTACGTGGATCTCGGGTCGGGTAACAAGCACGCGCGGATCTTTTTACGTTCAAAACGACGTCGTTTTGGGCTTTAAGATTTTATATATAACTAAATTTATTTTTTGGTTCATTCTTTTTCTATTCCAAAAAAAAAAAAAGGGTCAGAGCTTTGGGGAGAGGTCCAAATCTCCCGTTGTCCGATCGTCGGACCGTCGTGCCGATCGTCACTTGGGTCATTGTCGCGGTGGTTGTCAATAATCATCGGTGACTGAAAATTTCAAAGTTGATCGAGAGGTTCCTTTTGACCTTTGAAGTTTAGATCTGTCATCCTTTTCATGAGAAATAGCCCCGATTGTCGTAGATCTGGGCTTGAAGTTTTTTATGTTTTTTTTTTCCTCTTTTCTTTTTTTGTTTTTCTGTTTGGAAACTAACTGATGCCTTTTTCTTTGGTGCAGGTGGCTCGACGCTAGGTTCCTCCCTACGAAGAGGACTGTATTTTTATTTTTATCTTTTGTTTGTTGTTTTTTTTTTGTTATTATTTTGGTTGTGGAATAGTTTAGGGTTTTTGGGGGTGGCAAGGAGTAGTTTTTGGGTTTTTTGGGTGTGGGAGTTTTCGTGTTTTTAGAAATTTTGAGGGGTGTTCAAAAGAGAGTAAAAGAGGATGAAGCTGGGTTCTTTATAGAGTCTGATCTGTGTCGTATGGGTGTCTTAAGGGCTGTAAGGGGTGGCTATAGAAACGGTCATAAAGGTGGCTGTCCAGTCTGGTCACATGGGTCAATGGTCTGATGGGACTAGGTAAGGTGGCTGGATCAGATGGAGTCAGGCAGAGGGCTGGACAAGGGCGGCAGCGGTGCCGTACCAGCCTTATGTTTTTTTTTAAAATGATTATTTTAATGATTTTGATTTGTAATTTGTAATTTGTAATTAAATTGATATTATTATTAATGTTATTACTATTAACATTAAACTAAAACTGAAGATAGTAGACCCAGATAAAATCGGTGTCTACAGTTATTCTTCTTTGCACATTACTGAGAATCATTTATAGGGCAAAGACAAAGACAACGATTTTTCAAAAGTTTTTTTTTTCTTTTTTTTTTAAACCACAGGTCAGGGAATAAAGAAAATGATCGAGATGACATCGCAAGTTAAAAAAATAAAGAATCGATTAAGGCAACATAGTAAGTCAGATAATAAAGAAAATGATCGGGGCAACACCGCGAGTCAAGGAATAACAAGATCAGAATTGAACTTGGATTAAATTACAAGTTAAAAAATAAAGAGATCGGGACTAAACCACGAGTCAGAGAATAACAACGATCAGGATTAAACCATGACTTGAAAGTAAAGAGATCGGGATTGAACCGCGACTCAAAATAACGTCAACTTAGATTGAATCACAAGTTGAAAAATAAAAAGACTAGGATTAAACCACGAGTCAAAGAATAATAACAATCGAGATTAAACTGCGATTGAAAATAAGGAGACTGTGATTAAACCACGAGTCAGAATAATGTCAACTTGGATCGAATTACAAGTCAAAAAATAAGGAGACTAGGATTAAACCATGAGTCAGAGAATAACAATAATCGAGATTAACTGTAATTTTGAATTAAAGAGATTGGGACTGAACCACGAGTCAGAGAATAACGTCAACTTGGATTAAATCACAAGTCAAAAAATAAGGAGACTGAGATTAAACCATGAGGAAGAGAAAAACAACAATCGAGATTAAACTGCAATTGAAAATAAGGAGACTGAGATTAAACCACGAGTCAGAGAATAACAACGATCGAGATTAAATCATAATTTTGAATTAAAAAGATCGAGATTGAACCGCGAGTCAAAGAATAAAGAGATTGGGATTAAATCGTAAGTTAGAGAAAGAATGAGGATTCGGATTAAATCGTGACTTAATAGTAAAGAGATCGAGATTGAACACGAGTAAAGAAAATAAAGAGACCAGGATTAAACTGTAAGTCAAAAAAATAATAAACATTAGGATTAAATCACGAGACAAAGATTAAAGATGACTGGGACTAAACCGTAAGTCAAAAAGCAAAAGTGACTGAGATTAAACTGCAAGTTGAAAACTATAAAAATGATCAAGATTAAACCACAAGTCAAATATTAACGGTGACTAGGACTGAATCATAAGTCAGGGAAATAAATAAGACTGAGCTATAAGTTGAAGGGGATTAGATACCCTATAGATTGACAGTTTAATTTTAAGGATTGTGCTAACATACCATCTTCAAGGCCATCATCTTTGTTTCAAAAAAAAAAATACTGATTCTCCCTGATGTCTCATAAAGAAACCTTTTATGCAACTTATCTAGAGATATGTAATGCGTGCAATGATTGTGATGAACAAAAAGACAAAGATGCTGTCAACGAATTATATCATGCATTTTCATCCAAGTTAATTCAACTTTTGGTTCAATTCTTTCAAACTTTAAAAATCACTTTCAGTAATCTCATCCTTTTAAATTTTTTAATTTTTGATAAGAAATCTCTATCTTATGATGAACCCATTTAGCTTTTGGTCGCTCTAAAATCTCATTTTTTAATTTTTTATTCCCTTTCTCTTCTTTGTTTTCAGTACTCAATCAATTTCATTTCATTTTTTCTGCCCCATATTATTATTTCTGTCATCCTCATATTGTATTCTTTTTTCGAGCGATGCATTGGTCTATTATGAACTTTATCAATTATTATCTTAATTTTAAATGACAAAGGAAATGATTTCAGGTTCAAAGTTAGGTGTGAAACACGGTCAGTAATAGGGTATTTCAGGTTTAAAAAGATAAGCCTTTTGAGACATAAAGAATAGTTAACTCAAAAATATTTCAATAATCAAATATCAGTTCTCTAGATAATGAACATTTGAACGACCTTAGCCTACTCAAACTAGGTCTTTTCCAAAAACTAGTTACATTTACGATCTTGTCACATGTGATTTCATGTGACCAATCCTTGCCCCACATCTGTGACTAATGAGAACTTACCCCCTAAAAGTCATCTCTTTTAATTCTGGTGATAATTCGTCCATTTGGTGCCACTATTTCATTCTTTGAAAGACTTTTTTCGAGCTTCACCTTCATTCAAACCGCCTTTTCAGGTTTTTAGCTCAAATGACCTCTTTTGATTCAAATCACCATTTTTAGGTTTTCAATCTGAATCACTATCTTTTTTTTGGCATTATTTTTTCTCTTTTTTTTAAGCAAAATATTTTTACAGTGTCCAAATTTACAAGATTTAATAATTCATCACCATCAATTTCTGTAAGGATTAAAGCTCTACCAGAGAAGGCCTTTTTTACCATATATGAACCTTTTCAATTGGGCATCCATTTTCCCCTATTGTCATGTTGATATGGCAAAATCCTTTTCAAAACCAATTTGTCCTCACGAAAGCATCGAGGTTGTATCTTTTTGTCATGTGCTCACATGATTCTTCTTTGATACATTTGTCCATAACTGAGTGTTGAGTGCTAAGAGCCTTTTCTCTTCAATAAGATTCAATTGCTTGAAACGATCTCAAACCCACTCTGCTTCATCTGATTTTGTCTCCATTGACACTCTTAGAGAAGAAATTTCCACTTCAATCGGTAGTATAGCTTCTATCCTATACACTAGTGAAAACAAGGTGGCCCTTGTGAAGGTTTGGATTGATGTTCTATAAGCAAGTAGAGCAAAATATAACTTTTCATGCTAGTCTTTATATGTGTCAATCATTTTTTCTAATATTTTTTTGATGTTCTTATTCGCAGTTTCCACTGCACCATTCATTTTTGAGTGATATAGTGTTGAATGATAATGTTTTATCTTGAACTGTGTACATAATTCTTTCATCATTTTATTGTTTAAGTTGCTAGCATTATCTAAGATGATTCCTTTTAAGAGTCCATACCGATATATTATCTCTCTTTTTATAAATCTACACACCACTGATCGCGTAATACTAGCATACGAAGCTGCTTTCACCCATTTTGTAAAATAATCGATTATCACAGATAAATCGATGCTCATTTGAAATTTTTAAGGTTATGGTTCCAATCACATCCATTCCCTGCATGAAGAAAAGCCATGGTGGTGCCAAGACGTGTAGCGAGACTAGAGGAGAATGAATTGTATCTGTATAAATTTGGCATTTGTGGCACTTCTTAGCATAACTGATGCAATCATTTTCTATTGTAGACCAATAGTAACCAACTCTCATAATCTGTTTGGCCATCATATGTCCGTTAGTATGTGTTTCACAAATTCTTTCGTGTACTTTTTCAAGTATCCTTCTTGCTTCCACAGCATCGATGTACCTTAGCAAAATCTAGTTTTGACTCTTTTTACACAAGATTTCTCCATCAAGCACAAAACCTGCTGTTAATCTTTAAATGATCTTCTTATCATTTTTTGAAGCCTGCTCTGGGTAGTTTTGACACTTGATATATTGCATAATGTTATAGTACTAAGGTTGTCAATCTATTTTTTTTTCTCCATTTGAACAGTGGGTTGATGAAATTTTCATTTGTACTCTGGTAGGCTGAATTTTCGTACTATTATTTAACTTGAACATTGCTGTCAAAGTAGTCAAGGCATCAGCAATATGGTTTTTTTTTCGGAGAACATGCTAAAATTGGATCTCTTTAAAGTGTTTCATCAAGCCAATTATATACTTTTGATATAATACTAGTTTCGGGTCTTTGTTCTCCCATTCACCTTTTAGTTGATAAATTACTAAGGTTGAATCCCCATAAACTTCTAGTGTTCTAATCTTCTTTTCAATGGCCATTTGTAATCCTATGACACATACTTCATATTCAACAACATTATTTATGCAATTGAAATCTAACATTACAGTACAAGGGTAGTAATTTCCTTCTGGAGATATTAGCACTGCCCTAATGTCATGCCCTATTATATTGGATACCCCATCAAAAAACATTTTTCACTCTTTTCTTACAGGCTTTTCATCTTCATCCTGAAAGATCACCATCAAGTCTTCATCTGAAAACTGAAACTTCATAGGCTTGTAATCTTCTGTAGCTCGATCCGTAAGAAAATCAGCTATTACACTCTCTTTTATGGACTTTTGTGTCACATACACAATATCATACTCTGAAAGCATGACCTACCATCTTGCTATCTTGCCTGATAAAGATGGTTTCTAAAAAATGTACTTGAAAGGATCCAATTTTGATATTAACCAAGTCGTATGATAGAGCATATACTGTCTGAGTCTACAAATAGTCCAAGCTAAGGCACAACATATTTTTTTTATTTGGAGGTACTTGGCCTCGTACTCCGTAAACTTTTTATTTAAATAGTAGATAGCATGCTCTTTCTTACCAGTTTCATTTTTTACCCCAATATGCATCCTATTGATTTTTTTGAACGGTTAGATATAAAATCAACGGCTTTCCTGCAACTGGTGGTACTAACACTGGTGGACTTGTCAAATACTCTTTAATTTTTTCAAATACATTTTGGCATTCTTCATCCCATTCACCAGGATTATTTTTACGAAACAACCTAAAGATTAGATCGTATTTTGAGGTAAATTGAGATATAAAGCGAGAAATGTAATTCAATCGCCCTAACAAGCCTCTCACTTTCTTTTACGCACGTAGTGCTGACAATTTTTAAATGGCTCGAATTTTATCAGGGTCTAATTCTATACCTCTTTCACTAACTATAAACCTTAATAATTTTTCAGATTTAACACTAAAAGTATATTTGAATGGATTCAACTTGAACTGATATCTTTTAGTCTTTCAAAGAGCTTTCTGAGATTAACAATATGATTTTCACCTTCTTGGGACTTAGCTAGCATATCATCAACATATACCTCTATCTCTTTGTGCATCATATCATGAAAAAGAGTAACCATTACCCTTTGATATGTGGCACTAGTATTTTTTAGCCCAAAGAGCATAATTTTATAGTAAAATGTGTCTCACATTGTCACAATATAGTTTTCTCCATATCTTCACAAGCCATTTTGATATGATTGTAGCTAAAAAACCCATCCATGAATGAAAAAGTAAAGTGCTTAGCAGTGTTATCCATAAGGGTATCAATATGTGGTAATGAAAAATTATCTTTTGGGTTAGCTTTATTTAAATCTCGATAGTCTATACACATGCTAACTTTTTCATCTTTCTTAGGAACTAAGACTATATTGGCTACCCATTCAAGGTACTTAGCTACTTCTAAGAAACCAACATCAAATTACTTATTTATTTTTTCTTTTATCTTTAATAATATTTTTGGCTTCATGCGTCTTAACTTTTGCTGTATTGATCGACATTCTGGCTTTAAAGGTAATCTATGCTCAACTACCTCTGTGCTAAGTTTGAACATATCTTGGTAAGATCATGTAAATACATCTATATGCTATTACAGTAGATTTACCAGCTTCTGCTTCTCAATCGGTGATAATGAAGTACTGATCCTAACTTTTTTCTTATTCTCAACATCTCTCAAATTTAGTGGGTTAGTTGATTCCTGGTGGGGTTCTATAATTTTCTCCTATTGTTTCATCCATTTCAATATATCATCAGGTAAATCATAGTCTTCTGAATCAATATCGTTATCAAGCTTGCTAATGTGAATTAAAATTTCAAAATCAAACCCATTGTTATTGCCTTGGTCATCCATAATGTTCATTATTAGAAAACCTAAAAATAGGTATAATCATAAAGAAATATATATTGATCTTGGCAACGACAAAGATGATGGCAATAAAAAGAAAAAAAAAATGAAAAATAAAGAACATGGTATAAGTGAACTGCATTGCATTCATCATTTTATTAAGATAATGAAAATAAGCCTATACATTTAACCTTCGCATGAACTTGGGCAAAAGCAACTGGAATTTTTGAATTAAAAGGTTTAAGAACAACAAAACGGTACACCATTTTTGGGTATCTTAACCTATAAAAAAACTCTGCATCCTGCATCACTCATTCATCTACTTCAATTTGAAATTGAGAGAAAGCTTCCTCCAATTCATTATCGGTTCTTTTTGTTCAACCTTCGTTGACCCACGATAGACATGATCGGCTTAACGAAAGGTTTCATACAAATAAGGGAACACCATTTTTTTATCAATCGAATCTTGCTCTTTGAAGCGTGCCATTCTTTTTTCTTTTTTCTCCAGTATTACATTTTTTCTATCAGTAGCCATAGGCTTATAGCCTAATCCCCATCTTTTTTCATTTTCAATCGAGCATGATGCTCTTACGATTCTTTGTAGAGCTTTTTCTAAGCTCTGTCTAGCTCGTCACCTTTGTCAGTAGTCTGCTTGATCATCATATTTATAGCTTTTGATAATTAAGGGATTGGTATCCTTGACCCTTCTCTAACATAAGCAGCATTTGCTACTTTAAAAGCTCTGAACGAACATTTGATCACTTTTTTTACTACCTCAACGTAAGGAGTAGTTAAAATTTTTATTACCAATAAATCCTCCTCACCATTCATACAGACTTGTTTTCCTTCCATGATGAATTTTACCTTCTAATGTAGAGATAAAGGTATAACTTCAATCGTGTAAATCTAAGGTCTTCCCAGTAGATAACTATATGCAGGAGTTATGTTCATTACTTGAAATATGACATTGAAGGTATAAGGACCAATCTGTAATGGGCTCTCTACATCACCAATTACCTCTCTTTGTGCTCCGTCAAACGCTCTTATAATCATATGGCTATTTTACATGTGAGAGGGGTCCACCGGAAGCTTTGATAATATCATCATAGGCATAACATTAATAGATGATCCATTGTCAATTAACATTTTAGCCATAGTGTGAGACTTACACTTGATAGTAATATGCAAAGTCTTAACACTATAATGTCTTTTTGGAGGTATTTCATCATCATTAAAGGTGATGAAATTTGAAACTATAATATTTTTAACCATGTGATCTACCTTTTCAATAGAAATGTTATGCTTGACATAAGCTTGGTTGAGAACTTTCAGCAAAGCATTCCTATGTGGCTCAAAATTCAATAGTAGTGAAGTAAGAAAATATGAGCTGATAGTTTATTTAACTGATCAACTATACTATACTCACTGTGCTTAATGATCTTTAAAAACTTACAAACTTCTTTTTTTGATACCAGTTTCTTAACATGTACTTTTGAGCTTATCACCGACTGAGAATCTTGGCTTTTCCTTATGTCTTCTTCTTCTATCTTACCTTTCCTTTTCTTAGCCTTTTTTGACATTTTAGAAGTGTAAATTCGATCACTTTGGGTCATTCTTCCTATTCTTGCTATGTTAGCAGTATTCCCTATACTTGGATCATTTAAGGTCCCATCAAGCCTTCGCATCACCACATCACAATTGTATCTTCATAGGACTGTTTTGTCGATTTGATAAGGGAATGGACTAGGGATATAAATAGTTATTGAGGTTTTGGACAAGGGGATGGTTTTCTCAATTAGGGGCTTTGATTTCTCATCACAGTAGACAGTAAGAAATTTGGGTATAAAAGACTTGCCAAGACGCTCGTCACTTATTGTATTCACACTGCTTTCATCACATTCACCATAAAACTCAATTATGGCCTAATCTATCAAGCTTTGCAATATTCGTTTAAAGACCTCACAACCTTGGATTGAATGTCCAACCGATATTTCATGTTATTTGTAAAACTGATCGGGGTTTCCATGACTTCTATTGTTATCCAAAAATAACGATTGAATCATACTTGTATTACATAAATAGTCATACACCCATTTAAAATGGGTCTTTATTTCATCCACGCACTTTTTGATCTTCACATCTTTTTTCTTATCCACCATATTAATTTTTCTTCTGGTGTGATTTGGCAAAGGATTTTCACCGATACCTAGCTTGAATTTGGTGTCAAAAGTTAAGAGATCGTCATTTATCAAACCTTGCACCTTTTGTTTAAGTGCTGTATAATTTTTAGTAAAGTGTCATGTAACACCATAATGATAATCGCACTTAGTGTTAGGGTCATATCAGCTCGGATAAGGTGGCTTTAATGGCTTTACGTAGGAAGGAGCAATAAGATTACCTCTTATCAACTGAGAGTACAAATCAATATAAAACATAGGAATGGGATCAAAATAAGGTCTTTCTCGATTGTTATTATTTTGTGGGTTTCTTTGACTGTTATTTTGTTGGGTTGGTTGGGCAAATGGTCGAGTTGGAGTTGCAGAGGTGTAATGGAATGGCTGAGAGCTAAAGTTTGGTTTGGATAGTGGTTGTTGGGGTGTTCGGTAATGATATAGTTGTTGAAAATTTTGATTGGTGGCAGGGTAGTAAGGAGGGTATGGAAGGTTTAGATTATATGGGATAAAAGAACGGTACGAAGAATTTTTGTGAGTGACAGCATGTGTCTCCTGTTTTTTTTTTTTTAATTTACTATTTTCTTTTCAGCCCTTCAATTTTGCCACTTTTGATAGCGTTTTCTATCATTTCTGTCGAGATCACTATGTCAGAGAAGTTTTTTATGGCATTCCTTACCAACCTATCTTAGTATGAGGCTTTCAGTGTGTTAAAAAATAACACAGTTATCTCTTTTTCAGTTAGTGGTGGTTGGACATGGGCTGTTGCATCTCTTCATCGATGTGTATATTTCTTAAAGATTTTTGTTAATTTTTTCTCATATTTTATAATGACAACCTATCAGGGGCTGTATCAAAGACATGCTTATATTGAGCAATAAAAGTTTTGGCTAACTTTTTTCATGAATGGAGTTTACTTTGATCTAACTGCACATACCATCTTACTGCTGATCCAATTAAACTGTCTTAAAAATAATGTATCAAGAGTTTATCATTTTAGGTATGGCCCATCATCTTTCGATAGAACATGATAATATGAGCAGAAGGGCATTTTGTTCCATCATATTTCTCAAAATTTAAGGTTTTAAATTTGGGTAGGATATCCAAATTAAGTATTAGGCTCAGCTCATTAGCATCAACAACTTCATAGATATCATTTTTTTCTATTACTTTGAGCCTCTTTTTAAGTTGATCATACTTGTTTCGTATTTTTGAGTTTATAATAAGCTCTGACATTTCACGAGACTTTTTCTGTTCAACAAGATCATCAAGAATTGGCACTATGACAAGATCGACTGTGATAGGTCCTGAATTAGTATTCAAGTGAGTCGTTTGTTGATTTGCTGAATGATTGATGTAGGGGTATGGTTGCACACTTGGTGGCTGTACGTGTATACCCCGAGGAGCTTGAACTTGAGCTTGAGGCGGGGTAAATCCTGAAGGGTATAACAGCTCTTCCATATTAATCACTTCCCTTATCCTTGATGCGTCAGTGACTTTTTTTTTCTTTCATTGAACCAGACAATAGTTGTCTTAATTCAATCATTTGTACTTCGATACTTTATTGTATTTTCATTAATTTTTCTTGTATCTCCTCATGTGCCCTTTCGACCTTTTCAAATCTGGCTGTATTCTCTTTTTCCATAGCTTAAGTCTGAGAACGAGTATTATATCTATGCAAAATTGATTGATTTTGAGTCCTCGACTTTGCTATCCTTGAACCTTAGTTTATTAACCATGAATTAGATCACATGATATAATATCATTGATATTGTTGTTAGTATTTACTTTTATTAAAATGGATGCATGAAATTAATAAAATACAGATTGGGGTATTGTCTTGGATCGATCGAAACAAAAAAAAAACTTTCATTAACCATGAGAGTCTTTATACATTATCCGATCATCCTTGCATTAAATCCATAAAAACATTTGATTTGAGCATATTGCTCTCTAGCTTCATACAAAAAGTTCAATAATCTTTAACTGTGGTCTTGGGTTGGTACAATCTCTCGTTCCTATGCTTTCACCTTTTTGACCATGTTGTTTGCTTTTTGAATAACCTTATAGATTTAAGCAATCAAATGTTCAATGTATTGTTGTCTCCCTAAACTTTCACTTTTTACATTTCTCGAGCATGCACTTTCATGTTGCAAGTGCAAGCTCAATAATCCTCTCTCTCTTGCCATTCAGCTAAAATATTTTTTATGTGACTCTGATTGCTTGTTAATTGAAGCTCTAAACTCATTAATTCCTACTCTAAAGCTTTTTTCTCATTTCGTAAATCGAAGTTCTTATTCTGTTCCTTCTTTAGTTTGACTTTTAGCTTTTCACTTTCTCTTTGGTACTTTGCTACTTTTTCAGAAGCTCCTGAAATTGTTTCTTTCCATTCATGCTATTCTTTGGTGAGTGCAGAGATCATTTTTTTATTCTCTCGAGCTCTATTATTCTAATACTCCATCATATCTCTTAATTCTTCCATATCTTTCTTAGATCCCTTCAAAGGTCTACTGTTCATCCTCAATTTTTTATTTTTTTAATATAGATTTTATAGATCTTCTTTCAATACGTTTTATTTTTTGGTCAACTTTTATATTGCATCATCTCTCATTATTAAATCATATCTCAATTGGTTAACCTAATCCATCATAGCCATCTTCTCTTTCTCTAACCTTTTCCTTTCAATCTCAAACTCTCGTTGGTCGATCTCAATAGTTGACAATACCGGTATTGAAATAAGAGCTTGTAACTTTTTTGAAACATCGGTTGGTAAAGGCCTAATTTCATTAACCCTTTTCATCCTCTATGTAAGGTAACCTTCTGTAACATTATCTGTAAATCTAGCTGGGCTCATTCGATTGACCTGCTTCCATGCTTTGATGACTTCACGAACCCTTTTCATGTAATCGGATGTCCAATAATCAAATTCGAGTGAACTGAATCTATGAGTCATAAGGATAAATTATCGTGAGTCATATTATTTTTGAACCATAAGAGGTACATAACTCACTACCTCTCATATTCCTAACAAAGGTACCCATGACTCATCTCTACAACTATACAAGATGGCCATAGAAAGCATCCATGGTACCCTCCATGTTACATCATCACTAATGAGCTTCAGAAAGAACGCCATCCATTGATTTTTTATCCATTCTTTCCTTCATTTTTTACCAACAAACTCCTTGATAGGAACGAAATAAATAGAGAATGACCGAAATGATGTCTTTTCTTTTCTCCAAAAGTGGTTTATAAGCCAAACAAAAAGTAACTGAGCATACCCTATAAATCATCCATCACCCTTTCTTCGACAAAAATTAAGTGATCTAACAGTCTCTATCAAAATAGTTGGTAAAGGGTTTATGTTTTTATCTAATTGCTAAAAAATATCAACCACTGATGCTTCTATATATCCTAACACCTTAGGGAATATCATCAATCCATACACAGCTTAAGCAAACACATCCAACCCCTGATCAATATCAATATATTTTTTTATGTACTCAAACAAAATAACTGATGGAATGGTCTCAACCTCGTTCTTTTCCTCTTGTGGTTGTTTATCTCCTCAACCCCTACTTGCATGATCTTGGTTAACTTTTTTCTATATCCGATAGTCTTATACTCCTTCCAATAGATTTTATCTTGATTGGTAGATTCTATCTGGAGTAAAAAAAATATTCTTCAATCGTGGGAGCCAAGTCTTCTTAGTTGAACACAAAACATCGATAACATGAATCCCAGAATTGTATTACACTCTCTCTCCTCACTTTCTGCCAATTCTTCAATTCTTCCGTAGCCTTCCTCCCTTGTGATTTTTTTTTTTCTTGTATGGAGAAACCCATCTTCTTTTCAAATCTCTATTTTCAATCATACTTGCTTGATCACTCTCTCTATTTTTATTGATAAAAAAGTTTCTATTGACCTTTGCTCGATCTTGGGAGAAGTGAGAGGTTGAGAGAGCCCCTCATGGGAGTTTTTTTTTTTTTTTTTTTTTTTTAAGGAATCATCTTCCATTGAAGAAGGAACTGGAGTTAGGAAGGATAGTGAAGCTTACGTCAAAACATTGGCTTCATTTGTTGATGGTTTTTTTTTTTTTTTTTTTTTTTTCTATTAGGCTTTTCTTTCATTGTTTCTTGATTTCTTGCGTATATCAGCAATTCTTGCATTAACCATTTTTGGGAAGGCAAGAAAATTGAGAGAGAAATGGTTATTTAAGATGTGGTCCTTCCTCTACATTTTAATCTCATATCTGGTCATTTTCTGCTTTCCAGAAATTTCCTAGTAAGTTCTTTTTTTATTTTTTATTTTTCGGGTTTTAATTATGTTGAATTTATGTTAATTTTTTTTTATTTATTTGTTGTCGATTTGAGTATCAAAAGATTGTATTTTTTGTGAGAAAAACATTTACGTAAAATTGGGTGATTTGGTAATAGTGTACATGGGAATATCAACTACAATTCTATTTAGAATAATACTCTAATTATATAGTTACAATAAAAAAATATATAGAGATTTATCATTTATAAATATGAACCCTATATAAAATTTTAATAGATTTTATATAATTTTAAATTATCATTAATTAATTATATTATAATAATTATTCATAAAATGTTCTCAGATTTCGTTATAGTATTAAGACGATGAAATTGATAGTCTTATTTGAGAATTTGGAGAAATAAAGACAAGATGGGTGTGAGAGAAAGAGAGTAAGTAGTCATTTAATAATTTTTTCATAGTCAGTTGTCTTTTTTTGCTGAGTTATTAATTTTTTTTGTCATCTGCAATAATTCACTCCCGTTAACATGCCTATAATTTACTACTGCCAAAAAGTTTTTGATTTGAGCAAATTTAAAAATATTTAATCTTGATTTAAGTAAAATTAAATGTTATATCTTTAATTGAGAATTGATCCAAACTTTAAAACATTTAGATTTCTATATTTTTATATATTTTCACATAGATAAAAATTCAAAAAAATTGTAATTATTGGAGATATGTATCAAATTATTTGATAATTTAGAGAATAATGGAGTTAAATTATAGATTTTCTCTTTAGGAAATTATCATTGAGGATTTTCTAAGAGAAAAAAAAATTATTTGATTTCCTTCCTTTATGTAGCTTTTATGATAGGTTCAATTTTCATGTGAATCATATTGTTTCACTTTGATTAATGTTTTAATGAAAAAACACACAAGTTACTCTAGTGAAATAATAATTGTATTAATCATGAAATCTTAATAATATTTTCAATTATATGTTTCCAAAAAAAGCTACGATGGAAGAAAAAAATTTCAAAAATAAAAAATCGATTCAAAATTATAGTGTTTGATTTGGTATTTTTAATTTGATTCAGTGTAAGTTTAAATATTAAATATTTCAATTATAATTTTTTTTAAAAAGCTACTATTATAGAAAAAAATTCAAAATATCAAAAGTCAATTTGAAACTATAATGTTTGATTTGGTTTTTTTAATTTGGTTTGCTTTAAGGTTAGATATTAAATATTTTGATTTAGTTGGGTTCAATTATCAAATCAAAAAGTGTGAAAACAAAAAATTTTCAACTGAATTTAATTATATATTTTTATTATTTTCTATATATTTTATAAATTTTTATAAAATAAAAATAATTATTTTGTATCTAAATCTATTCGAATATATTAAAAATTATATTAAAATAATTACAAAAAATTAAAAATTTTGATTTATAAAATATGATGAATCGAATTAAACTAATTAAAAAAATTTTAAATTCAAATCAATTTTTAAAAATTTATAATACTATATATGTATTAATCAAAATATCTGAATTGAATCAAATTCTTATCATCCCTATAGTGAGAATCTCTTAATCTATTAGAACAAGAAGTCTATTGATTATCAAAAAAATGATTTTTAATAACAATAAACTGGGTATTATCAAAATTTAATAAAGAATATATTCTCCCCTTTCATTACTTTCTTTGTAATGCTCAAGAATTCTCTAATTTGTGGGAATATCCAAGCAAACAAACAAGGACTCTAATTGGTATTTTATTACCTAAAAAACACAAATAGTCTCATCTTATCCAGACATAAAGGCCTCTTATTTTGTTAATAACAACGTACGTTTCATCCCCACGACAGCCACGGGAACTACACTAATAAAAGAAAAATCCACAGCCGGAAAAAGTCTTCTCTGTTTTATTTCTGTGAACGTATCAAAGTTCTAATAGGATTCCACAATCACCAGCATGAAGCACTCCATGCATTTTAAAATGCTTTTTCGCCCCCTATAAGACCACATCCCCACGCTTGCTTTTTCGTCTCCCTCGACCGTCAGCTTTCGTCTTCTTCATTTATATTGCTCTACCTAAGCTATTTTCTTCATTTATATTGCTCCACCTAAGCTATTTCTTATGTTTCGAAATGCCGGTCATGGAAGAACAAGAGGAAGATTTTGGTGATCAATTACCAGTTGGATATAGGTTTGTGCCAACAGATGAAGAATTGGTCACTCATTATTTGATAAACAAGGTGTTTCATAAACCTATTCCAGCAGCTTCAGCTTTCCAACAAATTGATGCTACAAAGCTTTACAGCATGCCACCAAAGAGTTCAGGTAGGGCCTTGTCGTGTCAAGTATGAAATTCGATGAGTTTTAAATTATGTTTGATTATGTTTTTTATTTTTTTAGATCGGAATGATGAGAGCAGACCTTGGGCAGTACCGATCCGAGTTTTGTGCCTATATCTAAGCTAGAACAAGTTAGGTTTTATAAAAGCTAAAGAAATTATTAAGCTGAGTGCGGATGTATTTTAGTTCCATTTATAAAATGGATAAATGTTGTATTCATAATTTAATTAAGTTGATTTATATAATTATTTTAAATAAATAACATCTAATGCATCTAAAATTCAAATTCAAATATTTACGATCACTTTTTATATCCCTTAGCTATATTCCACCAAAAAAATTGATTTATGTTTTTGTTTTATGTGAGTAATTTTAGAATGCTTATGGTGAATTTAATAATGTTTTTTCTTAATTTTGAAAAAAAAAATTGAATTTCTGCTTTTTAAGCAAATAATGTATATCATTTATCATACGTTTTTATCATACACTTTGTACGTAATTTTTTATATTTTTTTTCACTTTGCAGTAAAATTCTCTAGTGGAGAAAGGGAATGGTTCTTCTTTATTCACGAGGATGAGATATTTGAACATAAGCAAAAAAAGGCAATTCGAATTGTTGGAGATGGGCTAGGGTTTTGGCGATCAAATGAAGAGAAGCCTCTATTCGACATAAATGGAAATGTATTAGCCTTCAAGATTCATTTGATCTATTTTTCTGGATGCCTTTCTCAAGCAAAGAAAACACATTGGAGAATGGATGAATATCGACTGCCCATTCAATTCTACACTCTTCATAATTCCAAGGTAACTTTTTTTTTTATGCTACAGAGACCAAACAAAACAATACCCTATCAAACAATGAGCTTCTATAGGATTTCACTCTCTTCTTTTTCTTTTTTTTTAATGATAGCTTGTGTGCACCAGGGTTGAATTCAAGTCCTCATAATCAAACCCAAGGTGTGATGGCTTATATATATGTATGATAGGATAATGTAAGTTAAATTTTTTTTTTTGTTAATAATTGTATGGTCTATCGATAAAATATTAAATTTTAAATTATTAATAATTTAAAGTACAAAAATAAAAGTCAATTCTTTTTTCATTAAGTTATACAATTCGTATATGCAAGTTTAATTATCCCACCCATATGTTATTAGCATCTACTCTCATATTTTTTTTTTTTATAAATTATATATTTTTTCTCAACATATATATGATTCCATTAAAGCTGAATTAAGTAATTTTTACATATAACCAAACAAAAGATTCAATGATAAGTGCATGTATCTTTCTTTATTTTCGAAAATAATGTTTCTAATTGATCTTCTCTAACATTGTTTGTAGGAGGAGTGGGCTGTGGGGAGACTTACAAGAGGAAGAGATTACGACTTTGATTTCTAAAACCTATCTTCCTGTTATTGTTGAACTTTCAATAAAGAAAGAAGCGTAAACATCCAGTTTTACAATGCTGCCACGAATCTCTACAATGGAGAGCTTAGATGTCCTAAATAGAATACTTATTTAGTAGCATCTAAATTTTTTATTCATTCTACTACACACTTACGTAGTAAAAAAAATAATAATTTCCTATGAAATAAACTGGTTTCCAGATTCAGTATTTGTTTATTTATTCAGCATTCTTACATATTTAATTAGCCTAAAAATTGCATTTGACCTTCAATGCAATGCCAATTAATGAACATCAAATAACAGGAGATTTTTTGGTTCAATAACATATGAATTATCAAAAGCAAAATTGTATGTATTTCTATTTTGTTAGTTTTTTTAAATTAAATATTTAATTTTTTTAAACATAATTTAATTTTAATCATTTATAGGTGGTCTTTGGTACGGTTAGTTCAAAATTCATGGTGATGTATAAATTAATTATAAATAGTATATTATATTTTTAATGTATGAATGAAAATTTTGTTTCATTCCATAGTTATAACTAATGTTGTATAATAAAATTTTAGCTCTTGCATTTTAAAAACGAATAAAACTCTATTTAATCCTTGAATTATTATACTTTTTTTAATGTCGTATATAAATAAAAAAAATTAATTAAATATTTAAATTATATTTTCGTATATTAAATTATCTCAACTTTTAACAAGCATTGAAGTGACATTTAAACGGTGACATAGATGATACCTTATCTTATTTTTAAAAAAAAAAATTTTAAATATAATTTTTAAGAAAAAATTTTTTTTATAATCTTTTATTGTTTAAAAGTACCATTTCTATTTCCAAAAGAAAAAAAAAAATTTCTACTTCCCATACCTTTGGAACTCGCATGTATAGCTCCTTCAATTTAAACCTAGCAAAAACCCATCTTCAATTTCTCTTTTCAATTCCCCTTCAACTCCTTTCCATCCCTCAAACGCTATCTCACCATAAGCTTCTAACATTGATTTCCTCCCAAATGGAATCTGAGCTTTTATCATCGCCAAACATTCCCTCAAAAACTACAAACTTAACCCAAACGTAAACGCCACGAATCTCTTCCCTTCCTTCGTTTTCAAATACACAGGCTCGATGACACATCGGATTAACAACAGCTTCAAATCTTCAATGCTTTCGTCTTTAAAATCGAAGAAATTGAAGGCTTCTAGAAGCGTATAAACTCTGTGAACATCAACTTTTTTCTTCAAAGTTAATGATTTTGAGAGCAAAAACAGCAGCATTTGGGAAATTAAGGTTTCTTTTTCCGGTAAGTTCTGTTTCCACCACTCTTCACATAAACACGCTATTTCGTTGGATAAACTCGGATCCGACTCGAAAAAGGATGAGATTATCGTGTAAAGATCGGATGACGGGAATTAAATGCGGAGTGTTGAAACACGTTTCGAGGATGCGAAATGCAAAAGCCGATGATGTGAACAAGAGCGCGGAGGTTTTCGTTGTTGTTTTTATGGTCGTCTTGGGGCTTGGAATTTAAGGTAGACCGGCGGATGCGTTTGGTGGGCGGCGAATGGGATAGGTCGGTAGGTTTTGAAAGGAGAGGTTGCAGTCCGATATGAACAGGTGAAGACATGGAGGGAGAGTTAGGGATTTGAAAGTTGATTTTGAGGATTTTAAGGTTAGTTTCACGAGGGAGGAGAGGTAGTCCTCGGCGAAGGACTTGAGGGAAGAACGGATTTGTAATTTGGTTTCTGACTTGGTTTGTGTATTTTAAAGTAAAAAATTATAAAAAAATTTTTTTTCCTTAAAAATTATATTTTTAAAAACCGTTTTATTTTTTAAAAATGATATGTGACAGTTAAATTTAAATCATGTAATAATTACGTATCATTTATATTAATATTTAAAAATTATGTCAATATTTTATTAATGGTATTAAAATTTGGATAATTTAATACACAAAAATGTGGTTTAAGTATCTAATCAAAATTTTTTTATTTATTCAATATTTTTACATATTTAGTTGGCCTAAAAATTGCATTGACCTTTAATGCAATGCCAATTAATGAACATCAAATAACAAGAGATTTTTTAGTTCAATAACATATGACCTATCAAAAGCAAAATTGTATGTATTTCTATTTTGTTAGTTTTTTTTTTAATTAAGAATTTAATTTTTTTAAATAGAATGAAGAATTTAATTTTAACCATTTATAAGTGGTTTTTGGTACAGTTAGTTCAAAATTCATGGTGACCTATACATTAATTATAAATAGCATATTATATTTTTAATGTGTGAATGAAAATTTTGCTTCATTCCAAAGTTATAATTAATTCTATATTAAATTTTTAGCTCTTAGCTTTTAAAAATAATATTCTTTATACCAAAAATAAATTAGATGCCTTTTTCCTTTTTTTTTTTAATGTTATAATAGTTTTAGTTTCATGTTTGTCAATTTTTTTCTACATAATTTATATTGTAAAAGTTAGTTTACCTTAACCTAGCCATGGATTGATATAAGATTTTCTAAGCTCACATACAGTCCGATCCATAATAATATTTTATTATCAAATTTTAGTTTAATAAAAATAAAAATAAACAAAGATCACATTAGAGTGTCTCTTGATAACTCTATCAAATAGAGCTATATTCAAAGTTTAAATGAGTTACTTTTGCATTGTTTTTGGCTAAATAAGCCTTTTTTTTTTTTTTACTTTTAATGTATTTAATTAGTTATTTTGTAGAAAATCTTGAAAAAAAAAGTTGAATCTTGGTTAATCTTGAAAAATTTTAGATTTTCTAGATCAATCTTGAATGATTCTTAGTAAATTTGGAGTAATCTTGGACTGTTCTTAATGTGTTATTGTTGATTTTTGAAAAATTTAAAATTGGATTGATGAATTTCTACAAAATTTATTTTGGTAAACCTATTGGAGTTACAATTGATGAATATTGACAAAAATTTTAAAAAATTCATGCAATAATTACGAAAGGATGTTTGGTCATTATAAGGGGTAAAAGAGTAATACAAGTCCATAATAGCTTATATAGTATACAACACATGGGATTATTATGGATAATATGGCAACAAGTATTTTCTCATTAGTCAAAAGAAATGACTTTAAATCTTATGTGGCATATTGACTTGAAAATTTTGTCTTGAAAAAGTCCAAATAACCTTTAATTTTTCTTTTTCAAGAAAGTTCTATTGTTTTGATTTGGAAATCCCATTTTAATTTGAAATTCTTACCTTAATTAGGGGATGTACTTGATTATCCTATTTAAAGTTGGTTTTTCTAAATTGACTAAGAAATTTTAGTTCGAAGGAGGCAGCACATGAGGAGAACATAACATAAAATCTTACTTTTCTCATCTTTAATTAGAAGTACAAATTCAAAATCTAAGAATCTGATTTAAAATCAATTAATTTCAAGTTTCAAGCTCAATAGAAGAAGTTGTCCAAGAAAAGCCCAAAATACATCAAGATTATAGGCTATCAAGAGAAAAAGTTAGTTTTCCATTCTATTATTTAAGAAGACTAAGCAAAATTCAAGAAAGGTCAAGAATGTGTTAAAGCGTAGTCTAAATTAAAGTTTTTATTCAAAAAGGTTACCAAACGTTTAAAAGTAATTACAAAATATTTTTTTCTCTTGAAGAAAGCTTTAAATCGCCACCTATTTATCCTTTTAATGTTATGATTCTTTGTATTTTTGTTTTATAAATACTTATTTTTATTTAGAAAAAAATTGAAGTAAGGTTTAGGGTCACAATAGTTAGCTTTTTAAAGTTTTCTTATTATTTACTTTTCATGTTTTTAAGCTTTTTTTAAGTTATTTTAAGGTTATGTAAAGTTCAATTTTAGTTTTCTTTTAAATTCAAGCTCTATTTTGTTTTTAATTCAATTTACGCTTTCTTAAATTTCTATTTTGGCTTTCAATTCAATTTAATTTGTGTTTTCTCTCTTTAAATGCTTTTAATTCATGTAATTTCATGCTCTTTGAGCTTTGTTTTAGATATAATTAAGGATAAACAATTTCAATATTTAGTTTTCTTTCATATATTTTAATGGCACTCTACTTATTCTATATTACTCGTTTTGATTTGTTTTGATTTTGTGCATTTGTAGATTTTTAATCATCTCTCAAGCCATTCATTTACATGAAAACAATATAATCAACTTAATTACAAGCCGAAAATAAAATTATCAACCTAATTTTATCCAAACATGTATATATAAATCCAAACATAATAAAATAAATATTAACTAGATAATTTTTTATGAAGATATTTTTATAATAAAAAAATATGTGTATTGAAATTTTTTAGGTTGCATTTAGAAGCTCCCTATTTATTATTATTATTATTATTATTATTATTATTATTATTATTATTATTATTATTATTATGTAACCTTAATAATTCCTTCTTTATTCTAATATTCTTAACATTGCACAAATAATTAAAGTTTGACATATATATTTAGCGTAAAATAAATACGAAATAAACAAATGAGATAACACATTTACTCTCAACTCTGTTAATTATATTTTAATATATTTTATTGAAGGATTGTCATTCAAAGATAATAGAAAGATATGTTGTTTTAATTTATATTTTAATTCTTTTATTAAAGTGTTTTGTCAAAAGATTTTGTCTTCAGTTCACACCCCACTTTCCTATTTATGCATGGACCACAAGAATTCCACGTCAATACGAAAAAGCCGACGTACAAAAAATTGATTATAATGTTAACCATGACAATGAAAACCATATTAATAAAAGAAAATTAGTCTTGATATGCGAGTATTTTTTTTTTCTATTTATAATCTTAAACAAAAGTAATATAATCATTTAACTCATGAAAAACAATTTCAATAGTTGAATAATATATCAAGATAATTTTAGTATCTAGAGTACTTTATGAAGTGCATATATTTTTTATTTAAAAATTATAAAAATTAAATTTTAATTATTAAAATTAAAAATTTAATATTTTATGAACGGACACGTACTACTGACTATTGCATACATCTATAACTCTAGATATTAACGACGGAAATGACTTGGTTTGGAGTATTAACCCATCAGAAATAACTTGGAAACATTCCTAATGCTGTATCTATTCAATAAAGCTTTTAAAATTTTTGGAAGAAGACCCAACTTCACTGATACTCTTTCTAGCAACTTTCTTCATGTGCAATGCATTTGCTTTAATTCCATCAGAAGAGAGCAATATCTTGATCTTTGTACTCATTTCATTGCTTGCTATGATTCCATTCTCATCTTTAGCCAATGCCAAACCAATCTTCCAAACATCACAAATATAGCTCCTATTATGGAATTGATCAGCAAAGTATGGCCAACATAGTAAGGGTATCCCCATGCTTAGACCCTCCATGGTTGAATTCCATCCGCAATGGCTCACGAAACAAGCAATAGAAGGGTAAGCCAATACCTTTTCCTGAGGTGCCCATTCCACAATTTTTCCACAATCAGTCGATCAGCTATTTTATTTGTGAAACCTTTTGGGAATTCAGCTGTGATCCATCTGTCAGGTTGGATCTGACTACCCATAAAAATGGATGGCCATTGAGTTCAAGGCCAAGTGCTAGTGTCACGTGATCATTATCATCTCCCTTAAAAACTAACTTGATCTCCCCTCAAAACTAATTTATTAAGATATGCAGTGCCAATATTTTTATATCCCAATAACTTCTCTTTCATGTTCGATGTGAGACTGAAGTATCCTATCTACTTTTTTTGAAGGACTTGACCTGATATTCTCTCTTATTCAACCTTGTGATGCTTTTGTCACGGAAGTTGGCCACCTTGTCTACTCTTTCTCAAGGGGCTCGGCGTAATCAAACGGTCCAGGATTTGCTTTGATATCACTTGTCACATGATCATTATTCTCTCCTCAAAAAATCAACTTATCAAAATATGCAACGTCAATGTTTTTATACCCCAATACTCTCCTTTTTATTTTCATTGTAGGATTGGAGTACCTTACCTACTCCCCTTTGGAGCACTTGGTGTGACATTGGTTTATCTACTTGTTGTGGACTTAAGATTGTTGTGCTACCCAATGCTACATAAATGAGAGAGCCTCCATTTTGTTTATCAAGCCTGCTTAAGCAAGTCGAGTCTTCAGGCCAAAAATTTCCAGCAAAGGCTTCAAAATGATTAGTCGCTAGAATTGGACCAATGGGTATGATTTTGGGAATTAATTTCATGACTGATGAGTCCAGTTCATAAACTGAGTTGCAAAGGATCTAGTCTGCAAATTTGAAAGTTTTGAGTGCTTTAGTAACATATACAAATAGAACTTTCTGCATAAGTGGGTCCCAAGAGCTCCAGGTTAATTCAGGGCTATTCCAGGCAGGCACATCCTCTGAAAGATTAATCGGTTCATCTTTTATTATAATTCCTACAAACAAGCTCAGGTTCTTCCATCAGAATCAAAAGCATGTTTACTTTCAACAAAACTGATATGCTCATTACATTAAGGGACTGATTGTGTCTTTCAGTCTATGTCTGAAATACGAATGTATGTGTTTTTGTGTTATTGACATGACAAATTTGAATTGAATAATCATAAAAACAAAATAACCATTTTCAGATTTTCTTTTATGTTAACTAAAGCTACGTTCCATATGCACTTTCTTACCATCGTTATCTATAATTCCAGCTTCAATAAGCTGTGGAACATGTAGTGCCGGGGCCTTGCTTGCCTGTCCAGAAAGAAGTACCGCCGCTCGTTTGATGCCCGTTTTCTCTGCCACTTCAAGTGCCCACCCAGCCGCCATATCGGCTATAACACAAATGATTTGCTCATCAACATTAGAGCGGTTAATGTTGTCAATCAAGTTCCACAAATGGCCAGGCATAACTCTCAATATACTTTCTGTCAGCTTAACAAAATCTTGTCGGTTATTCTCGGGTTCCAATCCATCAGGAATTGAAACTAGGCTTATCAGCCTCTTCTCCTCAACAACTTTCTCCGGCAGGGAAGCTATAACCTTTTCATGTATGAATTCTGTATTAACAAATGTGACTTTCACTCCATGAGCAGCAATTTTGAGGGACAACTTCATGAGAGGAGCTACATGGCCTTGTGCTGCATGTGGTATGACTATTACATGAGGCTGCCTGGCCATGTTAGTTGCTCACTACTACTTCCACCCATCTGCTTGCTTTGAATGTTTTCATCCTATAAGCTCAATTTTTCTGCCGAGTGATGATGGCTACTGTTTTTTTTTTTTTTTTTTCCTATTGTTTAAAGTAAGTTTAGTTGGCACAACTCATGTTCTTTATATGTGATTTGGCCTCAGAACTCATCAGGGATCTGCTGCAAGTGGCCTTTACTTTTTGTTAAAAATCTTTTATATGCCATGCCAGTGCTGTTTAGTTAACCTAACCCATTTTTCTTTTTGGCATAAAAAAAAAAAAAAACAAACAAACAAACGAAAAGTTAACCTAACCCCATTTTCCTTGTTAAGATTGGATTCGAATCACCGGAGAAACCCTTTGACGAAGATAATTAAAATTAAAAGTTTAATATTTTATTAACAGAATACGTTCAACACTCTTAACATAATATAAGATTGTTAACAGGAAGATATTTAAATGTAGGCAAAAATATATCTACCATAATAAAGTGAACTTTTGACAAAGATAATGCCTGACTAAAAATTATTGCGAAAACTAGCTTTTGTTAGCAATAATTTTTTTTTCTTCTTGTGGAATTAATTAGATTTCCTAAAATTTTTTTGCAACAGCAACAAATCAGCGCAATATTATACAGAGTTTTTTTTTTTTTGACAAAATATTTAAATGGCTGTGTGAATGAATGCATAAAAATTGATCTAAACTTTTATTAGGAAAATTTTGTTTCGAGTAAATTCTATATATATATATATATACAAAGAATTTTACTTATTACAGAGAAGCACAATTCCGTTACATATGAACTGTTCTAGCCAAATAGCTAGGAAAAAAAAAAATCAACCAAACATGGATCTATTCAGACCCAAGCTATACAAAAATCTTTATTTATACAATCTATTGCTATATTTTTCAAACTTGCAAGTCTAATTAAGCCTAACGGCATCCTTAATTCGACCGCAAGCTGAATAAGATTCGTAAGGGAAATTTCGTCAGAAATTCCCTTCAGCAAAATAAAATATTTTAAAAATTTGTCAAAAAATTAATATTTTTTCCGGACATTTTAGAATGATATTTTTGTAAGAAATTTGTCAATAAAGATTTAAGTTTATCTAACAAAAATCATTTAATAAGTTTTGGATTTAAGTTTTTACTTATATATTATAATAGATTCATAATAGAATCTTTTGATGTGAGATTAGGTGTCACAAATTCTTTTATTAAAGCTTAACGTCTTCATCAAACCCAACACAAAGTATGTAAATCTATCGAATCATATTAAATGTTAAGTAAAACACACATCGATCATAGAATTACACAAAATATTAAAATTTTAGATGTGACTTTCATCGTATAGTACTTAACTCTCGTAAAATTCTAAAAATGACTCTTATGATATAGTATTTAATTTCTATTTGACTAATGATTGTTCTGATATGATTTATAAATATTCACATATAACCTATTAGATATTATCTATTTTAATTTAAAAATTTATAATTTTATCTTATAAAAATTATCTTATAAATTTAAATTTAAACATTCATTTATATATTATAATGAATTCATAAAATCTTTCAATATACGATTGAGGTGTTATAAAGAAAAATGGTACGACATAAGCTTTTTGAAAGGTCTTTTTAAGGAGCTTTTGGGAGAAGAGTGTCTTAAAACAACATCGAGAATACAAAGAATAATTTATTAACAGAATATCTCCAACATCCCAATTAGAACTTAATTCGAAATAAAGCCAAAGATTCTTGATTTTCATGTGAATAATAATAATAATAATAATTATCAGTTTATCACTTTGGGAAAGATTCTGTTGTGCAGGTGTTCCATCTTCCCTACCAAGGACCAAAACTAGTTGCTAGCACACCATATTGGCACCGCCAAAGTCAGATCTGGTCCTTGATGCGCCGAATCTTGGCTGCCAGCCACCTACTCTAGCTGCTAGTGCTCCAGACCGGTTCTTCAAGCCTCCAATTTTGGGGACTGGCGCTCTGATCCGCACCTTTGATGACCAAAAACCCCATCTCCGGTGAAGCTCTTCCTTTATTTCTTGAGAAACTGGCGAGCAAAATTTGAAAAAAAAAAAAGAATTACAAAAATTACAAAAGAAAAAAAAATTAAAAATACAAATTTATCGTAAAGCATGTTATCTTCACCTTGTCTCTTGGAATGGCTATTGATAATAGCTATTCCCCTCGATAGATACCATCTGTTGGATAGCTATTCACGCAATAACTATAATGGTAAACAAACGATGGATTCACTGTTCATGTCACTTTTTCGGCCAACCAAACAAGCGTAAGAAAAATATCACACATAACTTTAAAAATTTGTAGATGTTTGATTGAACTATTTTATAAAATGTATTAGCATAAAACGATTAGACTTATTTTTGGGCGTAGTCCGAGAAGGATTTCTCAAACCCTGGATCAATTCAATGATGACATCAGAAGCGAGCAATGTTCTTTAGATGCAGTGCATTTGCTTTTATGACATCAGAAGAGAGCAATGCTTCAATCTTGGTACTTATTTCCTGCCTTATTATGGTTCCATTTTCATCTCTGACCAAGTACAGACCAATTTTCCAAACATCGCAAATGTAGTTTCTATTACAAAACTGGTCTGCAAAGTAAGGCCAGCAAAGAAAGGGTACTCCCATGGTTAGACCTTCCATGGTGGAGTTCCATCCGCAATGGCTTAGGAAACAAGCAATAGAAGGGTGAGCTAAGAACTTTTCCTGAGGCGCCCATTCAACAAGTTTTCCATGATCTGCTACCCTATCTATGAACCCGTCTGGGAATTTGGTAGGTGACCCATCACTCAAGTCAGATCCAACAACCCATAAAAATGGATGGCCGGTGATTTCAAGAACAAGTGCTAGTTCATTTACTTGTTGCACACTTAAGATTGTTGTGCCACCAAATGCAACATAAATGACAGTCTGCAGTTTGTTTATCAAGCCATTTTAAGCATGTTGAGTCTTCGGGCCAAAAGTTTCCAGCGAAGGCTCCCGAATGGTTGCTTGCAAGTAAAGGACCAACAGGTAAAATGTTGGGAATCAATTTCAAGGTTGGTGAGTCTAGCTCATGCAATGAGTTGCAAAGAATCGAGTCATAGAACCTGGCGTATTGGGGGATCGTGAACCAAATCCAAATAAAAATTTCTGTATGACTGGGTCAGAGCAACTCCATGCAATATCAGGGCTGCTCCAGGCAGGCATATTCTTTGATAGCAAGAATGTCTCTTTCATTAGAGTTCCTGCATAGTTGTTCAAGTTTTTCACTTAGTTCAATTAATCGAGCACCTTATGTTTTTTACCCAACTATTGTGTCTAAATTAAGTTCTGAAAGCAATAAAATTGCATTCTGTATTATAAAATATAACTTTCAATAATATATGGAAGTTAGTTTCCATAAGGCACACTCTACGGTTTACTACAGATATAAATTCCCATATTCTTACCCTCGTTATTTATAACTTGAGCTTCAATAAGCTGTGGAATATGTACTGACAGGGCAAAGCAAGCTGCTCCAGCAGGCCAAAATGCAATTGCTCCAATTCCCATCTTCTTAGCCAGTTCTAGCGCCCATCCAACTGATGTTTCAGCTATAACACGTTTGATCAGCTCCTTCTCATTTGACTGGTTCAATTTCAAAATCAAGTCCTCCAAATGACCTGGCATAACTCTTCCTATGCTTTCTGCCAGCTTAAAAACATCATTTCTATCGTCTCTATCTAATCCGTCGGGAATTGAAACAAGGCTTATCAGGCTTTGCTCCTTATCTTTCTCGGGCATTGAAACCATAAATTTTTCATGAATGAACTTCGTATTAACAAATGTGACTTTAACACCTTGAACAGCAATTTGGAGGGACAATTTCATGAGAGGTGCTACGTGGCCTTGTGCTGGGTATGATATAACCAATACATGCGGCCATGGCATTTGCTCACTTCTTCAACAAACTTACTTGCTTTTAAGTCCAGGCGTATACTTACATTAATTCTTATTCATGTTTAGTCTAGTTTCTGATAGCTATTGTTTTGTTTCCATCTGATTGAAGTAATAAACTTAACACTCTTCTGAGATCATTTCAAGTTTACTTGGTCTTCATAGAGGACTAGCATTTTATCTGGCCTTTCTTCTTGTTCTGTTATCCCTTGTTCCTTGACCAATATGATTCCAGTGTAAAATACAAGGTACTTATAACTAAATTTAACTGTTTTTTACTTGAAGCTGTTTTCGCTTCCCTATCAGAAGACGGCAGTGGTAGATTCTAGTGATGAAAAGGACCATGTATCAATATTCTTTTGCCTCATTTCCAAGGACCCTTCCTCCTTTTTAGCTGTTTGATAAAGAAGTTTCAATTGGATGAATTAGTCCTGATGAAAGTAGCTATTTCTCTTTAATCTTCCTTGCAAAGTGCCGAAGTTGGATTTGCAATCAATTAGTATATTCAGGGAAACAATCAAAAGTCTTAGAATATTCATTAAATTAGAAAGTAACATTTTGTTATATGGAATGTGACAGTTTGGCCTTAATCACCACATCTTTTCTATTTATATCTATTGCATGGTTTTGCCTTACAGCCTGCCTTTATATATTTTAGAGACTGTCACCCAATCTTAATGCCTCTGTAGATAAATCTTGCTGGTTGATCCATGATCCTTATAGATTTTCACCATGACTTCCAAACAGTTTACTGTATGCAGGTCTGGAATAGTGAGTCAAGCAAAAGCTTCTTTTAGCTATCCACTATTTTTAGCTATCCAACTAGCAAAACTTTGACCTTTAGCAGCCCGTGCATGACTAAAAATTTACTTAAGAAAACGATTTTGGTAGAATCATTCAACCATTCAGAAGAAAAGATAATGTTGGGGAATAAAAAAATGCTTGCTGCAAGTATAAATCTCGTTTTGAAATTGAAAAGCTTAATGATTTTAAGAATTTCACCCACTTGCTCGATCCAAAGGACAGGGTTCGTTTGTTTGAAGATAATATATAATTTATTCTTAAGCATGTAAAATATGACACAAGTACTACATTTCAATATCTAATTCTTCATGTACTGATTCTGAATTAACAAATGTGACTTTCACTCCATGAGCAGCAATTTTGGAGGGACAACTTCATGAGAGGAGCTACGTGGCCTTGTGCTTCACTATTACATGTGGTTTTCTAGCCATGGAATGTGCTTACAACTTCTGCAAACTTCCTTGCCTTTGGTCTTAACCTGCACTTCAATTATTTTTGCTTCCTGTTTAGCCTAACTACTGATAGCAATCTTTTTATTTTCAATTGCTTAAACATTTCTGGCTGTCAAAATCATCAACAGCTTTACTCTGTCTTCGCATAGGATTATGTTGTAAGTGTCCCCTTTTCTTGTTCTATGTGATTCTTGTTTCTTTAACCTTTATTTTTCTTGTTGTGAAGATTAAAGCAAATTCGGCTACTTTCAGCTTTTTTCTTACAAAAAAAAATGGTTACATCTTAAAGCAAAGATTTAGTATGATTTGTAATCTGGACTTTCTGTTGAATCATTCATACAGACTTGGCACTTGACAGACACTCTCTGTCCTCTAGAGAGGAAAAAAATGGCTTTTGATTTGCATTCAACACTTTAATTGTCTGTAGATAAATCCAGATACAGAACAAGTTGGATAATAGTAATTTTTTTCAGATCATGAAAATAAAGGATATTCATATTGAACAACTTTCACTAATACAACGAGGCGCTTAGAGTTAATATCCAGGAATTCTAAATTATTACAGTTGACAAATGCCTTAAAGAAGATTAATCAATCACTAGACCATTTTTTTCCCTGTGGTTACGACTTGAATAGAATCTGATTTCCCTCCTTGTGCTCCTCAAATGATTATCCAGGCCTAAAGGTTCTTAATATGTTGAATGAAGTTCTTAAAGTTCTTGAAAGAAGACCCACCTTCATCAGAACTCTTTCTAGCAATTTCCTTTATATGTAGCGTATTCGCCTTTATAACATCAGAAGAGAGCAAAGTGTTTATCTTTGTGCATATTTCATGCCTAGTTGTGATTCCATTTTCATCTTTGGTCAAATCTAAACCAATCTTCAGAACATCACAAATGTAGTTCTTATTACTGAACTGATCTGCTATGTAAGGCCAACATAGAAATGGTAGCCCCATGCTTAGACCTTCCATGGTGGAATTCCAGCCACAGTGGCTTATGAAACAAGAAACAGAAGGGTGAGCTAACACCTTTTCCTGAGGCGCCCATTCCACAAATTTTGCTCGTTCGGCTACTCTGTTTTTGAATCCATCTGGGAATTTAACGGTTGATCCATCCCAAAAGTTAAATCGAAAAACCCATAAAAATGGATGGCCTGCAAGTTCAAGTCCAAGAGCTAGTTCATCTACTTGTTGCGCACATATTATTGTTGAGCTACCAAATGCAACATAGATGACAGAACCAGCAGTTTGTTTGTCTAGCCAGTCTAAGCATGTTGAGTCTTCAGGCCAAGTGTTTCCAGCAAAAACTCCCAAATGGCTACTAGCAAGTAATGGACCAATAGGCAAGACATTGGGAATCAATTTCAAGACCGATGAGTCTAGTTCATAAACTGAGTTGCAAAGTACCCAGTCATAAAATTTGGCGTAGTCAGGAACAATGGTATAAAATTCAAATATAGCTTTTTGCATAACTGGATCACTGCTTTTCCATCCAATATCAGAGCTGCTCCAGGCGGGGATATCCTCTGACAGTAAGATTGGCTCATCGTTCATCACGATTCCTAGAAACTCAAGTTTTTCAATTAGGTCAAGCGAGGAAAAACTTTCAACTTACCATCAAATTGTTAATAATTTCTCTTACCATCAGTGTTTATAATTCCAGCCTCAAGTAGTTGTGGAATGTGTACTGCAAGGGCCAAGCATGCTGCTCCAGCAGGCCAAACTGCAACTGCCTCAAGTCCCACCTTCTTGGTCACTTCTGCTGCCCACCCAACTGACGTATCAGCTATAACACAAGTGATCTTCTCATTGACATTTGACTGGTTGATCTTCACAATCAAGTCCTCCAAGAATCCTCGCATAACTCTGTGTATCGTTTCCGTCACCTTACCACCATCATTTGGTCCATCTTCATCCACAACAACAGGAATTGAAACAAGGCTTATCAGGCTCCTCTCCTCAACTTTCTCGGGCAATGAAGCCATAATTTTTTCTCGTCTGACCTCTGTGTTAACAAATGTTACCTTAACTCCATGAGCAGCAAATTGGAGGGACAATTTCATTAGAGGAGCTACATGGCCTTTTGCAGGGAATGGTATAACTAGTACATGCGGTTGCCTGTCCATAGTATATGATCACTGCTTGCACAGACCTGCTTGCTTTGAGTCTTGGCCTATATTTATATTCATGTTTATCCTAGCTTCTGACAGCTACTGTTTTGTTTTCAATTGCTTCAGAAACTCAAAAACGCGCATT
This sequence comes from Durio zibethinus, assembly GCF_047325235.1. Classification (NCBI taxonomy): domain Eukaryota; kingdom Viridiplantae; phylum Streptophyta; class Magnoliopsida; order Malvales; family Malvaceae; genus Durio; species Durio zibethinus. The sequence goes on from NC_143172.1 coordinate 24,793,672, forward strand.
CTTGTGAGATCATCATCTTCTATATATATACTTTGTCTTTACAATTAATGGAATGTACTGTGCACTGACCTTTTTGTTGTCTTGTAACCAAAGTCGTTGTTCCTTAAATGCCTATATGCTTTTTTTTTTCTAAAGAATAAAGCTGTAGCCTGTCATTTCGCTACATTCTTTACAACAAAACATGTAACAATTTTTAAAATTAAAATTGAAAACTCAACATTTTACAAATAAATCAAATGATTGTTGGCGAGTAACATTTAACAATGACCTTTTCATATAATTTATCATAACGTATAGATTCAAAAATTTATAGTTTGATTTAACAAATAAATAAAATTAATATTAATATTTTATTAGGTGTAATTACTCATTTAAAAAATTTATCTTTTTAAGGAACTCTTAAGCTTAACTAAGGGTCCTAAAAGAATAAGTTCAGATCTATTAACCAGAATAAAGTTCGAGAGTTCGGTTACATATGAAGAAGGTTATAGCACCTCCACATGCCCATCCAAGGGATGGTACCATATTATTTCAAATTTATCCTAAGGTTCAAAGTCTAATGGTTTCAAATATTAGAAATAATTTTTAAGATTCTCCATCAATATAATAGAACTCTTAAAAAATATTTCATCACCTCGAGAGTATTCAAGAATCCTATTTGATTTCGTGAAGAGGCTCTGTCGTCGAAAAAATGATTTATTTTTTTATTTTTATTTTGAAAAGAAATCTAATTATTCCACTATTTGGGCCAAATTAGAAATTTTTTTTTTGAATTTCTAAAATTTTCACCGTTTGAATCTATTTAGAAATTTTCTTTTTCTCTTTTTTCCTTAGAAAGAAAATAATATGATAATTATTTTTATTAAAATTTCATCTAAATTATTCCACCATTTGGGTCAAATTTTAGAGAAAATTTCATACCTAGAGATTTCTTAAAAATTTACCATTTGAAATTTCTAAGAATCTCATCCTTAGATAATTATCAAATATTTTCAATCCAAATTTTTATGTGGAAAAGCATACAATTACTTGTATTGAAATTTCATCTAAATCATTCCACCATTTGGGTTAAATTTAGAAGAAATTTCTAACTTAGAGATTTTTTAGGAATTTACCATTTAAAATTTCTAAAAATCTCATATTTGGGTAATTTGTATTGAATTCCAAAATTTTTTTTATATTTTTATGCCTTTTATGTTTTTAATTTTTTTTGTTTGAAAATATATATTAATTATTGTTATTAAAATTTTATCTATATTATTCCACAATTTAGGACAAATCTAGATAAAATTTCTCACATAGGAATTTTATAAAAATTTTCATTTGAAATTTTTATAAATTTCATCATTAGATAATTAATATTTATTCCCAAAATTTTTATTTTTATTATTTTATTTTATTTTGATAAAAAAAAAAACAAGTAAAACAAATCAATTAAATAAAATAAATAAGAACATACCAAAAATTTGAAAACGACTTGGCTCAGGCTTGGGATACGGCTCGGCTTAAGATCAAAAATCACGGTTCAGATGTGTAGCTCGGGATCTCAGCTCGGCTGGAACCCAGGCAGAGAAATGGGTCGCAGGTTCGGGTGCACTACGGGTCGACTCGGATCTTGGCAAAGTGCGCGAATCCTATGGGTTTACTAACGCAAAAACGATGTCGTTTTGGGAAGGGTATATAAGGTTGAAGATCGATTTTTTTTCAGAATTCCCTTTTCCTCTTCTCTCTCTTCCCTTCTCCTCTCCTCTTTCTCTTCAAACAATTTCAGATTTCAGTTGAATTCCTACCGAAATTTGAAAAAAGTTATCGAAAACTTCAAATTTGGTCGAAAAACTCATCGAAAAATTTAAAATTCGTCTGAAATTTCATCGGATTCTGAAAAATTTTCAAAAATTTTTCAGAAAAAATTCAAAAAAAAACTTCTAAAAATCCTATACTGCCTCTAAACACTTTTTGCTTATGTTTCACCTTTTTGTTTTCTTTTTTTCTCTCTGATTCTTATGTCCCTTATGTGTGATTTATGGACCTATTTATAGAGATTGATCAGAAAAGTTTCTGATCAATCCCAACTCCTTCTGGGATTTGGATTCAATATTTGAATCCAATCCCAACTCTGTCAATTCCTAAATCACGGTCAAATTCATTTCAATTTTTTTATCCTAATCCTAATCTTAACCGAAAATTAATCAAAATAAAAAAGATAGATATATTAATAGATAACAAAAAATAATTGGATAAATAAAAGAAATAGATAAATAATAAAAATATTAATAGATAAAAAAATAAAAATAAAAAAATTATATTAATAAATAGACAAATAATAAAAATAAAAATAAAAACCAATTGGGCCAGCTAATTGGATCCTGAATCGGATCCAATAGGCTTAAGCCCAAATCCTATTGGACCAGGCCCAATGGCCTTAGGCCCGGACCAAATAGGGTGCCTACAGCTGCCCTTCTTTGCACATTTTCTGTGAAACAGGAATTGTGCAAAGACATAGACACCCATTCAAGACTCAACTTGATATTTTTTGCCCATTTTTTTTTTAATCAAAGCTTTTTTAAGTAGAGGCTCTACGACTTTGAAAAAAATAAACAAAGCTCCTCTAAATAGAGGCTCCATGACCTTAAAAATAAATGGCTCCCCTAATAAAAGGCTCAACGACTTTGAAAAATAAATGGCTCCTCTAATCAGAGGCTCAACGATTTTAAAAAATAAATGGCTCTTCTAATCAGAGGCTCAACGACTTTGGAAAATAAATAAATTCTTTAAGCAGAAGCACCATGACTTCAAAAATAAATGCTCCTCTAAACAGAGGCACCATAATTTTAAAAAGTAAATTGCTCTTCTAAACAGAGGCATCAAGACTTTGAAAATAAATGGCTCATTAACAATCATGTTCAAAGGAGTTATAGATCGTGACTGAAGGATCTTTGTAATGGAAACTCAAGGATTCACAATTTGAGTTCAACATTAAGAGGTTCAGATTCGCAAGAATCTTTTAACTGCGTAAGAATTTATTAAAATTTGATTCTTAAAGTTTCAGTTTCATTCAAATTTGTAATATCTTGAGATTTGCATTTGCAACTTGCAAGACTCGCATCCAACATTTAAAGATCCTTATTTGAATTTTGAAGATTCACATCCAAAAGTTCAAGGCTTTTCAAAGGTTCTTATTTGGTAAACTTGAAATTCATATAAAAAAATCTAAAGCTTTTCATTTGAATTTTAGAGATTCACATCCAAAAATTCAAAGCTTTTTATTTGAGTTCAAAGGCTCACATGCAATAAAACTTAGAGTTTCACATCTAAGTTCAAGGGTTCTCATTTAAAACAGTAGAAATTCATATCCAAAAAGTTGAAGCTTTGTATTTTGGAGATTCACATCCAAAAGTTCAAAACTTTTCATTTGTTTGAAGATTCACATTCAATGAACTTTAGGGTTTCACTCCTCAAAGATTCTCATTTTGAAACTCAAACATTCTCATTTGAGTTTTATTCACTTTTGATGGTTACCATTTTTTAGAATCCGAATGGCTGTTTTATTCACTTTTGATTGCATTATTAATTTTGTTATATGTAAAAATAGTATTTAAGTAATTTAATAGCTAATAAGGCTGAAAGTATAAAAATATGGTTTTACTACTTTTATTATAGACAATGAAAAATTTGATAATTTGGTAACAAATAAATGTAAATGTAATAAATATACTATTATTGGTTTCTTTTACTATAAAAAAATATAACACATTAAGTAATTTGATGATAAATTAATGAATGTAAAACTAACAAGATATAATATTACCAGTTTCAAAACATATAATAATAATTTGATATTTAAATAACAAAAAATAGTTTAAAAATTGTCTGTTTGCTTTAATAAGTTATGGTTGCAAGTAGAAATTCACACTCTACTTGTGAGGTATTATTTGTTTTGATCCAAAAATTTCACGATTTTATCCTATAAAACTCATTTCATAAGTTTTGGATTTAAGTTTCTACTTATATATCATAGCAAATTCATAGAGTCTTCTGATGTGAAATTAGGGTGTCACAAACTCTTCTATTAAAGCTTAACGTCTTTATCAAACCCAACACAAAGCATGTAAATCTATTGAATCATATTAAACGTTAAGCAAGTCCAACACAAAACTTACATAGATCATAGAATTACACTAAACATTAGAATTTTAGAGGTAGCTTTCACCGTACAGTACTTAGCTCTCCTAAAATTCTAAAAGCGGCTCCCATTTAATTCATATCTAACTAATGATCATTCTGATATGGTTTGTAAATACCCACATCTAACATATTAGATATTATCTATTTTGATCTGAAAATTTTATGATTTTATCTCATAAAAAATGTCTCATAAATTTTAAATTTAAACATTTATTTATATATCATAATAAATCCATAAAATCTCTCAATATATCATTGAGATATCATAAAGAGTAATGCCACAACATAAGCTTTTTGAAAGGTCTTTTAAGGAGCTTTTGGGAGAAGAGTGTCATAAAAAAACATCGAGAATACAAAGAATAAAATACAAAGAATCTTTAAAAGCAACTTTAGAGGTTGTTTCATAACGGTTTTGGGACTGCCAGATGTAAAAGAGTTTTAAAATCGAGAAAAATAAAATGGAGTTGCCACCAATCTTTGTTAGAGTGTGATTGGCCATCCAAAAGTTTATCATTTCAATAAAACTTATAAAAACGTGTTTAAAGTTTATCAAAAAGATAAATTTCGGTCTACGAAAAATCAAGTTGGGTCCAGGAGTCGGTTACGTGTGGAGAAGGATTAGCACCCCCACAACGCGCATAAATTGATACCATTTAATTACTCGCTATTTTCGATGTTAGATAAAAATGATTTTAATTTGAAATTTAAAACTAATTCCCTTCCTTTGAAAAAATAAAATTTTGCTAAAATATTTTTATTTAGAAATATTGAGAAAATCTTTAAGTTAAAGAATTATCTTAAAATTCTCAAACATCTAGACAGAATTTATAATAACTCTTTTCGCTTAAGATTTAACACAATAATCCTTAAAATGAAATAACAATCTTTATAGAAAATAATTGTTAGTGACTCTCCAACATCTAGGCAGAGTACCAAGAATTATTTTTTTCGAAATGTTATTTTTATTTTATTTTATAGTATCACAAAAAGATTTTTTTTAAAAGTATTATTCTTTTTTATTATAAAATATTTTATCATTGAACAGTAAATTAAAGAGAGAATAATGCAAACAATTATCGATGATAATATGCTAACGTATGTATGCTAATGAATGTCATGTAAAATGAAATGCAATTTAAGAGTTGAATTCTTAAGTATAATGAGACCATCCCGACTCTCCAATATTTAGGCAGAGCTTAGGTGTGACTGTTTATATTTAAGATCCCAATTTTATTATACTCTTTATTTATTAATCTTATTATTAATGTAAATTAGGAACTCGTGTGAAAAACTTAATGAAATGAAATTTCTCAAATACCCCATCATTTAGGTAGCATTCGAGAACAAATCATTTCATGTGAGATTTTTACACGTATCCTTAAAATTTAAAAAAAGATTTAGGGTAAAAGTTTATGGTTCAAGTTTAGGGTTTGGGATTTAATTAAAACGCAAAATCTCTAAAAATTTTCATAATCTAGGCGGACTTTTGGAGTAAGTTCAAATTTTTTTAAAATTTTGAAAATTAATTAAAAATTTCTTATATATTTCTTTTTATGAAAATTTATTAATAATAATTCTTCAACATCTAGGAGAAATTATTTGTTTAAGAAAATATTTTTTATTCCCTTCAACATCTAGGCAGGGAAAATAAAAAGCTTATTCCATTATTATTATTATTTAAACATTTTTAATATATTTTTTAGTTATTATCTTATATTGTTTTCATTTTATTATTATTAATAACAATTATATATTTATCATAATAAATTTAAACATTTATCATGCATAAATATAAAATAACAAAAATAATAATATAAAAAAAAATTTTTTTACTTGAACCAGACCGGTCAACGCTGGTCTAGGCCGGTCTGACCGGTTCGATGGTTTAATCAGCGGTTCAACGATCCGACGGTTCGGATCGATTTACTAGCGGTTCGTCTGAACAGTTCAAGGCTGATTGAAGCGTCAGGTCGGGTTGCACGGATCTCGGGTCGAGTTCGATTCACGGGTAGATCCTCTACGCTTGAAACGGCGTCGTTTTACCTTTATGTTTTCTATAAAAATCAGATTTTTTTCCTCAGTTTGTTTCATTCACAGAAAAAAGGGGTTTAGGGTTCTCTGGCTTCGTCGGAATCCGACGCCGGGCGATGCGCCGCCCGCTGTGTGAGTCACCGCCGGTGATTTCGAGTCCAAATGCTAGTTCATTTACTTATTGCACACTTAAGATTGTTGTGCCACCAAATGCAACATAAATGACATAGTCTGCAGTTTGTTTATCAAGCCATTTTAAGCATGTTGAGTCTTCGGGCCAACAGTTTCCAGCGAAAGCTCCTGAACGGTTGCTTGCAAGTAAAGGAGCAACAGGTAAAATGTTGGGAATCAATTTCAAGGTTGGTGAGTCTAGCTCATGCAATGAGTTGCAAAGAATCGAGTCATAGAACCTGGCATATTGGGGGATCATGAACCAAATCCAAATAAAAATTTCTGTATGACTGGGTCAAAGCAACTCCATGCAATATCAGAGCTGCTCCAGGCAGGCATATTCTTTGATAGCAAGAATGTCTCTTTCATTAGAGTTCCTGCATAGTTGTTCAAGTTTTTCACTTAGTTCAATTAATCGAACACCTTATGTTTTTTACGCAACTATTGTGTCTAAATTAAGTTCTGAAAGCAATAAAATTGCATTCTGTATTATAAAATATAACTTTCAATAATATATGGAAGTTAGTTTCCATAAGGCACACTCTACGGTTTACTATAGATATAAATTCCCATATTCTTACCCTCATTATCTATAACTTGAGCGTCAATAAGCTGTGGAATATGTACTGACAGGGCAAAGCAAGCAGCTCCAGCAGGCCAAAATGCAATTGCTCCAATTCCCATCTTCTTAGCCAATTCTAGCGCCCATCCAACTGATGTTTCAGCTATAACACGTTTGATCAGCTGCTTCTCATTTGACTGGTTCAATTTCAAAATCAAGTCCTCCAAATGACCTGGCATAACTCTTCCTATGCTTTCTGCCAGCTTAAAAACATCATTTCTATCGTCTCTATCTAATCCGTCAGGAATTGAAACAAGGCTTATCAGGCTTTGCTCCTTATCTTTCTCGGGCATTGAAACCATAAATTTTTCATGTATGAACTTCGTATTAACAAATGTGACTTCAACACCTTGAAGAGCAATTTGGAGGGACAATTTCATGAGAGGTGCTACGTGGCCTTGTGCTGGGTATGATATAACCAATACATGCGGCCATGGCATTTGCTCACTTCTTCAACAAACTTACTTGCTTTTAAGTCCAGGCGTATACTTATATTAATTCTTATTCATGTTTAGTCCAGTTTCTGATAGCTATTGTTTTGTTTCCATCTGATTGAACTAATAAACTTAACACTCTTCTGAGATCATTTCAAGATTACTTGGTCTTCATGGAGGACTAGCATTTTATCTGGCCTTTCTTCTTGTCCTGTTATCCCTTGTTCCTTAACCTATATGATTCCAGTGTAAAATACAAGGTACTTATAACTAAATTTAACTGTTTTTTACTTGAAGCTGCTTTCGCTTCCCTGTCAGAAGACGGCAGTGGTAGATTCTAGTGATGAAAAGGACCATGTATCAATATTTTTTTGCCTTGTTTCCAAGGACCCTTCCTCCTTTTTAGCTGTTTGATAAAGAAGTTTCAATTGGATGAATTAGTCCTGATGAAAGTAGCTATTTCTCTTTAATCTGCCTTGCAAAGTGCCGAAGTTGGATTTGCAATGAATTAGTATATTCAGGGAAACAATCAAAAGTCTTAGAATATTCATTAAATTAGAAAGTAACATTTTGTTATATGGAATGTGACAATTTGGCCTTAATCACCACATCTTTTCCATTTATATCTATTGCATGGTTTTGCCTTACAGCCTGCCTTTATATATTTTAGAAGCGGTCACCCAATCTTAATGCCTCTGTAGATAAATCTTGCTGGGTGATCCATGATCCTTATAGATTTTTATCATGACTTCCAAACAGTTTACTGTATGCAGGTCTGGAATAGTGAGTCAAGCAAAAGCTTCTTTTAGCTATCCACTATTTTTAGCTATACAACTAGCAAAACTTTGACCTTTAGCAGCCCGTGCATGACTAAAAATTTACTTAAGAAAACGATTTTGGTAGAATCATTCAACCATTCAGAAGAAAAGATAATGTTGGGGAATAAAAAAATGCTTGCTGCAAGTATAAATCTCGTTTTGAAACTGAAAAGCGTAATGATTTTAAGAATTTCACCCACTTGCTCGATCCAAAGGACAGGGTTCGTTTGTTTGAAGATAATATATAATTTATTCTTAAGCATGTAAAATATGACACAAGTACTACATTCCAATATCTAATTCTTCATGTACTGATTCTGAATTAACAAATGTGACTTTCACTCCATGAGCAGCAATTTTGGAGGGACAACTTCATGAGAGGAGCTACGTGGCCTTGTGCTTCACTATTACATGTGGTTTTCTAGCCATGGAATGTGCTTACAACTTCTGCAAACTTCCTTGCCTTTGGTCTTAACCTGCACTTCAATTATTTTTGCTTCCTGTTTAGCCTAACTACTGATAGCAATCTTTTTATTTTCAATTGCTTAAACATTTCTGGCTGTCAAAATCATCAACAGCTTTACTCTGTCTTCGCATAGGATTATGTTGTAAGTGTCCCCTTTTCTTGTTCTATGTGATTCTTGTTTCTTTAACCTTTATTTTTCTTGTTGTGAAGATTAAAGCAAATTCGGCTACTTTCAGCTTTTTTCTTACAAAAAAAAATGGTTACATCTTAAAGCAAAGATTTAGTATGATTTGTAATCTGGACTTTCTGTTGAATCATTCATACAGACTTGGAACTTGACACACACTCTCTGTCCTCTAGAGAGGAAAAAAATGGCTTTTGATTTGCATTCAACACTTTAATTGTCTGTAGATAAATCCAGATACAGAACAAGTTGGATAATAGTAATTTTTTTCAGATCATGAAAATAAAGGATATTCATATTGAACAACTTTCACTAATACAACGAGGTGCTTAGAGTTAATATCCAGGAATTATAAATTATTACAGTTGGCAAATGCCTTAAAGAAGATTAATCAATCACTAGAACATTCTTTTCCCTGAGGTTTACGACTTGAATAGAATCTGATTTCCCTCCTTGTGCTCCTCAAATGATTATCCAGGCCTAAAGGTTCTTAATATGTTGAATGAAGTTCTTAAAGTTCTTGAAAGAAGACCCACCTTCATCAGAACTCTTTCTAGCAATTTCCTTTATATGTAGCGTATTCGCCTTTATAACATCAGAAGAGAGCAAAGTGTTTATCTTTGTGCATATTTCATGCCTAGTTGTGATTCCATTTTCATCTTTGGTCAATTCTAAACCAATCTTTAGAATATCACAAATGTAGTTCTTATTACTGAACTGATCTGCTATGTAAGGCCAACATAGAAATGGTAGCCCCATGCTTAGACCTTCCATGGTGGAATTCCAGCCACAGTGGCTTATGAAACAAGAAACAGAAGGGTGAGCTAACACCTTTTCCTGAGGCGCCCATTCCACAAATTTTGCTCGTTCGGCTACTCTGTTTTTGAATCCATCTGGGAATTTAACGGTTGATCCATCCCAAAAGTTGGATCGAAAAACCCATAAAAATGGATGGCCTGCAAGTTCAAGACCAAGAGCTAGTTCATCTACTTGTTGCGCACATATTATTGTTGAGCTACCAAATGCAACATAGATGACAGAACCAGCAGTTTGTTTGTCTAGCCAGTCTAAGCATGTTGAGTCTTCAGGCCAAGTGTTTCCAGCAAAAACTCCCAAATGGCTACTAGTAAGTAATGGACCAATAGGCAAGACATTGGGAATCAATTTCAAGACCGATGAGTCTAGTTCATAAACTGAGTTGCAAAGTACCCAGTCATAAAATTTGGCGTAGTCAGGAACAATGGTATAAAATCCAAATATAGCTTTTTGCACAACTGGATCACTGCTTTTCCATCCAATATCAGAGCAGCTCCAGTCGGGGATATCCTCTGACAGTAAGATTGGCTCATCGTTCATCACGATTCCTAGAAACTCAAGTTTTTCAATTAGGTCAAGCAGGCAAAAACTTTCAACTTACCATCAAATTGTTAATAATTTCTCTTACCATCAGTGTTTATAATTCCAGCCTCAAGTAGTTGTGGAATGTGTACTGCAAGGGCCAAGCATGCTGCTCCAGCAGGCCAAATTGCAACTGCCTCAAGTCCCACCTTCTTGGTCACTTCTACTGCCCACCCAACTGACGTATCAGCTATAACACAAGTGATCTTCTCATTGACATTTGACTGGTTGATCTTCACAATCAAGTCCTCCAAGAATCCTCGCATAACTCTGTGTATCGTTTCCCTCACCTTAACACCATCATTTGGTCCATCTTCATCCACAACAACAGGAATTGAAACAAGGCTTACCAGGCTCCTCTCCTCAACTTTCTCGGGCAATGAAGCTATAATTTTTTCTCGTCTGACCTGTGTTAACAAATGTTACCTTAACTCCATGAGCAGCAAATTGGAGGGACAATTTCATTAGAGGAGCTACATGGCCTTTTGCAGGGAATGGTATAACTAGTACATGCGGTTGCCTGTCCATAGTATATGATCACTGCTTGCACAGACCTGCTTGCCTTAAGTCTTGGCCTATATTTATATTCATGTTTATCCTAGCTTCTGACAGCTACTGTTTTGTTTTCAATTGCTTCAGAAACTCAAAAACGCGCATTCTTGTGAGATCATCATCTTCTCTATATATACTTTGTCTTTACAATTAATGGAATGTGCTGTTCACTGGCCTTTTTGTTGTCATGTAACCAAAGTCCTTGTTCCTTAAATGCCTGTATGCTTTTTTTCTAAAGAATAAAGCTGTAGCCTGTCCTTTCGCTTACATTCTTTACAACAAAACATGTAACAATTTTTAAACTTAAAATTGAAAACTCAATATTTTACAAATAAATCATATGATTGATGACGAGTAACATTTAATAATGATTTTTTCATGTAACTAAAATCACAAAATTTCATATAAATATCAATCTTTTCGAGGGTAAATTTTAGTTACATCTTTGTCATTTTAATCTTTTTGTATGAAACTTTGTGATTGAATTTTGTTTGAAAAGGAGTTAGATAATTTTACCCAATAAAATTATCAAAGTATTCTCAAATCAAAATTTACCTGTTTCGTAGGCCCAATACTTTCTTCAATTAGATTCAAGACGAAGGAAAATCCATGAGATTCACAAGTTTTCTAGATAAGTTCTAAACAACGTCACTTGTATGCTTCTTGTCCTAATCAAGCTTTGTCCACGGTAAACTCAAACCATATAATTATGTCTCATATATAAGAGCTACAAAGTAAAAAGTTGAGATAATGTCAACTTACCTTCCCCTGTTGGTCATCAAAGCCGATGTCATCGCGTAAGTACAGAGAACTTTTTCTTCTGTTCCGAATACGCATGAAATTCAAAGCTACCAATAGTTGATTATTTTAATATAAAATTAAAAATAAAAATAGTTTTTAATTATGACAATTGACTTTCATATTTAATTACTCATATTATTACGTTTGTATTCAAATAATAAAATAATTTTTATTCTTAATTTTAATCTCAATTTAATCTCATCATAATTGTTGTTTTTAATATCATTAAAGTTAAAAATTTTACCCTTTGTTAAAATTAACCATAAATTAATGATTTAAATATACATACACACGTGTGTGTATATATATATATATATATATCTCAAATCATGGACAACTACAATCTTATCTTCATGGCGGAATGAATAAGATAAGAGAAACCTTTCTTCTTGTTTTGTTATTTTAATTAGCAATTGATTCTTTAGCAATTGTATTTTTCTTCTTGTAAAGATAGAAGCAACATTCACTTAAAGCTATATTTGATGATTTGTAATCTGGACTTTGTGTTGAACCAGTAGATTAAAACTCTATATAATATATGTGATTCATTCTTGGCAATTGTTCCCTACATACCTTGTAAATATAAAATTTGAGAACATTTTAAGCCTTTGGCAAGCAGTTATGTAGAATTTAATGTAGAAAAACCTAGAACAAGTTGGAGGATAAGATATAATAGAGAAGACTTGAACTCTCAAGCATGCTTATGGAGCTAATCTTATAGACTGTTGAGTTGCTGATAATTTTTTTTTCTATACTTGAGGTTGGCAGAATTTGAACTATTGGAACTAAAAATCAAATACTTTATTAACTGTTGTTATTTTTGACTAAGAAAAGAAAAATAGAGTATTGCTATAGTAAAAGCAAATGAAAATTGAGAGCACCGTATTTTGAAGCAAAGAGAACTCAATTTCACTTAACATCACAAATATTACAATTTAAAGCTTAATTAATAACGACCCACTAAAATCATGGTTTTAAGATTACACCATGACTACAAACATGAATAACAAAAAAAAACCAACACCACAAAACATGAACAATTTGAAACATTCAACTAAGCAATGTTTATGAATCCACATTAGCAGTCCTAAACACATCTTCTAACACTCTTCCTTACTTTAGGAGTTGCAAACACCAATTTTTGTCCTCAGAAATTCAAACTTGCTAACCGGCAGTAGCTTGGTGAAGACATTTGCAACTTGATCTTCTATTTTGTAGTAAACAAGAACAACAGCTCCATCTTTTTGTACTTCCCTTAAGAAGAATAACTTAATATTAAAATGCTTAGTTTTTCTGTGAAATATAAAACTTTGAGAGATAGCAATAACAGCTTAGTTGTTAACAAGAATTTCTGTGCTTTTCTCCTGCTCCAAGTTAAGATCGATTAAAATCTTCCTTAGCCACAAAGCTTGATTAACAGTAATTATTGCAGCAACAAACTCTACTTCAGTTGTGGATTAGCTACAGTTTCTTGTTTTTTCGAGTTTTATAAGAAAACACTAGAACCAAGTGTGAAATAGTAGCCTAAAGTGCTTTTCATATCATCAATGGAATCTCCCCAATCACTATCTGAAAAACCAACTAATTTGAACTCTTTGCTTTTTGTGTATTTAATGCCAAAATCACATGTGCCTTTCACATATCTAAGCACTATTTTTGCAGCCTTGAGATGCCATTTGCTTGCACATAACATAAATCGAGACAAAATGCTTACAATATTCAAAATGTTAGGTTGAGTTACTATAAGATACATCAAACAACCAATCAGGCTTTTGAAATATGCCTGATCAATCCTCTCTGTTTCATCTTTTTTACAGAACTTTTCTTTTGTGTCATGCCTTAAGATTAAGAGACAATACGATTATATTATCTTAAAATAAAATCTTAAAGTAATACGAAGCCTTTTTTCTTAATCATTGAACAACTTTAAAATAAAATAAGGTTCTCAATAAGTAAAAATATCTAGATAACCAATCTTCGAAGGTTCAATGATGAGTATTACAACTAAAAGAAATAATATTTCATAAATCCTACTTCCCAAAGTAGTTTTTCAATGCTCAGATTCTTCTAGCTCTTTATAAGTCTAATCATATTTAACATTCATATCATCTATAAAAGAAAAAAAATGGAGAATGAGCAAATCACAACTTAGTAAATATAGGCTCACACACGTTATCGGATCAAGCATTTTTTCACATATATCATATAGATCATTCAAAACATTCGTTAAATCGTAATGTTAAAATATTTCAAATATCATCGTTTTATCAAATATTTCATAAATTCATAAATCAATGTCAAAACATGCCAATTCATAAATCATGGCAAAATATGTTATCATTCAAAAATTGTAATCAAACCAAATCATGAATCAATCATTAAAAATCATCGTAAATCATCATCATCATAAATCATCATTATCATTCATTTATCATTAGCTACAGTCACTGCTATAACCTGTGATATTGGCCATATCGATAATTTCATCCTCATGATCATTGCTAACTATTATAACTCAATAGCTAAAGCCTTATGCTAACTACTATTACCCATTAGTCAAGGTCGTATGATCATGCCTTTGTTAACTACTATTACCCATTAGCCAAGGTCGCAGAACTAGTTCTGGTGTCGATGATTATACTTTCTAGGGATGTAAAAATATAGCTATCATAAAATCATTTCTTAAACATAAATCATTTTCTTATTTCATTCATAAGCATGATCCATCATTTATATAAAGAAACGTAAAATAATCATATGCTTGATCCTATTTTCATAGATCGAAAATAATGAAATAAAATATTCATTCATTTAGAAACATACATATATACATAGATTCAAAAATAAGTAAAGTGTGTGAGATTTTACTTATCTCTTTTTTATTCCACCATTTAGTTTTTTTTCTCAAAATAATTAATGGCCTATTCAAGATCATTTCAACATGACAGTAATTAATCAATTCATTTGAGACCACTTATACCAAAACAACTAAGTTAAATAAGAACTAACTCAAGTAACTAATTTTGGCAGCCTGTGTTACTTTCACTAAAATGACTATATCTCAAGATATCAAACTTGAAATTAAAATCTCTTTAATGTGTTAGAAACTATACTTAATAAGCTTTCTAACCATATATGATCCACATCATAATTCTTTATAAATTAATTTTTGACATATTTCTTCTGACAAATGAAGACTTCATGTTTATTCTGTTTAATTTTTATTCCAAGAAAGAAAGTCATTAATACGAGATATGTTATCTCAAAAAACTTCATCATCTCTTGTTTAAACTTATCCATAATACTTGTGTTGTTTCCTGTCACAAGCAGGTTATCCACATATAGTGAGATGATAAGAATGTCAGCTCCATTGTGCTTGACATATAATGTTGATTCAGATAAACTTTTAACAAATCTCAAGTTTTACAAATGTTCATCAATCCTACTGTACCAAGCTCTTAAAGTTTGCTTTAATCCATAAAGTGCCTTTTTAAAAAGATAAACATTGTCTTCTTCTCATTTCTTAACATAGCCTTTCGGTTGGTCTACATAAATCTAATCATGCAAAAAATCATTCAAGAACGTTGACTTGACATCTAGCTAGTACACCTTTCAATTTTTTTATGCTATAATGGTGAGTAAGAGCCTGATGGTGTTGAGTCTAGTGACTAGTACGAAGGTATCTAAGTAGTTCACACTAAGTATTTGAGCATATCTTTTGATCACGAGTCTAGCTTTATACTTATTAATTGAGCCATCGACATTAAACTTGATTCTGTACACCTACTTGACTCTAATTACCTTTTTGTTTTGGGGTCAATCAACCAACCCCCATGTTTTATTCTTTTCAATCATGAGCAGCTTCTCTTTTATTATAGCAATCCAATTTTGATATGTCTTAGCTTTTTTATAATCTGTAGGTTTGTAAATAGCAATATTGCATTTTTGATAAACATAAAAAAGTAGTATTGTGCCTTTGATAGGACTGTTTTCCATCATTTTATTCTCTTAGTCTCTAATGCTTTGTTTTGTTATATCTAAAAGAAAAAATTTGAGCTTGAGCTCTTTTAAGGTTGAATCCATCTTTTTTGAATCATCCCAATTCCATTCTTCATCTTTCATAAAGTGCATATCTCTACTTATAATAATTTTTCTAGTTTGTGATTGAAAAATTTTATAAACTTTTACAATTAAGCTGTAGCCAATAAAAACGCCTAAAAGTGCTTTTTTATCTAGTTTATCTCTCTTGATCCGTGAAACATGAGTGAAGCACAAACATCCAAATATTTTAAGAAAATTCAGAGATGGTTTATAACCATACCATGCCTCAAAGGGTGTTTGATCCTTCACTACTCTTGTGGGAAGCTTGTTTTGCAAAAAAATAACAGTGTTTGTTACTTTAGCCCAGAATTGCTTTGGTAGATTCTTCTCATATAGCATACATCATGTCATCTCTAATATGAATCTATTTCATCTCTCACTTACTCCATTTTATTATAGAGTGTATGAAGTGATTAATTGATGTTGAATGCCTGTTTCCTCATAAAAATGATTGAATGCTTTAAATGTGTACTTCTTACCATTGTTTGATCTAAGAGTTTGAATTTTACAGCCATTCTCGTTTTCAACTTTGGCTTTAAAGTTTTAGAAAACCTGAGCCACCTCTGACTTATGCTTCAAAAAAAAAGATCCAACGTACATGGATGAAATCGTTAATGAATGCAACATAATAAAGACTACCTTTCAGAGAAGGCATTCTTTATGGGCTTGCAATGTCAGTATGAATTAATTGTAGCTTCTTTGATGCTCTTCATGTTACCTTGGGAAATGGTTTCCTACTTTGCTTTCTAAACTGACATGCTTTGCAATTTGGAATATGATCATTAAGTTCTGAAAGATCATTTGCCATCTTTTTGGATTTCATCTACAGCAGCCCTTGATGATGATAGTGTTCGAGCCTTTTGTGTCATACTCCAATGATGTTTTTTTTTTTATTGGGAAAGCAGTTTGTTTTTCCTCTAATGGATTTAGAGTAAAGCTTTTCCCTTTCATTTTTACTTGAAAAATATCTTGGTTAACTGCACCTTTAATCAAGCAACTTTTGTTTTCGAACATAACTTTATAACCCTTTTCAATTAGTTGTCTAACACTTAACAAGTTTTAATCAATTTCGGGAATATACAACACATCAGAAATGAACTTTGCATCTAAACAGGTTGAAATTGCAATTGTTTTTTTTTTTTCATAGTTATGTACTTACCATTACCAACCCGAACCTTTGATGAGTTTGCATTGCTTAGTTCCCTGAATAGATCTTTATCATGTATCATGTGGTTAGTACAACCACTGTCTATAAGTCAATTTTCATTTGATTCGATTTAAAGAAACACGTAGCGATGAATAAGTGATCCTTTTCCTCTTGATCAGCAATCTTTGCCTCTTTACCATGTTATTGATTTTTATTTTTACAATAACAATTTCATGCCCCATCTGATTACATTTAGTGCACTTAGCATCAGGTCTTCTCCAACATCTAAATGGAGGATGACCCTTCTTTTCGAGTGTTAGCAAGGTGGATAAAATTTATTATGATTTTCATTCTTTCTTTTTGTATTGACTGATGTTGTACTTGCCTTATTTCTTTCAAAATCCTTCTTTTTCTTCCTTTTATTTTTGGCCACATTTTGATGCTTGGCTGTCAAAGCTCATTCGGTTGTTGTATACTCCTTTATCAATCTTCTTTTTTCTTGTGCTTGCAATGTGTTAAGCAATTCTACGAAGGAAATTTTTTATAGATCCTTGGTATTTTTCAAGGTAGTGATGGTTGCTTCATATCTTTCAGGTATTGTAACAAAAATTTTTTCTACAATTCTTGAGTTAGTAAATTCAGATCTAAAAAGCCTCACTTTGTTTGCGATATTAAGAAGCTTGTCGAAGTAATCTTTAATCGTCTTGGAGTCTTTCATTCTTTGAAGTTTAAATTCCTCAATCAAGTTTAGGACTTGCATCCTTTTAATTCTTTCATCTCCTTCATATTTATTCTTGAGATAATCCTATATCTCTTTTATTGACTTCAGAGACATGATATGAGTGAAGATAGTGGATGAGATTGCAACAAACAAGCAGGCCTTTGCCTTTGATTTCTTTATCTTTTTTTATTTCTACACTTTTATCTGTGCTGTGGTGGGATAGTTCAGAAGTGCAGGAATTTGATAGTCTTATTTCATTGCTTCCCAAAGATCCAAAGCTTTTAAGTATATCTCTATATGTATTACCCAAATCTGGTAGTTGTCTCCATCCAACACTGATAAAGCAATTGCAAAGAGATTGGTTTTGACTTCCATAACGCGTCAAATTCATACATAAATCCCTTAAGAAGAGAGCTTTGATACCAAATGTTGTTATTTTTTAATAAAAAAAATAGAGTATTGCTATAGTAAAGGCAAATGAAAATTGAGAGAAACGTATTTTGAAGCAAAGAAAACTCAATTTCACTTAACATTGGAAACATTACAATTTAAAGCTTAATTAATAACGACCCACTAAAATCATAGTCCTAAGATTACGCCATGACCACAAACCTGAATAACAAAAAAATAACCAACACCAAAAAACAGGAACAATTTGAAACATTCAACTAAGTAACGTTTATGAATCCACATTAGTAGTCCTAAACACATCTTCTAACATTAACAGTTTGCATGGCTGTTGACAACTTCTTTTATTGAGATCGAGATCGAGCAGTAGATCACTCTTATTTCTTAGTTTTACAACAACTTCGGCAGAATCTGTCTTTTGCATGAGCTCCTCAAACGATTAGCCAGGTCTAAATGCCCTTAATATGTTCAATGAAGTCCTTAAAGTTGTTGAAAGAAGATCCACCTTCATGGGAACTCTTTCTAGCTAGTTCCTTTATATGCAGAACATTTGCCTTTATAACCTCAGAAGAGAGTAATGTCTTGATCTTTGTACTTACTTCATGCCTTGTCACGATTCCATTTCCATCTTGGGTTAACTCTAAACCAGTCTTCCAAACGTGGCAAATATATTTCTTATTGCAGAACTGATCAGTCCAGTAAGGCCAACATAAGAAGGGTACACCCATGGTTAGACCCTCCATAGTAGAATTCCATCCACAGTGGCTCATGAAACAAGCAACCGAAGGGTGAGCCAACACCTTCTCCTGAGGTGCCCATTCAACAAATTTTGCTCGTTTTGCTACTCTATCTTTGAATCCATCTGGGAACATAGCATGTGATCCATTCATAAAATCAGATCTGATAACCCATAAAAATGGTTGGCCACTAAGTTCAAGACCAAGTGCTAGTTCTTCTACTTGTTGCAAGTTTGCCATTCTTGTGCTTCCAAATGCAACATAAATAACAGAACCTGAAGGTTGCTTATCAAGCCACTCTAAGCATGATGAGTCTTCAGACCAGAAGTTTCCAGCAAAGGTACCCAAATGGTTACTTGCGAGTAAAGGGCCTATGGGCAAGATGTTGGGAATCAATTGTAGGGCTGCTGAATCCAATTCGTAAATTGAGTTGCAAAGTAACCGGTCATAAAATTTGGAATACTGAGGGACAATACAATAAAATGAAAACGAAAGTTTCTGCATCGCTGGAGTAGGGCAGCTCCATCCAATCTCAGAGCTGCTCCAGGCAGGGACATCCTTTGACACCGAGATTGGTTCATCTTTCATGACGGTTCCTACAGAGAACATCAAGTTAATTTTTCAATAAGATATAGCCTGTGAGGACTTTTCACTATTTTGTTAATCATGAAAAATGAGTCACAACAATTGGTATGCCTATTAGATAACATGCAGATGATGCTTCTTGAGTTTATGCCTTTGTTTTTCTCACATAGTAATAAAATAAAAACATTCAGCCTAGATGAAGTTAGTAAATCCTATTCTACTTTTTATTGTATATATTTTCACATTCTTACCATCATTATCTATAATTTCAGCCTCAAGAAGTTGTTGAACATGTAGTGCCAGAGCCAAGCATGGTCCGCCGGCAGGCCAAACTGCAACTGCTTCGATCCCAACTTTCTTGGCCACTTCAAGAGCCCACCCAACCGATGTATCAGCTACAACACAAGTGATCTGCTCATTGATATTTGATTGGTTAATTTTCAGTATGAAGTCCTCCAAATAACTTGGCATAGTTCTATGTACACTTTCTGTCACCTTAACCCAATCAGTTCGATTGTCCTCCGATTCCAATCCATCAGGAAATGAGACGAGGCTTATCAGGCTCCGATCCTCAGCTTTCTCCGGTGTTGAAACCATAACTTTTTTGTGTATGAACTCTGTATTAACAAAGGTGACTTTTACACCATGAGCGGCAATTTGGAGGGCCAACTTCATTAGAGGTGCTACATGTCCTTGTGCCGGGAATGGTATAACCAGTGCATGCGGTTGCCTGTCCATGGTATTTACCGTTTTTTCACTACTCCTATATCTCTTTTTGATGAGTTGATTCTTATATTTATATCAGCTCTTATTCAGGGCCAGCCTAGTATCTGATAACTACTGTTAATATTCAATTGCGTGATCAAATAATAAACTCACTCTTCTGAGATCATTTTCTATGCACTTTGTCTTTACAAGAGGCTGCGTTGATAAATTGGCTTGATAAGTCAAAGCCTATCCTTTTTGACAAAGCAAAGAAACAAAAGGAAAATAGGGGAGGTGGGCTCCGAAAAGCAAAGAAAGAAAAGAAAGTATTTGGTGCCTAGTTTTGTAGCACCAAATATGAAGCGTGAAAGGCAGAAAAAAGCAAGGAATCCTAGGCAAGGATTGCAAAGGCTTATCTGACAGCCAGATAAACTCACTGCCCATTGCAGTTCCAGCAGTAGAGCAGTTCAATTGTTATATTAAAATCAATTTGAGAACAAAAGAAAACTATATTTATGGTTTTTTGTATTTTAGAGAACTTCATTTTCATCACAGATCCTGAGAAAACTGTAAAAATAAAATTTCCAGCATCATAAGTACAAAATAGTCACAATTGTATGTAGCATCCACTGCCTTCTCTAGAAACCAAAATCAATGGAAAAGAAACAGGAATCATCATCCAACAAAAGGAAAATCGAATGAGGTCACCATTTATCTCAACTTGACAATCTGAATCCATCGAGCAAAAAGAAATGTGCAGACTAAACTGCATGATCCAAGTTATCTTCAACTCTGTGTGCCTGGTCGAGATGGTCCCAAATAGTTTGTTACCAATCCCATTTTAGCAAACCAGACTCCAGGTCTTCCGCTTCGTGGCCTAGTGGTCACAGAAGCTTTTAGGAAGACATTAAGGCTTGGTTTTGAACCAAGCTTCCTCCCTTCCTCCTCTCCCTTGAAATAGGGATTCCCCACCTTGAAACCAAAAAAAAAAAAAAAAACCTGATTTCCAGACATAAAAGGTAAAATTAACAATAAAATCAAATGAGTTACAGATCCAAAATACAGTTGAACCATCATTAAAAAAAAACAAGTGAGATAGCCAAAATATTCCATATAGAACAGGCAAAAAAAAGGTGAAACACTGCTTAGAGTGAGAACATACTTAAACCAAGAGAAGGAAATCAATGGCCAACTGGTGTTTCCCATAGAAACATCCGCCTAAACATTGAATAAGTAAGCAGATAATTTAGACTTCATTAAGTCAAAAAGCTCTCAAAAGTACCCAAGATAGTCAATGGAAATGATGCAAAAGAGAAAAAGAACAAGGGCAGGCTAGTTTTTACCATAAAAGCTCGAAGAAGGATCATGCAAGTCAATTAGAAAATGTTACACGAAATTAGAAAGGAACTAACATATATTATTTCATTATTTATGTATACACATAAAAAATATATAATTACCGAATCAAGCCAAGTCTTAAACCTTAAATATTATGTTTAATTAAGGTCCAAGCCCTTTGGAAAGCAAACTTTTAATTTAAGAATAAATCAATTTAACAAATTTAATATTTTTGTCTGAATCATCTTAAATTTTGGAGATACTTTTGAGTGTCTTACGATGGCTCGATTCTTGCATAAATCTCTCTTAATAAAAGCAAGCTCTTTTTTATATTTTTTGAAAGCTAGAAGAATTAAACTGATGAAGGGGAAACATGAAAGATCATCCATCCAGGATACATAGCACAAGCTAATTAATAACTAGCAAAAACCACAAAGTCTGACAAAAAATAGAGAAAGCGCGCGTCAGAACTTAAGCTTCAGTGAAGCCAAATATCAAACATGTCGTGCTCATTAGATAGAGATGAACCCATCACTATAGAAGAATAAAGTCAGCGTCAAACCGCCGCCTCAAAAAAGTTATGACATTGAATAGAGACCGAATCACCTGCAACAGTTAGAATCACCTGCAACAGTTAATCAGCGAGAACCATCCGACAAGTTTCCACCCATAATAATCCCCTTATCCAAATCCATTAATAAAAAGACAAAATACATTTTTATTTAACAATATTTTTTTTATATTATTGATAGTAACTTTATATTTTTACCAATTTAATTATATATTTTTTTAATAATAAATTACAAATTTAATGATATATATTTTTGTTTTTAATATCATTATTCTTATTTTAATGTTACTTTTTATCTAATTATATTTCCTTTTAACAAATATTTATCCAAATAAAATAATTACAAATACTAATATTTTAAAATATTTTATTTAAAATTCTTTTAAAAATTTCAAAATTCTTCGTCTAAAGGCGCTATTAAAATCCATACGAATGTGTTCATTAAAATTCAAGATTACAGCTTTGGATAAAAGGAAAATCCAAATAAAACCAAACCACGTCACACGCTTCAAATTTTCTTAAAACAAGAAGGAAACAGAGAATGCTCCCTATCAACGCAGGCTTGGCCAAACCATTGAAAGAAAGCATATTTATGATTAATCAAAGGAAATTCAAACAATTTATTACATCTTCAGTTAAGGGGATTAATCCAGCAGTACAGATCACTATGGCAGAATGTGTCTTCTCTCCATGCAGTACTTCTGAAACGATCAGGCAGGCAGGTCTAAAGGCTCTTAATATGTTCAATAAACTTCTTCAAGTTCCTGAAAGAAGACCCACCTTCATCGCAACTCTTTCTAGCAAGTTCCTTCATATGCAGCGCATTTGCTTTTAGATCATCAGAAGAGAGTAATGTCTTGATCTTTGTACTTATTTCATGCCTGGTTATGATTCCATTTTCATCTTCAATAAACCCTAAACCAAACTTCCAAACATCACAAATGCACTTCTTGTTATAGAAATGATCTGCAAAGTAAGGCCAACATAGGAAGGGTACCCCCAGACCCTCCAGGATGGAATTCCATCCACAGTGGCTCATGAAACAAGCAACCGAAGGGTGAGCTAACACCTTTTCCTGAGGCGCCCATTCAACAAATTTTGCTCGTTCGGCTACTCTATCTATGAATCCATCTGGGAATTTAGCAAGTGATCCACTCATAATTTCAGATCGAACAACCCATAAAAATGGTTGGCCAGTGAGTTCTAGACCAAGTGCTAGCTCTTGCACTTGTTGCGCGCTTAACGTTGTTGTGCTACCAAATGCAACAAAAATGACAGAAGCTGAAGATTGCTTATCGAGCCATTCTAAGCATGTTGAGTCTTCGGGCCATAAGTTTCCAACGAAAGTAGTAGTCAAATGGTTACCTGAGAGTAATGGGCCAATGGGCAAGATGTTGGGAATCAATTGCAGGGCCGCTGACTCCAGTTCGTAATTTGAGTTGCAAACTATCCAGTCATGAAATTTGGCATACTTTGAGACAAAATAACAAAATTCAAATACAAGCTTCTGAATCAGTGGATCGCTTCCAATATCAGAGCTGGTCCAGGGTGGGAGATCCTTTGACAACGAGATTGGTTCATCTGTCATTAAGGTTCCTATAGAGAAGATCAAGTTTTTCAATTAGATAAAGCTTGGCAGGAATTTCTACTGCTTTTTTAATCATGAAAATCCGTCACAAACTTTGGTATGGCAATTAGTTTACATGCATCTTTCTTGAGTTTGTGACTTTGTTTTTCTCAAAAGCAAATTAAATGTGGAATTGTACAAATTACAATAAGAAAATAAAAACAATTTTTTTTAGATTTTTCGCATTCTTACCATCTTTACTTATAAGTCCAGCCTCAAGAAGTTGTGGAATATGTATTGAGAAAGCCAAGCCTGCTCCTGCAGAAGGCCAAAATGCAACTGCTTCGATTCCCAGTTTCTTGGCCATTTCATGTGCCCAGCCAACTGCTGTATCAGCTATGACACAAGTGATCTGTTCATTGATATTTGACATCTTCAGTATGAAGTCCTCTAAATAGCCTGGCATAGTTCTGTGTACAGATTCTGTCAATTTAACAAGATCAACTCGATCATCCTCCAATTCTAATCCATCAGGAAGTGAGACAAAGTTTATCAGGCTCCGCTCCTCAGCTTTCTCTGGTAATGAAGCCATCATTTTTGCATGTACGAATTCTGTATTGACAAAGGTGACTTTTACACCTTGAGCTGCAATTTGGATGGCGAACTTCATAATAGGCACTATATGTCCTTGCCCCGGGAATGGTAGAACTAGTACATGTGGTTGTCTGCCCATGGTGTACGTGTAGTATTTACTCACTACTTCTATGGCTCTTTTTGATTTCATTCAATGCCTATCTGTATATATATTAATTCGTATTCAGGTTTGGCCATGTGATAGCTATTGTTTAATTTCCAATTGCCTAATAAAATAATAAACTTATACTCTTTGAGGCATTTCATATATTCCCTTGGTCCCATAAGGACTGTTTTATTTGCGTACCTTTCGTTATCTCAAATAAATGCCAGAGCTCTTCTTGTACAGATAAAAACAGAATATTTGAATCAGCGTAGCTCTATTAGTTCATATAATTATAGATGATTTTCATCCAATCTGAAATTTAAACTTTAGTATTTATAATTTATTTTTTTATTCTCAAATTATGACTTACATATATATATGTAAAGATCCATTAACACTAATGTAACACTTATAGTTTTTTAACTTTTGGATCAAAATTAAATTCATAACTTATTTGAATAAAATAATATTTTTAAATTTAGTAATTTTAATTTAAAGTTTAAAAAAAAATGTAAGAATTACATTAATGTAAGTGGATTTCTCTCTCTCTCTCTCTCTCTCTCTCTATATATATATATATATATATATATATAAATATAACAAGAACATTGAAATTACAAGTGAGAACCACGACAAGAAAAAAAAAAAAAAACCATACACTTAATAAAAATCAGTCCCATGCTAACTAACATGTTAATATGAACAATCATTGGGCTACATTAGAGTAGTAAATTTATCTAATAATAAAGGCATTTGATACATGCAATTTAAATATATAGAGATAATACTCAAATGAGCCTTTGAATTTTATAAAAAATGAAAACAACCTTTTGGTCTTTAATATTTTATTACATAAAAGTAAAATTATTAAGTTTTATTTCATTATAATTAGTAATTTGATGTTATGAAATATTTCATATTTCACCAAATTAAATTGTCGTATAAGTTGATTCATGTATTTCGTAAAAATAATTATTTGAATTTATTTGAATGGTTATTGACAAATATTCGAAGATTACGGGCATTTTTTATTTGGAAAAGAGAGGATTCAAACTTTCTTTGTGAACAAGAGAATCATGCATCAATTATTAAACTAAAGTTTTGCTCAGTAAAGAAAATGAAAAAGGGTGAGGATAAAAAATTTATTAATATAACGATTAAAATTTATAATCACTTTTTTATTTTGAAATTTAATCATTAAATTAATAAATTTTTCATTGTCACCCTATTTCATCCTCTCCTAAGCAAAACCTAAATGCTCAGATACAATTAAGAGCATTTTTTTTTTAACAATTACTCTAACAAAAACTTGACAGTAGGAATTTTTTTGTTAAATAATAAAAAAAAAGAAATATTTTGGGATGAAATGTATGTTTTTTTTTTGCAAGTTAGTGTCTTTATGTGTGATAAAATTTCAAGGACATTTGTATAATTTACTCTATAGGAACTTATCATGTTTGCATTTTTACCTGAATATTCAATACAAACAATTTAAGGGGATAAGTTTCATCAACGATCTTACTTTCACTTTAATTTTTAACTTTGAATGAATTATTCCATTTGAATAGTCAACATTAAAGAATAAAGTCAAATCTAAATAAAGGTTGAAGAATAAGAATAATATGTGTAAGTTATCTTAATTTAAGTTCTAAAAGAAAAAAAAAAGCAGCCATTCAATTGGACACTTGCCTAATTAATTTATACAATTATTTTAAAAAAATAATATTCAAAAGTTAAATTCCAATATATTTATAATTTTTTTTTCTTAGCTTTAAACCACCGTTTTACTGTATGCCAAAAAAAACCTATATATAGGACATCTAGAAAGTGAATAAAACAGCCGTCGGATTTAAAACATGCCAACAGAACAGCAGCCGCAGCATCAATTCGAATACAGAATAATAATTTATAAATAAAAGGAAAATTACTTCCTTTTTATAGAATAAACGCAAAAGATTTAAAGATTAATTAAAGCAAAACTGGAAAATTGTAGGGAAAGCCCCCTAGAATATGCTTTATGGTAAGTTTCCACCCAAATACTTTGAACCAGACTCTTTATTTGCATACTTTATTTGCTTTATATATCAAGTTGAAATTGCTTTATGGAGTTTCACATGGGAATTGGATCAGATGCTCTTTTCATTGAAGGTTGAATTTAAATTTTATAATTTATATATTTATGTTTTATAAAAATATTGATAATTTATATATTTATATTATATTTTATAAAAAAATTATATTATAATTCGTATCAATATAAAAAATTATGAAATATATTTTTAAATTTTTATTAAATTCATATATAAATTTTATTAAAATTATAATTAATATTATTTTTATTTTTTATATAATTTTCATATCATGTTACAGTGCTATGTTATAAATTAATTATTGAGTCTAGTTGAATTGCTTCACTGAAAGATTGATGGTTACCATTTCTTAGAATCCGAATGGCTGTTTTATTCACTTTTGATTGCATTATTAATTTCGTTATTATGTAAAAATAGTATTTAAGTAATTTAATAGCTAATAAGGCTAAAAGTATAAAAATATGGTTTTACTACTTTTATTATATACAATGAAAATTTTAATAATTTGATAACAAATAAATGTAAATGTAATAATTATACTATTATTGGTTTCTTTTACTACAAAAAAATATAACACATTAAGTAATTTGATGATAAATTAATAAATGTAAAACTAACAAGATATAATATTACCGGTTTCAAAACATATAATAATAATTTGATAAATAACAAAAAATAATTTAAAAGTTGTCTGTTTTCTTTAATAAGTTATCGTTGCAAGTAAAAATTTATATTATACTTGTGAGGTATTATGTGTTTTGATTTAAAATTTTCACGATTTTATCTTACAAAAATCATTTCATAAGTTTTGAATTTAAATTTTTACTTATAGATCATAGCAGATTCATAGAGTCTTCTGATGTGACATTGGGGTGTCACAAACTCCTCTATTAAAACTTAACGTCTTTATCAAACCCAACACAAAGTATGTAAATATATTGAATCATATTAAACGTTAAACAAATTCAATACAAAGTACACATAGATCATAAAATCATACCAAACATTAAAATTTTATAAGTGACTTTCATCGTATAGTACTTAGCTCTCATAAAATTTTAAAAGTGACTCCTATGATATAGTATTTAATTCTTGTTTGACTAATGATTGTTTTGATATGATTTGTAAATATTTACATCTAATTTATTAGATATTATTCATTTTAATATAAAAATTTTATATTATATCTCATAAAAAATATCTAATAAATTTTAAATTTAAATATTTATTTATATATCATAATAGATCCATAAAATATTTCAAGTGTCACAAAGAGTAATGCCACAACTTAAGCTTTTTGAAAGGTTTTTTAAGGAGCTTTTAGGAGAAGTGTGTCGCAAAACAACGTCGAGAATACAAAGAATAAAATACAAAGAATCTTTAAAAGCAACTTTAGAGGTTGTTTTTCATTTGGGAATATTATTCCATTTGAATTTTCTTTACTTTTAAAAGTGATTAAGATTATGAAAAAAAAAAATCATGAAGAAAAGAAATTTTAGTTGTTTGAGTGGAAATTACCATAACCAAGGGTGAAACCTGTAAAATCATGGAAGAGAATAGAATAGTAAACTAATTTGAAAAGAGGGAGCCGAATTTTAGATTATTAGAACTGAAATAGTTATTATAATATGATCAAAATTCTTTTGGGAGGCAATGGCCTCGGTCTCCCATGGCTGCAACCATAACTACAAAGATCAAGATGCTAATAAACAATTATACGGTGATGATAATTGGTTAAATTAGTAAAAATCGAATACTTCTTTTATAAAGTTTAAAATTTATTCTCGTTATGAGTAATTTTTTTTGAATAATCTATAAATTCAGTTGTAAATTCTCTCTAAAACTTGTGATTTACCTTAACCTTAGATTGGAAAAGTAATTATATATATGTACATTATTTTATTTTTTGGTATAAAAGAGATTATAACTTATAGGAAGAGAAAGAAATTGCAAGGTTTGAGGATTGAACATCAAGTTTATTGAATTTTATTTTTTAAAAATGATTAAATAAATTAATTTAATTTAATTTTAAATTATTTTATTTTTACCTAAAATAAAAGTGATAAGCTGCTCTCTGATTCCCTACCACTTTTTGTCTTTTGTCAATGGCATTATTTCTTCAATATCGTTATTTTTTTCGTTTGGAAAAAGAAAAGAAAGTGATAAAAAATTGTCGAGGTTGATGAATACTAGTTTTACTCTTTAGAACATCAAAAAATTTTGAAATGCTTAATTGTTAACAACTTTTTTATAATTTATTAACAGAATATCTCTAACATCCCAATTAGAACTTAATCCGAAATAAAGCCAAAGATTCTTGATTTTTATGTGAATAATAATAATAATAATAATTATCAGTTTATCACTTTGGGAAAGATTCTGTTGTGCAGGTGTTCCATCTTCGCTACCAAGGACCAAAACTAGTTGCTAGCACACCATATTGGCACCGCCAAAGTCAGATCTGGTCCTTGATGCGCCGAATCTTGGCTGCCAGCCACCTATTCTAGCTGCTAGTGCTCCAGACCGGTTCTTCAAGCCTCCAATTTTGGGGACTGGCTCTCTGATCCGCACCTTTGATGACCAAAAACCCCATCTCCGGTGAAGCTCTTCCTTTATTTCTTGAGAAACTGGCGAGCAAAATTTGAAAAAAAAAAAAAAGAATTAAAAAAATTACAAAAGAAAAAAAATTGAAAATACAAAATTTATCGTAGAGAATGTTATCTTCACCTTGTCTCTTGGAATGGCTATTGATAATAGCTATTCCCCTCGATAGATACCATCTGTTGGACAGCTATTCACGTAATAACTATAATGGTAAACAAACGATGGATTCACTGTTCATGTCACTTTTTCAGCCAACCAAACAAGCGTAAGAAAAATATCACATATAAATTTAAAAATTTGTAGATGTTTGATTGAACTATTTTATAAAATGTATTAGCATAAAAACGATTAGACTTATTTTTGGGCGTAGTCCGAGTAGGATTTCTCAAACCCTGGATCAATTCAATGATAACATCAGAAGCGAGCAATGTTCTTTAGATGCAGTGCATTTGCTTTTATGACATCAGAAGAGAGCAATGCTTCAATCTTGGTACCTATTTCCTGCCTTGTTATGGTTCCATTTTCATCTTTGACCAAGTACAGACCAATTTTCCAAACATCGCAAATGTAGTTTCTATTACAAAACTGGTCTGCAAAGTAAGGCCAGCAAAGAAAGGGTACTCCCATGGTTAGACCTTCCATGGTGGAGTTCCATCCGCAATGGCTTAGGAAACAAGCAGTAGAAGGGTGAGCTAAGAACTTTTCCTGAGGCGCCCGTTCAACAAGTTTTCCTTGATCTGCTACCCTATCTATGAACCCGTCTGGGAATTTGGTAGGTGACCCATCACTCAAGTCAGATCCAACAACCCATAAAAAAGGATGGCTGGTGATTTCAAGTCCAAATGCTAGTTCATTTACTTGTTGCACACTTAAGATTGTTGTGCCACCAAATGCAACATAAATGACATAGTCTGCAGTTTGTTTATCAAGCCATTTTAAGCATGTTGAGTCTTCGGGCCAACAGTTTCCAGCGAAGGCTCCCGAATGGTTGCTTGCAAGTAAAGGACCAACAGGTAAAATGTTGGGAATCAATTTCAAGGTTGGTGAGTCTAGCTCATGCAATGAGTTGCAAAGAATCGAGTCATAGAACCTGGCATATTGGGGGATCATGAACCAAATCCAAATAAAATTTCTGTACGACTGGGTCAGAGCAACTCCATGCAATATCAGAGCTGCTCCAGGCAGGCATATTCTTTGATAGCAAGAATGTCTCTTTCATTAGAGTTCCTGCATAGTTGTTCAAGTTTTTCACTTAGTTCAATTAATCGAACACCCTATGTTTTTTACCCAACTATTGTGTCTAAATTAAGTTCTGAAAGCAATAAAATTGCATTCTGTATTATAAAATATAACTTTCAATAATATATGGAAGTTAGTTTCCATAAGGCACACTCTACGGTTTACTACAGATATAAATTCCCATATTCTTACCCTCATTATTTATAACTTGAGCGTCAATAAACTGTGGAATATGTACTGACAGGGCAAAGCAAGCAGCTCCAGCAGGCCAAAATGCAATTGCTCCAATTCCCATCTTCTTAGCCAATTCTAGCGCCCATCCAACTGATGTTTCAGCTATAACACGTTTGATCAGCTCCTTCTCATTTGACTGGTTCAATTTCAAAATCAAGTCCTCCAAATGACCTGGCATAACTCTTCCTATGCTTTCTGCCAGCTTAAAAACATCATTTCTATCGTCTCTATCTAATCCGTCAGGAATTGAAACAAGGCTTATCAGGCTTTGCTCCTTATCTTTCTCGGGCATTGAAACCATAAATTTTTCATGTATGAACTTCGTATTAACAAATGTGACTTCAACACCTTGAAGAGCAATTTGGAGGGACAATTTCATGAGAGGTGCTACGTGGCCTTGTGCTGGGTATGATATAGCCAATACATGCGGCCATGGCATTTGCTCACTTCTTCAACAAACTTACTTGCTTTTAAGTCCAGGCGTATACTTATATTAATTCTTATTCATGTTTAGTCTAGTTTCTGATAGCTATTGTTTTGTTTCCATCTGATTGAACTTATAAACTTAACACTCTTCTGAGATCATTTCAAGTTTACTTGGTCTTCTTGGAGGACTAGCATTTTATCTGGCCTTTCTTCTTGTCCTGTTATCCCGTGTTCCTTAACCTATATGATTCCAGTGTAAAATACAAGGTACTTATAACTAAATTTAACTGTTTTTTACTTGAAGCTGCTTTCGCTTCCCTGTCAGAAGACGGCAGTGGTAGATTCTAGTGATGAAAAGGACCATGTATCAATATTTTTTTGCCTCATTTCCAAGGACCCTTCCTCCTTTTTAGCTGTTTGATAAAGAAGTTTCAATTGGATGAATTAGTCCTGATGAAAGTAGCTATTTCTCTTTAATCTGCCTTGCAAAGTGCAGAAGTTGGATTTGCAATGAATTAGTATATTCAGGGAAACAATCAAAAGTCTTAGAATATTCATTAAATTAGAAAGTAACATTTTGTTATATGGAATGTGACAGTTTGGCCTTAATCACCACATCTTTTCTATTTATATCTATTGCATGGTTTTGCCTTACAGCCTGCCTTTATATATTTTAGAGACGGTCACCCAATCTTAATGCCTCTGTAGATAAATCTTGCTGGGTGATCCATGATCCTTATAGATTTTCACCATGACTTCCAAACAGTTTACTGTATGCAGGTCTGGAATAGTGAGAAAAGCAAAAGCTTCTTTTAGCTATCCACTATTTTTAGCTATCCAACTAGCAAAACTTTGACCTTTAGCAGCCCGTGCATGACTAAAAATTTACTTAAGAAAACGATTTTGGTAGAATCATTCAACCATTCAGAAGAAAAGATAATGTTGGGGAATAAAAAAATGCTTGCTGCAAGTATAAATCTCGTTTTGAAACTGAAAAGCTTAATGATTTTAAGAATTTCACCCACTTGCTCGATCCAAAGGACAGGGTTCGTTTGTTTGAAGATAATACATTTCAATATCTAATTCTTCATGTACTGATTCTGAATTAACAAATGTGACTTTCACTCCATGAGCAGCAATTTTGGAGGGACAACTTCATGAGAGGAGCTACGTGGCCTTGTGCTGCACTATTACATGTAGTTTTCTAGCCATGGAATGTGCTTACAACTTCTGCAAACTTCCTTGCCTTTGGTCTTAACCTGCACTTCAATTATTTTTGCTTCCTGTTTAGCCTAACTACTGATAGCAATCTTTTTATTTTCAATTGCTTAAACATTTCTGGCTGTCAAAATCATCAACAGCTTTACTCTGTCTTCGCATAGGATTATGTTGTAAGTGTCCCCTTTTCTTGTTCTATGTGATTCTTGTTTCTTTAACCTTTATTTTTCTTGTTGTGAAGATTAAAGCAAATTCGGCTACTTTCAGCTTTTTTCTTACAAAAAAAAATGGTTACATCTTAAAGCAAAGATTTAGTATGATTTGTAATCTGGACTTTCTGTTGAATCATTCATACAGACTTGGAACTTGACACACACTCTCTGTCCTCTAGAGAGGAAAAAAATGGCTTTTGATTTGCATTCAACACTTTAATTGTCTGTAGATAAATCCAGATACAGAACAAGTTGGATAATAGTAATTTTTTTCAGATCATGAAAATAAAGGATATTCATATTGAACAACTTTCACTAATACAACGAGGTGCTTAGAGTTAATATCCAGGAATTATAAATTATTACAGTTGACAAATGCCTTAAAGAAGATTAATCAATCACTAGAACATTTTTTTCCCTGAGGTTTACGACTTGAATAGAATCTGATTTCCCTCCTTGTGCTCCTCAAATGATTATCCAGGCCTAAAGGTTCTTAATATGTTGAATGAAGTTCTTAAAGTTCTTGAAAGAAGACCCACCTTCATCAGAACTCTTTCTAGCAATTTCCTTTATATGTAGCGCATTCGCCTTTATAACATCAGAAGAGAGCAAAGTGTTTATCTTTGTGCATATTTCATGCCTAGTTGTGATTCCATTTTCATCTTTGGTCAATTCTAAACCAATCTTCAGAACATCACAAATGTAGTTCTTATTACTGAACTGATCCGTTATGTAAGGCCAACATAGAAATGGTAGCCCCATGCTTAGACCTTCCATGGTGGAATTCCAGCCACAGTGGCTTATGAAACAAGAAACAGAAGGGTGAGCTAACACCTTTTCCTGAGGCGCCCATTCCACAAATTTTGCTCGTTCGGCTACTCTGTTTTTGAATCCATCTGGGAATTTAACGGTTGATCCATCCCAAAAGTTGGATCGAAAAACCCATAAAAATGGATGGCCTGCAAGTTCAAGACCAAGAGCTAGTTCATCTACTTGTTGCGCACATATTATTGTTGAGCTACCAAATGCAACATAGATGACAGAACCAGCAGTTTGTTTGTCTAGCCAGTCTAAGCATGTTGAGTCTTCAGGCCAAGTGTTTCCAGCAAAAACTCCCAAATGGCTACTAGCAAGTAATGGACCAATAGGCAAGACATTGGGAATCAATTTCAAGACCGATGAGTCTAGTTCATAAACTGAGTTGCAAAGTACCCAGTCATAAAATTTGGCGTAGTCAGGAACAATGGTATAAAATCCAAATATAGCTTTTTGCACAACTGGATCACTGCTTTTTCATCCAATATCAGAGCTGCTCCAGGCGGGGATATCCTCTGACAGTGAGATTGGCTCATCGTTCATCACGATTCCTAGAAACTCAAGTTTTTCAATTAGGTCAAGCAGGCAAAAACTTTCAACTTACCATCAAATTGTTAATAATTTCTCTTACCATCAGTGTTTATAATTCCAGCCTCAAGTAGTTGTGGAATGTGTACTGCAAGGGCCAAGCATGCTGCTCCAGCAGGCCAAATTGCAACTGCCTCAAGTCCCACCTTCTTGGTCACTTCTACTGCCCACCCAACTGACGTATCAGCTATAACACAAGTGATCTTCTCATTGACATTTGACTGGTTGATCTTCACAATCAAGTCCTCCAAGAATCCTCGCATAACTCTGTGTATCGTTTCCCTCACCTTAACACCATCATTTGGTCCATCTTCATCCACAACAACAGGAATTGAAACAAGGCTTACCAGGCTCCTCTCCTCAACTTTCTCGGGCAATGAAGCTATAATTTTTTCTCGTCTGACCTCTGTGTTAACAAATGTTACCTTAACTCCATGAGCAGCAAATTGGAGGGACAATTTCATTAGAGGAGCTACATGGCCTTTTGCAGGGAATGGTATAACTAGTACATGCGGTTGCCTGTCCATAGTATGCTTGCACAGACCTGCTTGCTTTAAGTCTTGGCCTATATTTATATTCATGTTTATCCTAGCTTCTGACAGCTACTGTTTTGTTTTCAATTGCTTCAGAAACTCAAAAACGCGCATTCTTGTAAGATCATCATCTTCTCTATATATACTTTGTCTTTACAATTAATGGAATGTGCTGTTCACTGACCTTTTTGTTGTCTTGTAACCAAAGTCCTTGTTCCTTAAATGGCTGTATGCTTTTTTTCTAAAGAATAAAGCTGTAGCCTGTCATTTCGCTTACATTCTTTACAACAAAACATGTAATAATATTTAAACTTAAAATTGAAAACTCAACATTTTACAAATAAATCACATGATTGTTGACGAGTAACATTGAATAATGCTTTTTTCATGTAACTAAAATCACAAAATTTCATATAAATACTAATCTTTTCGAGAGTAACTTTTAGTTACATCTTTGTCATTTTAATCTTTTTGTATGAAACTTTGTGATTGAGTTTTGTTTGGAAAGGAGTTAGATAATTTTACCCAATAAAATTATCAAAGTATTCTCAATTCAAAATTTACCTGTTTCGTAGGCCCAATACTTTCTTCAATTAGATTCAAGACAAGGAAAATCCATGAGATTCATAAGTATTCTAGATAAGTTCTAAACAACGTCACTTGTATGCTTCTTGTCCTAATCAAGCTTTGTCCACGGTAACTCAAACCAATAATTATGTCTCATATATAAGAGCTACAAAGTAAAAAGTTGGGATAAGGTCAACTTACCTTCCCCTGTTGGTCATCAAAGCCGATGTCATCGCGTAAGTACAGAGAACTTTTTCTTCTGTTCCGAATACGTATGAAATTCAAAGCTACCAATAGTTGATTATTTTAATATAAAATTAAAAATAAAAATAGTTTTTAATTATGACAATTGACTTTCATATTTAATTACTCATATTATTACGTTTGTATTCAAATAATAAAATAATTTTTATCTTTAATTTTAATCTGAATTTAATCTCATCATAATTGTTGTTTTTAATATCATTAAAGTTAAAAATTTCACCCTTTGTTAAAATTAACCCTAAATTAATGATTTAAATACACATACACACGTGTATATCTATATATATATATATATATATATATATATATATCTCAAATCATGGACAACTACAATCTTGTCTTTATGCCGGAATGAATATGATAAGAAAAACCTTTCTTCTTGTTTTGTTATTTTAATTAGCAATTGATTCTTTAGCAATTGTATTTTTCTTCTTGTAAAGATAGAAGCAACATTCACTTAAAGCTATATTTGATGATTTGTAATCTGGACTTTGTGTTGAACCAGTAGATTAAAACTCTATATAATATATGTGATTCATTCTTGGCAATTGTTCCCTACATACCTTGTAAATATAAAATTTGAGAACATTTTAAGCCTTTGGCAAGCAGTTATATAGAATTTAATGTAGAAAAACCTAACTTGTTGGAGGATAAGATATAATAGAGAAGACTTGAACTCTCAAGCATGCTTATGGAGCTAATCTTATAGACTGTTGAGTTGCTGATAATTTTTTTTTTCTATACTTAGAGGTTGGCAGAATTTGAACTATTGGAACTAAAGATCGAATACTTTATTAACTGTTGTTATTTTTTACTAAGAAAAGAAAAATAGAGTATTGCTATAGTAAAAGCAAATGAAAATTGAGAGCAACGTATTATGAAGCAAAGAAAACTCAATTTCACTTAACATCACAAATATTACAATTTAAAGCTTAATTAATAACAACCCACTAAAATCATGGTTCTAAAATTACACCATGACCACAAACATGAATAACAAAAAAATAACCAACACCAAAAAATAGGAACAATTTGAAACATTCAACTAAGCAATGTTTATGAATCCACATCAGCAGTCCTAAACACATCTTCTAACACTTTTTCTTACTTTAAGAGTTGTAAACACCAAGTTTTGTCCTCAGAAATTCAAACTTGCTAGCCGATAGTGGCTTGGTGAAGACATATGCAACTTGATATTCTATTTTGCAGTAGACAAAAACAACAGCTCCATCTTTTTATACTTCCCTTAAGAAGAATAACTTAATATTAAAATGCTTAGTTTTTTTCTGAAATATAGAATTTTGAGAGATAGCAATAGCAGCTTGGTTGTTAACAAGAATCTCTGTGCTTTTCTCCTACTCCAAGTTAAAATCGATTAAAATCTTTTTCAGCCACAAAGCTTGATTAACAGCAATTGTTGCAGCAACAAACTCTGCTTCAGTTGTAGATTAGCTACAATTTTTTTTTTCAAGTTTTATGAGAAAACACTAGAACCAAGTGTGAAACAATAACCTAAAGTGCTCTTCATATCATCAATGAAATCTCCCCAATCATTATCTGAGAAGCCAACTAATTTGAACTCTTTGCTTTTTATGTATTTAATGCCAAAATCACATGTGCTTTTCACATATCTAAGCACTATTTTTGCAGCCTTGAGATGCCATTTGCTTGCACATAACATAAATCGAGACAAAATGCTTACAATATTCAAAATGTTAGGTTGAGTTATTGTAAGATACATAAAGCAACCAATCAGGCTTTTGAAATATGCCTGATCAATCTTCTCAGTTTCATCTTTTTTATAGAACTTTTCTTTTATGTCATGCCCCAAGATCAAAAGACAATACGATCATATTATCTTGAAATAAAATCTTAAAGTAATTAAAAGCTTTTTTTCTTAATCATTGAACAACTCTAAAATAAAATAAGGTTCTCAATAAGTAAAAATATCTAGATAACCAATCTTTGAAGGTTCAATTATGAGTATTACAACTAAAAGAAATAATATTTCATAAATACTACTTCCAAAAGTAGTTTTTCAACGCTCAGATTCTTCTAGCTCTTCATAAGTCTAATCATACTTAATATTCATATCATCTATAAAAGAAAAAAAATAGAGAATGAGCAAACCACAACTTAGTAAATATAGGCTCACACACGTTATTGGATCAATCATTTTTTCACATATATCATATAGATTATTCAAAACATTTGTTAAATCATAATGTTAAAATATTTCAAATATCATCGTTTTATCAAATATTTCATAAATTCATAAATCAATGTCAAAATATGTCAATTCATAAATCATTGCAAAATATGTTATCATTCAAAAATCGTAATCAAACCAAATCATGAATCAATCATTAAAAATCATCATAAATCATCATCATCATAAATCATCATTATCATTCATTTATCATTAGTTACGGCCACTGCTATAACCTGTGATATTGGCCATATCGATAATTTCATCCTCATAATCATTGCTAACTATTATAACTCAATAGCTAAAGCCTTATGCTAATTACTATTACCCATTAGTCAAGGTCGTATGATCATGTCTTTGCTAACTACTATTACCCGTTAGTCAGGGTCGTAGAACTAGTTCTGGTGTCGATGATTGTACTTCCTAGGGATGTAAAAATGTAGCTATCATAAAATTATTTCTTAAACATAAATCATTTTCTTATTTCATTCATAAGCATGATCTATCATTTATATAGAGAAACGTAAAATAATCATATGCTTGATCCTTTTTTCATAGATCGAAAATAATGAAATAAAATATTCATTCATTTAGAAATATACATATATACATAGATTCAAAAATAAGTAAAGTGTGTGAGATTCTACTTATCTCTTTTTTATTTCACCATTTAATTTTTTTTCTCAAAATAATTAATGGTCTATTCAAGATCATTTCAACATGACAGTAATTAATCAACTCATTTGAGACCACTTATACCAAAACAACTAAGTTAAATAAGAACTAACTTAAGTAACTAATTTTGGTAGCCTGCGCTACTTTCACTAAAATGACTATATCTCAAGATATCAAACTTGAAATTAAAATCTCTTTAATGTGTTAGAAACTAGACTTGATAAGCTTTCTAACCATTTATGATCCACATCGTAATTCTTTATAGATTAATTATAATAAAATTTGAAATCCACGTCATATCTTACTACTAGACAGCTCATATACCTTCTAATAAAAATTATATATTTACTCATAGGAGACTATAAATTCAATTATGCTTATTTGAAACATGTATGGTTCAATGCTTAATTCCCTATATAAATTTAAGATCATTTTTGTAATTCAACTTTGATGATGTTGCCATATAGCCTACATATCTTTAAGTAAAAATTAGATAACTTTTCATAAAAGATAACTTTTCATAAAAGACTCGGATTCGACTTCCATTTATTTCATTAGAAAGTCGATTCAACATGCTTTCCAATGATATATAATAATCACAACATTAATCTATCCATTAATACAAAATTATATTTTAATTTATTATTACAGATCATAGCATTTCATCCAAAAATAAAATTTCTCCTTCAATCTTTAAAAACTCAAATCCCCATTTTTCAGCCTTTAAACTCCATTCAATAATCATCAATAAATCTTAAAAATATGAAATAAATAAAGTCTAATAATTTACCTAAATAGATCATGAAGATTAATGAAAGATTTCATAATTTTCTTGGTTTTTCTTTCAAAAATTTAACTCCATATAATAGCAATCAACATGATATTTTTTCTTAAATAAAAAGGGCATATACTCACTTTTAGGGGATTAACTTGATTGTAGCATTTGATTTTGAATCTTCAACTTGATTTTTCATATTCTCTAACCCTAAAAAAGATGAAAAAGAAGAACTTTTTTTTTTGTTTCATTATGGCTAGGTTTTTTTTTTCATATAATACTTTAGCCCTTTTTTTTTTACTAATTAGTCTCTTAATAAACTGATGGACTTTGGTATTAGTCTAGCCTAATTATCATTTGGGTTAAGGTATTAC
Source organism: Durio zibethinus (assembly GCF_047325235.1). Classification (NCBI taxonomy): domain Eukaryota; kingdom Viridiplantae; phylum Streptophyta; class Magnoliopsida; order Malvales; family Malvaceae; genus Durio; species Durio zibethinus. The sequence continues at coordinate 24,832,777 of NC_143172.1, forward strand.
ACTTTGAGTTCATCGGTGTGCTCATTTCTTTACATTTTTCGAGTTTAAACTTTTTCAGAATCTCCTCGGTATATTTCTTCTGACAAATGAAGATTTCATGTTCATTCTATTTAATTTTCATTCCAAGAAAGAAGGTTATCAATCTGAGATATGTTATCTCAAAAAATTCCATCATCTCTTGTTTAAACTTATCCATAATACTTATGTTGTTTCCTGTCACAAGCAGGTCATCCACATATAGTAAGATGATAAGAATGTCAGCTCCATTATGCTTGACATATAATGTTGATTTAGATAAGCTTTTAGCAAATCTCAAGTTTACAAATGTTCATCAATCCTATTGTACCAAGCTATTAAAACTTGCTTTAATCCATAAAGTGCCTTTTTAAAAAGATAGACCTTATCTTCTTCTCATTCCTTTACATAACCTTTCAGTTGGTCTACATAAATCTGCTCATATAGAAAACCATTCAATAATGTTGACTTGACATCTAACTAGTACACCTTTTAATTTTTTTACGCTACAACGGTGAGTAAGAGCCTAATGGTGTCGAGTCTAATGACTAGTACAAAGGTATCTAAGTAGTTCACACTAAGTATTTAAACATATCTTTTGACTACGAATCTAGCTTTATACTTATTAATTGAGCCATTAGCATTAAACTTGATTCTGTACCCTACTTGACTTTAATTACCTTTTTGTTTTGGGGTCAATCAACCAACTCTCATGTTTTATTCTTTTCAATCATGAGTAGCTTTTCTTTTATTACATCAACCTAATTTTGATCTGTCTTAGCTTCTTTATAATCTGTACGTTTGCACATAGCAATATTGCATTTTTTATAAACATCAAAAAGTAGTCTTGTGCCTCTGATAGGATTATTTTCCACCATTTCATTCTCCCAGTCTCTAATGCTTTATATTGTTATATCCAAAACAAAAAACTTAAGCTTAGGCTCTTTTGAGGTTGAATCCATCTTTTTTGCATCATCCTAGTTCCACTCTTCATTTTCATAAAGTGCATATCCCTACTTATAATAATTTTTCTAGTTTGTGATTGAAAAACTTTATAAGCTTTTGCAATTAAGCTGTAGCCAATAAAAATGCCTGAAAGTGTTTTTTTATCTAGTTTGTCTCTCTTTATCTGTGAAAAATGAGTGAAGCACAAACATCCAAATATTTTAAGAAAATTCGGAGATGGTTTATAACCATACCATGCCTCAAAGGGTGTTTGATCCTTCATTACTATTGTGGGAAGCTTGTTTTACAGAAAAATAGCAGTGTTTGTTACTTTAGCCCAGAATTACTTTGGCAAATTCTTCTCATATAGCATACATCGTGTCATCTCTAATATGAATCTATTTCATCTCTCACTTACTCCCTTTTATTATGGAGTGTATGAAGTGATTAATTGATGTTGGATGCCTGCTTCTTCACAAAAATGATTGAATGCTTTAAAAATGTACTTCTTACCATTGTTTGATCTAAGAGTTTGAATTCTACAGCCACTCTCGTTTTCAACTCTGGCTTTAAAGTTTTAGAAAACCTGAGCCACATCTAACTTATGCTTCAAAAAAAAGATCCAATACATACGGATGCAATTGTTAATGAATGCAACATAATAAAGATTAACTTTCAGAGAAAGCATTCTTTGTGGGCTTATAATGTCAGTATGAATTAATTGTAGCTTCTTTGATGCTCTCTATGTTACCTTGAGAAATAGTTTCCTACTTTGCTTTTTAAACTGACATGCTTTGCAGTTTGGAATATGATCATTAAGTTCTGAAAGATCATTTGCCATCTTTTTGGATTTCATCTATAGCAGCCCTTGATGATAATAGTGTTCGAGCCTTTTGTGTCATACTCCAATGATATTTTTTTTTATTGGGAAAATAATTTGCTCCTCCTTTAATGGATTTAGAGTAAAGCTTTTCCATTTTATTTTTACTTTGAAATATCTTGGTTAACTGCATCTTTAATCAAGCAACTTTTATCTTCGAACATAACTTTATAACCCTTTTCAATTAATTGTCCAACACTTAACAAGTTTTGATCAATTTCAAGGATATACAACACATCATAAATGAACTTTGTATCTAAACAGGTTGAAATTGCAATTATTTTTTTTTCTTTCATAGTTATGTACTTGCCATTACCAACCCGAACCTTTGATGAGTTTGCATTATTTAGTTCCCTGAATAGATCCTTATCATGTGTCATGTGGTTAGTACAACCACTGTCTATAAGTCAAATTTCATTTGATTTGATTCAGAGAAACATGTAACGATGAACAAGTGATCCTTTTCCTCTTGATCAGCAATCTTTGCCTCTTTATGATGTTGTTGATTTTTGTTTTTGCAATAACAATTTCATGCCCCATCTGATTGCATTTAGTGCACTTAGCATCAGGTCTTCTCTAACATCTAAATAAAGGATGACCCTTATTTTCGTAGTGTTAGCAAGGTGAATAAAATTTATTCGTATTTTTATTCTTTCTTTTTACATTGACTGATGTTGTATTTGCCTTATTTCTTTCAAAATCCTTCTTTTTCTTTCTTTTATTTTTGGCCACGTTTTGATGCTTGGCTGTCAAAGCTCATTCAGTTGTTGTATCCTCCTTTTATCAATCTTCTTTTTTCTTGTGCTTGTAATGTGTTAAACAATTCTACTAAAGAAATTTTTGATAGATCCTTGGTATTTTTCAAGGTAATGATGGTTGCTTCATATCTTTCAGGTACTGTAACAAGAATTTTTTCTACAATTCTTGAGTCAGTAAATTCAGATCTAAGAAGCCTCACTTTGTTGACGATATTAAGAAGCATGTCGAAGTAATCTTTAATCGTCTTGGAGTCTTTCATTCTTTGAAGTTCAAATTCTCTGATCAAGTTCAGGACTTGCATCCCTTTAATTCTTTCATCTCCTTCATATTTATGCTTGAGATAATCCTATATCTTTTTATTGACTTCAGAGACATGATATGAGTGAAGATGATGGATGAGATTGCAGTAAACAAGCAGGCCTTTGCCTTTGATTTCTTTATCTTTTTTATTATACGCTTTTATCTGTGCCGTGGTGGGATAGTTTAGAAGTGCAAAAATTTGATAGTCTTATTTCACTGCTTCCCAAAGATCCAAAGCTTACAAGTATGTCTCCATATGTATTGCCCAAATCCAGTAGTTGTCTCCATCCAACACCGACAAAGTAATTGCAGAGAAATTGGTTTTGACTTTCATAACGCGTCAAATTCACACACAAATCCCTTAAGAAGAGAGCTTTGATACCAAATGTTGTTATTTTTTAATAAAAAAAAATAGGGTATTGCTATAGTAAAGGCAAATGGAAATTGAGAAAAACGTATTTTGAAGCAATGAAAACTCAATTTCACTTAACATTGAAAACATTACAATCTAAAGCTTAATTAATAATGACCCACTAAAATCATAGTCTTAAGATTACGCCATGACCATAAACCTGAATAACAAAAAAATAACCAACACAAAAAAATAGGAATAATTTGAAACATTCAACTAAGTAACGTTTATAAATCCACATTAGCAGTCCTAAACACGTCTTCTAACATTAACAGTTTGCATGGCTGTTGACAACTTCCTTTATTGAGATTGAGATCGAGCAACAGATCACCCTTATTTCTTAGTTTTACAACAACTTCGACAGAATCTATCTTCTGCATGAGCTCCTTAAACGATTAGCCAGGTCTAAATGCGCTTAATATGTTCAATGAAGTCCTTAAAGTTGTTGAAAGAAGATCCACCTTCATGGGAACTCTTTCTAGCTAGTTCCTTTATATGCAGTGCATTTGCCTTTATAACCTCAGAAGAGAGTAATGTCTTGATCTTTGTACTTACTTCATGCCTTGTTACGATTCCATTTCCATCTTGGGTTAACCCTAAACCAGTCTTCCAAACGTGGCAAATATATTTCTTATTGGTGAACTGATCAGCCCAATAAGGCCAACATAAGAAGGGTACACCCATGGTTAGACCCTCCATAGTAGAATTCCATCCACAGTGGCTCATGAAACAAGCAATCGAAGGGTGAGCCAACACCTTCTCCTGAGGTGCCCATTCAACAAATTTTGCTCGTTTTGCCACTCTATCTTTGAATCCATCTGGGAACATAGCATGTGATCCATTCATAAAATCAGATCTAATAACCCATAAAAATGGTTGGCCACTAAGTTCAAGACCAAGTGCTAGTTCTTTTACTTGTTGCAAGTTTGCCATTCTTGTGCTGCCAAATGCAACATAAATAACAGAGCCTGAAGGTTGCTGATCAAGCCACTCTAAGCATGATGAGTCTTCAGGCCAGAAGTTTCCAGCAAAGGTACCCAAATGGTTACTTGCGAGTAAAGGGCCTATGGGCAAGATGTTGGGAATCAATTGTAGGGCTGCTGAATCCAATTCGTAAATTGAGTTGCAAAGTAACCAGTCATAAAATTTGGAATACTGAGGGACAATACAATAAAATGCAAACGAAAGTTTCTGCATCGCTGGAGTAGGGCAGCTCCATCCAATCTCAGAGCTGCTCCAGGCAGGGACATCCTTTGACACCGAGATTGGTTCATCTTTCATGACGGTTCCTACAGAGAACATCAAGTTAATTTTTCAATAAAATATAGCCTGTGAGGACTTTTCACTATTTTGTTAATCATGAAAAATGAGTCACAACAATTGGTATGCCTATTAGATAACATGCAGATGATCTTTCTTGAGTTTATGCCTTTGTTTTTCTCACATAGTAATAAAATAAAAACATTCAGCCTAGATGAAGTTAGTCAATTCTATTCTACTTTTTATTGTATATATTTTCACATTCTTACCATCATTATCTACAATTTCAGCCTCAAGAAGTTGTTGAACATGTAGTGCCAGAGCCAAGCATGGCCCGCCGGAAGGCCAAACTGCAACTGCTTCGATCCCTACTTTCTTGGCCACTTCAAGAGCCCACCCAACCGATGTATCAGCTACAACACAAGTGATCTGCTCATTGATATTTGATTGGTTAATTTTCAGTATGAAGTCCTCCAAATAACTTGGCATAGTTCTATGCACACTTTCTGTCACCTTAACCCAATCAGTTCGATTGTCGTCCGATTCCAATCCATCAGGAAATGAGACGAGGCTTATCAGGCTCCGATCCTCAGCTTTCTCCTGTATTGAAACCATAACTTTTTTGTGTATGAACTCTGCATTGACAAAGGTGACTTTTACACCATGAGCAGCAATTTGGAGGGCCAACTTCATAAGAGGTGCTACATGTCCTTGTGCCGGGAATGGTATAACCAGTGCATGCGGTTGCCTGTCCATGGTATTTTTCGTTTTTTCACTACTCCTATATCTCTTTTTGATGAGTTGATTCTTATATTTATTCAGGGCCAGCCTAGTATCTGATAACTACTGTTTAATATTCAATTGCGTGATCAAATAATAAACTCACTCTTCTGAGGTCATTTTCTATGCACTTTGTCTTTACCAGAGGCTGCGTTGATAAATTGCCTTGATAAGTCAAAGCCTACCTTTTTGACCAAAGCAAAGAAACAAAAGGAAAATAGGGGAGGCGGGCTCCGAAAAGCAAAGAAAGAAAAGAAAGTATTTGGTGCCTAGTTTTGTAGCACCAAATATGAAGCGTGAAAGGCAGAAAAAAGGAAGGAATCCTAGGCAAGGATTGCAAAGGCTTATCTGACAGCCAGATAAACTCACTGCCCATTGCAGTTCCAGCAGTAGAGCAGTTCAATTGTTATATTAAAATCAATTTGAGAACAAAAGAAAACTATATTTATGGTTTTTTGTATTTTAGAGAACTTCATTTTCATCACAGATTCTGAGAAAACTGTAAAAATAAAATTTCCAGCATCATAAGTACAAAATAGTCACAATTGTATGTAGCATCCACTGCCTTCTCTAGAAACCAAAATCAATGGAAAAGAAACAGGAATCATCATCCAACAAAAGGAAAATCGAATGAGGTCACCATTTATCTCAACTTGACGATCTGAATCCATCGAGCAAAAAGAAATGTGCAGACTAAACTGCATGATCCAAGTTATCTTCAACTCTGTGTGCCCGGTCGAGATGGTCCCAAATAGTTTGTTACCAATCCCATTAGAGCAAACCAGATTTCCAGGTCTTCCGCTTCGTGGCCTAGTGGTCACAGAAGCTTTTAGGAAGACATTAAGGCTTGGTTTTGAACCAAGCTTCCTCCCATCCTCCTCTCCCTTGAAATAGGGATTCCCCACCTTGAAACCAAAAAAAAAAAAAAAAAAAACCTGATTTCCAGACATAAAAAGTAAAATTAACAATAAAATCAAATGAGTTACAGATCCAAAAAACAGTTGAACCATCATTAAAAAAAACAAGTGAGATAGCCAAAATATTCCATATAGAACAGGCAACAAAAAGGTGAAACACTGCTTAGAGTGAGAACATACTTAAACCAAGAGAAGGAAATCAATGGCCAACTGGTGTTTCCCATAGAAACATCCGCCTAAACATTGAATAAGTAAGCAGATAATTTAGACTTCATTAAGTCAAAAAGCTCTCAAAAGTACCCAAGATAGTCAATGGAAATGATGCAAAAGAGAAAAAGAACAAGGGCAGGCTAGTTTTTACCATAAAAGCTCGAAGAAGGATCATCCAAGTCAATTAGAAAATGTTACACGAAATTTGAGAGGAACTAACACCAAGGCTAGTACAGCACACATTGATCTGCTCAACAAAGTAAACCTAACCCTAAATAAATTAACTAATGTAGCATTACTCGAAGAAAGTCCAGATAAAAAGCAAGCTACCAATAAGGCTTCATCCAACTACGACAAATGAATTGAGTCAAACCAAAGTCATTCTTGGAGGAAAGTGGCATAGATCATGAGGGGTTACCAACCTCTTTCGTTCTCTATAACATAACCCCTCTTCTCAAAAATGCCTTGTAATGCCACATAATCCCTTTCTTCATGCAAATTCTTGTACTATCACCTCAGACTTCAACGTTGGAAGTTCTATGTTTGTTGAAGTCAAGAAAACAGCAGCAATTAAAGGATGGTCTAGTGCAATAACAGGTGCATTTCACAACCAAGAGATAGAAATTACTAAACTTTTGCAAATTTCCCCGAATATATGTTTAGTGGAAAGGAAACATTTCCAGAAAAAAAATTTACTATTTACAATCCAATATTGTCGGATCCAATAAAATTCCCAATTACAAACCCTAAATCTAACCTAAAAATGATGATGGTGATGATGACGATGATATTATTAATAAGACGGAACTGGATTCTGATAAATAAAAAAACGAAAGGGAAGAAGGAGATCTAACATCATAGCCATAGAGATCTGCTTGAGATCGAGCGGTAGATCACTCTTATTTCTTAGTTTTACAACAACGTCGGCAGAATCTGTCTTCTGCATGAGCTCCTCAAACGATTAGCCAGGTCTAAATGCCCTTAATATGTTCAATGAAGTCCTTAAAGTTGTTGAAAGAAGATCCACCTTCATGGGAGCTCTTTCTAGCTAGTTCCCTTATATGCAGTGCATTTGCCTTTATAACCTCAGAAGAGAGTAATGTCTTGATCTTTGTACTTAGTTCATGCCTTGTTACAATTCCATTTCCATTTTGGGCTAACCCTAAACCAGTCTTCCAAACATGGCAAATGTATTTCTTATTGCAGAACTGATCAGCACAGTAAGGCCAACATAAGAAAGGTACACCCATGGTTAGACCCTCCATAGTGGAATTCCATCCACAGTGGCTCATGAAACAAGCAACCGAAGGGTGAGCCAACACCTTTTCCTGTGGTGCCCATTCAACAGGTTTTGCTCGTTTTGCTACTCTATCTTTGAATCCATCTGGGAACATAGCATGTGATCCATTCATAAAATCAGATCTAATAACCCATAAAAATGGTAGGCCACTAAGTTCAAGACCAAGTGCTAGTTCTTCTACTTGTTGCAAGTTTGCCATTCTTGTGCTTCCAAATGCAACATAAATAACAGAACCTGAAGGTTGCTGATCAAGCCACTCTAAGCATGATTAGTCTTCAGGCCAGAAGTTTCCAGCAAAGGTACCCAAATGGTTACTTGCGAGTAAAGGGCCTATGGGCAAGATGTTGGGAATCAATTGCAGGGCTGCTGAATCCAATTCGTAAATTGAGTTGCAAAGTAACCAGTCATAAAATTTGGAATATTGAGGGACCATAGAATAAAATGCAAACGAAAGTTTCTGCATCGCTGGAGTAGGGAAGCTCCATCCAATCTCAGAGCTGCTCCAGGCAGGGACATCCTTTGACACCGAGATTGGTTCATCTTTCATGACGGTTCCTACAGAGAACATCAAGTTAATTTTTCAATAAGATATAGCATGTCAGGACTTTTCACTATTTTGTTAATCATGAAAAATGAGTCACAACAATTGGTATGCCTATTAGATAACATGCAGATGATCTTTCTTGAGTTTATGCCTTTGTTTTTGAATCCAGTTCCGTCTTATTAATATATCAGCTAAAACACAAGTGATCTGCTCATTGATATTTGATTGGTTGATTTTCAGTATGAAGTCCTCCAAATAACTTGGCATAGTTCTGTGTGCACTTTCTGTCACCTTAACCCAATCAGTTCGATTGTCCTCCGAATTCCAATCCATCAGGAAATGAGACGAGGCTTATCAGGCTCCGATCCTCAGCTTTCTCTGGTATTGAAACCATAAATTTTTCGTGTATGAACTCTGTATTAACAAAGGTGACTTTTACACCGTGAGCAGCAATTTGAAGGGCCAACTTAATAAGAGGTGCTACATGTCCTTGTGCCGGGAATGGTATAACCAGTGCATGCGGTTGCCTGTTCATGGTATTTACCATTTTTTCACTACTCCTATAGCTCTTTTTTTATGAGTTGATTCTTATATTTATATCAGCTCTTATTCAGGGCCAACCTAGTATCTGATAATTACTGTTTAATATTCAATTGTGTGATTAAATAATATACTCACACTCTTCTGAGATCATTTTCTATGCACTTTGTCTTCACAAGAGGCTATGTTGTCACTTATTTATCATCTTGCTTTGTACTTTTGTCTTTACAGGAGGCTATGTTGTCACTTGTTTATCATCTTGCTTTGTAAATTAAGTTCTTGTTTTTGTTGATAAATTGGCTTGACGAGTCAAGCCAAACCTTTTTGACCAAAGCAAAGAAACAAAACGAAAAAAGGGCAGGTGGGCTCCGAAAAGCAAAGAAAGTTAAGTTCTTGTTTTTGTTGATAAATTGGCTTTTGACAAGTCAAGCCGGCCTTTTTGACCAAAGCAAAGAAACAACAGGAAAAAGGGCATGTGGGCTCCGAAAAGCAAATAAACAAAAGAAAGTATTCGGTGCCTAATTTTGTAGCACCGAATATGAAGCGTCAAAGTCGGAAAAAACAAGGAATCCCAGGCAAGGATTGCAAAGGCTTATCTGACAGCCAGATAAACTTACTGCTCATTGCAGTTCCAGTAGTAGAGTAGTTCAATTTTTATATTAAAATCAATGAGGACAAAAGAAAACTATATCTATGGTTTTTTGTATTTTAGAGAACTTCATTTTCATCACAGATTCTGTGAAAACTGTAAAAATAAAATTTCCGGCGTCATAAGTACAAAATAGTCACAATTGTATTTACAATCCACTGCCCTCTCTAGAAACTAAAATCAATGGAAAAGAAACAGGAATCATCATCCAACAAAAGGAAAATTGAATAAGGTCAACATTCATCTCAACTTGACGATAGGAAACCATCGAGCAAAAAGAAATGTGCAGACTAAACTGCATGATCCAAGTTTATCTTCAACTCTGTGTGCCTGGTCGAGATGGTCCCAAATAGTTTGTTACCAATCCCATGATAGCAAACCTGATTTCCAGACATAAAAAGTAAAATTAGCAATAAAACCAAATGAGTTACAGATCCAAAATACAGTTGAACCATCATAAAAAAACAAGTGAGATGGCTAAAATATTCCATATACAACAGGCAAAAAAAAGGTGAAACACTGCTTAGAGTGAGAAACATACTTAAACTAATAAATTCAACTCAACAAACATTAAATAAAGGTGAAAATCATTGAGATATCATCAAGCCAAACATTTCTCAAAGGAACTTGTTCTAGATAGCAGAAATGAGGTAGAAAGAGAAGGAAATCAATAGCAAATTGGTGTTTCCCATAGAAACATCCGCCTGAACATTGAATAAGTAAGCAGATAATTTAGACTTCATTAAGTCAAAAAGCTCTCGAAAGTACCCAAGATAGTTAATGGAAATGATGCAAAAGAAAAAAAGAACAAAGGCAAACTAGTTTTTCCAATAAAAGCTCGAAGAAGGATCATCCAAGTCAATTAGAAAATGTTACACTAAATTTGAGAGGAACTAACACCAAAGCCAGTACAGCTCAAATTGATCTGCTCAACAAAGTAAACCTAACCTTAAATAAATTAACTGATGAAGCATTACTTGAAGAAAGTCCAGATAAAAAGCAAGCAACAAATAAGGCTTCATCCAACTACAACAACTGAATTGAGTCAAACCGAAGTCAGTCTTGGAGGAAAGTGGCATAGATCATGAGGGGTTACCACCCTCTTTCGTTCTCTATAACATAACCCCTCTTCTCAAAAATGCCTTGTAATGCCACATAATCCTTGAATTGCCACATTTTTAGCATAGTTACCTAGAATCCCTTTCTTGATGCAAATTCTTATGCTATCAGACTTCATCGTTGGAAGTTTTATGTTTGTTGAAATCAAGAAAACAGCAGCAATTCAAGGGTGGTCTAGTGCAATGACAGGTGCATTTCACAACAAGAGATAGGAATTACAAAACTTTTGCAAATTTCCCCGAATATATGTTTAGTGGAAAGGAAACATTTCCAGAAAAAAAATTTATTCTTTACAATCCAATTATTGTCGGATCCAATAAAATTCCCAATTACAAACCCTAAATGTAACATAAAAATGATGATGGCGATGAGGACGATGATATTATTAATAAGACGGAACTGGATTCAAATAAATTAAAAAAAAAAAAAAAACGAAAGGGAACAAGGAGATCTAACATCATAGCCATAGAGATCTGCTTGAGATCATTCTCGACATTCCTCATGTTCGCCAGTGATTGAGCGCAGAATATGATTGCTAGCCACGAGCTCAGCTTGTACTGCAAAAAAAAAAAAAATTTTTTAAATCAGTTGAAAATTTTATCAAAAAATTTAGAGAAATAAAACGATGTTATTTCAACTTCACGTTCAGAAGAAAGATCGAGAGGTGAGGAACAGACCCTGAACATGACGCCTGCGATGCCGAAAACCACCGCGATAAAGCCGGAATAATCTACGGGAAGATCTTGTGGCGATACCGGCTGTGCCACGAACGGCTTCGCCGCCGACGGTTGTCTAGGATCGTTGGTGGACGTTGAATTGTTATTGTGTGACGACATCTCTGAGCTCACACGCTTTCTCGAGCTCTCTCCCTTCTAACGGTTTCTAGATCCTATTGAGCTGACTATAGTGAATCCTTCCAATAGGATCTGGCCACGTCAAAACTGCCGTTGATTTTTTCTTTTTAAGTAGCGTTTGGTCCAAGTAAATAAAATTATTTTTATTTTTATTTTCTTAAAAAATAAAAAATGGGTAAAAATATATTTAGTAATTAAAAATAAAAATAAATTTTTAAAAAATAAAATGAATTAAAATATGAAAATAAAAAAATTATTTTTAATTGTGAAAATAAAAAATGTATATTATTTTTTTATGTTTTATAAGTTATTATATTTAAACACTTTTTAACATCATTAATTAATAAATATATATTATATTTATAATTTGATGTCTTTAATAATATTATTTTAAATATTTTATTTATTTTTATATTTTTATTTTTTGAAAATAATTTTTATTTTTATTTATTAAATACATTTTTTAAAATAAAAATAAAAGCTATTTTTTAAAAAAATAAAAATAAAAACAAAAAATATTTTCTCAAATCAAACAAAATCTTAACTTTTTTTAAAATTATTTTTATATGTGTGAATAAGTTTGTTAATAATAAAAATATTATCACACATTTTTTTATATCAATGTAAAAAATATTTAAAACAATTTTTTTTTAGTTTTTCACTTTTTAAGTTGATAATAGGAAAATATTTTGTTTCCAAATGGTTTTAATTATTTAAGTTGATAAGAGAAAAAAAATTTTGACCCTTAAGTAGTTCAAACTTTAAAGAATTAAAATGCTAAAAACAAAAAATATTTCCAACGTTTTTATTTGTTTGTATCGAGTGTTTCAATAAGTAATACCTTTAAAAAGTTAATGATTTATTAAGATATTATATATAATAATATTTTTTATAATAATTAACGTGAGACTTTCAATATAATAAAAAATAATATTTATTAAATATATAAAGAGAAATCTATTCACGAGATGTGAACATGTTAATTTAAAATATAATGGAATGATATAATATAAATATAATATAATAATAAAATATAAAAATAATATAAAGGTTCCTATTGATCCTGTGAGCTTTTAAAAGATCTCCTTGCGTTTCTCTCATCTTGGGCCCTTCTGGATGTGGTGCGGGCATCATGCATGCCAGGCCTTGGCCATGTAAATTGGCCGTAAGCTGTGTGGGCGTTCTGGCCTTCTCTCCAAGGCTTTGCGCGCAAACTCCTGCCAATGCACCTAGTGCGCAGGGCTCAACCTTAGGTGCGCGTGCTAGTGCGTCTAATGTGCCTGGTGCACCTACCTAGAGCGTGACATTCTACAACTGATTGCGCACTTTACGCCATTACCTATTGGGGTCTAGGTTTGTGGTCAGGACGAACAATGTGGCGACCAACTACTTTCAGATGCAGAAGAAGTTGTCCTTCAAGCAGGCGAGATGGCAAGATTTTCTTACGAAATTTGATTTCCAGATAGAGTACAAGCTAGGGTGGGTGAACCTGGTGGCAGACGCCCTGAGCAGGAAGGCTAACATTGCTGCCATTAGCCAACCAGAGGGGTCACTGGTGCCGCGCATCAAGGATGGACTTGCGCACGATCCTACAACCAAGGCTCTTATAGAGTACACCCAGCAAGGTAAGACTAGGCGGTTTTGGGTGCATGATGCTTTGTTGTACACTAAGGGCAGTAAACTGTTTGTGAAGCAGCATGGGAAGCTCCACAAGAAAGTTTTGCAAGAGTGCCATGATTTAAGGTAGATTAGACATCCATGGGTGAGTCGCACCTTGGCGTTGCTAAAGGACTGGTACTACTAGCTACACATGAGGGGCGATGTGGAAGCCTATGTGAAGACTTGTCTTGTGTGTTAATAAGAAAATATTTTGTTTCCAAACGATTTTAATTATTTAAGTTGATAAGAGAAAAAAAATTTTGACCCTTAAGTAGTTCAAACTTTAAAGAATTAAACTGCTAAAAAAAAAATATTCCTAACGTTTTTATTTGTTTATATCTAGTGTTTCAATAAGTACTACCTTTAAAAAGTGAATGGTTTGTTAAGATATTATATATAATAATATTTTTATAATAATTAATAATTAACATGAAACTTTTAATATAATAAAAAAATAATATTTATTAAATATATAAAGGGAAATCTATTCATGAGATGTGAACATATTAATTTAAAATATAATGGGATGATATAATATAAATATAATATAATAATAAAATATAAAAATAATATAAAAGCTCTTGCTGATCTTGTGAGCTTCTAGAAGATCTCTTTGCGTTTCTCTCATCTTGGACCCTTCTGGATGTGGTGCAGGCATCATGCATGCCAAGCCTTGGCCATGTAGGCTGCTTGCAAGCTGTGTGGGCATTCTGGCCTTCTCTCCAAGGCTTTGAGAGCAAACTCCCGCTAATGCTCTTGGTGTGCGGGGCTTAACCTTAAGTGCGCATGTTGGTGCGTCTAATGTGTCTGGTGCGCCTGCCTAGGGCATGACATTCTACACCTAATTGCGTATTTAGAGCCATTACCTGTTGGGGTCTAGGTTCATGGTCAAGACGGACAATGTGGCAACCAACTACTTCCTGACGCAAAAGAAGTTGTCCCCCAAACAGGCGAGATGGTAAGATTTTCTTGATAAATTTGATTTTCAGATGAAGTACAAGCTGGGGCGGGTGAACCTGATGGCAAACGCCCTGAGTAGAAAGGCTAACCTTGCTGCCATTAGCCAACCAGAGGGGTCACTGGTGCTGCGCATCAAGGATAGACTTGCGCATAATACTACAACCAAGGCTCTTATAGAGTATGCCCAGTAAGGTAAGACTAGGCGATTTTGGGTGCAAAACGGTTTGTTGTACACCAGGGGTAGTAGACTGTTTGTGAAGCAGCATGGGAAGCTCCGCAGGGAAGTTTTGTAAGAGTGCCATGATTCAAGGTAGATTGGACATCCATGGGTGAGCCATACCTTGGCGTTGCTAAAAGACTGGTACTACTGATTGCACATGAGGGACGATGTGGAGGCCTATGTAAAGACTTGTCTTATGTGTCAACAGGACAAAGTAGAGCTCAAGAAACCAGGCAGTCTCTTAGAGCCATTGCCAATGCCAGAGCGACCATAAGAGGGTGTTTCTCTGGACTTTATAGTCGGCCTACCCAAGGCAGAAGGGTTTGAAAGCATCATGGTAGTGGTAGACAGGTTTTCTAAGTATGAAATCTTCATTCCAGCAATCAAAGAGTGCCCGGCTGATGAGGTAGCTCGATTGTTCTTGAAGAACGTGGTTAAGTACTGAAGAGTGTTGAGGACCATTGTTAGTGATCAAGACGAGAGTTTTACAGGCAGGTTCTGGACTGAGTTGTTCAAGCTGTTGGGGTCAGACTTGAACTTTTCCACCAGCTTGCATCGACAAATCGATGGGCAAACTGAGCGTGTGAATGGACTATTGGAGGTCTACCTCAAGCACTATGTGAGTGCCATACAAAGGGATTGGCCAAAGTTGCTAGATGTTGCACAGTTTTCTTATAACTTGCAAATGAGCGAGGCAACGAACCAGAGCTCATTTGAGGTTGTGATAGGTTAACAACCATTAACACCCAGTTCGATTGCTGCAGGTTATACAGGGTTGAATCTAGCAACATACAAGTTTACCAAGGCTTGGCAGGAGCAAGCTGACTTGGCCAAAGTCTGTCTACACAAGGCGACAAAAAGGTCGAAAAAGTGGATAGACCAGAATAGGCGGGACGTGCAGTTTCAGGTAGAAAACTTGGTTTTGGTGAAGCTGTATCCCATTGTGTGCCACAAGAGACTGCACAAAAGCTTAGTCCGGAGGTATGAAGGACCTTTTCGAGTAGTCAAAAGGGTAGGCAAGGTTGCCTACAAACTAGATATGCCACCCAAGCCAAGGGTACACCCAGTGTTCCATGTAAGTATGCTCAAGCTGTTCCATGAGGATAAGAGAGATCTAGGACAAGTAGAGTCAAAATGTACGTCGTTAGGAGCACGGACATTATATGAAAAGGAAGTCCACAGCATCATAGCTGACCGAGAAGTAAAGCAGAAGAACTACCAATTAAGATAAGAATACTTGGTACGCTAGAAGAGACTTTCAGACAGTGAGGTGAACTGAGAACCAGTGAAAGACTTATGGCAGTTTGGGGATCAGATCAGGTAGTACCATACAGAGAACACAACGAGGGTGTCATGAGGTTAGAGGTAGACATGGTGACTAACCTCCGTGATGAGGGCGTCACGAGGTTGGGTGGGAGAAAATGTTATGGACCTAAGGAGGAATCTTGAATCTCACATTGAACATAAAATGAAGGTCACTGGGATATAAAAGGGTTCACACCATTTCTTCTTTGTGAGAGGATAAAAACATGAGGCTAGAGGGGCCAGAGCGAAGAATACCTCATAAAAGGTACAAACCGTGACGGTCAAGCTGATCTGAAACTTCAAATGAGTAGATGCCCGGGTCATGAAATCGAGCAAGTTGGAGCTTAAGTCTCGACCCATGATAAGTGATATCAGAGTCAGCCCTAAAACCGTTCGATCCACGTTAAGTGCTCCAAGAGGAGTAGGCAGGATGGCCAGCTTCCATGATAAGGACGTCACGAAGTTAGGTAGAAAAAAATGTCACAGACCTAAATATGAGTCTTGAATCTCACATCGAACATAAAAAGAAGGTTACTGGGGTACTGCCTTGTGAAGTACCTTTTATAGGACAAAATCATTAAGTCAGAGGGGCCAGAGCGGACAATACCTAACAAGGGTATGAACCATGACATGTAGGTTGATTTGAGACATCGGATGAGTGCATGCTCGGGTCCTAGAGTCATATGGGTCGAAGCTTAAGTCTCAACCCATAACAAATGGTATCAGGCAGTTTCGATTTTACGTGTTTACGTGTTTGTGTTGTATAGGTTAGATCTCAGTCGAAGAGATGGTACGAACCCTTTTATACCCCAGTAACCTTTCTTTTATGTTCGATGTGAGATTCAAAACTGCTTTTTAGGTCCGTGACATTCTTTTCCACCTAATCTCATGACACCCTCGTCACGGAGGCTGACCACCCTACCTACCTCATTCGAGGCGCTTGGTGTGGATCGAACGGTTTAGGGCTGGCTCTGATACTACTTGTCATGGGTTGAGACTTAAGTTCTGACTCGCGTGACTCTGAAACCCGGGCATCCACTTATCTGACATCTCAGATCAACTTACCTGTCACGATTCACACTCTTGTGAGATATTGTCCGCTCTGATCCCTTGGTTTCACAGTTTTATCTTACAAAAGGTGCCTCACAATGAAGAGTGATGTGAACCCTTTTATACCCCAATGATCCTTCTTTTATGTTCGATGTGAGATTCAAGACTCCTCTTTAGGTCCGTGACATTCAAGTCGAAGCTTAAGTCTCAACCTGTGATAAGTGGTATCAGGCCATCCTAAATCGTTCGATCCATGTCAAGTACCTCGAAAAAGATAGGTAAGGTGGCTAGCTTCCGTGACGAGAGCGTCACGAAGTTAAGTGGGAGAGAATGTCACGGACCTAAGAAAGAATCTTGAATCTCACATCGAATATAAAAGGAAGGCCAGTGGGGTATATAAGGGTTCACACCACCTTTACCTTGTGAGGTACTTTTTGTAATACAAAATCATAAGGTCAAAGGGGTCAGAGCGGACAATACCTTACAAAGATGTGAACCATGGTAGGTAGGCTGATCTGAGATATTAGATGAGTGAATGTCCGGGTCCTGGAGCCATGCGGGTCGAAACTTAAGTCTCGACTCGTAACAAGTGATATCAGAGCTAACCTTAAACCGTTCGACTTACGCTAAGCACCTCAAGAGAGGTAGGTAAGATGGTCAGCCTCCGTGACAAGATTGTCATGAGATTGGGTGGGAGAGAATGTTACGGACCTAAGAAGTAATTCTGAATCTTACATCGAACATAAAAAAAAAGAGTCATTGGGGTATAAAAGGGTTCACACGACTTCACTTTGTGAGGCCCATTTTGTAGGATAAAACCGTAACGCAAAGGGGTCAGAGCGGATAATACCTCACAAAGGTATGAACCGTGGTAGGTAGGTTAATCTAAGACGCTGGATGAGTGCATTCTCTAGTTTTGGAGCCGCACTAATTTAAAAAATAATGTGATGATATAATACAAAAATAATATAATTTAAAATTTTAATAATAATTATCTATAAATTTAATGTAATTAAAAATATATATTTTATATTTTTATATTTATAAAAATTATAATACGTAATTTTTATATAAAATATGATATAAATATATAAATTTTAATATTTTATATAATATAAATACATAAATTATCATGCATAATAGATTGTGATTTTTTAATTTTTTGTTAAAATTAAAATGTTAAAATATTAAAAAAGAATAACTAATATTTTTAAATTAAAATTAACTAAAAAATTTTGTTAATTAAATAATAATTTGGACTGGACCTTGACACAGGTTTTAAAATCCGATCCAAGTTGAGCTCATGGAGTTGGGTGTCCGACAGATATACTTAAAAGGCAATCACAGAACTGAAACGTGGACTGGAAGATGGAAACTCCAGAGCCAAAATCACACAGCTCGGGCTCTTCCCCAATGCCACCGTCATCTTCGGCAAGGCTATGGAGACCAGCTGCTCAACGAAACCTAAGGAACCAATGGTCCAAAATGGCGTCCTACCGCCAACAATGGCTCTCTTCTTCCTCTTCTGCCAGAACTCACGCCACTTCTCTCGTCAACGCTTATTTATCTCAAAAGTGAAAACCCCATGTTTTATTTCTTCAAATTATTGATTATATATCCTCTTTTTTATTGTTAATTTTTTTTTTTTATGTTGAATTCAGATACATGCCATTGATGGAGTTGGGTGCTCTAAAGGATATGCCAGATATTCGAAAGAAAGCTTCTTTAAAGTTATTTAAGCAGCAAGTATGCTTTTCATTTCATTTTAGTTTCATTATTTTTTCTCTTTCATTTCCTTTTCATTTAAATCATGTTGATTAATGTTTCATTTTAAGGACAAGAAAGAGATTCTTTTGCTGTTGTTTGAGTATGTGTATGAAAAGTGTATTCTAGTACTTGTAGTAATAATTAAATATCTCTTTCAGGAGCTTCATCGTAGCAAACTTTTATCATCTTACAAGGACATGGTATGTTATTTTCCGTATGACTCTGCTAATTGCTAAGTGCATCTTATTGGAATATGTATGTACTATTAAGCTTTCAAAATAACAACTTTCTTGTATTCTGATGGATTTTGTCAACCATGACAGTTTCTATAGGCTGTATCAAACTTGGTTACTTATCTATGTTAACCGCCACTTAAACTTCACTATGGTATCAGTTCCGTTGGCTAAACTTTTGGGAGAGTTTTTATAGTTGTTGTATATTGTGAAAATATGTTAATAAGTTTTCTGCAGGTGGCTGTTGTAGTGCAAATGGTCAATGCTAGTAAATCCATGAGATGTTTTCTCAAAGGAGCCAGTAGTAGTTCACTTGTTCAATTTTCCAGCTCTAGTGAGGATATTAATGACACTGGTGATTGTGGTGGAGTCGCAGTTTTTGGATTTTGGTCTATCTCTTCCTTTGGTATGACCGCATACTATTTGGTGAATGAGTTTTAAACACAGTTCATTTGGGTAATTATGATCTTTTAATGATCCCAGAAAAATTAGCTGAAGAGCTCATTCAGATGTTCAAGTTGGAACTAAGTTTAAAGGTAAAATGAATGGCCTTTTACTGCTATACTAGACAACCTGATGTTTGTTCTGGATTATGTCTCTTTGTTAATGTTTCTATCCTTTATTCCTCTTATTCCCTTTTGTTTTGCGTAGCGATTGCTTTTATTAGATTTACTGTCCATTGGTTGTGAAGTTTTGCACACAAATCAGTTGTGCTGGTCAAATGAGATTTATCATGGAGAATTTGGTGATCTGAAAGTATGCAACTTGTATTCTGAAGAAACTTCTGAGCCAGTCCATCCAAGACTGAAGGATCGCAAATCCGAAATTCCGGCTTTTCAATGCAATCATCAGCCAGACCAAGAAATTTTGCAGGTGCTGATCCATTATAATTCATACGTTTAATAATCAAAATAGATACACATTTGTCTATGCTGTATAAGATATCTCTTAAGCATTAGCACTAGCATCCACTAGCAAAAACATCACAAATAAATCAGTAGCTATCTTCATGATGCATAATTACTTCTTCAATGCAACCTAGCAAAATTATAGATGTTCTTTTGTTGTATGTTGTGTAATGTGCATAAGTGCCTTGGCATCCAGTAGCAAATAAGAGGGCACAGAATGTTTTTCTGGTTGCTGGAGGGGCAAATATGCAATGAATCATTGCCTAAACTACTAAGCATGAATAAATTATACAATGTTATGATGACACCGAAAATTCGAAGTTGCAGATCTGCCCTTTTCTTTGTAAATAGAAGTGAATTTGCCAAAATATTGAGATATTTTTTCTTAATGTTGAGAAATTTAAGTTCCAAAGACATGGAAGGACTTTCCACCTTGAATCAAAAACTTAATCCAGAATTAGGGATTTAGTGACTTGGTTCTCTTGTTAGGTCATATTTTTTTGTGTGTTTATAATTCTGAAGGTCACATTTGTGCTGCAGTGATTGAAACAATTAAATTACATGAATATTAGTGATGGTTTTTTTTTTTTTAACATTTTTTATTTGTTGACCTGGCCCTTCTTTGATCTTTCTAGCAATGGTTTAAAGTTTAACCATAAGTTGAATGTTGTTTTTGTCCATTTGTGGATTTGAATAATTGGAGATGGTGGTTAAGCTACATTCCGATGTCAAGTCGGAGATTAGTTCCGAATTCACTTTCTTAGATTCTAATAAGCTGGCACACAACAAAACGTTCTTTAGAGTCAAATGTTTCTTTGTGATCTCTACAATAAACAAGTATGAAAGCTACCATGCTAATAATATTTGCAGTTTTCATTGCAGGTGTATATTACAACCTGGCTTGCAGAGGTGAACATTGATGGTCATAGGTAATTATTGAAGTTGAGAGTAGCTTTTCCGTTATTTTTCATGCATGAACTCCGCATGCCAACTAGATATATATGTTAGGATGCAACTAAGTAGAAAATTAGTATGAAAGTTTTGATATTTTATTTTTTTTCTTACAGGGTGGATGAAATATTTGCAGAGATTGGCGAGGAAATGCATGTTTCGCTCTCGTAAATTCCTCCTGTAGTATAAAAAATTAGTAGCTGACTATGTGGCATGAAAAGCTTGAAGATAATAGGCCCTGAGAGAAATATCATTGAATTTCTCTAATGATGGTGGATGACTCAAGTTCAGGTACTACGGTTGGTTTAGATTTGGATTGTTTCATATCCTCGTCGTCAAAGACTTAAAGAGTCACCCTAAGCCTTTTTACGCGAATTTTGGGTTATCTTGATGGGTTTCAATCACTTTGGATCTTAGTAGCTTAAGTTCATTACCAATTTTAGCCTCATCAAACATACGTAGAGGTCTAATACTAGAACTTTTTTCAAATTCAATTCAGCAATATGTATTTTAAAATATTCTAATTTTAGAAAAAAAAATTAAAATTTGTTTTGGAATATACATCAGATTAAGCAAGTTGAATAGTTTTCGCATGGGTCTCATCTCGTTTGATAAACATCCATTCGATTCCAACTCTTGATACAACCACTGAAATCAAATACTTGGAAGGAAATTGACATATAGAAAGAGAATCAGAGAAATAGCCTAAAAGATTTCACTGCTTATAGTTATAGCTGATGGCTTTGGCACGTTATATTGTAAACATGGCCACAATTCCCAAAACGCACCCCTGAGAGTCTGAGAGGAGAAGATGAGAAGGGTAAAATCCCTTTTAACATATAAGAGATTGGCTAGGAAAAAATTAAAAAAATTATAAATATTGAAATTTGAATTACGAACTCAACTTACTAAATATAATAATTATATGAAGGTAAACTCGAGTTCAAGTAAAAACCCTTTACTTATGAATGGAATGCATCTGTTGAAATATCAGAATAAGCTTCTTCTGTTCTCCCTATTTACCCAAAAATCACGGGGCACTTCACCTCACTTTCTTCTAAACATTTGCAAACAAGTGTACAAAGACCGACCTATATGTTTCTCAAGAATGACGTCAATGGCCTACAAATGAAAAGATCTAAGAGCCTCCGTTATCTTATTATTAACGAGACATTCTTCTCCTACCATTTCCATTTAAGTGGTTCAGTTATGCATAAGAGCCAATATTTTAAGTTTGAAAGAAATTGGAACGGAGAAGAGAAGAATGAAGGATAAGAAAACAATTGGCCAAAAAAGAGGGGAAAATAAATTAATTAATGATCAAAGTGAAAGACATTGTACCCTATCAGGGAGATTCCTAGGCATCGGTAGTGCAGTAACATATCTCTGGGGGAAAAATTTGTGAGAAGCAGCAATTGCATCAGAGGATGATGAGCTTTCAGCCCCGTCAGCTTGCCCCCGTCCATGGAACTTGGCAAATCGATTGATGACAGAAAACTTCTCTAGATCCTGACATTCCACTCTTAAGTCCAAGATTGAGGCTCTCTTGTCCAGACTGCACAAGAAAGAGGAAACATTTGAAGACTAGACAATTGGCATAATCATTGTCAAGAGCTTAGGGCAAAACAAATTTGGGCAACCAAAGGAAAGAAAAAATCTAAAAAAAAAAAAAGTAAACAAATTACTAAAGGCACAGTCCAGCTCCGAGTAAAATCTTCCAACAAAATGCAAATCAAAGCAAAAAAAATTCTTCTTTAAAGTATATGAAATCAATGCACCAGAAGTAACCACTCTTTCAACAAAGTTGCAACTTAATAGCAGTTTGCATCCTCTAAATACCACCAACACAATCACCCACAGATTACCTTTAAGGCCCTGCAGCTTTTAAAAGTTATTTTCCTAGTTAACCAAGTATTCATCTACAAGTCATTACCATAATTGGATCCTAGAAAACAAGTAATTTTACATACCATAACATGTTAGAAAACAACATATTAGAGATAACATGTTAGAAGAACAGTAATTATAATCCAATAAAAATTATCTCCTATGATATTAATTAAAATGAGGACATATAATTATATAATACATTAGAAATATGTATCAGCCTTCACTTTCAACAGGCAAAATGCTTCTCAATCTCAAATCCAAAGGATTATTGAGCTTGTGCAGGGGAAATACTAAAAGAATAGAAAGAAACATAATACCAAGTAAAGAGCCATATCAGCCTTGCTACCAATAAATTAACTGATATATGACAGCTTCAAACCCCCAAGGACAACAATATAATTAAACTCAATGGTGGTCTGTGAGGAGTTCTTACCACAAACATTGAACTTCAAGATTCATTAACAATGTAAAGGTTCAATATCAATGTTAAAAAAGATTAACAGAAGAGATATTATGCATTATTGATATTGCTAAAAACTAGGTGTGAATTACCTCTGTAAATCGTTTTCCAGCTTCTTTGCTCTGATGATAAACTCTTCTGCAGCCTTTAAGATAGACTCATTTGTCTCCTTAATCTTTTCAGAAAGGCTAAAAGCAAATTGACAAAATAATTAGTAAGATAGTAGATCTGACTAACAACAATGCCCCAAGATGAAAGCCAGTAAAAACATTATTCAAGGATTTCAAAAAAAAAAAAAAATAACATGTTCTTACATGCTTCCACTGTCAGGAAGAACAGCAGTATCACTTTCAGGTATATGTGCTGTGCTGCATGCATCTCCTAAGACTGATCTGGCTACAAAATAGGCTACAGTCTCATAGTTTTTGCCTGCATCCGTGGAAAGAACTACTCTTTGAGGAGCACAAAGTAGTTGCTGCATAAGCTGCGTTGTCAACATAAGCCTTCTTTTTGATCTAAGTACTGGCGGCCATTCCTCAATCATTTCAGGTTCATCTTCAACCTGCGATTGAGATCAGTGTCCTTAATCTGAGAACTGTCAGAGATTCTAAGAAGGAATAATATAAGATCCAAGTAAAACAGTTGAACATTGAACACACCTTCTCAATCAATCGATTTGCTGCATGCGCCCAGTCCACTTCTGCCACACTGTGATCAACAGAAAACTTCAATATAATTCCAAAAAAAGAGGAAACACATAACACTAGTGAGAGAAGAGAGCAACTGATTTTTGCATATTAGCGACTTATTATTGGGAGATGTTTTAGTGCTTTTGGTCATTGACAAATGTACTTTTAAAAGTAATTGCAGCCAATGGGACATATATTTCAAATACCTCATCTTCTGAGGCCTTTGAGAACCCTGTGTCACTTCTCTATGCCATGGTAGAAGCTCAAATGTCATACTTTTACGCTTCTTTGTTCTTACAACAACCAAATTATGATTTGTGATATCAGGACCCAGCGAATGAGGGGAGATATGATCGCTTCCTATGGGCATGAGGTTTGAGCTTTGCTGGGCATTACCCAGCACACTAGCATTAGCAGCAGCATTAACCTGCTCACTTGAAGGAAGAGCATGCAAACTTTCAGAAGGCCTACCAACAATGAATGCTTTTTCTGTAGCCTTCATCATGGCAAGTTTCCGAGCATCGTATATAGGCAACATTTGCCCATTTTTAAACGTCCCATACCGATCAAACCAGGATGGAGCAATCTGGGGACTGACCTGAGAGTGTTCACCCCTGAGATTAGTAGCTGAATTATTAGCATTGGGGAAATGCTGGGAATCATTCTGAGAAAATGCCAGCATATCATTAGAAGATAACTGCATCTCATTGTTATCTCCAGTGTTTGATGAAAAGCTTAGCATCTTAGAATCTCCGGAAGGAACTAACGTATGGTTAACTGCGGCATCTCTCATCATAGTAGCAGATCCATAAGATAATTGCTCTGCGCTTTGGGAACCTACCTGCTCAGCATCCAAACCAGAGTCTGGGCCTTTAAATCTTTTGACACTCCTATTACTTGGATCAATCTCTATATTTTTCATGCCCTGCACCTGATGCAATAATGAATAGTTCTGATTTAAAGCATTATTTGGTCTTAATGAACGACCAAAAGCTTCAATGTCTCCTTGCATAGTTGCAGAATTTTGGCAGGCATCATTCTCTGAAAATACCTGCTGGGCTTTTGATGGTTGCTCTTCTCCAAGAAATCTTTGTGGTTTAGCGGAGCCTGCAGGGAACTCAGATTGGCCACTACCTCCTGCCCGGGCAATTTGATCATCAAGCCTCTTTGTTCCAGGATGAGTTGTTTCTGAGTTAATATGTAACTGATGATTGGGTTTAAACAAATTTTGTGAGGCCTGAGAAGACTGAGCTCCTAATAGATGTTGTGGGGCTGAGACAGTTGTCCATACATTAAAAGCACCTTGCTGTGAAGATTCAGATGTAGTAGAAGGTTCAGAAGCTGGCATAGCCTCTAACACTGGAAACTGCTGGCCAGGATTCCTTGCATGGTTTAGGTTGCTACTACTCGGCCAAGAAGCCTCTGAAGAAGCAAGGTCATTATCTGGAGCAGTTTTGGACATGCGAGGTGCTGCTTTCCTTCCCAATTGACTAGGTTGAGCTCTCTCAGAGGAGTCATTGATCTGCTTCAACTGAGATGCCAAACCACCAACAGGTGCACTGACAGATTCATTTGGTGTTACTTGACTATGCACACCAGTAACATGCTGGCTTTGGAGATGACCTTTTAAATAAGGATAATCTGAGGTAAAACCTGCAGAAACATTGCCCTGGATATTATATTGTGAGGCTTTATTGATAGTTTGACCAGAGACACTTGAAACATTATTCCTAATATCTCCATGGGATGCTCCATGAGTTGAAGGCTGAACAGATGCAGTTGGACCCAACCATGTATGACCCTTCCTTCCTACCTCAGAAGAGATATGAACTGAGTTTAGAGAACTAACTCCTTGCGGGGAACTCTGTGATGAAATTGCACGATCTGGAATGGTAAACCTTTGAGATGGGGGACCTAGTTGTAAACCAAAACCTTGGGAAGCAATTGGCCTATTATGCTGAAACTGGCCCACTGATCCATCAGAAGTTTCTGCATCTGGCATTTCAGATGATTGATTGCATTCAGAAGAGCTTAAGTGTGTTGCAGTACCATGTTCCCTTGGCTGATTGACCTTTTGAAAAAGCTCCAGCATATTTTGACTGCAAAAATTGGGAATATTCAGACACAATAAAAAGTGAACAAGAAAACCAGCACAAAAATAATAAATAGGAAAGCACAAGTGTCAGGATTACCAAATAAAACTCAGATTTAAAATATCAATATGATGATGGTAAGTTTTTACTATCATAGTTTTAACAACCCAAAAGTTTTTTGTATCAGCAAAAGAATTTTTTATTGCTAAGTTTACATCAACAATAAAATTTGAGAAAAGCCACAAATTCAGGTCAAGGTAGAAATGGAGAACTGCAAATATTCACCTACCTTGTTGGAGCTGTCTTGTTCGGCACAAAACCACCAAAAGATCTGTCAGGTGCAGAACCAGGATTTGAGCTTTGTGAAGGTACCGCGTCTACTTGAAGGCCAGGAAAATGACCCTAATATACAGAAGAAGAAAGTTAATAAACAAACGTTTAGTCTTCCAAAGGCTAATCTTATTCTAAAAAATAAAGTAAAATTCAGATGGGCTAAAGAGGACAGAGAGAAAAAGAATAGCCAATTGCACACTATTTACATATTGGCCAAACAAAGAAAATAACCTTCTCAACTTCTGTAGACTCCCCAGTAGCATGACCAGTAAATTTTGACTGCCCAAAATATCCTTGGTCATGACCTTTCAATCCTTGAGAAACATGTTGGGATGTTGCCTGTGAATGTGTGACACTTTTAGTTCCATAAGAAGGTTCAACCTCCACATCAAAATCGCCCATAGGATGATACTGAAATTTACGGGCCCCAGAAGGTTTACGACTAATATGAGCCGATGACTTCTGTTTTCCTCCTCGTGAATCATTTGCATCCAGCCAGACATTGTCTCTCATGCCACCAGTGGAAGTCCGTTGGAGTAAGTTAGAGTGAAAACTGTCATTAGAAGTTTCTTTGACATTGGGATTATCCAACATATTTGCTTCAGATGCTCCCCTGTTTAAGCAATTATTTCCAGATGAATCAAAAGTTTGAGGGCTCTTGTCCTGATTTTGCTGATATTTTGCTGGAACACTGCGTAGTCCAGAGTTAACTTTAGAATCAATACTTTTCCAGAGATTAAGATTATGACTGTTTGGAAGTTGCTGGCTACTTTCATTGGTGACCCTTGTGGTTCTCGAATCTGCAACATTATCCAGATCATAACCTTGCCTATTCACCTGTGGGCTACCTAAACCAGAATTCATGTGCCCTGATTCAATATTTGTATCAGGAACAGGTAGATCAAGACCAGAACCATGACCTCTCCCCTCATACACAGCACCCTTCTGATCACTATTCTGAGAAGTCTGCAAGGAGCTTTCAATATCCTGACTGTTTGATTTGGCACCACCACTATGTGATGCAGAATCAATGAAGTTCCAACCATTTGGTTTATTGTGTGGCCGACCATGAGGACTATACATGGTCATACATTGTTGGTTACCCGAAATGCTCTTTGCACTTACTTGCAGATCGGGAGAGTGAGCAACATTTCCAAAGAGTTGAGCACTTTCAGCTACAGGCTTTTGTCTAGGACTGGGATCTAACCATTTGCTTCTTTCTTCCGTTAACTGTTTAACAAATCTCTGAGATGAATCATTATGCATTTTCCTGGTCTGTTCATTTGCAGTCTGGACTCCTGATTGCTGAACGCCAGGAACACTATAAAAGTCAAGATTGATATTGGCATCGGTAGACATGGGAAAATGTTTAGAGTTCAGTGTCGAGGCAGTCGGCAAGTTGTTGTCAGCCCAAGCTGATTTCTGTTTGCTGCCATCATTGACAATTGATGATGGCATTTTACCACTTGGAGGTTCACTATTCTGCATGCCTAAACCACTCCACTCTTCCTGCATCCCTATATTGTTACTAGATGTTTCTGCTACAGCAGACTGCATAAGAGCACTCCAACTTCCACTTTGCAGTGAAGGAAACGCCCCTAAAGTGTCTGTACCATCCAACACTGAGCCCATGTTGGCACTCCTTCCAAAGATATCCCATAAACTGTCATCTGAACCAAACAAAATTTTTTCTTCAGTTGGATCTAGTGTAGCCACAGTCTGAGGGGGGGCTGCCTGAATCACTGACTTCTCCAGGGATATTTCTGATGGACCAGGAAGTCCTTGCCTCCCACGAGACTCCTGCATCACTGAATTTTTTGGTTGGATAATCATTTGCTCCAAGTTTTCTGAATGAAATCCACTATTTAAACCTTGACCAGCCACAGCACCAAACACATTTTTATCCTGATCACCCTGTTTAGAAACCAAAGATCCATCTTGCAAGATAACTTGATCTGGAAACATAGCATACTGATTACCTGGAAAGGAATTACTGCTGGCTTCCACCTGCTGCATTGAAGGCCTATCCATTTGTACAGATGAATATTCATATGGATTTCCTCTTGCACCACTGGTAGAGATCCCATAAAATGATTGATCAACCTGTTGAGGAACCAAATCAATCAAACGCACCTGACCTTGCTCAGGGGAAAACATAAATCCACTAGAGGATCCCTGCATGGCTGGACAGGCACCATGCTGCAACCAATTTGCATTTGGTGTCGTGTGCTCAGGCTGCCAGGAATAATTTGAAGCATCATGGACAGGCACACCTTTGATTGAAGCTGGAGAAAGGCTACCTGATCCCTGTTTTACAACAGAGGAAACCTGATTTGAGGAGTTCAATTGCCTTGCTTCTGGTGACTGAAACTGTGGCTTCGGAAGTTGTTGCCTCTGTAATTCTTGCATTTGCTTAAGCATGGCATGTTGCTGTAACAGCAGCATGTCAGTCATCCCTGCTTCCTGCCTTGGCAAAGGCTGGATCATGCCAGGATGCTGTCCACTAATTTGCTGTTGCCCACCAAAAAAATCGTAATTTACTGGAGATTCAGTAGATTCCAACATCAATGAATTTTCCTTATGAAGATCAGGGCCATTCCCTATCACATCGAGAGCTGATAAGCCTCTAGATGCTGTATCCACTCCCAAAAAGTTGGTTTCATTCTGCCTTGTCTGGACAGCCTGATGCCCTTGCATATAGCCATTTACAATTGGTGATTGGTTTTGTGATTGACTTCTGGCAATTTCAGGCCTCAAACCTGATTGAGTGTAGTTCAGGCCATGCAGCAGGCTTGAAGACAGACTACTATGTCCTCTGTCAGGCTCAGCTAATGTCAAAAAGAAAATATAATCATGTTAACTAAACATTGGTCTAGAAGCATGTCAAAACAATGCACTAAAATCACATTACTGAAATTGTAGTAACAGAAGCAAGTAAAACTAAACAATCAAGATGTCTTAATTATTACCTAACTGATGTACACTGAAATTCTTCAAACTGGGAACAAGGGAACTACCAACTTGTCTCTGGCTTCCAACCCACAGATTGTTATTTAAGCCAGGCCAGGTACCATCAATGACCTGCGTGTGATGCTGGCCCTGGGACAATCTCTCTTGGCCAAGGAAATTATGGATTCTGTCTCCAACTTCGTTGCCAGGCATAGATAATCCAAGCCAAAATATTCAGCAACTAAACTTTGTGAGAAGAAAATAACTACCTACAAGAAATAAGAATTAAGTAAAGTTTTTACATGCCTGCAATTCCATTACAGAGCACACAGTCATATCAGTCCCTCTTTAAATCTAATCATAATTAGAAACAAACCTCTTCTGTACATTTAAACATTCACCCCAGTTGCTGCATTTCAAAACTCAACCTTATCCTGCATGAATAAAATCCAACATATCATCCCTTCATGGAAACAAAGTTAAAGCAACTATCCCAGAATGAGAATTGTTTGACTTTTCCTTTCTTCATTTGGTATAAGGAGGGTTGGCGACAAGTACAAAAATGTCAAAAAAGGGGTACCCAGAAACAAATGAAAAAACGGCATCACCCAGTAACCTAATATGCTTCAATACAACTTCTTGGGTACAACATATCATGATATTTCTTAAAGCCATATTTTACTAACATTCATTTTTTCCCTTTCCTAACAAAACAACAATTTTTGAAGTACATATTTTTTCCTTCACCTAGAACCCAAGAAACAAGAGGTGCCATAATAACAACAACAACAACAATAATACAATAACTTCCATTCACTTGTTTGAAACTTATAGATCATCAATAATTCATCACAATAATGTTGTTTAAAAGGTTCGTCCTCCAATAGAAACATAATATCTCCCATTTTCTTGTATCATACCATAAACCCTGAATATTGCATCCAGATAATGTAGTTTAAGAAGGTTCCTTCTTTGAGCAATTATCTTTTCAAATTCTACTCCATGGATCATTCCCAAATCCCAAGCATCTTCCATAAATAAAAATTATGACTTCTCATCTTACGATTCCCAAAGAAAAGGGTGCATTTACATCCCCTCTGAAATTTTTGCATCACCCAAATTTAGATGTAAAATAGATAGGTATGAAACCTTAACCGAAAACTTTCAGTCTCCAAGCTTTCGACATTGAAGCCCATCTATATGGTTAGAAGAAATTTCTCCAAGGCAGGCATTAACTTTATGCCCAGCTAACTCTTAAAATTTCTAATATTTACAACTCCATGGGTACAGAGATAATCGGATTACAAATGAGAATCCAGTTCTTAAATACAGGGACCAAAAGCTAAAACATTGATCAGCTATTGAAGGGTAGCTCGTTCTTAATTGCAATATGAACTTCTAATATTTCTAATATTTACAACTCCATGGGTACGGAGATAATCAGATTACAAATGAGAATCCAGTTCTTAAATACAGGGACCAAAAGCTAAAACATTGATCAGCTATTGAAGGGTAGCTCGTTCTTAATTGCAATATGAACTTCTAATATTTCTAATATTTACAACTCCATGGGTACGGAGATAATCAGATTACAAATGAGAATCCAGTTCTTAAATACAGGGACCAAAAGTTAAAACATTGATTAGCTATTGAAGGGTAGCTCGTTCTTAATTGCAATATGAACTTCCAACTCCCAGACAACTCAAGCTAAGAACCTAAGTATCTAGATAGAACAGCGATGCTTAAGTGCAAGCAATAAGAGCTTCCATGAACCACTGCATCATAAGCTCCCACCATAATACAACATTTTGGGTACCAACCAAGAAAACAAGGTCTATTTGTGCCAAAAGTCTATCAATTTCCATCTAGGCCTCACCACAGAGTTATAGAAGGAAAGGGACAATGAGGATCTCGTGAACCATTTACTAAGACAAAAAGAGACGGAAATGTAATTCCTGTATGAAGCAAGAAGAACCCAGCAAAGAAAGCTCACCCAGCGAAGGTGAATAACCACACATTATCCACAGAGTAGACAACAAAGTGAATAACCACACAAGCTTTTTCATATAGAACCTTCAGTCCTTTTGCAATCAATATAAAATTCTAATACAACATAAACTCATAAAGCTTGACATCCTCCTCCACTTAACTACTATGTCAACCATAAACGTCACAAATGTTTTTAGTTCCATTTAGACTTTTGTCAAGCCAGGATCCCTTGCATTCTTAACATTTATTACACAATATCTCAACCCAACCAAGGAAGAATAAAGAGAAAAGATAATGGATATAAATTGTTCTTAAACACATTCGGCCCCTATACAAGATTCCACAGCATACAAACAGGAGCGTACAGTGAATTCTTCATAAGTGGCAAGTTGTTGGACCACAACCTAATATTTAAAGTTTCTTATGTTCTCACTAGAGCAATCTATTGGCACTATTTTTCTTTGTTTTCTTGTCAATTTATGTAGCATCCTCATTAATCAACATTAAACACAAACCTCACATCGGTGAAACTTAATCAAGGTCGATTCACTAAATCACATAAAATTCAGATATATATATATACACACACACACACACACACACACACGAGAATAAAAAGTACGGACAATAAAAAGCTAGTAACAAAACCAAGTGAAAAGGAAGAGGCTAACTCCCATTAACAAAAACAAACAAAAAACCATCAAAGGCTGCCATATCAAGCTCAACGAACTCCAAATATCACAAAAAGAAAAGAGACACTCAAGAAGCAACCAAAGCAACTACCACATATGAAGCACAAACATAAGTCCACTATCAATGAGAAATGTAGGAAACAAAATTAAAGATTAAAACGAAAAGATTTGCATGAAAATGCTTATAACCTTCCAATGAGCAGGAAGAAAAGAACTACTATAACTTTGGCTCAATTTAAAATTTGCAATTCCTCACGAAAAAAGACCCCCGGCATCCTCCATTTTCTCGGCAGCCAAACAGAGTCTAAAACTCAAAAATTACGTAAGAATCTCACATTTATAACCAAGACCACAAAAGATCGAAAAGACATCAAGCAATTCCCGTTCCTAAATAAAACGATAATATAAATAATACAACTGCCCAAACCTAGAATACCAAAGCCCTAGCATAAATTCAGCGTCTCAAAATTTAAAAAAGAAAAAAAGATTTATACAGTGGGAGAAACAGAAAGAAAAAGACATTAGGGTTTCTAGAGAAAGAAAGAGGAGAAGTGAACTTACAGTGACGTAAAGAAGCTTTTGAAATGGAGCTCGAAAAATCGATCCTTGAAGAGTGGCAAATTTAAAAAAAAAAAAACTTAGGGTTTGAATCCGAATGAGATTTTGAGAGAGAAAAATGGGGTTTTTTTTTTTTTTTTTTTGCTCAAAGAGAGAGAAAATGATCGAAATAGTGCGAAAATTTCAACGAACAGAGCAACAAAAATGAGGTTCGGATCCGAAGGTGAGGTTTGGAGTCGAGCTGAAACGGAATAGGTTGAAGGAAGGAGGAAGGAGCATGTTTGGGAAATTGGGAGTGAAAGGGTGGGTGAGGGTAGAGAAGTAATTTGGTGGTCCTGGAAGGAAAATCGGACATGTGGGAACAAATCGGTGGTGGCCACGCTTGAAGATGTTTAGGATTTGGCCGTCTGATCTGCGTAAAATCCATCATGCTTTTTTTAATCCCAAATTGAATGGGCAAATTCCATGCTCTCTATTATTTTTTTATTCTGGACCCAATTTATTCTCTAAGTTATTTATTTGGAGCCTACATTTTTAAAATGATTTATTTTGATCCTTCCATGTTGTAGCTTATGTGGCAAATCAATTGGATATCATGCAAACATTTTTCTCAATTTTTAATGGACAAAATGATTAAAATACAAAAAAAATTAAAACGTTAAAAATTCACATAGAATAATTCAGATGATAAGGACTGAACTGAAATCAAAATTAAATATTTGGGACCACGGATAAAATTTATCCAAAATTGAATATTTTATTTACATTTTACATAGATATGTAGTTTTATATAAAAAATTTTCGCTATTATAATTTAATTTCAAAAACAGGAATATAAAAAAAATAATTTTAAATACAACCAACTAGGAAAAAACTAATTTTTGATATCAAAAGCAATAGTTTTCTTATAATAAAGTATTTGAATATAAGAAGAACAAAGGACATGATTATAACAAAACTTGATTGTGAACTTGATTCTAGATTATTTGCTTTACAAAGTTGTTAAAAGAAATAATTTTTACTTATAAATAATTGTTTTTTTATAAAAATTTGAAATAAATAAATTATTCAATATTTAAATTAAAATAAAATATATCATATTTAATAATAAAAATAAATAATTATAAATTATGTATTTAAAATGATTTTAACAAATAATAATAAATAAAACTTGATCTCAAAACATAAATAACTGTTGTTAAACAGAGATTGGCACTATTTAATAGTACGTGGCTGTCGAAGAGGCAAAATTCTACGCTGAATTATTGGCACGATGGGCATTTTGTGACAATTTTCAATTCTCCAAATTTCTGGCTCTCATAGTTGATTTTGTACAGGATGATATTAATAGTTTTGTTAGTCTTAGGACTTATATTGATTAAACTATCTTGATTGTCAATTAGCATAAAAATATTATAATTGTTTATATAAAATATAATATAATGGTATAATATGAGAATTATATAAAAGATATAAAAATAATATAATTTAAGATTTTAATAAAAAATTATATATAAATTTAATAAAATAAAAAATATATATTTAATATTTTTATGTTAATATAAATTATGATATATAATTTTTTTGTAAATATTATATTAATATTTTATAAAAAATAAATACACATATTATCAAATTAAAAAAAATATATAATAATTTACGACAACTAAAAAGAAGTTTATAAAAGAGGAAAGATATCTAACAATGTAATGTTAAAATACAAATTAAAACCCAAACCACGATGATCAACATATAATCCTATCAAAAAATTTGTTCAAAGATGAAAATTATTATCAAAGAACTTCTACATTTTTTTCGTTGTAATTAAAAAATCTGTCCGCTTTTCTCGAGATAAAAATCTTTTTATTTTAAAAATATTTTAATTTTTTTAATTAATAAAATATCAATATACTTTTAAAATTTTTTTACAAACTTATTTTTAATTTCAAAATTTTGTAATTATTTAAAATTAATTCACCCTGTAAAAACAACCCGACTAATAAGTGGGAGAGGGACCCATGCACCATGGGCCGTTGGCACCCGAAGAGAGAATGACGTGTCAAAGAAGCGGGTTGTAAAACATAAGCCGAAACCGGGGGCTACAAAATGCAGCAGATATTACGCAAAATTAAATTAAAATACAATAAAATAAATAGTACAAGATGTCGAGCGAGGAAGAGAGGAGCTTCCCCTTTTAGTAGGAAGCCATTCAATTCAATCAGCCAGAGAGAGAGAAAGAGAGAAAGAGGGAAAAGGAGAAAGAAAAGAGCGATGGGAGAGGAGAAGCGGCACCAGATGATGCAAAATCTCTTCGGCGATCAGTCGGAGGAAGAGGAAGAGATCGATTCCGAACACGAATCCAACCCTCACCCTAATTACGCTTCCGTAATTTTTTTTCTTTTTTTTAATCTTTAGGTTTTATTTTTTTTCCCAAGCTTGGTGCTATATTGTTTGATAATTATTTACTTTTTTAAAATGTTAATTAAATACTAATTGTTTTGTTTAAGTTTTGCGACTAAGTGATTGATTTGGTTGGAAGAATTTTGTTATTTAGAGGACGAATTTTAGCCTGATTGTTAACGCTAATCTTTTTCGACTGATTTTGTTTGGATAATGCAAAGCTTAGGCTCGATGGCTGATTTTCTGTATTTTGGTTCATCTAAAGCTGCAAATTGATCTTTTGACAATTATGTATAGCGGCTCATTTTATCTTTTTCTTTTGCCAATTTTTTCCCTGAAGTTTGACCCGAATTAGTTAACGGTTGATTATGGAAATTCATATTTTTTTCATACCAATGTAATTCTGAAATCATTCTTAATAGGGGGCAAGTACGCCTGATACAATTAACTCGGAGATGGATTTTGTTCTAAGTAAATTATAGTTTAGAATATGATTAATTGATATTTTATACCAGTTTTATGCCCTTTTTATGGATGAAAGTGAATTAATAAAGCTCCAGTGTAGTTGGTCCTAGTTTGCCTAGATGTATGCCATTATTAGGAGCTATCCTTTTGGTCAAAATATCTAGAAAATAATAGCGTTTTAGAAAGTGATAAATTGATGTTCTTACCCGTTATGAATTTCTCCTTTTCTCCAGGTTAAAATATCTGAAGAAAAGAAAGACCTAAAATAGCCTTGGAATAGTTAATCCTAGTTTGCTTAGATGTTTGCTGCTAGTGTGAAGTTATCTATGTTTTTGGTGCTTAATTAGAAGAAGAATTGCTTGAAGTTAACCTGTTGGATGATTTTGTATATAGGATGAAGCTGAGGGTGCCATGGAGGCTGAGGGTGAAGGTGAAGCTGAAGTGGAAGGGCATGGTGAGGCAGAAGTCGAGAGTGATGGTGACATACGTGATGTAGAACCTGATCCTGGAGAAAGTGAGGGTGAAAGAGAACAAAGTTCCCAAGAAGTTGACATTGGCGATCAAAGGGAAGAAAGTGAGGCAAAAGATACTGATAGTGATGAAAAAGAAGAATATGGTCAGAGGGTTGTGACTAGCCGGAGAAGGGAAGTGATTGAAAGTGAGTCAGAGAGGTCTGAGGAAAACCATTATCCTGATAATGAAGATGAGGAGGTTGATCAAGCTAGAAGTCCAAGGTAACCTGCTTGTTCTCTCTCACTCAGTCTCAAGCCGTGCTTTTGTCTCTTTGTGTCTCGTTTTTCTTTCTTATTGCACCCCTATATATTTTTTTCCTGGTTAGCTATATGCCCCATTGTACTCTGACATTGTATTACAAGTTTTCTAAAGTGCAGATGGTAAGTATTTTTGCCAAAACTAAAAAGAAATAAATTGATGCACAATGTTATATAATAGTGATTCCATGGATATATTCTTGTTTGTAATGAGCTGTACTTTCTATTGTGGGAAACTTGGCTTAATGGCAGTAAATCACCGGGGGAGGAGAAGGATCAGACTCATCTTTCACATTCTGCTGCTGAAATTCGTGATGTATTTGGTGATTCTGATGATGAAGAAGCTGCAGAATATGCAGTTCGACATGAAATGGAGCAAGATGAAAATGTGAGTATCAAATGTCAAAAGCAATATGGTTCTTATTTTTGCATTAATAGTACTTTCTGGTTGACATGCTGTCATAGTTAAAAGGATGATGTAAATGGCTTTTGTCCCTTAGAGATCTCCTATGGAAGAGGAAGAGAGCTATGGGAAGAGTCCAAGACCTGAAGATATGGTGCATGATGAAGATGTTCATTATGAGTCAGATGATGAGCATGTTGAGGTGAAACAAAAAGAGAAGCCAGTTGGCCCCCCGTTGGAGCTAGAGGTTCCATTGCGCCCAGGTCCAGCTCATCCAACAAAGGTTGATCTTCTTCTCATGCCCCCCCCCCCCCCCTCTCTTGAAAAGATTCTAACCTAACATCATGTAAAGGGTGCTTTCTTGTTGTTTTTAGTGATATTTTGGAAGTAGTTTCACTATTTAATAACTTTTTTGGTATATTATGCCATTTGCATTTGGCCGTTGTGAGGGTCATTTGTTACTTTAAGCAGTTGAGTTGACCGCATTTTGACTTGAGGCCATAGTTTATACTTTAGTTACTCTTTTGCAGATGAACATGATCAAAGTTTCTAATATTATGGGCATTGACCCAAAACCATTTGATCCCAAGACATATGTGGAAGAGGATACATTTGTGACTGATGAGTCTGGCTCAAAAAAACGTATAAGGTTGGAAAACAATATTGTGCGTTGGAGGACTATCAGAAACAAAGATGGCACAACATCAGTGAGTAAATTTCTTCTACCTACCCCTTTTTTTCAATGATTTGATTTGAGCATGTTGGAAAGAACGTGGATCTATTTATTGCATGTATGTTCTGTAAGTTTGGGATGTTTACAAATTCATTAAAGACCTAGTGAGTAGGGTGATTGTTTGCCACCACAATAGTTAGATTTCTTTTCTTAACAACTCTATTTGCTGTTAATTTCCACTATGATCTGTTATCAATCTGTTAATTTCTTTATTATTATTATTTTTTTATTTCTTAACCAATCAGGGCTTCTCATATTTCCTCTTGTTGTATGTAGTATGAAAGCAATGCACGCTTTGTGAGATGGTCAGATGGCAGTTTACAGTTGTTAATTGGCAATGAAGTTCTTGACATATCTGTACAAGAGGCGCAGCATGATCAATCACACCTTTTTCTCAGACATGGAAAGGTGGCCTTTTCCCCCCTGTTTGGCATGGTTTATTTAAGTATATAATATCTTAACTCTTTTATTTCCTTTTTTTCATAGCCAAAGCTGCCTAGGTGTGAAATGGATCAATAAAATCTTCAAGTTCATACATTAAGATTGTTCTTATTCACTTCTTTTGCTGTTATTATATTCCCTGTTTTTTTGTCATAAATTGGATAAAATAAAAAAGAAAGTTCCGCATTGGTATCTGAGGGTGATTTGTATGTGATTTCTGTGCATCTAATGATCCATAAGCTCATATTTGTCAATTTTAACGGGCCTCTTGTTACAGCTGCTGACCTCTTATACTAAGTTGCTTGAAAAGCCTCACGGATTCTAGAACCAAAGGTTCACTAATTAATATGGAATGATTTAAATATGAAGAAGTAAAAGAATGTGGCATATTGAAATGCCACTGTTATTTCTATCTGGACATTGTCTTAGACATGAAATATATGGTCTTTGGTATCGTTCTTTTTGACAATGTCCTATCAATTGGCATATGGACTTCTATTATACATATTGCTAATAGTTCAATAGGAACTGCTGTACTGAGGTTGAATATTTTTTTAGTTTCATTCTTTGAGTATGATACATGTGATGATGTATGTCTGTGTGTGTGTGTGTGTGTGTGTGTGTGTGTGTGTGTGTAAATATTTGGCAGGGGAAAAAGGGGGGATGAAAGTTTTATAGTCAACTTCCACCTACATGCTATTGCAGTTCCTATAATAGCATCTATCATTGTTTGGAGAAGGTTGCTGCAATTTTGGATTTGATTTGGTAGGCTAGGAATAGAAAATGACCTCCAAACCTTCATTTTGGGCTATCGTGTGCTCATTTGATGCAATTTATTGTATTGGTAGTTGGTTTTGAGTTTCACTTCTAAGGCTGGCTCTATCAAAAATTCTCATTTAACATTCTCATTTTTGAGGCTATTGCTGTTTCTGTTATTATATTATCGTTTCTGTGGAAATGCATAAATCTGAACTGGACTTGGAAACTGTTTTAATTGTGGTAATTGCAGGGAATTCTTCAATCTCAAGGAAGAATTTTAAGTAAAATGAGATTTATGCCTTCATCATTGTCATCAAATTCTCATCGGCTATTGACTGCTCTCGTTGATTCACGTCATAAAAAAGTCTATAAGGTTAAGAATTGCATTACTGACATTGATCCTGAGAGGGAAAAGGAGGAAAAAGAGAAGGTAATTAGTTGCTTATTGTTAAATTGTGTGAGGTTGTTTCTTATTGACATGAATTTTCAATTTTCTTTTTCTTATGATTTTCAGGCTGAAAATCAAACAATCAGAGCTAACGTGCTTCTGAATCGTAAGAGAGAAAAGGTGAACCGAAAGTATACACAAACTGTAGAAAGAAAACGTCAACTTTCAACTGGGTATTTGGAGGGTGCTCTTGATGAGGTCTGCATTTTGCCTTACCTGTTAACCATATTGGAATACTAATATTTGATACTTTATGTTCCTTTATTGCTTATTAGGATGATTGTCTCTCTTATTTCTTTTACTGAACTGGCCCTAGTCTTCAATTTGTGAGCATGTTTAACTGTACCTTTTACATATCCTCCATTCATACTTTGTAAACTGAATAACATATGTTGATTTTATCAGGATGATGAAATGGATTATAATGATTCTCGTCGCTCTCGTCGCCGCTTTGAGGAAGACCTGGAAGTAGAAGCTCGGGCAGAAAAACGCATTATGAATGCCAAGAAGGTATTTTCACTGTTACTCCTAGGGAAAAGTCCTTGTTGCAACTTGTTACTAAGATGTTTTTATTTTTACATTTTGTGGTTACCAGTCACAGAGTTATAGGGACATCCCTCGCAAGTCATCCTTGCAAGATTTTAAATCATCTCGGCGGCCTAGTAATTTCTCTGAAAGTGACAGAGAGGAGTCTGAGTATGAAACTGAAGGGGAGGAAGATGATAGATCTCCACGCAATAGGATTGAGGATGAAGAGCCAGAATATGAAGAATCAGAAGAAGAGGAAGAGGAAGAGCGCTATGAAGAGGTTGATGCTAACAATAAGATAGCCTCAGATGAGGAAGAGGAAGCAGAGGTATTTATTTATAATTTTCTTTTATCTTCAACAAGTTCTCCATGCTTTATGTTTGAGCATAAAATTCATGTGCC
Organism: Durio zibethinus; assembly: GCF_047325235.1. Taxonomy (NCBI): domain Eukaryota; kingdom Viridiplantae; phylum Streptophyta; class Magnoliopsida; order Malvales; family Malvaceae; genus Durio; species Durio zibethinus. The sequence continues at coordinate 24,872,316 of NC_143172.1, forward strand.
ATATCTGAAAGGCATTTCAGATGGTGCTTTTCATTCCTGTATATATAGCACAAGTGATTTCTGTATGCCTTAAGTATCAGTACTCCATGATTCTTAAAAGGTTACCGATTAGATAGCTCCTCTAAATGAATGACTAAAAATGTTCAAATAGCCTGTACTTGTGTGAACTGTTGGTTCCACAATTCACTTTGCTGATTAATTTTAGGGATATGTTAATGTGCCTAATTATTCTGATGGTTATAATCTATCATTTTTCTTCCCACATATGACGTGGATTGGATTGGATATGGTCAAAAAAAGGACATGGATTGGATATCCATACTTCGAAGTTTGAAAGAATATTTTCTTGTGCTTCCTATCAGTCTGAATGAGTGCATTATGTTTTCTTGCTGAATGATATATATTCCTTTAAAGATGAGGTTTTTCTTCAGGCTTTCAGAAATGATGCTATTGGAAAAGTCTCTTTAGATTTTTTATATGTGATTAATGACTTTGTGTATATTTATATGTGCTTGCATGGAAAGGCTTATTTGGAGATACTACAATTTGATATGTCTCTGTTGCCCTTTAATACAACTGTAGTGGTGCCAATTACTGTTTTTAGTGGAAGGGTGAAATTTTTGTAAGGATCAGCATTTAACATGGCTGGGAGGTTGGACTTTGCTGGGGTATCTGAAAGTGCTACCACGGGTATCTAAGTTTGTTTGGTGATATTTAAATGTCTGTGATTGGATTGGAAAATGGTGAATATCGATTAGATTTCATCAATGTCCTTAAAATGGAGCATATATGCAGCAGAACATGATCAAAAGATCTAAACATTTTAATTTGTCTTTTATCAGTAATGGATGTTTCTATATTTGTGTTGGTTTAGTTGTTCCACGCCCATCCTCCTTATTTTTGCTTCTTTTAGAGGAAATAATACCTTCTTGTTATGCATCAGCATGACACGTAATGACATGTAAACTGGGCAATAATTTTTCCTCATCGATTATAGTCTTAAGAATTTTGTAAATTTTGTTTTATTGGTTATCTTTGCAGGAACCTAGGCAAAAGTTGAAGGAGTCTGTTGGCAGCATTAAGCGAAAGGGAATTGAGTCTGATGAGGACTCACCTCCTAGAAAAGCTCCAACTCATCGTCGCATGGCAGTTGTTTATGATAGTGATGAGGAGTGAAACCTGCAACAGACAAGATGAGAGTAGGTCTCTCTCTCTCTCACTCTTGCTTTCGCAACATATGCATTGACTCATGTACATGTAGAGACCAAAGCATTGAAACTTCTATTTCTGAAGAACCTTTTCCCATCCCATTTTTCTTGCTACCAAATGTTGCTGGAATGTCCGGAATGCTATTCTCAAGATTTAGGCTTATACTAGTTTTCATTGCAGATAGATAGGTTTTACTTAATTTTGAATTATGACTCTCTCTTTAGTAAGTTAAGTAACTTACCAATTATTCTTGAAATCTCTGTGTTCTAGTTTTATTGTCAAATTCTTTTGGTTGACATTACTTTCTGTCCTTAACTTTGGTTTTAAGTGTCAAATATCATAGATGAATAGGTCATAATTTGCGAGGTATGGATGTTCTATGCAGTGTACGTACTTTTGCTTCTTGTTGGTGGCTTGGTGCATTAGCATATATGGTGTTCATATTTGTGGAACATATTCCATTATTTTTGTCAAAGATACCTTTTATTTTTTTGCCTTGTTGACTGATATAGTATAAAGCCGCATATAGCTTAGATAGTTGATTCTTGCTCAGTTGATTTACTGAACTTTTCACGATTGTGGCTAAGTTTGTTGATATCTATTCCCTCTTTGTGGCTGTGCCTAAGTGTCTCTCCTGCAACCTACTTGCTCTGAACTTTTGACGTCTTGTTGAACAACTTGTGCCATTGATAGCTTTGGTAATGATTCCACATTGCTCTGTTGATTCTGGTTGAGGAAGATTATGCTCTGCAATTTTCCTATTTCTGTATGATTTTAATCAGACATTTTTTTGGAGAGGAAGATGTCTTAGGGAACGTTCCTTGCGATCTTTTGTCATGTAGGCTGGATGTGGACCTGTGTTTCATATAATCGAAGTACTTTTTGGTCACTGATTTTAGTAGTCAGATTTTTTTTTTTTAGAAATATATAATTCTAACTTTTTCTTTTGAGGTTTGTTTTATATTCTAAACTATTTTGATTTATTACGAATACATGATAGTTTAAGCATGCTTAGACAAATTCACACATCCAAGTCTGGTTTACAAGTCTGAAGTCTCTGGTGAGATTATTTTGCTCATTCACATATTATTGAAGCAAAACAAGGTTACAAGTGCGGTTAATTTTAGTGATAATGTTTGAGCAAGTATTACATTGTTACATATCCTGTAAAGGATTTTCAAGTACTGACATAATATGTATAGTTAATATGATGAATATTAATATTTATAACTATAAATTATATTATAGATTCCGAGTCTTGATTGCTATTACCATCTTTCCACAGAAAAAGCTTGTATCCGACCATCCTCTGACTAATGAATCGCAGGCAGACATTTTGCGGTGGAGCTGAGCCGACATGCTTGATGCTTCACTAAGTTATGGAAACACTAATAACTGAACGCAGCAGCTTAAGGTTTAAAATGCTATTGTCTTCTTTACCTCCTGTCTATCATTTTCAATTATATAAAAATTGTGCCTATAACCTTTTCTTTAATCCCCGACACTAGTTGCAACTGAATTTGAGGGGAAAGAATTGCGGACAAAACGGATTACTAGTTTTCTTCTTTTTCCTATAATGTGAAAAGGCAGGTTATTATGATTGTCATTTTCGATCTCAAAACCTCCCCTCATTGAAGGAGCAGGCAACGTTGGTGCAGTTGTTTGGTATCTATTATTATATTCACTATTCAATCAATAGAAATAGGAATACATGTTTCTATCTTTATTCATCATCACCATTATTTATTTATTTAGAGTACTTGTTTTCATAGTGAAATTATTCCTTAGGTTTAAGAAATTTTATCAATTCCATTTGTTGCTTGTTTTCTATATTTCCATTCTTACTAAATCAAATGAATTCAAGTACATCATCCATGAATCTCAAATGATATGACTATGGTGAAACATCTATTCGATTCTTATAGATAGATTTAAAAAAAAAAAATTTAAATATATTTTTAAAATTATACCATTGCGAAGTTTCTCCATTTTTTTTTTTAAATTGGGCTTTGAAATAATTTAATTAGCATAATCACACATAATCAAATTGTGAAATTGAATAGGGATGAAACCTCATTGGCTGTAGCATATTAGGACCATCTAAAATCGATAATTAAATTGTTCGGTGAATTATTTTTATTTATTTTAGGTTTCATTAACGATTATCCAATTATTCGCACCATATGATTATTTAATTCAAACAATATATATGATGATTAATAAAGCTATCAAAATCATTGGCATATTTTTAGATTTAAATACGACCCATAAATGTAACGTAATCTACTTTAAAACATAACATGCCGTTGGCTAGCAATTCATAACACTAACAATTGCCAAATTTTCTTAAAAACATGGCTCACATTACAAAATAAATTAGCTGCACCAACTCGGCCATGTATCTTATAACCAAAGATTGAAAAAAAAAAAAAACAAAAATCCCATAAATACAAGGAGATATAAAATATACTAATATACTCCTTTGTTGTCCCAAATTGTTAACTCTTCGATTAACTTTTACCGAGTTAAAAAAAAAAAACTTTTGGTGTTGGTCCTTTTGCTTGTTTCCTTTCGATTTTTTATTAAATAGATTCGATTTTGATTATTTTTTTTAATAAAATCATAAAATTATTGATTTTTTTGAAAAAAATTCAAAATACATATTTTTTAAAATTTTAATTTAATATGATATTTTAAAACCTAATGATTAAGGTCAAATTGTTTGACAAAAAATTTCGAACATGAACAAATAAAATGGGACATAAAGAGTATTAAATTTCTAATTTTTTTTACAAATTTGATGTTTCATATTTCAAATGCCAAAAAGTTAAAAAAAATTCATGAAAATAATTTTAGAATTAAAAAAAAAAAAAAAGAGATTTATGTGTTTTCTTGACATAGTTTTGACATATAAAAGAAAAATGGTCAAAGAAGTCTAGAGGAGTATTTAGCACCAAAAATACATGAACCAACAAAATATTACTTATATTAGAACCTAAACAGGCCATAATTCCAAATGAAATATAAAAGAGACCGCCTAGAATGAGTCTTAATGCTAAATTTGTTTGCTAAGGAACCTTATGTGTACGCACCGTCCACCCCAGCGGGAAATATTCATTGATCCTCAAAGATTAATCTACCATTTGGAGAAGATAGATAACTCTTTTCATAAAATCACCTCATCAATGTTTTGTATCATTAACTGAATTTTTTTCAGTAATGAATGTGCCTACCGACTTGAACCAACGCAACAAATTTCGGTGATCCTTCACATAGAGCCATGCTTGTAAAAACGGAAAGAGACTCTCATTCACCCCTCGTTCTTCGATGAAACTATGAAGTGCATCCCTCATATTTTCATCAAGATCTCTGCCAAACAGCAGAGAGACACGGCTTAGTAATACACAAACATAAGAAATGAGAATGGGTTAACCAATAATGATTAAAAGAAAATAAAAAAAAAAACAAAAAGCAAATAATCTTTATCTAGCATGCACGGTGACAGAAAAGCATCCATAAAGAAATCAGCTTTTAGCCTATAAAATCAAATATTTATATAGGTCAAATGCATCCCTGGCAGAGTGCTGGATGTAATTATAATCATCTATGCAACCTCCCATGCACGAATGTTACATACTCAATCACATGAATATCAATACCGACTCAAGCTTCTCTAGCTGTATCATCCAAGAACAGCAGAATTGCACCTCCTTTCTGTCTCTTACCTTATGTTTATATAAATTATATTAGATAGTTACATTACCTAGAAAACAAAAAATGTTCAGAAAACCAAAGGCATCGTTCCACAGTCTTGTGCTGCATTACCACTCTTGGGTTTAATATAGATTTGCTATTTAGAACTCATCTGCTTCGAGGAAGCCAAGTTTTCCAAATTTCTTTTCAAGCTAAAACTAATACTTGAACATTTTTTACTAAATAGTTTTATGATAAATTGATAATGGATGTTGGGGTTACCTAATTCTACTATATGCTCACATTTTTATACATAATAACGGGGAAAAATAATAGATGCACAGAGGAACACACCAATGATTTCGAATACTCTTTTAACGATTTAACACACCATTCTTCCCAGTAATTTATGAGGAAAACTCAATCAAGAGGTATCAAATAATCAAATTTAATACTTAAACATATTGATTATGGTGAGTTGATGACTTACTCGAAAACAGGACCATTATATTTAGATGGAACCACAACATCCTCTGAAGAGTCAAGCTTTGGCCTCATTGAAACAGAGTGGATCCCAAGAGCATCAGGATACAATCCACATAGAAACTGTAAGGATTCTTCCTGTCCAGGTTTTGACACATCTACATGAAGGAACAACTGATTAATTCCATCCTCCTCAGGATCATCACCTTCACCACGAATAATATTAGCCAGCCGCATTACAAAGATGTTAATTTCCTCCTTGCCATAGGTTCGCTTGAGAACAGGGCCATTAGAATCAAGTCCACCTTTGATAATAGTAAACGGTGAAGGAGGGCTCACTTTCTGTCAACATTAATACATTCACACTATTACACAAGCCGCTTAAAACATCAAATGAGTATATTAATATAAACTAAATCGATGAGAGCCAGAGCATTCACACTAGCAGAAGTCCCTTCAATGTACCCCATTAGATTTACCATAGAAATCTGCCTGAAAATCAACCATACAATCAGATTTCATGCAGCAATAGAATCTTCAATAGGTGATTCCTACCACATTAGTTTTTTCTTCAAAAGAAACAAAAATCTAAGAAAGCTAACTGTTTCATTAAACAAAAAAGTAATTAGAAGAAAAAATGCTGAAAGATATCATTTCTTGGAGACAAAACATATGGGGTATATAAGACATTTGGTAGTTAAAATTATTTACTTGCCTTTTGTTCCTGAGAGCGAAAGGCAAAATGGGCATTTGGAAACAAAAATGAACAATATTTTTGAAAGATTAAAGATTAAAGATAATTTTACTTTTCATATCTATTTCAGTTGCAACCATTCACTCATAAAAACTACGAACTGAACTACATTTTTATATATGTGTCTATAAAACCCTCCCAAAATTTCCCTAAGCCTCAAGGTTTTAAGTTTGGCCAAAAACAGAAACCTTCGGATTCAAGCAGATATCCAAAAAAAAAAAAATTGCTTTTCTTATAGATATATTCATCACCATTTGAACACTTCTCTAAAACCCTAGTTTCTAACATATTGGGCTTTACAGGGGTTTAACAGAAATAAGATAAAAGAAAATCATTCAAATACCCAAAACAAAAAGGGTGTACAATTTACTATTAGAGAGATGAACTGAGGAAGAATGAAACATACAGGAGGGGGAGTCATTTTGGAGACTTCGAGATAGTGGTCTTTGAGCGAACGGAGCAAGAGTGAATCAACCGCCGCAGCTGACGCCGCTGATGCCGACATGGAGCCGTGCTTGCCGCTTCCGGTGGCTGCGCCTCTTGTTGCTATCAACCGCCATGATTGGCAAGCTTTGCTCTCCATCAACGCTCTTCTCCACATGATTGCTGTAGTTTCTTTCCTTTTTTCGTTTTCCTTTGCCTTCTGCTTTCGCAGCTTGTACAAAAATGAAGAGAAGTAGAACCCAATGAGCAAAACGGCAATTTGGAAAGCGGGTGGGTCAAGAAAAATCCGAACCCGGAGTTGCTTAGTTCGGACTATGGCCATATGGGTCCAAGTCCAACCCTTACCTTAAAAATAAAATAATGTTCAAAATTGGATTTCCAAGAAAGAAAAAAAAATTGTGCTAAGAGGATTATTTTTTAATTCTACCATAAATTTATGCTCATAAAATATTTTTAATTTTTAAATCTAACACATGAATATAAACTAACTACTAATAATATTTGAATTTAATACCAAGTATATAATTTTTATTTAAGACTTATGTTTGTACAATATATTTTATATTAAGCTATTTTTATGCTCATTTTTAAATAAAAAATCTACTATTTAATTTAAAATAATTAAGTTTAGAGTTTTTTTTTTTTTCGTTGCACAATAAAAATATTCATGAACTTTACTTAATATATTTGAATTGAATTAAAATTTTTTATTTATGTCAAATTTCTTAAATTTATAAAAATTTCTTTTCTCATCATTTTTCGAACCTAAACAATAAAAAGCTTTTTTTTTTTTCATTTGAGCTAAAATATAATATTGAAGCTAAATATTTGTGATTTTTTTAATATTCAAAATACAATTATGTTATTTTTCTTGTTATATATATATATATAATATGTAAAATGTTCTTCAACTATCTTAAAGGATACGGTATTTTATGTAATAGTATTAAAGTATTTTAAGTTTTGGTTTTTTAATCTTCAAAAAAAAAAAAAAAAAAGTAATTAGCCAACAACCAAAGCAGCGCATGCCTTATGCTTAGACGGCGGGTAAGATTCTAGTAGGTGGTAGAGAGATCGTAATATTATATTATCAACATTACACATGTATGATGTATGATGCGGTGTCACGTGGAAGAAAGATCCGTTTAGTTCGAGAAAAAAAAAATTTATTTTTTATTTTTTGTTTTTTAAAAAATATATTTGATAAGTGAAAAAATTATTTTTTAAAAATGTAAAAAATAATAAAATGAATAAAATATTTGATGATATTATTATTGATGTCATTAATACTAAATACAATATATATTTATTAATTAATGATATTAAAAAATATTTAATATGATAATTTATAGAATATAAGAAAAAAATAATATACGTTTTTATTTCCATAATTAATTTTTTTTTCATATTTCAATTCTATTTTTTAAAATTTTATTTTCATTTTTAATTACTCAATACGTTTTCACTTATATTTTTAAAAAATAATAAAAATAAAAAATAATTTTATTTTTTGGAACTAAACACTATCTAAAATTTTCAATATTTTTTCTTTTAAACAAGTTTGTGCCCTCTCCAACAAAATCCCAAATAAAAATATTTATGCAAAAAAGCATCTTACTTATTAATAAGATAAAAGTCATGTTCAATTTTTTATGAATAATGTTACATACCCGTAAAGAAACAAATATATACATATAATTATTTTTATAATAATATTTTTAAATTAAATAAAAATAATTTTTTAATAAATTAAAAAAAATTAATGTGAGAAAAAAAAATCATTTATATGTATTTATAGGTGTATGTTTCGTGTGTATATAATTATTTATTTATTTAATCAGAATTTAGAGTTAAAAGAAAAAGGGAGAGAGTTTTGGAATTTAATAAAACTAAACTTTCATATGCTTTTATGCATATTTAACTTTTTTGGTCAAATAAATAGTTAACCTTAAATGTATCAATATAATTCCTTTTTTTTTTTCTTGAAATGGATTAGACTTACAATTAATAGTAAGTTTTTTTTTTCTTTTTATTTGAAAGAAGGAAAATAAACTCAATCTGAGTAAATATATATAAATAATTTATCAAATCAGATATTCGAATGTAAAAAAAGATTATTATAATTATATTATTAATTAAAAATGAAAATTTAAATTCTTTTGTATTATTTATTTATTTAATAAAAAAATATTTTAATTTAATACATGTATCAATATATATATATATATATATATATTTTTTTTGTTTGGCTTGAATCAGGCTCAAAACATAAATTTTAACGTCCCAGCTTAACCAAATTAAATCACTACATAATAATAAAATATATTTTTATTTAAATTTAATTTTGAAAATATATGAAATATAATATAAAATGTTTTTTAAAATTTTAATATTTTCTTAATAATGACCGAGCATGTTAAAGTTTGATTGATCAATTCGGACTTTAAAGAAAAATTTTTAAAAATCAATGATTCATCTAATTTATAAATATATCTATTTTTTATTGAATTAATATTGTAATTAATATCGAATATTTATAATTGAAATGTCATCGCCTTTTCAAAGCTTGAATATGAATATTTATCATAGATTTATGGGTTTAATAAATTATCTTATAGAATTAATTCATGAAGTAACATTTTGCACACAGCATTTTAAAAAAATTATCACAAATCAAAATGATTTTTTATATTTTTTGTTTTAAGAAAAAAAAAAAAGGAAAGGTGCGTGAGACGCCAATCTCTTATGTGGCGAGTGAGATAACATTCTAGGCAAGTCCAGGAGGTTCCGCTCATCAAATCAGCTGAGCGTCTAGGAGTTTCTAGACTTCTCCCTTTGCTCAACAAAAACCCAATCCCCCCCACCATTCTTGCTCACATATTTTCCGGCGAAGTCGAAGTAATCAATCACATTAACAATTCAGAATTCTCAAATTCCAAAGAGATTTTTTTCCAGGAAAAGAAGGAACAACGACAAGAAGCAGAGCAACGGAAAGCAAAGACAACAACTCTCTGTTTTCATCTTTCGCTGAGAAGCTATTTTCGTTTTCTGACTTTGATCATTAGGTAAGAAAAAACCCTTCCTTTTCATGTTTAAAAATGTATATTTTTGTGTTAAAAAGTGTTGAATTGTAAGAAAGCAGTTTTCTTCTTTTTTTTTTGGGTTTTTTTAAAGTAGTTGAAGATCACTCTGCTGAAGAATGACCCTGGAAGCTGCTTTAAGCCAGGATGTTTGTTTCACAATTGCTTGTTCATTGAAAGTGTTACATTTTTAAAGTCTTTGATTTAGTTTTAGAATGTGAAAATGTCATGCTATTTTTTTTATTAGCCTCTTGGCTGCAATCTGTTCTTTGCTTCATAGACGCAAGGTTTTGGCTTGGTAATGCATGTTTTTTATTGGGATTGTAATCTAAGGAATACAGATACTTATGGATGTATGAATTGTTGTTTTTTTTTTTTGCAGGTTTTATAATACCACGCAAGGATAAATGAATCCTGATAAATTCACTCACAAGACAAATGAGGCTCTTGCTGGGGCTCATGAGCTAGCAATGAGCAATGGCCATGCCCAATTCACTCCCCTCCACCTTGCAGTTGCTTTAATATCCGATCCCAGCGGCGTCTTCTATCAAGCAATCTCCAATACTGGAGGTGAGAATGCTGCGCATGCTGCAGAGAGGGTATTCAATCAGGCATTGAAGAAGCTACCATCACAGTCACCTCCACCAGATGAAATTCCTGCTAGCACTTCTCTTATTAAGGGAATTCGTCGTGCCCAAGCTGCACAAAAGGCGCGCGGTGATACCCATTTGGCTGTTGATCAGTTGATTCTAGGCCTTCTTGAGGATTCCCAAATTGCGGATTTGTTAAAAGAAGCTGGGGTTGCTCCAGCAAGAGTGAAATCAGAGGTTGAAAAACTTAGAGGAAAGGAAGGGAAAAAGGTGGAGAGTGCATCTGGGGACACCACATTTCAGGCTTTAAAAACATATGGCAGAGATCTTGTTGAGCAGGCTGGGAAGCTTGATCCAGTAATAGGCCGAGATGAGGAAATTAGAAGGGTCATTAGGATCCTCTCAAGGAGAACTAAAAATAATCCAGTTCTTATTGGAGAGCCGGGTGTTGGTAAAACTGCTGTGGTAGAGGGTTTGGCTCAAAGAATTGTGAGAGGAGATGTTCCTAGTAATCTTGCTGATGTGAGACTCATTGCATTGGACATGGGTGCATTGATTGCAGGAGCAAAATATAGAGGAGAGTTTGAGGAAAGATTGAAGGCAGTTTTGAAAGAAGTTGAGGAAGCTGAGGGCAAAGTGATTCTCTTCATTGATGAAATCCACTTAGTACTTGGGGCTGGTCGAACTGAGGGTTCTATGGATGCAGCTAACCTCTTTAAGCCTATGCTTGCTAGAGGTCAACTTAGGTGCATTGGTGCTACTACACTCGAGGAATATAGAAAGTATGTGGAGAAGGATGCTGCATTTGAGAGAAGGTTCCAGCAGGTTTATGTGGCTGAGCCTAGTGTTGCGGATACAATTAGCATCCTTCGAGGATTGAAAGAAAAATACGAGGGTCACCATGGTGTTAGGATTCAAGACCGTGCCTTGGTGGTGGCAGCTCAGTTATCAAGTCGATACATTACTGGTATGCTATATTTCTTTTTAACAAATGTTTCATTAAATGATATGATATCTGTTAATGCAGAAATTAGTTGTCTGAATTTTGAAATTTGATTCTCTGTGCTGAGTTTGGCATGATATTCATTTGCATAATTTTTAATTCGTTTCAGGACGTCATCTTCCTGACAAGGCAATCGACTTGGTTGATGAAGCCTGCGCAAATGTGAGAGTTCAGCTTGACAGTCAGCCTGAAGAAATTGATAATCTTGAAAGAAGAAGAATGCAACTAGAAGTCGAGCTGCATGCATTGGAAAAGGAGAAGGATAAAGCTAGCAAAGCTCGACTTGTTGAAGTAAGTATTGGCTCTCAAAAAAGAAATGATGGATTATGCTAATTATCTTCTTTATACCGGATCTAACTTTTGTTTCTTCCATTTAGGTCCGGAAAGAGCTTGATGACTTGAGGGACAAGCTTCAGCCACTCATGATGAAATATAGAAAGGAGAAAGAAAGAGTTGATGAGATTCGCCGACTAAAGCAGAAGAGAGAAGAGCTCTTGTTCGCTTTGCAGGAGGCAGAAAGGAGATATGATTTGGCAAGAGTTGCTGATTTGAGATATGGAGCGATTCAGGAAGTAGAATCTGCAATAGCCCAGATTGAAGGAAGCACAGATGAAAATTTAATGTTAACAGAAACTGTTGGGCCAGAACATATTGCAGAGGTTGTAAGCCGATGGACTGGCATTCCTGTCACAAGGCTTGGACAGAATGAGAAAGAGAGGCTGATTGGGCTTGCAGAGAGGTTGCATCGGAGAGTGGTGGGACAAGACCAAGCAGTTGACGCTGTTGCGGAGGCTGTTTTGAGGTCAAGAGCTGGATTAGGAAGGCCTCAACAGCCAACTGGCTCATTCCTTTTCTTGGGCCCAACTGGCGTTGGTAAGACAGAGCTTGCTAAGGCACTAGCGGAACAACTATTTGATGATGAGAATTTGCTGATCAGGATCGACATGTCTGAGTATATGGAGCAACACTCAGTTGCTCGACTTATTGGGGCTCCACCTGGGTATGCTTTGTTTCCCTTAAACATGCAGCTACATTTCTATTTTCTGGGGTTATATAATCGTAGCTCACCTGCTCCCTTGTTTTGTTTTTCAGGTACGTTGGACATGAGGAAGGTGGACAACTTACAGAGGCTGTGAGGCGGAGGCCTTACAGTGTTGTACTCTTTGATGAAGTGGAGAAAGCACATATCTCTGTTTTTAACACTCTGCTTCAAGTCTTGGATGATGGTCGGTTAACTGATGGCCAGGGTCGCACTGTTGATTTCCGAAATACAGTGATTATCATGACTTCAAACCTTGGAGCAGAGCATCTTCTCTCAGGACTCAGTGGGAAATGTTCTATGCAAGTTGCTCGTGATCGAGTAATGCAAGAGGTACCAAAATGACCTATTTCTTATACCAGATACCCTTATGATGTGATGTTTTTGTTTTCTGCGGAAGTCGACTTTTGACGTATTAGTATTAATATACGAATTGGGTTGTTTGACAGGTAAGGCGGCACTTTAGGCCAGAGTTGCTGAACAGACTCGATGAGGTTATTGTTTTCGATCCTCTCTCACATGACCAATTGAGGAAAGTTGCTAGATTGCAAATGAAGGATGTTGCAAGCCGCCTTGCTGAGAGGGGTATTGCATTAGCTGTAACAGATTCAGCATTGGACTGCATTCTATCCGAGAGTTATGATCCAGTAAGTATCATCACATAGCACCTGCATATATTTGTTCTGTTCTCTGTTTTGACTGAATGGTAACAATGTTTACTTTCTGGGTATTTAGGTTTATGGTGCAAGACCCATAAGGAGATGGCTTGAGAGGAGGGTTGTGACAGAGCTATCAAGGATGCTTGTGAGGGAGGAAATCGATGAGAACTCCACAGTTTACATTGATGCAGCTCCAAGCGGAAGTGACTTGGTGTATCAGGTTGAGAGAAACGGAGGGTTAGTAAACGCAGCCACCGGACATAAATCAGAGGTATTGATCCAAATCCCGAACAGTACAAGAAGTGATGCTGCACAGGCGGTGAAGAAGATGAAGATTGAAGAGATCGATGATGATGATGATGAAATGGATTTCATCCCGTAAACTTTTTGTATGAAAACGGACTGTGGGAGGCTACTTGGCTTTAATTTTTTTTTTTTTTTTTGGGTTATAATTACTCTCCTTGACGTTGAATGTTCTTTTCAACCATCTTGCGTTTGCTGTTAAATGTAAGTAAAAAATATAAATAATCGATTAGTTTCTTTTAAAAACTGGTATTTCTTTCTACGAACTTCTCCTGAAAGAATGGAGCAGAATGATTATGAAAAAAATTTTAATTTAATAATTAAAATTTGTAATTATCTATTTAATAACGTATGGACAGAGTGATGATGAAAATTTTATTAATTTTATTATCAAAATTTATAATTATTAAATTAATTTAACTATTAAATTAATAAGTTTTTTATCTTTAGCCTTTTTCTATCGTTTTTACTAATGAAAGCCCATGTGCCTGTCAAGATTTTTCATTTTCTCTGTTATATTCATCGGCAAACTGCATTTTAATGCTTGCAATAATGGATTTCCCCACTTTTGAACTAGTGATTTTGAATCAACTTTTTCGTCGTTTCTTTTACAAATTAGTACAACCATTGAACGTCCTTCTTTTTTTTTGTTAACGAAAATGATAGAATATGCTTTTCTTTTTATATTTAATTGTAAAAAAAATTAATTAAAAATATAAAAATATGATAATTTTAAATTTCATTTATGGTGTAAAAAATTTTACTATCAATTTATTAAAAATAAATTCTTTAATTAATTAATTATTATTAGTTAATATATGCATATTTTGTATTTCAATATTTAATTAAATAATAGATACATGTATTTCTGGGTTGAAAAAGTTCAAATCTCCTTTCCTCGAAATAAAAAATAATACATACATACATACATATTTCCAATCAATTCGAATGGTTGAAAACTTAATTTGACATTATTAGAATGATCTGAAAGCTGGGATATCATTTCCGAAAGGGCAGTGTGAGGCTGCAGCAAATTAAGCTGCACAAATTAATTGTTGCAAATCTACATGCAACAAAACTGGAGTTGTTATCCCTTCATTTTATTTATTTTTTTTAAATTGAAGACTTTGAAGGGCAAAATTTTCGATTGTTAGGAGATATATATCGGAAGACGACGTTGTAATTTTGATTTACTTAGTTCAATTTAATAAATTTCAATATTATTGTTTAAAAAAAAACTTGTTTGTCAACTAGCCACTGATTTTAGTAAAAAAATTAATTATTGATTAATTATTTTAAATTAGATCTAATAATTTTATATTTATATTGTATTAAAAAATTAATGATTTATGCAAATATAAATATTAAATTTTAACAAAAATTAAATTTTAAATTTCATATGAATATAAAAATTATTTACATAATTTAATAATTAATTTTATTCGTTCAAATTATCATGTTAACAAGTTAATGTCATCTTAGCAAAGTTAACATTCATGTAAACAAGTTAATAAGTATGTCAATATTTTTTATGATAAAAAATTAATATAATTAGTAATTAAACTAAAATTATTAAATTAAAATAACACAAAAATAATTTTATATGAATTATAATATATTGTCTTCATATGCTTGATCTAATTATCAAAATAATCTTAAAAAAAATATTAAAATCGAGATTCGAACCCCGACCTTCTTTCCTCCCCTTAATATAAAGCTCTATTCTTTGAATGATAAAATATATATATATATATATATATTGATTAAATTTCAAATTTTCATAAAGCATAAAAGACCTT
Organism: Durio zibethinus; assembly: GCF_047325235.1. Taxonomy (NCBI): domain Eukaryota; kingdom Viridiplantae; phylum Streptophyta; class Magnoliopsida; order Malvales; family Malvaceae; genus Durio; species Durio zibethinus. The sequence goes on from NC_143172.1 coordinate 24,887,372, forward strand.
TGACATAATTTCTCATCTCTTCTTAACGTAAAGTTCTACCCGATAAAAAAAAAATATATATATATATATTGATTAAATTTTAAATTTTCATAAAGCATAAAGATCTTTGACATAATTTAACCATTTTAAAATTTAATGATTTTTTCAACAATCATTTTTTCATTACATCAATTAATAAAAAATTTTAACAAAATCCTTTTTTTTATAATTTTCTTAAAAAAGCTTTTACTTTTCGTCCAGAAATAAATTTTTATAAAATACTCATTAAATTATATAATTTTTTAAAAATTTATTTTCAATAAATTATAAAATTTATCAAATATTAATATTAAAAAACTTATAAAAATGATAATTAAATAATTGTATTTATAATAATTTTGAATAAAATAATGTAAAAAACGAAAAGCATGATGTATTTGGAACTCCGTTAACAATTTAATTTGGGGACCAATTTGAATTTATTCGGACATAAATATATACAAACCAGGGTCCAGTTAATTTGATGAAAGCTGCTTTAATTCAAACTTCTTTTCTAGAGTTAGTGGCCTACCACGTGCCAGGTGTCATTCAATTAATCCACGTAAATTTTTCTAATCGGTGACCTAAGTATCATCAAAAGTTTAATTAAATACTGAATTTTAATTTATCTCGATAAAATAATTGAAATTTGATAAATATATTAAATCTAATCACTTTAAGTATTGAATTTCATAAAAAAAAGGCCGAAAATAATATAATTGTCATATCGACTGTCACGTTAATTATTGTGTCCATTATCATATCCACGTTATCTTTATGGAAAAATGACCCACTTCTTATTATAAAAATAATATATTAAGTAAGAGCAGTGATAATGCGGGATGAGATTTAAGAGAAATGCTAGGCAGCAGTCATATCTACGTATGCTTTTAGATTAAATGCCATGTTGAGACCGACAACTGTTATAGTCAATTAAATAATCAAAAAGGACGAAAGATTGGCAAAAAACAAAAGGGATGAAAACTGACTTGATTTGAAAGGATTCGTTCCTGCGAGAAACGAAAATTCAAGTTCTAATCTTCCCTTTGCGATTGTTGATTTTTTGTTGAGATGTTAATAGCATGACGTATGTTATGGGGGTGAGAAAATTAAAACATTATTCGAAATTGTAGTTTCAATTTAGATCAATTTTTTATTTATTTTAAATTAAATTCAATTATTAAATATATATATTAATTTTGAATCAAAAAATTAAGTCAAATTGAATTACATTTTTTTATTAATTTATATATTTTTTAAAGTTTTATAAATAAAAATAATTAATTTATATCAAATTTATTTAAATATATTAAAAATTATATTAAAATAATATATAAACAAAAAATAAATTAAAAAAACTTATGATTCGAATCGATAGAATTTGATTCATATCATATCAATTTCAAAAAAAAATTTATTTTAATTTAAATCAAATTTTATAATTTTATAATATTATATATTATCTAAAAAATCAAACCGAACCGAATTCAATCTAAATCATTATCCATCTCAATTTTTATTTCTTTTCTCTTTTTTAATTTTTATTAAACATTTGTGATTATATAATTTTAAGAGTTTTACATTTTTTTTTATTTTTTTAAAAATTGGATAGCTTTAAAACCAAAAAAGAAAAAACTCATAAAGTCAAACGATGTTATTTAATTTTATTTTTAAATTAGATCTGATAATTTTATATTTATATTGTATTAAAAAATTAATGATTTATGCAAATATAAATATTAAATTTTAAATTTCATATGAATATAAAAATTATTTACATAATTTAATAATTAATTTCATTCGTTCAAATTATCATGTTAACAAGATAATGTCATCTTAGCAAAGTTAACGTTCATATAATCAAGTCAATAAAATGTCAATGTTTTTAATGATAAAAAATTAATATAATTAGTAATTAAACTAAAATTATTAAATTAAAATAACACGAAAATAAATTTATATGAATTATAATATATTATCTTCAAGTGCTTGGTCTAGTGATCAAGATAATTTTAAAGAAGACATTAAGATCATGATTTAAACCCCAACTTTTTCTCCTCCCCTTAATATAGAACCCCTTGAATGATAAAATATATATATATATATATTGATTAAATTTTAAATTTTCATAAAGCATAAAGACCTTTGACATAATTTCTCTCCTCCCTTTAATGTAAGGTTTTGTGCCCCTTGAATGATAAAATATATATTTATTAAATTTTAAATTTTCATAAAGTATAAAGACGTTTGACATAATTTAACCATTTTAAAGTTTAATGATTTTTTCAACAATTATTTTTTCATTACATCAATTAATAAAATTTTTTAATAAAATCCTTTTTTTATAATTTTTCTTAAAAAAATTTTTACTTTTCATTCAGAAATAAATTTTCAAAAAAATACACATTAAATTATATAATTTTTTAAAAATTTATTTTCGATAAATTATAAAATTTATCAAATATTAATATTAAAAAACTTATAAAAATGATAATTAAATATTTTATTTATAATAATTTTGAATAAAATAATGTAAAAAACGAAAAGCATGATGTATTCGGAACTCCGTTAACAATTTAATTTGGGGACCAATTTGAATTTATTCAGACATAAATATATACAAACCAGGGTCTAGTTAATTTGATGAAAGCTGCTTTAATTCAAGCTTCGTTTCTAGAGTTAGTGGGCTACCACGTGCCAGGTGTCATTCAATTAATCCACGTAAATTTTGCTAATCGGTGACCTAAGTATCACAAAAAGTTTAATTAAATACTGAATTTTAATTTATCTCGATAAAATAATTGAAATTTGATAAATATATTAAATCTAATCACTTTAAGTATTGAATTTCATAAAAAAAAAGGCAGAAAATAATATAATTGTCATATCGACTGTCACGTTAACTATCGTGTCATTATCATATCCACGTTATCTTTATGAAAAAATGACCCACTTCTTATTATAAAAATAATATATTAAGTAAGAGCAGTGACAATGCGGATGAGATTTAAGAGAAATGCTAGGCAGCAGTCATATCTACGTATGCTTTTAGATTAAATGCGGTGTTGAGACCGATAACTGTAATTGTCAATTAAATAATCAAAAAGGACGAAAGATTGGCAAAAAACGAAAGGGCTGAAAACTGACTTGATTTGAACGGATTCGTTCCTGCGAGAAACAAATATTCAAGTTTTAATCTTCCCTTTGCGATTGTTGATTTTTTGTTCAGACGTTAATAGCATGACGTATGTTATAGGGGTGAGAAAATTAAAACATTATTCGAAATTGTAGTTTCAATTCAGATCAATTTTTTATTTATTTTAAATTAAATTCGATTATTAAATATATATATATATTAATTTTGAATCAAAAAATTAAGTCAAATAGAATTATATTTTTTTATTAATTTATATATATTTTAAAGTTTTATAAATAAAAATAATTAATTTATATTTAAATTTATTTAAATATATTAAAAATTATATTAAAATAATATATAAACCAAAAATAAATTAAAAAAACTTATGATTTGATAGAATTTGATTCATATTATATCAATTTCAAAAAAAAATATTTTAATTTAAATCAAATTTTATAATATTATAATATTATAATATTATATATTATCTAAAAAATTAAACCAAACCGAATTTAATCCAAATCATTATCCATCTCAAGTTTTATTTTTTTTTTTAATTTTTATTAAACATTTGTGATTATAAAATTTTAAGAGTTTTACATTTTTTTTATTTTTAAAAAAATTGGATAGCTTTAAAACCAAAAAAAAAAAAACTCAAAGAGTCAAATGATGTTATTTAATTTGATGTTGAGTTTGCTAAAATATATATTTTTTGAATCCGTAGGATAGAACTAACATGATAAGCAAGTCAACTAATTTTCCAATCCTACTACTTCATTATATGTATTTGTACAATTATTTTTAATCATTCCAACAAGAAAAGCAAATAAACCAATAGAATCACCGGTTTCAATCATGAGGCAATATCAAGACTGCCCCAAGCATTCTTCGGACATTTAGTTAAAACTCAAAAATAATTTAGATTTTTTTAACTTATTTTTATTTTTTATCTATTAAAATTTTAATTTTGTACATGAATTAAATTTATTAAATCACCTTTAAAGTATATAAATAAAAAAATAATTTAATAATTAATTGAATAAATGAAATAATACTATTTTAAAATTTTTTAAAAAGTTAATATTTAAAAATATTTGTCTTGATAATATTTTCACTTTAAATAATTATTATTGTAATATTATTTAATTTAAAGATTAATTAAAATATTTTAAAAAAATTCACACGTACACGTAGAAGGGACATCGTTCTGACACTTGATTAATATTGAGAATTTGACACCTCAATTCTCGCCCGTTAAAAGTGCTCACGCCGAGTAACCATTCAGCCTTTAGCAAATACTAAAGGCCTAGCCCTAATAGAGTCTAGATAATTATCGATGCAATATAATTCTATAATTTTTTAAAAATTATCATAGAAATGCATAATTTTATTTAAGTAATTAATAGATTTAAATTTTTAATTTCAATTTCTGTAATTTTTTTATTTTCAGACTGTAACATTTTTGTTAAAAAAAAAATTAAACAGAGATTCGACGTTTCAATTGATTAGATTTTTTATTTAAAGTAGTCACAAATTGAACAAGTTTATTTACCAAAGTATCCTTTATGTAGCGAAGAAAGAAGAAAAGTATTTGATTGAAAAGAAGTAAAACACCAAGCAACACTAGTGTCTAGTGGTACTTTTCGGGAAACAAACAAAACAAAAATGTGTATTATTGGATTGAGATTTGAAACACAAGCAGAAAAAAAAATGCTTTATTCAATAAATAAAGATATTTCATGGTAGGTGATAAATTATTTAGCACGAACACTGAAAGATATCTACCATTCTTGAGTCTTGACTGAGTATGTGGTTGCCACCGATCCATTAGGGGCAGCCTTATTTATCAAACTCAAATTCATCAATAATTTTTTTTTTAAATTGTAATTTGAGAATAAATATAAAAATTATATATGCTAAAATTTCAATCCCATATTTGTTAAATATCATATTTTAATTATGATTACATAAACTATTAAGCAAAGAGTTTCCATCAAATCTTTTCGAAACAATAGCTAAGCTAGCTAACTAATTCTACAATCCAATCTATAATATGTTATATTCAATTTCTTACTTATAATTTCTTATTATAAATAAAATACATTATTTATATCTTTTATATTAAACCTTCTATATATTCTTTCTCCCTCATGATCACTTCCAAAGCACCAATAATTTCCACAATCTGAAAATTTAAGAAACACCCATGCCTTCACTTGTTCTCTACTTCATACTCTCTGCCGTTTTTCTCTATTTCATTTTCGTTACTTTGAGGAAGCGCCACCGCCTGCCCCTCCCTCCAGGGCCAAAACCATGGCCGATCATTGGGAACTTGCCACATATGGGCGCTATGCCTCACCACAGCTTAGCAGCCTTGGCCAAAGTCTATGGCCCTCTCATGCACCTCAGGTTGGGGTTTGTGGACGTGGTGGTGGCAGCTTCGGCCTCCGTGGCATCCCAATTCTTGAAAGTCCATGACTCTAACTTCTCGAACCGGCCGCCCAATTCTGGTGCCAAGTATGTTGCTTATAACTATCAGGACCTTGTGTTTGCGCCTTATGGACCGAGGTGGCGGCTGTTACGTAAAATCAGCTACGTCCATCTGTTCTCCGGCAAGGCTTTGGATGACTTTAGACACGTTCGCGAGGTTTATAAGTTGGTCAATCTTTGTACAAATTAAGAAATAATTCTACGTGAATTTTTAACAAGTCTTTTTATGATTTTCCTTAAAGAAAACAAGTAAAACATTATTGAAGTCAACGAGAATAGAGAATTTTAGATATTCTGTCGGATTGATTCTAATTATGGTAATCTGAGTTGAACAGGAGGAGATAAGGGTGCTTGTACGAGCTTTGGCAAGTGCTAAAACAAAGGTGAACTTGGGGCAACTGTTGAACGTGTGCACAGTGAATGCCCTGGGGCGAGTGATGCTTGGGCAAAGGGTGTTCGGTGACGGCAGCGGCGGGGCTGATCCACAAGCAGATGAATTCAAGTCGATGGTGGTGGAGCTGATGGTGTTGGCTGGGGTTTTCAACATTGGTGACTTTATTCCAGCTCTGGAGTGGCTAGACTTGCAAGGGGTACAAGCTAAAATGAAGAAACTCCACAAGAGATTTGACAGGTTTTTGAGTGGTATTCTTCAGGAACACAAACTCAAGGCTGGATCAGATGGTAGTGGGAAGCACGCGGATTTGTTGAGTACGTTGATTTCATTGGAGGACGCTGATGGTGAAGGAGGAAAGCTCACTGACACCGAAATCAAAGCATTGCTTTTGGTACCCTTTCTTACAAGTACTATCTTTTTTTTTTTTTTTTTTGTAAGCAAACAAAATCAAATTTATTAAAGAATACAACAAAACTTGTTTGATATGATCGCAGAACATGTTCACAGCAGGAACCGATACATCCTCAAGCACAGTGGAGTGGGGCATAGCAGAGCTTATTAGGCATCCCAAGATCTTGGCCCAAGTTCGGGAAGAGTTGGACTCAGTTGTCGGCGGGGACCGGCTTGTCTCCGACTTAGACCTGCCCCATCTAACCTATTTCCAAGCTATGATCAAGGAAACCTTCCGGCTCCATCCATCAACACCACTCTCCCTCCCTCGGATGGCATCGGAGAGCTGTGAGATCAATGGCTACCACATCCCAAAGGGTGCTACACTATTGGTTAATGTATGGGCCATAGCGCGTGACCCTGATGAATGGAAGAATCCGCTAGAGTTTCGCCCCGAAAGGTTTTTGCCAGGCGGTGAAAGGCCAAATGCTGATGTTAGAGGAAATGATTTTGAGGTTATACCATTTGGTGCTGGACGTAGAATATGTGCTGGTATGAGCTTAGGGTTGCGCATGGTGCAACTGTTAGCAGCTACATTGGTGCATGCCTTCGACTGGGAGCTGGCTGATGGGTTAACGCCTGAGAATTTAAACATGGAGGAAGCTTTCGGGTTGACGTTACAACGTGCCGTGCCATTGATGGTGCACCCTAGGCCAAGGTTATCCCAGCATACTTATTAAGCATCGTCTCATCCAGGGCCGGACCGTCATTCAAGCATGAGGGCGGCCATGATTTCACAACTCCTAGAGACCCTCTCCTAGACTTTTAGCAACTCTTAGCTTATGTATCAAATAAATTTAAATTAACCACTTCGAAATTAAAATTATTTGCATATATTAAGATATTGTTTGCATGTATATATGTAATATAATAATTATTATGAAAAAATAAAATAAAATATTAATTAGCTTCTTCAAAATTAAGTGTTAAGATCCCTGGCCTGCTCTAGTCATAATATATTTAGTGCCTACTAATTCTTAAGTGTTATTACCATAGAAAAGCTCAATGCACGTCCATGGATTACAAAAATTCCTAGTTTTAAGGGCATTAAACTTATGAGGGTTTATAAAAGTGTCTATGATTTTTTTTTTGTTTTACTGATCTAATGATGTTGTCCATAATAACTTAATTTTTAAAGATATTTTTATTTAAAAATATTGATTTGGTTGATTCAATTAATTTTAAATTAAATTATTTATTTTTATTAATTGATCAATTAATCAAATTAACTCAATTTAATTAATTAATTAATTAAACTAAAATTAAATTATAAATACCTCACTTTTATCTCACACATAATAAGACTCAACTCTCAACTTTTAACCTACGTAACAAAACACGAATTCACTTTCTCATTTTTTTCCTCTCATCCATATAACTCATAAAAATGACTTTCTCACATTTTATATTCCAAAAATAAATTCTTGATTTCATATTTCAACTCTCTCCCTCTTTAAATTTCAATTTTTTGAAATCTTTCATTTTTTAAAACCTCTCTCGCTCTCACCACTTGCCATCAACTATTTCAAATTTCTCTGAGATTTCACTCTTGCCAATCTCCGCCATCCACACCAACATCTCTGCCAACATCATCATCACCATCTGTCAATGTCGCAACACCGTTTCGATTTCTTTTGCTACAAAATTTTTTATTTATTTAGGTATTGTCAAATCACTCTTTATCATCATGCATTTCTTAGGTCCAGCCATATGTTTTTGAATTGGACCTTTCATAGGCCTTGTGTAATTTTTAGGTTACTCTAATTGAGCCCTAATAATAAATAAAGGAGTAGAGGTTGACTTAGTGTAAGTGTGGGAGCGTCGAAAGGAAAGAAAAGAAAAATTAAATAAATAGAGAGAAAAAAAAAAGAGTTGATTGAATAAAAATTAATTTATGATTTGATTGAATTAAAAAATTTTAATTATTGATTAATTTTAGTATTAATTAAAAAAATTTGTATATCTATTATTTAACAATGAAGTTTTTTTTAGTGATTCATGATTTTTTTTTTACATTGAAAGATTTTTCACGTAAATTTTAATATGCTTTATTTTTTTTACATTTTAGATTATTGATTGTTGTTTATTTTTGTAAGTTTATTACAATATATTACTTTTGTATTATTGTATTTGTTGCTTCAGATTCAACAAGTGATAACAGAGCAAGAGTTACTTTGAGATATTGATATAGAAACAATTTAAGACAGAAATAAATTCTGTTTAAGATCATAGAGAGTGATACAAAATCTATGATACAAGTGACAACATCAAATTATTCAATTTGGAAGCTTATGATGGAGGATCATTTATACTGCAAAGATTTGTATGAGTTAGTATTAAGTGATTTGGCTAACTTAGCAAATACGAAAGATGAACGCTAGAAGAAGTTAGGCAAAAAGACATTGGCCACAATAAAAAAAAAAGAATTGATATTAGCGTATTTTATTATGTAACACAGAAGACAAATGCTCACACTGTTTGAAAAAAATTGATAGCATTATATGAGAAGAAAACATGCATGAATAAAGTTATGTTTGTTAAAAAGCGTGCAACTTTCTAGTACATGGATAGATGATCGATTAGAGAGTACTTGAATGATTTTCAAAATATATTTAATCGGATGACTATTATAGAGCTTAAAATAAATGATGAAATGAAGGTATTATTATTTTTTTTTTAGGTTCATTGCCAGATAGTTGAAATACTCTAGTTATAACTATTCTTAATTTAGCTCCTGATGACAAGGTGACATTGGAGATAATAAACGATAATATGCTTAATGAAGAAGTAAGGCGAAAAGATTTAAACCTTGAAAATCAAGCTTTGATCACAAAGAATAGGGGTAGAAACATCAGCAAAAATCAAAACTCAAAAGGTCGTAGTAAGTCTGAACATATATTCAAGTCCAAAAATAAAATTAAGTGCTTATATTGTAGTAAAACATGTCATATAAAGTGATACTATAAAATCTTGAAATAAAAGCACAAAGATGAAAAAGGCAAGAGTTTAGACGATGACAATGTTTGCAGCAGTAAATTCAAATAGTGATTCAATTATTTTGATTTATACACATAGTGATTGTAATCATGTTAGTGATTCCAGCATTGAGTGGATAGTTGACACAGAAGTGACATATGATTGTATTTCTAAGAAGGAGATGTTTATAACTTACAACGTAAGAGACTTTGGTTACACTATGATAGGAAACAATAGTGTATCACAGATTATTAGGATTGGTGATATTGTTGCATAAATTAATACGGGTTGTATCTTTATTTTTAGGGATGTTTGACATATTCTGGATATGAGAATAAACTTGCTTGCTATAAATGTCCTTGATAAGATAAGATATAAGAGTCGACAAAATAATGGGCATTGAAAGCTTCTCAAAAGATCTATGATAGTTGCAAAAGAAAAACCATGTTACATAATGTACAAGATATGGATGCAATTGCATGGTAACTAAATAAATGTCTTTGAAGATGATGCTTCAGCAAATATGTGGCACAAGAGGCTGGCACACATGAGCGAGAAGAGGTTACAAGTTTTGATAAGGCAGTTTCTCATTATCTTGACTAAATGTATGTTTCTCGATTCATGTGATCATTATTTGTTTGGTAAGCATTGTAGAGTTTTTTTCATAAAAATTTTCAAAGAAAAAAATTGAAATTGATTCATTATGATGTAGGCGATCCCATTGAGATTGAGTCATTAGGTGATAATAGGTATTTTGTTACTTTTATTGATAATGCTTCACATAAGACTTGAGTGTATATGTTAAAAAATAAAAGTCAGGTATTGCAGTATTTGAAAAAAAATTATGCCATGGTGAAAAGGATGATAGTGTTACCTTTAAAGTGTATTCGAACTGATAATGGTAGAGAATATACATCCAATGACTTTGAAGAATACAGTTCAAAGTATGAGATCAGGCATAATATGATAAAACTTGAAACACAATAGTATAATAGTATAGCTGAAAGAATGAACCACATAATTGTAAAAAAAGTCAAATGTATATTAAGGAGACAAAATTACCAAAGCTATTCTAGGGTGAAATGATCAACACAGCTTGTTATTTGCTTAACAGATCACCATAAGTTCTTTTAGGCTTTGACATTCCAAAAAGAATGTAGACAAAAAAATATGCTTAATATTCTCATTTTAAAGTTTTAAAGTATAAAGCATTCATGCATGTACTGAAAGAGTAAAGGTCAAAACTTGATAGTAAAGTCACTTAATGTGTGTTTGTAGGATATAGTGATAAAAATTTTGGCTACAAGGTTTAGGATCCAGTGAAGAGAAAAACAATCAAAAGAAAAAATGTGGTTTTTCATGAAAAAAAAATCATAGCAAACCTTAAAAAAATTGAAAAAACTATACAAGTTACTATTGAGTATAATGTTTCAACATTGACAGAGGTTCCACCGAAAAAAGCCACACATGATGAAAATAAGCAAGAGACAAAATTTAAAGATACGAATGAGCCAGCAATAGTTAGTGATAAGTCAAATGTAATCAATTTTAAGTAGGGGGAGTAATCTTTTCTACTAGAGGGTGTTAAACAAAGCAAACTACATTCGAAATCAGGTAGTGTAAGTCTTAGCTAAAAGATCTACCAAAAAGTACATGCCATCCATCAGTTATTTAAGTTTAGATTTTATTTTAGTTACAAGTGAAAGGAAGCTAAAAAGCTTTCAAGATGTGCAGATTACTCTAGATAGAGAATATTGGTTAAAAGCTATGAAAGAAGAGATGGAGTCATTACGAAAAAATGGTACATATGATCTTGCTAAACATTCAAAAGAAAAGGGATCGTTGAAAAATAAATGGGTGTTTAAGTTGAAAAAAATATGATGACAAACTAGTGAAGTACAAAGCTCGATTAGTGATGAAAGATTTTTTTCAAAAATCTGATATTTATTTTGATGAGATTTTATGTTCAGTTGTGAAGATGAGTTTCATTATAGTGGTACTGAGATTAGCAGCTAGTCTGAATCTTGAGCTTAACCAACTTGATGTTAAAACTACATTATTCCATTGTGACTTATAGGAGGACATTTATATGGATCAACCTGAGGGTTTTGAAGTGAAAAAAAAGTACTTAGTTTGCAAACTAAAAAAAAGCTTGTATGGCTTTAAACAAGCTCTGCGATAGTGGTACAAAAAATTTGATTATTTTATGATAAGCTATAGCTATAAAAGAACGGTAATAGATCCTTATGTATATGTCAAAAATTTTTTTGATGTAACTTTATTATTTTCTTATTATATGTTAATGATATGTTGATTATGGCACAAGATGCTTATATAATTCATAGGTTGAAAGAGCAATTGTTTAAGTCCTTTGACATGAAAGATTTAGGTCTATCAAAATAAATTCTTAGTATAGATATTATCCGAGATAAAAAAGTTAAAAAGTTGTAGTTATCACAAGAAAAAGTATGTTGAATGAGTGATTAGTAGATTTAACATGTAGCATGCTAAATCAGTTAGTAGTCCATTTGCCAACCATTTTTATCTGAGTAAAAAATCTTATCCGATGACTAAAAAAAGTAACTAGCTATGTTTAGTATTTCTTATTTTTCTGTAATTGGTTATTTGATGTATCTTATGGTTTGCACACAACCTGACATTACTTATGCAATTGGTGTAGTGAGAATATTTATTTCTAATATGAGGAAAGTTCACTGGAAAGCAGTGAAATAAATTTTCAAATATTTGAGGGGCACCTAAAAAATCTGCTTAAGTTATGGAGTTTCACAATCAATTTTAAAAGGGTTTACTGATGCTGACATGGCAAGTGATTTTGATGGTAGAAAATCTATTTTAGGGTATTTGTTCACTTTTGTAGGAAGACCTATGTCTTGACAGTCTAAGTTGCAGAAGTATGTTACCTTATCAACTATAGAGGCTGAGTATATTGCAGCAACCGAAGCACGTAAAAAAATACTTTGGATGAAATATTTTTTTCTTGAATTAAGATTGAATCAGAAAGAATATTTGATATTTTGTGATAATTTGAGTGCTTTAGATTAAAGTAAGAATATCATGTATCATGCTAAAACAAAAACACATTGATGTTATATGTCACTGGTTACATTCGATGATTAAGAAACAGTATTACAGTTAAAGAAAATCCATACTAATGAGAATGCAACAGATATATTGACTAAGTACTTGTTTCACAGGAATGTGCAAAAGAGAGGTAACTATAGACACTCGTTTTTCTCTAAGATGCCATCAATTTCTCGATTTAGGTTTTTTTGAAATCGTCAAGCCTAAAAAAAGTTCATGTGTGGACTTCTTACATTTCACTTGGGCTTTGGCCTAATTATTGTTGGATTATTACTATTACTATTACTATTACTATTTTATTTATTCAAAAAATAAAAAATAAAAGGGTCAAAAGTTAAAAAAAAAAAATTCACATAATTTGGGGGCTTAAATCCAATATCAAAGAACCAAAAAAAAAAAAAAAGAAAAATTTTCACTAGAATTTAAGAGCTTAAATCATGCAAACTCAATAAAATCATAGAATTAAATTCACTTCAAATCTTAGATTATGTGAAATGTTTCCAAAATTAAAAAGTTTTGATCTATAAAACCAAAGAGAAATCACACGTAAAATGGGGGATTTGGAAAATAGTATTTTTGGCAAATAATAGATTTTTTTTAATATTGTGAGGGAATTTGGGAAAATTGGGAAAATATGAAATCCAGAAGGCAAAGAGGTTCATTTTAGCATTTTTAGAGGATTTCTTTTGGGAATTTTTTAGATTTTGGTTAAAGTTTTTGGTAGCTTTTGAATTTGCTAGTGGAATTTCGATGGAAAACTCAATTTTTGATGCAACGTCCCAAAATTCAATGCAATCTTAGTTGATCGGTACCCCGAAAATCAACCCACACCTGAATCAATTCAGCAAAGACTCAATTCCCAGAAGCAACAACCACCAAAAAAAGCCCTAAATTATCTAGAAACGACCTAACCCGACTGACAATAGCATTCACAAAGAACACCAAAACCCCAAAAATCAATACCTAGAACTAAATCCATCCATAGCTAACCAACCAAAAAAAAAAAAAAACACACACACACACACACATACAACAAAACTCAGACAGAAAGATAATGAAGTTTTCTTTTCTTTTTATTTCTAGTAGCAAGTGGTTTTAGGTAGTTTTTCATAAGAGGGAGGTTTTGGTTTTGGCTTTGTTTTTGGAAATTTTTAAGAGAGTTGTTTGTAATAGAAGAGGCAATTGTGGTTCTTGGTTGAAGGCTTCAAATAGAAAATGAAGAAAAATGCGTCGCTGGTAGCACAATGAATGGTAGTGATTTTTGACTGAAGAGTTCTTAGACGGCTAAACCAGGCGACGTAAGGTGGTCGATTTCTGGGTAACTTGGGTGTTGATAATTGATCTGATAGAGAGAGGGGGAAGAAGGTTGGAGTGAAATTTGTTTTGGTAGTTCTATGATTTTTTGTAGACATTATTTTTGGGTTTTACAATTCACAAGGATTGGATCTTTGGTCTTTAAAAAATTGGGTTTTATGAGAAATCTGGAAAATTCTGGGTTTGGGTTGAAGATTTAAACTTTTCAATTGAATTTTTCTATCAAATTTGAAGTTTTCGATTAGGTTTTGGCAAGTTTTCCAAAAATCAACAATCAAACCTAGTTTTCGACAATTGAACCTGAAAAATCCTAAAAAAAAGCTAGAGGAAATCCTAGGTAGAAAGGGAAGGATCGAGGTGGGTCTGAGGAAAATCGCAAGAGCTCCCCTTTTATACTTTTCCAAAATGATGTTTTGAAAATTTTTTAACCCACATTTAACCTGCGTGTGATCTGTGTGTTTACCCATTTCTAAACCCAACCCGATTGCAAGTTATTTTTATTTTTATTTTATTTTTATATTTTTAATTTTTTTGTTAGTATTATTATTATTTTAAAATGAATAATTTATTACCTTTTTTTAATACCTCTATGAATTTCATTTTCATTATTTTATTTATAAAAAGTAATAAAAAATTATTTCTTAAATAAATTCATGAATCTTACCAAATTATTTGAGATTTTTTTATAAATTTAAATTTTTATAAATTCTACCAAACTATTAGAGAATTTCATAAATCAATTTTTTTTTAAATAATTATTATCAATAAAATGTTTTGTTTTGATTTTATCAAATTATTGAAGGATTTAAATCTTAAATTAAATCTAATTAAACTATCGAAAGATTTAATATATTTTAAAAAATAATTTTACAATAAAATCTCACTAAACTATTGAGAGATCTACATTAAAGTAAATCTTATCAAACTATTGAAAGATTTTACTAACTATTTTCTTAAATAAAAATATATTAATGAACTCGAAGATAGTGCTTCTTCAAAGTGGGACATTAGTCTCCATAAATACTCCTGAGATGAGAGAATTATCTTAAATTATTATCAAACTATTAGAGTAATTTTAGGATCAATTTTTAATATTTAATATTTTGTTAAGTCATAAACATGGTTAAGGCTTGAATAATCTAAAATCAAACTAGTACTATCCTTTGTATAAGTGTTGTAAGGGTGTTATAACTTTTCTCATGCATAACCATACTCCCAAACTTAAAATCTGATTTTGTAGATTAGAATCTACTATTTAAAGATACCTAAGTCAATCTTAAGACTCCTCTTTAAATCAGACAGATTCAGTAAGGTGGCTAATCACACCTTAACAAAAAAGATTAGTGGTGACTCTTAAAGTTTATATCTAGTGGTAGGTCCACGTATCTATATGTTATGAAAACAAGAATGATGCAAAGATCTAGACAACTATTCTGTCCAAACCTAAAAACTGAAGTCAAATCAAAATGAGTGAATAGCTAAATTGTGTCAAAGTTGAAAATAATCAAGGTGTGTCAAAATATGACGATGAAAATGATTGAAACCGAGCTGTGAGTCAAAAAATTAAAATGATCTAGATTGAATAAGACTAGGGATGAGTGACTAGAATTGAATCACAAGTTAAAAAAATAAAATGATCTAAATCAAGCCAAGATTGAAACTAATTAACTAGGAATAAATCATGAGTAAAAAAAAATAAAAATGACCTAGACCGAGTGGAGGTCGAAGACGAGTGATTGTGATCAAATTGTGAGTCAAAAAAGTAAAATGATCTATATTGAGTTGACATTGAAAATGAACGATTGGGGTCGAACTGTAAATCAAAAAAATAAAATGATCTAGACTGAGCCAAGATCAAAATTGAGTGACCAGGATTGAACCGCAGGTCAAAAAAATAAAATAATGTGAACCTAACCGAGATAAAAAATGGGTGACATGAATTGAATGGCGAGTCAGAAAAGTAAAATGACTTAGACTAAGCCAAGATAAAAAACGAGTGATCCGGGTTAAACTGTAGGTTGAAAAAAATAAATTCAAAATTTTTAGCCTGAAATCCACAGATTCATAATTTGAAAATTCAAAGATTTGCAAAGTTCCATAACATAAATTGAAAGATTTCAACACTCCAAGTTTTGCAACAAATTTGCAAAGTTTTCAAAATTCGTAAAAAGTAAAGATTCTTAAAAGTTTGCAAGAATTTCAAGTTTCGTAAGAATTTTAGGTTTGTAAGAATTTCAAGTTCGTAAGAATTTTCATAATTGTAAAGATTCACATTCAAAAGGTTTAAAGTTTCATTAAACAAATTCCTGGATTCGCATTAATAATTTTAAGGCTCACTTCTAGAATTCAAAGATTTTCATTCAAAAATTTTAGAGATTCATATTCAAAAGTTAAAGATTTTTATTGAAAAGTTTAGGATTCACATTCGAAATTTAAAAGATTCTAACTTGAAAAATTTTAGGGATTCACATATAAAATTTCAAAGATTCTCATTTGAAAAATTTTGAGATTTCGCATCCAAAATTTTAAAAAAAATTTATTTGAAAAACTCCTTTAAACAAAAGCTCTATAACTTTAAAAGTTTGAACAGTTCGTTGTCCAAAAATGAAAGATCTTCCTCATTCAAGGAATCAAAAGTTAAACATTTTCTCCTAATAAAAACAAATGTCATGCTAATAATGCAAATGTTTTCTAAATGTAACAAATGCCACAATCCAGATTCTCACTAAATGTTGCGAACGATAATGTTCTATTATAATTCAAATGTTCTCTACATGGTGCAAATGTATGCCCTAACAATGATGCAAATGCAATTATCACAATGTATGTAATGTAAATGTCATTAAATCAATGTCATAAAATTCTAATCATGATAATAAGGTTCTCAAGATTCTACCATCTCATTTATTCTTTATCAGTTTCTCAATATTAATGATCTTAAAACAAATTCCATCATTCAATCTATGTTGTTTTCCTATTTAATCACAACTCATAGGTTATGTTGACTAAACCAGCATTGTATTCACACCTGTGTCACTTTATTTGCCCTATTTTTAAATCATTATCTCAAGCTTATTTCACTTCTCTCATCTTGGATTTCTTTCAAAATAATGGAAAATCTTTATTAACATTATCATTCATTTATTTATCATCATTCAAATTCATGATAGACATGATACATTTCCTCAATTTATTTAAGTGATGTACACTAGGTAAAGAATAAGAAAATGGGTTTTCATTATCGAAAAAAAAAAGTTAAGAACAACTTAGAGATGAATGAAAGCAAAATGTTATG
The DNA here is from genome assembly GCF_047325235.1 of Durio zibethinus. Taxonomy (NCBI): domain Eukaryota; kingdom Viridiplantae; phylum Streptophyta; class Magnoliopsida; order Malvales; family Malvaceae; genus Durio; species Durio zibethinus. The sequence goes on from NC_143172.1 coordinate 24,904,550, forward strand.
ATTATATAAATGGGATATCAACATCCAAAATAATGATTGTGCAGACAATTTTAAACTTCAACTCAAAATCCTTTTTCAAAACACATTCGATTGATATTCTCGATCTTCAAACATTATCAATATCTTTGGGATCCTCAAATAAAGCTATATTTCCAAGTTTCCATCATTACTTAATCACCCTCTCGAGCTTTTAGTTTAAGTCTTCCTTTTTTTTTTTTTTGCTTTTTGTTTGTTTTTTTTTTTTTTTTTTAATTTTTGCACACCATTTTCTCATCTTTTCTTTTTATTTCTCTTTTTCCTTTATCTATCAGTAACACTTTGATCAAAGTCTCAAATAATCTAATGGCAAATCTTCCTTAATTCAATTCATGACTCTCTAATTTAAGTATTTATATTCAATTAAAATGGACTTTTAATATAGGCTAAAGTGAGGGGTTATGAAAGAAATAGACAAAACAAGCCCAAATTGTATTTGAAAAGTTATCAAACCAAGAATCATTTCTTTTTATGTGGAGTACGTTGGCATTTTGCCCTATCAATTTCTCTTTCATTTTTTTTTCTTTTTCTTTCATCATTTTTTAAGAAAATTTGAGCACAAAAAGGCTTTACCCTCGAAACAAGCTTATCAAATTTTACCTTCAATATGGGGTGATCCTTTTGTTATTGTTCCTTAAAAAAAAAAAATTAACAAGCTCAACAAAGGATAATTTTACTCATTTTGTGAAAGGTGAAAGAAAAATAGTCATTTATCATTTCAAATACGAATACTCTCAATGAAAAATATTTATTGACTAAGAACAAACTTGTGAATGACAAATGGCAATGATCATGTATTACATCACTTTTACTTTTCAATAAGCCAAATTTTTATGGAGTTATCTTCTTTTATTCAATAGTTCTAATGAATCAGTAATCTCAATTTATCAATCATATCATCATGAATGATGTTTTCAAAATTAAATTTTAAATTATTATCATGAATGTCTGAATATTTATTATTCGAAATCAAAGAATGGATATAATGAAAAGATATAAGAAGGTAAAAACATGTAACGGTGATTCACACAAAAGAAGAAATGATATGAAAATGTATCAAATCTATCACTTTTATTAAAATGATAAAAAATAAGATGAAATCCAAATACATAAAAGAGATCCATATTTTAAAAAAATCTTAAAATGATAAACATCTTTAATTAGCTTTCTCAAAATCATGCCTTTGGGTGATTGGGTAAAAAGTCTTTTTTGACATTTAGTTTTCTTGATTTGTTGAAGTTCATCGAGCATGCTCGGATTAAACTTTGCACTTTGTACTTGAAAGTAAGGCATGTTTCTATAAAGTGACCCATATTCCTATTATGATAGTCACATTTGTTTTGGGATAAGGTGATTTCAATAGCTCTAAAAGGATTGGGGATACTAGGTCATTCTTAACCAATTTTGAAAATAGCTTATTATAGGTCATAAGGATAAGATCAATATAAACTCTTTTTTGGTTGCCCCTAGATCTTCCTAAACTACTTGTTTGATTGTAATGCCTTGAAACTACTATACTAACAAAACTATGACCATATGTGGGTGCTTAAAAAGTTGGTTGATAGAGACTTAGAGCGATGTTGTTCATGATTGAGCGATGAGGTTGGTAAAAGAGTTGTGTGATATTATTAGCTACTGGATAGTAAGCAAGATGAACATATGGTGGATATAAAGCATAACTTCTAGATAGCTGTCTCTCAAAACTCACTGTTTGAGCTTTATCTTCTTTTTTCTTAGACATCCCACCTTTCTTGGCACTACTAGCTTTTTCTTTCTCAAGCTTATCACTCTTGATGATATTTTTAATAATATCCCTTGAGATCATCATGTCAACAAAGTTTTTTAATGTATTTCCTATCATTTTCAAATAATATGATGTTTTCAGGGTGCTAACGAATAATACTATCATTTTTTTCTTAGTCAGAAGAGGTTAAACTTGAGCAATCATATCCCTCCATTATTAGGCATATTCTTTAAAGAACTCTATTACATTTTTCTCCATGCTTTATAAAAAAAGATGATTAGGGACTAAGTTTATAATGTAACGGTACTGATTAATAAATGAGTGGATCAAGTCTTTCCATATTCAAATATGGGTCTTGTCCAACTAGACATATCATTTTGCAATAGATTTAATAAGATTGTCTTGAAACATATGCATTAGTAGCTTTTCGTTACAAGCGTAAGCAATCATTTTTTGATAATACATAGTGACATGTATAATCAGACACTTAGTACCAATATACTTATCAAACTCAAGGACCTTAAACTTTGACAGGGTTATAACATTTGGGATCAAGTAGAAGTTGGCTGTATCCATGGAGCTGTAAAGGTCTATACCTTTAATGGCTTGTAGTCTCTCTTTTAGTAAGTTCATCTTATGTTTAGACCTTGAGTCCTTTAAACTTTCAACTACCTTTAATTTTAGCTTTTTGTTCTCTTTCAGGTCACTGAGTTAGGGACGAGATTAAATCAATTGCATTTTCAGTAAAGATAAGATCAACAGAACTTTAAAATTGACTTTGAATTGATGTAGATGGCATTCATATGTAAGTGTACCCTATAAAAAATATAAATTGTTGTGGTGATACACCTTAAGTGGGATGAGCATGATATAGGTTAAAGCCAAAGGGATACAAAGGGCTAATAACATCCTGTAATAAATGGTTTTTAAGTTTAGCCTTTCTTTCTACAGTTTTACCTTTTTTAGCTTGCTTAGTTCTTCTAAAATTTTGCTCAACTCCTTTTTGAACTCTTCTTAGGCTTTTTTTTAACTTCTCAATGTAGCTTGCATTATCTTACTCTATTTTTTTGGCTTGGGCTCGGGTGTTATACTAGCAGTATTGAGTTATCCTTAAACCTTGATTTCTCACAATGTGTAAATTTAGAATATGTTTATTAAATCATTAGATTTTGTATGAGAATGAATGCAAAAACAAAATGAATGAATGCAATAAGAAAAATTTATCACATAATAATTATTATTAAAGAAAATCTTTATTAAATTGAAAGTCATTTTTAACCAAATCCAACATTACATTTATGAAAAGTCTAAAATTTACTGAGGAGAAAAATCCATAACTCGTCGATATTGGCTTTGCATTTCATTAAGGAAATCTATCAGTTCTTAACCATGTGCTCCCATTAGTGGCACCCTTGCCTTTCATTTTTTAATCTTTTCTATCATGTCTTTGGCTTTGTAAATAGCCACAGTGATTTGGTAAAGTAAAGACTTCAACTGGTCATGTTTTCTCATATATGCTTCTTTCATTTGTTCATATTCTTTGGTCACAACCCTCATCTATGCTTTAATTTCCACCACCACTTCATTCAGCATTTGGATACGTGCCTTTATGCTTAAAATAATGTCTTATCCCTTTCTTGTAGCTTTACTTGAAATTGTTTATGTTCTTTTAAAAGTTGGGCTAGTTCTCGATTAGTTGATAATTGTGTTGTGTTAAGGTCAGTGAACAAACTCTTCCATTCATCATTTTCTTATTCAAGTGCTTGAACTTCCCTTTTTAGCCTTTTGTTTGCAAGCTTCAACTCTTCATACTGCCTTTTCAGACCTGTAAAAGACTTTGCTAGGCTTTTTATGGATGTAGCTGAGACTTTCCTTGTTAAAATTATTTTATGGCAAATATTCCTTATGATAAATGATATGAATGCATAATAAAAACAAAGGGTTAGTAGGCATAAAAGTTAATATATAAATATAAAGACCAACATACAAGGTTAGTATGAAAAATATATATATACAAAAATAATAATACATAAATTTACAGGTAAAATAAAATTCCTATCATGTGTCCTATTTAAGATTTTCTAACATAAGAAAAGATATGGCTCTAACCTGGGTTCGGACCCTTAATGTTTATTTATATGCTAGATTCAAGTTTGATAGTCTAAAGGTTCTCAAATTGTTCCTTACATCATTGTCAATTATAGACTAGTAAGGCATTCCAATCTTCACCCATTATAGGCTAAAGCAGAAATGGTTAAATCTAAGTGAAAGTTTTTTACTAGTCCATGCAAAGACACGAAGTCTTACGAAGGTGTAAGTATTTTATTTCCTTATAGAGGACAAAACTTAGGTGTACAGCTCATGTTATGCATGTGCAAATGAATGACAAATATATGAAAATGAATAAATAAATAAATACAAACAAGGAAAGGAAAAAAAATCTCAAATTTATTAGGTTAGGCTTGGATAACAAGCAATTGTTTATTGGCTTGACTTTCAAAGTCCTTAATGGAGTTGCTAAACTATCATAATATATAAATTCGTGAGCCTACCACTAGATGTAAACTTTAGGAGTTGCCACCAATCTTTTTTGTTAAAGTGTAGTTGACCACCTGATAGAATCTGTCTTATTTAAAGAAGAGTTTTAAGATTGACTTAGGTATCTTTAAATAGTAGATTCTAGTCTACAAAACCAAATATTAGATTTGAGAGATGGGTTACCCGTGAGAAAGGCTATAATATCCTCACAGCATTGATTCAAAAGATAATATTAGTTTAATTTATGATTATCCAAGCTTTAACCATGTTTATGACTTACCAAAATATTAAATATTAAAAATTGATTCTAAAATTACTCTAATAGTTTAGTCTTAATTTAAGATAATTCTTTCACCTCAGAAGTATTAATGAAGACTAATGTCCAACTCTGAAGAGGTTTCATCATTGGATTCATTAATATATTTTTATTCAAGAAAATAATTAGTAAAATTCTCCAATAGTTTGGTAAAATTTTCTTTGATGCAGATCTCCCAATAGTTTGATGAGATTTTATTGTAAAATTATTTTTTGAAAATGTATTAAATCTTCCAATAATTTGATAAGATTTTATTTAAGATTTAATCTTTCAATAGTTTGATAAGATCAAAACAAAACATTTTATTGATAATAATTATTTTCTTTTTGAAAAAATTGATTTATAAAATTCTCCAATAGTTTGGTAGAATTCATAAAAATTTAAATTCATGAAAAATCTTTCAATAGTTTGGTAGGATTCATGAATTTATTTAAGAAATAATTTTAGTTACTTTTTATAAATAAAATAATGAAAATGAAATTCATAGAGGTATTAAAACAAGGTAATAAATTATTCATTTTCAAATAACAATAATAATAGTAATAATAATAATACTAAGTAAAAAATTAAAAAATGTAAACAAAAAATAAAAAGAAAAAAATCGACAATTAGGTTAGGTCTAGAGGTGGGTAGATGCGTGGATCACACATAGGTCAAATGCAGGTTAAGGCCTTTTCAAAACGACATTGTTTTGGAAAAGTATAAAAAGGGAGTTTCTGCAATTTTCTTCAAACTTGCTTCAGTCCTTCTCTCTTTAATTGGAATTTCCTCTAGCTTCTCTCCAGGATTCCCCAGGTTCAGTTACCGAAAATTGGATTTGATCATCAGTTTTTAAAAAACTTGTTGGAGCTTGGCCAGAAACTTCAAATCCGATCGAAAATTCAATCTGAATGTTCAAATCTTCAATCCAAAACCTAGATTTTTCTAGATTTCCTAGAAAACCAAATTTTCTAAAGACCAAAGATCTAATTCTTGTGAATCATAAAACCCAAAAATAATTCCATAAAAAATCTCAGAATTGCCAAAACAATTTTCATGTTAACCTTCATCCCTCTCTCTCTACCAAATCAATTATCAACACCCAAGTTACCTAGAAAACGACCACTTTGCGTCGCCCAGTTCAATTGTTTGAAAGCTCTTTAGTTAAAAATCACTACCACACACTATGCTACCAACGATGCCTTTTTCTCTCTTTTCTGTTTGAAGCCTTCAACCAAGAACCACAATCGCCTCCTCTATTACCAGTAACTCTTTTAAAAATTTCCAAAGACAAAGACAAAGCCAAAACCAAAACCTCCATCTTCTGAAAAACCACTTGCTGCCAGAAACAAAAGGAAAATAAAACTTCATTGTTTTTCTATTTGAGATTGTTGTATGTGTGTGTGTGTGTGTGTTTTTTATTTTTTTTTTTGGTTCCTTAGCTATAGATGGATTTGGTTTTAAGTATGGATTTTTTGGGTTTTGGTGTTCTTTGTGAATGTTATTATCAGTAAGGTTAGGTTTATTTATAGATAATTTGGGGCTTTTTCTAGTGGTTGCTGCTTTTGAGAATTAAGTCTTTGTTGAATTGATTTGGTTACGGGTTGATTTTTGATGCTACTAGTCGGTTAAGATTGCACTAGATTTTAGAAAATTGCATTGGAAATTTCATCAAAATTCCACTAGCAAATTCAAATGCTATAAAAAACTTTAACCAAAATCTAAAAAATTCCTTAAAAAATCTTCCAAAAATGCTAAAATGAACCTTTTTGGCTTATGGATTTCATATTGTCCTAACTTTCCCAAATTCCCTCACAATCGTAAAAAAACCTATTATCCACCAAAAATACTCTTTTGTAGACCCTTCTTTTATGTGTGATTTCTCCTCTATTTTATAGATCGAAATCTCTTTAATTCTGAAAAAATTTCACATACTTCGAGATTTGATGTGAATTTAATTCTGTGATTTTATTGAGTTTGCATGATTTAAGCTTTCAAATTTTGGTGAAAATTTTTTCCTTTTTTGGTTTTTTGATATTGGATTTAAGCCCCCAAATTCTATTATTTTTATTAAACTTTTTTTCTAACCTTTGACCTTTTTTATTTTTTACTTTTTGAATAAGTAAAAAAATAATAATAGTAATAATAATAACAGTAATAATACAATAATAATTGGGCCAAAGCCCAAACAAAATGTAATAAGTTTGCACGAACTCTTTCGAGGCTCAACGATTTCGAAGAGACCTTAATCGAGAAATTGATCATACCTCGGACAAAAACAGATGTCTACAACACTTATCAGGAAAACGCTTGCGCTTTGCAATAACTTGATCAAAATAGGTTCTTTGGCCAAGGTAGGTTTCAAATGAGAATGTTATGGTGATGAATCTCTTCCTAATAGGGCTGAAGGGGGAGATTGTTAGGGATATGTGAGGTTTAGCTCATGTAATTGGTTTTGACCAATCAAAGGCCATGGGCCTTGTATCTTTTTTAGGCTACCCTAATTGAGCCCTAAATAATAAATAAAATAGTAAGGGCGAAAAGAAAAGCCAAAAAAATAAAGAGAAAAGAGAGGAGAGTTGGTTGAACAAAAGTCGATCCGTATTCCAATTAAATTGAAATTTTATCCATAGGTTTATGATTCAGAGTTTTACATTTTAAATGGTAAAGATTGGGTTTAAAGCTATTTATGAACAAATCTATGGTGTATTTGTTGAGTCACGTATTTGACGATATTTTTTCAATTGTTTCTTTAGTTGTTGATTAGCTCTAGTATTAGTTAGAGGAGAACTTTGTATATCCATTATTTGATAGTGGAAATTTTTTTATGGTTTGTGGTTTTTTAGCTCTACATTTGAGGGTTTTTCACATAAATCTTGGTATGTTTTATTTTTTTGCTATTTTAAATTATTGAATGTTATGTATTATTATGAGTTTATTATAATATATTACTTCAGTATTGTTATGTTTATTGCTTTGGGCTCAACAGTTTTTTACGACTTTTGGAATAAATCTAGCTAAGTTTTATTATTTCTGTCTAATTAACAGATCAGGTGAAGTTTTGGTCTAATCCAGCCCAAGTGAAAACAATTTGTAACTTTAACTTCAAAAAAAAAATATTGTTTGCACTGTGTTTATTTCTCTCCATTGAAATCTTGTGACAGATTCTCTTTTTCAATTTTAATAATTTATAGATACTGTATTTCTCGTGAAACATATATTTCAATTACAAAATTCAATGCAATTGTTGAATAAAAAAACTACTACTAATTAATTTAATAAATAAGAGACGGCCTGGTCATGCTATAAATGGTCATGGACTGTGGAGTGCTGTTACTATATATGATAGGAATGGTGTTTCATATAATTAACTTTTGTGCCTTTACAAATAAAAGTGATTCAAATGGCCAAGTTTTAGTATATAATTGTTGAGTTAAGGTGTTGTCCTTCAAACTTATCCACTTTATAAAAATATTTGAATGATGCATGAATTCTGTAGTTAAAGAATTCCATGTGGAGTATATATGTAATTAATTATTTATATAAATTATTTATTAACCATTAGTTAGGTGGAACCAATATAAATATATATATATATTTAAAATGTAGTTATTGAAATCGAAAGTTTAACTATTGTAATTAAAATATATGTTTCATTCGATCAACGCTCAAAGTAAGTGTATTTTCTTTTTTTTCTTTTTTTTTTATCTATTTTTACATGTGATCAACCAACCATAGGGGGAAAAGAGAGCATGAAGTTATCATCTTATCAAGAAATTAAACGTGCCTCTTATGCTAGTTTAGCATTTTGATTTTGTATGACTATACAATCTGTGCACTTGTCAAGATTTATGGAATGGTATTTGTATGGCTATAGATATTGATCTAGCTATAGTGAAATTTTAATAGGTTTATTGAAAAGTGAAAACCTGGCTGTTTGGTGAAGGATCTTATGGGTTTTGATGAATTTTTTATTTGTGTGGCTATATATACTGATCTGGATATAGTGGAATTTCGATGGATTTTGTGCAGTCTGGTTTTGTTTCATGTTGAATCTTTGAACAAATCATGCAAAAGGAAAGGAACATATTGCTATATTTATTACATGTTTCCATTCTCTCGACTCAATTGAAATAATCCAAAAATTGAAATAATCTAGAAATTGTATTATATCATAGGTTTGGGTGCATCGAGTTCATAGAGATTACTACGCGCAAATAATTAAGGAAAGATGGAAATTTTGAGGATATGTTACTACATTATTGTTGATAATTGGTATTTTGATAGCTTTAAAGATTAATTCCTTATTTTTGTTATATTTATTGGGGAGATAAGTCACACTTGAAGTTATGAGAGCACATTAGAGAGCCTATACATATATATTTGATACCATTTGAATTTAAAAACTTAAGCTGAGATTTTTTATTCATATGTGAACTTTTTATGAGTTCTGATCAAATTTCATCTCAACTCTTCTGTGCGTAGGCCAAATAATCTTAGTGTTTGAGTACATGAAATTGATAGATATGACCAACCTCTGATCTACCAATAATCTCTCTCCAAGCAACACTACTAGGACTCAAATATGTGACTTTGACTCTAATACCGGTTGTTTAGAGATTTGTCACACTTAGAGCTTACGAGAAAATATCAAAGAGCCTATAGATGTATGTTAGACACCACTTAGAATCAAAAAGTTTAAGTTATTAGTTTCTTGAATCCTTCATGAATATATAAAATATTTCATTCAAATTTTTTAATAATATAAAATTTTTTATTCACATGTGAATCTTATTTCAACAATATTTTAGAATAATGTTAACTATTATCTTTTAATTATATTACACTGTTATATTTTGATAATGATGCTATTGCATTATTGTTGGTAATTAATATTTTGATAATTTAGGTATTTATAATGGGATTGTTATCATGTTACAAGTTTGATAGGTTGTAATTTTGTAATGCTGAAAAATGGAAATATAGTATCAAGTGTTACCTAGTTACATGGCCTATAAATGGAATTGTTTTTGGTCCACTAAAATCAATTAAAACTTTTTTTTAATGAAAAATTCAAGGTAAATAAGTTACTTAATTTCTTAAATTAAGATAATATATACCGTACATGACAATCTTAAATATGTAGCTACGGATCATATATTTAAGATGATCTTAACAAACGATCATCAATAATATTTAAATTTACTATTTTTTCGTTAAAAAAAATAAGTCTTAACTAATTAAGCCAACCATTTATTGATATTTTTAAGACTTTTATTTCCTATTAAAATCAATTACATAAACTTTTCTTGTCAACTGTTTATTAAGCCCAATTAATAATGTTACAACATGCTATTAAAGCTTGTCATATCAACATAAATGGGTTTCATTTCATAAATACAACAACATTAGTATTACTATAAACAATCAAACATGTAGGCAACGTTATTATATAATTAGAATTCAATATTTAATTAAACTGCTTCATGTATTTGTTTTTAAAAATGATATTTAATAAATTTAAAATTCAAAATTTGATACCTACAAATTTTTTCAAAAAAAATTTATTATAGATTATTATAAATATGTAAATTCAGGTATGTAAATAAAACAAATTTAATTTCTTTCTAAAAAGAAAATTTCAAATTTCTCTAAAAAAATTTTACTAAAGGCTTGCCTTTTTTTTTTTTTAGAAAAATATGCTATTACTAATAATTATTAGTAGAATTAATTTTAAAAAAATACATTTCATCATAAAATCTCTTTAGAGTTAATTATTCTTACATTGGTGTAACATGTCAGTTGTAAGGCAAACAAATCTCTCCATGACAAAAAAAAAAAAAGAAAAAAAAACTCCTGGTACACGCGCGTATAGATAAATAAATAAATAAATATATATATATATATGCATGCATATAATGTACTAAACGGTGTCGTTCGAGCTACAGCTTAACGGCCTTCGTAATTCGTCGTGTCCCCCAACTGTTAAAACTGAAAATTTTCCAAGAAATGATCAGATCTCGAATTTTCAGTCCAGACTTCCAGCCGTTAATTTTAGGGTTTCCCATCCTATATCTCCGAGATGACAAACATCGATCAGATCATCAACAACTCTTCCCGCCATTAATTCTAGGGTTTCCCTTCTAAATCTGCGAGATGCAAAACATCCATCAGATCGTCAACAACTCTTCAATTTACCAAACTCCGATATCCAAAATCAATGTCCAGAATGGTCAAAGTGATCGCCAATGCCACGGGGTCTGGTACGACGCCGTTCTAGTGGTTCCCGCGGTGCTATTCGTGGTGTACCTGGCGGTGAACGCTAAGAAGAACGTGGAGAAGCTGAGAAATGGAAGGTCGTACGTTATGATTTCCTATTATGCCCTTCTCTGGCTTGCCAGTGGACTTAACCTTGCTTGGTGTTCTCTTCAGGTATAGCTCTGACTTTCTTGTCTTTTCCATGAACAAGTATATATATTTATTGGATTTAATTGTGAGCTTAATGAAAGTCATCTTGGTCTTTTAGTCTTTTTTAACTGTGAATTTGGTGAATAAATCTTAAGAAAATAAAATAACCAAAAGGAATTTGAAATTTTAATTTTTTTGGAAAATGTTTATAAATATCGAGGGATAATGAAATGGAAATGTTTGAATATGCTTTACATCTTAGCGTTTAGACCGTTTAAATTAAATATGATTTTGTTGTTTACTATTTGGCTTGCTTTCTGATACAGTAATTTTCGAGGAAGTAAACATCAAATAGCAAAAGTAACAATCAAATAGGGTATTATTTGGCGCATCCAATTTGTTGTGAATAAGATAGAGATATGGTAGCGGAAAGCGACTAAAAATGATTTTTGTTCTACTCACAATTGTAATTTTAACTGTTGAAATCATAATTGTTAAATTGAGGTGCCTATGGTGAATCAAAATCTTGTTTTTGAGTATCATATGATATTTGTTTATGTATTGATAGATATGACACCTATTCGTGATAAAACTGATTTTCCATATAAATATGTAACGATTTTGTAGTGAATCGAATCGTATGTGTGGAAAAACTAAGAAATAAAATTGTGTGGAAAACTAAGAGTAAAACTGAATGTATATTGAAAAACTGCTCATAAAAAATTATACAAACACCTTAGGTTTATATACAACTATCTAGTGGGTAAACTAGGAAATTAAATCTTCCTAAAATTGATCCCATAATTGAGGGATTGTCTATCCTAATGTCCTTAATTTTAGGGATACAAATACTTAATTTTAGAGATACAAATATAAATATATAGATTACAAGATAACAAAATAAGTGTTTTCCCACACTCTTTAAACTGCTGAATAGGTGTTTTCCATTCCTTGCTTGGAAATAATTTCTTGAAATGTTGTACTACTGAGACCTTTAGTCAACACATCTGCGAGTTGACCCTTGGTTTACACATACGGTATGCAAATCAACCCACTATCTAGTTTCTCCTTTATGAAATGCTCGTCTACTTCAATGTGTTTTGCTTTTTCATGTTGCACAGGATTGTGTGCACTGCTTATTGCAGACTTGTTATCACAGTAAAGTCTCATTGGTCCATCCCACTTGATCTTCAAGTCTTCTAGGATAATCTTTAACCATTGTAGTTTGCTTCAGTACTTGATCTTGCCACCACATTTTGTTTTTTACTCTTCCAAGTCACGAGATTACCACCTAGGAAAGTGTAGTAGCCTAAGGTAGATCTTCTATTAGTTACTGAACCTGCATAATCTACATTTGTATATGCCTCTAGAATCAGTCTTGAATTTCTTTTGAATAAGATACCTCTCCCAAGATTGGCCTTTAAATAGTGCAATACACGGTACACAACCTATAGGTGCACTTCTTTAGGACAATCCATAAATTGACTTATCACACTCGCAGCATATGCTATATCAGGTCTAGTATGTGAGATATAAATGAGTCTTCCATCTAATCTCTAGTACATCTCTCTATCTACAGCAGCATCTTCATTAGCTTCTCCAAGTTTATGATTAGGATCTATAGGAATATTTGCAGGTTTACATGTGAGCTTCCTAATTTCTTTCAAAAGATCCATCACATATTTCTATTGTGAGATGAAAATACTATGCTGTGAGTGAGCTACTTCAATTCCTAAGAAGTACTTCAATCTCCCTAGCTCTTTTATCTCAAATTCTCTAGCCAAACACTGTTTTAGAGATTCTTTCTCTTTTTCATCATCTCCACTTACAATTATATCGTCAACATACACTAATAGAACTATGACTCTCCTTGAATGAGAGTGCTGGATAAACAATGTGTGAACTCCTTGGCTCTGCTTATATCTTGCTAGCATCACTTTGACAAATCTCCCAAACCAAGCCCTAGAAGACAAAATCTGGCTTTATCATTTTAAAAAAAAACATTTATTTACAACTGGTTGTAATCTTGTAATCTGTATATTTATATTTGTATCTCTAGAATTAAGTATTTGTATTCCTACAATTAAGGACAGAAAATTAGGATAAACAATCCCTTAATTATAGGATTAGTTTTAGGAAGATTTAGTTTCCTAGTTTACCCACTAGTTATTTGTATATAAACCTAAGATGCTTGTATAATTTTTTATGAGCAGTTTTTCAATATACATTCAGTTTTACTCTTAGTTTTTCACACAATTTTATTTCTCAGTTTTTTCGCATGGTATCAGAATCAGGATTTTTTTTGTTGCCCTTTCCAAATCTGTCATGTGATAGGCTTCTTTCATCTCCGCCTACATGTGATGGGAGCCTATAAAAGTGGTGTTATCCCACATCTAATAAATTTCCAATATCCTGTACTCTTATATTCAAGTTGGACCCCCCCACTTACTGACAGTTGGTTTTAAAGTTGGATGATTAATAGTATGGTGTATCAAGTATCTTATGTTCTTAACAACTATGGTTGAAATTTAGATTATTGTTTTCAGCTGACTTACTTTCGTTTAGGATCTGATTGTTAAACTTGATTAATAAGCAGTCTTGGCAATGTGCTACTGGAAGGGAGGTTGCTTGGAATCTTCTGTCACTATTCACCGCCTCCTGTCTGTTATGTTTAGAAATCAGCTTGGTGGGTTTCTTACTGCAGGAGAGTTATGCGAGTGGACTGGAAGCTTTAGCACGTACTTTCACTATCTCAGGGATCATTATTGGCATTGATGTGCTTCTCAAGGTAACCTCCCAATATCAGTTGACCATGTTAAAATGTGGCATAATCTTCATTGCATGGCAATAAAAGGAGCAGTGATGGAATGTTAAGATATTAAACAGCCTCTTGTTACTGCAATACGATGTGTTCATGTGTGAAATAATATGAGTAATAGTTTTCAAGGACATGATGCTTAGTTATGCTGATACTCTGAACGTAATCAATCTACTTGATTTTCTGGTTAGTCTGGTATCAGTTACTACCACATTTGGTAACTTCATTTCTCTAAAACAGAATTTACTTCTAGAAAGGGTAGCACCTTTTATTCTTCTAGGTTGTGATAGTTGTTCTTAGCCATGTAGATCGAACTACAAATTTATTGATCTTCTTAGAAAACCCATACACCAAGACCCAGTGATTTTTCCTTTTTCTTTGCTACATTTGAGGAAGTCCAGCTAGAGCTAAGGGAGGATTCAATTTTTGACCTTTAGAATCCTAAAGTGGGGTAATAATATTTGGATGACCTTTTATCTTATCTGTACAGATCTAGAAGAAGTTAGGCCCATCAGGTGTTGCAGCAATCCTTTTTTTACTTTCAAAGTAAACCCTTACTGAGTGTTTACAAGATTAGTTGTCTATGTCAAAAACATGGATTAATGATATATGTTTATTAGTTTCCATGACTTGCATTGTGAGGTTATACTGATAGCACATATACAAGCACATACCTTCTTGTTTTTCATGCTCTATATTTTGTAGATTGTTCTTCAATTATCATATGCAATTTTATATGTGCTGTCATTTTCATCTTTCTTTCTTAAATGCTTCTTTCTGCAGGCAATCTATATTTTTGGATTTGGGGTCCCACTCTTCATTGATGATGTCGGAAGCACTCATAGGATGAAGTGGGGGTTGTGGATCATCCACAAATTATTGCTTACTGCAGTTTATGGTTTCATCTTGCTTGTGCATTTCTCAAAATGGAGAGAGAAATTGCCCCGTGAGTAGATTGTTAATTTAAAGAGCAGCATTCTTTTCTTGATTGCACCAGCATTCTATAACTCTTCAACATTCTTTCCAAATTATGCAGCCAGACCGGCATTCTACAACTACGTAGCTATCATGTTTGTTGTCAATGCTATTGCATTGTTTGCTTGTGGTCTTGCCGCTATTGGAATAGGCTTTGGCATTTGGTAGGTTATGTTTTCATTTTTGTCTTCTGGATTGAAGCATTCTATACTCTGTAATTATACATCAAAGTTCCATATACAATGGAAAGAGACCATGAATCAGGGTTTGCATATTAACATGCTACTTATTTTCTGCAGGTTGTACAATTTAACGGTTATGTGCTATCACTCGCTTTATCTCCCTTTCCTGTATACAACATTCCTAGCTGATTTTTTCCAGGTAATATTTCCCTACAATTGGTAAATGATCTCTTATGGTTATCTCCCTCATTGTGCAATAATAATAACACAGAATGTTGTTAATGAGCAGGAGGAAGATTTTCTTTTGGATAATGCATATTACTCTGAGATGAGAGATGCTGGGTTCTTTGATGTAGATTGGGATTAGTGGATTACCCTCTGCGATTGATTGTAACAAAACTTGCCAAGACCATTGGTTGCATACTTTGTAAATAAATTCAAAATTAAAGGCAACATATTTTTAAAGTCCAGCTGTTCTCTATAAATTTTAATCTTCTCCTCGTATCCTCAACTTTGATTTATGTTCTTGCAAAATGCATCTGCTGCATTCAGACAGGATATGATAAAAACAATATGAATTTTGACAAAAATCATACATAAATTTAATAAAAATAAATATATATTTTTTATTTTTAATATATCAACATAAATTATAATATGATAATTTTTATGTTTTATGCAACATGACAATTTTCGTGCTTTAGAGAAAATAAATATATCGCTGATACTCAGAATTTAATTTATGCTTAACAATTGTATCAATATTAAACGTGCATCGAAATTACCAGTGTAAAAAAGGGGCACCATATCATCATGAATGTATTTTCGGAAAACATTTGAATATATGCTAAAAAAGTTTGTCATTTTTTTTTCCAATTGATAATGTGTCTTAAAATTCGTAAAAAGAACTAGAAAAAGATCTAGAAACTGCAATGTTAAATTTGTTTCCAAGCTAACTGACCCCAGATGTTTTCTCTTTTCTTTTTCTTAAGCATGATAATGAGGTCCAAATACGCACTTTTGATTGGCAAGAGGTCTTAAATCACCACTCCAGATAAATATTCCAAAAAGCAGAAAATAAAAACTCCAAATCACTTAAAAAATTGGAACTCATATCTACAATTTTCAGGTACCAAATATGGCAATGGAGGATTACAGCATTATAGTTAAGTTTGCAAAATTCCATGTCATATGGCAAAAGCTATACAAACTACAGCAAAAACGTTATTACCTATCAATAATTTCATACACTTTTGAGGTATGTATCATCAGGATCGGCAGAGGCTTGTCAACTTAGGTTCGATGAATCGAAACTGCCAATAAAAAGACTTTAGAAGTATGCCTTGAGAGAGAAAGGAGAGCACGCAGCTGTTTCTCTGGATATCAGTCCAGATTCGGAAAAAGATAGTAATGCGGACTTACTCTAGATGGTGAATTTGATGAATCTTGATTCCCACATACAAGCATTATGCAGCAAGTTCTTCAATGGAGTGTTCTTGCTCAAAACCAAGATAGCAATCTGAAACTATAATCAGTTTCATCCCCTGGAAAAGAGAACAGTCTCCAATTAACTTAAAAGATTTAATTCTGTGGATCACGCATTCGAAGATCAATTTCACCTCTACGAATCATATAAAAATGTAACATGCTCTGCCTCCAACACAAATGGTACATAGTAAGTCATGCTATCAATTCTTTACCCATTAACTGCTTAAATTTCATAGGCTTAAACAATTTTCTTTAAGAATCTAATAAACCAGGAAAAACATTGTGTGTGTGTGTGTGTGTGTGTGTGTGTGCGCATTATATATCACCAAACAAACATTTACAAATTAGTGAATATGCACCTCAACCTTCAACATCAAACAATGAATGCTTACTAGGTCATGCATCTATTCTTCTCCACTAAATGCTAATCTAATTGATATACTGCTAAACAACTCTTAAGGTAAGAAACTTATCCTGTGAAAAGCACATGACTTTATTTTTCACAAAAGGAGAGCATTTAAAGGCCTTAATACCTGAAACGTGGTCACATCTGATGGTAACTCCATGTGGGTAACTAAGCGACCAGAGAAAGAAACTCTCTTCAGTGCATATAGTTCAGCAGTAGAGGTGTTACCAAGAATCAACCACCATGCTTCATCTTTAAGCTGCAACAGAACATCTTGCTAAGTTTGTGTTCCTAAACATGAAACTAAAGAAACAAAAACTGTTTACCTTAGGGAATCGAGGGGCAAATGCCCTTGATGCATTCCGCCTCAAATTTGTTTGCTCCAATCTGATGTTCAGTTGGAGGGATTTTTCACTCTCTTTGCCCTTCTTCAGCAGTTTTAATTTGATTTGTAGACGGGGAAACAGCTGCAGATCCTGATGAAAGAAAGAACACAGGACCAACCAGGTAATCAGAGGGTATATCCACACATCAAGAAAAATTTCAAGCAACAACACCATTTTCACAGTTAGAGGCCAACATCAAAGCACCAACTTTCTAAATATTTACTGAAACATTGAGCAAGGCTTGAAAGAATTTTATTAGAATACAAGTTGATAACCTGGATGACTTCAGATATAAGAGGAACTTTTAAAAAACTTTTTAAAATATCAACCTAGGAACAGAGAAACTTGGAGCAGAGAGAGGAATGGATGAATGAACCTAGATCATAATAAGACTTAGCAGTGAAATCATGCAACTCATACAATACGACACACTATATCTAACATTATATTCCAAAAATGTGCACCTGATATAATTTTGATGCAGGGAAATTTCCAATCACAGTTTGCAATGTCGCCTTAGAAAGATCAAATAGTTGCTGTACTCTGGAAATTCCTCTCTTGCTCAATGAGCCAGCAAGTTCATTATTCATGCATGGCAACATCCACAGGGCAGAATCCTGATCAAACCACAAACCCTGAAATGACAGAAGAGATGTCAGAACGAAGACAGAGAAAAGCAATATTTTGATCTAAACAACTTTTTTGAAAATGAGAAAACTTATGAGGACACTGGAATTAGAAGCTTTGTTAACATTAGTAAATATAACATTTAGAAACAATTACTGTTCACCTTCCAACATAGGAATCAATGCTGTAATACCTTTGCTTTCTGTTAGTTATTGGTAGAACATGGTTAAAAGTTTAAAACACTGGTTTATCTGGAATAACCGTGGAAGGGAATATTTTATAATCATAATTCAATTGTCACATTACAATTTTACATCATGTTTCAAGAATAATGAAATGAATGATAAACTAAATCCTTAAAACTATTAAACTGACCAAAGGAACCCAAATATACTGTGCTCTATTGATTTCTTATAGACTCTGAACTTAAAGAACAAAGCAACTAATGGCTCGTCCAATTATATATGAGTTATTCCCTACAGGTTTCAAAGACCTATGACTGGAAGGCAAAACATACAGCACCATACAAGCCCTTAGTTCAGAACCATGCACCAACTCAACCCAAACTTAAATTTCATTATGGGATGGGGAAAATATCAGATATGTAAATAAAGAGATACCTGCATGACCATCTGCAAAAGATGCATGCAAGCAATCGAACTTGCAAGCCATCCACTATTGGCACATATGTCTATCATGGCTTGAATGATGCGAATGCTTTGGTCCAACACCGACTTTAAGTCAGTGACATAGTCGCTGACCGGTAAATCTAACTGGGAAAAATGTGCCTGAACTCCGAAGTCATGCATTGATTAGATAATAAATAAAACAAGGAAATTCAAAGAACATTGGGAGTAACGTAAAGATAAAATGAGGGTATATGTATGAATAGATTGATGAAATACATATATGAATAAGATGAACTAGTATGTTTGTGTGCACGCATGCTAAATGGGTAAGCATTGTGTATGTCGAAAACAAATGAAAATGGCAGTTCTAATCATGTTAAAAGTAAAGTCACAAATATCTCAGACCTGAAAGAGAAGGTTTGCTTTGACATGTGGATCATCGAGGCGATTCTGATCCACCACATACCGCACTCTCTTTGACAATTCTTCATTATGTTTTTCCTGAGATCCAAAAGCAAATTTATTCAAGGTAAAGATAAACATCTCATCTCTCCCATCATGTAGAATTCAAAATTCAAGCATAATAAATTTTATACAGCTCATATTACCTGGCATATATGATGTACTTGTGGCGTTGGATCAGAATTAACAACAAGGCATGACATTAAAAAAAGACACTAGATATCACAAACTTAAACATTTATCACTTTAATATATTAGTAAGAACAAAACTTATCATGAAGAACTCTGCTTGAAGATAATGATATTACTTCTACCATGGGTCACTTAAGAAGATAGCAGATGTCAAGCATAAAGTACTTTTTCTCTTAACCAGGAGATGCGCTACCTAACTAAAAAACTATTTCTATACCATTAAAAAAAGGTTAGGCTTCCAAAATTCTTTAATTTTTTCAATGTAAGGAAAGATCTGAAGTCCTTGACAACTACTAAGGAGATCTTACACATGTATTTTAAACAATTGATGCGTCTATGAATCCATGAGTTGAGAAGAAAAATGACACACCCCCTTTCTTTTCATGCAGTCTCACTTGGCATAGAGATTAGCAAAAAAAAAAAATTTTTTTTGCATTGGAATCTTAAATTTTTTATAATATTAATGCTTAATGGTTTTAATGCTAATAAAAGAAGAAAGAAAAGTTTCTTGCAAAAATTAAAAGTATTCAGTGCTCCAAAATGAAAGAGGTTAGAGAGTTTTGTACATCTCAAAAAAAAAGATGGATTAAGAAAATGGCACTGAGTGAGTATTCAATAATTAACACAAGTAAAAGATCTAGTATAAAATTTAACAAAGCATCAATTATTAGAATTCCTTGGTCTAAACAACTTATTCCATAGTGAAAATTCAGAGGGCATCTACTGTTCTTGTTTTCCTGAAAAAATTCCATTCAGGGATTTCTTTCTTTTCTTGTTTATAGGTCTATACTCGGATTTATGTCATTTTCCTAATATACATGTCTTGATTTAGAGAACACATTTATAGAACTGTTTACACTGACATGTTCCCCCAATACTCTGTACTTTAACACGAAGGATTTAGTCTAATTGTTTCCTGCAACTACCCGATTGCGGTATTTTATACTGTACCAGAAAATGATAATAAATGATAGATACACAACCAGACATTCTATCGAATACTTCTACGAAAAGGTAAAAACAAAGTCATTATCATGAAGGCATTGATTACAAGCACAAGGACAAAAGAAAGAAGGCCCAACAGGGGCAATTAGAAACACAAGAGAGAGAGAGAGAGAGAGAGAGAGGGAGAGGGTTTGCCAATTTCTGAGCCAGATACAACCTCAAAGAGACATAAGGTCATTAGTAAATGTGATGGGAAACATATTACAGGAAAAAAGCCATGATACCTCTGTAATTTTGTGTTAAACTGTGCTCTTCTGAGCTTGTAACTGCTTAACCACACAAATGATTAAGAAGATAAGTATGAGACATGAAATTACCTCATTATGCCGCACAGGAAGTTCATCATATTCAGAGGCACCCGACAAAATATGCAAAAACACCTATTATATAAATATTTAAAAAAAGTACTGCAATTAGAGTAGCAAAAAATATGCCAATATCATGTCAGCAAACCACTGTTTTTACTTACTTCAAGAGATGTATCTGACCCAATGTTTGACCCAAACATTGATACGGTCATGTAGCTAAGGTAATACTGAGATGCTATTGTACCCAACATCATAGGCTCTACATTGTCTTCTGTCATCTTGATGCACCCACTATCTTCTAGATCCTCAAAGGTGCTTTGCACCAGTCTGTCAAAGATAATTATACTCAGCACAGCAGTAAAAAGGAAAAGGATTTATCTTAGCAGGAAAGGTGCTGAGAGTTCTGCTAAGCATCTTGGTACCTGGACAAGTAGGAACTTATTGTTTCATCTTCTGCACTCTCCAAGCCATAGTAGGCAGGATTAACCATCTAAACATACATTTAACCATTAGAACTCTTGAAGGTAAATAAATAAAGGATGTCAATAAAACAGAACAAGTAACATTGATATTGAGGGTGTCTTGACATTTGGAGTAACCAAAGCCCTCCTCCCCAGAAAAGAAAGGTATCAAAAAGAGTGGTGTTGGGTCCAGGAAATGGCCCAGAAAGCAGTATCTTGAAAATTTACTCCATTTCTCTTTAGATCCATATAATCAAGAAAAAAAATACAAGATTTTTCATTTTTCTCCACTTAAGAGGCTTCCCTTCATTTATACAATTATTACTAGAAAACCACAAACAGCATAAACATGCAGGAATCAATATGGTATAAACATGTGGGATATGATAACACAAAATTACTAAGAGGAAAGCAGTGGTAAAACACATTGCTTTGCAAGCAGCTAAGGGGTGTAAACCACCATGACAATATCACACCATGTTTCTTTCTGTTTTTAGTGATGATACCCAAAAGCATACCAGTCTGCGGAACAAGTAGGTCCAAGTAAGATAATGCACAGCATCTTCTTTACGGCAAATAGTTCCAGAAACAATCTCGGCGTTCATGTGATCATGCAACTGCTCTCTCAAGCTGCTCTCAACCGGAAATGGTTCATAAAGAAACTGCATGTTTAAAATGAGAAACAGTTAGGCCAGCCACTCTGTTCCCATAAAGAACATAAAGAATGTAGTCAAATTAACAGAGAAAATGGCAACTTAATTTTGTTTGACCTTTTTGTAGAAGCTCTTTTTGGGTTCATGAACAAGAATGACTGCCTTCCCGTGCTGGTCATATTGCGGACGGCCTGCACGACCCATCATTTGCAAAATATCTGTAATGGGAAAATCAACATATCTCTTTGTTTTCCCATCATAATACTCTGTTCCCTGTGACATTAAAATGACATTTGTTAAATTAGTAACATCCAAGGGGAAAAGGAATAATCTATCTCAACAAAGGATAAAAGCATTACTTCAGCCCACATCATGTTAAGTCAAAATATATTAAAGCATACAGGAATAATATAGCTCATGCTGAGGATCCAATTGAATCATGCAATCAGCCAGCAAACGGTGTCCTTATATGACAATTGTAACAGCCCTAGGCCTCAATCTGAAAAACTAAACTATTAAATGAACATACCATCAACCTATATAAGCCAAAGACCTACCTAGTGTGGGTGACTCACATACCAATGCAAACAACACAAGTGCATCCCTTATCATTGCTACATGAACAGACTAATGATTTTACATGCCATTTTTTTACCCCTATGCTTTTATGTTGTGCAATATTCAAAAATATATTTTGTCTTGATTTTAAGTATCTCACATAGGATAAAACAACCTTTTTACTTCATTTATTTAATTTTCTCCCATTTTCCCACCCACTATATCTGCATGATTTAGTATAAATATCTAAAATACAACAAAAATAAAGAGTTAAGCCTTTTATGTCAAGCTTTACACCAAGGGTAACTTGCTTCCTAAATTTATATTTGGGAATATCGTTAAATAGAGAACATTTATACATGAAGACAACAAAAATCTCAACAACATACACCGAAGACTGAAAATTTCAAAGACCTAGCCAAAAACCTCTAACAGCTGATGTTACAATGCAGACTGTCATCTCTACTAGTCCAGATCCCACATATGTGTGCATCACCATTGTTTCTTAGGGATATTGTACATAGCAATGAACTAAAGATGAAAAAATAATTTCTTTCCAGCTGATATGAGATTCATGATCTGAGTACAATTATATTGTTGGTCACACAAAGCATTCTCAGCTCAGCCCAATAACAGTTCCAACTCAAATTTCAAATAAGTGTTTTCATGCAGGAAAATTTAAAAATATCATAGGAAACTCAAGACAAAATTTTCAATTTCAAGATATAGACCAAAATCAAAATGACAATTATCTTTTAAATTTGTGAAATTTTTAACCTGAAAAACCAGATAATACTTCCCGGACTTTCAATGCAAGTATACCAAAATCAAAATGACAATTATCCTTTAAATTCTTGAAATTTTTAACCTGAAAACTAGATAATACTTCCAGGACTTTCCAACAAGTAAAACCTTTATGAAAGAAAAAAGAAAGCAAGCATGCATGCATATAAGCACACCATGTTAATGTTTCCCTCACCTTGATAATGACCAAATGGGCCGGAAGATTTACACCCCAAGCTAATGTGCTTGTACAAACCAAAACCTGTATTTGGAAAAGAAAAATTCATTAATCTTAAAATTTATATTTTTTCCAAGTGAAAAACTGCTCAGGTGATGGAGAAGTGCCTGAATCTTGTTGTTTGCAAAAAGTTCCTCAACCAGAGATCTATCTTTGTCATTCAGCCCAGCATGATGCAACCCAATGCCAAACTGTAAGGTGTGTCTCAGGTTCTGATCAGTGACTTGGGACAGTACCATCTGCAAAGCTTCTTCTACCATATTCAAAAATTGCCTTGGATTTTCATCCGATGCTGCGAACTTCAGTTCAAACAAAACAGAGAAATTTATCAGTGTGACAGCCATGGAACCATACACATTCCAAATGCAATACAATGTCACCTGAATAAGGTCCAAAGCAGTGAGCCTTGTCTGACGCCGAGATGAAACAAAAATAAGAACTGGTTTCGTCGGTGAATGGGTGCATATTGCAGCATATGCTGGTTTGTTCATGCTAGTCATCCTTGGGGAGTAGTACTTTCCAGGATATCCCTGTTCCAAAAGTGACAGCTCAGAAGTGAAAAGATAATTGTAAGACTCCTATTCACTTTCATATCAACCAGAAAAGGTATTTTGAAAATGAAATGAAGCACTACCCTATCCAATATTTGCACAAAACCTAGGTTGAACAAATTATCAAAAGGTCCAAATATAAATGAGTCTAGTTAATACGCCAGTGGCAAGTAACACACATTCTCAAGATGTCAAAACAGCGTGTCTATTTAATACATCAGTGGCAAGTTATACACAAGGTCACTTAAGCAAATGGTCAATTAAGTCTAGAAGTGGAATCATGAAGCTGGAGAAGCTTTAGGCAGCACATGATAGATCAATAAACTCATGCTAAAGCTCATACTTTTTTTTCGAGCTTCATAGAAGAACAGTTCATAAAAATTGAGCTGGACTCAGATCAACTTTTTTATCCAATAGTTGCTGATTAAGTGTGAGCCAATACTGAAACTTAGACTAATAATCAAGTCATAATCATAAAAGACATATAACTATATTTGTAAGGGAGTCTATATATATATATATATATATATATATATATATATATATATATATATATATATAAGTTGAAAACAAGTCATTAACATACCATTAAACAACCTCATCTTGTGGCATTTGAACCAAATACTATCAGATCAAGCTCAGCAAGTTTAACTTAAGAAGCTCCAATATCTAACTCAAGCTTGCAGAGCCAAACTTTTCGACAAGCCCAACACCAACCGTTTGCAAAAAAGTGTTACTCAATTTCAGCCCCAACTGCAGCCCTTTCTACTCATGTATTCTACCTAAGCCCCTCCATAGTGCTATGATTGGGGTAAGATGACGCTCTAATTTTCTAACACAATGGGACCTTTGAATTTGCCTTAAATCTTAACAAATAAAGCATCAAAGATACGAACACCAACCAACCAACAAGTTTATGCGGCCAACAGCATAGTAATACTTATCAGAAGTGCTTATAACTGGAAATCCTCTCATTTTGTTACAGATATGATCTCAAATCATAATCAGATACTTTGGGGGAAATACTTTTAAAAATTGCATTTCTTTTTCTATTTGATAAAGAAATTTATAGGATTTTTTTTTTTTCATTCTAATCCTCATCCATAAAATTTTATTTATGTATCGCACTTCAGTGCATACAAGAAGATTTTATAAAAATGTTAACCTAAATTTTAAGACACAATGCATGAAACTTGCCTGGATATGAACTTCAAGAGGTACAGGCCTCACACTTGGTTTAAAGTTGAAGAGTCCAATTTCACCAACACCCAACCAATCAGCCAAATTGCTGAAAGAAAAGAACATTAGAAAAGAATATAATAATAATAACAATAATATAGGTTATAGAGAAAAATAATGTATCTCAAATGCACCAAAAGAAAGAAAAAAAAACACCAAGCCTAACAACGTTTAGAATCCACCAGTTAAATTTATGTGGCAAACACCTTGGTACCTATATAACTAAATTAATCACATATTAAACAAGTTGCACCTCATAAATATAAAAATGCGAATGCCTAAACTCTCTTATCCCCATTTTGGTAGCACAAGTGTTTTGCAGGAGTCAAACCCCTTGCATTATTCTAGTGTTCTGGCTGAATGCCAGCAAAATTTTTCCTTCAATTCTGAGCTTTTTTTTTGTGATCCAGTCATAATTGAATCAAACCAGTTGACCTGCAAACCCCAATCCTAACCCCAATCAAAGCCATAGGCAGCCATAAACCTAATTAGGCAAACTTTCTCAAAACTATCACAAAATACCTCCCCAATGTGTAAGTTATTTGCAGCTAAAACCAATCAATAGAATGATATAAGATAATATATGTTCTCCTTGAACAGCAATTGATTCATTAAGGATCTGTTTTGTCTTAAGTTATAGAAATTTATAAAAGGACAAGCTACATTCGATATGTCCTTGGTCTAGGTGCTCTAATTGAAAATTTATAGCTGTATGGCCTGTACAGTAAGGGTGATAATGAAGCATCCAAGGCCAATTCAATTTGTTCATAATACAAATTGACTACTCGAGGTTTCCAGGTTAAACTTGAATAGTTTTAGTTCATAAAATATACCAATGAATACCCATCCGTGTAAAAAAAAAAAAAAAAAAGAACAGATGAACAAATTCATTTCACTCAAAATGGATGCAGAAAGTTACGGATCTTCTGAATCAAACAACAAAAAAAGTTTAAGTATGCACCAGATATATTTGTTTCAAGAAAATAATACTTCCATGGAAAGAAGGTTTTCTTTTATTTTTTAGACTCAGCATGGAAAGAAGGTTTAAATGCATTGAAAGGGATAAGGAAACATCAATAGTTGGAAATTCTTGGTAAATACGTTTAGTTGACAGGTGTTCTGAGAAAATAATAATTTTACAGAACACACGTCTAGATAGATATAAAAATGCAACAATAATCCTTGAATCCAAAAGGTGACATTGACAACAGTGCAAAGAGATAAATTGGCACTGTTGCACCAAGTAGCTTCAAGCTTTCAACAGTTGTAATATTCTAAAATAAAAATAAAATAAAATAAGTGGGGTGCAACAGATGAAGCAAGGTATACTAAAAGTTGAAGGAAGCATAAAATGTACATACCCCGCATTTGCCAAAGCTGTAGAAAGGCCAACAAACCGTACTGCACGCTCTGTTTGTGATGATATATATCTCATTCTTGAGACAATAACCTTGAAACATAATTTTCACAGATGAGATGATGTTCTACAAGTTCACATGAAATTAAATGCAGAACTGTATCCAAACAATTAAAAAGATAATAGTTACAATTTTTAAAGATATTTTGAATTGATAGCAGCAGATTAAAAAGCCTGATGAGGGCCTAGCATCTTCTAATCAGGTTGGATTCAACAAAGATAACCAAGTGTTTTCTCACCAGGTGCAATCAGCTATATGACATTTTCTACTGTGCCTATTTAAGACATTAACATGGTTTCCAGTATGATTCATATCCACAACCAGGTCCAGCTCAGATCATTCCAGAATCAATGTAGTGAGTAGTTCAAAAAACCCACAAATTCTAAAGCCATTAACAAAAATTATGAACAACTACAAATTGGAAGCCATATCAGATTGTTTACAACTTCAGCTTTCACGTAACGACAAACCTATAATCCTATGGCCTTCACTTCTATTTACAATGAAACAAGTGTTGATCAATTCTAAAAGCAAACCAACAAAACTTTCAGATGCTCTCTTCGATAATTTATTCCTTTTGACCACTTAATGAGGAATCAAATGAATTTCTTCCCTTCGATTATCAAAATTATCTGCTTATTTTCATGGGTCATTCTGACATCTAGCATACAAAATTTAGGGGTCATTTAGTTAATTTATTTTTTAATCAAAAGTCTTTAATTTTTTTTTTTATTTTTGTTAACTCTCCCATTTTTTTATTTTCATTTTGTTAGGATACTTTTCAATTGTTATTTTAAAGGTTTTCAAATTATTTATTCATTTAAGATAACAAATAAATTTATATAATTATATAATAATTAATTAGTTAAAATATTTAAATAAATACATAAAATAATGTGCTCCAACAATGGTTATGCTTGAGCACTTGACAATCAAGTAACCTTATGGAGTATGTCTTTAAGTTATTCTCTCAATCCTGGTGATAAGCAAGGAAAATTTCAACAATCACTCTCTAGGACACACTAAATGAATTAACACAATTTTATTAATCCTATACTCTTGTTAAAATTAGAGTGTTTAAAAGAGTTTTTGGTGAATTGAGATTAGGGTTTGAAAGGCCAAAAGTATTTGCATTTTCTAACCTTTTTATAGTCAATCCCTATACCATCTCTCCAAAGGACATAGGTCAAATGACCAAAGAAAACAACTTTTATTTTCTAGGCTACTTTTGCCACGGTTCGTATTCCTTGTTATGACAATACTTCCTCTGTGTTTTGAGAATATTGATTTAATTATAACCTAACTTCACTACTGGCCTGTTTGGCTCGGTTGGTGCTTCTTGTTGTTCTAAATAATGTTGTAAAGAGAAGATAAGATAGCAAATGTGGAAGTTCTATAGAATGTAAAAACTATTTAATAGTATTTCTGTTTATTTTTAATAATAAAAAAATAAAAGACCCAACATTATTAAACTACACCACAAATGTATAAGTGAAAGAAATAAATAAAACAAAGAGATATTTTTGTTAATAAAACATAAATGAAATAAATAGAAAATTTGGAAAAAATAGAAAAGATGAATGGGAAATAATATAATTCCCCTTATAATTTTATGAATTTATTAACATTAAGTGAGCATGTATGATAATTCATCAAATATTGGTACCACACATTAGCACTATTTGATGAAGCTTTGATTTATAGCTTTATCTAAAAGCCTAAATGGGCTTCCCACATAAGCTGAATATTTAAAATTTGAGAGCCAATCATCTTACTTTTGCTTTTGCAATAGAAAAGTTATTCCGTATGCAGGCCAACCACCCAGTAAGAAGAATATTGTAGTAGATACAAGATAAATACCTCAAGGATGGGGCCACGATCAGCTCCCAGTAAGTGAATCTCATCCAATATCATAAGTCCAACCTATTGATCAGATATAAGACATTATTCCCAGCCACCAGAACTTATCATATGGGTACACAGCTTAGATTTGCAGTATCTTTAGAAGGACAAATAACAAGAAGAAAAAGTTATGAGTAAACCTTTGTGACATAGCTTCGACTATGCCAATTCCGACTAATGCCATCCCACTTCTCTGGAGTAGATATAATAACATCAGCTGACAAAAGGGCCATCAAATCTGGAGTATAATCTCCAGTCATTTCAACCTTAAAAGAACAGCAAGGTAACATCAGTAACTTTCGAAATAAAAACCATTACCAGCAGTGGCAGATCTTGTCATTTGGTTTTGGAGGAGCTGACTAAAATTCTGTAAACTTTTTATTTGCTATGTTACTCAGGCTTGACAGTGTCAGATACAGTATGTATGCAATACGGATATACTGTTTTTTCTAAGTTTTTTTCATATATTTGGACTATCCAACCTATATACCCACGTTTATCATATGTATCGAACAAAGATACTTCAAAAAAACAAAAAACTTCAAACAATTAACATGGTTCATTTGAGGTTTTATGAAACAGAAAAAAATTGAAAAGGATCACAAAGATATAAGAAGGTAAGTGTTCAGCTAAAAAGAAAAACAATACACTTTTTGAACGAGATCGAAGAAACCTTGTCGAGAAAATCAGAAAGTCAATTTGCTTTTCTTAAAGTGTATGAGGGTGAATTAATATCTTTGATAAATCTATTACTTTAATAATGATTGTGGGTACAATAAATAGATAAATTATAATATGATTTTAATTCCTCTTAAATAAAAATGCATAAAATTAAGTTAAAAATAAAAAATAAAATTAACAAATAACAATTTAAATGTGAGAGCCAATCTATTTAATTTAAATATATATATGAAATAATTATGGTATATGGTATATAGTTTATATTAAGGTCAGCCATTGAGTCAGAATTATCTTGCTAAAATAAATTTGTTTTAACAAAGGTAATTGTGGAACCTTCACAGCTATCCATGTCAAGTAGAGTCCGTTATCATGCTTCAATAGCAGATACAATCACTTTGCTTCCAATCTATTTGTCTTGACATAAGTACATATAAGGGTTTCCAAAATTTTTTGGGAGGCCTCCACTTACAGACCATCATTGATTACCAGTGTACTAAAATATGCATATATAAATAGTTTCATCCATGCAAGTGCATAACCTGAAAATTGTATGTGTATGCGTATGCAGATGTATCTATCTATCTATCTGAATACAAAATAATATCATTACCATCTCTTTCCCAAGCTGAGAGACAAAACGCTTCCTCCAATCATGCATCCTTTCCCGTACAATGGCCTTCAAAGGTGCTATGTAGATAACCTGCAGTCAGTCACCAAACTTCAGGATATGAAGGACAAAAGAATGTCACAGAAGCGGAATAGAGATCAACACCAAAAGTTAAATTAGCTGAATGAATGCAGAAAATTTTCTTATTATACAATTAGAAGGGGTATGCCAACTACTATATGAGCATGGATAGAGAACATAATTGGTTAGCTGCAAAGGTGCCTTTTGTTTCAGTTGGTTGTGATTAATCTACTGCATATGCCAGAATATTTTAGCTACACTCAAATCCGATAAATGACTTACTATTCATTTGGCAAGGCATTAGAGTGATAAATCTACAGACTATTTACCTTCGCTAGAATTCCCCTGCTGGCCAGCAACAGGAATAAGAGCAAAAAACCCTCTTCATGCTATCCTTTCTTTTTTACCTTTTTCTGTCCTTCCTATCATGCTATACCAGTCTCTTTTATGATGTCATTAAAAACATTAGCATTCATACCTTCATATCAGGCTGAGTATTGAAGAGGCGCAGCATAGCAAGTTCTGCAGATATAGTTTTCCCACTACCAGTAGGAGCTCCTAATAGAACATTATTATCTGTGTGACACAGGACATGAAAGATCTGACATGATAGGAGCAAAAGAAACTAATTACATTTTGAAGGAAGATTAGTATGGTTAAAAGCTAGATGTAAAAGGCAGCAATAAACAAAACCTAAAGTAAATTGGCTAAAGCAAACCTGTGTCTGTATCGGATTAAAATGTGAAAAGCTATACAAGGACTCATAAGTGCTGTTGCCTAGTGAAGTTACAGGAAGAGGCTTCAAATCGAGAAGCTCTGTATGAGTGGTACGAGCCTGAATGAAGCATAAGCTTTACATCAGACAGGCTTTTGTAAAGAAATAAACAAGACAAAAACTGCTCAAACAAACGTTTCAGATATAAGTGACAGGAAACCTCTGGAAGCGCTAGCTTTTGGAATGATATGGTATAGAAAGCCTCAGCATACAACCAAGAATCAGAAACAGCACGAATGTAGCACTGAGGAGGATGTGGTTCAAATATTGGTATAGTAAAGGAAAGCTTCTGAGGTTCTCCTCTAGCCATCTTCTTCGTCAGTGTAAAAAGCTCTGAGTGGTAGATGTGATCATTCTCAGAGTCCTATTCAAAGTATTCCATTAAATCAGATATTCCAAAACTCTACATATCACAGTATCGAAAAGATGCACAAAGCCATAACTTGTTCAAAATAACAAGGCAAACAAGCAACAAAACTTTACACCGATGGTTCAAATGAATAGTGATAAGGTAAGAGATCCAATCAGTGAAAATGAAGTTTATAACTGATATCAAATCCTAATACACTAGCATATGGAATGACAGAGGGAAGTTTATGTTTCCAAAACACACATACCCAGGGAGTATAAAGCAAGGTCATCAAGCCATATCAAGTAAAATCTCCACATGCATTAAAATAGACAACAAACAGCCACTAAACAATGAAGTGAAATAAATTATTAATGTGTTGAGGTACATTAATTTTACATTTTAGAAATTCACAGTAGCATAAGAAATTTCATGTTCCTTTATCATCTAACAACTGAAAGAAATCAAATCAGACAAATATGCCATCTTTCTCTAAAAATGTAACAACCAAGTGAAGGGCTTGCAAGTTAGCACCTCAACAAGTATCCACCAATGCTGTGCAGCACCATGAAATCGATCTTTCCATATAAAGTCAGGAGATATAAGCAAATCCACCTGAAAAATGGAATTTATTTTCATACAATAACACCACATTGAAAGAGAAAACTACAACTGAAAAGCTTTTCTCTTCAGAATTTATGCTAAAGAAAAATAATAGTTCAAAGCATGGTTACCTTTAAAACAGTCCTGGTTATTGGACTTACATTCGCTGATAACTGGATCCAAGGGAAATATCCTAAATATTGCTTAACCAACTTCCAAAATCCCAAGAGAAAGAAAAATGTTAAAATGTCTGGATTATCATTCAGATGGAAAAATTTAGACAACAAGTGCCATTAAAGAGATGTACCCTTCCTCCAGGTGCATAACGAATCAGAGCACCAATGTCTTTTTCTTCCATCTCCTGAAGGCGATCTAAGTCAGCACCTCGTTCTTCCAGCTTCCTCAATATCTGAACCAGTAAAGATGGATCATCAGAAAAGTTTACAATGAGTCCTTCGAGCAATTAATTTAGAAAGTGTCTAGGACAAACTTCTGGTGAAAGATCCTTATCAAACTGTCTAAGTGGATGTTGATGAGGCCAAATTTGGCGATCCACAGCCTTGCAATACTCCAACATGAATAATGACATCTCACACCAGCCTTTGCGCAAGCATATTTCAAACAAAGC
Organism: Durio zibethinus; assembly: GCF_047325235.1. Classification (NCBI taxonomy): domain Eukaryota; kingdom Viridiplantae; phylum Streptophyta; class Magnoliopsida; order Malvales; family Malvaceae; genus Durio; species Durio zibethinus. The sequence continues at coordinate 24,936,576 of NC_143172.1, forward strand.
ACGAATGATACGAGCCAAACTAGCACTTATATATGCAGCATCAGATACTAATGAAAAAGTATCAATAGAGCCACGTGATATGTATAGCTGCAAATTACTTAACCATGGCATTAGTCTTGATATTTTACAAATTGTTTCATGTGGCAACTAACAATAAGCAGCATTGATTGCTGAACAAGAAGTGAATACCTGAATGAGAATTGAAATTTTTCCATGTTTATTTGAAGGACCGCCCTTAACTTCTAATGGGCATGATGTGCGTGCTAGCATCTCTAGTTCATTTTGCTCCTCTTCTCGAACAACAATGTTTTCAAATTCAGAAGAATGGGCAACCATTTCAATTACCTATAGCAATAGCAGAGTGGCAAGAGGAAGAAAATAATAAGTCATATATTAAGCCTCTTAGTCTTAAGCGAATGTAGAAACTGCATCACAGGACAGTAACCCTAACTAAAAGATTGATCATCATCGGACTATTGTGGAAAACTAAAGCATTGATATCTGCAATCCCTGTATTAGCATACTATAGTTTATAAAAAAATTCAGGTAGAGTAACAATGTAGAGAAAATGACCAAAAAAAAAACATAAAACTAAAAGGAAAAGAGGCAGATAATGCATCAACTGATAGAAATATGTAAAATGCACAGTATCATAACAAATTACCTCACTATCATTCATATGGGGTCTCAGCATTTCATTGTAAGTTTCAACACTAGAATATTGAATGTAGAAGTGACTTGCAATTCGACCAAGCTCTGTACAATAGAAATTCCCACTTTTCTCATCAAAACGCATCATTTTAGCTTTGTCTAGTGCACGTGCAGCATCTGTTACCAGAGCTCTTTGCTTTAAACCCAAAGAAGGATCTGCTATAACCTGCCAAACACAAAAGCACAACAATTTCAATGTAGAAACACCCTCTAAAAGAGCAGCTTTAGAATCAGGCCATGCAAAAATCTAAGAACATTTTCATAACAGTAGAAGAAATTAAGTTAAAAGTCAAGCAAAAAGTAACACCCTGCATACATAAAACAGCCCTTATCCTTGCCCCCTTCCTCCCCACCCCCCTCCCCTCAAAGAAAAGGCATTCGTCTCCAGCCTCACAATCTAAAATCCCTGGAAAGTATCCAGCAAAATGCCAATCGCCAAGTAAATGAGAACACCCTAAGCATCAATAAGCCAGGACCCCAAGAAAATGGCACTTGTCACATCCTCACAAACCTAAAATTCCCAGGAGCCAAAAATATTTTCATTAAGTTATCATCAACTAACTAAGAACAGAAAATCAAATGAAACAAAGGGTGGAAAGCAGAGATATATAAAGATCTTCCATTTGCAGATCTAAATTTGTGAGGATCTATCCATAAATAATGCAAAATTTCAATCAAAAAATACAAGTAACAAAAATATTAAGTACCTCATCCCATCCAATGCCATATGCCAGAGGATTCAACCTCATCCTGATAAATAGATAGGTGTACCCAAGCCATGCGCAAGCCTCCTTGACATTAGTTACAGTACCCAATGCTACCTCCGCATTTAAATTATCTTTCAGCGACCTAATAAACTGCAATCAAAAGAAATATTAAAAACAAACAGAAACTGAATACTAGAAATATATCATAAACCTCAAATTTTGTAGATCAGCTTCCGCTGGTGTAATAAGTGTTTTTTACTACACCAGTTGCAATTTGTAGTCTACCAGATTGACAGTTGTTATAATCACTATGCATGCACATCAATGACATAATCCAAATTTTATGATCGTCTTTGAAGTAAGGAGGTTCACGTGCACGAATGGTCTTTTGACATTAAGAAGGGAAGGAGTGCATATGTATCAGATAAATTGTGTTAAAATCCTCAAGTTCATCATAGTAAATGTAAGTACCTGACTTTCTATAGGAAGCTGACTTGTCAGCAATCGTAGATAGTAGGCTAGTTTGTCATGAGATGTAATTATGATGCCCTCACCACTTTTGTCAAACTGAGGTCGGCCTGCCCTTCCAAATATCTAAAACAGAAACTTCATGAGACAATCAGAAATTAAAAAAAAAAAAAACTATCAGCCCATTCTAAATTCATGTCTTAAGAGAAAACAGGGTTTGCCTGCATGACATCTAGCATGCCTAGGTCTCGCCACCCACCAGCCTTTGGATCATATAATTGAGTCCCCTGGAAGATGATACCAGACAGATAAAATTAGAAAACTAAGAAAATAAAGCAAGAAGAAATGTGTCTTGCTATAAAAACTCATAACATTATATGTACTCCTGCCATCCCAATTTAAGTGTCTATGCTCCTTCTTGGATGTTCCAAAATGAATTTTGTTATCAAAAGTCAAAAAGATCAGTTTTGCAATATATTTTCTGTGATACTGTTGCATCAAACACATCCACTTGTCTCTCTACTCTTAAGTAAAAAAGTAGTTTTGGAAGAATGACTAAAAAAGACCGAGGTCTCCCATATCTTCCAAGCTAGAAACAAGTAAGTGCACATAAGTGATTCTTAAATCAATACAACGTCAATCCATAGCCATTAACAAGATTTACTTATTATCACCATCTGTTTAACAAAGATTGCTGCTTGACCTCATGGAAGGAAAGGCCCTTGTGCACAGGTTCTAGATAACAGGTTGTCAAGATTAAGAAAATATAGTAGCTGACTGAAAGGAAATATTAGACTAGATTTCAATTTTCAGAAGCATGGCAAAAGCAACTCTTTAGTGTCAGCATCCAAACTAAAGTAAAATGGCAACGTATATAGGATAACTACTAAAGAAGCCAAAAGGCAAAGACCACCCCATGATAATGTATTTAATTTCTACAACAAGATCAATGTGTAGAATTTGTTTGAATTAGTAACTAACATCAAAAACTTCAAAAGAAGGGGTACACATCCTACAAAGGACAAAATGTTTTATCCATAGCAAAATCATACTCCACTTTTTCTTCACTAGGGACATCAGAAAGATTAATGCTTGAAAGTTGAACTGATGATGCAACGACTAAAGCTCTGCCATGTAAAGAAAAATGAATGATGTGTTCATGAAGCTACTCACAAACCTTGATGACAACCGTGTGAGCTGGCAGATTAACACCCCAGGCCAAAGTAGCTGTGCAAACAAGTACCTAAATGGATAATGGCAATTCTATGAAAACTTGGTGAGATAAAATTCATAAGGACCAACCTTGAAGTAAAAGTTGAATCAGCTTTACCTTCAAGATTCCATCAGAGAAAAGCCTCTCAGTAAGACCTCTATCAGCACGTAGCATGCCAGCATGATGCACACCAACTCCAAATTCGAAAAGCTGAACAAGATCTTTATTTCTTGACTTAACAACTTCCTTCTAAAATATATGAAACAAAAGTTCAATTAAATAAGCATCACAAAATGATATAGGTGAAGAAATAAAGAGGCCTCGTTCCTCACCTTGATTAATGAAAACTGGGGATGAGTATCATTCTTGAAAATCTCAAGATCTTCATACTTTCGAGCAAGCTCAACCTGCTCATGCAGTTTTCTAAATGTTAAAAGCGAAAGTAGCATTTATAAAGTCAAAAAAAGAAGAAACATGAATAATAGGTTCCTATCAACCGCCAATCCAGTATTAAGTGTGTTCATAACATGCTTATGCTAAATGCTCGTAAGATGCAGTCCAGACATTTATATAGTCAAAACTGTTGTGATATCTGATTGTGCCTAATAATAGCATATCTTTATCTCGCAATGTTAAGATATTTTGTAGTACATTTGAGCATTTCATAAAAGTAATAATTTATATATGAAGAGTAGCCATTGCCTTACTTTGAAATTTTGAAATGAAGACATGTCTTTAGGTATAAAGTCCTTAAAAAAAAAACTCAAACAGTAGATAGAAACTGTTTTTTGTTATGAGTAACTATTTCTTGAACTCAGACCAAAATCAAAAACAATTGTTTTAATGTACTTTTCTTCTTCTTTGGCAGCAGATTCTAGGTTGGAAAAAGATTTAGATGCAGCCTCAGTTATTCTCACAGCTAGTCATTATATCCTAAGAAAAGTGTTTCTGGTAGTCCAAATGCACCAAAGCAAGAAGACTACTAAGAAATCTTGTTACAAGTGCTTTGTTCAAGATTATTTTTCCATCTTGTTTTTCACCAATTTCCTATTAAATTCTGTCCTTCATATTTTTTTCCTTCAACATGACATAAATTTATCATACAAGATTTTTTAGCACAAACTCCCCCCTCTCTCAAACACAAGCACATACGCTCAATAAGGCTCGTAGCTCTCCCCCTCTCCCCATCCTTCTTCCTGTAATATACAGCTTCGTCTACACATAAACATGTGGCATTAGCAATAAAAACAATACTCACATACCAGCATATCGATTTGAAAGTATCAGGCTCAACCCTATTAGATATAATCTATAAAACTGAGTGGCTTAGTGTTGCCTTGTTTTATTTTGTAGTAAATGTTAAGAGATTCTCTTTCTACAAGTAAACTGGTTCTGCTTCCCAGGATTATAATTTTTCCATAACATAAATATCCTATGCTTTAAACACCTTTGGAAGTCATTCTACAACACAAACACGTGAATACAAATGTATGCAGAGAAATAAACCAAAAAGAAAATTTTCAAAAGCCACAATAAACACAGACAGAATAAAAAGGGTATACCAGCTTCTCAGCCGTTTTTGCAGTATCCTTCCGTGAATGAACAAAAACCATCGCTTGATGACCTTGCCTTAAGGAATCAACCACCTGACAGAAAAGTATAATCAATTTAGTATACTATCACTCTAGACTTAATTCATAACAAAGAGAGGCTAGGAGGAACGGAGACCTTCTTATAGCATATCTCATTCAACAATTCATTGCGGGCAACAAAGTTCTGCTCACTAATTCCAATATATTGTTGAGCAAGAGGAACTGGACGGTAACTAGAATCAAAGAAAAAGAGGCCAGTCTCTGGATTCACTCTGAGGAACTGTGCAACCTGGACATTTATATGCAAGACGTTAACCATACTAAAATTTGTAAAGGAGGCATCAAACTTTTGGCATTTAAGAGTGACTATTAAGTCCCAACTGATATATAGTTAAAGAACCTCTAAGTAATTAGGTAGAGTAGCTGAAAGGCCCACAATCCGTATCATTGTCTGTGTTGACTCCACCTGCCATCGAAAGGGGAAAAAAATGCAGTAGGATAATAGAACGATTTAGATTTAAAATTGCTTTTGATCCAAAGTGATGATGACACTACTGAAAACCTAGATCAGGCCAATTAAAAACAACATATAAATTAATTGTTTAAAGCACCCCCAGATGAAGATGAATAAAATTTATCTTTCAATAAATAATAATAAAAAAAAGAACAATTCAAATTTATTAAAGGAGAATTGATAATCTTGATCTTCAACCACAGCTAATAGTAATTTTGGTCATTAAAGAACATCTGAACTGCTAGCTTGGACTTGACTAACGTGCCTCGAGTTGGTATAAAATATTGACAGTGATTTCAATGCCATAATCCCATATTCCCATTTATAAATCACTGCCATAATCCCATATTCCCATTTATTCTTTGTCATTTATAAACTCACTAAAGTATGATCCTACTCACAACAGTAGCATATGCCAGAGACCTTTCTCCAGAAAGCCCATATCTGTTTGGCGAGGGGAGTGGGGAAGACAATTATTTTATGGGCACTCTTTGCAATCATACACATGTTCTCAAACTATTTCAATCAAACTGTCACCAATTCAACAACAGGAACAATGATGAGTCCTTCGTTACCTGACGAAGAGTTCTAGCCACTAGCGCTTCTATCACTGGACCTCTATCATCATTCAGAAGATGCACTTCATCAATAATCAAGAGCTTCACCAGCATCGAGAGTGACATGTCACTACTTTTACGAGTAATAACATCCCATTTCTCAGGCGTTGTAACTATCATCTGATTGGTGGGAAAAAAAAAAGGCAAAGTCTTTAGTCCCGATATGTTTGTTGTCACAACAAAAATAAGCATATGTAATTTAACAACAATCAACCTGAGTTTCTTCAAGTTCATTCTTAGAAAGTTGCATATCTCCAGTAAGTTCTCTCACACACATATTCAACGGAGATAAGCGATGGCTAAATGTTGATGTGACCTCAGCAGCTAATGCCTAGAAAATATAACCAGAAATAAGTAGTCAGTCACCAATTCTCCCAACAAAGGGACAGAAAAATATATAAAGGGTTCAACCTTCATCGGGGCAACATAAACTATCTTAAATTCATCTTTATGCAAGTAGCCATCCTTGAAGTGCTGCCCAATCTGCAAAAGAAATCCCACTAATAAGTGATAACACAAATTCCATATTATAAACTGCATTTCAGATGCACAAACTATCATAAACAACCATAATTTATTTTCCTTTCAGTCTAGTTGTAAAGTATGAGAAAGAAAAAAAGACTATGATGTAACTCGGGATATATCAGCAAACTGCTGAACACAGTGTTTGCAGCTCTTGCAGCAACTAGAGCCTCTCCCACTTTGAATGCAAGTGTGTAAGTATTTTAGCATACGCATAATAGGAAACAAAACCAGCAGAGGTAGTAGCAAATTGAGCATAATTGCTACTGTTCAGACACATCATGTTATCTTCCATCAACCAAAATCAACAAAGAACTGCATCCAATGCATCAAGGGCCATCCAAAAACAATAGTTCATTTGCATTTCTACACCAAATTATGAAATGTAAAAACCCAAAAACGAAGACCATAGAGACCTAGCTAAAAAACATACCTCGTGTAGAATTGATATCATGGCTATGTTTGTCTTGCCAGCTCCGGTTGGTGCACAAACCTTAAAGTACATCAACATGACTTTAAACTTAACGAAAGCAATCTTTTTACCAATATAATTTTCCTTTAATATTAAGTTATAACAGTAGAATGGAATACTCACTAATATATTCTCATTAGTGTAATAAACAGTTTGAAATATCCGACTCTGAATACGATTCAGAGATTTGTAACCCCGGAAAGCAGCTTGTGCAAAGTCATCCAACTCCTTTATCTCAATCTGACCACATAGAAGAAAGAAAATAAATACACTAAGCCACTATCAAAAGTCAAAGTCAGCAAGCAATAATAGAATATTCATCCATAAAAAACACTTAACAGCATAGATACAAAAAAGCCAACTCCATAATTCATCACCCCTTTAGTACTTTGAGGAGATATGTTCATGAAATTATGGCAGTGCCCTAAGGCAATTTATATTGCCAAAAGATGTTATAAATCAGAAATTAAGCATAAGAAATCATGTAAGTTTCATCTAAACCCTTTTTACAGCTTTAGCAGAAGCAAAACTCCAAAGAAAGGCAACTACAGGATGTATCTTTAGAGCTTTGACAAGTAGTAACAGTCGCACTTAGTTGCACAAGTGGTAAAACCCAATCATCCAAATCCCTCACTCTATACACAAACTAATGAACTTTTAATGTCATGAATGTCTTGCTCCTCTTTTTTTTTTTTTTTCTTTATTTGGTTCTCCTAATCAATGTAATAGATTGATAGAAGACTTTTCAAGTCTGATAAATCATGTTTAATGAACAGAAATTTGGATAGGGGCTGGGACATCCAAGAAAGGATAACCTCAAAGATGCAATCAACATGAGTGAAAGCCCATAGAGAGAAGCATACAAACAAAGGGGAGAAAGGGAGAGGAAAAACATGGAAACAGGGCAACCAAGGTGTTAAATGTACCACGAATAAAGTAGAAAACAGGAAAATGACTCAAACCATGCAGAAGCCATTTCTTCAGAATACATTCTAGCACACAGTAAAAAATTAAATTTGAGAAGTTATGTGGGAGGTTGCCAACATATTTTAACAATCCTCAAAACAGATTATTTCTATGCATGATAATAAGAAACTAAAAGAACAAACTTTTATTCTAGGCAATAGCATTTTCCATAAGGCTTATCAGCCATTCCTTTGTTCTTCTTAAATAAACTTACAGAATATGTTTTTCACTGACCAAAAAACATTCCTTTGTAAGAAAAACACTAAGGCAACCAACAGAAAAAAATATTGATAATGTACCATGATGGGAAAGAATAAGTGTGCTTGGTTTAAGAAAAACATAAGCTTTTTTCTGTTTTATTTTCATGAAAAATAGAAAATATAAGTGAAAACATGTTTGGTAGATATTTTTAGAAAAAAAGAATGAAAACATATCCAATTATAAAAATTTTAAAAAATAAAGTTGTCTTCAACTTTTTCCAGCAAACTGAGCAGAAAAAAGGGAAAATATGAAAACACAGCTTAGGTGAATTTCACTAACAAATCCAGTCCACAGCCCATGTGACCAACCAAAAACAAATGTAAAAACCTTTCACTCTAGCAGCATGATTTCGTTCTTCTAAAGGTCCAAGTGCATGGACATAACATTTTTAAGGCCATAAAATTGGACACTCTAGTCTATGGCTCATGAATAAATTCATAATTTCATTTTCCATTTTCTAAACACAAAACACAATATCAAACAAATTTTCATATTTTCATTTTGTAAAAATTATTTTTCATTTTCATTTAACAAACACGTTATCTATAAAATAAAAAATATTTTCTATAACCAATTGCAGCCTAATATTGCCATAGATGAGAAATACCAGCTTTTCCCCAGGTTTCATTTGAGCAGTTGGTGTCGGGGGAATAATGACCTCTTCATACCCCTTAAAATGCTTCCTGGTTGTCCCTTGTGGAAGGGCAGTTACTGCCAGGGAATTGGGCCCTTGACCAGATCCAATCAAATCATCAAATGGACTTTTCCTCTCACTCGCTTCAAGTATAGAAGAAAAGCTTGCAGCAGACATATCATTCTCAGCTCCATATTCAGTTCCACGTCTATTGCGCTTTTCCTCCTTGCGCCGTAGTTTATCAATTTGCTTCTCAGACTCTGTTTGGACAGTAACCTACAAACCAAGGGAAATTTGATGTGTTAACAGTTCACTATTTTGATGAACAACTTTCTGATTTAAACTCCAGCAATACCTGAGTCCCATAGCTGGGCATGCGTGACTGAGAATTTGGAGTCATTTTGTCAGATTTCAGTACTGATAATCCATGATGAATAGCACCAACAAGCTCCTTTCGATGCTGAAATAGAAAAAGACAATCAGGAAGTGACTTCTTCAAAGGACTGAATCTGAAGTATCCAATAGTTACGCTTTAGGGAAAAAATAAATAAATAATGCAAAGGAACAACGGGAGAAGAAAACTTTTTGATAGAAAAAAAATGACAGTCATGGTAACAACGAGAAGGTTGCAATTTGACCAGTTAATAGCAAGGTAGTCAACTCCACAAGTCTTATCCTTCAAGGTCATTATTGACTAGATAATAAAAGAGTAGATACAAAAACTTCTAGTGAACTTGAGAAGCAAAATTATATTTTAACCTTTAAAATCTCAGTGAAATGGAAAACTACAAATTTCTTAAGGATGGTCTGATCCAACACCAGAGCATAAGAAGATTGGCTTTCAGCCAATTGGAAAGTTTTTTGGGGAGCTTGGGAGAGAAAGGGGACAATAATTGACTCCAACAGAAAATAAATCGTATAAAATAGGAAAAAAATTAATGGTCTTACCGATATAAGGTCTTGAACAGTTTCAAATGCACTATCGCCAACAAGGTCCAATAAATCGCCAGCTATCTACAGAATACTATAAATGTTACACAAGACATGCAAAACAACACAGATAGGCTTAGAGAAGAATCATTACCAATCCATACCTCTTCACCAGGTTTGTCTGAATCAAGGACCTGACAGATAGCCATTGCCAGGTCCTCTCGTGAAAGTTGTGAAGTACACTCTCCAACTATCCGTTCACAGGCATCTCTTAACCAACTCAAATTGAAGTTTCCACTATCAGCAGTGTCATGATAATTTCTGGGGCCATTTTTATCATGCCATCCTTCAACAAATGAAGAAGAAGGTGGAGTGCTTTCCTCACCAATTAATTCAACATCCTCTAAAGAAACATCAACCAAAAACCGGGCTGGTGCTTTAAAGATGAGGTCAGCTCCAAATTCTGAACCATCATCACTCTCACTTACATGCTTTTCAGAAACAAGCATGACCCCAATGTCTCTTGGTTGAGACTGAGAAAGCTTTTGGGCCAAAGATGACACTTTCTGCACATTAGCATATGAAACTCCATGACCAATAACTTTCTGCAATTCTTCCCTACATTTGAATGCCATTAACTAAAATCACAATTTGAAAATTTACATTAGAATCTTACTATATATCTGATATATTTATCAGAGTCTAATGGGGTATGTTGAAATGCAATCTTCTCTCATCTACTTCCAACAACGAATTGTAGATTCTAGGAAATTAGACCTAACAATGGGACCCTAAAAACCTTTGTCATTATAACTCTTGGAGCGAACAAAACAAAATCCATCTTGAAACAACTCTAAAGTCTCTCTTTAGTGCTTGTTGATGGTTTTGTTTAGGATTTAGCCACCAATTCTTCTATAATCACATGTTCAAACTTAATATATTACATAATGCACATTATATCCTTTTCTAAGCAAAATGAAGCATAGAAAATTAGAAAATTTGATAGAGGTTCCCTACTTATAATAATTTTGACTCTTTTGATAATAGAAATGGGGCAAGGCAATTAGAAACCAAAGCCTTACTTCTTCTCATTCATATTTTTATCAACTTCATCCTCTTCCACTGACCCACTAAAAAGACGGTAAGCAGTCAATGCAACCTCACGAAACTCTTCAGAAGGCACATCTCCATCAATCAGCTCCACCACTGCCCCAATAAACTGTTTGTATACTTGTCTCACTTCTACCGAAGCTGCTTTATAAGTCCCATAAACAAAAAGAACATTATGTTAAACCCTTTCTAATAGAGAAACGCAAAGTTACAATACTGTGATTAAAACATCATAGCACTGACCTTCTTCCCATCGATGAACTATCTTCTTTGCAAGCTCTGACTCATCGAATGGGTTTCCAGAACTAAATTACACAATTAAAAGAACACTGTTAACAAAATTTTGCACAGTAAATTCAATTAATCGATGAAGAGTAAAACTACTGATCGCTAAACTAACACCAAATCATTGGCTTCACACAATTTCAACCTAACAGCAGTTTCCAAAGATCTACTTCAATAGGATTTTTCTATCCAATTCACTTTAACAAACCAAACAACAAGTCTTGAACATTCCATTTTTTCTTCTTCTAAGCAAATAAACAAAGCATTTAAAAAAAAAAAAGGAGAGTAAATTAAGATAAGAATTTTTTATTTTACTTGGCAGCTTTATTGTGGCTTTGAAGGATGATCTTGCGCTGGAGGTAAGCTTGATCGACGTCGAACGGTTCCCTCAAAGAATTTGTTAACCGAGGAAGCTGAACCAACATTTTTTTTTCTTTTCCACTGTCACGGTTGCCAAAAGCCTGCGTTTCTTGGGAAATTGACTAATGATGCGGTAGAAACTTTATCCAGAGAAAAAGGATGCACTTCTCGTTATGTAAAACGAGGCAGCCGCATTTGGTGATCAAAATCAAAATATTTTAACAGTGTTTCTGGTACTTCAGGCTCAAGGAATCTTGCTGTTTGGGCCTCATGGGTCGGGTGGACCCATGGCACGATATAGTTCAGGTTCAGCAAGTCTGTTGTGCCAAACACGGCCCACTGCAAGATTGATCGAGCCGTGCCAGTCTGCCAGATATGGGCATATATAAATATAAATAAATATATAGATATATATATATATATATTTTTTTTTTTTTTTTTGGTCGTGCTAGAGATTTAGGTTTACTGGGTCGGCACGCGCAACACGGGCTGCTACTAATGGCTAGCCCATATATGACTTATTTCATTGATTTTTTATATTTTTAAATTGTAATTTTAATTGTAAGTATTAGTAATATCTATCAAATATAAATAAGAATTTATTACTTTCAGTAAATAGATTTATTTGATAAATAAAAATTAGTTAAAGTTTACACTAAATTGATTTATTTTTAGAGTTTTAATTTTACATTAATATTATAACTTATAAACAAGAATTCTATATTAATGGATAGATTTTGAAAATGGGATAAATTTTACATGTTAATAAAAATTTCAATTAATATGTACTTTATTCATTTTAATTATTTGTACAATATGAAACTTTATTTTCAACACATAATTTATTATTTAAAAATAAATAAAAAATATAATTTTATATTTAATAAATAAGTATTATCTAAAAACATTCAAATATTCATATTTAATGCACTTTGACATCAAATACTAATATATGTAAAGGTACAAGAGTAAAGAAATTCAATGCAATTTTTATTTTTTTATTTATCAAATAAATTCATTTAATAAATGTTTTCAACCAAAACTTTCAATGAAATATGCATGTTATATATAAATTGGTTAGATGGGGAAATCTAAACACAAGATTATACATGTGATATGATTGGATTATCGAATGATGACGATGAGAATGATAAATAAAATAATGTGTGTCTTAATCTCTTGATGATTTTTGTTTAATTTAAAGATAAAATATTAGTGATAAATTTTTTTATTTTTCGGTGGATTCTTTTTAATATTTCTTCATAGACATAAACATTTTTACTAAATCATGTAAATTATGTATCAGTTAAACTTCATTCTATTTATAATTGTTCATTATATATTATTTTCAATGGTATTTTTTTTTAAACTATTTTCAATGGTATGTTAAAAATTAAAAAATACAAAAAAAATATATATAGGCAAGGAAAAAAGAAACTTTAATAATAGATCATACAAAAAATGACACTTTTAATTGATGGACAGGCAAATGGTTTCGCTGGATCCCATAGCCTCAAACTTTCTTTTTCCTCCTTTGGGTTACCGAGTTCGTTTAAAGGAACTCTATATTATTTAGTGACCCAAAAGAAAACCTTGTACCAAATGAGATAATTATCAGGTATAATCGATTGACTTTGAACATATACAATATTAAATTAGAGTTATAATTTAATTTAAAATTCGTCTTAAATTTAATTAAATTTTATTTTTTTAATTTGAGTTTGATTTAAGATAAAAATTAAATTATTTAAATTTGTTCGATTATGTGAAATTAATATATAAAAATAAGTTTGATTATTATATTTAATAAAAATTTGATTATTTGTATTTGAATTCAATTTTAAATTCGAGATATTTTATTAATTAAAATATAAAAAATCAATTAAGTTAATAAATTATTCGAATAAAATATAAAAAATATTTGAACTCAACTCAATTAATAAATAAAATTATTCGAATTCAAATTTAATTTGATAATAATTAATTAAATTTAAATTAAATCTAAATAACTTATGAGTATTAATTTATTATTTATGCTTCTAATGGTAAGATTAATGGCCCAAAAAACAAGTGTCATGGAACTCAAGATGTCTCAGACAATACCAATGGGAGCAGGCATTCGGCAGTCCAAACTAGGGTTCCTGCTAAATTTGCAATCCATTTGAACCCCAATCATAAAATGCACTTATCAGTTAAGTGCTTCAATCCAACGAATTAAGCTATCAAACGAAGCCTAAATGAGATTAGGATTCTTTGCTATCAAAAACAGAAACACCTTTACTTAGGGTTAACTTTTTCTTTGTTTTATGAACGTACTTTTAAGGCACAGATCACAAAACAATTGCTTTTATTTTAAACTTGATTAAAGTTGTTCTTTTTACAATTGTAGTGAGGAAAATGCACTGGGTTTTTAGATCTATGGTCAAAGATGGTACCTCATAGGCCAAAGTAGTAGCGTTTTTACAGTTCGTAATTTCTTGAAAAGAAAATGGGTAAGATGAAGACAATCTCATACACTAAATCTTGTCATTTCCTTAATGCTGACAACATGATTGCTGCAATCAAAAGGTAAAAATAATGGACTTCGTAATGCCAGCCAAGAGGAAACCAACATGTGGGCACCGTTGCCAACCTGGTCCGTTGAAATAAATCAGGCCATCTCTAGTTATAAGCCCCTCTCTATTGCAAAAATGCAGATTCATAGTGCTGAGTGGTGACTGACAGATGACTCATTTTTCCCACTGGCATCATCTCATTTCATTTTTTTACTAAAAAAAAAAGGGCACATGGTGCAAAATTACTTGAAACTGTTACTTTCTTACCATATATAAATTTCAAAATTGTTCTTTCTTGCCCTTTTTGTGGTTAGCAGGGCAAAAATAAAACTTAATTACTTACATATTTTTTTAAATACGAACAAGGTGATATGATAAAGATGTAGAAAATTTTTCATTTATTCTTCATGCTTTTTTAATTTGCCTTCCTAGATGTAATTGAAAAGTAAATATACTAGCAAATTACTCATTTACTAGTATTACAAGATATACTTCAAAAATCATTTATCGTGGTCATCCGCTGATTGATCCTGAAGCCTGATGATGGTTGCGTGTTGGAGAGAATATGAACATGAACAAAACTTGAAAAAGTCTATAGTTCAGCTTAGCTTTGTGGGATCCCACTGTCAACAATTGCTAGTTACTTTTAACAATCAAACAACGGCGCCTCAGAGGAAACGAAAGCTTTACTTTGCTCAGCTCAACTCCCCATGAAACTATTTTTTCTTCCTTTGATAGGAGTTGAACGTTGAAACACACAGACTAATAAAAAAAAAGGGGAAACAAGAAATAAAGTAAGGAACAAAAAAGCACTCCACAAGCCGACAATAAACAAGGCCACCTTCATCCCATCGTCTACATCACTCTCTTACATGTTTTATTTTTGTTTTATTTTTGTTTTATTTTTCTTGTCTAGATATCAACCCCTTTCCCCTCACACTGCCCCAGACTATGTTTATTTCTCTCTCTCAAGTCGCAAGAAACTTTTTTTCTGACTGGAGAGCTCCATTGTCATATATCTTCCTGTAGCTTTAGTTTCTCTACTCAGACACACTCTCCCCCAGTACCCTTTCCCTTTACTCTTGAATCATGGCTGCTTTAGTGATTGTAGTGCTCATTTTGGCCATGACTGGCTGCTCAAGTAAGCTCTTGAGATTACATATTTTTCCTGCAAAGCCATTTTGTTTTCTGTTTGTTGATGTTAATCTCCTTTTCTTTCTGGCTTCTATGCTTTTTTTTTTTTGTGCCTAACATTCCTTTTTTCCCTTAGAAAAAAAGAATAAAAAAGTATTCATCTATCCCATGCTGGGTGCATCTTATCCATAATTTTTTTTCCCTTTTTCTTAGTCTGAAGAGAACAGTTGCACCCTTTTGTCTCATGTTAATGTTTTCTTTTTCTTCCATTTCCTCTTTAAACAACTGAACTTTTTAATGCAAGCTAAAAGAACTGGATCTTTAAATACCATCATTTAATTTTCATGCCTTTTCCTGGTTGCTTGATTTTCTTGTTTTCCAAACAACACATTAGCTTTCCAGCTCGAGATTTCTCTATTTTTGGTCATCATTAAGCAAAAATAACACCCTTTTGTTAGTTCTTCTCATCTCACTCCCCACCTCATTATTTTTCCCTTTTAATCAAGTTTTCCCTTTCTTGTTTTTCATTTTTGTAAAGAGAATATAAATTTTGATTTCGGGGATTTGGACAGGTGCCACATGGTGTGTTTGCAAGGATGGGGTGGCTGATTCAACCTTGCAGAAGACCTTGGACTATGCTTGTGGAGCTGGGGCTGACTGTAACCCTACCCACTCCAACGGGCCTTGTTTCAACCCCAACACTGTTAGGGCTCATTGCAATTATGCTGTTAACAATTACTTCCAAAGAAAAGGCCAAGCTCAAGGCTCATGTGATTTTTCTGGCACTGCCACTGTTACTGCAACTGACCCTAGTAAATTCCCTTTCCATCCATCTTTAATTTCTGCATTTACATTTCTACCATGGCAGTTAAAAAAAATCCCCAAACTATGCTCATTTTATTATTATTTTTATCTTGGTGATTCGCAGGCTATGCTGGCTGTGCTTATCCATCTAGTGCCAGGTATGCTGGAAGCTTCTAATTGGTTCTTTTTTTTTTGTTTTAATCTGTTTTAGCTTTATTTGAAATTTGTTAATGGCAAAAGTTTTTTTTATGTGCACTTAATCAGAAAAGATTAGGCCCATCCCATTACTGTGTGATAAGAAGGGAAGGGAAGGACCAAGGACTTTAGCATAATAGCTTCCTCTATTATTTAATGTGGTCTGAGGTCCTGGCATCCTTATCACATTAAAATGGAGTGCCACTGCATCTCAATGCTTCATTTGGATGGTCAGTGAAAAATAATTTTTACTGTGCCATCACGTCGTTTTATCATTGGACTCTCAATTTCAATGATAAAACAACATGATGACGTGGTGAAAATATTTTTTTCACCGAATATCTTAATGAAGCATAAGACTAATAATTGGGCATTTGGCATTGCCTGCTAAAGAAACAACTTTTAATTGCCTAATTCCTTATGAAGGTGACCAAATGCCTTGTTGAGTGTTAAAAAAAATCTTTATTCAGGTCCCCTTCAGTGAATGGCATCGGTGCAGCAAAAATTCATTTACATGACACTGGAGCCCCATTTGGACCCAAAACATCAATGATACTTGAAGTTTCAATATCATTTTCTGGCCAAATGTTGTTCCAATATGATAAGAATGAACTTCCATTGCACTGAAGCCATGCACCAAAAGCCCTTAGCGACATAGTTTAGGATTTAGAATTAAGTTGTTGGCCAAGGAATAAAATAAAATGGGTAATATTATTTCGTCCCACTACTTACAAACAGCATAAAAGTACAATTTCATGAGTATTTCTTTCCTATGAGTTGAGTCATTTGGCATTTTTGTTAGGTAATTTTTCTTCAACGATGATACCACTATTGTTATATAATCACATTTCTATGACACCAACTTGGTAGCAAGTAACTTCACCGAAAAATTATCAGACATGCATGGTGAAATAATATGCGAAATTAACATGAAAATACCAATAGGATCTAGACAACTCAGTTCAAATAATAATAATTTGGGGAAAGTAAAACTCATGTCTAGCAATAAACAACGTAGGTAAAAAAATAAAGAACAAATTTACGTGGAAAACCTTTTGGAGTAAAGTAAAAAATCACATAGCAAATCCAAATAAAATCTACTATGAATAATAAGTAAATTAGAATAGTACAATATCTTAATTGTTTTGTCCAAAACTTAAGATTCACAAAAATTGAAATAATATAACAAAGTTATATCTTTGGAAATATGCCCCAAAATCTCTCATAGATTAGATAGAGTATTATGATTCTCTGTGATCAAAATATTCCAATAAATACCTCAAAGAAAATATCATATCGTTGAATATCTCTATTTCTCTTTTACTTTCTTAGTGGAGTTCGTTCTTTTTACTTTCTTCAGTCCACCAAGCATTTGCCTTATGCTTGGTATTTATAAAGGATGCAAGGCTTCAATGTATTTCTCCAACACTTGACTTCCTGCACCATTCTTTCCTTCTTTTCTTTCTTCCTTATGCCACATGCATTTTTTTTTCTTGTGACTCTTTTTTCAATGTGTTTCGGTGCAAAAAGAAAATTTACTTCTTTTTACAAACTAGATGGCTATTGGCCATCCAAGTCAAATGGCGCTCAACCTCGTATGGACACATTCTCCCCTCATTAGAAAGAGATTAATTTTTAGACTCTTTACTTTGAGTTCATCTCGGTTTGCTTGGTGCAAAACTCAAGAAATGTTAAAGGTGTTGGGCTCACTTAAACAAATGTTTAGAATGGTTTATTAGGGATAAAAAAGTTGGGAAGCTATGATTGCAAAAAGAAAAGTTTGTTGAATGAGTGCTTGAAAGATTAATAGCATGCTAAACCAGTTAGCATTGCTCTTGCCAATCAATTCAAGCTAAGTAAGAAGTCTAGTCTAAGGAAGGAAAAAAGATGATGTATATTCCCTACTTCTCGCAGTTGGTTGTTTGAGGTGTTCAATGGATTGCACACGGGGCTAACATTGCTGCAATTGGTATGGTAAGCATATATCTTTCAATTTCTAAAAGTCTCATTGAAAAACAGTTAAGTGGATCCTAGGATATTTGAGAGTTACTTCTAAATTGTGACTGAGTTTTGGGAACGCACAACCTGTTCTTGAAGGTTTCACAGATGCAGATATGGTAGGAGACTTGAGAGTAAAAAAATCTACTTGGAGTACTTATTTAATTTTCCAGGGGAGCTGTATCTTAGCTATCTAAAATGTGCTTCTTTGTCAACCATAGAGATTGATTATATTGCAGTGATTGAAGCTGAGAAGGAAATGCTTTGAATGAAAAGATTCATTCTTGAAGTATGGCATTTTGTGATTCAGAATGCTTTAGAGCTTCGAAAACACCATGTACGATGTTAGGACAAAAAACATTGATGTTAGGTATCATTAGTTGCTCTATTGATGAATTGCATATGCAATTGAATAAGATCTAGATAAAAATACTATTGATATGTTGACCAAGGTCATTTCCAAAAATCCTTGAGCTTAGGCAAAGCAAGTTAGGATGCACTGCAAGAGTCGAGAAATTAATCTATTCCTAATAAGGCTGGAGGGGAGATTGTTGGTGCACATATGAGGTCCAGTCTCATTTGATTTGGATAATCAATAGCCATCTAGTTTTATAAAAGGAAAGAAAATTTTCTTTTGCACTGAAAAGGAGCCGCAAGAAAAAAAGACAAATAAGGCATGTGATATCGGGAAGAAAGAAAGAACAATGTAGAAAGTTACCTGTTGGAGAAGTGAATTGAAGCTTTGCATTCTTTACAAAATCCAAATATTAGGTAGATGAATGGTGCACTGAAGAAAAAAAAAAAGAACGAATTCCATAGAGGGAGAAAAAAGAAATAGAGGTATTCAACTAATATTTTTGTTCAAATGTCCAACAACTTTAATATTCTTGATAAAATGAACATTTGAATATATATTTAATATTTTTTAAAAAATTGTATCCAAATTTAAAAATTTTATGATAGAAGGTGATATCAAGTGTTAAAAGCATTTTGTAATAGTTTGGAAGCAAATTTAGCAAGGGTATTATAGTTGGACCACAGGCCATGAAATATTTATATTTTCTTGGCCCACATGCAAATATTTAGTCTAAAGTTTTATCAAAGTTGGACCACTAAGCTTAAGCAACAACGAAGGTTTAAAGTATGAACAAAAAAAAAGGATTAGTAATTATAATAATAGTAATAATAGCAGGCTTAAAGCTCAGATTGCTTTATGTTATGCTATCTTACTGAGATTCCTGCTGTAAGTGCTTTTGTTTTAGCTTTCCATATTCCTCTTGGGTGCAATGAGCATCCAGCATTCCATTGTAGAAGAGGAGCCAAAAAGGATTGGCTTTACTGTTTTCATTGAGATGCCTTTAAACCCAGAACAAATTTATATTCCAATACATGGTCCCAATTTCTTTCACTTTTGATCTCAATCTAAATCAGTTCTTTTTACCATTTTGACCCTTATTTCAACTTCATGGTGCTGTGGTGCATTGTAGCTTTTCACTTTCATAAAAGATGTTGAAATTATTTGCACCAAAAAAAAAAAAAGATGTTGAAATTATTGGGATCTAGTGCTCCTTTTACCAAAGGTCAAGTTTGATTAGGAGTGAACAATGTAAAGGGTGCTCATCTTTAGCTCTTTTTTTATTGAAACTTGATAGTGATTTAGGATCAACATTTTATATATATTTTTTACACACTTTTGTTTAGATGTTTTAGAGCAAATTTTTTATTTTTGGCTCTTTGACATTAAAAATTATGAAACATCAATTTTATAAAAAAAAAAAAAATTGTAATGTTAAATGCACTAAATCAATGCTTTTTAATCATGTAAAAAAAAAAACGAAAAATTTGAGATTGAAGGAGCAGTATAATTCTATCAAATTCACATTTATAATCAGTCCATAATCTCATCTCAAAATTTCTCTTCTACCTTTGGTCACAAATAAGAAAAAATAATGGAGACTATTTTTAATCACAGTTGATTCTATTTCGTGTGCTGTTATTCTGTTAATGCGAGTAACATGGGATGATACTGCCTTTTAAGGCCATGTCCAAGTTTAAAATTGTGACCACAATTAATGGGTAAAGAATTTGCGTTGGAAGAGTTTTTTGTGGGAGAAAAAACAAAGTGTTACTGCCATTTTCATGGTGGGGGCAATCTCTCTTGGGTTCTTTTTTATTTATGGAACGCAATCTCTAGATACCCTCAAGATGGACAATTTTTTTCTTTGAGATCTGAGCCCAAGGTTTTTAAATTTGAGATTGCCTCGAAGCTTGTGCACCTGCCGTCCTACATTATACTCTTTTTGTGGGTGGCTCGTCTTCCTACCCTAATTTTATGGGAGCACCCTGCGGCTGTTGTTTACTTTTACATTTTTTCCTTTGTTTTTTCATCTCATCTCTTTTCCCATTAAAATTTAAACCTCGATAAATAGTAAAAATATAGGTTAAAAAAAAAAAACTAAAATTTTCTTGTTTTTCAAGTAAATTTTTATACTTTTATTGTATATAAATAAATTTTTAATTTTTAATAAAAACTTAAAATAAAAGTTTATTTAAATACAAATTGAAAGTTACGAATTTATTTAAATACAATATAAATATAAGGGTTTATTGAGGAAGTTTAGGGATTCATTTAATATTTTAGCCAAAAAAATATCTCAGTATTTACCGTCCCTTTGGAACAAATATCCATCCATATTCTAAAACTGATTGTTTTTACTTTTCACTATAAATTATTGTCTGTTCTTAAAAGTGAATTTCATCTAAGTTCGACATAATAGGAGTTTCATTGAAAAAAAAAAAGGTGGATGAGTGTAAATTTACAAAAATGGGCCTCACTTGGACTTCATTTTGGTATATGCTATTGCCTTGTTTTATTCTTAGGAAAAGATCCTAGAATAAGTAATTATTTACAAAGCAGAATCTTGTCTAATAATTTGATTAATAATGATATTTGTAATAGGAAATTGCAAGAAAAAGAGGGTTTGTTTTTTTTCATATTTTTCATTTATTGGTATACAACTTTTGTTCATGGCTTGGCAAATGGGGTATAATTCTAAAACTCTGAAGTAAGTTTCCTGTAAAGATATCTGAGTTAATGCTATAATTCATAGATCAAAAAATAACATAGAGCCTTTAGTATTGTAGTTTGTATTCAATTAGCTTTACTCGAACTTTTTATGGCTTAGCCCCAATGTAGTAAAACAAGACACTGTGGTGTGGGAGCATTTTCCAGCGCTGTGAAACTCTAATTGGGAGCTAAATCATCACTGACCCTTTGGCTAGCAAGCTGAAATTTACTTGGAGGAAGGGAAAACTATGTGCTCTGATTCAAGGGAGTGAGCAACGAATGGGCTATAAAAAAAGGGAAATTCAACCCCCATTAAACAGAAAGGTGGAAACATGAAATTAAACAAAAAGTAATCTCCTCTTTTTTCGGTCCCATTTGGTGCTCCCTTCCTTGGATGCTAGCCCATATTTCTACCTTCCTATAATCCACTTACAAGTAACATCGGTAACCTTGGAATCTGATTGGTTTGGATGTCCAAGCAGATTCTGGCTTTCTAATTTGAAATTACAACTGGTATGAGTGTGGTGGTACGTGTTTTACTTGCGTTAAAGTAATTAGTAGTGTGTTGGAGTGTTATAGAACTTGTGTTGCACAAGGAGACAAAAGACAACAAATGCCAACTTAGCATTGTTGGCTATTAGTGAACTGTTTTGGCATGTAGTTTTTCTTGTCTACTTGGCAATTTGGTATGACATTTTTTAAATCAGTTTTGCACCAATTTTCCGCCCAATCAAGCTCCTTCTTAGCCTTGTTCCTTTTTGCTAAGTTTTTGACAATTAATCTAAATTAGATGGATATTTAGACATAATCATTGGAACTTAAGCAAAATTAAATATCATGATAACGCTATAAAATTAGATTTACCAGGGCCCTAGTGGATTAGGTATTCTCATTTGTATATACTGAAGTAACTACATGGCTTGGGTTCAAACCTAGGCTATTATATTTCTAGGATATATCCTCCATTTTTATCCATGCAAAGTCAGCCAAAAATAAGTAATTAAACCCTTTAGCTTCATTCATTCTCTCTTTCTGCCCTACATTATTTTCAAAGAAATGTCCCAGGTACATTGTTTCAGAAGATCCAAGATGTAAATAATTGTCTCAGCAAAATTCTAACCAACTTGTCTATTCATGGTTTATGTATACTGCTTATGAAATATGTCCTGTATGATTTTGTGCTATGTATTGTTAATTGTTACATGATTCATTTCTTTTGGAAAATATTTGGTGACTTGTCTTTTTTTTCTTGAATCAGTACCTCCGGCACCACCACAACACCAACAACGCCAACAACACCAACAACGCCCATCACAACAACTACACCATCAACTACCACACCCTCAACCATGAACCCAAGCACTAACACCCCAACAAGCACAACACCATTCGGTTCAACAACACCAACTGGAGTGTTAGGAGGAGTTGGCACCGGCCTAGGCCCTTCAGGAACAGGGATCAACACAGACTACAGTGATGGGGGATTTAGGCTCCAAGGCTTCTGTTCCTTCACAGCCCTCTTGTTTTCTGGCTTGATGCTATTGTGGGGTTGAAAAAGAAAAACTAGAGAGTGGATGGTGAGTTGTAGTAGTGAGGTTAAGGTCAGTGGTTATGCTGGAGTTTCAATGTGCATAAGTTGGTACCCATGTGGTTCTGCTGTTGTTCATCTAAGGAAATGTCATGAGCATGGAAATGGGGATTTTATTCCTTTTAAAGCATGGTTTTTGTGGCGACGGATGTGGTGTTATCTACCTTTTTTTTCACGTTTTATGTACATCTAGATCTAGAATTCAGTAAATTGTTATTTTGAAGAGAATTTGGCACCAGAAAATCATCCTTAGTTACTTTTAGTAATCGTCAGTAGTACTTCCAGAACTTAGCTATCTTTTATAACTGGTTAGATTTGTCTATTTGTTCTTTGCTCGTATCTGCCTGGCTTGTCATCATGTTTATGTTCTTTTTCATGTTCCTTTTACGACATGCAATGCTTGAATTTTAGAGCAACTTGTTGCTTATGTTAACATCACAAAGATTTGATGCCCTATCATTTCACAGCTATGACTTGTTTGGATGCATGTTGATACACGTCCGGAATGCCCTTTTTTTTATTGTTTTATGATTTGATCCTCCAAATGAAGCGTTAACATCCTAGTAGGATTTAAATTAACGTAAAGTTACCTGTGTAAGATTTCTCTTAAATTTGGAAGTTTTATCGTATAAATAAAGTACCATCATTGCGTTAAGATTTGGTTTGAATTATGAATTTTAACTTGATGTGGAACGTTGGATGGGTTGTCAATTTAACACAATGCAATTAATTATGTGTTAAATTTGCTATTGCTCAATAAATGGTTTGTGAGCCTTCATTTCGCTGCTATCGCTCAGTGGTTTCAAGTTTGTAGGTTACTGTCAATTATCTTGGGTATTTCAACGCGCTCGGATGCTATGCATGTTATAAATATTTTTTTCATTAACAATGGTGTAAGACTTGAAAATGAACTAAACTTATTATGTTTGTGATTTATTTAATTAATTAATTAATTTTAAAATATTATTCATAATTATTTATTTATATTTCAAATGTAAATAATCAAATATAAATAAATTATATTATACTTATAATTTATTTATTTAATTAACGAATTTTAAAATATTTTTTACAGTTGTTGATTAAGTTTAATAAACAATAGAGAACAAAGCCTATCTAAACTGTTCATTCAATGTTTTATTGTTTACATCAGATTATGTAGTAAAATGATTATTCGAAATTTTTGGACAAATATATAATAAAATTTTTTATATTTAAAATTATTAAAATTTTAATTTTAATTTCGAAAATTAAAATTTCAACATTTTACCGACCTATCGTTGGTGGCAATATGTAGGCCTTTTCACTTTAGGTTTAAGGTAAAAATGTTAAAGAGTTAGGTTAAGATGTCATGTAACAGTTTCACTATTACATGTATTTTTTAAAGAAAAATATTCGAATTTTTTTTCTTTTCAAAAGAAAAAAATTTTATCCTCATCATGGTCGCAGACTCGCAGCTCTACTTATTCTTAGCCTCTCCTCGTTGAAGTAAAACTTTTTTCGTTTTGTTTCCCTCCATGTTCATTTTGCTTTTTTACAGCGAAGCAAACTCGCTTTCCTTCTTTGCCGCAGCCATTGACGAGCCCACTGAACAATTTTTCCTTTGAATACACTTCATTCAAGAATGACCCACATGGTAGAAACCCTTACTTTTTTTAAATCTAGTTTCTTCTCTTTTTTGTTTTATACTACTATTAATCAATTTTTTTACTGCTTTGTTTTCACTGTTCATGGTTTGGTTGTTTCCATTTTTGCTTCGTGAGAATGGATCACGTTTTGAAAATTAGTATATGTTTTTCAAATCTGCACTTAAAATGGAAACTTTTCATAAAAAGAAGGTTAGGGTTTAATGTTTATTGGAAGGAAGGGGGTTGGTTACCTTTCTTGGGAAAGAAGTATTCACCATAGTCATTCAAGCAAAGCTCACATGGCTCCCTCTCTATGAAAATATGACTAGTGACCAAAATTGTTGTGGACTTGATAAGGGATCGAACAGTTTCTATTTTTTTTGGCAATCCTTCATAAGCATCGGCTCAAACTTTTCTTCAAGAAATAGGAAAAAAAAAAACAAGTTTGACTGGACCAAGATTTTGATTTGTGGATTATGAGGAAGATCTGTTAGTCCCACTTGTTGATTTTGATATATTTTGATTGTTCTCCCTGATTTACTCATTGTCGCTGTTATAGTTGAAAACTTGAAATCAAAGATTAGAATGAAGTTTTAAGATGATAAGAGTTTGTCATTTCATTAAAAACGCATTTATTGCTGTTCATGTCTCATGCTAGTATGTTGTGGAATCTATTAGAAAACAAGAGTTAGCATATGTGGTTTACTAGTTTATTGTTGTTTGCAGATTAAGTCCTTGTAAAAATTACTTCACATTCAGGGAAAGTAGTGTTAGTTTAGGTGATAGACAGAGTCATTTCCTGTGGTTCAATTTTCGTCTTTTTCCATTACTAAACTTTAAACTTTGCTCTGATTCTTTGCTCACTTAGCTTGAAATGTATTGGCGTCGTATTCTCTTGATCTTGCTATCTAGGTCTAAGTTTGGGGAATGTCAAAATCTTTCTTTCTATTTGTAAAAATTTCGAAGTATATTGTATTGTTAATGTCATCAAATGACTCTGTGTGTACAATGACTACTGACCACTAAAAGCTAACTGAATCATGCTTGCTGCAAATTTAGTTGAATGAAGTTGTTCAGTGATATTGAAATTTAATTCTTGTATTTTTGAAGCAGATACGGAACTATTTGCTTATTACCAGCACTTACTTTTGCAGGGTGAACCTTGTGATATATGTGGTGATGTTGGTTTTGAAGAGGACATTGCTACTTGCTTTAAGTGCAAAATAGCTCGGGAACATGGGTATTATTGCTTTTCTCCATTGCCTCCTGCTTTGTTTTGTTAAAATTCTTAGTTTTCAGGTTTTTTTTTTCTGCTTCTAGTTATCATTTTTATCATTTAACTTTTTGAACATTATCTATAACCTATGATGAAAGGTAGGAGAAGAAAGAAGATAACTTTATATTATTGTTGTTTGCTTTGTGTAAGTTATCATAGGCTTCATAGCTATTATTACACAAACCTTTTATCTTTATGAGAGGGAGTAAGATCTCCAAGTTATGAAGTTTTATAATTTTTATTATACTTGGTTTAGGTCCGAATACATTATGGTTGCCAGCTGTTTGATAAGAGTTCTCTCATCTTGACCAGCATGGTTATATAACTAATCACTTTGATTTGATAGTGTTTGTTATGTTTATTCTAATAGTGAATCATTTTTTTAACATCAATGTTAAAAACTTACTCTTTCTTTCCATTTTTAGCTACTGCATGCAAAAAGTGCTTTTGACAATTCCAGAAATTTGGTTTTGTGAGGAATGTCAATCCAGCATTGGCATAGCTTCACCAAAATCTGTTACAGCAGAACATGTTCCTATGTCTTTGACATCGAATGCCTCTGGGACTGAGAGTATCAGTTGGTTTGTTAAAAATTCAAGGGGAGCATGTCATCTTGCTTCAACATCAAAGGCCTTTGAGACTGTGAATCCCAGCAGGTTTCTTAAGAATCAAGGGATTGCAGGTCATGATGGTATGAAAATGGCTGTTGAAACTGGAAAAGTGAAGTTCATTTCCACTGAGGAAGCGATTAAGATACCATCTGTCACTCACAAATTGAAAAATTCACTGAGGAATGCAGATTCAATTCCTGGCCAGTCAGCTACTATTGCAACAATGCCTAAGAGTGGCCCAACTGGGTTTAAAGATGCTCACTCCGTAAAGAAAGTGAAAGCAGATCATGATCTTAGAGACATAGGGCATTCTAGATCACATGGATATTACAGTGCAGGGTTCAGTTCATGTACTCAGCAAAATTCATTTCAAATGTCAGGAGAATTTCAAGGTGACAAAGCTCTTTTCCTTGCGTGAATTAGGGATTAAATTGCTGGGAGAAAAAAGATAAGTGAATTGGCTTATATATTTTGCTTTGGTCTTTTGCGTCGTTTATTAATGCTTTCAAATTTCAAACTGCATTAAGGCATATTGCACATATACGGTCTGAGTTGAAGTTTGGACTGAAAAAGCAATGCATGGAGTTGACATTTCATTGCATTAATTGAAAATTAATGTCTCTTATGATTGTTTCCTGAATACATACTTCTTTCAATTATTATGTTTTTAATGGTCCTTTAGTTAACTAATTGTCATCATTTGGCTGCTCTCATTATTTCTGCTTCAGATAAGAAAACATCTCCATGTAAGAATGAGCAGCAGAATGCCCTCGTTCCTGTTGAAAGGATTGGAAACTCAAATTTACCGGTAGAGAACGGTGCTGAGTCTACAGACTCACAGTCAGTTGATGTTCTACCTATTGTTTGCTCAGGCAAGTAGCTTTCCAACATATTCTGAATTTGACCTTTTTATCATCTATTTATCGTATTCTTCTTTGATTATTTGGTTTTAGTCACTGATTGGAGAAGCTGGTGTTTGTCCAGTTAAACCTGTGAGCATGGCTATTGTGGAGAGCAATCTGTTGAATATCAGGCCCAACCTTGTGAAATCCTTTCCAAATTACCCTACTCCTGATCCTACATGGTGGTGAGTAGCCTACCAATTAATCTTGTCCCATGATCATTTGTGTATAAGTACGAGGATATACCATAAGTGATAGCCATGAAAAATTAAAAGCTCTAGTTTATCATAGAAGTTACTGCACATGAAGAAATCATGATGTGACATCAATAGGAAAACCTCATCATTTGTACAGCCAACAATATCCTATGTTCCCCATATATTATAAGCAAGGACATACATGTAATAGACACATTAAGCATAAAATTTTGTATGATGTACATGCTTTTCAAAGCTAATATTCAGTGGATCTTTTTCCTAAAATAATGAGACATTTGATTTTGTATAACAGGATCAACCTGTTTTGTGAATGTCTTGATTAATTTACTTTTCTATCCACTTCTTTTGTAGTGGTAGCTTTGAGATTCTCAATTCAGTTTCTCATAGTGAATTTTTTGATGGATTTCGGGCTCATCCTCCTGGTAAAGTCCATCATAAGGCTTTAGAATTTTCAAAGCAAATGCCTGGAGTGCTATTATGTACGCTGCTACCTGGTTCTGATGTTTGGATGGATGTTTTTCATGATGAATGTCCAAATATGGAGGATGTTGCTCTGTATTTTTTCCCTGGTAATTTCGAGAGGTATAATTCATGATCCTACTTTTGGTTTCTTTGTATCTAGTTATGTATATGGTGGCATGTTTTATAAATGCTTCTTTCATCATAGGTCTAAGCAGCAGTATATTCACCTATTGGGTCGCATGGAGGCTCAAGATCTGGTACTAAGGAGCTGCATTGATGGTGTAGAACTGCTGATTTTCTCATCTACAAGGTTGCATGCAGAATTATGTGGTAAGCTCCATGAATTCTGAACATACATACATACAAAGGCATGCACATCAGCGGGATGATTGTGTTATTTGGATAAATGAGCTTCTGTTGGCTCTCTCTTTTTCTGTCTCTCTCTTTAAAGTTGGTTTGAAAACTTCCATGATGTGAAATTTTTAATTTATGATTTATTTTATCCTGATATAATCAACTTGCTTGCATGCCAATATCGCCTTTCCTTACATCACTAATGTTGTATGAAATTGCCTTAATTGACTTAATGAAACTGAAGACGTAAAACCATAGAATGAGAAGGGGAATAGAAGTGATAATATTAAAGATTTTTACTATAATTAACTATTACAGTTTGCAAGAAGCTTTTGCATTGATTATGTTGCATTTATGAGCACAATAAATCCATGTTGGTTGTTTATATATAGATGACATGAAATTGATGGCCCTGAATGTTGGTTGTAGATTCAAAACAAAATTTCTTATGGGGAGTATGTCGCCGTTCAAGAAGTATGACATTTCCTCTGCTTCCTTTCAATGATATGAAATCTCAAGAATGCACACAAAATTTTGATGTCAAGATCAACGTCAAGAAGTATTTACCAAAGGTCAAAACAGAGCAGTTTGATGGCCTTGACGATTCTCCTATGTTTTCTAAAAAAGCTGCTGGTGATGGTGCTGCTCTGCAGTAGTTGAGAAACTGGTCAACAAGTTTAATGAAGGGAATGGTATGATCACCGTATTGATTTTGGCCATTATCATTTTTTTTAGTGAGAACTGAGAACTTAGGTTATTAGTTGATTGCAACAGAAATTTTTTCTTTAACCACCATCGTGCCTTCTAAAATAGTTGAAGTAGTTGTTCATACCACATGATATGCAAGTGACTAACTCTGATTGAAGGTGGCAAGGCTTTATGAAATAGATAAATAGAACAGAACTATGTGACCAATGACAATATTATAAGCTGCAAAACTGTTTTAGAAGAATAGAAATTGTATCTCTACTACAGGCACAGCCTCTACGAGTTACTACTTGATGCATCTTATTAAACGATGTAGATGTTTTTTTTATTGTTGTTTGAGACCAACCTATAGCATGGCTGGCCATGCAGCAACTTGACACATTTGGGTTCAGTTTCTTTTTGAAAAGCTAAACTGTTTTGGTCTTCGGAGTTCATTGGGACCAAGGGTTCATCTTCTTATTTGACGTTGTCTCATGACTTGGCTGTTTCCATGGAACCGGCTTCGGCTAGTCACTATTTCATTGACCTTGTTAATCGTTCATATAAAGCTATTGAAATCATAGTTCAATGAACTAACAATCTTCTATAAATGCAGTTGCAGGTTTTCGTTTGACAGAACTGATGCAGAAATATGAGTGAATGTCTGCTTGGGAATTTTGCATGCAGGACTTCAATTGAAGCAATTAGGATACTTGCAGCCGATTCTAATTATGACAAAAAGAAGTGTAAATAGATTTTTTGGACAATTTGGAAGAACTTTAGTTGGTACTTCTATTTATTTTTTTAATAAAAAGTTAAGAAATAGAAAAAAAAAACTAAAATCAAGAGAAATAGTAAAAATATAAAAATCGAAAGTATCAATTAAATAGAGTTTAAATATAAATTATTTGTATTAATGAATTGTTAATTTAATAATATTATTCAAAATTGAAAATCTCAAATATAAATCTTAATCGTAAAACTTAAAAAGACTAGGGAAAAACAATTTGTTTACTATTTATACATTCAGATTTAGAATTTTTATTTTTTTAATGGCATTAAAGATGATTTAAAGTTCTAATAGATTTACTCAAATATTTTTGCACCCACATATGCATTAATTTTTTAGGTTACGTTTGGATGGGCAGTAATTGAATTTTTTTTTTTCTATTTTCAAGGCTGTGTGATTGGAAAATGAGAAACCTAACAATGTTGAACTTGAGCCCTTTGTTCCTACAGCAGTAAGTCGTCGTTCATGTAAACATGGACCAAGTCTGTGTGACATTGATTAACGAAGCTTTGTCTAAATTAAAATCTATAACTTTCTACTTGCTTTTGAAATAAATTTAAATTTTAAAATTTTTAATTTGAATAAAAAGATTATTATTTTAATAAAAAAATTCTTAAAATTTACAAAGTAAATTGAAACTATTTAAATTTTGCACCTTTGAAATTAGTGATAATCAAAATTTGATTAAGATTTTATGATTGTGATTAATCATGTCAAAATTTTATGATAATTTCCATAAAATCGAGTCGGTAAAATCAAAACTCAAGCACGTTGATTTTTTTCGTTAATAAATTTTTCTCATAAAAAATTAATAGAAAATGTTAAGGTAAGCAATTTTTGTTATTTTATTGTATTTTTGGAAGAGTCAAAATGGTTAAAACACATGTCAATATTCCAACAGGACAAAATAAAATAACAAATTTTCATATTTTGGAGCAAGAAATCTAATATTATTATACATACCATCGATAAGATAAAATTATATTATAAATAAAATAAAATTAAATAAAATTATTTTATTTTGTATTTGATGTGTAAAAATTATAATAAAATATTTATTTATTGATCAAAATTATATTTTTTAAAATTTATATAATTTAAATTATTAATATAATTTTTAAAAATATAATAAAATATATAAATTTAATTCAATAAATTAAAAAAATCTTTTTTACTTTAGAACAATTTAATACCAAATGAATAATTACTATTTTTTATAAATCTATCAATTTCTTTAAATATATATCAAAATATAATATAAAATAATTATTACTTTGTCCATTCTATCGTTATATTTACCAAACATCAACTAAAGTCTTGACGCGGGTTTCTTTAAGGTCACCGTTTGATTTAATCAAGCCTGGCCGCAATAGCACTTAGGACGGTAGATCTGGGTAGGATATATCCTACGATATCGATTGGATTGTAGCACCGAAATGATTACCACACTTGATCATTTCCTTCTTAAAGCTAATAAATGCGCAGTAATTAAACAAATCCTTCCTGCTTCTAGAATAAAAAAAAAAATAGAAAAGGCTTCCAGCCTGCCACTGCTCTGCTCTTACCCTTTGTCTTTCCGTCTTCTTGTCTCTCTGATTCGCACTCCTCCTTTCCCTTCTTCTTCTTCTTCCTCACTTTGTGGGGAAGCGAAGCATTCTTTTCTTCTTTGTGTCTCTCTATCTCTCCATTGGGGTATTTTCTTTCTCTTGCTTCAAGAATAGAAACGCATTATTACCAAAACCAAAGCCAAAACTCAAAAAGAAGCAACACACTCAAAAAAAAAAAAAAAAACAGAGACCCCACCCACCACGAAACTCAAATGGGAGAATCAAGAGATACCCACATGGTAAAATGCCCTCAACAACCTTAAACCTCTACCTTTTCTTGTCTTTTGTTGTTGCCAATGTACCCCTTTTTTTACACTGCTGGTTTCTTCCATGTTCTTTTTTTTTTGTTATTATAGTAATAATAATAACAATAATAAAATTTATTCGGGTGGCCTTTAGCAATAAAATGGTTGATTTTGTTGAACAAAAATGTTAATCCATTAGCTGCTGCAAAGATTGGGATTTTTACACCTTCACTGTGTCTTAGTTTGTTACTAGTTTATTGTTTCTGTAGGATTATAAAGGTTACAACTTTTTTGTTTTGAAGTAATACGAATGATCTTAGAATATTTAATGCTTGTGAAAAGGTTCCATGTATTTTCTTATAATGGAAGTTTTGTTAATTTGAACTTCATTTAAGTGCACTGATTGTTTGCTTTTTATTAAGTGACAATGATATTTAAAAAATTCTTACGATATATTTCCTTATTTCAACAGGGCAAGACCTGTGATATATGTGGTGATGTTGGTTATGAGGAACTAATTAGAACATGCTCTCAATGCACCATCGGGCGTCATCTGTAAGATAACTATCACTTTAATATCAAGACTTTGTTTGGTCGGAGGATGGAAAAAAGAAGGAAGAAAAATATTTTAATCTAATAGTAAGCAATAGAGTAGGAAAATGGTCATGAAATCTACTATGATAAATCCTTCTTACCAAACCAAGCCTTGTGGGTGCAACGTACTGTTTGTTTCCTTTTGTATGTGGACTGCATGCGCATTCTTGTTTGGTTTCCACCTCCCAACTTTTATCAATTAAATGAAGAACCAGCTTCATTAAATTTGTTGCTTGATTCTGAAATCATACTATCACCCTTAATTACTTGCTTTTGACTAGAATAGTAACACCTTAAACTGAT
Source organism: Durio zibethinus (assembly GCF_047325235.1). Classification (NCBI taxonomy): domain Eukaryota; kingdom Viridiplantae; phylum Streptophyta; class Magnoliopsida; order Malvales; family Malvaceae; genus Durio; species Durio zibethinus. The sequence goes on from NC_143172.1 coordinate 24,968,956, forward strand.
TGTCTCATATGTAGTTATATATTCTATTTATTTGACTTCCAATTCTGACTATAATGTTTTTTTTTTTTTTCTTTTGGAAGATATTGCATGAGGGTTTTAGTGAGGGACGTGAAGATGGCAGAAGATTGGGTTTGTGAAGTATGTCGTCCGAAGAAAGACATAGATTCTGAAAAATCTGGCCAGACGGAAGATGTTCTGGATTCCTCTGGAAAACTATTTTTTGACTTAGGAAGACAGGTTACATGTAAAAGGCAGAAGGCTGTTGAAACTGGGAAAGTGAAGTTCCTTCCTACTGAGGAGGTCATTAAGCTATCATCAGGCTCAACAAAAAATGCATTTCCTTTGAAGAGCAACTTCGGATCAGACCCTGTGCCAGCAAACTTCACTCCACCTCTTTCCAAGAGGACATTTATGGGATCTAAAACTGTTGGCCCTTATTTTAACCCAATAAAGGTGAGAAGAAATACTAGTTTTCTACAGTTGGGATCTGTGAACCCTCCTAGACGTGGTGGTGTGCATATCAGTTCATCAATTAGTCAACTTGCAGTCAAAACATCAAAGGAGTCAAAAGGTGATAAACCCTTGGACTTTGCCACCAGTTTTCTTTTTTTTTTGCATAAATTTTCTGTCTTGAGAAATGTTGAAAGATGTAACAATGAAAGAAGTTCCAGACTATGTTTATTTCGTTTACATTAGATGTAAAAGTTTTTCATTTTACTTCTTTCAAGTTGTTGGAGTTGGTGCTTTGGGAAAAATAAACACTTTGATAGAGTTAGTGTGGTATGGACTGGATTTGGTTGGTGTAGATCGTTGATATTTCTTGAGCTTTTGCTGGAGTCAATGCCAAATATGATTGGAAGTTTATGTTATGTGTTATGTTATCTTATATCTTAAATCAATGTTGTTTATTATTTAAGTTGAGCCTGAGTCTATTATCCTAAACCTTTAGCCCTAGACAAGAATCTAAGTTTTCTTTACCCTTTTGCTAGATAACAGGGAAAAGGAGGAAAAAAAAAAAACTTTACTAGTTTTATTTTCAATGTGCAAAAGCTTGAACACACATTGATGGCAAGTTTGATGTGGGAATGGAAAATGTTGCTGTTGCATTTTATTTTACATGAATAATAGGATTGGATATCAAGCCCTTGTCTTCTATAAGAGTACTGTATTGCTTCTGTGTCCCACTGCAGAAGATGAAGAAAAGGCTCCTCAGACACTTGCAAAGAAATACAGGAGTAATGAAGAGCCAGTATCTTCTGTTGTGGTTGCTAAAGAAGTCAATACTGTAAATGCTAAAGCACCGAACACAATGAAAGAGACATTGACTTATGTATTATAATTATTAATTGGGTGCTACTGGTGCTCTTTGCTTTTATTTTAGTTTGTCCACTTATTCTATAGCCTTAGCTACTTGATTTATATGTGTGCATCTACCTTATGGTGACAAATTGCTGCTCTTATTATTATTTTTTCTGTAGAAGGTGCCCTTGTTGTTCCCAACAAAGAGAATGTTTGCAAGGGACACACATTGGATGCCACCCCACCTGATGAAGAGCACAGATCTCTTCATACAAAGACAGATGAGGCTATGACATCAAGCAGACCTTCCACATCAAGGCCTCGTACAACTATTGTAGGTTCAGGCAAGAGAATTTTTCTAACCACTCAAATTTTACTATGCAAATATTATTTTTAATTTGTTGTTCTGTATTATTAAACATCTGTAAATACTAGAGAACAAAATAAAAATGAAAAAGTTGAATTTTTGTTGATTTATTTTTCTTTGTTGATAGGGGAAGAAAAAAGAAAAGTTACGCTACCTCTTTTGGAAATAAAGATAAATTTGTAAACTTGATTTTCCAATTTTATATGCTATGCTATCTTCAATCTAGATGTTTGATCATTTTCAGATTATAGTGGTGATATTGTTTATATTAAATCATTTTGTAGCTGAGCAATTTTAATTTACTTTATATTAATGTCTTCTTTAAACAAATGCTTTCTCAGGTCGAAACTTTCAAGATGCTGCTGAACCTGAGAACTCTGATTTTTCAGAAAGAGAAAGCTGGAATAGGCTTAAGATTTCCCTTTATCGCCCACATTTACCTGCTCTCTATACTACCTGGACGTAAGTATCATGTCTTTACAAGATATTCTACATCCTATAGTCTTTATTCATGTTACCAAATTTTCTAGTTGTTGAAAAAACTGGTTTGAGATAAATTCATAGCATAATAGAACAATGGCATGGATGTCTTGAGCATAAGACTTTGAGATAAATGTAAAAAGCTTCTAAACAAATATGCCATCATCATCATCATAATGCAGTTTCTTTAGCTTGTCGGCGCCTCTTCTATGCATTTGATGTTAAAAGCAGTTTGTCTCTAGTTATGTATGTGGCAGGAAAACTTCATGAGGTTCTGCATATGTATTGTAGCATGCAATTTGCAATTAGGGTTTGCATTAATTGCTACTTTTAAAAGGTTTACTTTATTTCAAAGACAGAAGTCACTTGAGACTGACATGCCTTCGGATTGACCTTTTCCAATCCTTTTTTAGGGGAGGTTTCAAATTTCTTGATGCTGCTACCCGAGGTGAATTTTATGGTGGTTTCCTGGCTCGACCACCATGCAGAGTCCATCGTAAAGCATTTGAGTTTTCACAGAAAATGCCCCCTATCCTTCCGGTTAATCTGCTTCCTCGGTGTCACCTTCAGGCAGATTTATTCCAGAATGGTTGTCTACATCTTTGTGACATTGCATTGTACATTTTTCCTTTGAATTATGACGAAAGGTTTGCTTATTATCCAATTTCTGGATTAAGGCTCCGTTTGTTTTGTTGAAATTGACTTTCAAAAAATATTTCTGAAAATATTTACATTTTCTGAAAAAAAATAGAAATTTTCTGTCATTTGGATGAGTTTCAAATAATATTAATATAATTATTAAAATATTAAAAATTATTTATTATTAAAGTATATTGAAATTATTTATTATTAAAATTATTAATATTCAAGAATAATTATATTTTCATAATAATATTTAATATTAAAATATTATATTAATATAAAAGTACTTAAAATAAAAATATTTATTATTTTTTGTATTAATATTTTAAAATATTTAAAATAGTATTACTATTCTTAAAATATTAATTTTATTAATATTAAAATAGTAATATTTATTATTAAAATATTTATATTGAAAATATCTATTGTTAAATCATAAAAAAAATCTTTTTTATTTATATTTATTATTAAAATAGCAACATAAATACCTTAATAAATAAAAATATAAAATTATATATTTTAAACTAAAAAATGATAGGAAATTATTAAAAATATTCATATTAATAAAATAATATTATTATATTGTTTAACATTAATTATTTAAATAATAAAAATATTATTATATTATTATTTGTTATTAAAATAATATAATATTATTTATTATCGAAATGCTAAAAATATTTATGTTTAATAATATACAAAATAAAAATATTTAAACTTGAAATATTAAGACTTTTAATGTTAATATTTTAATTAAAATTAAATAAAATATTTTTATTAATATAATAATATAATAATATTTCAAGTTGAATCAAATCAATTTTGAGCTTAAAATATTATGTTTAAAGTCTTATTTGAGTAAAACTATAAAAATGTTTAAAATTAAAATATTAAAAGACTTTTAATATTAATATTTTAATTTTTTAAGTAAAATTAAATAAAAGTAATATTTATTAATGTAGTAATATTTGGGTTTGGTCAAATTAAGTTTGAGCTTAAAAAAATCATATACAAGATTCGACTTGAGTAAAATTATGCTTAAATATATTAATAAGTAGTTTTACTTATATACAGCTCTTTTTCAAAAATTGGCTTCCCCTTTTGAAAAGGGTAAGGCAATTTTTTAAAAAATTGCCTTATTTTCTGTTGACCAATAAGTCATTCTCTGTTGACCAATCAATTTTTTGCTAAACAAATACCTGAAAATGCAGAAATCATCTTCCGAAAGTCATTTTATACAAAAGAAATGGAGTTTAAATTCATTTTCCGTTTACAATTTTGATTTTGGACTCATCATATTACTACAATGTCTTGTTTGAGGTGTAGATCCCAAAAGGAATACAACGAACTGTTTCAGCTCATGGAGATAAAAAGTTCAGTGATGATAAGTTACATTGATGGTGTGGAGTTGTTTATATTTACATCTAAACAGTTGCATATGGACTCACAGGGTAAGTCTCTAGTTTCTTTCACTGTTTGTTCTGTGAGCTTTCCTTCAGAATAATTTGTTGGGTATAGACTCTAGATTTATTTTATGACAACACCTCTATAGAAGTTTTATTGTTAATGTCCAGAGCTTGTTGGCTTTGCTGTGTTTAATTGCATGTGTGAGTAAATATGCATGTTCACTGCATCTGATCTCAATGCCTTCATGAAGATGACTAATATATTGTTCTGTTCATAGATGTGTTTTCTAGGTCAAATAGAGACTTTTTCTGTGGAGTCTTTCGCCATGCAAAAGATAATCAAATGAAAGTATATCAGAACCTTCCTTCTTTAGTGTTTCCTTTGGAACGTACACATGATGATAGTGCCAATATGGTTAGCAGCAAGGCTTTTGATATGAATATTAACATGGTAGGTGGAAAAATTGTAGGGATTCCTGACATGGTTGTTTCAAAAGAGTCAACACGGAAGTTCAATGAATCGGTTGCTAGAGAAAATCTTGATGTGATTAGTGGTAGGAAATTTTCCACTGTCTCAGGGGACTTGAATTCTGTGATTCAACCTATTAAACTAGAATTTAAGCCAGAATGCTGCAATGACTCTAATTCACCATCTAAAAGTACTGAAAAAATCAAGAGCAAATTCAATCTTGAGCCTGCTGAGTATCCTTTGAAAAGCTCACTTGGTAGGGCGTGTGGTAGTATGAGTGAAACTGATACACCTCCTGGTTTTGAAGTTGTGTCAAAACTAAATTCTATTGATAGAGTGCCTAAAGCCACAAGTGTGGTGGAGAAAAAAGATTTGGATGAGAGAAGAATAAAGAGTCACGTAAAATCTATTGATAGAGTGCCTAAAGCCCCAAGTGTGGTGGAGAAAAAAGATTTGGATGAGAGAAGAATAAAGAGTCACGTAAAAGAGGAGATTGGTTGTCAGGGTGTCTTTCAAGTAGCTTTTGGAGGTAGTAGTCCACAACCTCAAGGATCTATAGAAGATGCTAGTTTACCTGGATCTCAAAAAGTGCACCAGGTACTGAAAATACCATTGTACCAAAATTTAAAGTTTGTGGGTTTAAACTGTTTGAAAATTGTTTCTGATATGTCTCTTAACAGGTTTTGGCATATCATCCAGTAAATGATCCTTCAGCTGCTTGTCCTCCTCCTTCCTCTTTGTCAGTAGAGGGGACTAATGTTGGACCGATAATTAAAATTGAAGGAAATGACAATGAAAAGCCCTTAGAATCGAGAGAGAAGAAAGGTCTGCAAGGTGCACCATTCCTCAGCAAGGACAAATCTCAAGTAATTGCAGGTTTACTCTGTGGTCCATGTGCTGTAGATGTGAAAGCTGAAGTGCAAGAGGTGGTAAATGAGCATTCAGCTGCTTATCCTCCCTGTTTGTTAGGTCAGAGTACAAAAATTGGATTGGAAATCCAAACCTTAGAACATGAAAAAGAAAAACCCATTGAAACGAGGGAGAAGAAAGGTATGGGAGGTTCATCATTCCTTTGCAAGGACAAATCTAAAATGGTTGCTGGTTCATTCAATGGTCCTTGTGCTGTAGAGGGGACTAATGTTGGACTGATAATTAAAATTGAAGGAAATGACAATGAAAAACCCTTAGAATCGAGAGAGAAGAAAGGTCTGCAAGGTGCACCATTCCTCAGCAAGGACAAATCTCAAGTAATTGCAGGTTTACTCTGTGGTCCATGTGCTGTAGATGTGAAAGCTGAAGTACAAGAGGTGGTAAATGAGCATTCAGCTGCTTATCCTCCCTGTTTGTTAGGTCAGAGTACAAAAATTGGATTGGAAATCCAAACCTTAGAACATGAAAAAGAAAAACCCATTGAAACAAGAGAGAAGAAAGGTATGCGAGGTTCATCATTCCTTTGCAAGGACAAATCTAAAATGGTTGCTGGTTCATTCAATGGTCCTTGTGCTGTAGAGGACAAAGCTGAAATGCAGAAGGTGGAATATGAGAGAGTAAATACTGGTCATAGACTGCAAACTACATTGCCCAGAAACATGGAAAAGTCATTATGTTTGGGGCTGGCTGCTTCAATAAGAGTAAAGCTGAGTGTAGCTGGGAGGTCAAGTGGGAACCCTGGTGCTGCTAGTATCGGTGGACTAATTCGTGACGAATCAGGAGAGTGGATTGTAGGCTACAATCTTAACTTGGGCACATGTGGTTCTTTAGCAACAGATTTGTGGGCACTATTTCAGGGAATAAAGTTTACTTGGGATAGAGGGTATAGGAAAGTCCTGGTAGAATCAGATTCCAATGCTGCAATGGAGTGTTTAAAGAAAGCCCCCTCTCATCTGAGTTCTAATAGAGCCCTTATTGAAAGCTGCATTGATCTTATCAGTCGTAAGTGGGATTGCAAAGTGTATTCTATCCGAAGGGAAGAGAACTTGTGCGCTAATTGGTTAGCTACTCATGTTGAAGGCTGTCCACTGGGATTATCTATCATTAATGTGCCACCTTCGGAACTAATTCCTCTTTTGGAAGATGATCGTATACGAGTTGCTTGCTCATACTCCTGATTCTCCATCTGCAGTATGCTTTTGCACATGTAAATCTGGCTAAATTATCGAATTCTAGAAAAGGAAGCAGAAAAAAAAAAGACACAGGACATATATTTCTCAGTTACCAAGTACAGTAGCTGTTATACTATACATTTTGTAAAGCCTCTGCCAGGGAGTTCAACTTTTTTGCCTTCTAAAAAAAATAGTATCCTGTAAAATCTCGGTGTCTACCTGTTCAGTTTGAAGTTTGTTTTATAAAGTTTTCCTGTTGTGAATTGTATCAATGACTGACTTGGTTCTAACTGAATTATCTTGTAGCTTATCATTGTGCAAAAGTTCAAAACTCCAGGGAGGAACAATAGTAAGTATTTTTATGGTGTAAGCTGCTCTTTGCTTGGTGTTTAATGAGACCCTTACAGGATAACAGAAGGAAGAGTGGGCTTTCTGATTCACTGATAATGCCATTTGAATCAATTAAATTATTATTTTTAATACCCAATATTAATTTAAAAAATATCTGAATAAACTGCATTTGAGTCTATTCAAAATTTAATTAAATATAATTTTAATTTAAAATATTTTTGAATGTAAATTGTATTTTAATTATACATAAATATATTATTAAATTCTCTCAAAGAGTTCTCTTACTATTATGTCATTTTCTTATGTATGAGTTTATTAGACAGCAATGGCAACCACCACGAAGAAACGACTACGTTTTACATCAGAAAGATGTCGGTCAAACTAAGTAACGCGTGTCAGATATTAATTGGATGCAAAAAACTACATTCCCTCCAAAGCTTCCCAAAGCAAAGGTACCAAAAAGGGAAAAAATTTTCCGAAATTCTAATCTCAAACACGAAACTGGATTACTTGTCTGGCTGCTGCTGCTTTCTCTCTTCTGCTGAGACTATGAGCAAAGGTCTAAGCGAACAGAGAAAAGAGAGAGAAAGAGAGAAAATGGAGGTGGAATCAGGTGAGGACAAGAGCAACTGCAACTGCATCAACGATGCTAAAAGTCAACGGCGGGTAGGCTTAATTTACGATCAGAGGATGTGCAAGCATCGTACTCCTGATGGTGATTATCATCCCGAGAATCCCAATCGCATCACTGCCATTTGGAACAAGCTCAAACTCGCCGGCATTCCCCAACGGTAACTTTTTAACTTTTCACCGTCATCTGAAGTTTTCTTTCGTTCTCTCGCGGTTTAATTTATTTGTGTTGAGAATTTTTTTTAAATCTAGTTTTTAGAGTAATAAATGAGAAAATGAATTTCATATAAAAATTTGTAAAATTCATTTCAAATCTTCAATTTGCTTTATTTGGAACCCAATTATATTTAATAACCTTCAATTTAACTGTTAAATTGATCCTCAAAATTCATTTCTCTTTCTAGGTCATAGTTAGGTGATTTATTTTTTATTTTTTTAAACTTTTTTATTGTTGGCTTTCTCTTTTAGATGTGTGCTTTTAAATGCAAAAGAAGCCGAGGATAAATACATTTGTGCTGTTCACTCCAAAAACCATGTTAATTTGATTCGAAATATAAGCTCCAAACAGTATGATTCAAAGAGAAATCGGATCGCATCCAAGTTAAATTCTATATATTTGAATGAAGGATCATCAGAGTCTGCTTACCTCGCAGCCGGCTCTGTCATTGAGGTACATTATAAATGATTCTGTGATAAACATTATATTTATATTTTAAAGTTAAAGATCTGACCATAGAATTTTATTTTGTGAAATAGGTTTCTGAGAAAGTGGCAAAAGGGGAATTGGATTCTGCTTTCACTATTGTTAGGCCGCCTGGACATCATGCTGAGTACGATGAAGCAATGGGATTTTGTTTATTCAACAATGTCGCTATAGCAGGAAGTTTTCTACTTGATCAAAGGGTGAGAAGTGACAGCTTCTTTTTATAATTCAGGGTCATTTTTCCCAATTTTACAGTGAAGCTTGCAAAGTACTTCATGGAAAGCAACAGCATTGCATTTTTAATTGATTCATGTACTTTCCCTTCCAGCCTGAACTTGGTATAAAGAAGATTTTGATAGTTGATTGGGATGTTCATCACGGTAATGGTACTCAAAAAACTTTCTGGAAGGATCCTCGTGTTCTGTTCTTCTCTGTTCACAGGTAAGTAACTAATCTGAGCCAATATTTTCTGTATTAAGTTGTGTATGCTCTTACTATAAAGTAAGTTTTTTTTGTGGCAATCGTATGTGCTAGAGATCATTTTTCATTTTTTTAAGGATAACATTAGTCATGTTCATGTATTAGCCTTTTGTTTGTAGCTATATTTGTCCCCACCCCACCCCCTTCTTTTTAAGTGCAGGCTTTCAGACTGAATTTAAACTGTATAATGTTTAATCACATATTATTACTGGCACCTAACAGTGACCACTTTAATTTGTTTTCTCGTGCAGGCATGAGTTTGGTAGTTTTTACCCTGCTAATGATGATGGTTTTTACACCATGGTTGGAGAAGGACCAGGTGCAGGATATAATATAAATGTACCTTGGGAGAATGACCGGTGTGGGGATGCTGACTATCTTGCAGTTTGGGACCATATTTTAATTCCCGTTGCCAAGGAATTTAATCCTGACATAATTATAATATCTGCAGGATTTGATGCAGGTTTGATGGTTATGTACTCACTTACCTATTGAGGTTTAGAATCCTTGGTGTTTCAGCTGCTTTAAGTCTCTTCTCCATCATCATAAGTATTACCTATATGTTGTTTGAAACAGCTGTTGGTGATCCTCTAGGGGGTTGTCAGGTAACACCAGACGGATACGCAGTTTTGTTGAAGAAGGTTAGTGATTCATTTTACCTATCACTTCCTTAATTTCTCCCTTTTGATTTCTCTATATCCAATGCAGTTGGTCTGTAACTTTTAATTAGCCATTCCACTTCATAATTTTTTCTAAGTAAGATTTACATTATTGCATCTTTTTTATGTTCATCTAAAAAGATGGTTTTCTATATCTTTTGCATTTAATGTAACTTCTTTTTTCCAGTTGATGAATTTTGCTCAAGGTAGGATTGTTTTGGCATTGGAAGGAGGATACAATCTTGATTCTATTGCAAATTCAGCCCTGGCTTGCATGGAAGTTTTGTTAGAAGACAAACCTGTTTCCATATTATCAGAGGCATATCCATTTGAGTCTACATGGCGAGTAATACAAGCGGTAATAATCTGTTACAATGGGTTGTGCCAAGCTTTCCAACCACTACAGTTGTTGAGTGGAATTAACTACGCTTCCTTTTCCTCCTTTATTTGGTTCCTTATCAGTTGTTAGCAATTTGTGCTTATTGTAGTCTTTTCTTCTACTGAGGCATACATGCACTGTTTACCAGGTTCGCCAGAAATTGAGTGCATTCTGGCCAACACTTGCAGATGAATTACCAACAAAGTTGACCAATAAAAAGGCTCCTCCAGTAAGGCTTTCTTTCATCTCAGTTGCAGATTTGCCTTCATGCTTTCATCATGTCGATTGTGGATAGCTGGTAGATTAGCATGCATTATTTTTTTGTTAAATTAGTCTTGTTTAGGTGATTTTAAAATTTAGTAATAAACATAAACCGAAAATGCAGTAATTGCTTGTTTGTCATATAACCACAGAAGAAAAAGAATCGCTTGTTTATGATTAGTCTATACATGGTACATGATGCTAAATCATATCGGGAATCTTGAATACATCTAAATGTATTTCTTAAAAGAAGGAAGAATGTATCCAAAATGGAAAAGATTAAAAAATGTGCTTGATGAATGTTTTAGGGTTCTTGTCGATAAGGATGGAGTCATAGGGAGGACATGCATCTTTCTGAGATACCAGTTTGAGGGTTTTTGTCATTAATTTTAACAAATATAATGTTATTCATTGAGCCCATATATCTTTCTAATATAGTTGTTTGCAACTCAGCATATTCTATTGTCAAGCTCTGAATCTGATGATGAGGATGATGAAGCTTCGAAAATCATATCAGAAGACCTAGTTGAAGCTGTTGAGGATGTTGTAGAACCCCTTTTGAAGTTGAAGATTGAAGATAATCATGGTAATACAATGAAGAATAAAGTTGTTAAGTTTTGTTCTTTAGTTTTACTTGAAATGATAAGCTCCATATTGAATGCAGATCAAGCAACTAGTGCCCAGTGGAGATCAGGGCTGTCCAAGACTGACATTTGGTATGCCACTTTTGGATCAAATATGTGGAAGTCAAGGTTCCTCTGCTATATCGAAGGTGGACAGGTAGGCATTTTATTAAAAGGATGGATGATACCCTTAAACCTGAAATCAAAGATGTTATTAGATCAGGTAGCCTTAAGACATTAACTAATATCAGAGCCATGTCTCATCCTAATAAACTTGGGTTACCAGTTGACAGTTGGAAGTGGGAGAAGAAGGAAAAATGAATGTTTATTTTATGGAAGCGTGCTTTTGTCCTATAGCTTTCAGAAGTCTGGCATCTTGATTAAGTATTTTTTTTTTCCTGATGTAGTTTCATAAGTCTTGCATAAGAGGAAAAAGTCACCATTTTGGCTACTTTTCATTAAATATTTCCTGTGCTAAAATCATTTGGAAACCTATTGGTGTTATTAACCCGAATTTTCCAAAAAAAAAAAAAAACCACAGATAGCATTTGCTTGGTCTAAGGGAATGTCTGCCATGTTACTCTCTATTGTTCTTTATTTTATGTCCTTTCTTTTCTCAAGCACCATGATTTTAGCACAGGAGCACCATTACTCCTTATCTTGCAACCACTTCTTCCCCTCCCTTTTATTTCTTTTTGCTTATCCCACTTTAATCTATTTTATGTTAATTTTGAAATTTGTAAATATGATTTTAGGTTAAAAGTATGAAAAAGCCATGTTCTGGTTCAATGGATAGAAACCCTCCAAAGGAGACTCTCTGGAAAACTTTTCCTCACCGTCTTTTCTTTGGTCGCGATTTTTCACAAACATGGGGTCCCGGAGGGGTTGCTTTCCTTCATCCTCGAAGCAACGGCCAAGATAAAACTTTCATGTGCCTCTATAGAATTACGTAAGTTATTCCATATTCAACTTTCCTCATCTTTATGTTGAAGATAATTTCAGTCTCTGTTATGATTATTAAGAAACAACTGTTGAATGCGTTTGAATCAACCTGCTTGCCTCAACATCCTATCTAAATTATTTATTCTTTGGCATCTTAAACAGGCTAGAGCAGTTCAATGATGTTTTGCTTCAGGAAAATGTTCCAGATCATGACATGAATTCTCCTTTGTTTGATCTAAATGCTTTGGACTCCATCCCAAATGAAGGTTCTTTTTCTGTGGAGGCTGTCAAGGTAATCCATGTTTATCCTGTCCTTTCATATGGGTTGCCATATCTTTGCATTTTCTACTGTCAATATTTTGAGGGTTATGCCCTTTACAATCAATTTGGCTCTTTATGCAGAGAGGCTGGTACCATAACGTTGTTTACCTGGGAAAGGAGAATGATATCCCTATACTGACTATGACGTACGCTTAAACGCACTTTCTTGGCAACTCTTTTTTCATTCTACTAGTTTCTGACATCTGCATAATTTGCATATTTTGTGTTTATATTTTTGTTTATTTGATTGATATTCAGGTGTTCCCTCTCAGTGATCGAAAGATTTAAGTTGGGAGAGATTCCTTTGCATGCTCCTAGCAAAGAATATGCCGACACATTAGCAAGAGGTCTGGTCGAAGGCAAACAGCTATCAGAAGAGGAGGCCACGGCTTACATACAGGAAGCAACTGCAAAACCATTATGATTGCTGATTGCGTTGCCACATTTTGGACGCAAATATCTTAAGTAATAGCATTGATGGTACAGAGTAAAGCAATTCTTGTTGCCCAAACAACAGTGGATGATATCGATATGTGTGATATACATCCATTGTGTATTTAGTTTGTATTTTAGAAGCTGTAGCCAACTGTATGGTATAACTAGCTAATATTTAATGGGTTAATTGCTGTCTCTCGGCACCTACATTCAGTCCCTTGTGTGTAGTAGCCATCTTGACGGTGTACCTTTGGCTAAGAACACCGCAAGCACTACCGTATGATTTTGCAACAGGAGAATCATGTTTTTCTAATTCATGCATTCACCTGCATCCCCACCTCCCAAAACCCAAAGGCAACAGTGTCGTAGTAAAGGCTTTCTGTAATTGCCCTCCAACGAGGATCTGTCTCTTTCTTGCTTTAAAACAGATTTTTTCTAGTTATTCCTTTTTGGAACTAGAAAATGTTAGATTCGTGTTTGTCCATTTAGTTCAAATATGTGTAAAATATAAAAATTATTATGTCATAATTTATATTGATGTATTAAACATGAAATATATTTTTTTATATCAAATTTATATATAATTTTTGTTAAAATTATAAATTATCATTTTTATGTTTTTTTTATCTGATGTGAAATTGTTATGTTAATTAAAAGAGCCAAAAGCAGACACGCTGTTAGAACACCTAGACCAGGTAAATTGCTGATTTATAGGAGTTCCAGGTAAAGGATTGCCGGACAAAGAATTATAGTTACTATTGCCTTCACATTGGTTTTCAATTCAAGGACCTTTATGCGATTAGCGATAAAAGAATTTGCAAAAAATACATAGGCAGTCTTATTCTTAAATGTTCTGAGGTCTAATCAACATTAAGAATCTGCATGTGTTCATAGCAAAGTACAAAGGGAAATCACGCCTTCTAATTACTAAATCCTTGTAATTAATTCAAAATTGTAGCAGCATTCTGTGAATATCTCATTATTGTTATCTTGTTTTCGAATAAAAAAAGAATAGGAAAAAGCGAAGGCATGCTTCGTACAGTATCCTTTTGACCATAGGCAATTTGCTTTTGCAATAAGAATGGATGAATGCGACCAAAAGAATGAGCCGCTTGTCGCTTGCCCAAATTCTGAAATGCTATAACTGCGCTGGTGTGTTTGATATTTAATCATCAGCATAAATAGAGAATAACCTCTTGATCTCATCGGAATTTCAATCTAGCATGACCAGTGTCTCCCAAATGCTTATGTAATTTATTCCTGTCACGATGCAGATATGATGATATTTCTTTGTTAGGTGTGACGCAAATGCTTCAAGGAAACTAAAAATAAAAAAATAAAAAGGAAGAGTGGCAATGAGAATATAATTCTACATACTTTGATTGAAATTCCTCTCCACATGTCTCACACACATTGCCAGAATACTTTGATGTCGCCTGCATGTGAATGCATATTTTTACAATTAGACAAGAAATGAGAGTACAAGCATAATTCAATACTACTAGCATATTTCAAACAAAATACATGAAGAATTTGGGTGATTTTTATAAATAGTTGAGCTTGGTGATGAAAGTCTCACTTTTTAGCTCTGTTCCCAAAGCTGGAGACTAGAGATAGATGGAAGGCCATCCCTTATGCCTTCATGTTTGATTTTCTTGTGAGCAAAAGAGCTCAAAGCTGTCTAGTAAAACTAGTTAGATAATATGTTGTTTCAAGTTTCCCTTCCCTTTCCTAATGTTGTACTCCACCCCTGGTAACCACCAATTTCGTGCCTCTTGATAAAGATTGCTATCTATCAAGAAAATCTCCGCTTGGAAGCTATTGGTGGCAATCATATGTTCTCCACAATATTAACTATACAAATACTGCAACGGAACTACTTGATCAACACTTGCCTGGCATTTAACAGTCTAGCAGCTGTGGGTAAAGCTTATATTCATCAACTAAAAACCCTTCCTTTTTATGTGTATGTGTGTGTGCATGTAAGTAAGCAATTACAGAGTTCCTTGTGTTCTCTCTATTTTCTACAATTGCATCTAATTGGCACCTCTAGGATCTTGATGTAAGTCTGATCACTCATCAGAAATAATCTCACTTGGGCTATAGAAATAACATATTATTGTGGCTTATTCATATTGCAAATCTCAAGTAATATAATCTGTTTTTTGGCCAGCCAACTAAATAGGTCCAAAACTTATTTTTAAAAAAAGAGTGTCAAAACTTATTACTTCAAAACTGAGCATAAGATAGAACAAAAAGGAGAAGTTGGTATAACCCAGAAAGTTACATCATATATATGGAGGTAACTAGCAATGGTTTAATCAATATCAATAAACATGGAGAGTAAAGAATACCTTCACTTTCTTTCCTTTAGATGAGTTATTCGATTTGGTATTCGTTTCTTTCTTCATATTCCCTTTGCTATCAACAGGTTGCTTTGAAATCTTATCATTGTTTCCCAATTTATCATCCTTTTCCCCATTACGATCCTCATTTTCTACAGGTTGCTTCCCCTCTACATGCAGAGTATCACTTGCAGTAGCTTGTTTATTCTTGCTTTTAGTTTCGTTTACATCACCCTTCACGGCTTCACTGCCATTTTTCTTACCCCTCTCCTTCTTCCCTCTTCTGTTTCTCCTTCTGTTCTTCCAGTGATCATCTTCCATAAGTTCCCCCTCGTCACTCTCATCCTTGACATGAAATCCTGCCTGCAAAATCACATCCTCACTCCTGAAAGAAGCATTCTTCTTATCTTTTTGCCCCAACACTAATGCTTCAAAAACACTATTTTCTTCATCATCATTATTATCACGATCAACTTCAACCCCCTCTTCACCCCCTTCCTCAGCATCAAAAACCCCATCATCCTCCTCACTTAACTCACCAACTCTATTCTTTCCTTCTTCCTTCCCTTCCTCTTCTATCTGTAAACCTTCCCTAAACCTCTCCTCCACATCCTCTTCCTCTTCCTCTTCCACCTCCAAATCCCCTTCCTCTTCGTCCTCATCAACATAGGACTCCCTCAACTCTGCCACTTTCTCCTTATGCTTCTTTGACTGCTCATGATTCTTCCATTGCTTCTCACTCTTAAACTTCTTCCCACATGCCACACAATACAACTCTTCCTTCTCTTTCCCTCTCTCCTCCACTTCATCCCAATCGTCTCCTTCTTCCTCTTCAACTTTTGCCCATTCTGGCTCCTCATATGCCCTAACTCTCTCCAACCTCTCCTTCTCCAACTTCCTCTTCCTCTCCCTCTCCTCCTCTTTCCTCCTCTCCATCTCCTCCTTTCTTTTCACACTCATATCAATAACCCTCTTATCCCTCTTCTTAACAAACTCAGCCAGCCCTCTAATAGTCTCGTTATACTCCCTTTTTGCCTTCCTCCGCAACTTCTTATTCTCTTCCTCCATAACCCTCCGCGATTTACGGTTGGGTCCCGCCATAGCATCATACTCATCAGCCCAAACAAAATCCATAACGGTAGAAAACCCCAACCAATAGTTATAAAAAGCCGTAACTTGACCGTACGGGCTTTCCAAATTTCCCATCAAAGGAGCTTCCTTTACTACATCTAACCCTAACTCTAACTTTTTGACGAAATTAATTTCATTGGCATAAATTTTAGAGAAAAGGTCAGAATAAACCTTGTAGAAGCCACGACCCGAGTCGGAGTAACCGGAATAAACGGTGTTGGAGAAGAAAGAGAAGAGGTCAGGAATAGGGGAAGAGGCTGTGGCGTTGCGGTCGGCGAAGAGGATTTGGGAGCGGTGAGAGTCGTACCAAGAACGTTCCTTGGGGTCGGAGAGGACCTCGTAAGCGTGGAGTAGCTCTTGGAATTGGGCGGTGGCATCGGCCTGAGAAAGGCCGGATTGCATTAGCTTGTCAGGGTGGCGTTGGAGGGCGAGCTTTTTGTAGGCTGAGCGGATTTCCTCTTGGCTACAATCACGGGATAAGCCTAGTACCTCGTAAAGGCACCGCTTCTCCGATGCCATTTTTTTTTATTTAATTAGGTTTCTCAGGTTTTGTTCTGCTGGGCGAGCGATGACTGATGATTTAGCGCTTGAACCCTTAGATGCGGAGGTGAAGGAGAAGAGGAAGAAGACCTATCTTTTTCTTCTCTTCTTCGCTATTTAATTTAATTTAACCTTTTTTCCTTTTATAGTAACATATATATATATATATATATATTTTTGGCCAGATTTATGTTTGGTCTTGGTAGGTTACATTGGTGGGTGCTTGCAGACAAGAAAACTTCGGCGAACCGACTTTCCTCTTCTCTTTCCCGTGGCAGGAGAAACAAAATTAAAGAAAATTAAAAATATATATATACATATATATCCCCAAAAAAGTTTAAAAATATTAATAGTAACAAATATGTTTACTGAAATTCAATTTTTTGAACTAAATTTAACAAACTTAAATTTTAAATCTTAATATTTGTAATTTTTTTATTTCCAAATTACAATTTCTTATAATAAAATTTTTTTTAATTTTCGAGTTTTAAATTATACTTATAATTACCTTGCATGGAATAATTAACAATTTAGATTGACTACAATGCCAACCAAACCTCGGACTCAAAATTAAAAATGTGAGTCCTTGATATATACTCTCCTCTCTCTTTTTTTTTTTTTCTTGATTTTTTTTCTTTTTAATTTTACAAAGTATGAAACATCATTTTTATGAAAAATTAAAATTTTAATATTACAATAATCAAGCATTATTTTTTAAACTAATATAAAAATAAAGCACTTTTGTTTGTAGAAGAAAGTTCACAACAGAGAACTATTTATATGATGCTTTAAGCTGAAGGCTCAAAAAGAGATGATTCAATAGATACTGAGGCATTGCCTCAACTGTATTATAGGGCACAGGAAGAGGGCTACAACTTGAAGGCCTTAAAAATTGCCATTATTCTAATTTCATTGTCTTCAAAGCAAGATCTTCTTTTGAATGTGTGTTTGAGTTCTCTATTGGCTTCATTAAAAAAAAAATTATGATTGACCATATTTAACATACTGTAGGCTTCTTGTGTGGTAAGTGTCCCATCTTCACAACCCGAGCATTGAGCTAAAAAATGAAATTCATCAAGCTACCTCTTCAAAGAAGATTTAGGTTTCTCTATCGATAAGCTTGCAACTTCATGCACATTGTAATTGTCCAGTTTGTCATTGAATTGATCTCTTAGGAATTCAACAGCCATGAATGTAAGAGCAGAGGCTGGAATGTACCATGTGATACGCGGGATGCTTCCTCTGAACATTCCCTTCACACCTTCAGTCTTCCAGATTTTACTCATCGCATCCAGCCAGCCATTGTAGCTGATAGTTCACAATGTTATAACAAAATCAGAATCATATAGCACCACAGAGGGTGTTGTAAGCATGATCATGAAAAAAAAAATACGCATGAGGAAAGTGGGTCATGCTTTGCAAATGCAGAAAGAAATAAGATACCGAGATGGTGAAAAAACAGTCAACATGCTTAATACATGTGGTAATTTTGGTTAGATAATATGATACTGATTACGGTTAAAGTATGCCCTTAATCAAAGTTCCTACTCCTGGTACTACCAAATTAATCTCACAAGGAACTGAAATTAAATTTTCGATGCTTCAGAAAATTTGATGTCATAACTATAGCTCATTAAGAACAATGTTATTCTAAAAGATGTAACAGTTGATACCTTGTGGATGATCCCTGAACTTGTAATCTTGTTTTGATTACATCCAAAGGAGTTGTAAGGTATGCACTAAACCCTGCACATCATATCGAATTATTAACTGCATTTGGGCCACGACAAATTCTGAGTTCAATCATTAAAAAAAGAAATTAAAAATGCATGATATAGGATGAAGCAGAAGCAGGAAACTTACCACCAGCCAATCCTCCTAATACAAGTCCCTCCATGGTACTATCAATATGGAAATTAGGAGCCCACTTTCGCCTCACTTTCTCTGTCTCATCTTTCAGGCCTTCATAGAACATAACCTGCAGAGTTCAAATGACAACAAAAACAAGGTCATTAATTCCCCTTACAATTGAATCTAAAGGTGCACATTGGGTGAACATATGCTAGGACTCTTTCATAGGAATTCTGTTCTCAAAATGATGATAGTTCAGCATATAAAAAAGGAAAATGATGTCAATACTCAATAGTCCGTTCCCTCCATTGAGGCACAGAACTGATCAACCTGGTGATTTACATTATGCATACAGAAAAGCAAACATATAAATGCCGAGAAATTAAAAGCAATCTAAATGATGAGCTCATTTTCTATCCATGGAGAAAGAAAGTAACCAACAAGGGCCAAGCAAACACAACAAGCACAATTCGCAATATTACATGCGAAAAGGGGAGGGATCACAATGGTCTGCTCAGTTAATTGTGTATTGATGACATAAGACTTTTCAATTGAGCATTTACTGACTGTAGACGCAGCAGCACATTTAAAAGAAAAAGAGGAGTTGGGAGGCGAAAGAAAAGAAACAGATGAAAGCAATGAAGGGTACGTTGTATAGGCAAGACCTTGATGATCATTTTCCTCACCTATTGGTCGAACCTTAAGATCAACTGTTTTTCTTTCTAAAGCATGGATAATAAAAATAAGTTATTATCAAACTGAAATAAAGTTAAAATGACTATAATAAATAAGAATGTAACAGCAAACTTAGAATAAACAAATATACCACATGCAGCTCAATCTAAAATAATTTACATACCATAAGACCAGCAAATGGCACATCCCTTGCAATTGTGGACCAGTATCTGAAAAGGAATGGAAAGAAGAATGAAATTCATCAACAGCCCTAAAATTTAGAGTACTCCAGATTTCAGAAAAACTAACTTATTCGTA
This sequence comes from Durio zibethinus, assembly GCF_047325235.1. Classification (NCBI taxonomy): domain Eukaryota; kingdom Viridiplantae; phylum Streptophyta; class Magnoliopsida; order Malvales; family Malvaceae; genus Durio; species Durio zibethinus. The sequence goes on from NC_143172.1 coordinate 24,988,365, forward strand.
AGATTAAAATCACTTTGTTCAGCATAGCAATTAAGGAGACATGCCGTTAGATGCCCTGCATGCTGAACAGCAAAAGGAATAGGGAATAGAGGGGAGACATAAAGAAAGGGGACCCAGGCTATCTAAAATGCAAGTTTCTATAAACTCCTTCAAATGATAGAAATGTTAAAATCAGAAGTGGCAGATAGTCCAATATCGAGTATCACTGTATGTAAATTAGGCATGTATATGAGCATATGTGGTCGGAGTTTGGACAAAGGTATTTGTATGCATGTGGATCCAAGTGTTTATCTAACACTAAATGATAATATAGAAAGAAAGAAATATTCACCCAGCATATAATCCCTTTAGCCCTTGCTCTTTCCATATTGAACGGGCAGCTTGGAACATTCCTGTGTAATAACCATACATTTGTGCGCCAGATTTCATTTGCATTTTGTCTTTCATGATAGCAGAATTCCAAGATGTTCTAGAGCCTTGAATCTGCATGCGTTGCTTCATCACTTCACATGGAACATATACAAAAGAGCCAAGTGTATCACCTGAAAATAACCAAGTGTATGGATCAGCACAAGTTGATCATGAAAGTGGACCAAAACATATAAGACACAAGAAACCAATTTTAAAAGTGAGCAATGACTAACATGTTAATCTCATCAGAGTCATAGCTATTAAGCAAGAAAATTAGATGAAATAATATTACTAAAAAAAGATAAATTTCCAAAACAGCTTACCAACAGCACCAGCTATAAAATGAGTCCAGTGACTCCCAAGATTAGGATGTGATTTTTCAATCCATTTTTTAGAGGACTCTATTAAACCAAAGTATGTTGCTCCAGTTGCAAGAGATCCAGTAATTCCAGGAGCTATACCCCTATAGAAACCTATAAATGTGATCAATCAAGATGAAATATATAACAACATTGTGAATGTATAACACATATTAAAAAAAAGCCACAAAGTTTAAGCCAAAATTATGTTACATATAGTATATAATTAAATCAAAAATATTAGAAGCGATGGAATATACCTCTTATGCCATCTGCAACCCAAACAGTTCTAACCATCTGCACTATACTCTTTTGACTCTGCTAGTAATAGAAAAAAAAAATTATCAACAAATAAATACTCCGAAACACATGTAAATCGAGTAGAAAATTATGTCATCATAATACCCGACTTCCAGTAAGAAGAGCTTGACTTTGAATTCTTGTCTTTATGGTATCAATGGGATGCATCATACCCTCTCCGAAAGCTCCAGCTATTGCTCCCCATAAGAACTCTCTCCACACTATATCAAAACAATAAAAATCCATTAACACAATAAAAATTCATAAAAGTATATATATTTGCACAGATTATAATAACATTTTCTATTTGCACAGATTATAATAACATTTTCTTTTTGCAAAGAAACATATTTTTAAATTAATCCTTCTTTTTTCTTTAAAAAAAAAACCCCAATAAATACCGGCAACCAATTGTATCTATTAGGCTAAATTTTTTTTTTTTCTAAATCATTTGGGATTAGAAAACATTTCAAGCACTTTTTTTAAAATCAAACAAAACAAAAAAAGTAGTAAAAATAAAAAAAAAATGTAGAAAATTTACCAAAGAACTGATTTTGATTGAGGGTGGCTTTGTCGGATATAAGAGATAATCCAGATTCGAATTTCATGGAAGTTGATCTGTTATTCGCCATTGGAAGATTGGATGTGAGTTCTGTTTTCCTTTATTCTCTAAACGGTTTTCACTTTCTTACTAGGGTTTAGGTTTTAAAAAATACATTTCTTTCCGGGGTTTAGGGTTTACAAAATACGCTATTTTTTTACCAACTAAAAACTCTTTGTCGCAGGATAATGTAAGGCATGTATTTTAAATAGATAATAATACAACAAATTTAATGGAAGACACGTGTTTTAAATGGATAGTATGTGAAGAATTTAGAACATAATAATGTAAAATACAAATAAAAAGTAATAAATAAAATTTTAATAAAAATTATATATGAATTTAATAAAATTAAAAAAAAATGTTTTTTTATTTTTATGTTGATATAAATTATAATACATAATTTTTCATATAAAATATGATATGGATTATTAATATTTTTATGTTATATAAATATTCAAATTATCAAATTTAAATTAAACTTAATGATTAAAGCGCTGGTAGTGACTTAGCTTGACAAGAGAATAGAAATGAAATCTTATTAATATCGGACTCCAACGAGAGATATGATGGTTAATTAATCTAATTATAAATTTTAAAAATTTTATCATATAATATAAATATATAATAATAATAAATACTTTAATGCCTTTTTTTAACTAATCTTATATATCTTCTTTTAAATGTCCTAAATTAGAGATATAAGTGTCAAATTCATATAGCATTAGTTTTAAGAATAATTTGATTAAAAAACTTGAGACTTGAGGTTAGTCCAAAAATTTTTTTTCCTGTAATTAAATTCAATTATTATTCATTTATGTAATTAGTTTAAAACATTATTTAGACTGAAATCAAGCTCAATTTTGAAATAAAAAAAATCGAGTAAAGCTTCAATTTTAAAAATATGTAAATAAATAATATTTTATTTGTATATGTATATAGCATCAAGAATTTAAAGAGTTGGTAATCTAAAAATGTATTTTTTGTATTGATTAATATAAATAGGGATTAAAAGTGACTTTAATATATATATATATATTAATTTTTTTATTTTTTATAAAATTAAAATTTTATGATTTTTAATGTCAAAAATCATTAAAAAAATAATTTTAAAAAATAAAAAATAAAAATTTTAGATGTTCATTAAAAAATATAATTTTGAAACATTTTCAATAATAAATAAAACGAAAGGAGTACAAAGTTTAAAATCAATTTAACTCATTATTCAAGCAACTCCAACTTTAATTTGCCTCAACAATTAAATTTGAGAATTTATCTAATCTTATATAAATATATAAAAATCATAGCATTTGATTAAAAAAATAACAATCCAATTTAGATAGTTTATATTTTTTACATATGGATGAATTTAAAAATTACCATATTCTCTAAAAAATGTATTTTATTTATTTAAAACATTTTTATTATTTTTATAGCAACATTTTATTATTTAAGAAATAATTAGTTAGACTAAATTAATTACATTTATTACATTCTAAATATTTAATATTTTTACCTTATATGAATAAATTACAATTAATTCGGTCTATAATACAAATAAAAAAACTAAATAAAAAACTAATTACTCATGAATATATTTTCATATTTTCTTATTACTTGTGAAAAATTAAATAAAATTTAATGTAGTAAATTATAAAATAAAAATGAGCCATTTAATCTTATATAAATATATAAAAGTTAAAATCTTAGATAAAAGACGAAATAATCCAACGTGGATAGCTTATATTGTTAACATATAAATGTGTTTAAAGATCACCGTATTCTTTAATAAATGTATTTTATTTATCTAAAATATTTTTATTATTTTTTAATTAGTTATACTAAATTAATTACATTTATTACATTTTAAATATTCAATATTTTTACCTTATATAAATAAATTACGATTAATTTGGTCAATAATACATATAAAAAAATAAACTAAATAAAAAACTAATTACTTATGAATATATTTTCATATTTTTTTATTTCTTGTGAAAAATTAAATGAAATTTAATGCAATAAATTAGGAAACAAAAATAAGTCATTTAATGAGTTGACAATAATGATATAATTAAATTAATGAAGATTTTGTTTTCTTTTTAAAAAAAAGACAACAGATTATGCAATAGTTCAAATTTTGTAATTTTGAAGAGAAAACTGCATTAATTTTATATCTTTTATTATTTTTTACATTAGACGATTAATAATAGTAACTTTTTAACACATTTATGATCATATTTATTGATAATAATATAAATATAAATGTTTAAAAACAAAATTTAAGCAATCGAATTTGACTATTATTCGACTTTCTTTTATTACAATTTTATTGTTATTATCTTATAAAAAATTTATTTTGTAGTCTTTCTTGCTATTATTTTGTAAGTTTATTGAGATTTTACTTATATTTTTATTTATATAATTGCTAGGTTTTTTTTTTTTAAGAATAACAATTTTATCAAATATATATTTTCAGCATAATTCTAATTTATAATTTAAAGGTGAATCTTTGATATTATATATATATATATATATATGTTGAATGTGATGTTGCCAAAAAATATTTTATTGCGATATCTTAATTAACATAGGCTTAATGAATTTTATTTATTTTAGATATTACTCTATAAAATTATGTTAATTTGCAAGATTTTATAATCAAATGCCAAAGACGATTGATTAATTTGGGTGCTATTATATTGACCGACTATGCATTGATTGGAAGCCAAATCATATTGTAAACAAAATCAACTTAAAATATATAATTGATTATGACTTGACTAAATATCTATTAGTTTTAATTAAAAATAAAAAAAAAATATTTTATAAGTTCTCATTGAATAAAACTTTAGATAATGCAAGAGGTGTCGGCTTGTAATTTTTAAAAATTTTATTAAAAAATTGAACAAATTTCTCTATTTTGTGAAATTTACCATTTATTTGATTTAACAAGTCTTAAAATAAAAAAAAAAATACTAAAACTATTTTGAAACTCTTATACCTAATTTCCTATATTATTTTATATATTTTTTAGATAGATATTCTTAATTCAATTTATTTTTTAGATAGATATTCAATATACCATATCGATATGTCATCAATTCATAATAAAAATGCTAATGGTTTGGTTTTAATGTAAGTTTAACTATTTCAAAATTTAAGATATATATAAGTATATATATATATATGTATTAATATAACTCATTCATCAATTCTAAAAAAACATACATACAATTAAGTTCTAAAGTTAATGTATTTAATATTATACAAAATTTCATCCAATTAATATCAAAATTTATTTTCATATTAATTTTTTAAACACGTAAATTTATATAATTATTTATTTCTATATTTCCATAAAATTAAGTGAATATATACAGTATTAGATTTAAAGTGACAATTATATCTTAAATATTTAATATAAATTCATGACTTAAAAGAAACAGAGAGGTTTTAATTGTTATAAGTAAAATTAAAATTGTTGATTTTGCCTATATCTTTAGAGAAGCAAAGTAGCAAACTATATTGTTGATTCTTTTAAGAAAAATTTGAAGTTAAAAACAAAATTATCTTATACCTATTAGCAATAGACTCTAAAGAGGTTAGGTTGTGTGTATATTTTTTTAGAAATTAAATTGTGTATTATTAGATCTTGTTACAATTGTTTTTTCTATCTATGCATTAGAGCATTCTCTATGAGATTTTTAAATTTTAAAATTTTTGGATTTTAAAAATGAAATTATCTTTTTGAATGAAAAATATATATATCACACTTTTTTTTTATTTTCTACTTTTATAGTTTTATTTTTAATAATCAAATCAAGATTATTTAATAAATTATAAATAAAATGATGATAAAAAATTATTTAGGGTGACTTAAAATTTTTATCAACTATTATCAATATTTTTGTAATCATGAAAATAAAATTTAAATTGTTGTCTAAAATTGTAATTATATTAAAATTTTAAATAATATTATATTACAAAAAATTATGATAGATGCAGTATCTTGTGCAAAACATAAATATAAAACTTTAAATATTCAAATAAATAATATTTTATAATTAAAATTGAAAATTGAAAATTTTTTTTCTTGACTTTAAAATATTGAAATTACATAATATTTTTAAATATTTGATAAAAATCAAAACTTGACTTTTAATATTATAAAAAAATCAATATATTAAATATAATAATGTATTTATTATGTCAATATAACCTTTCACTATTTTACTCGTATAATTTATTTTAAATTAATAATATAATAATTTACATACTCGTGCATAGTACGGCTTAAAACTGGTTAAACTGAATAACTCCAACCCTGCGCTTGACATTACTACTACCAACGAAAAAGAATAACGGTGCAGTAATCAGCGGCGCCGTTTTTGTTTGGTTTCTTTGCATGATCAAATTGGTCCTTGGCAACACGAAGTCCCCATCCCATATTCTTATTCCCTCATTTCAACAGAACACTGACCTGAAGCTAGCCGCAATTCCGTGAAAACGCTCAAAAAGTAAAAACTTTGATCCACGACAGCAAGGACTTTCTAGGGTTTGTCCATATCGGTAAGCGATGGCGATGGCTGCTCTCAGACGCGAAGGGAGGCGTTTCGCCCCTCTGATCTCTCCCCGCCCAATCACCGCCGTCCGATCCTCTCCTCCCGCTCTCTCTCACGAGTACGGATCTCATTTTCTCGATCTTTCACCTTCTCATATTTCTCCGTCTCTCTGTGTATGTATATGTACATATATTCCTATCGCATTTCTCATAATTAACCTGATTTCTGCTTCGATGATTAACAACTCAGCCAAAAAAAAAAGATGTTTTGATTTTTTTTCCCATGTCCCCCTTATCTTTTAGGCCCAAGTGATGCATTTTCTTTTGCTTTCATGGTAACCAGACGGAAATCATTCTATTTCGCTTATTGGAATGACTAGATTTTCCAGTGTTCCTGAAGAAATGAGGCTTTTTATTCTAATTTTGTGTTCATTTTTCCTTAATTTGCTTTTAGAAATGAGCATTTTTTAAGTAATTTTTAATTTATTTATCTGCTAAGGGAAATGAATGCATTAATTTTTAAATGATTTTTTTTTGCCAATGCGATTGATACGCATCTAAAGTTGAGCTAAACAGTTGGTAGCGGTGTGTTTAATAATTTAAATTTTCAAAATAAGGAAAAAGATAAATGTCTAAAAAAAAATTGATTGAACCTTATAAGATTTATAACAAAATTTATAATTTCGCAAATTTCTTTTATGTAATTTGAACTACTAAATAAATTAACTTGGATCGCAGGGATGAGGGTCCTATTGGAGTTCGTTATGTTTCAACTCAAGTTGGTAAGAATTGTTTCCATTTTCTCTATTTCTTTTTAATATAATGTTACACATACATGCTTGTCGCGATTTCTTATAGAGTTAGGGTTCTTGGTGAAGGTTATAACTTGGGTGATGATCAATTACTTGTGCAGTTAGAAACAGGATGAAGAGTGTCAAGAGTATTCAGAAAATCACAAAAGCAATGAAGATGGTTGCAGCCTCAAAGTTGAGAGCAATTCAAACTAAAGCTGAGAATTCCCGTGGCCTCTGGCAGCCATTTACTGCACTTCTCGGTGATCTTCCCAGTATGTCCATTAACAAGCCTTTGATATGTATCCCTTTATTAAGCAAGCTCGGTTGAATTTGTTTGTGTTCTCACTGTGTTTTGCTTAATGTTTGTTATCTCAAGTTGTTAACTGTTAATTTGTGTGCTCTTTCATTTATGTTGCACTAGTGTTCTTGTTGTAAATCATATGGGGTCGTGACTTAGTTTTTCATCCTACCCTCTCTACCCAGAAGGTTTATACAAATTTAACTTTGATAATTGATTGATAACAGAATGACTTGAACAGGTTATGTGCACTTTTATGAATGCTTCTTAGTGTTATTTGGTTAAGAATTAAGTGAGTATATCCTTTATAGGCCCTAAGAGTAATATAGGTATATAATTTGTACCAGATGGATTTTGCATTGAGAATACCTCATTGATTTTGTTTATTGGGGGAGTAATCATGATTCTAATTTCTCATAAAATCATGCTGTATGGTGGTATGTGTTTACCTGTTTGGCCTTGCTCTGAATGAATATAAGCTCTAAGGAGGCTCTGGTTATTTATAGAACTGGTTCTGTATTGATATTACCTAGCTTGACTTATTTAATAACTAATATTACCTGGTTCAGGTTGAAATAGAGTGGTGTTCTATGCATAGTGGTGAATAATTAAGTTTTACAAAACTAGAAACTAATAGATTTACTCTCATTCTGAAGGGAAGTGTTATAGCTTTACCTGTAAATTATTTGGTTAATACCTTAAATAACATGCTTTTGAAATTTGCTTAGTTAAGGTTATAGGGTCTTTGCCTATTCACTCTCTTGTTTTATCCTTCTACAATTTATAATATTGTTTAATAATATTTTGCTTATATCAAATGTATATTTTCTTGTCAGCCTTATTTTATTAATATGTATTGTCACAATTGTAGGTGTTGATGTCAAGAAGAACGTTGTTGTGACCATCTCTTCTGACAAAGGTCTCTGTGGTGGAATTAACTCTACATCTGTCAAGATAAGCAAGGGGCTCCACAAGTTGAACTCTGGTATATCTTCCAAGCAACTTAATCTTTTCCGCTTGTTTTCTCTCTTATTTGGTATCCTATTGGATGCTTCTTTTGAGTTAAATATCTTTATTTCCACAGGTCCTGAAAGAGAAACAAAATATGTTATTTTGGGAGAGAAGGCAAAGGCTCAATTGGTTCGTGATTCTAAGAAGGACATTGAGTTGATCATAACCGAGCTGCAGAAGAATCCTTTGAGCTACACTCAGGTCTGTCATTATGCTTTTATCTGCTATTTTCCATTGAAAGAACCTTTTTGTACAAGTTGAAATTTTGATAGCTATATTTGAATGCTGCATTCTTGCTTTAAGGCCATCCTTTGGTCATGCAGGAGCAGGATATTTTGACCTTATATCTTATGTTTTAGTAAATGACTGTTTGTTGACTGGTTCATTGCAATGTAGCGCAGGAAGTGGGATTCTATCATATTAAAAAAAATCTGGTCATATGATGAGCAGAGACCCATAATTATAGCGTTTAATTTGATAATAGAAGATAATTAAGGTTTGTTGGTTGGCTGAGAAAGGAAAGGCTCCATTTTGAGGGCGAAAACACAAATAAAGATTCAACCTACTTGCTGGCCGGGGAAGTGAATAGTAGCCATAGCATTAATTTAAGGTTGGGTTGAAGCTTTGAGGTTGTTTTGGTGTGGATTTGGTTAGACTTTGATAGATTGTAATTCTAGGGTTGAATGGGAATGCTCTAAGGCTGGTTATAATCTGTCAGAGTGTTGGAAAATAAAATCAAGAAGAGGATAATATCTGGGCTTCACACCTCCTCAGTCTTCACATCAAAGGCCTTTAAGGGTTTAACATATAGGGTTAGGAATTTCTTCATGCAAGCCTGAGGAGCATACAGCTGCAAATTCATTTATAATGGTTCTCTATTAAATGAACAAGCTAATGTATTCTACACGTGTAGTTTTTTAGTTATCCTACTCTTGCAATGAGTAAATTTCCAAAGAAGAAACTACCAAAATTGATTGAATAAAGTTATAAACTGCGAAGTAAAACATAATAATGGAATGAAACCTTAAATTGTCCTTTGGTCTCAAATTTTAGGATTTACAACATACAAGAATTACTGGAATACCACACTCATAAGTCCAAGAAAACAGATTTTTTTTTTTAAATTGCAACTATTAACCTAGGAAACATAACATTAACAGTTATTAATATCAAATCTAGCTTAAATAATGCCCCAATTGTCTAACATCAAATAAAGACTGCAATTCTAAATTTTCTTGGAGTTGAATCTTGACTTTCCTCAATCCACCTTCCCCTTATCTTTAATAAATTTCCCTTTTCTGCTCAGTGTTGTAGATTGCAGTTGACTGTGTTAACCATCCATCTCTCTGGATGAACTGGAATTTTCTAATAGAAATGAATCTCTTTTTAATGCACTTTTTCTATTTCTTTTCGCAATACTTACAAATAATTGCACCTTCAGGTCTCTGTTCTTGCTGATGAGATCTTAAAGAATGTGGAGTATGATGCTTTAAGGATTGTCTTCAACAAGTTTCACTCAGTAGTTTCATTTGTGCCAACAGTGTCAACTGTATTATCACCTGAAGTGAGTGTGACTGGAATCATTCAGCTTGCTAGTTATTCTTTTTTCCTGTTTGAATATTGCTCTACTTTAATCTCTGTTTTTCTATTTGGTGATTTGTTCATATAGATTGTTGAAAGGGAGGCTGAATCTGGGGGTAAGCTTGGTGATCTAGACTCCTATGAAATCGAGGGTGGTGAGACAAAGGGCGAAATACTTCAAAATCTGTCTGAGTTCCAGTTCTCTTGTGTAAGTCCTGCTGTTTGAAACGAACGTCCTTATTTCATGTTACTCTGCATGAAAGTAGTATCACCAAGGCATGAACTATGAACAATTGAATATAACATTTAATGAACAAAAGCCCATCTTTCCATTTTGTGAAGTTCTCTTGATATCTTAGGGCTTAGAGAGCTGTATTACAAGAACCTCTTGTTGTGTACTTCTCAGTAATGGAAATTATTTCTATGATTTCATAGATAAACGCTTAATTGGTTAGGTTGCTATGGTTTTGATAGAGCTCTAAATTTCCTTGTTGACCACTGTTGTTGCGAATTCTGCTGACCAGTGTTGCCAGGGCAAGGCTTTTTACTATCTCTGTCTAACCAGTCTGAACAACCAAGTACAAACAGTTGTAGGAGAATTTGAACAACCATGTGCCTGTATTCTTGAGAATGCATAAGCCACCTTATTTTCTTACTAGTAAAAAATCTGTCAAAAAATGAACTTAAGGTATTTTTCGTCCTTTTCTATCTACTGTTATGTGCTGTAATATCTGTAATGTACGATCAAAGGATTCTCAAATTTCTCCCAGGTCATGTTTAACGCGGTGTTGGAGAATGCTTGTAGTGAGCAAGGAGCAAGGATGTCTGCTATGGATAGCTCGAGCAGAAATGCTGGAGACATGCTTGATCGCCTTACTCTTACATATAACAGGTCTCCTCCCTCCCTCTTTCTCATGTACACATGCTTTCATGTGAATCGGTTTCTATAGTTAACTAGTATTTTTAGTCACCTGTGTTGTGTTGAGGCTCGTTTGGTTGTTTTTACTTTTTATAGCTTATGTAGATATTTTTGTGTCGTATTTGTATTGCAGAACCCGTCAAGCTTCTATCACCACTGAGTTGATTGAGATTATATCTGGAGCATCAGCACTGGAGGGTTAATTTGAAAAATTTTGCTGCTAGATTTTTCTATTTTTCTGATGGTCATGAAATAAAATCACAGTGCCCTCCTTTCCTTCAGACTTCATGGTGCTACTTTTTGAATGTTTTGTTGAGCTACTGCAATAATCCCCTAGTGTTAAAACAAAATTCATAACTGGGAATCAAAATTACATTTATGATGATTTCAGCAGTCGTTTGATTCGTTCTTTCTTGAAATATGTACCTGAGTATGCAAAACAGAAATTCCATAATATTGGAAGGCTTTTCCCGTGTAAAATATTCACTTGTATCCCTTGCTCTTTATCACTATTTTCTTCCATCATTCTATTTACCTCTCATCATATGCAATGTAATTATTCTCGGGAAATTCAGATGTTGATACTACTTAGCTATGTCATGCATTTCGGGTATATGAGCGAAAGAGGAATGACAGTCATGTAAACGAGGCATATGTTACGGACAGAAAACTGGTAAATTAGATTGTAAATGGTGTAGGGTGAAGTTTGGCACAAACTAAAGATAGTAAATTATATTCACTATGACTTTGGGATACATTTTTTGGTAAAAAAAAATTGGTGTGAGTGAATTCAGAGTGATGTGTTTGTCATCTTTAAGCAATGAAAAGTCGTACTGAAAAGAACATCAAGGGTTTGAGAGCAGACATGGTCTACTATATTTCTCTGGTAAATTTTATGGGTTCTGCAAGAATGAAAGGATTATTAAACATCGCAGCATAAGGAAAATGTCACGACAAAATGAATTTGAAAAAAAAAGAAAGGGCAAGTTGCATGCTGTGGCAGTTGGAGTCAGCTTATTGAAAGAGTTTTGGTTGTTTGCTTTCGCACAGAAGGCGGAACACTTTTGTTGTGTTCTGAAACTACTGTTGGAGAGTAGGTGATGAATGGTCGTAGTTGTGGGTAAGGGTAATGATGATGCAGGTAAAGGTCGAAGAAAAAGAGGGGAAAATAGTGGAAAATTATGAAAAAAAAAAAAAAAGGGCAAAAGAGAAGCAGATAGAGAAAGGACTGAAAATTCAATTTCAGAATTGGGATGCGTTGTCCTTTCAACGTGATTCCAGCTGACAGCCGCTTCCATTTGCATTTTTATTTGATTTTTTTCTGAATTGGTTTTTTGTTCACTTTTTAAATTATTTTTATAGCTTTTTTTTTTTTTTTAGTTTTGAAATGTTGTGTGTATTTTAATATTAGATAATATTATTTAATACCATGAATTAAATTCTATATTCAGGCAAATTAGGTTGAAATAAAATAAACCTAAAAACAAAAATCAAATAAATAGTCTCAAACTTTTTTATCTTGGTTCCATAGAAGCAAGTGGAAAGATTGAGAAATAAAATCATTTGATATGATTCATTCTCAATAATCATGATATGATATCTTAGAGTGACCTTTTTGTCAAAAAAAAAAAAAGGACATTTACATAGAAAATTCTAAGTATTGTATATGTTATTAGTCTAATATTACATCTATTAATAACGAACTTGAAAATTGATATTTAATATATTAATATATATGTTGACAAAACTTTTAATATCAATTTAAGATATATTTGATATATAAAATTATGATAAAATAAAATAAAATTATAAAAAATTTAATTAAATAATATTATTTTATTTTATATTTGATGTATATAAAAATTAAAATATAATAAATTTATTTATTGATTAAAATTATTTTTAAAAAAATTTATATAATTTAAGTTATTGATATAATTTTTAAAAATGTTATAAGATATATAAATTTAATTTTATAAATTAAAAATAATTTTTTACACTTTAAAAATATTAAATAATCTTATACAAAATAATTAATTTTTTTATAATATTTTTTAAATATAAATAAAAATTAAATATCATTTTTGCTTGTCTATCCAACCTAAAATTAGTGGACATATTGTAAGGAATATAAAATCTAAACGCGGAGAAGAAAATTTAATGAAAAAGGAAAAAGTTTGACTGGCCCACTTCAAAGTTAAATCAGTTTCCTCTGAGTGTCACTTTGAAAATTACCCCAATAAACTCACAGCCACAGTTTCTCTTTTTTGAACAAAGCAGTCAAAAGCGTCATCAATGGCAGTCACAGTTGCTTGCAACTTGCGCATCTACGAAGCCGACTTAAGATCGAAATACCCATCTTTCGATCTTTCTGGTCTCGTTGAACTACGCATCCGATCAAGATATCAACTGCGGATCAAGACTGAGAAAGGACTCCAATTTCTTATTGACGATGTGACCACCCCTGAATTTTGCACCTACTTTGTCATCCCTTCGGTGTTTCTTTTCTTGGAAGTAAGCGAGTTGTATGTTGAGAACATGCTTCTGGACTCAGGGTTCGATGATGGTGCACGCAAATTCTTGGTTCCAAAGATAGCAGAGTTTGCTGTGGGTGTGGCTGAACGAAGGAGGGACGGTAAACTAGATCAAGGGTTCGCCACGGTGGCCGAGATGGGGGTTTTGCAAGCTGATTTTATTGAAAAGCAAGAGGTTTCCAGGATTGCAAGCAACTTGAAAGGGTTTGGAACGTTCGATGTTAACGATGATTCAGACCTTTTCAATGGGAGATCGGATTTTGTTGCAGAAATTGATCATAGTCTTTCTTTATCTTTCTAATGAACAATGTTTTTCCTAAACATTGTAAATTATATAGTGAAAATTCATGTAACTTATATATTTTAATAGTCTGAAAATAAAATTAAAAAAAAAATACAATTGTTGAGATTCAAATCTAAAAATGAATGTCTCTTCTTAATCAACTTAGCCAAACTCTTTGTTCTCAAATAATCCTTATTTGTGGCTTGTAATTTGTCCTATCATCCTTGTTTTTCAAATGCTTGTAGATGTTACCAACTGCATTTGTCTAATTTGTCTTGATTTCGAGCTTGTCCGAAAGCCATGTCTGTCTCACTTCATGATAATTCCTGAGTATGCCCAAATCTTTTTCTTGGGTTCTTTTATTTTTTGGGTTATTTTATGTTTTAAAAAAATCTATATGAAATAATTATGTTACATTAGAATTTTTTTATTTAAATTATATTATATAATTATATCATTAAAAAAATTTATTTATTATAGTTCACATATGATAGTAAATATTAATTTTAATAAATTAATTATTTAATAATAAATAATTAAAATTTTTAATGATATAATTATATAATAGGATTTGAATAAAAAAATATGTGTTGATATAACATAACAATTTCACACAATTTTTTTTCCTTTTATGTGTTGAGCTTCCTCAAATTCTTAAGCAGATCCCACGAAGAATTGCCTTAAATTTTGCATAATAATTGGACTTTTTTTAGGACTTTTTGTCCCCAATTACGCAGTTAAAATGCTATCCAAATATATTGGCACGAGAAATTAGTCCTTAGAATTTGTCTATTTCAAACTTATTTAAAAAAGAAAAAAATTTTCATATAAAGGTGTCGGGTCAACCCGAATTCTAAACCCAATTCTCTTGGGTCTTCACCAACCCTGTGTTAGGATGTGTAAATTACTCCTAAAAGAGATGCATATTGGTAATTTGGATTATTAGTTGTTGGCCGAGGAGAGAGGGCGTAGTGAGCAAAAAGGCCCTCCAACAACTTGAGCGAAAATACTAACAGAGCGGAGAGATCAGAAAACATAGAATCAAAGAGAAAGCCATCATCACTCACGAACAAAGCTTTGCGAAAGCTACAAAATCTTCTGCATTCTTAAACGACAACAGTAAGCTTCGTTTCGTGTCCTTTTTCTTTTCCTTTTTGGGTTCTTCATTTGTTACTTTCTGCATGTTCTTGTGTTTTATTTTTCTCATTCTTTCTTTTCGGTGATAATTCTATTCTCTGTTTCCGTTGATTTGGTTTGCTGAGAAAATGAGAGAAATTTGCTTTGTTGTGCTGGAAAATTCTCTCGATCTGGGTTGTTGTTCATGTCTTGTGTTTTTTTATATATTATATTATTTTTTAAAAAATGGGTTGTTATGTTTCTGCTGAATATGGCTAGTTTAGTGTGTTATCTGATTAAATTTTGATTCTTTATGCATTGGAAGATTTGTGCATTACTGTTTTGGATTGTTGGAAACGGATAATTTTGATGGAAGGCTTGGCAAGTTCACGAATCATCCCAATTCAAGCTTCTAGTAGACGGCATTTCTCTGCTTTTCTCCCTACATTTTCATTGCAGTTAAGGAAAAACTTGAATAGCTGTCAAATTTGGATGATGAAACGTCCTAAGTCGTTGGATCCCATTGCTGCATCGGTTCAACCATTAGAAGCCTCAACTACTGGCCACTTTGATAATAAGCAGCCTTCCAAAGGTTTTTGTTATCTATAGCTCAAGTGATCTTATATTACCTTAGTTGAGTTCCCATGGTTTTTGGTAGAAAACAAGAAATGGTTTTAAATTCAAACTTAGAGTGGTTTTTGAATTTTATGAACTTCAATGATGAATGCTTGAACCTGGTTAGGGATTTAATTTGGTCAGTTTTTTAAATTAACTTTTCAATGTCTTGTAATAGTAATAGTGGTTGCTTTTATTGATAGTCACCTTTATTTTTTTTCAGAGGTTCTGGAGCTGTGGAGAAGTGCTGATGCTGTTTGCTTTGATGTGGATAGCACGGTATGTGTAGATGAGGGCATTGATGAACTTGCTGAATTTTGTGGGGCTGGAAAGGCTGTTGCAGAATGGACTGCTAGGTTGGCTGTCCACATTTATTTTGAGTACTTCAATTTCTTTGATGTTGTAGATCATAGACAGGTGATTCTGGTTTTGATTGGTATTTGGTAGAGCAATGGGTGGTTCTGTTCCTTTTGAGGAGGCCTTGGCTGCCAGATTGTCTTTATTCAAACCTTCCCTGGCTCAAGTCCAGGATTTTCTTGAGAAAAGGCCCCCAAGGTATGAGGCTTATACTTTACTGTCTTGACCTTGATATCTTCTTCATATCACTATGATGCTTCTGAATTATGGATAGTTTTTAGAGTTGGATTAGTACATTGGGCTAAAAAGCCATGACTTGTTTGAACCTTATAATGTTCATGCAGCCATATGTTCAATATTTGCTTTAAATATTGTGACATCTTTTTATATTTTGTTTTATTTTTAAAGTTTGCCAGGTTGCTCTTGATGCCAGCAAAATAAGTTTCATTTTAGCTCCTTCATTATTTTATTGTTGTTATATTATAACCAACAAAATTTTGCAGTTCCTAGTCGAGCACCATTGTCTCTAAAACATCCATCTTAACATTTAACCAAGTTCTTACATATTTCAGAACCTTAATCCTAATGTTTCGTGGCCAACCGCCTAACCAGGTTACCGAAGTTAGGGTTTTGGAATAAAAATCTAAGTTTAATTAATATACAAACATGAATTGCAATGTTACAAAATTACATGACCAGTGCTTCTCATTTTAAGATTTTGATATTGCGATTCATATAATGGTCATTATTCGCCAAAATTTCAGATTAACTTGCATAATACTTGCCCCCTGGATAATGGCTTTCTTGAATGTTGATAGGTCAACATTTAGCAATACTCTAAACCAAAACTATGATGTTCTCCAAGAATATTATTACATAAAAATAATTATGGAAGGGTATCAACACCTTGATGAATAAACCATTTTTGAGTTGTATTCTTTCTGTTACAATATCCCTTTGTGTTTGCCTTATTTTTTTGTCTTGTCCTCGACATTATGATTGCCAAATAATTCATGAGGCATTCTGAAAAAGAGCCATGTTCATTATTCTTATTGATCTGTAGGGTTTCTCCTGGCATAGAAGAATTAGTCAAGAAGCTGAAGGCTAGGAATACCAACATTTATCTAATCTCTGGGGGCTTCCGCCAAATGATCAATGTATGCAACTATTCTTCTAAACACTGGAAAGACCATCTATGTTCTACTTCTTTCTGTTAAGGCATTCATGTGGATTTTCGTTTTTCTAATTAACTTTAATAAATATAGATCTGAAATCACTTCTAATATTTTGAAGGTATTGAATATCGAAACTGGAAAACATGAGGCTTGTGCCTAACAATTAAACACAAAGTGGCAATCCTTACATGACATTAAGTCCTATACAGACAGCAGATGCTTACTTGGGAAAAACCTATTAGATTTAATACCGTTTAAGTATGATACTATCTCTGGAAAGAACATTATGATTTCCTGTTCTTTAATTCTTTAAACGTGTTGAAGCCGAGGGAAATCAGTGCTTAAGAGAAAATCCTAAGCCTTAAATACCTTCATTTCTAATGCTTAGATGGGTAATGCTGTTTTACAAATAAACAATGTGGTAAATGATCTGATGTTCTGCTTTATGAGTTTAGAGTGAGTACACAGCATGTCGGTTCCTTACTAATGAAAGAGGCATGTCATTGGATGTTAATAACATCTTTGCAATGATTAATGGGCTACTCCTGTCAGAAGATAGTTAATTGAGATTTTTTTTTTTTCTAGCCTGTTGCATCAATCCTTGGAATTCCACAAGAAAACATTTTTGCCAATCAACTGCTCTTTGGAAGTTCTGGGGAGTTCCTGGGGTTTGATGCTAATGAGCCTACTTCAAGGAGTGGAGGAAAAGCTGCTGCTGTTCAAAAAATAAGAAAGGTGAGTCTTCTGGCTGCTTTTTGTATTGGCTGGCCAAAAATTAGATTACTGAGTCTGATTAAAGAAACTTTCCAGGTTAAGGCATACAAGGCATTAGTCATGATTGGAGATGGTGCTACTGATCTTGAGGTTAGTAAATTCATCTGAGCCTCTAAATATAGTTAATCTTTATTTAAGGGTTTGAGAGAAGTTCATATTTAAACACATATTTAAACCTTCCCTCCGACTGGCATTTCTGTGCATGTTAAGAGTTAGATCCTTTCACGTTCAATGTGCTTTAAACGGCTTTATAAAGTGTCTCGAACAGACCTCTGTATCCGCGTTGTTTGGAAAGAGAGTGTAGGAAAACTGCTATAAGGCTGTTCAATGCAGAAGGGCCATTTCTGATTTTATTTACTGATATCTTCATTGCATTTTAGCTGCATATCATCTAATCTAATTCAATGGGATTTTCACATTTTCTCTTATTTTCACCATTTTGCTTCAAACATAGGCTCGTAAACCAGGAGGTGCTGACATGTTTATTTGCTATGCTGGTGTTCAACTTCGGGAGGCTGTTGCAGCAAAAGCCGATTGGCTGGTCTTTACTTTCACAGATCTTATAAATGCCTTGGACTAGCTTCTTTGCTTTCTGATTTCTATCCTTTTTTCTGGTTACAAGTTTCATGCACGTGCGTATTACGCATGCATTCTTAACATTTGCTATGCCTTAAGTGTATAAAACTCAAAAAAAAAAAAAAATGAAGAGTGGTTGTTTGAGGAGTTTTATTATATAAAAGAAATTAGATTGTAATCCATGTGATGTATCGAATAATTTTATTTATTTTAAATGTATATACATATAAATTAGTTTTCTTTTACTTAAATGTTTGAAAAGATAATTTTTATTTGATACAAAGTAAGATAAAATAATATAATGAATTTTTTAAAAATTCAAATAAATTTAATATTTATAATTTTAAAACATATTGAAGATTTTTATAATTAAATAATTTATAAAATAAGGTTATTTGATAAAAAATTAAAATTAATCGGATAAAATTTATATTTCAAAATTTTAATATTAAAAAAATATTTTTCTAGATTAACTTGATTTATATTTATAATTTGAATAAATTTAAAATTTGAATAAACTTAAAATTATTCAATTTGTAATTAAAATAAGTTATGCTCTTTAAAAACCATCTTACATGTAATTTAAATAAATTATTTATATAAGCTTTCATGTGATAAATTTTATTAGGTATTTATGAATATTATAAAATAATAATATATAGATATGCAAATAATAGATTAATAAAATAAAATAAATCATAAAATTATAAAATTTATTGATTCACAAATATTCTATAAATCTATTAATTTATTTTTTATAATAAATTCTTAGCAAACAAGAGAGTCAAGCTTTGTAGGAAAATTTTTTTTCATAAGCAATTAAAACAAGTCAATTTATATAGTATTATAGCAGAAATTAAGAAAAGATTATCCCAAATTTTAAACGAAACACAAAAGGGTTAAGATTACTCATATACAAAGACAAAAATAAATATCATGAGTTCATGACTTTGGATGTATTAATATACTAATGATGAGCTCTGATCCTTAGGGATTATAGCTTTTTTTTTTTTAATAATATCAAAGCACAGAGATCAGTCAGTCATTCTTATTATGTATTCTCATTTCTTATTTTTAGAAAATTAGAAAGTGATTAGTTCTTTTCAATGGCATATCAGATGTACCTGCCTTCTGCCTTTTGTTTTTTGCCTTTTGCAAAAGATGCAAAGAAAGGCAAAAAGGCCAAATGGGAAAAAGGCTAAAAAATTCTTTAAAATCCATTGGAGAGGTTCTATACATACCAGAAAACTTTTATAGATTTCAATACTTCTTTTAGTAATTTATGTATCTTTTAATAAATTATATTTTTAATCTTTTACACCCCTTTTACCAATTTTCTTTTTTGAAATTAAAAACCTTAAATTAATTAGTTTACAAATCATAAAAATTTGAAACAATTTTTAGATATTGTAAAAATAGATAGCAAAATAAGAAACAAAATTGAAGGGGAAGCAGCTCGAAAAAATAATTCGTTCAAATTTATTTTGAACTGAAATTTTGATGTTTACAGAAATGAATATTGTATTATTAGATATGTATATTCGATATATTTTGTTATAATATAAAAAATACATGTTAGGTAGTACAATATTGATTTTGGATATACATATTCAATAATATAAAATATGTTTAAATATGCATATTTAATAACATAAAAAATTTTCAAATATATATATATATGTATATATGATAATATAAAATTAATTCTTGTATCTTCCCCTAATGATATTATTATAATTTTTTAACATCTTGTAATAAGTAGACCAAATTGAAAATCGTATCGATGGAGTGAAATCAATGATAAAAGAATTTAGATACTATACAATTGCATGGATTCAGTTACTAAAAAAAAGGTAAGGTTATGTTTTGAACCTCAATTTCACATTCCAAATTTACCCAATTTTTTTTTTTATAATATCTTTTATAAGCCCTAGATTATTAAAGGAAAATCTAATCTAATATTTGAATTAAAAATGTTTGATAAAGTATCACTCTTTTTCTTCTCATCTCATCTCTTTTCCTCTCTTCTCAATTCCTCTCTCTCTCTCTCTCTCTCTCTTTTAATATTTAATATTTTATAAATTTTAGATTTTAATTTAAAAAAATATAGATTTTAAAAAGTTTTAATTTTTTCTATATATATTTTTAAAAAATTAAATTTCATTTTTAAATTAAGACATATGAAAGTAGTATCATTATCAATTACATGCCATCCACATATGTAATATTTATGAAAAGTATTAAATTTTCTTGGTTAATTGTCACGTATTGATTTATGTTAAAGGCATCAGATGAGGAGACAGATTGATACACACATTAAATTTTAAGGAATTTAGTTAGATATTTTTTAATTCAAATTTCATACTAAAATTTTTTAGTAGTTAATCGCAGAAGACATTTAAAAAAAAAATAGTGGTAGATATTTTCTGTTCGAGATGGTAGAATTTTCGGGACCCTTAGGCCATGTGTTAGGTTTATATAATTGACATTGTCACCCACCAAAATATTAGAATGAATAAGAAGCATGCTCCTTAAAAAAAAAAAAAAAAGGATAAATATTTGAAAAATAGTGAAAATTTCAGCTTTTATTTTTTGATAAATAAATTAGGTGCATTGTCCACATGAAAATATTTGATATATTACCTAAATTTTATAAAGGGAGGAATGAAGGGTACTGTTCTTGCAAGAGACCTACCTTAACAAACTCAAATGGTTTGGGATTTAGGACTTCAACAATATTTCAACTGAATTTTTTGCCATTTCTATGTTATTAAAAAAAAAAAACATATCCATTGATAACGAAACTTTTAAAATTTTCAAATAATATTAAATTCAAACGTATCTTTTAAAATATAATAATAATTAAAAAATAATTAAAATAAAATTAAAAAATTTTACTGTAAGCACAAATTATATTATATATTCTTAATTCTTATATAGATTTTCTAGGTTTGGCGCCCTTGTATGTTTCCTAAAATCCTAGGATAAAAACCCCTTACCATTAAAATCTAAAAAAAAAAAAAGCATGAAATTCAGGTGATCCATTTTCTTTTATTAGGAATTGACTAACTTGGTGGCCTTGCTTGGCTTAATTGGTCCACAAAAAAAAAAAAATTATAGTAGTAGTAATTTTATCTCATCCTCCTTTTCTTAATATATAATTATTTAATTTATTGTTAATAAAATTTTAAAATTTTATCAATAAATTTAGTAAATGAAATTTATTTTTATAATATATTAAAAATAATAAATTAATTAAAAAAATACGGCAATCTATTAAATTGATTTGTAAAATTAAAAAATTTAGGAGGGTGAAAGAAATTTTTAAAAAATAATATAATAAATTTTTTTTTAGAAGCCCTTTGTTTGATTTTATTGTGAAAAAAACTACAAGAGGAATGAGGAACAGGAATGGCTGCAGGACGCAGGTGAATGTAGCCCGTGTAGATAACAGAGCATAACAGAGCAACGGGTCTTATTCTTTAAAGGAATCCCAATCTCAAAGATTCAACAATAACAATTACATCTTCTTTGAAATTTGAGTCTGCTAGATTTTGCTTCACAAGTTAAGTGGTTCTCAAAATTAAGTAAGACCCTTTTTCCCTTTTGTCTTCTTGTTATAGTTGAAGCGGCAAAGCCTTTTTATCAGCTTCATTTTGGGTGCAAACGGATTCCTTCTGTTGATATGGTTTTGCAGTGCTGAGGTTGTTTGCAAATGGGTAAAGCTTGGATTTTTACAGCATTTTCGGAACCGGCTGTTTCTTTTGGGGTTGTTGTTGTTTGTGACATCTAAGCTGTTTGTCTTAGGAAATAGATTTTGTTCATTTATGAGTTTGTCCATCTATAGTTTGCTTTCTATTTGAATAAAGTTTAGGCTTTTGACAGCTTTTCGGTTTGCTGTTGTTTGTGACGTAGTGTTTGATTGTCTGAAGATTATAGATTGAGGGAGCTGATATTTGTTTGTCCCTTCAGTTTTGTATTTGTTGGTTTATCATTTCATTGTTTCTTTAAATTTCTGGAGGAGTTTCCATCTTATTCTGCACATTGTTTTCCGTTTTATGAGAATTTAGTTCTTGTCAGGGAAGCAAAAGAGAAAATCTATTTTCCTTGAATTGGACCTTGCATTGTGATTGAAGAAGACTTCGTTCTCTATTTGATTATTGTGTTGAAGTGCTAAAGGGTGTTTGACTTGTGAGGCCAAGGATGTTTCTTTTCAAACTTGGATTCATGGAAATTGTTGCTTTGAGGTTTTGGATGTTGAGAATTGAAATAAAGGTAAACTTTTGTGCTGTCAAACTCGGGTAGTGTTTCTGAAAATTTTGTGGATGAGTAGAAATGGATTCATGGTTTGTTGCAGCAGTAGCAGCTACTGGATATTTTGCCAAATATTGGCAAAATCTTTCACGGGATAAGAATGGCTATCCAAAGTTCTTTTCTGTGGATTCAAGAATTGGAAAGGCAGATTCTGGGAAGGGTCCCTTCCGCAAATCAGCTCGGAGAAGGAAACTCCAGGAAGATGTTTCTTCAGAAGGAAGACAGGTTTCAGATAGTAAACTTTCTGATAATTATAGACAAAATGTGGCTTCAGCTGCAGAAGTCGATTCCGCTAGTGGATTTGATAGTGAAAAGGTGGGAAGCTTGGGAAATCACATAGATCGCGATGTAATTTCTCAATCAAGTTTATCACCTGGATTCTTGAGGAATGAAAACCTAGGAAAAGATCAATGTGGAAAGGGGCTTGGTACTAATAGTGGTGGTAATACTGCTAAACCTTCTATCACTAGAATGGAATCTTTTAATGTGTCTACGAGGAAAAGAAGCTCTCTAAAAACTAAATATCCATATGGACAGGTACATAAACCTCTAACTTCCTTGGATAGTTGCCTCATGGCTCAACTATACATGCAACATGTTAAAATGGAAGAGTGCATACTTAGTTCGCCTCCATCACTGCCAACTCCAATCTTGAGACCATTGCCCTCCTTCACTGATGGAAGTAGAATAATCAGCAGAGCAATTGGCGAGTTTCCTAATGAATCAAATGGAACGGAGGACAGTAAGTTGCATAATCAAGCCACTTTTGAAAAGAGTGGACATGTGTTTGGGATTCCTCCATTGCCAGAAATCAAGTCTTTGAATCTCCCCAAGAAGTTGAAATTTAAGAGAGGAAATGGGTGCAACAACAGACTGAGCATTCCTTGCAAAATGGATACCGAAAAACAGTTTCATTCACAATGTTGTATGTCCTTACGATGTTTTTCAATTTTCTTTTTACCTTTTATATCAATACTAATTTGAAAATATGAGGGGTTTTCTTAATACTTGCATATACTTAGAAGTCAGTAAACATTTTATTTGATTAAAATTTAGAAGAAAAATAAGAAGTTGTTCTTATTACTAATCGCTATTTTATATTGCGTAGTTTATTTATATGTTTTTTGCTAAATGTGTTAGATATTGAAAGAAAAACAAACCAAAAACATGTATTTAGTGTAGGTTAAATAAAGAGTACAAGCATGGTACGATCATATTTGCAGATGTCAAAACAGTTACAACTGCTCCATTCATTTGTAAAGCACAGGAGTGTCACTTTTCTTTTATTTTTGTATGTCTTTTGTTTTGTAGGGGGTGAGGGAAGGCACATCGGGGTGGTAAAAAATTTTACCAATTAGTTGGACCTCCCAATGTTCAAAAAAGAAAGGAATAAAAGTAGAATCAATTAGGTTTTCTCAATCTTTATCATGAGTTAAACTGCATTAGAAACAGATTCTTATACTTTAGTTCTATTTTACTCAGACTCTGGAGTGAGTGTCAGATACGGGTTTGAGTTTGACACAGGTGCAGTCCATTTTTTCTAAGTTATTCCTTATATTTAGAGGGTTTGACTTCCAGACCCATGTCCATTGAGAAAATGTCTCGGACACAGGTACTTCAAAGAAAATGAAAAGTCAAAGGGATGTTTAATGCCTCTTGAACCATTTATTTATTTTGGCATCTCATAAAGTTCTTTTCAGAAATCAGTAATTTATGAGATAAGCATAACCTTGATGCATAAGAACATGATTTGCCATTAAATTTACTTTATTTGTCTTTTGTTCCCAATTCTGCATATAAGTATGTCTCCCTTGCGTCATTGCACCAGGAGCAATAGTATTTCCAATAGTATTTAACTGTCACTTGTTATATTAGATGTGTTTGTTTTAATACTTATATTCATTCATTATACCTATGATTTTTCTATTGTAGTCTAGTTGACTGCATGTCCTAATCCTTTTAACTTAACAGATACACATGATGGAGCGGTTCTGATTTTTCTTGGGATTTCTATTGCTATGATATCTTCTTACATAGGAAATAGAAGGGAATTGGAGAAATTGAGAGAAATGTTGAAGCAGACAGAGAACTTGGTTCAAGATCTTCAAGAGGAACTTGAGATGAAAGATTCATTGACAATGAAGGAGCTAGCTAATGAGAATTATGAATCATGGGGGACATATGAAAATTCCTTTCAAGACAGGGCAACAAATTCATCTTCTCTTGAGCAGAATATGAATAATTCAACAAGATATGATGGTAAAGGATCATATAATGAAAAGGTAGAGGAAAGTTCAGAGTCTTTGAGTAAAATTGAAGCAGAGCTTGAAGCTGAACTTGAGAGGTTGGGTCTTAACATGAATGTATCTAATCTGGAGAGAAAATTGTCTGATCTTGATGAGGTAAGCTTGTGTTTATCTTAGCATTCCCCTGGAGCTCTATTGATAGTTTAATGAATGCTTTTATTAATTGCATTTGCGTCAGCCCTGTGTATGACTGCACCCTGTCTCATATGGCATTTTCTCAGTTTATTGAATAGATTTCTCTTTTAAATATCATGGGAGGATTATTGGTTTACTGAAGACCACTAACAAATATTCTTACAAAGAACTTCAATTAGTGCTTGTTTGCTTTGGAAATCTTTCTTGAGAAATCATTATGAAACTACATTGACTGAATTTCCTGAGAGAAAGTCATCTCTGATTCTAAATTTAATATTTCATGCTTGATGTCAAATCTTGAAAACTAGAAATATTTGGTCATGTAATTTGGTTGTTTGAAGCTGGATGGTACTTTATCTTTGTTGTAGCAACACCAACTAGAAACCAGTAAGTCCAAGACTTATAAGGATGAAAAAATAGAGATCAGGGTGAAAACCTCTTCCCTATTGTATGCGGCAGTGATCCAAACACTACTCAATGTGTTATTTACAAAGGAGTGGAAGGATATTGTTAGACTATTGAACCATTAATTTCTTATATGGATATGTGCCGATTTAGATGAATTTGGCTTCTTGTTGGAATTTAGTTACAAGCTTGTCAGATTGTGTTTCATTTGCATATCTCTAAGGGCTATTTATACTTTCTACTCTCTTACCAGTTGATTTGGCTGTCATAG
Source organism: Durio zibethinus (assembly GCF_047325235.1). Taxonomy (NCBI): domain Eukaryota; kingdom Viridiplantae; phylum Streptophyta; class Magnoliopsida; order Malvales; family Malvaceae; genus Durio; species Durio zibethinus. The sequence goes on from NC_143172.1 coordinate 25,014,064, forward strand.
CCGCTTGATTCTTTGAACATGACATTTCTGTATGTTGAATGTTTCAAATATTTTATAGTAGTTACAAGCAAATAATAATAAGCTTAATATGATGGAAAGAAGGACCAAAGACAGAAAACTTCCATTGTGAATTTATTCTAAGAAAGTGTAGTCGTTTCTTTCTGTATATGTAATATGAAGATGTTGTCTATTTAGCTTGGTGATTCTACTGAGCTGTTTTGCTTTGGCATTTATTTTTGTTCCTTCCTCACAAGCTTTAATACAAATAATTCATGCAGCTTGACCCAGATTTTGCTGAAGGTGAATTGAGATCTGATATGATCAATGGGCAGGCTCTTGTCCAATTTGTGTCAAATGAAGATAGAAGTGGCACCTCAACTACTCGTTCTGGAAATTATGCAGTCTCACCTCGAGAGTTGAGGTTGCGACTACATGAAGTCATTCAAGCAAAGCTTGAAGAACGTGTACAGGAACTTGAGACAGCCCTTCAGAACAGCCAGAGGAAGGTGAAACTAATGGAATCAGAGCATAAGAATTCTCGGAAGAATTCTGACAGTGAATGGAAATATTCCTCTACCCTGGAGAGTCCGCCAATAAATGAAGAGTTCGATTGCATGTCCAATCCTCTAGTTATGAAATTATCAGGGGAAGCTCTAGATGCATACAATGAAGCTTGTGAAGAGTTGTTGAAGGAAGATGAGCTGGAAGAAGACGATTCAGCATCATATATTTATCAAAATAACCATCAAGAGGAGCTGCATAGGTTTGATGGAGACATATCTTGGGGCGGTCAAAATGTTGTAGGTGGTTCCTTGCGGCATCTTACGCTGTATGCAAAGAATATATCGGAGGAGCCTTTTTATTGCCAAGGAAGAACATTGGGGAAGCAACCCTCTAGCGTCCAGGAATTACTTGATGTTGGTGTTAGTGAAGATGATGAATGTAGTGATTGGGATTATGAGATGGAGAAGCAACTGATACAGCACATTGTGGAGAAAACCAAGAAAGGATCTCCTGTACTGCTAAATGCACAGAGGATATTGTTTTCCATGGATGAAATTTAACATTGCGAATGGATTAAAATGAGAAACCAAATTTTTACAATGTATACATTCATATAGAAGGAATTGTATTTTTAACCAAAGCAATTTCCCATTCATTATTTGAATTCATTATGAGCTAAATATATAAAACTGTAGCAAATAAATTTCCCAAAATTTTAATGATTAATGACTCCAGGACTAATTTCTTCCAACCAGCCACCTTTACAAAAGTGTGTGTAGGTGAGGAGACGGGTGGGAAAATAAAGCAGCAACCTGGAACATAAATTATTTTCCTGAAGGAATATTCAGTTTTCTCTATGAGAAACACTCAAAAGTATCAAGGTTTAGAGAGACCAGAGTCACATAAATGACAAATAAAATTAGTTCAGAGAAAGAGTGATGAGGGAAAAAAAAAAAGGAAACTAGAACAATCTACTATTAAGGCAGGGTAGCAACAAGTTGACCCTCAACCAACCGAAAAGGCTTAGTTCATGCCCTTTTGGCGAAGTCACCATTATCATTGTCCTCATCCCGGAAGTTCTCATTCAGAGGATCATTTTGGTCAGAACCTCCTGTTTCCTCCTTGAAGCCATCTTCAGCACTACCGAGTTGATCACCACCACCAAATCCAACATTTTCACCTCCATATCCACCTGAACCAGTAGCAAAACTATCACTGCCACCACCACCACCAGCAACATTGAAACTCCCACTATCATAATTATTTGCAGCAGATTGACCAAAATTATTTCCATAGCCAACACCACCGGTGCCATAGTTACCACCACTGTAGCTTCCTTGGCCTCCATAGTTCCCACTGCCACCACTGTTACCATATCCAACATCACCTCCAGAAGGTCCAGCATTTCTGCCATAGCCCCCACCTCCATAATTACCACCACCGTAGCCACCGCCGCCATAGCCACCACCTCCATAGCCGCCGCCACCACTGTAGCCACCACCACCATAGCCACCACCTCCAAAGTTACGAGGAGCTCTCTCAGCTGCATAGTTTACTCTTACTTGACGGCCATGGAGAACCTACACCAAGAATTCAGACAGACAAATACCTATCAACCAAAAACTCCCACAAATCAATATATAAGAACAGAAGCTATTATCTTAAGCCTGTGCAAAATCCAACAAGGTCGACGAAGATAAAACAAATCTTTTCATGCATTCTTATTTAAACCAGACAGATTAACTCAAAAAGATGATAAAACTAAGTGTGAGAAATCTACATTTAAACATACAAGTGCAAATTAAGACTTAAAGAACTTAATTTTTAAGAAAAGAAAATTATTCGTAAGTTGAGACCATTAAGCAAATTTATTGTGGAACTTGTACTGAATGGAACAAAACAAAGAAATGGAACCCATCTGACGGAAAAGATTTAAGAGTTCTTCTGTTACTTGCAGATCAGAAAGTGATCCAAATAAGATGGCAAGGGCACATTAGTTATATTATCAACATTGAGGCCAAAACAGAGAAGACACTATGTTTTGAGATGCTGATAGTGATTTTGACAGAGCATATATTAACATATAAATAAATTTTAGATGCCATAATTTTAAATCAATAAGTCTGCACAAGAGGTATATTTCTGCTTTAAAAAATGATCTGGAATGGGGCCTAAATGCACTTTGCCAGCACAATGCAGAAGCTTTCACCAAATTTCCAGCACCATGAAAAGAATAAAAGACCCCAGAGGATTACAAAATGCAAAGAATTGCATCATATTCTAATTTTGATCCCTCTTTACAGGGCTGTATACACCTATGACAATATCACATTTTCTCCCCTTATGTTTAGGTAATGAAATAATGCACTCTAACCAATTCCACAGCTATTGAATAGAAGCTTGATACAACCAGCTTTTATCAAATTTGCTTAATGAGGAAGACCACCTGCTAATTGTAAAATACCTCAGAATCCTATAAGGTTTACTGAAACAGCAGCATCTTGTGAATATTTCCAGATCACCAATATCAAAGTATTAAGTAATTCCTCAAAAAACTAAATATTTATATTACCTGTCCATCCAAGGCCTGTACTGCACTGGAAGCATCCTCAGTGCTGGTGTAAGTGACAAAGCCAAATCCTCTCGACCTTCCTGTTTCTCGATCCACAATTACTCTTGCTACAGAAAATATACAATTAATCAGCACTTATTACAAAGTCAAAAGCAGCAAACAAACTCACCTGCAATTTTTAGAGGCAATAGTTCATTTCCAAAATAGTTCATGCATGGCATCTAAATGTTCACACTACATATGTCTTATATTCAAAAATACAAACCAACACAATATTTTGCATGACAAGCAGAGAATAAGGTTCAAGTGTCTCAAGACATTTCCATCCCCTTCATCATGAAACTTGCAAATTGAATACAGGAATACATTCATAGTAGCATACCTTCAATAACCTCACCATATTTGCTAAAAGCTTCTTTCAGACTTTGGTCATCTGTTTGGTATGAAATACCTGCAATTAAAACCAGAAAAAAAATTACAAGAAGCCCTAAGAAAGATGGGGAAGGGAAACTGTTTGATGCCAAAGTGGAAGAGAAAAATTGAATGCACCTCCAACAAAAAGTTTAGAGCTAGGCGTCGTTGACATGAATCTGAACACTTGAAAGAGGCCTGGTCTTGATGCAGACAACTGAGCATTGATCTGTGTACTTGTGGTCTGCCTAAGTATATTCCCAATTTTACTTAAGAAAGCCATTGTTACAACCTAAGAGAACAAAAAAAATAATAATAATAAAGCTCAGATTCAGCCAATGAAATTGATAAAGTAAAATGACATTAAGCTAGTACCTTTATTTTTAAAAGAACTGATTTTTGGTATAACAATGGATTTAATAACAAAACAGTGGGAAACAACTTAACAAGCTATAACAAAATCTGCAAATTTTCAAGAAAGTGCAAAAAAGGGGCTTACTACAACAATCACTCTTATATTGTAGCAACAAGATTGCTTCTAAAGAAATGCAGAAGGAATTGCCATCAAGTAAAATTAGGATATCAAACATATAACACACAAATAATCAAAATCTGCATGCTATTTTCTGTTATGAACAATAATATAGGGTAAAATTAAAAAACATACCAGCAAAGGAACCCATTTACAAGATTTAAATTTTTTTAATTATTTCTGTCTTTATGAATTTTAAACCCAAAACAAAAACCACCAAAATATTTATTTTCCAAAAAATAACTCTATTTTCTTCAAGCTCAAATGCCACAAAAACAAACAAAACAACAATAACAACGGTCAACATCAATTTTCAATCATTCCCCAAAAACCCAATCTTTTTTCATTGATCTTAAGCAACCAAACAAAAACAATCAAAGAAAATCATTGCAAACTAATACGAAACATCGAAACAGGAATCTAATACTATAAGAAAAATAGAAAAGGAAAAGCTTTAACGACACAGTAACCTAATGAAACCCTTTCAAATGAAAACAAATAAACAGCCAAAAGAGCAGATCAAAATGAAAAATGAAAAAGAGACTAAGGGAAAAGAAAGTTTAGGGCTTTTTCGAAGCTTACCCTTTTGTTTATGAGATTAAGAATCTAGGACTCCTCTACTTCTTTGAACGCTGCTTTCTAAGGGTAAAACCCTCGGGGTTTATGTAGACGGTGTGGCGTCCAGAATACCGATAATTTCGCTTAATTTTGTGCACGTGTGCATTTTTTATTGGCACGTGTTTTTCGCGTTTGTAACAGCTGGAAAATGTTGGATTTTCCTTTTCTCTCTTTTTTACTGTAATTTAGAATAAAAAATTTTCTACTTTTATTTTTTTTTTAATTTTTGTTTTACTCAAATAAATTCACAACTTAACTTATATTCATGTAAATATTCAAGTAAACCCGGACATTTGACGTGCACGTGGATGCCTACGTGGCATGATAGTTTGATTAAATGGGTTGAATTGGATTAAGATAATTGACCCAAAAACTTAAAATCTAATTACCATAATCTTCCAAAAATACTATAAACTTCACCAAAATTCTTACAAATGTTAAATAAAACACTATAAAAATTATAAAAATTTTTACCAAAGTCATAAAAAATACTACCACGGTTACCATAATTATTATAAAAGTTATTAAAATATTATCAAAACTTTTACAAAAATGATATAAAGATTAAAAAAAATACAAAAGTTACTAAGAATACTATAAATGTTACAAAATTTACCAAAAAAAAAACTATAAAAGTTATCAAAAACACTACAAAGGTTATCAAAATTCTTTAAAAAGTTGGCAAAGACACTACAAAAGTTACCAAAAACACTCTAAAAGTTACAAAAATTTTTACAAAAATTATCAATATTCTTACAAAGATTATGTACATACATGAATGCAAATGCTAGGAAAGGAATAAGTCGACTTGTCATGTATCCCTGGACCTCTGGTTAATTAGATTGACAACGGTGCAAGCCTCGGATTCTAAGATTGCCAAGCTTTTCATGACTGCTTTATTATTGGGTGGGATGCAGTGCAGTGATGGTTAGGATGAAAAAATATCGAGAAATTCAAAAATCAATTCAAAAATGTAGAGTTCGATTTTGTTTTTTATTTTTATTTGATTCGTATCAAATTTGAATATTAAATGTATATATTAAATTCGGATCGAATTTTGAATCAAAATAATAAAAAAATTAAATTGAATTATATATATTTTAAATGTTTATAAAATAAAATAATAATTTGATATCAAATTTTACTTAAATATATTAAAATTTTATATTAAAATAATATATAAAAAAATAAAAAAATTAAAATTAAAAACCAATAAATTACACTGAATTAAATAAATAAAATTCGATTCAATTAAGATTGAATGAAAATTTAATTTAAATTCAAATTAATTTTTAAATTTTTATAATATTATATAACTTTTAAAAAAATCAAATAAAATCTGATCCGAAATCGTATTACCTTTAGTGATGCCCCATCTAATCGCTCGTATAACCAGATGATGAGCATTTGATCCAGATTAAAGCAGTTGACAAAGAGGCATGTAGGTAGTTTCCATCGGTGAGAAAGGACAGGTACATTGAAATTCGAAGGCATTAATGCGCATGTGCTAAATGAACGTTGTTTGGTGCATCCTGAGGGAGTTTCGTAATTCCAGCCATGACTGCCAGTAGAAGATACCTGATCTCTTATCCAGTTGGTGACTGACCAGTTGTCAAAATCAGGATATTGCTGGTGTTGTCCACTGTGAGCTTAAGAGAAGTCGATGCAGGCAGATTAGATTATGATTCACGTTGATGAGTTTAGCCGGAAAACATATAATTCTCATCTCATGAAAGATCTACTTCTGATGATAAATGTAAACATACTTGAATCTGATTGTAGAACTTATCCTATCAAATTGCCAATGGAGTGAACTGACCTGGACAAACTAATTGTTTTCAACCCACATGGATCCTCTCAACTATTTTATTGAGAAAACAGAAAATACTCTTTCAATTGCCGAGCAGAAAAGTTTTCGAATCACATACAAAGCTCATTTTTTGCATTCAAGTGTCATGCATGGAAATGGGCACGTTGTTTAACACAAATGTCTTTTAGATTTTCCAAACATCCAATGTCTACAACAGAGAACCACAGCAACATTATTGTAAGTTGCATGCATCTCTGCCTTTGACATCCTACTGTCATGCTCCAAAACAGACGTGTCCCCTGTAGCGCAAGTCCAAACCCACCTTTTGTGCTATTATCAACTGATCTGGGCCATCTGGCTGCTTCATGCAGTAATCAGATCTTTCACACACAATGAAACAAGCCATAAGCATACTTTCCTACCAGTTCCAACATCATAGGAACATGAATAATAGCAAGCTGAAGCTAGTTATAGTAAAAAAAAATCACTTTAATGGTAAAAAAAGGTAAAATCAATTTTAATGACGGAAGTGAGGCATTCAATTAGTAAGAACCAAACAGCCTTGATCCATATGCCTAGCAAACAGTAGCTGCGTGAATGTGAAGCTCTAAAGAGTGATAACTCCTATGACAAAAGAACCTATCACGGTGCAGAAACTTCAAGAAAAAGAACTCCCTTGTCCCCTTAAAATCCAATCTTCTGCAACTTTCAATTATGCTCTAAAGTACCTTTCAAAATACCTCAGATGGATTCAATTTGCTTTCAAGTTTCAAGAGCACCGAGCCTAATGTCACTTAAGTTTGCCTCTTCTCTACTTTTATTCTTCCATGGCATTTTCCATGGACGCTTCTCAAATTGCTAACTAGCTTCCCACCTTAGTACAAAATTTGGTTCTCTTTTTGGTAAACAGATATTCGTTTCATTTCTTTGAAAAATATAATTAGATCCCTCACACAAGCTTTCAACTTCAAATGTAAAGCTCCAAAAGATAGATTAACCGAGTTGACATATAGCTTCCTCAGGACTTCAGCAAAGTCATATAACTTTAATATGAATAGTCAAATCCTATAAGCAAGCACTACAACTTGATCACAAAATAATGAATATAAGAATTGATCATGAATTTAGTGAACGAAATTCTATGACATAAGCATGAAATTATTACATTTAAAACATCACAAGATTCAGAGAACATTGTACAATGAAAACATCCAGTAGGAACCTTGTTAAGAAATAAAACAACACACCTAGTGCTATTGACACAGGAAGAGCAGGTAGAGCTTTCTGATAAAATGCCAATAGCATCAATGTAATGCCCAGACCGGCTACAATAGCAAGATAACATGCATACACTGTCATAAAATCATACATTGCTGCCCTACCAACTAACACACTGTAGAAGATAAAGTCCCCCAATCCAAGCTTGATAGCACCAGATGAACCCAACCCCATACCCTCTAGCATCAATCTTTCAGCTGACATACCATCTTGACCATTCCTTCCATGATCAATTAATGGTGCAGAAAGCTCAGCATCCCTTTCTGAAACCTGCTCCTCCTCCACTCTAGCAATTCTTGTGCCATTATGACTGCTTTGAACAGTACCAACAGTAGAGTTCGAATCAGAAACAACATTGCCATTCAAATTTGTATTATCCTCTGAATCTTGCCTAAAATTGCTCCTTGCTCTCCAAACCCTCCTTTGAACCGTATTATCCCCCAAACCAGAATCATGATGAATAACCGGCCTAGCCTCATAAACCAAAGCCGGGATATCTTCATCCCTAGACATAGCAAGTTCTACAAGAAGCCTTAAAGGTCCAACAGGCAACAAGACCGCGGCAAGATCATACAATGCCATAGCAACCAATAACACCCAAGTAGTCCATTCAGGCAAAAGTGTAAACCAATAAGCAACCAACATTCCAATCAAAATCAAGTACCCTTGAGTCACAAGAATTGCCATTTTGGACATAAACACAGCCAAAACACCAACAACGGCAAAATTAAACAGCAACACCAAAAAGGTAATACAATCAATAGGAACACTAAATTTTTCAATAAAAAACAAGGCAATTTCACCGCCCATAAATCCCAAAACAACAAAAGAAGAAAAAGCCATGTATATTTTCAAGAACTTAGTGCATCTAAGGTAAAAAAGGAGCACCAAAATGAAGGTAACAACGGTGACAACAGCTAGAAAAGCTAAAGAATTCAAAAGGGCACCTAGGAATTTGTCCCATGACGAATCTGAGCTGGTTTCTGAGTAAGCCATGGCTGCAATTGATGTTACTGAAGCTGAAGAATTTGAGTCAAGAATTGAGACCAAAAGTACAACTAAAAACATGCAGATTGAAACAGGCACTAGGATTCTGATAATTTCTTCCCCTAATGAATCAAGGAGGGTTTTGGGTCTTTGATTTTGGGCCATTTGGGTGGTCAAATTTGGGATCAAGCTTGAATCTTGGTCGATATTTTTTTTTTGGGAGGGGGTGTTTCAAGTTACTTTAATTAGGGATTTTGATAGGGCTTGTTAACTCTTACAGGTCAAGTTTTTAGTTTTTTTATTTTTTGGGTAAATACACCCTGCGGTGTTAACACCGTTAGTCTTTAGTCTTTAGACACGTGAATGTCACGTGTTTGCTTCTTCTCCGTAATTCCTTATTTTTTGTGCAGATTTTCATTTCTAATGTATCCAAAAAGATATGAATGAAGGTAAATGAAAAGGCAAATATATATATATATCAATATCTGTAATTTATTTTGGATTTTTTGTCACTAAAAAAATAATCGTTTATTAAAATTAACAAATATAATATAAATTTTTTTATTTATTGTGAATAATAATTTGTTGTTTTAGATGATTGTACATATAATGAGTTTTATATTGAACTTTGCATCAAAATTTCAACTAAAATGATCTCAATTGAAGAATTCAGTTAATAGTTTAGATGCATAAATAAATATAGAAAATATAACTCATTGTTGAACTTAGTAGATTCTTGTATGTTTGAGTTTCCAATTTTTTATTTATAATTTTTTCTTTAATTTCTTAAACTGTTGTCTTTTTTATGCAAAAATATATGTATTTCACTGTATTTTTATTTAATAATCTAAAAAGTTTTAATTTAACTTATAAAATTAAAAAAATTATATTTTTAATAAATAAAAAACTAATTTTTATAATATATATGTGTACACACGCGTGTTAATTTGTCAATGAATACACATTAATGAAATCATCCCATAAAAAATTTCTAGAACTTTGATTAATAAAGTACATTATTAGTTTCGAGGAAATAGTTAGTTGAGTCATGGTGCGGAAGGTGGTTAAAAAAGTTGGTTATTACTATAGATAAAAAAAGAGAAACAGGTGCCTATGGCCATGCCAGGCCTTATAATTTCCCTCTCAATCCCAGTCCACCGCCATCCGATAATCTCTCTCCCATCTCTCTCTGACTGCAATTCTGTCTGGTTTCTCCAGTTGTCTTGTTTCTTTTTAGCTTTTATTTTTTTTTCATGTTTCTCTGTCATTCCGTTGGTCGATGTGTAATCAAAGAAGGTGCATGTTTGGTGGATGTATCAAAAGTTTTCTTTGGGATTGATTGAAGGTTGTTGGGTTTTATGTAAGTTTCCAATTGGTTTTCTGGATCTCATTAATTTTGTTGTTCTTTTTTCAATTTGATTTGCTTTCCTGCTCTTTTCTTATTGTGATTGGATGTATAAGGAATCATGGCATGTGAATATCATTTCCATAACCCAAAATTTCATCTGCAAGGAAATCGGAAAGTTTTGTTTATTTATAAGTTTTTTTTTTTTTTTTATAAAAGAGGTCGGAACCTGGACATAGAAAAAACCATACAGGTGACAAGATTTGAATTCAAATTTGTTGTACATCATCTTTAAGAATGATTGCATAAATCAATGAATTAAAATTCGGATTTGATTATTTATGAATTTTCATTAATAATTAAACTGTTAATTCATTGGGAAAGTAGTTACGAAGCACCTACACTTGTTGGTGATGCAAAAGAAAGCAATTTTCTTGAATAGGGTATTGCCAGGTTACAATTATAGGTGGGTAGGTAGCCTAAGGTGTCCTGTTTGGCTGTTACAAACTTCGAGGAAAATTTCAAGTTTCTTCCTGTCTAAAATTCTTTTACTACTTGTTCTTCTGCCCCCATCAAAACATATTACAGATTGGAAGTCTGATTCTGTTTCATATTTATACAGCATGAACTCCAGGGTCGTGAGATGGTATAGGAACATGGAATGCATGATGTCTCAAACATTTCAGTTATGGAAGCGGGACATGTGAGTGGAAATGATATTGGCAGTGATTTGAAAACGAATCAAGAAGCTACTCCCAGTGAAGATAATCAAGTTTCTGCGGACAAAAATTCAATATTATCCCCCTCTCATCCATCATCTTAATTCATCTAGTGAAGTCATCTCATCGGGTTCAACTGGAACCAGTACAGTGATTGCAGCCATCAGTACCCTTTTCAGGATAACATACTGAAGAAGAGATTCCGGTTAGCTCTATGCCCAACTGCGGACAATCCGGTGATGGTTCAGCCACACCAACTCCTCCAACACAGGCCACGGAACGACCGGCTGGAGGCTCCCCTTCTGAATCCAGGATTCCATCACATGTCTTTGCTAGGACAACTACTACTGGCCCCACCGAATGGAGTGTTGCTTCCAACGAATCGTTGTTTAGCATTCACATGGAGAACACGAGTTTAAGTAGGGACAGATTAAGTTGGATATCTAAATCTGGGGAGTTTGGCTGCAACAGTGATTCCGCCATTTCTAGTCCATTGGTTGACATTCCAAGTAACCTGACACCAACCAGAAAATCAACAGAAAGTGCCAAGAAAAGTGGTAACTTGAATGATGACGGCCGGTATGGTGTGAGTGAATCAGCAGTAGCGGCTGAAACAATGAGGGAGGTTTTAAGGGAGAAAGAATCTCAGCATATAGACAATGTTGCCAAGGAATCACCTCATTTCAGTAGTATGTCTCAGCATTCAGATGGAAGTGTCAAATCTTTTGCCTTCCCTATGTAAGCTTTATTAATCTCACTTCTCAACCTAAATAACTAAGCAGTTCATCAACATTTCGAATGCTTAATATCATAGTTAGCAACAGACTGATTTGTTCTTTTCGTTTTCTTATAATGAAGATTGACAGGAGATGCAGATAAAAATGGTCCACTCATAAAAAATTCAAAGAATAAAAAACAACTGTCACGGCCCTCCACCCCTGAAACAACTCCACACATTCCTTCGGAAACCGCTAAGACACCGAGCCCTCCGGGAACCCCTAAGCCACAGAGCGCATCGGAAACCCCCAAGTCTCAGACACCTAAAGCAACTCAAAATGGAGGTCCAAGAAGATGGTTCTCTTGCTTCTCCTGTTGCCCATCCCGTTCTTGCACTTGAATGATTCAAAAGGCAAAAGTCTCAGACACTTAAAGCAACCCAAAAAATGGAGTTCCAAGAAGATGGCTCTCTTGTTGCCTATCCTGTTCTTGAGAGACACTGCAGTGGAAATGGATTCATTGAATGATTCAAAAGGCATCGATGGTTTCAAGCAGCAGGGATTCCCTGTTAGTATATTCTATCTTCCGTGTAGCATTGCAGTTTTTGTTCCCATTGTTGGTTAGTCCACAACTTATTACATGCTACATTGAGCAAAACACATCAAGATTATACCTTTGTCTTAACTGTAAGATGTTTTGAATATTTTTAGCATTGATGGGCCAAATTACAAACCAAAAGTGTTAATGGGGGCCAATGTCAATAATAACTCTAGCCAAAATTTTGTTATGCCGGTACCACAATTAAATGCATTCAAAATTAGGATTTCATTGAATTAATTGAACGAATCAATTTAATTCAATGGTTATTAAATTAATTTTAATTTATTATTAAAAATGATTTAAAAAAATGATTTAAAATTTAAATATAAAATAAATAATATATGAAATAAATAATTTTATTTGGAGAGTTTTTAACTTAAGATTTTAATATTTGAATATTTTATTAGATAATTTTATTTAATTTGTTTCAAATGTGAAAATTTAATAATTTAAAATATAATATAATTTAAATGTATCTATTTTTAAGTTAATAAAACATACTAATCAAATCAATCAATTTTAATTCAGTGGTTAATTTTTAAAATTAATATATTTAATTTGATTAACAAAAATAAAACAACATAATTTAATTAATTTAATTTTAAATAATTTAATTCCAAATTAATTGAATTGATAAAATCAATACCTCTCCATATGCTTTTCGTAAGACAGGAATCCTAGTTTAACGTAAACACAAAATTTGAACCTTTCAAGTAGTTTATGACTAATATAAATGAATAAAAATAAGCTTATTCAAGTAAAATGAGCGAGCAAAATAATATTTTTGATAAATATTATAATTTATATATTTATATATATTTATTTCATATTTAATATATATAATATAAAAAATATGTGTATATATCTCAAATATTAAACATAATTTTTTTATTTTTATTGAATTCATAAAAAAATTTTTATTAAAAATTTAAACTACGTCGGTTTTTTCATATTATGTACTGTGCAACACTTTATAAAAATTTAAACTACGTTTGTTTTAGTGTCAGCTGGATCTAACCTAGCCCGGCCCATTGACACTTGTAATTATGAGTAATAGTTTCTGCTTAGGGGGGTAAAAGAGTAATTAAGGAGATTTTTCCAGCGAGGCAAATAATACTTTTGGCGGCAGCCCACCGAGTTTCAAAAACAGAAGAAAGCCCCAAACGAGAAACACTAACTCCCGCTGAAACGGTGAAAATCCTAGCGGGAAACTTACTTCAAAATACACCAAAACTCCCTCCAAAACCTCCTTCTTAATTCAGCAGCGACATTTACCAGAGACCAAACACACTAAAAAAAAGTGGCAGAAATGGCGAAATCTGTGAGTGAAGATGCGATATCGATGATATTGACGAACCCATCTCCGGATTCTTCCTCAGATCTTCCTGAGATCATCGTCCAGGTCTTGGATCTCAAGCTCACCGGCAACCGTTACACGTATGCCTCTTTATATCCTTCAATCTATTCTTTTTTTCTTGTTACTTTTTTTTTTTTTTTAATTATTTTGCTCCATTAATAGCCAAACAAATTCTGGGTTTTGGGTCTCTGAGTTCAGCTTGCTAATGGCTACCTTGACTTTTATTGCTTTCTTTCTTTCTTCTTTCCCTCCCTGACACGCTGTCACTAACTTACCTCGTGAGTTTATGTTTTTCTTTTTCCGTTGTTATCCTTGGGTTTGTTCGGCAACAAACAGAATACCAATGTCAGATTTTTGTTTGAAGAAATAATTGTAGATGTTTCTTTTGAAAACGTAATGACTGACTATTGCTTTGGTTAATCTGGGATTGAAGGTTTAATGCAAGCGATGGGAAGATGAAAGTGAGAGCGATCTTTCCATCAAACATGTCGCCTGAGATCATGTCAGGCAGTATCCAGAACAAGGGTCTTGTCAGAATTCTCGATTATACCCTCAATGACATCCCCAACAAATCAGAAAAGTAACTACTAATTACCCCTTACCGTTTTTTTTTTTTTTTTTGGTTTCTTAAACTTGATGTTCTAATTTGGCAATGGGTTTCAGGTATTTAATTGTAACAAAATGTGAGGCAGTATCCTCTGCACTTGAGACAGAAATTAAAGCTGAAGTCAAAACCGAGGAATCTGACATTGTATTAAAGAAACCAAAGCTCGAAAATGAGATAAAGAATGAAGCTAAAACAGAAGGGGCTGGTGTTATTTTGAAGCCAAAGCAAGAAATGGTTTCCAAATCTGCTGCTCAAATAGTACATGAACAGCGAGAAAAGTAAGTTTCCTTTTCTTTTCTTTTTTTTTTTGTACCTTTTAAAGTTCAATATACATTGTTACAGCATTCAAGAGTTGGTTGTTTTCTTTCTTAATGTTTTTGCATTATTCTCAAATTTTCAGTATGGCTCCATTGGCACGGATGGCAATGACTAGAAGAGTGCATCCCCTTGTTTCATTGAATCCTTACCAAGGGAATTGGACAATTAAAGTTCGTCTCACAAGCAAGGGAAACATGCGTACCTATAAGAATGCTAGAGGAGAAGGTTGTGTTTTCAATGTGGAGTTAACAGATGAAGCTGTAAGCTACTATAGTCTGTGTTTTTCTTATTCTTGCGTGTGAAGAAACCCTTTTCACTTGTACAAAAATGGGTTTTAGTTGATTGAATGATTGACATTTTGTAGGGTACACAAATACAAGCCACAATGTTTAATGAAGCTGCCAAGAAGTTCTATGAAAAGTTTCAACTGGGGAAGGTCTATTACATATCAAAAGGGACACTCAGAGTTGCAAACAAGCACTTTAAGACTGTGCAAAATGATTATGAAATGACATTGAATGAGAATTCTGTGGTGGAAGAGGCTGCTAATGAAGAAACATTCATTCCAGAAACAAAATTCAACTTTGTTCCCATTGATCAGTTAGGTCATTACGTTAATGGACGGGAACTTGTTGGTAAGAACTCTTTCATAGGAATTTACAAACACGTGTATTTTAGTTTTTTTTTTTTTTTTTTTTTGGGTGCTTTACATGCTTACTTGGTGTTGCTTTTATTGCATTGAATTCCAGATATTATTGGAATTGTTCAAAGTGTTACTTCTGTATCAAATATTAAAAGGAAGATTGACAATGAGAATATCCCAAAGCGGGATATGACTGTTGCAGATGAAACGTGAGTGTCTACTTGTTCACTGTAATATTTTTATAATTATGATTTATTGAAGCCATGCGTTTGTGGATGCCAGGAAGAAGACAGTGGTGGTTTCTTTGTGGAATGATCTTGCAAATAATGTAGGCCAGGAATTGTTTGATATTGCTGATAAATCCCCTATAGTTGCAATTAAATCACTCAAAGTTAATGATTTTCAAGGTACTCTAAAGTTGGAGCATGTGTTTTGACAGAGAATAAACTATAAATCTTACAATAAAAATAGTTATCCTGAAATATTGGCGTTGATATTTCAGGTGTATCTTTGTCAACATTGGGCAAAAGCACAGTGCTGATTAATCCGGATATGCCAGAAGCAAAGAAGTTGAGATCTTGGTGAGCTATTGTTGCTGAGAAACTAATGGTTTATTCCCTTTCAAGTAGCATTTTCAGATGCAAGTGCATTTCCATGCAGGTATGATTCTGAAGGGAAAGGGGGTTCCATGGCCTCTATTGGCTTGGGTTTGAGTCCCTCATCCAAGACTGGAGCAAGATCTATGTATACTGATAGGGTTTCTCTTTCTCATATTACTGGCAACCCATCTTTGGGAGGCGACAAGGTATTGCTTTTAGTTTTATTTAATGCAAAAGAAGCATCTTTGAATTAAGTTGCTTGAATAACTACAAAGATTTTTTTATTTCTCCTTGGACTTGGCTGTGTGGATTGTAGTATTCTATTGTTTACTTTAAAACTATTTGAGAAAAGCAATATAAATGATTGGTGTGTTATAATCTGTAAAAGATGCAAGGCGGTTGGACATGCCATTGCTGTTGTGTTTTGATAATAATAGTATCATGTTTCATGGATGACTGCCAGTTCCTTCAAATTGAAAATAACTTCAGTCGTGATAATTAAATGTCTTCCTTGCGCAGCCTGCATTTTTCAGCACTAAAGCATTTGTCAGCTTGATCAGGCCTGAGCAGGCAATGTGGTACCGTGCTTGCAAAACTTGCAACAAAAAAGTAACTGAAGCTGTTGGATCTGGCTACTGGTGCGAAGGATGCCAGAAAAACGATGAAGAGTGTAGTTTAAGGTGAGAGATGTTGGAAATTATAAATTAAATGTTCTATACATTTCACAACTTAGTTAGCTGGCATATTTCTAATGTATTTTGGGCATTTATTAGATATATAATGGTGTCAAAGATCTCTGATGCAAGTGGTGAAGCCTGGGTTTCAGCCTTCAATGAAGAAGCAGAGAAAATTGTTGGATGCTCTGCTGATGAACTTGATAAGCTAAAGTCAGAGGTAAAGTATTGCTCTGCTGATAAGTTTGATGTACATGTACATGTATATAAGATGTAGAATATTTTCTCACCGCCACACATAATATTGCCATTTTCAGGCAGGAGAAATTAACGCATACCAACAAAAGTTGCAGGAAGCTACTTGGGTTCCTCATCTTTTCCGAGTCAGTGTTACTCAGAATGAGTATAACAATGAGAAGCGGCAAAGGATAACTGTCAGGGCTGTTGCTCCAATTGACTTTGCTGAGGAATCCAGATTTTTACTTGAAGAGATCAAGAAAATGAGAAATTCTCAGTAGTTTATTCTGTTCTTGGATTAGGATTTCAGTTTTTGTTTGTAAATAACGGATTGAAGGGTTATAATATAACCTGTTTAGATTGTGACTTCATTCTGACATATGTAATATGCTTTAATTATGCATAATCAGGACAACTTGAGTGAAAGATTTACCCAACAAACACATGCAAAAGCACATTTGAGAGGTGGAATCTGGCTATATTTCAATATATTTCCCATATAAGTTCTTAGGATGACACATGATACAATCTATTGTATCATCCATTTTTATACGAAGAGATAAAAAAGGCAATTTTATCCTATAATTGATGCACTACCCTTATCACTGCTATCATTCCGAGAGAGAGGAGAGGTCCATTCCTGAAAATTGTGGAGGCTCCCCGTGAAGTCTGTAAAAAGACCGTCAACTCCGATCTTGTTTAACCAATAATCGTATTCCTGGCATGGGTCTTGATGGAAGTTGAAGAGTAAGAACATGTTTTCATCACGATATGTGTATGGATGCACCTGTATCAAAACCAACATTGAACATCACTGCCATGTTTACACTTACCACCAGTGACATCAATCAAAAGCTTTAGATAGGGAGTACCTGTAGATCACGGGCATGTGCTCTGGCAACAAGATCTGTCGGTGTTTGCAAGTAATTGTCTTTTACAGGAACCACTGTATCTTTCCAAGGTCCAATGCCAACCACATATTCCTTAATGAAGTCAAGATAATCATTTGATGTAATTTCCCAATATGACTGCAATGTCAATTGCATTTTCTTCCATTAGAAATAAAAAATTCAAAGGAGTTTAAACTGAGAGAGAAAGGAATGAGGCAGCACTGCATTTAGTTTATGTTTTAATCTACAAGGCCTTAGTTCATGTCTTCATGATGATACATATAATTCACCAAAATCTGTTATATTTTCATTGTGAAAAGTTGACTTATCAGGTTGGAAATTTCTTCCAATTGACAACATGCTCATGAAGAAATTGACGATATATCATGGAGACAATCAGATCCAGAAAATAGAATGCTGGAAGACATCTTTTGATCCACCAACCAGCTTTATCACAATTTAAACTTCTTTTTGTCTCTTTTTTGGTAGTAAAATTGGAACCATTATATAATTCATGAACTCTATTTTAGAGGACTGTCCTTTGAGCATTCTACAAAGAGTAAGAGGGACAGATAGAGGGTGCATTTTGCACAAACCTGATTAGTGTCCTGAGTCGAAATCATAACATCATCAATCAAGATCTTTGGGGAGTCTGTCAGATTTGATATGTACACAAGAGAAGTTGGGGCAAAGGACTGTATAAATAAAAGTTGTTTCAGCCAATCTTGACATGTATGAACCTCTAATATCCATACTTCTTAAGTGTCTCCACAAACTTGTCCTCAAATCTCTTTCCATCAGGCCAATTTACCTGTTAAATTCATTGCTTCAAAATCATGGGATTCAAAGTTTATAGGAAATATCATTCAATTGACACAGCTCACTGGATTGTAAACAGACACCCTATTGATCTAAAATTTTTCTTTTCACAGATCTGCATGGTAGTTTCACATGAGATAATACAGAAGAACAAATATAACAGCAGGCGTTTTAATGTAAATTTCTTTTTTCCAACGGTTCAAACTATATCACCAGTCACTGCCCTCCCAAATTAGAATTAGCATTATAATCAGAAAGGAGAAGTTCTTTAGTTTTTTTCACTGA
The DNA here is from genome assembly GCF_047325235.1 of Durio zibethinus. Lineage (NCBI taxonomy): Eukaryota > Viridiplantae > Streptophyta > Magnoliopsida > Malvales > Malvaceae > Durio > Durio zibethinus. The sequence goes on from NC_143172.1 coordinate 25,032,586, forward strand.
CTTTGTTAATGCCACAGCCCAAGGGATGTCAGAGGTATTATAGGAATCCTCTGAAGTGGTTTCTGAAACATATACTTCAAAGATAAAAAAAAAAAAAAGAAGCATCCACTCTGTTTGAACTCAATAAATTAAGGGGCAATCATATTCTTCTGTGGATGGGAAATTACGGGGCACTTATGCAATACATACATGTTGGTTGATAAACACTGGATTTTTAATCTCAGGATAGATTCCAACAACTCTTGGTGCATACAGTGCAATTGAAATGAACTCTTCAAAAGTAATAATGGGAAACTTTCCTGAGGAATACACAAAAGTCAAATCAGTCCTCAAAATTAAAAGCTCTTTTATAATTATAAAATTCAAGGGCCATAAAGTTGGTAACGGGCAAGGTAGATCAATGAAATCAACAAAATACATAACAACATAACTTGATGATATGAAGTTGTGGAGATTCAACCTAGTGTAAATTATGAAACCATGCAACGACGGTCAGCTAGCAAATTGTTAGCTAGCTCCATATTGCATTATCAAATGGTTCCTTGACTTTTTATTTATATTAGAGCATGGAATTGAATAAATCCAAACAAATAGAGATCAAATTGAAATAACCATCAGACTGTTGATCCCGAAAAATGTACCTCTGCTTCACCCGTAACTTCTTTAATTCTTCTAGGGTGAAATCAACTGCTTATAAGAAGAATAACTTGCTATTTTCAGCTAGATGCCTGATGTAGAAACATACTAGTTGGAAGTTCCAAGGAGGCATGTAAGATTACTAGGGTACAGAATACATAAACATAAAAGAGTACAAATCCCAAATTCCAGAGCACTTATGGTGCAAGATGAATCACCATGTCCATCTACTGGATTTTATCTTCTTTATAGCACCATTGTAAGAGGAGAAAGGGACTGAAAGTTTTATGCTTCCATACCAGTAAAAAAGCCTGTGGTGTTGACCCCTTGTACCTCGTAGGTCCTTTTACGATTTGCAAACTCTTTGTGCTTTGTGACATCAGTTGTCTCATCAAGGGTGACATCATGAAAGCATATAAGGACACCATCTTTGGATGATAGGATATCTGTTTCTATGAAGTCTGCACCCTCTTCGATAGCCCTCTGCAAGAAGCAGTATATGGTCAATGTCCATATAACCTCAATGATTTTAGATTTTTTCATGATGGAAGAAGAAAAATATTTCATGTTTGAAGGGGTAAAAGACAAAAATAAAAAAGCTAGCACGAGGGTCAAACTATAGAAATTTCAAATTCAAACCTCACTTCAGAATGCAGATAAATTAAGGAAAACCCTACTTTTCTTCTACAATTTTACAATTTCCCTTATGCTCCAAGAAATTTTGCTTGGGCAACTAGTATAACTTATTGAACTGAGTAATCTAAGCAAAATCATATCAAATAATCCGTTCTATTGCTCTATGTTGATAGTTTACATGTCAAATGTGAAAACAGAAAGGGGAAAGCACATGGGCGGAGCCAAATGGTGCGGTGGGGTGTCAGTGGACACCTCCAAAAATTGGAAAAGAAAAAGGAAAATCTAAAGGAAAACAGAAAGTGGAAAGCACAGGGGCGGATCCAAATGGTCTGGCAGTGTTTATATATTATAAGTGGACACCCCCAAAAAAATCCTGGATCCGCCACTGGGAAAGCATACGGATTAGCAGAATAAGCCTACTCAAACATACCACGTATGCTGCAGCAGTTTCTTCAGGGATCTCTCCGTTTGAGCCTCAATGTGCAATATTATATGGACGTGACGTTTGGATAGGCTGTCTATTTTCATTGGATGTTTTACTAGGAAGTGGATAGACAGGCCTTGCAGCACACCCAGCAATGAGTGACAGAAACAAAAAAGGGATAAAGCCTGCAGTGTGTCATAATATCAAATGATTCTTTCATATTATTTTCTTAAGAATGAAATATCATTAAAAATAATAGCCATATAATTGTGCACATATGAAAGAAATCTATGCAGCAAATAAGAATTGTAAGAGTCAAATAAGATTAAATAATGATAGAATTAAAAAAACGTAATCATAAGAGATTCAAATAAAACTAAACAAAACATTCATTGAGCAAGGCCCTTGCGGTAGCCAAGATTTTACATGAGCAATTCGCTGATAATTCATTAGATTCGGGAGAAGGAGTGCCATAATCTAAAGAAGTAAAATCTGCTAGCTAGTTTTGGATATAGCATACAACAGTAATTCTGGATGATTATTATCCTTAGCTGATGGCTACATTTCTGTTCTGTTAATCAGTTCTCCATCTGGATTTGGGGCAGTAGATTGCTATATCAAATGGCATTATAAAAGACCACATCATAAAACTGGTAGAAGATTAAGAGACCACACAAGCCAGCATCAATGCAATATGCATATTAACCGCCTTCTCAATCTTAAGGCTTTCAGCAATAAAATTGAATTCTACCTCTAAATTATGTTTTAAGTTTTCTCAACATTTATGCATTTCAATAGGTAACGGTAACACAACATCAAATGCTATAATCTCATGCAGTAGGCCTTGTGCTCATATCTTCTATGAAACAAAAGGTGGAGAAATCAGTTTCCACTTATGAGATAGGAAGAAGAGGAAGAATGAAAAAAAAAAAAAAAGTTTACTGGATCAAGATTACGTCCCAAAAACCAGCAACAGCCAACAGTATATTAATGGAAAAAATACAACAGAAAACTTGAAAACAAGAAAAAAAAATTCTTGCATATTAACTAAAAAACCCAGAAAAGAAAAAAAAAAAACTGCATTATACAAAGGCTGAAAATAAACAATCTTAGCTGCACAAAAACCTCAAAAAAACAAAACCCAGAAACAATACAATCAAACTAATGAACAGGAAAACTCAAAAACAACATTGACCCAGAAAAGTTAAGACAAGCAAATCCAACATGATTAAAAATGAAAAGCTCAAAGCTTACATGTTAAGTTATTGCTTTCGACCTAAAACAAATCCTCCTGTCTATGGAATGATCCTTTGTTTCTATTTCTTAAACTATATAGTAGTTTGTTTTGTCCCGAAGTGACGATGTGTCCTCAGTTGAAGTGTTCCACGAACATGAGAGATGTGAAGGCGAGGTGTTTCTGGGTTTATTATATGATGTAGTCTCATACATCAGATGCCGTGGATCTGCGTGTACGTCGGAGGATATTCCTTCTAAAGTACGTGTTTTTTTTTTCTTAAGAATACCATTGTCAAAGGGAGTTCGGTATCTGATTATGGCAATCCAATGGTGATTGAGATTGTTTAATTTTAATGGGTTTTTTTTTTTTTTTTTTTTTTTTTTTTTTTTTTTTTTTTAAATTTGGATAAACTTGGTTGGCAGGCATCAGCAGGTTGACTGCTGAATTGGTGGAAAATTGGAAAAATCTTGGGAGAAATAAACTTGGGTGTGTTGAATAGTAAACAATTTAAATATAAGTGTAGACTTTCAAACATTTTCATTCAAAGGTTTTAGAAGATATTTTTTCATATTTTAATTAACGATATTTAAAATAAAATGAAATCAAAATTAAAAAATTTTTTATCTTAAAAATTAAACTAGAACATAATTTATGGATCAGAGGGATTATCTTTCAAGTCTATGTATCGGCCCAAAGCTATGCTACTTATTGCCAAGCCAATATGAATAAAGCTGCCTACACTTCCATACCAAGAAACTTATTACTCGAGTCCTTAAACAAGGAGAAGAAAAGTAAAGCTTATTTTCCTTTTCTTCAAACCAAAGACTGGCAAGAACAAGAAGAAAAACAAAGGGCTAGCTTCTCAAAAAGTTTTGGTTCCTATCTCAAGGAGGGTGGTGAAAAAAAGCCACCACCAATAATCTCAGTAGGAAAAAGAGGTTGAGCAAACGTTGATATGCTTCATGGGGTTTGTAACATCCTTGCCGCCGGCATGCTTCACAAATTCTTCCGGGGAAAGAAAGTTGCCATGGCAAACACAAACTATACTCACCTGTCCTTTCATGTATTTGTATAGAAAGCCTTCTATTTTCCTCCCATTGGGACCATCTCCAGTGGTAGTTACACTAGGCATTTTTTTCATCACATCCATCCCATCATCTTGAATGTAATAACCATTTGAAAGTTTAGCCTTCTTGGTTGGATTCTCAGACTTAGTTTCATCAGGCTTGAGCTTGACAGATTTTCCACTAGATGTTCTATCAGAAAAGATCACCGGTTCTGCCTTTACTGGCTTGAAGGATTGTTTGGAGTCGCTTGGACCCTTATGAGTACCGTTGTCTTCTAGTCCTACATTGAATTTATGCAATCTAATTTCAGTATCGTTCAGGCAAAAATATCTAGAGATCGAGAAAAAGAAAGTGATACGAGGCAAGAAAATAAAAAAAAAAGTGTTAGTGCTTCAAAAGCAAGAACTTCACTTCCAAAGCCATATCAGAAAGCTATTTTCCACTGCAAAATTCTCATTTTCCACAGGCCATAAAGATGTAACTTGAACAACATTTTACAGATGGTGATCAGACTAAAAAAGACAAGGGCAACATATATCTGAAGGGACAAAAAGTAATGCATAACCACACCTAACCGTTCTTAAAGCTCTACAAACTTTTCTGGTATGTCAAATTGATCGAACTGATCAAAGAATTGGGGTTCAAATATGTAGGAAAGTTAACACAGAAGACCTGCAGATGATTCATGAGAGTAGTATATGCAAAATTCTTCAATCTTTTCAGCTTTGAGAATTTCAAGTACAATCACTTCTGAATCAATCAATATGTTCCAAGAAAATCATCATAAATGATCCATAATTTTAATGCATACATACTCGTCTGAAACAAAGAAGTTGTCCAATTCAGAGTGTTATAAAACTTAAAATTCTATTTGAGATTCTTATGACCCTGCAATTGTAGAAAACTTTGACCCCCTATCTCTGTTACTCTGAAGTGAGTGTCAAATATGGGTAACATGACTATGTTCAATTTTTTCCTAAGAAACTAGATCTTTAACAGATTTAAATGCATCTAGAATCCTACTGTAATCCAACATTACGATATTCCAAGCCTACTGAATGCCAAAATTAGAGCATATAAAATAAAAATCATCATCAGAATTAATTTCTATCAAAAGATGAAAAATAAACAAACACTAATAAAATATCATAGTACCTTCCAAATTTCTGAAACCTTCCTTTATCTTATCAATGGCCCTGTTTAGTGCAGGACTTTTAGCTGCAGAAGCTGCAGCCCAAGCAGGAATTTTAGTAGGTGAAGATGGCGGTCCCTCCATTATCAACTTCTCTTTGTCGCTAGCTTTGTTGGCATTCCTCTGCCTCACCACAACCCTTTTCTTGGCCTCAACTCTCCTCATTATCCTTAGCTTCTTCACATTCACCAGCTTCCTACTCCTTTCCACTTCTGCAGGCAATGAACAAGACCTTGCCAATGAAAGAAAACCTTTTGGAAACGACTTTTCCAACTCACTGGAATTGATCTTCTTAAGGGTCACCACTCCTGGTATGGAAGAGGATCTAGTTAAAGGCTTTTCTTTGTTGTTTCCACTGTAAATTCCACCAAGTGAGAGCCTGAGATTGAGGTCTAGTTCTGGGTGTAGGGGTCTCTTGGAATTGTCGACTTGGGTTTGTTTCTTAGAAAGTTTGTCTGTTGAAAAAATTTGAACAAGGTTTGTAGGTTGTTGATTGTTTTGTAATGAAAAGTTGGGTTGATAAACCATCTCCTGGATTAATTTTGCTTCTCCCATTGCTGTCGAAGAAAAAGCCAAAGTATCAGTGAAAAGATAGATTCACAAAATTCAATAGAAAGACCAAAATCAAGAGTGAAAGATTGATAATTTGAGAGGAACCAACTAAAAGCTAACAAAACAGCCAACATGTAGTCCAAAATCAACAGTAAAAGAAAAAAGCTTTGCATTAAAGTAAAAAAATTTGACAAAGAAAAGCAGGCTGAAATAAGGTGCACCCTGAAATATCAGTAAAAAAGAGCATACAAAGAAGAGAATGAGAAAGCGACAGTGAAAAAGGTGGCAAACCCAGATATAAGATAAAGCTTTTACATGGGAATGTAGCAGCAACTGAGACTGTGGAAGAGTTGATTTGAGATTGAGATTGAGAAAGAGAGAGAAGAGCGTTTCTTTTTCTTCTGCAAATTTTTCATACAAAACCAAGTGGGGAACACATTTGTTGTGATTATATAGATGACAGCACAGCTCAGAAAGACCACACGTGGTTATCCGTGGAGAGAGAGCGAGAGAGAGAAAGGATGGAAGATGTCATGTACGGTTACTCTTCTCTTCTCTTCTTCCTTCTTCTTCTCTCTCTGCTTGCAGCAGAATCAACTCTCACTCGGAAGACAAGAGTACTTTACTACTTTTACAAAAAAAAAAAAATCCTGTTTCACTCTCTGTTTCTCTGAACTTCATTGTCTGGTTCTGGAACTTGTTTGTAATTTCATATGTCTACAAATTGTAGGATTAGCAACTCAAAACTACCCTCACAAAACCACTATTTCGATGTACTTACTCCTTCATAAGTATACTAGAATTTTTCACTTTCTTTTTTCACGGCAATTATTAATACTAATAGGATTTTTTTTTTTTTTTTTGGTTATGGATTTGTTTTAATATGATCAATTGTTTTCGGTGGAAATGGGTTTTTAGATTTCATCAATATTTTTTCACATTCATTTATATAGATTTATTTATGCAAAATTTTAAGAATTCATGAAAAATTACATTTTTTTTTTTTTAATGTTTCAGTTAATCGAACTCAAACAAAATAAAAATATTTTTTTTACTACTTAAGTTTACATCCGTTACAAATTAATTTATTAAAATTAAATATATGAATGATAAAATTAAATAATGATTACTTTTAAATAAATATGATAAATAAAAAAAATTATATATAATAATTACTTCACGTTAATAAATATTTTTTATTTAAATTATATTGTATAATTTTATTATTAAAAAATTAATTTTTTATTATATATCACAGTAATAATTAAGTAATAAATATTTATTTTAATATATTCAATATGATATATTAAATAATTAAAATTTTTTATTAATATAATTTAATAAAAATATATTAACATAAAATAATTTTTTTATATATATATTTTTTATTTCAAAAGAAGTAAAATCTTTCAACAAAGGGAGAAAAAAGAAGGTTGAAGTTCAACTTTATATTTTTTTTAAGATTTATTTGATCACTAAATAAAAAATTAAAGACATTTTAGATAATCTTTTCTCTGCATACAAAGATGAGAGCATGATTGCGGTGAGCTGATTGGGGAAGCAGCGTGGAGGAAAGCTGGCGTTTGCTAAAATTGGAGGGAGAAATATGCGTTTTTCTTGTTTTTTGTGATGCAGTTTCGAACACGTGTCAACAGCGTGACGCACCTTGTGTTGCGGAAAAATCCTCTTAGGTTGGGTTGGCTGCTTCTCTGCTTCGCTACCGTAACTGGATATATTGAGCCATGGAAAAAAAAATTGGTATTAGGAGGTTTGCGATTTGATAAGAAATTTTTTTTGAAATTGAAATTGGTTTGATAGAGTGATTTTTTTTTAATTAAAATTCAATCAGTTTAAAATGTTTTATTTTCATTCATTTTAGAATGTTTATAAAAATGTATAAAAAAATAAAATATATTAACACTCCAAATTTTTAATTATACAAATAAAATTAAAATTATAACAAATATTTTTAATATATTTAAAAAATATGTATTATCATTTTAATTTTATTTGTGTGTATCAAATAATTTTTTAAAATATATTTATTTTTATTTATTATACTAATAAATTTGTTATTTAATATTTTAATTTAATATATTAATTTAAGATATAAATTATGTTTGCAACATATGTATAAATGTTTCATGTATAATCGAGGTTTATGAGAAGTTTAATCAAGTGAGAGCACCCATATTTGCCATGGGGCGAACCACACCAGAAAGAAACCAATAAAATTAGGTGCCGTTAAGGTCGAGGCTTACGGCGAGGAATTGGGTGGGAAAAGGATAAACAGCCGTGCCTGTGTCGGGGCCCGCGCAAGTTGTGGGGAGAGTCTACTAATATAGAAGTACGGACGTAAGGAAAATCGCCACGTGGAATGAAAGTACATGTGACGAAAAGACATTAGAGCTCATAATTTTAAAATGATAAAATACAAAAATACAAAAATATATATTATTTAAAATTGTAATAAAATTAAAATATATATGATATTTGAGATATCAATCTTATTTTTAGAATGAAAAAATTATTTCATGCATCATCGTGATGAGGTTTAAAAATTTTCATCAACATAAATATTAAAGAGTTGCCATATAATTTATTAAAATAATATTTAAAATAATTAATAAATAATAAATATATGATAACATTTTAATTTCACTTATACAATACAAAAGCTTAATAAAATAATAATATTTTTTAATATTTTATTTTGAAGTTGGCTTTTAAATTTATTTTATATTTAAAAAAAAATTATGTAAGTATTCATTTCATATTTCAACTCATTAACTCAAATTTAAAGGCTCGAGTTAAGAAAAGCTAAAGTATTTGAATTACTATGTCTAATGTGCAAGAATTAAATTCTTTTGTTTAAAATTATAAGAAAAGGTAGAATATTAAAGATGATAGTAATGAATAATGAATATGGTTAAGTATAGGTTATTTTAAATTTTTTATTTAATATCATTAAAAATTTAAATTTAAATTATTAAAATTAAAAATTTAACATTTTACTAATAAATTATACGATTATTAGTTATTTTCAATTTCATGTTTTTTAAGTTTTAAACACAATGCGAATTTGATATTATTTAAACATTTTGTTACAAAATAGTTTAGGTTAAAGTAAGTTATTTCATTTGATAATAAAAAAAATATCATAAATTTTAATAAATATTTTACATTAAATTTATAAATAATTCGAGATTGTTATTAATAAGAGTTGAATATAAACTTTACGAATGAATTATTCAATCATTGTTAATTCAATCAATGGACCAAATTTGATAAGGTTGATTTCGTATACGATTCTTTTTCTTGGCAAAACCAAACTATTATTGTTCATTCAAAATAATAAAAATGATTTAGGGTTGCATAAGTAGAGTTAGGTACCTGTGATGTTAATTGGGTCTCAAATGCTCATTTAATTTCGGTTCAACTTGATAATTAATTGTGTTAATTGTTAATTAATGTTCGTTAAATTGTATTAACATTACTATTTTTGGATTTTTAGTGGAGACGACGTAAAAGAGTCGTATTAATCTTTAATTACTTTTTTTAAATGATATGTACACTCATTTTTATATATATATATATTATCTCATCATGATGCTTTACTTATTGTTTAATGAAAGTTTATTTGTAAATGCATTTGCCTTTTTGCTTTTCGTTTGAAAAATAAATTTCACGAGTTTATTTATATGATAGATATTTAAAAAAGATATTATTATTTATTAATAAAAAAGTACTTTATATTAACCAAGAATATTGCATGATATGTCTAACTTACTAATAAAAAATTATTTTTAAAAAATTTTAATTTAAAAAAATATTAAAATAATAATATTAAAAAAAATCATATTTTATTATATTGACTAATCTACATGTTCTAACAATTTCGAAATGGTCGAGTTGAACTTTGGACAAAGCTTTAAAAGCCTAATTCAATATGATATAATTCACGAATATCTCTATCAATTTGTATTGTTTATACGTATGTCTTTTTCTGGCGCGGTGAAACAAGAAAAAATTATATGAAACAATTACGTCATGTTAACATATATTATTAAAAAAATATCATTTATTATATATTATTTGTGAGAATTAAATTATAAATATTTATTAATTATTTTATAATAAATAATTAATTTTTTTAATAATGTAAATGACATGAATAATTTAAATATAAACATGATACATTTATTATACATATTATATATGATATATCACAATTAATATATTTTAAATTAAATTATACTCAATTAACAAAATATGATATGATACAATACGATTAATATTATTATATACAAATAACAATATTACATAAATTAATTACTTAAATAATGCGACATAATATGATATGATTAATTTATTTATTTAAACAAAAAATATAATTTAAATTAATATTTAAACAAAGAATTATTAAAAAGTTAATTATTTATAATTTATATAATTATTAATTTATATTTTAAATAAATTAAATTAATTTAAAATCTTTTATGTTATAAATAATATTATATTTTAAACGAATCATTATTTTTTAAAATGAATATAACATAAATAATATTATATTTTAATCATATTTATACGATTAAAATATAAATATAATTACACTAAATTTATATTCAGTTTTTTTTTGTCTCGTGTCATTGTAGGTCTATCTGAAAAGATGGTCCTGGCTTAAAATTAGATATTTTAGATGTGTAAAGCATGCATTCGAGTGGAACCGGTGCGGCAAAGTTGAAATCTCATGTAGTCTGCGCAAAATTTGTCGGCTGTGATTATGTCACAGTCACTTCAAATGTTTCAGGCCAAGTGGGGAATGGTTGGATGCAAGATTCCGCCTGCCAGAAAAAGCAGAACATATGGAAGAAATTGGGTTCATAAGCATTAGTTGCCTCACATTTATTCTCTATAAAGAACCAAAAAAAAAAAAAAAGAAATAATTGATGCTGCTTCATTCAATAACATTGTTGGATTAAGAATAGAAAACAAGAACTGACACCTTTTGGAAGCGATACATGCATCAGAGCTCTAAAACAAGTCATCCAAAACAATTTCAGCAATGATTTGAAAGGGGGGAATTTCATTCAACTCCAGAACAAATGAAGCATATATCAGCATGCTACATAAAAGTTAGTAACACTGTTTGAAATCAGCTTTAATTGAGTATATCAGAGAGGGGTTGTCAAGTAGGTTCCTGAATTTCATGCACATAAGTAACAAATGCATGCATTTCCAAACTGCTATGGCAGAGAAAACTACAGCATGCCATCAGAGTAACAGAATATGAGATTACTTAGAAGCTCTCAACCCATCATTAATTCCTTATATAGCCATAAGATCGCCATAATTGCGCATTAGAAGAATTGATCCTGCAAATAACCCAGCAGCTCGCAGCAGTTTCTGCAAAAGAGGGTGAAGAACATACATCATTTTTCAGGATGCAGATGGAATTTGTTAATTATTACATAACTGAATCATCAGAAGAGAAGCATGATTGTACTGTGAAGAGAACTTCCATTTCGAGTATGAAGCAACTAATAAGATGGGTTAGTAATAGAATAATAAACTTATAAAAGCATGTTAAAATTCCATTACTGCTCGAAGAGCACTGTTTTCGTGAACAGAGGGCAAGAGTGTAAGAACATTACAAGAGGCTATATAGATTAAAATGCACATTTCAGATGTATAGGGATCTATTTTCATTGATGTTGTTCATAAATACCTAAATAATCGAACTCTTGTTTTGAGAACCTAAAAGTGATTGGGTTATTAAAAAATTGAATAACCAAGTCTATACAAAATTCTAAACACTTTAAAGCAATTTATGCAAGATTTCTTTCTGCAGATAAAGTGTACCACAAACAGTAATAGCCATCATAAATGAGAAGTCATTTAAGTGTGATCATGGTGGTCTATGAGCTTATAACACTGCCCATAAGCTTGCCACAGATATTTGATCACCCCCATTCCAAGTCAATAGAAAGCCAAAATTCTGGAGGAAGGATGCCATGAAATTGACCATTGGAACAGGAAGGGCTACATACACTTCTACCTTAACAGGTGTAGTGAGCAAAATCATACGAAAAGAAAAGGGGGGATATGAAATAACCATAGTGGATGCATCGGATGGACGTCAAGTGGTTGATATTCTCCCGGAAGGACCAGAACTTCTTGTTTCAGAAGGGGAATCTATCAAACTTGATCACCTCCTCTTCGTCGGTTTGCCCGAGAAGAGAGTTCTAGTGATGCGCCGTCTACTCGTTCTTACTTCAACGATTGGGAGGATTTTCTTCAACACGGGCGGATCGTAGTTCCATCGAACATGTCTCGCCAGAAGGCATCTATGTTGAAAGGACTCCAGCAGCTGTTATTTTCTTCTTTTCCGGAAGGACTTCAGAGAAATTGAAGGAATTAGCCGGGGATACAGTCGATCAAAGTTTGGGGAGGTGACGCTCACTGTTTGTCTTTCCTTGGTGGGAAATTTTTTGAAAAAAGCCATGAAGTTGATTGTTCTCCTGCTTAATTCTACTCTTTAAACCTTGTAGCATATTTCCCAAAAGATCATGCAAATTGACCTACCATTCTGCACCGCTACATTCTTTCAATGTCTGAAATATATTCTTCAAACCTGTCATAGGAATGTTCTCCTACTTAATTCTATTATTTAAACCTTGTAGCATATTTCAGAGAAGATGAAAAAAATAAATGACATTCAATTTTCCTTAAGTAAATATTGTCAGAATGTTTGTAATCAATTTGGGAAAACCTTTTTAAGTTTATTATCTTCCAAAAACTTTCAGCTCCAATGTTTATAGGTCATATTCTTTTGACCACTTTCCAGGAAAGTTTCCACCAAAATCAATGTAGCCTGAGATAACCAACTAATATATAATCCACAAAAACCATTACTTGTCCCAAGAATGGAAAACAGAGTGAATTATGTAACAACAAATCCAATTAATGGAGGCATTAGTTATCCTCCACAAAATCTCTTTTCATGTTGGTCATACCCAAAGACTTATATTCTACAAAGCTCTCTTAGTCTCTACTGTTGTTGTGTTATATCCTCCCCACAATCTGCACCCTTGGGGAACTCTCTTCACCGAATCCACAACTTCAGAACTAAGGTACAATAATAACAGATAGATTCATATAATCAACTAATCACAATTGGATTAAGTCATATCAATTCATTCAGATGGAGATCATGCGTTATATTTTCCAAGGCACCAAACAAGAAGAAATTCCAGATTTTCAATAACTTTCTATTGACTTGTTCCAACTACAAATAACTTCTGGCTTTGTGATAAAAATCTATTTTCTAAATAAATTCCTAAAATAAACCAATATCAGTAAAACAAAATTACAATCAAAATCACATTAAAAGGAACTGAAGCACACGAAAGACAAAAAAAAAGTTGAAAACTATGCAGAGAAATTAATAAAAGATAAATAAAATACCATGTTGTGAGCCCGGGTTTGTTCATGGTGGACTTGAGAATGCCTGAAGGCTTTGAGCCTATCGAGAGAAATCAAGTTGTCCGCCATTGCTGCTCTGAAGAAGAAGAGATTTTTTAGACTAGAAGGGGGATTGGGGTTTAGGGTTTTATTGTTGAAAGCAAGGCGGATCCTTTTTCAACTGTAATTAACACGTGGAAAGAATCATTAGGGTGAAACACATTTATTATACCATTTTCCTTTTTATTTTCAAAGGGGAAATAAATAAAAACCATTGAAAACCAATCCATGATCCTCTCTGTCCTTTCTTTTCAGCACTTTCAAGAATCAAGGCCTCTTTTTCGAGCAAAAGCTGAAAGTTTGAACCCTCAAAACAGAAGACTTCGAAAAGAAAAGAAGAACATGGAAGCCGCAGCCGTTTGTAGCAGTAAAGGAAGTCCATTTCTCTGTTCCTCTAGGATTACAACAAAGCCCAAAACACAAATTTCTGCTACTTTCTCACCTTTTCTCATTCAATCCATGGCAACAGAGAAACCATTGCCTTCGGTTGCCAAAACTGTTGGCTCTAGAAATGTCAGTCCATTTTCAATTCAACCCCATATGGATTTTTGGTATTACTGTTCAGTGGCTTTTCTCTTGATGTTTCAATGTCTTAATTTGAGTTTCAAAAAGTGATTGTTTTGCTCACTTTGTTCAGTAATGCCTCAACAAGTTATGACTATGGTCAAATATCAATAACAGAGCTTCTAACTTGATATGCCATCGTAAGAATACAGAGCTCGAACACAACTGTTTTCCCGCTTGGCCAACAAACCAAGGAATAACACTGTGGTCATATAACCAGTGAAGCTACTGACAAATGTGGAGAAACTGAAACTGCTAACCAAAGCTGAGAAAGCTGGCCTACTATAAGCGGCCGAGAAGTTTGGGCTATCTCTGTCGTCAATAGAGAAAGTAGGTCTCCTCTCTAAGGCGTTAGAGTTTGGAGTCCTGTCCGCTGCAACAGACCCCGGGACTGCGGAGGCACTCTTGACCTTGAGCTTGGGTTTACTTCTTTTGGGTCCTTCATGTGTTTACCTTGTGCATGAGTATAACCTCTGGGAAGTGATGTTGCAGGTTGCGGTGGCTCCAGTCTGTATAGCTGGTGGATCAGCAGCTTTTGCTTCATCAAATCTTGTATCTAACTTGCAGAAATCAAACTAAATTTGGTACCCAACTTGCAGACATCACCTAAATGGTTGTGACTTCCGTTTCATGGACCAATAATGATGATGGTCAATTCACTGAAGCTATCATTTGAATGTAAATGTGCGTAAAAAGGAAAGATTTTAGGCGAAGGAGAAAATCATGATAATACCAAAAATTTGATCAGAGAATCCAGAATACATTACTTCAATAAACCACCTTTTTCCTATGTCAAATGAGCTTTATGAGATGCCTCAAGTGGAGGGCCAAAAAAAAAAAAAAAAGGCAGGAAAAAGAGTTAAAATGGAAAGAAGAAAAGCCCAATAGTCTTCTCATAAAACAGTTGCACTTAAGAAAACAACTTGAATTCTAGTCCCTTCATTCCCTTCGTTTATACTGTCAAAAAAATCATCTGGTCACTTTCTCAGCTAATGTTAAAGAAGAAATAGAATCATGCTTTCGCCCCACCCTGACGGCCACCTCTTCCATTCTGATTAATCCGCTGATAATTATCTCCATTCCGTCCACCTGAACCCTTAGGTCGTCCTGAAAACTCACCCTGGTTTCTGAATTCATTCCTGCCATAGCCTCCCCGACCACTGCCAAAGTTCCCTCGAGCCCTGAAACTGTCACTCCGAAAGCCACCTTTACCTGAAGTGTACCTTGCTTTCCCACTGCTACCAACTGCAAAAAGAAGCAGCTTTTCAAGTTACACTGCCAACCTTCAAGTACTTTCAACTAGAAAGAAATAACAATAACAAATTATTGGAGGAAATGCATTTAAAAAAGATCAAAGTTCCACAAAAAGGTTTTTGTTTATGCCAGCCAGATATTTTTCGGACGGCATTACTTTCAAGTTTCAAGCTTCCATTCAAATTAGCTAAAACTATTAGATGTAAATCCCTGATTATATTAAGTTTAGCAAGAAAATTTGATATGAATAAGGTGAGGAAGAACACCCACCCCAGCCGAACAAATATGACAAAGGGTTGAACTACAGCAAACTAAGCCTCTTCCGAGCTATATGGGTCATATTGCACCACAGTAACCTATTTGAGACCATATCTCCCTTAAGCTCAGTAACTATGACAAAGGGTTGAACTTAAGCAAACTAAGCCTCTTGTCACTATGTATGGGCGGCTATATGGGTCATATTGCACCATAGTGACCTATTTGAGACCATATCTTTCCTAAGCTCAGTACCATCTGTGGATGAACTAAAAGTTCAATTCATGCAAAACAATATCATTAGGAAAAAAAGAATAAAATTTCAGCACCTAAAATGCATATTTCCCATATAAATTTTGAATTACCTCGAGTATTTGTCCTCTTTTCTTCCACAGCTGCTCGACGATCCCCAATTGTGATTGGTGAAGCCTGAAATGCATTCAGCATATAAACAAAAATATACTTACAGAAACACCGAGGGGAGGCAGAATGAGATTAACAAGCCACTCTACAAATCCTTCTTAGCCTATTTTATAGCCAAGAAGAATATTTTAAAACCATCATACAATTGGTGACAAAGAAATATGGTTGTGCCTTTACCAAGATAATTTGAGGTTGAACTATGCAAAAAGCTGTTAATAAACAATTACATCATGTTTTGGATGTTAAAAAAAAAAAGAATTAATGCAATGATATTCAACTAAAATACCTATAATCTGTTTAAACAAAAAAGCCCTAGAAGAAATTGTTTTTTTTTTTTTTTTTAAATTTTCAGTACAACACCCACCTTCCCCCAAAGAAAAAGGAAAAAAGAAACCTTAAGTAGTGAATCTGATGCCTACTGAAATGTGATATGTGGATTAATTACAAAGTTCATTTAGGAAGTATCACCTGAATTTCAATTACATCTCCAAAATTTCAATGTAAAATTGAGGTCTCTGATTAGCATCATATTAACTTTGCAATCAGATGCAGTTGAGAAAAGAGGCAAAAATTGGAGAAAACATTGTAATTAAACCTTTGATTTAGGACCTTAGAGTAGACTGGGAAAACTCATTTATGTGAATTTTTTATGGCATCCATAAAACATTAGTTAACATTTAATCAGTTTAAGCTTTCAACTTTCCAACTTAATTCAACAAGGCTGCAAATTGGTTAAAAACAGAAAAATGACCTAATATAAGGTTAAGGAGATTATCTAAATGTACAAGTACAAGGTCCCTCTTTCATGTCTATATACTGTCCAAAAGTAACAGACGAAGAGAAGGAGACACCAGACCAAGGTGGATTTATTATTTTAGACCAGCTGATTCAACAAACTACATAAAAGGTAGAGTTTTCTTGAAGAAAGTTCTAGATAAAGTCATCTAATAAGATACTTTTTGAGTGACCCATAAAATCATACCGCAACTTAGAAGACATTGATCTAGTTTTGGGTTTTATTTCTAGTTTCTTATTTTTGTATTTTAGTACAAGCTAGGGGATTGGGGAGGTTTGACATAATTGTAAACTTGAAGAGATCCTAAACCCCATTAATGAGTACATTGCTGTTTCAGTTCACTGTTAGAGTAACAATAATTTTTAGAGGAATAACTTAGCAAAACTTGCCTAACATATGGCATGTGTTTGATAGACTATAATTATGAAATGTCATGTAAGTAATTGAATGGAAGGGCGACTTATGAGTTATGACAGTGATCATACAGCACCAGATTTATAACATGAATGATAAAAGATATGACCATACCTCAAGTGCAGTCTGCACTGAACTTGCGGTCTCAAATTCAACAAAACCAAAAGTGAATCCCTGCTGCAGGAGGCAAGAAATCACAAAACAGTAAGAACTAAGAGCTTGAACTAGAAATGTCAACTAGGAAGGAGAACTCCAAGTTGGTATCTGAGTTACAACCATATTACTTCTAACTTGGATACCATCGCGCTTAATGGGCCCAAATTTTTTGAATGCCTCCTCAAGTTGTGCAGGTGTTGCATTGTAAGGCAAATTCCGTACATATATGGAGTATCCTTCAGCTTTGGGAAGACCAAAACAAATGAGATTTATATTTTAAAACAAGAAAGAATATCCATGAAGACATATCAAAGGGAAAAATACATAAGACATAAACATTAACCATGCCAAATCAACTACGCCTTCTTTACACCCTTAATCGATATCTTTATTAATTAAAATAGAAAAGTTATGGATCTAACTTCATTGATAAAGATAACAACTGTGATTCTATTATCATGCAAGTATGCAGTAAACGAAGTTAGCAACTACCTTCCTCATTGTCATTGCTACTTTCAGGTGCATTGTCACTGTTAGGTATTGCTGCCTCTGGTGCTGGAGCAGGTTTTGTGGATACAATTGACTGTTGGTCTGCAGGTGCTGCCCTCACATTATTGGTAGGAACATAGACTGGAGTAGATGCTGTATTACTTTTCATTACTTTGACCTAATATAATTCAATAAGCTCAATCAAACATCAAAAGAACCACCAAAACATTAATAGAAAAAGGAAAAACCATTAATGTTAACTCACAATTGAAGCATATGATTTCTTTGGAGTATCCTCTGGAGCCACAACAGCTGAATCAAAGGCCGCTACACTCTCATTCTGATCTGCAATGTTTTGGGGTTCAACAACCTCTTCTTCAATTACTGACCCTTCCTCCTTATCTGAGGGGTCACAAACTTCAGCATCATTATCAATATCTTCCTCTTCTGGATAAGTTAATGGGTTCTCCACAAGATGGTCATGAGTCGGCTCTGCCAGCAAACATTAATGCAATTCTAGGATTTAAGTGTAAAGCAAATTCAACCATAATGCATAAAAAGAAAAGAATCAGGCCACACCTGGTGCTGGTGTCAAGGCAGATGTTGAAGCCTGTTCACTGACGCCATTAACTGGAACAGAGTTTTGCAACTCTTTCTCTTCAACATATCTGAAAACATCATTTAAGACAAAGTAGCCTTTGTCTTGTGGAGCTAGAAAGAAAGTTTGTGAGAATTTCTTTCTCAAATTGTCCTTCCCAGTTAAGCATCCAGTTACCAGTACAATGACCCCCTTCTCATAAGATTCCTGAGCATCTGCGGTTTTTATCTCTGCTGTATAGTCCTCATATTTCAGCGATAGTACCTTCTCATTAATTGCCTGCTCCAAAGCAAATATCAGTGCACTCTAACTCAAAGCCATGTTCAAGCTAAGTTACAGTTAAAAGAAAATGTCTATTCAAGTTTATCAAATATAATAATTATTATATAAGACATAAGAGTCTGCAGAAACAAGCACTTGAAAATATATCCATTACTAAAGTTAAACATCTGTAACTAATAGACAAACAAAGTGTGACCCAAGGTTTCAATTGCTTCAGATAACTGTGAAAAGTGAACTTCTCAATAAAAAAATTACAAATATTCTTTGCAATTATTCTCAATAACTTGTTATCAACTTAGTCTAACTGCTTCATCTCCTGCACGAAGCAGGATTCAAGCAGACGAGAATAACCTAGGTAGAAAATGAAAGAGGCCATATACTTTGAATTCTTCAAAATAATATAATCATGCCCGTTCATATTGGAAGCTATCTTAACTCCTAACAGACTTACTTGCATGGTTGTTACTGTTGTCATGTTGCCATACATATCTGGCCGACTTAAACGGCTAGAATCTTGATAAAATCTATGCACCAGATTTGGTGATTGGTGAAGAATATGGTAATACTGCTTTACAAAAGCATTTCCAACAACTTGAGCACTGGGAGTATGGGCAGGACTTCCTTCCTGCATGGCCATCTGCACATAGGTTCAAGGAATCTATAAATAACGCTTCAAAGAAAGACAATCAACTGCACAATTACAATGAACAAAAAGGATCGCTGCTCCATCTTTCATGAGAATAAAAAGAAAACACAAAAGAAAAGCACTTTATTTACTCAATATTTAGAATATTTAGAAACAACCCTAAACATTAAGAGAAACTATCAAAAAAATGTTTGCATAAAAAATTAGTCAAAAGCCCAAGAAACAAAATACGAGATATTCAACAGCATAGACAACTTTGACCAACATAAAGCAGAACATTAAGACTTAGAGATGTAAGACCCTTTTCCCCATAAATCTAGTTTATGTCAAAGAATAGAAATTAATTAGTTCTCTATATAAGCGCTCCACCATTAAATGCTACACTAACAATTCTCAAGCAATTCCAAAACCACAAAGCTAAAACAAGTCAGAAAACAAACCCATCACTGAAAATAAAGGCATAGTCATAGTTCTTTATATCTAAAACAATTAAGACAGTGATTCAAAAGAAAAACAAAATAAACCCTTTAATCAAAAAACAAGGAAATCCTCAAAACCCTTCATAGAAAAGAATAGTGTGAAGCAGATTTAACAACCAAAATCAACTTAAAAGCACGATCTTGCAGGTGATTATCAGATCAATCAAACATCGTGACTACAACGATCAAACACAGATCAATTGGAATGAAAGATATGGGGAAAGTAAGGTCAGATGTACCTGATTCGTGGGTGATTTGAGATTAAGAGAGAGATCTGTGAGCTTTGAAATAAAGCAGAGAGAGAAGCCCAAAGCGTATGACAATATGCGTAGTAAGTAGGAAATGTGAAGAATAATAGCACGGCCAAAGAAAGATGCTTAAATTAAAATATGAAAATTGGTTTTTTTTTTTCCTTTCTTTTTTACTTTTTTTGGGTCCATTTTCTATTGTCCATTATTCCCTTTCTTCGAAGTTGGTCTCTCAATTAAAATATTATTTAATTTTTTAAATTTAATGTATTATTATATTTTTGTTATAAATGCAAATGATTCATATTATTTTTTTATTAATTTAATAAAAATAATATATTAATATAAAAATTATTTAAAATAATAATTAAATAATTTTTATTTATTAGTTTGTAGACATCCGGGTTTAAATAAAATTATGTTTAATATATGATTAATGGATTAAATCTTTATTTTCCCATACAAATCATTAAAAAATGTTGATCCATTTTTCCTTTGGTGATAATGATTGGGTTGTTAACAGGACTCAATAATTTTTGTTGCGTTGAATTTTGTATATTTAACTTGTATGACTCTTTCCCTATCTTTTCTATGAGAAGGACTTTTCAGTTGGATTGAAAATGAATCTCTTGTTTTTATTTTATATATTTTAAAATAGAGCTATAACAAGTTGGATAGAAAATAATTTCAATAGTTTTGAATAAAGATTTAATGCTCTAAATTAAATTATTAGTCAAATATTTTTATTAAAATTAAATTATAATAATAGTTCATTAGGAAGAATATCTTAACAAGATAATTATTCATTAAATAATGTTCCTGAAATTTTGGTTTGTTTATTTAAAAAATGGTTTGTTGAATATATTTGATCATTTTCTTTTTGTTTTTAAAGAATCCATTTGAATCCACATTTCCAAATTAAAAAAATATTTGTTCCTTTATTTTGTTTAACTCTATTTTGAATAAAAATGATGAAATCAAAATTTAATTTGATTATTTCATATCATAATTAAAAAAAAACCAATAAAAATATAATTCAAATCTTAATATTATAATTTTTTTATAAAATTGCAACACAAAAAATTACAATTAGAATTAAATTTTACATTTATATAATTAATTGAATAATTAATTATTACATTACATTAAATTATAATTATTAAATAATCAACGAATAAACTAGAATAACGATAAAATTTAGACATCATAAAATTTTTTTAAAAAATTTTTATTGCTAAACTAAAATCGTTTTTGCAACACTTATATTTTTTTATATTCCGAACTCCGAAACAAATAAATAAAAAATAAGAATGATAAACATTAGTTAGATGTTAAAAATTAAAATGAGCATTAAATCTTTGTTTTCAGTATATATATATATATATATATATATATATATATATTTGCCAGAATTGTCTTTAGTGTATTACTATATATATATATATATATATATATATATATATTTTTTTTTTAACAAATGAACTAGTATTAGCCAATAAAAAAGAAGTAATAGGCAAAGGCTAAAATTCTTGAGTCTGGACATTTCACCAAACCGAGTCCGTCTTTGAATTTCTGTGGTGAGAGTGAAATTAACAATGGCGTCGAAAGCAAGCAGCTCCATCTTCCAAAGCCTGAAACGCTACATCAAGAAGCCATGGGAGATAACCGGACCCTGCGCCGACCCAGAATACAAAAACGCTTTGCCAAAAGCGACGGAGTACCGTATTCGCTGCCCCGCCACCACTTTGCAAAAGCCCATCGTCCCAACCTCCGATCCCGAAACCGTCTTCGACATCAAATATTACACCCGCGATCAACGCCGCAATCGCCCTCCTATCCGCCGCACCATCTTGAAGAAAGCTGACGTGGAGAAGATGATGAAAGAGAAAACCTTTGATGTTAATGATTTTCCTAGGGTTTACTTGACTGCTAAAGTTGAAGAGGATGAGAATGCTGTTGGTGGAGGTTACCAGAAATAGGTCAGATTTTTGGAACTCCTATTTCCTTTTCAATTTGATGGTTTATTTAGCTATTTTTTTGTGTTATTAGCTGAGGGTATTGTTCTTTTCTCTCTCATTTTTTTTTGATGAATTCGATGATTTAAAGATTTGGGTACTGGTTATTTTCATGTTTTGAGATGTGGGTAATGATTGGTTTTCCACTATGTAATATGTATGATTTGGGCTTTTTACCAACTGGGATTTAGGTGCAATTTGATTGAAGCTTGATTTGAGTTATTATATGAATTATGCAGAAGTGAAGGTATTGGAATAGATGACTTCTAAGGTTATTAGTTGCTTTGTTGATTTCTGATTGATATAATGCTTTTTTGGAATACTTATTCAAGGCTTTAGAGTTATGAGTTTAAATGTAGATTGGTTTTCTTTTGATTTGAGTTTGAAGAAGTTAATTAGGGCCAGGTTGAAATACCTCTCTCTCTCTCCCCGAGTTTTAGGCAATGTTTCTTGGCAAGATGGGTGATACTGCTTTGTTTAATTTTTATGATGTTTGGTTTTTGATGGGGATGGGTGGTGCCAGTGGGTTTGAATTTGAGTGGGAGTGATTTGGTGTTTAAGATTTAGGATGCCTGAGGTATTCTGAGTGTGATCTTGAAAGTTTTCCTACTCTATCAGGCTTAAGGAAGTTTTCTTTTGGGTGGGATTAGGGTTATCATGAGATTTAGATGGTGGTATATGGATGTTAAATTTGAAGGTAATGTACTATACTTCTAGGAGATTTGCATTTTGTTTTGATTCAACTAGCCTTGTACATGGGTTGGCATGTCCTTGGTGCATTTTAGTGCAATATCTTCATTTATCTTTAAAAAAAAAAAGAAAGAAAGAAAAAGCATGAGTCAAGTTTTTACCCTGGGCATTAGCTCAAGTTGTACGGAGCAGCATGGGGTGGGAGGATGGATGGACCTAATTTCAAATCTTATCAAACTTTGGGGAAAAAGGCCTTACCATGTGCATCAACTGCTGCAGACGTTAAATGCCTGTAGTATTCCCCCAAAAAACTTCCACTGCAATTGTTTGAAGGCAGTTATCTTTACCACATTTTAGGGTAAGACAATAAGATTCTTATACCTGCATTTGCTGGAAAGTAGGTTGGGTATTAGTTATTGATCTTGGCAATGGTGAATCTTTGTTGTGACAGCCTTGTCAGATTCTGTGGCCAATTTTCTTTTCTGAACATCCTATGCTAGCAGAAAATGTTATAGATCTGTCTGCATTTTCTTAGTGTTTACATTCTATAGAGATTGGATCTATTATGTAAAGTGATCTGTCTCTCTCTCTTGATTTGAAATGCAATGTAAATTTCACTCAAGCATTTCTATCATGTGTGGTGGAGGATGCATGTGTATATCTTGGATTGTATACCAACCATATACTATAAGTGTCATGACATTCCTAATACTTGGTGGCCACATTCTTGAAATTGCTTGGTGGCGTGATTTTATACCACTGTTTATAAATTATAAGTATGGGGTTATTCAAGATATTTAAATGCGCTACATTTTATCACCCGATTTTCTGAACTTGTTTATTTATTTTATTTCAACTTAAATTCATATTTGACCTATGAAAAAGGCCCCTACGTTTTCTAAGCTTACTGAGGATATAGTTGTAAAGAATAAATAGAGCATAATGATGCAATATTGTCCATATAGCTTACCTCATGTAGTTGGAAAAGGCTTGGTTGTTATATTAACCCTTCGCACTAGTAATCTCATCGAGCTTGTTTCACATGCTTCTGTTGTTCCAAGATGATATTATTGACTTTAAAAATGTTTCTGGCATGTGAACAGGCCTCTGAGAACCTGTGGCAAAATTTAGTGTGCACCAGTTCCCTCTGTTTCACTCTTGCTGGCTTGTCATGGAACAAATGCAGGCCATGTTAGCAATAGCAATTTCTTGAGACTCTTGAAGTTAAAGAGGATGTGGTTTCCAACATTAATAAGGATAGTTGCCTGGATTTTGTTTATTTTTTGGGTTTATTCTGTTAATCAACATGTTCTTATAAATCCAGATGCGACTGCAGTTGGGTGATGGATGATTTAATTGACTTCTTCAAGCTTTTATGATTTTCTAAACATGATAATCTGGAGTAATTTTTATAACATCACAATAGGCCAGAAAAAGCCTCATAGGACAGCCCAATATTCTCTTGGCCCAAATGCTGGTCGATCCAATGCCGCTATCATTTCTCTCAGTTACCTGGTTTGTTTTTTTCTTTCTGTGAACAAAACTTGGGCCTATGATGGGTTGCGACAAGCTTAATGCTACCTTAATCAACCATTTTGACTAAACGAAAAACAGATTTTATAATTTATGTATTTATATCATATAAAATATTAAAATTTATGTATTTATATTACGTAAAATATTAAAATTTATATATTTATATCGTATTTTATACGAAAATTATATATAAAATTTTACGTTAATACGAAAATATGAAATATATATTTTTATGATTTTGTTAAACTTATATATAATTATTATTAAAATTTTAAATTACATTATTTTTGTATTTTATTTTTATATTGTATTTATATAATATAATTTTATCTTATTTTAATTGTTGTGTTTTATATTATCAAATCTATCGAAAAGTGAAAAAAATAATAAATTAAAAATCGAAAAGTACTAAAATTGAATTCAAAGATTCAAATTAATTGCTCATTTTCTATATCATTTTTAAGCCATGGAATTAGAATACCCTTTTCTTTTTATTTTGGTACTGAATACCTTTTTCTTTTTTAGAGTATAAGTTTAAGTTTCAATGAAAAAGCCTAGACGGTTCTTTTTTTATTATTATTATTTATTTTTTAATAAAGGATGAAGATTGCGGATAGAAAAAGAGATTATATTTGACTTCAAACTTTAGGGATTGCATTTGATTTCAAATATATTAAATATCATAATTTAAAGATATATTATATAAATTAATTGAATTAAAATTTAAATTCGATTATTATTATTATTTAAAAAGCCAAGTTAGTTATCCTTAACAAGCTGCCATAAATTACAATTAAGACTGCTATGCTAACTTGATTAGTGTGATTAATTAAATCTCTAACCACTCATCCAACTGCACCATAACACCACCACTACATGCAAAATAGCCGTCCTATTCTACTAATGCTACATATTATTTTCTACCCTCTCTGCCTTGTTCCTGTATACATAATTACATGCCTAATTAAGCTAGGTTTTTACGTGTTTAATAATTTCCAATCTACAGATTTTTACATTTACCATAATTTTAGTTTCAAAATTTTCGGCTTACTTTCAGATTTCAAAATAAATTTTGCATCAATTTATTTCTGCTTCACATCTTAACAATGAATTGATACATTTATATTTAAATAAATAAAAAAAAAAAACATAAGTAGTGATGGCAACCGTATATTCAATAACTGAAAATCGTTTAATATTAATTACATATCCATAACTTATTAAAAATTTATTGTAATTATTCATAACCTAACCAAAATAGTTTATGATATTAGTTAATTATCCGAAATCATTTATTTAATAGATACTCAATTAAAAATTTGACCCGATTAAAAAATTCATCACTATTGCAAAATAAGTTTAACTTTTATAATATATTTTAATATTCAAACAAAAAATAAAAATTAAATCTAATAAGAAATAAAAGTAACAAAAAAATTCAAATCTCTCAATTTGCAAGGATTTAAAACTTTTCAAATAAGTTTCGCTCCGAAACCAAATGTCTACAAACCATTTCATCTAAACCCTCAAATTTGTATCCTATTCAAAATCATGTTCAAATATATCCAAACATAACTATTTGAACCCGTTTTATTCGGGTTTAATGGCTTAATCGTATCGAAATCCCTAAACACAGGTAAGAATTTGCATCTCCGAGTGGAATTAATGAAAACTGAGTTACTGATCCAACAAAAAGAAAAGAAAAAATAAATAAAATGAAGACAATGAAATGAAAGAAAAAGCAAAACAAAGTCATAAATTTTTTTTTTTTATGCCACAGAAAACTTAAAGTACATAGATATTGGAGAAATTTGAGATGCATTCATGTTATTGTTAGTTGCAGTTTGGGTCAATGGTGAATGCAGACTGCAGCATGGTTCTACTTTCACAAAGTAAAAATAATGGACCACGAAGGGACACCAAGTTAATTTTTGCCTCCTTTACACCCTCTGTATTCACTAAGAAATCATTAATTACCTTTTTAAATAATTATATTTGATAAATGGTTTGTCTCCTTAGCTTTCAATGAGTAAAATGCACTATGCAATATTTTTATTTTTATTTATGTAAATGGGATCTTTTAAATTCATATATTTCATCAATTATCATTAAAAAATTTAATAAAATATGTCACCAAAAAAAAAATCACATAACATATATTCCAACCCAAAAGGTCAAAAAATTTTAATTTTTAGGATGTGCTTATAACTTTTTTTTTTTTTTTTTAATTTTCCTTAAGAAAATCCCCCTTTTTTAAAACAATCACCATTTACATTCTTTCACATTTATTATTAAAAGTAAAAAAAAATCTTTTGATATTGGGCAGTTCCTCTAAATATATAGCTTTAATTTTTCCTAATTAGTTGTTAGAATAATTTTGCTATAATTAATCAATAGTGAGACTTAATGGATAACTATATTTTGGCATGCGATTTTATTTTTGTTAAGTAATTAAGCAATTATTGCTTGATAAAAGCATCTATATCACGATTTATTTTGTTATTTTTTTAACCTTTCTACTTACAATTGATGTTCAAGTTATTTATGGATTTCATATATTGATTTTCACAAATTTTTTTAATAGTTTTAGGCACACTATTATCTAGCTTGAATTAATGTTACTTATGTATTAAGAGTGAATTAAATATCCTAACTATAGATCAATTTTTTTTTTGTTATCTTTAGATCTAATAATTTCAAGTACAATACGGTGATACGATATAAAAATGATATAAATAAAAAATATGAAAATAATACGATTTAAAATTTTAATAAAAATTATAAATAAATTTGACAAAATAAAAAATATTTTATATTTTTATATTAACATGAATTATAATATGTAATTTTTATATAAAATATAATATAAATACATAAAATTTTAATATTTTATATGATACAAATATACTAATTATCAGATTTAGCTATCATCCATGAGAAATCCACGAAATTTCAGCTTTGGAAAGTAGGCAACCAACTATGAGGAAAAAAAAAAAAAAAAAGAGCTGCCTGTAGTAGTGATTACAACCTAATGTCACGCGTGTTCGTGCATTTTTGTTTTTGTAAAAAAAAAAAAAAAATCCGTAGCATTGAGTATATATAAAGAAAAGTTTTGCAAAAATTAAAATTTAAATATCAAACTTATATATTTGCATGTATATGTATAAATATAAGGACAGATCACTTTATATAATGTAAAATTAAAAAAAAATTAAATATTTTTTTAATTTTTAATTTTAATAAATATAAGAATGAGAGAGATAAGTAAAATTAAAAAAAAAAATTTAATATCATATTTGAATCTATTAAAATTAATAATTAAAAATGTGTAAAATTAAAAAAAATTTACATTGTGCAAGTTAATCTCTCATATATATAAATTTATAAAGAAGTAAGATTAATTTATATTAATGTAAATTTTTTTTGTTTTATATGTTTTTTTAACTATAATTTAATTAAATTCAAATAATCAAAAAAATAATTTAATTTCAATGCTTCAATCAATTAAAATTAACTGTTAAAAATATAAAATTAAAAATTTTATTCCGATATAAATTAATCTCTCCTGTATCTTTATATATATATATATATTGAGATATATTGAGATAATATTCAGTCATGGTTGAAGGGTGCGGTAGTTCACTTTCTGTGCTGCGTACCTTTCGTATTATTGACGCAGAGCGCATTTTTCCACGAGTTTGATCATGTCCAGAACCACCCTTTTTCTTTTTCTTTTTTTTTTCTTCTAGGGTTTGGCGCAGTCGCTTTCGCTGCGAAATAGGAGAGTAATTGACTGTATAAGCAGAAGAGAAAGAGACCTAACAGAAAAAAAATAAAGTAAACACAAGAATTGGATTAGATGCGCTTCCTAAATTAGCAATCCCTAAGATAATCCGTCCATTTGTGATTTTTATCTTCAATATATTCATTGATGGATCATGATTTTTTTTTATTTGTTCCTTTATAATATATAAAAAATTATCGATGAATTTATCGATTTTATCAATAAAAAAAAGTGTTTAGTGAAAAATTTTAAAGTGAATTTAAATTTTTTTTATTTCCCAATTTTTAAAGATGTTATATATTCCATATTTCATATTCCATACATATGTTGCTGTGTATCAGTAGATATTATACATATATATATATATATAATATATCCATATCCACAGTCCATTATTCCTCTTACAATAGGCCATGGGAATATGAATCTCTCTCTTTCTGTCACTCTTGTCAATATTCAATAACTGGGTTATGCTGATGATAGCTGAGATCTTAGTGTTGAAAGTGATACTAGAAGGGGTTTTACAGATTGTTAAGGTCTCTGCTTTCAATTCTGACATTTCTTTCTTCAGTTTTTTTATTGTTTGTTTTTGCTATAGCCATGGCAGCTACTACTTCATTTTAATTGTCAGCCAGGCTTTTTCTTTCTAGATCACCACTAACCAGCAAACAAGAACGACAAAGTTTCCCAATTAATGAGGTAACGCAAACTGACACAAAACCAGTAAAAGTTTCAACCAAATTAGAAACCACATGTAAAGATATTCATCTATTACACTTTCATAACATCATGTCTAAATAAAACAACACTAGCTTTAAATAAAGGATGCATGGCCTCATTGCTAGTCTACTTTCAAATTCGTTAAACTCATTTGATACCAGGATTGGGATCTGGAAGAGGCATCTATGAAGCAGTACTCAAGGTCTATCAATGGAAGCTATGGTATTAATGGGGTTCTTCCAATAGGAAAACAAGAAAAAAAGAAGAGAGTACAGCAGTCAGAGGATGCAGTTTTTGTTGATCATATGATCATTAATAGAAAACCGGAAACAAAAAATGGAAGTTGGGAATTTACCAATCCTCTGAAGATTTATAGAAAATTTAATGGAAAAAAAAACAAAGAAAATTCTATTTGCTTGTCAGTGTTCATCTTCCACTTTGATTTGCATTTATACATTGATTGAAATATTTGATGTAGTTGATGATCAGTCCATAAATAATTATATCACATATCCACTAGCTATTTACCGGGCTAAGTAATTTGCAACCATCGATTTTTATACTGATACACACACACACACACTGCTGGGCAGATTTTAGAATCTTATATTTTGATCATTTAACTTTTTTTACAAAACTTGGATGCATTAAATTGAGGAGTTGAGGGATATTTAATTTTTCAACTGTAATAATAAGCTTATATGCAATCAAAGTTACCCTTAAAGCAGTTGCTGTTAACAGATTGATCAAGTATAGGAGATAAAGCAGCTGAAAACTATAAAAGAATCAATCTACTAATTATCCAAAAAGAAAAAAACTTAAAGCTGGAGCTAAGTTTTGGTGTGTATCAAGTACTAACCATTTATCTTAGTCAGGTTTAGCAGCAAGTACAAAACGTACTTTAGCCAGTTAGGTAATTCATTTTAATTAGATGATAGGTAGCCAATTAAAGCCACATTAGCATAGTAATAGTATGTATTATTTGAAAAAAAATTGATCAAAGGATTATTCATTCTGTTTTTTAACTGTGGTTCCTTCAAGTTCATATTTTGATAACTAGATAAATCCTGAATCATTTCAATGGAACGAAAAAAAAAAAGTTGGTGTTCTGAATTAGATTTATAAAAATTGATAAAACATGTCACCAATCATGGTAGTCTGGTAAAGTACTAAACTTTTAATTTCACCGATAGAATCAAGAAAAAAGAAATTGATCAGAAATTTCTCTATTATACAAGCTATCTTAATCTCCAAAAAGAAAATTTAAGGAACCAAAAAAGGTTAAGTTTCAAGCAGTTTGTAAACCATTAAAAATTGAAGAAATTGCATCATATATATCCTCCCTTCTATTTTGGAGATCAAACACTAAACTAAACCTTCAACTGATCATAGTGAGGAGATTAAATGGCTGTCTGAAGCACAACAGTCTGTGTCTGAGATTTGGGACCATTTTAATTTGATAATTATGGAGGCACCTTGAAAGAAAATCAGAGCAGTACTTAAATCCTTTCTCGTGATGCCCACCTCTTTTTTTCCTGCAAAGAAAGGGATAACTCAAAACAAATTTCTATTTATGTAAATACAAAATTTGATAAAAACCCTGGAAATAAGTAGGCATGAAATTAGTATTAAGTACTTTCCAATAAAAGTTTGTGCATTTGAAATAATAATTAAAGAGAGGTAATTGTCCTTAGGGTTCATTGTTTTATGCGTTATGCCCACTTCTGATCTCTTTACCAAAAAATGTTAAAGGCTTTAAAATCTTAAAAGGGGTATTGGCTTTACCTCTGAATTGACTTGAGAAGTAGTAGAATTGGGTCATTTTATTTTGCTGTATAAATTCTATTTGCATTGTCAATGAAACATTGAATATTGCAAAGCTGAGGATATTGCAACAGGTTCATAGGGTTCATCAAATTGTTGGGTTTTTCCTTATTTCGATACAATAGGGATATAAAGTTGAGTTCAGCTTTTCAACTGGTGCAACTGCAAGCTACATTGATGACTGGTCTATTAGTGCTAGTGCTGTAATTTTGGTGAAGATCCCATTTTCTAGATTGTCAAGGTAACTTAAAAAGTTGCAGTCTCCCTCTCTCTCTCTCTGATCTGATCTTTCCCCCCTCACTCCCACAAACATATATCGGACATACACATTCTTCTGGGGTCTTCATGAATCATTGTTATTATCATGTTTGGATGTTGTTTCTTTTCTTTCTTTGTTCGGATAAATGTTGAAACCCCTTTTCCCCTTATAGGTAGATTGAGATCATAAGAGAAAAAAAATATATGAAGAAAAGTAATTGCATGATCTCTAAATTTCTGGTGTTAGTTTTCACTTCTTCGGGAAGCATTTTGGAGTCTTATTCTAACAGTTAAACGACACAATTTCTCAAAATGCAGATACAAACTTTAACTCTTCCTTGTTAGAGGCTGCATGCAAATATTTCTGTGCATCAATCTTTTTGGCTTCATCCTTGTCACAAGATCGTATATACATATGCAGGTATGCAATGAATCCATGATTCTTCATTCATGTATTCTCTTAATAAAAGAATAATGTTCATCTTGGTTGCATAAGGCAAGCACCAAGTTTTTTAGGTTTTTCTCTTCATTATCTTCCAAAACTCCATATCTAGAAATGTTAAGGAGCTACATCACCCAACTTTGAGTTGACAAATATCTCTATATGTATGAATGTATATATATATATATATATATATATATATATATATAATTTTAAAGTTGGTATGTCGTATTTCATATTCACTTATAATGTGTCTCAGCCAGAATTTCAAGATATATATATATATATATATTCTCTAATGAGAAAAAGAAAACATGAAATCATTTGCAAACAGAAGTTAAATTGCGTGAATTGTGAATAGAACTTATAAATAAAAAAAGTTAAAATAAAGTCCAACTTGTCTCGTGCAAATCTCAGTACTGCCATAGACGTGAGTGGTCCTTGTTTCTACTCAGTGTAGATGCTTTAAAGAAGCTATGTTGGTCCCTCCTCTACAAGGGTAGCTAACTAGCCATTGCTATCTATAATGTAATCCTGTTAACGAAATTCTAGCGTTGCATATATACACCACAACTTTGGAAGCCACAGCCACAATTATATCCGATGAAATTTCCTTTCCATATGAACTTAACTCCATTTACAATTCCTTTTCCTCTACATCAAAGTCTAGCTCATTTGAAGGAATAATTTCCTATTCTCTACTTAGGCCCAAGACATTAGGCATTGTTTTTCACTTTCATTGCTGAATGAAAGTTAACTTTTAATGTAGCGGTATATATGTTGATATAAAAGACCAACTAAGGTTAGTTAAGTTAGTAAGAATAGAATATTTAATTTCTAAGGCTTAGATTCGATTCTCCTTATCCATAATTCTTATTAAAGTCTGCAGCATATTTTGGCTCTGAAATGGTATATCCACCCCTCATTTAAACTTTTTTGTAAAACCAAAACAAATCCATGGTAGAAATTGAAACAACACCCCAATATATAGTATTATTGGGTTCAAATAAAATGCTTCCTTTATTTATTTTCCTTTTTCAACTCAACTAGCTAGGCATGCATTATATAAAGCTATTTGTAGTTGCCAATAAAGCATAAGCCCTCTTTTTCTAGTATATATTGAATGGTCCCATATGTATATGAAGTTAACCTTCTACTTTGTGTGCTATTCGAAACTTGAATAATTTAAATACAAAGATGAGCAAAATACCAATAATTAAACTAGTGATTGTTCAGTATGTGGTATGAACAAATTTATGAAAGTTACATCTTTCTCTTCCAATATTGATGTATCAACGCGCGTCGGATGCCAGATGGACGCGGATAAGCCATACCTTTTCCTTTTTCCTTACCATGCAACATGCTTGCAGTGAAATTCCAGCATCTTTTCTTTCCTACAGATGTGGTTTCTTTTGCTAGCTAGGTTTATTCTTAGCAAAGTTGTTGTTTTAAGCTTTAACCCTTCCTTGTATACAGTTCTACTAAGCTGAAGAGAATACATAAGGGAGCTTTCGATCTCCATTGCAGCGATCTTTTCCTACTTCTAGTTCCTTAGCCTTGACAGTCAAGAACTAAATTAGTCTGTTCTGCTGCAAGATGTGCAACTGTTAATTTTATGTAAGTTTATCGTCCATCGATCTGGTCTTTGGCATAAAAAATAAAGGAATAATGTTTGTCAAACCCTAACCATTTTCTTAAAAAGTACTCCTTTTTTTTATTTCTAAAATCATCTAATCTTCTGTTAGAATTTATATTCATAAATCAAATTGATTTGATTAACTCATATTCCAGTTGTCTCCAGCTTTAATGTTGTTGCTTTAAATTCTTTTTGGAGATTTACTCAAGTTCTAATTGGAGCTACAGGCTCTATCCAAAGTACAATTTCTATACAAATTTAGACCTGATTCCTCTCTTTGATTGATCTTTTATTTACTTTTATTATATTATGCATTTGAAACCGTATATACACACATATCTAGATTGAAAATAACCAAGTTACTTTGAAATTTTGTATATAGAAACAACCTTCAGTTCTCAGGAAATACTGTGTAGATTTGGCTAGCTGTTGATCTTATTTTCACATATCATGAAGCAAAGATTTTCAACTTTTAATACTAAAACTAGTTGAAAGAAAACATGAAGATAGAGCAATTTACTGTCTAATACAGGTTAATTTATTGCTTGTTTCAGTTGATATACCTTTTGAATGATGAGAGGAGTAAGATGATCTCGAGTTCAAGGGAAAAAGATCTTCAAACAAAGCAAGAGGGTGAAACCAATGACGGCAAGGTCTCCAAAGGGCCATCAAGTTCAAGGCAGTGGTCTGCAGGATTTAGAAATCCAAGGATTGTCAGAGTCTCGCGCTCGTTTGGAGGAAAGGATAGGCACAGCAAGGTTTGCACAATAAGGGGATTAAGGGACCGGCGGATTAGGCTTTCTGTACCTACTGCAATTCAGTTGTATGATTTACAAGATAGGCTTGGCCTTAGTCAGCCTAGCAAGGTGGTTGATTGGTTGCTTGATATTACTAAAGATGATATTGATAAGCTCCCTCCACTTCAGATGCCTCAGGGATTTGGTCAGTTCCATCAGCCAATGCTAGTTTCTCATGAATCAAATCCCTCCCAATCTTCCCTTGCTCCTTTCTTCGATGCAAATTCTATGTTCATGAAGGATGGAGAAGATCAAAGCATAGCAGCAAAAAGATATTGGGATAATATGGCTGCTGCACTGAGAGCAAAAAGTAAGGAAGTTGAAAGAGAAAGTACAAATGCCGCTGCTGAGAAGGGAAAGTGGATCAGACTAAATGAACCAGAAAATCAAGATGGAAATATTGGTGTTTATACTGGTGGTCAGGCTTTATCTCAAAAGCTTTTTCCTTTAACCAATCATTCGTCATCACCTGGCTTGTTAAACAATGCCATGCCCTTCAATTCTTATTGCCATTGGGAGCCTTCAAGTCTATCTTTGTCTCAATTTGGGAACCATGGATTTCTTCCCCAAACTGAAAATTTCCTCAATGGTAACACTAGTGTGCAATTGCCATCTTCATTGTCTCTTCCATTGGCACATGCACCCCAGTTTTTTTTCTGCCCACCATCGACAATGCCTTCACTTTTTCCCACATATCCTCCATATGGTACTGCACCAGGTCCAGGGGACAGTAATGATTCCAGGCAAATGAATCATTTCCAATTATTGAGCTCAAATTCCCAACATGTTCTGCCAAATTCTGTCACAATGAGTTCTCCCATGAAACATTTCTCTTTAAACGTAAATGCTGGCCTCACTCTTACACAAAATGATGATGAAAGTCATGCAGATGAGGATAATACCGATTCTTGATAGCTGGTTCAAACTTCAAAATGATATTAATTTGATTTCATGGGCTACGTACATCAATATGGATTATCAAATTTCATATGTTTTGCTGAGGCGGAAAATTTGAAATCACCAAATTAGGCAAGAATTACAATAAGGGTCATTACATTTTGTTTGGAAATACACCAGGAGAAGAGAGCTGGCAGTGACAGTTATTTTCAAGTTCTTCAAGTGGGATGAACTTATTCTACATTACAGCAGGTAAGATGCTATAATACTTGTGGCTTCTATATGCATATTATTATTATTAGACAGTTTTTAATTACGTAGGTGAAATGAAAGATAATTTGTACTATTAATGTTTTGCAGTATGGCATTGATTCTTGGGTTTTAGCTTTCTATATTTTGCTATATATATAGAATCAATTGTTTCATTAATAGTTTTCTTTAGCCTGGATGCCATGTTCAGTAACTGCATCACTGTCATCATTCATGACAATTAGCAATCATACGAGGAAATGCTCTCCTATATAAATGCATTAATTTTCATGCAAAATCCATTTTCCATCGGGTTTTGGTTAATTTTATTTAGCCATATATATAACATACATATAGAAGTAATGATCTTCTCTATACTCTCCCATATATATATATATGTTCTTATTGTGTATGTGTGTGTGTGTCATTTACTATCACTTTATTATATATAATTGCGTCTGTCTAAATTAAACCACCACAGCTTATAATTCATATCAACAAATTTTTTACTCAAAGCACTACCATGTATGATTTACTAGTAGTAGTACATTCCTAATCTTCTATGTTAAAATATCTAGTAATTAAATAAAATTTTTAGTAGCTAGCATAAATCATTTCCAAAAATGTTAAAAATCAGATTAATATGTTGTAATAACCTTAAAGTCATAAAAGAAACACAAAAAGTCTAAAACTAAGTGTTTAGATGAAAAGTACATTGACACTTAAGTAATCTATAGTGCTTAAGCATTTGACTAAATGATTATTTGCAGAAGTACATTTATATCCTCTTACTCAGAGAGGTAAATTTGAATCCCTCCTCCCCAAATTAGAAAAAAAAAAAAAAAAAAAAACTTTACCAGATAGAAAAAAAAAAAGTGATGTGTGTCTCAAAAATGAAATTCGTCGATAAAATAAGACTTTTAATGATGAAAATTTTTTCCGTAGTTGAAGACTTGTTCTTTTATAGTGATAAGCTAGGGTTTTACTTTGAATGCAACTAAAGGATAGGGTACATTATTAGTAAGTGTCTTCACATGAGTTTGATAGAGCTAAGTTAGCTGAGACTTGGTAGTAAAAGCTTTGGTCACCAGCTAATTAGTTGGCCTTAATTTGGGTTAAGTGGTAGAGGGAAATGAATACATTCTACTGTGCATGCCCCCTGGGGATTTATATATTTTGAAATGTAGAGAAAATAAATCTTACAAGATTAACGATATATAATTAAAGAGACTTCCATAATCGAACATCCCCAAGCAAATATGAGAAATTTGCAGCCAAATCTTTGTCATATATGCACTGATCAGGATAAAATATTAAAATCATTAACCCCCCACTTTTCCTTTGTATATAGATTTTCTTCTTATATGAGAAAATTCATTATATCCGAAAAAAATACACATACGAAATAATTCTCTGTTATCTTATAATTTTTTTTTTCATCGGCTATCCATGCAAATGTGATTGTCTGTCTTACACGACAATTGTGCATATATATATATATATATAATTGTGCCTTCTCGATGAATCTTTGCATTCCTGAAATCGATCATTTGTTTGTTGACTTTTGCTGTTTGCTAGTTTCAGTGTCTGCATGCAAAAATATTTGAATAGTTTCAGTGTCTACAAGCTATTGGCTTTAATTTGTTGTATCATGTATGGCATGCAGCTTTTTTCTTCAATCATAGATTGGTTTTTACTGTAACAAATAAACAAAATTAAAACTTCTTTGCTGAAAATTAATTAAAGAAGCTAACTTTCGAGATTGAGCCTGGTTTGTTGTTCTAAATAGCCTAGCCAGCTAGTTGTTCAAAACTCAAAACATCGCCTGATGCACTTGCATTTTTTTTAATATTGTAGAAACATTTAAAGGTTGTAAACGTCAATATAAACTATATTATATTACTTTTTTTCACCGCAATAATTGAACAATGATATTTAAAATTTTCTTCTCTTTTATAAGTGAGTAAATGGTTTTATGTTTTTAAATTGTTTTAGATATTTAAAATGATAAAAATTTGAACATAAATCATTTACACAACTAAAGAAAAAACCAGGTGATAATATATTATATAGGTATACAGTAGAGAAAGGAGACTGAAATGACTGCGATTCTTGTTTGTTGGGAAGAACAGAGACTGAAATGGAACAGTCTAAATCTGAGGGTCACAAGATCCAAGAAAACATTAATGGAGGACTGTTGCAAGTTGGGATTTTAGTTGGGTTGGGCATCATCCATCAAAGAAAAAGGTTTCCAAATTCCTTATTATTTGTGGTCCTACCCTGTTCTTGGAATTGAATTACCAAAAGGCTAAGGAAATTCATGTCCCACTCGCTTCAATCAGAGCGTGCGTTAAAATAAAAACAAACAACTACAGAGCTACTCTTCGGCTGTGCAAATATATATATATATAGAATAAATTACTAGTAATTAATTAATTTCATGGAAGTTGTGGTCCTCTGCATATTCATTTACACACAGCATGCTAATTGGAGAAACTTCAGGACACATGTATTCCCATTTTCTTTTTCTTTTTTTAAAGAAATTTGCTTGAATTCTAAGTTTTAATTTATCAAAGAGAAAAATTAATCAGGCATGTAATTTTTTAGAAAGGAAATATACAAAAATATGTCAAAAAACTTTCAATACAATTTTTTTTTCTTTTTTGTATTAGATTCAAACTCGAACCCTTAGTTTTAAAGTTGATTATTTTACCACGAACTAGTAATTTATTAATAAAAATAATCTTATTTATTGACTATAAAAATGAGATAAGAAGTTGTTGGCTTTGAATTGATCAAGAGTTTTGTTTTGTCAAATCAAAACTCTTGATCAATTCAAAACCAACAATCTCTTCTTTTTTGATATAACAAAATCAAATAAAAACTTTACAGGAAAAATATTTTTCATTTTGAAAAACAAACTCTCCCTAAATAATATAACTCCCACTGAATTTAAGTATAAGTTTTAAGCCAATTAAACAAAATCAATATCACCAAACCAATATCATTAGGATAATCAAAGTAAGCAATTTTTTCATTTATACCAATATTTCTCTCCCTTTTTGTTATAGCAAAAAAGATGAAGTAAAGCCAAATGAGAAAACAATCAATTCAAGGCCACTCAAGTTCATATTAATTAAAAACCATGCAATATGATCATTCAAGCATACAATCATGCACAAATCATAAAAAATTTTAGATAAACACACATT
This sequence comes from Durio zibethinus, assembly GCF_047325235.1. Taxonomy (NCBI): domain Eukaryota; kingdom Viridiplantae; phylum Streptophyta; class Magnoliopsida; order Malvales; family Malvaceae; genus Durio; species Durio zibethinus. Next base: position 25,070,518 of record NC_143172.1, read on the forward strand.
TGATCAATCAAAAGTGCACTATTCATCATAACATCAAGAAATTCACTTTATGGAACATTCATCATTCCAAGTTTACCTCTAATTGCATAAAATCTATCATTATCAAGAGATTTTGTGAAGATATCAGCTAGTTAGTATTAACATATTCAAGCACAATATCACCCTTTTGAACATGATTTCTAATAAAATGATGCTTACTTTCAATATGTTTGATTCTAGAGTGTTAAATTAGATTTTTAGTGAGATTGATGGCACTAATATTGTCACATTTAATAGGAATATGATCCTTGGTTATTCCAAAATCTTTCAATTGTTGCTTAATCCACAAAACTTGGGCACAACAATTTTCGGCTGCCACATATTTGGCTTCAGTTGTAGATTGAGCAATACTATTTTGTTTCTTGAAAAACCATGATATGAGCATATTTTCAAACAATTGACAAGTACAAGATGTGTTTTTTTTGTCTATTTTGCATCCACCAAAATTTGTATCAGAATAGGCATGTAAAGCAAAAGATAAGTCTTTTGAATACCATAATCTTAAATTAGGGGTGTCTTTAAAGTACTTAAAAAAATTTTTGACAGCAGATAAATGTGATTCTCTAGGTGAAGATTGAAATCTAGCACATAAACATACACTAAACATAATATCAGGTCTACTAGCAGTAAGATATAGCAATGAACCAATCATAGACCTATAAAGTTTAGAGTCAACACATTTACCTCCTTCATCCTTGTCAAGTTTTGTTGAAGTGCTCATTGGTATTAAGCAAAGATTTGATTCTTCTAATCCAAACCTTATAAATAAATCCTTAATGTATTTGGCTTGATTGATGAAAGTGCCATCTTTTGTTTACTTTACTTGTAGTCTCAAGAAGAATGTGAGTTCTCCCATCATGCTCATTTCAAATTTACCTTGCATAATTTTAGTAAATTCTTGATAAAGAATTTCATTAGTAGCACCAAATATAATATCATCAACATAAATTTACACTATGATAATGCCCTTTCTTTTTGTTTTAATAAAAAGTATAGTATCAACTTTCTTTCTATTAAAATAATTTTTTACCAAAAAATTTGACAATCTTTCATACCAAGCTCTAGGAGCTTATTTTAAACCATATAATGTTTTTGTCAATTTATAAATATGATTTGAAAATTTTAGATTTTCAAAATCGAGAGATTGCTCTACATACATTTCTTCATTTATAAAACCATTAAGAAATGCACTCTTGACATCCATTTGAAAAAACTTGAAATCTTTAAAACATGCAAATGCAAACAACATTCTTATGGCCTCTAACCTTGCAACTGGGGCATAAGTTTCATCATAATTAATTCCCTCTTCTTGACTATGCCTTTGAGCTATCAATCTAGCTTTATTTCTAATAACATTCCTATGCTCATCTATTTTATTTCTAAAAACCCATTTTATGCCTATAGTAGGATAATCACTAGGCCTAAGTACAAGATTTCATACTTGGCTTCTTTTAAATTGGTTCAATTCTTCTTGCATAGCTAATATCTAATGATCATCTCTTAAGGCTTTATCTATATTTTTGGGTTCAAAATGAGATAGAAAAATAACATAATTACATACATTATAAGAGGATCTAGTTCTTATCCCTTGAGATGAATCACTAATAATTTCATTATCTTTGATATACCTCTTTTTTTTAGGGTAATTTGGCTCTCTCTCTATGTATTGTAGCTCCTTCATAAACTCATCATTTTTATTTTAATTATTCTCTTCAATGTCATGAGGTGCGTCATTGTTCCATTCTTGAAGTATACCTATATCATCATCATCAAAAAGCATATTTCTCAGATGTGGGTTAGATTCATAAAAAATCACGTGTATAGATTCTTCAACCACTAATGTTCTTTTATTAAAAACTCTATAAGCTTTTGAATTCAAAGAGTACCCTAAAAAAATTTTCTCATCACTTTTTGCATCAAATTTACCAAGATCATCTTTTCCATTGTTCAAAATAAAACACTTGCAACCAAAAGAATGAAAATAACTTATGTTAAGTCTTTTTTCTTTAAAAAGCTCATAGGGAGTTTTCTTCAAAATTGACCTAATCATAGCTCTATTTATAATATAACAAGAAGTATTTACGGCTTCCGTCTAAAAATACCTAGGTAAATTATTTTCACAAAGCATGGTTCTAGCCATTTCTTCTAAGGTTCTATTTCTCCTTTCTACTATCCCATTTTGTTGAGAAGTTCTAGGAGCAGAAAAATTATGGCTAATACCATTTTCACTACAAAATATATTATAAAGCCAAGATTTTCAAACTCCTTTCCGTGATCACTTCTAATACTAGTAATTGAATAACCTTTTTCATTTTATATTTGTTTGCTAAAAGTGATGAATTTTTCCAAAGCCTTATTCTTTGAATGCAAAAAGAGAACCCATATGAATATAGTAAAATCATCAACAATAACAAACCCATATTGTTTTTCACCAAGACTCATTATTCTAGTAGGACCAAAAAGATCAATATGAAGTAGTTGAAGAGGTTTAGTAGTTGAAATGCAATTTTTAGGTTTGAAAGAAATTTTTCTATGTTTTTCTTGAGCACATGCATCACAAACCTTATCAATCTCATATTTCAACTTTGGTAAACCAACAACCAAATCATTTTGAAAAAGTTTTGAAATTACATGCATACTTGCATGTCCAAGCTTTCTATGCCAAATCCAACTCTCATTTTCTTTTTGAGCCATAAAACAAACATTTTTAGAGGATAGGTCATCTAGATGCACTACATAAATATTTTCTTGACGATGTCCAACAAAAATAAGTTTGTTGGTTTTGATATCAATTGCTTGACAATACATTGATTCAAACACAACCCTAAATCTTTTATCACACAATTGACTAATGCTAAGTAAGTTATGCTTGAATCCTTTCATAAGTAAAACATTTTCAATAGTAGTAGAAGAATTGTTACCAATTGAGCCAATCTCTTCAATTTGGTCTTTAGAGTTGTCACCAAATGTAATATCTCCTTCACTTTTAGCTTTCAAGTCCTTAAAAAGAGTTTTATCCCCGGTCATGTGTTTTGAGCATCCACTATCAATGTACCATGGATTGTTCTTCCTTGAATTGACTTTATAGCAATACTCATCCACTTATTAAAACACAATTAAATTTTTATTTTGGGTACCCAAATTTTCTTGGGTCTAAATTTTACGTATTTTGGAATCTACTTCATTTTAGTAATATCATCTTGAGATGTGCTAACTCTTTTTGAAATTCACACTCTCCTAATGAGCTTACCTCTATAAGTAATTTTCTTCAAGGAACAATATTGTGTTGAATGATCCAATTTATGACAATGTGCACATATGCTGGATGAATCATTTGGCTTAACAAGAAAATTCTTTAAATGAGTTTCTTTGTTACCACCATTATAATCTAGTCCATCTTTGTCAAAGAAAGCTCTTTATGTTTTAAGCATGTCATTGAGCTTTTGATGTCCCATATAAAATCTAAAAAATAAATTATACAAATTTTTATTTTTTTTAGTCAAGTCATTGACATTGAACTTCAAGAGCTCAACTTCATTTTCTAAGTCTTCTTTTGCTTTAGTCAATGATTTATTTTTTAGTTTCAATTTAGAGGCCATTTTCCTATATTTCATGCTCATATTCTCAAATTCTATAACTAACTCATCATAGGTATCTTGTAGTTCATCAAATATGTATGAATTTAAATCACATAAATTAGAGGTTACCTTGGACTCATCAAGAGCCATGAGATATAGATTGGCTACTTTTCCTTTAGTTATCTCCTGTTGTGGTCTTCTTCTGCTGGAGAAGTTGTTCATCCTCATGAACTTCTTAAATTTTTTTGCAAACATGGCCATCTCTTCATCTTCATCATCTTCCTCTTGTCTAAAATTTTTTTCATCTTCTTGAAAGGTATATTTAAGAACAATGCCACATTTTTTAATTAGTTATTATCCTATTTTGATTTTCATTTCATAAGTGAAGAGAGAGCCCATTAGTTCATCCAAAGAGAGTGTGTGAGAGTCTTTGGATTCTTCAATGGCTATCACTTTAGCTTTCCAACTCTTTGGTAGACTATTGAGAATTTTCTTCATCATTTTCACATTTGAGTAAGTCTTTCCAAGAGCCTTTAAACCATTAATGATGTCGGTGAAGCGGTTTGACATCTTACTAATGATTTCATATGGTTTCATCTTGAATAGCTCATAATCATGAGTGAACATGCTAATTTTCATCTTTTTCACTTGATTGGTACCTTCATGAGTAACAGCTAGCTTATCCTAAATTTTTTTTGTATTTTGACACAAAAAAACTCTATTGTACTCACTTGACCCCAATGCACAAAAGAGTGAATGCATTATTTTGACATTGAGTTGAGTCATCTTCATGTCATTGATATCTCATTCACTCTCTAGCTTGATCACTTCCCTACTATCCACCACTTTCATTGAAATTTGATGACCATTTACAATAACCCTCAAGACTTCATAATCATTAGTTTGAATGAACAACCTCGTTCTAATATTTCAATAGGAGTAGTTGTTAGCAGCAAAAAAATGAGGTCTAACAATTGAATGCTCTTCACTTTCAAGAGATATTACAACTGTTTCATTTACCATGAGACACACCTCTTGTTGGCCAGTATAGTTGTTATAGCTTGATGATGGTTTTTTCACATTGATTATCATATTTTTTGAGCCATTTTCAGGATCACTCTTGGACTGTTAAACCTACAAAAAAGAGTACTAGCTCTGATACCAATTATTAGCTAAAAAATTTGAAATAAATCAAGATGAGAGGTGAATTGGTTTTTAATGAAGTTTTCAAAAATAATATTCAATAAGCATAAATTTTGCTAAACAATTAAACACAATAATTAAAAATAAATAAGAGATAGGGATAGAAAATATAACACCGCGATTTATAAATGTTTGATCCTTCCTTAGGCACCTACGTCTTTTCTCTTAACCTCTCTTGTCAAGGAGTTTAATCCACTATATGTGTTAAAGATTACAATCAAGCTTCTTAAAACTTTACAAACTCAACACTACACACTCTTAAGGGTTATCCTCCCCCTTAAGCTTACAAACTCATAATATAAAAATTTTGAAGTGTTTTGCAAACTCTAAAAACCTCACAAAGGTTTGGTGTTTGTTAATTTGAAGTACACAATAGTATAGACAAGAAAATAGAGAGAAACTGATATAAATTTTGTACTTTTTAGACTTGAAACAACTTTGAATGCTTAAGCAAATTGATAGGTGAATGGCAATACGTTTTCTTGGCTTTTGTTACCCTTGGTCTGCAGTGGAATGCTTGATTTATAGGTAGGAAGTAGTTGAGAGCCATTGGATAGCATTTAATGCTTCAAACTTGCAAAAATTTCAGACAAACAATAGCCATTGAGAGTTTTTAGCCTTCAGGGGATCGATCCCTTGTCTTAGGGGATCAATTGGTTCATGTTGGAGAAGGCTCGATTTCGTGCCGAAATTGCCTTACCCGATTCAAGTTAGGCAAATTTTTGTTTTGTCAAATCAAAACTCCTCTTGATCAATTCAAAGCCAACAATCTTGTTTTCAGGATCAAGCGATTACCACTACACCAAAATCTATAGCTGATAATGAAGACCCTAAGGGAGACCGCTAGACCCCATAATCCAACAATCTCTTCCCCAACGGCACTTGGGGGACTCGAACTTGCAACCTCACTCTGATACCAATTTTCAGGATCAAGTGCTTACCACTATACCAAAAGCTATAGCTGATAGTGAATGTGCAACTTTATTTCTTTATTCATTTTTGATAGCGCAGAGCCCCGTACTAACCACAAGTGGACATAAAGGGCTTCGCAAAGCTTTTATGGGATACCTCACCCATTGGGCTTCGACAGGTTGAGTTGCTATACACTAGAATTTCATCCACCATGGGATACCTCACCCAAATGAATCGACATACCGAGTGCTTAAGAGAGACCGCTGGACCCCATAATCCAACAGAAGTGTTAAGTTTTTTACTTATTGTATGTGAGCAACATCTAATTTCTCATGATCTTGAAGTTATAAATTATATGAATTATGCCAACTAAGCAATTAGATGAATTAATGAACGTATTATACCGAGTGAAGACATTATTATGTAATTACAAAATAAAAAATTTAATTGATCATATTGATTGACTAATTAACTATCCTTATAAATTTTATAATAACAATTTGGTAAAGTTTTTTGGAGAAAGAATTATAAATACAATAGAAAAGAAATGCAAATATTTGTTAAAAAAATATTTTTTTGGTAAAATTAATTAAACCCTTTTTTTTAGAAGAAACACAAATATTTTATATACATATTGACATTTAATGAGAAATTTACCTACATAAGAAATTACTTAAAATTTGTTGACACATAGAAAAAAATCCCATTTTACTTATTTTTTAAAAATAAAAGACACGATAATTTAAGGATAAAAAAATTATAGATTTTAAAATTTGAAATTGTTGAATCTCAATTCTTAAAAATATTACATAAATTAATGGATTCACTCATTTTACCTTTTAGTTTTATGGAAAATAATCCATTTTTGCATTATTTAAGAAACTAAATTGAGAAAAGTCCATTGAATAAAAGTTAAAATAAGCAATTTTTTTTTTTTGGCATTAGGGATGTTAATAGGTAGGGTATGGATAGGGTAAAGCATTTTCCATCTCTATTCCTATACTTATACTTAACAGAAATTTTAAATTTATCATCATATTCATCTTTATGAGTATTTAATGAGTATGGGTATTATCCATACCTATAACTTTAAAAAAAATTAAAAACTAAAATTTTTTTAGTATTTTTTTTATCTTGCATATTTATATATTTTTTTTTATAAATATATATTAATATATATATATTTTAATAAAATATATTAATTTTAATTAATTTGAAATAATAATTTATTTTATTTAATAAAAAATTTATATATTAAATATATAAAAATATATATTGGATATGGCTATGATGGATGCTATATTATACATCCTCATTCCCATACCTAATAAAAATTTAAAATTATATCTATTTTTATCCTCATACTCATAATGTAATATACACATTTATTTTTATTTAAATAAAAAATTAAATTTTCTATTGGATATGGGTAAAATTAACATCTTTATTGGCATTGAAAAAAAATTCGGAATATTTTTTTAGTGCTATAAGCGTAAGGATGTGGCCCAAAAGGTCCGGGCTGGTTCTACAATTCCACGAATGTTTACGTTATCCTGTCCCAATCCAAGGCCCAATACCTAGAAACACTAGGTTAAAATGGCAGAAAGCCCCCGGCGAGGATCGAACTCGCGACCTTTCGCTTACGAAGCGAACGCACTACCACTATGCTACGGAGGCGATTTGTGGTGTAATTGTTCTTTTATTCTAAATATTTATAGATTAACTTTTCTTGTGTTCTTATTTCCAGCCCCCATTTAATATTTGTCAACAGTTACAGATCTTATGTTCTTATCTTGCTACACTCTTTTTGTACAAAAGAAAGTTATATATATACATATCGCTAGTCTATTGAAATTAATAACAATAATTAATAACCTCTTTTTTTTTTTTTCTCAAAATAGTAGTAATAATAACCTTGTTTTTATAATCCAAATCGTGCACACAGCATATTCAGTCCACAAATACCATAATTTATGAAGAAAAGAGCAAAGGGATTTTAGATGTGAGTAAATATTTTACTAATTTTGTGGGTGGAAATGAACTTGGAGGGAGAAGTGTAAAATTCACGACTTCCGCTTGATAAATGATAAAGCTGTGTTGATATACGCCCTCTCCTCTTCTATTCTTGTTTTTTTTTTTTCTCTTACAAACTAAAGGGGTTAAGATCTAGGTAGAAGAAGAGATTGTAAGTAGATTTGATAATTTAAAATATAATATGATGATATAATATGAAAATTATATAAATAAAAGATATAAAGATAATATGATTTAAAATTTTAACAAAACCCATAAATAGTTTTAATAAAATAAAAAAATATATTTTATATTTTCATGTTAACGTAAGTTTTAATATATAATTTTTATATAAAATACGATATGAATATATTATTTGTTAATATTTTATACGACACAAATAAACGAATTATTAGATCTAATTGTATATGCTGAAATTTTAATTTAAAATTTATTGGATATCACATTTTCGAAATTATTGTATGAACTAATGAGTTAAATTTCAAGTTTAAGCTGAACTTGGTCACTTGATTTGCTTACAAGACAAAGAACAAAACATAGGCTATAAGCTGATCACCAGGAATAAGATTAGCGTAAAATATGAGCTCATATACAAAGGGTCTCATATACTTGTTCTTACAAATACGTATGGTGTCATAATCTGAGAAGGTAACATTTTTCATGACATAAAACAGGAATACAGTTCTTGATTCTTATCCATGAATTATTATGCTTTCATGCAAAAACAAAAAATTTAAATCAAAACAGAGGAAGAACAAAGGTGAATGAAGAAGAATTAGACGACATTTTGCAAACAGTTTACTTGGAAAACAGCTGCCGTCGCCTAGTTTGCTTGGCCCGTAAACCACCCCCTTCACCAATCACAATCTCATCAACTAAATCCTTAAAGACCAAGCGTTCAACATCCAGCACCATCCCGGAAATCTCACAGTTGAAATCTGTCCAACTCTCCGATCGACACATTACATCTTCCCACAAGATGCTTTTCAGACCATCCTCCTCTTCCTCCAGGTTGGACTTTGATTTCTTGGCTTGAAGCTGCTCTATCTCCAAACATAATTCTTTTAGAAGCTTTTGTGCGCTGAGGGTCTTCTTTGCCAGCTTGCCAGAATAAATCCATGGCTCTGGAGACGCCACAACTAGAGCCAACTTTCTGACAAGAATCTCATTAACAGAATCAAATATAAGCTTCCGGTGGAATTTCTCATGGTCTGGCTTTGAATGGGAAACCTTTCCAGCGTTACTCTCTTCTTTTGATAACAAAGAGCTTGCTTTGGTTTGCTCCAAAACAAAGAACAGCTCTGGGTTAATAGGATGGCCTGATGGATGGAGCTGAAATGTTGTCAGGCCAGAACCAACATCTCTCAGTAGAAGGCCAGAGGCTAATAATATCTCAGAAATGTATCTGTGATCAGGATTTGTATTCTCACAAAGTGATGCAATGTAATCTGTACTGGCTTCATCATGATTGGAGTTCAGTCTTCTAAGTTTTTGGACCAAATGCTCAATGTTCTGTAGTTTCTTGCGATTAATCTCTGAGGTAAGACCTGACCCCACGTTGCTAGACAAACACTTATCTGCAGGGATCCATTGCTCTTCATTGTGATCATCATTGAAACCTTCAGCACTATAACCTGACACAATGAACGTTCAAGTGAGATTTTTAGTTCATAGATCCCTTTGCATCTTTAAGTATAAGAAAATGACAAGAAGACAACAATTATTTGTTCATTTGTTAATCTAATCTCCATTTACTAATAGAGCTATGCTTAAAGTTTGGTAGAGGCAAGTTTTGGCTTAAAGCCAGTCTAAGACTCATAGCAAATTGAATTAAATTGATGGCCTGCACTTTATGCATCCCAATACAACTGCAATCTCTCTAATACAACCTAAAGGCGCAAAACCTTGCCTCCAATAATATTGGAAAAAATATTCATGCTGCTGATGAGTAACTTCTCTTTCTATTAGCTCATTTTTATTCCATCAAAATTATTCTCTTTTTTGGGAGAATGTGTTCAGTAAGGGTATGAATTCTCAAAAAGCACTTGGAATTACTCCATTACAACAATAGTAATGGTGGCAAACACAACGAAAACTAATGGTAATACAATTTCCTTTCTTCTTCATTTTGCCTTGTGCATTTTCTTATTGTACTTTGTGGTTGTTATCTGGTTGTTGAATTATTACCTTCAGGGGTGTTCAATATCTGCTTTACTGGAGATGGTGCATCATCTCTATAAATTGAGGTGTCAAGAATAGAAACTGGACTCGGATGTTCTGGAGCAACCACAGCAAGTTCTGCCTCCGATCCATCTTCAACCAGTCTTGATGTTGATTTCTAACAAAACAAAACATGACAGGTAAGTTAATGTAAGGTAAGCAAAAAGAACAAATGGATGAATGGTGAAGACTGAAGATTAATATAACCTACTTTCTGCATTATGCCAGAAATTGAGTACTTCACAGCCTTCATGGATGGGCTTTGACTATCATTAATCTCCATAGTTCGTTCATGACAGGTGACTTCCACATCTAACTTGGACTCCAAGATAATATTGCTGTCTGATTGCACAGAAATGTCATCTCCTTGGTGACTTGAAGTCCATGATTCAGTACTTATCTGACTCAGTTGGTCATCACATTGCTGCATGTTCTGAGATTTTTGTCTATGTTTACCACCAGAGGAACCTGACTCTGACGAATGCTGGTTGGATCGCCTTCTGGGTTTGCTTGGATCAGATGGAGTAGGTGGACGAGATCGCCTGTCCAATTCAAGCTTTTTCTGCTGCAGTCTTGGGCTCACAGATCCTGAATTCTTTACTGAATTCATGGTGCTTTCTTTTGGAGGTTTTGTTGAAGACTGTATAGCCCTAATATTCCTGCTACTAACTCTCTTATCAGTAGAGCTGGCAGCAGAATCACTACGACCATTTCTGGAAGTATGATCTCTAGCTGCTCGACTATTTATTGAACCTTGTTTATTATCTACAGATACCCCAATCTGAATCTTGGGGATACTAGAAAAGTCATCTATTGGAATTACTGTTGAAGCATGAATACCAACTTTCTCAACAAGTTTTGCTGGTTTCATGATAACAATTGGAGATTCATATGTTCTAATAGAATCTAAACCCCTTGTAGGCGAACTGGTGATGCGAGTGTTCTGTGGACTTCGCTGGCCTCTCAGATTCTGACTGGGGCTTGTACAATTTGGTTCATAGTCTCTTTGAGTCACCAAGCTAGCAGTTTGTTCTTCTTTCCTGGTCTCAAGGAGTCCCTTTGCTTGCATTGCTTCTATTATCTGTTTAAGAGCTCTGAGATCCTTTCCAGATTGTTTAAACTCTAGATCTTTCAGTCTGTTCTCAATCTCACTATAAACTGAAGGGAAAGAATATGGAGTCTCGGCTGGAACTTTTACATGTTTGAGAGGTTGTCTCTGAGAACCTTGACTTCCATCCACATGTCTCCATGGTGCTGGTTCAATTGGGAACCTTGAACTGGAAATAGGTTTCATGACCAAATCAGGATTTTTCCACCGTGGTGATGTTGGGTCTTTCACTGAGCTTCTTGTAGAGTTAGAAGCTCTGGTTTGCCAGTTCAGATCATTTGCTCTTAGTGACTGTGAAAAAGGATTTTTATCTTCAACAGAGCAGGTTTTAACCACACCCAACTGAGCATCACCAACTGAGGAAGAATCTGGCAATGGTTCCAAGCCCATCAGCTTGGCTACAACATTAGGAGGGCGCTTCTGGGCTCCTGGTGATTGCGGTGGATTAGTAACTCTGCTGTTCAAGTTGCAACTGCTATGAAAACTTTTAGTAAGGTAATTTGCACCCCTCATTGACCTTTCTCTACTATCCAAAGAAAGTCTTGGCAGCTCTTTTACCTTTGATGTTGATTTGAAGGTGTCTCGTGATTCAAAAGATAAACGATTAATCTCTCTTCCATCATAGGAAAATCGTGGGGCATCCCTTGAAATTGAATTCCATAAGCCATTTGCTTCATGTGATGATCTTCGAAATTCTCTAGCTTCATTGTTGTAATACCAAGGTGTTTCCCGGAGTTCTGCAAGAACTCTAAGAGACTCCTTCAGATCAGCATGCACATTTTTCTTTCTGTTGATCCCAACACCATAAGACCCATTCACTGATTTAGGAAGCTGAAATGGTCTTGGTGAATCTCTATGCTTCACAGTACTGCCCGATACTTCCTCCCCGGTTGTTGTTTTATCCAGTAGTCCTCTGGCTTCTCTATACATTGAGTCCTTGACCACATCTCGGATGTCAAGGCATTGTGACCCTAAACGTGGAGAAGTACTTGGTTGGTTCATCACTGGGTCCCTAAAGCGAGTTTCAGGAAAAAGGATTCTGTCAAAGGAAGAGGCCTCTTGTGGAGCTGTTTTGTTACAATCCAGTGATGACAAGGAAGATGAGCATGATGATGAAAAAGAGGCTCTTGAAGATTCTGTGGAGATTCTTTGTTTCTCATTCACGCTTCTGTTTATATTCATTTCCTGGAAATAAAAAGACTGTAAGGACAGATTTCCACAAAAACATGGCATCGCCTTGTTAACTTTCTACAATTATAGAGGCAAATTGTGTACTTGGCATCCATCTAGGGCCAGAAACTATGCACAATCAGATTTTGGAAAGTTTCTTCTGAACACAGTCACAGCCCTGGCATCAGGATAGAATCATGATATAATATTGAGAGCAAGTTATATGTTAGAAAGACCACAAACCATCTATTCTTGCATGACACTAAAAAGGAGGTAGGATGGGGGAGGGGAGGGGAAGAGAAAACACAGAAAATTGCTGGGGACTTACTGTTGTTGTGTGTCGATGGTACGCATTTTTTGAATCTCCTTCCAGGATTCCATTGTTCAAGTGGGAATTACCTGTAATGTTGTGAAAGGATTAGATGGTCCTCTAGACTGCACTGTCATTGTTTTTTAATGTGAGCTCACAAAATACCAAATAAGGACAAGAAAAAAAATGAGATCGTGCTTTAAATAGAAACACAGCTTTGAGAAAACTATGAAGAAATTAGCAACTACAAAAATAAGGGGTCAACATTATTATTAGAACACGTTGTTTATGATCTACATCTACGTATAACTCTTCAATAAGAATTTCAGACAACAGCATAAGTTCAAAAGTTCGAAGAATGCCACCTCCATTCATCAATGTACAGAGAGCAAGCAGTTGAAATCAAGACAATTAGTTGGAGCATGGACCGCTCTATAATAGTGTTACTTAAATATACATTTATCATCAACATATACATAATTTTTCCATTAAAACACAGAACCTCACATTAAAATTAGACAGAAACATAAAAATATAGATGTCAATAGATATTAATGCTGTTGGATATGGCCAATGCTGGCAATGAATTATACAATTGAAATAAAAAAGGGCCTTGACACAATTTAAGCCTTATATGAGTATTGCATCAATCTCTTATGAGTACATATTAGACTTCAGCAAAAACAATTACTTTTAGAGGAAAAATTATAGATTAAGCAATATCCCAAAGAGAACTACCTGCAGGAAGCTTCCTTTGGCTCAGGCGCTTAGTGGTAAGCATATGTTGACGATCAAAGATTTGAAAAATCCCAGTCATGCATCCAATTTGCTTCTGCAAATCTGGATTGTCATCTGCCAATGAATGTAGAAGCTTTGCAGCCATCTTCTTCTCAACTAACAGAACCTAATGCTCGTCCTGCTTCCTATAGCTTCATCATCCTTTCTCCAAACAATGAAATTGCAACCATCATTTCCTCTTTCACCATAAAATTGGATTGAAAGGATATTCAATGGTGCTATTTCAACCAGTTTATGTGCTGTATGAGATATCAGATGCCTGAGCAACTCTTCAAGGACCCAATTGAGAACCAGTTCTATTAGATAACTCAGAAACCGAAATACAATTGAGGAACCAACAAAAAAACTTTGAACTCTCTAGTTTTTTCTTTCTCTTTTAACCTCTTCTAACATTTTCCTTAAAAAAATCCAAATTCCAAACCACAGATTGTGCTTTTATCCAAAACCCTTAAAAAGACAAAAGCACTTCCCACATTAACTGCAAACACTGCACATATGAAAACAGAATTCATCAAAATTTCAGATAGCTTCCTTCTGCATTTTTAAAACTCCTCATAAATCACTTTTGAAACCCAGTTTTTACATACAGCTCAAAACCATAAACTTTGGCATCTCACAATATCAAAATTGGCTTTTTTGCAATCAAAACTCAAACCCCACAAATTTTCTTTTATTAACATTAAGATCCTTTTATTGGCTTTGCCATTAAATACACCAAAGCTCAAACTTTTTCTCAACAACCAAACAAAACTACAAAAAAGAAAAAGAAAACTTACCAAGAAACCAAAAAATTACCTCTATTGAATATATACATCAAAGATACCTTAATGAGATGTCACTGGCAATGAGAAATGCCTTGTGTTAATCTCATAACACAATCAAAAAGAAAAAGAATATATTCTTGTGTGTGTGACTGCGAGAGGAGGGAAGAGTAAGTGTTTGGAGGGCATTTGTGGGTCAGATGTGATGTTTGTAGGCTGTTATCGCATACAACCATGATTCATCATCCATGTGGGATGAGTATGTGAGTGGGTCTGCAGCTGTCTGCATGGCATGTGATTCTGTCAGGAAAGAGACAGAAAGAGAAAGAGAAACAAGAAGCACAAGAGGCATTGCTCCTCTCTCCTACAAACTAAAAGTGGCCTTCTTCATACACTTGTCACCTATTCATTTTCCAAACTACCCCTCGTTTTTGTTCTCACCCCTCACTCTTTTTGTTAATAGGGTAAGGATTTTTAAAATTTGTTTAGATTTTCTTTAAAGCTTTATTCAGTAGTATAGATAAAAAAAGGAAAAATAAAAATTTGGAGGATAAAAAAAAAAAGAAGGAAAATTATTTTTTTATAATATTTTTAAGGAAAAAAATTAAATTTTTTGTCCATTACTTGATACCATTGAAAAATAAAAAATAAAAAATAAAAAATATATTATTTTAGTATTGAAAAATGAAATAATAAAATTTTTTGTCGATTAATTGATACCATTGAAAAATGAAAGTAAAAAAAGAATAAAAAGTATATTATTTTACTATTATACTTATTATAAGTTAAGATAAAAAATAAAATCTAAAAAAATGAAGAACCTGGGAATTTGATTAAATTATTAACATAATTAAAGTTTTAGAACCTGGGAAAGAAGAACACGCAGGCATTTGGACATTCTTGTATTGTCATTGCATCTTTCCCTACTAAACACAATTTTAATCTAAAAAAATAACAAACTTAAAAAAAAAAATGGTTCACACTTCACCTTAAACGAGCAATATCTTAGCATTGACGAAGCCCAGTGGTGACATTAGGCGGGCAGAGAAGGTTTAGATCAATAGCAAGAAAATAAGTAAATTCTTACGAATACAAAAGAGACAGGAAGTCTTAAACTTTAAGATTTTATTACGTGTAGATTTAATAATTTAGTTAAGTTATAATTAATTAATGATGTAATAATTAATTATATAAATATAATATTTTATTATGAATTTGATTATGAGTGTAATTTCAAAAAAATTTTAAGTTTTACATATTAGAATATAAATATTTTTTCCTATTCATATTACATTTTTATTTAGGATTTTGTTATGTATAAAAATTACCTTAAAAGCCTGATGATAATTTGTAAATCCAAATTATACATATACATGCAAGATGGATGATTTATAAATTTAAATAAATTTTCATTAAAATTTTTGGTATGCTATGATAAAAAAAAGGGATAACTTCTCTTATAGAGGTGAACAATTTATCGGCATGGTTAATTCGATTTGAAAAATCAATAATCAAATTAATCAATTTTTATTTAATAAATAATTAAATCAATCGAAAATTTTTTAAATAACCGATCATAATCGAATTGTTCAAAATTGATTTGTTTAAATAAATAAATTTCTTATCATTTTTTCATATTATAAATAATTATTTCACTATAAATTCAATTCAATAAAATTTAAATTTAAGATTTATTAAACGAAATTACTAAAGAATTTAAAATTTTCAATAATATTTTACAAAAAAAATTAAAAATATTCATCTTAAATTTTTTACTTTTATTTAATAAAAAGTTGATTAATTCAATCGATTCGATTATTAATTTTAAAAAATAAAAATTAATCGAGTTATTCAATTTAATCAATCTAAAATATCAATTATAATCAAAACTAAATAAATCAAATTAAATCAACTAAATTCATTCGATTTTAATCGATCTAATCGACTCAAATTAATCTTTACTCATCCGTGTTTCCTTTATTTAAATCAAGCTCCGAAACTATAAAATAAAGCAAGTAGGTATAGAAAATCACAAGGGCCGGTCATAATAAAAAGACAAATTGCTTTCCTGCAAATTTTTAGTTCTCTCTTTTAATTTCTTTTATTTTTATCGTTGAAGCTTGTGTGTTTCCTCTAGCAATGAAGTAGTTGGACAAAAAAACAAGTACCCAATAAAATAAGGTGATCACATCACCATACATGGAGGCCATTATGTCCTTCATTTTTTTTTTTTTTTAAATTTCTCAAGGACACATTCATCATTGAAATTTTTTTCAAGTCAAAGACTAATTGAAGAAAATTAATACTAGTAGTAATGATTGTTTATATTTTTATAAAGAGATTGAAGGAAAAAAAATTATAAGTTTTAAAATTTAAAATTTAAAATTATTTGATATCATCATTTAATAATTATTTGTTAATTAAGAAAGAAAAAAGAAGGATGATTAACAATCTTTGGATGAAGGGCATTATTGTCAATAGGAAAAATCATTGAGAGGAAGTGTCAAATTTACTCCATGGGCATGAGGTGGTGTCCTTTGAAGCTAACAATAACACTGCAACAAAATTTAATAATTAATGGAAAAAAAGCTGTGAAATATTTGATGATAAGCAAAGCTACTGAGAAAATGCAATGTCAAATGGTATGTCTGATTCCATAGGGACAAGGCTGCCCACCATTTTCATGCTTTGTCAAGCTTCTCTTCTGATTTCTGCCTGTAATTTCACCATTGACCCATTAATTTCCCTTTCAACTCTTCTGCTCTCTCTGTCATCTATAAATGCAATGTCTCTTCATGTTGAAGAAGCAAGCATGTCAATTAACCCCAACAATGCAGCCCTAGGTACAAACAAGTATAAAAGAATTGTAGTTTTCAATAGGGGTTTTTAGTTCTATACATTATACATATGAAAAAATATTTAATGTATTAGCAAAATTTCACTAACGATTTTAACAGATTGATATATATCTGATATATATATTAAAAAGCAAATTCTTGAATCTCATGATATTTGTTAATAGATGATTTCATAAGTTTGAAAAATCTTAAAATATCCATAAACTTAAAAATTGAGTAACCTTCTTTACTCTTAAAATTTGTTTATACCAAAGAAAAAAAATATAAGTTCTTGCAAGAATGAATTTCAACACTTAACATTTACAATTTTTTTTTTTTTTTTAGATTTTTCATAGGCTTTGGCCTCTCGTTGTTAAAAAAAAAAAAGAAAAAGAAATTCAATCTATTGGCAGCATCAATAAAATTTCATAAAATAATAATTTTTTTTTGGAAATTCTATACATGGGTTATGTTAAGTTAATGAAATAAAAATTGATTAAAAACCAACCTACCAACTACTTTTGGAAGCAGTTTGTTAATTTGGCTTATTCCATTAATCAGTTCTTTCAATTACCTGTTTGCATAATAATTTATGACCTTGATACATGATTTACAATTTTTTTTGGGTCAATAAAGATTATTGTAATGAAACAATTAATATTATATAATTAAAATGTGAAATAGAAATAGCTATTCACCCATCCATAGTCTAGATAGAAATTAAAATACTAGAAAATATGATATTCTTGTTAGCCATATATTATAAAAAGAAGAAAAATAATTTATTAAGAGAAAAATAAAAATAACAAAAGGAAACATTAAATTAAGTTTAATTAAAAAAAAGGAAAATAATTATGTGCTAATGAAAGTGATGACATGCATGTGTCATTATGAGGAATAGCTAACATATTAATAGCCTTTTGTACTAAAAAAAAAAAAAATTAAGTCCCTACATCACTATAATTTTCTTGAGTGTGCCTTCATTTCATTACCCATGTTTATTGAATAAATACATAATTTATCCATTCAAAGAGACAAAGAAAAAAATAAAATTAAAAAAGAAATTACGTGATTATATAAGTATATATATATATATATGTGTGTGTTAACGAAGACACGTTTTTGATATTTTTGACCAAATATATTGTAACATTATTTGCAATACAATAAAAATTAAATCAATCCATTGGGGTCTTTAAATAGCATGGCCCCAAAATGCTTCACTTACTCATTCTTATGTGCTTGTCTAATTGAAGATTTTTTTTTCTCTATTTTTAGGGTTGAGGAATACTATTTGACTTATTTTGTCCAATATATATATACCATTTTGTTAGTCTTGAATATTTCTAATGAAACATGCCTTGATTTTTTCAAAAATTTTTTATTTTTTTTAGTTGATTAATTATTGCTTGTTTATAATTTCCTTTTTCTTTAAGCAAGGTTAATTAATTTTATTTCTTATTTGAACTTACCAATCCATTAAATCTCATCATATCCATTTCAAGATTCAAGCTCTTGATTTTCAAAATGAAATTTAGGTTTTAAAAGGCTAAGGTATCTTGTTGAAAACATTAAAAAAAAAATTGATTTAAAATAAATACCAGAAAATATTAATAAAAAAATGGAAAATATTCTCTTAATCTTTGTATGGTAAAATCTTTAACAACAATTTTTTCATGACTTAGATGCAATTTTTTTAGAGACCCTTTTTAGTAATTTTTCAAAATGTAAGAATAATAGGTGAATGTTGAAAGCTAATTAACTTCATATTCGCAAATTAAACTTTTAACCATCATTAACATAGAATATTAGGAATTAATGAAATGACTTGTTCTTGTATGTGACATCCCAATTATAAACATGACCTTCAATGCATGGTGTGCATGCTAAACACATGATTGCATCCATTAGGTTTCCAGCATTAATAATTGATAATTGGATGATAGTGATATATATTGCAACATGAAAAAAAAAAAGTTGCAAGAAAATAAGAGTTTTATTTTAGTTGATTCATATAATCATTATTATAAAAAATATTATTTAAATATTAATAATTACAATTTATATTTTTATATAAAAGATTCGACAAAGTAAAATGTATGCCCACATGCAAAAAGTGAAGAGACAACAAGTGGCATGCTTGAACTCTATTTGGCAAGACCAACTAACCTTTCCCAATCATCTTAATGCTCATTTCTCAATTCATCCCCTCTCCTCTCCTCTTGATTGCCACATTGTACCTTGAAAATTTTTTTCAACATCCAAGTATCCCCACCATAATCATCATAATTGGTACATTGATAAATACACATCATCACAATATCAATCCATGGGAGAATAATAACCAATCAAACCACTAAAATTATATCCAATCAACAATTATGTAAATGTGATGATGATGCTGATAAGAGAGACAAAAGAGAATAATTATCTCATGCTTTTCAAAAAAGTATCTTGGATTGAGTGAACATGAAACAAGCAAGGGATCTCATGTTGTAAGCCAATAGGATCAAGGGATATATATTATATTAAATTATATTATATTTTAGGGTCCCTTGTTATTTTTAACCTCGATAATGTTTGAGAATGACAAGAGGTTGTAGTTGTAGATATGATCTTAGGTTGTAAGTAAAGTGGATTTTGATTGAAAAATCAGTTTTCTTTTTTGATTAAAGAAGACAATGTTATGAAGTTTTTCCTTTTAATAAATAACAATCAGTTTTCATGGTAACCAATTACTTATGGATATGGTAGATACCAAGAAAATAATTTATTTGAATCAAACAAAAATTTTCCCAACATTTCAACCTCATTAATATTTTAATATTAATTCTTTTACGAAAGAGATCACAATATGAGGAAAAAAAATTATAAATTATAAAATTTAAATATTAATTCTATTAAATATTAACTCTTAAATATGATAATATTAACCAATTGAGTTATAAGATTGTAAATATAAACCGAATATTTATTTCAATAATTAATAATATATTTCTTTTATTCAAAAATTAGAAATTGAATACTCTAGGACATAGAACTCAATTTCTTGAGATACATGAAAGAGTTGCAAAATTTTAGATTCAAATTTTATTGTGTATGATTGTCTAATTATATTTTAATTTATTAATTGATTATTTCATAATTATAATTTAATTATATTGTAATAAGTAATTATTCAATTGATTATATAAATATAATATTTTATTATGATTATACCGTAAAAAAAGGTTGTAAGGAAATAAATATGCAATTTAATGGAGCCCTTGACCATATAATTTAGATAATCCTAAATAAGGTATATTTACAATGCCGTTTGGCTTTTACACTTAAAGAAAATATCAAAGCAGATTCAACTTGATTCATATAGATCCCAAGTGAAACATTACAAACGAAGAAACCTAGCTGGAATTTTTTTTCACTATCCATAAATAAACTACACAGTTGGTTGCATAATTACTTGATAAACAAGGAGATTATTAATTAGGCAATTAAATGAGTTGTCTACCGCCATGCAAACAACTTAATTATTGACAGATAATTATTATCATTATATATAAAAAATAAAAATAAAAAAGGTATAAATTTTTTTTCCTGTTTAGATTATTGACGAAAGTACAAATCGGAGTAAATCATCGTCTTCCAATGATTTTACAGTTATAGAATTGCACTTTCAAATCATTCAAGATCCAAACACATCTATGGCACTTGCCTTGGCAGCAGCAATAATAATAATAATAATAATAATAATAATAATAATAATAAAGGGGTGTCACCAACAACTATATCAAGCATAAATTGAATTGGTTAAGGACTTTAAGAAAAAGTATGGATTAAATTCGAATTTTAGTTCAATTGATTGATGCATCGCTCTTAAAAATTAATATTCAATACATTTAAAATTTAAATTTCAGCACTTATAATTTTTTATTTTATTTTCTAAGTTACAATTTAAAAAAAATAGTATGAATTAATAATCATAATTACCAACAGTAATTAATTGGTTTTAATGGGCTCTTTCTTAGTTGTATGTTGGGCCCAATAGTCTCACATTTATGTTATTGGAGGTGGGGCCCAAATTAGAGTGTTGGGTGAGGGGTCCATTGAGATTTTTTGAATATTAAAAAAAAAAAAACACAAAGGGGTGAGATCATAAATATTCCTCCCCCTAAAACTAGTCAAGGCACATGGAAGCTTAAATACTTGGTATCCACTTTTTTGCCTGATTGCAAACAACCAATGCGTTTTTGAGATGTTCCTCAAAACTGAAGGCTTTCTCTAAACATGGTGGTTGGGGTTCCCAAACAACTTGCGATTAAGGGATGATGATGGTGACTGACGAGGAACATCAAAGATAGATAAGAAGATTCCGAAAATGTATCCATCCCAGTAATTTCAGTCCCAGACATTATGTTTTTACTTTAAAATTTTGTATTATTTACACAATTCCTACGTTTTTGATTCGGATTATTTCTAGCACACATGCACACACCTGTATCAAAAGGCAATGAGACAGGTCAATTTTGGGCCATATTTGGGGGTTGAAACATTTACCATCATCTGTAACATACCAACTTCCATGTAAAGATGTAAATGATATGTATATGTACGGACTTTATTATATTAGTTATTTATTTGCTTAATTAATGAACCACGAAATGTTGTTTGTAATCATTTATTAAGTTTAATAAATAAATATTAATGAACAGAAATCAAGTCTATTTGCAAACTATTCATCACAAGTTTCGTTCGTTTACACTCCTATTCCTAGGCTCCAGCTCTTATACTCTTACCATCATATGAAGAGGAAAAAACACAAAGCATATTCTATGAACTGTCAACATGAAACAACATAAATTATTGCAATTGCTAGCACTTCGATTAATCCAAAATATTAAAAAAATTTATGGATAACAGAAGTTGACTTGGCAGTTTGCAACAAAAAGAAATGCCATCTCAAGGAGGAAGCCAACCAGTGTATACTATAGAAGGCCTATAAAGGTTCTATGATCAGCAGCAATCACAAAAAAATATATGAACCAATAGTTTCTGCTACATTCGAACAAACTCCAAATGCAGCTTAGCTAAAAGACACCCAATTGAACAATTTGTTTTGCAGCTTACCATGAAAAATCCATCAATATCGGCAAGGGAATTACTGGACTCGTCATGTCTTATCGTTTATAATTTGGCAGTAGAAATCCCAATGTGGATTTGACTCTGTGATAGCCGGTTGCCCAAATGGATTTTGCTCAACATACTGCTGAACATTCTCTGCTGCAGCTAAACCTTCAAGATATTTGTGAATATCTCCTCTGCATGCTGTTGCAGATCTCATTTAACAATTACAGTTGGAATAAAAATTGTACATAAGGACAAATAAACAAAGGAATTAGGTACACTACAGATGACCATCAAGGCAAACTCTAATAGCAGATTTGTAACAAGAGTTGGTCTTATATAATCAGGGTAATGATCCATAAAACTGCTAGCTTTTGTCTTTGTTTTTGTATTTTATCCAATTACCAAAACATAACTAAACTGTCACTAGGCATATGTTCAAATTACAGGCAGCCAAAATCACTTGCACCCAAAGACATTGTAAGAGTTTTTTTTTTCTTTTTTGAAGAACCAAGCTTGTAGAATTGGTTGATCAAAGTTAAACGAAAAATTAGGTACAGCAGAAAACATTGACAAAAATTGAAAGTAATTTCCATCAATGATGTTTCATAATACCTAGAAGATAAAACATGCGCACAACTGAGTTGCGATAAGGGCTAGAAAACTGCACAAGTATGAAGAGTGATATTGAGCAATTTCACTTTTCCATACTGTGAATGCAGCTTTATAACACAGGAACACATGCAAATACAAAGACGAAAAAGTATTTTGGCCCAACAAGTTTAAGGTTTCAATAGAGGTAAGGGTAGGATTTACAGAACCTATTTAACAAGATCTAATATTATTTTTTCCCTACCATGAAGAAGACCAAATAGGTAAGATTAACCATATGCCACCTATGAAGGCTTAGATAATATATGGCGGTCCATCTGTGGCTGTACCTTTAATTTCCTAAAAGATGCTAGTCCAAGTCTTACCTAATGAAAAATCCTTGGCATCCCTGTAGTTGTAAGGATATGGAAATACAGCAGTGTTTGCCTAAAAAAGAAAAGATTAAGGCAAGCATAAGTATTATAGCATCATAAGAATTTCAACAATTTAAATTGTTAAATGAAGTCACATGCCCCAAATGAGGAACCAAATAGACGAAAAATAGTTGAAAACTCACAGGATTCCGCAAAGCCTTATATGGGGAATCATCCAACAATAATGTGTTTGATTCATCATACTCTCCCTTCTCCCATGGAAGATTAGGCAAATGCTTCTCCCATAACTTTCTTAGTTCCTTCAAAACAAGAGGTTTATGTTTATCCTCAATAGTTTTGAATTTTGTTATTGTACATTGCTTTCGGCCCTGCATGAAACCCACATCATGAGATAAGGAAGTCATACACAGCAATAAACCCATTGATGCATCTACAAAAGATGATAAAGATTAAGACATTATTAATATCATGCAGGATAGGCAATAAGGTAAACCATTTGTCAGGCAGAATCTTTAAAGGCAAAGCAGCTGAAAACTACTTCACCATATGTCTGTGTATAACAGCAGACGTTAACATTTGAAATAGATATCAACTTGTTAGCAGACTTCAGGTCCACCCTAATGCCAACCCTTTAAGCTTGTACTAGGAAGATGGATGGGTGTAAATTTTAGTTGTTCTGTTGTCAACCCTAGATACTAAGAAGCTAGATAACTTACTATTGCAGCAGGAAACAACTATGATAGCACATAAATATGAAACTCTAAAGAGCCGAATCTACCAGTTTGCCACTAATTTGCCTATAAAATGAATCTCTAATAGTTCGCATTTGCAGTAACAGAGCAGCCTTCTTTCGAAAACCTCAAGGAAGGTACTGTAAAAGGATCATCCCAAGGTAGGATGCTAGGAACGATGATACTGAAAAAGCGAAGGAATTCCAATGAGAAAATCACCAGTATTACGCACCCCAAAAGCAAATGTTGATAGAATAAGTAAGAAACCTTAGTCAAGGTTGGTCATGACATAGCAAGTCTTCATAAATATTACAAAAAATGTCATGCCACTTTACCCCACAAGAGTGTCCATGTCTGGCTTCAGTTCTCCTTCAGTCAAATCTAAACTTGATTAAAAGTAGGTTTGTTTTAGAACCAGCCAACATAAACAGAATTTATTAATTTAAAAAAAAATAAAGAAAAAAGGAACCAAGCTAGATTCTTTAGGATCAGTTTGAACTAGACTATTTAGGGCGTTCATACTTGTGATCCAATTGACCAGTTTGGATTGGTTAGAGCTGTTGGGTATTAGTTTATGTGTTAAGTACTATATTATTATACGTCATAACATATGGATGTAAGTGAATTATCATGTATACTATATTATTTAGGTAGATATGTAAGTGAATAGAATTGTATTTAGAATAAAACGTATCATGTATATTGTACAGTTCAGTTTTAGAATGTTATTTATATCTTAAAAAACCACAAACTAATTGTTCCCAGTTACAAAATATCAACAGAATTGAAAGTACCAAACAGATGAAACCCCCTTACTTAATTAACTAATCATGCAAGGGTAGGCCATTGATCAAAGGCCAAATATATGATGAAAATGACAAGAAGAAAATGAAATACACTAATTCCCTAAACAAAATTTCAGTCAATTATCACATTTATCAGCAATAGTTAAATACCTACTGCCAATGCTACTTACCCAACAGAAAAGCAGATTATGTCTCCATTTTCTCATAAGAAAACTAACCAACTTGTTCACATTCTTGCTGCAACAAAAATTAACAGCAAGATGGTCAAGGCATAATGCTATTCATTAAGGAATATTACATTCTCAGGTGCACTTATGTATTGCAGCGACTCTTAAAGAAAGAATAGTTAACTATGGGTCAAAAAATTCCCAAGCAGAGGAGGAGCATACTAAATTCTTGATGACCAGATTCCAACGTTAAACGTCCTAAAGCAAAAGTTGAGAAAATCACCACAAAATGGTCTCTTGAAAACTGAAAAAAAAGTGGGCCACAGTCAAATTAGAATTAATAGAAGGCACACAGAGATTTCAAAAACATCTACTTGAAATATCATATTTTACCTCCTTTCCCTGCTACTTTAATATCTGGCTGGAATTCACCTGGGTTTTGAACAACATCTACAAGAATTCCATTCAAATCAAGCACAAGAAGCTTTTTCTTAGGACGGCTAATGCATATTCTTTCAAGTGAAGAGTACAATGTTCGTGACAAATTGTTCTCTTTAACATTAGCCGTTAGTGCAACATCATCTTTTGCAGGAGACAATTTCGACAGAGAAGGAATAGTTTGTTCCATCTTGGTTTCTATCTGGACATCCTTTTGGTCTGGATACTTGGACAAAGACTCCTTCAACGTCTTTCTTTTCTTTCTTTTTCTTCCTTTGAGTGCAGATTCACTGCCTGTGCTATTGCCAAACGCTTCTTCCAAAGCCTGTGCTGGCATAGCATGCCTGACCAGTACTCCATCTGACCCATTTGCTGAAAAGGCAGTTGTCTGTTCCTTTTCTAAATGGTCAATTGAAGTCTGTATCATACCATTCTTCGGCAATTGTTCCAAACTATCTCCCAAGAGATTAGAAAACTTTTTCCTTTTCCGGTGATAGGTTTTTACCGTCTCCCCTATCTGTAAGGTTTTGATATCTTTTATTTCCGGCAAAACAAGATTCCCATCAACATGGAGATCTTGTGCTTTCACCATACTAGTACTTGCAGTTCGTGGAGAATCACTACGCCTTTTCTTCATATTTTTTGACATAAGATCCTCCTTTCTGAAATCCTTTCCATTAGTTGTTTGAAGTTCAGGACACATATTGTTATTTTCAGCTTCATTATTATCCCTGTTATTCCTCTTTGCAATGATATCATTATCCTCCAAAGCACTAAGCCTTCTCTTCTTTCGTTTTTCCCTCTTCCTCTTTCTTTTCCTTTCAGATTGAACCCTCTGTTCATTCAATTGAATCCCCTTCAACCCAGACTCCAAACTAACATTCTCTAGAGTCTGTACATCAGAATTTGGCCCTTCCTTCAATCCTGACTCTAAACTAACATTCACTTTGGACTCCACATGAGAACCACTTTGCTTTTCATCTGTCAAAGAAATTTCTTTCCCATCTCTCAACTCTAAGCCAGACTTCCCATTAAATTTCTCAAACTGCCCGGCTTTAGCCTTTTTCCGCTCCTTTTTCTTTCTTTTCCGTTCCGAATCAGTTGGCTGTTCATTCAATTGACTTGACTCTAAACTAATTTTCTCCAAAGTCTCCCAATCTCTTTCCAAGAGAGTATCATTCATTAATGAATTTGACCCTTCCTTCAAACCTGGCTCTAGACTAACATTCAACTCAGACTCTGCACGAGAATCACTTTGGTTTTCACCCATAAAAGAACTTTCTTCAATATATCTCAACTCTACAACAGACTGGAGACCCTTTTTACGCTCCTTCTTCCTTTTTCTTTTCCTTTCTGAATGAGCCGGTTGCTCATTCAATCGACTCCCCTTCAATCCAGACTCCGAACCAACACTCATATCCTTCATTAATGGATTCGCCTCTTCCATCAACCCTGATGACTCCACAAAAGAATCGCTTTGCTTTTCATCAATCAAAGAATTTTCTTTTCTCTTTCTCTTCCTACGAGAACGATTCGATTGCTCTGTTTCTAAGTGGGAATCCTTCCTTAACGAATCTTCCTCTTCATGCAATAGCGAATCTAAACTAGCATTAGGCTTCGAATTTGTTCCAAAAGAAGTTTCTTTCTCTTTCGATTCAGCATTTGCATTTTCAATAGCTTGATGCTGCTTCCTCTGCTTCTTCATTTTCTTCTTTTCTGAACCACTCAACTTAACTTTCGAAAGCGAAGACTCTGAAACACTTTCAACTCCCATTTTTTTCATAGAATTTGAAGGTCGATCCTATTTTTATTTATCGGTAATTAGAAACCAAAAAAAAAAAAAGGAAGACAAACAGAAAATTAAAGCTGTATCTCAAAAATTTGAAATGAAGAAGCAAAAAATTTTCACCAATCAGCCAAAAAATCTTAGTAAAGTTGAATAAGGTTTTCAAAGAGGAGGGGGAAAATTTTAAAAGAGTACCTCAAATTTTTAGCAGCGCCGCCCACTAGTTGCCGTGGAGGTAGGGTTGTTCTGTTTTTGAGTTGTTTCTCTCTCACCCTAAATAGTAAAAGAAAATTTGATATATTTTTTTGGGTTTTACAATAAAAAAACACACCGGTTATGGAAATATGATAATTTTAGACAATATATGAACCAACCCACCCATAAAAATAACATGAAAAAAATATATAAAATGAAATAATTTAAAATTAGTAAAAATTAAATATGAATTTAATAAAATAAAAACTATTTTTATTTGAAATGTTAACATGAAACACAATAATTTTTATATTTTATATTTATTTAACATAAAAATAAATATTATATAAATACACAATCCTCATATATGCTGATAAGGGTAACTCAAAGCTTTTCTTAAATCTAACTGTTTAGTTTTAAAAAAAAAGTCATTTTCTTAAAAAATAAAAAATAGGAGTGAAAAAGTATTGAGTAATTAAAAATAAAAATAAATTTTAAAAAAATAAAAATAAGTTAAAATATGAAAAAAATATGTTTTTAATTATAAAAATAAGGGATGTACATTATTTTTTTGTGTTTTGTAAGTTTATATATTTGAATCCTTTTTAATATCATTAATTAATAAATATATATTATATTTGTAATTAGATATCATTAATAGTAATATCATTAAATATTTTTTTTATATTTTTTATATTTTTTAAAAATAAAATTTATTTTTATTTATCAAATGCATTTTTTAAAAACAAAAAATAAAAAATAAAAGCTATTTTTTAAAAAATAAAAATATAAACATAAAAATATTTTTATTACACATTTAAAATTTTACTCTCAAATATCTATTACACATTGTTTTCTCAAGTTGATATTTAAAATTTTACTCTCAAACACTTTTTACACGAAAGATAAAACTCTGATTAACAAAAAAAAAAAAAAAAAGAAAAAAAATTCTTTAACAAGAATTATCCTTGCGGATAAATTGAACAACATAATTTCCTAGATCATAAAATAATAAACAGGTTTCCAAATAAAGCTTCAGTTTCTCACAATGATCACATACGGCGTAGCTAAAGACAAATACTGGATATCTACAAGTGGGGAATAACAATATACAAACAAAATACTACATAAACTTTATTATTTTTTTTTTTTGTACATAGAATTATTCATCATATTCATTCTTGTGAACATTGCATAGACATTTCTGGATCTTCCATAGAACATTGCTGAGACTGATAAACAATCTCTTGCCTTGATCACCTGTTCATAACCTTAGCGTTTCCTTTGATCCTACCTTTACAAACTATACAAACCAACTTTCTATCATCACCAAGTCAATATTTCTGATCCTTTCTCAAAGCACTGCAACAAATAGAATTACTTTTCAAAGCTTCAATGGCTCTGGAATATGGTCCTCAACCCCAAGCATGGGAAAGAAACTCGCCTGTTTAATCAAAACCTTTGACCAGTGAAAATGCCTGGGATCAAAATTGAAGCCACCTTACAGTTTGACATATTTATCAACATATCCCTGCAAAACATGATGGGAAAATAATTTTACCAAATTGAAAATTCTAAACATCATCGTTGCATCATGAAAAATGCAAGGATGTGCATAGATCAACATTTCAGCTATTAGTTTAAAAGCTCTATGGAACTTTATGAAAGAAAGGTCAGAACTATTGCAGAAATATAGCATGTAAAATGACCCCTTGCAAAGTTAATTTCTGCAAGAAGGCAAAAAAAAAAAAAAAAAGCACGAAATGAGAATTTACCATCACAACTTTCGTCAATTTCCGCTGAGATGACTCAATGTATTGATCAATCTTTGCACGAGATTTGGGTATCTGGTGGCTCTTCGTAGCTCCTGATACTTTATCAACAGTCTTATTGACAATTGTCTTAAAAGCCTCCTTGCTTATATTACCCTGCTGCTATGATGGCTTTAAAACCTCCTTTACAAAATCTGCAAGGGCAAACTTGAAAACCTTCATTGATCTGGAATCTTTGCTCTTCTTACTCTTCCCTGGAGACTTTATCTGATCAATCTCAATCTCACCAGTAGCCATGTTGACTTCAACTGGATTACTTGGGCTGACATTCTCAACAGCACCAACTTCAGCATCAGCAGTCTCACCAAATTCCTTATTATCTGCAGATGCCGCAGAATCAATGGCTCCAGCATCTTTCCTTTTGTTGTTTTCCTCCATATCCAATGGTTTGTTGGAACCACTAAGCCCCAATAAGATGTCAGAGTCACCTGTCACTTCCAACTTTTGCAAATAATCAAATTTGCTGGATAACCTTGTAGATGGCTCAATGCTATCAACGAGTGGATCATACTGGTCACCACCTGATCTAGGAAAATTCTGACCAACAGCCCTGGCAGAATTGGGTGAGGAAGTTCCTTGTTGCGATCCAATACCTTTCCCATCAACAGGAGCATGAGTCAAACTGAAAGGTGTGTTATTATAGGTTGTATCTTTTTCTTGCATAACATCAGAACGGCATTTGGAATTTATTGGCTGGTCAAGAGTAGATGCATATGGATTAGGAAATGTTGAACTAGTTGATCCTCCAATATCAACATGATGGGATGTTGCGTCCCTAATATCTGGTGGATCTTTTAGTGAAGAATTCATCTTCCCAGCAAGATTACAGATACAGTCAACCATAGGGTGGTGCGAATATACGAAGATGAGTTAGAAGTCCACCTGGTGACAAACTCTCACCAGGAAATGGTTGCATTTTGTTTCCCAGCAACCGTTGTGAAAAGGGCATAGTATGAGGATGAGTGTTTCCCTGAGCAAAGGAATTTGAAGCAATCACATTCTGCATTGGAGGATGTTTTAAACCATCATATCCCGGCATGCCAATAGAAAGGTTATGCACAGGTAAAGAAGCACGCAAGAAAGGACGATTTGCTTTCTGAATTGGAAGATAAGCTCGCTGTCGAAGCCTATCAGACCGAGAATGTGGAGGCAATTCAGTTGGATAAGGTCCTGGGATAATCTGGGAACCAAAATCATTCCTCAGAGGCAAGTGACTCTGCCGAGCCATATATCAACTCAAAATTGCTTCCTTTATTCGCAAAATATAATCTTTTTCTAACTTGCGTAATTTAAATGCATTCAATACTGTCAAACAAACTGCAAATGCTGAAAAACGCTTCAAATTGCACGTTTTCAAATTGAAAATCAATGTTGAATTCAATTCAAATAGATAAGAAAAATCCAAAAAGCCAAGTTCAAACCTTTTTATTTCCCATTATTTTCCATCAACTTTCTCAGCAACCAAACAACAAAAAGCAAAAATATCAATAAGTAAGCAGATAAAACAATTATATAACTAAAATACAAAAAAAAAAAAAAAAACAGCATCGAAGAAACTAAGTTGAAAACGATTAATGAATGAAAAAATAAAAAAAAGCCAAAATTAATCACAGCAACGGTAGCCTACCAGTTGAAAGTGGGAGAGAAAATGTAGAGGGAAGGAAAATATATATATATATATATATATATATAGGAATTTGGAGCATTTTTGTCAAGAAAAGAGAGGGTTTTTTTATGTTTATAAACCCTAATAAAATTTTTTCGTTTTATGGTTCTGCTCTATGAGTTCTGCTTTTTGAGTTTTGAGTGTTTTCTCACTTTTTTTTTTTTTTTTTGGATTTGGTTTATTTTCACTCAACTTGAAAGCAAAGAAAAAGCTTTTAATTTTATTTTTAATAATTAAAATAAATAAATAAATAAAACATTAAAAATTTTGAAAATTTTATTATAATGTTAAAAATAGTTATGCCTTTTTAATTAATTTAAAAATTTATATGCATAATGCATTTATAAAGAGCATAAAATTTTATATGCATGAATAATGATCTCTAAAAATTTGATCAAATTATAGCTTTTAATTTCATCTCTTAATATAAAACTTGATCACTTTTTCAATTTGATTCATTATGCTTTTTTTTTTTAATGATTTTATTGTCTTGGTCCATGCATACGATTGGCATAGGTGATGTTTTATTATTTGAACATTCACCACATTAATTGACAAAATAAATAAATGAAAAATTAATTTTAATGAAAAAATATTTTGAAACAACAACGAAGAGATTATTAATAAGTAATTTATAAAATTAATAAATAAAAAATATTTAATTTCATGAAAACAATTCTAAAATCATACATAAATTAAAATAAAAAAATAATATTTAGATATATCAATTCATATATTCATATTATAAAAAAAGAAAAAGAAAAAAAAGTTCACATTAATTTAACCTGTCTTGTTTGCATCATGAGTATTGGAAGTTAGAGGCCTCCTAGGTTCTTTTTCTTTCTGCCAGAGATTCTTACTGGTTTTAGAGTTCATTTCTTGACAATTTTTTATTAAAAAAATGCAAATGTTGGAAGCTACCTGTAAAGCTGTCACATAGAAACATTGATGAAGAACTTTGTCATGAATGATTTGTTTGAAGGCCAGAAATTATCATCTGCCTTGTATATCAAAATAATCATATACAAATGTTGTCAATTTTGCAACCAATGCTGAAGCTCCTAGATGAATCTTTGATTTGGAATGGTTGGAAATAATATGTTGGGATTTTGTGAGAGTGCTTATTTTTCCTTGTCAGAGTTTTTAAATCATTATATCTTGTTGGGACGTTGACCACTTTTTAGTGCTAAAATTCAGCAGCTTGGTTTAAGGAATTGACAATTTACATCAATTTTCCTTTCTTCAGCTGCAATTTAGGGGGCTAGCCGTAGTTCAGTTGCTGCCCTGATGATCAAGTGAAACCTTTGCATGTATATCGAATTATAGGAGATAACATGCTGGTTGGTGAGGGCTACTTACCCAATGGGCTGTCCTAGGTTCTCTTATTGCAGATGTTTTGCAAAAATCATGCATACATGTCCTTCAAGTTTTGACATTTTTGAATGCTGCTTCTTATTTTCACCCCTCCCCCAAGTTGCAATATTCCTTTTGCCTTTCTTGTGGCCACACTAATTGCTTCGATAAATTTCTGTGAACAGGATCGACCTACAACAAAGGTTCATGCAGCAGCTGGCGGTGGATCTTCCCTGGATTACCTGTTTGGCGGCAGCGGGAAGTGAGACATCATTAATATTGTTCTAAAGCCTCTAAAATTTTGGGACAAACAATATACCACTATAGTTACATGTTAAAGACATTTTGCAGCTGTAATGCAATGTAAATACTTGTTGATGTTAGCATGGTGGGTTCTTTCCGACATTTAGACTTTGTTAATAAGTCAACTATCTTCCTCAACTGTTTTCTGTCAGTTGGCCAGACCCATCCAATCCCTCCACTGAATGTCATATATGGTGTTCCAGGCCCCTTTTTTTGTTTGTTGGACCAAGGATGGATCTAGCAAACCATTGTGGGAACTCGATTTGTGCTGACTAAATTGAAAACTTCTTGACAATTTTAAATATCATATGATAAAAAAAAAAAAAAACATACATAATTTAAAATTTTAACAAAATCTTACATGAATTCGATGTTTAACACCTGAATATGAATTATCATGTGATAATTTTTATATTTTATATAAAATAAATAAACACAGATAACATTAATTGCCAAATCTATCTCCAACTTACTATTTCTTCAATCTTCTGGTTTTGAGAATAAATAAAAGTTATTAAAAAAACATTTTTTTAACCTCAAATTTTAAGACATTGAAGAAATCAACCAAAGAATATATTTCACCTAGAAAAGATATACAATAATGGTGACAAGCAAAGACTTTCTACCATTTCTCTTAGCCATCCTCTTTAGTCATCCATGCCATGCATTATTATACCATAAAAGAACTAGCTATTAATTAGGAAATGATGAAAAAACATCAATATCCAGTTCCATCAACCATCCTCAACTTCAGCAAGTTCAGTTCTATTTACCACCAACAGGTAAGTGGAAGCCAAATGCCCTGAAAAAACGCTTATTTCTATACGCTCAACATTGTTACACAATAATCAAAGGGAAGACCATTGGATTACCACAAAATGAGATCAGATACTTTCGACATCGTGTGAGAGGAAAAAGATAAAGAGTTAAAACATTTATGCACAGATCTTATGTAAAGCTAAGTAGAAAGACTAATCTCTTAAAATGCCGAAAGGTTACATACGTCAAAAAAAAAATTGGCCCCAAAGTACTTAGTTCTCCTATAGAATCAACATTGTCCACATGGTATGTTGGAAAAAGAGCAAGGTTTCTTCACAACTAATGGAAACCAGAGGAGTCATGCATTCTCATCACAACATTACTTTTCCTCGTTGCTAGAAACAGTTCAATCTGACGCAGATAATAATCACGACATCACCAGTTCTAAACAAAAGCTAAAGTCAATCATGGATTCCAAGGTAAGAGCTCGGATAAATGGGTATTAGTTGTTAGAAAGCAAAAAGAAGAGTGACACTGGGTGGCTGATCACCAGTTAGTAAGTAAGCAGATTCAGTATGCATCAGTAACATGCATCTATAACCACCTTGAAGCAATAAATGTATACATGGCTTGTGCATCTCATTACGTTGAGTTAGTCATCACTAATGAAGTTAAAGATTGTTCACCAGTCATAGCAATTTTTCGGGATTGTTGTGCTCCAAGGTGTTTGGTCTCCTCTCACCTGCCAGAATATTAGAAGAATTTGTGTTCATCAGAAGATGACTACCTTAAAATATGTAACAACAATATCAAATGAGTTGCAATATAACTATAATTACATAATTTTAAATAGCTCTCTTAAGAGAAAAAAACATCTGCTTTGCTTCAGTAAGCTCTTACTAGAATAATATGGGCAAGTCAATGGAGAAGTCACTCAATACCGTCAACTAGCACCCTTAAATGATCCAATCTTAAAAGCTATGAATTAAAATACAAGTTAAAAGCCAGCTGCTCTGAACTGAAAAGAATGATGGATGCAATGAAAAGAAAAAAGAAAGTGATTTTTGCATTTTGCATGTCCAGAAGCCATTACAATTAGCTGTAAATTAAAATTTTCTTCCATTCATTCATACCTTGCTTTAAAGATAAGGTGACAGAGTAACCAGCTCTCATGGCTCCAACCCCTTTCAGAACTTCAGTTCCAGAGTTTGGTGCATCACCTGCCTTATCATCATTTAAGTTGAGATGAGCTACCAATGGAGAAAATTCTTGCTTTGCAGGATCCTGCCAAAACCCAAACAACACAAACTTGTCATATCATACTTAACATTTGCAATCAACAACTCATTTTGATGTTTGCTGGGAGACCAACAGACTGACAAATGAATCACGTAATGAATGGCTATAATAGGTACAACTGTGTAACATTTTGAAGCCCTTACAGAAACTAAAGATGGAGAATTTAACATTCACCAATTATTCCACAACAGAACAAGCATATAGTACAATCACTATTGACAGGCCTAACTGCTTAAGCAATATCAGTCATGAGTATATTAAAGAAAGAACAGACAATGGAAACAAAAGGAGAAAAAGCAATAAGCACAAGCATGGACTGCTGATTCAATAGTTCCAGAATTCCAGTAGCCAAACTGGGTTGACAAGTAGCAATTTGATGGCTGTAAATTGCAAACTTGTCATCCAAATTTTGATAAAAAGAAATTTAAGGACTTTGCCACAAGCTGTTGGCTGGTTAAAGGAAAGCCAAATTACAATTCTTGTGCAAGTTGAGAGGAAAAAGGTCTCAACCTTATGGGTTGATAGATCTGAATGTGCCGGATTCCTCAAACTTGGAGCAGGAGCTTCTGTATCACACAATGAATAATCCATCTCATGAATATCAGCTTGTTTATGATCTCCACAATCCAGCCTCATGCTTCTTGATTTACTATTGCAATCATCATTTAATACAGTACCCCTAGCTTCCACAGAAGTCCTTTTTCTGAAATGAGTACACAATATTAAGACAAACCAAAAGTATCTGCAAAGTGATTTATACAGCGAGTGATGATGGTAGACAAACCAAAATTATCTAAAATATTTTGCTACCATGACCAACGCTGGTTAAAGGAGAAAACCAAAGTTATCTAAAAAAATGTTGCTACCATGACCAACGCTGGTTAAAGGAGAAAGGATGCAGCAAGAATTTTCTACCTGCTGAGATTATGATTGAGTACATGGCCAGAGCTAGGCTTGTTTGCAAACAGTATTCCTCTAAGAGGCTTCCCATCTATAACAGTCTCAATGGTATATCCATGTGTGAAGCTCTCAGTAACCTTAGCTTGAAATGTCTTCTTTCCTTGAAGCAGGACCTGGTTTAATGGAAAATTCTCTCTTCCTGCAGAATTTGAGAGTACTATAAGTGCACAGATAATAGCACTTTTCAAAAGTTAAATCATTCTAATAAGAAAACATTCTTTTGGCTGTTTACTGACTTAAAAACTAATAAATTGTTCACTGAAACTATAGTTCAGGTTAGGTCTCCAAGAACATTTCACCACCTTGAATAGTACAGCACAAAACATAAGTAACAAATAATCCCAAAGCCCATTTTTAGTTTCTATTATTACAGAAGAAAATCAAGCAAGATGCAGTAAACAATCACGCAAAAGCACATTCATAATTCACAACATTAATTTTTTTGTGTCTGTGTGTTTGGAGGAAAGGGGGGTGAGGTGAAGGCTTACTGACATATAGATAAGATTAAGAACTTGAAAAAGACCAAGGTTAAGAAAACCTTAAAGAACATAAGTTAAAGAAGTGTGACATAGCAGTTATAAAATAAAAGAATCAATCAGAAACTGTGTAAAAGAGTTCTTACCTGGGTGGCCATAGCTTGATAAAGGAATGGGTTGGTGCACATCATTGCTGACTTCAATTGTAGCGAGGGCTTTATCATGTACAATATTACTAAGATTTTGTTCTTGACACTTCAGCTTCAACTGTTTTCTCAGGGATAACTTCTCTAGCTTCCTTTCATCACGTACAACAAGCCCTGGGATCATATCACTATTAGAAACTCAGAAGGTTGACTAAAAGATCTATGGAGTTCCAGGGACCGAATCACATATAGAAAGCAGCCGAGCAGGTAATGTTTTTAAATCAAGGTAAATGGAATATTTAGATTAAACCTGTGTATATGTAATACATGTCATCCAGTGCCTCAAGAGTCTTATTGCAACCACCAATAAATACAAGAACACCACTCTTCAGGGGATCTAAACAATCCCCGGCAACAGAAAATCTAGCAGAAGGGCCATCACCCATAGTTATCACCCTGGTCCACATGCCAGTATCTGCACCAATGGTGGGAAACATAATACATGAACAAGTAACCACACTTGTAAGTAACATTATTTCATCAGCTAGCAACCCTTTCAGGCCACAAGGAAAGAAATAAAAACAAGTGAAGAAATAAAATAATGCCCTTTCTCACTGCTTTGAACCTCGGATTTCTAAAACAGAGGCTACTCTATGATGATATCAAGAAATAGAAATTCGATTGAAGATAACAACATGATCAACAATTACATAACACATACCAACATCAAGCATGTAGAGATCGTCATAAAGATTTTGAGCATCTGTAAATCCCCCAAAAACAAATAAGTTCTTGCCGAAAGCAACAGTGGAGTGGCCAGCACGAGGTGGTAACATCTGGCCTGAGGTATTCAACTCTTTCCATGCAAGAGTATCTAGTACAAATAAAAAAATTCCAAGAACAATATTAAAAGCAGCACATAAAACTTAGATTCATATATTTTCAAGCTATAAAAGTTTCTTACATATAAATTGTATAATAAGTCAGATATCCCATGTAAACTAACAACCAAAGACATTGCATACATAGAAGAACACATAAATGTATGGACTCATTTCAAGATAAAAAAAAAAAGAAAGAACAAAGAAAAACCAAACCTGCATCAAGGATATGGACATCAGACAAATAGTAATCATGTCCATCTTCACCACCAATCACAATAATTTTATTCTTCCAAGATGAGCAAGTATGGCTATCACGCGCAGATGGTGGGTTTCCTGATGTTGCAGCGTGTTTCCAGACAAAGGTCTCTACAAGCAAAAGGTTATGGAAAAAAATAAAAACACGTATAAAACCCAGAAAAATACCAAAAAAAAAAAAAGAGAGAAACATGTCTTTCAGCCTAAGCTCTTCAAGACGTTTTCAAAGCAAAAGAGATATCAAACACAACTCAATTCCGCTTCTTAGATGTACACCAGTTCTAAAAAATGCATACATTTTTCTAGAGATTTTCCTCTCCTTTTTTACCCCCTCTATGGTGAAATATAGATATAGAGATCAAATTAATCAAATCAAACTTAGCCAAAGCAATAAGAAGTTAAGAACAAGCAATTGTCAAAAAGTTTACCCGTATTTAAAATATACAGATCGTTGTAATATATTTCATCATTGTTATCAGAGGATTTTCCACAGCCACCAAATATGAAGAGTCGTTTACCAACAAGAGCAGCACTATGACCCTCACGTTCCTCTGGCCCTTCACCTCTTACACTTGGACAAAACCATGTGCATGTGGCTGCAACATGAATGTATAATGTGTTTATTTATTCTATAATACTAATTAAAGGAGAACTCTGATGGCTGTCAGAGATGACTTTTGGCAAAATAAACCACAAACCACTCAATTTCATTTCCATGCAAAGACTGTAAGGCAAAGGATAATAGTAATTTAATACTTAGAGTAACAAAAAAAGAAAAAGAAAGTTCAACTTCCAGCAATCGCTTCACCAGCCATTTAATAATAGCCCTTAACTGTCTCCCTGCTTCTCCCCCACTCTCCAAAAAGTATAAATCTTCATTTTTAATTACATAATAAAATAATAATTATTTCATAAAATTGATTCTTTATTCACCCATGTAGGTGGGTGGCATTATGTTCAGAGCGAATGATTGAGAGTACAATTCCTCGGAGTTATCAGTGTCTCAAATAACACGAACACCATCACACCAAATTTCATGACAATCTCCAACGAACATTAATTCCTATAACAAACTTAAAAAGGAAAAATATGCTGATTTCTGCCACTGATATTAAACTAGAATTACCTAACCAATCCACTTCAGCAAAATTATATTCGTCATAGAAGTGAAAAAAAAAAAAAATCAATGCAAATGCAGATAGCGGGTCATAAGAGGTAAGAATCAAAAAGAATAAAAGGAAGGGAATAACTCACCAGTGTCTAATATATGTAGATCTTTTAGAGGGTTCATCCCATCAGTACCACCAAAGACGAATAGATTGTCACCAACAGTAGTACAACTATGGCTGTCTCTTGGAGTTGGTGGTGTACCTTTCATCGCCGGTTGGCTCCATGTCTGCTTAGCTGCAAATTGGCGATATGGGAAATATAAGAGAGCGACTAAAGAACCTTCAAATGAACTCCTAAGATCATAAATGCTATTAAAACAACCCGAGTACGAAAAGATAGATACAAGCAATTAACTAGTATGAAAAATCAAGAAATGACATGTTATACGGGCCAAATGGTTCCAAAAACATGAAAACAACTATAAGCTCATAAAAATTTTCTAAAACCAAACAAAAATGGAAGCAAGAAAAAGTTTACGCTGATCCAGAATTATCCACAAATATGCATAGCCAAAAAACTACCTAAAAACCTTTTGAGAAGTAGATGCATAGAATCATTAATACTAACTATAAATGCTAAACCAAGCACATATCAGAGCATTAATGCTTACACCAAACCTCAAAAAAGGAAGAATTTGTCAATAAACCAAATAAAAAAACCCTAAAAAACAAGTTTCAATAACATATCCACCAAAAGAATCAATTAGCAAAACATATACAACACATTCAAAATCCAAATTATATCTCAAATACCAAACAAAAGTCACAACGTAACACCTCAAAATTTCACGTAAAGATGAAACAAGCGAAAAAAAATTTTAAAAAAAGGAAAGAAACCCAGATTTTAAAAAAGACCCACCAGTGTCAAAGACATGAACTTGATTGGTTTGGCAGTTATCTTTGCCATAACCACCAAAAACATAGAGAAATCTGCCTCCTTTAATGGAGTTACATGTATGTCCCCATCTTCTGCCTGGCCCTGGACATGCTTCTCCCACACCTCCAACTTCTTGTTGGTAAAATTGAACCTTTTCCCACCTCATTTTTCTGGGAAAAATGAGAAATTTTCAGTGGGAGAGTGAAGGAAAGTTACAATCTTTGAAGAGAAAGAGACGGAGAGAATTGAGACTTTGAGTGGATTGGAAGTTCATGCAAAGAAATAAAATGAAATTTAAAAAATTACTGAAAACATTTTTTAGAAAATTTGTTGGTTTAATGAGATACTTGAATTTTAAGAACCGCAGAGAGAGGAATCCGATGGGCATTACATGGAAACTCGAAACAGGTTTGGGACACGTGTCACTCGATGTAGGACCAATGCTTGGTGGGCCCAGGAAAGTGGCTCAGGTGGGTTTTGTAGACACGTGGCTAAAACAAAGAGGCGTTGATTTGGACATCTTTAGAATGGCCCATCATCAGCACTTCGGGTTTTTTGGGGCCCAGATTTATTTTGGCCATTGTTATATATATCAAGCATTATCCTAATTTAATGAAAACAAAATTATTTCATAAATAAAATGAATTATGAACAAAAGTTTTATGGTTTGAAACTTATTTCCTACTATAAACTACAATAAGGTTTCATGAACATGGTTAATTTTTATTAAAAAATATAAATTTTATAAATTATTCTGATATATCTCAAATTTTATTAAATTTATTTTTTAAACGATTAAAAAAAAACCAATTTCACATGTCAATTTATTACATTCATGACTTTATTATAATTTTTATTCTCTAAATATTATCATAAAAATTAAATCATGATTAATAAAAAAAATCTTTTTTTATTAATTAGAATTGTACTACAATAATAACCCCATACTTTGAAAGTTTTCATATAAGATAACGTCTTAATATATTCAAAATAACTATTAATTATTATATTTAACATG
The DNA here is from genome assembly GCF_047325235.1 of Durio zibethinus. Classification (NCBI taxonomy): domain Eukaryota; kingdom Viridiplantae; phylum Streptophyta; class Magnoliopsida; order Malvales; family Malvaceae; genus Durio; species Durio zibethinus. Next base: position 25,110,715 of record NC_143172.1, read on the forward strand.
AAAATTTATTTATAATAATATTTTAAAAAGTGATCTATTCCATGTTTAGATGTAATTACACTTTTAGTGAAATATAATTAAATTTAATTATTATCAATTAAATTTAAATATCAATAAAATTTATTTGATATAAATTTTTTATTAAAAAATTTTTTTAATCATAAAGCAATTATTTTTTTAATTTTATCATAATAAATTTTATCGTAATCTAAATAAATCTTTAATAATTTCATAAAAAGATAAAATAATCAAAATCACTCTTTTTTTTAATATAGCAACTGATTTTTTAAATTATGAATAACCTATTTAAAGCCTACTTATTTAATTAAATTTATTTATTTACATGGGCATGCTCATGACTCAAATCTGGAGCTTTTGCTGACAATTGTTTACCCAAAGAAACCACAGTGCAAAAGAGGCGAGCATGTGGCTCACCATTGGCTACTATTTGATGTGAGAGCCAGCTGACCAGACTGAGTCAGAGGCAGATTCCATGCTTAGCTCTCTGCTTGACGTTCAATTTGGCAGTTGAAAAAAAAATCCATTTTTTGAAAAATTTTTTATTTTCCCTTTTCCAATGAATGAGTTAAGCAAATAAGCGACTGGATTGTCAGACAGAGCTAAGCCTGGCTAGATAAGACCAAACTCTCTAGAGGCTGTTCCTCACTGTAGAGTATAGACCAGTTTTAGATTTGATAATTTAAATGTAAAAATAATTAAAAAATAATATAATTTAAAATCTTAATAAATTTTATATAAAAATTTAATAAAAATAAAAATTATTTTTATATTTGATATAGTTGCGCATTAACAGGACAGAATGAACATCTACAAAAATACAAACATAAGATGAAGATTAGGAGTTAAGCATATCTATCATTGAATTTATTAATTCAATTAATTTTTATAATCATTCATAAAAAATAAGATTTAATAGATTCGAAATTCATATTTTAATATTTATAATATCATTTTTTTATCTCAAATTATAATTTTTTAAATAAAATATTTAGAAGCGTCGTCCCTTCATAATTCGATACCATTCTAAAGCAGCAACTACAGCACCTCCCAGATGAACCGATCCTGAAATCTGACTATCTCCCTGCAATACCAAAAAAAAAAGGAAAAAAAGAAATTCAAATGTCAGAATTTATTCGATATGAGGCCTTGGATTTGTGAGATTAGGAGCAAACATTTTACAGCAAATGACACCAGTTAAGGTTGCACTTGCAGATGGCTAACACTCACGAGATCCAGTAACGGTTGACACATTATTTCATATTATACATATGCTGATTAAGGAAGGATATGAAAAGAAAAACAGTTGCTTGAAGTCGAAGATGATCAATATACCTCTATTATCCTCAATATATCTTGAGCGATTAGAAAGATGCCCTTGAAGGAATTTTAGACAGAAACAATTAGTAAGGATTATTAGTAAACATACGTAAGATTCTTTTTTTTTAATGGATAAATAAGAACTCAATTACAAGTTAATTACTATAATTCTTTTATTATTATTATTTTTGCATTTAAAATTATTGAAATTTAAATTTTAATTATTAAAATTAAGAGTTTAATATTTTAACGGATCAAGCAATCGTTAACGACTATGATTCTTTATTTGTTAAGATAATCTAGAGGTAAGCTTACCACTACCATGGCAGGGACTGGTAAGATCAATTGGACATACACAGTAGCTCTAGGATTCAATAATATGATAAGCATCATGACGGCACAAACAGCCCCATTTGGTCCCTGCATGATGCAAGCAGTTCATGAGTTTAAATTTAACAAAAAGGTTAATTACACATTTGATATCCCAATTATAAACCTTTACTTGATTTGGGGAAAAAAATTGCAATGGAGAAGCATGTACGGGGGAAGATACAATCTGTCATCTTACCAAGCAATTCACCCCAAGGATCATAAGCTATAAATTTGTCATCAAATTTTTTAGAAACATTTAAAAAAAAAAAAAACTAGTAAATAAAACTGATGAAAATTGGGAATTACAAGTCTCAAAACCCAATTCGAATGTTTGCCATCCTAATTCCTAAACAAGGTGCAATTGTGTAAGTAGAAAAATGGTTTTATTTTTCACAGCAATTTCTGTTTGGTTTTATTGTTTAATCCATCATCACCAAATAGTTTGACAGTGTAAGATATATAGTTGAAGAAAACATTTGTTATCAAATTGCAAAATCTTGTATAGACAACAAGTGAGGATATCATATGCATTAGTGTTGCAAATTCTAGTCGCATACCAGTCCTGGAGTCTCTGATGCATCTCTCTGATCTCCCTGTTCCTGTTGATAGTCCCAGAGTGGGAAAAGCCAAAAAAAAAAAAGAAGAATTGTCAAATACATGTTTCATTTGACAAGAACTACAAAAAGAAAGTTGCAAATTTCTTCTGTCAGCCACAAGATGATTCAAGAGAGTTTAGCACCCACCGGACCGGCATGCGACAACTGATAACTGATCAATGGCTTCTGCAGCTTGCTAATGGTAGGGATATATGGCAAAGTAGGCATTAAAATCACTTTTGCAATAATTCATATATACCTTTGATGATAAAGCCAAAAAGGAATGGTGCAGCAAGTGGAATAATGAACCAGTAATAGCTCCAGCAAGATACAACTTCAGCAAAGATTCTCTCAATCTCTCCAGTGTCCAATGCAGATTAAAAAGCACAAAAGAAATAAAATATTGAAATGAAATGAGTAACAAAATCTTCTTTGGATTTATGAATTCAAGAATATACAATCTCCAGCAATGATCATATGGAAAGCCAATATACATATATACATATATATATATATATATATAAGCAGTTGTAAGGTCTGAATTAATACTGGCAAGAACAGAAATTGCGGCAAAATTAAAGATTCTAAGGCATTACTCTTACATGTACGCCAAATGTAGCAAGTGCGATCATGTTACAGATAAGGATCCCAGGATTAATAGGGCTGAAGGCTGAAGTGATTAGCGTATGCACACGTCCATTTCTGAAATTGTCCACTGAAATCTGCTCACAGAGAAATATATATCAAGTAAGTTAGTGACCAAATAAGTTCAAAAAAAAAAAAAAAAACCCTATTAGCAGTAATATTGATTATATATTTCAAATACAATTAAAATGATTGCTTTCATCTTTATTTTCTTGACTTAGTGGTTAAGAAAATTTAGAAAGATTTATAAGATGAGAGTTCGAACTCCCCCATCTCCATCGCATCCCTAAAGCTTTCCTTGGGGCTTTCATCCCTGCACAGCACGGTACCAAATTTGAACTCTAAATTACATCAAAAAAGGTAATATTAGACTAAAAAGAAAAGTTTAGAATCCTATGCTTAACTTAATTAATTTATGTAATGAACTTTATGACATCCAGTAATTTGAAAAAGTTTAGAATCCGATGCTTAACTTAATTAATTTATGTAATCAACTTTATGACATCCAGTAATTTGAAATTTAAATTCTAATATCTCTAACTCATTTTTTTACCCATAAATTATGACTTACTTTTTAAAATTCGATACTTAACTTAATTGGTTCATAAAATAATTTTGTAACATTCAACAATCAAAAATTCAAATTCCAACGGCTGCAATCTTTTCATTCAACCATAGACTACAATCTACTTTGTTTAAAAAAAAAAAAAAAACAAATACTCTAGTAGTATTTCATAATTATAAGAACTCAGTGTAAAGTTTTTGATCATAAATTTGTTATCTGCAAGCCCCCACATTAAAAGAACAGCAACATTAATTATAACCAAGACCAAAGTCATGTCACTTGCTTTAAACCGCTGGTACATTGATCTCCTGTGAACCAAGGGCAAGACCATAGTTCGTAGTCATTATGTATATAAAAAATTGACAAAGTACAATTAAAGTATTGCGGCTAAACTATTCTTCAAAAATAAGACTATAAACGAATCGAATATAAATAATATTTGTGATTTGTTTATTTATTTTTATAAGTATTTAGACTCGTTTTGTATTCGATAAGAAAATTATTTTATTTAGTCAAGCTTGGTTCGTTTAATTGATAAGAAGTTTATATTCAGTTTGTGTTCAGTTCAATTAAATTATATGAATTCGTTTGTGAACATTAAACAAACTTGTTCACTAAATATATAAACGAATATGTTTATAAACAATAAACAAATTATAACCAAATAAATTCTAAATTAATATAAATGAACCCAAACAAACATAAATGAACCATAAAATAAGATTAAAATAAAAGATAAAAATATAATTTTATTAACATTATTACAATCGAACAGTAAATGAACAAGAAACAATCAAGTTTTAACCAAAATAAGCCGAACAAATTTTTGTTTGTATTCGATTCATTTAATAAAGAAATATAAAAATATTGTTCAAAATCGTTTATTAAGTTTGATAAATAAACATAAATAAACATATACTAAACATGTTCTTCATTTACATTCCTATTAAAAAATATGCAATTTTTATAGGAAGTAGTAACCAAGTAACCAACTGCTTTGTGCACTAAGCCAGGGGGATTAGAATGAGAATAAGCAAGCAAGAGCCATGGATGACCATTTTAACAAGAAAAAGAAAAGCAAGCATATATGTTATATTCACAATTTTTTTTTTTTTTGCCATAAATGAGTTGTTTCACTAATTTAATTTTCCTGTTTTTTTTTGTCCAAAAATAACAGGCATTAACTTTTTGTTTGTTAAAGAGTAGTTATCCTCATTGATCCAATTAGTTACCAACAAGCTTTAAGACATAAAAGACATAAAAATTGTAAAACATTAATGAGTTTGGCTTCTCTTCATTATTTTTATGTTCATTATCCTCCAATCCACCCATCATCACCATTTATATGTGTAGAATCCAGCAATGAATTGTGGAAGTTATTGTTTTAAGGGTCTAAATTTCTAATCATAAAAAGCACATTTTGATAGTATAAAAGCTATATTTTCACTTGACTCTCAAATCAAAGCTTAATATATATATATATATATATATATGTCAATGTTTGATATTTTTATCAGTATAAATTTTTTTTTATTACATCGGGAGAGTAAAATCTTACGACAAATAATAAAAAAAAACTTAATTTGAAATCAAGGCTTGATGTTTTTTCAAGCGTCTTTAACCATTGTACTAAAAGTTTGGAGACATAATTTTTAATTTTATAAGTGATGTTAAGAAATTAAAATATATTATTTTTATTTTTGCTTAATTTTTTATTTTTTAAAATATATTTTAAAAAATACATTTGACCTTTTAATCCCTCTTGCTGCGGTGAAATCTAAAAATTCTACTCTCAAGGTATGTTATAATTTCTTTATATGTAATAACTAATCACTACTGATGTCTCTACTACTGCATTTATTTGGATTTTTAATTAATTTTAGTTTTTACATAAGAGCCACGAAATTGACAAAAAAAAAAAAAAACCTTAGTTATATATAAATGTTAAGTCTTGCCCTAATAAGAAACTATTGTAATGCCAACAAATCGTGGAGTGACACGTATAGTCCTGATCTCTGGCTTTCTCACAATTTTTTATAGCAAAGATTGCAGGAGCTTTCGAAAGCAGTATAAATTGCAGTGCTGAGCATTCACTTGAATAGAAACTGTCACTCTTCTCCCACATTGCTTTCTTTTCACTCTTTTGTCACAACCACAGAAAATAAAAAATAATTAAAAAACTTTTATTTGTTTGAAAATTAATTAAAAATATAAAATAATCAATCTTCACAAGAACTAAATTAACCAACTATATCTGAATTGACAGAAATAAAAGAAAATGCATAATGTTTTAGCATTACCATCGGTTCCATAGAGGATCAAATGAGGAGGCAAGCTCAACTCCTGGTTTGGGAACTTGGGCTCCAAGGAACGTCCAAACCCTGCAATATTCCAGGAAAGTTTTGCCAGAGAGTTTGAAATAATGGGCATTGAGCATGGTGAAGTAGCCAAACTGCTTTGAAAGAAGTGGGAATGAGAGAAGCCACCTATGAAAGTAATAATTCCCTGCAAGACTAAGACTAGGCTGTGACAATGATGGCATTGATCGCCATGGGAGAGGGGGAGGGACAGAGTGGTGATGAGAAGGGTTGATCTTCGTCAGGACCTGGTTTTGGGGAGTTGGTTTGGAGATAGGAGACAAGGTTTTGTAGGGAAGAGAATGAACAAGTGAAGAAGAAGAAGAAAATGTGGTTCCTTTTGTGAATGCAGCTTTGCAAGAAGACAAGGAATAAGCTCGCTTCAAACAAAGTAATCCCACCATTTTCATCTTTGTTTTTGCAGTAATGTCAAATGTGGGAGGAATTTTCAACTGCACCCTATAAATGATAATGCATCATAAATATATATATATATATATAATATGATATATATATATATATAATATGACCCATCACTTTTTATTGGTACTGGAATCAACTTTAAATAAGGATTTTTTATTTTTATTTTTTAAATAAGGGTGCTTTTTAAAATAATATTTCAAAAAAAAAAAATCAAATTTGTCATCATTTAAATAGGTTAAATTTTAATCCTATAATTTTGATTTATTAAAAATATATCAAAAGCTAGCAATAAAAATATATTTTATAAGAAAACAAAACATATATTACAAGAATTTTTTTATAATTTTCATTATTTTTAATTTGAATTTACTCTATTTAATGACAATGTAAATGTTATTCATTTAAATTTAAATACTTGATCATGAAAAAATAGTAACACAAAAATGATTATTATGAACTATAACTTAGCAAATCGGTCACATATTTATTTTGTCTAATATGGCAATTAGACATTATTAATTATATGTGAAAATAATGAAGTTTCAAGGGAAAATTGAAAAATATACATTATTGTGTTTTCTATTAACTTTAATTTATGTTGTCATTATAAAAGACAAATTACAATGACGTTTAAGCAAGTTTATATTATAAATTAAATTTCTATATTCATCATCATCAGGATTATTCATAAAATTATAAAAGGCCAGCTTTGTCATCATTCAAATGTCGAGCTTTCCTCCATGTTTTTTTTCATTTTTTTGCTGACAATGTTTTTTAAAAAAAAATATTTGGTTTAATGATATAGTTTTTACTGTAGAATTGAGGGATTAAAAGTTAAAATTCAAATTTCATTACTTATATAGTTGGCTCAAATATTAAAAAGATTGTGAGAAAATAATTTTTATAAATTTATTAGGTCCGACGTAAATAAATTTGTTTTACTCCTTGTTATTTGGGTTTAAATTGTTAGAAGATTGTGAAAAAATAATTTTTTATAAATTTATTAGATTCCATGTAGCAAGAATATACGGAGTAAAATCTAGAAAAACCTTTACCGCTAAGAAACTAAAATGCAAATGAGGCAACTAAGAGCATACCAGTGGTAATTTGGATTACATTTGACACGAAAGCCAGCAAGAGGTAGAGGCAGATTCTTTAAAAGCATTTGCCAACATAATTGCGCATTAACGGGGTACAATGAACATAAGCTACAAATGTAGAAACATAATTAAGGCAAAAGCTAGAAATTAAGATGGTTAACCATGAGCAAAAGGCATTAGTACTATTAATTAAGGTGAACAAATTTAAAGATGACGAGTTAAGCAGATCCATTGTTGAAATCAGAGGAATCGTCCCTTTCTAATTCGAGACCACGCTATGGCTGCAACTGCTACACCCCCCAAATGAGCTGATCCTGAAATATGACTATTTCCCTGCAACACCAAATATTCAATTATCAGACCTTAAATGATACCCTAAACCCTAACCGTTTCACAGCTAATGCCACCGGTTATGGTTGCACCTGGCCAACACTCTCAAGATTCAATACAATATTACAACATCGACCATGTCGAAGATTTTGTCTTCCAACACAGCCAAATAGTAGGAATAGCACATTATGTTGATTAAGGATGAGGTGTAAATGAAAAGAAAAACAGCTGCTCGAAGTCGAAGATGATCAATACATATACCTGTATTATCCTCAAGATATCTTTCCCCATTAGCAAGATGCCCTTGAAGGAATTATAGACAATTAGTAAGTATATTGGTAAACAATAGGAACTTAATCACAAGTTATTTCTTTGTTTAACATAAGCTTACCACAAACATGGCAGGGACTGGTATGACAAAATCTATATATATGGTAGCTGTTGGATGCAATAATATATCAAGCATCATGACAGCATAAACAGCCGCACTTGCTCCCTACACATGATGCAAGCAGTTCATGAGAATTTTATCCTATTTCGTAAAGAGGTGCAATTGTGCAAGTGAAAAAATGGTTTTATTTTTCATAACAATTTTTGTTTGATTGGTTTGTTTAATCTATCATTACCAACCAGTTTGAGAGTGAAAGATAGCAGAAGAAAACAGTTCTAATCTTATTTGTTACAAATTGCATATGCTTAAGATATAAATAGAAACAAGTAAGGATTTCATTAGTATTAGTATTAGTATTATACTATTATCCAAGGAGATTGATAAACAGAGGCTAAAAGCTTACCAGTGAGGGAGTCTTTGATGGATCCTTCTCTCCTTTTCCCTGTTGATAGCTCAGAGTGAGAAAAGAGAAAGATACATTTTAGCCAAAATCAAATCATGGATTTGTCGTTTGTCATCATATAAGCACAATATTTGGATTAATATTCGCAATCAAGGATTACAATTTCAGTTGACAATAAATACAAAGAAATAGAAATTATGCGCAAATTTCAGGTATGATCAGCCACAAAGATGATGCTCCAAGCTTTTATCAATGTCACACACCAGCATGTGAGAACTGATAACAAATCATTTTTTTTTTTATTAAGCGACAAGGGATTCTTGAGCTTTGCATGCAGCTTGCTTTGTGGTTGTAATATTTTACGTACCTTTGATGATAAAGCCAAAATGGCGTGGTGCACCAAGTAGAATGTTGAACCACCTATAGCTCCAGCAAGATATAACTTCAGCAAATATGCAGGTCCAAAGATTCTTCCAATCTGTTTAGTGCAGAGTAAATAGCAGTTTCATTGTAAGATCTAAAATACTCTTTAAGAACCGAGAATCTGGCCAACTTAAAGATTCCGAGGCATTAATCTTACATTTATACCAAACATAGCAAGTCCCATGACGTTACAGATAAGGTGCTCCAAACTAATATGGCTGAAGGCTGAAGTGATCATTGTATGCACACGTCCATTTCTAATATTGTCCACTGAAATCTGCTCAAATTGAAATATATACCAAGTTGGTCATCAAATAAGTTCATAAAAAACATATTTATGTGCAAAGCCACAGTGAAGGGACTAATATCAGGATTATTTTATTTTTTTTACAAAAAAAATTACAGTTTGAAAATAAGAGAAGTGATTGTAAGCATTCATATTCGAATTTTAAATATATAATGTGCTACATTTTAAAAATAATTATATAAATCAATTGAACTAATCACCGAGTTTCAGTACTATTCATTTTTAAAATTCTGCATTATTCTTGAGGATAATCATAACCTGTAATCACTTGTTTTTCGTTAAAAAGATATGTTCGACATATAAGAGTAATTTGATTTTTTTTATCAAATAGAATTAAATTAATGCTTGCTTCCTTAAATAATCTACTAGCAGTAGCCTGAGATTTCCTGGGGATTGATCCCTACAGCACCAAATTTGAACTCTGAGTTACATCTAATAAGGTAATAAACTAAAAAGGTAGTCAAAAAGCAATTGAGAAATTATTTGAAATTAATTAAAAAATTAAAAAAAAATTAATTAAAAATATGAGGTATATGCCATTTTATTAAATTGTGAAATTAAAAAATCTCATTAAACTGTGTATTAAAAATGAACTCAAAATAATATATATTGTTTAAATTATATGTTATAGTTAAGAAACTAATGACTCACAGTAAAGTTATTAGTCATAAATTTGAGATCTGCAATGCGCCACATTGTAAAAACAGCAACATTAATTATAACCAAGCCCAAAATCAAGTGTTCTGCTTTAAACCGATTGAACCATAATTTCCTGCATGTATGTGAACCAAAGACAAGAACCATAGCTTAGAAATAATATATATATATATATATATATAAATGTTAAGATTTTAACCTTAAATACGCTGAATATCATTAAAAATCACAAGGTAAACTACTTAAATTTAGATACGGTTTTAATGCGATTTTTAATTATTGTACCCAACAACTGCAAAACAAAAATCTTATAAATATTAGTCTTGCCCTAAGACGAAACGATTGTCATGCCAACAAATCACTGAGTGACACGTATTGTCATGATCTCCCCATTTCTTGCCATTTATAGTTAAGAATGCAGGAGCTTTAGGAAGCAGCATAAATTAGCAGTACTCAGTATTCACGTGAGTAGAAACCGTCAATAAAAAAACGGAAAAGAAAAGAAAAAGGAAAAAGGAAAAAGGAAAAAGCAGGCATTACCATCGGTTTAGAAGATCAAATGAAGAGCCAAACTCTGCTCTTGGTTTGGGAACTTGAGCTCTGAAAAGCATCCAAAGCCTGCAATAATCCAGGAGAGTTTTCCCAGAGACCTTGAAATAATGGGCGTTGTTGAGTGTAGTGAAGCACCAAATCTGCTTAGCAAGCAGTGGGAATGAGAGAAGCCGCCCATGATGAAAGTAATTCCCTGCAAGACTAAGTCTAGGCTGTGATGATGAAGGCTTTGGCCACCATGGAAGAAGGTGGTGATGAAAAGGGTGTAGAGTGAGAGAAGAGTTGGGGAGCTGGTTTTGGGGCGTTGGTTTGGAGGTGGAAGAGAAGGTTTTGTAGGGATGAGAATGGACAAGTGAAGAAGAAGAAGAAGAAGATGAAGAAATGGTGGTTGCTTTTGTTGTGAGTGTAACTTTGGAGGAAGCCAAAGAACTGGCTCGCTTCAAACAAAGTAATCCCACCATTTTCTTTGTTTCTTGCTTGCTAAACTTTCAGAATTTTGTAAATGAACAATTGAACACTTTCACGTATGCCAATGGAAATAATTGATGCTTCACTATATATAGTATTAATTTAGAGGCTATATATAAATAAATAAATAAATAAATGTACCTTTTAAAAAATATGTAAATACTTTGAAAAGAAAAGTTCAAATTTATCACTATTGATGATTCCAAATGTGTTACTTATTTTTTGAATCAGTATAATTTTAACCATTGACTTAATTAATTAAAAAAAATAAAAAATTAAGAGTGAAAAACATATTTCTAGTTAAGAATTTAGATATTAATTTAATTAGTTAATACAATCACCTAACTCATAAAAATTATCATTGAACATATTTAAAATTTAAATTTTAGTATCGATAATTTTTTTTTTCAGATTACGACTTATTTATAAAAAAATAATAATAATGAAACAAAGAAATATACTTTTATTTTTTTATTATTTTTTAATGTTTAATCACCCAATTAAAAATTATGATAAATTCTATCATTAAAAAAATGTTAAATTTAAACTTACATAAAAAAATGTAAGAGGAAGTAAAAGAATTGTTAGGTAAAACATGAGAAAGACATGATCAGTATTGTTAAAAATTACCGACTATTGTTTTAATTAAAAAAGTAAAAATCAATATTGTTTGACATCTTGGAACATAATCATGGCATGACTTATAACTAAACAAGTAGATAAGAAAGAATCTAGAAGAATTATTTTACTCTATTTAGATGAATTAGGAATGCCTATAGATTGGAGCAATAATCAAAGATTACGTATCTTTGATGCTAGAATTTGTTGCAAAGTACCATAAACAGCGGACGATTATCTGGCAGGGACCAGAAGCCAAGAGATTACAGAGAAGAAAAAGAAAATGATTCATATAATTCAACCTACAAGTTTGTTTTGGGTGCTTGCAGTTGTCTCCTAACCAATGCAGTGTATACGCCATCTTTGGCAAGAAGTTCTTCATGACAGCCACTTTCAACAATCTGCCCATCGGAAACCACTGCCACTGTATCTGCACTTTGGACTGTTGATAACCGATGGGCTATTACTAAAACAGTTCTTCCCTTCATTAGAGAATCCATGGCATCCTGCACAAATTATATGAGGACAGAACTCATGAATTATAGACTGAACAAAGAAGTGAAGGACACACAGATAAGATTTGGATAGAATTAAGATATTCTCACCTGCACGAGGTATTCACTTTCAGCATCTAGAGCACTTGTGGCTTCATCTAGTAGGAGAATCTTTGGATCCATAAGCAGGGCCCTTGCTATTGCTACCCTCTGCTTCTGTCCTCCTGAAAGCCGCACTCCCCGCTCTCCAACATGGGTCTGGTATTTGTCTGGAAATTTTGATATGAATTCATGCGCATTGGCCATTTTCTGCAATTCTCAACATTCAAATGTCAGTGTCCCCTGGTGTAATACAGTGTAGTGGTAACAAGTCTTGAATGATGCGGAAGCTTACTGCTGCATTTTCTATATCGTTAATCTCGGCCTTGCCTTCGCATCCATAGGCTACGTTTTCCTCTATTGAGCAGTTGAAAGGGACAGGTTCCTGGCTTACTATGCTGATCTGTACTTCAAAGAACAAAGTTTATCACATTTTGATACTATCCAGATAGTCGCACACTGAGTATTTAAGTAAACAGTGAAAGTATGATGTCCTCATAATAGTGAAAATCTTATGCCTCCTTTCTGTTCATCCCCAAAAATTTATTAGATTGTTATAAATTATAGGTTTTTGAATTTACTCTTTTTTTGTACCTGAGAATCCGCAGCCTCGGATAAGAGAAAAGGTCGTGGTGCTGAGATTTGAACTTTAGACTCATGAATTTATTTTAGATGTGAATAAAATCATGATTACCTTTCTGTGAAGATGTTCATGTGATATTTCTACCAAAGGAACCCCATTTAATAGAATCTTTCCCTTCATTGGATCATAAAACCTTTCGATCAAGTTTGCTATTGTGCTCTGCACCAGACAAAAAAAAGAGATGGTGAATACTCAGAGAATTCTGACCTACCCTTCAAACAAAAATCTTTGGGAACAATGGCTTTTGAAAATAAGCCGGGGAAGTTTAGAAACAGTAGAAAAGTTTCAGATAGAGATATGACTTTTCCTCCACCACTAGGGCCGACAAGAGCAACTTTTGACCCAGGCTGCAGTTTAAGTGTTATTCCCTGGAAAAACAGAATGCATCATCGTTTATGTTAATCAGAATATATTTATATCAGAGATTATGTGCTCGCTTAGACAGGTATGAAAAGATGAATACCTTGAGTACCATATGGTTAGGACGGGATGGATAGGCAAACCAGACATCATCCAACTCCACTTCTCCATCCTGATCACTGAAATAAAAGAACATGTACAACCATATTTTTCAGGAATCATGCTTACGAACCACCATTGATGTTGAAATATGTTCATGGATAAAGGATCATAAGAAAGAATGAACTAACCCCTATGGACACTTATTTCCTGATTTTGGAATTGATGAGGCACGATCCAGAAGCTGAAAAACCCGCCTGCTGGCTCCTGCAGCTTTCATTGCAACTGTGTATAACCCTGAGAGTCCAGATACAGAAGATCCCACTGCAAGTGCAAATAGCCAAAAGGAATTGATTGAAGGTAGAAAAATGCGACAGCAGATGGCCAAACTTGTTGACAAATATAACATGCATCACTTGATATACACATCTTTAGACAACAAGGTCTTACCTGTGAGGCTATAAAGAATGAACGATGTTAGAGCACCAGGGGTCATCGAACCTGTGATTGTCAAATTAGCTCCATATATAACTACCACAATAACTGATAATGTTGATGCAGCATTTAGACCTCCAAAGAAGAGCCCAACCACTTTCTGTTTTGCAATAAAGAGATGAGATTATTAGCCGCATAGGGGGTGAAGGGGAGATCAAGAGAGATCAAATAACACCAGGGAACTCACAGCTTGTTTAAGTCCAAGATTCAGTGTCTCATCAACCTTCAGAGAGTAGCGTGATATCTCATAACCTTCTTGCGCAAAAGACCTCACTGTGCGAATTGCACCAAACGATTCCTAAACAATAATTCAAAAATATTTGCTTCTGATTTTCAACAAAAGGGAGCAATAGAACATATCTTATTATATGTGATAAAAACTTCTTAGTGCATCCTCAAACTACAACACAAAGATAATAGGCAATCAAAATTTCAACAATCGATAGAACAGCGATCAACTGTGTCTGAAAATATTATAGGTATGAAGGTCCTAGATTTATATAACAAAACAATTCTTAAAAAGCTTCAACTGGTTTTGGCTTCTAGAAACATCATGTTAAAGGTATTTAACCGGATCCTTTGCATATCAATGCCGATAGCAGCATAGCCTATGGATACCTAGTCAATAGCAACCTGTCAGGCTGACTTGGCTAGTTGTTGCATTTTTTTTTTTTTTTGGTGTTTTATGCCTTTATCCTCTAAAGAGAAATATCTAATCAGATAATTACTTGATAACTCTAGACTCCAGAAATTCCATCCAGTGACCAACATAGGTTATTGGAGTTTAAAAGTCGTCTAACATAGATTTTCTTCTTACTGTTATTTAGTTGTGCACTGTGAATTTTAATGGCAAACATACCTCAGCAATTGAAGCAGCTGCTGCAGCTGCAGCTTGAGTTTTGTGAGAAAGTTCACGAAGAAAGCGACCAAATTTACGAACAGCAACAGAAATTGCCGGAACAACAGCTAAAGCCAGCACTAGAACACATAACAACTGAAAAAATTCAGGATCTGTTCTAAATAAATAGAACCTCAAACTACTGCTTTGAAGATTAGATAATGATTACATGTTAATTTCCATGATGTTGCAAACATGAAACCAAGGCCAATAAATGCAGTTGACAAATTTCTTAGGGCCTCAGAAAGGTTAGTAGTTGCAGCATTCTTTATGATCTGAGTATCTTCTGATAGCCTGCTCAAAAGTTCCCCTGTTCGAGTAATATCAAAAAAAGCTATCTCCTGCAAAACTCGTCAACAGTTATAAAAATAGTTCACACCATGATATCAGTCAATATCCAAATGAAACATGAGTGGTAAGAAAACATTTAACTCACTAGCATAATAATGTTTTACCTGGTTAATAAGATGACTAAACAAGTTCTTTCTCAATCAAGCCACTACTCTTTCACTAGCAGAAGAAAATAACCATGCTCGCAGTGCTGTGCAAACTGATCTGGAATGGGAAACAAAAGCAATAAAAGATGATGAACCCCTTCAGATGCTTTAAAGAGACTAATAATCTAGATTGAAATGAGTATTTTGCTTCTGCCAAAAAAAAGGAAAGAGTAATTTGCTTCACTGATAGGTCAAACAAAAGCATAAAAGTAAGAACTGTACGCGACTATAACAATCAGAAAAATTTCTAGTATGGTGTTCCTGACTGCAGCTAATGCTTCAGCTTTCTGTTCAGATGTTCTGATATCTCCTGACACAATATCTATTATCTTCCCTCCAAATTTTGGCTGTAGAATGAACAATTCAAGTTTATTGCAACTAAAATCACATCTCCAGAAATAAATTTAGTTATCTTAGTTTCTCCTTTCATCTCTTTTCGTGCGTGCGTTAAAGAGAGAGAGTCAACAATTAGCACAGAAAGGATACATACAATCAGTATGCTTGAAGTGGATGCAATCAAGAGAGCAACTGTTGCTAATATGAGTTTCCCTGCATCAGGCTTTGCCTGTTATATAATATAATGTTAAAATTTCAAAATTTTTTCAGTTCTATGGCTCTACTAATAAGAAGTGCCAAATTTCAGCCACTTACAAGTGAAAGTACTCTAGTAAAACTCACATTTGCAGCCTGAAAATTTCAAGAAGTCATCACATCTTCACATATGAGTTGATATAGTATCTAAATTAACATTACTAAGAAGCAACATTTACCGGTACTGCATCCCCATGCTCAAGATCTGTCAAATTATCATTTTCCAAGTTATCATTCCTCTTTCTTCTCCCCTATATATGAATGAAATTAATATTAGAGAACATAACACTGAGAAAAATTTCGGATCCACAGCTCTAGAAGCAGTTTCTCAACATAATTTTCATGCTATGTTAAGCATGCAACTAATGTAAAATTAGAACTCAAAAGTCCAAGAATAAAATAAAACAGCAGGTATGCACTGAAGAAATGACCATATAGTGATTTCAACTGGAATGTCAAGCTGTAATAATGCATGGACAATATGAAACTATGACCTAGACTACAATCAAATTCATATCATACCCAAAGTGCAAAATCACTGCAAGAGACATATTTGAAGCCACCAAACAAGCAAAGAGTGTTTCAGTGAGAATTAAAAGGGGAAAAAACTGAAACATACTACTCCTCTGTGAGAACCACTTTACACTAAAGCATGTCATTAATTGTAACTCCGGACAGACAAATAACAGAATGAAATCTGAAAACCATTCAAACATAAATGTGAATCATCACATGCAAACACAATCCAAACTGTGGAAACAGTTAAACTGAATATCATCATTCAAAACTCCAATAAAAACAAAATTCTAGGCAATTAACCATGAAAGAAAAACTTTTGCAGACTCCAACAATATCAAAATCCAAGGGCAATATAGAGAACAAACTTACTGCTCGGTCTAACAGAGGAGTTCTCTCACTTCCACCGAAACGCATCCCAGAAAACCTGTCCATGAAAGTTCAATCCGGGCAAAGATAAATGCAGTAATTTTAGTTTCTAGCAAAAGGGTCAGTGCCTCAGAAGAAAATGGTGCCTATCTTGAACCAGGTTTTCAGGTTAAGGTTATAAGCTCCAAATCCAATGTAATCGCGTGAAAGGAAATGAAAGTGGGCTCTTTGGAGAAGTTGGGGAGCTTACTGCATTATCTGAGGATATAGAATCTGAGGCTTTTAAAGTAGTTAAACTTTTGGCTTTTGGAAGGTCATGATTGCCCGAATGATTTGAGTCTTGGTTGATCACTCATCTGTGACTTCTCTCATTAAGTTCACGTTCGCACGGACGAACAAAGACAAGAAGTTGTTGGATTGGTTAGTCATCACGTACGTAATGATTTTGTTACTTTTGGCCCACTGTTCACACAATTTAAAAATAACAAGTTTCTTATATAATTGTCGCTCACTTATTGTACATATTCTTTTACAATGATGCTACATGACACAGTCTCCATAGTTATTGTCTTAAACCTTTCTAGTTAAATATATCAAGCAATTACTTATGGCATCACATAGTACCCAATACTTGTGAACAGACAAGTATGGTGATATCCAAGTTAATATGTCAAGTAATACCTTATATAAATAATTCTTGAATTGGTGCTTAGGTTTTTAAATATGTTAAAAATAAATAAATTATTTAATCTTTTAAATTAAACTATAATGTATCATGCATTTGAATATTTAAATTGATGCATGTTCTTATAAAAGTCGATGTTTTTAAAAAACACGACAAGACATGGTGTATCACAATGGAGAGCCACGGCTACGACTCTAACTAGATGGATTGGCCAATTAAGTCAACCTCGTGTCAGGATGCCAACTTCTTGAGCGCCTCGCTTGCTAGTATGGCAAAACCAACAAAGGAGTAGGAGAATGAAGATGATTAGCGAAGGCTAACAGGCCAACGCCCCATCTTAGGTACATAATGCACCCTAGGAAGTACCCAAAGGCTCAAAATGAGTCCTATTGACATACCAAAAGACAAAAAGTCTCCCTCAACAAAGAAATTGATATCCAACTAAGCAGATTCTGGGCTCCTGGATGCCACTCCAGGCCTCATCTAGGTCCATTTTAGCTCCCTAGATTGGGCTAATTGGTATCTACTTCACAATCTAGGTTTCCACCATTCCCCAAAATTAGAGCTCTTTTGCTTTCTCCTGCCATTGAGCTCCTTTTCCTCTCTTCTGTAGAACCCAGTTTCTCAGTTTTTAGAAAAATGCCGCCTTTAACCTATCTTCAACTCCGCCGGCTCCTTTGCCACTGCCTCTCTTCTCCCGCTTCCGTTCAACACCGCACTTTTCTCTCTCTGAAACCTCATTTTACCCCTACCCATTTCCTCAAATTGCCATTTCTACCTGCTAAACCCTTCTCAACCCAAAACCCTAATCCCCAAACCCTAGATCCGATTGCTCAATCTCTCTCCACTGAACTCGTCCAGGACCCTAATATAGAACCTCTCGCCATCACCCAAAGACTCCAGCTTCACTTCTCTCACATCAAACCAACCCCTCTGTTAATCTCCCAAACCCTCAATATCTCCCCTGAAGCTGGTCGTACTGTTTTAGGGTTTAACGATTGGATTCTCTCAGACCCAGATTTCAACCACACCGACGAAACGCTGTCGTGGTTCATTGATTATTTCGGTCGAAGAAAGGATTTCAAAGCTGCCCATGATCTCCTTGTCAATCACAAGTCTGTTGCGGGGCCTAAAACTCTTCACTCCTCCATTGATAGGCTGGTTCGTGCTGGCAGGCCCACCCAAGTTCTGGGTTTTTTCGAGAGAATGGAGAAGGATTATGGGTTCAAAAGAGATAAAGAATCACTAAGGTTGATAGTAGAGAAGTTATGTGAAAATGGGTATGCGAGTTATGCGGAGAAACTGGTGAAAGACTCGGCCAATGAGATATTCCCGGACGAGGTGATATGTGATTTATTAATCAAAGGTTGGTGTGTTGATGGGAAGCTGGAAGAAGCAAAAAGATTGGCTGGGGAAATGTATAGGGGAGGTTTTGAGATTGGTACAATGGCGTATAACGCAATGCTTGATTGTGTTTGTAAGCTTTGTAGGGAAAAGGATCCATTTCGACTTCATTCGGAAGCTGAGAAAGTTTTGCTTGATATGGATTTTTATGGGGTTCCCAGAAACGTGGAGACTTTTAATGTGTTGATGAATAATCTTTGTAAGATTAGGAGAACAGAGGATGCAATGAAGTTGTTTTATAGGATGGGGGAATGGGGGTGTTATCCGGATGCAGAGAGTTATTTGATTTTGATTAGGAGCTTGTATCAGGCTGCCCGAGTTGGGGAAGGCGATGAGATGATTGATAGGATGAAGTCCGCTGGTTTTGGTGATAAGCTTGGTAAGAAGGAATATTATGGCTTTTTGAAGATATTATGTGGGATTGAGAGGGTTGAGCATGCCGTGAGTGTTTTTAAGAAGATGAAGGGTGATGGGTGTTTACCTGGGATTAAGACGTATGATTTGTTAATGGGGAAATGGTGTGCTCATAATCGTCTCGATAGAGCAAATGCTCTCTATAATGAAGCGGTGAAAAATGGGGTGCCAGTGGAACCTAAGCCGTATAGGGTGGATCCAAGATATATGAAGAAAACCAAAGCTGTGAAGAAGGAGAAGAAGAGGGAGACTTTACCTGAGAAAATGGCTAGGAAGAGGAGACGTCTTAAGCAAATTCGATTAAGTTTTGTAAAGAAGACTAAAGGGAGGACGCGCGTTGCCTAAACTTGGTTTCTGCCTTACTGAAATTTCAAGTGGAATGACAATGTCAATTGGAGTTGAAGGTTCTTTTTTGAGCTTTGATCGTTTATTTTTGATGATTTCTGTTATAACATTTTGTTCTTGCTTTTACTCTACTGTTGGCAACATTAGAAATAAAAATTATGTTATAGTAATTCTTTTTATTCAGCCTTTGCTTCTTACAACATGAGGATTGATAGTTTACGTCTTTGAGTTGTAATAAAAAGCACTTATAATTTGCGAGAAGTATTTTTCCCTTTCAACGAAAATAACTGGACCATAGAGTATGCCATCCCCAGGGTCTTTTTCCCTGACCTTCTTTGGGCTTCAATTTACCATAGGTTGATATGATAATGTAGATGGCAAAGCCTTCGGGTCATTATAGGACTTTCAGCTTCCATTTGTTGCCTGACAGATTGGCCAAATATAATAGACGTCTACCGTGGTAGAATGACATTGACTTGGGTGTGGCTTATACTGAATTGATGCCCCTCTTTAGTTCGTGGAGGGTTCTGTTTCCCTCAGGCCTGAAAGCTTGTCTTAAAGCAAGATCAGTTGAATTCAATAAGTTCTCTGATTTCAGGAGTACCCTAGTTTTCTTCTAGAAATCATCTATCTAGTATCTGCTACAATGTTATTTCACATCTTCACTCGAGATGATATTTCAGTGCTATAATTTGATGGAACCATTTGAATTCAAGAAACATGTCTATTACATACAGAACTGAAGCTGCAAAGGTAGCCATGTCCAATGTTTCAGGGTTCCACCCTTAAACCCTACTCCACTGGAGTTGTGTGGCTTGAACATTTTGACGCAGAAAAATTATCGGTGCCACTTTTTCTAAACTCAAATAAATGATTCCCTTGGTCCGGTTGAAAGTTCAATTCGACAAGATACCCCGAGGCGTTTTTGCATGAAAAACTCATCAAAATGAAACATGTAACCCCACCATACTTTAGGTGGCTTTGAGGCTTGATTTCATACAACCTTATCTGCAGGACAAGACTCTTCATAAATTTTCATCTTCTTACTTGATTATCTTATGTAAAAGAAACGAAAAAATAAAGACAGCACCTAATAAATCAAGGTGAAACCGAAATATTAAGCAAATGGATACTGGCATTATCAAACTGTAAAATAGGCTTACAACCGGGGCCAACTTCCCTTGGCGCTAGAACACCTTTTTTTTTCTTGCTTCGGCCAAACTAGAACACCTGAACTTACAATTTACTTATTTCCTTTTCCAGTGGATGTGTTCCTAAAACGATCAATAACTAAAACACTAATAAAAATTAGCAACTAAAATCAAATGAAATTAAATAGGGAGTGCAATGCTTGTTTCTCCTTTATTTGGTGAAAAAAAGAGAAGGGAGAAAGGTGCCTCAGGGGTCATGATGTGTACAGTGAATCCAAACGTTTGCCTCAGGATCTAAACTCTGAATATGCAAAAGAATTTTGAGACGACCCAGACACACCCATGATGCATTTATTTTTGCCAATCAGCTCACTTAAGTTCTCCAGATGATTCCATGAGCTCAGAGAATTTCCTTCCAGAACCGAACAGATCTGTCAGTCCCACAAGATATGAAGGCAGCCTCTGTTGGTGAGTGCTCAATCCAACGAGGTGCACCAATGTGGTTGGAAGGCCACTTTGCCACTTTTTCTGCTGTTAAAGCATCCCAAATAACAATCTGCATCCATCAGAGAATTATTAGCAGAAGCCAAACATTGGAGATTATATTGTTGCCACTGTAATCAGGATGTTGAACAAACCTCATTGCTAGGTTCATCTATGGATAGCACAAACTCTTCAGTATCATTAAAAACAGCCTGCAGAAAACAGATTGAAGCATGTAGTAGTTATGACCTACAGAAATCTTTAAGCTCGTAAAATTGTGAAAATGTAGACTACTGATTCATCTGGCAGAAAAAAGATTGGATGTAAAACAAACTGCCAAGATATCCTTCCAGTATATGGCAAGCATTTTTTCAGCTAGGAAATTTACAAATCCTGGGATAATTCTCTTCTTTTACCTAATAGCTAATTTGGAGGATAACCAGTTTGACCTTGAGAGCTTGGAAAAGAGATGTGACTACTAATTAGGTCACACCTTCAGCTACAATGCAGTAACTATGGAAATATTTAATTGACCTAATGACAAACAAGGATGGTTAACCCAAAAAGAAAAACAGCCCTGCATACCTGGCACCTTAATTGTGTGTGAGTAGCTCCAAGATATTGTTTGACTAATCTTCCAGTGCCTATCTCCCAAAGCTTCACGGTAGAATCCTTACCACAAGATAGAACAAACCTAGAAAGTCGATACCATGGTCAAGTTTCTTAAAACATGCCGAGGTACTAATGCTTATGACCATTTGAAATTTATGAAGCACATCTTGAGCAGCAGCATCCTAGATATTCCACACGATTAGTTCTCTAAAAAGGAAGTTTTTGCCTTACATGCACTTTCTGTCATCAATTGATTTGCATCCCATAAGCTGTACTCTGCTTCACTATCCGTTAAATCTAAAAGTAGACCACAGCCTTTGTCCAAAGAAACAATTTCTCATTTTAGGATATAAACATGTTTCCTATTTTTAACAAAATAACATATAAATCTTCATATTCTACAATTTATAGCTCATTTCATTTATAAATTAAAACTTATCCTACTTAGTAACATGATTTATAGTAGGATGTTATCTAACCACCAAACATTTTATCATCCCTACCTTTGATCCTTCGTAAAACACGCACTTGTGGCCTCTGCTGTTCCATGGGCACCAACTATGGAGCGCACACAACTGGCACTTACACCATCCCATAACCGAATAGCACCATCTTTAGATGCAGTAACATACATGCCACCTGTAGAAGAATACCTCACCTGCACATAGAAACAGATTGAATTACGGACTTACTAGTCTCAATTTATCTTTAACAAATGGATGAGAGGCCAGTCTAATTTTGACAATATGACATTGCATACCTGATTTATGGCTCCATTAACACCAATCTCCGGGGGATTTGCAGATAAATAACATTGGAACGTATTAACATCATACAAGTGTGCTATTGGATGATCAGTTCCTGTCAGTTTTCATCCCGACCTTGTAAGTAGCCAAATCATAGTAATAGACCAAACTCAAAAGAAAGGACTCCTCAAATAAGTTAACCTTATGTTGCTCAATATCTAGCTCATATGCTTACCAAGTTACCAGAAATCCAAAAATTGAACCAGTATTTATTGAAACACATAGTTCATAAAAGTTCAACTTACAACAACAAACTAAGCCTTTTCCCTCTATATAGGGTTGGCTTTATGAATCATACTGTGCCACTACGCTCTACATTCATAATGTTTTAATAATTTTTTTGGAAACATAAGGGTCTAACAAATTGAAAATACAAATTGGTAAAAATACTAAATACTTTTGAATAATTCAAAGTTCTCTTCAAACATGCCAACCATATATTCTGAGATAATACAAACATGCTATATAACATCTGCAGCTGCATAATCAAAAACACAACACAACCCCCTATACTTTCAGTTTTATCAGACCCTCCCTGTTAAATTACAGGAAAATAGATAATATACTTTCTAAGAACTTCAAATCATGATGATTTCAATTTGACCACTTCTTATCCAGAAATAAAGTAATGGAGCATGAATCACTAAATTAACAATACTCTGCCCTACTAAAAGGTGGATCAGGTAACCTCAAAGGGTTTATCTGGGTTATGAAAATTCAATTGCAAAGCAGCATACAAGTAGTTTAATTAAATCAAATCATTTCTAAGTTTCCACGTGTAGTCTTCCACAAGAATATTCATCTAAGCTTCAAGGATAATAATGTTGCATAAAGAAATAAGTAAGCAAGAAAAGATCAAATAATTTACCTGCAAGAAGGAAATCACCAGATGGATGGAAAGCTACAGACCGTACATTGTGAGTATCCTGGCCCATCATAAGTGCAAAATTTATTACAATGTCATAAATACATTAAAATTATTAAATCAGAAACCATGATTGAAATTGTGTCAAAATAACAAGCAAAACCTGGATAACTCTGAAGCCTCTCTTTGCAGTAGCTTTGGAAAAATCAAAGAACCTGTAAACAAGTGTTAAGCCGAATGTCAAAATGCCAGTTAATTTGCATTCTATCTATCATTCAAAAGTCAAAAGTAAAGCTTAATTTTCATCATATCTATCATTAAGGAGTTATTGATGAACTAATAACGAGAGGAATATAAGACAAAATAGGAAATAATAAATAACCAAAAGTAAACCTCAAAGTTGATTAGATATAGAATAGAATAGAAGTCATACTTTATTGTGTGATCTTTTGCCCCAGATATCAGCACAGTACTCTGAGGATGGAAATCCAAATCATTTATTGGCTGCATTTGAGCAGAAAGAGTTAAACCATGCAAGTGAAAATCCTCAAGCATCTTTAATAAACTTTTAGAGCTAAGGGAAATAGAGAATATATATAAAATATAAAGTAATTGTTAACGTCTGATCCTAAGATAATCCTTTTAGAGTCTGATCAGAGATTTGAAGCACAAACTACAACAAAACCAAGAGGACTATCACTTCAGCCATAAGTAATTAGAAATATCTACTAAGAAGACATACAGTTACAAGTACCATTTCCTTTATAGCATTCCCTTGATCCCAAAAGAAGCATGCATGAAAATAATATCGATATATTTTAGACACTAGATCTTTTTATTTGGTGCTCAGTGGATTTAGTGACCTTTTTCACTTGAAAGCGACCAAGACAAATACATTTATCAAAATACAAGCACCCAGATGAATTAGTGAGAAGACATGCACAAAACAAGATTTATATGAACTGGAAAGATGGGATATAATGCAAAATAATTAGGGTTTGAACTAAATTAAACATAATAAAAATGAATTTTCATAATCATGGGAATGTTTGGCATCAAGCATACTGCTGGATAAACAATTCAACAATACCTGTACATGGTCATAAAATGTCCTTATGACAGGTCGCACGGGACCATCCTTTGAATCTGGCAGCATCATTTGCTTTACTTTTGATATCTGTGCCAATTTAAATAACAGCATAGGAGTTAGATATGGTCCACGTTGAAGAAAACTGAACATAAAAATACAAGAATCATTACTTCAAAGAGTTTAATTGACATGTCAGCACTTCCAGTAGCAACAAACCTCCCGTCAGGACTAAACCTTGCACACCTGGCAATGTTCTGAAGAAGATTTCAACCATAAGTTTTACAACATTAAGTTTCAAGAAAATGTCGTAGACATATGCTAACCAACCTTGTGTTCAGAAAGATGCCTTGTCTCATGCTTTGAAAAGCTCTTTGATGAGCCTTTTGTATCCTGCAAAGCGCTGGTTTCACAATAGACATTCACTATGAGTTTCTCTGAATAGTAAGGAATCTCAAACATAAAAAGCTCAAACTCCTAACTACACATTAAAATCACAATTTCAAAATAAATTTCTAAACAAGAATGTTCATCCAGCATTGCTACATTGAAAAAAAAAGCAAGATCATAGCAAACTAGTTGCGGTTCTATGAAATTACAGTTCCCTGATGGCACGAAGACTCTTTTGTTCAATGATATTATTGGCGCTTGTTTTCCTAGATTAGTTATTTAGAAGATTAATCTACTCCTTTGTACCCCCCCCCCCCCCCCCAAAAAAAAAAAAGGCAAAATCATAGCAAACTAATTGAAATGAAAAAGCAAGGGACTTTGGCAAAGGGTAGTGCCTGAAATCAACAGAAGAAACCCGAGGATCCGGAATCGAGCCATAAGCCAAAGCTGTCCCCAAATCAAACAAAGTAGAAGAAGAAACCCCTCGTAACGTCTCATCTTTCTCCACTGCAAGACCCTGTTATCACCTTAGAACTAAACAAAACTTGCTTTGTTTTGTTTTGTTTTTAATTTTTTTTCTTTTTTCCTTCAAACCACCCAAAAAATAAAAAAAGAATCCACCTTGGCAACAAGCTCAAGAAGCTTATTAGGAGGGGCTTCAACGTCTAAAGGCGTCATTGTTGCTGAAGCCACTGCTGTTGCAGCCTAAAAAATAAAGAAAAATAAAGTTTAATAAAACTGAGAATTAAGAAAAACCAACAAAGGACAGAAAAATTGAAGAAGTTAGATTATACTAACTTGGGTGAGATTGTGGTGGCGAAGATGAGCAACGATAAGGCAATTGAGTTGCCTGTAAAGGTTCCCTTCTTGGAGTGTTTGTTCCAAGCTGTTGCCTTCCATTACTAAACCTTCCCTTAAACCCTAATTCTCTCTGCTCTATTAATGTTTTGTCAGGCGCAAAGGGAATTTTTTTGCTCAGTTTTATTCAACTTTTATTCAGAGTACTCGCTTTTTTTCTTAACAGATCGGTCGGAGTTGGAGTCGATTGTAAACTCACCATTGAACGCTGCCTTTGCCCTATCTGGGGTTATTAGTTTCACAAGCATTTAGTTGGACAGCCCAACAGCATTTCACAGTAATGGACCACGTTTGGCCCATTTACTAGACCAGGCTGGGTTTAGACTTTCATTTCGGCTCTTAGTACCCAGCCCGGTTTCCCTCATGGTCCCCTTTCTTTCTTTTTTTTTATATAGATTTTAGATTAAACAATAATAATAACAATACAAGTTAATTTTGTAATCTTTTAACTAATAAAGTTCCCTTCAAAGCTAGATGGTTTTTTTATGTTTTCTTTTGATTTCCAAAAAATAATAATCTATAAATCCTATATAGATGGATGAGTCAAACAATTTGAGATTTCATTTGGATAATAATAATTGAATTGGTTGTTTTTGCATAGAATCACATGCTAACATGTGCATTTATGCATGTGATGATGATAGGAGGATTTTTTTTTTTTAATTTTATCTTGTTTGGTGGGTGCAAGATATAATCAATTTTTAAATAATCATATGCCATGTTAATAAAATATTAAATTTAATTTTGATAATTTTAAATATAAAAAATATTAATCAAACGAAATCTAAATTATTACCATATTCTTTTATAAAATTATTACATTCAAATTATACGATCAATTGTCAATTTGATCAAAACTTTATAAATATAAAAACATCGAATCCCATCAAAACTTTATAATTAATTCTATTTGGATTAGGATAATCTTAAAATAGATAATTTTTTTAAAAAATTTTATATTGATCGAGTTAACCATTAACCATATAATTATAATTTCAAAAAATCATATTCCAATTTTCAGATTTGCAACTAAAAGGAAGTATAACTTTTGAAGGTTAGTAGCATAAAATACCATAGTTTAGCTAACTCTAAATTTCAATCAAAACTACTGTCGGCAAAATCTTTATTCAAAAATAGACACATGCTCATGACATAATTGCCACCTAATTACAAAAATTAAAAGGAATGGTCCACGCTTTGGTGTGATTGTAGGAGAGGGAGAGGACAAATAATTTGGCAACCAAAAAAAAAAAAAAAAGAAATAGTAAAGGTTTGGTGGTTGGTTGGGCCATGAACTTTTGGACAAACACCAAAAAAGAGACAGGGAGAAAACGTCTCCTTCTGCTGCAAGTCATTTGGATTCTTCCCACCGACAGTGGTAGCAAAGGGCAAGAGGGTCTTATGCTTCTTATGACCCACTTGCTTCTTTTTTTGTTCCTTTTATATATTAATCTCAATACAATAATATAATATAAAATAACAAAATTAATAAAATTAAAAAATATATTTTATATATTTATATTGATATAAATTATAATACATAATTTTTAAATAAAATAAAATAAAATATACGAATTATCTATATTTTATATTATATATTTATACGAATTATTATATCTTATTTAAAAGTTGTGATTTTTAAGTATATCTTTTTCCTAATTATTTGGGTTCCATTACAAGGATACCCTTAACCTTTCGACACAATTACATCGTGAGGCTAAATTGCAACTTGTAAGCATGAAAAAATAAATAACTTTCTAGTAGTAGTTTTAGTTTATGAAACCTATCTATTTGTTTATTTTTGTTGGATAGATAAGTTTTATAGTTTTTCCTAACAATGACAAAATATGTTAATGTTAGGTAAGACCCTAATCAATAATCTTTAAGTAAAAACCTAATTGAATAATAAATTATTCACGTAAAATATAATAATCCAATTTATTATGACATTTAATTTGTTTAGATTCTTGAAAAAAATAAAAATATCTTAATTCTAGAAAATTATAATCAAGTCAAAACTTAACACTTAAATAAATCAATCAATTTTAATATGACGAATAAATCAATCTCAAACACAATTTATAAACATTTTTATTCGATTTTTAATAAATTCAAATAAATATTTACATTTGCAAATACTCTCCTTTAATTTCTTTGGGTGTTTACATAATCAATCCCATAAAACCATTGGTCCCTTATATTTTTCTCTTATATTTTACGTTATAAAAGACTCTTCTTTATTTATAAATTCATTAACTTGTTCATCAATTAAACTTAATGGTCAAACATTATCTTTAATAAATCTAAAAATATCTTAAAATAAAATTTTTATCAAAATTTAAAAAATTTCGAGTGAATATTCCAAAAATATATAATTTCCCATTAATTTATGTATACATGATTAATATGAATAAGAAATTATTTATAATATTCAAAATCAAAATTATCTATTTATTTATTTATTTTTAATTTAAAATCTTTCGATAATCGATGATTATTTTGAGTCTTAATTAGTTTATAATCGAATCAGATTGAATTAAAAAATATTTTTTTTAATTCATAAAATTTAAAATCAAAATTTTATTTTAAAAAAATTATATTTTTTATCACTCGAATAATCAATAGTTGATAACCCAAATTTATTTATCAATAAAATGAATAAAAACATTTAGAATAATAATATTTTTTGTATACAATTAGCATGAGTGATATAAAAGCGTCAACTATTGTCGAGTTGCGAATCAAGTACAGTTGTTGCCTATACAAATGATATATCCAAAAGACTCTACAATAGTGTGCTTCACCAACTACTAAAGCTCTAATTACTAATATAACCATTCACAATACAGTTAAGTGAACAATAGAGCAATTTTGTAAATCCTTTTATGAAAGATTATATTGAATAAATAAATGAAAGTGCAAGATTTTTCTTGAGTTTATTTTTTTTTTATAAAAAAGTTATAGTTTGATAATAAAAAAAATATCTTAAATGATAAAATTTAAATTCAATACATATTAAATATTACTTATTAAAAATGAATGCATAACCTAATTGAATTAATCCTTCAACTTTGTTTGTTTTTAACTTACAAGGGATATTAAATATAATGATTCCTTTTGGATTATTATTTAATGAATTTCTATTTGGTGGGCAATGTAAACTGAATACACAAGGGAGATTCTAAATTGTGTCTATTAATATTTGATAAGGTGATATTTATAAAAACGAATTATAATTCATATATTATTTTTTAAAATTCAATAAAAAGAATGCATTAAATAAAAAATATTCATAAAATATTGCTAATTAACTTTTTTTTAAAATTTTTTAAATTTTTCTCATGGAAAATAATTTAAGTAAAGAAGGGCATCATGGTGATTTCAGTCTCTGCATGTTAACTAATGACAGCTGCAGCCTATGGCATTGATGGTTGGATCTCTCTTGGTCTCAGACACACAACTAAAATTTTTTTATAAGTTCACTCGAACTCAAAAAAGAGCTCTCTTTACATGTTAGAAGGATCTCTCTCTTTCTCTTTCTCCTTTTCTTGTGCAAATCTGAAGCTTAATCACAGCATAAAACATCGGATAAACTATCAAGGTCTGAAGCAAGACATGGAGACTGTTTTGTCATCACCAATTGGATCCACTTCCAAGCTCAGTAGCTTCATCATTTTGCTTCTCTTCTTGTTTTCCTGCTCCACTTTCACTTCCACAGGTATGTTTCCGATCAAATTCATAGCTTTTCTTTAATGGAGTGTTTTTTTTTTTTTTTACTAAAAAAAATTGAATCTGGGTTTTGGTTAAATCCTTCAATATAGTTTGGAGCTTGACTGTTTTCATTAGGAGGTTGATTGCTTATTATAATGGTACTCTTTTTTTTTCTTTTTTTAATTTTGGCTTTGGCATCTAAGTTTGTTGATATAAAGGCAGAATGGGTTGCTGAAAATAGTTTCAAAACTTGATCTTATAGTCTTTTTTTTTTAATTTTTTGTTGATGGGATTGGGAAGTTGGATTGAGTTATCTGATTTTGGATGCTGAAATGAATTTGAAGAGAATGGGAAAGGTCCAATTGTATTTTAACCAATTAGAAAGAGAAAAATCTACCATGAATGGAGATCTGTGCGTTCAAAAGTGTAACATCAAATTGTACAGTGTTCACCGACACAGAGATGACCACCATTGACCCCTAAGATTTTGAAATGTAGTGTCATTATGCAAGAGATACTTATTGAAGTTTAGAATTGAAGTCACCATCATAACAATCATACCTCTAATACACAAAAAGAAAAAAGGAAAAAAAATGGAGGCTTACTATTTCTTGTATGGTGTAGCATATTGAATGATGGAATTGTGAAAAGGCTTTAAATCTAAGCCATTGGGCTTTCTAGGCATTTTGCAATAAACTTTTTATTTGGATCTTCAATCTGTCCAGAACTTGCAGGAAGTAGTGCTACACAGGCCAAAGGTCTATACCGGGGCCAAGGCCGAAAGGTCAAACTGCTATTGATGTGCAAACTTCATTTTTTGCATGTTAATGTTGGATTTGTGATCCAGACCTTAATTAACTATGGTTTTTGTTTGAAACTTAATGCCTTAAACATCTTGTAATTTAAAGTTTCGGGATCTTTTGTTGGCTGTTTTTGCAGAAGCTTATGATGCGCTTGATCCAACTGGCAATATCACCATCAAATGGGACCTAATAAGCTGGACCCCAGATGGCTATGTTGTAAGTATTACTGAAGGGTCAGCGTTCCGTTCATTTTTACATGATAAAAGGCTAATAACTTACCTTCAAAAATCAATACGTTTTTGAAACCACCATCAACACTCTAACAGAAGTTTAAAGATTGAAGCATTCTTTCAATTGTTTTCTCTGTTTGATCTAATTTAAAGTTTTCAAACGACATTAGTGATAGATTTAATATTGTGTATATAACTGCCATGTTAAGAACAGAATAATCAATGCGGCATTGCTTACTGTGTTTTCCATTTTCTCTTAGAAGCTCACTAAAAGTGTATATTCTACTTCAACACTTTCAGAAATATAACAATTAGGGTAAAAATTTACCAATCCAGCATTGCAGTTCCATGAATTTTTATTTTAAAGTTGAAGAAGTTATATTTTCCTTCTTTTTTGGATTTTATAATATTTATCCTTTATGATTTTGGCAGGCTGTTGTTACAATGTACAATTTCCAACAGTATCGCCATATTCAGGCACCTGGTTGGACATTAGGGTGGACATGGGCCAAAAAGGAAGTAATTTGGAGCATGATGGGAGGCCAAACAACAGAGCAAGGGGATTGTTCAAAGTACAAGGGAAACACCCCTCATTGCTGTAAAAAGGATCCAACAGTTGTGGATTTATTGCCTGGAACTCCTTATAACCAGCAGATAGCGAATTGCTGCAAAGGTGGGGTGATAAATTCGTGGGTTCAAGACTCTGCCAATGCAGCAAGCTCATTTCAGGTTAGTGTGGGTGCTGCAGGAACAACTAACAGAACTGTGAGACTGCCTAGGAACTTTACCCTAAAAGCACCGGGTCCTGGATATACTTGTGGGCCTGCCAAGATTGTGAAACCAACTCAATTCATGACATCAGATAAAAGGAGAAAAACTCAAGCTATGAGTAAGTTACTTGCTAAGCTGAAGTTCTGCTTTTCTATTCCGTACTAATCAAGTCAGATATGCCCGTTTTTTGGCTTATTTTATAGATCCGTCATCGTGCAACACATTACCGATTCTCATTTCAAACAATCTATATGGTTACATACAAACTTCATTTATACTTTTGCAGTAAAACAATTTTAAAACTTAGTATGATGTATGCTCTATATATGAATTTATGTAAAAAATTATCAGACTTACATAGTTACAGGTGAAGAAACTTAAATAGTAACAAATAGAACGATTTGTTCTCCATGGCCAACTAAAGCTTGAACTAAAACGACAATAAAGTGAACTACTAAGTGTACTTTTTTATTAGTAATAATTCAGCATGGAGGAAGGATTTTCTAACTGCAGTCCTTAACTGCAACTCATTGCAGTGACATGGAATGTTACATGCACATATTCACAATTCCTGGCTCAGAAGACACCTACTTGTTGCGTCTCTCTCTCTTCCTTCTATAATGACACCATTGTAAGCTGCCCAACATGTGCTTGTGGCTGTCAAAATATCACCGAACCTGGGAGTTGTGTAAGGTAAGCTATCTCATTTTCCTATCCCTTTTTTACCTCTAATTATCTTTTACGTTTTGCTGTTTTTAAAATTTTTTTTATCTGTGGTGGCACCTTGCAGTAAAAGGTCTCCACTTTTAGCTTCAGCTGTTTCTGGTCCAGGCAAGTCTAGTAATACACCTCTGCTTCAGTGTACGAGCCATATGTGTCCAGTCCGAGTTCACTGGCATGTTAAGCTCAACTACAAGGAGTACTGGCGTGTGAAGATCACAATCACCAATTTCAATTACAGAATGAATTACACACAGTGGAATCTAGTTGTGCAACACCCCAACTTTGACAATCTTACCCAACTTTTCAGCTTTAATTACAAATCATTAACTCCTTATGCTGGCTTGAGTAAGTCTAAGTACCGTGATTTATTTCTTTGTAGTAGGCAGCATCATTTCATTTTCTGGAATCCGTTGATAAGCTCTGTTGTATTTCTAATATATACTTTGCAACCATGAACTAAATAAACTTTTCTTATGCAGATGATACTGCCATGTTATGGGGAGTTAAGTTTTATAATGATTTGCTGTCAGAAGCCGGCCCTCTTGGGAATGTGCAGTCAGAACTATTATTCCGAAAAGACGCATCAACTTTTACTTTTGAAAAGGGATGGGCTTTCCCACGGAGGATATATTTTAACGGTGATAACTGTGTCATGCCACCTCCAGATGCCTATCCGTGGTTGCCAAATACTGGTTTTAGGCCAGTTATCTCTCAACTTCAGTCAGTTGTGACAATCTTGGCATCAATTGTTTTCTTGTGGGCTTTTGTGTGATGAATAATGTCAGCAGAAACTGCTAAAGCTATTTGTTTGACATCCTGCAAATCCCATTTAATATTATGAAACTGAAGCTTATAATGATCCACTTGATGGGGTTGGAATAGTGTTGGTATGGCAACATAGCATGCTACAAGCGGGTTCAGGTGCACAACCTCCTGTTCCTATAGCATTTTGGTGTATTATTTATGTATTCAGGTTTGTAATTTACACCATTTCTTTTTGGAGTTAGCTGCTTTGTTGTATGTTTATTGGCATCATACACATGATCCATTTGTTTGTAGTATATGCAGAAACAAGTTCATAGCATTGTATTCAGGAACATCACCAAGAAATTCGTCGATATATTGTTTGTTGTGTTCCTATTGTACTCAACTATAAAAAAGTATTTTTAGCCGTAAGGAGTTTCTAGACTTTGCCTAATACATGCCTCTCCGGGCAGATTCAAGTAGATTTATCTACGTACGGTGTAGTAAATGCATGAAATTTAAATTTTCACAGCTTTTCAGTGGATTCGAATTCAAGTAATAAAGAGCCCATTCTCTTTGCCACCTGAACCAATAGTCCAATGGTCTAAATAAGAGTATCGTACATACCGAATACCATGTAAAATGCAGAAGAGAAAAAGGCTAATTGATTAATATCAATTGACATTTAAGCTACACGAGAGACAGAGTAAGTGAGACAATTAAATTTACACCATGATGCATCTCAAAAAGGGGAATTTCTAGATCATGTGCATTTAGTTTATTTTTTTCACAACTATCAAAAATCATCCCATCCTGATCAAATCCGCAAGTTTCAAGAAATGAGTTATGATGTATACCTGTATCGAATGAAGGTCCGACGCAAACAAACCACTCTTCTTTATCTGTTGAAATAGCTTCTGAAAATTCTAAATTGTCAACATACACAAGAGGACTGAGAACGCCATTGTCAATATGGTAATTGGATTTACATGGGCAGAGTTTGGTAGAAAAGGGTAGGTATCAGGAGGAGGCAGCAAGCATTCATCCCCATTAAAGTAGACTTTCCGAGGAAATGCCCAACCATGCTTGAAGGTAAATGTGTCCTTGTTTTTCCTAAGGAGTACCTCGGACTGTACATTTCCTTGGGGCCCTGCTTCCATTAATAGGTCATTGTAGTATTTCATGCCATAAAACATGCCGGTATCATCTGCAAAATATCACAGGATTGCTTCCAGGTTAGTTCTGCAAGAGTTCATCAAACATAAATGATTTTCAGGACTCACTTATGGCTTCATAGGGCACTAGAGGCTTGTAATCAAAACTAAAGACTTGGGTGACAGCGTTGAGACTGGGATGCTGTGCAACAAGAGTCCACTGCGTGTAGTTCATCCTGTAGTTAAAATTAGTGATGGCAATCTTTACACGCCAGTAGTCCTTGTAGTTGAGCTTCACATGCCAATGCACTCTTATAGGGCACATGTGATGTGTGCATTGTAGCATTGGTGCATTGTCTTTCCTTGGAGTGTTTATTCCTCCCTTGTGTGCCTTCTTTGAATCACTCCTGTACAATCCAATCATCACGAGCATTGACCACCGAGAATGAAGTTATCGTGTGCATTAATGAAATGTTAACCAGGTGTAGAAAATGAATGAGAGGCTTACATAACACAGTTTTTTTTATTCTGGCAACCGCAAGCGCAGGTTGGGCAAGGTGTGATAGTCTCATTATAGAAAGATGAGAAGGAAACACAACAGCTCGGGTTCCTTGAGGCAAGAAATTGAGAATAAGTGCATGTCACATTCCATGTCACTGCATATGATGGAAAACATTAGCTATCATATAGTGATTTATTCAGTTTCCAAAAATTCACCAGAATAATTTGAAGTGAAATAATGCTTACTCAATGCCTGAGTTTTTCGCCTACGATCAGCTGTTAAGTAGACTGTGGAAGCCACAACCTTTGCAGGGCCACAAGTGTACCCTGGCCCCGGACCAAGCAAAGTAAAATTTGTGGGTAGTTTTACTGTCTTATTTGAAGTTCCTGCAAGTCCAACACTCACCTGAAAGGCCGAGACTGAACCTATAGGATCTTGTCCCCAAGCTGATAGTACGCCGCCTTTGTAACAATTGGAGAACTGCTGGTTGTAAGGAACTCCAGGTAGCAAATCAACCACTATAGGATTTCTCTTACAACAGTGAGGTACATTTCCTTTGAACTTGGAACAGTCTCCTTGCTCTGTGGTTTGAGCTCCTACCATGGACCATATCACTTCTTTTTTAGCCCATTGCCACCCTAGTGTCCTGCCAGGGCTCCTGATGCTACGATACACTTGGAAGTTGTTCATTGTAACCGCTGCCTGGTATAGCATTTATCAAAAGAAACATATTGTCAATGCACAACATGATTTGGGGTTCTCCTTTATTTATTTTTTAATCATAAGAGAATGTATTTGGATTCTCTCTCTATATTGATTTTTCTTATTTAAAATGATAATAAACGAAGTAAAAGAGTCATTTATTTGCATAACAGGGAATATAGTGGCTGTAAGATTTCAGTTTTGCTTTTATCCCTGGTAATTCTTCCATGGCGTATAGGTTAACCTTAACCTTGCAAATTTTGCCAAACTGATACGGCTGATTTGGTATTTTACACTCTGTAGTTGATTCCTATAATGAAGTTATATGGATAGGAAAATCTGAGTCCAGTTGGTTCATGCAGCCACCCTAAAGAATGACATTCAGCAAATTAAAGTTCAAAACTCAGCACTTGCAATTCATTCCCTCTTCCCCAGGCTGTGGCTATAAATTATACGGATAAGGAAAGTTCATGCTTAAGATAACTTTCTTAAGCATTAATACCTTTTAAAGTCTTGATTCAATTGAAACTACTGAACATAGGAACTTCAGTTCTAGGAATGAATATGACAGTATGACTGGCAATCTTTCCTTTAGAATCCAATACTAAATTGGGAAAATCGCAAGCTGACATGTTAAACTCACCACATAGCCATCTGCTGTCCAAGAGACAATATCCCATTTTATTGTTATGTTTCCAGTTGGATCCAGTGGATCATATGCAGCTAAAAGCACAGAAACAGGAGTGTGAAATCAGTGGCAATAAATAGATCAAACATGAAGTTACTTACAGGAAAAACATTCTGAAATTTGAATTTGATGTGTTGAGAAAGAGCTTTACCAGCATGAGGAAGCATTACAAGAAATAGAACAACTAGACCACACATGGACTTAATTTCTAGAAACGAGAAACATTTTCGACATTGATAATGACTTATGTAAGATGTTTTGGTAGATTGAGCAAATCCCATTTTCTGGAATTTCACTTAAGTGCCAAGCTCCTGGCAAGAACTCACAGGAGACTGGAAGTTGTTTGCATTAGTGCATTGTGTTAAAAAGGAAATGGAAAGTCTATATTGGCAAAGAATACTGCTTTGAAAATGTCTTACCAACTGGTTGTTAATATTTCATGGGATATTTTCTTCTCTTTTGATACATTAATTTAAAAAAAAAGTTTTCTGCATCTTGAAGCAAAACTCTAGCAAGGAATGATGGAAAAGCTGGCTGGAGATTTTGAAGGTTTGAACAGAACTGCACAACGTTTATTCAATGTTTCACAGTGCTGTGGTGGTCACTTATATGTGCTTTAGCTCATGCGAATCTGTGGAAATGTCAGTACTGGACTGCTTCAACAGCAAGTCTTTATCTATTTCTAGTTTCTACTGAACTTTTCCCTCTTTTAGCCTATTCATTTTAAGGATGTAGTGATGCTTATTCCCCTTGAATACATATCCAGTTGTCAAGTCTCGGGCTCTCAAGCAATCTACAAACCGATTCTTTTACTCTTTCTCTTGAGAGTTTTGTTTCAAAATATTTATTAATTGGATTGTTCTCTTGTTTATTTTTTATATCATCCATATATGTGTTTGAATGCAAAAGCAATAGCAACAATAAGATAAAATCGACTCCCATAATTGAAATATATTTTTATTTTTCATTTTTACACCAAAGACAATGGACTGCTTTAGGGGTCCAGTGGTTCATTGAATCCTTCCCTCCAGTCTAACTATAAGGTAACCGAAGCAATTACATCATGATGTGCTATCCAAAGGCATTCTACTGTGCAAGTAGCCCCAAAAAGAGGCTGGTGGAATCCAATTAAAAGGGGTTATATGGTTCAACCTCTTATGTCAAGCTGAATATAGCAGATTTAGCTACTTTTTCCACCCCATCCAGACAATAGGGGTGCTGGGATGGAGAGAGTAAGGCAAAATTTTCTTTCTTTCTGAATATGATATCTCAGCTTAATTTAAAGACAAATGCGCAAGAAAACAAAATTAAAGATACAAGGTAGCTGTCTCTTGTATCCATTGTTGTGTGTCCTCAGATAACCTCTTAACCACTCACAGAGTTATACATAAATGTGTAGGGTTATTGAAAGGGAACCAAAATCTGAAAAGTAAAACTAGACATTTTTCTTTGCACCAAATAGGTATAAATTTCCTACCTTTAATGGCATATTAGACAGGAGTTGAGCAGTTATAAGCAGAAGCAGAAGGCATTATGCTGATCAAGCTGAAATAGCTTTGGGACTCTGATCATGCACATTTACCATTACCAATTGGGACATGTTTTTGTTACTGATATTGATGAGCTGAACATCCAAGAAATTATTATATTATGATCAAGCTTATAAGAGCATAATATATATGTATATATAAAGAAAGGTGTGAAATTTAGAAAAGTGAGTTGCTTATATGAGCATCATTACCAATATTATGAAAATAATTAAGTGGACAAATACAGACATCTCATCTGTGAAAATGACTTTGTCACTCATTGGATAGTAGCCCCAATGAAATCTCTACCTCATCATTCCTCAGCCTGTCCCTTTCTTAGGTTAAATGTTGCAGGACATTAATCCCAAACCTTTTGCTAGCATTCCTGAAAGCTGAAATGTGCTTTTCAAATATAAATTGGTACATTACCTAGCGGAAAATGATATTTTTGGAGCATTTCAATTTTGTGCAAGATTAAATGTATAGCAATTTGTTATAACATAAGATATCATGTAAATCATGCAATTTTTCTCTTGATAGCTCTATATTTGAAATAAATACAGTTTTATTAATAATTCAGATTGGTGTTTGGTGGTTAGGTTATCAACTTGTGCCCAATTAACCTATGTAGCTTGACATTTAGAATGTGTCCTACAATCATCCGTATAAATGAGTCATGCTATTTATAAGTTATTTGAGTCTAACTTGTTTATTATTAAATCGAATTTGAGCTCAATCCATTCAAATAATGAGTTAAATCGAATGTGAGTAAATCGAATATAAGTAGTTTAATATCCAACTCGAAAGCTCGTGAACCTAATTAAGTTTAATTGAATTTTTATTTTTTAATATATTTAATATATACATATAAGTAAATGATAAAAATATAATATTTAATATCAATATTTATAATTTTATCAAACCTAATCAAGCTTACCAAGAGTTACTCAATTTAAATTACGAGCCAAGCTCTAGTATAAAAAAAGCTCCATCAAGGTTGAGCTTCAAATCTTGAATTTTCTAATGGAGCTGAACTCGAGCTCGGTAATTTACTGATTCAATTACATCACTACCCATAACTCATGAAAAAATACATATAGGAGGTATTATTTTTCTCTTGTAATTGAAAATTTAATTACAAAAATTCATTTAACTCAAAGCAAAAAAACTTAATGCAATAACATTTGCTGATGAGTCATTATATCTCATCTCATTTCTTATACCACCGAAAAATAGCTTATATTTTCCTATTGTGTCTTTGTGATGATAATGATGATGAATCTAGTTTAGTATCATAAATAGTACAACAACTATTTTGATTCTTGCCAAAACCCAGATCCAGAAAAACTAAAAGAGTTTCTTTGGAAGATTCAAATGCTGTCATAGCTGTCAGCCATGAGTGGATAGAAGAGATCATTATTGGTTTCTGTACAAAATCAATGCACACTTTTCATCTAGCCTGCTACTTCAACCCTTCATTTCCCTGATGGCATTGGATATATAGGTACATAGCTGCTGCTAAAGATGTCACTGGCTAACTTGCTAAAAGTTTCTTTCAGCTTTCCCTGGTTTCAGTCCCTTCAAATTGTCACCAAAAGACTAGCAAAACCAAAAGCAAAAAGGAAGACATTGTAGATGATGCAATTATATTTGAATTGGCAGAATTTGGTAGGTAAGGATATTCATCAGGAGCTAGCATCATGCATTCATCTCCATTGAAGTATATTTTCCGGGGGATGCCCAACCCTGCTTAAATGTGAATGTATTCATGTCCTTTTGAAGAATCAACTGTGACTGGAAATTTCCATCTGGTCAGGCTTTCATTAGAATGCCATTACAGTACTTCAAACCGCAGAACATATCAATGTCATCTGCAGATTCAGAATAGGCAAAGGTTAGCCTCCACAACTTATGGTCATTTCACCAGAGAATGAGTGTCTTATCCTGCAAATCAAACCAGTAGGAATAGCAAGACTAGACTAACTTGTAGATTGGAATTGAATGAGCGGCTTGTAGTCTAAGCTAAAAACTTGAGTGATGTTGTTGAGATTTAATACAATGAGCAACAAGCGCCCACGGTGAGTAGTTCATCTGGCAGTTGAAATTGGTGACAGTCTTCTTCACTCGCCAATACTCCTTGTAATTGTGCTGCACATGCCAATGCACACGAATTGGCACATGTGATGTCCACACTTTATCTTTTTGGTATTTTGATTCGTCGATCTGTTCATTCCTACAAAAGTTCTAATCTCTGAATTACTCCTCCATTACACTCTAGCCATGACATAGATACCTTTATTCAAAAGAAATATCAAAAGGTTCAAACTGCATTACACTGTTAAATTTTCTATTCCCCCACTGAAAATCAAATTTCTGTATAGTTCAATTATAAGGTGTAGTTTGATAAAAAGTACTAACATTTTTGTTTAGCTTCAGAATTCAAGTTTGAGATTGGAAAAGAGGCAAAAAGCAGTTTTAAGCTCATTTTTCTCCAAAGTTCACACTTTTTTACTTTTATGTAGCCAGAAGCTAAATTACCTATAACTTCAATGAAACAGAACAAAAAACTGAAATCATATCAGCCCATATACATATATATATATATATATACATATATATATACACATACATATATATATATATACACATACATATATATATATATATATATATTACTAAGTAGAAGTGTCTGAAAGCAGCTTTAAGTTCATTTTTTCCAGATTCATGCTTTCAATATTTATTTGCAGGCAGATCCTAGATCACCTATAAATTTAATAAAGAACAAACTTACTCCATGCTTGAGTTTTTCGTCGACCATCAGCTGAGATAAAAACTGAGAATGGTACTTTTTTTGCTTGGCCGCATGTGTAGCCTAGACCAGGACCAAGCAAAGTGAAATTCTTTGGCAGTGTCGCTTGTTTTATTGGAAGTACTAGCACTCCCAACACTCAGCTGAAAGGAGGAAACTGCAGCTGAAGGGTCTTGGCCCCATGAGGACACAACACCTCCTTTGCAGCAGTTGGCAATCTGTTGCTTGTACGGGACAGTTTGGAGGAGCCAGAGCAGCTCTGCGTCATTCTTCAGCAAGGCCGTCATGAGGACACAGCACCTCCTTTGCAGCAGTTGGCAATCTGTTGCTTGTACGGGACTCCAACAGTTTGGAGGAGCCAGAGCAGCTCTGCGTCATTCTTCAGCAAGGCCGTCATTGAGGAATTATTGTACGGGACTCCAATTTTCTTTCTAACCTGCTTAAATTGTCTTAAGGATTTATTTATCTTAAAAAAATGAAGGTTAATACATTTGGTAGTCTTAAGATAATATGATTTATTCAAAGTAGTGCAGAAACAATGCTCTACAAGATGAATCTTGCCATTTGGCAACATGAGACAGAAACATTGCCATAGAATTATATTTTCTACCTCTGATATTAGATTGCAGTCCTAATATATCACCATGATATTGATAATCTCATAAATTGAAAGTTTATTACATTGATGTGACCCTTTCTTGTGATTGCTCAGTTCAGCGAGAAACGTTCTCAAATGCTCATTCAAAAACATTCCTGTAATTGCAAACCTACATTGTAATAAACTTTGGATTTATAATTTGGATTATTAATCTATATATATATACTGATAAATAGTGAATTTTTAAACTATTTTGATAAACTTTTTCCATTGAGTAAACATTTTACAAGTAATTTTATATCTTTTTCGGCAGCTAGAAACCATCTTTAATTGATACTACAGAAGATGAACATCAAGAAATTAAAAATAGAGTTGTCAATGACAAAACATATATAATTAACATAAAAAAAAATCAATGAACAGATGAAGAAAAGCTTTTAAGGAGCATGAAAGGAAAAGGGAAAAATCCCCAGAAACAATAAAAATGGATGGTAAGGGAAAGAAACTCACATTCCCACTTCATCATATGATCAAAAGTAGATGATGAAGATGGAAATTTGAAGAAATGAAGATGTGCAAGAATCATTCCCAACCACCCATTTCAGTTGGCCTAATCTCCCATTTCAAATCACCCATACTAACCCAAGAAACTTATATATGCTATGAGATCTGGGCAGTTTATATATATATTGGCAACATTAGGGTTGGATATATTTTGGTTTTCATAAAATTTTCACTTTCTCATATTCATGGTGAACCAATTTTCAAACTTATTTGTGGGTCCTACTATAATTTTATGTGACACTGTATTTATTGTCTATTATGATTCTTAAATTAGAATTTGTATATAATTAAATTCGTAACGTTTTTAATTAATGAAAGTGTTACTTTAATAATAAGAAATCATTATCACATGCATTATGATTCTGGATCTGGGTCTCAGGTAATCTGGATGTGGGAGAGTACTAAAGGAAGCTTTATATTCTGCAATTTAAAGTTTTTGTGTCTCCATTCAAATGAATTTGGTTCATAAGCTTAGAATTCAAGATTCTTGTGTTTGGACTATGGACAGTCCAAGAATTAATGGAGTATTTTTTTTATTATTATATAGTTACCAATCTTTTATTTTGTAATGCTTTATAAATATATATTAGATTTCATATCATTAAGGACATAAATAATTAAATTTACATAATTATTAATATATATATATATGTATGTGTTGCTTAATTAATTACTTCGTTTTAATCAAAGCATTATGATTGTGCTCTTCCATAAATTAAAAGCATTCACTTTTCCAAATAAATAAAGTAATAAATAAAGCCCACACTATATAAAGAGGGGCTTTAAAATTTTGGGCATGATTTGAATTTGAATGGCGAAAAGAATTTTGGATTCAATTGAGTTGCATACAGCAGTGGCAGCAAGCTTTTTCAACTTAATTATGAGAAGGCTAATGCCCAGCTAACCATTGACCATACAGAGATCATTTTCTCCTGTTTCTTAGTTTGAACGTTTCATTTTTTTTTTTTTTTTGGGTTTTGTGCCGTACTCATTTTTTGAAACTTTCCTGATTATATGTTTCGTCATTTGGGAATTTAGCTAGGATTTTAAATTCGATTTTTTTTCTTTATTTAGGTATTTTGACCTGCAATTTTTGTGGGTTTGTTGTTTTTTAATGTTTTCAATTGATAGATATTTTTTATTTTTGTCAATTTGATGATTTTTTTTTATTTATTTTAGTTTAGTTGAAATGTTTTAAAGTTATTAACTTTAAGCAAGCTGTTTCAATTTTTTTTTTCGAATTTTTTAAGGATTTTTTTAATGATTTTTATGTTATTAAATTGATGGATATTTTTTGTTTTGTGTTAAATTTAGTATTTTATTCTGTTCGTTTAGGATTGTTAAATTTAATATTTTTTATGAGTTTTTAATTAGTTGTTTAATGATTTTTCCTTTACTGGTTTGTTCTTTTACATATTTTGAAAAAATTGTCTGAAAATGAAATTTTGTTTGGCTGCTTGGAAACTGAGGGAGAAAATTGTGAATTTTTATATTTATTTAACTTTTTTTTATAACTTTTAATATTTTTTACACGTAAGCATCGTATCTGGTGTCTTATGTGACAATAATATCAGTCTTCTTGCAAAATTAACGACGCATGTACACTTGATCAATCCGAGTCTTTAATTATTGCATCTCGAATATTTTAAGTCTGTATGTATTAAAA
Source organism: Durio zibethinus (assembly GCF_047325235.1). Classification (NCBI taxonomy): domain Eukaryota; kingdom Viridiplantae; phylum Streptophyta; class Magnoliopsida; order Malvales; family Malvaceae; genus Durio; species Durio zibethinus. The sequence goes on from NC_143172.1 coordinate 25,153,615, forward strand.
TTAAAAAACTAAGTTCTGATTTGAACAATCTTCAAATATTAAGGACAAAATTAAGCATTTAACCTAAAAAAATTTACAGGTAAAATGCACTCAAATTTTGAAGGTTCATATTTTCTTTTCAAATTTCGTGGGATTTTATCAATATTTATTTATTTTACGTAACTTTTATTTCTTTCAATTCGAATTACAAAAATTTATTTAAATTCTTTTGTTTTATATTATTAATAATATCTACACATTTTTATATGTAATAGCACCCATATTGCATATTTTCTCTAATCTATCTACAATATTATTATTTTTCTATTATAATTGTTTTTAAAATTACAAAATTTATTTTTAAAAAAAATATTTATCTAAACAATGTAAATTCAAATATTTTTATTTGAATCCATATATTTTAAAAAACTTTCATTTTGAAAATTTTAAAATGCTCATCAAAATGCACTCTTAATCTTTTTTTTCCCCAATCTCAATGCCATCAATATATTCTATACATCAACATTTGGTTTTTAAAATTTATAAACAAATTTTATATACTTTTTTTGAACCAACAAAATTTATATATTTAACGTAAGTATTTCACTTATAATTTTTTATATTACAAATTTGAAAATAATAATCATAATAAAAAATATATAAAAATTTATCACTTACTAGTATAGGTTTTTATAAAAACTTTTTATGGATCTTGCACAATATTAAATAATGTTTGGTTAATTGAAGAATAATTTTCTTTTAAGTATCAATCATAATAAAAAATTATATAAGAATCAATCACTTAAATACGTGAATTTTATATAAATTTTTTACAAATTTTACACAATATTAAATTATAATTTATTAATTATATTATAATATTTATAAATAATATACTTTCGATTAATTATATTAAGATGATATATTTTCATAATTAACACAAATTCATTTAATAGTTTTACTAATATATTAATTTTCTTAACTAACTATAAAGCACGTAACAACGTAATAAACACAAGTCCATATACAAAGTTTGAAAATTTTGCAATGGTATATAAATAATTTTTTTATTTTTACTGTTATTCTTTTGACCAAGTTTTTAATTGTTATTACTTTTTTTTTTTTTTTGTCTTGAAACTGAAAGCAACCGACAACGATGAAGCCACCCACCCAGTCAATGCTTTTCCCAGTTTCCATATACCGTTAAAGAGATACGATGCCTGAACGTAAAAAAGTTGACCTTCCTCTACCATTGTGCCACGTGAGCATTGGCCTAACTTTTTCTTGATCCTAGATACACACGTAGGTGCCAATATCCAAGCCCAAACCACCGGTAACTTTGAAGTAGTCGCCCCCGCGTACATTGAACTTTCAGACACGTTACTGTCCCTTCCCACCTCTGCTCGGGCCGCCCACGCCGGTCTCGCACGTGCCAACTTTATTATTAGAATTATCTTTTAATATTAATAAATCAATAATGAAAGATAAATTTTTTTTCTAAAGAATTTTTATTTTCAAATAGTAATATATTGTGAAAATATAATTTATTTATTCAGAAAAACTTATATCCTAAATACGTGATCTGGTAATAAAATATTAAAATTTTAATTTTAATTATTAAAATTTATAAATTTGTTATAATTTTAAATATAAAAAAATAAAATTATGACACAAAATCATATTATAAAGAGTGAATGGCCAATAATGAATGAGGCGTTTTGATTAACCAAAATAAGCATCGGTTTCTCCCAGGGAGTATAAACGAGAAGAATATTCTTTCACCTACACTTTCTTAAAATGAAAAAGGCCATTTGGGGTAGATTAAAATTTTAAAAGAAATTTCATCGATCAATTTAAAATCATATGATGTTACGTTCAAAAAGATTGTCTCTTTCATCCAAATGAAGCTTAAAATAAATAAATAAATAAATATTATTGTAAAAAAATGTTTAGTGAGTTTATATTTTCTTATAACAATTGTAAATATTTGTAGTGATATATTGTAAGAACAAATTCTATATATTGTGGTCATATCATTTATTTACATTTCATCAAAACCAACATTCATAATTAATTTAAAAAATTAACATTTTTAATAAATATTTATAAAAAAATTAATGAAAATTTTTTATTTTCAAATTATAATTTTTGTTATTAATGCACTAAAAATATAGTCTCGTAATAAATAAGTGTACAACCTTTTAAATTATGATTAGAATATGGCCCCCGTGGTTAGATATTTTTCGTTATTTTTTATTTTTATTATATTTATTATTATATTAAGATAAAAATAAAAAATAAATACATATGAAATATTATAAAAATATTAAAAGTTAAAAAAAATTAAATATAATATTTAATATGATATTTTTTTTATATTGATTTTTTATTGTTACGTTAAAAGTATTTTGATTTTTTAATTATTTGATCAATTGTATGATTTTTTCAATAAATTATATATTATAATTTTTTACGAAAAAAAAGAAAAATAAGAATAATACAAAAATCATAATCTATAATGAAACAATTTTCACTTTTTATGTATTTAATATTCCTATTTATTATTATATGTTTTTAAGATTTTAAATTATTATTTATTATAAATAATAATGAAAACTCTTTCCTTAATAATCAATTGATAACTTCAACAAGATTGTCTCTACTTGAAGACAAATTGAATTGTATTTATTATTTATGATGTTTAATTTATTGGTGATTATTGGTTATTGATATTTTATATATTTTTAATTTTTATAATTTTTATAGAAAATATTTTATAAAAATGATATGAAAATTAATAATAAAAAATTCGTAAATTTTATTTTCTTTTTTTTTCTTATACCTTTTCAATTTTATTTTTAAGATAAAATAAATATATCCTAAAAGTGAAAAAAAAACAGATAATTGTGAACGGTTATACAATTGAAAGACAAATGTCATTCAATTGACACATCAATTAACTTAATGCTATAGTCCCCACTGGGATTCAATTTTAATAATAAGTAAAAATGATATAAAAAATTAATAATAAAAAATAAAATTTTATAATTTTTTTATTTTTATGCTATTCTAATTTTGTTTAAAAAAAGATAAAAAAATCCTTTAAATAAAAAAATTTGTGAATAGTTATATAATTAAATCAATATACCACAATAAAATCATTCACAAATCATATATATTAGTAATTAACATTAATTAAATATTTTTGTTCATATTAAAAATATTATTATTGATATAATTGTCATAATATATAGATTCAAAAATCTATAGCTAAACTTAACAAGAGGAGTCATTATCAATCTTTTTTTCTAAGTATGATTGATCACTTAATGAATTTATCAGTTAAAAAAACTCCTAAACTTTATTAAGGGTCTTTAAAATAATAAGTTACGGTCAACTAATAAAAAAAAGGTTCTAAAGTTCGGTTAGTATGAAAAATGGTTTTAAATTTTAATATTTAAATATTAAAAATAAATTTTAAGATTTCTTCATCAATCTAATAGAATTCTTAAAAATACTTATTCATCTTAAATATATTCAAGAATCTCATTTGTTTGCTTAAGGAGGCTTCATCATAAAAGAAAATTTTAATCATTTTTTATTAAAAATATATCTAACTATTCCATTATTTGGGTCAAATTAGAAATATCTTCATACATAAAATTTTTTTAGATAATCAATCATTTGTGGTTATTGAGAATTTTATCATTGAAATTTATTTTTATTTTTTATTTTTATTTTCAAATTTTTTATCATTTGGGTTAATTTAAAACTTTTTTGTTTCTATATTTTTTACCATTTGAGTCTATTTAAAAATTCTCTTTTTAAAATTTTTGAAAAGAAAATAACATTACAACTATTTTCTTGAAGTTTTATTTCAATTCTTCTACCATCTGATACAGGTTTTAAAAAATTTCTTATTTAGTGATTTTTTTAAAAATTTACCATTTGAAATTTTTAAGATTCTTATCTTTAGATAATTGTTAAATATTTTCAACTAAAATTTTTTATTTAAAAAATAATACAATTATTTTTATTAAAATTTTATCTAAATTATTCTGCTATTTAGACAAACTTAGAGAAATTTCTCACCTAAAGATTTCTTAAGAAATTTACCAGTTGAAATTTAAAAAAATCTCATCTCTGGGTAATTAGTATTTAATTTCAAAATTTTTATTAAAATTTATTTTTATTTTTTAAATTGAAAATAAATATTAATTATTATTATTCAATTTTTTTTCTAAATTACTCCACAATTTGTGACAATTTTAAAAAAAATTTCTCATCTAAAAATTTTATAAAAATTTACCATTTAAATTTTTTAAAAATTATATCATTGGATAATTATTATTTATTCTAAAATATATTTATTTTGTTTAATATGTTTTTTTACTTTTCATAAAATTTAATCATGCAAAAATACTTTTAAAAAAACTAAATAAATAAATAAAATTTTAAAAAAATACCAAAACATAAATTATTCAACTAAGTGGCTGGATAATGCGGCTCAGCTTCAGACACAAAAATTGAAACAGCTCAAAAACAACTAAACTCTGCTTGACTTGAGATAAAAGCTGAAACGAGTCAAAAAGTGAGTTAGCGCTTCAAGTCAAGTTGGTCCGAATAGAAACACGCGGATCCTTCAATTGAATCTTTATCGGATTCTGAAAAAGTTACCAAATTTTTTTATCAATTTCTAAAAAATTGACGTCGAAAACTGATAAACTCACTAAAATCTATAAATATTACTGAAAAATCACCAAAAAATTCAAAAATTGTAGAAAAATTGAATCGAAAACTAAAAATTTTTCAAAAAATTTTTAGAAAAAAATTCTTTTTAACCTACTAAAAATCTTTCCAAAAATTTTCATACTCTTTACTGCCTTTACGTGCTTTTTCCTTTGATCTCTGTGTATCTCTCTCTGATCTTTATTTTCTGTGGGTATCCATAGGCTCAATTAGGATCTGTATTTGTAGGGTTCAATTTAAGAGAACCTTATATCGAACCCTATATCAATAAAGTTTCGATTCCCTTTCTAGTTTGAACTTCAATTTTGATTTTAACCTAAATTTAACAACCCCATATAAACAAACCTAAACAGATCCAACATTTTTAAAGTTTTCCTGATTTTTTATTTATTTTTTAATTAACAGAGGTAAATAAATCCTCATATTGATTGAGGTGTCTATAATAATCAATTAAGCTTCTTAAGAATTTACTTTTATATATAATTATTATAGAATGAAATCTTGAAATGTAAGATAAAAGATAAAATTAGAATTTAAATATTTTGTTAAATGATAAGTATATATATCTTCATCAAGAGTTGATTTTTAATTCTTAGACTTAAAAAATTATATTCAATTACATTTAATGGTTTGGTTCCCGCTGTGCAAGGGTAAAGAGTTATTAAATGACATTAGGGGTTAAAAGCATGATTGCCATAGGAATCAACAAAGAAATTTAATGCCCCAATTTACTAGCATTAAAGGTCTAAAATTTAGCCAAATGGCATGTAATTATAATTATAAACAAAATTTGGCTCTAATTCAAGAGGTGACAATCAAAAGCAACTAAGGCAGAAGAGTTACAATCACAACTCAACTTTAATATTATGTATGTATACTGATTGATTATAGATTATAACTCCATAATTGTTTAGTACTCTCTCCGTTTTAAATTATTTGGACGATATTCATTTTCAAAGAATTTAATAAATTTTTTTTTGATTTTAAGATATTTAATATTAAAATTTCATAATTTTTAATATCAAAAAGTGAAAATATATATAAAATATAATTTAAAATATAAAAAAATAAGAATTTTAGATGTTTAAATTTGGGACATAAAAAATGGACAGAGACAGTACTATTTTTTATTGGTGTTTTTTAAATTATTGTAATCGTCAAAAAATAATAAGTGAAAATTGAAATAAATAAGTAATTTTTTTGAATGTAGAAAAAATTTAGTCTTTACTCCTATTTGACCGCATGAATCCAGTTGAGTTGTTTTCCCACCAGAAGCCACCTTCTTTTCTTCGCACGTGCCACCCATGCTAATCCCGCTCCTATAGAAACGCCAGCCCTTCTTTTCTTTCCTCCCCTCTCAAACGCGCCCTCTCTTTTCTCTCTGCTTTGCTTTGTTTTGCTTTTGCTCTGAAAGTCCAAGCTTTCTCCAATGGCCGATCCAGCAACTATCACACCAGCTCCGCTGTTGAAGGATGAGCTTGACATCGTGATTCCAACCATTAGGAACTTGGACTTTTTAGAGATGTGGAGACCCTTTTTCCAGCCTTACCATCTCATCATAGTTCAAGATGGTGATCCTTCAAAGATCATCAAGGTTCCTGAAGGCTTTGACTATGAGCTTTACAACAGGAACGATATCAACAGGATTTTGGGTCCTAAGGCTTCTTGTATCTCTTTCAAGGACTCTGCTTGTAGATGCTTTGGTTACATGGTTTCCAAGAAGAAGTACATCTATACCATTGATGATGATTGCTTTGTAAGCTCAAAACTCGTCTCTTTCCTCTCTTTGAATTTTCGTTTTTGTGATTAAAAGTCTTGATTTTTTTCTTTTTCTTTTTTTAAATTTATGTGGGTGTTTTTGAAGATCTGGGTTTGAGTCAATTTTTGGAATTGGAAATTGGTTTTATTTAATTTTACCGTTTTGCATGTGGTTAAGTTTGGATCTTGATGTGATTTTTTAGTGTTCCGAGCATGGAAGTTTAGATCTTGATGTGATTTAGGAATTTTGATTTTTTTTTTTTTTTGGTATTTTGGTGACTTATCTTTTTTATAAAACAGTTTTTATTTTAATGGAATTTGGTGGTACTTCCCTATCTTGATTTGCTATTTGGATCTGCCATTGTTATTTTTGGTTTGTTCCTGCTAAATTATAAATCCACCAGTTACACATCTGCTTGCAGTTTAGCAAATATCAGGTTTTGATCTGTGTTTCCTGAAATAATTTCAATATCTGTTAGCTTGTTGAGAAAATGACACAACCACTAATGGTAAGCGGCATGTAATGAGAGACACACGTGCTACTTGATCTTTCCACAGCCATTGCTTTGTAATGTTGATATGAGTCATAGCGGCCTTTCCTAAAAGTGTGTTGAAACATAGTCTTTTGTTATTTTATCATGTTTGATTGTGAATTTTGAAATGTGGGTCTCTTTCGGATTCATCTGGGTTTATGTATTATCTGTTTGGTTTGAAGAGTTGAGATTTCTTTCTTGGCTTGATTGGTACATATATAAACCGATATGCAGTCTATCTTCTTTGGATATCAGTTTTGACTATCAGAAGCTGGTTTTAGAGCTTAAATTTTAAAATGTGCTTAAGATTTAGTTGTTTTCTCTTTGCATTCATTTGTTTATAAATGATGGGCCCTTCTTGTGCAAGTGTTATCAATTATTCTTAGATGCATTATTATGGGATCTGACAATGAAATGTTCTGATCTCTTCTGGTAGTCAATATTCTATACCTTGACATATATGTGAATCTGAAGTTTGAGGCTGCTTGGTTTTATAGGTTGCCAAAGATCCATCTGGAAAAGACATTAATGCATTGGAGCAGCACATAAAGAACCTTCTGAGTCCTTCTACTCCATTTTTCTTCAACACTCTGTATGACCCATACCGAGCTGGTGCAGATTTTGTACGTGGGTACCCATTCAGTCTCCGTGAGGGTGTTCCCACTGCTGTGTCTCATGGCCTCTGGCTCAACATCCCAGATTATGATGCTCCAACTCAGCTTGTCAAGCCGCTTGAGAGGAACACCAGGTATATTTAAGCCTTCACATTGTGTGCTACATATGTACTCATTTAAATGAAGGCTAATCCTATCTAATTTCTATCAGGTACGTTGATGCGATTATGACAATACCGAAGGGAACCCTCTTTCCCATGTGTGGTATGAATCTGGCATTCAACCGTGAATTGATTGGCCCTGCAATGTACTTTGGACTCATGGGTGATGGTCAGCCAATTGGACGATATGACGATATGTGGGCTGGCTGGTGTACCAAGGTATCTTATCTTTCTTACTACCTTCTACCTTGACCTTCTGGTCTATCAATCTGCTGCTATTAGTGTACATGGTTGTGTACAAGCTTCCTATTAAAGTGCAGCTGTTAATAGCCTGTCTGTTCAAATGCAGGTTATATGTGATCACCTAGGATTAGGAGTGAAGACTGGACTGCCATACATTTGGCACAGCAAAGCCAGCAACCCTTTTGTGAATCTTAAGAAGGAATACAAAGGAATTTACTGGCAAGAAGAGTTGATCCCATTCTTCCAGTCTGTTACCCTTCCCAAGGATTGTACCACCGTACAGAAATGCTACATTGAAATCTCCAAGCAGGTCAAGGCAAAACTAGGCAAGGTTGATGAGTACTTCAACAAGCTCGGTGATGCCATGTTGACATGGATTGAAGCATGGGATGAGCTGAACCCGTCAGGTGCAAAATCTGCCGAGTTGCCCAATGGTGCTTTGAAGTAAACTTCTTCAGTAAACAGCTAGCATTTTGTTTAGCAGCCCCAGGATTGTATCACGATCATCCGTATTGTCCAAGCTTTTTCCTTAAAGTTTGGAATGTTTATTTACAGGTTGGGGAGGGGTGAAATATATTTTTATTCAACATGTTACTGAATTTAGAGCAGTAAGAAAATTATGGCTTATGTATTGTATTAGATTTGCGATTTAGCTAGTATTTATTTATTTGGACTATGATTGAGATCATTGCCTTTGGAAAAAGTTATAGTAACAGATTTATTTAAGTGTTTTTCCTTTCTCGTCAGTTGGTTTCTGTTGACATTTTCTTTCCTCTGAAGAATGTTAAGTTGAAAGGGTAAACACCTTTACCCCTCTAGGCTTCTATAAACGAGTCAATGTGAGGTGAGAAGTCATCGCTGAATGAAGCATAGAAAATGGGCATTTCATAGCTGAAAGGATCAAGTTCTAGTTCGTTGATAGTGGTTGGAACTTGATACCGGAAATCTGAATTGTCAACAAGATGAGTTAAGCCAATTTCTGACTGATGATTCGTGCTTGTTTCCTCTAATTAGGACCACAAGTTGTAATTGTCAGCAACGGTGGACATAGGATGATTCCACCCATACCTAATTGTAGTACAACTATCATGAAGCATTTGTTGTCACCTTCTGCCAAAATGATTTGAGTTAGGAAATGTAGTAGAAGGTTGCTATGGAGATACTGGACTGTTAATAAGAACGCATAAACAACCTTTTAGGCTTGGTTTAGCGGTTGTAATCTTCAAGCTTTTTATTTATTAATCTATTTTTCAACAAAAAATCCATAATTTGATGATAAAAAAAAGATTATAAGTGCTGAGATTTGGTTTAAGTAATTACATGAATAAATTAGATTAAATGTCGATTCCTTTATGATCAATTTTAAAATTAACATTAGTAGCTAGATGCCAATTCATGTGGATGTTTCCGCCAAATTTCCTACAAAGATTGGTAAGTTCTGCCAGCAGATAATTCAGTGAAGTACTGAATCTTTTCATAATGGCACAAAACTATCAACCAGCACAACCTTGGAAGTGCCACGAGCTGTTGTCTCGTCTGCATTGCCTTTGCCCCAATAAATTTCCATTCCCTGAGTTGTTTCTTGTGTTTTCATGTGCATGTCCCATGTGCTCTTTCTATAACCGCACCTTGCTTCGTTGAGCAGTGCATGGACAATGACATTCCAGCAAAGCATTTGGTTTCCCCCCAAAAAAACTTTGATCTCCTTGTTCTTGACTTGTAGTAACCATCGTGATCATCCAGCTAATTTGGATTTTGGTCCCATTGTCTCCCTACCGGCTTATAGGCAATAACAAGTGGCCCTATAACAGGCTTATAGCTTTGCTAATATAAGGGGTTAAAGTTATGTTTATCATAATACTATGATTCGATATTAAAATTTATTGTATTTTAATTTTATTAATTTTGACACCAAATAACAAATAGATGAATATATCAATCATATTATGCAATGTGATTAAAAAATCAATATAACCACATTATTTATTAATCTATTAGTTAGAAATTATTTTAAAGCCAAAAATGTGAAAGAAAATGTGAAAAAAGCAGATAATAAAAGACCTTTAAAGCCAAAAATGTTGAATGAACATAGGAATAGTGAAAAAAGGACAGCAATGCCGGAGATTGAACCTGGGTCACTACTGTCCTACTTGATGAAAATGGCAGTTTTGTAAATATTTTAGTTATACCATATCATGGTCATTGGCCATTAAACAGAGTCCCAAACTACAACTTTCTGTTTTCTTGTTTATATTAACATCTTAGACTCTTCATTTTTCTTGAATTATTTGTGCCCCAACTCAAAAGGATATCTAGGTTTAATCTTCCAAATATAAATATATATAATTTAACAAAAAAAAAATCCAGAAGCAATTGTTATTCTTTTGATCTTAACATCCAGAAGCAATACAAAAGCATAAAGATTAAAATCAATGTTTAATCAACATTTTGCAGAAATGGTTGTAATAGTAAACAAAGCCATTTCTCACAAATACAAGATTGCTACTATCACGGTAAATGGTGGTAATACGAAAAAAGTGTACATGCTATGCTAAAAAATCTTTTGGTGATAGTAGTATCTTTGTGATGGCAATAGCCATAGTTCTAGCAGTCCTTTGCTTTGCTTTGATATCTTTTTCTTATCATCTTGACGCATTATCAAATCACTATCTACATTATGCCTAAGTTGTTGATTTAATTCTACCAAACATGGTTTTAACAAAAAATTGTTTTACTAAAGCAAGCAAATATTTTCAACAAAGAATGACATGAATGTGATACATTAGCAAAAGTTGGTTTTGCCCCCGCATCATTTACTTGCCAGAGCATAGAAGCTAAGTCCAAATTCTCATCATACTTTAGAAAAAGATTAAGACTGCACAATGAGGAACCACATGGTTTCATTTAAGCAATTATTCACACTTTGTGCCAAGGGAATATCACATCAGCTTAAGTCATTTTTAATTATACTCAATTGTGGCTTAAAATTCAACTGATAAACTCGCTTATGCTTTCAGCCAAATTTTGTTTTACAGCTATATTGCTCCAGTTTCAATGAGGTACATGATTTATCAGAAATATCATATTGAAAATGATCTTAATAGTATAAAAAGGAAAGATCCTAGAGCATCAACATTTCATCTTTTTAAAATTTTCCCCCTTCCACTTTTGAGTAGATATTTATGTATTCATCACGTAATATGATAATGAACATTTAACCATCTTTACTTTCCTTATATGATCTGTACTTAAGTGATTCGAAGGCAGCAGAAAGCCTCATTTTCCTGCTTCACCTGCATAGATTGTCTTTGATGCTCCACTCGCTGAAGCTGTGATGAAAGCTGAAGCAAGTCAATAGTCGGTCCGTCTTCGCATGATAGGCGATCCTTGGCATTCATGAATTGAGAACCTTGGTAAATCCTATCAGTGATATCAAAGTTGGCAGCTTCATTACCATCAGATATCAGTAGGGCACCCAAGTGACTGCCTTCAGTTGAATTTATCCCTGATGAAGAGAACTTATTTGACACCCCAGTAGTTGAAGCCTGCGAGCTAACTCCAATGAGCTTTTCTGAGACTTGACTCATGTTGTAATGGGTATGGTTGCCTGGAATAACCAGGGAACGAGCCATGGGGATTCCTGATGAGTGGCTGGAAGAGTTCTGTGGTTGAGATGACAGAAGAGAGGGAGCACAACCAGAATCTGAAATCCCAGATAATCCTTGAATGGTTGATGCTGCATTGAAAACATTGATGTCTTCACTTCCTAACGAGGTGTCTTGGAATAAAGGGCGTGATCCAGAATTAGATCCGCCAAAATCATGAGGATATTGCGCATTGTTCTCACCCAAGATGCCTCCAGTCACTGTATTAGCTCCATGATCATGAAAAGAGGGAAAAACTTTCTCAATACCACTAGGAGGGTGGGGGAATTTTAAACGAAAATGCCCATTGGCGATGGAAATGGCAGAAAGAGGGCTATAATCAGTCCCATCTTCAACTTTTATCCGTTTGCCCCATTCATTTGTTACATACTTCTCAGGATGCAAAAGGCCACTAGGTAGTATATCTTGGCAAATAAAGGATGAAGTTGTCAACATAGTCCCATGAAATCTGCCACCAGCAAAGCCTGCATAATGTTGGGAGCATTTGTAAGATATAAAATTACAGAGATAATTCATGACACCAACAGAAATGCAAAAAGAGTGACAAAGGAAGGATCTTTTACAAATAATTTCATATTCTTAGCATCACAGAATTTCGTAAGTGTAGCAAATTATAAGATTACAAGAAAAAACATAGCTCAAATACTTGGGACATTAAAGTCCTCAGGAATTTTAGACATCATCCAGAACACTGAAAAAAATATAATGGAAATATTAACCAATCAAACAAAAAAAATTATTGCACTAAACTACATTACAAATTAAAAAACAAAAAGTGGGTAAAGCAAGGGTAAAAACCAGGAAGTTGAAAACATCATGTCCAGATCAGAATTTTCCACATATAGACAAGTTTGTAAATTCAGAGGAAGCTCCTTAAATTGGAAGAACAAAAATACCTGGAGGTGATAGTTTACTATACAACCAGTCAAAACACTTAAATTTTCAAGTGTTTATGAACTGAACTATCAATCAAGAATTAAAAACAATTCAATGTTTTATATTCACAAAGCAAGATAAGCAAACCATTATATCTTTAGCAAGCAATTCCAGAAAATCTACTGAGTTTTAGCTTAGCAACAAAACTAATGTTTTTATGTTAACATGATGCCGAGTTGCCAAGGAAGTAAGAAATTGCAGGTCAAACACCTTTTTATTCCTTGTACCCCAATCAAGCATGAGCAAAGTAGATATCCCCCTTCCCTCCACCACACCCCCCCCCCCCTCCCCCCGCGCGCGCGGCTATGCACACACTGAATATATAAATGACTGAAATCAGGTATGATGTGGGTTTAGTACCATTATATTGCTCAAGTAACGTTCCAGTTCTCCCAGAGCGAACACCAACTTGAGGTTTTCTCCGCCGCTCGTTATGGCCAGCAAGGCGTTTACGACAGCTGCGCTTACCATCATCAAATTCAGCCAGCAAATGAAACCTGCATGGTGAAACGTTAGGACATATTATAGCAGGAATGAGGCCCAAGCACGGTAACTGAGCCAAGTTATAGGATAACAAAGTTGACCTTCAATGATATTTATTGAGAATCAAAATCAGGCAGTCTTTCAAAAACGTAGGTTTTATATTTTCCCTGAAATACATCTGGACAAGAGAAATCCATTGGAATAACCAGATGCTAGTTTTTTTTTTTTTTTTCAAAAGGAGTTTGAGTAAAGGGTTTAGAGCATATAAAGAGAAAGGGTTCAGTATACAACCCCCCCCCCCCCCCAACCCAAAAAACAACAAAAAAAGTTGGCAACAAGGAAAGCAAAACCTGGAAAAAAATTAATTTTAATTAACTATATAAAAAAACAAGATATAAAATTGAAACAATTCCAAGGTCCTAAAAACCCTGTTTTACTAATGAGAAGACAAGGGAAAAGGGATAAAAAATGTGAATATTACCATAATTTTGAAATTGACAAAAAGAGTATTGTTTTTTCGTTTTTGGTTTTATTTTCTATGCTATTTCGTTGCCAATTGAAGGAGCAAAAAAGGACTTCTATAAGCAAATCTGACCTGCTGCATTGTTGACAAAACCGTTGTTCAATTCCATTAACAATAACTTTTGCACTTTTTGAGTGAACATCACAAACTCTGTGCCTCTTGTGGTAGTCTTTTGAGGAAGTGAGATCCTTGTTACAGCCATAAACTTGGCAGTAGGCAGTATGAGAATGTACTCCTGCTGCTCGAACTCTCCTTGGGGGTGTAGATGACTCAGATGAAGATAAAATGGGAGGTCCTATAGAAAAACTAAAATTTTGACCATCTCTATAATCAGGAAATCTTCCCAGCTTTAAATCTATCAGTGAAGAATCCCGACTATTTGAGTCCACTACAGAGCTCGAAAGCTTCGAAGTAGACTCATTGTCCCCAGAAAAGGCATTCAGGGCAGCCATTATTGGATTTACAGTTCTTCCCCTACTAACTTTGCTACTTAAAACATCCCCAATTGAATCATTAGGTAACTGTTTTCCTATCAATTCTCCATACCCCAATTCCTCAAAAGCATGATTCTCAATTGTTTGTTGTCCTGAGACTGGCATGTTGCTACCAAAACTATATGGACCTTTTAACTCCCAGTTCATAAAGGCACATCTATTTCTTGCATAAGAATCAGAAGGAGAAATTGCTGCATCAGATGCAGATCCCTTCTCCCCAGAAACATAACTCCAGGACTCCATTACATGCAATAGAACCACCCAAGAACAAATTAAACCAAGTTCAATTCAAGAAAAAGCACAAAAAAAGCTATCTTTCTTAACCTTTTCACTGTAACATGATCTCCAAAACCACAGCTGAGTCTCAACAGTAACTCTTTATGGCCACTTCAACATTAACCAGGAAAGTCCACCTGAACAATCAAGATCAAGACAAGCAAAGAAAACCAACAAATCCTCTTCTTTGATGCACCAAATTTATGGAAAGTTCGAGTCTCTTGATTGCCGAATGCACTTAACAACCAAAAAAAAATGAAAACCCATTAGAGAAAATCAAAGACCCAAAAGAATAAACAGCAACAAGAATTACTTGGCAAACCAACTTGTATTCAATCAAGTAAAAAGCTGAGGAACAAAAGAACTAATGCTAAATGCAAGAGTAAAAACAAGAAATACAGAATGAAAATAACTTCAAAACAACAGTAAACAGCCCAGACACTAGAAGAAGAAAAAGCTCTTTACCGAGTTTACAAATAAATATATTACATATATAATAATAATTTATATAAAAGTTTAATAAAGGTTGCTCAATGATTATGAGAGAGAGAAAGAAAAAGATAGAGAAAGAGGTGTACTTTACCGGTATAGAGTGAAGTAATGGTACAATGAGAGAGAGAGAGAACACAAGAAACTCAATGGAAATGATTTGTTGATGTCCCAAACTCCATGGAAGAAGAGAGCTTCTATGGTTGCTATTTTAACAGAGCACAAAAAAGCTCTTTCTGCTCTTAAAACTACTCTCGAAGCTTTCCGAATTCCAACCTTTGTTTAGTAAGCATTGGAAATGGCTATGTCAACTCTTCCTTTTATGATTCCCAAAACTCGGACTTCGGACATTTATCTATTAGCCGTTTTAAAGCATAATATAATATGAAAATAATAACAAAACAATAAAATTTTAAATTTTAAAATATAACATATGAATTAATCAAAAATTAAAAAATATTTTTATTTGATGTGTTAATTCAAATTATAAAATAATAATTTTAATATTTTATATTTATTTAATATAATATAAATACATAAATTACCTAATAATTAAATATTTTAATTTAATGACAAGAAAAAAATTTTAAAATTCTAAAATCTTAAATTCAACGTGAATTTAATTATTTATATTTTAATTTGTTGAGTTTATTAATTGATTATTTAATAATATATTATTAAATTTTTTGTTCATGATAATCATTCCCTTTATAATATAAGTTGTTTTAGGTCTGATTTGAATACACGGTGAGAATCCTCCTTTGCCATCAAAATTTGTATTTTATGAATGGACTCAATCAAGCTTTACCCAATTATTACCGATACGACAAAGATGAAAAATAATAAAAAACAAATAAAATATGATGCAGAATTTTATATTTTTAATTTGCACAATATCTATAGAATATAGAACTTTTAAGAAGCATTGAACTTTCTTGTTATTTAAGTTTAACAATAATAATAATAATATCTTTTGTAGGAAATAAAAGCTTAGACTTTTTAATATCCCTAGCTAATACTATAATTTTATACCCAATTAATAGCTATTCTATTACTTGCCTAGATATGCTTCATCGACGTGCAAGTTAATTTAAACATAAATAGGTGTAATTTTTTCAAACTAACAAATATAAGGCGCACGAATTTTTTTTCTTTTTATCCATTAAAGCAAAAGAATATACAAGATTTCAAAATTTAACCGTTGAGATATCTTATTGGATTTAAATTCATAAGTGTTGATTTTGATTATTTATATAATAATCAAATTTAAATTTTAAGTATTGCTCAAATCATATGGAAGAAATTAATATATGCATGGCATGCAGTTTATATGATTAAAAAAATTAAATAAATATAAAAAAATAATTAACTCAATTAATTAAAATTTATTTTTTTAATAAAAAATTTTTAAATTTAAATTTTATCATGATCGTTTGTTAAAATTATTTTGATTATATTATTTATAATTATTTATTTAAATTATTAAATACGATATATTTTATTTTAAAAAAATAAATAAACAAAAAAAATCTAAAGATTAAATAATTTATTTATTTTTAAATTTTTTCTTAAAAAAAATAAATAAACGAAAGATTAAATTCATGTTTAATATGGTGATCTGACGTACGACATGGCACTTAGTAAGGCCGAATTCAGAAAAGACTAGTAGCAGGCAAGCCATGCAAGAAAGAAGAGGAATGGGGGCAGTGGTTCAGTGAGAGTGATGTGTAACAAGTCTCAATGCAGTGTCAGGACAAATCATGCTGGGATCTAGAAGACAGGCCCCTCGTCTTTGCATTTAACGCTTCTTCCCTCACACATTTCCACGTCTTGCTGCACCTAACAATCCCTTTTGTCTTTTTCCATTACCTCTAAATGACGCGTTCGCATATGACTGCCCTTGGGTCGTGGTTTCCCTCGCCATTAGCTTATCCATATTTGACGAGGGATTTTTTTTTAATTATTGGAGAGGAAAAAAAGGGTAAAATAAATTATGAAAGAATTAATGTTAGTAATGTTTTTTAAATTATATTAAAATATTTAATGTAATATTTAAATTATAAAAATTTTAAATGTGTTATTTAAATTATGAACTTTTTAATTAATATAATACTTATTTTTAACATAATTAATTTAAAATAATAATACATAATAAATAAATTATATTTAAGCATGATATTTATTAACAAATTCATAATTTATATATTATATAAAAAAATTTTAAAACTTATATAATATATTGAGTATTTCAATATATTTTAAAAATCATTCACAATCCATGTAAGTTTCTACAATAAATATAGTTTTTCAAGATTTTATAAAAAATATAACAATTTCTTTTAATTTGAAAATACTCTTTTGACTTTTGAAGTTTAGTAAAAAAATTTAATCACCATGTAGATATCCTATTTGATCTAGGTTCGAATTAATTGGACCTAATTCATTAAAGCCTAATTACTCATTTTTATTTTATATTTATTTTTTGGTTTTATCTTTTCTGTAATGATTATTTATTTATTTATTATTAGCTTTTTATTATTGATTTATCTTTAGTTTTACATTATCAGATTAGGTATTAAAATAATAAGATAATAGTAAAAAGTAATAAAAAAAAATTTTAAAAAGAGTTTTGCCGTGAATCAATAAGAGTTAGAATTGGATTTGATTTGTGAAGGATAAATTCTGGTTTTAAGATAATATAAAAAAAAAAAAAACCTTGTCAAAGATTGAATTATAGTCAATTAAAAACTCTTCTAAGTATTCCTATAAATAGACAAGAGAAATCAACAAAAAAAAAAAATCATCAAGAGCAAAATTGGGAAAAGATAGCAAAAAAAAAAAAAAAGGCAATCTAAGGGCATGTAAGGGTAGCTGAGGGTTTCTAGGAAATTTTTTTTGTTTTGGCATAAAGTCTTTTTGAGAAATTCGGGAATGTTTAGTAATTGTGTTTGTGGAATCAGGCTCAAAAGGATAATTTGTTGATTTTCGTTTTCTAAAAATTTTTTGAAAAATTTTCAGATTCAAGCAAAGTTTATCAGTGACATTCATATTTTCCGACCAAGTTTCCATAATCCAATGTGATAATCTAAAAAATCGATAGATTTATCTAGTTCTTCTTGGTCTAGAGAGAAAGGCAAAAAAAAAGTGGAAAAAAAAGTGAGAGCAGAGGAGATCTACAAAGGAAAGAAAATTTTGGTTTTATATACCTATTATAACTTTAGATCTAAGGATTTATCGTTAGATATTGACTTAAGAAATCACCACTAATCTTTTTTGTTTAGGTACGATTGATCACTTAAAGAATCTATTCTTTCAAGAAACACCCAAACTTGACTAAGGGTTCCTAAAAAAATATGTTCGGGTCTATTAATCAAGACAAGGTTTGAAGTACGGTTATGTATGAGAAATGTTGTAGCACCCTCACAACGCCCATTGAAATATGGTACCAATTTAATTTCGTGTTATCCAATAAGTCTTAAAAATTTTATCAAGTAATTAATTATTGAAAATTATTCTTAATTGATTACAATACTTTTGACAAAAAATTAAGAAAATTTTTCTCACCTCAAAAGTATGCAAGAAAATTACTATTTCACTTGCAGAGATTCCATCATTGAATTATTAAAAAAAATTCAGGAAAAAAAATAAAAAATAATGATTCAACTTTAGATATAAATCATTTTCTTTAAAAAAAATTATTGCTTTTGTACAAAAAAAATTGATACTTTCAACTTTTCTTTAAAACATTTTTCTTGACAAAATTTTTTTTAAAGAAAAATTGGTACTTTCAACTTTTTCCTAAAATGTATTTTTTAAAAAATTTTATTTTTTTAAGAAAAATTGATACTTTCAACTTTTTTCAAAAATATTTTTTTAGAACACTTTTATTTTCTAGAAAAAATGATATTTTCAACTTTCCCTAAAAAAAAAATCTTTTAGAAATTTTATTTTTAAGAAAAATTTATACTTTCAACTTTCCCTCAAAAATATCTTTTAAAAATTTTATTTTAGAAATTTTATTTTAAGGAAAATTAATACTTTCAACTTTTTCTCAAAAATATTTTTTTGAGAATTTTATTTTAGGAAAATCATTAAAAAAAACTAAAATAAAATAAAATTAAAAAAAAGTAATACCAAATAATTCTAATTTAGAAATAATAATAACAACAACAACAATAATAATAATAAAAAATAAATAAAAAAATATTAAAAAAATCTTGAAACGGTTTGGCTCGACTTGGATTCGGCTCAGTTCGAAAGACAGAAGCGGTTCAAAGGTGCGACTCGAAGGAAAACGGCTCGGCTCGGCTCTGCTGAAGCCCAGGCAAAGACGCAGGTCGTGCTACGGGTCGGGTCGGATCTTGGCAAAACGAGCGGATCTTGAGTTTATTAACGCCCAAAACGACATCGTTTTATGAAGGTATATAAGGTCAAAATCGATTCTCTCTTCAGATTTCACTTTCCCTTTCTCTCTCTTCCCTTCTTTTTTCTCTTCATTCTCTCTCTACCCGCAAAGAACACCAGTGAAATTCTCATCAATTTTTGAGTTTTTTCATTGAAAACTAGGTTTTTCATTGAAAATGTCACCGAAAAACTTGAATTTCGTCAAAAAATTGCTCGAAATTTGAAAATTCCAAAAATTTTTCATGGAAAAAAAATCGCCAAATTTTTTTAAAAAATCTTAAAAACACTTTTAAACTTTCTAAACATTATTTTTTGTGTTTCTTTTCTCTTCGTGTGTTTCGGTGTACCTTTTCTGTGTATTCCAGCATCATTTATAGAGATTGATCAGAAAAGTTTCTAATAAATCCCAATTTCATATGGGATTGAGATTCAATCTTTGAATCCAATTCAAATTCTACTAGCCCCAAGATTCACGGCAAAGTTTCTTCTAGAAAAAAAATCATATATAAATCAATAATAATTAAAATGAAATTTAGAACAGATAAACCAAAAGAGAAAAAAAATAATAATAAAGATTAAAACTGAAAATGGGCCCATCATACCTATTTGGACCAGGTTCAATTAACTCGGGGCTGGACCAAATTAGGTATCTACAATTGTCTCTCTTTGCACATTTTTTGTGAAACAGAAAATGTGCAAAGACGTAGACACTCATTCGAGATTCAACTCGACATTTTTTTTGGTTAAAATTTTGATCAAAGCACCTCTAAGTAAAGGCTCAACAACTTTGAGAATCATAAACAAAGCTCATCTAATCAGAAGCTCAATGACTTTGAAAAAATAAAAAAAGCTCCTCTAATCAGAAGCTCAATGACTTTGGAAAAATAAAAAAAAGCTCTTATAATCAGAAACTCAACGATTTTGAAAAAATAAAAAAATTCCTCTAATCAGAAGCTCAACTACTTTGGAGAAAATAAACACAGCTCATCTAAATAGAGGCTTAACGACTTTTGAAAAATAGATTGCTCCTCTAAACAGAGCTCAACGACTTTGAAAAAATAAAAAAATAATAAAATTAAGGAATACCAAATAATTCTAATTTAGAAATAACAACAACAACAATAATAATAATAAATAAATAAATAAATAAAACCTTAAGGCGGCTCGGCTTAAGGCTGAAATTCAGTTCGGCTCCAGAAAGAAAAATGATTAAAAAATACGGCTTAAGAGTGCGCAGCTTGGCTTGACTTCAGGGGTAAGCTGGCACTCGAGTCAAATGCAGGTTAAAAGTAGGTTGGTGCTTGGTTCAGGTCGGATCTTGATAAAACTTGAGGATTCTGGGTTTATTAACGCTCAAAACGACGTCATTTTACGATAGTATAAAAGGCAATGACTTTTATTTTTTTGCCAGATGCTTCTCCCATTCCTCTCTCTTCCTCTTAATCTTTTATCCCTCTCTCTCTACCCGCAAAGAATTTCGGAGGAATTCCTATTGGTTTTTGGGTTTTATCGCTGAAAACTGGGTTTTTCGTCAGAAAAATCACCGAAAAACTTGAATCTCGACGAAAAATTCACCAGAATTTGGATTTTCCAAAAAAAAAATCACCAAAAAATTTTGAAAAATTCCCACAAATTCCTAAAATTGCTTTTAACTCACCAGAACCTTTTTTGCTTATGTTTTCTTTTCTTTCGTATACTTTCTGTGTTCTTTTGGCCTCACTTAGGGCTTCTATTTATAGGATCAACGGTCAGAGAATCTCTATCCGACTAGGAATTTTCATTTTTGTTAAACTTTACCCTTATCCCCAGCTCAATCACTACAACCCGATTCCAACATAAATTCAACTTCATGTTTTTTTCATTTTTTTCCTAGCTTTTTCATTTTTTTTTAATTTTTTTTAATTTTTTATTAACAAACGTAGACCCCCAGACAAATTGAGGTATATACAATACTAACAAGAAACAACGTCGTTTTATTTATAAAATTTACAGGATCTACGTGTCGCCCCAAATACTTGACTTAATCTGCAGCGCCTTGACTCCGGACCTGTCCTTTTTAAGTCGCTATGGAGCCGAGTCATCAACCAACTGAGCCACGCCTCTGGAGTCATCCTCTATGTCTCTAGTTGAATCATGCCATAGCCGAGCTAAGTCGATCTTTTAATTTGGTATTTGCTTATTATTTATTTATTTACTTTTGCTTTATGTTATATTTTTTATCCATTTTTTTAGGTAGTTTGCATGATTAAATTTTTAGAAAAATTTTAGGAAAAATTAGAATATAAAAAATATAAAAAATATAAATTTTTAAATATAAAACATTAATATATTTTTGAGTAAATGGTAATAATTCAATGATGAAATTTTTAAAAATTACAAATGGTTAACTTCTATAAAATTTGTAAGTGAGAAGTTTTTCAAAATTTAACCAAAATAGAAAAAAATTAGATAAAGTTTCAATAACAATAATTAATATTTATTTTCAATTAAAAGAATAAATATATAAAATAAAAATTTAATAAAATTTTTGGATTGAATTAACAATTATCCAATGATGAGATTTTTAAAAATTTCAAATGTTAATTTTTTTAAAAAATCTCTAGGTTAAAATTTTTTCTAAATTTAACCAAAATGGTAGAGAATTTATAAATGAAACTTGTAAGGTATTTTAAAATAAACTTAAATGGTAAAAAATTTAGACATGAAATTTGTAAAATAATAAAATAAATTTCGGGAATAAAATTCTTAGTAATCACAAATGGATAATATCTAAGAAATTTTTATGTGAAAAAATATTTCTAATTAAACCCAAATGGTGGAAGAAGTATATATATTTTCAATAAAAAAAAATTTAATAAAAAATGATTAATTTTTTCCAACAATGGAGCTTCTTCAAGAAAACAAATAGAATTATTAAATACTTTTGAAGTGAGGAAGTATTTTTAAGAATTTTTTTAAATTGAAAGGAAAATCTTAGAAGCTATTTTCAATATTTAAATATTAAAATAAAGATCATTAGAACCAAGATTATTATTAGGATAATTTAAAATTAAATGATATTATCTTTAGATGGGCATTATGAGGGTGCTATAATCTTTTACACACATAACTGCTTTTGAATTTAGTTTTGAAATATAGACCAAAACCTTTTTTTTTTAGGGATTTTTAATCAAGCTTAAAACATCTTTAAGATGATAGATTCATTAGGTGATCAATCACATCTTGATAAAAGATTGGTAGCGACTCCTTAGGTTATGTTTAGTTATAGATTTACGGATTTATACGTTATGATACACCATTTTATTTTTAGATGAAATAATAATTCTATATCTTTTATTAATTATTAAATTATATTTACTTTTTTATTATTTTCCTTTACTCAAAAAATTTTTAAAGTATAAAATAATAAAATTTTAATTAGTTTTATAATTTATTTCTAAGTTACAATCAAATTAAATTCTAATTAAGTTATAATTTAATTCGAGTTCATGTTAAATATTTTAAATTTACTTTTAATTCAATTATTATATATTAACTTTGAGATAAAATTATTAAATTATTTTTATTCAGAATTAATAATTTATCATTATTTAAAAAAGTTTTAGTGATAAAGACACTAATCAAAACAAAAAAAAAAAAAAGAAAAGAGAAGAAAAAATTGAAAACATAATTATTATCAATGACTTTTTACTGAAAATAAATTTACCCATGTTGGTTTGAAAAGCAAATTTTATCTCTATCGAAAATAAGAACTAATGTTGAAATTTCATTAATCAAACTAATATTTGTTGAAAATTTACTTTAAATTAAAAATACCCTTATTGTCATTTTTGTTTCCTATTTTCCTCTTTTTTTCGTTTCTTTTGTTTTAATCAATTTCTTTATCACAAGTTTTTTCAAATAGTGGTAATGAATTTATTTTAAATAAAAATTAATTAATACATTCATTTCAAAGGTATTATATATAATTTAATTAAAGATAATTTTACACTATTTATTATGTATTAAAGATAATTAGATCTAATTCAATTCTCATTATTTTGTACTTTAACAAATGTCTTGGGTAAAAGAAATAATGAAAATAAACAAAATAAATAAAGAAACAAAATGTTAATAATTAACAAAGGTGCATTTCTCTTTTCATTTAAAATTAACTTAATAAATAACAATTTAAAATAATATTTGATATCATTATCAAGATTACTATAATAATTTAATCATGAAAATAATCTTATCACTTGTTATTCGAAATCATTTTATTTGATTAATAATAATTAATTCTCATAAATTAAAGATTATTATATTTGGCACGTGTGATTGAAAGTGAAATATTACTTTTTTTAAATCATCAAACTAGCAATATTATAATAATTACATAAATTAATATTTTTAATATTATTCAAAAATACAAAAATTAGTAAAATATAGTAATATTTTATGTATTGCATGATAAGTAGATTTGTCTATAAACTACTTCAAGTCGAATTAAGTTCAGTTGGTCTTTCAAAAACCCCACCCAAGGTCAAATCTAGCCTATAAAGCTAGGAGACCCAATTTTTTTTTTAAATTAATATTTTAAATATATTTTAAAATTAAAATTAAATAAAAATTTTTATATTAATTGAATAATATTTTGAATCCAATTAGGCTAAAATGACCTTGTTCGAGGTTCGTCTTGAGTTGAATTAGATAAATAATATGATCTTTGGACAAACCCAACAATAAATAATAAAAATAAAATTTTATTACTTTGATAGTGGAGTTTAAGAACTCATAAGGCATATGAGATAATTTCTTTTTAAATTTTTTTTTTAATTTTATTCCATGTGGGACTACACTCGCCAAAACAATTCAAGAAATTGCACATTTTGACCAAATCAAATTGATTGAGCTCATCTTGTTGCAGTTCTTTGCTTTTTGCTACCGACCAAGATTGCCTCTAAAGACTTGCCTTCTCTTATAATAGAATACAATTTGTTGTCCTTATTCCCAAGTACACAGCACTGCTTTATTTATTATAGTATATATAGAATAATTTTATTTGCAATCCAACTTTTCTAATATTGTTTGGTTAGTGAAAAGTATTAAGTATTTAATTTAAAATTAATTGATTATAAGTAAAAAGGTTTAACTTAAATATAAGATTATAAAAAATTAAATATTTATTAGATATGGGATAACACTATAGTAATTGACCTCCATCACGCGTAGGCAAAAATGAAAAAATCCTTTCACATGACAAATTTGGAAAGAGTGATAGAAAAAAAATTCTAACTTTGATATCATATTAAGTGCTTAACTTAAAATTAATCAATTATAAGTGGAAGAGTCCAACCTAAATATAAGATTATACGAAATTAAATATTTATTATATGAGATAACATCATACTAACAGAAAGTTTTTGAAACAAGGCAAGAAAATTTAAGAAAAATAAACTCTTTCTTTATTTTTGAATATCCTAAAAATTAATATTAAAAATATAAATTATAAAAAAAATCGATATTTGTAGACACCCTATTTAGTATGGGGCTCAAACCAAGCCCAGTTGTCTAATTTCCTACTTTTTTATATATATTGTTTGTCTTATCGATTTATCTTCTTTTTTTATGTTTTAGTCTTTTATTTATCTGGTTTTAAATTTTTTTCATAAATCATATCAATAAAATTTGTGGAGTAATTTCAACACTAATCAAGGATGATTTCGGCAATTAAGATTAAAACATGATCTCTTCAAATATTAAAGAAATGTTAAAAAAAATAAAATCAAGGAATCAAAGTCAGATTTAATTTGAAAATTTTTGAGGGATTCTGAAAAAAAAAAAATCAAGATAATTTCATAAATTAATTAAACTGATTTTAAATAGAATCAAGAAAAAATTAATTCAGAGCATAATCGGATCTACAATTATTTTCATTCAATGCAAATCCCTAAAATTCTTAGCAGAATGCCTCATATAAACACCAATGAACCACATAAAAAAAGAGAAAGACAAGAAAAAAGAAAACTTCGAGGGATCTTAGTTTTCTATTTTTTTAATTTAGGGGAAAAATCTTTCAAGCAAATTCTGAGATTTTTTTTCTTTGGGTTCTTTGATTTTATTTTGTTCTGAGTTTGATTTGATTTGCTTTTGAATTTCCTAAATTTGGGTTTTAATTTTTGAGTTTGATTTCATATTTTATTGAGTTTATGAGATTTTTGTTGGGGTTTTTTGTTAGTTTTTTATTTTGGGACTTTTGTTGGGTTTTCAAAAATTTGGAAGCTTTTCTGGGTTTTGTAGGGTTTAGAATAAACTTTTTGATTGAAGTTTGAAATTTTTGGGTGAACCCAGTGACCTGTGTGAATATCTATACTTCAAACCCGACTCGATCGTAGGTTTTTTTTTAATCCTATTTTCTGTTTTGATTTGATTTGATTTTACTTTTTCTATTTTATTTTTAGATTTTTTTTGTTATTTTTACTTATTATTATTATTTTCATCTTTAATTATTATTTTACTCATTATTTTAAATTAAAAATTTTATTATTTATTTTTTTAAAATACCTTATGAATTTCATTTCATTTATTTATTTATTTAAAAATAATAACAAAAAAATTTCTAAAAATTCATGAAGCCTACAAAACTATTAGAGGATTTTTTATGAATTTAAATTTTTTATGAATTCTACCAAACTATTGAAAAATCTCATAAATCAATTTTTATAAAAAAATTATTACTAATAAAATATTTTGTTTTGATCTTACTAACTATAAGAGGATTTGCATCTTAATTTAAATCTTACTAATCTATTGAATGATTTAATACATCTTCTAAAAATAAATTTATAAAGAAATCTCACTAAACTATTGAGAGATCTGCATAAAAGTAAATCTTACCAAACTATTAACAAATTTTATTAATTATTTTCTTGCATAAAAAATATATTAATGAATCCAATGACGAAACTTTTTTAGAGTGGGACACTAGTCTCCATAAATACTCTTGAGGTGAGAAAATTATTTTAAATTGCTAC
This sequence comes from Durio zibethinus, assembly GCF_047325235.1. NCBI lineage: Eukaryota > Viridiplantae > Streptophyta > Magnoliopsida > Malvales > Malvaceae > Durio > Durio zibethinus. The sequence continues at coordinate 25,179,935 of NC_143172.1, forward strand.
CAAACTATTGGAATAATTTTAAAATCAATTTTTAATATTAAATATTTTAGTAAATCATAAATATAGTTAAGGCTTGGATTATTTAAAATCAAACTGATACTATCATTTGGATCGACGCTGTGAGGGTATTATAACTTTTCTTATACGTAATTATATTCTTGAACCTTAAATCATGGATTAGAATCTACTATTTAAAAATACTTAAATCAATCTTGAGACTCATATTTAAATAAACCAAATTTTATCAGGTGACCTATCGTACCTAAACAAAAAATATTAATGACGATCCCTAAAATCTATATCTAATAGTAGGTCTATAGATTTATACATTATAATAATATTTTATATTTTGAATATAATTAAAATTTCTTTTGTCTTTTTTTTGAATCAGACTTTAGCTGAATTGATCCAATCAAATCATGCTAGAATTGATCTAGATTAAGGGATCAAGAGTGAAAATAAAATGAGAAAAAATAGAAAGGAAGAAAGAAAAGGAAATGAAAATGAAAATGAAAATTCTTTTTTATTTTTCAAAATTTTTTTTAACTCTTAGTTTCGGGCCATATCAACTTCCATGTGGATAAAAGAAAGTTCAGCTACCGTTGTTTGTAATAAAAATTAAAATATTTTTTGAAATAAGTATTTATTTGAATACAACTTGAATATTAAATTTTATTTATATACAAATTGAAAGATAAAAATTTATTTGAGTATAATAAAAATATAAAAATTTATTTAAAAAATTTAAAAACTCATTTAATATTTTAGCAAATGTATGCATTTTTGTAAATAATGCAAGCATTGTTTTAGAAAAGTGTGAAGCATGCATTTTGGTGAATGCCAAGCCCCATACTCTGGGGGCCACATGCTACAAGAATAAAAATCTTCTGAAGAAGATGTTGACAAAAGTTAATTGAAGGAATAATTTTGTTGTCCATGAATAATGCATATTTATCTTCATTCTCCATTTTTTTCTCATTGGAAAATTGGCCATGTAGTGCAAATCCACACATACACGGATCTTCAGTCATCTCAAGTTAGAAAAAAAGGATGGTTCTCAAATGACTTACAAGATTTAAAACACATTTTTTTTGGGTCATCGTGCATCATTTAATTGGTTTTGATTGGGAGCTACAAAAAGTTGAAATGCTGAAATGATATTAGACATTTGAATTCTAAGTTGCATTAAAATGTGGAAATTCTTGCCATGTGTAAGCCGTTGCCACTTCTAAACTATTGGCAAAACTGAAATTTAATTTACAACGATCACGTGGTATGTTGGTGGAATATTGAACTTTTAGTTTCAGTAATCAAAATTTAAATTTTAATAAATTTTTTTTTTTTTAAAAAAAATATATATATATATATATATAAATTAGAGATTAGTTGTGGATTATAATAAATAACTTAGGTGATAACTACAAAGAGAATTTTAGTATAAATTTAAGATTCCAATCCCATTTTTCACCAAAAAAAAAAAAAAACCAGTTGTAAATACACTTTTGTTTTTTGTGCTTATGGAAGAGTTTTGATAGACTATTAAGATAGCTATAGAGTTGGGAGAATTGCCAAACCTACTTCACCAATTAGGTGAGCCGTCTTTGATGATCAAGAGGATCGTGAAAGCACCATTACAACAAATTCATGGACAAAAACCAAAAGCCAGCAAGTCCCCCAAGTTAGAAACTTGTGTTGTAGCCAACTACTCACTGGATCACATGGTCCCCAACTCTTCAATTTCAAAATTTCAGGCATATTATATTTTTACCCTTTTCTTTTCCTCTCCATGCTCCATGTCTGTCAACAAATTTACCCATGAAAGTGAAATATCATAAAGTAAAAAAAGAAAAAGTTGAAGTTTGCACCAAAAAAAAAAAATTAAGTCTTATAACTCATAATTATGAAATCAGCATGAAATTTGCACAACACTTCCAAATAAAAATTTTTGCGGGATGACAATACATAATCCAATAGGTTGTCTCCCAACCACAATTCCCTTATTATAGATATGGGTTTTAATATGGGTACGTGTACGAAGCTTTGCCATTGTTGTTGACCTTTTGCTTTTCCCATCTAAGCAATGTTAATTGAAAGTTATAGTTCTGCTAAAGTTACAGATGTTTGAGATTTAAATATTAGTTTTTGTAATTTATTATTTTATTTTTGGGTTGCAATCTTTTTTATAAAAAAATAAAATAGGAACTATTGAATTAATGATTACTATAATACCATCAAAAAGATGAATTGATAAGCATTATGACCTAAAAATAAAAATCATTTAATAAAAACACAGATTTAATTTATTGAAAATAGATAAAAGAAGAGAACCAAAATGTACAATTTGATACAGTATGGGAGACCAAATCCATATATTATTGGGAACATTTCACCTAAAAAAAATTATATAAAAATCCACTCTTTGAAAATATAGATTTTACAGAGTTTTTCTTTTTATGGATTTCATATAATATTAAAATTTGATTGATTAATTACATTATAATAATTATAGTTGATACGTTTTTTATTTTATTAACCACAAAAATCACATTGCATTGAAAACGCTATGACACTTATAAAATATTTTACAAGCTGATATTAATCAAAATATATACAAAATTTGCTATTCTATATATCGTAGATTCAGTCATTAATGTAGCAAATTGATATATGTTCATTTTAATTATCCAAAAAAATTGTAATGATAACTAAGTTCAAATCTACAGTGTCTTTTAATAGCCCAAATTTTCAAGTCAATGTTTGATTTGATAGGGAATATGTATAGTTTAGGGCGGTGTAGCTTTCTACTAGGAACCTCTGAAAACATCCTACATTAATTTAGGCTTTGGTCCCATAGAAGTTAGAACACATGTAAAAGTTATTGTTGACTTTATGAAAATTAATTGCATCATTTTTCAAATTGTCTTAAGATCAAAGATCTATTTATATATTCAAAATTTTATTTAAAAATACTTAATCATAAATATTGAGTTTTATTTGATAAAAAATGAGTTTCTCTTGGATTATCTTTGTGGATTTTATTCTATATATAATAGATGAAATTTTAATTAAAACTTCAAAAATATAATTAAAATATTGTCCCTATATATCCCATTATTTATGACATTAATGTATTTTTTAAATATAATTAATTTTATGACGGAAATATCTATCAATAATAATTTTTTGAAAATTTTTTAACAAATTCAATAAATATAAAAAATAATTATCAATAAAATTTTTATCATTTTCTATGGAAAAATAAATGTTTTCGACTATCAATTTCACTTAATCATACAAAAAATTTCGTCAAAAATGCTATTTTACAGCTAAAAATCAATTATTTCCCACGGAAAACATTCGGTGATTGAACTATTGACCATCGATTATTTTTTATACCATCAAATTCAACATGGTAGGAAAATTTTCATTTTCAGAAATTTTTAAAAAATTTAAGAATTAAAAAAATTAAAAAATATATATGAAAATGGGTCAACTTGTATTAGTATAAAATTTTAAATTTTTTTAGTTTTATATCTTTTTTTAATCATTAATTTTAATAAATTCAAATGATGAGATTAAATTATTTTTTCTCTTTTTGATTTGTTTTTCTCATTCATTTGATCTATTAAAATTAATAATTAAAAATATATATAAAATTAAAAAATTTTACATTAATATAAATAAATCTTTATCCATATATAAAAGACATGTCACAAAACTCTCTTCATTTTCAATAAAAGTTTTATAGTCTCTTTCCATGTTAATATTTCTGCAAATTTATTGTGATTGCTTCGATTAAGGCAAGATGTATCACATTCATATTGGAATTGTCTATTCAAAATTAGCATTGATAGACCATCGCAATTGAAACTTGAGATCATTTCTTGTTAAGATTGAACCATTGACGATGAATTAATAATTTTTTTAATATTTTCATTTATAATATATATAAAAAATTTATTGATAAATTTATTATTTTTATTAACAAAAGAAGTCCTGAAAAAAATTTGAGATTATAAATAAAATAAAATTTTTTTAAAATTTTTAAAAATATTCATGAACACCCGGCCGATGAAAGAACTCAACCTTTCAAGCAAAAGAATGTTTCTTCTAAATAAGGTATGAGACATTATCTCTCTTTCATGTGCTCTCGTACTGTCCTGTAGGTTTAATAGAAAACTATTATTCTCTTGATCTCTGCAACTAATCCAACTGATGTAATCATCCCAAAGTTTAAGACAATATCCATGTCATCTCTTTAACAGATTATTGGTTTGAATTAATCTTAGTTTTTTTATTATTGAAATTAAAAATTTACATTAAAAATATATTTCAATGATGAAATTAATAACATGACGTCCAGTAAATACACAAATCAACCTAATTTTAGATTTTTTACACATGATTTGATCGTTTTATTTATGTTTATTTAAAAAGTTATCAATTTAAAGATTTTATTATTGCATTATTTTCTTTTTTTATGACAAAAGATTTTACAACGAATACAAAATGGACGTTATTCTTTGATTACGAGCGAGTTACTATATAAATTTTACGTGGATTCAGTTTTTTTTACACTTATTTTATTATGGCTTTATGATATAAAGAGATTTAATCCTAACATAAAGCCAAACACGTTCATCATGTAAAGACATCAATTACGACAATAAATTATGTACATGTGCCAGTGCAACATCATCATCATCGTCTATGGCATCTATGTTGTCGTCATTCATTGTCATTGCCATCATGGTTGTTTACTAATAATAATTAGGGTAATTTGGCAGCAAGGCTCCTCGTTACAAGAAATCTCACATATAGGTAAATTTACTGATACGGACGATTTTATAAAATATTGGTATAGGCATTATTTATACTAACAGCAATAAAAATTTATGAATATAGATTTTTTTACTTACATAATTTGATTGTTAGTATAAATAAGTGTCAATATATAACATACTTATAGTGACGGATAATTATATATTATAAAAAAAAATTATCTATATTGACGGTTATATAAAGTATTGATAAAAGTATTGTATATTTTGATGATATTAAAAATTTATAAATAAATTTTTTTTTAACTAATACAATTTGACTGTCAATATAATTAAGTATTAATATATAAAAATTTTTTTGTAGTGCCTTTTTAAAGGAGAGAGGGAAAGTTCTTGGCATATTTGCAAATTCATGTTGAAATTGCAAGCCAAATATTAAGTTACAACTAATTATATATTGCCTGTAAAAATGATTTGTCAAGTAAATAAAGATGAGATCATGAGGCAAATAGAAAAATTAAATTGTTTCTTCATTTCATTGATAGCAGTGTATGCCTTTACTAGTTAGCTTGCCTCTAGTTTCTGCAGCAGCGAAAGATTAATGGCGCACCCATCAGGTACATGGGGAGGGACCATTGCCAGCTAATTACTGATGAAACTCATCAGTGTTCAGTTTGCTTACCACAGAATCCAGTGATCAGCAGATGGAATTTGGGACATATGGAGCCAGAGTAAACTGATATATACATACATACGCTAGCAATTTATATTGACACTCATCAAAAGATCAGAACCTTTCATTAGGTGTCAAGTTGCTTTATAAAATTGAATAGGAATGATCAAAGGATGGTTGGTTCTTATTGAAAGAATATGAAAATATAATTTTTCATAAATTTATTAAATTTGACATAAATAACTTATTTTGATAATACAAAAAAAGAATCAATGTATTAAATAAAGCTCAAAAACCTTTATCACTAAATAAAAATTTGTACATGGATGACATATATCATATATAAATTCTTAATTTTTTTATTATATATGCATGTTAATTGGACCGAGTCTACCACTGAAAGTTCATGGTGTACAAAACTTTTAGGTAAAATTTGATGGAGTTGTCTAAATTCCAATCATATCAGAGCCTATATCGATCAGTTTCTTGAATTTTTCTGCACTTGCATTGATTAGTTTGGCAGAGAGAACATGCATGGCAGATATAAATTAAGAAAAAAAAAAAGAAATAAGAATACCAAAAACCCAAAACTCTGGGGAAAAAATCTAGGTGAAGTTTTTTAAGTAAAAATTATGAAATTTTTTATTAAAAATGATTAAATAAAAATTAAAATGAAAAATCAAAATTGATATATTGAAAGATTTTTTACATAAATCAAATATATAAAATTTGAAAAAATTTTAAAAAATTTTGATATATATTTTTAGATAGATATTTTTTTAATAAAAATGTTAATAAATTTTTTATTGTTGAATAAGTAATGATCATTTTTGAAATATAAATAATATTTTTAATCATTTTTTTCATATTATTGATTTTTATATTAATTTTTATTAATTTATTGACTATCGATTTAAATTTTTTATAAAATTTTTATTAAATTATTTAAAAAAAACTTCATAAATTTCATTTAAAAAACTTTATATAAGTTTTGTCCTTGGGATGAGACCTAATCTCCTCTTCATTTCATTTTATATTATATACATCTCACTGTTCATAGTTCCAAAGGGTTTGGACCTTTGAAGAACCCTTATTTGTTCGGCAAATGAACAAAAATAATAATTGATGCAGAGGAAAAAGAAGTTTTACCATTCATGTAATTGGGTCCCCCTCCCCTCCCTTTGATGCCAAACGATGAGGCCTGATATGTGTCTGAGTTCTCTTGATAAAAGCCGAAATTGCAGCTACGACTCAGTTCATTTATATCTATTACGAGTTCAGAGGCCTCACATGCCATGATAAATGATTGATTAATGGACGACAAAATTCCATGTTTCTTGGATTCTGGTTTCATAAACGTCCAACAAAAAACCAAACTCAAACTCCCTCCTTTCTCACCCAGCACCAAAAGAGTTCATCAATGGCAATTCTAACATGTTGCATAATTAATATTTTTATAATTAAAGTTGTCAAAAATTAAATTTTAATTATTGAAATAAAAAATTTAATACTCTATTAACAATTGTCGGTGTCCATTTAATATTTTTGGTAAGCACGATTTCTACTCAATTTATTGCCCCTTTTGCTGATTATAACATATTGCTTTATTTTTTTTTAGTTTCCCAATAAATCAAATTAAGCCTTAATTAAAAAATGTCTTCTCAGCACTGGCACAAAAAAAATTTATGCAATGGCGAAAGCTTGTGGCCAATTTGAGTTCAATTGTACGGCATTAATTTGATGATAAATTATGGTCGTATATATGTCATAATTAATCAATTATCAACCAAATATTTTTGCTGAAAAAGTTGCAATTTACCCAAGTGGAAATTCTTGAAAAGTCTGAAATTTGACCTCATTTACATTTAATAGGTCATTGATGTGAATGCAGAAAAAAAGTGCCACCAAAAATAATTTGGCATTTTGAAGGACAACATCCAGATTCCATTCACATTTTTTGTTCACATTTTTTGTTCACATTTAAGGTAAAAGATACAATGGACTTTATCAAAGTATTTTGTCTTTAATTTAGAGTTTTAATTTTTATTATCTAAAAGTTTGTTATAAAATTTGTCAAACATCCAATCTAAAATTAATTATCTATAAATAAAAAAATCTAACTTAAACATAAAAATACAAACAACCTAAGAATTAACATAAACAGATAACACTACTTAACATATTCTCATCACATATAAATGAACAAAAACTTGGGTATTGTACGAAACTCGACTTGATCAGAACCTGTTTAAACCCATCATCTTGAGCTATTTACAAGGAAGGGAGAGTTGGGATATTTATGGGTTCTCATATGCACCCAAAACAAATGAAGTGTGAGTGAAAGGGGCTCATCTCAATTAATTGGCTCAAATTTGACAGCTTATTGAGGATAGCATGCAAATAAAGATAATGATAACATGGTGGGCTTGCTGGTTGAAGAGGAAACAACAAACGTGGATGCCACCAACCGTGAAGTTATGGAATCAAAGATCAAAAGACAGACAAAGCCAAAGTACCTTTTGCCCAATACTTTGCTTAAGTCCCTCTCAAGAAATGCAATCATACAACGTGGGAAAAAAAAAAAACAGGATAAGCAATGGATGGCCAGGGGAAGGGATCCAATTTCCGATTGATACTACATCATTTTCTATCCCTTAAGACCAATCCAAAACAAGATGAGCTGTTCGAACTTTAGGCCGTTTGTTGTCCTATTGAATTTGTTTTATTTAATAGCTTAGCTTAGCTATACACATATGACAGGAAGGACGATGAGAATCAATTATTGTCGTGTTGTTAAAACTTAAATATAATAAAATTGAGTTTTTTTTTTTTTTTTATCAGTTTTAAGTTTTTAAGATAATCAATTACATCAATTCCACACGAAATCGAAATTTTTTATTTTTAATTCTAAAATATAATTTTCTTTTTTAATATTTCCTCATTCTATTTCTTCATTCAATTTAACAATTTGACTTACTATCTATTTAGACTATGGGAAAATTTTTTACAGGCATTTCTTTCCTTTTCTTTATACTCAAAGGGGATGTTAAATACTAAGAGCATTGCAATTGAAATCTTAGTAATAGTGGAATCATGCATTCATGAATGTGTTTAATCGCATTTACTGCTTGCATGCAATCTTATGCGTGTGTAATAAATATCTTGCTTATAAATATAGGTTTGGAATATATATGCAATAATATATACTTACATGAGGTAGGCGATAAGTAAAGTGGAACGTAAAGGTAGATTGTATTTGTGTAGTCTAAAATTTTAAAATATTAAAATTCATATATTTATTTTATATTTTATATAAAAATTATGCTCTATAATTGTCAATATAAAAATATGAAATATAATTTTTAATTTTATAAATTTATATATAATTATTATTAAAATTTTAAATCATATTATCTTCGTAATTTTTTATATCATATTCATGTTGTATCCATACCATATTTTAAAATATTAAATTTACATAAAAATATTAACTGTTAAGAGCCAGGTCACTCATCCGAATTTGTAAAATTTGAGCATAAATTTTTAGATTTGAATTTTACCCAACTCAATCTAATTAGATAACTTTATTAATAAATAATCCGGGCTCGTAAGGTTTAAGAAAAGATTTTTAGATTCGGATCCCATGCATCCAACTTAATCTAATTAGTTTACTTTATTAATAAAGTATAAATATTAGAATTGACCATATTCATTATGTGGGTGACAAAAAATAACAGATTTTTTTTTTAAGTTGTGTTTTAAAAGAGGATGATATGAAAAAAAAAAAATAGTAGTTTTTTAAGAAAGAAGTTATTTCGAAAGTGAAAAGATAAATACATTCTTAAGTTTATATTTTAAAAATAAATTTATTTAATTATTTTGTAATTATTCTACTAAATTAGCGTCACTTAACTCGTTGCATCAAACTCAATTAATCATTTTATTATTACTATATATAGATTTTTAATTTTAATTTTAATTTTAAAATACATTTTAAATTATTAATAGAAAATAATAATAATTTATTATTTTAATGATAAAATAACATAAATTATTTTGGCTTTTAAAAAGTAAAGCTTTATAGGTTCTTCTTTGTCCACGAATACTTCAACCTTGTGGTCTTGCTAACATTACCGGGTGTGGCCAATTCCATAACAAGAATTAAAGCTCAATGATAACCAAGCGTGAGGCAGAGAAGGAACTGAATTGATTTGGGCATATTTTTTTTGGTATAAAAAGGCCAAATTTTAAAGAAATTGAAAAAGAAAAATTTGTAAGCATTAAGGATCGAATCTTAACCTCACAAAAATTTATCTCCTAAGAGAGATAAGTGCATCATTTAAACTAAGTACCAAATTAAATTTGTGCTTATTTTCGCTTGTGAGAAAAAAAATCAAATTATTAAGCTTTTTTTTTACGAAAAAAGCGAAAATCTGTTTACACTAAACATGCTCTAACTTTTGCGACTCCCAAAATATTATCTTACCTAAAGTGCACACTTTAAGATTTGAATGTCATCGTTAGTAATCTTTTTTAATAAACGATAAATCTAATTAAAATTTTTTTTAAAATTTGTGATCTTGAAATTGAGAAACCTCTTCTCACCTAAACTTTTTCTTTAATAAAAAGGTAAACACTTTAACATTTGGTGGAATAATCTCGCTTTTTAAGGAAACCTAGAATCATGGTAATGAACAATTTAATTAAATATCTTCACTATATATATATATATTGCTGGCTTAGAATTTTTTATTATTTTCAATGATTTATCAAACAAATTAATCTTTTATCGAACTTACTTTTTTTATTTTCTATTTTTCTAGGTGACAAAACTATTAAAACTGGAACAACTTTTTTTTCTTAATTATTTTTATTGCTACAGTTTTAGTAAAAGATATACATAATTGTTTTTTATTAACATATATAATTGGTGTGCATTGGGATAGTTGATAGAGTTTCCAATTGCAAGAGACTAATTGGGGCTTGAACCCCATATATGACTTTTTTTTCCTTAAAAGATAAAAAAAATTACTTTGACAGTTGTGACCAATTTTTATTATTTAAATTATTAATTATTCTTCAAAAATATTTTGCAAGCAATAAGATTTGAATCCTTGTCTTTAGAATTTCATTAAAATACTAACTAACTATCAAGTCAAATATATTTATTTGTTAAATAATAATCATATTTATTATGTACTTGATAACAAACAAAACTATAATTAATACCTCTTTTGAACCGGTCACCAATCCGGTCCAACTTCTGAGCCAATTATTAAAACATTGCCTAAAGGTGAAACAAAAAAAAAAAAGGGTCAGCAACAAGTTTAAAGTTTTTAAGAACAAAAGAAAAGCCCAATCTGAAACCATAAACAACATGTATTACATGACCCAAGTTTGGCCCATATGACTACTGCCAGTTTAAGAAATAGGATTGCAACCCTCTTAACTTAAATTCAATATTTTTTAAGATAATTAAAATTGTCAGGAATTGAATTTTGAATAAATTATATAGATTAAAAATTTTGAATATTTATACCTATAATAAAATATTTGGATACCGTTATTTTTATATAAAATGTAGCAGGATTAAAAGTTGTATGTGGTTATAATTTTTTTTTGAATTTTTATATAAAATGTTTCTTTCAAATTTTTTTTTTTTGTTTTCCAAACTTTGGGTTGGGGTGTCTACCTTCAAGCATGGATCTGCCACCAATGAGTTTACAGTATTGTTGAAGCTAATTATAATATGACAGCAAAATAAACCTCACTTTCCATTTAAAAACCTCTCTCTATGCTTATTTCAGTCTAAGCATTATCAGAATAATATCCAATAGCACTCACTGTGACAATATATAGTATCATTATAAAATGATAGGGAGTGTTTCTAGGGACAAGCCAAACTCCGGCCTCTATTACCGTTTCTATCAGGCACCCCTTTAGCATCACAAATTGGTTAATCATTGCCATTGTTGCCATGTGATGTGCTGTATCTGAAAGTTATTGAAAAGAGCATCGGAGCCTTTTAGCATCACAATTCAGTAGGTGAGCAGTAAAGCTGGAATATATGCCAGCAGGTTTTGTGCATTGCTATTTGATTAAAGAAGTTCCATACAGTGGACCGGAGAGAGTTCACATGGCCACGACAACGACACAATTATTTGACCAGGTGCGCTAAATCCTATTGCTGCGTGCTATCGTGTCTTATCTCATTAATGTATAAGTGTTGAATGCTGATATTTTTAAGGCCTAGTTTCACATTTTGAAAAAACTTGTGTTGAAAAACGTGTGTGAAATTGTGATGAGAAATAAATGTTGTTAAAAGTTTGGGCTGTTGATATTGCTGTGAAAAGATGGTGATGAAATTCTAATGAAAAGAATAATATAAATATGACAATGTCAAGAATAAAATTTATACGAAGTTTTTTTTAGATGAAATTTATGAAAAATTTTTTAAAAAATAATTTAATAAAAAATTTAATAAAAAATTTAAATTAATAGATTGATAGAGTTAAAATTAATAATATATTAAAAAATTATTAAAAATATTATTTATAATTCAAATTTGATCAATATTTATTCGATAATAAAAATTTTATCACTATTTTTATTTAAAAGGTCTATCTAAAAATATATATTAAAATTTATTAAATTTTTTTAAAATTTTACACACTCGATATATATAATAAAAATTTTCAATCTATCTATTTTGATTTTTAATTGTAATTTTGATTTAATTATTTTTAATTAAAAATTTCACAAACTTCACGTAAAAATTTCGTTTAAAATTTTCTTGATGTAAAAATAAAAAAATGATTTATCAATAACTACTTTTTTTCTCAAAATTAACTACTGTTTTATTTTATTTTATTTTTTTTGTAAAAGCATCTTTTGATGTGCTTTTGCCTTGCTACTTGAAAACTAAGCTTTTTGGTATTAAAGAGAGGTTGAAAAGCAGTTTTTAAGGAAAAAGCTTATTCCCACCTCAATGCCAAATGGGAAATCTAACACCGGAATGTCTGCGCAACATGCAATTTGGGGTGAGATTAAGGTAAACTTATCCAAAAATAAGATTAGCCTATCATTGATCCAAATCCACACATAAATAAGGTGAGTTAGAATTGGGAGATTGCATTCATACTAGCTAAAAATGAAGATCATGAATATAAATGAAATTGTGGTCAGTTTCAAGAGTAAATGGACAGATTATGTTCACATGCAAATCTCATGACTTTAGGCGTGATTCTATTAATGTAATCTGAAAGTTTCCATGCTTAAAGGGATCTTTCTAGCCTATATATTTTTTATTATTCTTTGGTAAAAAGCATAATAGAGTTTTATTTATCCTTAGGCAATCTTTTAGATTGTTCTTCAAGTTCTGTATCTCTTAGGTAGATTTCTTAGAGTGGTGAACTTTTGTTGTTCTGTATCCTTGATTAGAATTCTTAGGGTGGTGTTTTTGTATCCCTTAGTTTCTAGTTTTGGTGGTAAACTTTTATCACTTTTAATCCAATAATCCTATTATGCCATTATTCAAATCCTTGTGAGTTATTTCTTTGTTAGTTTTTTTATTTGCAATTAATCTTCACATCTCAAATATCAATTTTTAGCATCAAATTGATATCAAAGCTATGGTAGGTCATCGTCATCAAGCATCAACAGAAGAGGTTGAAGCCAACACCAATGTTACAGCAACTATCAATGTTGACCCAAGGGATGCCCTTATAGAGGAATGCGACAACAGATCCTTTAACTACAACATCGGCTACATATACAAGAATAGAGATAGGAGATAAAGAGGCAACGAAGGAAAAACGAAGAAGATGAAGGAGAAACCAATCCATTCCATGAAAATAACAGTGATTCTGATGATAACTTCCTATCTCACCCACAGCAAGTTAGAGACTATCTTCGCAGAAACTAACTTCAACCTAACATATTCAATCCAAAGATAGAAATTCTTGAGTTCAAGGGAAAGATACAACTTGAAGAATTCTTAGATTGGCTACACACAGTGGATCGCACATTTGAATACCATTATACCCCTGAACATCGTAAAGTGAAGCTAGTGGCCATCAAACTCAAAAATCATGCATCTTTTTGGTGGGAAAATCTGAAAAAGTAAAGGGAAAGAAAAGGCAAGAGAAAAATTACAACTTGGGAGAAGATGAAAAGAGAGTTGAAGAGAAAATATCTCCCAGATAACTTTCGACAAGATATCTTCCTTGGGCTCTATAACTTAAAGCAAAAAGATCTCTCAGTGAAAGAGTATACGGTTGAGTTTGACCATCTCATGTTAAAGTGCGAATTGGTGGAACAGAAAGAGCAGATTATTGCCCGATATCTTAGAGGATTGAAGATTGAGATAGCTAATGTGGTGTAGCTACAACCCTATTGGACTTTCAACGATGTATGTAAGCTTGCCCTTAAGGTGAAGAGATAACAAAAAGAGGTTCATGGTAGCAGCTCGAGATTTGGATCCAGAGAAGGCTATATCAATAAAGGTGGCTCATCCAAAACTATTGTTCCTTCTAAGCCTATTCCAAAGCAACCTCAAAAGAAAGATGAAACCTTAACTAGCAAGCCTCAGTCTAGTGCACAAATCAAAAGGTGTTTTAAATGTCAAGAGGCTTGGACACATTGCTTTAAAATGCCCAAACAAGAAGATTGTGACTTTAGTAGAATAAGACTTGAGGAGAAATGAAGAGGATCTAGCTAAAGAGGATCAAAACCTTGAAGAAGAGAAAGAGATAATCTATGGTGATTATGGAGCATCCTTAGTCATACAATGCAACTTGAGTATCGCACTTACTAAGGAAAAAGATTGGTTACGTAAAAAATATGTTTCACATTTGATGTACTGCCTATGGGAAGATATTTGATGTTATAATTGTTAGTGAAAGTTTTGAAAATATTGTTTCTACCTTTATGGTGTAAAAATTAAGCTTCAAAACAGTGGATCACCTCCAACCATATAAGCTGTCTTGGCTATAGAAAGAAAATAAAATCAAGGTTAGCAAAAGGTGTTTAGTTTCTTTTTCTATAAGAAAATAATACAAAGATGAAGTGTGGTGTGATATAGCTCCAATAGATGCTTGCCATTTACTGCTTGAAAGTCCTTGGCATTATTATATGAGGGTTATTTATGATGGTTACCGTAACACTTATACATTTGTGAAAGATGGATACAAAATCATTTTAGATCCTACCAAGCCCATGGTGATGTCAAAACCAATCAAAGGGGAATGAAGCAGTTTGTTTACCAAGGCCAATTACAAAAAAAAAAATTAACATGGGTGGTACTATGTATGCTTTGGTGTTGATTGAGAAGAATAAAGATTGTGTAAAGCCTTATACAGTGATACAACCATTATTGGCAAAATTTCAAGATGTTGTTCAAGAGGAGTTACCAGCTAGTTTGCCATCAATGAGGGACATTTAACACTACATAGACCTTATCCCAGGAGCTGTTCTACATAATAAGGCTGCCTATAGGATGAGTCCTAAAGAGCATGCGAAGTTGCAATGCCAAGTTAATGAATTGGTGAGAAAAAGAATGATGCGTAAAAGCATGAGCCCTTGTGCAATCCCAGCCCTTTTGGTGCCTAAGAAGGATGGATTGTGGTGCATGTTTATGGATAGTAGGGTAATTAACAAAATCACAGTTGACTATTGCTTTTTTATTTCGCGTTTAGATGACTTATTGGACCAATTACATGAAGCAATTATTTTTTTAAGATAGACCTACGCAGTGAGTATCATCAAATCAGAATAAGGCATGAAGATGAGTAGAAGATAGCCTTCAAGATAAGGGATGGGCTCTATGAATGGATGGTAATGCCTTTTGGTTTATCCAATGTTTCTAGTACTTTCATGAGATTTATGAATCCTATATTTAAACTATATGAATGGATGGTAATGCCTTTTGGTTTATCTAATGTTCCTAGTATTTTCATGAGATTTATGAATCATATATTTAAACTATGTATTGGCAGATTTGTAATATTTTATTTTGATGATATATTGGTGTACAACAAGGATGAAGACCAACATTTGAATCATCTACATCAACTGTTTTACATATTGAGGGAATAAAAACTTTATGCTAACCTTAAAAAGTGCAGTTTTTTTACTTCCAGCCTTATGTTTCTAGGATTATGGTGTCAAAGGAAGGAATAAAGATAGATCCCAACAAGGTTAAGGCGATTTTAAATTGGCCAACTCCAGCATCTTTATATGATATCTTAAGCTTCCATGGTCTTGCATCTTTTTATAGGTGTTTCATTAGGAGTTTTAGCTCCATTGTGGCTCTCATCATTGAATTTTTGAAGAATGAAATTTTTAAGTGGACTAAAGAAGCCCAACACAGCTTTGAGCTTATCAAAACCAGGATCACTGAAGCTCCCATCTTATCCCTACTAGATTTTGATCAAGTGTTTGAAGTGGAATGTGATGCATCCAATTCTGGAATAGGTGCTGTTTTAAGTTAAAGAGGAAAACCTATAGCATTTTTCAGTGAGAAGCTCAATGAAGCCAAGAGAAAGTATTCAACCTATGACAAAAAGTTCTATGCCATATATAAAGCTTTATTCCATTGGAGTTAGTATCTTTTTCCTAAGCCATTTGTCTTATATTCAGACCATAAGGCCTTGAAGTTTATCAATAGCTAGCACAAGCTCAATCGAAGACATGTAGCTTTGTAGACATTGATTTTGTCCAGTATTTTTTTTATTATTATATATAACAATAATGATTTTAATAATAATAATAATAAAATAAAGTTTAATTAAAATTAAAAATCAATTAATTATATATAAAAAAAACAAAGCAGAACAAAAAAAAAAAAGGGGATGGCAGTGGTGCCTTCCTTGGCACCACTGCCACCATACCTTACCACCTTACCCCACCCCTTTATTTCCCGGCACTATTGCCCATTTACCTTACTACCCATACCCTATTTACTACCATCACTGTCAGACCAAACAAAAAATAATAAAAAAAGCATAGGGCTTATGCTTGCACCCAATGCTGAGCCTTATACCACACATGACTGGAGCTCTATAAATAGAGCTCCTAGTCGAACAGTAAAGGGAGAAAAAAAAGAGTGATGCTGTAAAAAAAATACTACAAAAAAAATAAAAAGAAAAAACAAACAACACAGTCCTTCCCGTAGGGAGGAACCTCAGCGCCAAAGCTCCCTGCAAGAACAAAAAAATCATATCAATCTTTATTTTTTTTTTAAAAAAAAGAAACAAAAAATTCAAAAAAGTTTAAGCCCTGATCTATACCGATTGGGACTTGTTTTCTCGATAAGGACCTTGGATCTGAACTCAAGAAGCCGAGAGGAGCATTGCAGTGAATTTCAATATTTTTTCGATCACCGACGATCACTGACGACGATCACCGTCGGCGGTCTAGGTGACGACTGGCACGACAGTCCAACGATCGGACTGTGAGAGCTTTGAAGCTCTCCTCAGAGCTCTTTCCTCGTTTTTTTTCTGAAACAGACAAATAATGAACAAAATTTTTTTTTTTCGTTATATATAAAGGCCTAAAGGCCAAAACGACATCGTTTTAAGCAAGGGAAGATCTGCGCGTGGACCCGAACCTGACCTGGGGTCAGTGCAATTGACCCGTCAACCTAGTTCCTCAGCAGCCTTGAATCGATTTGATCAGACCGGACCGAACCGCTCCCTAGATCGGCCTGAACCGCGCCTCAGCTGGCTCAACCGAACTATGCACCAAATCGAACCTTTTTTGATCCAACCGAACCGCCGTTGACAGGTCTGGTTCAGGTAGAATTTTTTTTTTAATTTTCTAATTTTTTTTATATATCATTATTTTTGTTATTTTAAGTATTTTTTTTATATTTATGCATGATAAGTTTTAAATTTGTTAGGATAAGTTTTTTAATTGTTTTAATAATAATAAAAATGAAAATAAGTAAGATAATGATTAAAATATATATATTAAAAATATTTTAAAAAAATAATAGAATAATTATTATTATTTTTCTTGCCTAGATGTTGGAGGGAATAAAAAATATTTTCTTAAAGAAATAATTCTGCCTAGATGTTGGGGATTTATTATTAATAAATTTTCATAAAAAGAAATATATAAGATTTTTTTAATTAATTTTAAAAAATCATTAAAATCAAACTTGCTCCAAAAATTCACTTAGATGTTGAAGATTTTTAGAGATGTTCGTATTTTCTTAAAAATGACCCATAAAATTCGAAACCTCTAAAATCCAAAACCCTCTAAAATTCAAAACCCAAACTTTTAAACTCTTAAATCCAAACCCTTAAATCAAAATCCCAAACCTCAAATTTTAAAACTGAAACCTTAAAATCTTCAAACTCTAAAATCAAAACCTTAAACCTTCAATACCTTAAAACCAAACCCTAAAACCCTCAAAACTTAAATCTAAACCCTTAAAATCCGAATCTTCAATATCTTGAAACCTTAATCTTTAAAACCTCTACTCAAGCCCTCACTTAAAACATCTTAAAAATCCTAAGGACACGTGTGAGAATTTCATTTGAAGCAATTTGTTCTTGAATGTCGCCTAGATGATGGGGTATTTAAGAAATTTTACTTCGTTAAGTCTTTTCACATGATTTCTTAGTTCGCATTAATAATAAGATTAATAAATAAAAAATACAATAGTAAATTGGGATCTTAAATATAAACAGTCGTACCTAAGCTCTGTCTAGATGTTGGAGAGTCGGGGTGATCTCATTATACTTAAGAATCCAACTTTAAAATTGCATCTTATCCTACATAACATTCATTGGTATACATACATTAGCATGTTATTATTAGAGATTATTTGTATTATCCTGTCTTTAATTTTTATTTACTACTTGGTAATAAAATATTTTATAATAAAAAAGAATAATACATTTTAAAATTTTTTTTGATATTATAAAATAAAAAAATAACATTTCGAAAAAAATAATTCTTGGTACTCTGCCTAGATGTTGGAGAGTCACTAACAATTTTTTATAAAGAGTGTTATTTCATTTTAAGGATTGTTGTGTTAAATCTTAACCAAAAAGAGTTATTTTAAATTCTGTCTAGATATTGAAGAATTTTAAGATAATTCTTTAACTTAAAGATTTTCTCAATATTTCTAAATAAAAACTTTAGCAAAAATATTTTTTAAAACGAAGGGAATTAGTATTAAATTTCAAGTCAAAATCATTTTTATCCAACACTGAGAATAGTGCATAATTAAATGGTACAAATTTATGGGCGTTTTAGGGGTGCTAATCTTTCCCCACACATAATCGACTCCCGGACACAACCTGATTTTTCAAAGACCAAAATTTACCCTTTTGATAAACTTTAAACCTGTTTTTATAGTTTTATTAAAAAGATAAATTTTTGGGTGGCCAATCACACCCTAACAAATATTGGTGATGACTCCCTTTTATTTTTCTTGATTTCAAAAAGCATTAGTCTGGCGGTCCCAAAATCGTTACGATAGCTTGGTGACTCTGCTGGGGAGATTAATTTGAGAGCCAAGCCAAAACTTTTAATTACGCGCTATTAAGAATTGTTGGAGTTAATTGGTTATATTTGACATTTCATTTAATCTCTTTTATTTTGATTTTTCAAAAAATATGCGTTAATGAATAAGATAAATTGTATGTTAGTTGTTATTTTATTTTAATTTTATGTTTATGGTATTTTGATTAATATATTATTTTGCACACACTTTGTACATTCATGCATGAGCTCTAGACCCAAGCTCTATCCCTTTTAGGAGGAAGCGAAGTAGCTACGCTCTCATGAGGTGATAACCTTCGCATTTGCTAGCAAAACACTTTCACTCAGATTGAACCCATTCCGTTACTAGCCTGTAATAGGTAAAGATCAGGAAGCCTTACTAGTCTATAATGGATGATGATGTGAGGAATAGTTTAGGAATCTTTAGACACGTAAATCTTACCCGGCATATAGTGAGCCATAAGGTCCAACTTTAAGATAGAGCCATGCTGTCCTTTTTACGAGAAAATGACCTAAATTAAGATACTGTGTATATTCTGTTATGACGCATGTTATACTTGTTCATTCATTTACTTATTTTTATTTATTTGTTTTATTTACATTATTGATTTGTTTAATTCTTTTGTTGTTTTCAATTTTGTTGCATGCATTATATATGTACCATATTTCTAGAGGGTATTGTTTTGGACCAATCTTTAGCAAGAAAAACTTTCAAAAAACGTAAAAGATGTCATCCACGTGTAAGAGCTACTTAGACCTCAAGAGCCATTTAGAAAGTACTCAGGGAAAATAATGAGATTGCTTAGTAGATGGTCAAATATCGATGCTACCACAGTCAGTGCATATGGATCTCAGTCAAAATAATATATCAAAATTTAAAGCTATTTGAAAACAGTGGAGAACAAAGAAAAAAAAATCTTTTTTCAAGAAATACGAGGATGTGACACTGCTTATGTCAGTGAAGGTTGATGAACAACTGATGAGAGTCACAATACAATTCTGAGATCCATCTTATTGATGCTTTGTATTCAACTAAGAAGACTTGGCCTCCACAATTGAAGAATATTCTTTTTTACTCCGGATAGAGTCTACCAATCAAGATAAGATCTATTGAAAAGAACATAAGACTATCGGATATAGAAAGAAGTTAGCCAAGATCATGTAAGTAGAGGTTGAAGAGATAGACAAGCACAATAAGGAAAAGAATGGGATTGAGACCATTCCATCAGCTTTTTTGCTTGAGTACATAAAGAAGTATATTGAAACTGATCAGGGATTGGATGTGTTTGCTTTGACTGTGTATGGATTGATGATATTCCCTAAGGTGTTGGGACATATAAAGCATCAGTGATTGATTTTTTTGAACAATTAGACAAAAGAATAAATCTTTCACCAACTATTTTAGCAGAGACTATTAGATCACTTAATTTTTGTCGAAGAAAATGTGAAAGATAATTTATAGGGTGTGCCCAATTACTTTTTATCTGGCTTAGAAGTCATTTTTAGGAAAAAAAAGACATCATTTTTGCCATTCTCCGTTCATTTCAGTCCTATCAAGGAGTTTGTGGCTAAAGAATGAAGAAAAGATTAGATAAAAGGTCAGTGGTTGGCATTCTTTTTGAAGTTCACTAGTGAAGATGTAACATGGAGGGCACCATGGATGATTCATATGACCATCTTGTATAGTTATAGATATGAGTCACGGGTACCCTTGTTAGGAATATGAGAGGCAGTGAGTTATACACCTCTTATGGTTCAAAGATAATATGACTCATAGCAGTTCATTCCTATGACTCATAAACTCAATTCACTCGAGTTTGATTATGGAACACTTGGTTACGTGAAAAGGGTTCGAGAAATTATCAAAGCATGAAAGCAAGTCAACCGAATGAGTCCAGCTAGATTTACAAATAATGTTACAGAAGGTTACCTTGCTTGGAAGATGAAAAGGGTTAATGAAATTAAGCCTCTACTAGTCAATGTTTCAAAAAAGTTACTAGCTCCTATTTTAGTACCGGTATTGTCAACTTTTGAGATCGTTCAACGAGAGTTTGAGATTGAAAAAAAAAGGTTAGAGACAGAGAAGATGGCTATGATGGATCAAGTTAACCAATTAAGATATGATTTAATGATGAAAGATGATGTAGTATAAAAACTAACCAAAGAACAAAAAGTATTGAAAGAGGATCTGTAAAATTTGCATCAAAAAAATAAAAAACTGAGGTTGGACAGTAAACTTTTGAAGGGATCTAAGAAGGATATGAAAGAATTAAGAGATATGGTGAAATATTGGAAGAACAGAGCTCGAGAGAACAAAGAAGTGATCTCTGCACTCACCAAAGAAAAACATGAATGGAAAGAAAGATTTTCAAGAGCTTTTGGAAAGGTAACGAAGTGCCAAAAGGAAAATGAAAAGCTAAGGGCCAAACTAAGGAAGGAACATGATAAGAGTTATGATTTGTAAAATGAGAAGAAAGCTTTGGAGCAGGAGTTAATGAGTTTAGAGCTTCAATTGATCAACAATCAGAGCTACATAGACAAGATTTTAAATGAATAGTAAGAAAGGGAGGATTATTGGGCTCATACTTATAACATAGAAGTGGATGCTTGAAAGATGTGAAGAGCAAAAAGTTTAGGGAGACAACAATACATCGAACATCTGACTGCTCAAATCTACAAGGCTATTTGAAAAGCAAGCAACATGGTTGAAAAGATGAAAGCACTAGTACAGAAGATTGTACCAACCCAAGGCCACAGTCAAAGATTATTACACTTTTTGTATGAAGCTAAGGAGCAATATACTCGAATAAAATGTTTTTATGGTTTTAATGCAAGAATGATTGAATGATGTATAAAGGCCCTCTTGGTTAATGAAAGTTTTTTTTTATTGCGATTGATCTAAAACAATCTCACAATTTACATATCATTCATTCCATACATGCATTTTAATAAAGGCAAATAAACAATGATATTATATTATGCGTTCTAATTCATGGTTAATAAACTAAGGTTCAAGGATAGCAAAGCCAAAGAATCTAAGTCAGACAATCCCGTATAGATATAATACTCATTCTCAAGCTCGAGTTATAGAAAAAGAGAATGCAACCAGATTTGAGAGAGTCGAAAAGGCATAAAAAAAATAAAAGAAAGAATGATGGAGATACAGCAAAGTATCGAAGCCTAAATGGTTAAATTAAGACAATTACTAACTGGTTCAATGAAAGGTAAAGAAGTTGCTGGGGCATCAAGGACAAGAGAAGAAGTTAATATGGAAGAACCATTTTATCCTCCTGGATTCACTCTATCTTAAGCTCAAGCTCAAGCCCTTCATGATATGCACATACGCCTACCAAGTGTGCAGCCATATCCCTATGTCAATCATGCTACTGGCCAACAATCAATCTACTTAAATACTAATGTTAGGCCTATCCCAGTTGATCCCACTATAGTACCAAATCTTGATGAACCAATTGAACATGAGAAATCTCGTGAAATGTCAGAGTCTATTATAAATTCAAAAATATGAAACAAGTATGACCAACTTGAAGAGAGGTTCAAAGTGATTGAAGGTAATGACATTTATGGGGTTGTTAACGCCAATGAACTGAGCCTAGTGCCTGACTTGGTTATCTCACGAAAATTCAAACCTCAGATTTTGAGAAATACGATGGAACAAAGTGTCCTTCCACTCATATTACCATATTTTGTAGAAAAATAACGGGTCATACCCATAATGACAAACTCTTGATACATTATTTCTAAGATAGTTTGACTGGTTCAACGATAAAATGGTACGTGTAGTTAGATCGAAGTAAAATTCACTCATGGAAAGACTTGACCAAAGTTTTTTTTGCTTAGTATAAGCATGTCTTGGATATAGCCCCTGATAGGTTATCACTACAAAATATGAAGAAGAAATTAACAAAAACCTTCAAGGAATATGCGCATCGGTAGAGAGATGTGACAGCTCAAGTCCAACCACCAATGACTAAAAAAAAGATAATTGTGCTATTTGTCAACACATTGAAAGCTCTGTATTATGATAGATTGGTGGGAAATGCCATAAAAATTTTTTTTGACATGGTAATCTCAGGAGAAATTATAGAGAGCGCTATCAAAAATGGCAAAATTGAAGGGCTCGAAAAGAAAATAACAAGTTTAAAAAAGAAAGAACGGGAGACATATGCTATTACTTATAGAAATCTATCGCATCATCCTTCTGTCTCATATAATATAAGCCCTTCATACCCTCCTTACTACCTTGTCGCTAACCAAAATTTTCAACAACCATATCATTATCAAGTACCCCGACAATCACCACCCAGATCAAGCTTTAGCCTTCAACCATCTAATTACATCTCTGTACCTTTAACTAGACCATTTGCCCAACCAATCCATCCAAACAACAATCAAAGAACCTCATAAAATAATAATAATCGAGAAAGACCTCATTTTGATCTAATTTTTATATCTTATATCGATTTGTACTTTTAGTTGATGAGAGGTCATCTTATTGCTCTTTTTTACGTAAAACCATTAAAGCCACCTTACCCGAGAAGATATGATCCTAACGCTAAGTGCGATTATCATTATGGTGTTACAGGACACTCTACTGAAAATTGTACTGCACTTAAACATAAGGTACAGGGTCTGATAAATGATGGCCTTTTAACTTTTGACACCAAATTCAAGCCAAGTGTTAGTGAAAATCCTTTACCAGATCATACCAAAGGGAAAATTAATATGGTAGTAAGGGAAAAGATGTAAAAATTAAAAGATGTATGGATGAAATAAAAATTCTTTTTAAATGGGTGTATGATTGTTTATGCGAGACAAGTATGATTCAACCGTTGTTTTTGGATAACAATGGAGTCATGAAGACCTCAACCATTCTTGCAAGTACCATGGAGGATTGGTTGGACATTCGATCCAAGGTTGTGAAGACTTTGAATGAATATTACAGAACTTGATGGATGGGGCCATTGTTGAGTTTTATGATGAATGTGATGAAAGCAGTGTGTAAACAATGAATGACGAGCATCCTGGTAAGTCTTTTATCCCCAAACCTCTCACTATCTACTATGATGAGAAATCGAAGCCCTTAACTGAAAAAATCATTCCTTTTTCCAAGATACCAATGGCCATTTATGTCTCTAGTCCATTCCCTTATCAAACCGACAAAGCAGTCCCATGGAGATACAATTATGATGTGGTGATGTGAAGGCCTAATATGACCTCGAATAATCCAAGTACGGAGAATACTGTTAACATAACGAGAATAAGAGGATGACCCGAAATGGTCGAATTTACACTCTTGAAATGTCAAAAAAGGCCAAGAAAGAGAAAAGAAACATATGAGAAGAAGACATAAGGCAAAGCCAAGATTTTCAACTGGTGGTAAGCTCGAAAGTGCAAGTTAACAAATCGATGTAAGAAAAATAAGCTTGTGAGTTTTTAAAGATCATTAAACACAATAAGTATAGTGTGGTTGATCAGCTAAATAAACTGCCAGCTCGTATTTCCTTACTGTCACTACTATTGAATTCTAAGTTGTATAAGAATCCTTTGCTGAAAGTGCTCAACCAAGCTTATGTCAAGTATAACATTTTTATTGAGAAGGTAGATCACATGGTTGGAAATATTATAGCCTCGAATTTTATCACCTTCAATGATGATGAAATTCCTCCAGAAAGATGTGATAATGTTAAGGCTTTATATGTTACTGTCAAGTGTAAGTCTCACACTATGGCTAAAGTGCTGATTGACAATGGATCGTCTATTAATGTTATGCCTCTGATGACATTGTCAAAGCTTTCAGTGGATCCTTTTCACATGTGGAATAGCCATATAATTGTAAGAGCATTTGACAAGATGTAAGAGAGGTAATTGGCGATATAGAGATCCCATTGTAGATCGATCATTATACCTTCAACGTCATATTTCAAGTAATAGACATAACTCCTGCATATAGTTGTCTATTTGAAAGACCTTGAATTTACACGATCAGAGTTATACCTTTATCTTTACATCAAAAGGTAAAATTCATCATGAAAGGAAAACAAGTTTGTGTGGATGGTGAGGAGAATTTATTAGTAACAAAGACCTTAACAACTCTCTATGTTGAGGTAGCAGAAAAAATGATCGAATATTCTTTCAAAGCTTTTAAAGTAGCAAATGCTACTTACATAAGAGAAGGGTCAAGGATATCGACCCCTTAATTATCAAAAGCTACAAATATAGTGATCAAGCAGACTGTTGGTAAGGGTTAGCAAGTCGAGCAAGGGTTAGGGAAAGCTCTACAAGGAATCGCAAGAGCATCATACTCTATTAAAAATAAAGAAAGATGAGGGTTACGCTATAAGCCTATGGCTAATGTTGAAAAAGAAAGAAAAGAGAATAGCATGCCTCAAAGGATAAAATTTGATTGATGGAAAAATGGTATTCCCTTATTTGTATGAAACATTTCGTTCAGGTGGGTATGTTTATCCTGGATCAACAGAGGTTAAACAAAGAGAACCGATGGTGGGATTAGATGAAGTCTTTTCTCGATTTCAAATTGGAGCAAAGAAAGGAGTCATGCAGAATGAGAAGATCTTTTTAGGTTAAGACACCCAATAATGGTGTACCATTTTGTTATCCGTGAACCTTTTAACTCAAAAATTTCAATTGCTTCTGCCCAAGAGCATGCGGAGAAAATTTATGGGCTTATTTTCATTGTCTTAATAAAATGATGAATGTAATGCATTTCACTTATACCATGTTCTCTATTTTTCATTTTTCTTTTCTTTCATTACCATTCTCTTTGCCCTTGCCAAGATCAATATATATTTCTTTGTGATTACATCGATTTTCAGGTTTTCTAATAATGAACAATATGGATGACCAAGGTAATAACACCGGGTTTGATTTTGAAAATTTGACTCACATTAGTGAGCTTGATAATGATGTTGATTCAGAAGATTATGATTTACCTCATGATCTGTTGAAATAGATGAAATAAGAGAAGAAAATTATAGACCACCAGGAATCAACTGACCCATTAAATTTGAAAGATGGTGACAATAAGAAAAAAGTTAGGATCGGTACTTTACTATCATCGATTGAGAATCAAAAGTTGGTGAATCTACTATGAAAGTACATGAATGTATTGGCATGGTTTTACCAAGATATATCGAGATTTAGCACAGAGGTGATTGAGCATAGGTTACCTTTAAAACCAAAATACTGACCAATACAACAGAAGTTAAGATGCATGAAGCCAAAAATGTTACTGAAGATAAAAGAAGAAGTAAAAAAATAATTTGACACTGATTTTTTAGAAGTAGCCAAGTACCCTGAATGGGTAGCCAATATAGTCCTAGTTCTAAAAAAAGATGAAAAAATTAGAATGTGTGTGGACTATCGAGATTTAAATAGGGCTAGCACAAAAGATAATTTTTCATTACCATATATTGATATCCTTGTGGATAACACTACTAAGCACTCCACTTTTTCATTCATGAATGGGTTCTTTGGCTATAATTAGATCAAAATAGCTTATGAAGATATGGAGAAATTATATTTGTGACAATTAAGGCACGTTTTACTATAAAGTTATACCTTTTGGGCTAAAAAATGCTGGTGCCACATATCAAAGGGCAATGATCATTCTCTTTCATGATATGATGCATAAAGAGATAGATGTATATATTGATGATATGATAGCTAAGTCTCAGGAAGGGAAAGATCATGTTGTTAATATCAAAAAGCTTTTTGAAAGATTACAAAGATACCAGCTCAAGCTGAATCAGCCAAATGCATCTTTGGTGTTAAATCTAAAAAATTGTTAGGGTTTATAGTCAGTGAAAGAGGTATAAAAGTAGACCATGATAAAATTTGAACCATTCAAGAATTGTCAGCACCACGCACGCAAAGGGAGGTGAGAGGTTTTTTGAGGTGATTGAATTATATTTCTCGCTTCATATCCCAACTTACCTTGAAATGTGATCCAATCTTCAGGTTGCTTCGTAAAAATAATCCTGGTGAATGGGATGAAGAATGCCAAAATGCATTTGAAAAGATTACAGAGTATTTGATAAGTCCATCGATGTTAGTTCTACCAGTTGTAGGAAGATCATTGATTTTATATCTAACGATTCAAGAAAAATCGATGGGACGTGTATTAGGGCAAAGAGATGAAATTGGCAAGAAAGAGCATGCTATATACTATTTGAGTAAAAAGTTTACAAAGTACAAGGCCAAGTACCCCCAAATTGAAAAAAATATGTTATGTCATACCTTGGACTATTGTAGACTCAGGCAATACATGCTCTACCATACGACGTGGCTAATATCGAAATTGGATCCCCTCAAGTACATTTTTAAAAAACCATCTTTATCAGGTAGTTTAACGAGATGGCAGGTCATGCTTTCAGAATATGATATTATGTATGTGACATAAAAATCTATAAAAAAGAGTACAATTGCTGATTTTCTTATTGATCAAACTACAGAAGATTATAAACTTATAAAGTTTGAGTTTTTAGATGAAGATTTGATGGCAATCTTGCAAGATGAAGATAAAAAGCCTATAAGAGAAGTATGAAAAATATTTTTTGACGAGGCATCCAATATAATAGGGCATGGCATTGGAGCAGTGCTAATATCTCCAGAAGAGAATTACTATCCCTGTACCGCAATGTTAGATTTCAACTGCATAAATAATGTTATTGAATATGAAGCATGCATCATGGGGTTATAGATGGCCATTGAAAAGAAGATTGGAACACTAAAAGTATATGAGGATTCAACCTTAGTAATTTATCAACTAAAAGGTGAATGGAAGACCAAAGACCCAAAATTAGTGTGATATCAAAAGCACATAACTGGCTTGATGAAACATTTTAAAGAGATCCATTTTTTGCATGTTTTCCGAGAAAAAAATCAAATTGCTGATGCCTTGGCTACTTTGACAGCAATGTTCAAGTTAAATAATAGTATGAGAATTCAGCCCATTAAAGTACAAATGAAAGTTTCACCAGCCCACTGTTCAAACGTGAAAGAAGAGGTAGATCAACAATCATGGTACTATGACATTGTATAACATATCAAGTGTCAAAACTACCCTGAGTAGACTTCAAAAAATGATAAGAGGATCATTCGAAGATTAGCAGCAGGTTTTATGCTTGATGGAGAAATCTTATATAAAAAGAGTTGAGATCAAATTTTGCTAAGGTGCGTCGATGCTGTGGAAGTAAGAATGATACTTGAAGAAGTACATGAAAGAGTTTATGGAACACATGCTAACAGGCATATGATGGCCAAACAAATTATGAGAGCTAGTTACTATTAGTCTACAATGGAAAATGATTGCATCAGTTATGCTAGAAAATGTCATAAATGTCAAATTTATACAGATAAAATTTATTCCCTTCTAGTTTCGCTATAGTCTTAGCCCCACCATGGCCTTTCTCCATATGAGAAATGGATGTGATCAGATCCATAACCTCAAAAGCTTCAAATGGGCATCGATGTATCATTGTGATAATCGATTACTTTACAAAATGGATAGAAGCAACTTCAT
This sequence comes from Durio zibethinus, assembly GCF_047325235.1. Lineage (NCBI taxonomy): Eukaryota > Viridiplantae > Streptophyta > Magnoliopsida > Malvales > Malvaceae > Durio > Durio zibethinus. The sequence goes on from NC_143172.1 coordinate 25,208,466, forward strand.
ATGCTAGTATTACACGATCAGTGGTGTGTAGATTTATAAAAAAGAGATAATATGTTGGTATGGGCTCCCAAAAAGGATCATCTTAGATAATGCTAGCAATTTGAACAATAAAATGATGAATGAATTATGTGCACAGTTTAAGATCAAGCATCATCATTCAGCACCATATCGCCCAAAAATGAATGGTGCAGTGGAAGCTACGAATAAAAACATCAAGAGAATATTAAGGAAAATGACTAACACATATAAGGATTGACATGAAAAGTTACATTTTGCTTTACTTGCCTATAGAACATCAATCCAAACCTTTACAAGGGCCACCCCGTTTTCATTAATGTATAGGATGGAAGCTGTATTATCGATTGAAGTGAAAATTCCTTCTCTGAGGGTGTTGATGGAGATAAAATTAGATGAGGCAGAATGGGTTCAAGATCATTTCGAGCAACTGAATCTTATTAAAGAGAAAAGGCTCTCAACACTTAGTTATGGATAAATGTATCAAAGAAGAATCATGTGAGCACATGACAAAAGGATACGACTCCGATGGCTTTCGCAAGGGTGAATTGGTTTTGAAAAGGATTTTGCCATGTCAGCATGACAATAGAGGAAAATGGATGTCTAATTGAGAGGTCCATATGTGGTAAAAAAAAGCATTTCTATTGGAGCTCTAATCCTTGTAGAAATGGACGATGATGAATTACCAAATCTTGTAAATTCGGACACTATCAAGAAATATTTTGCTTAAAAAAAAGAAAAAAATATTAAAAAATACAAAAAAAGAGAGAAAAAAATGAATAAAAAAGAAAAGTAATTTAGATTGAAAACCCGAAAAGGGCGATTTGAATCAAAAGGTATCATTTGAGCTGAAAAACCTAAAAAGACAACTCGATTGAAAGTAAAGCTCGAGAAGCTCTTTCAAAGAATGAAAGAGTAGCACCAAATGGATGAATTCTCACCAGAATTAAGGGAGATGACTTTTAGGGGGCTAGTTCCCATTAGTTACAAATATGGGACAAGGATTGGTCATATGAAATCACATGTGATAAGATCATAAATGTAACGAGTTTTTAGAGAAGACCTAGTCTAAGTAGCTAAGGTCATTCAAATGTTCATTATCTAGAGAATTGATAATTTGGTTCTTGAAATACTTTTAAGTTAACTGTTCTTTGTGTCCCAAAAGGCTTATCTTTGTCCTTCTAAACCTAAAATACCCTATTAATGGCCGTGTTTCACACTCAATTTTGAATAAAAAATCATTGCATTTGTCATTTAAAATTAAAATAATGATTGATAAAGTTCATAATGGACCAATGCATCGTTCAAAAAGAGAATGCAATATAAGAATGACAAAAATAATAATATGGGGTCAGAAAGAATGAAATGAGATTGATTGATCACTGAAGACAAAGAAAAAATTCAAAGAAGATTTTTAGAACAATTAAAAGCCAAACGGGTCTACTAGAAGATGAAGATTTTTAAAGGAGAATCGAAATACTTAGAAAAGTAGGACTATTAGAAGCAGCTTTTAAAGATTGAAAGAATTGAACCAAAAGTTGAATTAACTTAGATGAAAACGCATGATATAATTCATTGGTTGCATATTTATCCTTTCAATCATCACAATTATTACATGCATCGCATACCTTTTAGTAAGTTGCATAAAAGGTTTCTTTATGAAACATCAGGAAGAAGTCTTTTTTTTCAAAACAAACATGATGGCCTTGAAGGTAATATGTTACCTCCAAGATAATTCTTAAAACCAAACTGTCAGTTTATGGAGTACCTAATCCCTTATTTCTCAAATCATAGCTCAGTTATGGTTACTTTTATTTTCTTGACTTGTGATTCAGTCCCGATCGTCATTAATTTTTGACTCATGATTTAATCATGATCATTCTTATAGCTTTTTGACTTACGGTTTAATCCTAGTCACTTTTATTTCTTTGACTTACTGTTCAGTCTCAGTTATCTTTAATCTTTGACTCATGATTTAATCTCATTCATTCTTATAGCTTCTCGACTTCTGATTTAATCCTAGTCGCTTTTATTTTTTTGACTTGCGGTTCAATCCCGGTCGTCGTTAATCTTTGATTCATGGTTTAATCCCGATCATTTTTATAGCTTCTCGACTTATGGTTTAATCCTATTGCTTTTATTTCTTTGACTTGCAGTTCAGCCTTTGCTTTTATTTCTTTAACTTGCAGTTCAGTCTCAGTTATCTTTAATCTTTGACCCGTGGTTTAATCCCGATCATTCTTATAGTTTATCAATTTATGATTTAATCCTAGTTGCTTTTATTTCTTTGACCTGCGATTCAGTCCCGATCATCGTTAATCTTTGACTCGTGGTTTAATCCCGATCATTCTTATAGTTTCTCGACTTATGGTTTAATCCTGATCATTTTTATTTCTTTGACTTACGATTCAGTCTCAGTTATTTTTAATCTTTGACTTGTGATTTAATCCCGATTATTCTTATAGCTTCTAGACTTACAGTTTAATCCTAGTCGCTTTTATATTTTTGACTTGAGATTCGGTCCTAGTTATCTTTAATCTTTGACTCATGTTTTAATCCTGATCATTTTTATAGTTTTCAAATTACAGTTTGATCCAGTCTCTTTATTTTCTAATTTATGATCTAATCTTAATCTCTTTATATTTTGACTTGTGATTAAATCCAATCTCTTTAAATCCAAAAATCACAATTTAATCTTAATTGACGTTATTTTGACTCGCGGTTTAATCTTGATTTTTTTAGCCAAAATCGCAGTTTAATCTCGATTATTGTTATTTTTTGACTCGCTGTTTAATCCCAGTTAATCTCGATTATTGTTATTTTCTGACTCGTGGTTTAATCCCAGTCTCTTTATTTTATGACTTGTGATTTAATCCAAGTTGACGTTATTCTGACTCGCGGTTCTATCCCGATCTCTTTAAATTCAAAAATCGTAACTTAATCTCGATTGTTGTTATTTTTTTACTCGTGGTTTAATCTCGGTCTCTTTATTTTTTGACTTATGATTCAATCCAAGTTAATGTTATTCTGACTCGCGGTTCAATCTCGATTGCTTTAATCCAAAATCATAATTTAATCTCGATTATTATTTTTTTTATTCGTGGTTTAATCCGATCTCTTTATATTTTGACTTGTGATTCAATCTAAGTTCAATCCTGATCTTGTTAATCCTTTACCCAGGGTGTTGCCCTGATCATTTTCTTTATTATCCGACTTGTGATGTTGCCTTAATTGATTCCTTATTTTTTAACTTGGGATGTCATCTTGGTCATTTTCTTTATCACTCTAACTGTGGTTAAAATATTCATAAAAAAAAACAAAAGAAAAACTTTTGAAAAATTCATGATTTTCTTCCGGATAAAATCACTGTCTTTGTCTTTGCCATATTCCTGATTCTCAGTAATGTGCAAAGAGGGGCAGTTGTAGACACCGATTTTGTCTGATATTTTTTTTATTATTATATATAACAATAATGATTTTAATAATAATAATAATAAAATTGGTTTAATTAAAATTAAAAATTAATTAATTATTAAAAAAAGAAAAACAAAATAGAACAGAAAAAAAATAAAAAAAAGGGATGGTAGTGGTGCCTTCTTCAGCACCACTGCCACCATACCCTACCACCTTACCCCACCCCTCTATTTTTCGGCATCACTGCTCGTTTACCCTACTACCCATACCCTATTTACTACCCTCATTGTCAGACCAAATAAAAAACAATAAAAAGGGCATGGGGCTCGTGCTTGCACCCCATGCCAATCCCTGTGCCACGCATGGTCGAAGCTCTATAAAAAGAGCTCCTGGCCGAATCGTTAAGAGAGAAAAAAAAGAAAGGAATGACGTTGCAAAAAAAAAATACTGTAAAAAAAACAAAAAAACAAACAACATAGTCTTCCTCGTAAGGAGGAACCTTAGCATCGAAACTCTTTGCAAGAATAAAAAAATCATATCAGTCTTTATTTTCAAAAAAAAAAAGAGAAACAAAAAACTTAAAAAAGTTCAAACCTCGATCTACGCTGATCGAGGCTTGTTCTCCGAAAAAGACCTCGGATCTGAACTTAGGAGGTTGAGAGGAGCATTGCGGTAAATTTTAGTATTTTTTTGATCACCGATGACGACCACCCCCGATGGCCTAGGCGACGGTTGGGACAACAGTCTGACGATCGAACGACGAGAGTTTTGGAGCTCTCCCTTCGTTTTTTTTTTCTAAAACAGATAAATAATGAACAAAATTTTTTTTTTTCGTTATATAAAGGCCTAAAGGCCAAAACGACGTCGTATTAGGCAAGAGAAGATCCACGTGTGGACATGAACCCAACTCGGGCTTCGCGCAACCGACCCGTCAACTCGATTCTTCAGTAGCCTTGAACCGATTTGATCAAATCGGATCGAACCGCTCCCTAGACCGGCTTGAATCGCGCCTCAGCCTACTCAACCAAACCGCACATCAAACTGAACTTTTTTCGGTCCAATCGAACCGTCGTTGACCTAACCATTGATCAGTTCGATTATTTTTTTTTAATTTTCAATTTTTTTTATATATCATTACTTTTGTTATTTTAAGTATTTTTTTATATTTATGCATGATAAGTTTTAAATTTGTTAGGATAAATTTTTTAATTGTTTTAATAATAATAAAAATAAAAATAAGTAAGATAATGATTAAAATATATATATTAAAAATGCTTAATAATAATAATAATAATAGTAGAATAATTATTATTATTTTTCCTACCTAGATGTTGGAGGGAATAAAAAATATTTTCTGAAAGAAATAATTTCGCTTAGATGTTGGTGAGTTATTATTAATAAATTTTCATAAAAAGAAATATATAAGATTTTTTAAAATTAATTTTAAAAAATCATTAAAATCAAACTTGCTCCGAAAATTCACCTAGATGTTGGAGATTTTTATAGATGTTCATATTTTCTTAAAAACGACCCCTAAAATCCGAAACCTTTAAAATCCAAAACCCCATAAAATCCAAAATCCCAAACCTTTAAACTCTTAAAGCCAAACCCCTAAAATCCAAACCCTTAAATCAAAATCCCAAACCTCAAATTTTAAAACCGAAATCCTAAAATCTTCAAACTCTAAAATCAAAATCCTAAACCTTCCATACCTTAAAACCAAACCCTAAAACACTCAAAACTTAAATCTAAACCCTTAAAATCCGAATCTTCAAAATCTTGAAACCTTAATCTTTAAAACCTCTACTCAAACCCCTACTCAAAACATCGTAAAAATCCTAAGGACACGTGTGAAAATTTCATTTGAAGCAATTTGTTCTCGAATACCGCCTAGATGACGAGGTATTTAGGAAATTTTACTTCGTTAAGTCTTTTCATACAATTTCTTAATTCGCATTAATAATAAGATTAATAAATAAAAAGTATAATAGTAAATTGGGATCTTAAATATAAACAATCGCACCTAAGCTCTACCTAGATGTTGGAGAGTCGGGGTGGTCTCATTATACTTAAGAATCCAACTTTAAAATTGCATTTTATCCTACATAACATTCATTGGCATACATATGTTAGCATGTTATTATTAGAGATTATTTGTTTTATCCTATCTTTAATTTTTATTTACTACTTGGTAATAAAATATTTTATAATAAAAAAGAAAAATACATTTAAAATTTTTTTTTGATATTATAAAATAAAAAAAATAACATTTCGAAAGAAATAATTCTTGGTACTCTACCTATACGTTGGAGAGTCACTAATAATTTTCTATAAAGAGTGTTATTTCATTTTGAGGATTGTTGTGTTAAATCTTAAGTGAAAAGAGTTATTTTAAATTTTGGCTAGATGTTGGAGAATTTTAAGATAATTTTTTAACTTAAAGATTTTCTCAATATTTCTAAATAAAAACTTTAGCAAAAATACTTTTTAAAACGAAGGGAATTAGTATTAAATTTCAAGTTTTATCCAATAGCGAGAATAGTGCATAATTAAATGGTACCAATTTAAGGGTGTTGTGGGGGTGCTAATCTTTCCCCACACGTAATCGAGTCCCAGACCCAACTTGATTTTTCGTAGACCAAAATTTATCTTTTTGATAAACTTTAAATCCATTTTTATAGTTTTATTAAAAAGATAAATTTTTGGATGGCCAATCACACCCTAACAAAGATTGGTGCGCGACTCTATTTTATTTTTCTTGATTTCCAAGAGCATTACATCTGGCGGTCCCAAAATCGTTATGACAGCTTGGGTGGAATTCCCTCAAGCCTACAACTTTACCATCAAACACAAATCAGGAACTCAGAATATAATGGCAGATGCTTTGAGTCGAAGGTATTCCTTATCAGTGACCATGGTTGTTGACACTATTAGATTTGATGTGATCAAAGGGCTCTATGAAACAGATCCTTATTTTGGTCGAATTTGAAAAGAATGCAAGTAAGGACCACACAACCAATTTTTGTTGCATGATGGATATCTTTTCAAGGCTAAAAGCTTTTGCATTCTCTCATGTTCTTTGAGACAGGTCTTAATCAATGAGGCTTATGATGGTGCACCGGGTGGACACTTTGAAAGGGATAAGACATTTGTTCTTTTGCAAGATAGATTTTATTAGCCAAGAATGGAGAGGGATGTGATGAAACACCTTGAACGATGTAGAGTGTGTCACATTGCCAAGAATCATGGACAAAACACTAGATTGTATACTCTACTACCCGTGCCTAATGCTCATTGAGAGAAAGTTAATTTGGACTTTATGGTTAGACTGCCCAGCACTCAGAGGAACAAAGATTACATCATGGTGGTTGTGGATCATTTTTTCAAGATGGCTCACTTTGTTTTTTGTACCAAAACTATAAATGTTTCTCATGTTTTTTATTTGAATTTCAAGAAAATTATAAGGCTACATGGAATTTCTAGATCCATGGTGTCTGATCGAGATTTCAAGTTTTTTAGTCATTTTTGGTGCACCTTCTGAACGAAGCTTGGCACCAATCTTAAGTATAGTTCTTCTCATTATCCTCAAATAGATGGTCAAACAGAAGTAACCAACCGTAGCTTGGGTAACCTTCTAAGAAGTTATGTGAGAAAGAATATCAAGTAGTGAGATCTTGTTTTACCTCAAGTTGAGTTTGTCTATAACCGTTCACCAAGCTAAACCACTGGTTGTAGCCCTTTTGAGGTGGTGTATGGTAAGAATCCAATCAAACTTTTAGATTTAGTTCTTCTTTCTACTAATCAACAATTTAGTGGAGATGCAGAAGAAATGGCTAAGGGTATCAAGCATGAACAAGTGAGAGCTAAGATTTTACAATAAAATGAGAAATATAAAAAGACAGCAAGCAAGTATAAAAAATATATGAAGTTCAAAGAAGGTGATTTGGTGTGGGTTAACTTGTGGAAAGAAAGATTTCCTTCAGGGAAGTTTGGCGAATTACAACTTAAGGCAGATGGACCATTCAAAATTTTTCAACGCATCGAAGAGAATGCATACAAGATAGAGCTTTTTGACATTTATGAAGTATTTTCCACCTTCAATGTTATTGATTTATCAGCTTACCATGGTGAGAATACTAGTTCAGACTTAAGGACAAGTCTTTTCCAACCAAAAGAGATTGACACTGAAATATCTGTTAATATGTAACTTGGGCTGAAACTAAGGTAAACTTATCCAAAAATAAGATGGACCTATCATTGGTCCAAATCCACACGTAAATAAGGTGGGTTGGAATCGAAAGATTACATTCACACTAGCTGAAAAAGAAAATCATGAATATGAATGAGATTGTGGTCAGATTCAAGAGTAAATGAACAGATTATGTTCATATGTAAATCTCATGATTTTAGGCGTGATTTTAGTAATGCAATCTGAAAGTTTTCATACTTAGAAGAATGTTCCTAGCCTATATATTTTTTATTATTCTTTGATAAAAAGCATAATAGAGTTTTATTTATCCTTAGGCACTCTTCTAGACTGTTCTTTAAGTTTTGTATCTCTTAGGTGGATTTTCTAAAGTGGTAAAATTTTATTGTTCTGTATCCTTGATTGGAATTCTTAGGGTGGTATCCCTTAGTTTCTAGTCTTGTTGATAAACTTTTATCACTTTTAATCCAATAATCCTATTCTGCCATTATTCAAATCCTTGTGAGTTATTTCTTTGTTAGTTTTTCTGTTTACAGTTAATCTCCATATCTCAAATATCAATTTTTGGCATCAAAATCTCAGTTTCAATTACTATTATTTATGGATTTTTTTGTACAATTTAGTATATTGAATTTTTTCACAACTTTATGCTGGTTTGTTAATTAATTTATTCAAACGAATGTAATAATTACGTTATATATATTTAAAATTAATTATAATTATACTTTTCACTTGTATACAAAATACCATAAAATTTATCTTGAACAAAAAAAAAACCATAAATATTAAAGGATATAGCTTGAATGAAGACAAAATCCGCTATTGTAGTTTCTGTTTTCTTTTTCCTTTATTGGATATCATATGAAGTTGTCAAACAAATATGAAGTTCAATAAATATATATATGGTACCATGGATTTTGTTAGTGTAATATTATCCCATATTTAATAATTACTATAGCATAAGATTAGCCTAATTATTAAAAATAATTACTATAGCATGAGATTGGCCTAAATATTATCCCATATTTAATAATATTATCCCATGTTTGTCAATTCCTTAAACATTTTCTATTATGAAATAATGATTGGGAATATATCCAAAAACTTTTCGAACATGGTGATTTCTGGTGAAATTATAGAAAATGCAATAAAGAGTGACATGATTAAGTTAAAAGATGCGACAGATGTTGAAGATGAAAGTACATCAAAATAGAATAAAAGAGAGGTGCAAGCAATCATAATGGATAGGCATTTATCTAATAGCTTTATCCCGTACAATCTTTATCTTGTTTATCAACCTCATCACCTTACCATAAGCCATATCTCTTAAAACCCATATCTTTACCAACCAAGCCAGCATTTGGGCTTTCTAGCAAACTCTCATCCTCAAATGATCATTCATGATCTCGTTCCTATATTTGAATCCACCACCTAACCAACAAAGAATCGAAAGAGACCAAGGATCAAGAGAAATTGCCTATCCCTATTTTTCACATTTTACCTTTGCTAATAGAAGGTCGATATCTCACTCATGTGCCTCTAAAAATAATAACAAATCCATCAGTAAGGAGTTATGATCCCAATGACAAGTGTGATTATCATATGGGGGTAATTGGCCACTCAACTAAAAAATACAAATAGTTGAAAGAAAAGATTGAAGATCTTATCAAGAATGATATTCTGACGCCAGAGGTAATAGAACAATGAAAGTTGTTGACTCCATCCAATTATCAAATGTGAGAAGTTGAGATGAAGAAGGAGGTTTCGAGTTTTAAAAATCAGGAGAGAATACTTTTTTTTTGGTTTTTTTTACTGTGTATGTATGATATGTGCATTGTGTCTTTAAGAGTTATGTAACTTATTTTGAAAGAATTGAATGTTTTGGATTTTTTTTTATGAAATTTCTCTTTTTGCATTTGTTTGAATAAAAAGTCCCACATAAGTAACTTTCAAGATTTCAAAAAAAAATCAAAAAAATTAAAAAAAGTTTTCTACTGCAATAAAGATGAAAAGATTCTTAAGGGAAATGGTGATTACTATTAAGAAAAAGCTTATCAAATACCTCCACACCTTTTCAAATATTTTCATACCTCTAATCATTTAAATGATGAGACTCATCAACTATGACCCTTCAGAGAATGCGAGTTTGAATTCATACCTTAAGGGTCGATAATTTTTTTTTAGGCAAAAGATAAAAAAGGTCAATTTTGAAAGTTCGTTTTGAATTTCTAAAATCAGATACGCTTTCATATTTTTAATTGATAATTCAATGTGTGTCAAAATTTTACTATGACTATAGATAAAAAAATGCTTGAGCCTTTTTCTTAAATAACCTTTGTTCCATGTCTTAAGGCACATTGAGAAAAAAAAAAGAATCCATTTCTGCCTAAGATAATTTATTTCAAACATTTATACCTTTTCTTTTCCTTTCACCAAGAAAATGCTACAAAAATTTTGGAGCCCAAAAAGCCTTTTTGAACTATGCGATCAATCCTATACGACTTTATCTTCATTAGAATCTTGAGTAAAAAAAAGATGGGGCATCACAAGAAAAAAACAAAAAAATAAAAAACAAAAAAAAGAGACATATTCAATGATTTGCTCTTCTAGCCAAGTGATCATGTTTGGAATGATGAATGGTCATCTTTTTCTATCCTTCTCATATATAAAAATTATTCATTTGCTACTCATTTGAGCCTATTAAATTTTTTGTTCTAAAATAAACCCTAGCCAAGGATCATTTTCTACATTGGAGGGAAAAATTAGGATATATTCAAGATCAACTTCAAGAAAAGTATCCAATAATTGAAAGCATCTAACATGCCCTTCGAAGGTGAAAGTTTGGGGTAAAAAGTGAATAAGACTTCAAGATTCAAGAAAGTGAACAACCAAATATGAAGTTAGGCATTTCTAAGACAGAAAAAAAAACCTTAGAGATAAGAATTTGAAGCTTCAGTTTAAAAAAAAAGTAAGAGAAAAAGAAAAAAAATATGTACCTTGAAAATAAGAATTCAGGAAAAAAAAAAGGTGAATAAAATTGCTGAAATTAAAGTCAAATGTTTAAAAAAAAAACGTAAAGGAAGAAAGTCAGAAAATGCTTCTCAGGATCATTAACTTAATTACCCTGAATAATATATTTCGAGCCTATTTATCCATTCTTTCAGAACCCTTAACCTCGACCTATATTACATACCTTGAAAGGTCCATTTTTATCAAATGTGGATACTTGGGTTGAAGAGCAATCTCCTTGAAATTTGTACATACTTGTTAGTATTTGACAAAATTTCACCAAGTTCTTCATTGATAGAAAATATAGCTCTAAGGTGAAAATCTCAAAAGGGCAGTTTAGATCTAGAATCATTCTCGAGGCCTTAAAATGAATTTCAAAGTTTTAAAGTTCTATCCGAAATAAAAAAATCTCAATGCAAAGCCTTTTAAAAGACCAGCACCTATTAAATACCTTTCATTAAGAGAAAAAGAAAAGAAAATATGTACCTTGAAAATGAGAATTCAGGGCAAAAAAAGAGGGTGAATAAAGTTACTAAAATTAAAGTCAAATGTTTCAAAAAAAAGTAAAGGAAGAAAATCAGAGAATGCTCCTCAGGATCTTTGGCCTAATTACCCTGAATAATATATTTTGAGCCTATTTATCTATTTTTTCAAAACCCTTAACCTCGGCCTACATTACATACCTTGAAAAGTCTATTTGGATCAAATGTGGATACTTGGGTTGAAGAGCAATCTCCTTGAAATTTGTACATACTTGTTAGTATTTGGCAAGATTTCACCAAGTTCTTCATTGATAGAAAATATAGCTCTAAGGTGAAAACCTCAAAAGAGCAGTTTAAAGCTAGAATTGTTCTCGATGCCCCAAAATGAATTTCAAAGTTTCAAGGTTCTATCCGAAATAAAAAAATTTTGATGCAAAGCCTTTTGACAGACCAGCACCTATTAAATACCTTTCATTAAAAAAAAAGAAAAAAAATGAACCTTGTTTTCTTCCCAAATCTTGTTTGGAAAGTAATGGCTAATTTTGACTCACATTGAAGTATCACGTTTTCAATAAAACAAAAGATATGCCCACCAGTAAAAGGAGTTGAATTGTCAATTACCTTCCAATCCATAAGCTTTCTAAATAGTATCATCAACTTTCAAGAGATTCGAAAGTCTTGAGTTTTAAAATTTTCATTTATTGCAAAGATTCTTTATGTGGGGTAATTTTTGGCTACTTTTAAAAATTTTCAAGATTATTTGAGTATTTTGTACATAATATTGAGATCATTTTTTTGGGTGAAAATAAAACAGTGAATTTTAAATAGAGATTATTAAAAAAAAAAAAAAGGGTAAGAAGAGCCTATGCATTTGCATTGCTTGCATCTGCATCACAAGAAAGACATTCGTATTTGCATCACTTGCATTGGCATTTATATAAGACATTTGCATTCATACCTTAAGAAGAATTTGCATTTGCATCATGACATCTGCATCCTAAAAAAAGGTATTAGTAGGAGTATTTACATGAAAAGAACATTATCATTTGCATTGTGAAAAAGTCAAATGTATTTGCATAAAAAATTTGCATTCGTGCATTGGCATTGACATTTGCATTGACATTTCCATTAACATCATTTGATAAGAATAGACATTTGCATCATGATTGCATTTATCAACTTTGTAAGTATTAAAAATGAAAAAAAAAAAGAAAAAATATGAAGGGACAAGTTTTTGTTTTCAAGATTTCAAAGCCTTTGTTTAAAAGGAACCTTTTTCAAACAAGACTTTTAGAGTCTAAAAAATCTCTGATCAAGCAAAAATCACATTTAAAAAGAGTTTAAAATTTTAAAGTTTCATTGCCTCTGATTATGATGAACATTCAAAGATTTTGAGATTTGTAAGACCTACGGGCATAATCTCTAATACTTTTGAGCACAACTTTCAAGACCTCCGGGCAAAAGATTTTGAAATTTTTAAAAGTTTCATTGCCTCTAATTATGAGGGGCATTCACAAATTTTGAGATTTGTAAGACCTCCGAGCGTAATCTCTAAAGCTTTCGGGCACAACTTTCAAGATTTTCGAGCAAAAGATTTTTAAATTTTCAAAATTCATAGATCTTTTATTAGAGGAGCATCCAAAGATGTTAATTTCTAAGACCTCCAAGCATAAATTTGATTCGCGGTATTGTTCCAATCGATTCATTATTTTCGACTTATGTTGTTATCCCGATCGATTCTATAAGACCTCCAAGCATGATTTCTAAGATTTTCGGGCATAAATTTGATTCGCGATGTAATCTTGATTGATTTTTAGTTTTTCAACTTGTAGTGTTATCTCGGTCGATTATGTAAAACCTTCGGACATAAATTCGATTTACGGTATTGTCCCGATCGATTCATTATTTTTGACTTGCGTTGTTATCCCGATCGATTTTGTAAGACCTCCAGACATGATTTCTAAGACCTCCAGGCATAAATTCGATTCACAATGTTATCACGATCGATTTTTAATTTTTTGACTTGTAATATTATCCTGATCGATTCTGTAAGACCTCCGAGCATGATTTCTAAAACCTCTGAGGCATAAATTCGATTCGCGATGTTATCACGATCGATTTTTTATTTTTCAACTTACAGTGTTGTTCGAGTTGATTTTGTAAGACCTCCGAGCATGATTTCTAAGACCTTCGAGCATAAATTTGATTTACGGTGTTATCTCAATTGATTCGTTATTTTTTTGACTTGCAGTGTTATCCCAATCGATTCTGTAAGACCTCCGGACATGATTTCTAAGACCTCCAGGCATAAATTTGATTTACAGTGTTATCTCAATCGATTCGTTTTATTTTTTGACTTACGATGTTGTTCCAGTCGATTCTATAAGATCTCCCAGCATAAATTCGATTTGTGGTGTTATCCCAATTGATTCACTATTTTTTGACTTGCGGTGTTGTCCCATCGATTCTATAAGACCTTCGAACATGATTCTTAAGATTTTCGGACATGATTTCTAGGACCTCCGAGCATAAATTCGATTCGCGATATTATCTCGATCGATTCTTATTTTTTAACTTGCGGTGCTGTCCCAGTTGATTCTGTAAGACCTCCAGGCATAAATTTGATTTGCAATATTGTCCCAATCGATTCTTTATTTTTTGACTTACGGTGTTGTCCCAGTCGATTTTGTAAGACCTCCGAACATGATTCCTAAGACCTCCGAGTATGATTCTTAAAACCTTCGGGCAAAATTTTGATTTACAGTGTTGTCCTGATATTTTTCTTATTTTTTGACTTGCAGTGTTATCCCGATCGATTTTGTAAGACGTTTGGGCATAATTTCGATTCACGGTGTTATCTCGATTGATTCATTATTTTTCGACTCACGATGTCATCCCGATCATTTTTTTTATCACTTAACTGTGGTTAAAAAATAAAAAAATAAAAAAATTACAAAAAATACTTGATTTGCTTCCGGACAAAATTGGTTTATTTGTCTTTGCCTTATTCTTAATTCTCAGTAATGGGCAAAAAAGGGTAACTGTAAACATCGATTTTGTCCAGTCTACTTTTTTTAGTAATAATAATAGTAATTTAAAAAAAAACTAAAAAATTAATTATATAAGACAAAAAACCAAAAAAAAATTAAAATTTTTTAAAAAAACCAAAAAAACAACAAAAAAATAGAAAATGGCAAAAAGTAAGGCGACTAATGCCTGGCACCAGCCACTTCTAGCCACCCCTACCCTGCAACCTCCCGACCAGCCTCATGCCACCACCTTACCGCCACCCAACAGTCTAGCCTAGCAATATCTACAGCTACCCAGATCCCCATCTATAAAACACCTAACTTCCTCCCTTTTATAGCTCTTTCGGACACACAAAGAGCTTACCTTCATCACTACCCAATCCCCCCTTTCAACAAGCTCAGCACCCACACAACACCTCAGTCCGTGCCTTAACCCTCACCAAACCCATACCAAACAGAAACAAAAAATAGAAACAAAAAAACAAAGACAAACAATCCTCCTCATATGGAGGAACCCAACGCCAAAGCTACTTGCAAAAGAAAAAAAAATCACATAAGTCTTGTTTCATATAAAAAAAAATAGAAACTTTAAGCCCCGATCTACATTGATTAGGGCTATTTTTTTTAAAAAAAGATCAGATCTAGGAAGAGCACGTTGAAAAGCACTTTTAGGAGTATTTTTGGTATTTTCGACCACCGACGACCACCGGCGTCGACGTGACGGCAGTACACCGGACTCCGGTGAAGCAAGAGAAAGCTTTTGAACTGAATTTTTTTTGGAGAAATGAAAAAATGAGTTAAAAAAAGTTGGTTTTTATATAAGAAAAACAAAGGCCAAAACGATGTCGTATTGGACCTAGGAGGATCCGCGTGTGGACCCTGATCCGACTCGCAATCCGTGCAACTGACCCGTCAACCTGGCTCCTCAGTAGCTTTGAATCGGTTTGACTAGATCGGATCGAACCTAACCAATCCCTAGACCGGCCCAAATCGCACGTCAAATTGAACCCTTTTCGGTCCATCCGAACCGTCGTTAACTGGACTATTGACAAGTTCGATTTAGGTAAAAAAATTTTTTTTGAATTTTCTAATTTTTTTATATATTATTATTTTTGTTATTTTGAGTTTTTTTTTATATATTTATGCATGATAAATTTTAAAAATTTTTAGAATATTTTTTTAATTGTTTTGATAATAATAAAAATAAAATAGTAAAATAATGACTAAAAAAATATTTAAAATGCTTTAAAAAGAATAATAATAATAATAATAATAATAATAATATAAATAATAATAATAATTTTTATTATTTTTCCTACCTAGATGTTGGAGGGAATAAAAATATATTCTTAAAAATAATTTCACCTAGATGTTGGAGAATTATTATTAACAAATTTTCATAAAAAAGAAGTATATAATAAAATTTTAATTAATTTAAAAAATTATAAAAATCAAACTTGTTTCGAAAATTCGCCTAGATGTTGGAGATTTTTAGAGATGTTCATGTTTTTTAAATAAAAATAAAAAATCTAAACCTTAAAATTAAATCTCAAACCTCTAAACCCTAAAATTAAACCCTAAATACTCTAAATCCTAAAACTAAAACTTCAAACCTCAAACCTTAAAATCAAATCCCTAAAACATTAAAATCCTAAAATTAAAACCTTAAATCCTCTAAACCCTAAAACCAAAACTTTAAATTTCAAACCTTAAAATCAAAACCCTAAAATCTCCAAACTTTAAAATCAAAATCCTAAACCTTCCATACCCTAAAATTTAACCCTTAAGACCTTATAAACTTTAAAGCCAAACCCTAAAACCGTCAAAACTCAACCCAAAATCCTAATATCTGAATCTTCAAAATCTTGAAACCCTAACCTTTAAAACCTCTACTTAAGCCCTTACTCAAAATATTTTAAAAATCCTAAGGACACGTGTGAAAATCTTATGTGAATTAATTTGTTCTCGAATATCGCCTAGATGATGGGGTGTTTAAGAAACTTTATTTCGTTAAGTTTTTTTACACGAGTTCTTAATTCGTATTAATAATAAGATTAATAAATAAAAGTATAATAGTAAATTGGGATCTTAAATATAAACAGTCACACCTAAGCTTTGCCTAGATGTTGGAGAGTCGAGGTGATCTCATTATACCTAAGAACATAACTTTAAAATTGCATCTCATCTTACATAACATTCATTGGCATACATACGTTAGCGTCTTATCATTAGTAATTGTTTGCATTATTCTGTCTTTAATTTTTATTTACCACTTGGAATAATACATTTTTCAAAAAAAAAAAATTGTGATACTCTAAAATAAAATAAAAATAATATTTTGAAGGAAATGATTCTTGGTACTCTGCCTAGATGTTAGAAAGTCACTAACAATTATCTTCTAAAAATATTGTTATTTCATTTTAAGGATTATCGTGTTAAATCTTAAGCGAAAAGAGTTATTTTAAATTCTACCTAGATGTTGAAAAATTTTAAAACAATTCTTTAACTTTAAGATTCTCTCAATATTCCTAAATAAAGAGCTTTAGCAAAATTTTATTTTTTTCAAATGAAGGGAATTAGTATTAAATTTCAAATTGAAACCATTTTTATCCAACACCGAAAATAACGTGTAGTTAAATGGTATCAATTTATGGGCGTTGTAAAGGTGCTAATCCTTCCCTACACGTAACCGACTTCCGCACCCAACCTGATTTTTCATAGATCGAAATTTATTTTTTTGATAAACTTTAAACTCACTTTTATAGTTTATTAAAAAGATAAATTTTTAGCTAATCAATCACACCCTAATAAAAATTGGTGGCGACTCTCATTTTTTTATTTAAAAATCATTTACTTCTGACGATCCCAAAACTATTACGACAATTATAATTGTAAAACATTTACATAAAATATTAACAAATCATAAAAGAAGTTTTATATTTTTACAAATATAATTATCTTTGTTACTCATAATTGTACTTAAATATAATTAAATTATATCAACTTAGCATATTTTTTTTGGTCAGCGATAACTTTGAATTTTATTACTAGGAATAATGAGTTGCCAAAGGTTAATCAGTCATGGAACAGAGTCCAGAATAAGAAACTCTAAAATTCCAAATCACCAAGAATCCCACCCGACTGGAAACAACAATATTATAATCAAGCCTGAAACAATAAACTACATTCAACTTCCTTTTTTGCTGATTGGTGAAATTCGCATGTGCACGGAATGTATCATGTAATGTTAGCAAAAAGAAAATGATCGTTCCCACAGAATTGATTCAAAGATTATCCTAAATCTAATTACCAAAGTATAGCATCTTAAAATTTAGTTGGCTTTAGGTAAAAAAAAAAACTATAGTGCCTCAATCAAATTCAAGATTTAACTAATATCTACAATAGCAAGTAAACAAACCAAAATTAAACAAAAAAAAAAATCAGAAACCAAATTAAAGAATTCAAAACAGAAAATTAATAAACCGAGAATAGAATTGAATAACAAGATAAAAACAGAAAATTAAATGCCTAAAATAAAGCAATTGAGCATGAAAATGTTAAGGCAAGCAAAGGATATGAAATGTAAATGAAACATGAAAATTAGACGCATAAAAAAAATAAAGTAAAATACGGCATGTAAGTAAGTAAATGCAAAACATGAATTTAAACAAACATGTAACAAACTAAAAATTAAAGCCAAAATAAATGATGAACAAGCTTGATTTAGGCTAGAGATTACCTCATAGGCACCGTCACTACCTTGAAAAATCAATAACCTTCAACAAAGTTCACCAAATAGCTAAGAATCATCAAGAAAACATCAAGCAGTTGAACATGAAAACGGTTTCTGCACCCAGACTCTTCACCTTCGGTTTTTTTCTCAATTTTTGGGGTGTTTGGCTCTTAAATTTAAATCTAAACTAAATAACTAATGAATGAACATGTAAATGATGTAGGAACCGAAAATAAGTGCAAAAATAGAAGGAAAATTGATCCAAATAGCAAGGAAACCGAAAATTGGCAGTGTTGAAAGCAGAGAATAAAAACCACAAAATAAAAAATTATTGCAAGCAATGTAGAACGAATTTGAAAGTTAAAATTTGCAGATATGTAAATTAAAAAGTCAAGAAATTTCAGTAAAAATTAAAAAAAAAAAAAGGCAAAAGAAAATCATGGTGAAAAGATGAAAACAATGAAGGTACATCAGAGTAGGAATTTAAAACAACAATGAAGATTAAAGTAAATTTACATTCAAATGAAGTAAATTCAAATGTAAAAGTGCTCAGAACATTAAAGGAAATTGAAAAGAACTTCAAAGGTTAGTAATTGAAAAGAAAAAGTACAAAGAAATTAAGTGTTTGGCAGTCAATAAAGTAAGGAAAACAAAAAATTGCAAGAACATAAAATTCAGCTCAATTGAAAGAAAATTACAAGAAAATTAAATATAAACTTGCAAAGAACATTAAGTAAATGTAAAAAACAAGTAAAAAGAACATTAACCCCCATATAATAATCACACTTGCCATTAGGGTCGTAATTTCTTGTCGATGAATTTGGTGTTGTTTTCAGAGGCACAAGAGTGAAATATTGACCTTTTATTAGTAAAAGCAAAAGATGAGAAATAGGGATGGGCAATTTCTCTTGATCATTTCTTAGTCTCTTTCGGTTTTTTGTTGATCCGGTGGTAGGTTCAAATGTAGGGACAAGATCATGAATGATCATTTAAAGATGAAAATTTATTGGAAAGCCCAAATGCTGGCTTGGTTGGCAAAGATATAGGTTCTGAGAGATATTGCTAGTGATAGAGTGATAAGGTTGCTGAATAGGATAAGGATTGTACGGCGTAAACCAATTAGGTAGATGCCCCTCCATTGTGATTTCTTGCACCTTTCCTTCATTCTTTTCTGATATACTTCTCTTTTCAACATCTATTGCATCTTTTAACTTAATCCTGCCATATTTGATTTGTATTTTCTATAATTTCACCAGAAATTACCATGTCAGAAAAGTTTTTGAAGACATTCTCAAACATTCTTTCATAATAAGAAGTGTTTAAAGAATTGACAAATAGAATAGTAATTTCTTTTTTTGACAAGGGTGATTGTACTTGGGCTGCTATGTCTCTCCATCTAACTGCATATTCTTTGAAAGTCTTAGTTGACTTTTTTTTTCATATTTTGCAAAGAGAACCTGTCTGGTACCATATCTTTAATGTGCTTGTATTGTGTTAGGAATGCCCTAGCCAAGTCATTCCAAGAGCAAATCTTATTTTGATCCAACTGAGCATACCATTTTGCTACAAGCCCAGTGAGACTATCTTGAAAGTAATGGATCAATAACTTATCATCATGAGTGTGACCTGTCATTTTTTGATAGTACATAGTGATGTGTGTTAAAGGGCATTTTGTTTCATCATACTTCTCAAAATCTGAAGCTTTGAATTTCGATGGAATAACAAAATCAGGCACTAGACTAAACTCATTGGCGTCAATATTCCCGTACACATCATGGCTTTTAATTGCTTTCAATCTCTCTTCCAACATATCAAATTTATCCTTCAGCATCGTATCTCTTGATGGATCTAGCATTTTTTTTAATTTTTTTAATCTTTTAGGATCATCCACATTAGGCATAGCAGTGGAGTCATGAAGAGTACGCCTAGGGTTGACATTTGTCTGAACTAAGGGCAACTTGGCAGGAGTGTCAGCAAAAGGTTAATGAGTTGTTGAAGGTGTTTGAAGCATATAAGGATCTTGAATATATGTGAACCTAGGTGGATACAATGGTGTTTCACCAGTTATTTCCTCTCTTGCCACATGTGTTTCAATAACTCCATTTCCTTTTGTCAACTCTGCTAACATCTATTTTAATTTTGTCAACTGTTTATCTATGTTCTATTACATTCTCGTGACTATTTCTCCGATCTCTCCTTAGGCCTTTTATACTTTATCCATCCGATTTTCATCTTCATTTTTCATGATTCTGGTATTGACTCGAGTGCTATAGGTGTGCAGACTTAACTAATCTCGTTTTCTAGGATAGCTATCCTTGAACCTTTTATTAATTATCAAAAGTTAGAAATGCATGACATGAATTTTATTATAAAAACTCTTTTGGCTTTGAAGGTTTAATAAAAGCATATTCACAATCATCATTTTTTGTCTTTAGCTAACATGAAAAATAATGAATTCAAACAAATGATGCATGATGTGCAAGTCAAATTTTATTGTTATTAAGGAGGGAAAACTTGAGTTCCAACCTATATTCTGGTTAGGTTATCTATAGACATTCTTTTCTCTTCAAAAGTTTGATGAAAGTACATTCATAACTGTCACTCTTTTCACTAGCTCTAATTATTAAAAGTGGACAAAGGCATCAATTCATAAAAAATTCAAGTCAAAAGAAGTTTTCATTTTTTTTTTCAAAACTATCAAGTTTACACATCATGAACTATTCTAGGGCTAAGGCCAAAAAGTGCTAAACCTGTTCTCACTCCCCTTGTCTCACCTAAGAAATCCAAAAATAATTAACTATGATTGCTGGGAAAGATAACCCTTATTTTAAAAGCTTTTTATTCATCATCTTAGCCAACTTTATTGTTGCCTACAGCACTACCTACTATATCAGCATAGATCAATGAAAGGTTCACATGAATAACTGGCTTTATTTTGGCATCAAAACTCAAATATCCGACTTTCATCAGTCCCTGCACCTTATGTTTCAAAGTTATACAGTCTTTCAGAGAATGGCCTACATACCAAAATGGTATTTACATCAGGCATTAGGGTCGTACCATTTGAGAAAAGGTGGTTTGCTAGATTTAGCAGAGATATGAGCAATAAGGTAGTTCTCTAGGAGCAATGAGTATAACTCTATGCAGGACATGGGTATTGGATCAATAGAGGTTTTTTTTTAGTGTTGCCAGAGTTTTTTTATCCTATGATTGGTTTACTTTACTAAAAAGATGGTGGTATAGTTAGTTTTAAAGTGAATTGAAAAACTTTGGGTCAAAGATTAGGCTGTGAAAATGGTGATGGGACAGCATGCTGAGCAAGTGATTGTAAAATATGAGATGGTGGATGTGAATTCAGGTGTGAAATTTTTTAAAGTTGCATGAAATTTTGGGGTCCTAATCTTAGGTGTTTAGAAAGGAGGTTGGAAGTAGTCATAAGAAGGATTTAGGTACAGGTTTGGACTCAGGATAATTGGTGAAGGTTGTTTAAAGCCAGATGACTCATTCTTAGAAATTAAACTTTTGAGTTCAGTCATTTGCATGGCTAGTTCACCCATTTCTCTTTTGAGTTCACCCAAACCTTGGTCACTGTTTAAATCACCCAATGCTTTAATTTGCTCTAGAAAAATGCTGGAACTAATAGGAGCTTATTGATCTTGACTTGATGAAAGTGACAACGATCCTTAAGGAATAACAAACTCAACTTTACCGTTACCTTTAACCATTTCTATCAATTGAGCTATCTGTTATTTTATTTCTCGAAGCTCAAGCCAAAATTCCTCTTGATTAAACTCTAAAGCACTAATTCTTGCTTCCAATTGATCTCTCATTTTTGCCATTCTACTTTCCACCAAGACAAACATTTTATTCCAAAACCTAGACAAAAAATTTTAGATTACTACCTTTATTGAATGAATGCTACAAAAATAATTTCTAACTTATATGACACACAAAGTATATTTATGAATACATGAATATGATAACTAAAGAATGTTATGAAATGCATATATGCTTATGACAATGGATTTTTATATATACAAATACCCAAATGAAAATTTTTTTCAACCATGAATGTATATGCAATAAATGTAATGTTATGTTACAGGGATGGTGAGCTATGAAATGCAATGTCTATTCCATATGACCTTACTATTCATAAATCATATGCATGAAATGCAATGACATATTTACATGAATGATGAGATGTATACCTATGACTAATGCAACATACTTGTATTAATATGGATGAGATGCAGTGCATGTATTATCTTATTATCGTGAGAATGGAATATAGGTACATCAAAGATCAAATAAAAGTGTGAAAGATGAAACAATATTCGAAAAGGAAAAAGAAAAACTTTTTTTGAAAAGGAAAAACAATTTTTTTCACACAAAATAACTAGGACTTGAAGATTAATCTTTATTTGGCCAATAAACAAAGAATTTAAGAAAAACTTTTAATCTTTGAAAATGTTTTTTTTTACCTTTTTTTTTAACTTTTTTCTTGTTGGATAATGTTAAAAAATAATAATTTTATTTTAAAATATTTTATGAAAATGTAAAATTTGGATAACTACCAAAGGAGTGAAATACATGTCAAAAGGAAAAAAAAATCTTTAAGAAAATGCTTTTATGTTATTTCTACAAAAGGATAATGCTCTATCGAAGGCTGGTCCCTTAAAGTTCACTATATGCTGAGTGAGGATTTGTTCATCTAAAGGTTCCCAAATTGTTTCTTACTGGCGTCCATAATAGACTAGTAAGGCACCCCTATCCTCATCCATTATAGGTTACGAACAGAAAGGGTTCGATTTGAGTGAAAATGTTTCATTAGCAAATGCGGAGGTTATCACCTCATGAGAGTATAGCTACTTCACTTCCTCCTAAAAAGGATGGAGCTCGGGTCTAAAGCTTATGCATGTTAATGCATATGCAAAAGTGTGCAAAATGATATATTAATCAAAATATCATAAATAAATCATAAGCATAAAATCAAAACAAAATAATAAGTAACATACAATTCATTTTATTTATTAACTTGTGTATATATATATTTTTGAAAAATTAAAATAAAAAGAATTAAATTAAATATCAGATAAAGCCAATTAAATCCAACAATTATTAATAGCACATAATTAAAATTTTAGCCAAACTCTCAAAGTCCCCAGCAAAGTCGTCAAGCTGTCATAACGATTTTTGGACTTCCAGAAGTAAAGCATTTTAAAATTGAAAAAAATAAAAAGAGTCACCACCAATCTTTTTTTTATGGTGTGATTGGCCACCTAAAAATTTATCTTTTTAATAAAACTATAAAAGCAGGTTTAAAGTTTATCCAAAAGATAAATTTTGGTCTTCAAAAATTAGGTTGGGTTCGGGAATCAGTTACACGTGAGTAAGGATTAACATCCCCACAATGCCCATAAATTTATACCATTTAATCATGCATTATTTTCGGTGTTTGATGAAATGGTTTCTATTTGAAATTTAATACTAATTTTCTTTATTTTAATTTCCTTTTTGCTAAAATTTCATATTTAAAAATATTGAGAAAATCTTTCAGTTAAAGAATTATCTTAAAATTCTCCAACATCTAAGCAAAATTTAAAATAACTCTTTTCACTTGAGATTTAATACAATATCCCTTAAAATGAAAATAACAC
The DNA here is from genome assembly GCF_047325235.1 of Durio zibethinus. NCBI lineage: Eukaryota > Viridiplantae > Streptophyta > Magnoliopsida > Malvales > Malvaceae > Durio > Durio zibethinus. The sequence continues at coordinate 25,232,015 of NC_143172.1, forward strand.
TCTCTGCAAGAAATGATTGTTGGTGACTCTCTAACATCTAGGCAGAGTACCGAAAATTATTTCATTTGGAATGTTATTTTTATTTTATTTTATGATATCACAATTTTAAAAGTAAGTAAATAAAAGAAACATTTTTGTGCGAAAAAAATAAATAATGGTATTATCATATAGCAAGTAAAAATTAAAGAAAGGGAAATGCAAAATGAATGCCAACAATTATATATTGATGCAAGCATGTTAATGTATATTATGCAAGATGATGAAATGTAATTAAAAAATAGATTTTTAAATATAATTAGATCACCTTGACTCTCCAACATCTAGGCAGAGCTTAGATGCGACTAGTTATATTTAAGATCCTATGTTATTAGTACCTTTTCTATTATTAATTTTAATCCCATGGTTAAAACGAATTAGGGATTAGTATAAAAACTTAATGAAATAAAATTTCTTAAATACCCCATCATCTAGGCGGCATTCGGGAACAAATCATTTCATGTGAGATTTTTACACGTATCCTTAAAGTTTCGAAATAGATTCAGGGCATGGGTAGGTTTTTAAGGTTTGGTGACTTTTTTATGATGATTCAAGAATGCTTATCAAATTTGGGATTTTCATAATTTTGGATTTTAAGGTTTTGGATTTAAAGGTTTAGGATTTTGAATTTTAGGGTTCGTGGTTTTAGTTTTAGAGTTTTGAGGGTTTAAGGTTTCAATTTCAAGGTTTAAAGGTTTATGATTTAGTTTTAGGGCTTTGAGGGTTTAAGGTTTCAATTTCGGGGGTTTAAGGGTTTAAGGGTTTTAGTGTTTGGATTTTAGGGTTAAGGTTTTAAGGTTTAGATTTTTTAATCTTTAAAAAAATATGAACATCTCTAAAAATCTCCAGCATCTAAACGGACTTTCAGAGCAAGTTTGATTTTTATGATTTTTGAAAATTAATTAAACTTTTTCATATATTTTTTATGAAAACTTATTGTTATTATTGTTAATTTATTATTATTATTATTTTTTATATAATTTTTCAACATCTAGGCGAAATTATATTTTTTTTATCTAGGTAGGGAAAACAAAAAATTTATTATTCTATTATTATTATTATTATTTAGATTATTATTATTATTAGAGCATTTTTAATATTTTTTTAATAATTATCTTAGTTGTTTTCATTTTATTATTATTAAAAACAATCACATATTTATTTTAACAAATTTAAAAAAATTATCATGCTTGAATATTAAAAATAAAATTCAAAATAACAAAAATAATAATATATAAAAAATTAGAAAATTCAAAAAAAATCAAAAAATAAAAAATACATGAATCAGACCGATCAACAGTACGGTTAACACCAGTTCGATCGACGGTTGGTTCAGCAGTTTGACGGTTTAGATTGGTTCAAACCGATTCACTGGCGATTCGTCTGAACCGATTGAAGGTTGGTTGAAGCAAGTGTTGGGTAGGTTTGTACGGATCTCTGGTTTGATCTGGGTCCATGCGCAAATCTTCCTTAGCCTAAAACGACATCGTTTTGGGCTTTCTCTTTTTATATAAAACCCACTTTTTTTTAGCTAATTTTAATCTTTTTGCTCAAAAAATTTTCAAAGCTCCAGAAAGAGCTCTAGGGGCTCTATCAGCATTCAGTCATCGGCGTCCGTGCCATCTTGCCGATTGTCACCTGGATCACTACCGACGATCGCTGCTGGTGGTTGTCGATGGCTGAAAAACACAAAAAAAACTCTTAAATGTTCACCTTAACGTGATATTTTCAGATCCAGTGTCCGTTTTGTTAGAAACAATCTCGATCGGCGTAGATTAAGGTTTGAAGCTTTCGGTCTCCTCTTTCTTTTTTTTTTAAACCAAAATTGACGTATTCTTTTTATTTTTTGTAGGTGGCTTAGGGTTGGGTTCCTCATTGATTCGACGAAGACTGTGTTTTTTGTTTGTTATTTTTTTATGAATTTTTTTCATGGTTGGTTGTAGAGGGAGGGGATTATTTTGGGATGTTGGGTGATGTCAGGGGAATGTGTTTTGGGGCTAGAAGCGCTATGGGAAGCTGAGATTTTTCTAGGTAAGGGAGAGCTGGGGTTTTTGGGTGTGAAGGTTTTGATAGGGGTCGATCCTTAAGTAGAACACAGAGTAGTTTCATGGGGTACGTAGAGGTTAGGACTTTGAGGGTTGGGGGGTATGCAAGGAACTTTAGGCAAGTTGAACGGTGGGAAAGATCTGTGATAGAGAGAAAGTTGAGGTTTTAAGAGGCTAGGTAACTGAGAGATGGGTGAAGTAGGTGGTGGTTAGTGAGGGTTCTAGCAATGCAAGGTATAGTCGGAATAGGGTATGGTGCTGATAGTAGGGTGGGTGGCCAGTGGGGTGAGTGGCCAGTGATGTCGTGCAAAATTTGTTGTCTACAACATTCCATTATTTCCATCTCTAGAATTTAAACTAAAGTTATCAGCTAAGATAAAAATGCTAATACCCATCAAATGAATCTTATAACCTTTTTTTTCTTTACAAGAAAAACTCATTAAGAATTCTGTAGATGCTATGACAAGGAATCAATAAGTTGGATCTTTTCTTATTTAAGGCCAAGGGTATGCTGAAATGTTGGTGCTTGGCTTTGAGTTTGAGTTGCTAATACTATTAAATACACAGTGCTGTTGTCCTGTCAAATAAAGTTATTAAATTTATATAATGCATTTCTGTTGGGTAAAACCTTGATTTCGTTACTGACTTTTTAATAATGACAGCAAAGAAACGAAGCCTTCTCCTGTCTTGACATTCTCTTTAGTTAGAGTCCATGGTTGGGCCCAGGTGGGCTCCCAGGCTTTGTCTGTCTCAAAGCTTTGAGAGTAAAAGCCCAAATCCTCCCTTGAACTTTTATTGTGAAATAATAATAAAAAATACTGTTTATATTAATATTTAATATTTAAAATTAAAATTAAATAAAAATAAGTTATTTATTTAATAAATTAATAATTCCACATAGAGCTAGTTCAAGATCTGGGTTTGAAAATCTTAAACTAAGTTCGGCATGAAATGGGCCGGCTTGCAAGCTTAGGAAGTAACCCATGCAATGAACAAACTTTAGGAGAAGTTACAAAATGCCATCTAAAGATTCGGTGCAAAATATGTCCTACAAGTCAAGAAGGCTTCGGCCTATGGTAAAAGTGGCTAATGGCTACCGATGGATAATCGGCTCAAGTAATGAAAAAAAGTATATTTTTTCTGTATTATTTGGGTTTGAATTCGTTAAGAAATTGTATAAAAATAATTTTTTACAAATTCATTAAAATTGATATAGATAAATTTGGTTGAACTGGTTCCCAGAATGGATGTACTGGTCAAAGTCTAAAAACTTCTTGTGGCTAAATTAAAAAAAATAAAGTGGCAGATGATTGGGATGAAACTTTTTAGTTGATCCCAAGATCAGTTGTTGCCTAAAAGGAGCTCAGTTTGCCTCATCATAAGCATGCCTCCTTCAAATACTTCCCTGTTCAGTGTTTGCCATCGAAAGGAAAGTAAAAAATAGGGGTCAAAAGGTTCACTACTAAGGAAAGTGCATTAGCAAAGGTACTTGATTTCATGAAGTCTTCCCAACCCTTTTCTATTGATATAAAACATGCAATGAGATGCACCATTAATTACTCAGCGTTGTCATAGAGACATCGCACGAAGACAAGAATACATTTTGGCTGCAATTGGTGGTTTGGTGACAACTTTAGATGTTCACATACACTCATCTTATTCATCTTTCAAGGTTAACTTTTGTTGGTTTAAAGATGGCGGGTCATTACACTCGAATGTTTGATTTTGTCGTATTCTTATTGTTCTTTTAAATGCTTTTGCAGACTCAAGCCATGCTTGATCAGCTAGGTGATCTTCAAAACAGGGTATTAATTTATTTTTGATACTTATGATTTAACTGTCTTTAGTTCTCTATGTCATGCTTTTGATCAATTTTGTCCTTATTTCTGGTACAGGAACGAATGCTAGTTGAAGCCAATAAATCCTTGAGAAGGAAGGTATGGTACTTCTCACCATCTGCTGAATTTTAATTCAAGATCTTAAATTTCATCAATAATTATCATTGGTTAGCTTTCTATTTCTGCTGTATTAATCCTTGTTCTCATACTATTTCATTAATTGGAAGAATTAAGTCTAGCATGGGAAACTGAAGGGCCAAATATTCCGTACAATTGCCTCCCAGCTCAATCAGAGGCATTTTTCCAGCCTATAGGCGACAATTCCTTCCTGCAAATTGGGTACCCTTTCTTTCAATCAAGTTCGTTTGTCCTATTTCCTTGTATCTGTTTACTCACTTAATATGTTGTTCTCTGTCATGTTGCAATTCTACATTTTTGTTGCAGCTATAATCCTGTTGTTTCAGATGAAATGAATGCTGCAGGGCATAACCAAAATGTCAATGGATATTTTCCAGGGCGAATGTTCTGATTTTAAAACCCTCACACATAAGATTGATGATTTACTGGGTAGAAATATCTACCAGCTGTTGCTGCTGCTATTTTTCCTTCTCTGGCTACTTTTGATCTGTTTTTTATGCAACTTGCCATTACATTTCATTGAAAGACAATAAACATATATATGAGTTTACGTTGTAATGACATAAATGATGTAGCTTTTTTACTATAATTGTATAAAAATATATGTGGTTGGCATGTTTACACAAATCTTTGTTAATTCTTGGTGTCAAAGGAATGGGTGGGAATGGTTCAATTGGCTTAAAGCTGATCGAAGGCTAAGGCCCAGCCCAGCCTATATACGAAGCTAACCAGTTGCATTCAAGTCCACCAAAAACATAGTTATATTTATATTTAGACTTTATTATCTTAGAAATAAAAGATAATACAATACAAAAACGATATAAAAAAATTTGATAAGTATATGAATTAAAATTTTGATAAAAATTATATATGAGTTTGACACTAATCAAAAAAATATATTTTGTGTTTAATATATCGATATAAATTATGATATAATAATTTTTACATTTTACATATTACATATGAAATAAATACGGCACAATTAAATAAATTTTCATGTCTAATTACATTTCAACTTAGAAAAACGAGTGTTTTGCTTTTTTTATTTTCATCTTTTTCATATTAACTCTAATTAATTAAAGTTTCATTAACATCATTAGTAGTGGCAGGCCAGGAATTTTACATTGGATGCCAAAAAATTTTCTGAAAACATTTTTCGATTGATAAAAAATTATTTCCTAAAACAACAATTTAACTTACCTTAACACATTACAAAAATGAAACTACAAAAAGCAAACTCTTATGTAATATAGCATAAGTTGAAAAATGATTAAGCTTACTAATGGGAGTAAAATCCATGGACTGATGGACCCATCTTACAAGATTAAGGCTTAATAATTTATTACATTAGTCACTTCTTACTTCACTTCAAAGGCATGTAAAAATAATGATGATTTTTGACATTCAACTACCCATGCCTCAAATTAGTGGTAGAAAAAAATTATAGAGCTACTATTACACTTTATATGTCTTAAGGTATCCAAATGTTGCCATAATTATAAATCCATACTATTATTAAAGCTTTTTGACCGACTTTGGTGTCAAGTTACAAGTTAGGTGACATCAATTTAATTGAAAAATTATAAAAATATTAAATAAATTTTATAATAAAATGAAAATGATGATTATTTATTTTTTTAGATTTTTATAAAACATATTTTTATTTAAAATTTACAAAATTAACCACTTTCACATTAAAAATATCTAAATTACTTCTTTTTTCAAAACCTAAAAAAAAAAAAAAACCCCCACCCTATATGGCTGGTGGGTGTACCAAATTTTAGTTAAAAAGCACATGTCTAAAGGGAAAATAATAGTTTTTGAGATCAGGTTCAATTTTACCATTTAAATTAATGATTATTTCTTCAATCAATTGGTATATTATTAAAGTTTGTACTTAAAAATTATGAATTCGATAAAATTTAGATTCATAATTTTTTTGTCAATCTGATATATAATAAGATAAGAAATTTAAAAATAAATTAAAATTTTCAAAAAAAAATTACCACTTGAATTGTTTAAATTCACCGTCAATCTTTATCTGAAATCAATTTTATCACTCTACTTTTAAATTTAAACCAAAGTCATTCAATTGTGACTATTAATAAATATTTATTATAAGATTTCGTTAAAAATTTTTTGTCATTTAAAATATAATTTTGATCATGATATAAAAAAATAAGCCAATTAAAAAACCCATCTTATCTAAAGTTTAAATACAAAAACATGATCTTCAAACCTTTGATCTGATGATTAAAGGCGCTTGAAAAGACATCAAAAATTTAATTTCAAATCAATTTTTTTTATTTGTATTAAAATTTTATCCTTCTAATATAATAAAAAAAATACAAAAACATGATATTATTAATCTCTTTAATAGCGTAAAAATATACTAAAATTTCAACCATTCATTTGAGTATGATAGTAAATGGGAACTTACCCCATGGCTTCTTGTTAAGGCTTTTGATCAGTAACCTCTTTTGGAAAAAGGTGTCCAATGCATGTCTGATTTTCATTGGGTAAAGCCAACATGAAACATGATTAACTTCCATTATAAAAACAAAAGTAACCATATGAACATCGATTTTCTCCTTTTTAATCCTTACCTAATCATCACTGCTTCGTGTAACTTTTCACTCGTTCTTTTTTTTTTTAACCAAAATTCTTGGTAAACCTTTATAATAAGGATTAATTTAGCATAAAAGTTCTTTTATTTTGGTTGTCAAATCAAATTTTTAAAAAAATTATATATTTTTTTGTTTAGCATAAAAGTTTGATCAAAAGTAGCTTTCGAATATAAAAGTTATTTTTAATAGTAATTTTAAATTAAACTTAAATACTTTCTTTGTTTTAATTTTTTGTTTATTTTTTAAAAAAATTATATCTAATTTTTTAACTTTTTTACATTAAAAATAATAGAATTTTAATTTTATAAAAAAAATTTAAATTCCATTAAAATCAATACATGATAAATATTTTGAGACAAAAAGAGTATAATTCTTAGATAATATTTTACTTTAAAAACAAGTCTAGTTACCTGGTACTTGGGTTGTGTTAATAAATACTTATGTTCGACTCGTGAACTCGAACTGCAATTAAAAAAAGACAAAAAGCACAAATAAAAGTAAATTTTCAAAATATGGAAAGGATATGGTCTTCGTAACTTCTGTGATGCAGGAAATGTTGGGTTTGAGTGGAATGTGACATTGTTTTCCATGTTTGAACAACCTTTCTTTTCCCACACTGTTCATTCTTGATCAAGTCAATCAAAGGTGAAGGTGCAGAGAAAAAAAGACAAAAACCAAGAAACATTTTTACATGAAAACTTGGATTAGGGCACCCACGCGAAATCCCCTCCTTTGGACCCCCATGGTAATAGTAAAATACTACAACACATTCCCCTTGTTCTGTTTTCTACTGCCTTTTCCTTTTTTTTTTTGTTCTTTGTTTACCATTGCGGTGATAAAATTGTTACCTAACTAAGCTGGGTAACACAACCCTTGTATTTCTCTTTTTCCTTTTGCTTTCTTTCCTTTTCCCTTTTGGTGTTATTTCACTTTTTGCACCAAATATTAATAACTGATGGATCAGGAAAGGAAATTGATCAAGACAATATCCTAATTTATATAAATATTTATTTATTTTTGAATTGAGCAACCAAATAGTATTTACTACTACTATTGACATTAAATTGCATACATGGTCTTTAAAGTTTTAACTGATTTTCGTTTTTTTTTTTTAAAAAAAATCACAATCTTAAGATAAAAAAATAGATTGCAGGTATGAATATTTGAATTCTAAATTTATTAAATAACACATATTAAAAATGATTATATAAGTCAATTAAATTAAATTCTAGGTTCAACTATTATTTTTGTTCTTAAACAGTTTTCTTTTTAAATTTCAAACTTGTTTCCAAAAAGGTTTTTCCATATATAAACCCTATTTGTTAATCTTGTTAATTTGTTATCTTGCCACACGTGTTTAACATTTGGATTAATACATGTGTCATAAGTTGAGAATTAATTATTGGATTAAAAGTTCAATCAATGACGATATGGTACATTTAAGATTTTTTTTTCTTTGTTTTTAACTACTAGTTGGACTTTCAAATTTTTTTGCCACTGAACAGATGATAGGGGATAAAGATGGGATGGGAATAGACCTATTAAAAAAATCAGATTATTCATTTAAATTTAAAAATTCATTCAAATTTTGAGAGGATTTAAATAAAAAATTAAAATCTCTTAAATGGGTTTAGGCAAAATTTTTAGATTCATTTAAATTTCAAATCAAATTTTAAACAAAAAATTTAAAATTTGAACCTCGTTTAATCAACCTAAATCATATATATATATTTATTTATTTCTATATATATGTAAATTATATATGAAATTAAATCACATATATATAAAAATTAAAAATAAAATTTTTAATTTTAATTTTTATATATATGCAAATTATAGAAATTATATATAATTTTTTTTTTAATTTTTATATATATGTAAATTGAATATAATCTCATTAAACTTAATTTAATCATTTTTTTTAATTTTTAGTATATATATTAAGTTTAATTGGTGGATTTGATATTTTTTTTTAATTTGAATCAGGCTTGAAAAAATTTAGAAGCATGAAATTTTGGACTAATTTAAATTTAAACAAGCATATAAATTATTAATACAAAGTATGAGTCTAACTCTAACCTAATTCGACTCAACCATGAACATCTCTAGAGGGGGATGAAGATGGTGGATATTGATATTGATAATGAGTTGAGTTTGTGTTTGTTGCTTAAGTTCTTCAGACACTGAAGTGAGAAAAGCTTGCTTGAAGTTAATATTGTTATTATCATTCGAGGTGTAATTCAATTAAATCGAGTTGATATAGTGAAAAATTAAAATTTGAGCTCGATTCGAAAGTTGTTATTCAAAACTCAGTTCAAACTCGATCGAATTTTAATTTTTAACCTCAAACTTAACTTAAGATAAAAATTGAATTACTCGAGTTCGTTTAATTATATTTATTTATTGAATTAAAAATGATTTTGATTCTCATACTTGACTCCAAATTCAATTATTTGTGTTCGAATTTAAATTTGAATTAATATATATAAAAGTAAAATAATAATTTTTTAATTAAAATAATAAAATTAGATTAAAATATAAAAATTCAATTAGGCTTATGGACTATTCGAGTCAAACTTTAAAATGTTCAAACTCGATTTGTTGGATAAATCGAGCTATTCAAGCTAAGCTCGACAAAACCGACCCTAATTTAAATTTTATCTAATTTGAACTCCAATAATTTATAAATATTAATGTATTATTTATACATTTAATTATCATAAAAAAATAATAATAGCGGGAAAGCTACTGAAAACTTACATTAATAATTAAAATTTATAAATAGTCGTGTCAGAGTTTTGGCAAAACACGCTTGCTACTATGTCGTCAGCCTCCTGTGATTTGGCCTCCCCCTTGTCGCGGCACTTCACTCCACCACCCCCTCACAACAGCTCCGGCCGAGAGATACCCATTTAACCCATGAAGAGGATGGGAGGCAGACCATTGTTGGAATTAGATTGGGTTTTGATTGCAACCTTGTATTAACTATTTTAGGAATGATGAACCAAAAAGAAGCGAGGGAACCTTCTAGCATTGACAACTTTCAATAATATCTTGCTAATCGGAGTCATGAGTATACCCATCCAATGCAGATAAAAATTTTACCCTCTAAAACCAATTCGAAGATTGATGATATAGTTAATATACACTCTACTAATATTCCTGATTCATGAAATTTTAGACGACTTTGAAATAAATTCAAATGTTTTGGTGATATGGTGGATGTCTTCATACCTGCAAATGAAACATTAGAGATCAAAGATACGGTTTCATAAGCTTTAGAAACATTGATGATGCTGAGAGTCTGTTAACTTCTCTGAATCTAATATCGACCAGTAGTTTTAAGCTTAGATTCTACATTGCAAAGGGTACTTCTGGGTTGAATCATAGCTCATCCATTCACAGAACTTCAAGTTTTAAGTGTGAAAGTCTTCAAAATAGTAAATTTACCTATGCCTATGTAGTTAAGGGGGAACCGAAACAAACGTAAAACATTTTTCCGTCACGCAAGAATATTGTCCCTAAGTCTAGTGTTGTGAAAACCAAGGACTTGGTGGAAAAAGTAATTGAGACTGCCACTAAAGATTCCTATAGTTTACTGATTGAGCATATTCAAGTCTCTTTACAAAATGGTTCTTTAATTATAAAGGTTAATCTTGAGGATATTATTAAATCTTATGTTTCCGAGGGTTCAGAAGACTCAAAGCTTAATAGTGAGAAAGAGCTGGATTGCCATAATCTAGAAGTCGAAAAGCCACAATCTGATAAATCTAAGGTGTTGTGTGAGGAATCTAATCATTCTCAAAATGAGGTAGTTGCTGCTTCTCTATATGGAGAGGGATAAATATGCATATTGCAGTGTAGGGACTATGGACGATACTAATGCAACTTTTGACCAAGATAGTGGGTTTGGGATTGATTCGAATGAAAACAATGAAGTGGATAGTTCTTGTAATAGATTACACACTACAAGCTTGAATTGTGGTGCGGAGAATGTTGACAAGGAGGTGATTAACTCTATGATGGATGCTTATGGTTGTATGGGTGATGATTCTTGGGAGGAGACTAGTTCATCATCTAACCCATTGGAGGTAGGTAATGTTGATGATGGTCATAAGGATGACGGGGGTGTTGAGGATAATGAGTGTGAGGTTTAATATGAGTGTAATGATGCTTGTTTTAATCTTGTAAACAGTTGGAGATTGAAGATTTTTTAAAAGAAAAAGAAGAGAAAAAATTTTAAATGGAATAGGAAGAAGGCACATTTTAAGTTTGTTGAACGTATCTTACTTATCTCGTAATATCTGAAAATGATATATGTATTTTTTTATAACAGTTTATATTTGATGAACTATTAATATATAGATTTTATAAACTATTAGTGAATGAAATAATAGTAACATATTAATGAATAAATATTAACCTTTCAAATAAATATATATAAAAAATTAATATTTATTTAATAATTTACACATTAATAAATAATATCATCCGATTCATTAATAATATTTAAAATTTATATATTAACGATGCACTAAATATAAATTCTTCTGACAATGACATTCGCAATATAAATACTTTATGATGAAGCTATCAAAACTTAAGAATTGGGAGAAAAGCTTGGGTTTTCCTATCTAGAAGAGTGTATCATAATTATAAAACTTACGAAAATGAAAAAGAAAAGCAGCATGATGAGGAAAGTAATTCAAATTCTTTTTTAATGATTCTTAATTGGGATCTTTAGTAATTTAGGCTTTTGAATTCATATTTTGCTGTTGGTTTACTTTCTTTTTTGTGTGTTGAGATTGTTGTTATTTATATTGCTTTTGAATTTTTCATGTGGTGTTGGCACACTATCATTTTGGACTTCTATATCTTCTGTGCTCTATTGTATTTTATCTGTGATTGAATATTTATAACTATTTTACTATTTTTAATAAAATCTTACTTTGTCTTAGAGAAAAAAAAAATTTGTATTGGTTCTTTGGGTGTGTGTTTGTAAGGGGCACACTCTTTAATTTAGTGGTGTTTTGATAAACTCACCAAGCCCATTTAATTTTAATTGTTTGTTTTAATTTAAAAAATAACCACAAATTTGCTGGTAAAAAAAAACTAATATTAATTTGTACTCTTTTCATGTCACAATGTGATTACTTTTAATAAAATTTTTTAATTATGAGAGTATAATACTTTTAATTAATTTTTTTTAGATATTTCAAAATTATTTTTTTATTTTTTGAACATCTAAAATTCTTATTGTTTATATTAAGATTAATTTTTTAATAATTTTTTTTGCTATTTAAATTAAAAATTATTGAACTTTAATTTTACAAAAAAAATTTAATTTTAATATTAAATATATAAAAATCAATTTGTTTAAAATTTCATAAAAATCAATACAATTAAAAAATTTTGAGACAAAAAAAATATTTTTTAAAAAGTTAAAATTAATGATATATATGTAAAAATCGCTTAATTAAAAGTTTTTAATTAACAATAAAATTTAAAATAAAACGATGAAAAGTTAAAAACTTTTGGGGAAAACATATTAATCACTAAAAATCTTAATCTCTCATCTTAATATAATTAAGCTTGTTCTAGAAATCCAAATTAACGTCTCAGTTGACAAAGAATTGAAATATACTAAGAAATATCAAATAATAGATATAATATTCTTAACAAATATTTATAATTTGTTTTTTTACAAATTGAATTATAATCTAAGGATAGATGAAAATATTACAAAATTTAAACTCAAAATTTATTAAATATTACATAATTGTATAAATGAATTGAGAGTATTTCAATGTAAAAAAGTATTCACCTACAAACAAAAAGGAAAAAAAAAAAAAAATTGGAACATGTCGACGGTGACACGATGACTAATGAATGGTTTGTTAAAAAAAAATCTCAGCGAGGCCTGAAGGCCCAACAGCCATAAAACTAGAATCCCGGTCAGTTTATTTCCTCCCCTCAGCTAATCCCTTCAAGACCGGAAAATGACAAAAAGAAATGCAGGTATGGTAATGAAATAAAATATTAATTGTTATTTATTAATTAATACTATTCATTAAACTAATTATAGAGACCTGTACTTAATTGGTAAAGTATTATTTATTTTTTATCTAAACATCTTATTATTTAATTTTACAAAAAAATATTTCATAAGTATAAATTTAAATTTATATATATATCACATTATATTTTTATATTCTTTTAATTTGAAATTAGAAGTATTATAATTTTTTCATTAAAATTTGACGTTCACGTCAAATTCAACAAAATTTGTTGTTTCTTTTAGACCTAACATAAAATATACATAGATTTGTAGAATCAAAATCACACAAGATATTAAGATTTTAAATGTGATTTTTATCGTGTAATACTTAATTTTTTCAATATTTCAAAGTAACTCTTATAATATAATACTTAACTTTTATTCGACTAATGATTTTTTTTATATTATTTATAAAAATTTACATCCAACTTACTAAATATTTTATATTTTAATCTAAAAATTTTATGATTTTATCTTATAAAAATATTTTATAAACATAAATTTAAATTTATATATATATCATTTATTCATATTTTTATGATGTGATTAAGGGTGTTGCACTAATATTATAAAAAAATATGTTTTGTAATGTAAAAAACATGAATTAATACTTGTAACATTTAGTTTAATAATACTCGCATGAGGTTGATTTAGTTGGTAAGAAAATAAGTTCTTCATTAGAGTTTTATTTTTTTTTTTTTGGGGTAATATTTGAATAAGATTTTAAATTCAATAATTTGTTATAAAAAATTGTTTGTGGAAGAGACTAAATTATAATAAAATCTAGAGTGGTAACTTGAAGGAGAAGAAAAAATTCCATTTCCGTACACTGGGCCAGCAATAAAATGAGTTAGAAAGCAGGGACAAAATGTCAAAACCATGCGGCCTAGAGGGCAGACAACAACCACCGTTGCAGGGGTTTAAGCCAATGGGAGTTCGACAACAGTTTTGACGAAACCATTCTTGTTTTTCAATACCACCCATTTTCTACATCCAATCTGCCTTTCTTTCTTCAAAGTGGATTCCGTATTTTCTATATATAATATATGTACCAACGATGTATATATACACTCACTAATTCCTCCTGTTAAAGAGCATAGTTATATATATATATGATATATGTACCAACTATGTATATATACACTCTCTAATTCCTCCTGTTAAAGAGCATTGCCAGCAGCCGAAAGAGATAATAAGGAAACCATATTTTTTTCGATAAAAGATACCCGGAGAAAGTGATAGCAACCCTTTTGTTCTTTCTCTTCGAACTCACTGTCAGTTTCTTGCTTTCTGGGTGTTTTGAGTTTGTTATTATATTAAGGATCGAATTCTCAATATAGGGGAGGAAGGAAGGAAGGAAGGAAGGGTATCATCAGCATGGGGAGGGGTAGGGTTCAGCTGAAGAGAATAGAGAACAAAATCAACAGGCAAGTGACTTTTTCAAAGAGAAGGTCAGGTTTGTTGAAGAAAGCCCATGAGATCTCTGTCCTTTGTGATGCTGAGGTTGCTCTGCTTGTCTTCTCAAATAAAGGGAAGCTCTCTGAATACTCAACAGATTCCTGGTACGATCTTTCTTAATTTAATACTATTTCTTCATTTTTCGTTTTTTTTTTTCCTTATTTGTTTTCACTTTTTCTTATGGATTCTTAACATATTTTATTTTTCCTTTCTTTGCTTGTTGTTGGATGAATGCTATTGTAAACAACTTGTCTTAGAAATCTGATTGATTAAATTTATATATCTTTTGCATTTTTGGACTGTCAATAACAAAAGAGAAACAATTCAGAAGAAATAAAAACAGGTGGTAAGAAGTCTTTGTTTTGGTAATAAACTGTAAAAAACATAGTCAAAAGAACACACGGGTATCATATTTACTGGCAAGAAGAGATGTTTGATGATATGATATGATAGGATACAACCTCAGTGTTCTTGTTTGAGGTGCTGTCTTATCTTTGTATGTTTGAACAAAGCTTCAAGAAGAAATTTTCTTGAGACTTTTCAATTGTTGGATAAACTCTGATAAACAATTTAAGTACTTACTATATCCAAAAAAAAAACAATAAAAAAACTAGAGAATTTTCTTTTTTGGGAAAACAAACAGTTGGCACATTAAACAAGAAATAGTTGAAACCAATGATAGTTTTATCAGCTTCCAACTGGTGAAGTGAAGTGGGGGGGGGACCTCAGGTCTTAACACTGCTATGTTTAACATGACAGCTGCTTCCATGTAAATTTTACATATAACATATAACATATAACTAGGACACTTGAATCGAACTTTGAAGTATGCATTTCTTGTACTACAGATAATACTAGGAGTCTAGGGAAAGTTTGGTATTATTTCTTTGGGCAAACACTTATGGTTATCAACTTATGCATAATGAGAGTTTCATGAATGATTGTTTGGTATCGTTTTTGTTTTTATGTTTTAACATTTTTTGAAAGGGGAAAGAAAAGTTTGATTGTTAAATTACTTTTGTTTTCAAAAATAACATTTAGATTTTGAGTCTTTATATCCACTCTAAAGCATGTTATTCATGTAAAAATGATATTCAAGGTTAAGAAAATATAGAGAGGGAATTAAGAAGAGTGGAGGAGTACTAAAACACAAAAGAGTTTGGATGGAATGCTAAGTTAGTTAGAGCTAGCCTACTACTTTAATTTTAATGGTTTATGCCCCAAAATTGATTCAAAAAATTTTTTTTTTATATGGTGAGGACTTATTAGGGATACAGAGGCTACCCTAAGCTTATTGGCTTTCTAGCAATTAAGCTCAGCTATCTGCTCTAGCTGAAGTTTGAACTAACTGTTAAAGTTCAAACTTAAGATTTACAAAGAATATAAAAATAGCCAACATATTTCTTGATTGACAAAAAAAAAAAAAAAAACCATATTTCTTGGATGGTGATCTACCTTTTGAAAAACCGAGAAAGAAATTATTTTTATGATAAGTCTAAAAAAATGTATTTGAGTAGCATTTTAGTTTGACATTTTACTTGTTTACTTTTGTTTTTCTTGAACTATTTACTTTGCTTATTTTATTTTATTTTATTTTGATTTTGAAAGCAAGAAGTGAAAGGTATATTTGAAGAGTCCATTTTTATTCATAGCTGTTTTTAAAATTAAAAAATAATCTTACAAAATTGTCATGTATATTTTATTAATTATATTAATTTTTTTTCTTTTTAATATATCATAAAGAGATATGTGGCAACACGGTGTTTAAAAATTTCACTGGCTTTTTTAATATAAAAAATATAATTTTTATAATAAAATAAAAGTACAAAACTTTAATTTTATAAAACAAGATTAAGTTAAAAAACAAAAAGTTCATATATTGTTAATGATTAAATTAAATATTAGAAACCTATTTTGTTAATATAATGTTTAAATAATACAAATTTCACATTTTGAAAATTATTCTCAATCAAAATTTTCTGTTGTTTCTTTCTTTACATTAATGTTTGATATCATTCATAATCATCATGAGAATTTAATTACCAATATGATCTTATTACTCATGATTGAAAATTACTTTACTTAATTAATAATCATTAATTTACAGGCTTGAAAAATCACTATATTTGATATTATTATGAATAAAATAATATTTTATTTGAAATTACCTAAATAATCATAATATAATAATTACGTGAGTTAATTTTAATATTATTTTGAATATATATAACAATTTATAAAATATTATAAATATCTTCCTCCATAATATGATATATAATTAACCTACTAAATCAACAAATATAAAAGTAGATATAATGATAATTTTTTTTTTCAGCCATTCATTTTATTAATGCAATTCAGCAGTACATGTTTCGGACGCGCAGCTTAACAGCTGTTGCCATATTCTCCTGATACGTTTCTGCAATCAAAGTACATACAAACTCCCCTACACCTCAGTTCTTTCAACTCCCTGTAGCTTCAACTCCCATTTTAGCCAACGAATCTGCAAAGGTGTTGGCTTCCCTGTACACATGCACAGGTCCCCTTGTCCGGTCTTTTCTTTTAACTGATCTATCTCTTCCGGCTCTTTTCATAACTCCCATGGCCTGGTTTCCTTGATAAGTAAACTAATTTTTATAAAATAAATTAGGTAAAAGAATTTGAATTAGATTTATCAAAGTCATATAATAAAAAACAATAATATATGATATAAACATTAAAAAATAAAAAGAATACAATTTATTTGGAAGTTTGGTTCAATTAATATTATTTAAAAAATAAAAACTTATAACATAAAATAATTAAAAGTTTGAGAGGAATCAAATTTTTACTTCATACATTAAAATGGTGATATCAATATTTAATTTTATATATTACTCTATTTTTGTTATGAAACATTTTCATATTTTTAAATAAAAGTTAAATCATCCTGTAAAGTAATGATCTAATCACTATTAACGATCTAAGTTCATTCCACGAAAGATCATTTAGCTTGATCATCTTTATAATTGTAACTTTTCATGAGTAAATATTAACTAATGCACAGATATTTTTGGTAAGAAAATTATGAAAAATTCAAAAAGGCAAAGCTAATAT